>NC_090981.1:56580658-58980658 GCF_040807025.1 Struthio camelus | reverse complement strand
CCTATGGAGAATTCCTTTCTTATCTGAAACAGCTTTTCAAACATTTAAAGACTATGCATATGTCTTGGACTTCCCTTTTTGAAGCTAAATAGCTGTAGTGTCTTTGATCTTTCCTTATATCGTTTTCACTGCTTTCCTCTGGATGCCTGACAAGAGGTCCATCTGTCTCCTGAAATACCACGTACACCTTGAGCACCATTTTACCGATACCTGGAAGTCCAGGTTTGTGGACCTTTGCATCTATTTCAAATTCAGGTCACATTCACAGCAGGTTGAATATGCACAAATGATTGGTAGAGGTGAGCAAATGCCCTGCTGGAAATTCAGAGGTTGTGGCACTCGGGTCTTTTCCCCCTCCCAATACAGGGTAAGAGCTCAGCAGATGGGAACTACCTGTGAAGTGCATTGCTGGTTTGCACGCACATAGACCTGCTTTTAGTGCTGCTGAATTTCATTTCCTTTATATCTTCCTGGTGAGGGCAATCTCAGTGCTCCGTGCTCCGTCTCCAGGCATCGCATGGCTGAGCCATCCCATGGCCTTGGGATGGTTCTATGCTGAATGCCACACTAACAGTCAGACAGAAAACTCGAGTGAGAGCAAAACCTCATTATCCAACAGGTAATCTGAAATAGTTTGACTGCCTGCTCTGGAGAAGGGGTCTGAGATGTTGCGATGGGAAGTCGGGGGCTTGCTTTTCAAGGGACATGTACTCACCAGGTCTTGAAAGTCCCCTTTTTGTACTGTATCATCAGCAGGAAAATCCAGAAGCCACGAAATCCTCATTAAAAACAAAAAAAGTGCTGATCATACTGTTTCTTTTGCAGCATCAAGGATGAAGGACGCTCTTGCATTTATCCTTCTGATCCACAGACTCCAGCCAGGGCAGAAAAACCACGTTAACAGCCAAGTCCATGGCTTTCCCCGGTGCCTGCAGGGTGCTTCTTCCCCGTGGGGAAGTGGGGTGACCTTGATTCTGCATCTCTGGCAGCCTTTCACACGCCCACTAGCAGATGCCTCAGTGAGATGTTTCTCTTCGATGGGAGGAAGCCAGCTCTGCTGGGAACTGCAAAGCCAATAATTTTGCCCTTTATCGGTAAGGTGTTGCCCTGTGCTTCTGCATTTCTTTTTTTTTTTTTCCCCTCCCTCATTCATGGATATTTT
Organism: Struthio camelus; assembly: GCF_040807025.1. NCBI lineage: Eukaryota > Metazoa > Chordata > Aves > Struthioniformes > Struthionidae > Struthio > Struthio camelus. The sequence goes on along the minus strand of NC_090981.1, from coordinate 58,979,496 downwards.
AAGAAAAATGAGAGAGGGAAAGAGAGTGAATGAATGAAAATCCATTAAATCTACCCAGTAGCTTAAATGTTTATGCCACGTCTAACTGCCTAATTTCCTCTGCATCCTGCTGTACCTGCAATTCAAGAAAATTACCTCCCAAATTGCCATCTTTAGTTTGAGATCCACGTACAACTTGGCTGTAAGCAGCGGATGGAAATGAAATGGACTAAAAATTTAATCCAGCCAGGATTTCCTTGCGTTTTTCAGTAGTCCTTGCTGTCAAACTCTAAGTCCTGCTTATTAAAGGTCACATATATTAGAGAATAAGGCATAGAGAATTACAGAAACTGACATCTTTAGCGGTGAAAAGAAATTTAAAAAAATTGATCTTTGCCTGCATCTACACGTATTTGCCTCCTTACGCAAACAGAGAGACCGATACAAAGTTGTGTGTGTTACAGTGACATGTATGTGCAGAAATCTTTGGTACAAATCTTCAAATTCAAGCTGCACTGAGATTTGACCATAGAGCAGAGCTAAAATCCTTCTGCTTCACACTTTAGCGATCAGATTTCATCTCCTAATTTGACCGAACAGCCTCCAGAGAGTAAGGAAAATTTCCATGTATTTTTTTTCCAAGTGAAATACTCTTCCATCCCCCCCTTCCCCGAGGAGGTTGTTAAAAAATATCTTTTATGAAATATGGTCCTGGTTATTCCTCCTTTATTAGGGATTTTCTAGCTAAACCACCACTGTCCTAGTTTCCAGTAAACTCCCAGCTTCACACACAGACACACACACTCTAATGTCTCAGCCATTAAAGTGCTCCTCAGATCATCTATACTGAGTTCTTCAGTTCCCAAAGGGTAAGTTCCCTCTAACTCTCTCTTTCCTTCTCCCCTTCTTGTCTTCTTTCAGCCTCTTTTCACTTATTTTTGTGACCATTAATCTGAAATCCCTGAAACTCAAAGACATAAAAATAAACGTAAAAGAAAGAAGACTCCTCATTGCTTTGGAGATGGGTGAGCCAGGGGAGAGACGAAGGATGGGGATGAAACAAAGGGATGGAGCAAATTTGCAGAAGAACGGTTCTGCAGAGAATGACTAACAGACAAGAAGCTACCATTGCTGGTTCAGGATGACCCTGGTCCACAGATTGCTGAGGGCTGGGCCAGGAAGTTTGCCTTGCTCTTCTAACGTTGTCTAGGTATCTGCTGTTGGCCATCCTTGCAGATGAGACGCTGGGCCTTTGGTCTGGCCTTTCCTCTCTTTGAGCTGGACCCAGGGTGCCAAGCCCTGCAGGGACATTTGTGCCTGGAGTCACGGCATCTACCTTTGGGCTCCTGGCTGGGGAGAGCACATCAGGACCACGGTTGCTCTCAGCTCCTTCTATCAACAATGTGGAGGGGGGAGGCACCTCTCGACCTAGCAGTCCCCTGAGACCTGAATCTCATGGTGGAGCCACCTACCTCTCTGATGGCTGCAAAGAGACACCTGCCTGAGGACCATTGAGTTTCCTAGAAGTGAGCATGATGTGTCCCTGCTTTGGGGACAGCCTGCAGAGCTAACTGAGAGCCTGGCATGTCAGTGTCTGCTTGCTGATGTTAGTAGCAATGCTATTTGCACAAGGGCATGCATTACTGAATGCTCTTGCATGCCACCCTGTCCCACTTCTGCTGGCTATCTGATCATGCACCCTCTGAAAGGATGGGCACAATAGATATTCATCGTACTAGCACTTATGGGTCTACTAAAAGCCACATCTTTTTTTTTCCCCAAGGTAGGTTTATCTGTTCAGATTATGCTAACGGCCTACTGAATCACTCTCTCTAAATATGCCATCGCCTCAGTGACAACTGCAGCGTCTGGAGTGGGTCCTTTCTGGCGTTAATCGAATGTTTTAATGAAGTCAGCACGCTGTTCATATGCATTAAAATACTTGGTCCCAGCCTGAAGAGGCGCAGTAGCTCTCTGGCTCTTGCGCCTGTGCACCAGAGGTAAATAAAGCACTTAAGGCCTGTGCTGGGGAAGGACGAATGCCTAATGGAGTTTTTATTGCTGCTCATCCTTTTAGTCCCCTCCTCCCCCTTCTTTTTAAGTATTAATGGTCTTTAGTGTCTCCCCTCCTGGGATTACATGGGTAAGTGGCACAGACAGCTTCTGATGGCTATTTGTTCTCTCTCATTCCTGTTATGAGCGACAAATTGGTGCACTGACTTCTACCTGACAGCTCCCTTTACAGACTAGTGTCTTCCCAGTAATGAAAGGACACTGGCCAGGAGGAAGGGAGTGATGATGGGAGCTGTCTGAGCAGAGTAGAAAGGCAGCGTGGCTCTGTGGGGAGGGTGTTGAGACAGAACAGTGCATGCCCTGACTCCCCGCTCATGTGTCCATGAGGTGGTGGTGGGCTTGCAGGGGTGAAGGCAGGAGAGAGCATTTCCCCGGGGAATCTCAGTGTGGGTGGTAGGATGTGTGGTTTCAGGAGGCTTTTAAGCTCGCTAGTGCGGTCAGCAGCTTGCATGTGTAAATAAAGAAACTAGCAGCAAGGGAGGTAAAGTGAATTAAAGGTAGTCCATGAAATGTGCTATCCAGAGAGTCTACAAACCTGTCTATGGCTCAGTTCACCCACCCAGAGGAATCGAGACCCGTTTGGTATGTGCTGGGGATCCCGTTGGGCTTTCCCCAGAAAGAAGGGTCTCCCATAGGTTCTGCACTGCATTTGCCAGAACAAGGTGGATGTCTCAGACACGCTATCTTAGATGGCACTGAGTGTGTATGGGTGGGCGACTGCATGCAGACACCTGAATTCAGGTGGCTGAAAGCCACCCAAGATATTTTCCATCTTTAACTCGGAATCTCTATGTGATAGGCTGGAAGGGCAGTTCAGGCTCTTTGGTACTTCCACGCTTGTTGTTATCAACAAGAGCTCCATTTTATGGAAGTTTGAGTGCGTATTTTGATGGGGGTAATGGGAGCAAAGGAGCCAGGAGACGGATCAACAAATTGCACATAGGCAACAAAGTAACAGCTCCAGGCATTGCTACCAAGAAGAGCTAGAAGCAGACATTCAAGTAAATACTTTCCAAACCCTGAGCATCTTCCATTTACTGATTCCTTGTTCTTTTTGGAAGGGAAAGATGCAGCCCTCAGCTGGGGAGCTGAGCCACATGGTTGATGATGTGTCTGTTCACTGCTATCCACTCTTTCCCATATCCGATCTTCTGTTTGCTTAGAATCCCTTCTTTGAGCCATTGAGTCTATCTTCTCCCATCAGTTCTGCCTTCTTTCTTTTTAACCCTTCCCCCTTCTCCATCTTCATGGATAGGAACCTCATTCACTGTTGCTGAAGCATGCAGTCACCCAAAAAATTAACACCATGAAAGGACTGGATAGGTGAGCAGAGCCCCATTGTAAGAGCTCAGCAATCTTCTTCTGCGGCAGGCAGACTCAAAGATGCATGGATTTTAAGGCGCGCTCTGTAAAGAACCTTTAAATTTCATCCATCTGTTCCAAGTTTATCTCAGTAACTTGCGTTTGGTTAAAAACTCTCTTTTGGGATGGTATCACTTGGCTTGAGGATTTCAGAAGACAGAGACTCACACACTTCTTTTCTGCATTTTCTCTAACCATCTTTGGAGTTAAAATTTGGGGTGTATTTCCAGTTTGAATTTCACTTTAGGTTCTCAGCACTGGTCCTTGTCATGCCTTTCTCACTGCTTCAAACAGCTCCAGAAAATATTTAATAGCTGTCGTAGTAACCCTGTTAATATGGGTATGTGCTGTTGCAACGTATCTCTTGATTTTGTTTTCACTCCTCTGAAGAGGTTGAGGGCAAAACTGAGACCACTTGCTTGGCGGGCAATAAAAGATGTGGAAAGAATTCATGTCCCTACATCTGAGCTAGCAAGTCAGAAAACTTGCCCTACAGCTTCGCCCAGCCTTGGAGAGAAATTCAGCTAGCCACATCCCAAAGGAAGGACTCAGTGCTCACGTTCTGCACCTAGCCCTAAGCTCTTAAGATGAGGACACTTGTTCTCTTCCACCGTGGAGTAATTTCTGTGGCACTTTTCTAGTCCTATCTAGATTTTCAGCACCTTTTGCAATGTGGGCACCAAAAATGTACACATTATTCCAGGGGCAGTTTCACCAACCCCATTTCCAAAGGTAAAATAACTTCCCTGTATCTAGTCTTGCTTCTGCTATATATATGTGTACAGTATATATACTACTATGTATTCTACTATATATTGTACCATACTATATATTCTAATATATGTATACACACACACACACACTATATAGATATATGTATCCCAATCTCCCGTAACCAATCTGCCATCGCAAAGGAGAGTTGATGATGAGTTGCTTGCTGCTTACAAACTCTCAACTCTTTCCCAAATCTCTGCTTTCCAGAGACAGCTCCTTATGCTGTAAGTGCATCCTACGCATCCAGGCCTAGGATGTTTAACTTTGCTTCTTGCTGTAGGAAAACACCTTCTGCTAGAAGATGTTGGCCCAGTTTCCCAGCTCTGAATTGCTGTCTCGTCCTTGTAAGCACCAACGACATTGCTAGTCTTTGTGACACCAAATAACTTTATTGGCAACAATTTTATTTTTCCTCCCGGATTATAGATGACAAGACACACTCATGCCAGATTTCCTACCTACTCCGATGGACCTTGCCTCCCTGGAAACACCCACATCCGCCCTTGATGCCTCATAAACAACTACTTTTTAGGAGTTCAGTTAGCAATTCCTAATCCGTTTAAGGTGTGCTTCATGGATATTGAATCACACTAATTTTTTAATCACGCTGTCAGCAGCTGCAAAGCCAAAGCTTTATAAAAGTCTAAATATATAGGTAGTCGCCTTCATCATCCCAACTTCTTTTCTCATCAAAGAGCGAAATTAGGACTATTTGACAACTCCTATTTCTACTAGACTGTGTTAACTGGCCCTAATTATGTTCCCACGTGTTAATTCTGCATTTATTGACTACTGTATTAGTTTTTCCATTATTGCGATGAGATTATGTCTGCCTAGTCACCCTACAGTTGCTTGTGTTGGAGCACTTTCTCTTTTTCAATACTGGCACATTAGGAAAGCTCTCCGACTCCTCTGGAATTTCCCTAATGCTCCAGCAGTTATCCAAGATTGATGTCAAGGGGTCATAAATGTCCTCAGCCAGTTCTAGGAAGACTCTTGGCTGCAAGTTAGCAGATTCTGTTCATGTAAAATGTGTTTATCCCTAGAAAAAGTTGCTTAACTTCCTTCTTGGTTGCTAGTAGAGTGGAAAGTATTTCGACATCCTCGTGTGATATAAACATATCCTCTTCTTTCTTTCCCAACTCAGAACAAACATATTTATTGAATGTTTCTGCCTTCTCTAAATCATTATTCACAACCTTTTTGTCTCCACGTGGTTGGCCCATGACATCTCTGGCGTTTCTTTTGTTCCAAATTAGCTTAGAAAAATCCTTCCTGTCCTCATTCACCTCAACACTTTGAATCTCTTCTTGCCACCCATAGCTTCCCCTTTCCATTTTCTGGACTTTTGTCTTAAAATTTGAACCGATTTTAATTTCTGCTTCTTGTGCTTGTTTTACTTTACTATTTTAGTTCTAATTGCTGCCGTCATGTCAATTTTGAACTAAAATGGGCTTTTGGCAAAGATTGTCCTTTTTCTTTCTTATGAAATCATGGCTTTGGGGTCCTCTTAAACCCTCCTTAAAGCTCTCTTGATATATTTATACAAATATATATATACATTTTTCCCCTGCTGAGTTACGTCCATACTTTCCCTCAGCTTTGGGAAATTGGCTTACAAAGTCATAGCATACATCTCCCAGAAGGAAATTTTCTTTTGTTAGGCTGCATGAACATGCGTTCAAGGAACAGAACTGCTTGGGTAACTGATGCAACTGAGGAGACACTTTGTTCTACTCTCCAAAGCTCTTGCACTTCCTAGAGACAGATAGGGCTGTACATGACTGGTCAGGAGAAGGAAAAGGTTGCACAGATACAAATCCTCACATACTGTGCTTCTGCCACCTTCCTCAAAGTGACTTCCAGGCTTATGGTAAGTCTTGATTCTCAAGCACTCCTACCAATCAGGGACATAGATAATTTTCTTGCTATTTTGCAGGACTGTTCTACTGATAATGTATCTTTTGCTGTTGACTAAATACATCCACTTCATTAGATTCTTTTGAAACCCAAGTTCTATTTTACCAGGAACTTCACAAGCTTGAATATCATCGCAAGGAGAGGAGAGAGTCTAGATGGCTTGAGGGAAAGGCTTTTGGTGGTTTTTTTTACAATAGTAGCACATGAAACACAAGATCGATTTTTTCCAGTCTAAGTCCTGCTTGAAGGTTGCTCTACTCAATTTGTTGAGTGATTCAAAATGACCCTAGGTGTTAATAATCACAGCTCCTATGAGAGCTGATATGAATTCAAACCTCATACCGCTAATATGACTTTACTCCAGTTCTGAGACCCAGGACTATTCAATAATGAGAGTAAATCTACTCCTTGCATGGTTTGTTTGCAATCTCAGTATGTTCTTTAAGGTCTTACAGACCTTAAGATGCCAGGAGATGCTTTATCAGGCTTTAAGTTGCAGGAATATGAGAAACCTTTGGCAAAGTGAGATGAAATTGTTGTTGAAGTAAGTGGCAGGTTGTGGCTGACAGACACATTCTTAGAATTGTTACAGGCAAAGTTCAGTACGTGGAAGAAGTAAAATCCAGCAGTAGTCGGTGAGTCTAAAATGGATAGTTCAAGTCATGGTTAACTTATTCAAACTGGCTTTCCATCTTGGTGTGATAGACAGGTAAGGTGTGCCTATCGGCTTGCAACGTTTTAAACAGTTCTCACAATAATAAGACAAATTGAGTTTCACTACTAGTAATAATGCAGAACATCGACCTGTGACATTTGAAAATAAATGACTGGCTCACAGATGCACTCACTCCTGAGCAATCACACTTTTCGCATAGGCGGAACGTTTTTGTTCCAACAGACATTTTGTTCCAGCCACAGCACCCGACTCATGTCAATCACAGTGAAGATTCCAAAAGCTTCACTTGCATGACACAAACAGAAGGGAGCAATTGCTCTCACAACATATAATTAAGCTGCCGAACTCTTTTCCTCAGGAAGCTGTGGATGTTAGGAGTTTACATGAGTTTAAAAAGTGACTGGACAAGTGTCTGTTATGTACAATGTTCTTACTTGCCTCTGGAAGTCTCTGAGCTGCAAATTGCTGGAGGCTGGCAGAGTACTCAGGGGAAATATTACTATATCCTTGCCCTGTTCTTATGTTCTCCACTTAGGTGCCTGCTGTTGGCCACTGTCAGAGACCTAATCGCACTATAACGGACCTTTGGTTTCCATGTGTACACCCATCCTTACATTCTTAATCAAATTCAATGGAAATCCCTAACCATGATTAAAGCAGGCAGGTATGGACTGAGGACACCTAAAAGTCTGGCACAGCGGCACTTCATTTGAGAGCATGTCACAAGACCTAATATATAGCTTGGGAAAGTAGCGCATTTCTGTTCAACAACAACAAAACAAATGTCCTCCTTGGTCTGGAATTTCATAGCTGAGCTTGCACTCTCCTCGGCAGACACAATCTTAATGCTGAATGAACTTCAGGGTAGACTGCATTTGATGCAAGATAGCAGTCATTTTTCAAGCTGACATTGACAAACTGACAGAGTGGTAAAATAATGGCACGTTCTTTGATATTGCCTTCAGGGTCAGGGTACTCACTGTTATAGGATGGCTTATTGATCAGGTTTGCCATTTTTAGATCCCAGACAAGATGTCAGAAGGAAATCACATCTGGAGAATAACAAGGACTGAAGGATTTAGCATTGGTTCACGGCCTTCATGGAATATGGATACTCAGGTTTCTTATGATCTGAATGAATGACTTGAACGTTGTGTACTTCCCAGATAGTGATGCCACAGGTAGAAGGTACTTTTGATGGCCAGAAATTTTCTTGTTGCTGATCTCAGAATTTTATTCCCGTTAGCTTCCAAGAATACCACATGCAGGGATGGATTTCATTTTGAGGCCCAGAGTGACACAAAAGAACTGCTCTGACTGCGTAGTTGTACACGTTTGTCTGAAGAATGAAAGATTCTGCAAAGTCTTGGTTCGTGAGGAAAGATGCCAAGCCAAATGTATTTTTAGCTGTTCGACCAGCTGGGTTTCTTGTGTCTGCACGAATTCACTGTTTTCATGCATATAAGGATGATCAGAAACATCAGTGCTGAAAAAATTCTCAGTAAAATGTCTGAACCCAAAGGTGCTGTGAAGCTCCCACACTTCCTTTGGAGTCCGTCCAGCAGTGGCAGATAACACTTTAGTTTTGTGGCTATTGCCTCTGAGGAGATGATGTATCCAAGGAGCCTGACTATGGTGAATTTTCATGTTTAATGTCCAGTCCATTTTCTCAGGCACCAGCTAGAGAGCATGATACTTAGAGAAAATCAGCATCGTCCAGGTAGCCAGCCAGGAATTGGCCTGGTACATCCCTGTAGAAGTTATTGAAGTAATGCAGCAAAGGGAACAGGCTTGAGTAGCGTAGCTAAATATTCAAAGTAAATGTGTTTGATATAGACTATAACCTTCCAGTCAACACCTTCATAAATACATATGAAGCTATAAGGTCTGCGTAAGCCCGACTCCATAAACATTCTTACACTCTGTGTCCTTTTCGACAGTTCATTAATTAAAGACAGATGACATTTGGCTTTGATCATTATTTATTTCATATGATTTGATGTAGTCAACAACAAGATTTATCCTTTCCTAGCAAATATGACTAAGGTACCAGAGAGAGATATATTGGTCAATGAAATCCTCTGTTAAGCCTTCCTCAAGTTATTCCTGAGGGGCTGAAAATCTAGCCTGGAGAAAGAATGAAGTATTTAAACTGAGATGCTGGCTCCAAAATTCAGACTGTTTGGGTATCAAAAAGCTGAGGCTGAATTAAAGTACCATACAGTGCCATTATCCAGGTATTTTTTGGAGATCTGGGGGCAGGGATTCACTTGGGCTTGCTGGACACAGGTGTGGTCAATGACACCAAATTTTTTCCCGTGACAGTAACAATGGCCAGATTGGACAAACTGTACTGATGGGATTTCTGTGAAACGCAGAGGTGATGCGCTGCAGGCAAGAGATGCCAGCATGTTGATTTAATCAAACTGCGTGATAAGGAGATCCGGATTCAGGGCTCAGGGAACTCACACTGCACAACTATCACCAGATTCAGTCAGGAGGGGCCCTGGCTCCGCTGGACCAGAAAATCAAGCTTCAGGATAGCCATGAGGTTGCTAGATGTCATGAAGTCGTGCAAAGTAGCCTTGAGGCACAGTAAGACCTCAAAAGCAGAGCTGACTTACTATGTGCATGGGGAGTTAACACAGCCCATGAAAATGACCTGATTGGAGAGGACATTTGCTGGAAAACTCAACTTAGCAGAACTATCAACTTTCAAGTCTCAGTAAGACTGGGTATTTCACACATTTTCTTGGCTGGGCAACCATGATATATAAGCAAAAGCCCAAAGAAAGCTGTCTTGAAGAGTCTACCCTCTGCCTTTTCTCTTGGTGCCTTTCTGTTGTATCAGCCAGCACCGGTCTGAATACAGGTTCTACATGTGGGGATGGCGGATCATGGGGAAAGTAAAGCTGATCTCAGTTGTGAAAAGCTTTCTGCTCCATTGGTGCAGGTCAAACCTTGGATGCTTTGCAGATCTCCCTGCACAGTTCCAGCAGGGGTGTGGAGAGGTCTGGATTAATGACCTCAGCCAAGTGAATCCTTTACTTTATTGTACAGAAAACAGAAACAGAATATCTGAGGCATTTTGATCTACTCCTGATCAAAAATTGTGCACAGCAGATCAAAGTAGGATGGCAACTGTGGTAGACAAGTAGGCCAGGTTGCAGAAAGCTTCTCAGATGTCAGCAGGCACCAGGAGAAGTACAGGAAACAGTGTGAGGCAGCAAAGTCCACGTGGAGATTTTGGACTGCAGCTTTCAAGAGTTCACAGCACCTTCATCTACAGCTGCTGAGGAGTCAGAGTGCCTACAGCTGCATGGGATAGAGAGCTGAGCGAGAACTGACGTCTTTTCATGGAGCTGGTCAAAACAGAGATGACAGCTAAGGATCGGTTAAGAGCAGAGGCAGATGGCTAGACAGAAATACCACTCCTTGTACCCATAATGATCAGCTCTGTCTTTCTCTAAATCACAAACAGTCCTTTAAAGAGAAACCCTTCCTCTTCTCTGGGTTGGTTTGGTGGTCTGGAATAGAGTCCAGGAATTACATTCCACTCTGCCGTCTGTTCCTACACTCAGCTTGTGAATAGATGATGCCCCAAATCTTAGTGGAATTTAAATGGAAAAAGGGCAAAAAGGCTAATCCAGGGAGGGAGCCAGGAAGACATTTAGGAGTGGGAAAGTGCTAATGCAGAATCTCTGTTCCCAACAGCACTTTCTGTCTCCTCCCTAGGACCAAGGATTAAACAGGACAGAAAGCTGCTGTGATTTGGCTTCTGCTCTTCATATGTTGAATTTTATTTTCATATTTGATTTTTTTTATTGTCTTTTTTTTTTTTTCATTTGGGAAGTGACCCAAGAAACTGTGTTTCCCACATAGCCATTTCAAAGGAAATATGATGCTGCAACAAGGCCCCTGGGGGAAACACTTTGGGAAAATAGCATCAGCTCTGTCCTTCCTCTCTTTTTTTCTTAGGAATGAAAAAAAGGAAGAGGAAGGGGAGAGGAGAGGAGCCCTCAGTATGGGGAGACATGAAGAGGGGGGAGATTGGATTTTGAGAAAAGCAGGCTGCGTTATCCTGTTCTTTAAGCCAAGGAGTCTCAGCCTCTGCTCAGGCACAGAAATGCCTCACTATTCTAAGACAATACTTTGTGATTCCGTTTTTTGTCCCTTTATCTTCCTGTTCCCACTGGAAGACTGCATAAAACCTTTCTTGACTGTGCTCAGAGTCCACGGCCGTGATTGAGCAGCACGGAGACACGGCTGCTCCCAGCCTTCCCCAGGAGCTGAGCAGGGATAACTTTGGCATGGAGAAACTCCTGCTCCATGACATGGCTGGGCAGCCCAGGGGGCTGATGTTTGCAGGTCAGGTGCCCTCATGTACCCCACACCTCTTGCCTCTCCTCCCAGAACAAGGGTCCAAGTGTTTCCCTAGGTTTGCAAAGTGAATCCCCAATGCAGAAGCAATGAGAGGCAGGAGGCTACCTCAGATCAGACCTCTAATATCCTGAAGGGAAGGATCTCTTCCTCAAAGAGCCTCAGTTTGCAAAAAGGTCTCTCCCAGCCATGATGGAGTTGGATGAGCTTGGAGGAAGGACTCTAGCAGGGGTACCCTCAGCTGTTTCCCTTGCCTCAGATAACTGAATGAGGACTTTGTTTGAAGCTGGTTGGCATAAGCATCCGCCTCTGCCTCTGAAATGCAGCTTTGCCTTGCCGGCTTAGAGGCACAACATGTTGGGGGCTGGAAACAGCCAGCCCAGCATGTGAGGCATGTCCTTCCCTCATGCTGGCCAGGCGAGTGAAGGGTCACGCACCCACTGTTTGCACCCATGCTGCTCAGAGGCATTGCAGCTCCTGGGTAGGCTGGGTTCAGACGGCTCTGGGGTCACCAGTTCCACTGGAAACAAGAAGTGGTGTAGGTGCCAAAATCCAGAGGCTGCATGGAGAGAGCAGCCTGCAAGGGCTCTGGCCCTGTGAGTCGAGCAGAACTGGAGAGAAGTCACTATTTACCCGGACACCTCCCTGCCACCCTGCTTCATGGGAGGGGAATGGGCATAGTGGCAATACTGCTTCGGGTCATGCACAAATGCCCTGAAGCATCCAACAGTTTGCCAAAATATTTATCTTGAGATTCATCTCACCTCATACTTCAAGCTTATGGTGGCCCACAGAGTGGGGCCAGACCAGCCAATGCGCTCCACCCATCAATGTGCCTACTGCTTCTCAGGACTGGGAGCTGTCTGGCGGGAAGTAGAGGGAATCTGCTCCTGGCTCAGTCTGCTCCTGTCCTCAGCCTCTAACAGCACAGGAACGTGAGTAGCACTAGCAACACCAACACGTGTCCCACAAGTCACTTGTAGCATTAGCCTTGGATCCCAGGAGATCACTGAGCTGGAAGGGCTCCCAGTCTCCTCTCCCCCAGCTGTGCCTGGCTGTGCGGTTGCAATGGGGTGCACAGCTTAGCCACAGCACACAGCCCCACAGCTCACAGGGAGGTCAGGCCGTGCGCGCAGCAGAGCCCAGACCTTACGCAAAGGATATGCCAGCCAAGAAAACCAGTTCTTCCCCATTAACTTTCTCCTTACTATCCAGGCCTCACTTCACACTGCTGTAAAGAGCTGGTATAACCCTTTATAAGACTCTCAAGCTCTGTTCAGACTACAATATCCCCCCAGGCTGGCAGTCTGCCCCTAAATGCTGCCGAGTACGCAAGAGGATGAACCTGTTCTCCTGTAGCTAAGCAGCCAGTTCATTTTCCATGGCAAGGCATGTTTCTCCAGGCAACGGGTCTGAATGTAAAGGTTGCTGGTTTAGAGAGGCCAACCTTAAGGCATAGCCCTCTCCTGCACTACCTGCAGCAATGCCTGCAGGGCTTAACTGAGCATTTCCACATTTCCTTTCCATCGATCTCTGGCGTTTTGCGTGGCCGCGCACCCTGCGGTCCCAGAGCTGCCTGCTCCAGGTTTGCAGGCCCCTGGGAGCTGGCAGAGCAGGGATCCCCATGGCCCAGGTGAGGATCGTCTGGGTGTGCACATGTGTGCACATGGGTACATATGCACACATGCATGCGTAGAGGGAAATTTGCTGTTTTTGCAAGGAGTCAATTAGGCCACACGTAGCAGTGTAGCCTTCTCTCTCCGAGCCAGACAAGCTCCATCTGCTTCCCTCACACGAGCCAGATGATGATCTCCAGGTCTGTCCCACAGCAAGGGTCATCTCTTGGAGTGGGAGAAGACCAGTCAGCGTCCATTATGTTTGGCTGCTCCCAGCCTCTCTGCTAAGACTGCATGCAAAGTGTTTTCGATTAGCTCAGCAGTTTTCTGCCGTGTAAAGATTCACTCCTCAAGAGCAGACAGAGATCTGTGAGATTCATTTCGTGGACGACTTTGAACGGCTTTGACATAGAAACAACTTTCTCTTTCAGCCTGGCTAGATTTGAGCAAGGCTCCTGGAGGCCCATTATTCTTTCTAATCAAACTACCTAGGTATTTTGAATGCATTGCCACTGCAGCATCTCGGTATCAGTTTATCTCCGTATCCTATTACATATTCCCAAATGATATTGAATAATGTGTCTCCAATATTACTTTTAAAGTAACCTTAATTGTCTGATTTTGATTTATGTTTAAATTGCACTTTTCTCTGCAACCTGAGAGGCATCAGAATTATGCATGTAGCATTTAGGTTATAGTGCAGAAAGTATTTTTGTGTGCTTGTGCAGTGAATGCTCCTATTGGACAGCATATGCACAAGGGGGCAGAGTTAAGGCTTCTAGGGGAAGATCAACTTCTGAATTTCCTGAGGTTTATGAGATTAAAACCTCACATTTAATGTTGCATTAAAAGAGATCTGTCAGCTCCTATTTCACAGAAGATGTTGTCTTTGTGAAAAGTGCTTTTTACAAAACGTACGGCCAAGGTAGTTGTTTGGGTTTAGAGGAGGGAAGAGGGAGTTACTCCAGGGAAAGTGCATCTTTTGAACAGCTCTGACCTGAAGAATTTGGCGCCCTGAATTAGTGCACGAAAATGAAGCTGGTTTCGTGGAGGAGTTATATCGACTCCCCTATTTTCTTTGCCAGGAGGGAATAGAGCAAAAGGAAGTAAGCTGCTTAGAAGGAGCATGATACAACACCTGAGCTCAAGTCTTAGATATGTCTTGTGGCTTCAAATTCACCTGAAGGGGGACTGAAACAGTGCAACCCAACTGGTGAAGGCCTGTTTGCACATGAGTGAGTTTAATGAGCAGCACGCTTTATTCATTACTTACCTTCACTTCTAATCATAAAGGATGTCGTGAAGGCTTTTCCTTTCCAACTATAGGCAGATTGGTTGCTCCCCTTTAAGGTGGCTTTTGTGTTCACAGCACAGTGAAATGCTCAGCCAGGCTGAAGCTCAGGGCTGACATCAGTGGGAGCTTTTGTTAATCGAATTACTGTTTTGTGGCAGAATGTTTTAAAAATAAACGGAAATGTCCCACATACTTTTTTGGCGGAGAGATCAAATATATCCAAAGGAATTCAATAATATTCCTACATCTGTGAGTCCTGCCTGCCCCTAGAGAAAAGAAGTCAAATTCAGTCTCCACTATTGTTTGTGTTCATTATATCCCCTTATCGTCTTTTTGGCTCTTGGGCAGCAGGAGGGAACCAGCAGAGTTCCTCAGGCCTCAAATGGAAACATATAGAGTCATATACATATCACAAAAGCAGGAAGGACTATATCATAAAAAAAGACTCCTTCACTATTCATCTGAATAAGTGCCATGATTTGCTTTCAAGGCCTTTGCCTCCCCCATTGCTTGCTTTTTATGAATACTCGTTGCAATAGAATTCAGGCTGAAAAGGTGCTGGTGAAAAAGGAAAGCACGAGGTGAGATTCTTTGAACGTGCATTCGCATGCAGAGCTGCAAGTGGATAGGTATTTTCAGGCAAGTGTGTCTTCAGATATGTATTGGCAGGCAAACCCCAAAGCAAGTACTTGCACTTATATGAATTGATGAGGATTTATTTGCGAATACGCTGGCAAAAGAGTACTCATGTGAGCACTTATTCAGAGATACTAGAGCAGGGAAATACTTGTTCACAGGCTTGTCCACAAATGCATTAGCTAGAAATTCTGATGTGAATACTTGTGCTGCAATCCCCCCATGTATGTCCAGGTGAGGGAATGTGTGTGCACGTATATACAAGCAAGGGAGCTAACAAGCAAACAAGAACGCAAATACAAAATGAGAGGAAAACACTGTTTGATATCCATGCAAACAAAGTTGGGTACTTGTGCAAAGGCTGTGAGTGAGCAGCCAGGATGCTTGTGCAAGTGCATGTCAAATACTTTCGGACAGGGCTCTCCTGTGCAAATGCTCATGCAAAGTGGCAATGGTGTGTGTGTATACAGACATTCATGCTCAGATGAATTTCCAGGGAAATGCTAACACAAATCCATTTTCTGGCCAATGCTCAGGCAAACAGGAATTAACTGGCGATTCTAATGTGGCTCAGGAAAGCAAGGGCTGGAACAGTTGGGGTGGCCAATTTGAAATTTTGCTTTGGGAATCTTTTGAGAATCCTGCTCGAGGGAAGGTGAAGCAAAGTCACCCAGCTCACATCCAGAAGAAGAGGAGCCTTAGCACAAAACTGTAAACTCATGGAGCAAGTACCTAGGCGGAACTGGCCTGCCCAGCCTTGGTGTCGAGATGTCAATGAAGAAAAAATAGGAATGCTATTGAATCCCTCTGGATACATTTGATCTTCTCCACTAAAAAAAGCATGTGGGACATTTCAGCTTATTTTTAAAATGCTCTGCCACCAAAGAGTAATTCGATGAGCTAAATCTCCCTCTGACATCAGTTCCCAGCCTCAGAGTCAGGTCAAGTTTTGCTTAAGCTGCCTAAAATGGACATTGCCAAGATGGATAGAAAAATAATCTATGAATTCTCTGATGCTTAAAAAGCAGAGTTCTTTCCAACAGAGCCAGTACTCACCCCATCCCCCAGGAGCAGACTTTCCTGCACCCCTGTCTTGCAGGGTGGGATTTACCTGGGGAAATAAGGGACTGAATACCCTTCGTCAGAATACCCTTTGCAGGAAGCCCACGTTAGTCAATGCCAGCCTTTCCACTGATTGCAGAAGGCTGCAGGCAACTGCAAATTGTCCAGCGTTGGCACACACGTTGCTAATCCAGGGCCTTTGGTGCCCTGTGTGCTTGCAGAGGGAAGGGAGCTGAGCAGCTGCAGAAGAGCCAGCAAGGCCCCGAGACCATCCTCCGTGATGTCTCCGTGCTCCTTCTGCTAAGCCCAAGGGAAACAATGCAATTAGCACTCTAAATTAAAGTATGTCTGAAAAGTGCATTTGATTAGACATATGCTCTGACAGACTGAGTTTGTGTAACTCTGACTGTGTGCACTCCTCTCTCTAGCCTGTGATCACCTCATTAACAAGTATCATGCTCTACCAGACTAATGATCTACTGTCAGGCACTGGAGAGATGCTTTGGCCTAGATTTATCCCACTTAATCTATAAAAGACCTCACTGAGGCAGATAAATTAGGAACAGAATTGTCCTTGGCTCCTTCTGGTATCACTGCAATGGGACAAACACCTCCAGCAGAGCAGCGGATCTTAGCAAGGTTGCATCCCCAGGGAGAGTGACAGTCCCTGACTGCAAAATAAACTTTTGGGGTTAGCTTGCAGCAGAGGTGTGTGAAATAATGGGAAGTAGAGCCCAAGAGCCAGCACAGTATGTTAAGCTGAGTTGCAAAGGAGTCCTGCTCAAAGAGAAGCCCTAGCTGCTGAGTCCAGCATCAGACCCCTACCCACCCATACATCCCTTGCATGGCAAACAGAAGAAATGAGGGACTTGGCTGCAAGTGTCTCATTCCAGCTGGACTCCTGAACCTGAGCTCCTCAAAGCTGGTATTTCTGCCGTCGTCCACACTACTGCTGCCCATCTTCCCTTGGTGTATGGCTCCTCTACTGTTGATCCTGGCAGGTGCTGGCTGCTGGCTGGGGTTAGCTCCTGCGTTTCTCTGTGCCCAGGAGAGCCAGCTCGGAGCTGTGCACAGCCTCCCTGGCTTCTCTCCAACTATCTTTTTGCCAACACAAAGTGTCTCAGAGATAGGAGTTTCTGCGCTGGGGGGACATACTGAAGCGACAGCGTGTGAACTGCCCTTTGTGCCCTGCTCGTGTCAAACACTATTCCTCTTTCTGCACCTGTGCTAGACCCATTCCTCTACTCCTGCTCACCTGCGCTGTCCTTATGCTCCCCTTACTCACTTGATGAGACCGCTCTCTGGAGTTAGACCTCTGCAAGGAACGGGCAAAGGACTCTGTGTTCTGGATCCAAGGATGCTATAATGATTCATTACTCATATAACCGCAAGGCCTTTCACAGCATAGTTTTGATGACACAAATCCCAACCTTCTTTGCAAAGAAGCCATTGGTTCTGCTATTCCAATTTTACAGGTAGGGGAAACAGGACACAAAGAGGGAAAACAAAAGCTTTTGTTCAACGCAATGCATCAAGTCGGCAGCAGACTGGAGAGAATCAGCTCTTGGAGCGCCAAGCATTGCTCCCACTTCGTGTTTGCTAGATGTGTGCCGCTAATGCCAAACGAATTTAATGGAGGGGGGATCACCGGCCCCTTGTCCTAAATACTTTGCAGGCTCCGGGAAGACACTCGCTGTGTGCTACCGGCTTCACTGTTTTCATGTCTGTGCTGGCATGGGGGAACACTAGTCTCTGGAAATGGGACAGAGCAAAGGTTAGCAAGGGAGGGCAGAAGGATTTTCTCTCACATCTTTGAAGATAGCTTTATATGTTTTATATCCACAGATCAGCTCACTGTGCCCATCAGAAGAGCTTCTGGACTTGATCAGAGATTATAGCAGGCATCGACAATGTCCTGTTGCCATGCAGCTGTGAACCCCCAGCAGGACCGTGGACAGCAGGTCTCACGGTGCCAGGTTCCCTGGGGCGCTTTCATTTTAGGGTTTTCCACTGCCGAGAGCTTTATACCTGTGCCTGTTTTGGATAAAGTTAGCCAAAGCGTTTGAAAGACAGAGGAACAGACCTTGCCTTGCTTCCTCAGGGAATCAGCCTAAAAGGCTGATACTAAACAAGTTTCTTTGAAGAATTTTTCATCTCTTCTCATCCACACAGACCTTTTGCAGCCTTTATCATGCTTCAGGCTCACTGAGGGGTTCAATGGGGCAGATACAAGCTGAAGAAAGTGAAGGCTGAAGCAAACCAAGGAAGGACTATGAAGAGCTTGTTTGAATGACTGCCTACTTCTGCTAGGCTGCCTTACAGCTATGGACACCCCTTTCATTAATTAGGACTCCCAGAGCCAGGTGGGTTTAGGATCCAAACAGACCCTACCACCATTGACTGTGCCCTTGTGCACAACGCATCCTCCTGCTCCTGGGAACATCTGTCTGGGAATGTGCTGGGGACCGTCACCACCAGAGGAGCTACCTCTCACCACATCAGTCCATTTCAGGGCTTAATAGATCACTTTATTTCTTATATAACCATGTCTGGTTTTAGCTTTCAGCAGAAGGGTTTTCTTGTATCTTTCTGTGGCAGATTAAAGATCTCTTTGGCACTCTGTAGCTCTCCTTCTGAGAGTGCTTAGACATTATTATCTAGTCACCTTTTCATCTTCTTTTTGATCAGCTGAATGGGTTTGGTGATTTAAATCTCTCACCGCAATATATTCTGGTCCATTGCTCAAATTAGTCTTTACTTTTCTCTGCTCCCTTTCAAATTTTCATGTCCTTTTTAAAATGTGGACATTAGACTGGGATTTAGTAGCTCAGTTACAAATGGATACAAGCCGTTTTCCCTGTCTTGGGAAAACTCTTAAGATTTTGTCGTGTTTTCTTGCCTGCATTGAGGACAGATGTCAAAACCTTGATAAATGGAGTGACATCATAACTCCAGGAAAAAAATTGATTTAGAGCAAGGTAAATATTTCATATTGACCCTTTTTTAACAGCATTTTAGGAAATCTGTTTTTTTAATTTTTTATTTTATTTTCCTCCTACTTGCTCAATTTTTCAGATAGAAAGGTAATTCAGATAGAGAAGTAATTTTGAAGCACAAAGGAACTCCCAACCCTGAACAAGCATTGAAATAGACTGTTTTGACCACAGTGAGTTTTGCCTCCCCAGGTTTTTTTTTTGTTTTCAAAAGGACAAATGCACCAACTCCACTGCTCTCCTGCAGAAATTTTTGCTTTTAATTAGCTATCTTTCAGGAAATCACTTTCTTTGTTCTGGTTTCTCACATTTCTCTCATCGATACAGAGATGAGTAGGTCTGGTTGACCCGGCTCTGAGCCCAAGGGTTGGACTTGATGATCTCCAGAGATCCCTTCGAACCTCAGTACTTCTGAGTTAGCAGGTCACTTAGCTAGCTATAGCAAATCTCTTTTAATTACAACCATGGAAACTTCCATGTGAATAGGCACAGGGGAGATCAAGTCTTGCCTCAGTTTAGCTTAAATCTGTTCCCAAACTGGGGGAGACAAAAGCAAACGAAGGTGGCTTTGGGACTGGATGGTAATGGGGGGTTTGCACTAGCTAGGCTCATCCGGAATGGGGAAGGGTAAACTGGTGTCTGCTCCGCCACTGTTTAAACTGTGATACACAGTCCGACACCCTCGTGTTTCCTGCTGAAGAGGAAAGGGATGAAGGAAATTTGATTTCGTGTGTGGTTTTGATAGCCTTTACTCTGGCATACATGCAGCACAGCACCTTTACCAAATGACAGCTTTTGGAGAAAGTGAGCGAGACAGGTCGTGTTGTCTCTTGCCCCACATCTCACTAGGCTTGAAGTATTTTATTACTGTCTTTAAACAGGACCATAAAAGTGGAATGATTGGACCCCAGCTATCCTCTCCCATGCCAATAGCCTTGTTAGAGTTGAAGGGACTGTTGGGTTATGGGGGCTCAGTACAGACTGCTGGCTTGGCCTCTGTGTCATGGAAAACTTCCAGCTGGATAATTGCATCCTGCCTCAATAAATTCTCCCTGGAAATTTACTTGGATGCAGCATCTTCTCTCCCAGCCTCTCTTCAGCAATGGCAGCAAACAGATCTAGGCAACGAAGCAGCTGCTTTGTGTTGTCCCCAGAGGTGGCTGCTTTCCAGTTGCAGGCAAATGATCTCTGCATGCACCAAGTTCACCAAACTGCTAGGAGGGCTGCAGGGAGAGTGACATTAAAATAAGTGCTACTGGGCACAGGAGCGGTGAGATGACACACAATTTCTCTGCTTGCTGCTGCTGCCCTATTGCACGCCTAAAACCAGATTATTTTGCCCTCAGAGGTCAGCCTGAAATGCAAAGAGGGAAGTGCAGTGAGGTGATATTCACATCCCTCTCGTCTATGCTCTTTAGTCCAAGACAAATATTTGCCTGTGCTATTGATTTCATCTTAGAACAACAGAAATGAGTCATGGCAAAAGTGTGTTCGATCACATGCTCACAGTACCAAGGCAGGATGGTTCCCTGCGAGAACACTTCTCCAGGCTTCATCCAGTCCTTTTTTGTAAAGAATCCAAAGGACTGTTCATCGCAGGAAAGAATATACATATTGCTTCATTCATGGCTTGGGTGTCTGGGAGACTCAGCCTGGCTGGAATACCTCTTGGAATAAAGCCTGAAGCTAATGAACAATTGGTGCCCAAAGTCTCGGATAACAATAGAATAATTTGTCTTTTGTCTTTTAACTCTTATTTTTATGCTGAACTGGGCGTCTCAGTGCAATGTGATGTGGCATGCTCAGAACAGGCCAGGGAGAAGGGAAATGCCTGGAGAGGGATGGGTCGAAGGGCTGGAGCTCTGTGGATCCCAGTGTTTTGGACACTGCTGCGTTGTCGTAGGCACCCAGTCCTGCTGGGATCCTGTGCTGCAGGCTGTGCCCACAAAGATGCATCCAGCCCTGCTTGCAGTCTCAGCCACGGGAAAACTGCATTATCTCTTTTCTGGCACTGGACACACTCTCCCTGGGAGAGCCTTGCCCTTATCCCTGTTGACACTCTTCTTCCCTGTTCCCAGTCACCAGTGTCCTGGAGTGCGAGCGGCCCCAGGCTTTGAGGAGATGTGAGGAGATGGCAGTGTCCAGTGTCATGAGAGCAGCATGGCCAGGACGCATGCTTACAGCACTCACAGGGGGCCTGGCACTGCCTCGAAGCATCTCTCAGGTGATGTCCAGGGCCAGTTTGGGGTGAGCACTGGACAGGGACCGTTCCTAACAGGTAAGGTTTGTAGTATGGACATGACCACCCAGTTTGGGGAGTAGGAGATCTTGGCTATACGGAAACAAACCATGCAGTTGCTGCTGGCCTCAGGGAAGGGAACAGTTCCTGGCCTGGTCTGTCTTCTACTATAGACGTGGCCATACTGTCTGCTTCCCTCCTGGAGAAGCAGTGTGGTGGAGTCTGCCTGGAACAGGGAAAGGTGTTGGGGAAAGGAAAGGGGGCTCCCCAGATCTGGCTTTGGAATAACTCTCCTCACATCATTCAGCTCTGCTTTCCATCTCTTTCCAGCACACCCACGCACGTCGTAAAGCAGCCCCTGCATCCACCCCTGCCTTTCCCCACAGCTCCCTAGCATGCCCGCAGGAGCACAGATCACAAACACACCTTTCCTGTCATCAAACACGGACACGCACCCTCTTCACACACCCCTCGCAAAAACAGCCAGCCGGGACTCCCCAAATGCGAGCTCAGGGAGTTATAAAAATGTAGATGTGTTTGTCAGGAACAAGAGCAGCCCAGCTGAGCAGAACTTCAAGGGGGCCACTTCTCTCTCCTTTTCATTTCCACTCCAAAGAGTGCGTGAATGATGTCCGGTGGGAACAAGCTCGCCAAGAAAAATGCAGCTGAAGTGCTGTCGGAAGGCTGTGTGCTTCACGCCATAAAACCCAGAGTGGAAGAGCCGTGTGAGAAGCTAAGACCCTCACGCACAGGCCATAACGTTCTTTTTTGCTTTGAAGTGGATTTAGGGCTGGCTCAGCCTCTCTGGGGGCTGGAGGCTGCTGCTTATCCATGTGCCTAGGCAGCAGCAATAAGCAGCTGAACCGTGTGCAAGCCTCTTGTATATGACCTGGTCTCTGTGAGCAGGGAATGCTCCCAGTCCCTCTTGCTCCAAAGCAGCAGTTGCAATCAAGGAATTGCAGCCTGGACTGTGACAAGACATCCGTTCTCCTCCCTCTGGCGAATTTTGGACCTGAACTCCCCCCATCTGAGGTCTTTTTAGCACCTCCTCATCTTCCTCCACATCTACCTGGCGATGAATACCTCTCAGAACACCAGGTGTGGGAGCTGGGTGCTCTGTGGCCTCCCCACAAACTGCCTCCAGGCAGAGGTCTTCTGGACAGCCTCCCCCAGCTTCTTGCATACAGCTGAGGAGACGTGGGTGCTCTCTGGTGTTCCCTGCTCATGTTCCCCTAGGGTTTGCCAGTTTTTCTTGCCTTATGCCCTCCTCCATTTTTCCTGGATATAGTGCAGCCCTGGGCTTTTTCCTTCTTTTCCCTTCCCACTAAAGAGAGGTTAGTGTTCAGCTGTGGCCCACAGACCCATGCCCACAGTTTTCTCCAAGACTTCCCAGACAATAAGGCCTGTCCCCAGATGCTGGATGACCATGCTATTCCAGCTGCCCTTGGGATGCACTACAGAGAGGTCTGGTCAAGGCAGATGCTCCTCACAGTGGTTGCTCCAAACTCTCTGCTTTAACCACCGAGCACATTTGCCAGGCTTGTCCGTGTGAGTTCAAGACGTTGCGAGGGACTCCAGAGGTGGGACACTATTGTGGAGCCGATCCACTGGGATGTTTCTTCTGGATGCCATCTCTCCCTGCGTTAGTAGCTAATTATGTCTGGCAGGGAGTAGAGGAATAAACCCCAGCTCATCAGAAAAAGTCACCTATGGGGAAAGGAGACTTTGGAGGAATGACAGCTCCCGGTGGTTGGTTTACTTGCTTCACTGCAGGCTGCTTCTCCACAGTTGCCTCGCTTGCATTGTCACCGCAGCATGTATCAAAGATAGAAAGGGACTGTCCAGGGGTCAGAAGCCACATTCTGCTTTGGAGAATAAAGTCAGCTTCATCCTCCTTTAGCCCTGCTATGGCTTTGCTCAGAACAAGTAGCTACTATGTGTGACTTCTCTCCACCAGACTCAGCTGTCTGAAAGCTCACCATCTCATTTGCATTTGGCACCTGGGACCTCCCTTGTTTGTGGGGCACTTTAGATGCAGATTCACCTCATCTGTGTAACACTTGTATGAAGAAGGGATGTTTCTTTCATGAAGGGTCCCATTTCTCTTCACTAGCTGTAAAAGGGACACAGGGTAGCTGCGGTAGGGATCAGAAACAGCTTTAATACATCCAAAAATAGGTGGGATGAATCCTACCTTCTGTATCAGATGGGAGGTCACCCCCATATCATGCCGCATGTCCTTTCTTACAGTCTATCTACAAAAGAACATTTCTGATAGCTCTAGTACAGTCAGATCTCAGGAGCTACACTGGTGTACTTACAAGCATAGTGAAACTCTCGGGTGCATGGGTGAGCAGAGAAAGAGGAGACAAAACTGAGATTTTGAATAGCCTTTGTGGGATATAAGATTATTCGATTCATGGCTAGTCTCAGAGCTATCCGAATGCCCTTCATCTGCTGTGATTAATCCTCCGGCAGCAGGGATGGCTGGATGTGGCTCGTTCCCGTCCCTCAGCCACCACAGTTTGCAGGCTGGTGTTTCATTAATATCTACCAAGGCCCATTTCAGCCAGAAGCAGCATGTTCTGCCTTTCTTACTGCAGATGTAGAGACCTCTGAAAGAGGTGCAGGGAAAAACCTACTTTAACCTTTGAAACTAAATCTGCTGCTAATCCGGAGGAGTCATTACACACACTTTGCATCCTTTGCAATGAAAGTCACGGTGCTCAGCTCAGTGCTGTGAGCACAAGCTCCCTGCAAACCAGGCAGCTGCAGCAGAACCTCTTGTACTCGTGTTCATGACTTTTTTCCCAATCAGATCTGCTAGAGATTTTTTTGCTTTATTAATAAGAGCAGAGATTCGTGAGAACAATTAAAAGCCTTGCCAATCCTTAGGCACAGACAGTGCATGTGGACATACATATTGGTCCTTCGGGTACTACACAGAGATTAGGAAAAGCTTCATAAAGTCCATGCTCAGGAGTCAGAGTACAGTTGTTATCAGATGCACATGTTTTAGCTCTCCATCCAGAACAATACATCTCTTTGCTTTTAGGCTGAACCTCGCACACAAATTTAAGACAGGCCAGTTGAAAAAGTGAATGCATAATGCAAGCGCCATTTGGGACAGACTTGAAGCCTTGCTCATGATGTGTGGACAGGATGGAGATCAGCTGCTGCAGAAAAATGGGAGCTCACAGCCCCTCTGTCGCAGCATATATGGCCAGACGGACATCGCCTCCTTTTTGGGGCATCTGCAACAGCACGGTCCTGCTTCTGCCTACCTTCACTGCCCTGCGAACTTATGTAGGTCCCACATAAGCAATAGATATAGTTACATTTATGTTTTCCATTTTTCAGCAGGCAACACTTTCTCATCCAATTATAGTAGTTTAAAATAGGTTGAAATCTGGGTTCACTGCTATTCCCCAAATATACCTACTGGACACAGTTCATGTCTCAAGTGCATGCATCACATACATTCAGATGGGCTGCCTGGGCTGATAACAGACTCGGGAAATGACCTCAGGTTGAACTGCAGGGGAAAAAAAATTGTTTCCTCATTAATATCTCTGCAAAATAAATGTCAACTGGAAAAACAGTTCCCCTGTAATCAATCTTGGTGCATAGACACTGGACTCCGACAATTCCTCTCATTGAAGGGAATATATTTTCCATAGATCTGTAGTGTTTCATACATTATAGCTTTCATAAAGCAAAAGCCAGTGCTTGGGTTACACTGAGCTTTTCTTTCTAACTCTTTAGTTTCACACAACCATCATCCTCTGAAAAATTCCTCTGTTCAGACTAAAACTTTCATACTTTGTATAGGGCAAAAAATGATGATTTTTTTCTTTCACTGAAGAAAATCCTTTTAGCTATCTTTGATTGATTGGAATGTGTGTAGGGCAGAATTACACTTTTATGGCTTTTTAAAATGGATTTTTCTTCCTGGCAACTAACAAGGCTAGAAAAGCTCTCTGCTAACCTACTTGGCATTTTCCTTCCAGAGAGGTTGTGTCTTTGTTAGGGGTGCGCTGGGGAAACCATCTAGAAGAAAAACAGCAATTGAAGAATCACTTCTGAACATGCTTAGCCGAGATACACTAGAATTTTGGGGGAAGGTGGGGAGAGAAGTGTTTAGATCTCTTTCTTTTAAGACAACTTCACGTACAGAATCTGCGACTGAGTCTGGACGGTCACTAAGGTAAGGGTTGGGAGTGTCTTGTTGAGTGACATGTAACTCTCCCTCAAATGCAAAAGGAAGGTGCATCCTTGGTTCATCTCTACTCATAGACCCACTACAAAAAAAAAAAAAAAAAAAAAAGCACAGACTCCAAAAAGGCCTCTCAGATCTCATATGCTGAACTGGGTTCCCACCTTCCTCTTTGGACTTTCGTGATGGCCCGTGGCAGGGGCAAGTAGCTGCTGAATATCTGCTCATCTGGACCTTGATAAAGGATCTGGCCCAGCTGCAGCCCCGTGCCACAGCTCCGCCAGCACTGCCTGATGCACCAGGACAGATTTGACCAGTGTGGGAGATCGGGCTCGCTGGGAAGAAAACACTTGCAAGACCTGCAAAAGATAGAGGTGAATGAAAAAACCTCACATTTTCCATAAAGAACTATTTTTAATCAGTCTCATGCTGCCTTTGTGACCTCGCTGGTGTGTTTGAGAGCCAGATGGCCAATTCTGTGAGCTCACTCATTTCCAAAGGGCAGCAGGGTCCAAGCGAAATGCAAACAATGGTACAGCAGTTTCTTTTGCGCCAATTTTCCCCTGCCAACAGGAAGCAAAAAAATGTCGTGCAAAATGACTCTGTTGCTGTGACAATAGGATAATACATCCATGCACCAAAGGACGGCAGGAAGTTGAGAGGTTCATCCCATCACTGCTGTGTCAATTTGTAACCCCTGTTTGCCTCCAGTGCTGTCTGCCTCCAGTCTTAGTCATTGTGACAGCTGGTTCTTGTACAGGCTTTCAGCAAAACTCTAGGAATCTTAACTAAAAAGCAAATTTCTCACCACCTCTGGAATTTTTAAAAGACATAGGAATTTGAGCTCAGCTTATTGCCTTGTTTTCTGCCCTCTGTCACGTAGCTCGTTCTGCTGAGCTAGCCTTTTTTCCCATTCCCCATGGCGTTTCTGTTTATTCCCTGCTTCCATTTGGAGACAAGATTCATCCTGCTACCTCTGAGCCTTTCCCTTTGAGATTCCTACTTTCTGTGAAGGAATTCAATTGTAGCATTGCCCAATTCAATGCCATTGGCTACCCAACAGAGATCCCTTCACATCATAAAGTCTGTCCTTGGAAATCTTAATTGTATACCTGGCATTATAGTCTACTTCTAATTGAACTGAAACCAAAGCTAACAGTGACGGGTCATTCTCAGTCTGTTTTCTGTAACGTGTTCCTGTTTTCTGTAACATGTTCTTTTACAAAAGAGCACTTACCAAAAATCAAATCTCAAATTATATCACTCCACCAATATCTCAAAGTATTTGAGAGAAAAAAAAAATACCATCTACCTGTTTTCAATGATCTTAACGGACTCTGATAATTGATTCCATAATTATGTGATACGTTGCCCACGGGCTGTCAGTTGTATCCCTCCAGCCTGGAGTCAACAGATTACACCAAATCAAACTGGAGGACAGTCTGGGATTGCATGGCCATTAGCAGACATTTTGGAGGAAGATGTGCGACTACAGCTGGCAAGTAAACCCTGCAATGTTCCTCTTGATGCTTAAAGCACAAAGTTGGAAGGTCTTCCCAATATATATTGTCTGTAAGGCTGGTAATTCTTGGTGTTTTATTATCTATACAGATAACCCTTGACAAGACCAAGAGCTCATGGTAGAAGCCTTGAATTTTGCTGAGTCCCTGCTTTCAGTGTCTTCTTGCTGTAGGGAGTTACACAGCTTAATGCCTTTACCTATAGCAGGGTCCAACCTAAAATCTGTGGGGCAGTTCACAGGGTTAATGGCAAATCGGCCGGGGCCCACACCCTGTATATTTAAAATATAGTCAAAGAGGCCAGTTGTCAGGACACGTAGAATCTACAGCCTGGTAGGAACATATTTTAAGACTCCGTTAATGTGTATTGAAAGTATATTTACAACATAATCAGTCACACCATATATTTCTAATATCAGTGAGAGGGGGCCAGTTTTGGCGATGTTTGAAGTCTGTCTGCTGGGCTGTCACGTATATTTGAAAAATGCCTGCTATACATTTTGATCAACCCCCATCTCAAATGGACAGGAACGCGGCTCTTTCCCCATATGGGGTTAATCTCCGGGAAGGCGGCGCAAGCACATGGTACCAATTCCTGTACACTTTGGTCCCTTAACTCAGTCCTGAAGGCAGGGAGCTGAGAGGCAACCGGAGTAAAAGCCTTGTGTCGCCCATTTCTTTCCAGAGGAGGGTGCCTGACGCTCACAGGTCATCAGTTTCCCTCTGTCCCTTCAGTAGGGGAGAAATTCAGGGGACTAATAACAGCCAGTGATGCCTTGGGACGGGAATAGCTCCTGATGGAAATGCCTCACCAGGGAAATTGCAGCTGCCTCCCACTCTCAGCGGCAATAGGGAAAGGACAAAGTAAATCCAGAATTTACTGCCATGTCTCTCTGCAGCTCTTTTGCAGCTGAATCCCGTGAACCCAACCACATGGCTAAATTAGCATGTTAAACACAAACAGTAAGTTTAAGGGGAGGAGCCTGATTTTGGAGCAGTAGGTCACCTCCGGTCAATGGTGCCCTTTAGCCCTGGCAGGGCTGGATTCAGGCCATGCGAAGGCAGCTGCTGCCGTACTCATGCGCACAGGCTGCAGGTGTGAGAAGCAGCCTGTCGCTCCTCAAGCTGGAGAAAGAGGAAAGAAATGTCCTTTCTGGCAGGAGGAAATGCCAATGGTGACTGTGTTGGGAAATCTGAAAGAGAACAAAAAATGGGTTTGGGGGGGGGGGGGAAATGTCAAACTTTTCAACAGCACATGAATTCCTGGAATTTCCAAACGCTGGTAAAATAATTATTTTTTGTTTTCAGTATCTCTTTAATAAAGTAATTCCAGTTTAGTCAACCTTGAAACTTCTTCAGTTCTCTTTTCCCCATCTCCTTTTCTTTCACTCCAAAGAAAAGAGGAGAAAAAGAGAAAGAGCCAGAATATGGGGAGTAGTGCAAGAAGATATAATATGAAGGCACCCAAACTTGGGAAGTTACCACTTCTAAGGGAACATAAACTTTAAGGGAGTGGGTGGAAAGATGATCCTTATTGCTTAAAATTTTGAAATAATAAATTCTGATATCTATATATATTTTGAAAACTTTATTGACTGTAATTCTTCACAGTGGCATCAGAGAAAAACAGTTGCTAGGAAGATCCTTGATCAGGTGTGAGGCAGAGTTGTACTTTCCTCAGTGAAGTGTGGGAAAGTTACTCACCTACCTTAAACCAGCTAGGCTGCGGACATTGTCTAAGCCAATTTCATGAGGATCCTGTTCTAGTCATGTTCATCTCACTCTGCGTGGACTGATCCAGGCCCCTCCCAGTGCTCCAGGTAGAAATTTCTATGTTTCCAGCCAGAGGCTGGGCAAATAAGCCCAGTCCCTCTTCTGCCACAAAGCAGGGCTTTGCTTCTGGAGTGCACATGCTTTGGTGCAGAGACATTTTTCATTTGAGGCATTTTATCCATGCACTTCAGAAGGAAATGAGTCATCCCTTAGTGGTACTGGATACTCTCACTTCACTTTAGACATTAAAAGTGAGTTGTCTTACTTAGAGCTCATCTCTTATATAATAAGAGCAGAGATAGTGACATAGCCAAGGGAGGACATCCCACCACCCATAGAGGAGCTAGCCCTGAACCTGGTGGAGCCCATAGACATCTAGGTCATAACTTGCATTCACCTCAGTTGTTTTTAGATGCAAGTCAGGACAGAAAACTCCTATCCTATGTCAGTAGAGGCCCTGCAGTCTTCAGGACAGGGAATAAGTTTGACAATTTTGGGTACCAGTGCTGGTACCAATGAGCGATGCTCAGTTCCGTACCCTTGTCTTTATACAGCTGAGTGACCTGGAGGGGCTGAGCTATGTTGGAACGGTCCAATTTCCCAGGACTCGGCATCCCCCTGAATCCAGCTGCTCCCTGCAGCAATGGAAACTCAGAGCACAGGCACCCGCCATTCTGCACCCCGTCTGTGGAAGAGCTCGCTGCAGACAGCGCGAGCCATTTGCTTGCTTCCATCAGGCCTCAAACTCTTCAAGGAGCTTCGTCAAACTTTAATTGTGTGACTACCATCTATTCAAGAATTTTATGACATTAATAAGGATGTTCCTAATTAGCATTTATTGTTTATATTATTGAAATTCCAAATTACACGACCAATTGATTTTTCCCTGTTGCCCTCATTAAGTTGCAGTGAAATGCATTTTAAAATAGAGTGGCATTTAATTCCTTTAGAAAGCACTGATTAGATCAAGGGCCTGTTTCACTGCATTTGGTTGTATGAAGTCACTTTAGATTTTAATTTCTCCTTGTTAGTACGAAACTGAGTCACCAGCTCCCTTCCTCCTTCTCCCCTCCATGGGCACCTACTGGAAAAATCCCCTTCCATGGTCTAACCCAGAACTTTGGAATAAATGAAGGAAAAAAAAAAAAAGCCTGCAGACAGCAGATTCAATGTGAGACAAAACATAAATTCAGCTGAATTTTGGGAGTGTTCAGCTTGCTACATGAGCCTCCAGGATGGGGAAAGACCTCTGGAATTACT
Source organism: Struthio camelus (assembly GCF_040807025.1). Classification (NCBI taxonomy): domain Eukaryota; kingdom Metazoa; phylum Chordata; class Aves; order Struthioniformes; family Struthionidae; genus Struthio; species Struthio camelus. Next base: position 58,949,723 of record NC_090981.1, on the reverse strand, counting down.
AAGGGATGATTTGCTAAGTATACAAACCCTGATGTTTTCCTGTCTTCTTAAGGAAGGCTCTCTGTGCCAACTGCCTGTTCTCCCTGCCTGTCCTCCCCAGTGGCTGTGCAGGGCACAGCTCTTGTCTGCCTTGCAGAGCCGTGAAGACTGAAGACCTGGATGGTGTCAAGGTCCAGCAATCCACACACATCTGCAATCAAGGCACAGGTTTCTTAGATGGCTTCACTGAACCACTTGCTCCATATAATGGCCCATATAGTTGATGGGACCAAAAATGCGTGGTTGCTATCCAGACCACAGCATGGCAAGAGTTACATGAGGATGTTCAGAGCTTCATAAGTGTTAAAGTCAGCTTTCTGCTAAGCTTGTTACATCCCATGAGGACAACTTGCATCGTTTAGGGGCTGCTTCTTAGCCACCCTCTTGCAGACCTCCAAATGGGATCCAAGAAATGTCACATGCTGTACAAATTGCTCTTTCCAGCCTATTTCTCTGGGGCCTTACAAACTTTCCATCACAGGAGAGGAGCCCATCGTGTGTCAAACCTGCCAAATTTTAGCCATGTGACAGGCATATTGCCACGCATGTGCTGATGACACATATGAGCCTTAAGTCCCCTGGAAACCTCCAAACCCACCGCAATGGTTTGCCCACCCAAGAGGGAATGCGTGGACAGGCGGGGCTCCCTTCCAGGCAGCCACCCTGAGCACCAGCCCAAAGCCCAGGTCTGTAGGCTGCGCTCATCTCCGTGAGGTGACAGCAACACTGCTACCACTGCCCCTGCTGCCAGGGTATGCCGCGTGCCTGACCACCACACGAATGTGCCTGGGCCTTGCTCAGGTACCTCTTCAGGGAGCGGAGCATCCGGCAGACCGAATGCCGTGCTGCAGCAGGGGATGAAGAAATGCCGAAGTCTCACTCTTCTAGGCTGCAGCTGTGGCTGCGTCATTGGAGAAGCTGCGTGCACAGGTTGGTGGCAGCGACTGTGGGGCATCGGGGTGGGTGAATCCTCATGGACCCAGCTTTGCATGAGACATATTGGACAGGTCTCAAAGCATCCCCTGCCGCATCAGCTAATAAACACCAAAGGGAGAAACAACGAATAAGGAAGAAAGCAATTCTACACGTGTGTGGGGAGGGCTGTTACAAGACACTTTCCTTCGTCCTGTGTTTTACTGAACAGGACTTTGCTCCAAAGTAAGAGCAAGGCACTTCCAGACCCCTCTCGCACCTGCAGGGTTGGGTGTGCAGAGCTGGCAAAACAAGGTGCTTGTCCTAGGCTGATCCCACCGTCTGCTCCTATATGAGTGGTGCTGAGAGTACAACTGGCAACAAAAATGCCTGGTGCTGGGTCTCCTCTCACACTGGTTTTACATGCAAAGCTAGACAAAGCACAGTATTTATGTCTGTTTTTAAGAAAACTTGTTTTTTCAAAAAAAATGATTATTATTGTTGGAAAAAAGACTTGTTTTCCATTTTGTCAGTTCTTTCCACCAAAATGTGCAGTTAGGCCAAACAGGACTACGCCAAACAAACTGTCTGCCAAAAATTCTGTCAAAAGCAAAATATATTTTGATTTCTACCATATTTGCTCACCTGGAAAGAAAACACACCTTCCTACCCCTCCATCAGTGGCATATTGCCCCCGTTGGAAACTGAAACAATCAGAGAGTGTGTCATGCACTTTCACCGTTTCCTCTTCTTTTCCCGTTGGCAATGCCTGAAAACACTTCAGCCGAAATCTTTTTCCCACCTGGCTTGCTAAAATCCAGAACAGACAAGGCCGTGGAAGCAGGTGGTGCCATTCAGCTGGCTCCCAGGCAACTTTGGTGTCCCTTTGTGCCCTGTCATCTCAAATCAAAGGACAGGGTGGGCTCCAGATCTTACCTTGTGGGGGGGGGAAACTGAGTCACAGAGTGACAAAGCATTTGCTCTGGAGCAGCGGCAGAGCCAGGAAGAAATCCAAGTATCCTAATTGTCGAGCCCTTGACCCAGACACCACCTCACACTGCCTTTTTATTAAGCATCCTCCAAGATATCTTAAAAAATCTTACAGAAAGGCTCTCTTGTTCTTTTGCAAGCTGTATATTAGCCTCTGAAACACCCAGGCTAAATCTGAGGAGGCAGAGGGCGGTGAAAATGCATGAGTAGCTACTTTGATTAGGTAATAAAGTATCAATTTATTTTTTATAAATACAGAGAAAATTCAAACCGTCTGGAACTTGCAGTACCTCTTTACACGCCATGTTTCTAGCAAAACGTTCCTTCGTTTCCTTGGAGTTTACCCTGTGTCTTACCATACCCAAGGTTGGAGGGCACTCTCTTTGCTGTGCTACCCATCTCATGGCTGGCTGGTCAGCCACAAACAAAGGGTTGGAGTAAGGAGACTTTTGCAACTGTTTCTGCTGGATTCTTCCCTTCTTGAATTCTAAGGGATTTTCCACATGGGAAAAAACATTTTCCCCTCTCCAACATGCTGGAGCTGTAGCAGGAACCGTATGTCAGATGTTGTTGTCTGTTCCTGCTTGTCCATCACTTGGCAGTGCTGGGTGTCTGAGAAAAACCTGCATTCAGTTAGCACCGAGCACCCTAATCCCCAGCCGCTTTCATTTTCCAGAGGGTGCCCGTCATCTCACTCCTAGTAGAGTTATATCCCTTCTGATCCATGCTCAGGGAGGGCGCCGGGCGAGCGCTCACGAGCCAGGTCAGCTCCTTGCACCCTGTCCGCCGCTCTCTGGCTCTTCCAGGCCCACTAGGGGTAGGAAGTGTCACAAACCCGGATCTGCTTTCTGGATCCCAAAGGTGTGGATGGTGTTTCTGGTTATTTATCTGACAGCCTCCGTGGGCACCAGTGGCTTAGCAAAAAATGCTTAAGGAGAAAATGGCTGAACTCAACGTGTGTATGTGTGCGTGTCTGGATGCACATGTGTGCGCATGCGAGCCAATGTACATGTATCTCCGAGGTGTCTGCTTGTCTCTTCACATTTGCGTCTGAACGTCTACCCGTGTCACTGCAGGAAAACGGCCTAATAAAAACAATTTGTAAAGAGAAGCAGAGAAGCTGGGGTTGCAAGGAAGACTGGACAGGAAGGAAGGAAAAGGCTTGAACTACGTACAGTAAAGGGAATCCTAAGTAAGATGCAAGTAAATCAAGGTGGCAAGAACTGTTTGCTGACTGCCTAGGGAGAAACAGACTTGCCATTTTGGGGAATCTTCAACAACACATCTGCAAGGAAGGGACTGAGAAAGGCTGGTTTTGGGAAAAGGGTGACTATGATGGCTCTCTGCGCCTGACCCATCAGGGCCATCGCTGGATTTGGCAAAAAATTGTTGGACTGAGACATTTAAAAAAGACTCCATTACACCCAAAGAAATGACATCTTCTGACCAAACTTGTTTTGATCAGGAGATTTAGGAGTGACTCTGAAGGAGTCTGCAGACCCCATCCTCATGTTGGTAAGAGCAAAGGTGGCATCGCAAGGAGTGGAAAGACCCTGTTATTGGACGGGATTTCCGATAGGATCTTTCCAATGAGTAAATTGCCTGTTCTAACAGAAGTGGGGTGGACGTGGGTACTGGTGCAATGCTTTGCCTTTGTCCAATCCACACTGCACCTCACCTTGCGCGTAGCCCACCAGATCCCATCTGGAAGACCAATGTTTCGATATAACGGCTGCATTTTGCAACATACTCAGCTCTACTAACAAACTAGGATTCTATTTTAGACTCCAAATTGATGTATCCAACTGGCAAGGAAATTAGCATGAATTAATTACAGGGAAGATGAAAGACTTCAGTAAGCAGCGTTGTGAGCTACAACCTTTATTAAAGCTCCGCAAAACATTCTCCTCTTATCATAGGATATAGCACACAGTGAATGCTAGATCTGAGCAAGCCGCAGACTGATGCTGGCAAGGATCGCACCACTGCTTAACTGCTGGCTCCCTTGGTTAGGCAACCATGTGCTTTGTTTGCCAGAGGCGGTTTCATATTCTGACACCCTCCTTTATCCACCCTTTCCTGCAACGGAGATTCAGCCCTGCTAAGCAGTTTCTCACACAACTTTAGCCTCATAAAAACAGGCCCCGGTACAGCACAGCTGATAAAGAGGCTAACAAACAATCAGATAAGTAATAGCTTAGCTGGCGAACGATTCGTCATGTCAACAAAAGCATTTAAGGGGGAGGCAGCCGGTGAGCCGAAGTGCAAGAGAGTTCAGCCTCTGTAGAGCGTTAGTAAGGCAAAACAGACAATTTGTCCTGCCTTTTGTACTGGCTTAGAGAGGAGCTGATGGTCTGGCCAGTGCATCTGCAAGGTTGTTGTGGTTTGGGTGTCACAGAATAAATCCCTTCCAGGAGCTGAGTTTCCCAAAGTTTCAGTTCAGATTGCCGACGTGTTTTGCTTCAGAGCTTTGCCTTCTGCCTTCTTCCATGTCCCGGCAGGGCAGGTGTGCACACCCGCAGGGTTAGCGGAGTTTGGGGAAGCGAATTACAGCACCCCATAACTATGCCCCCAGCCGATGGTGTCGTTTCCAGAAGATGGATACAGCACGTGTTGCACCGTGGTCTGCTGGGACGGCAGTTGGTTTTAATGAGAGATTATGTATTTCTACCCCTGCGGATTTAAAGGTACCCCTTGGCTCCTCAGCAGCGCCCTCCTTCGCCTCCTCTTCCTCCTTCTGCTCTTTAATTGCTCCTTTCTACCCCCTGCTGCTCCCTCAGCCCAATCAACTCCCTTGCAGTCTTCTGATACGAGTTACATAGTTCTTGTTATTTGGTTTTATGCTGTTAACTGCTTTGCTCTTTGAATTCCCTCTTGGCCCTAAGTTTCCACCATAAATGCAGTAAGTTACAACATCTGTTTTGCCAGGGCTGGACTTCCGCTCCTGAAAGGTTGTTCTTTCACTTGAAAAATTCTCAAAGCGATTCAGCTTTCCCCTCTCAGTGCTTCTTCTGCCCTTTCCCTTGCAGGGGTGGGCATGGATCCCTGTGACCTCCACGATGCCTCCGTGGTAGTGGAGATGGAAGGTGATGACACCCTGTGAGTGAAATTGTATGCGGTCTGGTGCGACTAGTGCATTTTGAAATGTTGTGCCAATTTTGCAAATAATTTCAGTTAGAAAAGAGACTATTGCAATCAAAAAGAAACCCTTCTGCGATAACTAAGACTACATTTTGACATTTTCTGCATGGAAACTTGGGATTTTTTTCTCTGCAGAGATATTGCATGAGGGAATGTTGGGAAGCTCGACAAAGAAGTTCTGAAAGGAAACAAGAGGCTTTTTTTGAGCCAGAAAAATGTTTTTCACCTTTTAAGTTCACCCAGAGGGTTTACTTCCGGGCTAAAAACATTTTCAGTGGTATTTTTGAACCAAGCATTAAAAAAAAAGGAAAAAAAATGTTATTTGTCCAAATCCAGTTCTGAGCTGAGCTTCTTTTCAGTTATTATTCGTAGGCTGGCAGTGATTTTGTGTGCTAGCCAGCAGCGTGGCCTCACTGCATGAGGTGCTAGAGGGCTGCTGTATGCTGGGAAACTCCTCAAGAAAAGAGACAAGAGCAAGGAAAAAACACTGCCTCCAGGGCTCCTGGACATGGGAGGAGAGAGGAGCAAAGCAAATAAATGCTTCGGTTCACAGAGCAGGCTGGCAGCAGAGAGCGTGGTCCTTCGCCCGCTGGCCCGTGCCAGCCCAGCACCCTCCCGGGTCCCTTGCTGGCACCGCTTCCCCGTTGTCCTCCCAAATCGCCCGCGTGGGCTTTCCTCCCCGTTATGCGCTCTCGCGCTTTGTCCCCTGGGCCCAGCTGGCTCAGAAGCTGCTTAGGTGTCTCTGCTTCCCGCTGAGGAGGTCGTCCCCAAGAGGAGGAAAACGGTTGTGCAGGAATCTGGGGAGAGTTAAGCAATTTTAAAAGGTTTTCCATTCTGCAATGCAACAAAAGTCAGGCAAATTCAACTGTCTTCTTGAAGGAAAAGAGCAGAGGAATAAGAAAAGCAAAGATGTTGGAATCACTCAAAGTGTTCTGCTTCAGTTTCTGCTTTTTTCATTTTGCATTTGATTTTACGGTGCATTTCCTTTGAAAACAGGGGGAAAAGGTCATCTTGAAACACTCCTCTCCAGAAGGATCCAGATGAAGCATATCAACCTTATCGAAGTGCTCTGCCTCTTTTTTTTTTTTTTTTTGAAAATGAGTTTCATCCCAAAGGCAGCACTTTTAAACGAAATACTTTGGATAAATTGACCTTTTCCACTGGAATAGCAATCCAGGATGCACAGCTTGGGAGGAGGCTTGGGGTGCTCTCGATGCCTGCACTTCTGAGCAACGGGCTCGTGTATCTCTGTAGTCCCTTCCCTGGGTCCTAACAGACGTGCTGGGTGGGAATCACCCAATTCCCATCCAGCAGTAAGAGCATATTGGTCAAAACAAATATCCTACTAAATAACCTGTCTCAATGCTAGCTAGCAAAAGATCCCCAAGGGTGTTTACCAGACCAGGACCGATGTATCACACTTTTTCATCACAACAATCTTCCAGTTTCCCGCAAAACACAGCTGAAAGGTTAAGCAGCTTTTAATGAATTCTCCTTCAGTGAAATTATCCGGGCCTTTTTTTAACCCTTATGAACTGTTAGTGTCCACAACGTCCTGCAGCAAGCAGTTACACAGGTTTACGTACATATACAAAGAGCCAAATCCCTTAGCGTCCCTTGAAGCTGCTACCTTTATTTTTATGTAGTGATGTCTTGGAAAAGGTAGAAGAATATCCGTCCTCAATCTTCTTTTCCATTTTATTTTAGACTTCATGGACTCCTGTCATATCCATCCTTAATCATCCCTTAAGCATTGCATGGACTGAAGAGGCCTTGTTTGCGATTCTGTATAGCTCTTCTTATGGCTTCCAGCTCTGTAGGATTACTGTTCCTTGTCTCCAGTTACTCTTTGGCTTGAAGAAGTCTGGAAGCATTGTCATTTAACCATAGTCCCCATACCAAAAAAAAAAAAAAAGGGGGGGGGGGGAGATGCTCTGTATCTTTGATCACGCTGATACTTCTTCCTTCCTTCCTATTTAGGGATGTCTCATGGAGTCTCTTACACAACGCTTAAATTGCCTCGGTTCTTAGTAGAAGTAGGTGACTTTTTATTTGTTTTAGATGCAACTTTTTCCTCTTTTCCTTCTAAAAATACACTTCGGGCAAATGGGGATTTTTCTGAATTTTTTAATCAATTTTGCCAACCAGCTTCAGTCTGAAAAGATGCTGAAATATGTTTCTAAAGGTCAAAACTTTCAAAGGGAAACCTTTGGGTTTTTTTTCAAAATGATATTTCATAAATAAAATTTAGAAAGGGAAACAAGACATTTCCTATTTATTTAGGGGTAGCTTGAGTTCCCCAGTGTAAAAAAAAGATCAGCGAGGCTGAATGCCTTGCGGTTTGGCCACAGAGGGCCGTGCTCCCTGCAGGATGCTCGTCACATCCCCAGCAGCAGGAAACTGCAGGAAACCCACTGTCTCATGGCTGAGCCGCTCTTAGGCATGATCAGGTTCTTCAACAAGCACCTAAAAGCCATAGGTTGCCCACAAAATTGCTTGCTCCCTCCTTGGGCTCCTCGTTCTCTGGAGGAGGCGATCCTCCGACTCCTCCGGTCGCTGACCCTCGGCATGCTCCCAGCTACACTGCGGGCAGGAGAGACGTGCTGAGACCTTCTTAAAAAGGTGAAGAGGGTACGAAGAGGTGAGTGATTTTTTTTTTTTTTGTTCCCAGCGCTCCTGAGCAACTGCTTAAATCATTTAACGCCGAATAAATTATGGTATAATTTAGCTGCATAGCATTTCATGCTCAATTAATGCCACTTTAGAGGGAGACAGTTCTATATCGAGGGTGAAGCTCAGGAATTTCACTCTGCGCAGGGAAAAAAAAAGTATCTCTTAAAGATAAAGGAGTAACCATGGCAACAACACAACTCTCTAGGAGAAGCAGGGAGGAGAGGAGAGACTACAAAGGAGGAAAAGGTAGATAAGAGACAGGCCACCAATAGGTCTTATTTGGGAAACAGATATATCTGTTGGAGAAGTGGAGCTGCTGGCTGCTGCAGGCAGGATTTCTGTAGGAACCCACCAGTTTGGTAAGGCAGTCTGCGCTGGGCACCAGGTCACCTGCGGCCAAACCCAGTCCAAGAGGCTGGGCTGGTGAACGAGGGAACGCAATGGAAAGACACATCAGCCAAAATCCCACAGGAGAAATCTGGCAGGGAAACCAGAGAGGCAGCCACACCAGAGCTTCAGTGCCACTATCGGAGGTGAGTTTGGACCTATGGAGATATGCTGACTAGCTGGGACCTCCCATCCATGACACCCACCGCAATGCAGAGGCACTGGTGTGGACAGCAGCATGAGATGTCTGGGATCCCAGGTGAGCCCTCATTCTCCTGCCCATCTCCACCGCTGCTGGCACCTGAGCAGGTGAGACGAGAGCTATCCAAGTGTCTACCCATGGGAGAAGGTCCTGGGAATTAGCCCAGCTCTGCTTTGGATCTGCTATGCAGTTTTGGGCGAGATCCACCACTATTTCATGCCTGCCTGTCTGTAATGTGGCACCAATAAGGCTACACCACAGTGTTGGGAATGTGAATGATGACTAGACTGTACTTCAGGGCTGGGCTAGAGGGATGAGGGGCGGAAGCTACCTCTTTACCCTGGAAAGAAGGACCAGTCTGCAGGGGGGTAGAAGGCATCATACTCTCTGCCAGGACATCACAGACACCTTCATATAATACAGAGGAGTAAAAAACTCCTTCCCACCAGAGCAGCCAAGACAAGGTCACTGTACGCAGTTGTGGGAACCAGAGCCAGCCACAGGACAGAAAGCCCCAATCAGCTTTCTGGATGACTTGAGGAGGTTTTCCTCCCGAGACCACACGCTTCTCCTTGATGTGTGTGCTGGGAGAGCACCCAACAACATACACCTCGAGGTCCCAGCCATGCACAGAACGCTCAGCAGCACCCTCTGCACGACGCCAGAAAGACGCATGAATGACAGTAGTGGTGGGACAGTCCCTGTTTGGCACAGCTCCAAGACACTGATTCCTCAACAGGATATTTGCCTTTGAGCTCAGAGGCTAGTGGAGTATGTCTTGAGCAACCATGTTCTCACCCCATGCCTAAGGAGACTATTCCCCAGACTAATACATCTCTGTGACAGAAAGCATTTCCTGATATTCAGACGCAATTTTTCTTGCTCGATTTCATTCCCTTCCTCCAAGTGAAACCACCAGGGGACCCTAAATAACATCCCTCCCTCCTTCCAAATTCTTGCAGGCAGGCGAGTCCCCCTCTTATGCCTCCTCTGGGTCTTTTCTCTCAGACCTTTCATCACTCCTGCCCATTTCTGAAGTCCCTTCGCATTCCTGACAACTTTACAGTGTCCAGGAAGTCCCATAAGCACTGTGCCCTAGGAGAGGGGTCCCGTCTCCACATGGGTCCTGTCTCCAGATGTCTCCCTGCGCGAAACCTGCGTGGAAGCAGACAACACATTTAGCCAGCTCCCTTATGGAGTGCAATGTAAGGGTCAGTCCTACTCTTTCTGTGGGACTTACCTTTGCTGTTAACATAAATAATAACAGCAAAACAACTCTCAGCCTTTATCCTCCACCTTGGCTTCTTCCTGGAGTCTCAGTCCCCAGTGTTCTCTGCTTCCCAGGACCATTTGAGACCTTCCTGCAGTTTTAAGTCAGGTTTGAGCGAGCAGCAATACCTCCCTGGAGCTGAGTTCAATGCACTTTACATCAGGCTGTTGCAGTAGAAGACTAGATGAGCCTGTGCTGCTGAGAAGGATGCTAGCCTCATGACTAAAGAGGCATCTAACACAGCACAGAGAAGAGTAAAGCTTCCCTAAAAAGGAGCACCTCATAAATTTCCTTCTATCACAGGCTCCTGCAAGTCTGGAAATAAAACAGGAGCTGTCCCATAGAGTTTTTAACTATGGGTGTGGAAAATGCATGGGAAATGAGGCAAACACCCCAAAATGCGGACATTCTATGGGGTATATATATGGCACGAGAAGAGGAATGCAGGTCTGGCATTAAGGTCATAGAGAGGATAAAATCAGCTCTGTGTTAGATATATCAGTGATTGTGGTACGAAATGGTATGAGATGCAGCATAAGATATTTAAATGTCCTCTTTCAGCCAAGCAATTCTGGAATAAAATCCCAGGTCATCTATCAAAACCTCCGCGACAGCATACCCCTCTTCTATAGAGCAGGGGATTGTATCCTTTTTTTTACTGAGCTCAGTCCAGGAACATACATTTGACTAAAGCCTCTTAAAGAAAAGCATACCTTGACTCAAAGTTGAGGAGAAATTATCACATCCTAGCAGTTACCATATCCCTGGGATTTTGACTGAACAGCTGGTGAGTTTTTCTGCCTCAAATCTGAGCCTTAATTCTTACTGGAATTTGTCTGACCTTAATTTCCAGCTGTTGGCTTGTGTGTTCCTTTCTCCATGTGATTGAAGAGCCTTTCACACCTTACGTTTTTGTCCTGGGAAGGCACTTACAAACCGCAATCAGTTAAATCTCAGTCTTCTTTTTGATGAGCTAAGCAGATCAAGGTTTTTCAGTCTCTCATTGCAAGGCTGTTTTTCTTTCAGCTCCACAATCATTTCTGTGACTCTTTTCTGCACCATCTCCTCTTGTTCAACCTTCAACATCTCATTTTTCTGTCTACATCTTCCTTCCAAACAATTTGGCTCATAGTTGCCTTGAGATTTAGAAAATTACTCTTTCTGAAGCATCATACGTGTGTGTGTGCGGACGTGTGTGCGTACGTGTGTGTATGTGTATCTGTGCTTGCACATATTTCCCCAGCCAGGACCGTCCCCTGAAAGATGAAACAAATGAAATGAAACCATGATGGCTGGTATCAAGCTGTCACCAATTTCCAAAGCAGCAATCTTTATCCCTCCTACTGACACAGAGCTTCTTAATACTGGCCCTATAACTTTGGAGTTAGGAAAGGTAGCATTTGTAATTTTAAACGCTTGCCTAAATCTTCCTTGGTATCTCGGAGGAAGTGTCTAGCTGTTGATATACAGCTGATGATTCACAGAGCCCATTGTATGTGAGTGTAGTGATGTTGCACCCTCTTCATGGGGCAAAATAGGCTCCCTTGGGGACTATGGCATAGGATTGGCCCCAAACTTGTTTTCCTTCACTATCTCACAATATTCCTTTCACATTTTCTGCCCGAGCTCCTCTTCTAGACCTACCCGCCTCCCCTCAGCCCCTCTCCTGCTGCCTGTCCCCAATTTATCCCTTGACCTTGATAAAAAAAGCAAACTCCTACTTTGCAGGGTCAGCCCTTGCTCTGCAGCTTCCTCCTCTCGGCTCTGGCTATGGGGCTGCGCTGTTCAGTATCATCTTGGGATGTTATTAATGTGTTGTTTACTTCTCCTTCCCTGTCATTAATAAAGATGTTAAACAAAACCAGCTCTAACATCGATCCCTGTGGCACCTTCTGGACACATCCCTCCCCATGCGGTCCCCTGTAGTTAATCATAGCTCTGTGTTTATACACCTTAAGCCAATTTTCCGTCAGGTGTCTCAGCTTGTATCCACTCCAATTAGAATTCGTTTGCCAGGTAAGATTTTGCCAGGCACTGTATCAAATACTTTATTAAAAGTGGCCTCTAGACACTTGCGTTTTTCTTCACTTAATATAAATGCCTCTGTCTGAAGAGATAACGCACTGGTTGGAAAACACATTTAGAAGAAGATAGGGCCACACAGTTCGTATACAGGCAGGGTGTATCAGTGCAGGTGTTTAAGTCTAGGGGTGTTAGGGAATGTTAATTAAAACTAGCCACGTCCCTTGGAGCCAGGCGTTTGATTCTGGTCATCTTTACCTGGTCTGTACATTTTGCTTTATTTTGTTTTTAAACGAAATTATTACTTTTTAGGAACTTGCCACATCTGATTGGAGAGGTGTCCAAAGTGCTTGGCCACACTCAGCACAGGTGTATTTCCTGGCAAACCTAAATTTGTCAAAAAGCTCCTGTTTAAGGTGACTGACGCTGCTTGTAAATCTGGATCAAATCTAGCAAAGAAGCAGGTGGGAGGGGGATGCATATTTGGGAAATGGAGAGTGTTACATCCTGGCTATTTTCAAAATGAAACGCTGGATTTGCTGAGCAGAGCACCCACCCGGGCACGGAGAGGTCAGGCGATGGACACGCCATACACGAAGGCTTCAGTCTGGCAGCTGGGAGCAGGGAGCCCGGCGAAGGTGCTGGGTGTGAGGGCCGGCTCCCAGCTGGCTGCATCCCTCTCGGCACTGCTGGGTGCACTGGCTCCTCCTGCAGCCCGCTGACCTGGGCGAGAGTCTCTGGAGCCGGGGTAACCCTCCCCGGCTCTGCGGAGAAGTGCACCTTGGGGGATGGCAGGGGGACTAGTGCCAAAACAACAAACCTTGACACGTTGCACGCAGGGTCTGCAGTCAATAAGCAAGAGGGGAGGTCAGAAAGGGATCACATTCCCATTGCTCTACTTCATCTTTTCCTCCTCCTTCTTCCAGCCAGGCTCTCCATTATAAAATGTTCAAGCCAAGCAGAACAGCCCATCTCCCGTCGTTCATGCGTGTGCGGGTGCAATCATTTTTCTGCTCTGTCAAGGCAAAGCCAGCTTGTGAAGAAGCCATTAATCTGAGCCCATGCCTCGTGCTCCTTTTCTGCTGCACAGGACTCCAGAGGAAGTGCTGGAACAAGCTGCACTGCTACGCTAATGCCTCCTAATCTTCCCCTCTACCCCGATAGTCTCCAGCAAACTCTCGCCGAGCTCTGGGGCTATACGTCTTCACGCCTGCTCACCAGGGGCATCATTAGGAAAGGGCTCTTAAATGGCTTGACATTCTCAGCTTCCCAGAGGAGCAGAGCTGCTGACAGATCTCTCCATTTGGAATATGAAATCTATTTGTTCAGATGCATAATGACTGATTTGTCTTCTCAGAGGAGCTGCTGCTGAGTCCTGGGATGGTTAGCTACAGTGCTACAGGCCAGCAGCTGCATGCTTAAACCGTGGTGGGGCCAACCCTAAGTGACACTGATTAGAGGTGGGGGTAAGAAACCAGCCTTCTGCCGAAGGAGGAGGGGAATTACAGACCTCATCTGTGGACGGAGAAGACCTGGAGAGAGAGCCCTAACGCATCCGAGCGAGTCAGTGTGCTGGAGCCCACTGAAGCTTACAGGGAATAAAAGACAGGAGGGTGGGCCTGGAGAAGGAATTGGTTCCTGGTACTATTGCAATCAATTTCCCATAAGAAACCTCAACTGTAGCCATAGTTTCTCATCTGCAAGCAGCACTTCAGTGCTCATCTCACTGAGCGCCAGTCCTGATACCAAGTGGCAACAGGGGCACTGCTAACTCCTTCGGTGTTGATGCGGGCATGCAATGTGTAACAGAAACTCTGCACAGTACACTGCGAGTGGTACAGTACTTCGACATTTCAAGTTTCAGGAGGAAGAGGTGGCACGTGGAAACTCTCTGTTTCCTCCTTTTCCATCCCACTCAACTCCTTGAACAGCAGCAGGGGAACAACAGAGACTCGGGGAGCAAGGAAAGGGCAGAGAGCCCCGCTGAGGAAGCAGAGAAGAAGTGCTGGACCCCAGAAAGGATGGCAGGAGGAAGGGAAGGTGCTTGGGGTCTTGCAGAGCCGAAAGTAAAAAGAGAGGAGACTCACAGGGCAGATGTGAGAAAAGCTTCATCTGAGACAGAAGAGTCCTTCCTGAGCCCTGGAGAAGGAGCCTGGAAACAGGCTCATTCTGCAAGTGATCTGCATGGAGCCAGCGTCCTGACTGCCTTTTAGTGCTGATGATGGGAACGGTTGAGGGGATTGCAGGCTCTGTTTCTTGAGGGACAAGGGCAGAAGGTGTCCAGGGCCCAAATGTGTTGTTCCAGGACCCCCATCCCCTGCCACCCTCCAGCCTCAGCCAAATTGAGACGCCGACCTCTCCCACTGAATGTGGGATTTTTGCTCCAAGGGGAGTCTCAACATTTCAGTGTCTGGTTTTTTTTTTCCCCAAAGGGGACGGAACACTTGTCATTTCGAAATTTTCCACAGAATGATAATTAAACAAAAAACCATCAGAAACAACAGAAAATTTGCCCTGAAGTGAAACCTTTGATGCCGTGAGAAGGTTGGACGGGGCCTGACGTGTGTGGTGTAGGAAAATGCAGGCTAGGGGCATCCAGGAAGCTGATGCAAAATTATTCTCAGGCCTGTGCGGCCCTCTCACCCATTGGCTTGGCATCAATAGGTCAGAAGAGAAAGCAGCATTGCAGGACAGTGCTGTACCTGCTTCTTTAACGCCAAAGTGTCTGTGCTCCATCAGCCTCCCAACTTCCACCAGTGATGAATTCACTCTCAAAGCAGAAAACAGCTGAAGACGCCCAGACTTGTACTGCGCTGATGAAAGGGCTTCCCAGGCATACAGAGCCCTGACTGTAGTGAACAACCCCAGCCGCGTGTGCTGCTCTGCCTGCTAAATCAGAAACACATTAATTGAAAAGAAAGAATGGGAGAAAAGACAGACACTGCTCTGCTCTTCTCTCTTGTGCGCTTGATCAACAAACTGGGTGTCTCTGTACGGGATGTGCTGGCCTGTCTTGGACAGCCTTTGGCAGCACTAATTTAGGACTGTTTACCCCCTTCATCCCACAATATGACCAAGGAGTTGCCTTACGAGCTCAGGGCCACCTTCCACACCGCTATTCAGGTGGGTTTATCAGAGTTCCATGAATGGCTGGACACACGGATCAGTGCAGATGCCAGCTGGGGACCTCTGGGTTAGGACAGAAGAAGGAGAGAGGAGTGCAGGGCTCCTTGAGGTTTCCAGCAGATGGAGGCTGGACCCATGTCTAACGCTTACCCTGGTCAGCACAGCTAGATGGAGGGGTCTAATCAGCCAGGCTCTTCCTCCATTCAACCATGGAGCAGCAGCTCCCACGTAGATGTGGTAGAGGACTTTCATTTCAATGTATGTGCTACTGCCTGTGCTTTTGCCTTTCTTCTTACTTCGCCAGCCAGGTCAAGGGGTGTTACCTCACATGCCACCACCGTGCTGCTGTGCTGCTGTGGAAATGGCATTTGTTGAGTGGGCTGCATAGCAGGGGCAGCTCCAGCATCAAGGTGCAGAGAAAGGACACTAGTGAGCAGAGAGAGCACCCAAAATATCCGCATCGCTTGAGAGCAGCTCTTGGGTGAGAAGATTGGAGAGGGCTGTCAGGATGCAGAGACATAGCCAGCAAGCAACCTGCGTGCTTGCTCTTGGCTAGATGGAGGAGAGCAGGAGCCACACTCCAGCCAAGACAAACTCCAACTCATGACCACATCTCTGAGCCTTTTCCAGTTGAACCATGATGACTGTGATGCAACTTAGCTTGGTCTGAGTGGACAGAGGCTTATGAGGATGCAGCCCTGCGGTGCATCCCAGAGCTGATGGACTGGCAAACCCAAGCTCGATGGGTATTTCTGGAGAAGGGATACTGTCCTCCAGGAAGTGGTGCCCTAGCTCCTTGCATGTATAAAAGCACGGGCATCCCAGTGGAGAGGCTGCCTCCTCTGCCAGGAGCTACAGCAGAAGCAAAATGACCCAGCACTCTCCTCCTTCCCAAAACAAAACAAAACAAACTGAAACACAGCCTTCCTTATCATGTTTTTCTCTCTTACAAGAGGGTGAGAGAGAAAACAGCACGTCAGGCAAATGTTAGTTAATGAACCGAAAGGTGCCCAGGGTGCAGTATCCAGCTGGAGTTGCACCAGAGGATCTGTGCAAATGCGATAAAACCCAGGTGCACACGTTTAGTGGGCAAGCTGTGAAACGTGACTTAAAGGCATTTCAGAAGCAAATGATCCTAATATGCCCCCCATGCAACATCTCCATGCCTCACTGTAACATGAATTTATTTCTTACCTGGCCAACCCTTGCAGGGCAAGGCAGGCTAAGACGTTACAATCTCAGCCTGTTTGGTGTCAACGTTTATTCTGGGGCAATTTACTTCAGGGAGGAGGTTTGGGGATTGTTTTGGTTTTTATTTTTATTTTTTCCTGCACCTCCACTTCACAGCAGCCCAACCACTGTGTCTTTTTTGGCAAGCTGGGCACTTGCGTTGCAAGGTGAACGCAGCCATTCTTGGAGCTTTTCTTCCTTGAAGGTGTCTCTGCAGGAGGTAGTCGGGCTTTACTGCAAGGGCTCTGCTGTGCTCCCACCCCTGCCTGGACCTACTGGGCAGCTTTAGACCCAGCTGGCATTCCTGCCCCGTGCTGTATGCCTCTCTCAAAAGTGAATGCTTTGAGTAGATGATGTTTTTGTACTCAGAGCCTGTAAAATTTTCACTGGGCCTTCCATGTAACTACTAGAATGAAAATGAGAATAAACAGAAGCCAGTCACTGAGCCTTTCAGAGCCTTGTTTCATGGCTCTGGCCAGCCCTGGATCTTTTCCTGTGACCGGCTCTGTGCAGCCATGCCCCTACTAAGGCATGTCACCCCTGGCCAGAGAAGGCTGGGTGCTGGGTGCTGCTCCCTGGTGTCTCCAGAGCCCCATTGCGTTGCTGTCACTGGACTCCCAAAGATGAATATCAGCAGTCTGCCAGTTGCTCATGCTTGACTCCCGGAAGCATCCCCAGCATGGGAGAGGGTTGGTCTTTTCATCCTCACCAAGGCACAGGCGCAAAGAGTTGTGACATGCCAGGAGCAGAGCACAGAGTTCAAAGCCTGTTGGTACTTCAGTTCTGTGGTGAACTGTGTGTGAGCTGAGGAGTCTGCATTGCCCCCTAACTCTGCCTCGTGGGGTCCTGAAGGATTGGCACCAGTTGCAGTTTGGGGGCTGAGACAGGATGTCGGTGGATGTGAAGGATCCTGACCGTGCTCTGGCTTCCTCTACAGTCTGGTAGGGCAAGGACACGCCCCTCCAGTCCATTGCCCACGCTGAGCCCTGGCTGGAGGAGCTTTCCTGGTTAAAAAATGTGCTAGAAAATCCTCACAACCCTGCTTTGCCCCTCAGTCCCATAAAAAGCAGCTGCCACGGTGGTACAGACACCTTGCCCGGTTTCTCGCCCATTTTTTCTCTCAGTAGTTGTCCATCACTCTGGCCACGCAATGCTTCCTCATGTTTAGGAGCACCAGTGTCCCTGGCCCCTGTTGCAGTCTTTGGCCCTGCTTCCTCAAAGCACAGTCTGTTTTGCAGACCCGGCTCCACATTGTGTATTTGATCCAGCAATATTTACTGCTGAAGGAGCAGAGCTAAGCTGCCAAATAAATGCCAGGCCCCTTTACTGCTGGCTTGTAGCAGTGAAGGAGTATCTTAAGCTTTATGTAAACTCCTGGGTGACAGCTCCAGCACGGAGGAACTTATCTGCTATATTTTCTATTTCCCTTCTCTGATCTGGGATTTTGTTTCCCATTTAACTTTGGTGCAAGGGGCATCCACACAGCGACTGTTTTTTTTCCTTTGCTGTCCTCTGGCAGCTTCTGTTGACATTTCTAGGTGGACGCCTTCCACGGGGTGATTTGTCACCGGGAAGACAATCATGGCACCCTAGGGAAGAGTCGGATGGAGGAGCCACACTACTGAAGCAAGCCGGGCTACTGCTACCTGCCAGCTGCTGTGTCCAGCTCCGTTCCCTTGCAGGGATGGGGGAAGCTGTGTAAAACACAGGTTTTCCTGCAGGCTGTAAAAGCAGAAGAGCTTGCTGCTCCCATTGCGGCCTCGAGGCAGGGCTGTGCACTTGTTTGCTCCAGCTGCCCTAAAAACACAGCCTTGATTAAAGAGAGATTAAAACTAATTATCTTCATCCAACCACTTCTCACAAACCCCAGCTGCTGCGAGGTTGTCAGTGGATACATGTAAGGCACCAATGTGCTGCAGAAATGGAAGGGAATTACCAGTTAAAGTCATATCTATTTTAAGACATCTCGCGCATGAGCCTGGGTCTTGCGGGTCCGCCGTGCCCACGGCTGCAGAGACCCAACAAGAGTCTCTGGACATGAAGGAGGTGGCCTCTGGGTGTTGTGTGAAGTCCAAATGCTTGTATCTCAGTGCAGAGTGACCTCTCTGAGCTCTAGGAGAGAAACTAAGTGAATGTGGCTGCTCTTCACGTCCAGAAAGAAATATCAGAGCACAATTTGCCCTTCTGCTTCCCCTGTAGGCAACAGGAGATCACTGAGACTGAGCAGCAGCCCTCACAAGAAAGCTTACTTGTGATTTTTGTGTTGTTTTCGGTGCTTCCCTCACAGGTGCTCTTTGAAGTCTCGCCTACTTTTGTTCTCCGAGATCCGTGTGCTCCTGGGGCTCCTTTTGTTCTCTAGATGCTTGTTCTCCCCCTCCCTCTCTGGATGTACCACGCCAAATGTGTTTTGACTTCCTTTACCTGGAGAACAAGTGCTATTCGCTCTCATTAGATGCAATATTTGTTGTACCAGAGCTTGAATGACCTTAGTGCTGAGAGAACAACTGAAGAATCCCTTTACCTGTTACTCAGAAGACAAATATTTGCTGGTACAGATGATGTGGACGATCTTATAGGGAACTCTCTGCACACATCAAATATTCATCACACCTGATGAGCCTTTTCACTCTCAGAAGTACGGTGACACCTCCTCTGCCAGAAGAGCTGGAAAGCAAGTTTCATTTTATCAGAAAATAACAAATTTTTGAAACTGTACTTCTTTTTCTCCTGCATTGGCGTGAAACCAAGATTCTTAATTTTTGTTTTTAATGCATTTATGGGTTGTGGAGAAAAAAAAGATAGAAAGAGCAATGCTAGAGGTTAGCCAATGCCAGTGACCACCTCATGGTGTAGGAGAGCTGAATTCAGTGATGCACTCCTGTCCAGGCTTAACTTTTGTACTGCTGGCTATCTTGTGTCTCTCTTCTTGGTTTTCATTAAAAATATCATCCAAGAACTGATGAATCTTCCCAAAAAGAATCTCATCAAAACTGGCACCAGAGTGTTTTGTGTTCAGTGAATTTGATTTATATATTTATTTATGACAAAATAATGGGCAACATCCTTTTCAAATAAAAAGAAAAGTAATGACCATTTCAAGCTGGAAAACAGAGGAGGAAGAGGCATTTTGAGTGAACTTAAATCCTGGTAAGGCATAGCAAGTGAAGAAATCAAGTGAATATTCTTTCGCAGCTGCAGGAGTATTTTGTGAGCAAACTGGGTTATGCGCTCTGAGAGGAGGATCAGGGGCCTCTTCTGAAATGTCATGTCTTACAAACCTGAGCTTCTGTGTCTAGTCACAGAGAGAGGAAGAACTGGAACATAGATGCTTTCCGGGCTCCAGTTAGCTGCCTAACAGGTGACCAGATTTTTCAAAAGGATGCAACAGCCTTTCTTCCAGGTGATCCGGCCCTAGTGGTGCATGCCGAAGGCAGGAAAGCTGTTCTCTGCAGCTGGATGCAGGTGGGATGAGACGTTTCCTCCTCACACCTAGCTTTATCCAAGGTTGCTCTCCTTTTAGGGAATACTCATTTTTAAAGGCTAATGAGACATGCTGATCCCACAGTTGGGAATTTCTTCTGTGATAATAATTATCGTTCTTTGCCCTTCTGTAGCTACTTCTACTCAGAGACCTCAGTGCCTCCAAACAGTAATAGATCTTGTCTTGCCACCCCTTCGGCAGGCGGACAGATGATCTCCATTTTACAGGCAGGGAACACGAGCGTGGAGGAAGGCAACAAGCATTTCTTTCCCTCACCGCTGTCTTCTCCAGGTCCTGCCCATGACAGTGTGGGGTCACTCAGCAAAAGCTGTTGTTCCCTCCCATGCGCTCGCGGTGAGATGCACGTTGGCTGACGCATGCCAGGGAGCTTTCCCTCTGCAACTCAGCTTTCTGAGTTTCTCGCTATGCTTTTCGAGGTCTGCCCTTCAGGCTGCTCCTTCCCACTTGGCAGCACACCCTTTAGGTCCGTGCTGTGTGGGGGGCCCCAGGGTGCCCAGCGTGCTGCTGGGCCTGGCACACTCACCTGCACCCAGTCCTCATGCCGGCCCCGGAGGTGCACATGCAAGCACGGTCTGGCAAAGCAAAGGAGCAAAACACTCTGCTTCAGACCCAGAAACCCTGTCAAAGAAAAGAAGTAAATAAATGAACAAAACACGGTGTTTGAGTTTGTTAGGCACTGAAAGAGCTTTACCGCAGCACGTTGGGGCACGCCACAGGTGGAGTAAGCGAAGGACAACGTGGCGGCACGCAGCTGCCAGACGCTGTGCTCAGAAATGAGCCGTGCCGGGGGACCAAAGTCCACCTTTCCCAGAACCGTGCAGAGCAGCTGCTCCACTGGGTGCCTTCAGCCAAGCAAAAGTGGAAGCATTGGGCTGTGCCTGTCCTCAGCATGGTGTCTTTCACCCCACATTGCACATAGACGTCCGGGTGCAAACATCACCCCACAGGCTTCAGGAGCCCAGACTGTCACCCTGCCCTCTCCCTGCAGCCGTGAGGTGGTGCAGACGAGGCTAGCAGGCAGGTATTTACTGTTCCAGGTACAATCTGCCTCTTGCTACCTCCCAAAATACTGACTACCAGCGATCTCATCTCAGGCATCTTCCCATGCCCAGTGCTTGCTGGAGAAAGGGTTTAAAAGATTTGAGGCTGGCATCCCTAATCATATGCTTCAGCCAAAATTAGGTTTTTGGAATGCAATAAATCTCTAAAAAAAAAAAAAGCCTTTAATAAAACCTTTAAAAAATAGGAAACCCCTCTACACACATGCCCCCACCCCAGTGTCCCTCTTTGACTCAGCTTTGCTTAATTTGCTGAAGAGCACAAGGTTTCAGGAGGTCTTTGCCAGGACCCTTGTGTTACCAGCATTACCAGATGAGCGCACTCAGGGCTCTGAGCCTTTCTCCATACATCACACAACCCCTAACCCAAGCGCACTGAGAGCCAGAGAGAAGGAAATGCAGCTTGATTTCCCATCTATCAATTCTCTGATGCCTCTCTTAAAGCTACTTTCTGCCCTTTTCCACTAAATAGACAAAATTGTGACCATAATGGGTAACTTCTTTCTCCATCCAGCTACTTGGGAGCTGGTAATGACAACTGTGAAGCATCTCCTGCTATGCGAGTCATCCTTTCAAGATGCATTAGGGTCATTCTTTTTTTATGGGAGGGAGCAGAGAAGGGAGGAGGGACTGATCCTGAGGGAAAGAGGTAAATAATCTTCAAAGAGAACAATTAACAATCAATTGCAGCACCACTGCAGAGCAGAGATAGACATATATTTCTGGCTTTTATTTCTGATTAATGAGAGAAAGGCCCAGCATCCCCGCCTCTCCTCAGCCCTGAGAAACTGGTCTCCTGATTGTGTCACAACTGATCTGCAATTGTTCTCTCTGAAGATTATTTCTCTCTTTTCTTCATGATTGCCTGCTCTGAGACCTTAATAAATTGGATCCAGCCAGCAGCAGTGCTTGCTAATTTCCCCCTGAAGATGATTTGAGTTTTTATCAGGCTCTTAGAGCATCCTTTTGCTTGGTCTCTATTGCTTTTAAAAGGGTTTAAACATCATTTTCTCTCATTGTGGCCTCAAGATTGTTGGTAGTTATGTGTTTGCATTAGATTAAATCAGCAGCGGGGCCCAGCTTCGACCTGAGCTGCTCTGTGCTAGGTGCTGTCCAGAAATGACCTTGGCAAATCATTTCTGCAGCATTTCTGTTATTATACGCTACGGAAAACACCACTTTTTTGAGTGAGGTGGTGAAGGATTTCCAGCTGCTTAGAAAAGCCCTAGGCTGAAGCAGTGGAAGCCTGGGCAGGGCTGCAGGATTAGCGTAAAGCAGTGGCTTTTGTGCTGGAAAAGCAAGCCAGGCTGAACCCAACGGCAGCCAGGCAGGGCACTGGCTCGCAGCAAAGAGACGCTCCAAGGCGAACCAGCGGCTCGGCTGAAGGTACTTTCCCAGGACATGGCTACTCCTGCTTGGGGGGTGGCTGAGCCAGGCACGAGCAGGGAGTCGGGCAAACTGGGGCCAGTTCTGTGAGAGGGTTTCTCTTGCCACCACCCTGTGAGGGGCTTTCACGGCCCAAAACCTGCTAAGTTCAAGCTACCATTCAGATACGCAATGGGGTAGCTGCTCTCCCCCAGAGTCTCTCTCTTACCCAGGGCAGGAGGGGGAAACAGATGGTGTCTGGTTTTGTGGGCTGCAGAGAGGTGTCGATGCACTTTATCATTCTGCCAGTGTGGATTAAAGCTTTCGTGCCTTGCTCCCTTCCCATCCTCAAGACAATCCTCTGTGTGTGTGTGCGTGTGTGTGTGTGTGCACGCGCACGCGCACGCGCACGTATGTGAATGCCTGCATGCATACATGTGTCTATCCTGCATTACTGCAGTCAGATAAGGAGGCCTCCATGGGGAGTAATCCCCCACTGTTTTTATTTTAATATGACAAACATTGCATGCTTGAGTGGTAAATGAGATGATGTTATTTCTCTGACTTCCTTTATGTTCTTGTCCTGTATCTAATCTTCTCTCCTATTTCAAGCTGTTGCTACAAACTCTCTCCCTCCACTCCCTTTTCTCCGTGACTCTCATCCTTCAGATGTTTAGGCTAAGTCTCTCCGTGAGGTCTGATGGGATCAGCTTCACAGACCTTCCTGCTCTTAGGTTTTCTAGGAGAAAGGCCGCGGGAAGGAGCGTTACCAAAGACCAGGCTATCCCCAGGGCTGTATACTGTAGCCTGCTTTGTGATCTGACTGTTTCCTCTCAGTCTGAGTGATGAAAGTTGCACCCCCTGAAACCTGCATAAATTTTTCTGCTGTAAAAAATTGGAAAGATGAGAATGGAGAGCTGGCTGCAATGCCAGTGCCGCTGGGAATGGCAGGCGGGGATGTGGGTGCTCTAAAGGTCACCGTGAGCCAGAGAAACTCTCAATTGAATTCAAAATTCACTTCCTTATTGGCAGCAGCATGGCTCTGCAGACAGGCTCTGCATTTCATTCTCATTAACCCTGTTTCCCTTTTGCTTGTGCCTTGATTAGCCTTCAGTTTTCACTAGGACGGGAACTCTACCAGTTTTTGGGTTGCTGTAGCCCGATCTGATGTAGAAAGTTGACGTTTTATTCCAAACCTATATGATGTTCTCATGCAGCCTAGTCAGAGCGTGGCGGACTGGCAGGGGTCAAAGGCAGCTCTCACCGGCCGTGAGCCACAAGGTGGATTTGAAAGGGCAAGTACACACATGCAGTCAGGCACCGGCATCGCCAGCCCTAACTGCAGTGCGGATCCACATGCCACTCTGGGACCTGTGCAGTCTCACCCCCTCGCCCTGAGATGCACCCTCGGCTCTCAGCCCCTGCAGTCAGACTTTTGTCCTGCTGCAGGACCTCCCTGCCACCCACCCCCACCCTTGGTAGCCACCTTGAGGGGACAAGCAGGAGATACTTTAGGTAGGACACATACATTTGCTAAGGGCTTCCCCAGAAGGCCATATCAATCTTGGTGGTTTAAAGTATAAGCCATTCTACCAGGACCAAAAAACTCATGGAAGGGGCATGGTACTCACAGCTTTCTCAAGCCCGGCTCTGAATGACCTCCTAGCAGCCATGGTGAGGCACAAGCCCAGTGGCTGGAGAGATGCCCTCTCCTTGGCAGGGCACCCGATTCTAGGCCCTAAGATTGTGATGCCAGCTTTCAAGCTGAAAAGAGGTTGAAACTAGATCTGTCATCGCAGGTTCCCCTTCTCATCTGTGGAGAGAAATAAGCTTGTCCTTATATCCCATGACCAGCCTCATCCTACAGGAAGGAGTGCAGACAAGCTCTACCCTCTGCTCCTGGGAGAGGGAGCCTGGGGTGGCCAGATCTGGCTCAAAGGGCTCAATTTTCAGTGTCCAGCTCTGGGGAGAGGGGACCTGCCTGTGTGTCGCTGCCCCCTGGCACCTCAAGGCTGCCTGGCAGGAGTGAAAGGATAATAATAATGAACAGTCAGTAATAATAAACAATAAATAATAAACAGGAAGGCACCAATCCCCTGCAGAGTAGAGCTGCCCCAAATAAGTAGGTGCACCTCTGTTTCCGTGAATGGCTGATCCAGCCCAAAGTGTTCGGAGTGGGGACCTTTGAGGACGGGCTTCGCGCAGGAGGGAGGTGGTGTCTGGCCCTGTCTCACTTTCCTGCCGCTCGTCTCCCTCCGATGCAGCAATCTACCCGCAGGGAGTAGAGCGGGATGGAGACAAGTTCACTCCACAGCGAGCAGCACTCATTACGCAGAGTAAGTGCCTGGAAACACGGGGGCCGTGCAGCCTCGCTCACTGATGGGGAGATCTGTCCTGAACGCTGCA
Source organism: Struthio camelus (assembly GCF_040807025.1). NCBI lineage: Eukaryota > Metazoa > Chordata > Aves > Struthioniformes > Struthionidae > Struthio > Struthio camelus. The sequence continues at coordinate 58,925,400 of NC_090981.1, read as the reverse complement.
AAACGTGTTATTTTTCCATCCCTGCAACTATGTGGAGTATAACAGAGAAGATTATCTTGACAGTTCTCTTACCTTATTCTTTCATTACAGCACATCCAGCAAGGATGGGGGGGGCAGTAAAGCAATTTTAGGAGACTGCACATTTTTTATGGTTATGTCTTATGATGTGTTAATTTGCCAAATCAAATATATGTCTCAGCACTTCCACCTTTACCTCCTGCATGCCTGCAAAATAAATAGTCGTATTAATCATACTATGCCATTCTCTCCAGGGATTAGAAAGCAATTTGCAAAGATCGGTTAGGCTAGTCTTGCCGTCTCACTGGGAGGGTGAGCTGTTGCCATTGTACAGCTGGGGAAGCTGAGGCATGGGGAAAGGAAAGCAGCTCACTCGAGGGACATCCAGGGAGTGGATGGTGAAGTTCAGATCCCCCAGGTTCCTGCTGTGGCTTAGCAATGTCCTCGCATGGAGTAAGCATGTCCCTAGGGCAGCGTGGAGCAGACCCGCAGAGCACTTTAATCAGGTCTTTTCTTTTTGGGAGCATTTGCTTGCTGAGGTGCCCCAGCACTGGTGGAGGAGGGAGCATGGTGAAGGGGCACTGGAGAAATGAAAGAGAGCAGTGAGGGAAAACTGCCACCTTGCAAATTATAATGGGAGCTGCAAACTAGTTAATTATTCAGCTGCAATCAGCTGAGGCTGAAGCCAAGAGGGAGCTGAGTACTGAGGAAAGGGGATCTAATGCTTTTAGACCTGTCCTGCTTCCCCCTTTTGCCGTCCCCACCTGCCTGCTGAAACAATCTTTTCTTCCCTTTAGGCCTGGCTGTGCCTGCTTTCCTTCTTTTTTAATCTTTGATGACTTCATTTACAGTGGCTCCCTGTCTGCTGACACCTGCCATCAGCTCTGAGCCTCTGTCTGCTGGAATAGGCTGTGACCCATGGGCTCCAGCATGGCAGAATATGTTATTAATAACAGTAATGTCATCCAGCAGTATTGCAAGCCAAGAAAAAAACCATTTGCTGTCCACTCTTCCCATTAATGGAAACGTTCCCAGAGACCTACAATGAAAGGAGTCACTGCGTCCATGATAATCTGAGGTGGCTGTATTCCTGGACAAGACTTTGCAGGAAGAAATCTGTGCCTGTCCACTGCAATCCGTGTTTTTGGGAGCATGTGGGCAGTGGGATTCACTCGTACATGTGTAGTGCGACACAGAAAACAGTTTCCAGACACTTCAAACCCAGAAAACATGATTAGGAAAAGGGCCAGCATGTGGTTACACACTGAAGCTGCAGCTAATATGACTGAATATGCAAAAATCCCAATGGTACAGTGTGTGGCAGGGCAGGGGGTGCTAGGTACTACAGGGAGGCTGGGAAAGGTTTGGATGGTGTCTTGAGTCTCATCATCTCTGCTCCAAAGAACCACCTCCATCCATATCGCTTTGGACTGGCCCTTCTGCAAACATCACAGGTACCCCTTTCCCTGAAGGCACCACACTGGCTTATTTGATGGAGGAGGGACTGTGGTAGGGTGCAGCTGGGAGGGGACTTTCTTGCAGGACACCACCGAGCAAGGGGTTACAATTCACCCCCACTCCAGGACCCTCTACACCAGGTACAGCTGACAGCAGATCATAAATCTGCCCACTCAGTTGGTGCACTGAAGTTGAAGTCCCCGAGCTGTGCTGCCAGAGAGTGAGACTAAGGGGAGATTTGGCTGCACGGGAGAGGAGGTGAGAACCAAGCAAGTGATGGGAGACCAGCACCTCAAGTGAAACCTGAGAGAAGTCCCTGTCTGGTGCTACAGAGGAGGCCCAGCACGGTGAGCGTGTTGTCCCTCCCAGTTTCAGATACTTGGGCCGAGCAGAGAAACCAAAAGGCAAGGAGTCAATGTGGCTTATTAGTCTTTTGAGGCACAGTCCCTCCTAGCGCTAGCAGCTCCTTGGGAGCAGTTGAGAGCTGTCTGGAGCTGTCGTGTTTGCTCTGGGAATCCTATCGTTTCCTCCCTGTGTGAATGACATCTCTGTGTGGCCAGTTGGCAGGGTATAGTCAGGCCACCCCTTTCCCAGCACCTCTCCTGTTTCCCTCCCATGCACATGTGTCACCGGCAGCTCTGCTTCAGCTTACCAAGGCTTTTCCCTGTGTGAAGGACAAGATTTAATTGCAACAATCTGCCAAGCCACTTACCCTTACAGGATGGCCTAATTCCCAACTTCTTTCCTACAGCGTCCTCAAATTTGGACAATTTGCATTAAGATCTTGCGGGGACGAGACTGCTAAGAGTTGGAGGCTCAAATATTCTCTGGGGGGTTGTGGAAAAAACTGACTTAGGTAGATATAGACTGCATTGGGAAGGTGCTTAAAATTCAGGGAAGGAGAGAAACCAACTGCCTGCATCATGAGAAGGACACATTGGAGAGCTGTTCTTCCCTGCGTGCACTTGAAATTGCAGTCACTCAGCAGCTTAGCCTGCAGCAGCTCTAGGACGGAGTTTGCCATGCGAGGCAGGGCGGCACCCTGCAGCGCCCTGTCCCTTTGATGCCCAGGGAAGTAAAGGAGTTTTTTTGCAAATGTGGTCCCTTGGAGGCTACTGCGAGCTGAAGCCAGCTAAATGCTCCTGTGGCTCATGCAGGGACGGCCATTTGAATGATTTGGGAAGGAGCACCATGGCTGAGGACAGAAGGTGTCACAGGAATTAGAATTACTGTCTCTGGATTAATTGTAAGCAACGGACAGAGACACCCATAGGCAAGTCTCACTTCAGAGTACAGTTCAGGGTCCTATTCCTGTTCAATCATTCTGCATTTTCTGCTCTAATGTGTACACATGTGGTGTTAGCACAGCTAAGGAGTGGTTCAGTCACCCACACGCCAGCCTCCAGTGCCTCCTGAGACACCGCCAGGGATCCAAAACTGCTGCACGGGGCTGCAGACACAACAGAGAACGCAGCCCCTTGCATCCTTATGGAGGCCAGGTGGGTCCCCTTGGACATCTCTCTTGGGGCTGGACCCTCCAGCCGGTACGTGAATCATTCCTCCAGGGCCAGAGAGCATAGGAGCAGCTGGACCTGGTTCACATTTCCTCTTTTTGAACAAAACAGGCATTTGCCTAAGAAATTGCATCCTAGGTACTTTCAGGAATTTCACCAAGAAAGCAAAGATGCCTCTCATTTCAGGAACTTTTTTTCATGCCCCAGACTGACACGTAAACTGGCAGCAAAAATATCCTGAAACCTCCTGCAACTATTTTTTTTCATACAATAAAATTTGCATATGTTAACATATTTATGTGATATATAACATACATAACCTCTGAAAAGTAATTAGTATTTTTCCACAAGCTGCAACAATCACATGTTATTAGGCCCCATGCTGGCATAACTGGATGAAACTCCATTGTACATGTTATAGTTAGAAGAGCTGATCCAGTGTTCTCATCTGGCCTTAAGATTTCAGAATATCTGTCAGTGCTTTAAAGCACTCTGCTGTGGCTGGAAGCTCTATACAACATGGGAGGCTGCAGAGGGCTGAGCCTAGATATTAGAGGTCATTTCCAAAAAATGCGTCAGAATTGGTTGCTCTCTAACAGCCCAGCTCTAGCCACAAGTGGAATCAAGAGACCTGGGAGAGAAAGGAGTTTGGAAAGCCCTGATCCTTGAAGATGCACTTGAAGAACGCAACTGTAGTTTAAATAATCTTGTTACTGCTTGTTTTCAGTTATCGCATAACACAGCTGAACCTGGAAAGCTACTTCCAGCAGCGATATGTCATGGAAGAAATGGATTCTTCTGAGGATACTTTGAAGGCTTTCTGAGGATAAAGAAGGAGACTTATGCAACTTATTAAAGAAGCTGCAGTACAGCAGGGAAACTGTTCAAAAGAGAACTCGGCGTATCAGGAGAGATATGAATTAGCTGCTTAAAACTGACTGCCAACATGTTCCTACCGTGTTTGGGTGAAAGCGCTCATTCATCCCCAAGTCCCATAGACTTTGTCACATGGGAAGTAGCAAGAGGTAAAATGTAAGAATTAATTACATGTTTTCTGGTGCAGCAGCTGGAGAAATTTTTTTATCCGTGTATTTAAAATATTTTGAGCCTTGTGAGGAGCCTGGTTGAAAAGGAGTTGTACCACAAGTAAGAAAGGATAAGCTTTGCTTTCAAGTCTTTACGCCACCAGGAGTTTTGCTGATGCCCGGGAGCAAGTCACTTCAGGTTTTAGGTGGGTATAAGTTCCCCAGCTATAAAATGAAGCACGTGTGTTGTACTTGGTATTCATGGTGGTGGATGAAGAGCAGCATTGGAAGGCCAAGGTGAGGTTTTTATTTGCTGCTCGTGGCGTGTTTGTTGGAAAGCAGGCTCCAGACATCAGACAGCACCTCAGATCTTCAACCAAGCCCGGAATGAGGAGCACTATTACTGGCTTCTCTCAACGCATCGCTGAGCTAAATGCCAAATGTGAAGGATGATGAATGGCAGCAGAAAACATGCCTGACAACAGAATCGCTTAGAAAAAGGTGCTGCATATTCAAGCGAGACACTTGGACACTGAAAAGCAAATGCTGGTTCCCTTCCAGCCAGGCATCATCAAGAAAATATGGCTACTTTCATAGGCAGTGCAAAACCCCAAATGTTAACTATTGAGAAACTTAACTTGGAAGGGGAGGGGTGAGGGAACAGAAAAATTGGGGATAAATTGATCTCATTGGCCTCAGCTATGGTTGAAAAAGCCAAGTCCCTTTGAGCTGAGAAAATAACAGTGCAGCCCTGGATTTCACGCTGTTTCAAGCTTAGAAGCTGTTACTCGGTGCTTCTCAGTTGGTAGAAACAGGGTTTTGTGGACACCCGCTGGTAACACAGGAAAAATTCTTCTCAGCAATGAGTGTTGTTGGTTTGCTAGCAGAGCAAGCTGGCCCCTGGCACTGGTGCAGAGCATGCAAAACGCCAGTCCGTCACTGGCAGCTGTTCATCTTCACTGCAGCCTGCCGACAAGCCATGGCCAGCAGGCGTGCTGTGGTCAGCAGCCACACCATGGCCAGGAGACAAATGCGTGCACACTCCAGAGCGCTGCCCAAAGCTAAGTCTTTTAGGCCCTCTAATTTGCCTCAGTCTGCAGTCTTCTTCCTCATCAGCCAAAAGATGCCCAGTTCAGGATCTGAGCGTTACTATGATGCTCAGGGCAGTGGGGCTCTTTCCAGCATAAGCTGAGAAAATCATTTGATTTGTCTGGGCTGTCAGCAAAACGAGGATTACAGCCCTCCCCAGAGCAGATGCTCTGAGACATCTAAGAGACGTCTGATGTGCCCTGCTTCAGACCACTTTTCTAATCACTTGCATGAGTTGGAAGCAGAACTTTCCTTACCCTGATACCCCTTGGTTCTCCTTGGTCTGTGGTGGCATTAGGGACCCATTACCTGTGTTGACCTCACACCTCTCATCTCATACCCTTATAAGCAGGGCAGAATAGCAGCAACATTTTTTACAGATTTCCTCCAGGTATTTCACTCCTTTTATCCCCTCCCATTTTTGGTGATAAAATGAGAAGAGGCTCATTCCTGGAGCCAGGTTAAGATCTCCACCTCCCAGCTTGGCACTGGGTATTTGGGGGTTTGCTTTTATACGTGTCTTTTCCTAACTCCGGTAGCTGCTGGTCACTGCTATCTCTTCCTTCAGCTGGATGCCATGGTGGAAAGCTTGTTTTTTCCAAAGAGGACTCTGCTAGCTCGGAGTCTGTCCCTGCAGAGCCATGCGGAGCCCAGACAGGTTTCCACGACCGCTTGGGCTTGCATTGATCTCATTACAGTTCACCAGCTGTTCCGTCTCCTATTTTGAGTAAATCTTTCTAGAATTTCTCACAATCCTTCATATTTCTTTCCTCCTTTCATCGGCTTCTTTTCTTCTTTCATTAATAAATAAAACCCTAAATAGTTTTGTGCCACCTGGACAGATTTCACCTCCTGCTCCATCCTCCCCCTTCTCCAAACCATTAATAAATATTTTCAGTAACACCCCTCCCCAAGCTGGTCCCTGGAGCCTCCCCGATTAGCCTCCCCCTGCTCCAAGGACCTTTCATTCACTCCAGTCCTTTGTATCCTGTCGCTCGAGCAGTTTTTGACCCACAACAGGATGCTGCCCCTTACCCCGTGGATATTTATTTTCCTTAAGAGTCTCCTGTGAGGGACTCCATCAAAAAGCCTTTAGAAAAATCCAACTAAATTATGTCCAGAAGTGCCCTTTATCACATTTGCTTTATTAACTCTTTCCCAGGCTTTGGCAGGCTCAAGAATCACAGTGTTCGGGGTCTGCCCTGTGATGAGCTGTCCGTGCTCTTTCTCTTGTGTTGTCAGATTGGACCCAAGCAGATGGGCTGGGGTGCTCTGAGGGTGTCACCCAGAGCTGGATCCCTCAGGAATCCATTGAACCAAAGACCCAGTGGACCCCAGAATGTGATGCCATTTTAACAGGGAGAGGAGTTTTATAATGAGGGCAAACCCACTGAATCTGGACAATGCTTCCTAATTGCACTAGTGTGAACCGACCCAGGCAAAGAGGATTGACCAAGAAAAAGAGTAATTTTTTCTATATATTTTCAGATGTTGATTAATTCTCTGTATCTCTCATATGCTACTTTTGTTTCCTTTTTAAGTTTTTGTTTGTTCAGGGTGTTGTTTTCCGTGCTCTTGTTCAAACTTCATCATGGACTCTTTTTAAACACCTTTAGGCAATCATAAAAAATCTTTTTCAAGTAGAAAAAAATACCATTTTTTCAATATCGCAGTTACGAAAACAAATATAAATTAAATTTAAGAAAAAGAGAAAAATATATTTTTATTTTGAAAATCATCTGATCCTTACATTTAGAGGCATGGGATATGAGGTTATAACTAGAATCGGGATAAGACATTAAGTGTTCTTGATATAAAGAAAACAAATAAAGATCTTGCAAAAGATCTTTATTTGAACATCATCTTCCAGTTTGCTGTTCAGCTTTTATAAGGATGTTAAAAAGTGAATGAGTGAACAAAAAAGCTGTAAAAATAATTGGAGATCTAGAAAAAAATCTTTGAAATGAGCTTGAAGGAAGTTTGTCTATTCAGCTTACCAGAGCAAAGGGTAAAAAGCAATTTGACCTGTAGGTATCTACATAGGAAGATGGTATTTGATATTACAGTGCTCTTTAATTGAGCAGACAAAGCAGAACAAGGTCCAATGGCTGGAAGCCGAAGCTGGAAAAATTAAAGTGGGAAATAAGATGCAGCTTTTTTTTTTTTTTTGGAATAGGCAGAGCAATTAACCACGGCAGCAATTTACAAGAATGGAAAAGATTATCCATCACTTGAGGTCCCAAAGTCAAGATTGGATGGCTTTCTCAAAGCATGTCCCACATCAGTGCTCAGTTGTGAGCTCTGTGTGGGACTGCTGTAATTCCACGGATCAGGTTCTGCAGGAGGTCAAAACCAATTACCATAATTGTACTGTCTGACTTAAATTCCATGAATGTTGATGGTCCTCTCTCCACTGTGCTTCTAAGACATGCTTATTAACATCCACGCAGGGAAAACCTCTTTTTAGGTTTAAAATATATATAAAAGAAAAATTACTGTAACGTACTTTTCCCTTGCCCTCCCCAGACGGCCTTTGGAAATGCAGAGGCAACGCCAATCCCTGAAAGGCTGCCTTCTGTCCAAAGCACCTTTCCCCAGCCCTCTCATCTCAATTGCTCGTGTTCAGATAACCTTCAAGGTTGTTTGTGGCTGATCCCTCCCTGCTCATTGCTTCTCAGAGCTGAGCAGTGGATTCCCACTGGCCGTCAGCTCTCAATCCTAAAGTGCCCCCAGGAGAGCTTTTTCCAAACTGGCTGCCTTGAGTGTTTCCCCAGCCAGGGCTTGCATTTGTGAATTCCTGAAAAACAGGCAGAGAAAATCACCCTTCACCATGCTCTCTTTTGCCATGATATTTACCTCAGTATTAGCAAATCATAGCCGTCTGCGCTCTAAGATCACTGCCTGAGTGGTCTCATCGCTTTTGTGCCTTTCCCTTATGTGTCTGCACCTTCATAGTGTTTCGTGGCTTGTATCAAGAGAGCAGGCTTTTCATATAAACCCAAAAATGGCCACAGTGAGTCAGCCCAGAGGTCTTAATCTTGCAGCCTCTCTCTGGCAGTGACCTATAGCCATGCAAAGGGTGGGAGGAAGAATAAAACACGTGACTGTGCCACTGGTTTCCAGGAAGCTCCCTCCTTGTTGGGTGTTTATGGAGCACCCAGCAGAATGGGCCTGTGATGAAAGTTCCTCAGGGGCACAGTAAGAGGGATCATTACCATCAATTACTGCAATTATTGTAATTATAATAATTATTATTCTGTCACTAAGATTTCAGCAATTAATTTTTCCAGAGTCTAGTTTAAGCCATTTTCTCTCTGCCAGATGCTGATCACAGCAAGAGCAACATACAGCATCTGCTGTCGGTCAGAATATGCTTTTAACTCATGAGACACCGCAGAGTCAGGTATCTGGTAAAGCGTAGACCTAGATCTTCTTCATGGGCTCAAAAAAACGTAGCTGAGCACGTAGCATGGCTTTTTATGCTGCAGATCAGGCATGACGTTGGTTTAGGGATGTTGCAGGCTGGCATGGGACTACAGTAAGTTGGACTGGGAAGAATTGGCTCGAATGGTTCAAACTGAGGACACCAGTTTAGCTGATTTCCAGCTGGCCTCTTGATCGAATTAACGTGAAGGGTTATTCAGCTTTATCCAACTTTGGGAAGCTAAAGGCTATATATCTGAGCCATAGTAGTCATCTAGCAGAGAGACTTGCCTCACCGTGAAGCAGTTCATCTCATCCTCATATAAATATCTCTGATCTGTGTGTCTCCTCGAGCTCTGGAGATGCCTATTTTTCTCCACTCATATTGGAGACGCCCGGAGGATTTGTTTACTTAGACATCTAACTAAAGTGGGAGGAGATGAATCCTACCCTTCACGTTCTCAATTGTAGGTGTGATGATAACAGACCTTGACCTGTGAGAGGGTTCTATCAATCCAGAGGTTTGAGAACCACCAATTTAAGATAAATGTAGGAAGGACAAAGCCAGCAACAGTTTCCTCTCATCTCCCAGTGTCAAGTGACACTAATAACACACTGCCACGGCATAAATGAATGCACAGAATCCAGGCCATCTTACAGAGTGACAGCTCTGAGACCTAAAATGAGCGTCAGTTGAACAGGTCCATCGAAGAGTATTTAGTAATTTTCATTTGCATCAGCTTGGTGCTAGCTTACACTGTTCAGGTTGTAACATTAATCTTGCATGATGAGATGTTCCTTCCTCGGGTATCACTGCTGCTCCCATTTATAAGCCTTCTTCTATTGCAGGCTCTACTGAGGAATTTCACATCCAGGCCAGTAAACCTTAAAATGAAGGCAGGGAACTATATCTCAGAAGGCAGTGACTTGAAATGACTGAAGGTTCATAATAGACAATCAGTTGACTGAGAGCTTTCTGCACTGCTATAAGGAAGGGAGTGAATGATATCTTTGAATCTTTCAGCTATGAGACAGTAGACAGGAACTAGGAGACTGCTGCTCTTTCTTACTTAATATTGTGTCTAATTCTGGGTTTGTGCTTCCAAAAAGGGGCTTTAATTAATTAGAAGAGGATGAGAAAATTGCTGCTATAATGACAATTTTGAGGAAGTTTGTCTTCAACTGAGAAATTAATTTGTGTTATTTATCAAAGAGAAGATTAAGAGCCAATTTGGCTGTGGCCTATGCGTTTGGACATTGAAAAGAGATCTGGGGAAATAAATGTACTTTGATCTATTGGGAATGAATAAAATGTGGTGGTTGGAAGCAGAACACAGTCACTCTGGGAAAAAAAACGCAAAAATGGAGGAGATCACCAGGAGAATAACTGCCATAGTGCTTTATCAGGTCTCCCTTACTGTCTTTAAGTCAAGACTGGGGGTCTGCTCTGGTGCACACAAATACTGTGTGCCTGGTGCAGAAATTAGTGGGGCAGATCTTTGCTCTCCTCGCTGCCGTTTGTTGTGTTGGATTCTCTTATTGGACTCCTAGGGTTATACACGGTTGTATTATCTAGGTGAGACTAGTCATAAAGCCTTTCTCATGCAGAGCAGTATGAGATAATGAAATAGGAAAGAGTCTGCCATTTAGGTATCATGGCCGATATCTGCTCTTCGAAAGGGGGTATTTGACCTTGATTCTTGTGTTTACTTGGATGATTCTTGGTGTTCCATGCAAAGAGGTTTAGAGAAAAATTGAAAGGAATGGAACAAAAATCAGATAAGAAATATCCTCCCTTCAAATTAAGAAAAAAGAGGGGCCAGCTTCCTCAGGATTCGCCAATAAAGACCATGTTCAGGGCCATGTAAACTGGAGGGAAGCTTTCTGTTATTTCAGTGGTCTTTTTACTGAGCTCCGCTTTAGTGAAAGTATTGCATAGTCCCCTAGCTGAGAAAAGGAAAATAAGCATTAATTTACCTATTAAGTACCTTTGTCGATGGCAGAGCTGCAGGAGGTTGCAAGCTGAAACCAGGGCTGTGAGTGAGGCCAGGGAGGAAGGTTCCCAGGGCAGTCCTGGGGTGAGGCTGAACCTGGCTCTGTTCTCAACATGTGCATTTTTTAAAGGCTTTGAAACGGCAAGACTGGAAGGCTGGGAAAAAAAAAATCTTGTCATGTGAAGGCAATTCACCCTAGGTAGCTGTTTGAAAAGGAGATGGAGAGGTGACACAAATAAATTGTGTAAACACCTTCATGAGGAATAAATAACTGCTCCTTAATCTAACAAAGGATAGTACTTACAAGAACCTATAGCTAGAATTTAAAGCCAAGTGAAATTCAATTTAAAAAGAGAAGTAGAGGTTTTTTTTTTTTTCTCTGTGAGACTGATTAACCACCGGAATAAAAGATGAAAGAAGCAGTAACTTCTTTTCCAGCCCAGCCTACATACAGGGCTGGCCAAGATACTTTAAACAACCACATATGGATTCAAAATAGGGCGGAATTGGGCAATGTAAGGTGAGGTACTATTGCTCAGGTGACAGCAACCGGGTGAAGCTCTGCACTCCAAGTTGCCAGGGGACCAGAGTGGGTGGCTGAATGGTCCCTTTGCTGTTTAAAATATAGCTAGATTTTTAAAGTTGAAACATGCAGAGGCATTTCAGCAGGTTCTGCTTAACTACAGCTGCATAATGAAGTTCTTTAAGGAGTAAATGTTCCTGTTTATTTCAATAATAGAACTTGATTAGGAACTTTATAGACCGAAAGAAGAAGCGTAACCCAATCAAAGGGGTCTAATGAAGAGAAAACAGCTTGGTAGGGAAACCAGGGCTTGCTGCATACCAGGAATGTGTGAGCCATTCCCTAAAACAAACCATGTAGTTTCTTCCTTTATTTACAAGGACATTTAGTGCTAATTTGCATAATAAAAACATGCACGAAGAGGCAAAAATCCAGGGAAGTGTTCTGCTTCCCAGACATCAGTCCTGGTTGGTGATGGACCACATTCTGCTTGTTTTACAGGCTGTATGGAAGTAGGCGCGAGGACATGGACCCTGCCCGTTCCTCTCCGTGGGGCGAGGGAAACAAACTTTTCCAGCTTCCTGGGGCTGTGTCCGTCGCATGGGGAGGATCCCCTGCGTCCCGTTCTGCTCAGCCTGCATTTCCACGGGGATTGAGAGCCCTTAAACCCAGACTGAGCCTCCCAGGCTATGTCTAGAGTAGGGATGGTAAATACAGCAGGGGCTTTCTCTGACACCGAGGTGACTTTGGCCAAGTCACCAACTTGAGTATTAAACACTGTCATCCTCCCAAAGATGGTTGCTGCAATGAACCTCTTGAGAACAAGAAGGGTCCTTGGCCCACAATAGTTCCCATACTGTGTCTGGTAGCGGGAAATTGCAGGATCAGCCTTTTGCCAGGGATGGAGCCGCCAATTCAAATGCATGGAAAATGCTTTCCTGTGCTTGGCTTTGTCCCTCTTTCTCTCCTAGCTGCGTCCGCTAGTGGATAAGGATGAAGAGGACCCTTGCAGACACAGAGGTCTCTGTAGCCTATCTTCTGCTGGCTGTCAGAGACGTGTGGTACAAGCTCTCTCCAGGAGACAGCATGATCCCTATGTCACACCAGCCAGCACCAGGTACTGGCACTCCCAGGAGAAGGGACTTTTTTCTCACAGAAGAAAACAGAATAAAAATAAAATATATCCTACTGTGTTCCATCACAGTAAATTGAGGGACAAAATTTGTCATTGGACAAGACCTCCTAGGCTGCTGCAGTCACTCATCTACAAGAACTAAAGCTTCTAATCCCATTAAGAAACTTATCTTTCCTGATGGACAAAAAAGCTTTCTCCCATCAAACGTCTATTCTGATGGAAATCTTTATACCAGAACCCTTTCTGTCTCACAAAGGGCCGGGGTGCAATCTAAGCCTTTGATGTTGTGTTTGGAGGATAATGAAAGGCATTAATTTGAATAGAATTATTGAAATGACATGTCTGTTTCTGCTGTTAATAGAAAAGAGTCTTAAAACAATGAGCAGCAGAGACGGGGTCTATTGTAGCGAACAGGAACAGTGGCAGAGCATTTTACTTTGGTTGTTGTGTTACGGGAAAGGTCTGTGGTCTCTGATTGTGCTAGGTTCTGTACAGAGCAGAAATAACAAGCCTAACAGGAGGTTATAAGAGAAGACCCCGGGAGCTGGAATCCGTGTGCTGATTTCTCTTACAACTCTAGAGCTACGGGGCATTAAGTGAAGGTGGCACAGAGCAGGCTCAAAACAAATCAGAAGTGACAGATCTCCATTTAGCTGTGGAACTCCTTGCTGCAAAACGCCCTGGCTGGTAAAAGTTTGCCTGGGTCCAAGGGGAGACTGGACAAATTCATGAAAGAGACATCCACTGAGGGTCAAGTCTCTGGTGGCCGGAGACTGGAAGAGTGCAGAAGGGCAGCATCATACCTACTTGCCCTGATATTATGCCTTCCCTAGGCATCTGCTTTTGTGAGGATGCTGAGATGTCTGCGCTTTGATCTGACTTAATAAAGTTGTTCTAACAGTCTCCAGCTCTTCTGATCCCTTTATGTAAAGATGTATTTGTATTTTTGTATCTGTGCAGCACTGCATAATAAACAGAAAATCGTAGAAGTGGGTGGATTCTGCAGAAAAAAAAAAGGAAGAAAAAACCCCCTTCCCAGGGGCTTGAATTTCTAATAAATTCTGTCTCACTGCCTTTTGGGTTTGCTTCCTGGGAACAGACTGTGAAAGACACTCAGTGATGATTTCCCATAAGCTGACGTAACCTGGGAGCAGAGCTGGTGAGGAGGTACGAATCAACATGGGCTTACTCTTCCTGGTTTGCAAAGGAGCTCAAGATGGGAAACATCTTGAAGGAAGCTGTCTTTATGGGATGAAATAAGACACTTCCTCTGGGGTCCAAGAGAAGACCGAGAGAGCCTCTGAGGTCTCTGGGAGAGATGGCAGAAACATATCCTTATCGTAGGGTGGAGCCCAGAGCCAAATAGTGGAGGCCAGAAGAGCTGCTCTCCAAAAGAAGTTGCACAGTGGCAGATTCTGCAAATCCCACCTGTGTCCTCAGTAGCTGTTTCCATGGGGGAAGGTCCACGGGGAGGGATGTTTTTTTATTCCCTCTGTACCTGCTAGCCTCACCGTGGAGCTGAAACAGCTGCTGCAGTGTGAAGCTAGCCACAGGCATAGCTTTAGTAAGAGGCTAAGAGGCCAACACCCGGGCTGGCAGCGTCCTCCCTCCCTGCATACCTCTGTGGCCCTGGCTTGCAGCTCAAGCTGGCGGAGTTTGAAAACACACACACATGCACAGGTCCTGCCAGCTGAAAGTAATCAGGGTGGAAACAATCCAGGGTACAGTCAGAAAAAAGAGAAACCAGCAGTGCCTTGGCAGGGTGGAGGAGCAAGCGACAGCAATGGGAGGCTAGCTGGGATTAAAGCTGTGAGCTGGGGGAGACCAGAAGCCGCCCAGACCAGGAGGCAGCACTGTGATTTCTGATCCTCGCTGCACTGCTTTTAATTACGTAGCAAAGCCTCCTGTCACATTCCCATCCCTCTCATTCATCGTGCTGTGGTTTCTTTCCTATTAATCACCTCAGCCAAAGCCAGTGCAACATTTTCTCTTGCCAAGCTTGGGAGAACAAGACTGAAGGTTTGCATCGAGGCTGTGGTGGAAATAGGCAGCTGGGCAGGCTGCACCATTGTGTGTTGCTGCCGTGCGTATGGCAACAGGGAGGCTGCGCAAGGCTATATAGCAGTTCAACAGAGCTTTCAGCAGGAGCCCAGCTGGAGCGGAAGGGCATCCCCCTGCTCATGCTGTGTGAGCTAGCACAGCGGTTCTGATCCAGCCAGGAGGACATTGTCTGTGGTCTGGAAATCAGCAAACTGGTGGCCATCGTATAAATTTTACTACTTGGGGAGATGCTCTGGTAGCAGAATATATTCCTTCTACACCCTGCAATGGCAACACAGCCCAAACCCCTCCTTGAAAGCCCTGAGCTTCTGCCACCACTACTGCATCACTACTGCTTCTGCAAGCTACTGCAAGTACCTGCCAGATCAATTTCCTAGTGACATGAGTGACTTAAGGCATGTCTGCACGTCCAAGAGTCATAAGCAAGCTGCGGGACAGCGTGCATGTCCATGGAGCAGCTCTGTGCAGGAGGTTTGGCTGGGAGTCTGAAAATGTGAGACCTGCCTTGGCTTGCCATGGCACAAAGCTGGTCATCTCTGCGGCACGTGTCCTACAAGAACATGATCGTGCTACCTCCAGCTCTGCCACGAACCCAGCCAGCATGTGGATGCTCGATCCCTGGGGCACCCTGCAACCCAGTCTGCACCTGGCATGCCTTTCACTAAGTTTTGCATTTAATTCTGCTCTCAGCTGCCGCGCTGTCCCCACTGCCTCGCAAGGCTGCCTGTGAAGCGGGCTCTGCAATGTTTTGATCAGGGCTGGCAGGTCCATGCACACTGACGTAAAGCAGATGCAGAAGCACACCACTCTTGAAGAATTTGTAAGCTGTAAACTTCCCCTGCTTCCTAGCCCAGACAGTTGACAGCTGAGTCTTCACACACTTCTAGTGGCCTGGTTTCCCATAAAAACCAGTAGAGGGGACTGAAAAACAATATAAAATGGCAGAGGCCAATGAAGTGTTTAACGGAGTCAAATTGAGCCTCTGCAGTTAAGGTAGACACAAGGGGGGTACCAAAGATGCATTTAATCAGTTTAATCTTTGCTAGCACCTGAAGGAAGGTGTAGCAAGGAGGGATTTCATTAACCTTCCTTCTATCATCTTCTTACTCTTCCTTGAAATTGATTTTTGTTGAGGAAAGTCCAAGACATACAGCGTGCAAGAGGAACCAAGCACATCATGCAAAGCCTGGGACAGGAACCACAGCAGGCAAAGGTCCACGCTCACACCCAGCTGCAGGTTCATTAGAGGCTGACAAGCCCACTGTGTGATAATTACTGCTGTGCTCACCTGAACCCCAGTAGCGCTGGCATCTTGACGTTGATGGCAGTGCGTCTCTGCAGCTGCCCTCACTCCAGCTCTCTTTGGCTTTGCTCGCGGCCTCCCTCATCTCTGCCCTTTAGGAGATTTGTCCTAGGTATTTGGAAATCACAAGATAAAGCCCCCCAAGTGAAGAGGCTTTGAGCAAGTGTTAGATCTATCGATTTGTCTGCTGGCCTTTCAGTCTGCAGGGTTTACATTTTCTAGCTGAGCCATGAAATCACAAGGGTAATAAATAAGTTGAATGGGTTGAGATCTTTCACAGGACTCCAGTTGCTAACAGCTTTGAGAAAACAAAGTACCAAGTAACACAGAAGTCCCGGGATTCACGTCAAGCGGGTCAGGCTGCAGACCATTAACATTTCTCCTAACAGCAGTACAGGCCATCTCTGCTGCCTCCAGCGGCTCTTTCTCCTCTCCTTGCACCATTTCCCCAGCCCAGCCGTATCTGCACAACTGGCTATTAGGCCAATGAACTGGATAAGGGAACAGATCTGGCTTAAATCTGTAAATGAATTCATGTACATATTTCCATGTTTCCATGCAGATACATGTATAGGCAGCTTGCTTTCAAACCTAGGCAAGTTCAAACCTAGACTCGGTTCATCATGTGGCTTCACAAAAAGGCAGTGATAGGGGGACGCTTTTCTGTCATTTCCACTATTCGCCATGAAAGACCACCGCAATTTGTCTAGTCTGCCCTTAAATCATTTAAGCAACAACTCCTCTGACACTTTCCTACGGAGAGCATTCAATAGCTACACACATCTCTCTTTGAAAGCACTCCTCCCTTATCTTCAGCATAAATTTATTTTCTCTCTGCTTTTATCCCCCTTCGTGTAAAGAAGAGTGGGGCAATGGGTACTTTATTTGTGGCAGTTCTTCCGGACAACCCTGCTCGGGTTAAGCATGGCAGTCGCTGCGTGAAAGTGGCCAGCTGCCCAGGAAGGCCCATGCTGAGGAGGAAGCGAAGGGGGAAGCCCAGCCAGGGCTCCCCGCGCCGGGGTGCTGTGAGCTGGGGCAGCCGGTGGCGTGTGGCGGAGGGGGATCCAGCATCCCCCAGGGCATCTGTGAGAAGAGTGGAGGCAGCTGAGTGCAAGGGCTCAGACACAGCAGAATAACCCACGGCACGGCTGGAAAGTGATGCTAAAGGCAAGGAGCAGCATTTTGTAGCGGGAGGCTGAAGTGAACCACCAAGAGGTGTTGAAGGTCATCAAATTTAAAGTCTCTTCTCCATTGCCGAACTAAGAGGCAGGTGTAGGTGAACGCCTCGGCCGGGGACCCCAGAGTACTGCCTTGCCCCTGCTGTGAACTGCTCCCTTGTGGACGTTTCCTCGGGCTCAGACCCTGGAGCAGGGTGCTTTGATGTGGCGAGCCGCTGTGTGCCAGCTGGGCCACAGCAACGCCGGGTGCTGTGGCCCGAGGTAACAAGGCAGAGGCTGAGCCGGAAGCATCTGTTCAGCTGGAAGGGGGTGAAAAACTTCAGCCAAGAGTGAAACAGCTGCTTTCTCCCACCTACTGGCACTGACAATCCACACTGTGAAAGCAACAGCTGTGACAGAAGTGCTTATGCCGAAATTGCATGTTCTGCTCGGAGAGCAAAGGGAGAGTTACCGCAGCTCAGCTGATACGCGGTACGCTGTTAATTGCGCGCACCGCGGTTTAACATTACACTTATATCCGGGACACCGTCTCCCTTCTGCACAGTGGCAGTTTGCAGTTGTCCTTTGCTGTCCCCAGCCTTCGCAAGCTCAGTGCTGTATAACGTCACGCAGAGACTCTGCAGTTCGGTGGGGCAGCTCACTGTGTGTGCCCTGGGCGCACTGGGGGCACCGGGGCTTGGAGCTGCAGCTGAGTGGCTGGCACAGCAGGAGCAAACGCCAGAGCTTTTCCCTCAATGGGAACATTAACAGGATATTTGTCTCCCACCTGGTGCTCACAGACCTGCAATATCCCAGAGATTTCTCCCTCCTCACCTTCCCTCTCTCTCATCAAAGGGGTTGAAACTGGCCCACATGATCCAAAATGATGCAGAAAGACAAACCGGCCCCCCATGTGCATATATGCCCAGAGGCTGTACTTGAGCAGAAGTCTGTCCCAGAGGAAGTGGGGCAGAGAGAGCTCCGTGTGCTGCAACCTGGGGAGCCAGTGCGCCCTGGAAAGGTGAAACTTGGTGGGGGAAGGTACAAGGACAATTCAGCAAGGCGGGTGGTAAAATGTAATTTCAGATCTCGTGCAGGCAAGGGAAGAGGAAAAGTAGACTGAGAAGACTGAATTATTTGCTGTTTTGGAACGCTTAATTTTTCACCTTCTCTGAAGTTTTTGCATAATCTTTTTTTTTTCTTTTTGCTTGGGGATTTTTTAAAGGAAACCTTTTTGTCTGCGCTACTTTAGCAGCCTCTGCTTGAGCATTAGAAAAATATTCTGTGTGTAGGGTGATCAGAAAACACCAGATCCTGTGAGCTGCACAAAGCAATTACAAGCTAAGTCTTGGAAAGGGGAGAAGTTGGGGACAGGGGGTTCCCCACAGAGCAAATCCTACCTGCACCCAGCCTCGGCTTGCAGTGCAGCAGCTGGCACACAGCTGTATCTTGCCTTGTCCCTGCAGGGTCCTCAGGGCCTCTTTAGCTTTCAAGCCCGTGGCTCTGGGTTCAGGTGGTGGAAGATGCCCAGTGTGGTGTGGGGAGAGGTGTGCTGGGACACAGAGCCTTCCTCGCTGGTCTTTGGCTAGTCCAGTATTTTTCCTGATCAGAAAGCACCAAACCCCAGACACTGTGAATGAAAGCTGTGGCAGAACATTTCAGCTTGTTACTGAGGTCCCCTGCTAAGCCCCTTCGACACATCATCAGGCTGAGAAATGCAACAGCATCGCTAAAGAAATGGAGATGTTTCATTTAGAAAATGCTGAAACCAAACATTCAGACTTCTCCGCAAGAAAGAGTGATTAAACAGCCCCTCTTTAGCTTGGAAACACTTGCCAAGTTCCATCTCAAAGTTCATTACCCCCTTTCCCCACATACATTTTCCAATGAATAAACCATTTCTCTTCCCCCAACTGGAAAAAAAAAAAAAAACCTACGGATTTATTTCCTGCTGTAACACCATGTTTGTATCTGGGTACAGAGCCAGACTTGCTCCGAGCCTCTCTGCTCCTCTGCATTTCCATAAGCGTGCTGGAAATCTCAGGACGACAGGCTTTCCTCCACCACCTGGGGAAGGGAGAGGCCACTTCCAGAGGGAAAATTGGGTTAAAGCATAAAAAAAAAAAAAACCAACAAAACCTCTGAAACAAAAAATGAGTGATTTTCTAGATCATTGGTTGTCTTGAAACATCAGGGGAAATGTTCCTTGATGGTTAGCAGCAGAGCTATCCAAGTGCTTAAAGTTCTGATCTTCCCAGCCCTCCAACTGACAGCGAATATTTATTCTATGTTGACAGAAACATGCTCCAGGGTGGGAGCTAATATTAATTACACGACAAACACATCCTTGGGTAGTGATTTGCATGCGGCCTTACATCAAACAACTCAAGGTCCTGTAAAAGAGGAGTGGAGACCATTCCTGCTCCCTGCTGCATATTGAATGAACCCAGGCACGATATTTGACTGCTGTGACCTTCAGGAAGGTCTGAGAACATTTGCAGCCAGTGTATAGCCAAGCATGTGACTGGCTGTGTGCTTGTTGCTGTTGTGGACCTTGCGGCTTTTCCCCATGGGGCTGTAGAAATAGTTTGGAGAGCCCCCAGTGAAATACTTGTGGGGGGGACCAAGGCACGCAGCGTCACAACCTGAAGGCTGCCTTCTTAAACCAGCTTTGTATTTACAACTTCATCATCTGCAAAGAGCAGCTGGCGCCTCATGCCGCTGCACACTCCACAGTGTGACTCTCTAACTTGCAGGCTGATTTATGGAGCGTGTCTTCCTTTTCTCAGTAAAAATTATAAATGGCACCAGCAAAAGAAAAAGAAAACTGACTGAATCTCTTCACTTTGGGCTTTGCCATCATAACTGACAGGGAAGCAGGCAGATGGGAAAATACCTGCTAAGAATGAAGAAAGCTCTACTAAAGAGACATCTATCTCAATTCCCCACGAGGTTATCAATGCCTTGGTGATCGGAGGATGAAAATAACATATTGTCAGAGCCAGGTGCCAGCAGAGAAATAGCCCAGCTATACAGCGCCTCGTAAAGAAGCAAATTTGGCATGCTTGGAGTGGCCCAGCCAAGAGGTATCTGATCCCAGAGCTGTTTCTTATTTTGCTTATCCATTTCATTACCCATGGTTGCCTTTCACTGCCGGAAGAAAGGAAACAGCACCGTGAAATCCTCTGGCTCAAGGGGATCAGCACGGAGATGTTCAGGAACCCTTTTATGATTTTTCTCCTCCTCCCCCCCGCCCCCCCCCCCCAAAAAAAAAACACCCTGATTTCTCAAAACCAAAACTTGCCTTGGGAAAGGGTTGGGTTTGATGGATTTCCCAACTCAAGAAAGTAATTGTTCGCAATACCTTTTAGAATTGTAAAACTAAGGGCCTCTGACTTCTTTCAGTGCTCACTTAGAAATGTAGCCCTAGAGTAACAGAAATGTTTGAGGCAACAGCAGAGCAGCCTGAAATGACAGGAGTGAAATACTTTGATTGTGCCAAACCAGTCTTGAAGGATTATTATTCATGTTTTAGCCCAATCTGGAATAGACGTTTTGTTTGTTTTCTTTTTTTTTTTTCCCCGTCTCAAAAATGTTCACAGTATGGGAAAACAGCTCTGTGCCAGGCTCCTGTTCTGCCAGACTCCCATTCTTTCTCTATGTGGGCATAGAGATATCTGCGTGGATACAGCATCGATAGGAAACTGCTCTGGGATAAAAGATCTAGATGCAAAAAGAGGCCTGGCAAGAGAGGATCTTTTTGCAGGAAAGCTGCAAAAACTCCAGCTGAAGCAGGTCAGAGGGAAAGTGGAGGTAGGCATTTAAACCAAGCGTATCCTCTTCTGAGAAGCACCTGGGTGATCAAGCCCTGGGCTGGACCTCAGCGGCTTGAAGACAGGTAGAAGTCATTTGTGTGGGGTGGCTAAGGGGAAACTCTTTCAGATGTTCACAGCCAAGAGATGAGAGCTCAGTGGCTTCTCACAACCCTTTTTTCTTACCCAGCTTAAACACTTTGCTTCCAAAGTCAATATTTGCTGGTGATCTGTTTTGGTTTTAAGTTTCTCTGAGCCCCCTTCCATAAATCGGGATTCAGGATTTCCATCCCCTACTTCTAATTCTCGTTGAAGGACCTCTTGAAGGATTTTTCTCCTTCAAGAAAAGCATGAAGCTTTTGGCTTGAGCATTGCTCTACCCCTCTGTCCAAAAAAACAGTCCTAGCAGTGACAGGAGCACAGTAGGGTGGGGTGCAGGGTGAGCCTTAGTTGCAGCCGACAGGAATCTTTCCATCAGTTATAGCCAGGAATGAATTTTGTCCAGGCAAAATTATTAGACGCCTCACCCAGTAAAGGCAGAGTGCTGCAAAAATAACCATCTGGATGCTGGCTCTTTATCTCCTCGTTGATGATGTAGGAAAGCCCAAATTATATGAGAATCTCGCTTAAAGATAATCCTGAGACAGGGCCTGGCAAGGACGGAGGCAAGTGAGGGAACGCTGTAAAACAGAAAGGAAGGGAGTGGGGGAAGACATTGCCCGACTCTGAGCACTCTGGGAATCCCAATATTAGGTGGTGGAACAAAAAAGGGAGGCTGGTGCTTGAAGAGCAGAAAGAGAGAGAAAAACCTGGAGATGAAAGAGGATGGCAGCTGCTGGTGCAGTGTGGCTTTGATGGAGAAAGGATATACACAGCTGCCAAGTTATTTTTCACCTTCATGTGTGACAATTCATGTGAATTATTTATTAAGAAGATTTGCATATTTTCAAATAATTTAGAGTCCTCCCTTCCACTGCTTCTCATGTTGCTGCTGTTGCCAGAAGCTGCTGCTAATCTTGGAGCTCTTTTTGTGTTCGGTTTTACAGAGATGCTCACCGAGAGACTGTTGCTTCTTCCAAGGACTCGCTCAGAGGGGGACCTGCCCAGGAAGGGGACAGGATTTCTCTTAGGACCCACACCAGGGCCAGGAACCAAGCCCCGGTCTCCGACGTGACCCACTGAAGCTGAGTGTCACGGAAACGCTGCCCCTGCCTGCTCATGTCCAGGCCCCCTTCAGAGGGACTATGGCTAACGCCAACAGCTCAGGGAAAAGCTCTCCTACTCGCCACATTGTGGATGGCTCCGGCATTTTCATCCCACCCATGCTGGGGCACTACTTCCTACTTTCCCCTCCCCAGGACCCTGCTGCCAGGGTACCTGCAGGAAGGAGACGGGAGCTTCTGGCTCTTCTACCATCCTGAGGAATAAAACCGCATGCAGGTTCCCAGCATTTTCTCTATACTTATTTTGAGAACTGGAGTTCATGAGTTTCTTTGGATCTGACGCTACCTTAGGGAGGACTTGCCAGGGGGACAAGGTCTTCACTGCTGGAGTGGAGGGAAGGGGAGTGGGGGTACATGAGTCAGCAAAGCCCTGAGCTTTTTTTGCTGAACCCTCCTAATTCCCTAGAAAAACCTGATCTTTTGCAGACTCCAGGCACATTTCCGTCAGGGGTGGGGGAAGCTGAAGGTGAAGGTGTGCCTTTCTGCAACGGCACAAGGACTGAAGGAGGCAAAGCATGGGGTGAAGTCAGGAGACCACATCCTCCAGAGCACGGTGGGCAGAAAAACTGTGATGTATTAACAAAGGCTGGAGGGGTGGAAGGGTTTTCTATGAATACGTCTGGGGAGTAAGCACCACAGAGGTAGGAGAGCTATTTTAGCCAAAGGATAGTACTGGCATGAGAACAAATGGATATAAACTGGCCATGAATACACTGGACCGGGAATCAGATGAGGGCTCCGAACCATTAAAGCGATCAGGTTTTGGAACAGCTGCCCAGTTAGGAGCCATAAGGGGCAGAAATCCAAATAGCTTTTAAGAGAGAGCTGACTCCAGCTCCGAAAGGGCGTTGTGATGTGTTGCTGCAACAGCACGGATTGGATTTGGCAAGTCTGGGAGTCCCTGCCAGCCCCACGTTCTTGTGTTTCAAGCATATGGGAGGTTTGACTCCTTTTTTTGCAGATAAATATGGCTTTACAAGCAAAAGGAAATAAAGTGCTGCTGTAAAAAATTATTTGAGCACTTTTCAAGATATTTTAGCATAGAAAGAGTTGAAGAAAGAAGTTGAAAAGCCAGCTTTCACCTTCCTATCAATGCTGTGACAGCATGGAGTGTCCTATCCAAAGGCGGAGAGGTTGTGAAACGAGGGCACATTGAAACATTGCCAGCCTGTGTGCCCGGGGGGACCGGGCAGCTCATGAGCAATGCCTGCTGGGTTACGGAGGGGTCGCCCAGCCTCAGGCAGGGGAAGGTGTTCCCCCAACAAGCAACTCGACTGTAGAAAGGGCTTGGCTGAGTTCCTGTGCCCAACTCCTCTTGGCAGCCCTGCTATCAGAGGCCCAGGTTCGTGCCTCAACCCCCCATGTTATCTAGCTGATAGTTCCCACTAAGAGTACCACAGATGTACATTCAGCAGCACCAGGAAGTCCCAGACCACGAGGCAGCACAAGACGTACATGACGCATTTATAGGCCCCAGACACAGACAGAAGCTGAATCTGAAGTCACAGAGATGAGCCAAAAGCAGCACTATCTGGTAAGCTGAGGTACCAACAGTTTCAGGATGCTGAGTCTATGTAATTCCTCCAGGAGAATCATTCTCACAGGAGGGCTCCAGATGGACGTCCCGACTAGAGCTGCATCTTCTCATCCGTGAAAGATGGAGAAACCTCACTGAACTATTTGTCTCCTTGGGGCCAGAGAGAGACACATCCAAATTCAGGCACCTCTAATAGACTCTGAGCATGGTGTAATTTGCTGAGCATGGTTACATTGCTGACAAGCAGCCTTCACGACCACTCCTCGTGGTGAGAGAAGGATGGGGCTGGGAACTGTTACCAAGGCAGTCTGTGTCTCTCCTACGCGTCTCCCACTCTCCTTCCATCAGTGAAGTTCCCTTTGTCTGGATCCATCAGCTCCTGCCATATGAATGGAGAAACAGCAATTGCCACAAGCGTTGAAGCAGTGTAATTTAGCTTCTGGTTGCTGGGCAGCAATTTAAACTAGTGTAATTTCAAGGGGCTTATAGAGGAACCCTTCACTAATTGAGCCTTTTCACTTCAGTTGCCCAGGGATGCTTATACAGAGGACAATGAGTCACTAAAGGAAACATCAATGTGAGAAGTTACTGGGAAGGGTAAGACAGAGTGCAAGCAGGCTGTAAGTCGACTGCAAATTTCAACACAATAGCAGCATTTCACAAAAATCATATATGAAGATCAACCTTGTATAACACATTTTTGACCATTGCTAGTTAAAAATAAAAAATGGAAAAAGACAATTAGCAGTAGCAATTCTCTCCCCTCCCTTAGAAGGTGTTTTCTGTTTCCTGGGACTTCATAGAGGCAAGAAGCATCAGACAGCCAGAAAAGCCTAACAGCTCCTCGCCTCTACTGACATGCAAGTAAGGCCACAGCCCCTCACCCAAACTTCTGCTGAGAGCACCGTGCACTGTGGGAAGCTGGCAGCGCAGCAGTGGGGGGTGGGAGGGAGGGGCTGTGTCCTCCAGCATGGGGTTGTCACCCCATGCAAGCAGTCATGCACACCACCCGTGCCTCCAGGGAAGAGCAGAGGTGGGCACTGCTTCAGCTGCAGGAGACTTGCTTCACTCTTTCTGAAGCCTGGGATGACCTTTGCTTTGTGTCTATGGGAGCAAAGAGGTGCAGGGAGCATGCCCACACCTTAGACCATGTAGCTTCTTTCTAAATTAACACCCATCCTGTTTGTACCCTTGTACTCCCCTTGCAGCTCTAACCTCCGATATTCCCTCTTCTCAACCCAGACTTCCTCTAACACACTATGATTGCTCCTGAAAACTAAGAGCAATCGCCAGTCATTCCCCAGCTGGGACCAGTTCAATCCAGTTTGCGGTTGAGTGTCTTCTCAGTATTCATCAAACTCCATTCTCTGGCGCTTGGTGACAATTTCATCTTCCTCTGGGGACACAAAAGAAGGAGAGATGATGTTGCTGTGAAGAGATGCTAATCGTGCTATGGGGATCTCCTGAAGAAATCGCAGAGCCCTTTGTTGAGGGACACCAGGTCTTGTTGTCCTCATCTCTTTGTTTCTCCTCTGATTTCTATAAGACACAGAGCAGGCAGGAAGGGAGGGTAGAATTCATAAAGATATTGAAGGGCAACGGAAGGGCAGTGCTTAATATTGCATCACAGAGATTGCTAGAAGCTATTCTGAACTGGGTCTGCCTTTTTATTTCAGATATGCACGGTGCCAAGCAGACAGGAGCTGTGATCTGCTCTCACCCCATGCCACTGGGGTGACTATCTTGTTACTTTCATGATTTCTGTTTTTCTTCTGGCTTGTCAAGAACTGCAAATGGATCAGATGGGCCCCTGAACATCTGGGGAGCTCTGGCCACACATTGGTGTTTCCTCTTCTGGAGTCTGAGAGGGGCTCAGGAAGTCTCTGGAGAAATATGTGGAGCCAGGGTTGGAAGAGAGATGCTTCTAGATTGACAGTGACTGGCAGCTTAACGTAAGTGCATTCCTCACAATAATACCAGCAGCAGACACCACCTCCTGATGGCAAAGCCCACCTGTTCTGCGCTCCTCCTTCATTGCACTGTCCACGGCCTAGGGGCAGCCTCTTGCAGTTTGTAGGAGCCTGTATCCAAAATCTACCTCTCCACTCACAAAAGTAGCCTAAGAATAGGTTACCTGGGTCTTGGCTGCAGGTCACAACTGCCAGCTGGACTGTGGGGTGCTGGTGGAGACTAACTACTGTGGGCTGCGCTCCTTGTGACAGATGGTTTGCTAGGCCTACCACCAGTGACCTTCTCAGGCCCATCACTGTTCTCACAAGTGAAGCTGTACAAACCTGGCCTTGCTTTGCAACCTGGCCCTCTACTTAAGGGATGCGTCCTACTTTTGAGTCAGCCTGGAACGCCCTGACAGTGCCTTCTGCAAAGCTTCTTTGCCATGGTGGCCAGGGTCCATGCCACAGCCCAGGAATGTTCCCCCGTGTTCCTGTGACTGGCGGGCTTCAATGCCCGTGGAGGTCTTCAAAGAGTTAACTTCCCTCCAGATACTCTCAGCAGCTCCCTGAGCGCAGTGACTTGAAACGGAGGCCGGCCGTACGGCAACACAGCAGAGACTGGAGCAAAACATATGCTTCTGTGCAAGAATAACAGCATCATTAAAATCCCGAACCAAGAACTCAAAGGAGCATTTGAAGAGTACACAGCAGTGAGTCCTGAATCCTTACTATCAGCTTCTCTTCCCCTTAAATCCTTTGCATGGACTGAATGTGAAAGCAAAATATACAATCAGTCGCAGCAATCCACTTCCTTCCCCCTCAAGTGACTCTCCAGGTATATGCCCACCTCCGAAGTGAGCTGTAGTCTGTAACGCCAGAGAAAGTGCAGAGGGGAACAAACAGGTAAAACAGCAGAGACAGAGAGTGCGAGAGAGACACATGCCCTGGTCACTGCTTTAACTTTGCTTATTTACAGCGGCAGCATACATATGAAGATCTATAGCACTTAGACCCAAATAAATCCTCCCCTGGAGACAGGTGGCAGATTTCCCCCTCCATTATTTACAGCCACTTCCCAGTGAAAACCGCAAGCTGTAAAATGCCCATACAGTGTTGGAGAGATTTATAGTCCTCCTGTATTTCACATACTACCTTGCCCCACTGCGCTACCTTTGGGGAAACATGGCAAATGGACTCCAAGGTGTTTGACAAAGATGAAGACTCATTTATTACTTGGTGCTTTGGAGAGAGGTATTTGTACACAGCAGCCTACACAGGTGGCAAAAGGTTAATCCTCCCCTCGCCTGAAAATTCAGCTTTTTATAAGTGCAGAGGAAAGCAACATGCTGGGGGAGGAGAGGAGCACCTGTGGAGAGGAGAGACATTGAACGGTCACCAGCTGACCCTCTTCACCCCGTACTCTTCAACACTGGTAGAGGAAACAGGGGACTTTGCTCTGCCTCTGGCCCACTACCCAATCAGGACTTGGTTTCAGCTTTATCTTGCACAAACCTCTGTCCTATAGGAGAGGGACCGAAGCCTCCACGTATCCCCACCAGACAGGATTTCCCGAACCCTGCTACTAGAGGACATCTCAGGCTTTCAGGTCACAAACTGGGTGCCCTGCCTGAAACATCCATGACACTGGCCACCCTGAAATCCCAGCTAAACTTGCCTGGCTCCCTTTGGCACAGTGGGATAAGCATAAGGACTCTTAGGAATCTGGGCTTCAGAGTGTCTTAGCACAGCACAAACATGGGACCTCACAAATCCTTGTCCTCTTTTGCTGGTAGGGCTAACAGAAGATGGTACTGCTCTCTCATCTCTAGAGGTGGTCCCTGTGAGCGGGGTTGAGGCAGAGAGCCAGCGCGGTGCCAGCAGGCAGCTAAAGTGCTGCCTTCTCTGGATATAGACAAAGATCTTCAATCTCCAGGGCTGTCGATAGAGTGCTTTTCAGCAGCACTAAATTCTTGCAAAAACTCAAACATGAAAACATAAAAATAAAAACACGGTGTAAAAAACACACAATAAAAATATAATACCAAATATATCACTTAACTAAAACCGCTGACCCAGCTGCTTTAATGTTAATGCATTGTCTGCAACAACGTGGCATTCCAGCTGAATACTAACTGGCTGCAGAGCCCAAGCCTAGCCTTGCTTCAGAGGAGTTTTCTGGTTTTACTTCCCTGATTTCTGCAGTCACTCCTCCTCTCCTGGGGTTTATTAGGTCTCCTCCCCTGACACGATCAACTCAGAGCTGTTTTCACTTTCTCCCCAGTGTTAATTAAAACTGGGAAGGAGTGACACCCAGAAGACTCCTCAGAGCTGGAGGAAGAAGAACGGTGAACCCAGCATGACAGCAGAGTTCGATCAGCAGAGAGCTGTGTTAACAAGAGCCCTATGGATGTGAGAGGGATGAGCAGTTGGTAGGGAAGGCAGACACAGATGGTACCCAGCTCAGTGGAGCACAGCCCCCAAGTTTTGCAGGGTATGTAGAAGTTCTTGCTCCCTGCAAGGCTACCCTGTGCCCAGCAACGGGGCCAGTCACAGCCTCACAGAGCCACTTCTGCTTGTTCTTGTTCGCGTGGTGGGAAGACACCCCAGAGCTGATTTTTCTTGACCCCACCCTCATATGCTGCTAGCATGGAGCCAGACAGAAGTCAACACCTCTTTGACAACTAGATTCAGGAGTGCTCCTGTGCAAAGCCTATGTAAGCGGAGCAGTGCTGTGCATTTATTCAATGTCCAGGTGTAGGAGAAAAGCTGAGTGAAAGCCTGGCATAAGGTGAGACAGAAGGAGAGTCTCCAACTGGTGGCAGTTTTCAGCTGCAGTCCTGGACTCATCACATTTGTCCAACACTGAGAAGATGCACCACTTGCACCAAAGGATGCAGGTCACTTTGGTGTTGGGGAGCCCAATGTGGTCTGGCACAAAATTTCAGCCTGACTTGCTGTGTCCACTGCTGACCATTGACAACCAAGCAGCAAGGGAATAGGATGACAACAGTCTTCCTAATTATTAGATTCAAGCTCCTGACTGTGGTAGCAGTCAAGGGGCAGGAACTGGGGCAGGAAGCAGACTGAAGAGCTTGACCGTGGAGGCTTTCACTGCAAACAAGCTGAAGATGCTGCTTCAACTACAGCTAGAGCAGCCAGTCCCGGAGGGTGATGGCCCCCAGGATTACCCTGACCCAGCTCATGGTGCTTGTTCAGCCAGCAATTGCCAAACAGACTTCTGCTAGGGACAACTTCCATGCAGAACCTGTAAACCTACACCATGAACAGCTCCAGCCATGTTCTACCCTTGGCTGTTAACAGGTGGAGTTATCTGCAGCAAAATGATTCAGAGCTTCCTCTCCTATGAGGTCATGGCAACCACTTTCTCTTTGCAAGATAGCATCTCGTCTGTGCATGGCTGCTTGACTGTGCACAACATAGCTGGTCTTTCCTCTGTCCTCAGGCCAGCTAGTGTTTACGTCCACGCCTAGCCCTCTTCCAAGATACATTTTTATTCTCCAACATAAACCCTAAGACAAACATCAAGCAAAGACGTTGCTGTCCTCTCTGGCTAGGCTACAGCTCTCTGGAACTTCTCCCCTTGCCACTCCCTTGCTCCTGAAGGAGGACATGTCCTTCTCTTCTCCAGCCTCCTCACACTTTTACTGCCTCTGTACAGAAGGCTGGACTGAGCTGAGGCCCATAGCGAGCGAGGAGAGATGTGTTTGTTGTCTTTAACCATGTAGCAGAGGATGAGAGCAAGGCTGCAGCTGGCACATGTGTTGGCAGTAGTGCAGCCTCTTTCCTCCTCCGTGAACATCATGGCAGACCTGTGGGGGAAAAGGAAGGCATTGGTTAGCTGAGACAAAAAAAAAGCTGATTGTAAGTCAGTGGAGGAAGCATCCCGCTTGATCTACAAGAAAGAGAGGAGAAGTTAAGGAGATGCTGAAGCAGTCAAAGAGGAACCTAAACATTAAGCATAGTCTTGACAGTGTCCTCTGCTCTGCTCTGCTCTGCTCTGCTCTCCTTTATTCCTTTCCTTTACCCTAGCTCTTATTCTTGAGTGGTCTAACTCACAGGAAGTCCCCCCCCCCCCCCCCCCGGCCCCACAGCACGTCATGCACACCATGCATGAGAAGAGCTGTGCAGAGCCCCTTCATTCCTTCTGCTACCCTAAAGGTATCAGGATATACTGCCAGAGAAGGTGCTGCTGCTCAGTGGTGAGGGGTGTGATGGGGTCATGAGGAAGAGAAATGTGTTCCAGTGCTGAGCAGTGAGCAGGAAAATTCCCTGATAAGTGGATCTATCTATTCATGTGTGTCAGGGAGCAGGAGAAAGACCCCAACTCTCTCATGCCAAGGGCATGATGTTTGCCTGCCTCCCCAGACAAGCAAGAGCCCTTCTCAGTCAGCCCTAGATCCAGTAGCACTTCCTTCAGCAGCTCCTGGGGATGTGACCCTGCTCCTCAGCTCACATACTTCCTACAGCTAAGAAGGAGTGGCATGAGCATCATGCCCATCCTGTGGCCTAGCTATTTAATGGACTTGCACTCCCACCTCCTTCCCCCTCTCCCAGAAGAGCCTTTGGGGATGAGTCTGAAATTGGGGCAGCCTCGAAGTGGGTCATTCACACAGGTGAGATGTTTGCTCCACTAGGTCCACCAGTGGTAAGCAGGGAAGGCTCCTCCTGTATCTGTTGCCCTTCAACCTCTCCTGCACCCTAGATTGCCCGTGGGATAGCCAGTGCACTGAGCTCGCCTCCTTGGTGATAGACTCCCCTCTGCTCTCTCATGCTCCCTATTGCCAACCTGCAGCCTCTTCATCCCCGTTAGAGGTCCCTGGAGGAGTACAGTGCTGTAAGAACTTGGTGCACTACAGAGGGCTCCAACTTGCCTTGCTATGGGTTGTCTGCAGTGTCTCACTCTGGAAGTGCTTCCTACTTTTAATTAAGGCTTTGAGGACCTAAGTCAGGCAGAAAGAAGAGAAAATGCTAAGACCAGCTAATTTCTTAAACTGCTCTCTGGCACCTTTTGAAACTTACCTCATGAAGCAAATTAAAAATGCTAATAGATAGCCAATAAAAAAAAAAAAACTTAATTCTCTGTAATTTCAGTGAGCTGAGTGGCTCAGTGCATCAATTGACAGTGGGAAATGAGATTGTCCTCCATTGGGGAAGGATGAGCTTAGAGGTACGTACCCACAGGCTGGCTTCTGAAAGGGTTCACTCTCCAATCTGCCTTCAGTAAAAGGGTATGGGTCCATGCTGAGCCACCGCTCTCACTTGTATAACCCATACAGACTAATTACTCCTTCTTGTTACCTTTTGTCTAAAGGCATACTGTAAGTCTGGACACTCAGATGGGGGTGGAGACTCAGAACAAACACTGTCTTTGCTGTTTGTCTGAGGGCTTGATCTCATCCAGGTACTGCCGTAACAGCAGTAATTGATACCAAATGAGAACAGGCACATGTAGGCACTACCTTCGTGCTGTTTTTGCACTGGTGCTGCTATGTTCTCCAGGTGCTTGCTAGCAGCACTCATTGCTACAACGACCTCAGCCTGGTCTAAGCTGGGTTCATAGCAGCTCTATGAATTCAGAGAGCAAATGGTTTCTAACGGCTGGCGTATCCTAGGGATAAGAGATGGGAACATCTGCCTCTCCCCCATCCACCCTCTATTACTGCAGATTTGCAAATGTTGAATAGATACCCTGGGGATTAATTCCCTTTTTGCTGCAATCAGGACAGAGATTTCAGTATCAAGCTACTGCTGGCCAAGCAAGCACTGTATTAGCCGAGTCCAGAGAGCCTTAGAGAGAGAGAGGGTAAATATCAAATGTAGAATTGTTTCTCCAAAGCAGGGCAGCTACCAGAAGAGAAATGGAGGCAGACACCAGCTGGAGAGCCTGTACCTGCGTCACGAGATACATGAGTGAATCAGAGGAGAGGTGGCTCTTGAGTCTCCTACTCCCAGGAGACTGCCCAAATATCAGGATGACTGCAACGTGAAAAGATCTGTGGTCCATTGGATCTTCCAGGCTGTGCATCACTAGTCTGTGATTGCTCCTGCAGCAGGAAGGGGGATTATGCTATTTCTACTCAATAAAACTAGGTTATTCCCCTCTTGTGTTGATGTTTACAACCTTTTCATTCTTGTCTCTCTGTTATCTTTTTCCAGAAATGCCTTGCAGTGATCTATGTCTCAGAGGCCTTGGTCCAAGACAAGCACTCAGTTAAATATATAATCCCCACATATTGATTTTACAGGTCAGCTGGAACACCTTGAAGGTAAAAAGTCCAGGGAGCCTGAAAGAGGTCATGGACAGCATCACAGTCACACAATTTGGCCCACATCCAGCGGTTCTGCATTTGAAAGCTTTCAGCCAACTAAAAGCAGCCTTGGAGCACCAGGAAGATCTGAATAATAACTCTTGAGCATGGTTAATGAAGCTTCTGGGTTTGATGCATTTCAGCCACGTTGTGCATTCCTTCTCCATCCACCCTCCCATCACTCCAGCAGAGCGGATGGGAAACAATGAGAAAAACCCAAGTGGAAGTTTCTACTTTCCCTCTTAAATTGTCTTGACTTTTGATTCCCCTGAGGGCTACACGAGTTTGTCACACAGCAGGCCTGGTCAAATGAACAGTGACACCTTTGTAATTGCACAGGGCGGGGAAGGCTGTTTGGCGAGAGCTGCTGGGAGAAGACGGCTGATTCCCACAGGGC
The DNA here is from genome assembly GCF_040807025.1 of Struthio camelus. Lineage (NCBI taxonomy): Eukaryota > Metazoa > Chordata > Aves > Struthioniformes > Struthionidae > Struthio > Struthio camelus. Next base: position 58,893,450 of record NC_090981.1, on the reverse strand, counting down.
CTGGTGTCCTGCTCCTTCCACTGCGGCTCTAAGCCAAAGCATGAGGAGAGGGAACAGAGAGACAAGGCAGCATCAGAGGACCCTGGAGGCACAGAAGAGTTCCCGGGGCACATCTGGGTTTCAAGCTATCACGCACCGGGTGCATCGCTGAGTTTTAAGACTGTTCTGGTCATGGGGCCTGTCTGAGATAGCACAAGGCAAGATAAAATCTGCTTGGCTGGGAAGATTGCTCCTGCTGCAGGGAGATGTTAGCACAACGGCCCCAGTGGATGCTCCCGGCTGGGCGCAGGCAGGTTTCTAGGAGCCAGACCCCTGGTTTGGTGAAGTGAAGGGTGAAGCTGTCCAGGTTTAGGGTGCTGAATATTTCTTCTCTTTGCAGCCAAGAGAAGGGACCAACCTTTCTGCACTTGAAAAAAAAAATTCAGGGCAGTGCCCCAAACACAACCCGAGGGCAGATCTCCACAGGAGTAGGGCTAGTCTCCTCCGCTGGAGTGCTGCCTGGATTTCCCCACTGTCCTTCGCAGCTCTTAGAGATGCTTCAGGCTTAGCGCTAGCTCCCTTGTGCTCACAGACACACAAGGCAGAGGGAAGTGCCCGTCTATAGTTCCAGCTGGCCCAGGAGGACGGACAGAGAAACCAGCACAAGCTCGCAAGACCCTGATGATCAGTTTGTCAGTAAACGATGGCTGGGTGGTGATGGCATTTACCCACACGGAGGAGTACAGCCATGTGCGGGTGAGTCATTTCTTTCAGGGACTGGTCGAAAATCACGTGAAAGCAGTGTCTTTCTGGTTGGTTGTGAAGGCTCACCCTTACTCAGGGTGGGACATGGTGCTCTGCCTGGATTTTGAGAGCTTTGCAGTGGTAGTTGGTGTCTCAGCCTCTTGCGGTAGATACTTCAGGTCACTTGCAGACTGAAACTGTCTCAGCAGAGGTTGATTTGATTTCTACAGTTTCCTCTTTTTCTCTGATGCTGCTCTCCAAACCTACACGGCTGCTTAGGTACCACAACCACAAGGACCGTTTCAAGAAGGCATTCTGGCTAGGAAGACACTGCCTGAAACCCCTCAAGAGGCCTAAGTCTCTCCCAAATTCCGTAGAAAAAGGTGCAGGAACTGTGACAATGTCATAGCTCCGCTACCAGCAGCTGAAGCTGTGAGCTCAAGGATGAGGTGGGTTTGGCCCCATCTTGAGGATTACTGTGCCAGGGAGGAGAAGACCATGCTGCCTTAACCAGTAACCATTGGGAGCTGAAACAAGGCATCCAGGACTAGGAGGTCTTTACCTTAGACAAATATAAATTTACTTTAATCCAAAGGAGGGAAAAATGAGATCTATGTCTTCTAGATTCTGCTGGCCTGGGATATGACCTTAATTAGAAAGACTGAAATGTCATCATCTCCTGGAGGAGGGTGAACCTCTTTTTCCAAACACAGAGCATCTTTCTTGAATCATTTCAGAGGATTCTACGCCAATTAAATGTGAACAGCTGCTTCTGAAATGGCAGTGCCTCGTCATAAGGAGTGAAGAATGGGATCCAACGGAGAAAGAATAGTCCTCTACTCGTCCTCTGATCTATTCAGGGAAAATTCTTGACCTATCCTAGCCTAACTTGGATTGTGCATGTTTTAAAGGAATTCCTGGACTTGACTGAGATGGTGCAGCCATGGAAAGCCCTGAGGATGGTTGGAAGCATAAAGCCTCTGTGCTATGTGGCTCCGGGCTGCGGCAGCAGCTGCAGGCAAGGCAGGGAACATATGGAGAGAACATAGGTCAGTGCCTCTTGGTGCTTGCCTCAGCTGTGCGAAGCATGAGCTGAGCAAAGCTGCAGTGACAAGCAATGATCTTGTTTTAGTAGACACTGACCTTTCCAAGGGGTCTGTGAACTTTGCAAGAGATTAATTAATCTGGCAGGAGACCACCAGTGAGATCTGGGTATCTTCTTAATGCAGTAAGTGGTTTCCATGCTTGTAGGACAGGAGATGTTAATAAGACACTTAAGGGCTATGGCACCCAAATGGGAGTCCGGTATCTGCAGCAAGACAATGAAGTCACAGCAGATGACCTGTAGTCGGCTTGGGAGGGGGAGAAAGAAATGCCCTTTCTTCTGCTGGACATTATCACATAGGATCACTTGATCTTCTGGCCCGCTGAGATTAGAGCATGTTTTACCATAGCAGCATGCAGCACGGCAGGGTACCTTGAGCGCTGTGGTATAATAAGGTAGGGGCTGTGAGCTGCTGGTCTCCAGCCATGCTCTGGCTGTGCTGGGGGCTCTCCTAGAGTCTTCCCATGTTGTCTTTCTGGGACAGGCAGTAAAGAGCTGTGTAGGTAACCTTAAAGTACGTTTTGAGCTCCTTGTGATGTCATTCACAGCTTCCTCCAGGGCTATTTAATAACCATCCAGTGAATCTCAGTGTGCTGGGGGAAGGCTGCACCGGAGTTGATTAAGAATAAGTCTGTTCACATATACTGCAATCCCCTTGTCTTACCATCTTTCCCTTTTTTTGACCAAATCCTGCCAGCTGCAAACTTTTTTTTTCCCCCTCCGTTTTGGCCAGACTCTGCCACACCACCAGCTGTAATCCTCATTTCCAACCTCATCCTGAACTCACACCAAAGACAAGCAGGGATGGTCTGCAACCTGCTGACTGTGTCACACTCTCCATAGACAGTCAGGCCAGGAGACAGGTGAATACATAGCGCAGTCCCTGCCCACCTGCCAGCCAGGGTTTGGTACCCTAAAATGCCTTGCTGCCCTGCTGATTTTAGTATCCCTTGGGGCCTCCTAAGAAGGTTCATGGGTTGATTTATCTGTCAATATCTTCCACATCACACTTCCTGAAAAAACTATGGGATATACAGAGGCGGACTCAGACTAAGCGGCCTTGGCTTGACTCCTGTCCAGTTGGAGCTGGACATGCCTTGAGAGGTGACTGATGCTGATCTGCCTTGCTCCTAAGCCAACCCCAAAGCCCAGCCTCACATCCAAGCCATTCAAACACAAGGCTGGGGCATAGGTTTATGCCAAAACAAGAACATAGTCTAGCTGGCCATGAGAGGAGAAGTCCTTTCCAGGGAGGTGTCAAGACACTTTGGAGGAAAGTTGAGGACACACTTCTAGTGCCGTGAACTAGCCAGGATGAGTCTAAAGCCCCATGTCCAACAGCAAAGCGGTCTCCTGCTCCAGCCTGGCCCACAAAGCACACTCTGCCTCCAGATAAACCCAATTAAACCATCAATTTCTGTTTCCCCTCAATTACTGAGATCAACGACCCCTTAGCTCCACTCTCCTTCATACATTTCCTGCTCCTTCCAAATGAGGAACAGTTAATTGCAGTTCACTGTTCATCCTAATGTTTCTTCCCTTGCTCACTTTCTCTCTCTCCTGTAATTTACTGGCATTTCCTAAGCACGTTTAGGCTATGTTGGCAGCTGAATTCTGTGATAAGGTTTTCTGACATCTAGTGATTGTTGGTCGATAACATTTCTATCCCATAATAAACAGAGGAGGGGAACAGGAGGGGAAGAGTAGATGAGGAGGAGCGATCTTCAACAGTTAGGAGATGAGATCATTATCTTCTGGAAATATGGGAAAGGCAGAAGTGAGAGCAGAAACGCAAGGCTGTCCTCACAACTGAGAACAACCTAATAATCGCCTTTCACAGGAAGGCATAGATCAGGATGAACGCAGGCGCCCCATGATGCTCAGTGCCTTCATGGCTCCAACCACAGGGCATCTGAGAAAGGGTGTTTGATCATATTGCAGGGAATTGGTGCTAGGGAGGGAGAAATACAGCTCTTGTTTTCCCTCTGACTAGCAGTATTGCTTGCTGCTGGGTCTGCATGTATGTTCCTGGGCAAGAGCAGGGAGTGAGCCCAACACTGCGTGTCCCAGGTGAGCTGGGAGGCATCCTTTCTTCCTGTCTTCCTCTTTCTTTCAGCTAATGTAATTTAAGACTATGTTTGCACTGACAGACCTGGGCTTGCAAATTCCAGCCCTGCTGGTAATTGCAGGCTGAGGCAGCAGGGCATGAAACACCTCATGCCTAGACATCACCCAAGCAAATAAAGCCTGCTAAGAGTGCAGTTTGTGTGCTTGGGCACAGTGACGGGTGGTCAAGACTCAGCTGCATCAGACCTGAGCTAGTAAGGCTTCACAGTCCTCTCTTGAGTGATGTGGACTTACCAGTTAGGGTCTGTCTTCATTCTGGGATCTCTGTGCTGTGCTCTCTTTTGCAGGGTGGATATGCCTCTAAATTGGTTGAGTGCACCTAGATCCAAGCACAATCTCTGATCAAAAGGCCAAGGCCTTTAGGAGGCTCTCGTGTGGCTTTTGTGTGGGCGGAGGCACACAGACAATAGGTTCAGGTTCTGGTTGTGATACACGCACCTTTTGTGGACTTGGCATGAGGGCAATCCTACCCCTTCTTGTCTCTTCTCAAGCTCCTAAGTGAAGATAGTTTAGGAGCTCTTTCAGGAGAGGCTGTCTATTCTCTGCCTGCCTGGTACACCAGAGATCTCTTCTGAGCTCTCAGGTTGCCACTTTTCAGTAAATATCAAAGCTAAAAGTGCTCTCCTAACCTTGGGCTTCTGGTATGGGACCCATGCTGTTGAGTGAACCTTCCTGGGCACTGATCCATGCCTTCAGCATGGTGGGATGTGTGGGCTGAAGTCACAGCAGTAACCCAGATGAGGGAGGTGCCACCCCACCAAGGAGTGTGTGGTGCCTGGTGCTCACATGGAGTGGCGGCAGATGAGGCCACGCATTGCTCCTGACTCCATCTCCTGTTGCATGCTCAGCTGGCATAAGTCAGATGAGATCTACTGCACCTGGGGATTCATGGGACAGCTGGTATCTGCCTGTCACCATCACCAGCTAATAACATTGTGGGCCTTTCTCCCTCCCTGTAAGGACTTAACTGAAGTTCCTAGTTTGAGACCCTCTACAGTCAGCAGAGAAAGGACAAGATGTGAGAGCAATTCAGAGCACAGGCGGCTTGCTGTTGCAGAAAAACTGATGGAGTTGGTGAATAGAGAACTGCTCACAGCTAAGGAAGAGCAGCAGATTGCTGGCAGCTGAGGGGGTTTCTGGGGGAGAGCTTGTCCTGTTACTATATTTGTCCTAGGTGGATATTGCTGGCTGAGGTCAGGGACTTCTGGCAAGGCTCAGTACAGTTGTCCTTGTCATCAGCCCTCTGACAGTGCCTCCGCCTCCACTGGCTACAGAGAGGTTTGAAAGGGATGGCACATAAGGTTTAGCAGCTGAACTGAAATGTAGATGAGATGAGTCTGGACTTGGGTTTCTTCTACTGCCTGCCAGTAGCTTTGGCACTGCTCTGAGTTTGAACCCAAATGATGCTTGTCTCTACTTCTTCCCCTGACCTGCCCCCAGCGATCCAGGATTTCTACCAAAGACCGTAAGGACGGACAGCGAGGGTCAGAAGCAGCCATCTCCTCCTAAATCCCATCTCTGTCAGTGCCCGCCAGAAGAAGCTTTGGTAAGAAGCAAAAGAGACAGGGCACATATGGCTGTTCCCAGACCTATCAAGATGGTATCTTTGCCCTTAATAAGTCTTGATGGGGTGTTTTTTTTTTTTTTACTAATTTGTTTAGTCACTTTTGGAAGCGGTCTAAACTCTTGTCTACAAGATCTGCTGGCAACAAGCTCCACAATTAAAATATCTATTGAACAAAGAAAGGACTCTTTTGTGCTCGTTTTATACCCTGGTGAATTCCCTGGGTGCTTCTTTGCTCATGCATTGTGAGCAACAAAAAAGAAAAATACTTCATTCGCTACCTCCTTTTAACTTGTCAGGTTTTTACAGATGTCTCCATTCAGTTTTTTTTTCTAAGCTGCAGAAACCTAACCAATTTAGTCACTTTGTGTCCAGAGTTGTTCTGTGGCTCTGATCAGCCCTGTCACCTTTCTCTGTGCTGTTCCCAGCTCTGTGTCTTTTCTGAGACAGAGGTCGAAGTTGCACGCAGAATTTGAGATGTGGGCTCACCGCGGTCTGTACAATTGCACAGTGACGTTCTCCTTTTCTCTCCTAATAGCACAACTTTCTGTTTGCTTCTTTGACTGCTAATGAATAAGAGGCTAAGACTTTAGTAAATCTGTTCATATCAGCTCCACTTCCCAAATGATAATAGCTTGTTCTTGGCCCATCTCCGGCAGGCACAACTGTGTGCATCTCTTGATTTTTCCCTAGGTGCATCACTTTACATCTGCATGAGCCATACGGAGCCAAGGGAGCTACAGGCTGCTCATTGCAACTTGCTCATTGCAGCCCTCAGAACTGATCAAGTCCTGGTAAGGAAACGCTAACGTAATTCAGCAGCGGTGTTTCTGCACCCCAAATCAGTCAGGGCACAATGGGACAAGGCTTGCTTCAGATTGGTAAAATGTTAATATCTCTGCTGGTTCCTGAGTGGGTTTTTAGTTCTGCCCCCACATCTCCAATGTTACCTGTCATTTCTCTTTTGGTCAAGAAAAGAGAAACATCCTGTATGTTCTCATCGATCATCCCAGGTATAATTAATAGGATTTCAAGCTGATAGTGCTTAGAAAAAGGGTATTTTATATGACCGGGAGAGAAAGATAACCACATGCCTGAAACTAATGAAGAGAACCTGTTGAGAACCAGAGATCAATGAGAGAAGCTGCCAGATGTTCTTTTTGTTTGTTAATATTGTCCAGTTTTTAAAAAACCCTTAGTTTTCAGATTCCGGACATTAAAATAAAAAAAATCAGAAGATCTAAAAGAATGGGAAACATTTCCTCTTTGTTATTTTAGGGACACATTACCCAGCTTTTCTTCACATCTAGGAAGGCAAAGACCCTACTGTAGGGAAAAAAAAAAAAAAGGTAAAATTTTCTGGACATAACCTGTTTCCAACATAGGGGGCTTAGGAAAAATGAACAGCATCAAATACCTCAATTAAATGCCAGGAACTGTGCACTGCCTTTCCACCTGTGCAGCTAGCAGGACCACAAGGAGAGAGGGAAGGGAAGGTAGCGCTTGGTTAAGGATGTTTCTGGATGTGGGTCTGCAGGAGGTAGCAAGTTCCAGAAATAGGATATCTAATTATCATGTCCTCCTTAGACAGGAGAAGGAGCTTAAAGCCAGAGGGAACAGTTGGTTGTTGCCGGACCCAGGTCACACTGCAGCTGGGAGGTTTTGCAGATCTCCAGGGCACTCAGGAGGGGGGTAGTTGAAGACCCCAGGCCCAAGTGCTGGGGTTGCAGGAGGAGTGTGCGAGCTCAAGGGCCTGTTTTGTCTATCTGAGTTAGAGTTTGTGCAGTGGAGGCCAAGTCCTGCCTGGCCTTACGTAAGGCAACGGTAGCTCCTGCTACCTCTCTCAGTTACATCCTGCACCAGGAGGTGTCTGCTCCCATCCCCACACATGTGTCCTTGTAAGAAAAAGCAAAAGGGAAAAGGATGCTCCATCATTCCCCTGGCACACAGCTCCCTCCACACAAACCCTGACTGGATTTGCCGTCTGATGCCCAAAGCCTGTGTTCGTTCTGTTCCCCTCCACCATCCAAAGAGCATCCTAAGGTGCTGGATTGCTACACCCCGAAAGTAACTTCATTTTCCCTTTAAAAAGCATCTGAAAAATGCTTTTTTTCCACATTTCAGTAAAATCTATAAAGAAAAAGATGCATGCAAGGCAGGAAAATAAAACACACCACATTTACTCTTGCCTGAGCACCTTATCTGTGCCCCTATCCACTTATGCATTACGGTGCTGTCTTTAATGACATGCAATTTACTATTTTTCATGTGTCCCCATGCCTCATTTAATCCAGGAGATGGAAGCACAGAGAAAACAAACTAAAGATGCCCAGACAACCAGGAATTTCCCTTTTCCCAGTGTTTGCATGCTCAACCCTGCAGTCGAAGGCATGTACTTTCGCAGCAGTCGTTACATGATGCCGCTGTGGCTATACACACAGGCTCTCCAACCAGACACATACACGTTGTGGCTGTGCTTGCAATGCAGGCGGTGTGCTAGGGGTCTGCAGGGAGGTGAGTGACTCCCAAGGAGCAGATTACCCCTTTTTTAGCAGGCACATGAAAACTCTCAGTGCACTTCAAGCTCAAGCAAATGGCTAATGAAAGGAGGAAGCTGGCTTTTTTTTTACTGTGCAATATAATAGAATAGCAGAGCAAAACACAATAAAAGGCAAACAGCCGTATCCCCACAGCATAAACCTGGCTGGGCTATGGAGCACTTAGGGTCTATTACATGAAACTCCCTGGCCTGGGTAAGGCGAAAGATTTCAGTTCCGTTTGCTGACATTAACCAGGGCTGCTGCTCGCGTAGGTTCACCCATTTACAGCCACCTGGCAGGCTGTCCTGCAAGCTGGCTCTGCCTGAGATATTCCTGATTCCTAGGACAGCTGGAGGCTCCCCACGCTGACACGCTGGTCTTGTTCAGTCCTTCCCAGCCTGGCTGCTTCATATTTTGGTTTCTCTCTTGCATTGTCCCCCTTTCTCTGTGGCCCTGGTGTTCGTGGTCCAGGCCCAGCGGGCTCAGGGCTTCCCAGAAGAAAGGTGCAGCCCAAGTCCACGTGGTCTGATGATGCTGTGGCTGATGTCTTTTTCGTTTGACTTCTTATCAGCCTGGTTCAGTAGATGGATGAGCTTCGTTAAGCAGCAAGTGGCTCTAGACGCGAGATTAGTGGCTAATGCACATGCCTAGAGCCAAGATATTGGGTTGTCTTCCGTCCTCTGCTTTCGTTTCTTGTAATGCATGTCACACCTCAGAGCTCAGCAATGAGGGCTGATTCCTTAGCACTCATGAAGCATATATCATTCCTGAGCTGAACGACCTCTGGGCTCTGTCAGACTGTGATATCCAGCATTTCCATGAGCAAAACTCTTTTCATCTTCCTCTCCCCACTCTCACACAAGTATTTTCCCCCTTCTGACCATTCCTCCTTGGACACTATGCTCTGGACTATGCTCTGTTGCTGATGGAGCTTGACCATTTCCATCAAAGACACAGGGGAAGAGGGATCCCCAGGGGTTCCTGTGCTGCCAAAGCAGAGGTGACTTGCCCTGGGGAATTTTGGTTGGTTCTTACACGAGAGGCCTGCCACGGCTCCTCAGGGAACATGGACATGGTACTCTGCTCAGATGCATTTCCCATGTGGGGACGCATAAGAACGGCTGGACTGAGTCCACCTGTAAATGTCCTGGGAAAGTGTAAGAAGAAGGTGAGGATGGTGCTACGCTCCCCAGAGCGCTCGCCAGCCTCCACCTACTTGAAGCTAAGGGATTTCCCAAGCCAGGGCTGGTGGCTTCATCATAAAACACCTTTGAAGGATTTTTCGTCCATAAACTTGCCCAGACAACTTTTTCAGCTATCTGACATCCTGTGGCAAAAGGTGATGATATGCTGTTTCTCCCTGCAGCCACCCCTTCTACCAGGAAAGAGTCCCAGCCTAGTCAGCTGCTCCCCATTCGAAAACCATCCCTTTGCTCACCTTTGCCTGTATCTTCTAAACCTTTTCCACCCTTATCTCTTCTGAAACAAGAGGAGCAGGACTGCACCCCGCACTCCAGCTGGAGGCAGATGTGGTTCTGGCCAGCACCATAATGGCATTGGCAGATTCTTTCTCGGATCCTTCCTAACAATTCCTGCCTCTCCCTTTGCTGTTTTAATCACCCTAGAGCATCAAGCTGACATTTCACAGGGGTGTCTGTAGCTTCAAGATTTTGTTCTTGTGCAGCAATGCCTTGATCAGAGCAAAGGAAATGCTTTGAAAACTTAAGGAAAGTTCCTTGCTAATATTCTCCCAGTAGGCTGCTGGGGCGGTAAGAAGCACTCTTGACTAACAGCAGCTGCACAGCATATACGTGTACCTGTTACAGAGTCGGCTCCTTCTCCCTGCCATCTCTCTGTTCCCTACAACCAGATTTCACATGGTAGACGGTGCTCTCTGTGAACTTACCATCTTTCCAGACTGGCAGCACGAACCTTCCCATCAGGACAGAGCTTAGGAATAGCTTACACTGCTCTTGTGGTGTACCTGTCTCCTCAGCTGGGTACATGGAGGGAGAGGCTGTGGGTCCACATGGAGGACAGGGAGTCCCCACGTGCTGGTAGGTGGTTTGCAGGGCTGCTTGCCTTTCTGCTCTCCCTAGGAGCAGTGACTCCTCCACAAGGCTCAGCGTACCTTCATGGATGGGTAACAGAGCAGCAAGACAGGAATCACGATGCTCGCTGTAGGAAGGTGGCTTTCCTGCAGGATTTCCTGGAGCTAGGAGTCCCACTGGGTAGCAAATGCCCTGTAGGAAAGAGATGTCACTGCTGCCCCTTCTTCCTCTGCCCTAACCCAGGGCACCCCCTGCAGCAGGTGGCGCTTGGCAGGAAACAGGGGTGAATCCCCCTTTGATGCCATCCCCAGCCCTCTTTGTGGCAGAGTGCCACCATGCATTGTCCAGAGCTTGGGTTTGCACCCTTGCTGCAAGCTGCGAGGTTATGTTAGAGCAGCACAGCCCGTACACGTGACACCTGAGGGGTGAAAGGCAATGGGGTGGTTTGCAACTGTGAGGCCTCACAAAAGCCTCATAGCATGGATGGATGGAGATAGGGCCATGGGAAGAGCCAGGTGATGCAGTGGGCTCAGGCATTTAGTTGCTGAAGAGCTTTGGAGAGCTGGCTGCCCAAAATGCTTGTCATGAAAAGAAGCAGGAGGCCTCAGAGATGAGCATGAGGATGATTTGCCCTGGTGGGCCAGTGGCAATCAACAGGTTAATAAGGCAAGGACAAAGCCTTGCCTAAATATAACCACCCTGCAGCACGGTTCGGCGGTGTCCCTCGCAGGTCATTCCAATTCTGGCCTGACCCAGTCGAAGAGACACAAATAGCCATCTGTGACTTTTAGGGTGGAAAATATTACTAATTAAAATTAAAAAAAGGAAAGCAAAACATCTGCAGTCGGCAGCATCTGTCATTCTTGCTTCTTCAGGGCATCGTGCTTGGAAACTTTAAAACGAGAAGATATTTTTAGTTTGAAAAAAATTAAAAGCATAATTTTAAAATTAAAAAAAAACTTTTTTTTTTCCACTGCTCTCCCTGCAGCTTCGGAGGAGCTGTCTGAGTGCTTGTCCAAGGAGCCAAGCCGGTGTGCGGGAGCACAGGGGTGGCCATCCCATCCCTTTGGGCCTAGACCTGCCTCTCTCCTCCAGAAAGGAGGGATGGATAAGCGGGGACAAGGCCTGGCTCCAGGGCTGCCTCTGCCCCTCAGCTCTGCTGAGGGCGTCACATGCGTTAACAGCAATCTTTTGTTAACTAGGCTGGGGTGGGGGGGGGGGGGGAATGCAAATTGGACAACTTTAAGAAGACTTCCCTGCTGGCATATTGGAAGTAAATAAATAAATAGATCCCCATGACAAGCTAATGCAAAACAATGTGAGTTTAATTTAGTGCCCCAGCACCAAACTCTTGCCTAAGCATCATCCCCCCCAACACGCACAAGTCTTGGCTTTCCCCTTTGCTGGACTACAGCCCTCGCTGCCTCCTGGCAGAAGCCCCATCGCAGCCAGCGGGTGCTGTGCTGGACCTGCCCCAGAGATGTTCCCAGCTCTGTTCAATTCCTGCAGCTTCTGGGCTGAGCAGTGGGAAATGGTAAGGCTTGCTTAACAGGCGAAGGAATTGTTTTCCGTTTTTCTCATGAATATTTTCTAGATTTTTTTTTTTAGGGGATGGTAGAATTACCCTAGGGCTTGCATGCTTGGTTTCTTTAATCTTGAGAATTTTGCAGTTTTTAATTGGGAACCTGAAAGCTTGTGAATGAAGCAGAAATCTCTGTCTGGAGAGCTGGGTCTGCAGTAAATACAAGAGATGTAAAGCGACAGGGAAGGTGGGGAGGTTTGGAGCAGTTCTGTATGCCCAGCAAGCTCTGCAGGGTGCTGACCAAGGCAGGAGACCTCTGCATCACCCAGATTATCCTATATGTACCAAATTGCTTGCTTCTGGGGAGTTTATGCATGCTAGCGGCACTGACATTGAAGAGCAGGCTCGTCATTTCTTTTCAGCTAAATTCACCCCCAGGTCCTCGATAGTGGCAGATGAATGCTGTCACCAGCCTGCAGCCAGCCAGGTGCATACAGCCGGGCTGAGGGTCCCCTTCCCCTGGCTGCTGCTGAGACCAAGCACCATTGTTTGTCCTCTCCTCTCCATTTAAGTGTCTACACGTGCATGGGTAGTCTGGGACACGCTGTCCATGTTGCCTCTGCCCCACTGCAAGATGCACTTTGCTGCTCTAAATCTGCAGGAAAATGAGGGAGATAATTCAAAGCTTGGGTGTGTTGGAGGGGGAGAAGGCAGGGCAATCTGCGATTCAAAAACTCTTGATTCCCAGACAGATGGTCCTTTGCAGAGGCTGCTGTTATCATGCCAACGCTTAAAGCCTGACTTGCTTTTCTCGGGGAGGACAACCCAAGCCAATGCGCTCTCGTAGAAGAAGTCATAAACTCACCCAGCCTCAAAGTCCCCCTAGCATCAACCCAGTTTGCTCTGCCCAGAGCTTGCAGAGGCACGAGTCGTGCCAGATGTTGGGCAGTAATCCCCAGTTTGTTATCGTAGGGTCACTGGGGAGCGCATTGAGCAAGGCCAAGGTGACGTATGCATGGACACATGGCAAGTGCCGGAGGGGAAGGGCACGAGTTGTTTAGTCCCTATTTCTCAACAATTCACAGGAAAAGGAGCTGCCGTCCTGAGGATTTTGGCTATTTCCTGGAGGGGATTCAAGCGCTGCTTGGCCGGAGGGGATTTAAGCCCCGCTTGGCGCACACCGCCTCGGCGATGAGCACGGAGCGTGCCACACGGGCGCAGGCACACCCGCGCGTGTGTGCAGGAGGAGCGCCCCCGCGGGCACGCGCACGTGAAGAGCGGGGAGCCGTTCCAGTGTCACAAGCACTGCCTCAGCTGCAGCCCATTAGCTGACCACGCTCTCTGCTCCTAAATCATTTCCTGAAGGGCCTTTCTGAAACCAAAAAGAAAAAATTCCCCCTCACCAAAAAACGGTGCAAAGTTCAAACCCAGGCTGGCTGTCCCCGTGCTCCTCCTGCGCCCGGCTCTGTCTACCAGGTGCCTTGCCCGGGTGCGCGAAAGGTAACACCGCGGGCCGCGAAACCCTTCCCTCCGCGGGGGCGGCAGCCCCGGGGACCCAGACTGAAGCTTTTGTCTTTTTTTCCTGCTTGTGACTTTTTAGCAGTCCTTAGGGGACATTCCAAGTATGTGGCCAGGCATGGAGATAGTTTAAAACGCATTAAGTTCACGGACAAGGTGTCATTAGGGCTTCTCTGGAGGGGGAGAGAGGGAGGAATTATTTGAAGTTCATTCGCCCAGGGGGAGCGCTCTCTGCAGAGGAACGGTTTCGGGGCACGGCGGGTCTGTTTCGAGGTTTGTGCTCTTCCTGCGCCTTCGAGGAGCTGTTTCTTTTGAAGCTGTCAGTTGTTAGCGGTGCAGGATGGGACGGGGAGCGGAGAGCGGCACGAATATTTCGCCTGCTCTGCCTTTAAAGTGCCTGGCAGCAGACTGCCTAGGAGAGCCGGTCGGAGCCTGAGAGTCCTGTTTCGTGGGAAATATCGACCTCTTTGTTGTTGTTGTTCCAAATAGGAATGAAAAATGTGAAGTTCTGGTCGAGCAAACATTCCTCAGGGCTGCTCTGGAAAATTGAAGTGACACTTTCTCAGCATTTTTGTTTTACTAGAATTCGTCATGTAGACTGCGTGCGCGATATACGTTACATAGCACGTTGTGAGCGAATCGCAATAGACTATAAAGTAGTAACCTAAAATCCGAACTGACTTTTTTTTCCCTCTCACTGTTACCAGGCTGATACCTTTCTGGCAAAAGGTTCGGATTCTACCCAAACGGCTTCTTTTCCTCTTGTTTTGGAAAACTCCCCTCTCACAAATGAACCCGAGGCGTCCGTAGGCGCGTCCCACGGCGCGGTCTGGGGCACGTCGCCTACCTCTCCCTGCCTCGCTTCTCCGCGTCTGTGAGATGGGAGACCACAGCGTGCAGCCGCACGCAGCATCCGGGGAGCTACTGATGCTACGGCAAGGGCTCACTGTAAAGCGATTTCTCACCCCTCCTTGCTCAGGGTCCCTCACCTAGCAGGTCCCCGCAGGCTGGCGGTGTCCCCCGCGCCGAGCGCGGCATCAGACTGAGCCCTGGGCCAGCACGCCACGGGCTGGTGGCACCGCCAGGCCGTTGCCCCGGCAAGGCTGCCTGCCCCGGAGGGAGCAGACGGGGTCTTGCAGCTGGAAACAGCCCCGACACGTGCCGGGGGCAAGGAAGAAGCTGAAGAGGAGACAGGGACGGGCTGTTTACTCCGAAACACATTGGGAATGAATGAGAGTAATTCTGGAGCGACCCCGGAGGTTTCCACACAGGAGTACCTTCACCAGCATGAAGTGGGGGAAACAGCTTGTTTCCCCCCTGTCCACTGCCCGCTGGTCACCGAGGCAGTTTATGATGCGGGGTTATAAGCGCTTCTAGCTGTCTTTGAAATTCCCAAAGGAAATGAGGAAAAGGCTGTCTACGTAAGGAGCCCTGGGGTTGTGGGGTCAGCCTTGATTCGGGGAGGTCCGTTTTTAACTGAAGTCACTCCAGTGAAGGTTATGGCAGAAAACTGTGTCCTAAGCATGGTTTTTTGGTTCCCAAGGCAGCCACCAGACTGACAGCCTAAATCTGGGGCAGGGAAAACGTTCCTACGAAGCTGGAAGTGAACGGGAACCTGACTCCCCAAGGCCAAAATTCACCACGGAAAAAAAAGCTGTTCCAGCTGCAGCCAGTCTCGCTGGGACGGAGGCTATCGGGAAAAGGGGAATGAGGCTAACTCACTCCATTCATTTCCGAACCAAGAGGGTGAAATTAGTTCTCCCTTGAGGTGAGACACGGTGGGTGGAGGCAGAGGGCCGGCAGGCTGCCGCGGGATAACTGCGGTCACACGAGACGCCAGGTTCCCTGCGCGTGGAGGAAGGAGCTGGCGGTGCTTTCATGGCCGTGGCAATTGAAGTGCATAAGCAAAACCAGAATTTCAGGGAAATTTAACATCTTCTGTCAGGCTATCTAGCACAGTCAGAAAAAACCAGCCAGTTTTGGGGCACATCAGGTCTTCTCCGGGTCTCAGATACAAGGAGCAGACTTCAAAGGGAAATGCAAATTGGGAAGAACGGCTTGGAGTTTAATTGGACTTGTTAATGAGCTAGACCTTTGGAGAGAAGAAGTAGCTGATACCTGCAGCGGAGGGGGAAAGCCTCGTCCCTGCCCCACTGAGCTAATGGTGCAGGAAAGTAGGCAGCGAGCCAGATTGCGAGGGAGAAGAAATCTATAGCAACAGCCTGAGTTTTGGAAGCTGCTGTGATTTAAAAAAAAAAAAAGGTTAAAAATAGGCAAACTACACGTTTATGTGCACTGGGCAGGGAGCAGGGCTCCCCGGGACAGGGTCTACCTCATTTTACCGTCACAGTTCTTCACCTCAGAGCCCCTCGTCCCTGGGGACACAGGTCTGATACAAGTGACCCAGCCACCCCTAAGGAGCAACAAAGATGAGCGGAGCAGAGCCCTGACCGTCAGGAGGGCGGCCTCACCGTGCTTCGTGGACATGTCGGAGATGGCCAGCGACTTTTTTCCTACTGAAGTTTCCGCCCTATCTCCAGTGAGGACTTCACCAGAGCCCTGGCCAAACCACAGCTTTGGGCAGTGAGCTCTTGGCGCTGCATTTCCTGGGGCTTTCCTGCAGTGTCCCTATTTCTGCCCTTTTGGGGATTGCAGCCCGAGGGCTGCTGCTTGGGGAGAGGGTGAAAAGGGATTTGTGCCTGGCGGCACCACTGAGTGGAAATAGGCATTTCTGTGGCCACGACAGTGGAAATGGAACCAGCGGTTGTGAATCCCAGCAATACCTGCTTCCTCGAGTGAATTAGGTTCAAAAGCTTCAAGACAGAGAAGCCCTGCTGTCTCATTTTCGCATTTTTGTTTGCTGCAGAAGAAAACTTCCAGCTTTTCTGAGCTGAGGCCCTCTGCTTCAGCTTTCCAAACTCATCCCAGGTCACCGGAGCTGGTTTAGCATCTCCTTGCAGTTGGACATGGCTTTGTGGCAGTTTCCCTCCAGGAGCCCGATGCCTGCTGTTCTCTCCGAGTCCCTCTTCTGGCTGTGGGCTACATTTCTCCTTGTGTCTCCTGGGGTCCCTGGGAGGCTTGCCCGGAGCAGCCTGTGCTGCATCTTGGAGGATGAGGCTTTTGGGGCAAACTCAGCCACAGGAGGGACTAATACACCGGCTCCAGGCAACGCAAACCCTTACAGGAATGCGCTGGCAGATTTGCAGTTCCTCATTACTTTTGCACAGCAAGAAAAGCCACAAAGTGACATCTTGTCACCCTCCAGATGCCAACCACTGGCATTTTTGGGTGCCCCCTGAAGAGACAGTGAAGGCAGCAGAGGGCATAGCTTTGTGCCTGGGCCGTGGTAGCAGCAGCGGTGTGTGACTGGCAGGAACTGATTTGAATAATTGGGTGTCATGTCTCTATTTTTCTTTCAGTTTAGCTACATGTGCAATTAATTAAAATAATAACCTAAACGGTCTCCTGCTGGGGCTATATTTGCTGCTCTGCTTCAGTCTGCTGTCGGTGCTGCTGAACCAGCCGCTCCAGGAGTTTTATCGAGAGCTGCTTCTTGCTGAGAGGAGCTTGAGGAGAGAAAGGCTCTCTGCAGGCAGACCTTTAATGTTCCCTGTGTCTAGGGTCTTCCCACCTGTGCTGTCTGGGTGGCGGATACACAACAAATAAAGCTTTAATTCAACATTGCTTCCCATATCCTCAGCTCACCTTAGAGTTTGCCCACCATGGAGAGTCGCTGCTGCCCGCATCGTGGGAGATGTGGTCCACTTCTGCATCCGGGGCAGCCTGAGGGTGCCAGCCCTCCAGGAGGGCTTGGGTGGGGTGCTTTGAAAAACTGTGCTTCGCCTTTTTCACACTCCTCACAAATGCCCTTTATTTGCTAGTACACGACGCTAGCAGGCACATGGCAGGCGGCACATTAAAAGGTGAGGTTCAAAGCCTTCTCCTGTTGCCATGTTCATTGCTGGGGCAAGAAACACTGTTCCCCTGGAGCTGGCTGCATCCACACCTCATCCTGCTCCTTTTCCCCCTTCTTTTTCCTGCCTGGCTGACTCCTCCTCAACAGCCAACACCAATCTTGCCCTGGCAGCCACCTGCCAGGTCCTTTCCATCCCTGATTGAGCTCTAAGATGTTTGGGATACAGGGTACTGAACACAGTCGCGAGCATCGTGCCAGGTTGGAAGACAAGGGAGAAAGCAGAAATTTCGTGATGAGGGAGCTCCTGTGTGAGGCCAAAATATTCATCCAGTTAGGCGCCATGCCAAATGCAGCACGAAAGAGGATGCAACCACGTTCTGTGCACTGCGCTGAACCCACAGGAGATTGCTCTTCCCATCAAAACAAGCACTGGATTTTTATTTCAAAAGCCGGCCTCTTTGTCCAAACAACCCTTTTTCTTTCCAAAAGAAAAAAAAAAAACTATTTTCAATTTTTCGACTAAATTCTTTTTGGCAAAGTAAACCAGCCCCCCAACCCACAGACTTTGGCCGGAGGTGGTGGGGTCGCTGTAGGGTTTTGGGACAAGCTGGCAAGGGGTGCTGCCTGCCCTGAGATGGCCTCTTCCACCTGGGTTTGCTTGGTGGAGGCTGTAGTAACCTGAGCCAGAAGGGCAACAGAAGACGCTGTCAGAGATTAAAGCGCCTGGTTGGCAGGAGGGATATGATCGACTTGTCCAGAAAAAATTGAAACAGGCTTTAACTGAATGGGAAAGCAACTGAAATTCAAAGATCTTTTGCTCTGAACCAACTGACCGAAGTAGAGCGCCCAACCCTTTAAACACTGTTCATAAATTTTAGGGTCGGGCAGGGCCATTTTGATCATCTAGCCCAACTTCTTGTTCAGCAAATACCCAGTCCCTCCTCCCAGCCTGAAGACTCCTGAATCAAGCCCAGGACTTTCGTGCTTCTTTTAGGAAAATATACTGTCTTGAAACAGAGCAGTGAAGGAAGAGCTGAGTCCCCCCTTCTTCTGCACTCCATGACTGGAGGTTAAGCTGAGTTACCAAGTCTCCGAATAACAGGGTGCCTAGTGCTTGCCTCAGGGAAGCCCTGTTCTTGCACCCACCTGTGGGCTGAGGGCTCCCAGAGCCTGAAGGATGTGCCAGGAAGAAAAGCCAAAATGCTGAGTGAGAAGAGAAGGGAAAGGAATCCAAGAGCTCCACCTTCACTGCTGGGCAAAGTGCTCTCACCACTGCTCTTCTCAGCTCGCCACCTGAAAATATGAGTTGATGTACTTTTGTTTCCTTCCTTATTTAAAAAAAGCATGGTGTGATCTTGGGTGACCAGCCCTGCCTCCATATGACTTGCCCTGGGGCAAAGCCCAGCCCAGCCACCGAAGCAGGGCCAGGAGTGATGCCTGGGTGGTGCTGAGAGGCAGAGGGAGCCCAAGTCCCAAATACTGCAGCAGGCGCAGTCGTTTATTCTCAGGCAAGAGCCCCGGCCTCACACTACCTGCAGTCTCCACCGCCACCCATCCCTTCTGCCCAGGCATCACCCCTAGCAAGGGTCCCCTTCATCCCACGCTTCAGCGAGAAAGGCTTTTTTCTTTCTTTCCTTTTTTTTTTTTTCCCCTGCAAGCTCAGCCCCTCCATGTTCCCCCCAGCCCCTGGCAGGCTGGGGGGAAGCAGGCCAGAGTGAACGTTGCCCTCCCTAAATGTGCACCCGTGCTCGCTCCAGCAAGCTCTCCGTAAAATCCGGAGCATCCACAAGCAGTCCCCGAGCAGGCCCTGCCGGGAGATGGCACTGCAAGCAAGGAGAATTATCCCGCTGCGCGTGGAGCGGGCGGCAGGAGCTGGAGAAGCAAAAGATTTCTCTCCTTTGTTTTTCCCTCCCTCCCCTGAGACCCTGCTGGAGAATACCCCTCTTGTCACCTGCGAAGGCTGCGTCCTCACCGTGTAGCAATGCTTCTTTAACGCCAGACAAAACTTTCTGCTAACTAGGCAGCATGTGTGCGAGGGATGGGTGGAAATAGCCGCATGGCCCCAGCAGCTTCCCAGCAGCATGGGAAGGAGCGGGGAAGGGCTGGGCCTGTTCCTAGGGGACCAGGACACCCCTCTCCACGTGGGAGTTTTGCAGTCCCAGACTCTCCAGAGCATCAATGCTTCAACTGCAGCCTCCTGCAGCTCCAAAACCACCCAAACCTTCTGCAGGAGCTTTTATCTTCATTCAGTTTAAACAAAGAGGCTCTACAACTATAGTGATTTTCCCCCTCTAGGTCAGAAGTTTTGCTAAGGTGGTTGTCAGGAAATCAAAATTTAGAGCATTTGAATTTTTGCTAACTCGCTGTTTTGCATCAGCATATCGCGGGAGATGCAAAACTTTGTGTTTCTCATGGGAGCGTGGATCTCCACTTGGATGAAATTCAGAAATTTTGGAAGTCTTTTGTGATGCCAGCCCAATTTCCATGGAAATTTCATAGGCTTTCCCACTCCCTGCCAGATTTTTCAACACCTTTCAGGAATTCACAGCTGAACATTTTTGCTTTGGATAGTTCTGTGTTTCAGGGAGAATATTTGCACCATTAGGTCTTCTCAGCAAACAGTCATTGAGTGCTCCAAGGGCCGACGTTTCCGCAGTGTCCCAGGTGGTGTTAATACAATGCTTGTTGCAGACAGAAAGATGTTCCCAAAACAGGCAACATCAAGCAAACCCCATGAGAAGATATCTGTCTATTCTCTTTTCAAATCAAGTGCATTTGGGCTGCGATAAAAGACTTCAAGCTGAAGCTGTTTGAGCCTTTTTTTTTATTTGGAAATTCTCAAAACTGATTTTTGAGAGTGGGAACATGATGGTGCCCTTCCCACTTTGAGAAGATGACAAACAAAAAGTTGTGCAATTGGTCGTAACATCCCATTCTGGCCATTTTGCAAAGAAAGAGTCTGTTTCTTGATTTGGAGCGGGAGAGGAGCTGAGTGAACTTGTAGCGAGAAAAGTACAATTTTAAAAAGTCGCAAGGCAAACATCTGAAAATGGTGTAACTAGGGAGATGTGCTTAACTCCATTCGATTTTTCCAGGTTGTGGGAGAGAAGAACAAGCATTTGTCCGATTTTGGCCTTCACGGTGGCCAGGCAGGAGGAAGCGATGACCAGGACATGGCAGGTGAGCGTGACGGGATGGAAGAATTGGAAAGCAGTGGTGAAAGAGGAGTGAAAAGAAGAGGGGGTATTTCTCCTTAGCTATATGAGTGCTGTATGGTGTATACCCATGTCCACACCATCTTTGATAGCTGTGCTGGGGAGCAAGCCCTGGCTCCTGAGCCCAAGGCTGGGATGAGCTTGCACCTAGATTATCTGTAACGAGTTTTGCTGGTCCTCACTGTCCTCTGGGTCTCATGACCAGGGTGGTGGTGACATCTTTCCAGCCGTCAGATTTGGGACAGCGGTTTCCCACTGTGGCTCTCCCCACATTGATATAGCAAATGGGAGATTGCTGAGGCCCTGGTGGAGAGATAGTGAGTTCTCCCTCCTCTCCCTCCCTGGCTCCCTCAACCTGTCACTGATGTTTCCCAGGTGTTTCTGACATAGAGAGTTTGAAACTGAGTCATCTTTGATTTTGCATGACATTTCCCAGAATTTTTTTAACTGCAACAATGGATTTGCCCAAAATGTGCTGTTCATGGGAAATTGTGCTATTCAGCTAAAGGAAGAAAGAGAAAATGGAAAAAAATAAATAGAAAAAAAACTTGTGCAAATCATGGGGGCAGGCGATTGCAAGTATGCTTCACCAAAAAGAAAAAAAAATTGAAAAGCAGCTCTTCTGCTTTTTTTCTTTCAAATCCAACCTTTCCATGCTAAAAACGTCAAGTCACTCTAATCCTTGGCTTCTGCTTTCTACGTGATGATGATAATTCGTGATAGAAGCCAGTCCTGAAACCAGAGCGAGGAGCCACGCTGCAGCAGATGTTGGGCTGCCTCAAGGTGTTAATCCGCAGGGAGAGCCCTGCCTCCGCGGGGGCCTTCCGTGGGGAAGGGCCGGGTACGTCCTCGCCGGCCACGGCACACGGAGGGTTAACGTTGCCAGCGTCGGGTTTTGCAGTGGGTCATGCAGGGGATCCCAGTCCAGGCAAGTGCCACGATTGCCGGCACATCCTTTCTTTCTCCCTGGCCATGAGGCCACCGCAATGCAGATGCCGTCCTGCTCTGAAGTCTTGACTCCTGCCTGAGATTACTTGGGGTGGTACTTGTGACACCGAGGGAAAAAAGGTGCTGGAGGAAGCCTTTCCCTGTCCCGGCTCCTGTTGTTTCTTGCCCAGAAAGACATATGCAAAAACGTATTTTAAATACGGCTTTCGTTCGCGGCCGAATTTCTTCAGAGCGAGGAGCTGGCAGCAGCGGCCCGTGTGATGAGTGGGTGATGGGCTGGACGTTATTTATAACAGGTGTCGGGTGGTACTTTGTCATCGAAATCTTACCCGGCAGTAGCGGCGAGAGGTTTCGCCGTGTGCCGACCCCTGCTTTCGGCGAGAGGTTTGCTAACAGTGTGCGCGGTACCCGGCACCTTTGCTGCGCGTGGGAACTTCACCCACGTATTTTCGCTGTCCCAAGGGGCCTCTTCCCTGCTGCAGGAAGACATCCTATGGCATCCCAAATCACGCTAAACACCTGTGTTCAGGCACCTGGGTCCCCATGATGCCCCAGAAGCACGTCCGAGGGCCGTCTGTGCCTCGGTTTCCCCAGGTGGAGCAGGGATGATCATGCAGCCCTCCTCCGTGGGAGCGAGCAGGCGAAAGATGGTGTAAAGGTAGCATGTAAAGGAGGTTTCTGCCTCCAAAATCGTTTGTCTCTGCAAGGAGTCCAGTGCCTTGGCCCAGGGAAACGCTCCCTCCCCACGGTCAGGATGTGCGGTGAGCTGTGACGAGAGCGTCGCCCTCACCCGCTCCCGTCTGCCTCCCCCGGCCACAGCGTTTGCAGTCCACAGAGGTCTGTGTGTCCTGGCAGCTGCCAAGCGGGTTATTTCGGTGCTCCCCGCGCTCTCGGGGAGACGGACTAACGCGGATGCATCAATAAAAACGTCAGCTTTGTGCTGCTTGCGGCCAGAGGCCGGTGAGCTGCGGTCTCTGAGGGGAGGATTTCCCAAGCCGGTGGGTGCCTCGCTCTCCCTCGCTCACTGCACCGACGCGGGGAACGCGCGGGGCGTTGCTGAGACGCGCCTGCTCTCCTTTGCACACCTTTGCACGCACGTGCGGCCACGTCCCCTCCCGTCCGCGCTCGGGGCGGCTCCCCCGGGCTCCCCTCCGCGGTCGCACCTTGCTGCGCGCGTGCTCGCAGAGCCTCCTCACCGTCGGCCCTTCGGCGCAAATCAGGAACAGGCACTAACGTTACGGCCAAATGCCGTTATCTCCGCCTTTGCCTTTTGCACGCACCTCCGTCCCGTTCGCTCTATCTGCGCAGGAGGAAGCTGGGCAAACCTAATGAAGACAAGGTGAAGTTTTACATAGAAATAATCTCTCCTGCCATGAGTCCTGAGGAATTTTAATCAGTCCAGGAGTAACGGCAGAATTCCTTTGCCTGCAATCTTTTCATGATCTGCTCTCCCCTCTTGTTCCTCCTGGGGAACGTTTGCTGAGAGGATGATTAAATCGGGCTGGTAAAGAGCTTGCAGGTCCTGCAGCTCCCATGTTTTCGTACTTCTTTGGGAGACCAGTCTTACTTTTCCAGCCTGCAACACCCCAGGTCAGCTGCTTTCTTTGCCTGCCCTGTGCGTTTCCTCGCCATTGTTGTGGGGTTTTCCCCCTCCGGAGAATCTGCTTTGTGCAAAAGCGAGAGACAAGGCTGGGAGCTCAGCCTGCTGTGCTGTTGTTAGCCTGAAGTCCAGCAGGAATTCAAGGAATGGTTCCCCACGTCTCCTATTCACCTTGCTCCTGCCGATGGCCCGGGGGTGGGTATTTCTGGAGAGCCACGAGCGGGGAGCTCAAAGCCAGGGCCTGACAGGCACTCGGTAGAGCGTGGATTTTGGAGCACTAAAACTCATGTGTGTGTTGCCTGCAAGTAGTTCACTGCGGGAATGCGGGTATTTTCCTTTGAATAAATGATTCACGAGTAATCATTCAGCCTTCTTTCTCAGTGGCTGAATAATCTGTGAGTAATTTAGTCAGATGTTTGCTGTTAAGTATCAAATACAAGGGTTTGGAAAGACACTGGGGTCAGATTCTCACCTTATAGACCTTTAACTTTGGAAATACGGGTTGCCACCAGGCAAATGCCATCCCTGGAGCTCCCCTGGGTGTCCAAGAGATCTCTGTTGCTTTATACCTGACCAGGTCCAGTCCAAAACGTTCAGGATCTGACCAGCTTCCCATGGCTCAGCCCCATTTACCCTTAATAAGCAGCTGTGCAGCAGCTGTTGCCCTGCTCCGGGGACCACTGAGGAGGCAGGTGGGTGGCCTGTAATGAGGGATAGTGATGGTTTTTGGCGATGGTGCCCCTGGATGAACGATCCCCATCCCCTGGGCTTGGGATGGCTCCTGCCCCAGCAGCAGGAAGGCCATGGGCCACCGAGCCCCCACACTGTCCAAGTGGCTCCCACCAGAAGATGGTGGCTGGGAAAAACAGTCTCAGCTACAGCCCGATGCCTGCTTGTAAGCTAACGGAGATTAGTTTCCCTGCCTCCAGCTCTCCTCCTGCCCCATATCCCCTGGTGCTTTCCATCCCTGTCCCCTAAAAGCCATCTGTGCCCCTGACACATTTCCCAGGGGCATCTGAGAGCCTCTACTTCTCCCACATCTTGTCCTTGCTCTTTTTCATGTGGGACGCTGGCCACAATCCCAGGACCCTGCTCCTGGCCGAGAGCAGGGCTGGAAGGGTGAAGAAGAGGAAAATGGATTTGTTTTTCTTTTTTCTCCCCCCTCTTCCATTTTGTGATCTTTTCAGCCTGGTCCAGTGGCTCTGAGTAGGAGGGCATGACTCTTTCCCTAGCTCTGCTATGACCTGCTGAATAACTGCGGGTAAATCACCTCTGCACTCACTCCTCCTGCCTTTTAAGTGTTCAAGACCTGGTGCTACCTACTGCAGATTCTCCCTGAACCCCTACTGGCTTGCTGTTCTCTATGGACAAAACCAGTAACAATAAATAGATAATTTATTGTGGACCTTCATCTGAGACAAAACATCATTATTTCCATCCAATTAATAGTGGCTTTTAGTAGCATCGATGAAAAACTAGGCAAAGACTGGCTTCCACCCAGACCCTTTCCTCTGGCTGTGTCACAGTGTCTGTGTGAGGCCAGGACTGCTGGGAGAGGTGGTATCTTTTATTTGATCAACTTATATTTAGTTGGAACAAAACAGAACGGCTTTGGCAGGTTTGCCCAAAGATTACCTTTTTATTTTTTTATCATTATTTATTTTTAACAGGACAATCAGGAAGAAGGTTTGTTACTGTTGCTACTGCTGTTGTTCTGTGCAACCGGAGCAGAAATGTCGGGATGCCAACGCAAATGGGAACATGCCAGCGGGAGTATTTGTCCCAAGCCCTCTCTGCAGAGTTTTCTCGCATGCGTTGTTTCCTGAGTCATGGGGATTTGTGCAGGGAACTCTCGGATATCTGGAAGCTGGAGTCAGCCTTTACCGTCGAGCGGAGCGCTGAGGTCTAACGAATGGCTCCCCGGGCCTGCCACAGCTCCTGCGGTGGGGTCCCAGGGCAGAGGACTCCCGTAACGAATTGCATGGTTCTCCAAAGCTCCCACAAGAGCTGGCACCTTGCCCCTGGCTGTGAGCAGGCTGTTTCACTGCAGGGCTGCTGCGTGTGCACTCGTCTCCTCCAGGCATGGGGAAACTGAGGCACTCCGCCGGGCGCTGGCATCCAGACAGAGGTGTCGCGGGGAAGGGCTGCTCCCCGCAGGCTCCTCGCCCCACGGGGGCCCCCCACCGATGCTGCCAGGGTGCCAGTCAGCCTTTCCCAAAATCCTCCCCCCCACGGGGGCATTTGCAGCTCCCTCCGCAGGTGGCAGGAGCGGCGGGGGAAGCGAGAGCTCTGCCAGGGATCCTTCCCGCTGCGCCTCCTGCCCACGCTGCCCTTCCTAGCCCCGGGGCAGCTCGGGTGTCCTTGCTCACCCTCCCCTTTGGCTCCTGCTCCTTTGGCCTTGCTGCTGCTTTAATTTTAGCAATTCCTTGGAAAGAGTCATTTTCCATAACTCAGCTCGCAGCGAAGCCCTCTGCCTGCCAGCTCTGCCTTCTCACACGTGTTCCTGGCATGCCTAAACAGCACACGCCTGCACCTGCCCAGCCAGGCCCGCCTGCCCCAGCCTTTTGCACACCAAATCCTGGTCCCGTCCCCACCTGGCACATTTAATCCTGGGCTCCCAAATCATGCCACGGCACAGCTGGAGCAGACGCCCTGGCCTGGCAAGCCCGGGTGTCCCTGGTGCACCACTCTCCCCTGGCTCTCTGCCTTGTCCGGGGACTTTGTGCAGGGCACGTTTGTCCTCCTCGCCTCGCGCTGCTGCTGCTGGGTGCCGCAGCTGGGCTCGGGGCGCTGCCTTTGCCTTGCAGGACCCGGCGCAAGGCAGGGCACCCCCTGGCCTGCGCCCACACCAAAGCCGGCGGGCAAATCCCTGGGCGAGCCCGGCACCTTGGGGCAGCACCCGCGTGGCCTTTCCCTGGCACCCTGGCAGGCGTCTTTTTGGCTGCCCTGGGCACCACGCCAGGCTGCCTGCCCCACGGCGAGAGCGGGGCGGAGGGAAGGAGCGGGGCAGGAGCGAGAGAGCCGGTGGCCGAAGCCCTCGGAGCCGTGCCAGGGCTGAGGTTTCGCAGCGGGTTCGCCGGCGGGCGGGCGGGATGGAGCTATAACCGCACGGGACACCGCTGCGCCTTCGACAGCTCGCGGGCTGCGTGCGCGAGGGCCGGGAGGGCTTGGCAGGGCGCGCTGCGGCGGGGGCGGCAGCCAGACGGGCGCATCCCCGCGCCCGTGGGCCCGCGCCGGCTGCCGACAGGTTGTGTTTGGAGCGAGCAGCGTGTGCGTGAGTGTGTGTGTGCGTGCGCGTGTGCGTGCAGTGCGCCGCTTGTGCACTGGGTCGTGCAAGGGGGAGGGGGGGGGCCGTGCCCGGCGCTGCACGGGGCACCCGCCGGTGCAGCGGGCGCGGGCTCTGCCGCGTGTGCGTGGCGGAGCGGCGGGGGGAAGCGCTGGTGCCGGCGTGGGGCATGCAGGAGCGGGGCGGGGAGCGCGGTGCCTGCCGCGGGGCTGCATCGGGGGCGGGTGCGCGGCGCCTCCCGCGTGGGGCGGCCGCGCGTGGGGGCGGGGGCGCGCGCGGCGCGGCGGCGCCGCCGGCAGCGGCAGCAGCAGCAGCGCTTGTGCAGCGCTGTGCCGGGGGGTGCGGGGCTGAGCTCATCGCTGGCTCCCCGGCGCTCCTTACCAGTGGCTTCTGCGGTCACATGGGTTATGTGCTGGAGTTTAAAAGAGCTTATAGCCCCCGAGCCGGTGCAGAAGCAGTTGGTGGTTGCATGGGGGTAGCGCCGGGAGCAGCGAGGAGGGCGCCGTGAGTAAGCGGTGGGTGGGTGGGGTGCCCCGCGGCTGGCCCGGTGGGTGGGGGGGAGTGGTGCCGTGTTTTGCGTGGCTCGGCTCTGCCCTGCCGCCCTCTCCGGGCGTGGGGGCTCGGCGGCGGCGAGCTGCGGTGCCCGACGCGGAAGCCGCGCTGCGTTTCGGATGGATGAGCGGGAGCGGAAATGCTTCCTCCCCTGCGCGGCTCGCCCCCCGCGCTGCCCCCCGCTCCCTGCCCCGCCGCCCACCTGGCCCCGGCGCGCCCGCGCCTGTCCGTGACCCACCGTGGGGCGGCGGGTCCCCCCCTCCCCTGCCCCGGCCCGCCGCGGCCGTGGGCGCGGGCAGGCCTGCGAGGAAACAATTTGGGCAACTTTTGTTTCCCGCTCTTGCGTGTGTGTGTGTGTGTGTGTGTGTGCCCGGCCGGGCGTTCCCGCTGGGGAAGGATGGGGTGCAAAGTTTGTGTGGCCCCGGGAGGTTCCCCCCGCCCCGCCGCGGGGCAGTTTCCGCGGAGCCCCGAGGGCAGAAGGGCCGGGGCACCCCGCGGTGGGGTTGCCCCCGGGCTGGGGAGGCATCCCAGCCCCACGAGCGGCGTCAGGTTGAAGGCTGGGAAGGGATGATCCCTCTGCCTGCTGCATTGCCTTAGCCAGGCTGGAGCCCAGGTTGCAGGGTGGCTCTGTGTAAACCGGAGATTTCCTGGATGGGAGAGTAGACTTTTTTCCTTGATTTCTCTGAAGGAGCAACCTGCCCTTTTCTTTGCTGTGGCAGGACTGATTGGAGTGTGGTTGTTTTTTTTTTTTTTTTTTTTTTTTGCGGGAGGAGATATTGACGAGAAAATCATCTGCCTGGTACTTCTGTGGAACTGCTCTCCCAGGGTTAGGCAGTTCATCCCAAGCGTGTGCGAGAGGGCTGCTTTCCAGAATTGCATAATATACACCGTTCCCTCTGCTGCACAAACTCCTTGACATTTCCAGATCTTGGTGACTTCCCCCACTGCAACCTTAAAACCGGATTGGGAACGTAACCAGGGTGTGAGCTAATTCCTGCTGCCTTCGCTGGGGATAGAACCTGGGCTGCATGTTTCGGCTTCCCCTGGCTCCTCCAGCCATTGTTTCTTAATCTGTTAAACTTTTTTGGTATAAAGATTGGCACTTCTTTCTCATAGTAAGCTGATGCACAGTTTTCCCCTTTCTTCTCCACCCCATGCTTTCAGACACGTGTACAGGATCTGTAGCACAGGTTGCAGAAAGTGGGAACGCCTGCAAAGCTATTTGATTTCTGTTTCTTGTCTGTGTGTGTGTGTGTGGGGGGGGGGACTTTCTTGAGGGGTATTTTCTTTGGGATAGTCCTGGAGCCCCTTCTCTCAGATTAGTTTTTGCTCAAGAACTTGCTGCCTTCTACTAGGATTTTGCTTGTTTAACTCTGACTGCGCCGACCCTGTGTGCACACGCGTTGTTTCCCTTTGCAGGCGACGGGACCCGCACGCAACACTAGCGGTCCTGCTGGCTGTGTGTGTGTCGCAGGAAGTGGCCGGTCTCACTGCCTTGCTGCCAAAGTGTGCAAAGACGGGGGAGCAAGCCGTTCCTGCTCTGAGCTCTCTAGTCCTCCGTGAGGCATCGGAGCTTTGTGGTGATGGCTGGAAACGGGCAAGGGATGCTCGTGCCCGATGGGCAGGGATGCCGCCCTGAGCGCAGGTGCTGGGGAGCAGTCAGCTGGGGAGGGCAGACTTCCCCGAGATGGGCTGGGCTGTGCAAATGTGAGCACCGCGCCTGCGAGACTTCTTTGCAACAACCCTTTAGGATAACTAACTCATCAGAGCCGGTTGTTGGAACAGGCCAAGGCACAAGCTGATGATTGTGTGTTATTTTTCTGGTCCGACTTGCACTGGGAGGGCCTGATCCTGCCAAGATGCTGAGCTCCCACCACTGAAGGTGCTCGGTGCCTCCTGGACTGGCAAAGGAAGCAGTTGCAAAGCTTGCAATGCACACGCACGTAAAAATAACGGTTCAGCCAGGGCTCAGCCTTTCAGAGGTCTGGCCGGCTCCCCGAGGCCGGCGGCAAGAGTTTTGTGGGTGCAAGCCGGGGCGCTCTGAATAATTCCCCAGTGAGTGGGAGGAACGCATCCCGCTCGCCTCTGCCGCGAGGCTGGGGCTGGATGCACGGCCGCGGAGCCCGTCTCTCGGCTCTGCTGTTTATTATTGCTGCCATTACGCCTGACAAATGGGAGTTGCTGAGTAATGTGCTGTTTGTGTGTAAATATCCGTGCGCTGGCTGGCGGCTGAGCTCACTCCTACGGCTTTGCAGGAAGCCGGCTCAGCACCTTTCCCCCTCCCCAGTGGAAGCCTGGGCGAGCAAGCGCGTCCTGCCACAGGGACCTTCCCGCCGCTCCTGGCAGCTTGAGCTTTCGCGGACCGCCGCTTTCCTGCCGGCGTGAAAGCCTCTGTGCTTGGGGGTTAACGCGGAGGCCCTGCCGCTCTCCTGAGCGCAAGTCAGGGATGGGAAAGGGGTGCGCGTGTGTGTGCGCGTACGCACCTTCTTAGGCAGGGCTGTTCCCGAGGGTGCTAACTCTAGGTGGCCGGAGTTTTGGGCACTTGGTGCTTTTTGCTGGAGAGATTAAATCTTGGACACCTAGGACAAGAGTTTAGTTTTTTTTGGGGGGGGGTGGTGGGGAGGGTTTGGTGTACCTACTCAGCCCAGAGTTCCCTTTAGCATCTTGAGCAGCAGTTGGATGAAATTAAATTATTCCTTCCCCTATCGTTTTCACCCCACTTACGGATTAGCATCCAACTCCTTCTGTTGGTACGTGTTCAGCCCAGCTAGACTGATCGCAGCTCTTTTAATCTTCCCTTGTAAATCAATCCCTTCTGCCGCCTGATCATTTTTGTCGCTCGTTTTCCTGAAATCCCTCCAATTTGTCCATTTTGTGCCGGTGACGTATGCCTGGCCCTAAACATGATGTATACCAAGCACGGCAGCGTGAGGGAAGGACACCTCCTCCCCTCCCACCCTGCTGGGGCTTGTGATGCTTTGTCAGCACTGAACTGAGTTACTTCCCCATTATTCTGAGCTATAGTCCCTGCTCGGTGTTGCAGAAGAAAGCAGCGTACTCAGGTCAGTGCCTGGGGAGAATTCCTCCAAATTTTGGTGATGAGTTGCTGAGGTTTATTTGTGCGCTGCAAGCCCATGCTGGATGGGGCCGGCGTGCTAGGTGCTGTACGTGGGGGTAGTAAGCTGTGCCTCCCCTTCTCCCCCAAGAGCTAAGAGCTGAAATAGGTGAGATGAGTGAAATAAGAGAGAAGGCAAGCTGCTTCATGCCTGTTGTGTAGATGGGGAAACTGAGGCCTGGGAGTCTGCCTGAATGCATGCTTTTCGCACTCTTGTCCAGCGTGTGCCTCTTGCCTCAGTGCTCTGTGTCCAAGGCTCAGCTGGGTGCTTTGGTCCCACTGACACCCGTTAGTATTGCAGCCAGTATGTTCATTTTCCCAGGAGATGTTGGATATTGTTACTTGGCCAGATCAGGCTGGCACACCAGGGATGCTGGGTCCTGGGCTGCTCGCATGCCTTGCTTCTCGTGCGAGGGCCAGAGCTTAATGCCACACCTGCTGGCCTCACACAGGCCATGAAATGGGGACTTCATGCAGAGGAATTGGTGTTTTGCACTCATGCACTTTGAAGTTTTGTCGTCCCAAACCATAAGCTCCTAGCACTGAGCTTTCCTATTAGCTGGAAAGGCCATGCCCTTCCAGGGACCACCTATTTTTAGGAGGAGCTGTACTCTGGACAGTGGCCACTGCAGATGCTCCCTGCCTCCTCCTCTTGGCACCTCTCCAAGGACACCACTTGGGTGATCCGCTGGTGGGGAAGACTTCGCTGAAGCTCCTCAGGAGTGTGATGAAGGCTGCAGTGTGCTGGGCACATGGGCACCTGCAGAGCTCTCACTGCACGGGGGTGCTCTGGAGGGACAGCAGCCAGTGCGTGCTACTGCTGGGCCAGGCTTCCCTTCATCCACAAGGCATATCTATAGGAAATAACATTTGGTTGTGTTCCCAGGACCAGCAGGACACAGTCTGTTTTCCCACCACTGGCTTTACCTTGCCTGTTAGGTAAGGGCACTGCCTGGTCCAGCTGAAGGCAAGCCGGGGCAGTGCACGGAGGTGTTTCTGCAGATGGTCCTGGTCTTGGTCTTGGTCCTGGTCCAGTTCGCCGGGATGACACTAGGGGGCACGAGATCTGCTAGAATCCCCGCTGCTGGGGATGGGGAAGGGAGGAGGACGCAAAGCCGCTCTTGACCCTTCGAGCCCCTGTAGGATGGATCCCTCTGCGCATTTTTCAGGAATCCAAGTGTTAAACCCGCGCGCAGGCCACGGGCTGACCTGGGGAGCCTGTCGTCTGCCTCCGTCCGCGCGTCGCGAGGGGAGGATGCGTCGCGCTGGGAGGCTGCTCCGCTGGATCTGCGCGTTCACGGCCGCGGGGCAGGGAGCACTCGGCAGGAGCCCTGCCCAAAGCCGGGAGGAGAGGGCCAGAGCCAGAGCCCGGGGCGGGGGAGTCACTGGGGAATTGGGGATATCTGGGAACACCTAGCAGGGCTTTAATTCCTCTCCAGAGGCATTGTTCAGACCAGGGATTAAATCAGATTTGGGGTTAGCGTTCAAGAAAAAGCATGTTACGGTTTCATTTTCTGCAGGATGTTAAATTCATATGTGATGTCTCCCCTCAGGGTCATGTTTTCCCAAAGTAGCAAAAACTTTTGAGTCAGATCAATCTGGAACACGGAGGGTGTCTGTGTATGCATGGAGATATCTATCTGTCTATCTCTATGCCTATATAATGGGGTGTGCATATAATATATGTCCATATACATATGTGGGCAGGGTGTATAAGAATGTACCTTTTTAAGATGTGTTTATGCATGTCTGTATAAATTCAGCTGTAATAATATCTTCTCTCCTTAAAATCTATTATTCCAGCTGTGAATGCATGCGTATATTTTAAAATACCGTACACTGGAATCTCTCTCTTGTTATAGCAAACATTACAAAAAGCAAATAAAGAGGCATTGTACTCAGCAGGCTTGGAGGATTTAATATTTATCTTCTCTGAATTTTGGTTGTTAATTTTTGTTCAGCATGTTTGCAGGTATTTTTTTTCCCCCCCTCATTAATTCTTTACTTAAATTTTGGCACTAGTGGGAAACAGGATACCTTCAGTTTATTCATTGCTTCTTGACAACAGAAGCCAAGCTTCTGGTGTAAAATGTCAGAACGTTATCAAGCATTAACATACTAACTTCTAAATGGTTAGTTTTTTAATTGCCTTCTGCTGCCAGACACCCAGCCCCTTTGCTGAAGCGCCGTTTGTGTCACAAGCCCCCAGGCAATACTTCTGGTAGGACACTGACGCACTGCAAATGCTCCAGTTTTCCTGGAAAAGTGTTTGCTGACCGTTGTTGAAAGTAACGCTACGGCGACTAGAAAGGAGAGATCGGAAAAGGCGGACGTATCAGCTTGTTTGCTCCATTTGTCCGCTGGAGGCGTGTGTCCAGCTTGGTGCGTGTCCACATGGATGCGAGGTCACTTCCCCAGATGTTTTGTAAGACTCTTACAGAGACCAGGGAGGGAGAATGCTTAGGACGGGGATTTTCTTTATTTTGAAATGCCTTGCAAAGTGGAAGGAGGTCCGGAAAGAAGTATTGAGACTACTTTTAAGCCAACTTGGGATAGTGTTTGAAGATGCTGATGTGGTTTGAAGAAGATATGGTGACTTGTCTGAAGGTGCCTCTTCCTAATTAGAGGGTATGAAGTTGGGATCCTAATCATCCATAAACCCCTAAGGATGTTGTTGAAGTCTCCTTGTGGCAGCATTGCTTGCGGCTCTGAGCTGTTTGGGTAGCGATGCTGCGCGCTGCCTGGGCTGCTGCTCTCCGTTTCAGAGACGGCTCTAACGTTGGAGTTGGAGCAAGCGGCGGCTGTTCAGGTGCCTTGCGATACCCTCCGGGGCTGATGCCAGCTTTGAATGATTTTCGTCAAGTCGCAGAACGAAAGAAAGCTGCAGCAGATGGCAGAATTAATACTAGTGCCTGTTATGTGGGAAATTTCTTTTAACTCTTCCCTGTGGGTATCTCTTTCGGTTGTTCCCTGCTTGGGGGAGGGAGAAGGAGGAGGAAGGCCGGAGAGGTTGGTGATGAAATGATACTGTAATGCGGTCGCACTGCAGAATTGGCAGCAGCTGGTGGAGTAATCGTGACCTCTGAGTGTTGCGTTACAGATGGGACATGAGAGCCACATGAATCCGACTTGCACGGACCCGGCTGTGTTTAAATAGTCTGCAGCCCCTCCTGTGCAAGGGGAGCTGGCAGGGAGAAGCGCCACAAGAAACACCAGCTGAACTGGAGAGGCTGGAGGGGAGACTTTGTCCTGATGAGGCCAAGACCTCTGCTAACCTGGGGGTTTGAAGCAAACCCGGGATGAGGCATGACTTTCGGCGTGCATCACTTAACGCATCCCCTGCCCCATTGGGGCTGAGATCCCAGCTGCTGTCGCAGCCCTCTGAGGGACCAGGAAGGCTCGAATTTGGCACCCAAGGGCTGCTTGAGGGAGACGCGCAGCTCGAGGAGCAGCAATGGACTGCTCGGACGTGCAGTGATGCTATAGAGGCAGGAGCTGCTGTTATTCCTGCTTATTTTGATGGGAAGGAAAGGCGCTCCTCAGGGCATGGCAGGCTCAGCCCCTTGTTTCATCAGAGCTGTGAGCAGCCTTGCTCCGCAACGGCACTGCCGACCAGCTTCGCGTTTGCAGGTAGGACCACAGGCCCCCGAAAACAAGCGCATAACCAGTCACAGTCCCCAGACTAAGTCATGAAGGGATGAGCCTGCTTTTAATTACGTGGATGTTAAGCCAGTGAATGCATTGCGTTCACCAAGTTGCAGCCTGGTGTTTTCCTCCTTCTTGCGGTGTATGGTGGCCTTCCCAATCTCTGGAGAATAGATAAGAATGACTTGGGAATGGGGTGTAACCACTGGCAGGATGCCGCTGTAGCCAGCCAGCCCCTTATCCCTCCTCCACGCCAGCGCCATGGCTCCTCAGTGCAGCAGGGTGGTCTTGCATTTTGGGGAGATCCCGCAGCTGTGCTGTAGATGCCAAAAGGGGAGGAAGAGAGGATAGCTGCTTTTTGGTCTCTCCATCTTTGCTCCACAAATAGCTTCTTTCTAGGTGACCATCAAGGCCTTTTATTGCAAAGTGATGCGTGCTGCAAATTCCCGGCCACAGAGCTCCAGATTAGCCAGGCTGATCCCCAAACGCCATCCAGGCTCGGGGATGATTGGATGCTGCGTTTGATCATCTGAGAGGAATAAAGTTCCCGTTTCTGGCGGGGGGGGGGGGACTTGCAAGCTGAGCACAGGGGCAGGAGAGCTCTGCCACCGCCGCTGCCTGCAGCGTGCTGGGGCGAAGGCTGGGTTTCAGGGGGCTGCGTGGGATTGTTCATTCACGAAATAAAACATGTCTGCGTGGAATAGGGGTATCTCTACACTACAGTCACTTTGTCCGTGGCCTAAAAATAATGCTGGTAATAATGAGGACACATCCTCTCCTGCGGTTAGGACGCGGCTCTCGGACGCAAAGGGCAGGCAGCCTGTTCCAGGCTTCGCCAATGAACGATTTAGCCTCCTTTGTGCATCACTTCCCTTGCCTCTGAATTGAGGGCTTAAAAAATAAATACATTAAAAGGAGGGAGAGAGAGAACAAAATGCAGCTGCTGCTCTGAGATTTGATCAAAAAAGCTCTGTCCGGCCCTCTGGGGCTCTCAGTTAGAAACGAGCTCTGGAAATAAAAGTGTTATGGCAAAAAGTACCCGCAAATAACTATTGGTTTGGGGAGGATGGTTTTGTTCTTGGAGGTGCCTAAACGAAGGGCGTTTCGGAGTGCTCGCTCCCGAAAGGGTGCGTTTTTGGCGCTCTCTGGAAATGAGGCCCCACAGAGGGGTCTCGGATCGCTCCGTTTTGAAACCTGTGCCCATCCTCTTCTCAGTCACGCTGAAATCACGTATCGGGCGGAGGCTGTCTTCTTCGGGAGCTCTGCGGGGTGGGAGACAAGTTGCACCGTCAGGAGTTGCTGGTGGTTGTAGGTTTTCTTTTTTTTCCTCCCACGGCTTTCTCCCTGCGTAGCGCGGACCGCGTTCCTCCCGTTGCACGCCCCCAGCGCGTGCAGTGCGGCGGACTCTCCACACGTGTTGCACAGACGCGCTTCTGCGCTCGCTTAGCGGCGCTTGCCTGCCTGCCTACCTCTCTGCAGCTGAAGGGTCTGACGCCGCTCTTTGTTGGGATTCATGAAGTCTCTCTCCCTGGATGGAGTTGTCTGTGCTTTTTATTGACCTGGTTCTGGGAACAATAGAGGCTTTTCTGTCTCCTGCGTGCGTGATTTGTGCGAGGGCTCTGGAGCAGGGGCCAGCCCTTGCTGCTGGGGTTATTTCCAGTCCTAACGTTATTAGTTTGACAGGCCCATCGGATACGTTGGTCAAACTAGCTTTTATTTCATGCGTGAGGCCAAGTATTGTGGCAGGGCACGGAGAACTGTCTAAAGGTGAAATCAATGGTGGAGTGATCATGTTACCTGAGCAATATTTTCTTTAGCTTTGCCATAGATCTACTGTGACACCTGGCAGCATCCCATTCCCCTCTCCCTGTGATTCGGGCCACCCTGCCCTTTCGATGGGGCATTTCTGCACGTCCCAACTCCCAGGGCATTTGGAAGGACTCTCCTCTTTTGGCTGCAGTTTGAATTATTTTGCCTGGAGAACCTGTGGTTTGGGCTCCGGGAAGCCTGAGCATTGCAGGACCCCCCCAGGCATGCACCTGGGGATTCCCAGTGACGGCATCCATCCCTTAGAAGTCCAAGAAGCTGCTGTTGACAAAAAGACCGTTTCCTGTCCACACATCCAACCTACTGGGTTCCAGCTGAGTGCCCTCTCCCAGCAATGACGAGACAAGTCTTTGGGACTTGTTTAGACAGGGCGAGGGCTGGCAGAGGGCTCACAGATGCTCCATGTCCCTACCCTGCACAATGTGCATGGGATTTTCTTTTTATTTATTTTTTTAATAGACACATCTGTTGCCTCTTGCTCCTCTTTGCTTTGAATTGGTGACTTCAGGTTCACCCTAGCTTGCTCCTCTGCAAAGGATAACTTCTCCAACAGCCGTTGTAGGTACCTGACCTCAAGGGCATGCAATATCTGTCCTTCCTAGTTTTGGCACTTCTGTACCTGCAGCCAGGCTAGCAATGCTGTTTTTTGCAGGTAGGGGTGCCTGTGCACAGGGGCAACCAGACTTGCATTGATGGGTTTGCTGCCTCACTGGGAGAGACAAAGGGCAGGAGATCCCCTGGAGAGGGGGGATCATGGAGCAGCCCCATGGCTGCTTGCCACAGTACATTACCATGGTCAGCCTTTAACCTTGTCATGGCCTGGGGGTGCGGGGAAGCACCGTAATTTTTAAAGAGAGGGAACTGTGACCTGGAGTGGCTTTGGGATTTCCTTGAGGTGCCAGAGCAGAGGTGGTGGCAGAAAACCAGCTCTCCTGAGTTGTTGACAGCTCATGCCAACTGCAGGACACACAGTAAATACCCTGCATAGACCAAAGCAGGGCATCCGGCTCTCTGCACAACCCTACATGCTTATCTGTCTGTCTCTCTCTCTTCAGTCCTTCTGGTAACTGAACCCCTGAAATGACATTTGAAAGCTTTACATTTATTCTCTCTTGCCAGTTCCAGATCAAATTTGCTGAGTTGTCAAGACAAAGATGCTTTTTTCCTGAGTGCTGGCCCTGCACTAGCTCACCCTGCTCCATGCCTGCCTTGGAGGAATCCAGCTGGGTTCCTCCTGTCTCCGTTGTCACTAGCAATAAAGCGTGGGGGCTGGAGAGCAGCCCTGCCAGCGGTTGTGTGAAGGGAAACAGATTTCAGCTTCCTCTTGCCCTGTTGCTTGGGCCGTGCCGGGATCGGCTGCCTGTAGATGCTCGCTTGTGTGCAAAAGCAGCAGACGGGAACAGGGCTTGTGCTGGGAAAGAGGCCCTGATATGGAGAGGGCAATGTTAGGGACTCTCTCATGCGATCCCATCCTACCCCTTAGGCCCATTCACGCTAATGTCTGACCTAGGTCTTAATGAGCATCGTGCACACAGGGAGCTGGTGGGTTCTCAGTGCAGATCCCAGCAGGCTGGGTATCTGCTTGAAGATAACCAGGACAAGTGACACTAATCAGTGGCTTGCCTGGCAGCTTTCAGCAAGGAAGGCGAGTACTTGTCCATGCGTGGTGAGTAAATTGCTCTCTTGTCCCTGGAGGCTGTCACTCCGAAGCCTTGCTGTGCTCTGTTGGCAGGGAGCAGCACCAGAGGATGCCTCTATTGCTGCTGTCTGCCTTGGGGACAAGTGCAGACACATGTCTCCATCTGGAAGTCAGGTTGTGGAGAAAAGATATCTCCCCTGAACGTACATTAGCAAGCTCCAGTGTATCATAGCCCCTCTCGGGTAGTCACGCTGCTGCTGCTGTCTCTGCGTGAGCTGTGGAGCAGAAGGGGAGTGATGATATCGCATCCCCTCTGGAGCGATGGGTGCACAGAGCTGGGAGTGGCTGTAGACGCTGAAGCTAGAGCACTCTCTTAGCCCCGGTTGGGCAGCCACATTCGGGTTTGGTCTCCAGTGTGCTTTTGAGGGCTTTGTGCAATATGGTTTCAAATCCACCCCTTCATCTTCCCTGCCCAGAACCATCCCACCATGGTAAAGTCTAACCTGAGATGGCTGTATTTCACTGCCTTTTGACAGGCTCTTGCTTCCCTCTTCATGACTTTGCATAGCATCTTCCATCTGTTTTGGGAGCCCTCTCAGCAGCGTTTTGCAGGCCAGGTGGCTGTTAGAGGGATATTGCACAACATTGCTCAGAGCAGTGTCAGTTTAACCCAGCTGATGGTCCTGGGCTCAGGGGTTCCTCTCACAGCACCTGACATCCACCACCATGCCCGTGGAGGATGCTGAGCAGCTGCTTTACAGTAAAAACACGAACTGAACTGCACCTTGGCTTTTAAGAGCAGAGTCAGCACATGTGGAGGGAGCAAGGCTGTGACACAAGCAATTACAGCATTGAATTCAACTACCAATAAGCCGGAGGTTGCTCCTGTCATCCAGGCTAGGAGATGGAGGAATTTAATTATTGGTCTAACTTCTTCCAGAAGTGGCTTGGACACAACAGCGACAGACAGCTTCCTGAAATTGAGAGGAAAAAATGAAGGATCCCCCCGTTGTGCTGAGTCCTGGCCAGTTAACCATTGCAGTCATCCCCATGGCTAACGTGACCAGGCTCCCTTGGATTCGGGACCATCTTTCTGAAGACACCCTTAGGCAAAGGGCAGCATAGTATAGAGCAAAACAACACAGTGGCACCTCTTCTCTTTTGCAGAGGTGGGATCTGCTGTAGGTAGAGCCCCTGCCTTGCTAGTGCTGCATTTCAAAGCCCTAGCTGCCTGCTGCCCCCCACCCCCATCTCTGCTAGTGGACATTAATTTTTCCCAGATTTCTGCCTCCCTTTGAATATCTCTGCCGCAGATCATTCTTCTTGCATGTGTTAGCTGGTATTTTCCCAAAGCTGAAGCTTGTGCTATTTCCTGCCTGACTTTTTAATTTCTCTTGCTCCCTCTTCTGTTAGGCCTAAATCCACCTTGGTGTTTGCTGTGACTCCTCCCTGCTCAGCTCAGAGGAGATTATTTGCCCCTGCTGTTCTCCTAAGAGCTTGTAAGAGAGGAATTGGCCTTTTAAAAGAGATGAGAGCTCCTGCCCGCCTGTGTCTTGTTTAGCACCTCCTCAGCTGGAGCAAAGTGAATCAAGTTCCAATGGGTGGGAGGATAAATCAGGTGTTTTGGGGGTGGGGAGAGCCTTGTGAAAAGGGAAGTGCCTCAGCCTGTAGAGCAAGGCAGGGACAGGCTACTGGGAAATGCTCTTCAGAGGTGGGAGGCTGCAGGGTGAAGCTCTTGGCTGTGGAGGTGGCTGGAGGTAAGCTGGGAGCTCTGGTACTGTGGAATCTGGGACCGGAAAGTAATAACTGTGCAAAGGGGTGATGCTGTAGGAACTTGGAGCTGTGAGTGTGTTGCTAGGCTGGATAAGGGGTTGCTTTCTCTGGGGTGCTGTAGCTGGGGTTTACCGCTGGTGGTGGTGGGGCTAAAAAGTTATAGTGAGCTTGTCCTTGAGTAGTGCCTTTACCTAGTTCTCTGTAACTTTCTGGATGGAAACTTGACTTGGCCCTGAATTCACCCATAGCAAATCCATTCTTTTATCTGCAGTGAACATGTGCTGCTCAAGCTGTTGCTGCATGGGGAGTGTGTGATAGCTTTTTTTTTGTGGTTCCTTGTTTAGGTCTTGCTTCCCTGGTTGCTAGCTCTAGCTCCTGTTTTTTTTCCAGCTGCTATTCTTGCTGTTCTCTTCCCTTGAAGAAGATAGTATTGCTGCAGAACCCCTTTTTCCCAAAGCCTGGTGCCAAGGGAGCACCACCTTGTGCTGCGTACTTAGGTGTCAGACAGTGACTTTAAAAAATATATATTTACATATATGTGTGTGTGTGTATATATATATATATACACCAGCTGCTGTAGCTCTTGGTTCTTACAAGAATAAATCTTCTAGAGGTAACTTTTGGCTGCACAGTTCTCAGGGCTGGCTCTGCTGTGGTTTCCAGCAAGATAGCGTTTGGCTAACGCAACGCAGCCAAACATGAATGGAGCAAATCTGGAGCTGTGTAGGAGGAGATAAGATAAGGTAGGGTTATGATTTGCCTGTCTGATCCTGAAGCATTGTGCGTTATTTAGTGTGTGTAGCGAGAGGTCAGTGGCCTCCTGATAATTTTCATTAGATTAGCCAGGCAGGATAATCACTTGCTCAGAAAAACCAACTTGACACTGTCTGTTCAATAGTTGGGGTTTAACTGAAAATAAATAGTATTGTAATTATAAGGACATTGTCAAGGTCAAGAGGCTCAAAGATTTGTTCTCTCTTTTTTTCCTGGTATGTTTACAGAGACCCTACTATTCTTTGTGAGCTCTTTTTCCCCCTTTAAATTCAAACCAAAAGCTTTAAAGCTCTTCAAGGAAATTCAGCACTTACACAGCAGCGGACGTGAGCAGTGTTGCAATAACCAAGTGGTGCTTTTGGCCTGCTGCAGCTGAGTGACCCCATGCTAATGAGCCAGGGTACCTGCTAGCAAATGGAGAGCAAGTGCTGCTGCCTGGAGCAGGCCTAACTATGGTCAAAGATGCTCTTCCTGCTCAAGCTGTGCTAATGATGGGACTGATCCAGCCCTAAAACAGGCCATGCATTGCTCTCTGTTAATGCGGCAGAGCGTGCCTCTTCTTGAGAGAGGTCAGCCCGGTGCATGTGGTAGTTATTGAAATGAGATGTGCATTAGCATGAGGGGGTGGCTCTGCCACTGTACTTATGCTGTCTTAAAAACTGGTGTGGGAAGGAAGAATTAGAAGTTAAGATGAGCCCCATGCTGGTGCCCCCATCAGTAGGGATGGGCTCTGCAAAGGGGGCTTTGCCCAGGAACAAAGGGGGATATTGGAGCTGGGGTCAGTTCTTGACCGCTGGGGCTGTGCGCTGTTCAAATGACTGTTTTTTCCCACCTAGAAGTGGGTTGTACGTGGAGGTGGTTACCTTCTTCCAATGATGACATGTGAAAATAAAGCCTGGAGGGATCTTTGTAATTCTAGTGTGGCCTTGTCCCAGGCAAATGCGGACTGGAGTCCTGGTGAGATTGGGCAAGATAGGCTGGTGCTCGGGGTAGGTTCAGAGTTGGGTGCTCCATGCAGACTCTCCCAAAGTGCTGGGACTTTGCTGGTGCTGCAGGTTGTTGGCAGTGTGTTGCAGAGGCAGCTAGCTCTGGTTCTTTTTTTTTCTTTCCTTTTTTTTTTTCTCTTAACCTAATGGCCCGTAAGTGGGGATTCTCGTCAGCAGAGCTGCTGGGGATCATGTTAATCCTCTCTCCGCCAGGAATCTGTTGCTCTCGTTGCCTGTCATAGGCTTTGATGGATGCCCCAGGGAAAGCGAGGGCACGGCTCGGCCCAATGTGCCAAGTGACTGATGGTGTGGTCTGTTGACTGACGCCACGTGTCCACGGCAAGCCTGCGGGTGCTCCCTCCCTCTTCCTTGGAGGGAGATGGGAGAAGGGGGGGCCTAGTTTGACAGGTTGTTTTGAAAGCAAAATGACTTCGGGGCTGAGTTTTTTTTCTTCCCCTTCCTTTTTCCCCCCCTGCCTTCTTTTGCCTGACAGAAAAAGCATAACTTGTCTTTGTTTAATTGGTGCTTTGTGCCTGTCTCCTGCCAGAACTCGGCAGAAAGGGGGCTGTCTAGATCAAAATGACTCAAAGTTTGGAAGCTGTTGTACATCTAGCCTGCCTGTTTAAAACAAAAATCAGCTCTCTTGTGTTTTTTTTTCTTCCCTCTCAGTTGCAAGCCAATTGTAAAAGCAAAATGGTATATGCGATGTTAAACCCTCCTCGCAAAGGCACCCCCTCCGAGGAGCCTGATTGAAGTGGGGAGGAAGCAGTGGAGCTCTGCAGAGATGGAGCAGAGTGCGCTTGACCTTCTGCTGGTAGTGGAGTTTTGAGCATCTAATTGACGTGTTCTTGTAAGGCTTCAGACCATTGCATGAACTTACAAATAAGACCTGCCAGTGCCTGAAACACAAAACAAATGCGTTGTGGATCAGATGAGGAAGTGCTCTTAACTCTATGGGCAGCATCATGGCGGGTTGGCAGCAGGGTTAGTGAACCTGAACGTGCTGTCTGTTTAGTGATGTTTTCCGTGTAAGCAGGGCAAAAGTTGGGTTAGAGAGGGGACTGGCTCTCCAGGAGGGTCCCTTTAATTGCCCTGTCTTGGTTTCTATCCCCATTGCACATCTGTGATAATACAAGGGCCTGGTAACCTCTCCTCCCAGGAGAGGGATATCCTGGGAGGGAGCTTGTGCCTTTATGTTGTCTTCAACCTCCAACCCTGGCAGAAAGCGGCATGGGGTAGCCTGTACTATGAGACCTGCTGGAGCCTCTGCAGGCTGAGCTTGCCCTGCCTTTTGAAGAGCAAAAGCAGCCAAATAGTTTGCTGCAACATGTGGCATGTGTCTGGCTGAGTGCTGCCCCTCAGCAGGGCTCTGACTCTTCTAGGAGCTCCTGGAAGGGGTTGAGCATTTCCCCAGTGCAGCTCTTGCTAGCCCTACCTGTTGGAAGTTGAGTGAAGATCCCCTCTTTGAGGTGGGGGATGGACTGGATATAAAGCTTTTCAGGTCTCTTCCAGCTGGATCTTTCAGCAAGAGAGTAAATTACTTGGATTATTTGTGTGTGTGTGTGTCTCCCTGTTGTGGAGTTGGCAGATATTTCTGCCCTGCCCCAGGCAGTGGGTCGGCAGCAATTCACAACCTATTCTGGCTTGTGGGCATGGCCTGGCCCTGCTGGGCTGCACTCCCAGCCTTGCCCAAGCTCAGATGGCCTCTGGCATGGTGCATGATGCTGTGTGGGGGGGCTGGAAGAAATGATGGTGCTTTCCCAGAGGCTTCAGTACAGCAGTTGTCAGGTCACTGCTGAGGCATAGGGCAAACCTGTTGCTGGTGGATGCTCTTGAAGGTGTTTCTGGGGGCTCCATCTCAGTGTGAACAAAGTATGAAGTGGCTTGCTTGTGAACGTAAGCCTATCCCCTGGGCGTCTTTAGGAGCTTTGCAATTGACAGGAAAATGGAAATGTCCTCTGGGTGCGAAGATGAAAGGGGAGCCTGGGAAGCTGCATGCAGCAGGGTGTGGAGGGAGGGCTGTTTGCAGCTGGAGTCTGGATGTGAGCAGGGCAGCTTTGCCCAAGGAAAGCAGCTGGCAGTGATGGGCACAGGAGAAAGTAGGAGCCCTGAGGAGGGGCTGTGTTGTGCAATGAGAATCCCTCAGGATGCAGACCTGAGGGAGGGCCTGGAGTGGCAGTTGATGCCATCTGATTTGGGGCCAGGGAGGCTGCTGTAATGAGCTGGTGATGGTCTGGGGAGTATGTTGCCTGCAGTGGCTGAGGAGGCATTTGAGGGAAGGATTGAGAGCTCTGCTCTTGCTGGGCTGAATTTGAAGCGACAGCCAGGCCTCCATGAGGACATGTCAGAATGGTCTCACTAGAACTTGAGAGCCCTCACAACTACCAAAGGGCTGTGAGTGGAGCCCCTCATTAAAGTTTGACAGGGGCTTATTTACAACTGAGAGGATAAAGGGCTGGAGCTAAGTCCTAGTTGGACTGGTGCAAGTCTGGAGTCACTTCAGTGCCTTGCTGAACAGTGCTGGTATGAATGAAAAGAGAGTCAGGCCAGGATGCTAGCTTGGAGATGTCCTGAGGGCCCCTTCCTGTTCTTGTGCGGCAGGTGTCACGCAGGTGTGAGGGTCCCAGTTCCCTCTGCAAGGGGGAAAGGGAAGGAGCTAAGACTTTCTGTGAGAGACCAAAGCCCTCATGGACTACAGGTGCTGTGGGGAGATGGGGATTGTGGACAGGGCTGGATCTCCAAAAGAGGAGGAATCTAGGGGGAAACACTTTGAGGCTTTTTCTTTACTATATGGGAGTTTTGGGCTATCTTATGGGAGGGAAAAAAACTGTCACAGTATGATTTGAATTTGCCAAATCATGTTGTTCCCAGGGCTGTCTGAGCTTTTCCTGTACAATTTTTCTTGGCTGCCTTTGAGGTTGCTCTAGGGCATCCTACCTCAGGGTGATCTGACTGTCTGCATCCCAGCTCCCCTTCTTCCTATATGCTGCTTGAGCTGTGCCCAGCTTGTTCTTGGTCCCTGGTTGGGCAAGGTGCTCACTCTGGATCTGTCTCGCTTCTGGATTTGCAGGATTTACTCAGAAAATTAGTGTTTCAGACCCTCCTGAGAGATGTTAGCCTTATCAATCTGCAAGGGGGAAAGTCAGCAGCCACTCTTGTGGGCTGCTTCTCTCCTATTTTTAGCTCCAGGGCTCTGACCCAGCTGTGCAAACAGCTGTGGTTACCCTGCTCAGGGGAGTCTGGAGAGCAGGGCAAGGTACTCCAGCCTGTTAGTTTAAGGGTGATGGCCTTTCTTCCTTTTCTTTCTGATCCTCCTTCTACCTGTGCTTTAGTTACTGTGTTCTTGTCAGTGGAAAATAACTAGAATATAACTGTCAAGTTCCTGAGGAGTATTAGCCTTATTATTGATTGGAAATATCATACTGCATAGGGCAGAAATTGAGGGCTGTAGTAATTCCCATGTTGTGCTGCGGCCTCTGGGGAGCAGCAGACCACTTCCCCCAAGATTGAAATGTGTTTGAGGCCAGGGCTTTGCTGGTATCTCCTATTTCTCACTGCCAGGTGTGATGTGTGTTTGCATCTCCTGCCCTGACTCTGGGGGATAGGACTATGGGGAAGGAGCTCGGGATGCTTGGAGACATGGAGGGGATGGCTGGTAGCTGAGACTGAAGAATGGGGCAAGGGAAGGGGGTAAAAGAGGAAAGTGAGGAGGAAGGAGTCTCTCTGGTAGAGGTGGTTCAGAGCTTTGTGCGTTGCACCTTTCCCTGGGGACCAAACAGCTGCTGCTTCAGCATGATGAGAGCTGAATGTGCTTGGGAACCCCTCATTAGCCTCTTGTTCTTTGCACCTTACCCCCTCGGGGCAGGTGGAGAAGGTGGCAATGTTGGGTAGAAGGAAAAGGGATGGCCCCTTCCTCTATCCCTTCTCCCCATCAGTCCTAATCAGTTGGATTTGGGATTCAAGGCTGTGATGAGGTGGTAGTGGGGAGCCCTAATTGTGGTGCTT
The DNA here is from genome assembly GCF_040807025.1 of Struthio camelus. Lineage (NCBI taxonomy): Eukaryota > Metazoa > Chordata > Aves > Struthioniformes > Struthionidae > Struthio > Struthio camelus. The sequence goes on along the minus strand of NC_090981.1, from coordinate 58,849,019 downwards.
CCCAAGCCCCTCTGTGTGTTAACAACCTGTAATGGGACAGGCTATGTTAGTTTCTTGAGCCCCAGTGGAGTTCCTTGTAGACTTGAAAGTGTGAGGAATTTCACTCAACTGCGTTAAAACGTTTCCACCCCCTTTAATAGCTTCATGCATTGATTTAACCCTGTGGCAGCTGGGGTTGTTCATTGGGGAAAAGCCATCTGGCTCTCCCCAGCCTCCCATCCTGCCTTCATGCAGCTACTTTGGCCAGAGTTTACATTTCTAGGGGATCTTATTAGCACAAAGGCTGCTCAAGCTCTTTCCTTTGCAGCCCTCCTGGTGGCTGGCTTGATGGAGCTGATACGGGAAGCAATTTTCCTGCAATCGCACTGAGCCTGGCCTTGCTTTGCTGCTCTTAATGAGAGTAATTTTGCCCTGGCTTGTATCAGCCACAGCCCACCTGTACTGCCAATTACACTGGCGGATTTGGTATGACCTGTGGAGCTGGGCTTGGTGTATGAGTTTTAAGAGTTTGAGCTGTAAGGTGTGAAAAATCTCACCAGTGTTGAAACAGAGGTGTGGGGGAGCAGTTTTCAGAGTTACGAAAGACCTATGGACATACCGGTATTGGGTGCTGTTGATCACCAGGGAATTTGCAGTGAATCAAGGGCTTGCTAATGGCAGGTGTGTTGCCAGCATGTAAAGAAAGAAATTCTCCTTAATCACAAGCTGTGTGCCCTAAACCTCTTTTTGTTACTGTATTAGTTAAATGTGTGTTACAACACTTCCATGCCTGGTTAGCATGGGAAGGGTATGCCCACAGACCTGAAGTGGGGGTGTCTGTGTGTGCAGGCATGTTACAAGGGCTCTGCAGGAGAGAGGAGGGCAGGTCAGCTGAGGAAATGTGATACATCTGTCACACACTTCCCATCTCTGGAGAAGCTGGTGTTCAGGCCTGTGCTTGGCTTGGCTTGTCCAGGGTGACCCAGGCACTGTCCAGATTTGTTTTCTGCCATGTAGCCATGACATCCTTCTGGCTGACAGCTAATGCTCAGATTTGTTCCTGCCTCCTTGTAATAGCTGTTGTTGTTGTTATTGTCATGGTTTCAATCATTGCTGGTTATGTCAGAAGGAATATATCTGTTTGACTGGTGCTAGCTCGTATTCTTTGACTTCAGGCCAAAAATTGGCATGGGGTGGAAATCTGGGTAGCTAGCTGACTACAATGCTATCGCTTGGCTAGTGAGCCCTGTTCTGGGCTCGGTGCCTGGGCTGACCTTTCTGCACTGATGAGCAGCCCCTGTGTGCCAATATACAGATGCATTTAAAGTTTGGGCTGTTTTGAGAGGTTCAGTTTGGGGCCAGAGTCTTGGGACTGCAGGCTGGGAGAAGAAAGTGTTTTGGAGCCTGGGTGGTTGGGCAGTGCAGTGACTCTGCTGGTACTGCGATGATGCCTTGGTACAGAGCAGGAGGCATGCTGGCCAAGAGCTGCCTGGGGATGGGTCCATGGGGAAGCCCTTGTCCCAGCGAGCTCACTGCTGTTATGGCTGTGTGTAAGGGGACTTACAGCAATAACACACCCTGTTAATTTTTATTCTGTTGGGGTTTCTGTTTAGGGGGAGCACAGCTTGTTCTGTCACTAGAAAGCAGTGCTCAAAAGGCTGCCCAGAAAGGATATTTGAGTTGTCAGGCAGAAGCTGCCCTTGCTTTTGCTCTGTGTGTGGGCTAGCTATCTCCTTGATGTGTCATTTGCAAGTGCTGTTCTTGGTAATTAATACCTTTGTAATTAGGCAAAGAGCAGAATGCTCCAAATTTTCAAGAGGCGGCAAGTGGAGGCAGAGCCAAGAATGGGCAGGGAGGTATTTGGAGGTTGTCCTCAGAGCAGCAGAGGGGACCCGCAGGGGAACACCATGTTTTGAAGAAATGTGAAGATGCTGTTGATGAAACAAGGGTGAGTTTCTATTTCAAAGGCTCAGACTCTCTCTGGATATACTGGCATAGCCTGGCCTGGGTCTGGTCTGTTTGTTCTTGGCACGGATATTTTTGTAGATGGAAATGCTGGCCTGGGTGACCTTCTCTGTGTCTGGCTGTTGGAGGAAATGTACTGAGCTGAAATGAGTGTGTCCAAAGCTGAGCTCTCAGTCTCTGGTCTGTTGATCTCTCTGCTGAGATGCTGGGATTGGCAGCCAGGCTGCTGTCTTTTCCGAGTGCCTGGACTTGCTCCCAGCCCAGGCCCACCAGAACAGTTGTGATACCAGCCTGCTTCTGACGCTGAAGGTCAAATTGCTGTCAGCAGGGTGACAAAGGAGCTCTTGATCTGAAAGCGGGATTGTTCTTTCTTGTGCCTTGCCCCAGGAGGGGTCTCATGGGCTGGGATGCATGCTGGCTGAAAGGAATGCTTAAAATGTGCTTTTTTTTGCTCCTGTCAAAAGCTCTTGGAAATGTGAATCAAAATCTGCCACAGTGCCTTCTCACTGCCTGCTTTGGGCCACTTTATTCCCTGAGAATGGCTTGATCCAGTACAGCCAGATATCCTGGGGTCCTTCCTCTGCAGGAGGTCATTAGTGGGCATAAAGTAAAAGCATAATATCAGGGTGATGTTCCTCCAGCCTTTGGCAACCTGTGGCTCATATGTCTTCAGCCAGAGATGATATCTTCAAATTTTTCTCTCCTATGAATTTGCCCTGTTGCATAGGTTCAAGAGAGCAAATTATGAGGTTCAAGAGCAAATTTTGCTACTTACAGCATTTTCTTGCTGGGAGTCCCACAGCTCTGCTCTACCTCTTGAAAGGCTGGCCTCTAAGTTTGGGTGCTGCTGCTGATCAGCTGCACTTGTCCCTGCTGTGCTTATGAGGGTTTGGGTGCTGTGAAGGGCTGAGCATGAGGCCCCACCTATATTCCACCAGCACAAGGCCGGTGTTTGCATGCCTCCAGCTCCATGGCTGTGAGGTGTCCTCTGGCAAGGCTCTACTCAGAGGAGTCCTGGATGATGCTGTGCATGCTGGCCCTGCTGTGCCTGGCTGTGTCCTCATCATATCTCTTCAGGTATGTGTTTGCTCCATGCAGGAGATGTCAGGTTGTGTATCTCAGGGCTGACACAACAGCTAAGATTGGTTTGTTCCCACAGGGATGCTGCTGTTGTGTCCTGCAGCTGGGTGCAGGTTGCTCATGAGGTCTAGCCTGCACGTGCCAGGCTTGTTCTGCAGTTCCAATGCACATCACAGCAGCATCTAGCTGAGGTTTCATGCAACTCTTTCTGTTAGAGCTCTGTTCAATTATGTTCTGGCAATAAGCAGGTGAGGACTCTAATCCCAGGCAATAGAATGTCAACATCTCAGCCTGAAAAATACCTCATAAATTTCTTTATATAACTTTTAATTAAAGAAAAAGTGGAAAACTGATGGCACTGGTTGGGGTGTACCTATGACAGTCCTTTTTTGATCAGAGGGATGAGAGATTGGGGGAGTGACTTATGCATTGCAAGGAACTGCTGGAATTGAAAGGAGGTTGTATTCACTAGATGGATCATCCACTCTTAATGCATTGCTGATGGTGTTAATTACTCTTGTCATCTGTTAACATGACACTTACACCAGAGGGACCTGTCATACCCTTAACTTTTTGCAAGCTGTCCTGATGGTGACTATCATTCCTATCACACAGGCTGTAAATAGAAGGCTCCACGCAGGTCTCTGGGAGGCAATGAGTCTATTAATGCATGTCAAAGGCCTTGCTAGTTGGAGCAGTGTGGCCTGTATCACGTGTTAGCCTGATCTGCAAGCTTTCTGCTCTGCTCTTGCTGCTTGTGTGGCTTTCTACCGTTTCCTCGCTCTTGCCATACTCTGCAGGGCTCTTGGCCTGAGTAGTGATGTGCAAGGATGTCTGCAGAGACTCCAGGGCAGTGTTTTGGCCACTCTCCCCTCTGAGCCAAGGCTCCAGCTACTCTAGGCCTGTAACACTGAGCTGCGGGCATGGAGAGAACAAAGCAGAAAGCTATTGGGAGTTTCTTGCTCCCTGTGTAGATTGTGGAGGGTTTGTCTGGTGCTTTTGAGTTAGCTTAATCCTCACCTGGGTCCAGCCTGCAGATGCCCTGGGTCATAGCCTGGTAGCAATGTACCTATGTGCCTGGTTAACTGAAAGCCGAGTGGTTGTAGCTATTTCCTCCTTGGGAAAAAGCAGGTACCTGCTAGCTTATGCTCCCTCGGGTAAGGCAGAGGTCTGAAGAGCCAGACTGCAGCTAGCTTAAAGCATATTCCCTGCATTGCACTAAGACTCGCATGTTGCTATTATAACTGACTGTGAAGCATTTGGGAGCTTTCTCTGCTTTTTCTGTTTGTGTAATAAATCTCTTCTCCTTAAGATGCAGGGCTATTTCCACTCCCTTTGCCCCAGAACTCTGGGTCATGGATGGTCACTTGAAAATCACAGCTCTCCATTCTGGTTAAGCTGAAGTGGGCTGTGGGACCTGCAGCCTCTGATCAAGTGGAGCTGATGGACAGGTGAGCTGGAAGAGCTCCACCTTCTTCCCTGCACCCTCCCTTTGAAATGTTCTGATTTATTTAGGAGGTGCATGGTCCAGAGGCTGTTTCTCTGCTGGGCTGGTGAGATGGGAGGAAGAGGGTGCGCTGTCACTGACAAACGTGAATACCCAGAGAAGCTTGTGCTGATTCCCTGGGCGTTCCTGCTGATGGGAACTGTCAGGGAGGACAATGCATCCAGCCTTTGGCAGCTGATGTTCAGCCCTGCTGTGTTCAGCAAATCTGCTGGCCCAAGTGTTCTTCCCTTGGTGTCAGGGCCTGCCAAAAGGTACTTCTTTCCCTTTTTCCTTTCCCCACCATGAGGCTTTCAGATGCAAAGCTGTCAGAGTTCTCCAGTACCTTCCATCTCCTGGAGGAGATGCTCAGCCAAGCATGCCCCATGCTGCCTGAGATCCACCTGCTGACTCGGTGCAGCCCCAGAGAGCTGGGGCATGTAGGAAAGAAATGGCAAGCCCAGATGGATGGTAGGGAAATGCCACAGGCTACAAAGAAGCTGACTGGTGCTCTCTGCTGTTCTTTCCCACCTTAAATACTTCCATAGCATGTAACCTGTAATCCTGGTGGGGTCCCCTTGCAGGGGAGCAAAGGTGTCATGACCGATGCAGGGAGCAGTGGGACAGCAGAATATCAGAGATGGGGAAGGGACTGGGAGGTTGGGGCTCAAATTCAGCTGAGGCTGGTGTCAGCCTGAGGTTCTCCCAGTTGCTCTGCAAGAGGCTGTCTTGCACAGGGGACATCTAGCCAAGGCAGTGCTGAGTAGGTCACTGCACAACCAGGTATGAACACTTCACAGGGATGCTTGGGAGATGGGCTTAACAGCTAGAGCTCTGGCCCTAAATATAGGTACTTGGTGCCCTGTCCCTTCCAGGTTAGGCTGATGGCAGCCTGGCAGAAGCTTTCCTTGTGGCCAGGCAAGAAACGGGAGCTTCTTTTAAATACTGCAGAAGTAAGGAAATCTCCCTTCCTGTCCTACTCTAAATCCTCTTTTAATCAGAAGGATTAGGCTAGTTATCAGTGTGACAGTGCTGTGACCATCCAGACAGCAACTTTAACTTTTTTATCTTAAGTGATGCGAAGCACTGGAATAAAGTTTATTTGCAGGAAATGTGTTGGGGGAGGGAAGGAGGGGGAATAAAATACTGAAATTGTCCGATTCTCCAAAGCTGATGGTGTTGCTCAGCTGATTGGTGCTTGCTGTGCAAGAGCTTAGGCCAGGTGGGGCATGTGCCTGTTTTGGTGCTGAAATGCATAAAGACACCATGTCCTGCTGTTACTGCTGCAGTGTATGTGGCTGTGTCCCTGCTGCCATGGGAGCATTGGATATAAGGCTTTGTGCTCTCCTGATCTTCTGGTGGCCACAACAAGGATCCGAGCCTTTGGGTAGCATTCCTTGGTGCTTAAGAGCCTCCTCACCTGTCTTGACAAACGTCCTAGGGCTGTTTTGTGGAGTGTTACAACACTATTTTCCACTTGCTCTTTCCTCTAATCTGCTTGTGTGCAAGTGCTGCTGTGTGTGGGTGTGAGGTGTTTAGCCTTTGCAGCTGCATTTGTGAACTGCTCTCTGATGCCTTGAATGTCATAGGCTGAGAAATGCTGGTTTAGGGAATTTCACTCTGCTGCATGGGGTTGGGATGGGGCAGAGCAGCACCTGGAAAACACTTGGATTTTATTTCTATCTCCTTGTGCCAGTCAGTAATGCCTATCTCAGCTCATCTTGCTTGGGAGAGGCTTGTTCCTGACTTTTGAGCTTTGGGCACTTCTTATGGCTGCTTATGTCCTCCAGGAAGCGGATATTTCTGAACTTTCTCCAGAGCTATCACCAGCTTGGAGCATGAATCCCTTCAGGATGGAATGCTCTCATGCTAGAGTCTGGAAATAGCGAGGGACTTCTTGTGGACAGTGATGACTTGGTTGTGTTTGAGATCACTTAAATATCAAGCTGCCTCTTTGGGAGCACCCTTGGCTCAGTCGTGCACTGTTTGAACCTGAAGCCTTCCTTTCAGGGTAGGATCCTTTGACTGGTTACATCTCCCAGACGTACCTGCAGCCATCAACCTCCTGTGATAGTTATTTAACCTGGGAAATGAATCTTTTTCCCTGTTTCAGGCTTCTTCATAATGGGGCAGTGAGGGGGGAAAGGAGGGGAAGGGCTTTCTGCTCCCCTCTCCCAATTCAGCCCCTCAGTATTGAAGCATCCCAAATAAAGCATGCAATGTCTTTAACACCTTGGATGTGCAAATGTTGAGGGGGTTCTATGCAGGTGGCATGAAGTCAGTGGTTGCCCTCAGCTGCTCCCTGAAACCAGATTGTGCCAGACTCCAACTTCAAACTGGGTTTCACAGTTGTCAGAAGAGCTGGCATCAGTTGTCAGCTGCATCTGGCCAGCAGGCTTGAAATCTGGTGGCCCATCAGGGTGCAGTGCAGGAGCTTCTCTTGGCTTGCAGCCGCATGAGCAGGTGCCATCTGTCTGCCATCTCCTTCTGCTTAGAGGGGACAGGCATGCAGGGGGTTTGAGCTGTGCCAGCTGTTGGCAATAGCTCATTTTAATTTCTGTAATGGATCTGGTTCCTGCAGGGATGGTCAAGAGATGGATAAATCACTGAGTTTTGAGAAAAGGGGTGGGGGGTTGCCAAGTGAAGGAAGAGCTCATCTAGTCCCTGTCCAGTTTCTTCCTCTGTCTCTTGCCTCTGCCAAGGCAGGCCCATTTCCTGCAGTCCTGGATGCTCTCCAGAATCTTATAGTTTACCAGGCAGGGGATACTGTAAATCACACTTGGAAGATGCTGAACCAGGGTTTCCAGCCCCTAATAGGATAGACTGAACAGGGGAGGGAGCTTAGGCACAAATAAGTGGGGAATATTCACCCTTGCCCAGAATTAAGCTAGTGGTAGCCTGGCTTGGCATATGTTGAGGCTGCCTGAGAGGAACTGTGGAGTGGAGCAGGGAAGTGGTGAGTTACTGCAGTGTGGTGTTGCACTGTTTTTCATTGCTCTTTCCCTGCCTGTCCCAAATACTGCTCAGCAGCTGGGGGTTGGCTGGCCCTACTCAGCTCCTGGTGTGGTGGCTGGTGAGAGCTGCCTTAGAATGGTGATGGCTCCAGATCAGTGTCCTCTGAGAGGTAGAAACTGTTCCCTTCCCACTCCCTTGAGCTCAAAGAAAGGACCAGGGTCTTCTGATGCTCTAGAAATGCCTTTGGCGAGAAGTAATGTAGGTAGTAAGTGAGAGAGTGGTGCTGGGGTTGCTGCAGCAGTCAGGCTGTCTCCCTCTCTGGGATGTGCTGCCAGTGTGGTACATCCCACCCTTGGGCAGAGAAAAATAGCATCACCATCCTGAGGGTCCCATGTGCTGCTACCCCTGCTCCTGGGTCTGCCAGTTCTGCTGCTACTTCCCTAACTGGTGCTTGCACTCAAAAAAGAAAAGGTCCTTTAGCTTTAGCACGTCAGGTTTGCAAAGCATCTAGCACAGTGGGGCCCTCTGGAAAAAGGGACCTGGAATGTGCTGCCAATACAAAATATTTTCCTTTAAATCTCCCCTTTTAGTTGTCTATGTATCTGCTAATGCTCCCCTGCCCTACCCAGCTTTCAGCAGCACCGAGCATAGTCTGCTGGCAGTCAGCTAGCGAAATGTGGTCTCTGAGCACCTTTTTGGAGATTCTGTAAGCAATGGGGAGCTTTGAGATGCCGGTGGTGTGGCAGTGGGGACCACACATCTATCCAGTCACTTCCTAGGAGAAGTGGTGGGAGAAGCTGCTGCCAACCGTGAGAACCGGGTAAAAGTACCCAGAGCTTATTAGCAGAGAAAAGCTGCTTTGTGCATATGCAATGGCTAAACATGACCCCAAAGCTTACAAATGAGACTGACAAGTGAAGAAAAAGTTCTTGTCCTTTCCTGTGGTACATTTTTTCCTCAAAATCTGGAACCAGGCAGACCAGCAAGGTGCTGTAACCCAGGCAAGGAGGTGGCCTGAAGGAAGGTAGGGCAAAACCCACACAAGCTGATGGGAGCTGAGCTCTGCCTCTAGCACTCAAGCACTGCCCAGGTAAATCAGGTCTCTGGCATTAGCTCTAGGAGGCAGTGCAGGCTTCACATATGACCCAGGGCTTTTGATGTTGTGGTCTAAGTACAAGCCTGTGTGACTGCAGATCCTTCAAGAGCTATTAAGTGGCTCAGTTTGGTTTGCAGTGTTCTCAGCAGCTCTTCTGCCCCTTGTCCCTGTGACGCAATCTTTCCTCTTTGTTTGGAGCTGGTGGAGACCGGAACAAGCTTCATGGCTTGTAATGAGCATGGATAATATGGATCAGAAGTGCTCTGGGAAATGATATTTTCCTTCAATTATCTGTGCTTGTTACTTGTGGCAATGGGAGAAAGTGCCCTTGAAGGTGAAGGGTGGGTAGAGTTCATGCAGAAACAAAACAGCTTTTTCTTGGCTGATGCTTCAGATCTTCTCTTCTCCCTTTGTGCTCATTTAGGCACTAATGCCCAAAAGCTGTGCTTGTGCAGTGATGTTTGAGCTGAGGTGCCCCAACCTACATCAGTCCTGCAGGAATGTCTGCAGACTAGTGCATCAGGTGGTGAAGGAGGGGGAGCTGCAGCATGATTGACTTTTGTGGCCTGCAACTAGTTGCTTTCCTCTCTGGACCTGTTTTCCCCCCCCCCCCCGTTGTGCCTGTTTAGGCTGTAAATCATTCAAGGCAGAGACTCTCCCTGTGTGTGTAGAGTACCTGAGCTGCCATCTCAGCTGGAGCCAGTGGGCACACCGCAGAGACAAGAGCGCAAATGGATGGTGCGGACAATGTGGCCGTGAGCCTGGGAGGCTGCTGTGGCAGTTACTGCGTTGCAGCTGGGCAGATGTCTAAGGACCCAAAGGACTTAGTGTGGTGTTGGTGCTAGCTTCCGCACCAATGCCTCAGCCTTTAGCAGGAAGAGGGTGATGGGAGGGCTGTCATGGAGCAGTGAAGGCTGTCTGAAGCACCTCTCTGCTCTATCACAGGGCCTGAGAGGGGCTTTTATCTAGACTGCTGTGGAATGAAATACCTCAAGTGGGATTCCTGCTAAGATATAGTGGGCAGCTTTGTATCCTTCAGAACGTCTTGCCAGAGATGCATTTTTAGTGATTTAGTATGTGGAGAAACTAGAATAGAAAATGGACTTGCAAATGACAGAGGCTCAGGGAGGTGTGAAGTGGCTTTGGAGGACTGCATTAGGGGAAGAACCAGGAAACAAATTCAGGAGGCAAAATGCAGCGGTGAAGGATTTGAAATGGACAATAAGAGCAAAAGTGTATTCATAGGGATTTGGGAGAGGGGGAACTGCAAAGAGTGGCGAGGTTGTTAACTTGTAATGCCTACAAGGACAGCGCTGGAGTGTAGAGGGTGAGTTATGTCTGAAGGGAACTGGGTGAGTCTGCAAGTTACAGTGGAGAGATGAGTAGCATGTTCTGAGCCCTTCCAGCCTGCCCTGGAAGTAGGGACAAAGATTTTTTTTCTTCATAACACTGCAAGGGAGAAGTAAATGCAAGGAAGAAAACAGGCCTACTAACTAGAACAGGTTTCTCACCAATTTCTTCTACCTTATCAAGTGGCTGAGATGCTGAACATCTTTTTATATCTGCCTTTAGCAAGACTAAAATGTGAAAGGGGAATGAGGGTAAGATGGTAACAAAAGATAACGATACAAAAATAGCTATTGAGGAAAGCTTGAGGGTACCCTGCAAGCATCTCAGATGCTTGGCTTACCTCAGTAAATGCTCCTCAGGGCGTTAGGGGAATTAGTGATTGAACTTAAGTTCAGTCACTAGTGATTGAAGCTGTTGCTTCGCTTCTATATTTTAAAAAAAAAGGTGGGGGGGAGAGGGAGCTGGAGAAATACTAGGGAACTTGGTGCCAGGAGTATTCCCAGTGCATTTGGGTACCACTCTGAGGGACTGACTGCCCAGTGAGCTGTCGCTGGCCCTGTGGGGAGCAGTGTGATGTCTCTGCTCCTGTGTGCAGCTTGACTCAGCTGCAGCTTTGGGTTGCAGCCCTGCTTTGAAGTTACAGCCCAGTCTAGCAGCTGCTGGTCTCTGCCATGTCCCTCCACTCATCTCAGGGAGGCACTTGGGCAGTCTTGCTGTAAAGGTGAAGTGACCAGTGTAACTGGAAGGAGTGAAGTGCAGGTTTCAGCATTGCAGTGGATTTTACAGTAGTGTCTGCACTTCCCAGATGAAAGTGGTTTAAATATGCAAGCAGGAATGAAGGGATGGTGATGTTTCCAAGTGCTGGAGAAGCACAGGGGATGCCTGTCCTGAGCCGCTCTTTAGGATTACTTATGTGTCCTAATTTATTCTCCTCCTGGTCCAGTAAGAACAGCTGACTTGCATTTTTAGAAACAACCCAATCTGTCTTCCTTCCAAATGACCATCAGCCGCACTGTTTTTAGTGAGAACATAGGCTGTCTCCTTGTATGTTAAGCAGAGTTAATGGCAGATGTGGTAACATCTCAGGTGGGCTGGCTGGAAGATGCCCTGTGTTCTCACATAACCTGGCTTCTGCTTCATCTTGGTGGCTGTTCTGAAGGAGGGCACTCAAACATTTCCCTGGCTCATCTGCCCTCTTTGTCTAAGGCTTTGAGCTTATGGGCTTGACTTGGGACTGGGGCAGAGACTGGGCATAACACTTCCACCCTAGGCTAGATTGTTTGCCCTCTTCAAATTCCCAGGGGACTGCAGCAGGTCTCTGGCTGGAAGGGCAGTAATCAAGGTGTGTGTGCCAGTCTGTGCCCTGTGCAAGGGCAGGACGGGCTTGCCAGCTGCAGGAGGAGGTGAGCCAGCAGGCAGAGCAGCCCAGGGCCTGGCTGAGCTGTTATTGCAGGCAGGACATGGCAATTTGGGGCATGTGAGCTAATCCTGAGCCCTTCTAGTGCAGGTGGTGGGGAGAACAAAGGGCATTTAGCAGAAACCTGTCTGAGTGCAGACCAGAGGGGAGTTTCTGCTGCTGTCAGAAACCTCCTACCTCTGCTGGTACTTTTGCATGCAATGATTACGTCCTCCTGATCATCTCTGAGCTTAGTTAAACCAACTGAGTGCTTATATCTTGCTACACAGCAGGCTTTCCAGGTTGCATCTCATTCTCCAATTCTTTTTGGAAGCTGTGCTAGTTATCTGCAACTGAACACCAGCACTGAAAGTGATAGCCAGGAACAGTCTTGTTATGCTGTAGCAAGAGCTAATACTGTGTCTGTGCTGTTCAGGATGCTCCCTGATGTATGCAGGTTTTTTCCCTTTTAATTATGACGCTGCCCTTGGGTGTCCTACCTTACCCACAGGAGCCACGGAGGACACTTGGGGCTGTGTTCTAGGACATGTGATGCTCGTTTAGGCTGGCAAGTGGGTTGCAGTGTTTGGCTCTGCTAGCACACATGTTGCTCAGCAGAGAGTGATTAAACTGGGAGAGGAGACTTGGTGAAGGAGACCCCTGGGACACAGCAAGGTGGGGAGGGTAGCCAAGTGCTCTTGTGACTCTGGGCTTGCAGCTGATGCAGTGGAGCAAGGTTTTGTTTATGCTGTGGCCTTGAGTCTGAGGGTAGGGATGAAATAGTGATGATTGCTTGGGAGGATCTGCTTTCTGCTGACTAAGTAGGTGGAAATTCAGGCAACAAAATTAGCTGAATACACAGTCTGGGCTGGAAGAGGCTCTCATCCCTGGGAGAGATTAAGGCACGTGGTGTCTTACGTAGTGGCAATAGCCCGTGTGCTCTTGCTGTGCCTTGGCGCTCTGAGCTAACAGTTGTTGAACTGTTGGCTTTGTGCTCTGTCTTCATCATTCCCAGCTCCTTTCTGGTGACCAGCTGGGGTTTAATATCTTGTGATGCTCTCAGCCCTCTTTGCTGATCCTTTCCCACAGGCAGGAGTTGCGGGTTCTGCCCCAACCCTTCTTCCCCAGGGCACTTGATCTCTGCTTTGTGGCTTGTTTGGATGCTTATCAGACTTGCAGGGTGTGAATGGTGCTGGGGGACAGATGAGGCTTTGCAAGCCCTGTCCCTTTGCCACTAGCTTGTGCCAAATGAGCTTTTAGCAGTATGAGCTGTACCTGTGAGCATCATATGAGACTCCTCTTAAGTAGCTTTGATTGCATCAGACAACCTTTCTGAGTTTCTGGATGCTAATGCCTGCATGCTGGGTCATGACTGCAGAGCAACAGTTGTCTCAGCCTCTTCTCTGGCACATTGCATCCCAAGGGATGGGATGGGCGCACCTCAGCATAGCGAAAACCAAACACCCTGCAGATCCTCAGTTGTTTCAGTCCCGGATATCTGGAAATCTACAGGATGCTGTTGGTCCTGGCAGCAGTCTGGTGCACAGTGATCCTCCCCTGACTCATGAATTGCAGCCTCAGTGGGAGGCGGTAGCTGACCAGGGCGCTGTAGGCACAGGAACTGTTTCCCACGCTGGTCTGGTAAACCCACCTAAATTCTACAAAACAAGAAAACAGATAGCTTATTGCCCATCTTCTGGAAATGGGTTGTATCTATTGTTCAGTGTAGTGAACTCCTTTCTTAGGTGAAACTACTTTTGGCAGTAGACTTGAACTAAAAACTTTCAGCAAAGCAAAAGATCACTTTACTTGCTGATTTTTCTCAAGGATGAGAGCTCTTCTCCAGAAGCCTATATGAACAGGAGGTAGATAAACACTTGACAGAGCCAAAGTCCAAATAAAAAGCCCCTTGGTGGGGTCAATTTGCAGCACATGGTGAAGTAGGAAAGGACTCGAAGGTGTCTAATATGGTGTTGAAAAGAATCCTTTTAATTCTGCTTTTTGTTAATGTAGCTCCTAATGAGCAAGGAGAAGTAGCTGGAGCCTTAGAGATCCCGTTAACATAATTCACAAAAGATATGAAACTCAAAGGAGCTGCCAAAAACTAGTGAGGGCAAAAAAAAAAGAACGTAAGGAAACTATAAACAGAGGATGAGAAATGAAAACTGCATGCTACTGTAAGGGGGAGTTCAGCCCAAAAGCTTAAGGACTTTGGATGTTTCCTGTGATGAAAGCATCGTGCTTTGAGTGTCTTGCAAATGAACATTTGGGGCCAGATTTTTTTTCCTTTCCGCAGAGCTCAGCACACCCCATGCTCAGCTCTCTTCAACCATCTGCCTCTGAGCATGTGGCTCTCCCACCTGCGTGGGAAGGATTGGGGTGGGGACGATCTCTGAGTGCAGAGCTCTGGGGACACCCTCTGTGCACTGGGGCTTCCAGGTGCTACTGCTGCACAAGAATAGCCCAGATCTTCATGTATTAGCCAACAGCAGCTTGGTCAGGTTCTCTAATGGCTTTTTTGAATACGTAAGGTCACTGACTTCTGCAGTGCTTGCTGGAATTGTACTAAATGCTGTTGAGGAACATGGGTGTCTTGTAAATTTTTTTTTCCCTGTTGTGGAAGTGAATTATCAGAAAAGCAGTAAGGGCGAAGTAGAGGAGTGTGGGAGAAACAGGCCTGGGATTCTCAGGTCCTGCTGACCCTCCTGAATTCAACCAGGGAAACCTTTTGGGAGGAGCTTGAGGTGTGAGTCACCTGCTGCAGAGGGCTGGGAGCCTGGAGCCAGTGCTGGGCTGTTGCATCTGAAGCAGCGTAATCCTGCACAGAGCAGCCAGGATCCCTCCTGTGAGCACTGTGCTTCTGAGCCATGTGAGTGCTGAGCTTGCTGTGCCTCTCCAAGACCACTGGGATGGGGTTTAATAACTAAGGAACTTAAACTGACAGTTTGGTTTCTGGCTCCTCAGTGCTGCTGTCGGTAAAGGCAGATGTTGAGCTGCATCTCTTCCCCTCTGGTGTTCACCCAAAGAGCCCAGCATCCTTGGCTAGTAAATTACCAGCCTAAACTTCTCTGCTGTAAACTGCAAGGTAAATAAATATTCTCCTTCAGAAACCTCCTTTCTGAGTTAAATTGACCCCCTTAGTACTTTCATGCATTTCAAGAAGTCAGAATGGCTCACAATTGAGAACAAGCAGCGTTTAGCTCCTGCTGTGAAGGGAAATGGGCAGGCCCCAGAAAGACTGTCATTTTAGCCATGCTCTTACAAAAGAGGGTGTTACAGTAAACTTGCTTATTTCACTGGAGGAGAATTCAGCAGGCTTGACAGAAACCGGATGAGACAGGCATGGTAAATGGATTTTGCTGGCAGAATTGAAAGCAAAGAAACATGCATGTGCAGTAGCTGGTTAAGAGTTGACTGCATCGTGCAGCACCCAGGAATGAATTAGGGACAGTGAATTAGTGAGCACTGAAATAACATCTGTCTAGCTGCACTTGAGGTCCTGTTCACCTGTGGTGTGCCTCCAAGGGCAACTGAAAGCAGTGCGCGGGTCTGCTGTGCTTAATTGCTGTGCTTCGTTGCAGCTCTGTGTTGGTGCTAGAGGGGTTGGGTGCCTGTCTGGGAGTCGCACAAATGGTGGTGCTGTGTGGTGCTGGGTGTAAAGCACACTAAGAGGTGCCTCTGGGTGCAGCATCCTGTGCTTTCTCCTCAACATGGTGGTGGTCAGGAGCAGATGGAGAGCACTGAGACAGAGCACAAGAGGATGGATGTCTCCTGGTGCATGGCCCCTAAGGGAGGGGTTGTGGAGTCTTCCTAGCGCATCATGGCCTTCATGTCCTCAGTGAGCAACCGATGGGAATCCTGGTGTTGTGTCCTGATGGTTTGCTCCCTGTTCTTGATGCAACCTTGGCAGGGGACTTCCTGGTGAAGTTGGGCCTACCTCCCTGAACTGACAACCGCATTGCAGGCAGAGCGCTTGGACCACTGGGGAGGTGTGCCATCTTATCCATGGCCGTCTCCACAACCGCTTGTGGCAGGGAGTGCTGGAGCAAGGCTCTTGTCCTGGGCTTCTGCAGGCTTTCACTTCTCTCCAGAGCCAAACTCTTTTTATGTCATCTTAGAGACACCCTAAAGGGCTGATGCTCCCTCCCCTCATGGGCTGGGGACTTCCCTTCCTCCTGGGGTGTGAAGGAGGCTCTCAGCTTCAGCCCTGCAGGGAGGTGATGGGGGGGTAGGTGAGAGGAGGGTGAGCAGCAGGGCTGTAAGCAGCACAGTTGTGTCAGAAAAATGTAGATGCTGGGATGACATGTCCTCCTTAATCATACCACTAGCAGAGACCTGGCCATGAGTGACACTGATTGGGTCCAGTGCAAAACAGGACTTTTATGTAGCAAGTCTGACCCAAAGTTAGGAACATGAGCCTAGGCCTTCCACGTCATGGACTTTCCTGCTTCTCTCAAGCACTGAGGCAAAAATGTTCTCTAAAAAGCATTCTCCCTCTTGGTAGTGGCTTTATTTATCCCTGCAAAGGGAAGCTATGTTCTCGGTGCAAATCAGGGTCACTTGCCAGTGCTGTGTCACTTGGCAGGCTGCTGAAGTCTTTTAGAGACAAAGGGCAGAGGGGCTTGACTGGGAGCTGCAGTAGCCGGGTAAAAACCTAATGAAAGAGGCGGGGGAGTCTCCAAGTTGAGGAGGCTGCTTGGGTACGATGGCTTGTAGTCTTGCTGGATGAGCAGTATCTTTTTAACATTAGAGTAGTATATCCTGTATTACAACCATGGTGTATTCACATCTGTAGGCTGTTAATCCGGAAGTGGCTCTTAAACAATTGCTTTGTTTTCTGTGTGTTTGTGGAGTCAAAACACCTGGAATCTGTCTGGATCCCAGATACTGTGTGAGGTACAAACTGCAGACAAGCTGGGACTCTGTCTTGGTTACCAGAATCCTCCTCACTGTCAGAAATGGCTGGAGCTAGAAGCCCCTTCCTTCTGGGGACAGATATTGCCTTCTAATGCATACTGGTTAATGAGGCCAAGACTGGCTTGGCATCATGGTTGGTGTTCAGGTTAAATGAAAGTCCCATACTTCAGGATGGGGAATCTATCTCAAGCTGGTCTTGGTGGAAGGGGTAAGCTCAATGTATTTCTTCTGCCAAAAGTGAAATCCTTCAGCTTGTGAGGTGTATCAGCAGTACTGACAAGACTCGCTTTTGCAGGATGTTGGAGTGCATCCCTCCTGTTTCCAGCCAAACCTGGCATTGCACAGTTCTGTATGGTCCTACCACTGCCTTCCCCTGCTCCTGTGTTGTGCCAGCACCTCTGGCCTTGCAGGCAGCAAGGCAGGCCCCTGCCCCTTGCCTGGGTGGTCCCTCCTCCCTGGCAGCAGGCACCCGGCTGCCTCCTGAAGGGGAAGGGAACTGGCTTGGCTCAGGGCTCCCCAGGGGTCTGGTGGCAGATGGTGCCTTGGGGAGCAGAAGGCTGCCACTTGCCAGCTGCTGCCGTGCTGGCATAGGCTAAGTGCAGAGCCACAGTCTCTGTGGGACTGCAGAGGGGCTTCCCGTCTCTGTGGAGGGACTAGGCTTCTCCTTCCACAGCTACCTCTGCTGGCCTCCAGTTAAAGCCCACAACCCAATGAGGCCTGGGGAATCTGGGCTTCTTGCAGAAGGGGCACCCTTAATGTTGGGTTGTGCATGTGCTGTCATTGCAAAGTGATGGCAGACTTTTAACCTGGTGGCAGCCTGCCTGGGCCCAGCAGCCTGGCAGGCAGCTGCCTGGCCCCGGAACAGACCAGCTGCATTTATTCAGCTGCTTAAGAGGCTTTTGCAGCATCTATCAAGCTTCATGCCACTGCCAGTGCAGTAGGATGCTGTGTGGGTGGTCAGCGCTACAGGTGCAGGGTACCTGGCTGTCAGGTCCTCCCTCAGGGTGCCTGCCTCCTGGCTGGTCTCTTCTCCGTATGAGCTGTGGCCCTGCAACGCCTTCTCCAGGCTGGGAGGACAGGTTAGTCTGTCTGCCCCACGCAGCCTTCTTGGAGTGAACTGTGTGCTTTGGGTGCACTTCAGTGGCTGAAGAAATGTCCTAATTTCTATGCTAATGCATTCCATGTGCTTCCCTGTTCTCCTCTGACATGTTAGTCCTGCTGCCCCACACCTCCTGATTTATCTGCTCTTCCTTGCCTCTTGCATCCCCTTCCTTGCAGACCACCCCCCCAGCTTCCAAGCAACATTGCAGGAAAAAAATGCCTAGCCAGGAGCTGGAGGGGGCAAATCATGAGCAGACAGTGGTATGAGCAGTGGAAGCATTGCCTTGGCCTATGATGGCCCAGCTCGATGCCACCCAGCTCATGCTGGTGCACATACACAGATGCAAGCTCTCCCCAGCTGCATCCTGCCAATGGGTGCTGTCTGAGTGGAGGCAGTGTGGGTGCTGAGGGGATGGTAGCGTGTCTTTCCAGGAACCTGGCAGTGCTCCTTGAGGCCCTGAGGGACAATGAAGGCGCTGAAGTGGTTGGGGCATGGCACAGGGGAGAGGGGACAGGCAGGGCAGGGGATGCACCATGCAAATGGGGACTTTGGTGGCAGGGAGGGAGTGGGCTGAGCATTGTTCCTGCGACATCACATTGGTTTCACATTCCTCATGCAGGAGTGATCAGTGCTTTCAGGGCCAGACAAAAGAGCGGGGAGCTGAACAAAGGCTTGGGGGGGGGCTTTACCTACTGCAGAATAGAGGCAGAGGATGAATTGCTCTCTTGGCAAGCCATGGAGATGGGCTGGCGGTTGCTGGGCTTTAAAGCACCAGCTTAACATTTCTTTCTTTATTTAAAAGTGTGTGTGGAGGGGGGGGGGGAAGGGTGGGAGAAAAGGCTTCCTGGGTGCAGAAGAAGGAATAAATAAAATGGCATGACAAGTATCTGTGATCATCCTGCATTCCCTTGTCTGATTTCCCCAAGTGCTGAGGCTCAACTTATTGCAGAGGTGCAGTGCATCCTCTTAGGCTGACCAGCTGGTGAAGGAGGCTTGACTCAGGTGAGGGTGGAAGTCCCTGACTTCTTTTTAAGGGAACATAGCGATGGGGGAACAGTCACATAAAACTGAATGAATACATGAAACTGCTTTGCAGACCTGGGGGAGGGGGTCTGTCTGCTGTGATGCCAGGGCTGAGTGGTGATGGAGGGAGCCATGGGCTGTCTCGCTTTTCCAAGCAGGAGTGTGAGGGAAAGGCAGGGGAGGTGATGAAGCACTCAGCCTTTTCTGCTGGCTGTTCCCTTGCCTGTTGCTGCAAGGGAAACTCGGTGACTTCCCTTCACTAGGGCAGATTTTTGCTGGAGCTGCAGAGCAGTGATGGGGCATGAGCCAGATGTGGTGTGGGCACAAGTGTCCGTGTGTGTGCCTCCCTGCTGTAGTCTCGGGCTGAGCCCTGTGTCATTCAGTGCTGAACTTGCTCATCTGCTTTCCCATCGCTGACCCTGCCAGGCTCTTGTGCCTGTTGCTGACCATCTCTTCTCTGTACTGAGCCCAAAGTCCCTGCTTTCTCCTGGGTGCACCCTTCTGCTATCCATTCAACTCTAGGAAAAGTATTTTTCTGCACTAAAACACTCTTCTTTGTCTTTTTCCTGCATGTGCATTTGTAGCTCCTTCTTTGCTAATATTAAGAAAAAAAGAGGAGTTGCATCCCTCAAGGGTGCTCTAACATCTTCCATCCTTTCTAAGAAACTTCCTTTTTGCATGTAAGCATAGGTCTGAGCTTCTTCCCTGCCTTGCAGTCACCTCCTGCCCTTCAGCCCCAGCTCCCCATGTGCAGCTCTGGTGCTCCCCCTCCCTCCAACAGTGGCCCCCTCCCCTCCTGCCAGCTGGGACCTCACTGGGTGAAAGGCTGTCAATCACCTGGCTTGTCTGGTGGTTTGTGATGTGCAAAGACTCCCACCAAGGAGTCAAGGGCCAGGCTGAGACCTTTGAACCTGATCTCACTTTTGTCTAAATCAAATGGGAATCCAGGGCCTAGGATGGAGGTGGGGGGAGGGGGTTGTGTGGATGTGGAGGCTCAAAACTGAAAAGTCCCTGGGCTTTCCTGGGCAGAGCTGCCCCAGGCTGGGGCAGAGCTGTTGTGCCAGTGCCTTCTATCTCAGCAGCTTGTGGTGGCGGCTGAAAACCAGCCTTGGGCTGGTGCATCTGGATGGCGGTGGGGAGTAGCTGGAGCAGAGAGGGCAGATTGCTGGATGCAGTGTGCTGCAGAAGTTTACCTTGGATAGTGTAAGCCAGCTTGGCCTTTTTGGACCACCATCAGTGCAAAAGGGAGAGCGTCCAGTCACCATCCCAGCAAGGCTCTGCAGGGTGGACCTGCTGCGTCTCCCTGCTTTGCCTGCTGCTGCAAGGCATCCCTGGCCTGCTGCAGATGGGGCTGGGAGTCCCTCTCTAGGGCCTGAGGGCTGGGCCTGGAGCAGACAGGCCAAGGCTGCTTTTACCTCCAAATTCCCAGATGTTGGAAAAACACTAAGGTGGTGGATGAGGCATCCTGAATTCCCTGTCCCAGCTGCAGATCTCTCCCTGACCTTGAGCAGAGTTCCCAGAAGAAGGCTGAGGCTCACTTAAGACATGCACAAGCTCAGAAATGCAATGGTTGTGTGTGCTTTTGCATCCTGGGGAAAGCCAGGGCTGCTGCCAATGCTAAGTGAGCACAGAGCAGTCCTAATGAGTGACTGCAGTAGCCAGGGCCATGCCTGCCACCTGCGCAAGGCAGATGACACTGTCTGGGGATCTGAGCAGCAACCTTCCTGTGACTAGTGAAGGCAGAGCTGCAGGCAGAGCCACTGGAGTGTGGATTACCAGCTCTCCTGTGCTTTTAGTGAAGTGCCAATGTTTGACAAAACCATTAAGTTAAATTAAGCCCTGCACATTTCAAAGAATTCGGAGACTTCTGGCTGACTTGCTATTAGCAGAGCTGTCTCTTCTCCCTTTTGTCTCTTCCTCCCCCCCCCCCCCCCGCCCCAAACCAATTTAATTCCCTCTGTGTAGCTGGTTTTACTGCTGATATTTAAAAGCAGCATGCTGGGCCTCATGGAGATGCCTGGCATTTGGGATGGTGGTGGTGCTCCTACAAGCCCAGGCGTGCCTGGTGCGTGCAAGCAGGTCCTGCTCTGGTGGACTGGGGGGATGCCTGGAAAGTGCTTGCTTGGGGGTGAGCCAGGCCTCCTGCAAAGCCTGGGCATGGGCTGGCCTGGGATGCTTGCGTGCTGTTGAACCTGTTGCTGCTCAGCCCTTGCCAGTCACCAGAGGGCTTTATTTATGGCCCAGGCTATGTTTTCTTGTGTTGTTTCCAGGGATCAAAGAAGGGCATTCTCACTCCCAGGGGTTCACGGTGCAAGGACAGTGGGAAAGTAGAGAGCATTTGAGTGGGTATAGTGAGAGGCAGTGTCCGTGTTAGGTCACCTTGACTTGTCTTGAGCATAAGCAAAGGGCTTTCAGGAGGCATGGGGTGATGACCTTGCAAATGGATGCATGACACAACTGCTGCCCTGTGGAGCTAGCTTCTTTGTCAGTGGTACTGCTTCTTATACCTACTAGGGAATTACCAGGGCTTGGGGTGATTGCCATAGTCTCATTTGCACAGCTCCGTTACAAATGTTCAAACTGCTGGAAACAGGTTGCTGGTGTTTGAGGCTTGTAGTGCTCTTATCAGCTGCCCTGTGTTCCTGGTTGGTGGCAGTGTGATGGGCCAAGCGCTGTCCCAGCACAGATTCCATCCCATGTGGCAATGCCTGTTGCTGTGCCTGCAAGTTTCAAAATCTTCATTGCAGATGTGGGCGCTGCAAGCCTTGGAGAGCTCAGTTGCAGTGCTGGAGCAGCCTTCACACTGTGCAGCTCTGTGCACAGAGGTGTCTTCAAGCACTTCTCTGTTCCCATGCCTCCTGGTCTTTGCAAGTTGCCGTAAGAACTGCTCTCTTGGGGCATGCAGTTCTCCCTGCATGGAGAGGAGCCAGAAGCTGCTGGAGGAGAGTTTCAGCAGACTGACACAGCATTCAGTCTGGGGTGTGCGTAGTGGGAGTGTTGAACTGGGAAGCACCTTGGGGTGATGACCCAGAGGAAATACAGGGATGTGGACCCTGCTTGTGCAGAAACCCAGCAAGCAGCTCCCACAGCAGTGTCTTACTAGTGAGTGCAGCCCCTTACTGCTGTGTTTCTCTGGGTGCTCATTATTTCCATGTTTGTTAATGCTGATGTGCTCAATTTCATCAGCTCGTTTCCTGGGACAGAGTGCAATCCTGCTCCTTCATTTGCATCCCTGCTGTCTAGCAGTTGCCCAGGCGATGCCAGGTGCTTTGACATCATTACCCAGCCGCCTGGCATCCTCTCTGCCCCATTAACCTTGCAGTAATTGACTTCGAATTGAAGGAATGGGAGAGAACCGTGGTGAAACGGCAGCCGTTTGTGTTGCCGGAGAGCGTGGCTTCTCTTTGTTTTCTGCAGGGAAAACTGGTTGTTAGTCATGGCTCTAACTAGAACGTGGAGAGGTTTTCTTCTCCTCTGGGTGGCTGTGCAGTCTGTTTAAAATATTCCCCACCACCTCCCGGGTGGATGTAAAGTCAAAACTTGTCGGTGGTTGTTAGCAGGAAGACTCGGAGGGTTTGTGCACATACTCCCTTCTCTCAGCCTGGAGAAGGGAAGGCCAAGCCTATGTGTGTGTCTTACTGTTGTCCCCAGATCCCTAAGGGGGGAGAGTAAAGAAGCAGGAGCTGGACTCATTTTGGAGGTGTCCAGTGCCAGGATGAGATGCAACAGTGCAATTCAGAGCAAGGGAATCTATCAGGCACTGAGAAATTTCTGTTCCCTGTGAGGATGGTCAAACACTGCAATAGGGATAAGAGGTGGGAAACCTTGATCCTTTGAGATATTCAGTACTTAAGTGTACCAAGCCCTGCGCAACCTGAGCCAGCTGGTCCTGCTCCAAGCATGGCATTAGATCAGAGATCAGTGCCAACCCAGATTATTCTGCAGCTCTGATTCCAAATCTGTTCTGATTACTTGCAATATTTCAATTTTCCTTTAACTTGAGGTTTTCATCACTCTTACTTAAATGTTTAAGTAGCCTGAAACATCTCTGGACGACTTATTCTCAAAAAGTGGAACTGACTTTTGTCAAGTTTTCAATTTACTCTCTTAGGAGTTGGTCACCCAAGCAGATGCTTTGCTGGAGACCACCTTTTTCATTTGCATTGGCATCTTCCAACAAGTTTCACTGCAGTTTTCTGTAACCTGAGTCAGTTTAACTTACCCACCCTTTGCTTGCACATCACCTAACCTCACCAAGTCGTCTGGTGCTTGCTTGTGAACTGTGCTCCGTGTAATGTGTTGGATTTAATGGAGCTGCCCTGGGAAAACAATGGTGCAAGAGTGGGGATGGAGGCCTTGGTCCTTGGCCACTTTGAAGCAGGGCGGTTGGACTAGATCTCCGGAGATCCCTGCTAACCTCAACCATTCTGTAGTTCTGTGATGTCTGAACCAAGAACCACCTGTCCAGCTCTGGCCGAGTCCTTGTCAGGCTGGTCTATGCAGTGCAAGCAAGTGTTGTTTCTGCTTGTGCAAGGAAGGAGCTTTGCACATGCTTCAAAGCTGGGAGGTGGATGGGGTAAAGGGATGCAATATTTGTAGCAGAGCTTTTCTCTTCCTTGGGCTTTGAGAGGAGGAAATCCTGCCCACTCTTGTTCTGAGTTTTGCCAAGGGCAGAGCTGAGAAGTTTGTGTCAGGAGGGAATGCTTTAGCTCTAGGATCTCAGCTGACCTGCTTCTCTTGCCCAAGAGCTGACTTGCTCTTCTGTGCCTGTCTGGCAGGATCTAATCCTGCCCTTTGTCACCCTTCCTTCTGCGGAGTGCACAAGTCTGCACAGGACCGAGCTGAATCCCAGGGCCTTGTTGCAGTGCAAACCTTTAAATGCTGCTGGTATGTGATGATGGGGGAGGCTGTTCATCTCTCCCAAGCAAGAACATTGCTACTGGGATGGGGAGCCCCTGGGAAAGGCTGTCACCCTCAGTTGCTGCACTGGAGAAAAAGGCTGGTGGAGGTGATTGCTGTGTTTTGTGGCTGCTGGCTTTAGACTTGCACTGGGGTCTGACTGTCAGCTGGAGGAGGCTGCTGGAAACCTCCAGTTCTCACAGTGCTTGGAGGCAGGGGAGGGCTAGGAGATGGGAAGTATTAAGCAATCCCAGAGCTGGTCTGCACTGCTCAAGCTGGAAGCAGTGTGCCTGTGTCCAAAGCATCTTTCCTGGTGAGCGTGGGCTGTTGGTAATGCAATATCATGCTAGCTGGTGCTGTTCCCCAGAGCCTCCTGGGCCTGGTTCAAGGAGGCTTGCGGGGCTGTGCTCCCCAGCTGCTGCTGTTGGGCTCTCTGTCCTTGGCTGTGCCCTGGGCTCTGCTGGAGAGACGCAGTACCGAGTGTGGGCTGAAGTGCCTGGGTGTCCTGCTGCATCCAGCATCTTAACCTCTGTTGGTGTCCTGGGTTCACCCAACTGCAACTCCCTTGGCCCCACTCAGCATGACAGGAGGATTTGTTCCGTCTCTGCAGTCTTGGTGTGTGGGGCACAGCTCTGCTCTCATTTCTGCTAAAGCTAATTAATGGCTTAATTTGTAATTAAGAATTTGCTGCCTTTTCCTTTTGGAAAGGCTTGTGGAAGGAGCCAACACAGGCTCGTTGTCTGTGATGTGCTGCAGTGAACTGCTGATGAGCTGGTGTCAGGCCCCCCAGACTGCAGCCTGGGGTGGTCCCTCTACAGAAGGGAGATGCTGAGTCCTTCCAGTCCCTCTTTCTCTGATATCTCTCTTCTGGAGCACTGGGTGTGAGACTTGTCCCTGCAGCACTCCTGGGGAAGTGGCACGGATGAGCCTGGCTGTGTTCTCTCATTTTTGGGAGCAGAGCTCCTACAAAGCATCTGGGGATGCAGCCTATGGGATCTGGCCACCAGACGCAGGTACTGGGAGTCCCTGTGTTTGGCTCCCATTGCATTGAGCTCCCTGTCTGGACTAGTGCTGTTTACCCTAGTTTCAAGCAGGGACTAATTACTATAAGTTAGGTCTGGCTATGTGTGCTCAGCTGGCCTGCAGAAGAGGAGGGGGGATTTGTGGCGTGTGGTGTTGGACAGCAGCCCCAGGATCTCAGAGATGTTACCATGTGGTGGGCAGAGTCTTCAGCTGTGTCTTTGGAATAGCCCTTACCCCCTGGGAAGGGCAGGGCTGCAGGGTCTTGGTGCCTTAGTCCCCCTGTGAGTGGCTAGCTCTATCCCATCTATCCCAGCATGCTGCATGCCCAACTCTATCTGGGACTAGGGGCTTCCAGTTATGCTGAAGGCTACGGCAATCTTTCATTTTTCTCCCTCTTCAGTTTATGGGCTCAGCCCCCCGACACTGTTCTTGTGCTGGCTGGGGTCAGGGGGTGTTGTGTGATGCTTGCTGGCTGCCTGTAACATGCTGAGATTTGGGAGATGGGTTTGGAGGTTGGTTGGAGCACAGGGAGACGGCTCTGGCAGGTGAGGCAGGCTGTGCTGGAGATGAGCCTGGGAACCTGTATGACTAATGCTTTTCTGCCTTTGCACCCAGGAGTGCTGGCTGGTCCCCTACTATACTCATGCTGGAGTGAATCTTGCTTTAATTTATGGCAGTATGATGCAGGGATCTCTTGCTGGAGGGCTTTGGGCTTTGCCTGACGCCCTCTGTGAAGAGGGGCATGCGGAGCAGTCTAGGTGCTTCTCCTGTCCCCCTGTGCCTGTAATGCTGCTGTAAGAGCCAGCCCAGCAGGTGGGCTCCCTGCACATGGCAGGTATCTGGGCGCTGCGAGGGGCTGGCAGGACCTTGCTCTGCTCTGTGCATGGGAACCACTCCAGCAACACAGGCTGCACACTGGATGGGGCTGTGTCCTGCAGCAGCAGACCTGCTTGGCAACTTCTTTCTGCAGCTCCGACTTCTGCTATCTTTTTTCCAACTCTCGATGGATTTCCTTTCCTCTTTCCATATGGCTTATTGTTTTTTTTCAGGCTGCAACATGACTACACCAGTTCATGGCAGTGTCTGCAAACTCTAGCCTGCCGAGTGCTTTTTGCATAGGGAGCAATGGTTTCTGCGGTGAAGAAAATCGGGGTTGCCCTGCTGAGGATGGCAATGAGTAAGAGGAAGAAGGCAGCCTGTGGAGATGTGACTGGCCCAGGGCTATGCATTAGGGGTGACCTTAGGCTTCCTAATTTCCCTATGGGTATCTTAACTACTAACTGTGTTTCCTCTCAAGGTAGCCTTCTGGCCAAAAGAGGTGTATTGTCCCGCAAGGAGGAGCATCATGTGATGATGATCTCTTTCCTACTTCTTCTATGCACCTTTTTCTCTAGTCTTTTTGCCTGGACAATCAGTTGCTGCTTCATTTTCTGTGAAAACTGCAACCAGAGTGAATGTGTTCAGGGAGAAACACATTTCAGTGCTTCACCTTGGAAAGGAGAAGGTGTGATATAGAAAATGCTAAATGGACATGCACAGCATAAGGACGACTACAGAATGGGGGGAAGGATGCCAGCACTGGGGGAGCCTATGCATGTCCCAGGCTGCATGGGGGACATGGCTGTCTGAGGAATAGCTGGTCTCATGTCACTCCAGCTGTGTGATGCAGCTGGGTTTAAGGGTTTATTTATTTTTTAATATTTCAAGACTTCTCGGTGCTCAGCTGTCCAGGCTGAGTGTTCCCTTAACATTTGATGCCCTTTTTGCAAAGGGAGAGGTCTGCATCTGAGTTGCTTGGCATTCATTTGCTTTCCGGTGGATCTCCTGTCTAGAAAGGTCTGTAATTGGGGGGCAGAAGCTGAGTTAATTTGTGCCAGAAGGCAGGCAGGCGCACTTCGTCTGGTGTGCTAGATTCTTACAAAAATCCCATTTGAGGTATTTTTTTTCTCTACTATTAGTGAAGCTGTGCTAAGGTACATGGTAGCCTCCTTCAAAGGCTCGGGGAAGACAAAGCTGGTCTTAAAGGTGTGTGTTAGACCTCTGCTCCGTTACAAACGAGCGCAGCTATTGCATGGCTGAAGTGGGCCCTTTTCCAGAGTTTTGTTGCTCTGTGACTAACGAAGAAATGCTCTCGGACCGTTCCATGGGGAAGCAAAGACAGGCTCCAAGGGTCAGTTTGCAACTAGATTGGGTGAAACATTTCTAATTTCCTGAGAAAGCACCAGAGTGTCTTTAACTCCTATTTGAATTGGCTCTAGAAATGATCAGGTGATGGGATCAAATGGTCTTTAGATACAGTTTGTCTAGGGAGAAGGATAGTCTAGAAAAGCAGCTGGGTCAGGGGCTCCTAGTGGTGTAAGTGCTGCAGAGGGGGAGGTAGCCGTGCTATGTGTCTGCAGGCTGTGGAAACAGTGGCTATTTTGGTCTGGAACTTGATTACATGAGAACTTTGCTCTTCCTGGCCTAAGTGCCAGACCCGCAGGGAGTCTCCTAGGTCCTCCCAGCCTTGCCACCTCCCCAGAATGCTGTTAGCAGGGAGCTGTAACAGGGAGACCCTGCACAGTGCAGGGAGCTGGCAGTGGGCTCTGGGGCATCCAGGGCAGACATCCCATAAAAGGGGGTGCAGCAGCTGTGGTTAGTGAGGAGGTTTCCCATGGCCTGTGAGATGGACCAGGGCAGTGCAAGGATGGAGCAGAAACATCCCAAAAAGCATCTGAAGGGAAGGCACTTCCAGCTGCAAATCTGGAGGAGATAAAAACCACGAGTGCTCATAAACCCTGCTTGCTTTTAAGAAACTGTCTGTGACTCAGTGCTCCTCTGTGCTTTGGAGATGGTGTTTGTGCAGTTCCTAACTCATCCCAGCCACGGGGCTGGCACCAAGGCCCCAAATGCTCTTTTATCATGCCCCGCGGCAACATCAGCACGCCTTTGACAGGTAGAGGGTGATTGCTTGGTACTCGTGTTGGCATCTGGGCTTTTCTCTTGCCTCCCCGGAGGGGTGAGAAGCTGGGCTGGGCTGGGGCCAGGGCTCCATCCAGCCCAGGAGGGAAGTCGGAGTGGATGTGCTGTGCCAGTTTCAGCTGGTGCCGATGCCAGAGTTGCGCCGCTCGGCGGAGCGGTTGGTGCTGGTGGAGAGCCGGCTGCGGGCTGCACGGAGTTAAGCAGGCATTGACAGAAAACAGGAAGAGGACAAAAGCAAGCCTGCTGTAATTATGTAGCATTTATTATTAATACGCTGGAATTGCTGGAAGCAGCCGCTGTAATGTGAATACTGATACAGAGGTTCAGAAGACAATTTAGCTCTCATCTGTCTGTTTATTAGCTCCCTCAGCTCTGGCAGGCAGTGAACTAAAGCCTCATTTGCTCCTGCCTTGTTGCACCCCCTCCTCCTTCTCCCCCTCAAACTCTTTATCGTTTCCATAAAGGAACCTGCTCTTTGTTTGTCTTCCCACCGGGCGCCGCAGCGATGCATGGTGTGATCTGAGATGGCAAAGCCCCGGCAGCGGGAGAGTTTAATCCTTGACCTGAGCCTGTCTGGTCATGAGACAGGACCTGCGGAGTGACGCTGGGCTGCGTGGAGCCGGTGTCTTTCCTAAAACAGAGAAATATCTGCAGCTTGTGCTTGCAGCAGTGTCCCAGCTCCCTGGGTTCAGAGCTGCTCAGTCCTCTGGGCTCGGCTTTAGGAAGGCCTCTTTGCATGCGCTGACGCTACCCGGGGTCTCCCCGAGTTGCTGGATGAGTAAAGCGATGGCACTGAGAGGAGAGCGCAAGGGAGCTGTGTGCTGCTTGAGGAAGACATGCGGAAGCTGGCTATGAACTAATTAAAGGCTGCTGGGGTGGAGAGAGGGAGGGGAAGTCAAATCAGCTGTCAGGAGATGCAACAGGTTTCCTTTTTCTGCTGTGACATGGTAGCATCTGTCATTCTAGCTTTTGCTGGTGTTTCTGAGCTTCAGGTGGGGGGGGGGCATTTACATATCCCAGGCATATAGGACATCCGTTCTGCTTATGTATTATACAGTAGTTTAGCTATTGTCTTAATCCTCTTTAATCTAAATGATGAATGATGTAGATTGCTCAGACTCTAAGCCACCAGGGTTTTTCTTGCACGCAGATTAGTCGGCTCGCTAGCTAAATATTGGGGCAAACAGTGTAAATCCATGTGGATAAGCCTTTCTGGATTGAATAGGATAGAAGGATTTTGAAATGGGTTTAGACACTGTTCTGTGTTTCTTCACTGTGTCTGTGGCTGCATTGCTGCCAGGACTGATAGTGAAGGGACCTTGACAGCTGCTGATCTGCAGCATGGATGCCAGGGTGGCTGAGGAAATAAAGCACCCAGAGCCTCTTGGTCAGTGCTTGTTATCAGATATGGATGGTGGCTGGAGAGCGAGTTGATCAATGCAGCTTGCTTCTCTGCCACCAGGATTCATCTATTTGCTAGTTTAGCTGGGAGGAGTCTGGCCCAGACTTGGAGCCTGCAGTGAGATAGCCCAGGCTGGGAGGACTGGCCCTGCCCTTGGTTAGTAACCTGGGATTTTCCTTGCGCGAACAGATCGGTGTGGCTGGTCTGAGTTTATGTGGTCCCTCCAGTCCTCAGCCCTGGGGTGCCATCCTGGGAGCCCTGGCTTGGAGCAGAGAGCGTGGTCTGTAAGAGAGGCAGCTTGTCTGAGCACGGGATGGATGGCAGCTTTTTTCTGCTCTGAAGCAGAAGGGTTTAAATCTCTTATTCATCTTCTGAGTCTGTCAGAATTGTGTCAAATATTTTTGACAAGCACAAATGCCATTTGCTTCAACTTAATGTTTTTTCTCCCCCTTCTCCCCCCCCTCCCCTCCCTTAACTGAGAAGAATTGTAGTTTGATTTGCAAACCCAAAAGCTCCTTGGGCGGGGGGAAGCTTTAAATAGTTGTGAGTTGGCTGTTGCAAGGGACTTTTAGTTGATGTTTTGAGCCTCTGAAAGCCCTCCAGACCCTCATTTCGATCATGTGATATCTCCTTTTGTGAAGCTTTCTGGGCACACTCTTCTAATGAAGAAACCATTGTTGCTAGACATCTTAACTAAGTGTGCTTTTTCTAGTCCCATGCCATTTTGATACCTTCCTCTTGGGAGGAACATGAGAGCATGCAATGGGCTTGACTCAGTGCAGGTGAAGAGCTGTACTGCTGGGTGTCTGGTCTCATGATAGCCCCCTCACATAGGAGATGTCCTGTTTGCATTTCCCTTGCGCAAAGCAAATATACCGCAAATAAGCGCACATTCTGGTTTTGGGGTGAGGGGTGCCTGCCCCATGACATTGTTAGTCTATTCTGCAGAACACAAGCACAAGCTCTCTTTGAAGACATGCAGGGGTATATCTGTGTCTGGATTTTAACTGGTCTCCCAGCTGAGCAAAACTGGGTTGAAATTCCAGCTGGATCATGGCTGGCTATGGAGAAGGTCTGGGTGCTACAGCCAGTATTGCAAATTGAAGCCCCTGAGCAGTAGTGTGGAGTCTCTTGGGCTGGAACAGACTGGGCCAAAGCATAGGATAGTGCAGGTTGATGGAAATGAGTCCCTTCAAGATTAGGGCATGTCTGCTTTTCCCTGGGTCTTCCTCTTTGGGGATGGATCTCAAAATCTAATCCCTTGCTGAGCATGGGAAACCATGCTCAGTACTTCAGTGCTTACTTCAGTGCAAGCTGGGAGGAAGGCAAAGTAGTGGGGTGACCCTAAGACCCATCACCACCCTCATCCCACAGCTGAGAGGCTTATGTGCAGCCTGAGTTAGAAGCAGCTTGTCTAGCAGGAGACCAAGCTGCTGCCTTGGTGGGCTGGGGCTAATGTCCCCTGGGAGCTGTGGGGAGGCTGGCTGAGTCATGTGGTAACACAGGTCTCGGGGATGCAAGTGAGGTCAGATGTCTGCTCAGAAATGAGATTGGCGATGATGCCACCGTTGCTGACAAATGGCCTGTTGTTACTCTCTGACTCATGGAATGAAGAGGGCAGTGATGGAAGAAACCCATGAGGTCACTTAGAGCATCTCTCCCTGGGGAGCCATACATGATGATTCTTGCACTGTGGCCATAGTGCATCCATCATCGCACGCTGTAGGTCTCTTCCCACAAGGCTATCCTGTGCCTATCTGTGTTGCTTTGGGTGTATGGTCAGCTAGTGGAAGTGATGGTCCAGGGTGGTCCAAGCTCTTGCACGTGTCCAAATTCGGTATCTCCCTCCTGCCAGGATGGCTTGCCCTTAGTTGTGTTTGGAGCTGATGGCACTTTTGCCTTGCTCAGGACAAGCAGAGATTTTTCTTACAATGAACTGTTCTGTGCTTTCTGCTCCAAAACCTCATCTGTGAGCCAGCCCCGTTGCCCAAACCGCTTGAGCCCTGCAGTCCCTGTTGCTGTGATGAATCCCCCTGGTTACAAGCACAGAGAGAAGTAAAAGGCTGGATTCCTGAGCGTGCTGTAGCTCCAGCTTAGCAGTGATATGAGCAGGATGAAGGCTGGAGCAGAAGCTTCTGTTTTCGGTCTGTTGCAATACCATTGTGATACATAAGGTGCTGTACTGCTAGGAAATGTTGTTGTTGGGAGCTGGGTGAGACCTGCTACCCAAATCACACCTTTGGCACTTGAGACCTCGTTGAGTGCTGCATGGTGCCTGAGCGTTGCTCAGAGTCAACTTGCTCGGCTCTGTCCCTGTGCATGCTTCTCCTGTCTTGCTTTGAGTCTCTTTTCATGCTCTTTAAAGAAAGGCACTCTTTCCTCAGCCACAGTTTCCTTGGAGATCACTGTCTCAGCAGTTGGGACCTCCTGCACTCCTAGGTGCTGGTGGGGACCCTACATGTTTGCAAGCTGCATGGGGAAAAGTTGCATTTGGGGAGCTGCCAGGGGTGTTATGAGCATAAGCTTTGTGCCTGTGCAGAGGAGAACAGGTGACTTTCTCCTGTAACTGTTTAAGGTTTTATCCTGATGTCCTGAGGAAATGAGGTGCAGGGCTGGGGGAGGTGGCGAGCTTTGGGACAGATTTTCTGGTTGTGTGATGACACTGGAGACACAGAAGAGGGTGCTGGCTAGTGCCCTGCTGCAGTAAGGGCTGCTGCGAGCTGAGCTTCTCCAGGATCCTTCCCACCCTCCCTTGCCTCTGCTGCTGAGCTACTGTTCATTTTTCACTTTCTTTTTTTTTCTTTCCCCTCTCAACTGGAAGAAGTCCTAAATAAAGTTGCTGTCGCTTTTATTTATGGGTGCAGAGGAAGAGACGGACAAAAAGCCTGTGTGCTCCTGACTGCCGCAAAGGAGACGGCAGTCTGTCTTCGCTGGCGATCGATCCAGGCAGAGGCAAGCACCCTCCTCGGGCGGTCGGGGTGAGCGCACTTGGCACCTCCGCCTGAGTGCCCAGGGGACGTGGGGAGGCTGGGTGGAGCGGGGGGCTCTGCTTCCTGACTCCTGGCCATGGAGGTCTCCACGGAGCAGGCTTTTCCAGAAATGCTGAGCACCTGTCCTCTAAAAACTGGGACCCCCCCCAATTATAGATGCATGAACTGACTGCCTTAAAAATCCATCACAGGCTGCTTGTCTCTACCTTGACTGGTTTCAGTGAGGTCAACTTTTTTTTAATAACTTCTGGACTTCGGCAGGGAAAACTATTTCCTTCAGGAAATAATATAATTAAGGTTGCCTGACACTTCTGATTATAAGACCCTGTCTTCAGTTGCTTGAAACTATGCCAGCCTTTAACCATTTGGACTGAAACTTTGCATGTCTCTGCCTCCGGCTGAATTTTTTTGGAAAATTTTAGCAAAAAGAGTTTTAAGCCACTCTCAGAATGTGGTTTGGGGGAGAAAAAGGCATTTTCTCCACAGCCTGAAAAAAGAAATTCTTGTAGTGGTTTTACTGAAGAAAATCTAGTACCTTTGTGCTGTGAGACCGGAGCCTGATAGTTGTCAGCAATGTTTTCGGCCAGGTGTTGGGGATCTGCCTGTTGCTGACACCATGAAAATCCACCTACCCTGTGCCAAGTTGCGAGCCTCTGAAAAATGCTGCTGCGTGGGTGTATTATATATAGCGTGTGCATTGAGGTGCTGGTCACAGTTCAAGTCTTCAAGAGCTGAATTGAGTTTTGCTCCCAGAGCAGAAACTGCACTTCTTTAAGCCCCTGTGAACACGCAACCTCCATTCCAGCTCTTGCAAGGCTTGGCTTGTCACTGGGAAGACATAGGCCCTGGTGTCTTTTTGCTGTTGATACAAGTAACTTCGATCATAGATTGATGAGTTTATGCCTGACTTATGCTGTCACTGGAGAAAAATTTTTGGCAAATGCTCTGCACTTTTTCCCCCCTTTTGCAAGAGGTAGCTCAGTAATCCACCAGACTTTGCTGTAGTGCACAGACACCTCACATGGACTGGAAGCTGCCCAGCGCTGTGGCAAGGGGGGTCCATGTCAGGCCACATTAATCTCCGGAAAGGGGAACTGGGTGCCACCATGAGCCAGCAGCTCAGATATGGGAGTTGGCTTCTTCAGAGCTACCTGTTATCTTTTTGGGGCACTTAGGCATGTTCCCACATGCCTTCAAGGATCAGCTGTGCAGGGACATTTGGGTGTCAGTAGCTGTGCTATAGCAGACTCCTGGCTAAATGTCCACCTTTTCCAATAGCCTCGTTTGGGTCCTGGTGGACCACAGCTTTGCTGCAAAGCAAGCTGCAGCATGCAATAGGTGCTGGTTTTCCTTAATTTTGCAGGAATGGGACCTGTTTAAACAATTAGTGCTTTTGCATTGCGACAATTGCATGTCCCTCGTAATTCAGCCCGTTCCTTAGGAAATGGCCAGAACAGAGTTTGCATTAGTCTGCGCTAGCTATGGTTGGGGTTGTTCCCCATTTTTGATGTAGTCCAGCCTGCACAACTCTGCACTTCCTGTGCAGCTGGGCTGTAGCTCAGGCTCTGAGCTAGGCTCTTCCATTGGAGACCTGCTGCAGGCATGCTGGACACCTCCAAAACCTGAGTTTGACCCTGATTTGAAGTCCTTGGATGGGTTCTTGAAAGGCAGATCCAAATCCCATGGGAGAAGCTGGCCTTGTGGACCCTGTAGCAGGGTAGTTTGTGCACCTTTGACCCATCCCAATGGGACAAAGAGTTGCAAGGGGACACCAGTACTCCTGGTGTGCGCAGGTCTGCAGGGACATTTCTTGGCCAAGGCCTCAGGAGTTTGTTCATTGTCCCCCCCATGTAGCGCCCTGATCCTTCCTTGCTCCTGTGAGAGCTGCAGCTTCACACCTTGAAGAGAGAATGCTGCAGATGCCTCCCCAAAGGGTGCCCGGCACAAAGGTCCCATCTCCATTCCCCTGCCTCCTGGAGCAGCAGCCCAGGCAAGGACAAACCAGCCTCACCATCCACTTCCAACCTGGCCTCATCTGATCCGTTTCATCTGTGATTTGCAGCAGCAAAGAAAAGCATTGGCGTCGCTGAGCGAGGGGAGAAGCTCAGTGGGGAGGAGTCCCCTCACCTCCTCGGTGGTTGCTTGTCAGCTCTGGGGTGCTTGGCGGAGCGTGTTTTGAGGGATGGGGTGTTGTGTGTTTTCAGTTTAGGGCAGCTGGAGTTAAATTTTTCTGTGGCTGACACCTGACAAGTGTGATAAATAGCAGCACGCCACGCGCTGCTGGCATGACAAACGGTCTGCTTCCCTCCTTTTAAGCTCTGGGAAAACTTTTTAATTATTTCCCAGTGCTTTGCAAATGAGAGCTTCTCAATCAGGTGCCTAGTGGAGTTTGCCTTATTTATGTTTTGTAAGGCTTTGAGGGGTGGGCTTGGGGCTTGCAGTTCTGGTTTCTTTAGCTGCTCCCCGGCCCGGTTTTTGTACGAGGTCCCACAGAGGGTGCTGGTGGAGCTCGTTGGTTGGGCGCTAATTAAAGAGCGTTGTGCTCTGGGCGTGGAAGTCACTGTTGGGAAAGTGTCTCTGTAGCAGTGATGCTGAGACTTCTTCCTCTTGCCAGTGGAATTTGACTCCTTCTCTCTGTTAATAATGCAGAACCATGAGACTTTTTTCAATGTTTAAAAAGTACATGTGCCCGTGAGGGAACAACTCAAGCCACAAGAGCTAGATAATGAGCACAAACCTTCAGATATGACCGATAATTTGTTTGTCTAATGCAAAAAGCGTATTTGTTGCTGTAGGCGAAGGCACTGATGGTTACAGTAATGCCTTGGGCTCTCTTGTTCCTGGCTGCGTGTCAGATACGGCACAAAGTCTCTCTGGTTTACAGTCCTCGGAGTCCAGGCTGCAAAGCTATACACAGGTGCTTTCTTCCTTCCCCTCCTGGATGCAGTAGGATCGGCCTCTCTGTGTGATTCGACACAGGTGAGGTTTTGCAGGATTAGGGCTTAGCTGATGCAAGAGCTTGTGGGCAAACGCTTTGGTGCTGGGTTGACTTCTTGCTGTTGCTACGCTTTTTTTGGCTAGGGAGTGTTGTTGTCTGTCTTCAAAGAACATTAGAGATGCCCTAAGCTGCCGTGTGTTCTTCCCCACTCCCCCCCTTCCCCTCTTGTGTCTCTAAAAACAAATAATTAAGTAAATACATGCTTTGGGGCTGGACTGTGACGCTCATGCAGAAGGGCTCTTCATGAAGACTAGCTGCGTATTGACACTGCTTACCCCCAGCTGTCAGGACTGGAAAGCAGAGATGACCCCATTCCTTGGTGTTTTTTTTTAAATTGAAGCAAATGCAGAGCTTCCACCTGATAACCTGACAGGTTGTTTCTTTTTCTTTTTTTAAAGAAAATTGCAGTTCTGAGCAGCAAGGTTTGGTCGGTCCCAAGCAGCAAGGAGGATCCCACAGAGTTTGAGAAACTGGGCACGCCCCAAGGATTCTGGACTGGTGGAGAGGTAAGAGGTGGATTAAAATGACTGTTTGTTTTGTTCTTGGTCTATATGCCGTGTGCATCAGAGCTGAGAGCCCAAGCAGATGGGATGTGTGTGCTGTGGGGTGCTTGAGCTCACTGGTCAGTCTGGCCTCAGTCCCTAGCGCTGCCTAGCTGTGGTGGTGCTGCAGTGAAAGCATCTCCTGGCTAGGACAGGGTTTATTCATTAAAGTGCAGCACTGCATGTATGTGGCAAGACACTGCTCCTTGCTTTAGCGTCTCAGCTCCCCCAAGGAGCATGCAGACCGCTTGATGTGCGACCTTTATCCCCACCGGAAAACAACTGCGGTGGTCGGAGGGTTGCCCCACTTCTAGGACTTGCTGCGTCCGTGCTTTGTACAGGGCTGTGATGATGCAGCGTTGCCTCTGGAGATGTTTGGGGTCATCCTCTCCAGGTCGTGTGGACTTTGCTGGAGGTGTGAGCGAGCAGGACTGCCTTGTCTGGGGGTGCTGGCAGTCTCAGCCCTGCTGGGGTCTGGGGCAGCTGGCGCTCTGTGATGCTGTGCTTGGAAAATGAAAATGCTGAATTAAAATTTAACAAGTCCCTAAATGCCAGACAAGGACGTCTGAAATGGAAATTGTCGCCGTTTGCCTAACGCAGCCTCCCACTTAGCTAGAATCGCATGGTTTTAATTGTATTGATCTTGGAAGAAGCAACACTCTGAAGAGGGGAAACTGTTCACCAAAATGTCAGAAAGCATCATGATTTCCCAGCTTGTGCTTAGGGGGTCTCTTCACTCCAGCTCTGCTGCACTCTCCCCCACCACGTGTTTCCCAGGGTGTTTTGCAGCCCCGTTCATCCTGGAACGGCCAAGTCCTTGTCCTCTGAGGCAGTGGCAAGGGCAGAAGTGGGCGCTGCAGAAGTTGCTCTATATTTATTCCGGTGCTGATGCCACGGGAGCTCAGCCCTGCATGTGCCTGCTGCCTGGAGGCTCCCTGCGGTTTTGAGCTGCTTCCCGCTGCCTCAGTTTCCCAGCAGCCCAGCTGGTTCCTCTCCCATCCGTGCTGCTGGTACGATTCCTCACTCCTCCACAAATAGAGAGCGCAGCTCCAGGAGGGTATGTCACTAATAATACCAATTACCGTTACACACTGGTTACAAGGTACGCTGGCAGTAATGGGATCCAGGGGGATGAAATGAAAGCGATATAATATGCTGAGATAAATTAGCGTTGTAAAATTAGCCATGGGTCTAGCGAGGGAGCTGACAAATGTGTTGCAGCTTCGTTACGAGCTCTGAGCTCCACTGAATTGGATTTAGTGGCCCAGAGCAAAGCAGATAGGAGCAAGGGGGAAAGAGTTTATTTGGGGGGGCGTCTTCTTACACACATGCTAATGGTTAACACTACTTGTTTCTCTCCTTGGCTTTGCTGAATGATACGTCCCCTGGCGCTCGCTTGTACACGGCAACAGAGGAATAAAAGCCCAGTGCTGCTTGCGTGCTGTCAGGAAAAGCCCGTGCCTGGCAGAAGGACAGAGCAGCAGCTCCATGTGTGTTTTGGACCCTTGCAAGGGCAGAAAGCCGCCTCCCTCCCTCGGTGCGGCTTGACCTGCTTGCCCACGGGGCAGGAGGGTCGCTCGAGCCAGACTGGCCAAAAGGGAGATTTGCCCCTAATAAAGGGCATGGGACCCCTTTTCAGTCCAAAGGCACCTGTTAGCCTTCCCTTGCTAGGACGGTGGGTGGAAGTGGGCGGAGGAGATGCTTTCCTGTGCCTTCGGAAATGGATGTGGCCGGTTCCTGCGGAATCCGCTTCCCGGGGGCTAATTAGACAGTGAGAAAGATGGGCTCAGCCGGAGGGAGGCACATGGTCCCCACTGGCGAGCGATAAATGGCCAGCAAGAGCCTTTTACAGATTAGTAAATGCAGGCTAATGGCATGTTTAATGGCTGGCATGTTACACAGGATCTGGGGAGTGGCAGGCATGATTTAGGTCTGGCTTAATAAGGCATGTCAGGTAGCTCATTTAAGCAAAAAACAACACGTGAGGGGAAAAAGCCTGACCATGCTAAGCCATGCCCTGCAGTAGGGCTCAAGGAGGGAGTGAGGCTCGGCTGGCAGGGGGCTGGTGAGAGGTCTGCTGCAGGAAGGAGCAAGCAAGGGAGAAGGATGCAGCTGTGACACTTTCAGGGTATACCAGCCTTGGGGCATGCTGCCCTGGCATGACTGAAGGGGCAGCAAACTGCAGCAGGACAGAGGGAAGCCTCTAGTGCTGACTTTGCTGCTGGAAAATTAGTAATGTGGGACCCTAGTAGGGAACAGGAGGAAAATGAGGTAGCGGGCAGAGTGCTAGTAGCAGCATAAATAGAAAAGGAACTTCTCGGGTTCTTGTGCAGCAAGGATATATCTTGTTTCTATTGACTTTTTTAAACCTCTAAAATATGTTGCAGATTGATCTACAAATCTGCAAAACGCCTATTTTTTTTTTAAAAGTCTGAAGCAATTTTCTGCCTGCTCCTTGTGGTTGGCTCTGAAGAGACACACGTTCTCTTGTCCTCTTTGAGCCTGGCACACTGCCATGGTAGTAGGAAGTTTAGTAGTACTCGAGTTGGATCGATTCAAGCCTATTATCTGTGTTGCCTGGGACTCGGCAGTGGGGGAAAAATGCTCTCCCCAAATGCATCAAAGCCCTACTATAAGGACACATAGTTGAGCTCTATTTATAGATGGACAGATGTCTTGCCAAAGCTCTGCTGCTGTCACTTGGTTATGCAATTTTTTGCATGTTTAGCAGTGTTTGTCTGAGTCCAAAGGGGAATCAGCTTTACTTTCTGGCTTAGGTGTGTTCACACCAGATACAACCCACAGCAATACAGCTTCTGGGGGTCTCAGTTGCTTGTAGGCTTTGTCCCCCCTCTGAGGTAGGGACCTATGTTAATAGGTAGGAAGAATGAAGCAGATGGAGGTGTCTTGTAGGCTCAGGAAATTGGTGACCAAGATAAAGTGAACACTAATCTCTCATTCTGGTCTTGTGTCTTCAAAGACGGATCTTCACAGGAGTGCTGATGGGAAGGGAGCTTGGAGGTCTCCAGTGATACTCCTGCTCTGAACTACTGCTATATTAGGTTAGTGTGGCTGTTTAGCTGAATCTGGACAACTCAAGGATGGATGTTCTCCCTCTCTTCTGGTACCTGGTCCTGGGCTGTGCCACACTCCTAGGGAAGACTTTTCCTACTGTTCACCCTAAACCTCCCAAGTGGCAACCTGCGGCTGTTGTCGTATTGCTTCTTGGAGGAGTTTGCCTCTTAACTCCCCTTCAAATAGCTGTAGACTCTGATTAGATCCCCCTTAGCCCCATCTTTGCTGAATCGGACAAACCCAGCACCCTGTGCCTTTCCTCACAGGATATATGCCTCAGGACCCTGAACA
Organism: Struthio camelus; assembly: GCF_040807025.1. Lineage (NCBI taxonomy): Eukaryota > Metazoa > Chordata > Aves > Struthioniformes > Struthionidae > Struthio > Struthio camelus. Next base: position 58,810,492 of record NC_090981.1, on the reverse strand, counting down.
TCTTGGTCATCCTCTCATGGACCCTGTCTGGCCTGCCCACATCCTTCTCGAACTGGGTGCCTGTAGGTGGACATGGTAGCCTCACTTAGCTGGTAGTTGTTAGCCACGCTTCTAACCAGGATGTGGTTTGATTTATGTGTAGCAGGAGAACACTGCTGTCTCCTGGTCAATGTCCACAGTAATCCTCAGGTCCTTTCCAGCAATGCTGCTGCTCCATGATAGGCTCCCAGCCTAGACCAGTGCCTAGGGTTATTCCATTCCAGTACTGAACTTGCACTTCTATTGAACCTTGTGTTGGCCCAAAGTTTCTCAAGGTATTGCTGAATCAAGAGGGGCTGCAATGGGCCCAGCCCAAACCTTTGGGCTTCCCTTATGGATTGATATGGGTGGAGGTCCGAGTGTCAGCTGTTGCACCAGACCTGAAGGGAGAAAGTTTTATATTTATGCCTTTGCTGATGTTTTCAGTGTTGTAATAGTACCCAGTGCAGCATGCCTTGTGGTTGTGCCTCCCTACCCATCCAGGCCTTTGAATGAGCACCAGCCATGCAAACTGCTGGTTTGAAGCTGTCTGGAGCTCCAGGTCAGCGCAGGTCTTGCAGTGTATGTTCATGCATATCTCCAGTGAATATGTAGGTTTTGAGGGGAAGGTAGAGAGGACACAGTGAAATGAGTTACCAGCAGTTCTTGGCTTAAAGGAATGCTCATGATCATTTGGTAAAGTTACCTTGGTGTTCTTCCTTATATTGCTGCCCCAAAATCACAGAATTGGGGATGGGAGGAGGGCAAAGGAGGAAGAGTTGCTTCATTCTGCCTTGCTTTGAAGAATATCCCTTGGTTATGACCCTGGGAACTGTGTCTTGATGTGGCGTTGCAGCTGCAGTTACACACAACAGATTCGCAGAACCATCCGGCTTGGAAGGGAGCCAACCTCTGAGCAGGAGCTTGAGGTCAAATATGGTCTCTCAGGGCTCTATCCAGTCTGGTCTTGAAAGCCTTTAAGGATGGAGATGGCATGACTTCTCTGGGCCCCTGTTCTGGTGTTCGAATGTCCTTGTGGAGAAGTTGCTTCTTATGTGCAGTGGGAACCTCTCTTGTCTAAAACTTACTCCTGCTGTCTCTCGTTCTCTTACCACATGCTGCTGAGAGGAGCCTGGCTCTGTCTGCTCAGCAATCACCCACCCTTGACCGTCTCAGTGGCCTCTGCTCAGCTTGCTCTAGTTAATAGATATCTGTTTTGTATTGGGAATCTCAAAACCAGGAGCAGGGTCTAGATGTGGTCTAATGAGTGCCAAGTAAAGAGGGCTTCCCTTAGTGGCTGTGCTGTTAACGCAGCCAAAGATGCCACTGGGCCCCCTCGGCTGCCAGGGCATGCCACTGGCTCAGGTCCAGCTTGCTCTCTGCCAGCATCCACGTTGCCATGTGGTGGGTGCCCATATGTCCTAGCTTTATGTCATGCCCTGGTACTGGGGTGGAGTATTTTGGGTTTGTGTGTGCTTGATATTTCTGTCTCTTTTTTCTTGTTCAAACGTGTCCTCTTGATCATTTGCACGATAGTTGCACGGCTGCTTCTTCTGGGCTGAGGCTGCCAGCTATTCCCGAGCCGGCAGGAAGGGGAGACTTCTCCATGTGGTGCCTATCGCATATTCGCCTGCATTGCATCTACAGAACGCATCCGTTGCTCTCTGCTTGGTTTTAGTCTGCCTCCAGGGAGCTGCTCACTGTTGCCCCTATATTCTTTTGAATGGGCGAGTCAGGAAGCAAATACCTTTGTTACAAAGCCGCATATGGGCTTTCAGCTGGCAATGACACTTCCCCAAGCTATCTGTCTAGTGAATGTGCTTGTTTATATTCATAGGCATGTTGCTTAGCTGCTCAGGTGTGCCATGGATATCAAGAAAGATGTTAATGTCAGGATAGGGCTTTAACGCAAAGCTCTTGTACTATTTGGTATGACTGGTAGTGAACAAGATCCTAGCATGACGAGGAAGCCGTGTGCGTGCGCAAGGAGCTGCCTGCTGGGGCTGGCACAGGAGTGGAGCTCCCTGGAGAGAGGCAGCAGGAGTGAGGGAGAAAGGTGACTTCTTAGGGCTGGCCCCAGGATCAGCAGTGGCTCTAAACAGCTGGCTGTGCCTGCTGGAGCAGCTTCTGGCATGGCCTTACCAAAGGGGGCAGGTGGTAGTCCCTGCCCCATGGGCGCTGGAGCGGTAATGGGATGTTATTGGGGTGTGTAGCTTGGAAGTGGCTGGGGAGATGTCTGGGCTGAGATCCTTGGGGAGAATGTGAGTTTCTACTCCAGAGCTGCAGCATGACTGAGATGATCACTGGGGAAATGAGGGCTCTCTAATGGAGGCAAGCAGCATTTTTCCAATTAAAAGAAATGACTGTTGCAAGAGGGGCAGTGCAGGGCCCCTTGCAGTGGGCATCCCTCTTGCGATGAGGGCAGAGAGGGAAAGCAGGAAGGGCAGCAGCAAGGCTGTTTATCAGGAAGGGGGACTGCAGTGTTGATGGCACGTCTTGGCAGCAGCTCTTCTTATTTTTTCCTTTTACGATGAGTCCCTTCCTAATTGCCAAAGGGCTGTAGGAAGCCTCTGCCGAGGCCCTGCTACTCCAGTGCAATTTACGGCACGTGCCCACCACTCAGCATCCATTACAGCCCCTAACTGCTGCTCTTCAGTAAGATCACATATTGCTCGCTCTTCTCTCTTCCCCTTGCCCTAAATTGTTGCACTTGCATGAAAGAGGGCCATGTATGTGGGGACTGCACAATTTATGGATCAGAGATTTATGTGCTGCTGGGACACTGTATTTTTCCCTCCCACAGTGACACTTTATTGCCACAAATTACCAAACAGGCAAGGTTATGCGAGTGACAGCAGGCAGAGCTGTAAAGGACAGGAACAAACGGCAGCAGGAAAAGTACCCAGAGGAGAGGGGGAGGTCGGGCATGAGGCAGAAATAAAACAAGGAGGGAGGCGGGCCGTGCGTCAGGAACCGGCTTGCGTTGCAGCGAGCTGTGTGGGTGAAGCCTGGGAAATCGGTGGGAGCCGCGCTGATCTCCATCGCACGTGTGCCTGTGTTTCCAGCGTGGCTGGGGAGCAGCTGTGTAGCAAAGGCAAGGTGGCCGGTGGTCCAGCCCGCATCCGCCTTTAGGCGCTGTAAATGTTAGATGTTCCCCCAGACTTGCTTGCATGCCTCTGCAGGTTGAATTTTTCTGGTGGAGTTAGATTTTTTTTTTAATTGCTGAGGGCTTTTTTCTGGGTTTGGGGTGTCGTGGCAGTGTCAGCAGGGAGAAGCCCTCTCTTAGGGGAAGAAGGCGTAGGGGTAAGCGGGCTCCTTAAAGTGAGATTTCATTTTCCTTCTCGGTACCATTCGTCCCCAGCTGCTGCTTAGACTGCAGTAAGGGCGCCTCAGGGTCCCTGCGCTTGGCTCGGCACAAGCAAATAGCAAAGACCTCAAGCGACCCGTATCATATAGAGCGAACTGACCCAGCCTCTGCTGAGATGGAAACCAAACCTCGAGCAGTCAGGGTTGAAGGATGCTTGTTTTGACAAACCTCTCTTCTGCCCAAGGCTGGTTATCGCGGATAAAGCATCAGCAGTGCTGGAGCTGCAGCCCCTCTGGGCAAATCTTGGGAGCGCCAGCAATCCTGGGAGAAAGTTTTGCAGCCTGTCTTCAGTCGGGGTTTTTAGTGCTCTGCCTACGTGCTGGAGGGCTGGCTGCGCTGTCTCCTGGCTGTGTGCGGACAGCGAGCTTCGGTGTGGTTTGGAGGCACAAGGCTAGTAGCATTGGTTGTTTTTTTCTTCTGTAGGCAGTTGATAGAGGGAAGGAGGTGGGGGGGGGCATTCAAAATGCTAATGTGAGATGCTCTGCCTTGCAAATAGTTGATGTATTTGCCTGTTATTGGTGGGGGGGGGGAGCAGAGGGGGGAGAATGCCCGGATTTGCCCTTTAGTAGGACAGGGTGGTCACTTTTGCCTATCTATATTGATACTTTAATGTGCTGTATGGTCTGGCAGGGGGACAAGCACTGGCCTTTGGCTGGGCAGGCATCTGTTTTGTGGCTGAACGTCTGCAGCAGTCCTCCTGCAGCATACTTGGGCTTCGGTTGAGCGGCTCTGTCGGCGCCCGCTTGCCCCAGTGAGATCAGCTTAACTTCAAACGAATGCAAAAGCTGAAAGGCTCGAGATGGGTGAGGTATTGGGGATGCCACTCAAAGCTGTCGGAAAGCTGTCACTCCATTGTTCTGGCAACAAAACCCTACGGGAGGAGTGGAAAAATGCAGAGGCTCCAGAGCCGCAGACAAAATTGCGTTTAACTGGCAGGAATGTACTACAGCCTGGGGTCTCACTACACCAGCCTGACGGAGAGCAAGCGGTTGTGAGCTGGCCTTCCAGACGGTGCCTGGGTAGCAGAGAGAAAGACAAGGTGGGAAAGGGCTCGTGGTGTCCTTGCACCTTGGTTTAAGGCAATTCAGCTTGTATATTTCTGTGCTATTCCTGTGATTTCCTCTGCATCTCAATGCCCCAAGTCAGGTATTTAAACTTGCTTGAAGGGAGCATCTCTAACATACGTGGGCCATCATAAAAAATAGTAAGCAATCGATAGGTTAAATCCTGAGGTCTCTTAGCCAGGCTTTGGCAGAGTTAAGGTTGACAAAGCGCTGAGTAGTTGCCTGAGACTTTGGCCCTGTGCTGAGGGCAGGAGGAGTGATTGACTGATTTATTGATGACACATTTCACTATGAATCTGGTCTGTCTGTTACCTGTGAGTAGTCATTTGGGCATAAATCCTGCCTGGATTTTATGAGTTTATGAGACTTTGAGTTTCTCATAAAGCAGAGTTGGGCTACAATTTTCAGATGAATGGCGGCTTTGGTTTTAAAAAATTTTGGATTGATGGGAATAACTTGCATTTGGTGCTATGTTTGGCAAATAGCCTCAGCCAAGCAAAGTAAAAATCCACTTGTGAAAAAGATCAGGTGCTCGCTCTTGACACGACGTTTAGATCTCCTTTCAAGCCAGCTTTAGATTTTCTTCCCAAATCAAAAAGCCAGGCAAGTTTCAGAACATCCCTCTGCCAGCCCTTCTCCCTCGTGCTCCGTGTCCGGCTTCCGCCACGAAGCGGAGAAACGCGGTGCTGCTCAAACGTTGAGCTGGCTCTGTGTGAACTCTTATTTAATTTATTTTTAGTTCGCCCAGCGGTATGGAGGCTCAGCCGCTCGCCGAGTTTTGTTCGGCAGTGTTCAGCTGGGGGCTGGGACGTGTAATGCTGAGAAGGGGGCGGCTCTTGCGCCGCTGGGTTTGTTTACTGGCCGGTCTGATGTCCGACTCCAGCCTGGGCTCCTGCCTGGCTGGACCCTGATACGCTTCAGGGAAGCAGAGCAGCCGAGACATCTCCCCTGCATGAGTTTAGGAAGTGTTAGGTATTTTTTTTTGCAAGTGAAGAGCAGGCAAGCCTCTTGGACAGGCCCTCCTGAGTAACCTTAGCCTGAAACCCCAGCAGCTGGGCGCAGCTGCACCCACTTCCTTGAATCATGGTCTTTTTTTCCCTCCTGTAAACTGAAGAGCTGCTTACTAACTCAGAGGGGAGGGAATAAAAACCTGCTCTCCTATTGCCTTCAAGGCTAAGTGGTTTTTTTTTTCCCCCTGCACCCCATCGGTGTTGATTCCTGACCCTTGGCTTTGCTGTCTGGCTGCGGCTCGCTGCCTCTGCCCCAGCTCCCGAGGGCCACGTTCGCTGTTCCAGCGCTTGGATGCGCCGGCGGTAGGAGCCATAGGAAATTGCTCAGAGAGGCATACACACGCGCACGAATCTAAGTATTTCCCATTAATTAACGGACACTAGAGTCTGTCGTCTGTAACGAGTGCTCACTGGCAGGTGATAAATTGCTTGGGTGATGAGATGGCAGTGAAAGCTGGGCGAGCTGCTACTGTCAGGGCTGGATTTGGGTGGATGGGGTGGGGGGGATATCCGTCAATACCTTGGATGAGAAGAGGTGCGGAGAGAAGCTGAACAGCTGAGTGAAAGCTCCCCGAGGTATCCTGCCCGCTCGTGGCGGAGGAGCTGTCACTGCATGCTCTGGCAGGCTAGAAGACAGGAATCCTGACAGGTACTAGTGGTTACATAGCAAACCCCAGCCTGCTTCCAAGCAGCCCTTTGCTGTGGGGAGAAGTGGGATCTGCTTTGTGCTGTGGCAACCTTCCCTGCCCGTGGAGATGCTGCCTGGAGCCCAGGCTGTTGCATGGAGACCTTGCTGAGGGAAAGCTGTGCTGGCACCTGATCGCGGCCTCCAGGGTCGCAGGAACAGGGCTGAGAGGTGATGATGGCACTATAGAAAAGGCAAATGCTTCCAGGTGTCTCATCCAGCTTGGGGGAGAGCTCTTTCCTTGCCCCAAATCTGGTGTGGCTTGCCTGCCTGAGACAAGGGAGCTGGGTGTTTGGGGAACGTAGTTTCCTCTCTTCCGAGTCTTACTCTGTCCCTAGGTGGGACTAATCCTTAATGTGTCTGAGGGAGAAAGCTGGGTTTATACCACATAAATCATGCACTGTCAATCAGTCTTGATTTGGGAAGGCTCTCTGAAGCTGAGGTTTGATCACAAGTTGTGCTCAATAGGATATGAGCAGTGGGAGTAGAGGTCCTGCTTGGAGCTACTGGGAATGACAGCATGGGTGCTGGGTGCCCTGCAAGCACCTTGCTGGATCATTCCTATCCCTGGGACCTGTGGCTGTTATCACGATGCAGGGGGAGTAATCTGTGTCTGCTGGGGTGAACTTGAATTATCTGCTTCCCCAAGTGGGGAAAATAATAATAATAAAAAAGTGCCTTCCACTAGGTCATGAGCCATTACCTCGAGGGGCCCTTCATCAGCTGATGAATTCTACTTAATAAAATAAATACTGAGAGAAAATGTAATTGGATTTCATTTATTACCCAGTTCCGCCTAGCAGCCCCAGATTATACAAAAGCAATTAGAGAAAGCTCTCCATTAATAGCTATCTTCAAGCTGCCCAATGGGCTCATTCCATCAAACCTTCTGGCTCGTGTAATTTCCTTTCTTGGATCCTGCTCCTGGCTGGGGGAGGGATGCGGGGTGCACAGCGCCATTGCCAACAGCCCATAAACAAAGGCAGCCCTGTCTCGAGGGCTCGCGGAGGCAGCATCTTCCCGAGAGCGCTGTTCAGCTGAAGGCTCTCGTGATTTGGAGAGAAAAGCCAGAGCCACCTGGGCAGCTCTGCACCAGCCTGCGTCTTGGCAATGCTTTCTCGGGGCTGGGAGGCTCCCTTGTCCACTCGCATAGAGCGCCAACCTACCCTTTGCTTCTCGGGCACTGCTTTAGTGATCCCCCTTCAGCCGCGTGGCAAATCTGCCTTGGCTGGCACAGGGTATGCAAAGCCCCATGGGGGAATGAGAAGTACAGCTGCCTGCCTCTGGGGCTGGTCTTTCCCCTGATGGCAGTGATTCACATGGCAGTGCCCATCTCTGACAGTCTGCAGAGGAGAATGATTCCCCTGCCTTGCTTTTCTCTGGGAATGCAACTAGGGAAGTGCTGAGCAGGGACTGGGGGCCGGAGCAGCTCCCTAAGCGAAGGCAGGGGTGAATGGCTCATAGCATCTCTCTGAAAGTCCTCTTGGTAATGCAGGAAAGTACCTATTTGAGGCCTGTTGTGCTGCAAGGGTAGCTGTCTGGCACTTGTGTTGCTGTTGTTGCTGAGGACAATGTGCAGGTTAATCTGCAGGGAAGGCTCATCCTGGTGTCTCATCTCCTAATCCATGTTTACAAGGATAGGTGAGAAAAGGTAATTATCATGGAAATGGCTTGCATGGGAGAGATACTGATCCCGGATCCCTGTGTGCAGTAATTGAGCCTGCTAGAGCCCAGGGTGGGAATGGAAAGGGGATGTGGTGGGTGGGTGTGCATGTGGACTAGATCAGATGTGGCAGAGTCATTTTCTTTGTAGGCTCAGGGCTATGAGAATGGTCTAAGACCAAAATCAACAGTGCTGCCTCTCACTTCTGAGGCTTTGCTTGGCCCTTCTTGGGCTCCTGACTCTCTTTTTTGGATATGATGTGTGATGCTCACAAAGCTAGGCTCTGCCCCTTTCTGGGAAAGCAAAGGGCTGCCTTTCTTCTCCTTTCTTGTGTCCCCTCTTTTAGGACAGTGCATCTCCAGCCTGGGGAGAGGCTGCTCTAGCCATGCTGCCTTGCTTTAGGGGGGTCTTGTTTTTTGGGGGGAGAGGGTCCCCGAAGGCTCTCTTGGCAAGGCTGGGACTGGACCCTGGGTGGAGAGAAGGGATTTTGAATCCAGCTGCCTTTCATGGGGCAGAGATGGGAGGAAAGGCCTTGTGGCTGGGGGGCTGCAGGAGGTACTGGGCTCTTGCCTGGGGAGCAGTGTTGCATTTGCATCCCACTTGTCATCACCGCAGGAGAAGCGAGCACTGTTTCTCTGTTGAGATGACTAACTCTGCTAAAGTTGATGTTTTGATCAAATCCAAGCAGCTCGGCAGGGCTGCTGCCAGCTCGCATCTGCGCATGGGTACCTGCACTTGGCTCTGGCGTCCTTGATCTTCCCTCTGTAGTGGATGCAGTCTCTCCCTTGTCGATTGTTACTGTCCTCTCTTTGGTTTGCTGGTTCACCTTTTTGTCTCCTCCCTTTTGCCCTCTCCGTTGGCCTCTTCATCGTGGGGCAGGGTGCAGAGGAGGGAGCGTGGTGCGGAGCAGAGCACAGATGCTGCATGGGATGCTCCTGGCCACAAAAGAGTCCGCTTTTAGATTCAGACAAGAAATAACACAAGGCATAATGCAACCAAAAGGGCATGGGCACATGGAGAGGGGTGGCAAGAACATGTGGCCCTCTACCTTCTGTGTGAGGCTTGTGCCTGTGACCCTGCTGCTTTGCTGGTAGTGGGGCCAAGGGAGAGACCAGTCTCCAAGCAGAGATGGGCCTAAAGTGTTTTGTTTGCCAAAGGCCAATCTGTTGCCGCTGGGTGGCTGAGCAGAGAAATGTGAAGAGGGCTTTCTGAGGGGAAGTGAGCAAAGGAAGGAGAGGGGATGAAGGATCTAGAAAGGATGAAGGCGCCGCTCTTGATGCGTACCTGGGAAGTGCTGTGAAAATACAAGCTCTCTGTTCATGCTGGGTACTCTGGAGGAAAAAAGCAAAGGGGATGTTTATGAGAGCACAAGAGGGGGTGTGTTGAGGCTGATGTAACAGAGGTGGGAGGGGATTTGTCTTGGCTGCTGAGGTGGAAGATGATATGGGGTCCTCTCCCTCAGAGGAGGGAAAGGAGTGCAGAATGGTGAAATGCAGATGCTGCTGGTCTGAGAAGTGGGCTGAGATAGGGACCTCGCTAGCAGTAAGTGAAGGAGGTGCAAAAATCAAGCATGAATGTTGGTCTGGAGGCCTATGGGAGGGCTTGGCTGGGCATGTCTATCGGTTCCCTCCCCTCTTTATCTTGCTGCCACTTGACTACTTTTCCTCAGGTTTCCTTAAATTGCAGGAAGCTTTCTCCCATTAACCCCACCCCAGCACTTCCTGGAGAGCTGGGTGCTGACCCTTCCCCGAAGCACCCGTGGGTGGAGAGGACAGGCCCCGTGATCTTTCCAAGAGCAACAGCTTTTCTTGGGCCTGACAGGGTGGAGGGTGCGTGGGGTAATGCCGTGGTTCAGCCCTGAGACAGCAGGACGAGCTATGGAAGAAGTAAATCCATCTTCCAGAGAAGAAAGACCTCAAATTGTGGTTTTTTTTTTTTCAAGCCAGACAAATGCAGTGACCACATGAAACCTTTCTTTCTTGTTTTGCTGTTTATTTTTCACAGAGGGTTTTTATTTATACTCCTTTAACATCTGTGCCATTAAAGCAGCCTTATTAGGATACTGCCCTTCACCAAGGAACTCTGCTCTCGAAAAAGAGCATTAAAGATTCAACAAATAGCTGAGAATTGGGATTGATCCTAACCTCCCATAAATGGGAGTACCTTCCCCCATTAATCAGCCTTGGTTTTCACTTACAGGATGACGGCCTTAGTGCTACGCTTCTTCAGGACTAAAAGCATGTTAAATATTTATCACAGCTGAGTATTCACTTCCCCTTCTATTGCCAACCGAGAGCCACTGCCTAAGTCTGCGCCTGCTTGACGGGTTGCGTAGGGAGGTGGCATGCCATTAGGAAAGCTCTTGTGCCAGTGCACCCCAGTCATTTGCTGTGCTAAGCAGGGAGAAATGGTGGCATCTCTCATCTTGAAGCATCGTCAGCATAGGTCTTTCCAAGTGCATTTGTGCTAGTAAATTAAACATGGCCAGGTTTCCTCTCTGGCAGAGGCCGGGAGCACAGAGCGGTCAGCATCCATGCTCTTCCATGCCTCCTTTAGCCTCCCAAATAGGATAATTGCAGCTAAACTACCTTTTGGGAGCCATCCCCTGGTCTGTGCTATCCACATCCTAATGCCCAGGCATTGCCCTATGCTAGCATTCCCTAGCATGGCTTTGCTTATGGCTGTATATGCGGCTCTGTCGTTTTCCTGCTCCTCTGTGCGTTTTGCTGCCTTCCATAAAGGAAGCTTTCGAAGCTTGAAGTGATGGCCAGGTTTTTAGTAGCCCGGTTGTCCTAACCATATGCAAATATGGCCTTGATAATGGGGCCAGGTGTGCCACAGTGTTTCAGCAAACAACCATTTTAGGAGCATCTCTGAAAGCTCCGTTTTTCTCATTGCTCTCGGGGCTTGCCTGCACGCATCCCTCAAAAGGCAGGTCTGGCTTAAAGTCACTGACGTGCCTCTGAGGCTGAAAACCTCCCACCTTGGAAAAGGCACCTGCTGCTCGACACCGGTGCCCTCGAGCACCCTTGTGTGCAAGCCCCGAGGCCTCCCGAGCTGGAGTCAGATGCTGCTGTGCTCGGTCTAGCTGGAAGGGAAGAGCTGCCTGCGACGGGAGGGAGTTTTGCTTTTACGCCAAGCTGGGGCTAGCTCGGAGCAGGCTCGCAGTGGCCAGCTCGCGCTGCTGAATAGTTGTTGTCCCTGGGTTAGTGCTTTTCTTGCAGGCATTGCCGTTGCTGTGATGCATCTTCCCCTGCCATCAGCTTCCCCCCGCCTGCCCTTTGAGTTACTGACGCACACAGCCTCGCTACAACCGTTCACACAGACAGGCGCGCAACGTGTTCCATTATCCCTGTATCAAACTTGTTTTGTTGCTGTCACGCACCGGGAAAGTTACAGACGCCTGATCAAAGGCATGTAAACGCAGCTTCGAAACGAATGCCCTCGAGTCTTGCCAAAAGCACAGAGCAGTCTGTGAGCAAACCCTTTCCAAAGCCCCGTCTTGTCTTCCCGTGTGCACGGCTCTTGCTCCCCTGCCTCCGTGGCTGGGTGCTTTCGGAGTGCGGGGAGCCGTCCTGCCGGCCGCGCGGCAGCAGGAGCTGCCGGCTTTCCCCCAAGGGAGCCCAGCCCCAGCTGGGGGTCAGTGCTGCGAGGGGCACCCGTGATGGGGTGGGAGCGTTTCTGCATGTGCTTGCAGGAGATGGCAAAAACCCAACAGGGTTTTGGGTGTCTCCACCTGGTCGAAGGAGAGGAAATACGGTGCAAGCAGGCTGGATGCTCTGGTGAATCAAGGCACTGCGTTCCCATCGCTGCGGGGAAACGCTGGACGTGCTTTTTCCAGGTCTCCTGCACGGCTTCGGCTGAAAGCACGGGGTGGAGGCGTTGTCTTGATCTTCGCGCTGCAGGGTAGGACTGGGCCTTTGGTAGATGTCTGCTCCGAGGATGGCTCTGTCTTACGGCAGCTGCTTGCAATCCCAGGGGATCACTCTGCAGTTGGGGATCAGCCGAAAGCAGAGAGATCTGCGCGAGTGAGCGGGGTGAGAGATGCTGGGCGGAGGGATCGGGGATGGTCCTTGACCTGCTGCTGCTCTGCCCAATTTCCGCTCCCTGAGCTGGCAGAAAAGGGTTAATTTTCAGGTTTGTGCTTCTGGCTCAGCATCCCTGATATCACAAGATCTCTCTGGAAAGTGTGAGGTGGGGAAAAGGGGGGGTTACGTGATATCAGCATATATGGTTGTGGACAGGTCAAGTTTTTCTGCTGGCTGCCTCTGCGAGGGCTAGATACGTGCCTTAAATGGGGATGGAAGTTCTTGGGCTTTTACAGCCTCTAAAGGCAGGTGCTTTCAGAAAACATCAGCTCCCTTGAAATTTGCCAAAGAGCTCTTTGCCGCTGGGCTGCGGGCACAAACAGAACAGTTCGGGAATTCACGAGCTTGTGAACTAACCCAGGCTCTGAAAACGAGTTGCCCGCGGTCTCTGCCGAACGCCTTTGAATAACGGGCATGTCAGAACCAGATAGGGTCGCAAATAGCGGGTTATTAGTGACCGGCGCGCGTGCCAAACAGCGCTCTGTCCGCGTGCGCGCAGCGGTGGGCGACGCTGCTGTATGCAGCGCTTGGTCCCGGGGGCAGAGCGTTGCACTTTCTCCCTCTTGTCAGATAAAGCGGCCAGGTTGCTGCACGTAAAATGATCAAATGGGTCTCCTTCAGAGCACCTAATTGTGCTGGCGGGGAAGATAAAATGCAGTCATCCTCTGAGTTGCTGCAGGACAATCCTGGGCAGGCTGTGGAATACCCTGCAGGCAGTGGGGACGTGGTCAGAGGTTAACAGTGGTGTCAGCCTTCATAAATCATCCCTGATGAGACTGGGGAAAACGTTGTTTTGGAGACTGTGCTGCTTGGCGACGCTGAATTGTCTTTCCTTTACCGTGAACTTCTGTCCCGTTTGGTTTTTCTAGGGTTACGTGGGTGAAACCTTCACGTTGCTGAAGGTGTTGGAAGCTTTCCCTCCGCTCCGGGTGGCGAGGGGCCCTGGGCTCTGTCCCTCTGTGTCCTCGATTGCTGGCAAGCGCTGGCTGATCTGTGGCAAACTAAATAACTTTTCCCTATTTTGTTTTTTTGTCCCCGAGGAAGCAGCGTGCGCCTCCCTGGAGCATCAGAAACTGTAGACTGTGAGGTATTGCCCTGGGCTGGGTGTAGAGCGTTGTGTGCCCAGGATGGGGCCAACACGAGAAGACGATCCCCAAAATGGGAAGAGGTGCCCAAGGTGGAAAGAAGAGGTTGAAGGGAGGTCAGCGAGCCAAAGCAGCCCAAGCCGCGTGTCTGCCGCGGGTGGTGGCAGGCTGTGGTGTGTGGTCTCCGTGGAAAGCTGACAGCGACCGGGACACCGTGGGAGGAGTAAAATGTGCATGCAGTGAATATTCCTTACAACATATAATTTATAAAGCAGTGTAACAGCCCTGGAAGTGTTGGGACTCTCAGAAAAGCTAAAGGAATGTACTAATTAAGGAACACAATGGGAATGTAAATTCGGAAAGCTCCCCAGGGTGAAGCAGCCCTGGGGGGGGAGCTAATTTGCCAATCCCCACTCCTCCCCTGCAAGCTGGCTGAGACACTGGAGCAATTAAGGAGGAATTTGAATGTTAAATATAATCTGGAATGGTGTTTTTGTTTTTTGGTTTTTTTTTTTTAGTAATTAGTTTATTTTTCTCTGGGGTAACTATATTTCCAATTTTGTAATTGGGAACTTTAACCCTCTGCTAGAATAGAGATTTTTTTTTTTGGCACTCCTCTGGGTTTTTGAACATATTTGGGTGACTCCTCCAGACTTAAGGGAGTGCGCCGCTTCCCTGGAAGCAGCGAGGCCAAAGGGAGGGCTCCCACCAGCAGCGGCTTTGGGGTCTTTGCAGCCCAAGGCCAGCTGGGGAGTCTCAGGAGCTAGGAAGGGCGCCGGAGTGCGGGGGCTGGTTTGGGGAATGGCCTCACTAAACCAGTACGAGGAAGCAGCTGTGGCACTGGGGCAGCGTTATCCAGGGCCGTTCTGGTAAGAGGCAGCCTGGGACCACGAAGGAAAATACTAGTTAGCGCAACCATCTCCCAAAACTAATCCTAAATATAATCCTATAATAACTACGCGTTCTTTTCTCTTCTGCGTTGGCTGCTTGCTGTTTTGTGCTGTTGTCACTCATCTTACCCTATTCGGGAGCTATGTGGACTCCATATCACTTGGATTGTGGCTAGCAGGGTTGCCTAGGGTAGTGACTGCTACATGTTCATCTCTTTCTATAAACTAAACTACTTTTGTACAGCCCTGCGTGAGAAGACAGACTAGGATGCTCTGTGATGGATGGGAGTTGAAACGAAGATGTGGGTTATGGTGGCTGGCGAACGTTCAGCATTAGCTAGCGCGTTGCTTGGCGTTTGGGCTGTGGGTGAACCGTGTCCCTGGGGCTGGCTCTGCAGCTGAGCAAAGAGAGTGAGTTTGTGTTCTTGGGTTTCAGGTGTTTTGGGTTTTCTGTTGTCTTGAGCTGACCTTTTAATGCTTTTTTGTACTGGAAGCTTTTTGTATTCAAAGCTTACAAAATGGCTTGGAGAAGTTAACGCGACTGTTGTTGGGGTTTTGTACGATAGTTTGATTTCTGGACTTTAAGATGGTACTCCTAGCGGCAGGCAGGACACATGTTTGCAGGGTGCTCCTCTTTCTTATTTTCCTGAGTAAACTTATAGATCCAGAGTCTTTTTCAGCATCAGTTGCCTGAAACTTTCAGGTGCTCCAAGTGCCTATTTGGGTGGGGGGAAAAAGAGGGGTGCCTAAGCTGACATATGAAAACATAGTATAGGTGCTCACGTATGAGTGCGCTCAGCCTAGTGCTCCCAGGATTTTGCACTGCTCTGGGGTCACGGGTGCTGCCTTGGCTGACTCGTCACAGTGAGCAAACTGAATTAACCGTTAGTTTGTCATATGACGGCATCCCAAGCCCGAAAACGCCCCAGTTCAACCTTCCTAGTTGCCTGTCACGTGTTAGTGTGCAGCCGCGGTGTCCGGTCATGATGCTGCCTCTCACCTGCATGCAACCTCCCTGCGGATGTCAGGGAGGAACGTCCCGGCCCGTTCCCGCTGGGCGAGCACCGAGTCCGGGCGCTCGGCTCCATCGCCGCAGGCTGCTGTACCCAGCACAGCTCCGGCGCGTCCTCGCTGCAGCTCCTCTGGGCTAGCCCCACAGCTCTTCGTCTCCTCTCCCCATCTGGATCCAATAGCCTCGCTCGGCAAAAAGCCTCCGGGAGCCGGGGGCGCTGGGGGGCAGCCCGCTCCTCTCGCTCCCGGCGCCGCTGTGCAGCTGAGCTGGGGCTGGCGGGACAGCAGGAAATAAATGAGCCCAGGATTTTTAGCGATGTTAGGAAATTCCCTACCAGGAGCTGCAGCTTTCCCAGCAGTTCCCCTTTAAGGGCGCCTGTATTTAGTACCATTTGTTCTGGTTTGTTTTCCTAAAAATAAAGTTGTAGCAGCTCAAAAGCTGGGGAGGAAACAATAGGAGGGAGCCTGAGGAAACAAAGACGATCTGGAGATCTTCCTGCATCCCCACTCCTCCCTCCCTCCCTCCCCCCCCCCCAAAATACTTGGGTTTCTGGGATTAAAAATCCCTCTATTTTTATTTACTGTGGGGCCTACAGACCCCACCTCTTGCCTATGGTGGGCAGTGTATGGCGAATTCAGTGAGAAAGGAGAGCAAGCTGATGTTTTCCCTGTGTTTTGAGGTGGGGAGCTGAGGTAGGGAAGGGCTGCAGAGCCGGGAGCATGCTGACCGTCCCTTGGCTCAGCGCCCCTGGAGACCCCGCCGGGAAGCTGCTGCGGAGCTGGGATGGAGCCCACGCCTTGCAAAGTTCAGGCCGGTGCTTTCTCCTCTTCTCCCATCTGCAGTGCCAGGGAAGGTCTTTTGGGGACTGGCCTGGGACCTGCAAGCGGGCAGGTTTGTTTCCAGGCTCCGATAATGCTTTTCCTGTGCGACCTCCAGCAAGTCGGCTCCGTCTCCGTGCTTCAGGCCCTTGGATTCCCCCTGGATACAGTGCAGATACTTCTCCCTTCCTCTCTCGCCATCTGAAGTTAGTTTCCTCTAGATGACAGGGGTCAGGAGTGCTCGGGTGCTGAAAGATCAGCATGTGCTGGCCTGGATCAGGGCCTCGTGCTCCTCCCGCGGTTCCAACTGCGTTCGGGATTGCTCCTGGACTGCTGCGCCGCGTTGTGCAATGTCCAACGGCCTCCGGCCCCGGGAACCGCTGCGCTGTGCTGCACAGGAAACTGCTGTGCACCTGGCGTAAAGCTCCCAGGGGCTGAGTTTGGTGGCTTCTCTTCTGCGCTGTCTCTGCTAGAAACACCAGGCTGATGCCGTGATGAGGGATGTGTCCAGTCCTACAGCAGCATCCTGCTCCCCGATGCCTCGGGGCTGCAGCTGGCCTGAGAGTGCACCAAGCTCGCTGGCCTGCCCTCACTCTAGGAGCTTCCCTGGTGGCAGAAAAAATACCCAATAGCATGAATAAACCTAAGAGGTAAAACTGAGGAACGGGTGCGTTGGGCTGGGTCAGGCAGAGGGTGACTATCACTGCTCAGCCCTGACTCGAGCCAACTCGTTTAACTTGGTTAAGGCGCTCGTCTACAAGATTGCAGCTTCAGTCGCTATCGTGCTGGGAAACCGCTTTGCTCCTCTTGTCTTTGAGCTAGAGCAGGGCTTATTTGAGGGGTGGGGGGCATCTGCGATCTCGGACCGGGGCCAAGGTAAGTCACCTTCTTGCCGGGGTTGTTTGCACAGCTGCGGGTGGTCGTGCCCGCTCCAAGAACTCCGCATTCTTCCTTCTGCCTGAATATCCGGCACCGGCATCCGTCCGCGCTGAGCGCGCTTTAATTTCCGCCGGGGAGCCTGGGAAGCGCACTGGAATCTAACACCCAGCAGCTCCGGGATTAAAGGCAGCTCCGACGCAGCCTGGCTGTCTCGCCCCTTGGTCGGCGTGGCGCATCCAAGCGCCTTGGCAGCGGCGATAGCTCCAACCCTGCCGGGCTGTCTCCATCCCCGCGCTGCCCGCAGAGGGATGCAGAGATGTGGTGGCCGTGCACGGCTCGCCGGTCCTGGCAGCGCCACGGAGCAGGGGTTGGGCGTGCGTTTGCTGGGTGCTCGAGGCCGGCTGGCTGCCGTGGCCCCGTGCCCCTTCCCCGGGGAGAGGAGTCCCACACGCCCCTCTCCTGTTGGTGAGCTTTGGGCTGGCAGCGGACCCTCGACACCCTCGGGCCCTGACAGCCTCCCCCCCGGCCTTAAAAGCCTCCGGTGGTGCCCAGCGCTTTCTATTTTCTTTACTCTGGCTCTCCTGCCTACCGGCAAGGCCTTTGCTGCCTGCAGATTTTATTATGGTGCCTCTGAGACATTGACAACTCGTTGACGTCCATTTTTTTTTTTCCTTTTTTATTCCCCTCTGTTGCCTCCTTCACCTCCTTGCCCAGCACCAAGTCCAACTCCCTATTAGTGGTTACTGTGAGTTGCATGACTGCTTGCTATTTCTTGCTGCTCTAAAGAGCTTTGCAGAGAGCTTTAGCGCTGTCTCCGACTGTCCTGAGACTCCACAAACGTAGGTTAAAGTGTCAGCCTCGCACAGACAGCGCACTGGGGCAGCTGCCCGTTGCTAGCCCCAGGATTTACTACAGGCAGTTTATTTTCCCAAGGAAGTTAATTTCTGAGATAGCATCTGGTTTTTATGAGGTCTGATCAAATAAGGTGGTATGTGTGTGTGGATGGAGGGGAGATGTTTTTATGTCTTTATGCTTATTTTTAAGGTTTTATAAATAGCAGAGCCATGAGTTGCTTGACTCGTTCCAAAACGCATCTCTTGTGACCATGGTCTTGCTGAAATTATTGCCAAATCCAGAAAGCAAGTTGTATCTCTGAAGTGAGCAAAGGGCAATCTGGATGTTTGCACCACGAAGCATATTAGTATTAGCAGTAAGTACTGCTTTTTTCACCACAAGGCAGAATCATTCTTTCGGTACCTTGAGCATTGCATGACAGCCAGCCGACTATGGAAGGTTATGGGTGAAAAACAGATACTTTTGCAAGCAGTTCATGGGTCCATTGAAGCTATTCAGCAAATAGTTACAGAGCAACGTGTTCTGGGGAGCTTGGGCTCTGTTTGCAAATAATTTGCCTGGAATAGAAAAGGTTAGAGGTTTGAATGTGCTTTTGTGGGTAGAGCTATGGAGAGAAGCGGCGTGCAAGTTTCTAAAGGGCTTCCGGGCTTTCATCAGTAAGCAGTGAATCTTATATGGAAGAAATAGTAAAGAAGGAATAGATGGAAGCTTGCTGCAGAGTTGATTCTGTTTGTATTTGTTTCTTTTAAAGCTTCAGTTAGAAGGGAAAAAGAAACGAAAGCAGAAATCACTGGTGTTAGCTTTTGGAGGAAATTTTTGGAAGACAATTGGAGAGGGAAGGAGAAAACACTGAAAAAAACGTTGTAGTGGTGGAAGATGGGACTCTGCTATCTGCAACCCTTTCATTAATGGGTGATTAATAAGTGATGTGCTAATGGTGTATGGGGGCCTGGTTCCTTGTGGCTTCCCATTTGGGTAGGTTTAAAAGTATCTATACAACCATCTCATTTATATTTCAATGCTATCATCTCACCTCTTCCTTCTCCCTTTCTTCCCCACGCTTCCCAAATGTGCCTTCTCTTTGCTTTTCCCAGGCTTGCTGCGACGGGGCCGCACCAGGCTATGGGCGAGCTCCCAGCGGGACCCTCCCCCCCCCCGAGTCGCTCTCCAGCGGGCTGCTTGCTTTCAGAGCCGTTCCCCTTCTCCTCCAGCCTTGACAGAGGCACCTCTGCTTATCTGGATGCGAGCGGTAAATCCGCTCTCCCGCGGTGACCCCCGCAGAGCCCACCCTGCTGACAACGATAACAAAGCTGCCTGGCCGCCCCTCGCCAAATCTTGGGGATTTGTTTTTCATTTCCGGTGGCTCTCTCCTCTCTCCCCGTTTGAAACGTAACTGTTTGGCAGTCGGTCCTGTCGCCCCTTTTGCTTTGCTGCCAAGGACTGTTTCTTTGGGGTGTTGCGCCTGCTGAGGTGGATAGTTGTGTCTAGGCCACCGGCTGTCTTCTCAGCTAAGACATTAAGAGCAAACCGGTGCTGTAAAATCCAATTTTGGTGCCTCTTTGCCAATCCCTTGGGGACCACAAACCGGCTTCCTCAGCTCCTTCCTTTTATTACCGTTCTGTCCACCTCAGTTCTTATTGCAAGTATTTTTTGCAACTGGTACAGAAAAGGGCATTGAAATAACGCCCCCATGACATAGCTTGGCAAAATAGCTGGTGTTTCTGCTATCTTAGAACAAGCCAGGATCAGCTGGAACCAGGATTTCCTTTGCGTTGCTCAGAAGAGCAAAACATAGATGTGAAAGAAAACTCCTTCCTGTTGTGATATGGGATAACAGCTGATTTAGCATCTGCGCTCAGTTTACTGGCGGATACATGGTGCAAGCGAGCTGGGGTACCAGTGTCATTGCAGTCGTTTCCAGTTGGGTACCAGCTGTCCTGAAACACGGCCTGCAGTATGGTGAGATGCTGCTGCTTCCAGACTAGCTTTTTACAAAGATCAGAGGTGCCGGTCAGGAGCAACTGATCCTTCATACAGTGCATTTCTCCCTTTTCTGCTCTGGGAATTGCTGGAAGCAGGATTTGGGGGACGGGGAGCCGGTGTTTGTGTGTGTCTGTGCATGTAAGGGAAATGGGCTGTGCAGGCTGAGACAAAACCTTCTCTTAGCTTGATAGAGGGCCTAGGAAAATAGAGCCCTGAGCTTTGATTGAAAGCCTGGGTGCTTCTTTACCAAGAAAATGCTACTTGTTGTTTGCACTGCTGCAAGTTATTTACCCAGTGCCTCCTGCCAGCAAATGTTTACATCACTCAGGAGCAATTTGCTGAGCATTTTCAGCAACAGAAACTTGACTTGGAGTTGTTGCTCTTGGCTGCCTCATGAGACACCCGGCCCTGCCTCCCACGGAGGAAAGGTGCCGGGGGCAAAGGCGCTCCGGAGATCGAGCTTTCCAAGCTCTGCTTCAGGGAGCCGCATCGCAGAGGGGAGCTCTGAGACCGGGGGTGGTGGGCGTGCGACCCTGCTGATGAGCTCCTTGTCCCTGTTTTAGCTCTTCCTATGAAGCCGAGCTCTCCCCGAAACCTTCCCAACGTCTTTCTGGGGTTTAGTTTGCTGCCTGCACCGTTCTTCCTCTTCCTCTGGCTTTGCCTCTCTCTCAGCTCGCTCAGTTGTGGTGTCTTCGGGGCAGGGGCTGCAGTTCCTGCTACGTGTCCAGGCGGCTCCGGTCCCCGTCTCGGCTGAGGCCTCAGAGGACAACTTGAGCACCGCTGATAAATAGCACCGGGGTCAAGGCCAGCTTTCTGCACCATATCTGCCACGTGCATGTTCGTGTCTGAGTTCAAAGCCGTCTTTCTGCAAGTGTTTTGTAAGCCTTGCTGCTCCCATGCATGTTTCTTACCTTTAACTGAAGTATTTCTGGAAAACAGATGCAAACTTTTCATGGGAAATTTTTCGGAGGTATTTGCTTTGTTCTGGTCACGTGTCGTGAAGGAGCAAATGGTGCCTTGCTGTGACCCAGGAGTCTCTGTGTAATTATTTGCCCATATAGAACTAATCAATAGATAAGAGAGAGCTGCCTCGTGTTGCACACTTGTTTTTCCCAGTCTCTCATTTGGGATGAGGTGAGCATAAGCAGGGATTAGTTTGTTAAGCTGTGACAGTTCATTAAACTTCTTGGGCCTTTTCTCTGCGTTTCCTCTCCAGACGCTGCTGGTGGCTGAGCCGCGCGTGTGTATATGTGTGCGTGCAGATACTGTGTGACGAGACAGGCAGCGGAAATTTTGATGATTTCAGTTCCCAAACATCCTTATCTATTTGCAAAGCCAGCAGAGTGCTTGCAAAAACTGTTGCATTTCAGATGCTTCTATTTGTAAAAGCCTGTGGAAGTGAAGTTCATTTTTCTTGGCTTTTTTTCCCCCTTTCTTGAAGCAAGCCTCTCTTCAGTCAAAAACTTTGCTGATATTTAGACGTGTGAAAGTTGGTGAAATTAATGGGAGCAGCGCCCTGAATCTTCTGTGCAGCTTTAAAATTCTCTGACTTGTAAACAAGGGGTCCAGTTTACTCTTGCGCCTGGCAGAGGAAAACCCTGAAGCTCAAAGGTAAAACAAGACAGATGCTAAGTGGGAATAGTCGCAGAGCTCAGACAGCCTGTTCCTGGGCTAACGGCCCGTCGCTGAGCAGAGGTGACGGCACCAGGAGGGGTTGGAGCTGCAGGTATCTGCAGGGGTGTATCGGAGCAAGCCCACGGCACACAGCCAGGACATGGCGAGGCCACGCTGGTTGGTATCACAGGCCACAGTCTGGGTGCCATGGTGGTGTCTCTGCTGCTTAGATTGGAACTGCCAGAGGGTTTTTTTCTGCAAAGCCTGAGAAAACAAGGTGCTTTTCCGTATAAGTTGTTGCTGTTGCGAGGAGCATTCTCCGGGGGAGCAAAGATGAGGCAGCTGTAAGGTGTGTGACCGAGCTGAGATGAAAGCTGGGCCCCTCTGCAGCTTCCTCACCACAAGCACAGGTCTTGGTGGTTAAAGCTGTGGCTCGGGACAGCAAGAGCGAGTGGTGCCGCACTGGGCTGCACTGTCATACCAGACCTTCTTGGCTTTGAAGCCTCTATAACCATGTTTTTGGGGATTTGCAACAAGGCCACAGCTCGCAGGACTCGGTTGGGCTCTTGGAAGAGGCTGGGTGCCCTGTTGGCTAAAGGCACGTGGGAATGGACTCCTGGTTGAGTTGTTCCAAAGGGAAAACTCCATCTTTGAGAGGAAACTGTTTGCACGCAAAGCTGGGCTACCCTGTGGCGGGTTTCACCTGCGCGGAGCACGGAAGGGGCAGCTGAAGGGGAGGCGTGTGAGCATCTCTGTGCAGCCACAGGAATCTCATTTTGATCCTCTGTGGTGGGAAAGGAAATGGAGCAATAACCCAGGACAGTTTAATAGAGTTGGGGTGAAATACGGTTGTTTTTGTAAGCTGGTCTCTGTGCAGTGAGGGCTCTTTGGCCCGTTTGTTGTGCTTGGCTCCGCTCTGGATGTTGGCACCAGCTGCTCTGCAGGTGCACATGTCTTTGGCAGGAAGGAGCTGGGATTTGGGGATTCGTGTTGGGGGGTGGGGGGGAGAGGAAAAAAAGCAGTAAGAGATGGCGTTATTGTCTTGCAAGCGAGGCAGCCGGTCAGGAGAGGGGGAAGCCAGCAGTGCGGAGGGCAATTTGGGTCTCTCTTGGCAGGGATGAGGCAGGAGCGGTCCTCTCCCAGCCCGGCTCCTTCTCCCTTCCCTGAGGCCAGCAGAAAGCGGGAGCAGGTCCTTCAGGCTGGCAGGGGCTCCCAGACCCGGTTTGGAGCGCAGGGATGGATGAGCGGGAGCTGGCTGGGAGCACCCACAGGTCCTCGAGCAAGGTCTGTCCAGCCGGAGGAGGCGGGGAGGAGGCAGACGTTTGCCCTAGCAAAAGTCTGCATTTGAGCCAAACAGACCACCGAGTGCTGGCACAGACCCAAGGCATATTCACTTCCTGCCACCCTTTCAAATTAAGAAAACGATTCATTTTATTTCTTTAATTTTCCAAATGGAAGTGAATTGGCTTCACTGGCAGGTGCCTGATTGACGCTCCTGAGAAATGGAGCCCTGTGAGAGAGAGAGCGAGGTGAGGGCTCACCGCTGGGATACGCCATCTCCCACCACCCCGTGTGGCAGCACCCCGATGAGGCCCCAGCCCTGACCTTTGGGGCCCTAGGCCACTTTGTCCTGGGACCTTGCGGGGGGGGGGAACCAAAGTGGCTGGGTTTTGCACAACAGGTAGAACAATTTTAATGCTAAGCTCCCCCAAGGCTCTTCAGGGCAGCAGACGGTGGCAAAGCAAGCTGTGTCACCCCAGATGCCCTCTAACTCCTCCCATTTGGTGTTTTATGAGTGTGACTTTTCCTCTTGCTTTTATTACGCTTTGCAGAGTCTTTATCATGCATCTGCATAGTCCCCTGCCTGCCTCAGGGGGACACTATCAATAAATTACTCTGGCTTCACAACCGCCAGGCGTGAACGTTGCTGAAGCCTCCCTTGCAAGGAGACATCGGGGCATCGTGCTCACGTGCAAAGTCCCCAAGGGGACCTGCTGGGACAGCTGAGCTGTGGCCAAGCGGCTCAGCCCCGGCTCGGCTGGCCATACGCTGGGCTACTCAGCCCTTGTCCCATGCACACGCGCTCTCCTCTCATCCCCCGGGACTTGCACATCAGCGTGGGATGCTGCAAAGCCCAGCGCTGCAACCCAACACCTCTGCTCCCAACTGCAACCCTGGGCCGAGGTGAGCGTCTGCACACTTTGGCAGTGCTCGCCAGTGCACGGCTCTCTCCTGAGCCCCTTGCTGCTCGCCCTGTAGTGGAATAAGTGCCAGGAGCTGGTGAGGGGAAGATTATCACTGTTACATCGCAGTGATTATCAAACCTATACACTGCATCAGTTAAACAATCCGCAGCTGGCTGCTCGCTCCTAGAGTGCTTGGCATGTAATTAGGTCTAACTCCCTCATCTCTTGTTAAATCTTGAAGATCCCTTCCTAATCTCCTACGCTGTAGTCTCTTATTCCCCCACTGCTATTTTTCCTCAGTGCTGTCTTTCCCCCTGATCTGCCTCTTCCGTTTTCTGGAATCTGCAATGAGCAGAGCCGGGAGCTGCATCGCCCCGAGGTGAGGCTGGGTGGGCAAAATGCAAAACCTCACAATTTTCAGGCGCTAGTTTGTGCTGGTAACCCAAGCTAGGGCAGTTGCTGCCTGCGTGGGATTGAACCCTCCGAGGCTAGCAGGAAGAAGCGGGGGTTGACCTGCTAGAAAGCAGCTCGGCAGAGAAAGACCTGGGAGTCCTGGTGGAAAACAAGTTGACCATGAGCCAGCAATGTGCCCTTGTGGCCAAGAAGGCCAATGGTATCCTGGGCTGCATTAGGCAGAGTGTTGCCAGCAGGTCGAGGGAGGTGATCCTGCCCCTCTACTCAGCCCTGGTGAGGGCTGAGTACTCCTCACCTGGAGTACTGTGTCCAGTGCTGGGCTCCCCAGTACAAGAAAGACATGGAGCTGCTGGAGCATGTCCAGCAAAGGGCTGCTAAGATGATGAAGGGACTGGAGCATCTCTCCTCTGAGGAAAGGCTGAGAGAGCTGGATCTGTTCAATCTGGAGAAGAGAAGGCTCAGGGGAGATCTCATCAATGTGTATAAGTATCTGAAGGGAAAGTGGCAAGAGGGTGGGGCCAGACTATTTTCAGTGGAGCACAAGAGGCAAGGGGCAGAAACTGAACCACAGGAAGTTCCATCTGAACCTGAGGAAAAACTTCTTCACTGTGAGGGTGACTGAGCACTGGAACAGGTTGCCCAGGGAGGTTGTGGAGTCTCCTTCCCTGGAGA
The DNA here is from genome assembly GCF_040807025.1 of Struthio camelus. Taxonomy (NCBI): domain Eukaryota; kingdom Metazoa; phylum Chordata; class Aves; order Struthioniformes; family Struthionidae; genus Struthio; species Struthio camelus. Next base: position 58,786,189 of record NC_090981.1, on the reverse strand, counting down.
TATTCAAAAGCCGTCTGGATGCAATCCTGTGCAATGTGCTCTAGGTGACCCTGCTTGAGCAGGGAGGTTGGACTAGATCATCTGCAGAGGTCCCTTTCAATCTCAACCATTCTGTGATTCTGTGCGAGTCCAGCCTGCCCACTGCAGTGAGGGCTGAAGGGCTGGTGTGCGCAGGGACTCAGAGCTGCAAGATGTGCCTGGCAGAAGACAACTTGCAGGGCACATGGGCAGCAGAGCTGTGCTTTGGAGTGGCTTCCTCCCTGGCGATGTTCCAGGCTGGCTTAGAGGAGCAGCAGACATGGTTGCTCCAAGAGCAACCCTCCCCAGGCTCTGGGTTGTCTTGCTCAGCGGTGCTGGTTTGCGCACCCAGGGGTTTCTCGCCTTTGCTCCATCTCCCCTGGCCTCTGAGCAGGGTCCCTCTGCGGTCCGGCTGGCATGGGGCAGCAATGCAAGTGGCGCTTGGCAGGCTTGCGAGCAAGCTTGCAAAGTCCCAAGCTGCTCTGCCGCAGGGCCTCTGCGCAGGGAGCTGGAGAGCATGTTTGTGTGACAGTGCTGATCCAGGTTGGCTATTAAAAAAGGGAACTTAATTGGCCTTTGGAAGGGGAAAAAACAATTCCTCTGCTTGCTTTACCTGCTTTTGGAAAAGCAAGCCTTCTCCCCCGACTTGAGTGCTGCGTGTCCCTCAGGGCCCACCCTACTGTCTCATCCGAACAGCAGCCCTGGCAGGACGAAAACAGCCTGGAGCCCTCTGGGCGAGGAACATGAATGCCTTCCAACGGCATCCCAGACACCGGCCCCCTTTTGGAGATGGAGAAACTGAAGCGCGGTCGGGTGGTGCAATGTGTTCAGGGCAGAAGTGGGAGCTCAAGGTCTATCCTGGTCCGGCTGGACCTCGCAGGGCCAGCTCACCCGGCGCACACACAATGCTTTTTAATGAGCTGCCGCCTTTCACAGGAAGGATGGGCCTCCAAGAGACTCAGTGTCTCCTCTGCCGGCTGCCCTGTCCGCGGAGGAAACCGTCCTCCTGACTTCGGTGCAGAAACACCGAGCGGAGCCCTGACCTTAGGGGGAGCGCGTTGTCCAACCGGAGCCGTCACCAGCGGTTGGAGCAGGACGGGTAAAATGTGAGCTGTCTGTGATTTGTTTGGCAGCCAGAGAGATGCGGATAAAAGCTCTGCTGTCCAACAGTGAGATAAATTTGATGTCTTGCTAATTCAGGGGTAAAAGGAAACTCGGCAGCTGGGTTTTGTAATCCTGCGCGGGTGAGTTTTTTCTGGGAGATACAGTATATCTGGCTCATTTTTACGTGGGTATTAGGGATGTGACAATTTAATTGCAGCGAGTTCTCCGGCGGGGGAGCAGAAATCAATAGGTGTTGGGCAAAGCACTTGTTTTAAGAGAGAGTCTATTTATAAATTACCGTCATTTGTCTCCTTGCCCCATCAAAAAGGAGTTAATTGCAAGTCGCCCGAAAGGCGAGCCGTGCTGGAGAAGGAGCGCGCTGGCCACGCGGCTCGGCCGCCCTCGCTGACCGGCTCCTCCCTGGCTCCCTACCCAGACCCGCACCCCGGGGTGCTGCACGCGGGCCGGGGCGTGCAGCCGGGCAGGGGATCGGGCTGGCGGTGCTGCCAGCTAGCGGCGCCGCTGCTGCAATTCAGGCGGCGGGGACGGCCAGAGGTTAGGGATTCGAGCCCGTAAGCGTGTCCTGTAATCCCTTTCCTGGCCTGCAGCATCGGCAGCCTCTTCAATTACCAGGGCATTGAGGGTATGCGTTTCCGAAAGGCCAGCCCTAGGCTGCGGGGAGAGTGGCCAAAAATACTCTGCTTATTTGTGCGCTCTGGGGACTCGCCTTACAAGGCTGGAGTGTATCTTGTTAAACAAAAAAAAAAAAAAAAATTAGGCAGAGGCTGAGATTTGCAAGCTTGGGGCAAAGGGGAGGGGAGGCCTTCAAGGGCTCCCCAAGGGCCCCTGGCGCGTGTGCTCGCACGGACCTTCGTGCTTCCCACCTCTGCGCGCAGGTGCTGTAACGCGCGGGGTTCAGCGTTTGCTCCCCGGGGGCCTTGGGCAGAGATGGTCTTAGCTGACGGGTGCGTTGCAAAGAGAAGAAGCTTTGAGGGAGCGCTGTGATTCTGGAATTTGGCTGGGGAGGGGGGAGATGGGCTCCCCCCCCCATCTTGCGTTGCATGGACAGACAGAAGATCTCCTCCTCTTCCCCCCCCCACCCCACCAGCTGGTGCGTGCTGCAGACTGGCAAGGGCGACCCAGCTCCCAGGCTCTGCGGGCACCGGCCGCGGCCAGACCCTGGGGACCCCGCTGCACACGCGTGTGTACGAAGCAGAGGGGCTGCGTTAGGAGGATGTGAGAGCTGCGGGGTGGAGGGGGAAGCCATAGGAATTGTCTCGCCAGCCCCGTGCAAGCACCCCAGAAACATCTGTACGCGTGCGCCGTCCTCGGCAGCGAGCAGAGCCGCTTGGAGCGCGGGCGAGCGGCAGCCCCCGAGGAACCGCAGCGGGAGCGTTTCTCCTCGGGGGCCGCGTGGGCAAGCAAAGAGACGGGTAGCAATCACCCAGGCAGCCGCAGCCCATGTTCCTTAGGGGACTTGCTGGAAAGCCCTCTGCGGAGGGCAGTATGCCCAGAGCGTGGAAGAAGGGTTGCTCAAGCCCCGTCTCGGTCTGTAGGCAGCGAGGGATCCCTCTCGGCGCAGAGCTCGAGGCGGTTTTTGCACCCAGCCTAGCCAACAGGTTGCAACTGCTCATGCAGGGCTTGGCGGCACTGGGGCGCGTGCGAGGGTTAGCGGCGGGTTCAGCAAGGACCTAGCGTAGCCCTTTGCGTGCAGGTTGAATGGGGCCGTGTGCGCCAGTGTGGTGAACCCGCAGGGGGAAGGCCACGCTCGCGAATGGACGTGTGCGTGCACGCGGAGGGGCGCGTGCACCTTGCGCGCCCCGGCCGAAGGACGAGGCTGTCTCGGCTCGTGGCCTCTGCGGGGGAGATGGCCGCGCGCACGTGCCGGTATCCGCGCCTTGCACGCTGGCCCCGTCGAGCTCACGTGCTGCGATTTTCGCAGGCACCCAAAGGAGCCATCGCGGGCGCGCTGATCGCAGCGCCCTGCCAAAATCCTCTGGAATCTGCTCCCCTGCGTAACCCCTTCCCGGGTCAGCGGCGGGGTTCGCAGCAGCAGGTGCTGAAACCCTTCCCTCTCCGCGACCTGCCCCGCTTGCTTTTCCAGCACATTTTCCGGAGGTCAGTCGTCCCCTCCCCGCCGCTGGGCTGCTTTCCTGGCCTGCCCACCCGCTCCTTCCCCCCAGCAGCTTTTTTGGAGCTGGAGAGCAGAAGGGGAGGAGAGAAGATGGGGGAGCACAAGTTGAAGGAGAAATCGATCCTATCCTCCCCAGACTGAGATCTTGGAGACCTCGTGCTCTGCTCCGGCAGCTCTCGAAGAACCAGCGCCGAACACGGCACTAGTTATTTCTGGTTGCTGGCAGCTGTCCTTAGCCCTGACCTGAAGGATGGTCCTTCCCCTCCGCTGCTTGCCCACGCACCAGGGTAAGCTCGCTTCGGTGCGTGGCGGGGACACGCGGTCAGCGATCTATAAATAACCACAGCCGCGGGCGGCCTCCGGGAAAGGCAGCGAGCGGAAAGCATCCGCGGGCAGCCGCCAGCCGGGATCCCCTGCCCGCTCCCAGCCGGGAACGGCGGGGGGCAATCGGGATGCTACCTAGTACTTTCCCCCTGTGCTTTCGAGCGCCCCTAAAGAGGCTTTCAGGCTGAGGGCTTGAGCGATTGCTCGGGCAGGGGTGTATTTTTTTTTTAAGAGTGCTTTTGACAGAGATGCGTCCCTGGAGCCGACTCGATGCGTCCGACTCTCCAGCCCCCTCGCGCTCGCAGGGGGCGCTTCTTCGTGCCCCTTCTCCGCAGGGGGCTGCGCGGTGGCTTTGCAGCGGCGGGCCTAGGGCGCGCGGCGCGTCTCTCCGGCTGTCTCCTCGCGGCTGCTGCGTCCTCGGGTTGGGGGCTCGCCGCGTGCCCTCCTCCGGGGGCCGAGGGCGTTTCGCTCGGGGTGGGGGGACAGTCCCAGGCTGCTGCGCCCTGCGGTGCGCCGGTCTGCGAGAGGCTGGGCGGCGATGCTGGGGAAGGTCTGTCTCCCTCCGTCCCCTCTGGGGAGGGCTGAGCAGCCCCCGTTTCCCTGCGGCTGCGGGGCACGCCGTGTTTGGAGGGTTCGTACACCAGGCGGAAGCGCCCTGAAGTTTCCGTAGCGCGTTCCCCCAGCTCTCCGTCCCCGTTCTTTCTGTCCCGCTGTCTTTCCGCCTTCCCCGTGCCCTCGCGTTCCCTCTCCATCGGTTCCCCTCTGCGCTTTTCACGCCTCCTTCTCTTGTTCCACCCCTCCCCTGCGCTCCCACGTGCTCCCCTCCCTGCTCCCGCTATTTTCTTCCTCCTCCCTCATCCTCTTCCTCCCCTCACCACCCACCACCCCCCGCCAGTCGGGTACCATTTTACTCTGCAAAGCCCAGCTGCCTTGTTTTTCTCGCGTTGCAGTAAACGTTTCGGCAGCGCTGTGGGGATCGCTGGAGCCGCCGAACAAAGGGACTTTTCATTGCAGCAGCGGGCTGGAAAGCGCCGGTGCTGCTGGGCTGCGAGGTCGGCACTCAGGTGGCTCTCGTGCTCGCAAGTGAGCCTCCTTGCCGGTGTGAAAGCGGTCCCCGCTCCCCAGGCTGAACGGCGGAGTGGGAAGCCCACGGGGAGGATGGCGTTTTCAGAGTTTGAAAACGCCCGGCTTGTTTCGTTGTGTCCCCCTCCTGCCTTTCCTGTTGCAAAACCTGTGCAACCATAGCAGGAAATTAAATGTTTGAAGCGTTAACGCGATAATCTGGTGGTTTAGACTTTGGGGGTGCAGGGAGCTCAGAGCAGCGTGCCTTTCTGCTGCCCTGCTTTGCTCAGAAGAGGGGACTTGGTGACAGCAGGGTCCCCCCCCGGTGCGTCCCCCCCTCTTGGCCCCACTGAGGAAAGTGCAGGGAAGCTCCTCTTCAGCTCTCTCTGGCCTTGGCCAGTCTTTAGGCTCCCAGTTAGGAAGACTGTGCTTTTCCTTCGGTGCCGATGACTGTCTCTTGTTGCCCTTGCTGGCTGGGTGACAAGCCAGCTGGGGGACCTGAGCACGTCCCCAAGGCCACGATTTGGCAGGATTTTGGCCAGAGGGGAGAGAACTCAAAAAACCTGTAAGCTTTCAGACATGCAAAAAGCTCCCACAGAAATCTGCCCTTGTGTCCTTGGGGCCCTAAACCCTGGCTGTAAAACGCAGCAAGGACGGTTCAAGCTGGATGCTAGGAGAGCAGTTTGTGGCAGTAAGGACGGGTGGATGTTCGAACTGATTGCCAAGAGAAGAGGTTGGGACCTTCATCTCCAGAGACTTTGAGGAGCAGAGCAGACCTTCCCCCACCCTGCAGTCAGAGCGGCTGTGGTAGAAATGGTCCCGGGGCCTGGCCGGGGGTACATTGCTCCGAGGTGGGTTGAGGCATCGGGCAGGTGACAGTGAATGGGTGTCCTGCTGCCTTGTCTGAGAACCTCAGTGGTCTATGAAAACAGCTGGCACGAACGTATTATGTTTTCTTAATTTCTTTTTTATGTTAGGCTTGGATCGTCTAATAGACGCTTGCATTGTAATTTTTTACTTTAATAGGAATCATTCGTAGAGGGATCTGCTGAGCTCAGCATCCCGGCTAGTGCTTTTGCATTATCAGGAGTTGCTGTCTTTGCAGATGGATGAGTTTCAAGGATTTCTAAATATACAGGCCTATCTATCTAAACAAAAGTTCAAAGGCTGTGCAGTTCACTGGTTTGGAGCAAATGTCAAATGGACAGGGACTGGGCAGGCATCTCTAAACAAACTTCTGTTCTGTTTTCTTTTTTGCCATCAGTGCCCGTGTGATTTTTCTTCCAGCATTGCGTAGTCACAAGGTCGAGGTGGCCAAATGCCTTTGAAAGATCTGGTCAGCTCTGGGCAAGGGCTCCTGTCCTGGACCAGGGAAAAGGGAAAGGAACTTTTCTGCTGCTTGGATGTTCCCAGACTAACTCTGGGACCTTCTGAAAGAGATAGGATGCTGATCGTGCCAAGCTGTCCCAAAGGCAACGTACCCCAGCATGCGCTACATTCCCCCTATGCCTCTTCACCATCCTGCAGTTTTGAGCTGGGGGCAGATGCAAGCTTTTCCCCTGCCTTTCCTTGCCCACAGGATCTAGTTGCTCAAGCTCATGTCGTGCTAGGTTTGCCAGTGCCTGGCATAGATGCGTTGTGCTCTTCCCTGTGTGTGCAAGACCTGCTCGATGCTGCTCTCATGCTAGCAATATCCAGATGCTTTCCACAAAATCCTGCATGGACTTGGTATGGTTGGCCTGCTTCTGTTTACAGGGTCAAAATCCTGTTCTGTTGCTCTGCTTGGTTTTGCTTTGAAATCAGAGTGTTTGAGGAAGGAACACTGCTCTAATTGCTATAAACCTCTTCTCTTTCCAAAAAGTCTTTCAAGGAGGAGTCTTATACCCTTTCCTAAGGACCATCAAACTTGGCTCGTAGAGTTGCTGCTTTTTCCTGAGGATCTTGGGCTGGTTTAAGGCAGAGGTTGTCTGGTGTGCCGCCTTCTCCCAAAGCAAGGTTGCTTTCTGTATCACCTGCAGTGGATGCTTGTCTCATCCTTTCTTAAACAGTGCCCCCAAAAGAGGGTCTACAGCCACCAGCTGTAGAAGTGAGGTGAGCTCTTGGTATGCAGGTCAGAGCGGGCCTTTGCTTGTGTGTGTGTATCGCATTTTTTAACGTGCTGCGTCATCTCTGAGAAATGCAGTTGTTTGTAGACTTCTGCATCACCAGGAGATGCCTTGTGGTGGTGTTTAGCTCCTGATTTGACCTGATGCCTTTCTCCCTTTACTGCAGCTCCAAGGGTAGGAAAGGGGACTGTGCTTTTCCTGAGGATGTTCCCAGTCATGACTGAGATAAAAATGACCACGGTAATAACGATAGCTGTGGCTGAATGGTAAGATATCACTGTCACAATGACGTGGTGGTAGGGGCTCATATATATGAGACTCTACATCAGCATAGAAGGGTCTCTGAGTGTATTTAAAGTCTCCTAGGCCAGATGCTGTCTCCATACGCTTGTTGGTGCTGATGAGCAGATGAAATGCTTGTGTGAATAAGATGTGAAAGATGTGGTCCCCTCATCTCACAGAGGGGTAGGACGGCTGGGAAGGGCTCAGAGGAGGGGCCCAGGGTGATCCGGCATCTGGGAGGGCTTCTGTAAGAGCAACAAGGGAGCAGGCAGCAGCTTGCCAATCTGGGAAGAGGTGGCTTGGGCGATATGAGGCAGGGCTGCAAAATCCAGAGTAGCTGGAGGAGGGCGTGCCCCCAGCACAAGAACTGGGAACATCACATGAAGCTAGCGTAGCCAAGTTCATTGCAAGCGTGAAGTGGTGGTTCTCCAGGCGCTGGGCTAGATACTTGTGGGACTCCTCACCAAAGGGCACTGAGGATGTAAAATAGGTTTAAGAGAGACTGGACAAGAGCTTGCAAAGAGGGTCTCTAAATAGACAAATCAACCCTGGCTTGAGAAGTCCCTGAACTTGAAAAAGTTGGAGGCTGGGATCAGCCATAGGCGGAAGTACTATCTCTGCCTGATTTTGCCTGTGGCACGTGCGTATCCCCGCTATTGGAGAAAGGATGACAGATCCTTGGTACAGACTAGCAGGGCTGGTCTTACTGAGCCGGTGGAAATGGCAACCACCAGGTGCTGCAGTCTTTGGAGGAAATCAAGAAAATGTGCAACTGAGAGACTTCAACCAGATGCAGGTGCAAAAGACCAGCAGGCATTAAGCCTCAATTGCTGCAGAGGGGACGTAGGTGCAGGAGGAGAGTCCTTGTAGAGTCCCCTCAAGGAAAATGGGCAAGGCTGGCTGCTGCCTTTCTATACAGTAGCTCAGCCCAGACAGCTCACTGCCTGCCAGATCACATCCTTGCTGCTTCTCTGCGTGGTCCAGATCACTGGGGAGTGCGCACTGAGGAGGGAGAGGGTCCTCTCCAAGCTCTTCCGTAGTGCACAGACACTGGTGTCAACCCCGACATACATTTGTAGGGGAAGGGTGTGCAGGATGGAGATAGCAGTCTGGCGTGGGAGACAGGAGACCTTTTTCCCTGACACCTGCATATAGTGCGAGTTTGGTACGGCCTCTCGCATCCGGTGTTTTCTGTGCTTTTTCTGAGGCGTTTTGTTTTAGCTCCTTGGCCGGTGCTGGGAGGACTGGATTGGAAAGGAAAGGGATTTTCATACTTCATCTTTTTCTCACCAGGCCTGAAATGTGAGTGCCTCCAAGGCGTTGCCGAATGAGGTGGTAATGTGTTCATCAGCTGGGAAATCACTGAAACTTGATAAAACGGGGAGGGGAGAGATGGAGAGAAGTGCAAGGATTTGCATTGGTCCATCAGTCGCTGGGCAACCACATTTTCCAGATCCAGCTGGTAGATGTCTGGGCATTGAGAAGCATCCCCATGGCTTGGGTGACAGTGGGGCTTTGCCGTGTCCCCAGCGCAGCCTGCTCCTCGGCTCTGGCAGAGGCGCTGCAGCTGCGCTTGGTTCCATGACTGGGATCCTTGCCTCAGTTTCCCCACCTCAAACAGTGGCTGCCCTGGAGGGCTGCGTGGATACTGTGTTCATATTGCTGCCTTGGAAATGGTGTTTATCACCGAGAGACAAGGGAGGCACGTGAACAGAGATAACCCAAGTCACTGTGTGCCTCAAACGCCATCCCCTTTGCAAAGGGGAACCAGCAAGCACGGGCTGCCCTTTGCTTCTGCTGCACCAAGAGTCAATATCTCCAGGGCATGACTCACGTTTTCCTTGCTGGGTGTAGCATTTACCTGCAAGACCTGGAGCTGGCTGGACCTTGGGGCTGGCCCCGGCTGCCGGCGAGAGCATCCTGCCCTAGCATGTGCAGGCAGCCCGTCGCTGACCTACCACCTGCCGAATGTCACGACGCTTGAGCGGCTGTTCATATAAATCTTCAAAGCTTTGTGTCTGCGCGCCGAAACTCTCCTCAGCTCTGGGCCTTCGTGGTGCTCGGAGGCGGTCTATCCCAGCAGCTCGCTGTGCCTTTTGCGCCGTTTAGGGATAAATAGATCAGTTTTGAATGCATTTCTTTCTCTGGTTTGCGGAGTGCTCTTCTGCCCTTGCGATATTTGAGGGTAAATAGGAGCATTTGCTGGCTGTCTTTCATTGCTCTGTACACCTCCTTCTTCCTGTTTATCTGCGTCCTTTTTAAATTAAAGTCCTGGACTTTTCAATCTCATGCAATAGCTCTACGTCTCATCAGTTTTATTGCCTGAGCAGACTCCCTTTTCCTGTGTTTTATTTGATGCAGGATATCCAGAATTGATCAGAGTATTTCAGGTCAGCGCACACCGTTGATTTACACGATCGCTTGTTTTATTATGCTCTGTCTTTCTATGTAACCGAATAGTTTTTTTTTTTTTTCTTTCCCCACCATTTTAGCTGTGGCCGCCCGCCGTGTTGCTGGCCAGGTACATCAAACTGAGACCGCGGCAACGCGCGTGATTAGTTCCAAATACTCCTTCCAGCGGGCGCTGCCTTGCAGTTATCACCACGCTGGGCTCCCTAAGTGCCTTGTTTTGCTGCTCTCTTTGAAGGTCCCTGCCATCCATCATATTCTTGATTAGCCTAAATAATATTGTCATCTGCCAGTTTTTCCTCCTTGTTGCTCAGCCCTCTCCAAAGCATTAATAAACAGATTATAGCACGCTAATCCCCATCCAAAACACGGCGGCGCTCCTCGGGGCGGCCGCGGCGGCGCGGGGAGCTGACAAAAGCCTGCCCCGAGCTCGCTTTCTCGCCGGCCGATCAGGCTGACAGCACTTCCTTTTCTGTCTGAGCCGGCTTTGTTCCTCTAATAGGCTGTTGTTAGAGACTTGGCCGGAGCTTTTTGAAAGTGCACATAAGCCGTGAACCCTATTCTCTTCTCCTCGCCTTTGCCGAAGCAGCCGAACAATTCCAATGGATTAAGGATGCACGAGTTTTCTTTGCAGAGGCCGTGTCGGTTCACCCCGACAGAAACTGGCCCTTCTGAGCGTTTTATAAGCTCCAAAGTGAAATAGGTTTTCCTCGGGAATACTGTTTAAGCTGCTTAGTAAATTCAGATTGTGAGTCGTAATTAAGAGAAGAGCGAAAGGGAGCATAGAAAATACTGTTATTTTTATTACAGATAAAAAACGTTTCTATTTGGTGATAATCCCTCATCTCCTACCCGTTCATCTTATAAATGGTTAATATTGCCCTGTATAACTGAAAATGGCTGTATTGTTAGTGCTTTCAACTACAAGCATTGTATATTTAAATGGCAAGAGTCGTCTTAGGAAAATACTTAGAATTTCTGTTTCTTGGGAACAGCATAATTTAATAGAAAAAACGTAGAGTATTATTGATGTGCAATATGGTAAAATTATGTATGTGGACATATGCTTACAGTTAGATCAATGGATGTTATTAATGTGTAAAGATATCATTTTTATGTTTCTTTTATCCAAAGGGATTTGTGGTTAGCTTATATTTTGAGCTTATTGATGAAAGAATAGTATTTATTTTGAAGAGTCAATGATTCAAATCAGGGCAATTTTTGAACAGTCTGTAACTTTTAAACAGTCTAATAGATTTTCTTTGTCATTTAGAGAAATATTTCCCTTTGTGTTCCAGATAAATGTAGCAGTCTTCAGGTCAATGACTTTTTTTTTCCCCTTCCCTGAGGCCAAATTCTAGAGGTGCTGAGCAAGACCCTTTGCAGTGGAAGATGCTTGCAGCTAAGAAGTCTTTAAACTTTGTGATAGTTGTGGAAGAATGACCGTAACTGTGTTCATAATTTTTCCTATACTTTTCCCAAATTAAAATAAATATGATTCTTCAGGAGTATAAGAAATGCAGCAGAAATAGCATGACAGCGCCCTGGTTTGCAGCCTTCCAGCTTCTTGCAGGCAGCTACTCTGGAGGTTGCGCATGAGCATCAGAGGAGCTGCACTTCATGGAGATACCTACTCCCTTCTGCAATGTGGGTTTTGTTTTTTTGTTTTGTTTTGTTTTTTGGTAGCAGTGATTTCTGCTGGGCATTGGGGTGCTGTGTGAAAGCAGACGAGAGTTGTATCTTGCATCTGCTTTGGCCTGCTGGTTGGCTGTTGCACTGGGCAGCCTGTAATTGCGCTGAGTGGGACAGTGACCAGTTGCTGCCTCTCCACACTTCCTTTGGGTTTTTCTTTTTCATCATTTTGTTTTGACTCATTTTCATTTCACTCGATACATCAAGCTCTGGGAGGGGCTGTGAGCTGCACTGAAGCTTGCCTGCTCCTGAAAAGACCTGAGCAACCTGGTCCACCCACATAGCTGAGCTACTTGAGCAGGAAGTTGGTTTAGAGACCATCTGAGGTCCCTCCCAACCTGAATTTTCCCGTGATCCTGTAAAAAGAGGCTGTCCCGTAGTCACTGGGCTTTCTCAGGGCGATCCCTGGCCGACAGTCAGTGCTGTTCCCCATCAGCACAGACGTCTTTGTCCCGCAGCTGCCTCTGCCATTGCCTGTTCTTCCAATGTCCTTATTCCCAATAGCTCGGTGGTACTGAAAGCAAAGGAGATGGGAGAGCTGGTTGCTTAGTTTTACTTGTGTCTTTGCACTGGGGAGATAAAATGCTTATTCTAGCACTGAATTCAGCTCCAGTCCCTGCTGGCTAGACTTCTACCTCACCCGGTATCTGTGAGGAATATTTGTTCCTCTGAAACCAGAGGAGATGTTTTTGCCTGTGCCTCCCTTTGGAGGTCAGTGGTAACTCTCTTTTGCTCTTGTTTTGTTCAATAAATAGGATGAAAACAGATGAGGTCATTGGTGTCTATACAGGCGGATTTGGCCTCCATTTTCTGTTTACTAGGACTGCATTAGTTATGAATAATGGCGCGTCAAACTACTCGCTCCAAGCAATTTATTCATGGGATTTGGCCCTGCTTGCTGTCTGAGAGTTGCCTGCCAACGGGACCTGATTTTTCAAATACGCTTGCAAATACACAGCCATTTGCCCAATCTGTTTGCAAACATATCGGGGCCCTTGGGTGCTGAGGAACTGCGTTGTCTTGTTGTCGGAGTGGTGGTGTCGAAGCAGTGTAGCTACTCTCCAAAATTATGTCCTATGATTTCAGTTCTCGGATGGGCAGAGGCAGTTTTCTTGTATTGTACCTCTTTGAAGCAGGGTGCAATTAAAAGAGATGGATGACAAGAAGAGTTAGGAGATTGTAACTATTCTTCCTCCCTCTTTTCTCTGGGGGAACATCATTATGTTAAGCTACATGCTTGCACAGGTTCCCAAATTTTTAAGGCAGGAATTCCTCGCAGACTCAGGAGAGAGTTGTTTCTAGCTATCTAGCAAATCTTACGTCTAATTTTTGCCCTGTCGCGTTCTTGCAGAATAACAATTGATTTATATAATGGCAAGTTGAGAACAAGTGCTTTCGCTTGAGTGTAGATACCTGTATTCTCTCCGATAAAGGTTTCTTCTCCCCAAGCTTTGATAAAAAGGGGAAGAAAAAAAAAAACCCCAGTTGCTCTGATGTTTGCAGAGAAGGGAACACAATAGCCCATGCGTGAAGAGAGGCAATCGCAGGTCAGGTTTGCTCACCCGTTGCCGGGTATGATGTGCACCGCTCTCTATTGTTTTGTGGTGTACTTCACTTTTGATTGATTGCTTAATTTGTGCGCTTGTGTGATAGTTATTGTCATGTGATGGCTCTTTTGTCATGCCGGATTTGAAGTTTTTATTCTTGGGAGACAGTTCAGGCTCCAAGATGCGTCTCAAGAATGCTTGGGCTGATGTTCCCATGGGCCATATTTGGAAATCCCAACAGTTTTTGCTTGGCCGAAAGCACCAGTTGATTTTAAGGGACATTCTGTTTGCGTTACAGTGCGAGTTTCTGGCCCCTTACGTTCACATTTGGGCTAATTAAAACAGTAGAGAATTTGCTGCTTTTGACCGCTGGTTCCTTTTTTAGGCTTCTGTCACTCGTTGCACGTGGATTTTCACAAACCATGCTAATGCTGGTGTTGGGTGCCATGCAAAAACGGTTGGATTTTTCCTCTTGAATATGGGACTAGGTTAGCAGGGTGTAGGCCTAAATGGTGGGAACGTCTCCCTTACCTTAACTAAGTTATTTGAAGTTCAAGGTCCCTGTGTAGTCTGTAGAGAATGGAGGCTCTTCTGATTTAGCATGGGGTGACTCATACCAAGAGTCCTTTGCTTTGCTCCCTGAGGAACCTTTTTCCTTTGGCTGTGGAGGGAGCTTTGGGGGAATGCTGCCTCAGCTAAGATTTCTCAGGATGCCTTTAAAGGTGCAGGCCTTCCCCTAGGTACCACACCACGGGGCACAAGAAGCTTCCTAGTTACAGGAACTAGAAGTCTTTTTAGTTTTTGTCCTTTTCTAACCTGCTGGGCATGGAGAACAAGCGAGATTGACCTTTCTGTCCTGCATGCTGCCATGCCGTAGTGTTAGAGCAGTTGCCAGCCTCACCTGGGAAGGTTGTAAATCTGAATCCCAGTCCGTGGCAATCAACCTCTCCTTAAACCCAGCTGCTTGCTGAAGGACAGCTCCAATTTCCAACACCTATTGCCAAGCACCAAGTGGGGACCGAGAGGGTGGGGAGAGAAGCTGATCCTGCCCCTGTCCCCACCACCTTTCTGCATTAGGTGCTGGCTTATGGTAGGGGTGCGTGAGCTCGAGGTCACCAGAGAGAAAGCCTTTCTGTAGAAGGGATATTCAGTGACTTTGGGGAAACAGTTTTGCTCAGGAAATCTTCCCAGGTTTCATTGTCTGTTGTAGAAAAATGCGAGAGGGGCTCTGGGGGGAGGAGATCAGGACCCAGGACCTTAGTAGATACCCTCTGTGGTATGGGGGACCAGAGAGCTGCACTCTCTGGATTGGAGTAACCCCAAATCTTCCTTCCACCAGCCCGTGTGAGGAGCCCTGCTCAGCACCTTGTACTTATTCTGGGGTGCCTGGGAAAGTCTCTCATTTTGACTGGGAATTCCCATCCTGCAGCTGAGAGATTCCTCTTTCAGTTTCACCCTAAAAAGCCTCGCTTCTGGAAAATCTGCAGGATCCCTCCCTCCCCGCCACCTCCAAAATCGTGTAGTCAACAAAACCTTATCTAGAGCTAATCCTCAGCTATGCGGGAGGACTCATCCGGCCCCACGATGGTCAGGGACAGACAGATGTTTAGCAAATAATAAGTGCAGTTGCGCAGCGTCTCCCTGTTCAAAGCGTAGATGCCGGAGCCCACGAGTAAATCACGGTGTTTGTGCCTGCGTCGCCTTGTGAGAGGTCAGTCTGCCACGAGCTCTCTTTGAAAAATTAGAGCCGATCGGACTTACTGCATCAGGAGAGATCTTACTCGATATAAAGGTCTGCTCCTGCCCCGGTTCCCCGAGCCCTCGTGCTCTCGGCACGGGAGCGTTATCCATTTAACTCGCTGCTGAGCCTCTCTCTGAGGCCCTTCTCCCAGGGGTTATTCCCCTAGAAATGACTTTTTTCTATTTGGAGGTTTTCCAAAGTTTAAGATTAAGTGCTGGGAAATGATCAGCTCTTTCCTGATGAAGATAGTAACACTAAATGCAGAAGGAAGTGAAAAATTGCGGTGCAAGGCAGGAAAATTGGAATGTTTGCTAGGAGTTTTGTTTTCTTCTGAAACTTTTGAGCAGTTTTAGGAAGCAGCCAGAAAAAGAGTGTAAGACAATTTCTGTTGACAAATATGGGCTGTGGGGGGGGGGGGAACTCCTCATGCCTCTTTGATGCAACATGGAGCATTTGGTTACAAATCAGCTTCAGAAACTGGCTCTGCTCTGAGCAGGTTGGCCTGCTAAAAGGGTGGCTCCCTTTCACGGTTTTTCATGGTGGTTGGTAGGTCCATAGTCAGCTTAATTATTTCCTAGTAATTGGATAGTGAGGGCGTGATAGCATCTTTGAAAACCTAGGTCATTTCTAGGGTACTGGAGATGCAGCTGGGCAGTGCAATGCAAGCCGCGTGCTCTCGTGTGGCCGCCTTGGCTGGCGCGTATAGCATAGCTAAAGCAAATATCTAAAGATACTTGTACGGAGGAGCTGGCAGTGGCACTTGTTGGAGGTATCCAGCCTGTTAGCGAGGTCTGAGCCTCTCGAGGAGGCACTAAGTGGCTTCTGCGACTTCCTTCCCCTGTGGCAGCTCCTTTCTTGAGAGGCGGCAGCGGAAAACCCTCGGAGCAGCCGGCCGCAGAAGGGATGCGGAGCGAAGGCAGTGCATAGCATTGCTGCTTTCTGCATGTAGTGTGATGCCGAGGATGGGCTCTTCGAGCCCTGCTCTGTGCTGCCTGGGGTTGAGAGGACCTGCCCGAGCACCTGGGCTTCCCTGGGTCACGGCCCCCTCTCGGGCGCTGTTCCTGCTGGGCTCGAGGTTGCACTGAGCTCGTGCTTGCTGGCTCTTCCTTACGGAAAACCCTTTCCGAGGAAAAGTTAAGGGTGGTTCGTTGGGAAGCTAATGAGAACCGGTACCTCGTTCAGGTGCATGGGAGCAGCGCAGCAAGGGCAGGCCTGAATTAGGGAATGCTCCTTTAACGTGTTCGGTGGCAGATTTGGTGTCGCCTTTCAAAGTCTGTCATTTAGGGCAGGCAGCGCTGCCCAGCCTTGGAAGCGCTGCTTGCTTTTTCCTTGGGGTGGCTGGAGGAGCTTGCAGGTAGGTAGGCGGGTGGGATAGCAATTGGAGAGCTGGAAACTGGAGCCAAGTCACTTATCCCTCCTCTGTCCTCCTTCAGGTAGCCTTTTAGCATGCTCAGTATTCACTCTGCAGCACGAGCTGACCCTGTGCAGCACTCCAAGCTGTGAAACTAGGCTTTGGGTTTTTCCCTTTGTTTAAAAGAAATTTTGTTTAATCCAAAAAAAGAGCAACTTTTGATGGTATCCTTCTTCCCCTTTGCACACGTTCATTTTTGTTTCAAATACCTTGTTGAAACCTTTCTTCCCTTCCAGAGCAAAATCCCCTGGAAAAGAGCAAAGCCTGCTTTTGTACGTTTGTTTTCACCTGATATGGAAATAATTTGTGACTTAAAAGGAGGGAGGGGAAAAAAAACTCTTCTGTTTGAAGCTGCTGAGCATTACTGTGATTAGAAACAAAAACAAGAATGTAATAAGCAATTCTACCCTTAGCTTAATTAACATGTCATTAAGATCAAGTGCGCTCCTAGTAAGGTAGTGATTCTGGGCGGGCTCAGGTACTGCTCTTACGGCTGAACCAGGAGGCTTGGCGACCCGGGAAATGCACTGCAATTTATTTCTTATTTAAGTGTTTGTTCTGTAGCCCTAGTGAATAACCTAAGTAATTTCTCCAGGGGAGACCCGAGAAACCCTCATAGCAATTTTCAGGTACGAGTGGGAAGAAATGAGCAGTCTGAGAAATGGAGGCTTTGGGAGAGAGAACTGTTCCCTCAGAATTACAGCTCGCGCGAGCAGGTCCGGGGAATGCGGAGCTGGATCCTCGACTGATGAGAGCAGTCAGGAAAATGGAAGATGACTGCAACCTTTTAGTGCTAGAGCTATTTCTTGACATACGATGCAGATCGCTTTCTGATCTCATCTCCCCGCGCGCCGAGCTTGGAACCAGAAGGAGAGGTAAACGGGTCAAGATTCCCAGGAGGGCTGTGAGAAGAGCCAAAAAGCAGGCGTCCGCGGGGGAAAAACAGTCGATTTGGCAGGTCTGGAGTTCATTGAGAAGTTATTGCTTTGGAAGGCACAGGAATATCTGTTGGGAGTCATAGAAGAGTTATTGGTGTTGGAAGTTATGATGTAGAATTATGGTGGAGGATATAGAGACCCTTATAGAAGCTCAGCGAACCTGTGAATCCATCTATCTAAGCACCCTCAATTCCCACTGAAATCCTCTTGGAACAATAATAATCATTTAACAAAGGAAATGGTTTTTGACCCAGACAACTAAATGCATTTCCGCTTAGTGCTTCCCAGCTCTCGCCTGATACTCAGCCGTGTGTTGAGGTTGCCTGTTATTTTCCCAGACATCAAAGGGTTTAAGGAAAATGCAACTTGGGAAAATTGATTGTTTGCCATGAAAATCTCCCCTGAAAAGAGCAGTCTGAAGAACAATTAGCTAAAGGCATGTGAGCAGATTGCAAAGCACAAATACAAAGTCGGTGCATCAGCGAAGATCCCCCGGGAGCGTTGGTGGAATGCCCTGGCAATACGGGAGCAGTTAAGGAGGACGAGGACGTTGCAGAGACGTTAATTGTTTCTTTTTATCAGATTTCATTACAGTGGATACTGGAGGGAGATCTACTCCTGACCAACTGTTATCAAAATGGATTGGATAAAGCCGAGCAGCTTTGTTCTGCCTCTGGCACGCCAGGCCCCCGTATAATATAACAAAAGCCGAAACAGCAAAATTGGAACAAAATGCTTTGATAACTTTGCATCAAATTTCCTCCAAATTGCTGCATTCCTGCAAAACGGTTTGATTTTTGTCAAAAGCGGCACTTTGCGGTGGAAAGCTATTGAATTGGAAGCGTCAGCTGGCTTTACTGGGGGAGGGAGAGGAGTGGGTGGAAAAGGGAAGAAGCAATAGCACAGCGTGAGGGGCTGTTCGCAGCAGAGCCGGTGCACGTGAGGGCTGTCTCCCTGCATCCCGCCCTGGTTGCAGGGACTGATTCAGTGCTGGAGTCCCCCGTCAGCAGGACAGTCGGGGCTCTGAAAAACCACCTTGCCTATAACTACCGGTGCTGGTACCTGCCTATCACTGCCACTGGTGGTGTCTAGCCTGGACACCTGCGTGAACCATCTGTTGCATTATGAAGCCCTTGTTGGGTGTTGAAGACTTATGGCTAAATGGTAATTTTGAGTCATGAAAACTGGCTTTCCCCCTGCAAGGAATGGCGTTGCTTCCTTGGGGAAGGCCAGGGTGGGCGCGCAGGGAGGGAGAAAGAAATCCAGCCTCGCCTGCTGGCTTCTGCAGAAGGCATCGCGCCTGGCGGCCAGCTGGCACTGCCAATGGGCCTGAGCTCCCACGCGCCGCCCGTGCCACGGCGCCCGCCGAAAGGTCATCAGGGTTTTGTTGTTACTTGCTCATTATTTTATTTTTGTGTATTTTGGACGCAAAAGAACAATTGTGCTGAAAGGGATCAATAGCTCAGCCAAGCGCCGAAGTTATTAACTCACAAACAAACAGCGTCGGGGCTGGTAGGAAGGAGGAAGAATGTCAATTTTCTGTGCAAATATTATTGCAGGGAGCCTTCAAGGAGTGTTTTATTTAGCAAATCAAGGCTATCAGAGACAGTTATTCCCTTTCCAGGAGAAGGGGGGGGGGGGGAGTGGGGAATTGAATTATTTATCTGTTAAAGTGTCTCAGGAGGTAAACTTCTAGGTTGAAGGACAGCCTGAAGAGACCAGCTTGGGTGGGATGTCTCGTACAAAGAGGAATCCTTTCCTTTCTCTGTCCGTTTGGCCGTCTAGCCTTGCTCTCTCCAGTGGGAAAGGCTCTCCAGTGAGTGCCACCTCCCCTTCCCGTAGGAGTTCTTGGGGTGTTTGCGTCCACAGGCAAAGAGAGTGAATCCACCCTGCTTTTCCCATAAGCTCCTGAGAGCTGGCCATCCTCCCCTGGAGGTGGGTACCAAAGAAGAGGGAGTCATCCCGTCAGCGGTGCTTTGCATCCTCGCGGCTGTAGCCAGCACGGGGAAGCGTGAGAGCGCCGTGGTCACTGCACCCCGTGCTGTAGCGGGCGCTCTCCCCGGGCTGCCGCGGGGGGACGGGCGTGCGTCGCGCGCCCCGAGGGAGGCAGCGGCTGTTGGGGCCCCGCGCGTGCCACGGCAGGAGGCGTTTCTCACACTGTCACTTTGTACCCGTGGGAGAGGCCGCCAGTGCTGTAGGAGGAAACCGCAATCAAACGCAGGTGAAATGAAGCGAAGAGGCAGGTTTTTGAATCCTCGTCTTCCTCTTTTTCAATCTTCCATGCTAGTGCTTTGCGTCGCCTTAGATCTTTTCAAACTCGGCGTCTTTTGGCTTTAATTAAGAGTGGCAGAGGGTTGGAGAGCTGGGCTGTCAGCTGGGGCTGTCCCGGTTCTTAGAGGATCCGGCCATGCATTGAAATCTTCAAAATCCCAGCCCTTTCCCCCCTGTTATTTCTAGAGTCGGCAGTGACTCAATATGTAAAAAATATTACCAAGGTCAAAGCTTATGCTTGAAATCTCAGCTGCCACAGAGGAGGTGGTTTTGCAACACATAAAATGCAGTTGGTATCTTGCCACATCCCAAACTTGCAATGTACCGTGCAATGCTTTCCCTTATCCAACATTTAGGAAGTCGATGGAGAATATCTCTCTCTGTTTCTTTCCTCTCAGCTCGGCTTTTTTCCTGCTGCTAAATCCTGCAGCAAAGCCTCTTTTTTACTTTTTTTCCCCCTATGTTGTGGCATGGTTCTCTTCTTATTTGAGTTTTCACAGCCTGTCACTATTCAAGCTGCCGCGAGTGGGAGCTTTTCTCTCAAGGTCAGTAGAGAATTGGGGACCAAAAAGGGTGTGCGAAGGGTTTCTGTCTGGGGGTGTGGGGAAGGCGCGAAGGGGATCAGAGCTGTGCTGCTGTTGCATCCCCTCTCCAGCCACATCTGGAATCCGAAACCCCAGGCAGTTTTGGTCTTAAAGTTTCTCTGTGCGTGTGGGTGAAAAGCCTGGTCCTGCCACAAGTCAACGCTATTGTGTCCTGCTTCAGTAAAGGAAGGGCAGGGACCAAACTTGCACGCCGCTGCCTGTGGGTTTGGTAGCTGCCGTGTCCCCTCACAGAGCCAGCTGTGTTGTACGGACCGATTAAAAACTCCTGCGGGGGAGATCCTGGCTGGGAAACACTAGTGCATCGCCTGGTTTTGCCTCGCGAAAGAGCACCTAAGCCTGAGGGTAACTTCTTCCCCCCTTTTCTGCAGGCTCTGCTCCAAAAATGGCTCTTCTGCCTGCCGGAGCTCGCGTGGTGCTTTGCGCGTGCCCAGAGGCTGCCTCCTCTGCAGAAGGGGTCTCAGTTTCCGAGTTTTGTGTGTTCCTGTTGGTGGGATGCCTTTGGGGCATGGTCATGTCACAGCGGTTGGGAAACCCCTTGTCAACTCCCGCGCTCTCTGTGTGGCTTGACGTAGCGTTGCCTCTGATGCCGACCTTGCAAAGCCTCACGGTACTGTGCTCTTGCGGGGAGCAAGTGCCTGCAGCCATCGGTGCTGCCCCCGTCTGCCTGTTTCTGCAGAAGAGGTTGGGTGCCGCTTTTGGTGGGAAGGGAAGGTAGGGCGAAGTGTTGTTCTGACCTATTACTGGTGCCAGGAGAGTGAGGGGGCATGGCAATGATACCTGCCCAAAATCCAGCCTCGTCTCTGCTTCACAGCTCTTCCCAGGTCGGCGCGTCCGAGTGCGCCCTCCTCTCCCTTCTGCATGGGCAGGGTGCGATTAAAATCAGCGCACTGACAGATGGCAGGTCCTCGGGAAATGGAGCCTGACATTTCCTGAGAGCGTACAACCACTTTTCCTTTACAAGGCCATAAAAACACAGTAGAAAAAAATGCCCTTCTCGTGCCTTGCAACCATCTGACATTTAAGAAAACTGCGTGCAAATTAAGGCAAACATCTGCTGGTGATGTGTTAAGTCTACCTGGTCCAGCTCTTGACATCCCTCTACTTTGATGACCCTGCAGAGGTCCAAGGCTGTTGGTGTGGGAACCCTTGTATCATGGTGAGCAAACCGCTGCTGTGACAGGAAGCAGTTGAGTTGCATCAGCGTGCACCAGCTCTGATTTAAGGGATGTTTGCAGTGGGCTGAACTGGTGCTGTTTGGGTGGCCTAATGCAGGGGGACCTGGTGCCCCTAGACCCCAATTTTGCTCCTTTGGTGCCTCAAGCACGCATCCCTCGGACTGGGTTTTCAAACCTGATGTCCCAACTGCTAGAAGCAATAGATACTATGTCCTCTGTGTGTCTGAGCCTGCTTGGAAGTGCTGTTGTTCCTTTATATACCCCTTGCAAAACATCTGCGTGACCCGGGCCTGCTCCTGTGAGCCTTGCGGTGTCTACCTGCTCCTGAAAAGCCTTTTATGTCTCATTTCTCACCCAGAAAGGCTCTAATTTTCAAATGCAAGCTAGTAGTAACTTGCTCCCGTGCACATCTTGCCCTGACTCATGCCCCGAAAGAGTTCTGGGGGGTTTTACCGGGTGGAATAAGAAACTGCGTCCAACAGGCAAACAGCAAAAATTTTGCCTTTGGATGAAACGACAAAATCTGGCTGTAAAGCCCAACGTTTTATTCCCCATACAGCAATTTAAAAGAGAAAGAAAGAAAGAAAGATTAAAAAAAAACCTTCATATTTTTGCAGAGCTCTGGTCCCAATCAAATAGCTGGACTGGGCAAGGCATTAAAAAAAAAATGAGGGAACAGTCTTGGGTTATTCCGTTGGGAAAGTTGATAGAACTTTTCCATCCCCAGTCTCTGGGATTCGGGGATTGCCTGCGAGAGCCCCTCCGTTTCAACCGCGGCCTCGCTCGTTCCCCTGGAACGGCCCCCCGTGCCTCGTTAAAATCTCCCACCTTTCCGTTGCTGAGCTGGAAACCAGCAAAGGAAAATTCGGGCTGGATATCAGGAACGGTTTGCTCAGGTCGACTGTGAAATTGCCCCCCGGGGAGAAGCAGCGGAGGCTCCCTCGCTCGCCCGGCGCGTTTGCTGGGTTTCCCATCCCTCTGTGGGAGGGAGGCCGGGAGCGAGCGCTCCTGGGCTCCCCGCTCGGCTCTGCCCCGCGGCTCCCGGGCCGGCGCCCTCCGCCTCGCTCCGAGCCTGCCGCTTCCCGCCGGCAGAAGGCTCTCCTGCGCGCGCCCTCGGAAAACGCTGCGGTAGGTGGCGGCGAGGGAAAGGCTGTCGCCTCTCCCGGCTGCGCCGCGGAGAAGCCGGCAGCCGCTGCAAGCGGGGAAGGGAACCCAGGAGCCCTGGCCGGCCGCGATAGCTCGCGATAGCTTTTGCTGGCGGTCAGAGCCACCTGGGTGCTACTGGGGCGTCTTCGGCTGCGGGCGTGCTTAGCCTGGGGGCGGCCTTGCTCCGTGTTGGTCCCTGTTCGGTAGAGGCGCAGGTCAAGCGCGGCTGGTTTTGCTCCCCACTGTTCGCCCCGAGCTTGCCGGCGCGCTTGCCTCGGTGCCCTAGCGTTTTCCGTTGTGTTAAACCCCGCGATAACTCCCTACGTGGCAGAGCGGCTCCCCGGGCGCGTTTGGGTTGAGGCAGCGTGTGCTTCCTAGCTATCCAGAAACTAATTTCAGGGGAAAATAACTCCACGTCTGCCCTGCAAGAGCGGGCGCCTCTGTCCAGTGACTCGCGTCCTTTTCCCCGTCTCGTCGCCGGAGGTGCTGCTTCGCTCCCCGTCCTGGCGCGGGGAGTTTGGCTTCCCGGCACGGGCTGCCAGCCGGCTCGGCCAGGCTCTTCTGCCCGCGGTGCAGACCCTATCTGCTGGGTCTCTGCGTCCGTCGCTACCCTCTCTGCGGTCCCGGGAGCCTAAGGGAGAAAAAGCGGAGCTGCTCCGAAAGGATCCCGTCTGCGGCAAAGCCCACCTTACAAGTCTCTGTCGAAGGCGCAGCCGCCCCTGGAGCCAGGGACGGGGAGCGTCTGAAAAATATTGGCAAAGACGAAGCGTTTTGACAGGTTGGACCTTTAATTTCCAACTGGGCTTTTAAAGTAATTGTTTCCATTGGAAATGAAAGGTCTCGTGTCGATTCCTCTGGTCAAAATAAGGAAGGGGGGGGACGGAGAAGCTGCCACTTGGCTGAGGTCAATTTAAATTGAGCGAACCGTGTTTTCCTGTAGGAAATACTTTCCACGAGATTATTGAGAGTGACGCTTCAAAGCGGAGGAGAGCAGAAAAGAGGAGAGCGTAGGCAGTGGCTCGGCGTTCGTTGCCGGCTAATAAACGCACACAGGAGAGGCTTGCAAGAGAGGTGGATTTTTTTTTTTTTTTTCTCTTTTTAAAGGTGAAGTGAAAGTCCTGCCGAGCTGGGCTGGAGACACCAATCTGCAAACGAGGCAGCATGTGAGACGGGCGTGAGAGACGGAGTGGTGGAAGAAACGAAGCCCGAAGGGTAATTAAATCCTCACCTGGGCTACCAAGGGATGCCGGGGGGGGGGGGGGTCTCCTTGGAGACTAGCGGTTTCCAAGAGCAGAGTAGGAAAGCATCTCACAAGGGTGTTTGATCTCATCTTGGCGTGGGGCATGGTATCGTTTCCCCTTTTATGTGCTCTAAGCCAAAAAGCCTGGTGCATAGAAAGGGACAATGAAAGACCCCGTAGTTTAGCAGCAGATAAATATGTAGTTGGTGTTCCAGGAACCGTGAAACAAGAAGAAAACAGAGTTTGTGGCTGAGAGAGGGAGATGAGTTTTCATGGTCCTGGCTTGTCGGGGTAGCGTGTAAGCATCCCATGGCTGCGCACGAGCTTTCTCCTTGCGGCGACCTTGTGGGGCCATGAATAGGACAAAGAGAGAGAAAGGGACTTTGTGACGGTGGCGGAGGGTCAGCAGAGGGGAGGAACTGCAGCCCTTTCACCATGACCTGGCAGGATACGGCCTCCGGGG
Source organism: Struthio camelus (assembly GCF_040807025.1). NCBI lineage: Eukaryota > Metazoa > Chordata > Aves > Struthioniformes > Struthionidae > Struthio > Struthio camelus. The sequence goes on along the minus strand of NC_090981.1, from coordinate 58,762,522 downwards.
AGGCAAAACACGGGCTGGTGGTTCGTGCTTCATGTCTTTGGTGTAGGATGATGGCGAGCTAGGAGGGAGCCCGGTTGGGCACCGCGATGGCCCTGGGCATTTTGGGGGCTGCTGTTTCAGGGTGTTGGTATGTACTATCCCTTGGTGACTTTTCTGGGTTACACGTGCTCTGTAGTCGGTGCTGAGCAAATGCAGAGCAGGAAACGTAATCCTTTCCTTAAATAATTTCATAACCTGAGGCCAAAGGCTGCAGATGAATATAGACTGTGGGGGACAGGGAATAACTGAAGGTCCTGGTCAGCGTGACAGGCGGTGGTTTCAACGCAGCAGCAGCTAGGCTGTTTTAAAGCAGAGCCCTCTCTAGATAGCTTTTAAAAACGTACGTGATATCTCACAAAAACATGGTCAGGGGTGTGGAGTCCAGCTGTGCACTTCAGAGATTTCCGATCTTTTGTTTCCCGTGCATGAACCCAGAGCAATAATCTGTGATTTGGGGTCTGACTCTGCTCTTTGCTCCAGCCCTTGTAGCTGCGCAGGGAAGTTGGGAGCCACGTGCGACCCGGGAGGGCTCAGCGGAGAGCGAGCCAGGAGCAGCGAGGGGGAAGGGGAACAGGTTGGGCCTGACTCGTGTTCCTCGGCCTGTACAATGCTGTCCTGCAGCATGAGACGCTGCTGGGAGGTGGGAGACGCCCTTGGCCGCTCTTCCAGATGCCGGCCATCGTTGCAGCAAGCTGGAGCCCAGAAAATGCAGTAGAAATGCAGTATCTGGTCCTTCTTCCTCCTCTTGGGCTGCACCCAAGTACTAGGTCTGGTAGGAGGCATTACTTAAAGACTGACCCTCAGTGCAAAGATCTAGCCAAATGCCATGATTTTATATAGTCCTTTGCTTCATGAGCCTCCCATGAGGTGGTTTGTGCCACCGTGGGTAAGGCTTGGCTCTGAATGGGGCTTGAGGTGGTGTCCAGCCTTTGGGTCCCTCCTGCCCTGAGTGTTTTGACGCATCTCTTGCAGCTGTCCAGTGCCTCCACAGCTGGCAGCCAGCCCCAGGCTGGCAGGTGGGAGCACATCACCTCTTCTTGGGGCTTTTTCTCCCCTAGCGTTGTTCCTAGTACCACAGAGGTGGGCCTGAGGTGTCTCTGCCCTCCCTGGTGTGGGAACCGCTGGAGGACTTCCCCCAGCATTGGTTGCAAAACCCACTGCAGAAGATGGGTGAGTATCTGCAGCCAGCCCCTGGGAGTGAGCTGTGCTGGGCAATGACACCACCCCATCAGGCCGTTCAAAGCCATCTTGAGCCACGATGTACGAGCTGTGCGTGCAGCTGGACGCGCAGACTTGAAGGGTTTCTTTGGAAGAGGAAGCCAAAGCCGTGCTGTGCAATCAGGACTGTTCCTGCAGCGTCTTGTGCCTGGGACCAAGCCCCGGTGCCATCTCCAGACCCAGCCCTGCAGCCTTTCTCTTGTCCTTTTGAATTTCATTAGTGTCTTCAACCAAGCCAGGCTTTCCTTTGGGAACGGCTTAGGACAGCAGCAAAAAGGGCCGGAGAAGAGCCCGGGGCGCAGCGCGAAGGTGCCCAAGGTTGCGCGGGAGCTTCGGCGCAGGGCTCCGAGCGGCACCAGCCCTGCCGCCCCCGGCCAGCATCCCGGCCCTCGGAGCGCGCCGTCTCTCCTCCGCCTGGAGCCTGCCTCTCTCCCACTTTCCTGCTGGCCGGGCTGGCGGCGCTCCAGTCTCCCAGCGCTGTAGCTGAGGTCATCGTCTGGCCCCTCTGCTTTAATCAGCGCTGCGCTCGCGGAAACTGAAAGCAGAATGTGGCCCTTGCATTCTTCCAAGCTCAAGAGATGTGAAGAGACTGGATGAGGCTCAGGTAGATGATTTGCCGCGTGTGTTTTAATAACGGCCGTAATCATCTGGGCTGGAGAAGCTTCGGCAAGCCGAACTTTTGACCCGCCGACCAGAGGCGCGCGGCGCGGGAAGCCGTCGCGCCTTTGCAGCAAGCGAAATGTTCTGCAGGCGCCCTTCGTGTTTTTGAGCTGCTTTCCAGCAGACGTTTGGCGCCCACCGCCGACACCCTGCTGGGAAGGGGAGCAGGGGTCCCGGCCTTGGGAGGCGCTCGCAGAGGGCTCGGAGGCGCAGCGGGGCGTTGGGATGCTCTCTGCGGGTCCCCGGCAGGGTCACGCGCTCTTTGCAACCTTTGCATCGACGCGAGGGGCAGGATCACTCGTCCCGAAGTGGAGCCGTTTTCCCTTTGGGTCGTACGGGCGGAGGCTCGAGGTTTATTCCCTCCGTGGGGAGCCGAGTTTGGCAAAGGAAGTGACATTTGTTTTCTGCCGCGGCGTCGCTTTGCCCTTCCAGAGCCTGCTGAATTCCCGCTAATCCTCCCCTCCTTCGTTGCACGCGTTTTCGTTCGCTCTGCGCCTGGGCCGTGGCGCTTTGCGGAGCGTCGCAGTCGGCAGCGGGTAATCGAAACGCACATCTGCTTGCCATCTGGGAGGAAGGAGAGAGGCTGGTTTGTCTTTGTTACGAGCCCGGCGGTCGCGGCTCTCTGCTTACCTGGTGGTGCCCAGGCGCTTTGGTTGCTCCGCGAGGGTCAGGTGGAAAGTGGAGGGGGGCTAGGCTGGGGATGGAGCGCCCCACTCCGCTCCCTGAGACTTTCCCGCGGGTTTTGCAGGGCCGTTCGGCCAGCACTGGCGGGCTGCAAACCCCCAGCGCGGGCACCGATAGCGCCCCGGCGCGTTCGTCCCCGTCTCCTCCTCCTTTTTGCTCTACAACCGGTGGTTTATCGTGTCATCAGCTCTGGGGCGGCCCCCGGAGCTGGAGGGGAAGGGAGGCTGCGGGGACGGCGCGGTCTCGCACGGGGCTCCTCTGGTTTGGGATGGAAGTGGGGAGCGGCGCGGCGACGGGGAACAGCCCCTCGGCGCCTTCGGGTGCTGCGAGCTCCCGCTGGGGTGCCGGGAAAGGGCAGCGCACCATCGCCCTGCTCGCCGCGAACCCCAGCGCGAGGGGTGGGCGAAAGCAGCGGCGGAGGCTCGGCCCGTCCACGGAGGAAAGGTCCGAGGAGAGCTGCTGAGGGTGACGATGGGCTCGGCTTTGCCATCGCCAGGGATGCGCCGGGCGGCAGGGGCTGCGCGCGGCACGAGAGGAGCCGAAGCACCGGGAAGGGAGAGGAGCGGAGTTTGGCTCGTGCAGGGCGCGCTGCCCCGGCTGCTGCTCCAACCCGTCTTGTCGCTGCGATTTCCTCCTCGGGTTAAGCGTCACCGGCACAAGCCTGTAGGAAACCAGGCTTTCCTTGTTCCTCTGCTTCGGGGGCCAAATTAGTTTAAGGAAACTTCCCTGCCCTGTCCCTATTCCCACTGCTCGGTCTCCTCCCAACGCCCCCAGCCCAGCTGTCCCTGGCGGCACCCTGCGGTCCTCTGCGCCGCTGCCCCGGCTCGTGTTAGCGGGGATGGCGAGAGGCGGGTTCGGTCCCTTCCGCCTCCGCAGGCTCCCTGCCCGCCCTCGAGCCCCGTGTCGAATCCCTGCCCTGCAGCTCCCCATCTGTAAAATGGGATAACAGCGCTGCTTCACTGAGGCCAAATAACTACCTTTGAGAGCGGGCAAGCGAGCGCAGCGTGTGCCGTCCCCGCCGGCACTGCCGCGGTGTGATTATCTCTGTTCCTGGGCTGCGAGAGGCGGAGGAAGCTGCTTGTTTTGTTTTTGGATCGGAGGGCGCATGGAACTGCCCGCTCTGCACCGGCAGCACCGAGATGCTGGGGGCATCTGCGTGCTAGAAAGGCTGAAGGGGGGTAAAGCCAGCCATACCGCTGATTTTCCCAGCAAGCAAACGGACCCTGAGAGAACACCCAAGGTGGCGCATGGGATGGGATGCGCTCCCAAAAAAGCCCAACACGAGGCCAGCTCATCCCTGAGGTGCAAGCTAGGGCTGAGCGTTGGGTGCGGGCTTGCATTAGAGGAAGCTGGGGCTGGGATTCAGAGGGCAGTTCTCCTTCCCTCCCTCTCTGCTCCACACTGGGATGCATCCATGCGTTTTTCCGAGGATTCGGAGCTGGAGGAGGTCAGCAGTGCCGTGATAGTCCCTTTGCTGCGGACAGAGGTCCAGGCTGCAGAAGGCTGATGGGATCCAAGATGAATTGTAGAGCTGGGGGGGAGGTTGGGCAAGCCAAGAGAGAGCTATTTTGGAGAGTGCGTTACCTCAATCTGTCTGCACCTCCAGGGGCTGCCCCTGTGGGGAGGATGGCTGCACAGGGCCATGGGTCACCTCAAACAACAGCTCGTTGGGTTGTCCCATGCTGGTCACCCATGGAGGGGCATGAGAAAACCATCCTTTCCGGACAAGGGTAAGGGCTTGGTTCCTCTTGTCACTCAGCCCGCCAAGAGCTGTCGTCGTGGCTGCTAGAGAGTTGTGAGCAGACGCCCTGGGAACGCGTTTCCCAGGCGCTGGCAGCTAGGCCAGGCTGTTTTTTCTGGAGAGGCTCATTTTTCCTCTGGGTTTCAGCTACCCTCCTTTGTGTCTTCCACAGCAGCTCCACTGCCTTACCACTGGCAGCAGCGGGGCTGTTTTGGTTTTTATTTATTTATTTATTTTGCCAAGAGGCACATGAAGGACCTGCAGGAGGTTCCCTGTCCCACCCTATGGTTGCAGCCTCTTTCTCTTCCAGTCCTGGCTTCTTGCATACAGAACAACTTGCTCCCAGACCCTCTCCTCTGTTCCAGCACCCAGCTCATCCCCAAAAACCCTCTCTCCACCTCTTGGAGAGCCCTACTTTTTCCTTCTGAGACCTGCAACTAGTTTTTGAATGTGCTGAATGCCTTCCTCATGGTTTGCTAAGTTTAGAGTGCCTTCCTTTTCCCTCGGTGTCCTGAAACAGCTGCTGAATGGAAAGCAGTCATTTTCTGATATTCAATACCATAAGCAGGAGTGATTTGAAAATGTGTTGATTCTTTAGACTGTGGGAAAAAGACCTGTACTGCTGGCAAAACTGGGCTGAAAAGTAATGTAGAGGTTTTCAGGGTTGGTTTTTTTCTGATGGGTTTATGGAAAAGCAACACATATATTTCTTCATTGCTTTGAATTTTCCCTGGAGGCTTCCAAGGGGCTAAAATCTTACTTTTATATACACTTGTTTGTAGAGAAGGCAAAAGGCAGTGGATTCATACAAATGCCTTGGATTTTGCAGCTTTGGAAAGAAAGGATCCGCGTAATGCCCCAAAGCATTTTTGCAGCCCATGAATGCCAGACATCCCTAGAGTAAGCTGATGTCAAAATTAGCTAAACTCAAATCCGCATCAGTAGAGAAACTCAAAGAGGCTGTCATGCTAGGGAAGTCACCCTGGGTCTGCTGGCAGGGAGCAGGCTCGGGCCCTTGGCTTTTGGATCAGTGTGGCTCGAGCCCCCTGCATCCCTGCTGGAGGGGTGGTGCAGATGCAATCATCTCGCGCTTCCCTTCCTATCCATGAAACAGAAATCCCATCTCCTGGTGTACAGGGGCAGAGGGCGATGGATACTGCAGGAAGGCTTGACCCATCTTGGCAAGCGTGGGGTGAAATCCCGACATCCAGGCTTGGACCGGATGCTATGCTGCTAGCTCTTTGGGGGATCTCATCCAGCTTTCCTCAGTCCTTCTGCTCTCCTCTGCTAGCTCAGGTCCTCTAACGATTACATATTTGAGATATATGTAATATTAGTCCATATAAATCACATCAAACCTATGGTTTCCAGCATTGTTGGCTTGGTTTCTTTCAGACTAGCTCACTGTCACTCAGATGCGGGACGTCTAGGTTAGCTTAATGAGGAAGGCAGACTGAGATGAAATAATTAATGCAGCTGTAGAGTGGAGATGGAGGAGTCTCTGGGGGATAAGGGAGCTGGCCCAAATCTTCCTCCCCAACTTAAGTGCTCCAGGCCTCTCTGAAGGTTCAGAAATACTCCATTTCCACTGGTTACTGAAGCCGGTTTTGTGGTCCTTCCAGCCTGGCCAGCATGGGATGCTCCTGGGGCGCCTCCACAACTGTGTAGGCACAGGAGGTCTGGCCTGGGTTCAGGGAAGCAGCTGTGGGGTTCAGACCTGGGGGCCTCTTTCTCGGGGCCATGGAAGTAATGGGAGGGTAAAACTTAGGAGAGGGGGTGGCAGCGGCTCTGGCCCCTCCGCGGGGCTCGCTCCTTGGCTGCTGCGGCCAGCAGGGATCCCACCACTGCACCCGTCTCCTCTCCCGCAGGGCAACGGGACTGCAAGCTCCCTCCGTCCGCCTCTCGGCACAAGCCAAGGTCAGGCTGAATTAAAGCTGGTTTATTTAGTAAACACGTTCTGGGATAAAGCCTTTGATTTATAGGCACCCCGGTAGTGCTCCAAGGAGGACTCGTACAACTTTAACTGCATTTTCTCAGCATCACACCAGCCCAATAAAAGAGAGTTCATATGCGCTGCACAAATTCTCACTTCCAATATAAAAAAGGTTTTATGAGAGTGGGAGTCTCATTGGCTCTGCGGGACCGGGTGTATTGGCGGATACTCCCCATGACAGACCTTCTATTCCTCTTCAAGTTGTCAGACTTCAGTAGCATTTACAGCTATTTAGCTATCAAATTTTATGTGCGGCTCTGAGAGAAATGTGTCTCTTAAATACTGCTCTGTCTCATAAACAGCAGTCTGTTAAACCATGTCAATTGTACAACTGTTTCGCGAAACCCTCCAATGCAATCGGCTAAAACTCCGGTCATTATCTGAGTGGCAAAGCGCTGAACAACACCCTGAGCTTAATTTTCCGAGCCGGTCTTCCTGACTGGGGATCGGCTTCTCGAGTTAAGGCTATTAATAACTGCGCTCCAGCAGTCCCAATTTTGGTCCCGCTTCACCCCGACGTAAATCTCCTTCCCGCGGACGTATCGGAGCAAGAAGCGGGCTGCGCTCTCTCTGTCGGAGATCGTTAAATTGCGCTGTCTCGCCCCATAAAGCCCAACTGGCGCTCCGGTGGCGGAGCGGAGCCGGGCCGTGGCGGCGGCGAGGAGCCCGATTGCCGGCAGAAGGCACCGCGGCGGTGATTTATCGTCTGTGCTACAGTTGCATCTAGAGGCCGCTAGCGAGATCGCATCCCCGGTTCCTCAACCCAAGGCTCGCAGGCTCGGGGTCCTTTCTTCTCCGGGTAAAAACCCCTTGGAGGGGGAGCTGGCGTTGTCCCGCTTCATGGAGGGAAAGGTGGGAAGCGAGACTTTGCCAAGAGGAAGGGACGTGCTTAAGGTCGCGCAGCACCTTTGGGCTGGAGTCTGGTGTGGGGTTGAGGTTCGCCAGGTGCTAACCCTGACCTTGGATATAACAAAATGTATTTTTTGCTACTTTAAACCTTCTCCTACCATATTCCTTTCTCTTTTGGCACACGCCCCTCCACGCTGTTTCCCGTCAGTGGTGTAGAGGAACAGCAGGTACCAACATGCGTGTTAGTGAGATTTATTTGGTGACCCAAGCTGGGGCCAGGAGCACTGGGCAAGGAAGAGAAGTTCATTCGTTCCCTCATCCCTTCCTCGATCTCCCTCTTTGCTGATGGTGCAATCCAGCCAGATCGGACGGCTCTGTGTATAATTTAGAGACTCTCAGCAGGTTTTCAGAGCTGAGCTAGGCTTGAGTTTCCAGCCTTTTTTATTTCACTGCTTTATTCTTTTTATTATTATTATCTTGGTGCAAAGCAATAGCTTTATCTGTGTTTTAAAGCCTGCAGCCACTGCGTGGCTTGGAAGGTGCAAGTGGTGCAAGCGGTGCAGAGAGCCCCGAGCTGGCCCCAGTGCTGCGGGTGAGTTCACCCAGAGGCCTGGAGTAGTTAGTAGTTGGATGTCTAATTACTGCCGTGTGCTGCAAACTGGGAGGTTTGCTCTCCCATCACTGCTGTTTCCACATGCAATGCGCTGGGGGCCAGGGAGGAAAAGATATATATGTGCATATGCAGGCATGGTTCTTTTCGAATGTGAAGTTGCACCTGCAAAAATAGAGGCCAGGAAGAGACTGGCGAGAAGCTCTGTGGTGGGAGGCGCGATGCGTGCGGAGCAGGGGATGGGGACAGTGTCTCCGAATTTCTTTCCCATACTCGCACCGCCTGATAGTTTTAACGGACGTTATGTTTCCTCCCCCTGCAATTCAATTAATCATCTGCTTGTCAGCGGTCTTCCCCCCTCCCACCTGCATCTCCCTTCCCTTGCCAAGGGGAAGGCGTTGCAGCACGGTGGTCCCTGTCCTGCCTGCGGTGCGGAGCTCTCGGTGCTCATCTCTGCTGTGTGACGGGCTTTTCTTTGTGGTTTTGGACTGCTTTTCCTTCCCAGCGTGCTTCCTGCGAAGGGTCTGGGTGCTGCTCAGCCCCGCGTTGCCTCCGGGGCTCTGGGGGGACAACTGCCTGGTGATGGGCAGAAGAAATATGTTTTGCCCCTTACAAGCCCGGCTTCTGCAGTCTCTCCTTGTGTCCGTGTGCTCCAGCCTTGTGGCCATCCTGGTGGCCCTTTGCTGCAGGTTGTCGGTGTCCTTCTTGTACTGGGGCCCCCAAATTGGATGCAATGCTCTAGACGTGGTTAGAAGGTTTTTTTTTTCCCTTGAATATTTTCCTTTGTAGGGGGATCTTACTGAATCTGCATAGGCTTATACCTGGTATCAAGCTTCCTTTCTGACTGGGAAGGATTTCTGGAGGAAAAAAATCAAACAGAAACCCCCCAACCAAATTAATAAAGCATATGCGTCCGTGTGTGTGCACGTGGTGTACGCTGTTACTTGGGAATGATTTCTGTTTTGAAAATTGAATAGTGTTTTTATCAATACTTTCTATGTTTGTGTGCATGTCTAAGAGCTGCAGAGTTTTGATCTTTCCACTAACATGCTACTCCTGTTGGATGCTCCCTCTATAACCTCGTTTTGAGCCTTGCCCTGTTCCAGAGCTGCTTTCCCCTTGACTTAGCAGCAGAGGTAGTGAACTTGGATGGTTTCTTCCCCTACCCCGATGAGGTCAGTATCTTCTCAGGGAGTTTCTCCTAGTTGGTGCCCAGCCACAGGGCAAAACTGAGCTTTCATCTGCCACAAGTCAGGGAGGCTTTTGAAGCTTTCAAAGCTGCTGGTTGCCACTGGATCCGCTCGAGTGAAGGCGATTACCTTGAGTGAGCAACTCCTCACAGCACTGCACAAGGAGAGGAGAGGAGGACGGCAGAGGACACGCGTCTCCAAGAAGGGCACCTGGAAAGGCTGGGCGATCCCTGCCTCCGCCAGCAGCCATCTGCACATGCTGGGCTATATCTGGACAAGGCAAGAGGACAACTCCAGGAGTGACTCAGCCTTGCTGGTTCCCCCCTACCATTTTATCATTTGTGCTTTTAGAAATGCTAAAATTTTCGTTGCATCTGGAGAAAGCAGTTGGGTGAGGGCAACGGGGATGGGAGGTTGCCTTGTGGGGCGTAGTCAGAGCTGAGGTTGAGTGCCAGGAAGGCAGAGCGCAAAACTGTTTTGGGAAGGTTAAAGGAGGTTGGGTGCAGATGTGGACAACAGGGGAATGCTCTCTGGCACGAGATGGAGCAGTAGCTGAAGGCGTTGCCTCATTGGGAAGGAGTTGGGTGGAGGGAGGGAATGTTTGTTGGAGGTGGGAGGTGAGCATCCCTAGGAGAGGGTCCGAAGACACTTTGCGCGAAGGTGGCTCGTCCCAGAAAAGTTTGTTGGCTGGTTGCAGAAAACCCGCTGGCTGCGTCCCAGCCTGACTGCCACCGAACAAGGTGGTGCCAGGCTCTGCCCCCTGCCCTGCGTGGGGAGATCATACCCACGTCCCATGTTTCATCCTGGCCATCAACCCTCTGAAGCTTTTGGCAGGGTGCCTTCAGGGCTGTCTTGGTGCTTTCCCATGCTCAGCCCCGTCCCAACCCAATGCTGGGCTCTGAGGGTGGTTATTTTACCCCCGTTTTTCCCTACAAGCTCCCTCTCCCGCTTAGCTCAGGAGTCTCTTGTTCCGGCAGCGATCTGGGAAACATAGACGTGCCGTTGCCCGCTCCCTCGCCTTCCCCGGCTGAGCAGGGACAGGGCTCGTGCTCGGAGGAGCTTCCCCGGCACCGGGTTCCCATAACAACTGCGCAAAGCTCAGCATTTATTTGAAGGCGATGGCAGCGGGGCTGATTTCCTGCCTGCCTTTTCCTCTCTTCCTCCTGGCTTTTCACTCCATCTTTCTCCTTCCCGGCTGGCAGAGGCACCGGATTGCCGTGACCCATCGCGGATGATGTAGATGAGTGCGGTGGAGTTTTTCCACCCTCCCCAAGTTTCTCAGAAGGGCATTAGCTAAAGAGTATGCCCGGCTTTAATGGATCATCTGACTACTACGCTCCGAAAGGGTCAGGCCGGGGGGAATAGGTTTCTAATGGTCCTGTCAAGCTCTGAAGCGAGGCAGGAAGAAAGTCGGGGGGAAGGAGGGGAGAGCGGGGCTGAAACCTTCAAAAGTTTCTCACTCGCTGCAGATCCAGAGCAACCTGCCTGTGCATCCCCAGCCTCGCCGGCACGGGGAGCAGGGCAGCAGGCACCGAGCGTTGGCTGGGTTTCAAACTGAAACCTCCTTCCTCATGACGGAGCAGGCAGGATGCTGGGGAGGAGGCAGCGGCGAGGACCGAAAAGGGGCAAAACTGGGGGCCGGCGGGGCAGAAACGCGTTTTTTCGCTCGCTTTCTTCCCGTCTGTCGCGTCACCCGACGGTAACGGATGTGAGCACAGCACCGATGCGCGTAGAGCTGGCTCTGGCTTAGCTTTTCCTTTTCGCTGCCGTTGAGGAATATTTGGGGATTAAAAGTGAAATGCTGCTCTTTCCTCGTCCAGAGGAAAAAAAAAAGAAAAGAAGGGAAAGGAAGGAGCCCCCCTCGCATGCTGCACCGATGAACCCTCATCAGCCTGTAACAGGAGGCCAGCACACATGAATATTCCTGTGTAATATGCGCGAGTGATGAGCCCCATATGCAGGCCTTGGGAGAAATTAAATATTTTCTATGGCGTTTTCCAAAGAGCCTTTCTATCAAAGTGCTCGGTCAGGAGCCAAAACGCCACGGCTTTCACAGCCCCAGCTGGTTGACACTTTTATTTTTTTATTTTTTTTTTAATGTTGATGAATATTTTCTAATTAAAAAATAATCCCTCCCCCAAGCTGAGTCCTGCCCCTGCGGATTGAGTTGAGCCAGAGTTTCAGAGGGGCTGGAGTCCGCAAGGGACTCTGCTATCGCTCTCAGTTGTTTTTTTTGTTTTTGTTTTTTTTTTTCCTTTTCTTCCATCGAAGGCTCTGGAGCTTGCAGGAAAAGTCCTGAGATAAAGCACACACATGGTCCGCATCTGTCCAGCCAACTGTGGTGGGGAGCGTTAGTCACCGGGGTAGAGGAGGCGCTGCTGGAAGAGCGGCGCAGGTAGGAAATGGCCCGTGCTGCCTTGGACCCGGCTCCGCTCACGGGAGCCATGGAGGAGCAGGAGGTGCCACGGAGGGAAGCGGATCCTGCAAGCAGCAGCTAGGTTGAATCTCAGCACCTTGAGGACAGTATGGGCGCCTTGAAAGGGAGGGCTGGATTTGTCTTTTTCCTTTTCCCAGGAACGCACACGATGAAAGCTTCTCCCGAGTCATTTGTTTCGCGACGGACATGGAAGACTGGCCCCAGCCAAAGGCTCCTGAGAGAGTTTAGGAAGGATGGGCTCCCAGGGGCCCTGTGGCAGGGTCGGGGTGTTCAATAACTTGCTTTCATTGCAAGTCTGCTCTTTCCAAAGCCTTCTGCAAGCCGGGTTCCTCCTAACTTTTCCCTGCCCCGTGCTTTTTCCAGAGTGCAAACTCAGTGCTACGGAGCCCGCTGGAGCAGGCGACGGAAGCAATTCTGTCAGCAAAGCGCCTCCGACTCTCCCGTGGTTAACAAGGTCCAAGAACCTGGGGTGCCGTGTTTTGGCTGCCAAAAAGACAGATCGGGGTTTGCGAGCGTAGACGCAGGCGTCGTTCGGAGGGACGTTGCCTTAGGGAGTCCTTGGTGCACCCGCGAGCCAAGGAGCGGAGGCAGCACAGTTTGCTGGTGCCTTTTTGCCAAGGGATTGATTTTCTTGGAAAAGTCGGAAGTGACTAAGCATAGGCTCCTTGAGTCCCCCGCTGAGCCGGAGGAAAACGCTGTTATTTATACAGGAACTTAATGCTGTTTGGTGGAAAGCACCCTGCTGGGAAGGGGGGAGCGGCAGCGCTTGGGTCGGTGCCTGGCGCTGGACTCCGAAGCAGAAAGGAGGTACGAGTGCAGGCTCTGAGCAGGGTGTCAGAGGACTACGAGCCGCCCAGGGTGGGATCACTGGTGTGAAAACGGGCCAGGAGATTCCCAGGAAGGCAGCTGGTGTTGCAAGGGCTGCTCTTAATATCCTGGATATCACCCTCAAAGGCCCTTGCCCTGAAACCTTGAGTGCTAGGGGACAGACGACAGAGGTGTGGGGAGATGCGTGCACCTGCTCCTGTTCACAGCGTTTTATGTGATGGTTCCCATGCGGTATCCGTGTGTCTGAGTGCCCCAGTGCGGTGCCGTGGCTGGATAGTGGGGTGCGAATCAGCTCCAGATCTGATCCACACCACAGGGGGTGTAGGTGAGAAGGCGCAAAGGTGTTGCATGTTTTTGGAGGTGGAAGAGATTGGGCGACTGCTAGAGGGAGGAGCAGCCCAGGGAGGGTAGTTACGTGGGATGAAGTCCAATAACAGCTCTCGTGAATGCAGGGGCAAAGCTCCACGTGTGTTTTAAGGCATGTGAACGTGGCGTGGAGTTGGAGAGGAGCTGACCTGTTCGGGGGTATGGGGAAGGGCAATGGTTGCCTCTACGTGAACTGGAAGGAAAGAAGAGCGAGGGGGGCCCAGCACAGGTCTGACTAGCTGGGAAGGATGATGGGAAGCAGGACAGTGCACCCCAGAGGTGGTGGTGAGCTTGGGGCTGGGGACAGGAGGAGCGCTGGATCCTCCTGCCCAGTCCTGCCTACGTGAGCTGGAGGAACTCTGGACTGGCTCAAGGTGGCTCTTGATGCGCTCTCAGCACCCAAAGCACGTCAGACTTGGTATACGCAAGTATACGTGGCTCCGCAAACGTTATTGGTCTAGAGAGCTGGTGATCCAGCATGGAAGTGGCCAAATGAGCTCCTGTCACCACAGCAAGCAGTTGTCACTGTTGGCCTGCGTGGGGCCCGCTAGTTCAAATGGCACCGTGGAGCTTTCCATAGCTGATGCATGCTGGCACCTCCCATCCGGTCACCTCGAGCCACCTCTGTGCACATCCCGCTGTGCTGCACGCAAGCTGTGCCCTGGGAGAAGGATCCTCCAGGGCCAGGACAGCTCTGCCATCCCCCAGCGTGAAGAGAGACTTGCACGGTGGTTTGGCTTGTCCTGGGAAGCGTCAAGCTAGGCTCTCGTGGGATGTGTCCCCTTTGGCAAGGCGTAGCAGGGAAGGGGCTGATCAGAGAAGCTCACCAGGCCCCGTCAGCGAGCTTGCCTGCCTCCCGCGTCTCACCAGGTCATGAGTCCCTCGGAGACATCCTTTCTGCAACATCCTTTCATTGGCACTGATGGGATGCTTCTCGGAGATCCAACCTGTGATTTGATCACCTCAGTCATCCGTGCTGATGGGACGTGAACCCTCGCAGTGCCCTCGTGATAGGACATGTTGTACTAATACCAACTAACCTCTTGGGTCGTGAGCTCCCATGAAGAGGTTTGCGCCCTGGCTGATGCCTCTCCCATGCTGCCTTCTAGCTCCCTCCTTGCTGCCCTCATCTCCTTGCCTCCTGTCTTCCACGGCTGCCTCCGGAGGCTGCGAGGTTGAACTCCACTGATTATCTTATGCTTATAATTAGGGAAGAGCAAGGCTCCTTCTCCAGCTCCTGCAGCCCCTCTCGTAGCCCTTGCCTCCAGGGCTCAGTTGTGCCGCAGTGCGTTCCCCAGGGCCCTGCAAAGCGCCTGCCATGGCCAGTTTTTTCTTCCCTGGTGGCTTCCCTGAGCTCTGTGTCAGCAGGAGCTTGCGTAGGAGGGCGCCCGTCAAATCCTGTCCCTGCTCATTGCAGGATCTCTGATGCCACTACCCTTGGATCCGTTCAGCTCCACCGTGTCCGGGGTGGTTGGGTGATGCAGTCCCTGCGAGTGGCCGAGCCACGCGAACAGCCTGCAAGGAGCTCCCTGCCTTCATGGCGAGTCACGGAGGCCTCTTGCCTTCATATTTAGCGTTTGGCTTTGCCAGCGCATGGGGGAAAAATGCGCCTGAGTGCAACAGCGCCAGCAGAGCCGTGCAGCAGCAGCAGCCATCTTCGCCTCCGGCCACCTCTCTGGGCTGTCGGCTCGCAGACGCAAAGCAGAGGCTGACCCTGTTTCCGGAGCGAAACTCAGGTGCCGGAGGAGAAAAAGCCGCTGGGGTCTTGCAAAGCGGGGCCTCTCCCAGCTGAGCTTTTTTTCTCCCAAGTTTTCTCTCTCCAGGGCTGTCTGGCTGTTACGGACCCAAGAGCCTTTTCATGGGAGCGGTTTTCCTGGGCGCTGGCTCTGCCTAAGTTCTCCCTGTAAAGCCGCAGCTGGACGCGAGCGTCCATCCCCGTTCTCTGCCCTCACGTGCTGAGCGTTTTTGCTGTTAGGTAGCTGCCGCGTTTCATCCCCGAGGCGCAGGCGGTGGCTGCGAAGGAGCGATTCCAGCACGCGGGATGCCAAGGGGCTCCAGGACCTGCGGGGTGAGGGTGGTGCAGCAATGCACGGCGGTCCGTTGCTGGCATTCGTGAGGATACGGCTGTCGGGCGGCTTCAGACAGTCGGTGGCAAAGCATTTCTCTTGCAACAAATTCACTGCAACAAATGTTGCTAGGAAGGAGTGCAAAAGTCTATCCACCGCGGTTGCCGTCCTCGGTAAACCATGAGAAATTAATAAAGTATCTGCACTGATTGGCGTCACTTGGGGAACGAATCAGTTTCCAGGCTTGATACCTGTGTATGTCTCCCCTCTCCCTTGCTGGTCTGGAAACAAATTTGATTTTAATCACTGAGTATTCGTTTAATTTTTCTGGCTTTAAATAGTAAAATCTTTCCTCAAGCGTGCATCTTGTTTGCTCTTTCACTTTCAGCTGCAGCCTGAGAGCTGAGGATGTCACCCAAATGCTGGCTAGAGCCGAGGCTCACCTGAGCGTGGCAATACCCTAACTCGGAGTCTGCCAGAGCTTATTGCCTTTGGCAGGGGCAGTGCTCGAAAGGGATCTGTGTTTCCAAAGCGGTGTTCACCTCGTGGCAGTCGTTCCTTCGGCCACCAGCAGTAGAAGGAGCCATCTCTGGGACCAGGATGGGTTTTGGTCTCAAATGTGCTCGTATCAGGTTTTATGTGTGGAGTTGCCTGTGGAGTGGCATGTAGCGTGTGGCTCCTAGCTGGGCTTTGGGTGAGACCTTCGTGTTAGGGGAAAGTCTTTGTGGTGGTTTAAAGCACTGTGGGGTCTTGGGATGCTTTTAAACCGGGGCTGTGCACGTGGAGACTCCGGAGGACGTGGATATCCAGCCCCGAGGCGCTGCGGCCGCGCAGAGCTGGCGTGCCGGGGACAGCCGCGTGCTGCCCTCGGCGCCCGCCCCGGGCCACCGCGGCTCGGCGCTGCGTCCCCCTCGCCCCCCCGGCGCTGCTTTCCGATGGCAAACAGCTAATACCCCCTAAAGAACATGCTAATTTAAGAGCTGTTAAAGCCAGGGGCCAGCGTGAGGTCACAGTCCGCACAAACAGATGGCGTTTTGTCCCCGATAATTAAATTTTCCTGTAGTTTTGGGTGAGAGACTTTCTTGCCTTTTATTTCAGCACAGCTGCCTCGAGCCGGCTCCGTTTCTTCCTCCCCATCCTCTGCTTGCTCAGAGTGAAGGCAGCCTCTGCATCGGGATCGGGAAGGGGCTGGGGTCTTTCTGGGAGGGGTTTTTTTTGGGAGGCCCGTTGAGTTTGTCGAAGCGCTTTTGGGATAAACCCGTCCTGCCGCATGCACGGTCCCGGCTTCCCCGGGTGGCTCCGCGGCCGCGCTGGGGCCTTCCCTGCCCGCCGGCTCCGCCGAGGTGGGAGCCCCTCGGCTCGCAGGGGAGACCCCCTCGGTGTTGTTGGCCCCGATCCAGGCCGCCCCTGCAGGAGGGCAGGGTTAGTCCATCCCTGCGCTGCTGCTAGCTAGGTTTGCCCTCGGGGTGTTGTGGACCATCCCCCCTGCCTCAGTTTCCCCCAGCTCAGCATTTTACAGTGTGCCACCGGGCAGAGAAGTTGGGTCGAGCCAGGGGAAGCGACGCGTGCCAAGCCCCATCTCGCCTTGGGGTGAGCAGCGTTTCTCTCCAGCCCCATCTTTTCCCCACCGTGGCTCTGGGCAGCGTCTGCGCTGCGGGGCGGCGGGCAGGCTGGAGCATCCACGCCATCCCGGTGCTGGGACCGTGCGTTAAAGCCAGCGCCGCTGGCTTCAGCAGCAGAGGAGGCCAAGGCTTTGCAAGGAGCAGGTGCTGGACAAATGCCCCTGCTGCCACATGTCCGCCCCATGGCCCCGGGGTGGCCTCCAGGGCCTGGAGATGGAGCTGCGGTGGGTTGGTGGCCGCGGCGCCGACAGCTGCCCGGCCGCGAGCGGAGCGGCACCCAAGGCCGTTTGGTGGCGGAGGTGGTTTTGAGGCGTTGCGGGGAACACTGTCCAGGAAACTTTCCCATGCTCGCGGTGGTGTTTGTCAACTCACAGCTCAAGTGCTCTGCAGATGTTTGGAGTCAGATGCGGCTTGCGGAGCTCATGGAAACCTGTGAGCATGAGGCCGGCAGGCACAACCCGCCCGCGTGACCGCTCCTGCAAACCCTCCCGGTGAACGTAGATCCCCCGGCAGAGAAGGTTTTTTGGGGGGGGGACAGGAGGCACGCGGGCTCCTTTGATGGCGGGCGCGTCCCCCTGGCACGTACCCTGCCGTGTGCGCCAGGGAGGCTGCCGTGGAGCTGCTCTGCCTTTCCCGGCTGTATCCAGCCCTGAGACAAGCAGGGGTGTCTGCGTGGTGGGTAGAGCTGAGCCAGCATGCTGGGTACGTGTTACGGGGCCGGAGGTGGGTGGGGATGGTTGGGAAATGTGGAGGCTGCCGCGAAAAGGATGGGTGGGAAGCGACAGAGCAGCCCGACAAAAAGCTGGCAGCCGCAGTGGTGCTGCCATGGGTCCACGGAGGTGGGGTGGGTGCTGCTCGGGGCTGCTCCCAGGGGTGCTGGAGAAGCCGGGGAGCTGGGATGCTGCTGAGCGGCAGCGAGGACCCCAAAGCTATGGGGGGTGTCAAGGAGGGGATGGCATGGGGAGACGGGGGGCTCGCGGCGGGAAGGTGCTGTAGGGCAGGACCGGGGGCAGCTGCGGCACAGCTGGAAGTATTTCGCGACGAGCTGTGTGCAAAACAGCTTGGCGAGCGTGCACTCCGATGGTGGCGCGCCTTTCATCCCGCTCGCCCACCCACGGCGGCAGTCCCGCGCGGCGTCCCATCTGCCCTGGCAGCGAGAGCCCGCGAAGACGCGGGGGACCGCCGCTCCCCGCGCAGCAGGGGGTGAGAGGGGAGGGCTGGGCTCTCAGCCTTTCCAGCGCCTGGGTCCTTCCGTCTCCCCAAGGCAAAGCTCTCTCCAAGCCGTTTGCCACCCGTCGTGTCCTGGACCCACATCCCGTCGTGCCAGGGAGGAGACCAATGTGCCAAGAGATGCTGGCTCAGCATAGCCAGCAGTGCGGATGGATGGCTTGCGGAGTGGGGAGCCTGACGTCTCCCGTGGGACCTGTACGGGAGAAGAAAGAAAGCAAAGACCAGTGGGGAGCACCCATTCCCCAACATCCTGAGCTCCCTGCACGCATCCATTGGCTCCTGCTGCCCTCCTTGGGCCTGGGAGGCCCCCCAGCTCCTTCCCTGCCCTGTCCTTCTGCCAATTCATAACACTGGCATGTGGAAAGAAAGCAAGCAAAGCAAATCATCCCAAGGCATCTCAGGGAAGGCGTTGCCAGAGTCATTGTAGTGACTTCCTCCGCACTAGGCACTTCAAAAAAAGCCCAAATAAAAACACACCGAACAAAACCAGAATTAAAATGCCCAGCAAGCTCTGTGCAGCTGGATATTCCCTCTCTTGGACTCCCAGCTGTCCTGTTCCCTCTCCAGACAAGGTGGGCTGCTAAGGTCCCTTCTGGATTGCTTGCTCCGATCCTGTTCATGCCCTCATCCTCCTGCAATACAGGCTTCAGGGTCTTATCCTTATCCAGCTCTGTCTCAGCACACTGGAAAAAAGTGGCCCTGCCCTGCTTTCTGAGCGGCAATGCCATGGATGCAGGCGTTGGCTGGCTTCATTGCTGCAGCTCTGCCTGGCTTGTGGGCATCACCACTCGGAGGTTTTTCTGACCGCTTGGTACTGGGGCCAAGCCAGCAGAGTCCTGCCTGCCGCTGGTCAGATCCAGAGAGCAAGTCCCGTGCTGCAGGATGTCGGTGCTGGGGTTGGGACAGGGACCTGGCGGCTGCATCCAGCTTTCCCGTGCACTTCTGCGGCAGTGCGGTGCCTCTGTGCCTCGAGGACTGTCGCTGTCTGCAGCCGTAGCACTGGGGTACCTTCAAAGCAAGGAGCTGTGGGCTCAGATCCCTTGCCTGCCCCTGTCTGCAGCGCCTTGCATCACGGGTGCTGCAGAAATGGACCTTCAGAGCAAGGCTGGGCTGCTAACAGATCCAGTCTTCATACTGCAAGCCAAACTCCTTGCCCCTGTGCCAGCAGGTGCCATTCAGGGGGATGTTAAAGCTCTTGTGGGCAAAACCCCTCATCCAGAGATCCCCATTCTCAGTAACCTGGCTGTGGTTCCCGAAGCTTAGAAACCCTACACTGCCCTATGCCACGTCTGCTCTGCCATGAGTGTCCAGCTGATGAAGGAGGTCTGGGATCAAGCTTTGTCTGTCCTCCCAGTAACTCATCTCCAAAGCCGTGTCTGTGCTGGGATTTTAGCCAGCAGCACCAATGCAAACCCCCGTCAGGAATCCAATTCACACCCGGCCGGCACAAAGTGAGCACAGAGATGAGTGAAGAGGCCTTCCCTCGCTGGTGACAAAGCTGCCCTGCGTGTCCTGCTGCTTGGTGACCCCAGCTGCACGCTAAGCAAAAAGGGTCGAGGACAACCTGATACGTCTTGATTGAAAAAGCAAATGCAGGAGCTATTTGAATTCTTTGGGTCTGATTTTCCAGACGGGTCCATGCAGAGCAGGGGAAAGATTTTTGGAAGCAAAATGTTAGCGCTTCATTTTGGGCTTCATTTTTTCCCCCCTTCCCTCTTTAATTTTATTTTTCCCTTTCCTCTTTGCTGCACTTAGGACAGCGTGTGACTGTGACACATTCTGGATTTTAATGCTGTGATGTTTTTCTCTGTCCTCAAGCTTTGTTTTTTAAGGGGCATTTGGGAGTTCATAAAGCAGCCCAGCCACAAAGTTTCCTCAAGGCAAAACCTAGGGTTTGAGCAAAATCGTGGGTGTTTCGAAGGGCAATGCAGCCCTGAGAAGAAAAATAAGAAATGTTGCAAGCATTTGCCTGGAAATCACAAAGTGAAATCAAATTGAACCAGCAGGGTGTTCCTAAAAAGTCTGGAGTTGTTTGCTTGGTGGGGTATCTTTTTGGGTTTGTTTTGCTTTTGTGTTTTGTTTTGTCTTTTTCCCCATCATTAATTTTCTATTTTCCTGGCTGGAGACCGGAAATTTGAAGTGCCAAAATTCAGTGGGACAACAAGAGCTCATTCCTGCAATAATCACAGCCTGGACAGGCACAGAGCGTGCCAGGATCTGCCCCAAATGAGCTGTTCTTGTGCAATTTCTCTGTCTTCCAGGAAGGGACATTGGGAAATGTCTGAACGGAGAGCATCTCCCGTCCCTCTCTGAAGCGAAGGCTCCCCTGTCTTATCTCTTATCGTTCTCCTTATCGTGTTATATGGCAGGCCCATCCATCACCCAAACCTTGCAAGGATCGCCTAGCACGAATCTAGCAGTCCCGGGGTTTGCTGTCCCGGGAGAGCCTGCAGGCAGCAGCAGCCACCGAACAAAGTTGAGTAAAAAAGGGGAAAAACAGAGCAACACCAAACATTTCCCTGGGATGCTTCTAAATCCAAACTTTCTTCCGTCTCAGAGACTGTCTAACTGTGAATATTGGGTGAGAAGGACCGGAGCTCATTTGCTGTTTTTCGGCTGAGTTTCCTGCTCTGGTTGCACCAGAGCCCGTGAGGAATAGACTTGGAGGCAATGTTTCCCAGCAACCTCCACGCATGGGTATTCAGACCTCCTCCTGCCCTCCCGTGCTTTCTCCCAGAGCCAATTTCTAAGAAGTGCGACGCTATTAGTATGCTGTGCTTTGTGTTGGCTTTTATCACCGCTGGAACAGATGGCTGAGTTTGGACCACTGCCCTCTGTTTGCAGACAGACCAGTTAATTTTGTGGCAGTTGCGAGGACAGGTACAAGCTGCAGGAAATATCCCCCTTCAGGGCTCTGAGAAAGACGTGGGAACCAGACGGTGGCAGGCAGCTGCCCACGCTGCATGCATGTATAAGGCAACGTTCCCCTGTAGCGATGCTCGTGTGGAAGCGGCACCAAAGCACTGGCCATGGAGCCGATGGCTATATATAGGCAGGTTCGCTGGAGCTGTTCCCAGAAGCGTGCACGTGCTACGTTTTCCTGACATTGCTCAAGGAGGTAGGATGTGCTTGGCAGAGAGCCGCATGACGAGGAGGATGTGTTCGTTGGGAGGCCATGGGTTTGCGAGGCCCATTCCCTTCCCGTGCTCGGCGTGTGGATTAGGCAGGTTTCAGGAACCCTTGCCTGTGCTCGTCCCTTGTCCTCTCCTCAGGGACCTGGTGTGGGCTGCAGGGTGTCATGATGTGGTAGGCCTTACTTAATTTGAGGGGACTTCTATGTACTCTTGTGAAAGGAAAGAAAACCTGCCTTGTTGCTGGAGCAGAAATCCCCCAGACCCTACAGCTGCAGGGCAATGACTGAAATCGGAAACCAGGGCAGGGATGCTGTAGCCAGCATCCCTGAGAGCCGTTACAGTCTCTGGTACCTGACACACTTTTCTGGATGCTATGATCCCTGCCCCAGAGTGAGCACGTTGCCGTAGTCCAAACCACAAGTGAAGAAGTTAGCTGTTCTTGAAGCCGGCTTGCCAGCCATCCAAAGACTCTTAGTCAGCCTGAGATATTTCATGGGCTGCTTACTCATCCTTGAATTGTCCCAGGCTCCCTCCATAGTGTCTCCTAGAAAGTTGCTCAGGTTTCAGTTGGGCTGACACTCCTTTTGAGAAGAAGCTCTTTCTTCATCTCCGTGGGCTAGGTGAGAAGCTTTAAAGCATCTGCATTTCTCATTTAGGTATTTTGCTTGGGTATGAGAGGTAAGGGGCTCCAGGCTTGCGTGCGTGTATAGTGAAGCCAAGAGCCCCTCAAAGCTACAGTGTGAGATACCCCATTACAGGTGCATGTCTTCAACCAAAGCAGTTGGGAAACTTTTTCAGGGGCTTCCCTTGACTCTATCTGTCTTGTCCTGCTCAAGCTATCTTCCCCTGTGAGTCAGCTTGCCCAACCCTGGACACCTTGATGACTGGGGTGAGCTGTTGTGTATAATGTGTCAGGTAGAGTGCCCAGCTGCAGTTATACATGGGCGATCTGTCAACATCTGGCCTTGTTTAAACATCCAGGAGAGACGGAGCTTGCCTTGGAGTCAGTCTTGTCCTGCGCTGTCCTGGCCTCTGTGACTGTCATTGCAGCGGGGGCTCAGCTGTACATGGGGGGAAGGTGGCTCAGGAAGGAGAAATGCTAGTGCTGCTTCTATGGCAGTAGGAATTGGCTCTTCTTGGCTGGGTGTGTGGCAGGAGCAATTCCATCTCTGAGAAAGGCCAGCCTGGTTATTCCTTGACTTATAGCTTACCCTGGTTGATGGCACCTTCCCCTTTGCAAGAGCTGCTCACCCACAGAGCCACACCCAGTACTGAGCAGGTGGGCAGCATGCAGAGGATAGAAGACCATCCTGTTGCATGAATCTTGTCCCTTCCTCAATGCCAAAAGGCCAAGGGTTGAAGTTAGAATTTGGGGCTCGGTGACCTAGTCCTGTACTTTTCATTCTTGCTCTGTGAGTTTGGCTATATACCTTCCCCTCTCCATGCCTGTTCAGTCTCTCCTAGATCACATGTGTGCTGGAGGACAAGAAGGGTCTGTTCATGCAGAACACCTTGCACAGAAATATGTGGATCCAGTGGCAGGCCTAGATAGGACCACTGGAGGAAGGATGACTGAGGGTCTCTTATGTGGGATGATCCTTCCTCCAGTGTGTCCTTTCTTTTGGCATTTTTGTTTCATTATAGGAGAGGGAAGAAGTGGAGGGAGGAAAGTAGTTGTCCTCAAGAGCAGTGAGCGTATTAACTTCGTCTGGCCCCAGTAATCCCCGTGGCGCTCTCCGTCCGGGGGGGCAGTGCTAATCACTCTGTTGACAGCGGTGGCTTAAATTAGATTTAAGAAGCCCTTTCAAGTAGAAGCAGCTCTGACCCTGCAGGTAAGGCTTTCTGAAGCACATATTATGGAGATGATAAAGCCTGTCTTTTCTCTCCTCTTTCTAAGCAACAAAGTGAGGTTTAGCTCTGACAGGGACATTGTGAGGCCAAGGGTTTCAGGGCTATTAGTAAGCCTCTTGTGTAAGACATTAACAGCCAAGGATTTTGTTCTCTCCTTTCCCTCTCCTTCCTGCCACGGGAAATCTGCCTTCTAAAAGGAGATGGTTCTCGGTGCTTTCAGGCCCAGGCACTGTTCTCATGGCTGCTCCTCCGCACCCTGGTGGGGCTGCGCACGAGAGGCAGAAGTGGCTGAGCACGCAAGGTGTAATCCATATAGGAGCTACATGGATGAGCACTGAGACAGTGAATGCTTGTGAGACAGCTGAGGATGTCATGCCCATTGGAGTGGTCCACTGCTCATCTTTCTGGCACGCACAGCTCCCCAGCGGCCCACAGAGGAGCTGGCCTGAGCTAGGAGCTGGAGGGACACCAGAGAAGCTCCAGCTTCCAGATCCCTGGGCCTTGTGGCATGATCTCTGCTAGCAAAGGACTCGGCTGAGCGATAGAAGATGACTTTGCTAGGCCTGTTTCTATTGGAGTGGTGCCTCAGAAGCATCTGCAGCATGTGTCTCTGGTGCAGACATACTGTAATGTCTGCAGTACGGGCGTATCATAGCACCTCTGGTGCAGGCAGATTGTGGCATCTCCTGCAGGACAGGCAGGACAGGCATTTCAGAGTATCAGTAGTCAGCATCTGCAGTACAGGGGTACCACAGCATCTGTCGTCTGTAGTACAGGTGTACCATAATGTCTACAGTCAGCATCTGTAGTACAGGTGTACTGTAGCATCTATAGTTGACGTCCGCAGTGCAGGTGTACCATAGCCTCTACTGCTAACATCTGCAGTACAGGTGTGCCATAGCATCTACAACTGATGTCTGCGGTACAGGTATACCGTAGCGTCTACAGTTGACCTGTGCAGTAACAGGCATCCTGTAGCATCTGCAGTACCAGCGCGGCAGGGACAGAGCCTTTGGAATGCACTTGGCAAAGCTGGAGCGGAGACGCACAGGGAGGAAGTGAGTTAATGGAGTTGTTTTCTTTCCTGGATCAGTGCTTCAGAGCCAGGCCTTGGTAACATCAGACCTGATGGGAAATTTCCCAACAAAACACTTTATCATGGGAATCGCTGATTTTTGGAAGTACAGCTATCTTTGCTGGAGCAACCTGCTTTCAGCAGAATGGTCTTATTTATCTTTGCTGAGAGGAAGCTGTGGTAGGTGAGACTCTTGCAAGGGTTTGAGTGCTTCACGTAGGGGAGACTCGGATTCAGCCCCAGGTCTTTCACAAGCCAGGTGACAGCCCCAGCTAAAGCTGTTGGGTACCTGGGGTAGGTCGTGGGGACACTCATGGAAAGCTTGAGAAGGTCTTGGGTTTGTCTGGGCTTGGAGCAGAGAATCGCTGGCTCTTGTAGATGTTCTCAGGAAGCCAAACTGTTTCCAGCTGGTTCTAGCTGGTTGATGCCTTGTTACCAGTGACTGTCCCAATGGCTTTGGGGCAGCTTATTAAAAGGGAACTGGAGAGGATCTGGCCTTCTGCTCTGAGTGGACTTGGAAGAAGACACTGGGACTGTTCAGCAGATGATGGCATCCCGTTTTCTGCCTGGATTCATGATCCTCTTCTCTCTTCTTACCAGGATCGGGACCATCCTCATCCTATCATGCCATGCCAATGGCTGTCACATCGCTGTGCCCCTTTTATCCTGCTTGCAGGGACCATTTCAGGTCTTGTCTTCAGGTAGATTAGTCCATGGATCCACACAGCCTGATCCTGTTCAGGGAAAAAATACTGAAAATATGTTTGATTTAGATTGCAGTGGGAGCAGCTGGAGATAACCATAGTTATGTCCATGTAGAATTGTCTTCTCCTGCTAAGACTGACCATGACTGAACTCCTAATTTCCCCTGTAGCAAAGAAGCCAAGACCTGAACAGGACCAGGGAGCTCGGTCTCATCTTGCAGCTAGCTGAGCGGAAATTTGGGAGTTGAGATAAGGTGATGCCAAAGGAGCTATACTTCCTCCTGGATCCTATGGCTGAGCAGAGACCTTCCATCTAAGAGATATTTTCTTTCCAGTATTAATTCCTACTGGCCTTGCAGATCTGGTGAAACTGTACATTATTTCTCTGGAGTGAAGGCATAGGGCCCAGGAGTTGCTGAATATAAGCCTGGGATCTGTTGTGACTGTAGTACCTCAGAGCCCCTGAAATGGTACCCAGATGGGTACAGGAACCAGAATGGATCTAATCCATCATTTACCTGCATGTGAATACGTGGGCGATACTGGCTTCATCCCCAAAAGCAGGACTGGCAAAGGTTGTGAGGATGATGGAAACTGTAGAACAGCCTCTGTGGGAGGGACGATTGAGGAAGCCAGGACTCTTGAGTCTGGAGGAAGACATATGCAGAGTTATGGGAAAAGCAGGTGAGGGTCAACTGTTGCTGTCTCCTAAAATAAGAAGCAGGGGACAGCAAAGGAAGACCTCGGGAGGTGGATCCAGTGCCAGAGGAGGTGGATGCCATAGCAGAGGGAGCTGCTGTGGGAATGTGGGGTGTTGCAGATGCAGGTGGGTTAAAGGGAAACAGGATAAGTCTATGGAAGAGAAACCCACCAAATACATAGAAAAATATGTACGGTGGAAGCCAGTGTGAGGCTGGAGTCAGGGCAAGTGTGTGGCACTTGCTCTCTTCTTACCTCATCCCTAAACACATACATGAGGCCGCATCTGGGTCTGATCTCACGCCACGTGTGTGTGTGGAGGGGCACACTGCTGAGCAATCGCATCCGCACCTTTGTGCAAACACAGCCGTACCCGCAGAGGACTGGCATCACTGCCCTAGAAAGAGCGGCACCCCAGGCTGAGGCGTGCAGGTCCTGCCTGCCTCTACGTGGAGCGGGTGAGCTCATCCGGGGATGCGTGAAGCCAAACCTCCTCTCAACTTCTGACCAAGGGCTAGTGGTTCGTTTTGTTTCTTCCAAATTTTTTCGCCACTGTTGGAAGAATTGCATCTGTATACGTGCATCAGAGGTGGTGGTGGTGGGAAAAGCTGTGGGTGGTTGAGTCCTGATGCTATAGTGAAATGGAAGCAACCTCACTGGAAGAGCTGCTTGTACAGCGTCATTGTTCAGATCTCTAGTCCGAGGAGATTCAGGGATGGTTTAGTCAAATATCCAAGGTGTCTCAGGCTTGCACTCCCAGCTGTGCAGAGCTCTTTTGTCTCAACAGCCGATAAATGATTCACTGCAGGGGCAAAAGTAAATAGTGTCCAAGCTCTTTTCTGCAGTAGATTGAACTTTCTGCTGCTGGGTTTGCTGTGTCATAAATGCAGTTCCCCACCATCACCTTTCAAATGTTCCCTGCCAGAATGGAGATGCAGCCCTGAGACCTGCATATTCTAACTCTGCTGGTGATACGCTGCTCACTGTCCTGTGCATCTGTGTGCCGGAATATTGCCTTTTGTTAGCGAAATCATTAAACGAGCAACTACAGTAAATGGAAATTTGCATTAGAAGCATCTGCAGAAATTGTGGAGGTTTTGTTATGTGCTTCAAAAAAAAACGTGGCTTTGGGCAAAACAGGCAAACAAAGCAAATGCTGCATGGGAAATTGTGATTCGAGTGAGAGAAGAAAACAAAAAGTTGGTTTTCTGTCTAGATTTTTCACACTAAAATAGCTCTGGTTCCTGCCTGGCAGCAGGGCTCATGTCTGAAAAAAAAATGGAGCTCTGCAGAGAGGAAAGTGGCCAAGAGACGAGGTCCCTGTGCCGAGACTGAGAGACTGCCTCTGCCACAAGCAGAGCCGCAGACTCTTGAGGGAGCTGGGCCGTGTCCCTTACCTCTCTCTTTTTCCACCTGTAAGCCAAAAGCATCACTCTCCTCCTCCTCCTCCCAGAGCCTTCTGCAGCTGCTTGGCTTAGATTGCCAGTGCTTTGGGGCAGAAATTGTCTCTTGCCACGTAACTGTGCAATCCTGTGTCAGCGTGGTCTGGCCGCAGGTGGGGCTGGCAGGCACGCAGACAGAAACAGCAGTGATTATTTTAATGACTGATAAGATGAGGAGCAGCAGGGGAGGGAAGGTAGCTTTCCTCTTGCGGGGGGAAGAGTAGACACAAGACGGGAAGCGTGTCGGCTAGTGGTGATATTGGTACTGATGTGAGCCAACTTAAAGCAACAGCGCACAGGCCTCATGCTTCAGAGAGCAGCTTGATTGCCTGGAGAGTCAGAGGGACTTCATTGCTCTCTTGTCCTTCACGTTGCACAGCTGGACACTGTCTGCAAGGGCACGATGGCTGCTCTCCCCAGCTGTGTGTGGCAGTGGGCTGCCGGAGGTGGAGTGCAGGGTTAGATAGACCTACCCTGGTGGCACCCCGGTAGGAGAGCCATGGCTCCTCTTCCTTGGCCGTCCATCCTTGCTTGCTAGATGTGTGCAGATCTCCCCTGGCCTGGGGAGGTTGGAGCTGCTGCTGGAGACAACTTTGACCATCCCAGCTTCTCCTTCTGCCCAGTGACTTCCTCACTGCCATACGAGTGGCACCAGCTGAGCTACTAGGAGGACCTGTGGCCAGTTTTAACCCCATCCCCTCATTTTTTCATTAAAGCCCAGACCTGCTGGAGTCAGCCTGGATGTCACAGCCCTGCTGCCAAAATCCCCAGGGCTGCACTTGGAAGTCTCACCTGCTGTGTCTTTAGGGGTGTTGGGTGTATGGGTTTGTAGTATGTGCTGGTGTGAGCATTTTGACACCTGAGTCCTGGAGGGAATTGCTCTGTTGAAGAAACCATTTGCAGCCATGTGTTGGGCCATTCTGTCCACCACCCAGTTGCTCCCAGCCTTGCAGGGCCTGTGCTGGCATCTGGATTATCAGGACTGCCTGCAGAGCATGCCCTGGCCCTCACAGGCTGCTGGAAAGGGCTGGGGCTGAGCCTCGGTGCGTGAGGAGTGGGAGGGAAGGTGGGTCTTGGGGCAGCTCCTGCCACAGGATGGTTGGATCCAGTCTCACTGCAGCCAGATCTGGGAGCAGGGGACCAGTGCTGGCCCCCAGCAGCTCCAAGGTCATGTGTGACACGGACAGGGTACAGCCTCTGTGGCTTGGTTCCCCTATCCCCCCATGCTAAGTCCAGAGCGGAGCATGGAGCCTGCTCTTTGAATCCATGTGGGAGGGAGTCCCTGCCCTAATGCATCTCCAAGCAGCTCCAGTTCCTAGTGGGATAAGCCAACTCCTGTGGCTCTCAGGGGAATATTTAGTGGGAAATGAATTTAACATCAACAGGGAGAGTTAGCTCTAGCAATTATGCTCTCGCTCGTGCTCCAGGTTTGCAGGCGTGGAGCTCTGCCGTTCCTGCAGCTCCCCAGGCCGCTCAGCAGCACCATATTTCAGTATTGTCCAGGCATTTGTGGCTTTGCCGTAGTTCTGCGGGCGTCCTGCGCCCAGACGCTGCTGTGGGTGATGCAAGCATAGTGTGACACTGAGCAAAAGAGGCCTTGCCAGTGACGTGCACTGATTTGATGGCCACCCATCTCTGAGATGGTTGGGAGACCGGAGCTCTGGAGCTGGTGCAGAGGGAGGGCAAAGCTTCTTAATTTATTTCCTGGGTCAGAGCTGAGCGGGGTCTCTGCTCAGCAAGGGCTAGACGTAGGCCATGCAGATCAGGGACCTGGCCATGGTCTGGGTGAGTACAGGAGCATCTACCTTGATGTATCACACCTTCTGGCTCTGCCCTAATCTATCCCTCACCGCAGGGTCTGAGTCAGGGTACTTGTGGCTGTCTAGGTGTGGGAGGGATTTGGGGGACACCTCTTTAAACCACCTACATTTAACCAAGAATCAGGTTTGGCACCTTTTTTATCAGGACAGCCAAGGATTCCTCCTTTTTGTGGAAATACCCTCGTGTTCCTGCTCCATTACCCCTGCTCCTGGAGGAGGCAGGTGGGGCGGCGCATGGGGGATGAAGGAGAGGGTCAGGGCGGAGGAGGGCTGCAAAGCTCAGAGCAGGATGCACTGCCATGCGTGGTAGCGTTTGTTTTCTGCAGATGGGTCAGTCCGACCCCAGGAGAGAGCGAGCCCAGAAGACTGCAGGGAAGCACAGAGGAGAGAGAGGATGTGAAAAAGAGGAGTAGGAGAGGAGAAGTGGCATGAATGATAACGACATTATAATTAGTACTTAGCGATCCTTGCCCAGAGCTTCCAAAGGAAGGTCACCTTCGTTATCGCTGCTTTACAGGCAGGGAAACTGAGTCACAGGGCAGCAGGAAGAGTGATTTGCTCAAGGTCACCCGGGCAGTGTGGGGCTGGGCTGGGAGCAGAGTCTAGGTCTCGTGCGTCTGTCCTCTTCTGCCGCAGCACGCTGGGGCCGGGCCTCGCTGCCAGCCCTCGCCGCACAAACCGAGAGCCGTAAATTCAGCAGCGAGGCCACTGGGAGGTCCCTGGCCCTTCTCTGCCCGTCTCCCTCGCCATGGGTTCCCGCAGTTGTGTCAGGTCCCGCATCTCCCCTGGCACTCCTGCCCCTGTGGAGAGAGACGTTTGTGTCCTGCTGCGAGCCCGAGGCCATCTGGGCTCCTGCAGTAGCCGCGCTGGGTAATGGGTTTTGTTTTGCTCCTTTTTTTTTCCTCTGGCCGGTACAGCTCCCCCTTTATTTCAGTCTAAATGGATGCCATCTGGCTAACGAGCCCATATTCATGTTCTAGATTAAAAGGCAATCCTCTGCGCATTACCGATACAGCGCTGTAGATTAGCGAGGTTTAAACGGTTTTGAAGGTGTAATTTGCTTTTCACGCCTGGTGCTATTTGCCTCCTGGCAGGCGGGCTGCTGGCCTGGCTTTCGTGGCGGGGCAGCGCTCGCTGGGCTCCTCGGTCCTGTGCCGGCTCCGGGGTGGCTGTGCAGCCTATGGTGCTGTGGGCCTTGCTCGTCATCATCCTCAGCAACATCCCTCGTGCACGAGCGAGACAGCAGCCTGCCCCTGCCCCTGCCCCGGCCCCGGCTCCAAGAGGAGCAGAGCCCAGGTGTCCCGCAGCATCTTGCCTGTTGCGTCTCCGTCTCCATCTGCCTTTAGCGAGGACGCGACTGTTGCGACACGGCACATGCTGGCCCTTCCCTGCGAGCGCGCACCAGACGGCAAGGCCCCTTGCCTTTCTAGCAGGGAGAGGGAAGGGTGCACTTACGTGCCTGGATCTCCCCGTCGCAGAGACTGATTCACTTGCAGCTTGTACAGCTCCCTCTGCGCGGCTTCGCGCGTTCCTGGGCAGGGGAAGAGCAGGGCCAAGCGCCCCGTGCTGAGCTGCGCGCGGAGGAGCGAGGCGAGCCAAGCGGCCGGCACAAGTTGGAGAGGGGGGTCCGAGCCCCCCCTGCCCCGACACGTGATCCCACAGCACTAGCTGGTGCCTGGCCTTGGCCTTGCTCACCAGCGGTGAGTTCAGCCCATTGCAGCGATCTGGCTAAAAGGCTTCCCCCTGCTCCGCTCCCTGCCTCCCCTCCTCTGCTCCATGCAGTGAAGCAGGTCCCACCTGCAGAAGGAGCCTTGCTGCTCATTTCTGCCAGCCGGCTCCTACCTCCACGGCCCCGTTTTATTTGATTGCAGAAATAATAAACCGGAGCGAGGGAGCTATCTGGAAAGAGAGAGCTCAGCTGCGCTGGGAGCCCGATTCGAAGAAAAAGGCAGGTTCTCCCTCCCTGCTGCAGCTCTTGCCAACCCAGCCGGCTTCCGAGGCCAGCAGCTATTCAGCCACTGCGGAGACACCAATGAAAGTTACGATGTCTCTTGCACGGCCATAAAAGCTGCTGCTGTTATATCGGGCCAGCGCGGTGCTCAGCGCTGTACAAATAGCACCAGCATCAGGAGAGGCCATGCTAGAGCAGCAACTGCCCGTGCCAGTCTCTGCGACCTCGCGTGCTCTAGGCACCAGCCACTGCTGTGAAGAGCCTGGCTCTCCTCAGAGGCATCCTACCCTCTCCTCTCATCTTTGGGGGGAGCTGGGCCTGGGACACGGCACAGCCGCCTGTCTGGAGAGCCGAGGGTGTCTGCGGCCTCTTTGCAGGCAGCACGTGCTCCTGGGGTGATGCTGCAGCTGCCTAAGAGAGCCCAGCGCCAGGGTTTGACTTTCTTAGGGGAGAAGATGGAAATGAGGTGAGAGAAATGCAGCATTTGTGCAAAGTGTGTTGTAACCTCTGGGCCCCGGCTCTGCTGGCAGCTCCGGTGGAAAGTGCCACAGGCTGTTGAAGGAAGGAGAGCGTGCCGGCAAAATGCCTCTTTTTGCAGAAAGTTCCCCTGCGGCCACACTGATGTCTTGCTTCGTGGCCAGCTCCTTGCGGCCACACTGCTCCCTCTGTGCGCCCCCACTGCACCCCAAAACCGCTGCCGTGTGAGAGCCCTCCCGGGGCCCAACGCTGACTGCTGCTCCTTGTGTTTCCTTCCACAGATGGCTAACCCTGTGCCGTCAGCCTGCTGCGTGGTGCTCGCTGTGGTGGTGGTGGTGTACGCTCAGAGACATAGCCAGCAGGGTGAGTCTCTTCTGACATCTCCGACCTTAAGTTTCCCAAATAAATCTGGGCACTGTTCCCCTGGTTGGTCTCCGGGGGCAAGCTGCGCGTGCTGCCCAGGGTTGCCTGGTGTTCCCTTTCTAGACACGGCCTCTCCATCCCTCGGTGATGCACGTGCTCCTTGCTGCCTGCCGCTGCTGGGCTATGGGCAGCTTCACCAGCAAAACCTGCATCCCGCCAAGTGCCTGCTTGGATGGCCTGGTCCCCCTCGTTGTACCTTGTCCTACCCAGGTCCCTGCGTGTCCGGGGTGCCCTTACTTCCAGCACACCGTCTCTAACCCCCTTGTCCCCGCTTTTGGGCATGCTGCCCTGTGCCATCCACCTGTGGGATGCATGGGAGGAAGCGACCCGGCTGTCTGTCCTGCTCTTGCTCCCCCGGGGTGACTTCATTGCCGTCACTGGTGTGGGCGGCCGCTGGGACTGAGTTTCTGCTTCTTGAAGCCCAGCTTGCCTACTTCATCTGAGCCTGTGGCCAGCACCCTCACTGAGGGTCGACCCAGCTGCGCCCACCGCTAGCTCGCGCCTCTCTGGGTCAGCAGGGGATTGGGGTTTTCCTTAGCGACGGCTTTAGAGAGACTAAAGAGGTGTGGAGAAGCTGGAGCTGGAGGACCCAGGAAGGTTTTAGGACAGCTGGTTGGGTCTTACCTGTTGGGCCACCTATGGCAGCCCTGCAAAAAGGGGGGCAAAAAGGGAGAACCCCAAAACTCACTTGCTTTGCTGGCAGCCAGCCTGGTTGTAGTTGCCCTCTGTGAATTATAAAGGGGAATTTTGCTGGCTGGCTCTGAAAGGGATGTCTGTACATCCGTGGGCTCTGTGGCATAGACGAACCCAGCCAGAGCATCCCGCTGAGCTGGCAGTGTGAGTGAGAGAGCTGGATCTGTGCTGAGGTCGTAGGCGTGTGCCTCCCCCTCCCAGATGGGGGTGGGGAGAGCATGGGACGATTCTGCTCTTGAGAAGGGGCTGGCAGTGGCATGGCAGCAGGGAGAGCTTGTCAGGTGGCGCTGGGTGAGCAGTCCCAGCACCTTCCTGCTCAACACCTTTGGGTGCTGAGTGGTGGAAGAAGTCAGGGTGGAGGTGAGCTGTGTGCTGCTCACAGTGGTGGGATGCTTTCTTCAGAGAAGCGATGCTGCCAGGACCTTGAAAGACCTAGGGTAAGGCTGCCAGAGCATGCCTTAGATGTATCGCACATCCCCACTTCCCCTGTGCTGCGGGGATAACAGCCTAACCCTGTCACACAGATAGATGCGCAAAAGATGGAGGTGCCAGGTATTTCAGGGATATGCACTGTGGAAATGTGTTGTCTAGACAGAGAAATGAATCACCAGTCCCTGCCAGCACTGTCCAGGGCCAAACATTTCCCTGTTGGCAGGAGTGTACTGGTGCTGAGAGCGCGGGCACGGGTAGGACCACCGTTCCAGGCCCCTGGCTCCTTGATCCCGCAGGATCCAGGGATTTGGCAACATAGCCTCCTCCTCTCTCCATCCCTCCTCCTTCCCTTTCCCTGGCTGCATTCATCAGGGAGGCATCTTGGCCACCAGCTCTGAACAGGAGCTGCTGAGGCCTGATGGCACCAATGTGCATCTGGGCTCAGTGCGTGGATAAAGCAAGGCTCCTTCTAGCTACAGTAAGCAGAGAGGCTGCTCTGCAGTGGAAAAGGGCTCTAGGGGAAATAAAAAGGAGTTTGGGACCACAGGGCAAGAAAAATAGGGTATAAGAGCTGGAAGAAGGCTGGTAGGACAGTTTCACATCTGCCCAGAATCTAGCTGCTCCCCTGAGGCTCTGCGTCCCTTGTGCACACCTCTCTGAAACACCGTCGTGGGACTGGGAGGGAGCCTTGGCTCTGGGCATGTGCTTTGGAGCAGAAGATCTCCTGCCAGGCTGTCCCCACTGCGCTGTGGCCCCTGGCACCTGGCTCACAGGGCTGGGAGAGGCCGTGGTGCTGCAGCCAGCGTTGGGAGCGCATGTCCCATGCTGGAGAGCAGACAGGTCTGACAGCCAAGACAACCTACGTCCAGACTGGGTGGAGTGGGGGAAAGATGCTGGCATGAAGTCCATTTGTAATGCGACTGAGGCATGCTTGACTTTAATAGCTCATGAAGCACTTTAAGAGATGCATTAGCACTGAATACTTGAGTGAGGAGGATGTGACAAGCTGCTAAGTGTGCACGAGCATGGTGCTGCGAGGCCAGGCACCTGCTCCTGGCTCTCATGTGCACCCCGGTGATTACTAAAGCGTCCTACAAAGTGCCACATGAATTAGTAATGGCAGCACTGGGCTCAGCAGAGGTGAGGTTGCTCATGCATTAATTCTCTGCTGCTTGTCTTTGGCCCTGCTCCTCAGACAAGGGAGACTGAAGGGTGCATTTGTCCAGGATGCAGGAGCCAAACTCTGAGGTTGGGGGGCTGGAAGAGGTCAGAGCTAAGCGGATCTACAGGAGCTGCCGTTCCTGGGCATTTTTCATCCCTCTGGTCCTCCCTGAGTACATCCACAGGACAGTCTTGCTCTAGAGGACAGCTTTCTTTTGGTCATGCCCTGTACTCTACGCTCACTGTTTTTGGCAGCACGTGCAGCCTACCCTGAGGCTGGGTATCTGCTATGCCTAAATGCATAGTCCTTGCAGAGGGAAACAGGCTGCGCTGCCAGCAGGATCACTCCCTTCGCAAGCCGCAGCGGCTGGAGATGAGATACAGAGCTCCCTTGCTTAGCACCCATGGCAGGTTGCTGAAGATACAACTGCAGCCAGCCCGATGGGCACCACCACAAGCTAGAGCTATCAAATTTGAGTTGCTCTCAGCCTCCCTCCACCACAGCAGGGTGGAGGAAGCAGGGAGCAGGGAGGTGCTGTGCTGCATTTTGCTCCGGCGTTGATGCTGTTTTGGGGCAGCTGGGGTGGAGCTTGGGTGCTGCTGCAGCCTACAGCCTAGTGAGGAGATGGCAGCTCCTGTTAGATAGGGGTTAAACAGTGCACTCACCACCAATCCAATTGCTGCTAAGCCAGTCACTCCACGCAGTTAATGCAGTCAGGCTGGGTGGCTCTGGCGGTCTCTGCCAGTGCACTTGGTCTCACTGAAGCTGGGCCAGCGCAGGTGACCTCACTGCAGCTCAAGCCCACGTTGCATTGAATGCACGTCCTTTGCCGAGCCTGGTCGTGGCAACAGGCTGATGCTGGGCCCCCTTATGGGGCTTGCTGAGCAAGTAGTCAGGGCACGTGTTTTGCAGCAGAAGCAGGAAGAGGAGCCAGGTCTGGGCATGGCTGGGTCGGGGGAGAGCTGCCCTGCCTCTGGGTGTCCCTGCCAGTATTTTCTTCCTCCCACGAATCTGCAAAGCTCCCAGCAAAGCAAATGGATAGACAAGAGTTGTGAGAAAAAACAGGAGGGGATAGAGGAGGAAGAGCTGGCTAAAGGCCAAGCAGGAGAGCCCAGTGTCCTCCGCATTAGCTGGTGTAGCTCAGTTTTCCCTGACCTTTTCCTTCTTGCATTTCCTTCTCTAGGCAGTGGTTGTTGCTGATTTGTTTCAGAATATAGGATGGCGATGGGAAAACCACAGGGGAGAAAAGAAGTGATGCTGCCTGCTGTAACACGCACAGCTTTGGTAGACTAGGGCTTCAGTCATGTCCCCCATCAACAATGAGAACAGTGTAGGCATATCCCCTACCCTGCAGAGAGCCTCTCCATAGCAGTGCTTGGGTGCCCTCAAAGGAAGGGGAGATGCTATGGCATGGAGACCTGGGACTTGGCCAGAACTCCTTATCCTGGGGAGTTTTTAGGTGTTGGAGATGTGTAGCCGTGTGTCAGGTTACAAAGTGTGCATGGGTGATTTCAGCTCTTCCTAGCCACTGCCACAGCTGCCTGTGGCTGAACTGAACTGCTCTCCAGCTACAGAAATGCTGGCAAGATGGAACTCTCTTCCCCGGGCTCCCACCATGGTCAACGCTTCTTCCCCATCCGTCAGCTCTGCCACAGTTACATCCATATCTGTCCCAGACTGAGATTTCTCTGCTTTTAAAAGAGGAATAATTCTGCTTTATTGATCCTCACCTTGCTGAATTAACTCACATTTAAGCAATAATTATGTTTTCACCCTGCAGAGGAGACAAAGAGATAAACGTCTCTGGAAAAGAATGCATTTCAGATGCCACATGCTGGAGTTAATTTATTGATGTGCCTAGAAGCTGCTATCTTCTTGCTTTCTCACCAGCAACAAGCAATTAGCCCCCATCATTCCTCAACCAAGGAAGAGAAAGAGAGATTTTGTTTCATTACTTTCCCTCCTCTCTTGCGCTGTTCAGCCCTTGTGCTAATCTTTTACAATCGGTTCTGCTGCAGAGCCTCCCAGGAGTTGCCGTTTGCATGCGCCTCTTTAGAAATGCTGACCACATTTCAGCCAAGGCAAAGTCTAGGCTGGTAAACAGCCTTTGCAATGCACACAGCAAAGTGATGCAAACTGACTTCTCGACGAGAAACCAACTGTAGTTACCTCCCTCTCTGCCCTCCCTGCCTTGTCCAACTTTCTCTGTGTTGCATTTGTAGGCCGATGGGGATGCAACCAGCTCTTTCAGGGCCCTGCCTCCTCCTGTGTTAAATGTTCCATCCAAGTCCCCAGGGCATCAGACTGGTACAGTTAAACTTGTTACTTTGGTTTTAGGGGCCTTCTCTGGGATTTGCTTGCGTTTTCTGTGTGGGAGGTGGTTTGTGTATTTTTGCAGAAATACATGGTTTGTTTGTAGATGTCCGAGTGGTTTTTGGTTGTTGTTTGAATGGCGCTCCGTTAAAGTACCTGTATTCAAACAGTGCGATGAGCTACCTGGGCCATGAGGCTTGCTCTGGTGTGTGTGAGTTGGATGCACAAGGAGGATGTTGTCTGAACTTCTCCAAAGGAGAGGAAACGTCAGGCCAAAAGAGATCTTAAGTTGCTCAGATCAGGTCTGTCTGTCTCCTGTAATGCTCCGGGCGGGGGGTGGGGACAACATACAGAGGTGTCACACGTGGGCTTTGTGGCCAGCAAAGCTACAGGAAGTCATGGGCTTAGGATACAGCTATAAAGGCTTGGGTGGGATGTTCACCAATACTGCCTAACAGCATAGGTGATGAGAAACCAGCATTAGCGATGCTTAAAATCCTCAGAGGGTTTTAAGAAGAGATGGGATACATATTTGCCAAGGATGACACACTGGCCAGGCTGGCCCGTTGACAGTCCTTCCAGCTCTTTTTATTTGGTAATGCTACAAAATAATCTCATTTTTTTGTAATTCCAAAATTTCAGTATAAGTGGGGTGGCTGAGAAGAAAGTTTAGGATTTTTTTTCTCCTCAGTCTTTTTCTCTATTTTTCAGCTAGAGTACTTCTATCTTTGCACAATACTGAATTTTCAAAAATGTGGTTGTGATATTCTTCCCTCTTGCATCCCCTGCTGCTTTTCTTGAGCCCAGTTTCACTATCGCTAATGTCTGCTCAGCAGCTCAGGCAGTCTCAGGTTCCTTCCAGACCTGCCCCGTACTAACAGTATGTCTTTGTTCCTGCTGATGACTTTGGAAACAGAGTTTGCGAAACCTGGGTGAGCCAATCATTTTTTTCTGCTTGATTTAATCCCATTATTCCTGGTTATAAAAATTTGAAGCTGGCAGGTTGTTTGGCTGCGTAATCCATGGTGCAGCCCTGCACCACAGTGTCCAGAGCCAGGCAGGGTGTCCGGGAGAAACATCTCACACGCTTGCCTTGTTCTTGTGTTCCTCCTGGCCTCCGCTCTGCAAGGAGGCAGAAGGTGCTATGTTTTTCTGTGTTGATTTTCTCTGGGGCAGCCAGCGCTGGTTGCAACCCAGAGCAGATGTCAGGGCCCTTGAAGCCCTGCTCTGAGCTGGAGCAGCAGGGCCCGGTGACTGACACCCAGAGACACCTGCTCTGCATGATTCTTCTTATATATGGCTATTTTTTAGAACTCTCAACAAAGCTAAGCCCTCTCTGGTCCTTGCAGTGACATGCATCAGCTGCTCCAGGGCAAGGTGCAGGAAGACCTGTAGGAGACAGAGCGTGATACCCGGCACCACCGGAGCCCTCAGTCACCAGTGATTAGGGTTTGTCCTAGAGGTTTTCTAACCTCTTTGTTCTCTCAAAGATCATCACATTTAAGGCCAGGAGGAAGTGGTGTGAGGGCCTGTGGCGGAGGCCAGACTAGAGTGTCTTTCTGCCTTGGTGTGAAGGAGTGAGCAAGTCCTGTGGCATGTTATCCACAGTCCCTCTCACCTAAATTTGGGAAGCCTCAGCATCCAGCCATTGGATTTCCTTGTGCCTTCCTCCGCTAGATTTCAGAGTACAAAGATTTACCCCTGGCTAGGTACTAACAGACGTCGACCAAGTTATGTTTTTAGTTCCTTTGGTTGAACATACTGGGCATCCTGCATCTCTCACTCCAAACTATTTCTTGTTTTTTCCATATTGTTCCAGTCAGCCTTTACTGAACTGTTTCCAGTTTGTAGCCATCCTTTCTGGAGTGTGTGTATCTGCCTTGAAGGTAACACTGCAGAAGTAGTGTCTCCAAATCTACATCCAGAGGCTCTCTTCCGTCTTGTCTTCTTGTCTCGTCTCGTCTCGTCTCGTCTCGTCTCTTCTCTTCTCTGCTCTTCTCTGCTCTTCTCTGCTCTTCCCTTCTTTCTTCACCATGGTATTACAGTGCCTTTCAGTCATGCATTAAGTGACATGACTAACATCTGTCCTGTGTTGTTTGTTTTTTCTGTCCTTTCCCCAGGGCGAGATGTGTGTGCAACAGAGTGTTTTGGAATTTTTATAATTACCCGTAGCCAGACACTCACTGCTCTCTGTTTATGCTGGGGAAGGCAAGGTCAAAGGGAACGTGTGCATGCACCAAGCAGAAGGCCAGCAGGCTTGAGATGGTGCATGCTTCCTGGAGAGCCTCATTCCACGCTCAGTCTCGGGCCAGTGCAAGGGAAAGCTCTGCCTCCTTCCTATAGTGTACCGTTTTCTCACTCCCCCTTAACATTTCCTTGCATCTCTGGCCAAGCGTCAATCTAGTCGCAATGTACTGGCACTTCATCTCTAGGTGGCTCCTGCCAAGGCCTTATCGGAGTTGTCCTCCCCAAATCACAGCCCTGCCTCCTGCGAATCTGACCTACATTCCTTTGCCATAGATGAATGGACTTGCGTTTAACTGCATTAAAACACATGCTCCTGCTGAGGTAGGGCTAGTACATTAACCACTCCAGATCTCTGTATACAGTGGACTTGTCCTTTCCATTATATACGGCAGCCTTTGTGTAACTGGCAAATTTTGCCAGCAACAGTTTTATGTTTCCTTTAAGATAATTGATAAAGTGAGTGATTAGCAACAGGCCAAGAACAGATCCCTGTGAGGACACAATAGAAACACCCTCCTGCAATGATGATTCCCCATTAACAATTAATTCCCCATTAGCAATTACATTTTTTAATCCTTCCTGTTATAACTCTGGATGCTCTCATTATCCAGCTGGCTGAAATATGAACCTCATTCCAAAATCCAGTCCTGTTCAGCATGAGAGCGGGCTATATGGTGTTTCCAAAACCTCTGTCTGGTTAGGAAGCAAGGTTTAGCATGGCCTCTTCCTGCCCTGTACCTCTTGCTCTCCATGAGCTGTTTCACAGCCCAAACACTGTTCCCACCAGCATTTCTTTCAGGAGAGCTTAGAGACCCAGAACTAAGGGATGGTGCTGGATAAAGAAAAGTAATTTTTCTGGTATCAGAAGAATGTTATCAAGGTTAGCTCAGCACAGTCAAAGCCACAGGGTTCAGCTCAGCTGGTTCTCAGGCTGAATGAGCTCTGTGCACAGTGGTATAACACTTATTCTGGTAAAGGAGCCAGCTGTACCTGCAAGCCCTTGGTCCCAGAGTACGTCACGAATAGATGCTCCTGCTTGGGAGCTGGCTCCTTCCCCCTGCAAGAGGCTGCTTGGGGAAAGACACGGGTGTGAAGGCATTGCGGGAGGTGTGAGCGCCCCAGAGCCCTAGCTTCTCTGGCAGAGCTTCTCTGCGCCCCCCAAGCAATAGCCTCACTTCTGTAAGCAACTCTCATACACAGCCAGTGAGTCAGCCTGAATTGTCAGGGACACGTTACCCCTCATATAAAAGCTCCAGCACTGGCTGCTTATGTACTGCGATTAGGATTCAAGCTTCACCGCAACACGGAGCCTGCTGAAATCATTCTGAAGGCTGCCGTTCAAAGGCAGGCATCTGCTCTTCATGGCTTCCTCTCATTTGCCTTGCTAATTTCTTCCCTGCGCTAAGCTGTCTCAGGTCCATGTCCGTCTGTCTAGAGGCGGGCATCGTTCTGGTGCAGTTGGTGCATCCTCCGGGGCCAATCCACCAACCTGTCCCTTGCTGTCCTGCCTGGCTGTACCTCAGGTCTTGTGGTAGATGTGTCCCTTGGATGCCTTTGCAAGGAAGGTCAGTAGTCTCCCTCCCCAGGCATTTGGTGCTGTGCAGCTTCCCCTTTCCTTCCCTGTTTCCCTGGCAGCCCGCACTGCCTTGCCCAGTTGGAGACCCCAGGTTGACAGCAGCTCACCCCATCTGTGGTGACACTCCAGTTCTGGCCCATTAAACACTGCATGTGACATCACAGCATTTAGGAGCCCTTAAATGTCCGTGGACCCTTTTGCTGCTCTGATCTTTCCCTGCTGCCTCACCATACCTGCCCAGCCCTCATATGGTGAAGGTGAGTCTGATAAGAGGAAGCCCAGACCCAAACAGGCACGCACTGCTTCTCCTCTTCTCCAGCTGCCCTCCTTTTCCTTTCTCCCCCTCTTCTTTTCTCTCCCTTTTTCTATCTTGGAGCACCTGGCTTTTTTGCAGAGCGAGATGCATCTCCTGAAAGGTTCCCAATCCGCGAAATAAAGCAAAAAGCAAAAATAGCCTCAGCTCCTGGAATGCGTCTTTCTATTACTGGACATCCCTCTGAGCTCAAGCAGATTTCCTGCCCAGACATGGAGTGAATTATGGCCGAGCTCTCGGAGGCTGACCTTGTGGTCAGGCAGGGCACAGGCTTGCTAATAAATGTGGTCAGCCCCTACCGCAGACAGCCTATTTTTAGTGCCTGTGTTTCCTTGCCCGCTGCCTCCCGCTCCCCGCGGCCTCGTGGGCCTGCCTTGTCGCCCCGCGGACCCTGGGATCTGAATGCCCGCGGGAAGCTGGCTGGTGCTGCCGGACAGCCCTGCTGGGAGCACATGGGAGTCTCGCCCTTCCCAGTTTGGACCTAGCCAAAAGGTTTGATTTCCGTCAAAAGAGAGTGGCGGGGGGAGGTCTCTGTTAAATTTGCACTGCCAAAAGTCACTGTGACGGCTCGGGAGGGCAGAGGGGCTCCTGCGCGTGGGTGGCCTCTCCTGCTGGGAGCATGACTCCGCTCCATGCTGTGAACAAGCAAGGAGTGGAGAGCTCATGGCTCCTCTCCAGGGTTTATGCTGGAAAAACAACAGCAGGTCCATGTGAGGTTGATGCCCCATTGTGTAAAGGGCTGTCAGATACACAGGGAGAGGTGCTCTTAAACCGCAGGTGGGGAGGAGAGGAAAAGAACAAGAGGAAAAATAGAGGGACTCGCACTTATACAAGAGGGAGCATCTCCCTCTGACTTGAATACTGCTTCAGGACTTGGGAAACCTGCTCTTTGGAGCCACTGTGCTTCCCGCAGTCTGAAGACAGGCAAAGTGTGTTGAGAAGCAGCAAACTGCGTTTACTATACAA
Source organism: Struthio camelus (assembly GCF_040807025.1). Lineage (NCBI taxonomy): Eukaryota > Metazoa > Chordata > Aves > Struthioniformes > Struthionidae > Struthio > Struthio camelus. Next base: position 58,721,711 of record NC_090981.1, on the reverse strand, counting down.
ATCTGTGGCAAAAGAGGTTGCTGCAGGTGCTTACACTGAGTTCACCCCTTTCTGGAGCATGGAGAGAGTTAGAAGAGTTAGTTGGAGGTCTGGTGGTTGAAGCAGATAGCAAAGCTATAGATTTAAAAAAAAAAAGAAAAAGAAGCTAAAGAGTAAAATTGCAGATCTGGCAGTTTTTGGACCAGTAAGTCTGTGATTCCTCAAAACTGGTTAAAATAGTTCACATTTGTAATGAGCATGAGAAGAAAAAAGCACCTGGAGGATTGCAGTCTGACAGGATTAATTAGTTCTGTCAATGGCAAGGAAAACCATGTCGCAGTAATCTCTTAAACTTCATTAAACATATCGACAGGCAATGAAACAGGAGGAATGAGGTTTGTAGTCCACCCAGGCATCCAAAAGAACTTGGACAAGCCCAAAAGGTTAGCAGAAAATTGGCATCCTCCTGAGGTATGGCAGAGTATTGCTTGGAGGAACTGGTGTCAGAGACACAGGGGTGTTGCAGGTTCAGTTTTGTGATGGGAAGAGGTTTGCAAGAGGACTCTAGAGTCTGCGGTAGGACCTGTGTCACTCTGTGCATAGATGATCTGAAAAGCATTGAGAAGTGAGGTAGCAGCCTGGGCTGGTGACACCAAGCAGCTTAGCATAGGCAGGGTCACAGAGGAGAGAATGTGAGGAAACTTGCAGTCCTGCTCCACTTGGTGATGTGCCATGTGCTACCGTGGCTCTTGAAGAAGGGCCATGTCCTATCCTGGCACTGATCTCCTTTTGGCGAGGGAGGAAGCAATCCCTGTCCGTGGGTTATGCCTGTCTTTGTGTTGCTTTTGCAAAGGATTCCAGAAATGGAAGATCCCAGAAAAGAGTTACAGTTGGCATGGAAACATTTAGTGCTTCAGGAGTCTGGCTTGAATTACCCCGACCCCAAAAGCCTGGAAAGGTCTCGCCATAGAAGTCACATGCAGCTGTCCCAGGGAGCCAGCTGTCTCACGTTTCCAAAGCAGCCCAGTCCCATCCAGGCAGTTCAGGGACACGTGTCCAGCTGAACTTGGACTGAAGGTGCTGCTTGTTAATTATGTGCTTTGAAAAGTTTCCAGTGACTAAAGTCCTGGATCACAGGCTGCCCTTTGACTGTGAAGCAAATCTCTGGTCAGGCTGAAGGAGCAGAGTGCTGCAGCTCTGGGGACATTGAATGTAGGAGCCCAAGACCTTACCAGGGAGTGCTACAAATCAACACTGAAGTGCGTCAGCCGGACTGCGTGCGGACGGACCCCAGGACTGAAAGGGCCAGGTAGGGCTGGGGCTCTGGGGCAGAGACATTCAGGTCCTGCACATCCATCATTAGTGCTGGGCGTGGAGTGAGTTACTTGCTGCTAGCTGGCTTCGGTCTACCTATGACACATTGGTGACCAAGCAAAGCCCTGGATAACAGGAGTGCAGTCAGAACGAGGCACTGAGATTAAACATCATCATCATTGCTTTCTGGGGAGAGGGTTTTGCTAGAGTAGGAAAAGAGCAAGAGCAAAGGGATCAGGAGGCATGCTTAATAGAGCAGATGCTGGGACATGATGTGCATGAACCTTAACGTGTAGAGTCTTTTTTGGATTAATTTATCTGGGCAGAAATGGTGCTTATGTGCAAAGGGAAATAGTTAATGCTCAGATTCCTAATCTGGGTGGGAGATGCTGAAGTGTGAAAAATAAACAGGAGAGCAACTTGCAAGATTTGCAGGCCATCCTGGGGATGAAAAGAGCATCTTTCAGGATAAGCAGGCATGGGCAGCACTAAATGGAGTGGATCCATGCGGAGAAGCCAATATAATTGTGGCATATTAAAAGAAAAAAAAAGGAAGACGAATTGTGCGGGGTCTGTGGCAGCCTCATTACAGAGGGGAAAAGCGATGCATGTCACCTTGTAATGAGCGCTTCAGGAAGGCCAATCAGGTGGAGAAGTGAAGTGAGACCGCAAAGCGATCAGCAGTGGTGGAGGCAGGAGGGGTTACAGCATTATTAGTTCAGTGTATGGACCATTGATCTCTTGGTGTAGGATTTGCTACGAAAGGTTGTTCTTTAGGCTTAGCTGCCACCAGGTGCTAATTGAAACTAAGGAGTCTGGAGGCTAATTGCATCCTCTTCCTTTGCTTAAAGGCATCCTGCCAAAGGTCATGTTAGGAAAGGGGCTTTGTGCGTGTGACTCAGCGTGGCGATGAAACAGCTGTCACCTCTCCTCCAGAGGCAATGGGAGGGGGCTAAGTACTTTTCTTTGCACAGCTGCATGCACATATCTAGGAGGTCAATCCCTGCACACAGCCCTGAGCAGGACACGTCTGTCTTCTGGTGCAGAACTCCCTGCGGATGGGGCAGAGCCTCGCTATGGGGTGAGCGTGGCTGGTGTGATGGCGCTCTCCGTCCCAGGTTCAACATGCTATGGCAGGGCCTTTCTAGCTTTTTGCGGTTTGCAAAGCCTGAAACACTTCGCCCGGTGTTGATCCTTGGTAGCAAATCTCAGCCATCCAGCAATAGCGGAGCCCTCCTTAGTTATCTTTTCTGGAGTGCTACCAAATAGCCAGAGGTCTGCAGAGCTCAGGCTGAAAAGCATTGACCTGCAGGATTGAAAGCCTAGAGGAGTTCTGCCAGCAGGGCTGTGTGCTTTGTAAACAGAAAGGAGACGGCACCACTACGCTGAAGGTCTGGCTAAGATGAATGATCTAAAGCAGAGCTGTAGCATGTAGTGCGTCTTGCTTGTTCCCTGCTGAATTTGCTTAGGTGTAATGAGATGTGCATGTGTGTGCGTGTATTTCTGATGTCCCAGCGCTGGGCAAGGAGCGTGTACACATTGCTGGATAACACAGCTCTGCTAGGTGAGAGAAGGATGGAAATCAATGTTTTGTTATGCCTGAGTGCATTTCTGCTCTCTGGAGAAAGATCCCCTTTGTACTCTGCCATTCTGTGCCATGATGTGCAGGTGGTCAGATGTACTGCCCTGAGGATCCAAAACAAGGCAAAGCTGAAGTGGTCACGGCTGTGGCTCTCTCTAAGACCCTTGCAAGGTAATAGAGCTATGGAGTGGGAGTAGGGCCGCAGACACTTCCCCGGTTGTGTTAGCAGCAGCTGGTGCAAACCTGTGTCGTGCAGAGCATGTGCACAGGGGTCCACTGCCTGGGGCTGGTCCTTGTGGCCTCACATCTGTACAGCTATCCAAGCACAGGTTGTCTCGAATCAGCCTGGCAAGCTTTGTTCAACATCAGCATTGTTTATGCACAAACCCACTCCCGGGTGGACCATAAGCCAAGCCCAGAGTGCTCCCGAGGGAAGTCTCAAGCCCTAGCCATGAACTTGAGACTTCTGAAGATGAGTCACAGAGAGCCTCTGACTCCAGCCAAACCGCAAGCCCTGGCAGTTAGGACTATCTGCTGTGTCTGTGGCTTGCCTGCATTGCAGTGGTTACCCCAGCTGAGAGCACACGGTGCAAGTAAACTGAGGCACATCGGGGCTAGAGAAACCAGCCCAAGACTCTCAGGTATGTTGGTGTATTAAATCCAGAAGCCGATGTCTGTCCATCTGCCTATGATTTTCCTTCAAAAGCCATCCATACCTGGGCATAACTGGGAGCGTGAGCCTGGAGACCTGCTGCAACCCCTGCCAACTGCTGAGACAGCTGGAGAGGCTTGGAGAAAAGCATGAAAATGATGTTGCTCAGGACTGGAAACATGCAACTGAGCCCTGCAGCCCTCCAAACTTCCTGCCGTTTGGAGAGGATGGCACATTATCTGGGGCATGCAGCAAAGCACTATGTGCCTGGCTGGCAATCATATCCAAGTTTCTGTGCTCAGCAGAGTTGAAAATTAGCTTTGCCTTTGTGCTGGAAAGCACAAGTGATTGACCCATGTGCCCATTTCGTCCTTCCTTGGGGAGCGTGTCTTTGTCCCATGGTACGGGGGAAGGACAGTGGTGGAAGAGCTCAGGAGTTTGGGTCCCCACTGCTGCAGCTCGATGTCTCCCTGCTCATAGAGCATCACGTTCAAGCCCCTTGGCAGGGTGGAGGGATTGTGACTGCTGCCGATGGCCGTGGACTCACTTCCTGCTAGTGAGCTGCAACACCGTTCCCACTGGTGCTCCCACTAGAAATCCATTAATCCCGGCCCTACTGGCACTTTTCTCTGCCTCAGCTATCTCCAGACCTCTGTCCCAGAGGATCCTCCCCAGCCTCACCCAGTAACACCCTAGTCCTTCTCTTCTACTCACCAGGCATCACCCTCCTGAGCAGGGCACAACAGGTCTTTGGGCAGTAGAAGAAAAGGATGTGCCCAGCCTCTGTTCTTGCCAGAAGCTTGCGCTCTCTCACTGGACCCATCGCCAGCATCCTCTGCATGATCTTCATCCACTGTTATGGCTCTGCCGACGTTGTGGTTCCCAGCCAGAACGTGAATATTCAGAGCCACCTCTGATCATCATGAAGCATTTAACTTGTTGGCCCTTTGAAGAGGAGAAGAAACAGGCCCCAGCCTGTGACCTGTCCTTCGTGTTGAGACAGTCTCTCACTGCTCGTATGGCTCTCGCCGGAGGAACCCACCATTCAGACCAAGCACAGACAGCTCTCAGGTTACCAAACTCTGTGCTCCGTGCACGGAGCTCAAACTGTGAAGAGGCCCATGTTTTGGAAGCTGTCTGCCTGCCTGGCTGTCTGTCCTATGAGGCCTGTGATCGAAGCACCTTTAGCTGACTTATTGTTTTTTCCGTCATGTCAACGGTACTTTGCTGATTTACAGCTGTGGCCCATCAGATCTGCCCCCGTGCAGGCGACTCCTCCTGCTCTCAGCCCTAAGAGTGAAGGGACACATCCTTCTGTCCCTCCCAGCTTGCAAAGTGAGTCTCCATCGTTTTCAGCCCCAGTCACTTAAGGCTGAGCTTTGGCTCCTCACTTTTACAGAGAGCAAGCCCTGAATATTCAAGAAACAGCACTGAACTCAGTGTGACCATGGTCAGCAGGTCTGGCCCTTAATTAATGAGCATTGATTGTACTTCACTTCCAACAGTGGAGGAGGGAGCTGTGGCTCAGGGAAGCAATGAAGTGTTGCAATATAATCACTGCGGCCATTTTTATGTAACCGGTAGGTGCTCTTCAAACGTTACGTAGCTGCTGCCGTGGCAGCATGGGAGGCAGAAAGGAAACTCATGTGAGAAGAATAATGACATGAGACTTTGAAAGGTGGTGTTTGAAAAGTAACATTTATTTATACATTTATGCAGGGTTGGCACTGTTTTAGCTCAACAACCCCAAGGCGCATCTCTTGTCATCCTTAGCACGGCAGGGTCAGAGCAGCTAACCTGGAGGTCCAACCATTTTAGCGTGTGATCCTCAAGAGCTCCCTCTGCCCTCAGCTCCCCTGTGTCTGAGTGCAGCAGCAACCTTGCCACCTCTAGGATGCCAAGAAGGGCTTTTAGGAGGTTGGATGTGCCTTGTCTCCAAAAAAATTTGGGGGAGGTTCAGGATGCGATAAGTCACATAAGTGACTGAGCAAGATATCCAGATATCTCTGGAGGCAAATAGGTGCTTTTAGGACATGATTCATCTGGCATAGTTGGTAGGTCCATACTAGGATGCAATAGACTGCACTCTAGAAACAGCTGAAATTGGAGATTAAACAATTAATTCAGAAGGACACGTGTACTTGGTCCGGTGAAGCCCACTCCAGGTCCCTAAAGCATTAATCATGTATACATCTCCATGTAGCTGCATGTAGTTCACCCCTATGGCTGCAATATGGCAGTGGAGGGAGCTAAACTTGTGTCTTACGCTTAAGTCCTCACCGCTGGGTTGTTTTGCTATAAGCAGCATATAAATGCATCTCTCTCCACCTCTGCAAACCTCTCGAAGTAAGATGCCATTGGAGTTTAGAGAGGCCTAGAGAACTCAGTCATTCTCCCGGACGGTGAATCCCCCAAGTCCTTCAGCTTCCAGACTGTGGCTCATGGTCAGGAATGGGTGCCAAACAGGCTGGGGTTTGTAGTCTTGTCAAAAGAGGAATTGGCCTTTAAGGTATCTGACATTAGGGAACCCTCGCCCCATGTGAAGCTGTCCATCTTGCCGCATAGCCTGGGCATGGCTTTTCCAAGCGCATGGCTAGTTTATCATTATCGTATCATTGACTCAGTACAAGCCGAGCTCTGTGAGACCATACGCTTCTCTACCCGTCACGTGTTTCTTTCTCCAGACTATTGCAATTACATTCTTGGCAGCTCCAGAGAGATGGCTGTCCTTCTATTGATCCATCAGTACAATTTTTTGGATATAAACCCAGAAGGAAAATTTCAGGATTTAGGTGGCAGATTTAATCCTATTACAGTCTTCATCCTGTCCTAAATCACAGCTCCAGAGTGACAAATGAGTAGCAAGAACCATCAAGAGTGAAAGCGAGCCCAGCTCATGTTACAGCTGTTTTAATGAGTTGAACGTTTTGTGTTGGGGACCTGATGAGGAACTCCTGGCAGGTGCATATGCTTTGAGGACTCATCTGGATGGACTTCCTCTGTCCATCTGAAAACTGGATTATTTAGGCGTGTGTAGCTGGACAGGCCGTTGCTCGTTTGCTGTGAACGGAGAGAGCTGGAGTCCGGCTGGTGGTACCGAGTGAGGAGGGAACGTAGCCTTTGCACAGGTCGGGTAGAAATGGAGTAGCTCAGTGAGAATTCGTGCAAACCTGTCTGCCAAACTGGTGACTATTAAGCCCCCTGCTAAACACTGAACATCTGTAGCTCATGCAGTGGCGTGGGCCAGCAGCTTTGCTTTGCATGAGCCATTCTTGGGGTGGCTACCCCACTACCATGGGCAGTACTGGGGTGGGGGTCCCAGTCGGGCTGGGATCATGTGATGGGAACGCTGGGGCTCTGATAGACTTTCTCTCCTGCAAAGCACATGCATGCAGGTGGCTTGCAGGGGTGCTAGGGAAAGCAGTTTGCTTGGAAAAGTGGCAGGAGGTAGGTGTCAGCAGGCAGAGAATATGTTTGAGTCAAGCTTGGTAGGCACGAAGGATTAGTGGATATGGGGTGTTAAGTGGTTTAATTGTGTCTTCTTTCCTCTTGTGAGTTTGTGCCGTTTTTCCTAACTTGCTTAGCTAGAGGAGAGTTTTGTATAGCCACTATTATGGGAGGCTTTTTGTTTTCCTGCTCTGGGGGGGATCGCCCTGGGTGCAGTGCAGCAGCCGTCTGACAGCGCCTCTGCAGCATCCGAGCGCGGGAGCTGTCAGCACCCCGGGGAGCTGTACAGGGCTTCAAGCCGGGCAGAACAACACTTCCCCAAATGAGTGCTATGCTTTGGCCGTCTGTATTTCAGTAGGGCCTGGAGAGCCCAGCCGAAACTCAGGCCTTGATGTATCAGGTGCCATAGGATACCAGGGGAGACTGAAATTCAGAATCTGGCTCTGCTGCAAACTACTGTGCGTCCTTGGGCCAGTCACTGAATCTCCATGCGGATCTCAGCTGCCACCTGTAAGAGAGGGAGAACAAAACTCTCCTCGTTTGTCTCCTCCCGTTAAATTGCCAGCTCGTGAAGGCGATGCAGGGCCACACATGGCCGTGGAAGGGCGCAGGCAGCGCGGCAGCGCGGGCGGCCAAGGGTTGCCACCTCCGTCCCCCACGCCGCGACCTGTGACCTGCCGCAAGGGGCCTCTCTGTTGGGACCCGAAATCTGTCCCCAGCCACGGTCAGCCGAACAGAGCTGCTGGGAAAAGCCTCGGGGGAACCGCTTGCCCCTGGAAAGTGAAGTCCCGTCGACGGTGAAATGTTTTACAAAATCTAGTTTCTTCTGCAGGGGAAGGGGGGGGGGGGTGGGAAATCATGGAAGAGGGGAAGGGCTCCAGGATGTCTTTTTGGTATTTTTCAGAAATAGTCTATCTTCAGGTTGAAGCAGCTCCCTCCTCCTCTCCCCCCTAAAAAAGAGGATTTGTAAAGCCTTTTGTGCAACACAGTGGGATGGTTTTGAAAAAAGTTAAAAGAGACACAAAACCCTTTGGTTTCCTTCTGAAGGAATCCAAGCTCTTTCTCTTTGACGGAGAATTTTTGGGGAGTCGAGGGTGGCACCCTGCACTCACCTCCCTGCCGCCGGCTCCGGGCCGGACCGTAGCAGGCTGCCAAAAAGCAGCCAGTGAGCTCCTCTCCTCCCCGGGTGAAGGTACCGAGCGGGGGAAAGGGCTACACATGCAAAACCCCGGGGACGGCAAGGCGAGGGCTCCTAGCCCGTGCCTGGAGAGCATCCAGCCTGCCCTGTCCTGCGGGGACGCGGTCGCGTTGGGCCCTTTTGCAGCTTTCCCCTCCGTCTCCGTCCGACGGGACGAGCGAGCGCCGCGGGCCGGGAGCCTTGCTGTGTGCGGGTGGGCTGCAGCCGGTCCCGCGCCCCCCCACCACAGGGAGATGCATCGTCTTTTTGCTTTGCTTTCGAGAATGAACGCACTTGCAGGCTGACACCACTGCGATCGTCCCGGCTGGGGAGGGGGGGGTTCGCTAGCAGAGTGGGAGAGACTGTTTTCTATTCATGGCCTCACGTCTGAGGCAGAATAAAAAGCGTCTTCTCCCTTGTAGCTGCTTTCTGTGCATGCACGCATAGATTTGCATCGATTTAAGGCAGAGCCTCTGCCTTTGCCCTTTCTCTCCTTTTGGACTGTTTCCTTTTCTCTCCCCCGGGTAGCTGGCGCTGTGCGTGCGTGTGCGCTTGCGGACGTGTGCAGGTTCCTGCCTGCATGCAGCTCCCCTTCTCTCTCGGCTCTCTTTCCCTTGTTGCTACTATTCGTTACCTCATTTTTTCTCTTATTCCTCCCTCCTGATAGGAACAACCTCTCACAGCCGACTCATTTCAGAGATGTTTTTTTCTCTGCTGAAGCCAAGAATTTTCTCTCCCCAGTCATGCTTAGTTTGGAAGTGGGAGGGGGAAGCAGGTTTTTTTTCCACAAATAAATAATTTCTGCATGCTAAAGAGGCAGGACAGCAAAACTGGAGCGCCCGAGTTAGGCTATAATGAAATGTTCCGTTTGCTCTGGGAATCTTTCTTCCCCTGGAAAGCTTCCTCGAGTGTTTAATTTAAAAATGTGTCATTATTATTTTTTGCTTTCTTCCTCTCAAGAAGAGATTCCCCTGTTTTTCTGACTTGCCTAGAGATTTCCAAGCACACCAGAACTTTTCCTCTGGCTTTTCTTCATTTGTTGCTTTTTTTTTGCCGGGGTTAAAAGCCCCAAGTCAGCAAGGTACTTAAACACATGCTGAAAGTTAAGGGCTTGCCTAAGTGCTTTGCTGACTTGGAGCCAAAGATATTTTCTCAAGTCCTTTAAATGCTTTGGAACCTGAGTTCTAAATGTTTTACATAAATTCCAGAATTCAAGTATCTCTTGTGATAATAATAGTTGTAATTCAGTAGTGCCTTCAGATAGCTAAAGTTCTCTTCCTTCTGGACGTGCTGAGTTTCTGTATGGCCTTACCTTCAGCAAATCTGATGCCCTAAAATCTCATAGCGTGTCGAATCCAAGGAGCTCTCCAGGGAGCTCCTGGTCACATTTATTTGTATTTCAGTCAAGGCACATGTTGACTTTTTAGCGTTTGTTTTGCAATAAGACACTTCAAACTTCTAAGTGTTAAAATTAAGGAAAAAAAGGGGCACTTAGTTCAAATCATACCGAACGAACATCTACTGCTGAACTAACCCTTGCTCATCATCCCAAACACAGAAAAGACAAGTTGAGGGCTCTCAGAAACAGCAACGCCAGTGAGAAGAGGCCAGGAAAAGCTCTCAGATGAAGGAGGGCTGAGCTCTCATTTCAGAGCACCTGAAAGCAGCAGTGCTCTTTCCTTTTAAGAGATTAGTAGAATGGATAATAATGAAAGCGGTACAGAGGGGCAATAGCACTGGGGGGACGAGCAGGAAAGGCTCCTGCTGCAGAGAATGGTGCGAGAAGGAGGAGATGTTCTCTGAAACAGAGACACAGCAACTTCAAATACGAACTATGGCTGAGCTGTTTCAGGCTCTGCATAATCAACCTGGGGGACTCTGTCGCCAGCCAGCAACGCGGCCCAGCCGTAGGAGCGCTTGGAAACGACCAGCCACTTAACGGAGAGCAAAAACATCTTCTTCTGAGGTTTTGGAAAAGATGTTAAGCACTGGTGCTTCAGGGTGCAGACAAGTGAGTAGGGCCAGGCAGGAGCTGTTGAGCTTATTGCATAACTCTCCGACGGGTCGCATGCACCCTCCTCTGAAAGCAGCAGAGGCTGCTGCCGGGACTAGGAAACTACGCTGAAGGGCCTCTTCTTACCATCTGAATCTTAAGAAATTTTTTTGATACATAATATGATCACTGCATGAACTTCTCCACTGTGCTTGACAATTAAACTATTATATATCATACACATATCTGCATGGGGCAGCATGCAAAGCCTCTGTCTCTGTGCCCAAAAGCAGCATAGTCTCCTACCATCTAACGTTACAAGGTTTGAAGGCTTGCATCTTGCTGCCGGGCTCTGCAGGGTCTTCATCCACGCAGCACATAGGAGACCCTGTCTCCTGCCTGCCCAGGCACTGTTAGCCAAGGTTGTGTCACCCTCGATAGCCCGCTGCCTGCAAAGCAAGTTGCAAATACTCAGCCGTCCTGTGGATGTGCGGGTGTCTTGAATAGCGCTGAGCTCCACCCAGGAGCTCATTTGGGCAACATAATCCTGCAGTTGTGTTATCTGTGGCCCAGATGCACCTGCCAATCTATAACCAGAGACTCTCAGGTTGGTTCGGCCCTGGCTGCAGCCTGCTTCCAAGCGCTTCTCCGGATGTAAGAGCTCTGCAGTCCCGGACAGGAGGAGAAGTTCCCCTTTCCTGGAAACAAGGGTTTCAGTAACGTGAAGTAAAAGACCATTTGTGCACAGGAAAGTCAAAAGACTTTACCTGCGCGAGATGTCCGTGTTGGGATGGGTTGGGAAAGGACTTGCCACGGCAGCGGGGTCCGGGGACATCCAGTCCCTCTAATGCGATGCTGCTGGGGTTTGAACACACTGAGCTGGGGAGGGGCAGGTGATGTATTAGGAAAGACACCCCAAAACAACACGGGCAGCTGGAGCATCGTGGAAACCTGCAGCTCCAGCCATTTGGTGGGTACGGGGACGGCTGGTGGGCCCAGGAAGCTGAACCAGAATGAGGCATGAACGAGGAGAAGAGAACAAGCCATTGCAATGATGTTGCTGTGCTTAGACATCCTGCAGTCCAGACTGGGGTCACGATTTTTGGTTTTAACCTGTGCAGACACAATGTTTGGTAATACAATGGCAAATCAGATTAGGTTGTCTGGTGGTCTCCGGAAAGCATAAACAGCCTGAATTTCTGCAACGTATCTAGACCATCAGAAGCCTGCACAGCTCTACTTACACATCTCGGAGGAGGTTTCAAAATCTGGGGTCCTGTCCTGATCTACAAGGCTCCTTTAACTATAATCAAGGACTTGACACCTCTGGTGGGAGTAGCACCCTTCCCGTGTGCCGTGGGCCTGACACGTCGCTGTCTTTCATCCTGGAGGCGGTTGCCCCCAGCAGACGCTCGGTGCGAGTGTCAGGCTGCGGCCCCACAGCGGCGCCGTGGGTCAGTGCTCGCTGGCGATCGCTTCCAGGCTTGGCTTTGCTTGAGGATTCTTTGGAGTGAAAGGCATGGAATGCAAATGTAATATATTGTTACTACCGAGGCAAATCCTGAGGCAGTGGCTTAGTTGTTAATACATCCCCTGTTGGGCAGAGTAGATTGTTGCCTCATTTATTAATATTGCTTTGAAATTGTCACTAGGCTACTGAGTGCAAACGTTACTCAGAGAAGTGAGGGATGGTGACTGAGCCAAAAAAATGACTTGGGAAAACACTCGCATTTTAGCAACATCTATTCTTCCCACCATGCGCACCTGATGCATGCAGCATCTCAACTCCTGTGTTATGCCACAGTCAAGGGCACAAAGAAAAGTTGTGATACTGGGACAGGGAAAGAAGTTGCTCTGTTGGGAAGAGTCCAGTCCTGGTGTCTAAGCTGTATTTCCCCTGAGTATGGATGGAAGAGAAAATATTGGTGCTTCTCTTGGGATTTCCCAGGCATGGGACGTCAGTGGAAATATGTGCTTTTAATGACGGTTCCCATTTCACTGCCTGCATCACTGATTGCTGGCATGGGCCGCTGAAGTTGGATGTGCTGGCAGGGTTGTACTGACGGCGAGGTGGCAAGCAGGAGGGACAGCTAGAGCCCTTGCTGGGGTGCAAGAGTCACTGAGGCGCTGTGCTGCCCTTCAGAGCTGCCTTTTCCCCCCCAGCTAGACAGCCACGTCTCAGCACTGGAAATCTCATCCCCCTTCACTTCTAAATCTAACCTAGGAGGTTCTTTGCAAGTCCTGGCCCCGTGTGCAAGCTGTGCCTGGTGTCTCCTCCTCACCGGGGCTAGGGCATAAGGAGGCACGTGAGCCTCCTACACCTGTAGTTTTAGAAAATGGAGGAGTTTTTCCAGCTCTGGCTGCAGAAGTTCACGTGTTAAGTTCCAGCAGTGCCGGGTTCAAGCCCAGCTGCTGATGATCCACCCAGGGGTGCGAGTGTTACATCAGTAAGTGACAAGCCACTGGCCTACAGCATGCAAAACCCAAGCCAGCAGACAGACAGAGAGAGCCTGAGGGGCTGAATTTTAGAGCTATTAAATGATTAAATGCAAAAAAAAAAAAAAAAAAGTTAATTTAACATCACGGTTGTGATTTTACACACCCAAGAGTCTGGAAATTGAGAGCTCTGCTTCTCACATAGGGATCGTAACTTGGCACGGCACAGATTGTACAGTATGTAAAATTAGACCGGAGAAATAGTAAATACGCTGCAGGGACCAATACTGTCTTGGCAGAAGCAGGATGGACTGAGTAGGACCCAACAGGTCTTTTACGCCTCTGACTTCCATAATTCTGTGCTAATAAAAAATATTGCACAATGCCTGATGGTTGTCTGCAGCCCGGAGAGGGGCGAATTGGGAGCCACGTTGTTATGTGAACGCATCACCGTCGCCCCCGGTGCGTGTGCTCGGAGGAAGGCTGTTATTTCAGGGCGTGCGCGTGGGCATCTGCGAGCAGCGATGGGGAAATGTATGTTGTGCACGAGGCTTAAATGGCAGGTTGCGGTTGCAGGGACGCAGGGCGCCCCGATGTCTCTATCCGGCCGAGCGGCGGGAGCTCTGCCCCCTTTCCCCGAAGATCTTGGAAATACAGGTGCCTTTTCACACAGCTGCTGAACCGCAGCGGGTTTTGCTTGTGTTTATGGCTGTGATTTGGGCACCTAATTCCAAATCTTATTGATTTCCCCTTAAACTACGTCAAAAATCCTGATCTAAGCACTCTTTTGCGGCCAGAGTTATTTGTCCTGCCTGCAAGAAAAAGCAGAACCAAAAAACAAACCTTTAATTCACCTGAGGTGCTAACTCCGGTCGCCTGGCAGGGAAGGGCGAAGGCTCGAGTGAGCCCAGCGTGGAGGATATTGGTGGGATTTTTCCGCTGTGCGCTGGTTCACCTTAGCTCCCTTCAGCTGCCTCTGGTCCTCCGATACCTTCCCCTCCCTGCGTCGTACCGCCCTGCATGCTGGGGCCATCGCAGGACAGGCGGGATTAGAGGGGTTGCTGTTTCGTCGGGCGGCTGCTCTTCCACAGGATGTGTCAACTCAAGAGATGCAGCTTTGCAAGGCCCAATCTGTCCTTCCCCCTTGCATGAGGATGAAAATGGTGTTGTAGCTCAGAGAGGAGAGCGCTTGGAGCTCCAGGGCATGGGGCTTTTTTTTAGGATCAAGCAGCTAGGAAATTTCAGGGAAGGTCTTTCTGAGGTGTTACAGATCAACACATGAGCTCAGGTCACATCCTGAGATGAAAGGACAAAGTCTGCAAGGAGGACAAGCCAAGGTCACCAGCCCAGCAGCATCCAGGCTTCCCAGTCCCTGCTCCAGCTGAGCGTGGGTGTGCCGGAGAGGAGGGAATAGCAGCAGAGGTGCATTTCCTCCTGGTCCTGAATAAAGACGATTGGCGCTAGAGGTCTGCAACCACCGCAGATGGGTGTACCGGTGTTAGGCACTCCACTTGTGCTGTCAGTCCTGCTCTGCAGCTCCCCCTGCTCGTCCCTTGCCGCACTCCCTGCCGGCCTCTGGCCAAGCTCAGTCCTAACCCGGGAGCCACGGGAAAGGGCATCTTCTCTGGGACCTCCTGTGTGTGCGTGGCTGGAGAGACCAGAGGGCTTCCAACAGACTGCTTTTCACAAGAGGACAACTGTGCTGTTACTGAGGCAGGATGGACTTGGTTACAGGTCCTGGGTTTGTCACCTGCTCCCAGCAGCAAGGGACGAGTTGGTGTCAGGGGCTGCACGCTTCTTTACAGCAGCGCAGGCCAATCTGAGGCCTGATAAAGCAGAAAATGCCACTTAAGTTACTTGTCTGTTAAGCCGACGTCCCGCATCCTGTTAACAGGTCTCCTGGCCAGGGCTCAGCATCAGTCTGGAGACTGCAAGGCAGAGGAAGCCTACCACATCCCTTGGGGCTGAGCCAGCGTTGTGATAAGGACTTGGCCTTTGATTTTGCAGTGAGCTGGAGTTGCTTCTGGTTCCAGCAGTGGGGCTCTGTTTGGCTGTTTAGCACTGGGTTTAGCACTGGATTTTCTCCCCAGGCAGGTACTTGATGCCCTGTCACTGCACAGCCTCAGAAGTACCCATGCAGGAGGTGCACAAGTGCCGCCATCCCAACCGCGCCACCGGGGAGCTAGGTCCCTGGAAGAGCACGCCGGTGAGCCAGCGTCACACCTCACTGCGGCTGCTTTTTAGGACGAAGACTGCAGCTCTGGGAGGGAAGCCGTGCGGCAGCAGAGAGCACACGCAGGGGTGGTCGGGGGCTGCTCTTTCCTCTGCGCCTCACTCAGCTCCTGCTGGCAGAGCAGAGGTCGGCGCTGTGGATGCAAGCACAGGAAGACTTGCGGCTGGCAGTGCCCAAGGACTCATCGCCCATTCCCTTTGCAGAGCAGAACCGTCACCGGGACGCGCCAGGGAGCCTTCGTCCATATTCATGAGGAAGGCTCCGTGCTCAGCCTTCCCCTCAGTGTCTCTTTTCCCCTCTGCCAGACCGAGGTGCTGAGAGCAGCTATTAAGCCCAAGAGTTATATAAGAGCTATTGGGAAGAGGAGGGAGTGTGTGGAGTGGCCTATCATTTGTGACAATGGTCTATCTGATTGCGAAAGCGTCCCTTCATCTCCAGAAAAATCCCAAAAGATATTGCTTTAAGTTTCATGGAAGAAGCGTCAGTGTCTTCCAGCCAAGCAGCTAAAAGGCTCACGGAGGCGCCTGCCACTGCTACGTCTTTGACATGGCTTTGCTTCCTCCACTGCTAAAATACACTGTAGGGCACAGATGCATCCCAGTATCTGTTAAATCAGATCAGGGAAGGCCGAGAGACGAGCCCTGCAGGAAGAGCAGCTGAAAGGATGCTCCAGGCAGACACCCCCAGGACGTACAGACCCTCCCTTTGCATCCCAGCACCGTTGCCCCTGGAGACAGGCTGACCCCAACGTCCACCCACCCTTGCACGAGGAGTAGCGGGGCCCCGCGCGGAAGGAGGACACCGGCCCAGCCTCAGTCACTCGGCCTCCGAGCTCAGCGGAGGGATAAATGCAGGCAGCCACGCTGACGCAGAGTCGACGTGGCCTGGGGCAGCGGACCAAGGTGCCACCAAAACGCAGGGCTCTTGCCATGCTCTCCTCCACGATACCTGCCTGCACCGCCTGGAGAAGCAGCAGTGTCATCTAACCCCTGACGCCCAAATAAAGCACGAGAGGTTCACGGTAGAGAGGCGTTTCGCAAGCAGAAGCAGGCAAGGGTTTCCCAGCTCAGCCCCGGCTCTGTACCAGCAGCTGAGAGGGGAAGTCATGAGTTCGCCCCTTCGCTGTCTGCCACCAGGGGCTCTCCTCGCTTTTACTCCACTTGCCCCAGGGACGTCCCCAGCCAGGTTTCATGGGCATGCAGTCTCCTGCAGCTGCAGCCGGAGGTGCGTTCAGTGTTGCCCTTGGGCTGCGGAGAGGTGCTGTGAGTTTGTACTAGCTGGAAAGCCTGAAGAGAGCTTCCTCGGCGGTCAGCGTGGCTTTGCTGTGCCTCTTCAGAGAGCACTTCATAGCCACGTGCAGGTTGAGAGAAGAGGCTCGGCTGCCTTGAGCCTGCCGTGAGCCTCTGAGCACGTGCCCTACCATGTCGGAGAGAGAAAGTGCATCCTCCACAGCTCTGCTGAAGTAAACCGAGATCTGCTTCCAGGCTGTCGTGGAGTGATTAGGTACAAGTCCTGTAGCACCCATCTGTTATTCCTTGATTAAAATTTCTTGCTAATTATTTTTTCTTGTCAAGAGAGCAAAGCTGCTGACTCCAAGGATTTACCAAAGTAGAGCAAACAAACGCAGCCTTCGCTTGCTGCAGTTCTTCATTAATGGACAAAATTAACTTGGAGCAGTCCATATCTTTGGCTACATCGACGACACTTAATTACGCTTGTTTCCTTGCAAAGATATATTTAATTTTAAATCACTTGTGGAAGAACTGCCTCCTTTAGCACGAAATTCCTTCTGCTGGCAACGGACACTATGCAGAGACCAAGCAATGCAGGAGGGAATAGATGCGATGAAGTCACGAACAAGGTGTTCTTTGGGAAGCCAGCGTCAGGAAACTCTCTTCAATGCTGAAGGATGATTCATCTCAAGAAGGGAAGATCCTGGGACCGTGAACATGCAGATGGAAAGCAGGAGGAGTGAGGGGAGATGGCCAGGGTGTCTCCGTGGGCACCGACACAACTGAGCAAGGAATAGCTGCGAGGACGCGGCAGCCTGGTGACAGACCCGAGCAGCGGATCTTGCAGCTCTTGCAACGTCAGCTGGCTGAGGTGGGGATCTCCTCCTCTCTCCCGAGAGCTGTCTTTCCCTCCTGGCGTTGGCCGGGCTCTTTTCCCCTCTCCCTCCCCATCCTTCAGGGCTCCTTGCTCTTTTTTTGTTATTGATCTCATTTAGAACGGGAAGTTGCGGGGCTGGAGACCTCGCCGGTTCATCTGCTTGGAAAGCTCACGCCATACCCCTGGCACTGTGTAAATATTAAATGTGTTATTTATGAATGCATGCACAGAGATCTAATTAGCGACTGAGATTATTACTTGGGGCTAGTCGTTTAGCTCCAGGAGGGAGGTACGTAGGCTAACAAGGGTAATATACAGGCCCCTATGTCAGATGGCATCAATGCGCTTCTCCATCCCGCTACAGAACTGTTCCACATCCTGTTGGATGAGACAGGAGACAGGGGAGAAAAGGGGCAATATATCCTTTCTCGGTGCCTCAGTTTCCCCACCTGTAAAAGAGGGGCAGAGCCAGGGGCTGTGCACCCCACAGAGGAGAATAGTGCAGTTGGTGCTGCTGGCACCGCTGCAGAGTGCTTGTCTCCATCCCCAAAACATGTTTCAGTGCCTTCCCCTTGCCCATGTTCCCCGCTGGCCGTAAACCCCAGGTGTATTTGGGCAGAGGTGCGCGGGCCCTGCAGAGAACAGTTGTAAACTGCGGCGGGGGCCCGTGCGAGGAATGCCGACCGGCCTCTCTGGCTTCCTCCGCTCGCTGCTCAGAGGAGCCCCTTGGGCAGACCTTGGGGCCGCACGGGGGGCTGCGTGGGTCCCGAGGAGGGCTGTGCCATGGGACACGGCTGAGTGCAGAGGGCTGGGTGCCTCAGCTGGTGCAGAGGCAAAGAGGTGAGCAGAGATGCTGGTGCTGTGGTTTCCATCATTCATGCTCACCTGCAGCAGTGGCACCTGCCTGCTGGAGAGCAAGGTCTGCTCTGGGCTGGCGGAGTAGGATCACGCTCGGGTTTATGTGTTTGTGCTGAACTCCTCATCCTTCTAGCTGCTGCGTTGTTGTCTTTACCGGCTGCTGAAGTGAAGCTTCTGCACGTTGTTGTGGCTATGCATGTGTTTGCACCTCTCATGCAATAGGGCAGCCTTCCTGTCTGTTGGGCTGAGCTCAAAAAGCCCACACCTGGGTGATGATACCCTACAGCTGGGCCTGGAGCCTGGGCATTTGGCTGAGCAGTGCTACACCAGCTGCTCTGTAGTGTCTGATATCAGATAGTGAGGATGGGAGAGAGGTGACTGTGCTTGGTGCAGCTGGTGGGGTTAATCCTGACAGATCCTGCTTGGAGGAGCTCTGCTCAACACCCCTGTCCCACTGCAATGCAAAACCAAGAACTGCTTTGCAGGACCTGGCATGCTGCTTCATGCCTGGGAAATGAGCTTACCTCGAAGAGGCCTTGTGACACTTATCTCTTCCTGGAATTCACTACCGAGCACATCAGGCATGCCATGCCTCCATGATGCCTGCACTGTGTCCTGAGAGAGAGTTTTGCTGGTGTGGGCAGGCTCCTTTCCCTGGCTTTATGTGCTAGGGCAGCCCATTTGCAGGCTTTCCATGTGACATCCTTGCAGTCTCCAAGCAGGTCTAGAATCATTAAGAAGAAAAAATGAGGATGGATTCAGTTGAGGAGCTCCAGATTAGCAGGGTGAATCTGGGAAGTGTTGAATGCATTCCCACAGGCCCCACGTCCCAACCATCTCATCTCATCTTCTCAGTGTCTCTGAAAAGGCCACTGACTGCCCCAGCATTGATCTCACTTTCTCTCTGGTCTCCGCTGCTTTGCTGTCATACAGATCATGTTATCAGGCTGTCACTCGACTTCTTTAGGAGTGGAGCAAAGAAACTCATGGCTTGCTGTTGCAATGCCACTGTCCCATTACAGCTCCTTTTACCCCTTTCGCCGAGCGGCCCCACGCTGGCCAGCTGGGAGCTGCATGGGGCTGTCCCACCGTCAGCTCCCCCTCTTTCCTCAGCTGAGGGTAAAGCTGTAATTTCTGCAACTCAATATGTACCAGCATGGCTCCTCTCCAGCTTTAAGATTTTATGTCATCAACTGTGCTGTGCCTGGCGGGGGTGCTGCGTTGCCACAGAGGATGTGGTGTGTGGTGGGGTTGGATGCTCAGAAGCATGTTGCTGGTTGAGGCGCAGCATTGCAACCTCTTCATCATGCGCTTCACCTTCATGCTGTGACCCGACTCAAAGACCATCATGCACTGGAAAAGCAGGGGAGCTGTAAGGGCAGGGCACCGTCTCTAAGGATCTCATTGAGCAGATGATCACAGGAGTGGGAAGGGATCTTTGGAGGTCTCTAGTCCAACCTCCCACTACAGAAAAGTAGATCAAATCGGCTGTGACCTTGTCTAACAGATCTTTGACAATCACCAGGGATGGAGATCCCCCAACTCTCTGGCTACCAGTCCCAGGGCTGCACCAACTTCCTGGAGAAGTTGTTTTCCTTAATGTCCAACTTGAACCTCCTGAGCTGCAGCTTACGGCTGTTGGCCTTTGTCTTGCCACACGCCATGGCTCGATGCCCATTCTGTATGGTGGGCTCTGCAGCACAGGCACCATCAGTCCCACATGGCAGCAGTGTCGAGCAGTGCCAGAGAGGGGGAACAAACTTACCTGCCCACCCTACTTGAGGGAACCATGTGTCTCCAGGTGGGCCAGAGTGCAGTCCAGCCCACACAGTACCCAGTCTGCAGAGAAATGGAAGGTCCTGGTAAAGGCTCTGGCATCCCTTCCTCATCCCCAGCCCAAAGCAGAGCTGGCAATCATAGAGTTGGCAGACCTGCGCTCGGTGCATGCAGGCTGCTCCAGTGTGCTGAGGGAAGCTGGCCTGGTGATACCCCTTCCCGTGGCAAAGGGGGTGACTGCTGGAGGAGTGCGGCATGCCCCTTTGCCAGCCCGCGGGGACGCTCCTGCCAAGGGGGCTGCTGTGCATTCGTGTGGCAGTACATCTGGATGCGACTCCAGCACCCGGCACGGGACTGGAAGGATGCAGAGACCTGGCCTGGCCCCTTTACGAGCCTGAGCAGACCCGGCAGAGAGAAACGGCTGCTCCAAAGCTGTGCTTTGGGTTTCTCCTTTGTCAGGGGCCTTAAATCATTGCCTTGGAAAAGAGCATTGCTTTCAAGGACCTGTCTTCCAGGAATGGCTCCCCCAGCCCTCCTGGATGAATGCCAGTGTGTTTGCACTGTATTTAGGGACAAGTAGGAAGTAATTCAAGGTGCCTTTTCCCCCTTCCCCAGCTCATTCCTGCAGTCACCAGCTGCAGTCAAGCTCTCAGCCTCAGCCCTGAGAAGCAGAGTTGGGCACCTCTGAGCCTTTCCCCTGCCCCCAAACATTCTCCAGGGACCGGACACCGCCCAGGGAGGGGCCAGGCAGAGCACGCAGGTCTCTGGTCCATCACTGCAAAGAGTCTTTCTCCCTGCAAGGCTGGCAGGTGACGCAACGTCTCCTCCTGCTCTGCCCAGCAAGTCTCTGGGAATAAGGAAAGGGGAGGCAGCTACTTTTTGTGTGCCGAGGAAAGGGGAAGAGAAAATGTTTTTACTTGATGCTGTAGAAGTGATTAGAGGAGAACTTGAATAAGTTGCTGGGACTCATCCTTTGGATCTGCTGTCTCTATCTATCTTCCCATCTGCCTATCCATCTGTCCATCCATCCATCTCCACAGCCATTTGAACAGCAAACCATCCAGCCATCCACTGACATGCACAACCAGCCACCCATCCACACAGCCATCTATCCATCCATCCATCCATCCATCCACCTATCCATCCATCCACGTACACAGCCAGCCAGCCATCTGCTTAGACACTTATCCCTCCATCCTCACACACATTTCTCCAGTCCCCATATGCACTCATCCATCCACCCATCCGTCCACTTGCGTAGATATCCATCCTTGCATCTTCATACACTTTTCTCCATCCCATCTGTGCCAACCAGCTGTCCATCTGTCTACAGGCATACACATTTGTTTATTCCTCATCCACCCATCCATCTTCTTCCACACTTCTGCCTATCTGTCTGTGTATCTAGGCCCTCTCCAGCTTTGTATATGGACTCCTCAGTTTGGATGTGCTTCCTTCTTTATGCCTGTCACTATAGGATGTAAGCTCTTCTAAGACTAGCTGAAATACAGTTTTCTGATCAGCACGGTCTCTCAGAGGTTCCCATCCTTGGCCAGTGTCTGAGACACTCCGGAGACATCTCACCAGCTGTGTGGCCTGAGCTACAGCCATGATCCACCCTCTGTTCTCAGCATCCCATTCCCAGCAGGGAGAGCATCCCCAAAGATGCTATTTCCCAGTCAGGAATAGGCGACCTGATGTGGCACAGAGCGTGGCCCGCTGGGCTGGAAATGTTCACCAGTCCAATCTGGTTATGACTGCTTTGAAGGGGTCTGTAGGAGGCATCAGGCCTGCCAGGGCTTTTTCCAGGGTCAGCCCCATCTGGGCTCCTAGCCTGGCCATCCTGATGTAACCGCGACCTTGGGACTCTCTCCTTCACAGGTCGACTCGGACTATGGGGTTTCATGCAGGACATAACAGTGGTTGTATCGTGCCAGCCCAAGGGCCCAGTTAGCCCTTGGTCCCACCTCCCAGCAGGACCCAAAGAGAAAGAGAAAAGAGAGCAAGACGAGCACGGGGTGGTGCCTCTCCCGTCCCTCCCTGCCTTCGGCCGCCTGCAGCCTTCCCAGGTTCACTGGGGCAGTTCCGTGTTTTACAGCCCTTGGTGGAGTCTTCCGCTCTGCATTCATGTAATCGCTTTTTTCCCCAAAACTTTTGACGTCCGCAGCAACTGATGGACATGGGTTCCTGTAATTTAATTACACATTGTGTGAAAAAATACTTCCTTCTGCTTGTTTTAAACCTGCTGCCTGATAATTTCATTTGCTACCCCTTAATTATTGTATTAGGAGAAAGAGCAAGCCGTCATTCCCTATTCATCCTCCCCATGTCATTCATCGTTGCTTAGATCTCTATCACATCTCCACTCGGTTTTCTCTTTTTCAGGATGAAGAGCTTGAGTCTGTTAAGTCATTCCTTACACAGGGGCTACTTCCAACCTTTGATCCACCACGTTTCCTTTCTCAGCTCCATTTTCAGCAGAACTGTATTCTTGCTGGCACAGGGACAGATTTGTGTGCAGCTTTGAGAGTACAATGTTTTCCATTCTGTTCTCTATTCCTTTCTTCATAATTCCTAATGTTAGGTTTGTGTTTTTGTTTGCCACCGAGCTGAGGTTTTCAGGGACGTGTGTGCAATAACTCCAAGATAGGTTTCCATGGAGGCTGCAGGTAATTTGGAGTCTGTGCCTGCGTAGGGAAAGCAAGGCTTGTTTTTCCCCGAGTGCATCCATTTGTTGACACAGAGCCGGTCTGTACCGTGATGTCCGTGTGCAATGCTTTTGCACCCAGCTTTAATTTTACTGCCCTAATGGCATCAGCAGCATGCTGTCACCTCTGACTAGCTAACCCCATTTTCTCCATCAGTCATGAACATGCTTGGCAGCACAGGCTCCACCTCTGATCTCTGTTGAACTTCACCGGTGACGTCTTCCACCATGCAGACTGACCGTTTATTCTTACCTTTGGTTTCCTGACCTTTCCCTGCTATAGATCCTCACAAGGACGTTCCTCGTATTTCATGGCTGCTTGATTTCCTTGGGGAGCTTTTAGCGAGGGACCTTGTCAAAAGCATTTTGGCAACCCAGGTGTATTTTAAGAACTGAGCAGCCCTTGTCTGTGCACACCGCCTCCCTCGAAGACTTGAACACACTGTCGCTGTTGCACACTCCTGCCCTGCGCCTGCTGCAGCAGCAGCCTGCTGTGCCCACTCGCACACACATGCATATCCATCCCAGCCCTATTCTCTCCTCCAACGCCTTCATGTGTGACCGACACATGCTGCCCCTATTCAATTAGCAGCCCTGTCCCGACTGCACACGCGTAAAAACACAAACATCTGTAAACACGCGCGTGTGCCCGCCTCCCTGCGCCAGACGGCACGCTGCTGCGGCTCACCCCCTGCCGATCCCTGTGTCCTGCTTCGCCCCGTGTCACACACATGTACGGTCCCACCCTTGCCACACACAGCCCAGCACGGCCGGTGTGGCAACGTGGGAAAGATTCAATTGCTAGGGATCATTAATGAATGCCAGCGCGAGCTCCCGTCCGGAAACCTGAAAAAATTCAATTAGGCAGCTGGTGCCCAATGAGCTGTATTGCCCCACTTGCACGATGCTAAATCAAATGGCTCAGCAAGGCATCATGTTATTGTAGAGCAAGAAGAAAAGTCGGGCAGGGAGATAAACAGCATAGCACGCAATGAGCAGCCGCCCCTTTCCAAAGCGCAACGCGGCTAGGTTGCTGTCCTCCCACCTGATTTCCTAGGGAGAGAATTGCAAGGGCAGCTGCCTGCTTCCTGCCTCCTCTAGTAAATAACTCAGGTTTGCTTGTGACAAGTCCTGGGGCTCTGTCACCTCTTTGCTTGTCAGCTCTGCCTGGCCATGGCTGAGCTATAGCTGTCTCGGGCACGTGAGCTGCCTCCCACCACTCCAGCTAGCAACACGGGGCCAGGAAAGCAGCATGCCGGACCGCAGCACATGTGGGCTGAGAGGAGATTTTTGCTGGGGATGTAGGGGATCACACCCCGCACCTCATTTTAACGTAGTGGGTTTGTCCAGACTGTCCCGTGCTGTTGCAACCGCCCCCCCTTTCTCTGTGCGTACAGCGCTGGGGAGGCTGAGCACAAGCACGCCTGGCACCCGCAGAGTCACTAGTGTGGCGAAAGCCCTCAGGAGCTCCCTGAGCTGCTGCGTGGAACCGGTAGGGAGTAGTCGGATACCGCCCCTGCTCTGCCACGGGGCAGTCCCTGTGAGATGTGCTGGCAGGGGAAGCGCGCTCCCCGCGCCGGGCTGCGGCACGGGCTGCACGGAGCAGGGGCTCTTCCTCACGGCGTTCTCTTTTTGCCGTCCCTTTTCCTGTTACGGTTTCCTGCTGCCCCGAGGTTTGTGTGTGCCCCAGGGCTGAAGGGTGAAGGAGACGTTCCTGGTGGAGAAAGTCCTTTGTTCATTGTTTCCTTGCTGGCAATGCAAAGGAATGTGGGAAAGGTGGATTGGGAGTTAGTTTCTGAGGTGTGTATTTGGCCTTTGGGTTTGCATCCGCCAGCAAGCCATGAGGATGCGGGAGCAGCAATGGCTTGCTGGTGTGAACATCTGGCCGTGCTGTCTCCTTACATGTCTCCTCCAAGGCAAAAGTTAGAGGAAAGCATCCTACAAGACAGATGTGCTCTATGAGTCCTGGTCCACTGGTCCTTGAGGGCTGGTCCACTCCGATCTAATGGCAGAGCAAAGCATTGTCGAAGCCAGGAGGGGAACTTGGGCTTTTCTAGCCACCAGCATGGCATCAGTCCATGCCCCAGTCCTTCCCTCATTTGCTGTACAAGCCATATTAAGAGCCTTCCTGCACGGTAGCCATGGGGTCTTTGCTCTGCCCACAGGGCTCTGAACTCACCTGGTTTTCTCCTCTTCTGCCTCCACAGACAGCCACATCCAGTACGAGCGGGTAGGCGCAGACGTGACCATGAAGTGTGGGTCCATGGACTGGGATGCAGCTGTGACCTGGACGGCCAACGGCACCGACATCGACGAGTCCCACCTGAATGGGTCGTACCTGGTCCTGAGGAACGTCGACCTCACACAGAGCGGCCAGTACTCCTGCTACGAAGGCTCCTCCTGGCACCTCAAATACCAGACCTACCTGAGGGTGGGAAGTGAGTACCCAGGCGTGTGACATGGAGGGGACTGTGGGACAGAGCCCTGCTCTCTGCTCCCGTACCGACCCGTCGCAGGCCCTATACCGTCCTTGGTAGCCGTACGGTAGCCTGCTCCACTCCCCAGTATGAGCTCCCCATGCCATATTAATCCCAGCAGCTTGATGCTGGAATCAGCACCTCGTGCCCCAAACTTTGCATCAAAGCTGGTAGATTAAATGGTAGCCCAGGAACATTTTGGGAAGGGATGTCATAAAAGGAGGACTGCAGCCGAGGAGGAAGAGTTCTGGCTATGTTTGCTTGCTGCAGCACAGTTGTGTCAGGGGAACAGCCAAAACGTGGTGGAAGTTGCTCTGTGTTTTGCGGGACGTTCTGGGTACGTGCGTTGGACGAGAGCTGCTATTTCACCAGATTCTGCATGTTTTAAGTGAGAGATGTGCTGATTCACAGATTTCGGCAGGGAAGATAAGAGTGGTGCTACATTTCACACAATGCCAATAGCTGATAGCAACTGTGTATTTCGTAGGATGCTGTGTTTGTATAACTGATAGCAACCATGTATTTTGCAGTGCAATGTCTGTAACTGATAGCTGTGGGTGTCTGGAAGCACCAGACAACGTTTCTGTCTATGAGACAGCGACTGTTTTGGAGGATGCTGCGAGGTAGCAGCCAGGAACCCCTCAGGTGTGTGTCATCTAGGCTGTGCTGGCCCAGATTTGGGGTACACGGTAGATCTTTTCTCTGCACTTTGTCTCCCCTCCACCAGCTCACGGTACACCAGTGCCAGCATGGCATTTCTATCACAGCCCCATGGTCCAGGGGGAGGGCTAGAAGTCCTCCCAGAGCCCGCCTAAGCCCTGCAGCTGGGACAAGAAGGGCTCTGCACACCTGTAGGTCGAAAGGAAGAAATCCAAGGCTCAGGGATGCTCCCTCGGTGGGGAGGGAAGGCAGCGCTGGGGCCGAGGGGAAAGGGTGCCGCCGGCCACCGCTGGAAGAAGCCGGGAAGCACGCTGAGAGGCAGGCTGCAGCCCCGACAGGGAGGAAGCCAGGGGAAGGGGGGCTGCAGCCTCCAACCATCTCCTGTGCAGCTGTGGCACTGCCGTGACTTTGCAATGGCTCTTACATCTGCTAAGCACCTCGCTAATAGTAATCCCTGTCAATCCGCTTGGGGACCCGGGGGGATTGCTCAGCGTTAGAGCCGAAATCCTGCTGTTTCCTATTACAGCGTGTTCCCGTTTGCTGGCTGCTTGTAGCCCCCTCCACCCGAGCTCAGGGCATGCTCGGACGCTGCAGGGGCCATGAGCCCAGGAGGAGTGAGTGATAAATAAATAAGTGAATGCCCGGTGTTGTTAATGCAATTAAGTATGCAAGGAACTAATCAGGTGAGGCGCTTTTAGTGGTAATTAATTTAATTGCCTGGATTTTAATGTAATGTTCTCCATGAGGTTTCTTTTCCCAGCTCCACAGCCCCTGCCTGCTTCCCCCCTCCCGTCTCTCCGGTGCGTGATTGATTACCCTGGAGGCGTGCGGTGCCGTGACGGAGGAGCGGGGCTGGCAGCGGGCTCCGATGGACCCTTTTTCCCAGAGGGGATGGTGACCAGCTGCTCACAGGCCCACGGTGGCTTGTTTTCGTGGGGAGAGAGCTGTGAGTTTTCTCCTGGCCACCAAAGCAAGGAAAGGGGATTCAGAAAGAGGATGCTGTCAACTTGCCAATACCTGGGAGAGAAATAGCCTCAGGTCTTGATATTCGGGGGCACCATTAAGGTCCATCTATCGCAGCATTTCCCTGCCAAGCCAGACCGAGGTGCAGCGTTAGACTGGGCATTGGGGAGCAGCGAGAGCTTGCACAGGAGCACCCGGGGCTGGGAGGATCTTGGACTCCTTGCATTTAAATTGAACGGGATGCTAGACAAAAACAGGCCTGTAGCTGCGTTTTCCAGTCTCACAGGGGCAAACTGAGAAACCGTAAGACTAAGTTAATGAAATCAGCTGGACCGAAGTGCTGGGGCTTGAGTGTGAAGAGAAGTGCTGGGGATCTTGTTAAATAAAAGACGCAGACGGTACCTGGAACGTGCGCCCCAAGCGAGGTGGGGAGGAACGGTAGGGAAGGAGGCCAGCGCCCGGACGAGCCGCTGCCGCAAGAAGGATATTAGGAGCGAGCCGAGAGCCGGCGAGGAATGGGAAAAGGTGTCAATTAGCAAAGAAAGCTACATCTTGGGGGTCAGAGAGTGCAGGGATAAAGGGAGCACTGCCAGAAGTCAAGCTGAGCTAGACCTTACAGAGGAAATTAAAAGGGGTTTTAGCTATATAAATAAAGAGAAAACAAGAAGAGAAGAGCTGAGCTGGCTATGCAGCAAGGTTTAAGGGGAGATTAAAGGTAATCTCGGCAGAGCCCCAAGACTAAATGAACACTGTCCGTTCTGAATTGCGATATGGAAGGAGGATAAAACCTGAAGACTGGTCCTCTGCAGTGGATGCAAAGTCAAAGAATACGGTGTGTCGAAGTCCTGGGGGCTACGTCATCCCCAGACTACTGCTGGGTCGGGGTGTGGAAATCCCCTGTTCATTAGCAAGGTTCATTAGTGACTGACAGGTCATTGGCAGTACCCAGTGACATGGGGATAGCCAGCGTATCTCCTGCACTTAGAAAGAGTAAAAAACCCAATGAAACAGTCTGACCCAACAGCCCAGTGGGGCCGCGGAGCGCGCTTGGAAGAAAGAACAATTAAAGACGTGGAGACAAATGGAAAATAGGAGAAAATATAACTGGGACTTGCCAGAGATATATCACACCAGATTAACCTGATAGCTTTCTTTGATAAGGGAACTGATTTCCTAGGCCCAGAAATGCAGTAGATGTAATCTGTCTTGACTTCAGTGAAGTATTTGTTATGATGCCACATGGGAAATTATGAGTTAAACCAGAGAAAATGTGGATTAGTATGAGAATTGGAACATGGCTTAGGAAATGGCTAAAGGGGGATCAAATTGTGCTGAAAGGGGAGCTGGCTGGCTGGTGGGAGGGAGGGGGAGAGCTTAGACATCAGCCTTCGGACCAGGCTCAGCAGCGCTTTCCGCGATGGCTCTGGCCCAGAAGGAGGAGACGTGCCGGTGGCTGGAAGGTGACCCTGCGGTTCCCAGGGTGGGAATTTCATCCTGGAAGGGCTGGGATGAAACGCGGCGGGGCAAGAGGCAAAAAGCACGCTAGGGCCTCTGGTCAGGGTGGTTAAAGGGACGGGGAGGACACCAGTAGCTTAGCTGGACCTCCAGGTGGGACTCAGCAGCCGGAGCGACGCTCCTCCGCGTGGGCCGCGTGTCCTGGCTCCCAGCGCAGCGTCCGTGGGGCAGCGCGGGCGGCCCTTCGGCTCACTCGAAATGGGGCTCAGTCGCCCGAGTCTTTGGCCCCTGCGTTGCCTGCAGCGGTGCAGGCTCTCAGGGCTCGCCGGCTTGTTCAGCCTTAGCAAAAGGGAGGCTGCGAGGCTCGGGTGCCTCTATAAGCAATTTGGGAGAAAGAGGGGGCTGAGCACGCAGCAGGGAGGAGCGCTGCGGGAGCCGGAGGGCAACGTTGGCAGGGGAGGGAAACGGGGTCATGCGGCCGGGGATGGAGGGCGGGTGGAAACGAGAGCGTTGCCGACCTTCGGAGAGTTTGGCGTAGCCGGCCCGCGGGAGGAAAATCGGTTTAGGCTCCCGTATCGCCGCCTCCTGGGAGCGAGCGCCCTGAGCGCAGGCTCAGCGCTCGCGCGTCGGGAAACACGAGGGCCCGGGGGGGGCCGGACCCAGCAAAGGCGTTGGGAAATAACGCGCTCTGGAGGTTTGGCACGCGGCTCCGTGCATTACCGAATGTTATAAAAATACTGCTAATGGGCCAGAGAGGGGTGGAAACGGCGCGGCGGAAAGGCTGCCAGAAGCCGGAGAGCGCACGTGGGAGCCGGGAGGGCCTCGCGCGCAAAGCAAGGAGGGAGGCAGCCAGCCGGGGCGGGTGTCCGTCCTCCTGCTGCCGTCCGCCCGCCTCTCCCCAAGCCGCTGGTCCCCGTGCTTGCCCCAGCTGCCTTGCACCCCACCACCCGGGGCTCGGCGCCGGCCTCCCCCCGCCGCCTCCCGCCCTGGGGGAAAAACATGCGGTTTGACGGAGAACGGCATGGAAAAACAAGCAAATTAGCAGAAAATCAAACAAAGCCAAAGCAGAGTTTGGGGAGGCGGGAAGGGGCGAAGCAGCAGCAAGCACATGTGAGCGGGGAGGCCCGCAGAGCCCGAGCGTGTGGCCCCTGGCCTGGTTAGCAAGCGATCAAACAGCGGCCGCTGATAAATAACCAGAGCCTCCCTCTCGGCGGCCTTGGAAGTCCCTTTCCTCCCAGCTGGGCTCCAGCTGCCACGGGGGGCTTGCACCGCTGCTTACGTCTCTTTTTGCTCGCTTGGCTCCTTTTTGCGCCCATCCGGAAAAGGAGAAACACGGAGGAAGGTAACACCCCCCCCACCCCGCTCCCGACGCGCAGCCCCGGCTCCCCAGCCCGACACCGGGACGGGGGACGGCAGGCTGGGGGACGCCTGTGGGGCGGCGAGGCACGTGCACCGGGTCGGAGCAGCGCCCGGCCCCGGCGGATGCTGAAGGAGGCGCGGGATAAGGGCGTGCGGATATTTTCCTGCCCACTACGCTCTCGTCCGGCGGTTCGTGGCGCGGGGCCTGTTTTGCAAAAGCCCTCTGATGGATTTTTTTCCCTCCGTGAATTTAGCCAATCCCTTTGCAAAGCTGTGTAAACCGAGGCTATTTCTAGACCAGTAAGTTAAACACGGCCGGGACCGTTCCCTGGCACCGGGGCCAACAGGCAGGGAGCAGCGCGGGGCGGCTGCATCCCTCCGGCCTCCCGGCCAACGCCGACCCCAAGACCGTGCCCAAGCGATGTTGGGGGCAGGACTAAGTTAGCCAGGATCAAAACCAGGCCGGGACGGTGCAAACAAAGGGATGGCCCAAACAAAGGGACGGTGCAAATTTAAGCACGTGGTCGCTCACGGTCCAACCCTGGGGGATCTGGCACCACCTGAACGTGGCGGATGCTCCTGCCGCGGCCCTGGCGGCTGGGCCGGTGGGATGACCGCGGGCGGTCCCGGCCCCGGAGCATCGTGGCAGCCCCGTGGCCTCCCCGGGAGGTGGCAGAAAGGGACGAGCGTGACCCCCCCGCCCCCAGCTCCCCGGAAAGCCGCGGGGAAGGGGGTATTGCAAATCGGGTTGATTGGATTAGGACGGTGCCTCATTAACCTCAATCCCGCTTTGGTTCACGGGGCGCACAGGCTGGCCGCGCTCTGCCTTTTCCTCCCTAGCTGTTTGTTTGGGGCTAGGAAAAACTCGACGCGCGGACTTTGCTGCCCCGATTTTGGGTCTCGGCCCTGCTGGGAGCTGGAAAAGCGTGCTGGGTAACGATATGCAAATTGAAAATCCCAGCTTTTTAAGGAGAAGGCAAAAAAAAAAAAAAAAGACAGAAGGAAAGAAAAACCCCACCGAAAAAACCCCAACCACGCTCCCAGATGCAATTAGTTCTAATCGAATTAGGAGCTGGAGTAGAAAAACAAACATGTTTGAAGGCAGCCGGCGACCTTTCCGCCCTGTCCCGCAGGATGCACGCTGCCGGCTCCCGGCGGGAGCAGCCGCACGGAGCAGTGCCCCTGCCTGCGCGCACCCACACACCCATGCACCCATGCACCCACACAGCCATGCACCCGCACACCCATGTACCCACGCACCCCTGCACCCGCACACCCATGTACCCACGCACCCCTGCACCTGCACACCCGTGCACCCATGCACCCACGCACCCATGCTCCCATGCACCCACGCACCCATGCTCCCACGTACCCGTGCACCCACGCACCCACGCAGGCGCCCGCCGCCTTCCTGCCTCCCTTCCCCTTGCAGGGCTCGGCACGCTGCCCAGCTGCAGCATAGCAGAGTGATGCTTCTTTGGCTCGCTGCGTAAAACACGATAATCTGGGGCAGCCAGCGTCACAAACAATACAAACATCCCCTCGCCCATGCCGGCAGCCCCCCCTTCGCCGCTCTCCCTGCTTCCGCCGGGAGCTGAGGGCTCATGGCGAGCGTGCCGGCAGCGGGGGCTCGGCGCGAGCCCTGCGGCACGCGGCATCTCTCGGGTCCGGCGGCAAGGGAGCGTGGCGCCCGGAGGGGCTTGCCCTCGCGCTGCAGCCCGCTGCAGCCCGCGGCCTGGGGAAGGGCACGAGGGCACCGAGGGACGGAGAGGCTGCCGCTGCTCCGGGGAGCACGATTCGCGTGCTTTGTTGCCCTCGTTGCCCGGCCTCTGCTGCCCACTGCAGGCACCCAACCTGCTGCTCCCTCCTAGCACCCAGCTTTCCTCTGCGCGCGTCTTGTGCTGGCACCCAAGAGTGCCCCTTCTTGCCTGGAAACGCTGGGCTTTGGACCGACACGTGAAACGAGTTTGAAGGTTCTCAGCCAGCTCTGCCCAACGCTCGCGCTTCCCCTCCCCGCACGGGGGCTCCGGCTCGTGGGACCGGGCTTGAAGGCAGAGCCAAGCCGCCCCGTGCCCACAGCTACGGCACGGGCGGAGAAGAGGAAAAAGGGGTTTGGGGACGCGGCGACCGCTGGCCGGCTCAGCAGCCCGCCCCGTCCTTGCACGGGCACCAAGCACGGCGGGCTGCGTGCGGGACGGCGCGCCCCCGTCCCCCTGTCCCCGCTGGACCTCAGCACTCGGCAGGCTTGTTTATCCTCCTTAACGTGACAAAAACAGCCTGGTTGTTAACGAAGCCTGAGCGCAGTCTAAACAGCTTCCCCCAGCCCCTGCTCCCCCGCCGCGCTGGCGGCAGTCCGCGGCCAGCCGGGGCAGAGAGCCTGCCGCCGCCGCCGCCGCTCGGGGACGCCGGCCTCCGCGCCGGGAAGGGTTTTGTCTCGGCCTTTCCTAAGCATCCCTCACCAAAATATTTGGCACGAGCCTCCTGGCGCCCGCCGGCGGTGGGTCCCCGCTTTCTGGCGGCGCTGGGAAGGGAAGGACGGGAGCGCGGCTGCCGCCCCGCTTGCCGATGCTGTTTTTCCCTTTCCGCCCGCGGGCACGAGCGGGATGGCCGTGGCAGGGTCTTTTGTGTAAAAAAAAAAAAAAAAGGAAGGAAGAAAGAAAGAAAAAAAAAAAAAACCCAAGTCCTGCCCGTTGCCGGCCCCACGCGCCAGTGCCTGCGGAGAGCTGGGCAGCGAGGGCATCCGCCAGCCGTCGCCCAGCGCCGCGTCCTGGGCTGCTCCCGGGGCGCTGGCACGAAGGCGCGCTGCGTGGCCCAGGCGCTCACGGACCCTCCTCTTTCCCCGGTGCTTCTGCAGCCCTCGCCTAGCCGGCGGGTACCGCCAGGGTCCCGGCCGCGAGCCGCTCGCACCGGGGCCGGGGTCAGAGCCGAGCAGAATTCAGCGTGTTTCAGCGCGAAAGACATTGTCGTTAGCTACGGCGTCGCGAGCCCGCGCGCCCGCTGTAAATCGTTTAGGAGACGAAATGTGCGCTAACAGCAAGTCCGTGCGGGGAGCGGAGGAGAGGGAGGAGGACCGTGGGGCTGGAAAGCCGGGAAGGGCACGGGGACTGAAGCGAGATGGTTTTTCTCCTGCTAGCAAGACGGGGTGGTGTGTCCCCCTGCGGAAGCGGAGTCAGCGGGTTCCCATGCCCGACGGATCCCTCCTCTCCCCCGTCCCCTCCCGAGCTGTCAGCATCGGTACCAGAGGCAACTGCAGGACAATTTCCAGTTGCTCTTGCTCCAAGCGCTTTAATGCTGTTTAAACAATTACGCAGTTGATAAATTTTGACAAGAAGAGATAGAAATAGCCTGGGAGAGCCAGGCAGTAGAAATGCTCTAAACAGATGTCCCTTTTCTCCCCCTCCCCTGCTCCCTGGGGGTCCTTGTTGTTTGCTGCCAACTAAACAAGACCGTGTTTGCTTGAGTTGGGATGCTGGGGGGGGGGGGAAGGGATGGAGAGCAAAATCCCTTATTAAAATGGTTTATGATACTGTCCCTAGGGCGACGGCTGCTAGCTCGCTCTCTCCAGGAAGGTCTTCTCTGCACCGAAGGGAGCTCGGTGCGGCTTGCCAAGCGCGGGATGTGGCTAACGGCGTCCCGTTTGTCCCTTCCCCGCGGGCTCGCCAGGTACCAGACGCAGCCTGGTCCAGCGCTGCGCGGGGAGGGAGGAGACGAGGCCCCTTGGCCAAAAATGAGCGGACCGTGCGAACCCGCCGTGCCGAGCGCCTCGGGGAAAGTACGTCCTGCTCGCGGCGGGGGGACCGGAGGAGCTGGAGCCTGCAGGCGGGTCCGCTCGGAGGGGCACGCACACGGAGCGCGTGTCGCTCCCGGCGCTGCGGTTCGCACCCGGCGAGAGGTGCAGGGGGGGTCAGACCTGCCGGAGGCCTGCGGCTTCGGGCCGGTCCCCGGGGGCTGTTGGATTTCCTGCGCAGCTGAGCCCGGACGTGCCGGAAGAGGAGATGAACGCGGCCGTCGGTCTCTGGAGACCAGGCGGTCGCTCAGCTGTGCCACCCAAAGAGGTCGGCGCCAAGGAAAGCGAGGAGCTGCAGCAGAAGCCTTGGCACTTTTTGTCTTTGCTCGGTGCAGCTGGACTTCCAGCTCGTGTCGGGCTGCTTTGGCTCAGCGCTCCTGGCCCCAGCGTATTTTAACTTGCTACATCCCGTAGCGTTACGCAGCGCTTCTCTGAGCACGCCCCAACTCAGCGCACGTCCTGCTGTCTCCTGCAGGAGGGCCAGCCTGGGGTTTGACGCGCCGGAGGGTGTGTGTTGAGCAACTCCGCTGCCTGGCACCCGGGCCGAACCGGGCTGCGTGCAGCTGAATGTAGTGGCGCAGCCCCCGCCACGGTTAGGAGGTCTCCGTCTCGCCCCTCTTTCGATCTCTGAGAAGGCAAGCAGGCGGTGGTAAAACCGCGGCGCTCTCGCCGCTGTTCTCCGTGCCCTTGCAGCCTTTGCAGCAGATCTGTCTGCAAGCCGCCGCGGCGGTTTAGTCCCCGTTCTTCTTTCTTGGTTGCGTTTTCGAGCTTGTCCATTTAGGCAGCGCCTTATGCCAGGGAAGAAAGCAGAAAGGTGGTGTTGGCCGTAGGCTCGAGCATCCAGCCGCGCAGGTGTCTTTGCGCTCGTGTCGGTGCCCCAGGACGTGGCGAGGTGCCCGGACATCCGTGTGCGTCGCTGCAGGCGTGCCGCAGCACCCGCACGTGTTCGCCCGTGCGGTCCCCCAGCCGCACGCGCGCGAGGCGGGGTGGCCCCGCGCTGCCGCTCCAGCACCAGGCAGCGCGGGCTGGCGGGCGCCAGGGCGGGAGGCAGAGCCTGCCGGTCTCCGTCTTCCAGGGAGCGCAAGGTGACGGCAGAAAAGACGCTGTTGCACTTGAACGACCACAGGTACCGGGTGCGTACGTGCCTGTGGTTGCGCTGCAAAGAGGTGGTGGCTCTGCAGAGAGAGGGTCCCTGCACGGAGAGCTGCAGGCTGCCGTGGGCACAGTTCTGCCTCGTGCTCGGCGCCAGCGCCCGGTGCGTCTCACCAAACAGGCGCCGTCTGCGTTTGACCCCTGCACCCCTCCTCCTCCTGCCGCCCGGCCGAGCGAGCCGGCCTCGGCCGAGGGTGGCCGGCCGACGTGGAATTACTTCGCCTCTGCTCCTGGCGCAGCGGCCGGCAGCGGTTCCCCTTCCCTCCTGGCGAAGCATGAGCCCGCACTTTGCGCACGGGCTCTGTCCGTCGGCGGGGACCCAGCCAGCGATGCGATGCCACCAGCTCCGTCCACCCGGATTTAGCGCTCCTCGCAGGGCAGCTGGGCTGAGCAGCCCGGCGGGAAGCGAGCGGAGCCAGCGATCGTGTTCGGAGGGGATGCTTTGCAAAACGCCTTCTCCAGCAGCCCTGCAAACGGCCCGTTCTTGCCCCGTGACGGGTGGCCTCCAGCTCTCGGGCGGAGGGTGGCGAGAGGGGTCCCGGGGGCAAGCGCTGGCCGGCCTTGGAGCGGTGTCGAGCGCGTGGGTGGTGTTTGCGCCAGCCAGGCCTCCCCTGCAGGAGGGAGCCCGCCGGGGCCCTGCGCGCAGCTGCTGTTCTCCGGCGCTTGCGCGGAGGCAATTCTCCAAAGAATCTGCAGCTCCAGCCTGTGCGTGGGCTCCAACATAAACAGCCTGGGCACAGGTGCTGGGGATTTGCTCCCGCTTGCAAAGCCCCGAGCGGTGTCCCCAGCCTGCTGACCGCGAGGACCCGGAGCACGCTGGTGCAGGGGGGTGTTGCAGAGGTCTTCGGTGCCTCACACCCCTCAGCAGCAAACCTGCAGCATTGCCCCCAGCAAAAACGCAGCATACGCGGGCAGAAAGGGAGCCCCTGCCAGGGTAACGTGCACCAAATGGGGGCAGGCTCCCTCCTGTCGCCTTGGACGTGTCCGCCGTAAGGGTCCTGCCACCGAGCTGCGGGGGGGCAGCTTGTCACTACCTCCGGCTGACCAGGTACTTTGGACTTTATAGCCCGCCAGCGTAAATGGTGAAATAAGCTCCAAAATCAGATTGTGCATTCTTCCTAGAGGAGAGAGCACGGAAGGAGGTGGCCGGTCCTGCGGCCCTCCCTGCCATTCGTGTTAACGTGAAGCAGATGGGAAAACGCCGTTGGCTTGGAGCGGAGGAGACTGGGCAAGAGCAACAGGGTGGTCCCCGGCTGCAGGTGCTGCTGGTGGCACAGGGCCGCCAGGCATACGCCTGCAGTTGCAAACCAAACCTGCTCTACTGGAATAGCACAAGCGCACGGATGAAAATCCCGGCTCCTCTCGTGGGAGGCTTGCCTCTCTGCTGGAGATCAGGGAGGGAAAACACCGCTGGCTTTTTTTGTCTGCAAAGGCGATGTTTGTTGGTAGACAAGGCGTAATTTTTGCCATCGGGGCACAGCGCTATGTTAGCAGCCACGCAGGGGCTGATGCCGCTGGCTACCGGTGACTGCTGTGCTGACCTGTGGCGGATGCTAAGGGTTTTGTTCAGATGTGGAAAAGAGCGGTGGGCTTTTTCACGAGCATTAAAAAACTCACAAAGATGGTGCGCCACGTATTCTATATAGGCATAATTTTACTGCATTCCCTTCCCTTGCTTCCCCGTCTCCCGGCAACTCGTGAATCAGGGTAAACCGTGGGGCTGATTCTCATTTGGGGCAAGCCGGGCAGCTGGGAGGGGGTGGGAGAGCTGAGCAGCCAAGCTCAGCTGAATTAGGGTTTAATTACGATGAAAGAAGCAAAACTGCAGAGAGCATGGGAGTTGTCTCCTCTGGGAGGGTGTGTGCAGGTCCTTCTCTGCCTGGCATGGAGACAGTACAAACTGTGAGTTTGTGTTGGTAAGGACTGGCCAAAAAGACCGGTTCAGGCTATTTGGGGCTGCTGATGCAGACATCATGCTCAGTGGGTGCAGAAAAATGGGTTATGTTGTGGTTCTCAGGGCTGCTTCTCCTCCCCATAGCTTGGGGTCAGTGAATCTCAGGGCCTGGTACAGTTTAGGACAGGGCTGCTTTTGGGACAGGAAGAGAAGGACTAGGAGAAGGCTCTTGGATCAGCGGCTACTGCTCTGTACTGAAAGAAGCCCCATGAGCTATTGATATCCCAGACCGATCCCTCCTCGGTGCAGCGCTGGGAGGGATCGCTGCGGGTCCCACGCAGGGTACAAGGGGCATAGACGTAATGAGAGCGTCCTGAAAGGCTGTGTGCTCAGCTGGCCAGCCGGGGAGCAGCCTGCTGGTCATATCCCCTGTGCTGAGGAGGTGCCCGAAACAAGTGCCCTGGTGGGCAGCAAGCTTTTGGAGTCACCTGGGCCACTCTGAACGGCAGCTGCTGCCTGTGTTCAAAGCCATGATGGAGCCATCTCTACCATGTGCTGCCTACATCCTATGAGGAGGCAATCTTACTTCCTTACAAATCAGTCCTGGGACGTTATGGGATGAATAATTTGAAAAGGACCTTGGAAAATCAGAGAGTGCGGAAGAATGCAAAAGGGAGGAGAGGGGAACTGTCATAGGGAGAAAGACTTAAAATAGGCTGTTCAGTCACTTCAAAAGGAGCTGGAGAGATGCCTTGACTCCGGTTGGTAATTGCCTCCAAGCGGAGAAGGTAGTGGGTAGTGAACTAGCAAGTAAAGCCATAACTAGAGCCAACGACTGGAAGCTGAGCACAGCCACGTTCAAATTAGAAATGAGGCTCATATTTTTAATAGAAGAGATGATTAAGCATTGGAACCAACTGCCAAACGCAGTGGTGGCTCCTCTGTTGCTTGTTATGTGCAGAGCAAGGCTGGGTGACTTTCTGAGACGTGATTCAGTGAAACACGAGTTATTGGGCTCGAGAAGGGTATCGGGGGATGTAATGGTCTGTGCAGCCCAAGGAGGTCAGGTGAGATGAACTGATCTTCTCCCGTGGCCTTCGAGTCTATGAGTTAAGGAAGGTGCACATCCCTGTCTTGCAGATTTAGCTTTGCGACAGCTCTCTCTCTCATCAGCGCCCCGGATAACGTGACTGGCGGCCGGTGGCACGGAGCAGGGCTGCGCGACGCCAGCCTGCAGCGCCGCGGCCGGGCGTTCGGAGGGTGCCGAGCTCTCCAAGGGCCCGGCGCTCGCCACGCTCTCTATGGGGCATGAGGCCGAGACCGTGCCCCTTGTCACCGACGGCGGGGCTGGCCTCTGAGGCAGCTGGTGCCTGTCCCTGTCCTGAAGGGCAGCAGAGATTGGAGTCTGTAAGCCAGAAGCTAGGGAGATGGGAAAGGGTAGAATCGACCTTGCTGGGTGTGGGTTAGACGCACCCAGGGAAAGCGATGGGATGGCAGAGGATGAAGGTTTTCCAGAGCTCACAGCTAGCCAGGATCCCTGCAGCTTCGATCTGCAGTGCTCGATACAGAGCTGGGCAGTTAAGCAAAGTGCTGGTGGTCCAGGGGCAGCTGTGAAGTATTGCCCTGGAGCAAGGGGCACGGGAAGCAAAGGGACGGCAGCAATTCCCAGGCTCAGGAAAAGCACGGCGGGAATTGCTCCTCGCCCTGCTCCGTCGCAGCTCGCTGACGCCCCGATTTCGCATGCACCCCGCTGGCAGGGGGCGGGCAGGCCGTGGAGAGGAGCGGAGCAGCCCAGCTGAGCATCGCGGGGGCTGCAAGGCAGGGGGCTGGTGGAAAAGAAGAACAAAAATGCCAAGGACGGGGATGAGAAAGGAAAAGGAGACAGGGCAGAAAAACTAACGCGAGACATGAGCCCTAACTAGAGGGAGCTCCCGCTGACCCCCGCCGAAGGAGGGATTGACAGCGAGCTTTGGATGAGGAGCCAGCAGGAGATAACGTGCCGTCAAGGGGCGGTGGGCAGGGAGCCGGGAGCAGCCCTCGGCAGAGCCGCACGGCACGAATCCCTGCCTCCTCCGTGCAGACGGGCAGCTCGGCACCGAGCGCCCGGAAGCACTTGCCTCCCTTAATGGCAGGGCAGAGACTCCCAGACTGGCCCATTAGGAGCTGCCTGCCCGGGTGCACGGGGAATCGAGGCGACACAAAGCGCTCGGCGTGCCGCGGAGCCGGGCCACGCCAACGCCGGCTCCGGCACCGGCTCTGGGGTCCGGGGTGCGCTTCTTGCCCCTCGCCTTGGTGTACATCAGGCTCAGAGGGTGCAGGGGGCTGGGAGCTGTTGGGCAGGGAGATGTCGTGAAGGTTTGGGGCGAGGGATGAAGCTCTGCTCCTGCGGCGCTCACACGTGTCTGAGCAGTCCTTCCTCAGGCGCTGAGACCCGCTGGAAGCGGTGTGGTCGGTGCCCGGGGGCTTGCAGAGGGAGGCGAGCGGTAGGTCAGCTGAGCCAGCGCGCGGCCGCCACCTCCTCTCTGGAGACGGAAACCCCGAGGTTAGTTCATCTCCCGTGGCTTTTGTGAAACCATCTGGCCCCAGCAGAAGCGAGAAGAGCCGTGCACCTTCCAGGGGAAACCACGCGCCCCGCGGGTCAGGCTTGCGTCCGTGCCCGACCGGGCGGGCGTCGTGCCAAACCAGCTCGTGTGCTTCGAGGAGACCGTCTCGCCGCCCGCCTAGAAGCTCTGAGCATTCGCAGGCTCGTGACCTGCTCCGTCACCACGCTCCTGCCGGGGAGCTGCGGGACACGCTCGCCGCGGAGGAAAACGAGCCCCGTCCACAAGCCGGCGGCTGCAGTGAGACGCGATCCGGAGCTGGCTCTGCTCCTGCTAGGAGGGAGCCAAGGCATGTTCACCTACCGCTCCGGCAGCCGTCCTCGCTTTGCATGAAAGAGGTGCTTTGATTGCTGACATCTGTAGACAATCAGATAAGAATTAGAGTTATTCCTCTCGGCGTAAATGGTATTTCTAATCTCATAATCCCTTAATATTGTTCTCACCGGGATGTGGCCGCCGCTAATCCTCGTGAGTTTGTTCTTGGGCAAATTTAAGGCAAGCCAGGGGGGTGAGGGGAGGAGGAGGAGGGGTTGGCTGCCAGCCCCAAGGAGCCTTCCCGGGTATTAAGCATGTGCGGAAGAGCCCGTCAAACAGCAGCTCCTCCTGCCAGCCGGCGGGTGCCGACCCTGGAGCGGAGGTATTTGCAGAGCCCCTGAAGGGCTGCTGCGGGAGCACGCGCGGGTCTCTGCCCGCGTCTCTCTCCCAGGCTTGTCCGCTTGCTGTGCAGCTCTGGAGCACCAGTGTGAGGCTCTGCTGGCATTTTACCCACTAGCTGCTTTCTGAACGGCGAGGCTGATCCAGGGGAACTTTAAAGAAATAGTCCAGGGCCTTTATTTACCTGCTGGAGAGACACAGTGAGGACAGCGTCCCCTGCGCGGGACTGCAAAGGCCAAGGGCCCTGGACAACTGGGGGTGCAAAGTGCTTTATAGGGACCCTGAGCTATGTTTGGCCCTAACTGTGCATCCTTGGGTAGAGACGAAGCCACTTGGGTTGCTCCTTACCCTCGTGGGCATCACAGTCCTGATGGTGACACATTGGGTACAGCTGTGTCTCCAGCCAGCAACGCACCACGGCTTTCCCTCTTGGCTGCCTTGCAGGCAGGATCGAGGCGGAAAGGGAGCGGAAACTGCCCGCTGAGCAGGCAGGGATCAGCGTTCCCCGTGCCCCCGCTGCCTCTCCCCTTCCCTGCAGCTGCCGGCGTGCCGGCTGTCCCCAGCTGCGCCGCCTGATAGCAACCCGCAGCAAGGGGCAGCGCGCGAGGTGCCAGCGGGAGCTGGGATAAAACCCAGATGGGTCAAGATCGCTCTCCCCCGTCATCGGCGAGCTGCGTGCAACCTGCCGCGGTGCCGGGATGGAAATCCCGCCGCCGGGCCCCATCCCGGCCAGAGGTCTCGCTGTCCTTTCCGCACCGCTGGAAGGAGCGGGGAGGGCTTAGCCACGAGGCTGGGGGGGTTACAGACCGGGCAGCGGCGATGCTGGGGCCGTGGGACTCGGGGCACCGAGCCCGCTCCAGGCGCAGCGGTGCAAAGGGTGCCAGGTGTCTGGGAATCCTTCCAGAGCTTGCAAACACCGAAACAGCGGGATGCCCCTGGGAAGAGGGGAGCGGGTGGCGATGGTTTGTAACGAGCCAGCCGGGCTCACCACGGCGTGCTCTGACTCCTGCTCTCTGCAAGCTGCTACCTGCCTCCGAGTACGGAGCTGGCGGGCGCCCTTGTGGCACAGGGAGATGCCAACGTGGGGGAAAGGCTTTCTGAGGGTTTTGCCCAGAGAAGGGGAATTAATGGGTTTTGCAGTTCACTGGCAACTTTGGAAAAACACCCTGGACGTCAGAGGTGGCTGAAGACTTTTGGTGAATCAGAAAGCGAGAGAACGAAGCGTTTGGGGTCAAGCCATCGGATTGAAGGGTGTGTTTCGATTTTTGCTGGTTTTATTCTTGTTTGCTGAGATTTGCGTTTTAATGAAGTTGAAGGGAGTTCCAAAAGAAGAAGAAGGAAAAAAAAACCCAACCAACCAAACAAAAAACCTCTGGAAAGTCAACTGTTCATTTGAAAACACCACAAGCAGAAACATTGCTGCTGCCCCCGCGCTTCCTTTTCAAGCGAGCAACAGCAAAGCGGACAGGAAAGTGCGAAACCCTCCGGCGCGGCCAGATCTGCGGCGTACCCCGCAACACGTTTGGGGGAGGGCAGTTTGCTCCGCGCCGCTGGTGAGCTCCTTGTGCTGCATGGGCTGCCGCGCAAAGCCATCCCGCGGCGGCGGGGCCGCCCTGCAGGGACCGCGGGAAAACCCGCCTCCCCTCCGCCGCCGGGGAGGTGTTGTGTGTGCAGCGCGGGAGAAAATTGCAAGAAATCTGCTGTGTTTCGGGTGTCCCCTTGGCGAGGCGCTGCTGCCGGGTACCCCCGGGTGAGCAGGGCAGGCGAGCCGGGATCGGCCAGCCCGCTCGGCTTTGCCCTGCGCCGAACTCGGTGCTGACAGCGGAGAGCGGATAAACAGCTGTGATTTATATCACCGCCAGG
The DNA here is from genome assembly GCF_040807025.1 of Struthio camelus. Classification (NCBI taxonomy): domain Eukaryota; kingdom Metazoa; phylum Chordata; class Aves; order Struthioniformes; family Struthionidae; genus Struthio; species Struthio camelus. The sequence goes on along the minus strand of NC_090981.1, from coordinate 58,680,584 downwards.
CCCAGGGGAAAGCTTCGGCCCCGAGCCGGGCCCCGGGGGCGTCGCGTCACATCTGCGAAGGGAGGGTTACGCGGCGTCCGATGGACTCCGATGACCTCCCAAAGGGGAGAGCGTTTTGTCGGGACAGAGGCAGCCCTGGCCCCGTCTCTTACAGCTCGCGCTGTTGTCCAAACTAGGCTTTTCTCTCCTCGAGGCCGGGGTAGCTCCTCTGCGCGGCGAGCGCGCAGAGCCTTCCCGGGAAAAGCACGTAATTGAGCTCACGCTCCAGGCTCTCCCCCCGTGAGCAGATGCAGCCAGGCAGCGGTCCCGCAGAGTTAGTTTTTCCTTTTTTCCCGTTTTTTTCCGAGGCCTGGTAGGGGAGAAATTTCTATCCATCTCAGTCTCCCTCCAAGCAGCCGCTGGTATGTGGCCGCGGAGCTGGGGATGGATCCGCTCCTCGCCGCCTTATCGTTTGCAGTCCTACCAGAAACAAAACTGCTGCTGCTTAGTGCTTCATTACAGGCTGTTATGCGTCTCCTGCGCTGCCCGAGGGAGCAGCAAGGAGGGCTCTGACTCTATTTAATAACTGTTTCACGGCTCCTAATTGACAGATAAAAACGCTACTAACTCGGTTTCATCACACGTAATATACGGGCAGGAGCGACAGCGGCGGTGCAGAGGCCGGGCGGCGCTGCGAGTGCCGATCCGTTATCCTGACGTCGGAAGCGCACAACGTGCCAATCCGCCCTCGCCGCGATGGCTTTAAGCCTCGGGTTTTTCCTCCGGCGGTTTTGGCACTTAAAACACTGGGGGGAGTCTTTGCCAAAGGGTTTCGGGCACAGTGGCCGGAGCGATGGTCGGAAAGCGTTTGCTGGCTCAGCCGACCGAGCGACCCAGATGTCGTCCCCGCTCTGGAGGAGAAATGCCAGGCGCAGGCATCCCTGCCAACCCCAGTTTCGGTCGTGCAGCCCGAAACGTGAGCCCCGGCGTGTGCAAATGGCAGCGGCGCGGAGGCAGGATTCGAGAGCCTCGCCTCGGCCTTAAAACCTGCTGTGCAAGCAAACGCTCGGGACCTGCAGAAACGCTTTCCGCTGTTGCAGCTGAAGTGGTCCTGGGAGAGGAGAGAGGTTATTGGTAGCGAGCGCTTCAGGGGTAGCATAGAAGATGCTGATTTAAATAAAAATCATCGTAACAGCCGCTCTAACAGGACCCTGCGGGTCGCTTGGATGAGAATCAGAGGCGGCAGAGCTCCAGCCCTGGCACGGTCTGAACGTTTTGTAGCGGCAAATATGGCGCTGGAGGGCCAGGGCTCCTGCCGTGCTCCTGAGCTGCGCGGGAGGAGAGACCAGGGGCTTGTGCAGAGCAAACTGGCCAGCCACCAAAATGGCCTGCAGCCCCCCAAGGGCAGCACGGGGCCGCCGGGCTGCTGCGTGCTGGGGATACCCAGCTTCGGCCTCGGACCGCCCTCATCGGAGCCTCGGGAGCAACTAGGGGCCATCGAGAGTCACAGAATCACAGAATGATCACAGAATGGTTGAGGTTGGAAGGGACCTCTGGAGATCATCTAGTCCAACCTCCCTGCTCAAGCAGGGTCACCTAGAGCATATTGCCCAGGATCACATCCAGACGGGTTTGGAATATCTCCAGGGAAGGAGACTCCACTACCTCTCTGGGCAACCTGTGCCAGTGCTCAGTCACCCTCACAGTGAAGAAGTTTTTTCTCAGGTTCAGATGGAACTTCCTGTAGTTCAGTTTCTGCCCATTGCCTCTTGTCCTGTCGCTGGGCACCACGGAGAAGAGATTGGCCTCATCCTCTTGACACCTCCCCTTCAGATACTTATACACGTTGATGAGATCCCCTCTCAGTCTTCTCTTCCCCAGGCTGAACGGGCCCAGTTCTCGCAGTCTTTCTTCATAGGAGAGATGCTCCAGTCCCCTCATCATTTTAGTAGCCCTCCGCTGGACTCTCTCCAGGAGTGCCATGTCTCTCTTGTACTGGGGAGCCCAGAACTGGACACAGTACTCCAGGGGAGGCCTCCCCAGGGCTGAGGAGAGGGGCAGGATCACCTCCCTCGACCTGCTGGCAACACTCTGCCTAATGCACCCCAGGAGACCGTTGGCCTTCTTGGCCACAAGGGCACACTGCTGGCTCATGTTTAACTTGTCCACCAGCGCTCCCAGGTCCTTCTCTGCAGAGCTACTTTCCTGCAGGTCAACCCCCAGCCTGTACTGGTGCATGGGATTATTCCTGCCTAGGTGCAGGACCTTGCACTTGCCTTTGTTGAACTTCATGAGGTTCCTCTCCGCCCAGCTCTCCAGCCTGTCCAGGTCCCTCTGAATGGCAGCACAGTCTTCTGGGGTGTTAGCCTCTCCCCCCAGTTTAGTATCATCAGCAAACTTGCTGAGGGTGCACTCTGTCCCTTCCTCCAGGTCATGGATGAATATATTGAACGAGACTGGACCCAGGACTGACCCCTGGGGGATGGGGCTGCAGGCAGCAGCTCCGATTTCAGAGCAGCGCCCAAGAGATGCTCTCCAGCCTTGGTCCGATCCCTGCTCTGCGCCGCCTGAATCACCCTGCAGAGGGGACTGCTGCCCCACGCCGGCCGCAAAAGGGGCGAGAGCAGAGGGTTCCCCCCAGGGAGGCGAGATGTCGGCGCAAGGCCGCGTCCCCGCAGGCAGCCCCAGGCCGTGCGGGCGCTGCGAGGGGGCGCGCCGCGTCCCGAGGGCCCTGCCCGGGACCTGCCGTCGCTCGCAGGGACGAGCCAGACCTTTTGCAGCGCTCGCGGGAGCCGCAGCGCCGGGAGATGGATCTCTGTGATCTCGGCGAGCCGGGAGGCATCGATCGAGGCCGCGTCGCCGTCGTGCGAGTCAGGCGCGTTCCTCCGGAGGGTCGCTGAGCCGCGCGGGGCCTCGGCTGGCTGCGGCTTCGACACTTGCCGTGATTAACTGCCTCGTGGAGGCTCAATTTGGGCAGATTAGGCAAAGGCTAAGAGGCTCCTACCAGCCGGGAATGGCTTCAGCTGCTGGTCCATGGGAAGGCAGGACGGTCGTTTCTTGGCCACCCTTCATACCATGACACCGTTTATAGAGCTGGTATAAAGGGGTAATAAAATGTTAATAGATATCTCAATAGGCAGGTGACTGATTGCTATAGATTTGTTGTTAGGGAGTCCCATGGATCGGTGCAGTTCCTTATAGCCGTCTGTAAGTCTTTTGCCGTGTTTGAGCCGGCTGCGAGGCTAACCGCTCTGGTCGTGGTGTGAGGCCACGGCACGCTGTCAGAAAATAAGGAAGTGATGCACGATGATAGCTGAGCTGTCGAGATGAAATGAATGTCAGCATGCAATCTCAGAACAGAAGTGTTTCTCCACTCAGGGAATTTTTCTACTTGAAGTTTTTGTTTTATGTTTTTATGTTTTTTTGGATTTTTTTTGTTTGTTTGTCTAAATAGGAGTTTCTTCCCAATCACTTTGCTTCCTTGGGAATGTGGCTTTGGCCAACAGGGCATTTTGCAGGGCAAACCTCTTGTGCCCATCAGCTGTAAGCGTGACGGGCAGCATCTCTAGGCAGGACCTGGCTCAGGCCATGCCGAGATCGCTTTGTCACCTGGCGCGTTCCTGTCCGAGGGGATTTAAAACACACGGAGCAGCTCCCTCTGCGAGGATACCGCCTGCCTCGGGCTGGCTGTCCGCCTGACGTTTGTACCGAGTGGCTGTAGCGAAAGCAAGGTTCATGCTTCCTTGCAGCGGGTGAGTGGAGGTGTCGGTTCAGTCTGGGTCCTGCCCAGGAGGCTGTGGTGGGGGCGTTACAGAGCTGAGTCCCCATCCTCAACAGCAGCTCACCGAGGAAAGGCATGGTGCAAGCCGAAGACGGGTAAACCTGCCTGCTCGATGTGGCCACGGATACTGCCCTGCCTAGGAGCGGGCAGGTGTCGGGAGCTGTGGCTGGGGCGTCCCCGATGCCACGTGCAGGGCTCCTGCTCCATGCTGTTTGGGTTTCACATCCAGGTAAACCACGTGCATGCTTTTTCCAAGTCCAGGCAGCCTCCTTTGCAGGAGAGGAGCATCCTGCGCAGTGCTGCTGGCGTTTTGCACGTTGGGAAGCGGAGGCCCGTTGAGCATGTAGTGTTAGACACCTGCTCCTGCTGTCCGTCCCCTCCCTGCCAGCGCCGCAGGAACACAGCGAGATGCCGCACGGCGCTCTGCCGGGACGGTCGCCTGCTCCGAGACATCCAGCAAAGACCTTGCTACCTTGTCAAAACGCGGTTCATGGCGCTGCAGAGGAAACCCTCCAGCTGTGCTCCAGCCCTCTGCAGAGACCGCGAGGTGCTTGGCTGAACTCTGAAGCCCCCAGATGGGGCAAAACCCGCAGAGAGGGCTGCGCAGCGCAGAGCAAGCCACCAAAATCCAGCAAGCTGGGGCTGCACGAGTCCTGCTGTCACTGCCGTGAGGAGCCAGTCCGGACCTCAGGTGGCATCCGCGGTGAGGATGTGGCTATTGCCAGCACTCCTAGGGGCTGGTTTGCAACGCCGAAATACTCTCCAGCCAAACCGCTTGCATTCAGATTTCCACTCACCCACCTCATGTCCTCGTTCGTTTTAATCTGCCAGCGAAAAGGAAATGATCTTGTGCTTTGACTAACTCCTGGCCTGGGATTGAATGACTATCTCCTAAAAAGCTGGCAGTCCCGTGCTGGCTTACAAAAGGTGATAGGGAGCAAACTTTCAGCCGAGGAACTGCGATGAGCAAGCAGCCTGGCACCCGGAGCTGGGGACCACCACCGGTGCCTTGGCAAGCCCTGCCAAGGATTAATTACCTGCACATCAAAAATTTTCACCTTGTTTCTAGGTTGGGTCTATCCAGGCTTGGCTCCCTCCGCTCGGGTTTGGGCTGGCGGAGCGGGGCGGCAGGACTGGGTTAAGCACATGCTTTCCATCCGCGCTGCTAGCCCCGGCCATCCTGGGCTTGCAGCCGTAGCATCCGCCCTGGCTGCAAAGGCATTTGATGGGCCGATGTTTGCCAAGTTCAGGGTTGGCCAAGTGCACAGACGAGAGCAAGTGGTGAGGTTCAGGGCGCTGCTCTCGCACCAGGTTTTTGCCCAAAACGGAGAGTTTAGGGTATCACTTCCCATCCGCACCCTGCAGCTCAGCACGAGGCGGGATCAGCTGGATGCAGGGGGACATGCGAGCCCCGGGCAGCCTCCCCGCCGCGCTCTCCCGTTGGAGAGGCGGCCCAGCATCGCTTACCAGGGCCGCGGGTGCTCGTCCCTAAAACTGGCGCTGACCCTCTGCCAGGCGAGGAAACCGCCGGCCGTAGCCGCTGCGCGAGGCGAGCGCTGCAGCCGCAGCCTCCTCCGTGCAGCTCCGGGTGAGACCCCCCGTGGGAAAGCCATTAACACCTTTCCACATAGCTCTGTTACCATCAATAACTCCGCTGGATTAAGAGCCGCAGAGGGTCTGTAACAACCTCATTATCCCCATTCCTGCCCCCGAGCCCATCTCTTTCTCCTGGCCGGCCACTTGCTTTCGAGTGGTGCTTTCTGCCAGGCGGAAACCTCAGCGGCAGGCGGGGGCTGCCGGCGCGTGCTGCGATGCTGGCAGTCGATAGGGGACGTTGCAGCCGGGGACGCCCCTCCGCTGCAGCCTGCGGGGCCGTCGGCGAGGTGCCGAGTGGTGGCGGAGGCTGGCCCGGCAGCCGGCCGCGTGGCCGCTGCCAGAGTGGTGCCGGGTGCCCTTAAATACCCCGTCTTGCAAAAACGCAGCCTGTGACAGCGCTTTTTGGGTACAGATTTATCGTCCCCTGCCAAGCAGAGCCTGGCCCCAGGTGCGGAAGAGCTGGGCTTGCGGCTCGAGCCTTAAATCCAGCCTCGCTTCGTGCCCTGAGATGCAGCCCGCGAGCGGGAAGGCTTTTGGCCGTGCTGGGGACAGCGGCCACGTCTCCGGGCTAATCCGCCGGCTCGGAGGGAGCCTGCCTGCGGCTCGTTGGTGTGTGCTCCGCACAGGGGTTTTGCGTGGCTTTCCTTACCCCGACGTGTTGGTGGAGTTCCTTTTAATAGCACGTATGTGACATGGAGCGGCACGTTATAAATCTGCAGGGGGAAAAAAAAAAAGTGCAAAGGGCCCAGAGGGTGGGGAGTGAAAAAAAGCCGCAGGGAGAAACCGTTTTCCCAGAGCCTGAAGCGTTCAGGGGTGGGAGCCTGGAAAGGCAGGGTCGAGCGCCTCGCTGGGGCAGCGGGTGCGCTTGTTTGTACTGGGAATGAGTTTCTGTTTATTGCCAGCTACGGTGGGGAGACCGCAAAGCGAACGTAAAACAAAATGGGAAGGGTGTGGGGAAAGTCAGGGAAAGCCGGGGCGGGGGGTGCCTTTGACAAACTCCAGAAGTTACGTCCAGTAATAAATCAAGCCGGGATCCGTCCCAGGGAACGGGACCCAGACCATCTGCTCGGGCTGCGGGGAAGCGACGTGGGCGAGGAGGGTTTGCCAGCCGCGCCGAGTGCCGCCGTGCAGCCGGGAGCGGGGAGAAGGGGCCGTGGGCAGCATCTCCGGGTGCAAACCCCGCTGCACCGTCCTTCCCCGGTGCCCCCGTTTGTGCAGCTGTAGGGTGGCACCGGGTGCATTTTCTCCAGCTTGTTCACTCTGTGCAGCAAATACTGACCCAAGGCTCAGCTCTTCCTGCGTCGCAGAGCCGTGGCGCGGTTAGGTGCCGTCGGCGCTTCCCAGGCGCGGGGCGCTGCCGGGCTCCCGGGGGCAGCGGGAATTAGTTTGTTCGTGGGGCTGACGTTGCTGCCAGTGAAATCGGAGACAAATCTCCTGATAACCCCATTGGGGCCAGCATCACATCCATTCTTTGTACGAGGCTTTGAAGGTATTAAGTGCTAAGTATTACGATTTGACATCTGAATCCAGCTGCATTGTTGTGTGAAGCCATTGCAGATTATTGCTATAGACCAACCTTTCATATATAATCTATTGCCAGGGGTTTAGCACTTCAGAAGGGGTGATGGACGTTTGTTTTGCAGATTTAAGCATTCCCCTTCTCTTCCTTTTCTTTCCCCTTCCTTGGAAAAAGGATCCTATTAACCGAGGCAGATGGCAACACATGCCAATATATTTACAACCCCTTTGGCTCACAGCAAGTGCTGCATTCGAGCTACAAACTTCCCCAAGACTCAAAGGAAAGCACTGGGATGGGGAGGAGAGACAAAGCCCATTCTTCTCCCCTCTGGGCCCTTCCCCAGTGCTTGCTTTTTCGGCCCATATTAGTGCAGAAAGCTGGAGGCACAGCCCCCGAAATGCATGCGCGTGCCATGACCTCACAAATTCGTCTGCGTTTCATTATGCCGTGCCATGGACGAGCTGCTCTGACATAACCCCATGGGTGCTGCTACTGGAACTGCTCTTGGCCAGTGCCCAGGGACAGCTTTCTGGGCGCAAGGGCAGATCCCAGGCTGCCCCTCCCTCGCACGGACAAACCCCAAATCCTTCAGTACCTACTGGCTCCTCGGCTTCACCTCTGGCAGGTTCAACCCCATGCCACCCTTGGAAAGGTCAGAAATTTTGGCAGCATCACACTTCTCCATTTATGCCAGGCATGCTGCTTTTCTCCTCGTGCTGCCGGTGGCACGTGCACCATGGAAAGGACCTGGTCGCATTGGCACTAACCCCAGCCGAACTTCTTTCTCTGCTCCAGCAGAGGATTGCAAGGTACTCTGGTAAACTCAGGACTGCCCTGTCCTCCTGCTTAGAAGCTCTGTGTTTTCTCAGCCCATTCCTGTAGCTCTCGTACGTAGCCAAGCCCAGCAGAGCCATCCCCGCTGCTTGCAGGAGAGCTGCGTGGCTCCAGCCCTTAGGCAGCCCTGCTGAGGCTGTGCCATCAGGTTGCTCACCCAGTCTAAGCTCCCCTAAATCTCTCAGGCCCTTTCCAGTATGGTCATTTCTGTGCATGGCCCAGGCAGTACCATATCACAGCGCATCTCTCCTGGGATCTCACTTTGGGGGCGAGCCGGAGGGCACAGGGGGTCCTGGAGCCAGGGAGAGGCTGGGACACCAGGACACCAAGACCTGGCTGCAGGGGGTGCTGAGTCAGCTGTGTCTGCTGCACCTGAGCAGCCCGTTTGCGGAGGGGACCGTTCCCCTGCCTCGTGCGATGGAGGAATGGTTGCATTTGCAATGCAACAAACAGCAGCAGGCACGACGTCTGCTCCCCGGCGGTGACAGGCAGAGGGGCTCACGCGAGCCGTGCTGCTGCAGCGTCCCCTCTGCTTCAGAGAGTGCAGCAAAATCCTCACGGCGCCGGAAGACCCCGTGGCAGGACCTGATTACCGCATGGCGTTAAAAAAGGAAGATCAAACCCAGCCCTTTGCTCTTGGTGTCCGTTTCCAAGTCACAGCGGTTCAGCTCAGTGTGAGTAACCCAGTGCCTGCTACTCTGGAGGGGAGGGCAGAGGAAATGATCGGTTAAGCAAAAAATGCGGGAAATAATTGCTTATTATTTGTTCTTCTTTGGAAGCAAAATGGAGAATGCTTGAGAAGCCACTTCTGTTTAAACGAAAAATAATCAAGAGACTATTTGTTCCAAGGGCTGCTGGTGTGCCCCAGCCCCGCATGCTCCGTGGAGGACGCTGGCCCTTGCAGCTCCGCGTCGGGAGCGGATGGGAGCGGGATGGCCTGCGTAACATGTCCGGGTTATCGTCGCTAGGGCAAGGCCAGCAAAAACATTGCCCTCGCCCCTGGTTTGGTGTGGACACGCTTAGGGAAAGTGTATTCACTTCTGGGTGTCTTGTTATTAAAAGGTCATCGATAAATTGCAGGAACTCCAGAGGAAGAGCAGCCAAGTTGATTAAAGGATTAGGAGATAATGTCTGACCGAAAGGAGAGATGAAAGGAATTTAGCGTGGTGCTTGCTGCGGAGGATAGATGGCGGAAGCAAGGAGGGAAGAAAATGAAAGCAGTCTTGCAAAGATTTTACAGATTTGACAAAGATTTTTACAAAGATTTGACAATTAGAAGGGGAGAAAACAGTCGCTGGGAGTAACTGAGCTGGCTAGCGCTCCGCACTTCATTTTGCAAGTTGTCGGCTCTCTGTCGTCTGTGGGGCGGGAAGGGGCTCCCCGTGCCCGTCGAGCCGCCGTCGCTCCCCTGACCGTGTGCATGGGAACATCCCGTGGGGCTTTTTCATTGCCCCCTGTGGAGATTTAAGCAGCAAGCCGGGATTTGAGGAAGATGAGTGTCATGTTCGTAAAGCAAAGAGACTTTTTTTAGCTCCTTTTCTTTATGGATGGACAGAATAATGGGAACTCCCTTAAAGACAGCTGACTTAAGGACGCAGTTGTTATTTCCAAATGCAGTGAAGTCTCGGGTTATGTGACTCGCATCGTCCCAAGGATCTCATTGTCATAAGCTAAGAAGGAGATCAAGACCTAATTCAGGCTGGAGAAAAATAATAAAAAAAAGATATTCATAAGAAGAGCAAGCATGGCTGGATTCATAACAGGAAAGATTTTAAGTAAGGAAGAGGATTTGGGCAAGCGAGTCTTTCAGAGTAAGAGCTAGCCTCAAAGTTTTGGGAGGAAGGAAGGGGAGATGCTCTTCCTGGGGCAGGTTGCCTCTGCAGGCAGCGTTCCCCTCGGGGAGACACAAGGATTTTTGTTTTGTTCCTGTCTCCCAAAGTTGTCAGAGCTGAAGGTGCTTTCTCGCATCGCTCCTGAGCCAGACAGGAATTTCTCAGCCAGGCCAGGTGTCCTAGATGCTCCTCAGATCGAGGATGATGGGCACCAGCAAAGTGGTGAAGAACCACGCTCTCTCCTGGCTTTCCTCCCCTCGAAGGAAGCCCTTTGGGTGAGCTGCAGAGCCTTGATGCTCCAAAGGCAGGCTCCCTCCTCCTTCCTGCCTCTGCCCTCTGATGCTGGCAGTGTAGGAGAGGATTGAGGCCTGGCTGGAGACCCTCCCGATGTTAATGACGTGCCTGACTCGTGTTTTCCTCGCAGCACAAAAGCTTCAGAGAGTGGGCAGTTAAGGGCTGGTGTGGAAACCCCATTTGCTGGGACAAATTAAGCATTTTCCCCAATGCATGTGATTAATGGGACACCTGAGCAGCCTGCACACCACCGCCAGCCAGAGCCACCTCAGGCCCCAGGACGTCCTTCTTTGCCCCCTCCCCATCACAGTCCCACACTGTGGTTTTCTTGAGGAATGTTATGCAGAAGGGTATCTGGGAAGGGCCCAGGTGGGTTTGCTATAAATGACAGTAAGGCAGGCTCCCGCTGGAGGGACATGCACAGTTTTGGGTGGGAAGAGCCTGGAAAGAAACCATATGAAGCTCATTTTGGTTGTCTGCGAGCTCTCTACAGCTGACTCCAGCCTCTCTCAGGGGACCTCTGGCTCCGGCCCAGCCATTTTCACGCGGTGTCTGCAGTTAGTTTCCAAGCTGGCATGGCAAGGACGCGCGCGCACCACAGGAATTTGCTGATGACATGAGGTTGGGCGAAGCCACCAGTGCTGCAGGGGCCGGGGCTCTTGCACGCGACGGGTCGCACGGTCCCCAGGGCTGAGTAACAGGAATAGGCTGCTGCTCGGTCATGCATGGAGGGAGACGTAGCAAGACTCTCCGTTGTGATCCAGGAGAGCTGTGCTTGGCAACAGCAGAGGAAAAGTCCCGAGGACGCGAGCTGGCAGCCTGGAGAGGCTGAGCTGAAGCGAGCAAACCCAGATATGATCCAGGCAGCCAAATGTGGGGTCTGCTCTAGGATGAGCAAATAGCTCTCCAGCCTCTGTTGCCTGCTCAGATAGCCGGTGCATGGGGAGATACCTGCCCGAGGAAGCTCACGTTCAGATCGCAAGTCCCCACTGGATTTGAGGTGGAGCAGGCAGTGCGAGCTGTCCAGGGAGCTGTGGGCGAGGCAGCACAGCCTTGAGTGTTTCATCTAGAAAAACATGAGAGCTGAAAGAGGAGAGGATGGTTTTCCATAAATACATGGGGGAGAAAAATACCATGGAAGGAAAAGAGCTATTTGAGTGAAGGGCAGCACTGGTGCAAGGAAAAAGCAGATGGGATTATGTATGGTTACTAATTGCTCTTGTCAGCTCCTCCTCCTACCCGGGGAAGAGAGGAGAAGTGCAAAGATATTCCTTTCTCTCCTCTGCAGAGCCTAAAGCCTCTTGCTTCTTCCTCTCTGTTCCCTGCGGGATGAGAGACCTGCCCTCTTGCAGGTACCCCCCTCCCCTGCCTAGTGCAGAGAGCAGCCTGGAAATGAGCTGCGCGGAGGAGTGGATCTATCCAGGTAGCGGCTTGGGAGGGATGAGGAGAGAGAAGGCAACTTTGGAGAGCAGCTGCTTATTACAGGCAGTCTGCGCTCCCTCCTCTGGGAGAGATAGCTGGTAATATTCGTGGCTAGCCTCTTGCTTGGTACATGACAAAGAGCTTGTAGCTTCCCTCCAGAGGGTCCTCCTGGAAAAATATACAATTTCCAGGAGTCCTGGTGGGACAGCTTTGCTGAAGATACATGACTGCTGATGGCCTCGGTTGTATCTGATTACACCTGGTATTTCCCCTGTCTTGTCTGCCTGGCGAGGCAGAGAGGACGGACTGCTTTATTGCAGCCTTTAATGAAGGTGATGGAGGGGCCAGGGGCATTGCAGGGTGCAGACCGTGCAGGTTTTTTGTGCCTGGAGCTGGAGAGGGTAAAGAGGGTGAAGGGGATATGTGCGCGGTGCTATGTGGAGCTGGCAGCTCCTAAAAGGCCATGAGATGCCTGGCAGGACTCCCAGCACTTCAGGGCCAGGGGAGCAGATATCTGCCCAAGCAGACAGATAGAGGATTTCTCAAAAAACCCGTCTCAAATTATAGCGTCTCCATAAACCCTCCCTGTGCCCCCCGCTCAGCACGCAGAGCCCCAAGGAGAGCAGGGAGAGCCAGTGTGCTTTCGCAGCCCCCGGGCGAGCTTTCCTCGCTCGGGGCGCGCGGTCAGGCCAGCCTCGTGCGGCTGGGAAGTCGTGCCTTGTTATCACCCCCTTAGCAAGAGGCCAGCTCTGACTGCAGGCAGATTAGGGTGCAATGCAAGGAACGGCGTTCATTTGGAGTGGCCAGCGCTGTACCCTGGGATACAGACTGTTGCAAAAGATATAGCGAAGGCATGAATCCAAGGCCCTGCTGAAACCAGAGCAGTTGCTTCCCGCGGCCCAGCCAGGCTGGGGTAGGCACTGCCCACACGTGTAGTGGCTGGGCTGCTCCCAGTTCAGACATCCCTCTCTCCAGGTAGCAGCTCCTCCAGCTGATCTCCTGGTGGGAATTTTCAGGGCTCTGGACACATTCACTCTTTCCAGGGTTGAGTGTTGCTCACAGCTGGTGCGGACTGAGACCGGGCATGGCAGAAACCAAACACTTTGGAGCTGTTTTGGGCTGCTGATCTCCCAAATCTTTTATTGAGGGGTACCAAGAGAGACAACTCTTTTTGCGAGGAGTTTGGGACTGCAGGGACACACTCTCCATCCTGGAGCAGCCCTTGGCCTCATTTGTCAGCACCTCCCTCTGGGTGCTGAACAGCCCCTCTCCCAGTGCTGCTCCTCAGGTCTCGAGGAGCTGGACAGAGGCCCGGCACGCTCGTTCCCACAGGCTACCGAGCAGCTGGTAACGAGGTTTGGTCATTACTGCCCCAGGCTATGTGCGAACCAGTGACCTGGCTCTGAAATGCTTTATGTTACTTGCAGATCTCATCGCAGAGGTGTTAGGGGAGGAAAGCTGGCCTGCACGTGAACTTCCCGGGCTGGAGAGCAAATCCCGGCGCTGCAAAGGGCTTTTTGTACCCCACGTGCTTTCCTCACTCCCATGCCCTGCCGTTTTGGTCCACCTATGTCTGTCCCTCGCGAGCATGCAGCACCATGCGCCAAGGGCCGTGTCTGTGTCCGAGGCCTCGTGGTGCTACCATTATACCCGAAACAGTAATCAGCTGCCATAACAAGGACACGGAGTAGCTGAGCTGGCTTCCCTGCTGTTGTGTCAGCTCCAAGTTGAAACAGCTGCATTTGGTTTGGTTAAATGTTTTATTTACTCCCAATTATCCCAGATAACAGATTTGCTTTCCTTTGTTCAATATTTAATACTGTTTCGGAGCAAAGCTGCTCTTTGGTTTCCGATGGGTTGGCTTGGAGTGGCCGTCTGCCTTTGCGGAGGCAGGGACGTTCCCTGTGCCAGCTGGCTCCTGCCGTAGACGCTTGCCTGCAACACCTTGTCCTTCGGGGTCCCTCCTTCCACCACCAGCACCCTCCGGCCGGTGCTCTCCGGGATCCCTCCCTTCTGCGTCGGGGCGAACGGCAGCCCCAGCCGCCCTGTGCCCAGCTCTGCGGGAAGGAGCCTGGTCTCCGAGACAGCTGAAGAGCGAGCAGGGGCGGTGTGCCGTGGGCATAGGATGGCTTCAGCTAGCCCTGCCTAAATCGCCTTCCCGCAGCATCCCGCACCTCGGAGAGCACCTCCAAGGGGGGCTGCCGCCTTAGCCAGCCCACATCCCTTGCCCACAGTCACGGGAGCCCTTCTCACCAACTTGCTCTTTCCTCGCTGCTTCGCCAGGCTCTTCTGCGAACTGCTCGGAGGCTCAAGAGCCGCTGGGTTTGAAGAGCTCCTCTGTTGCGCGGTGAAGAGCACGGCTTTGGCTGGCACGGGGTGAAGCAAACTCCAGCAATCCTATTATCACGCGAACCTGCTGAGAGGTGGCATTTAGGGCTAGGAGTTTGCACTGAGATTTGTGCTCGAAGCAGGGCTCTAAACTCTTTGTTATGTATGAGTAATGCTGCGCGTCTCTTCCCCCAAATTTACAGCGCTGCCTCTCGACGCGCGTGCTGGATTTTCTGCAAGGGAAATGAGAAAATCCATAGCTTGGTTTATGAGCCCTAATCAGTTTAAAACAGGGCCTTTAAGAAATTTATCTTTTGCTGAGTCCACCCTTTTATTCGGCTCCTTCTGGGGAATAAATTCTTGCTCGTTGAGGCTGGAGAAGTGACTCCTGGATCGCAGTGGGGACAGGGGGGACTTTGCTTACAGCTGCTGTGGCCCCCCACCCAGGCTGGTCGCCCCACTAAGGGGCTCTGTGGTCCTTCAGGCTCTGTCACCGTTATGTTCCCAGCTCCAACTTTGGCAGGAAGGTGATGTCTCACCCGAACCCGAGCAGAGGATCTCTGCAGAGAGCATGGGCACGGCCGCAGTGTCCCCGGGCCAACTCGGGAACTCCTGGGGGAGAGTGGCTGGGAGCCTTGTGCGTGCACCAGTGCTGCTGCACGAGGGCTGCAGGGCTGGGCTAGGCGCTGGCTGAGCGGGGTCACCCAGGAGGCCCATCGGGGATGAGCCCATCACTCCCCCCATGCCCTTGGGCTCTCAAGTGACTCTCGAGAGTGTCTCTCTCGAGTGACATTTGCCGCATTAATTTTTAAAAAAAGCTTGCAAAATCCCTCTTGGAAAAGCAGCGGCTATAAACACTGAAGTTCCCAGAGTGCAGCCAGGGCTCCCAAGCCCTTGCAGAAACGTTAACTGGCATCGCCTGCCCTTCGGTACCACCTGCTGGGTGCTAGGGCTCTGCACCTTCACTGAGCCCTCGCCCTCCTGGCCCTCCTAGACCCCTGCCCCGAGAACAGCCCAGACAAGGGGTAGCAGAGCAAAGACAAGCAAAATCAGAGCTTCACCTTCCTCTGTGTCTCCAGCTCTGCACGGCTGCGTCCTGATGTTTGGGGCCGTGGAAGGGACCGTCCCTGGCAATAGTCTCCCTGCTGCCAGCACGGGAGTTTCCAGGCAGAAGGCACTATCAGGTGGACAGATGCTCCCCGTATCTGCCAGGCAGTGGAAATATGATTTATTCATAGGTTTGTTGTTGTTGTTTCCTACCAGCCTGTTGTACCCAGGCAGTTTTTAGAAAAGCTGCATTTAGATAAATAATACATTGTGTTTGCAGCCGGTGTTACAGTGGCGGACAGGGACAGCAGTGGGGTGTGCGCGTAACAAAAGGATCTGTGTAGCTGTGCGCGCAGATGTGCTCTACGTGCTGCTTTTGCACAGAGTGGCGACACCTCCGTGCAGATGTTACGCGCCCGAGCGTTCAGGGCTGGACTCCAGGCTGAGGTCGATCCCGGTTATGCCCTCCAGCATCTGCAACTTCTTTCAGCTACTTGGATGCATTTTTTCACTGCACGTGCTCACAGCCTTCAAATGTGCAAGGGACCCCTGCAAAGAAGGGACCGCCTGGTCTCTGCGGCCATGGAGGAGGGCGAGTTGTCCAAGGCTGCAACCAAGAGCATCCCCATGGCAATGCTCCGAAATCAGTCACCGGCGGAGGACATGGGAAACTTTACCGGCACGTTAGATACAGGCAGGGCACGGGGCGCTGATCCTGCCCTGAAAGATGCAGGGGCAAGGGATGGTAATAACGTCACCGGAGCGGATGTCTGGTGGGAGAGCAGCCTCGGCCAGCTTTGGGGTCGACCCCCGCGCCGGGGGGGCCTGCGCGAGTGCGTGCGCGCATGCGGGGTGGACAGCGTCTGTAGCCTTGGAGCGAGTACACGATGCTGTCATGGGCTCTGGAGGTTTTATTGGCACGTGTTCGGGTTGATGAGTTATGCAGGTCATCCCGTGAGCGCACTGTAAAATCGGTATCCCTCATCAGCCCGGGGCCTGAACGTGCCCCAAGTGAAACAGAAGAAATACCTCCTACAGAAGTGTTTTAGAGGCCTCTTAAAACTTTTATTGGTACTATTTTTTGTGTCCCTCCACCTGTGGAGTGAGGCATCTTTAGTACACTCAACCCTCAGCAGGAGAGGAAAATTATAACTGATCCATTTCAGAAACCTCTAAAAATGACCTAAAATAACTTTTCTATATATAAAAATGCCACAATTTTAATGTCCATTATCTCATGACCTAGCAGGGCTAGGAAAAGCTACTGTAGATCATTTTTAGTGGTTTCTAAAATGGATTGGTTACACTTTTTCCCTGCACAGTGGGACTCAGGGTACAAAGACAATTGGGCTTTAGAGATGGGGAGAGAGAGACAAAAAAAATCTGTCTTTGTGCCGGTGCATCCAGGGCTGCTTTCTTCCTCGAGGGCTGTTAGCTGTGCTCTCTCCAGCTGAGTGGAGAGTGCCAGCACTGATTAAACAACAGCCAATTCCAGCAAGACAGAGAGACAGCGAGCAAAGGGATGTAAAGCGCGGGGTGGTGGGAAAGCCGACCCTGTCCCTGCCAAATGTCTTCTGCAGGACATGCAGAGAGGATGACCCTGGGACCGGATTTTGCTGCCTGCCTGTGCTCTGCAAGCATTGCACGGCTTGCGAGTGGCCCGGTCGGTGCGAGACAGCTCCGGGTCTGGCACAGATTTTCCTCCCTTTGCACTTTTGCAAGGCTTTTGCTGCAGGGCTGGTTGGAGCGCGAGCAGAGGGGGAAAGGATGCTTGGAGGCAGCTGTGGCCTGGGCACGAAACACCCTGGGTTTGCAGAGAGGATGTCAGCAGAGCACGTGGAAGAAGTGGCTTCCTGCCATGCGGGAGGTTAATAGACAGATTAGCGAGGGCAGGCGCTGTTTGCAGCCGAAGAAGAGGAGCTCTGCCTTGATGGAGTTCAGCAGCTCCACAAGGCGACAGAGAAGTAAATATTTGCTCGGATTAGGGAGGTCATGCACAGTCGGCATCCCTCGGAGAAGTGCCCCACGCGTTTGAGTGGATGCTGGACAGCGGACGGCTGCGGGCGCGCTGGCTCTCGTGGCCAGGCCATCCCCAGCCTGCAGAGCTACATGTTTCTTGGGCTGTCCCCAGGGTCCCAGGGGCTGAGAGCCAGCCGTCATCCCAGTGGCATGAAGAAGGCTGGAGCTGGAGAGCAGCCAGCGTGGATTCAGCGATCGCGGTGCAGTCGCAGGAAGCACCACGGCCGCTTCCCGGGTTGGGAAACAGGGTGCAGGCTGCCGGAGGTCTCCAGCCCCGTCATCCCTCCTTCCCAGCTGCGCCAGGCTGGAGAGGGATGCCCTGGCGCAGCCCGTGCGCCTCAGCTCGCCTTGTCCGCCCCCGGCAGCTCCCAAGCCCACCCAAGGGAGACTGCACACCCGGGAGCGCTGCCCAAAGCCCTCCATGGAGCTCGGGGCAGAAAAAGCCTTTAGTGCCCCCTTGATGGCTTTGTTTTCCTTAGCTGCCTTCCTTGCTCTCTCAAACGGCCTGGCAGCCTGGCCCAGCTCCAAAGACAGCATTACGGAGCGCACGATCGATCGGAGCCTGTTATTTTATTTTCTCTCTTTGAGAGCCTTTGATGGGCAGGATGAGCCATGCTGGCGAGCCACCGAGAGCCTTCTCCTTCAGTGACAGGGAGAGAGACATCGCCTTGGGAAGACGGGGACCCTGCCGCCAGCTCAGAGAGGGTGGTCACGGCCACGCGGCCAGGCCTCATGTCCCTCCTGGCACCGCAGCAGGAACAGCCTGGGCAGCTTCCCTCCCGACGCTCTGGTGCTTCTGAGAAGAGCCGAGCCCCAAAAGAGGCCAAACATCTCATGAGAAACATCCAGCAACTTCTTAGCAAAGGAGATATTGTGCAGTGCCGCTGCCGTGTTTGCACACGCGGACCTGTTCAGGTGCCGTCACCTACCCGGCCGGGACATCCCTGCACCGGGTCCGTCTGCTGCAGAGAGCTCTGGGTGCCGGCGTGGGCTGAAGCAGCGGGACGAGGAGAGGATGTAGCCTCCTGTTTCTGCAGCCTGAACCCCCCCGCATGGCTTAGGAGAGCGAGGGATTATTTTTCCCTGGGCAGCTCCTCTGGGTGTTGCTGCTGTTTGCAGCACACAGGGACAGACTAAATTGGCTGCAGCCCCTGTCCCTCCATCTCTTGAGCGTTTCCTCCTGCTCTCTGTCCCCAGGTACCCTCTCCGCCATGCACAGGGTGCAGCACGGTGGCACAGGGCAGGATAGCCGCAGCGGGAGCGTGCCGCAAACACAGGGTTTGGGGGCTGCATTTGGGGCCCCGATCTCAGCTCGGTGGACAGGATCTTCAAGGCATTTGATGTGGAAATGAGGGCACTTTTGAAGGCTCCTGCTGAGTGGGAATTGGGAGGTTCCCTCTTTTCCCTGGGAAGAGAACGGGAGGCACAGGCCTGATGCCGGGCCTCCGTGGGCAGAGGACTTAGCACAGATTGCCAAGAGCCGGATCCGGCATCACAGCGGAGACAACGGGGATAAATTATCCTTAGACGGGCTAATCGCAGCTGAGGGGCAGGGCAGGCACTGAGGCAGCTTCCCAGAGCAGCGCCTCCCCCTCGGGCTGGGCTGTGCAAGGCTCCGGGGATGCCCGAGGGTCTCTGAAGCCTTGGCTGTCCCTAGCCAGGTCCCCAGCTCCTTCCTGGTGGCCCGCAGGACGACCGGGCGTGAGCGGCTCTGTCACCTGCTGTGCAGAGCAGCAGTCCCCCCCCCCGTCCCCATCCCTCCTCTCCCACGCTGGAGGAGGAGAGGGGCTCGCCGTGGGCAGGGAGGGCGGCGTGCAGGGCGGCAGGGAGCTGCGCTGTGGTACGGCGGGAGAGGAGGGAGATGGCGGTGGGGCAGAGGCTCGTCGCAGCATCCTCAGCAGCATCGCCCGCCGTGGCCCGCTTCCAGCCCCCATCCCGGTTCCTCGGTGCCAGGTGGGTGAGCGCCGCTGCTAGGCCACACTGCCACCACGCGGTCGCTCGCACGTTTTAAGGCTGGCCCCAAATCTCCTACACCCCTTCACCCCTCCGAAACACCTCCCTGGGGCAGCCGCACCCCCTCGTGTGTACCCCGGGAAGGGCGATGCGGCCCCGCTGTCCTGGCTCACCCCGCTGGGCGGCTTCCCGGGGTGGAGAAGGCGTCAGGGAGCTCACGGCAAGGAGGAGGAGGAGGATGGAGCTGTACCAGGGAGCAAGCCGCTGTCTCTGGCCTTGCGATTAGACGCCCGGTTTTGCTGCGGAGGGTCTGCTTGAATAATTTAGCTGAGAGGCTCATTACCCAGGCTCTGGCCTTCGTCTGCCATCTGAAGGCTGAAATAGCCATTAGGAGGAACACGCATCTCATATCAGAGCAGGCTCGTCTCCCTCCCCGGCCCCCCCTTCCTCTCCCTGCTGAGTGCCTCTGCTGCATTTTTGTCTCCTGTTGCGTGGTGTTCAGCCTAGCTCCCTCCACAGGCCGTGCTGATGGCATGCAGGCAAGCCCCTGCCTGTGCCTCAGTTTCCCTACGTGACTCGCAGCAGAGTGCTGTAGCTGGATGCCGCGGCACCCCCAGAACATTTCGCTAGCAAGGCCCATGGTGGTTTGCTGGGTGGTTGCTGGCCCCGGGGTACCCTGGGGTGAGCTCTGCTGTGCAGTGCTGAGTCGGGATCCTGGCTGCCTGTCCCGGGAGTCCTGGGAAGGGCAAGGGGAAGTCTGCACTCATGGCACTCTGGCTCGTACCACTCGGGCTGCTCTCCGGAGAGTGTGATCAGGGTGTGATTTCCCCTCGGGGCTCTGCTCTGCCCTGGCTGAGCAAAGGAAAGCAGTCTCCTCCACTGTTGTTACACCAGCGAGGCCTGGGCTGTGTATAAGCGGGCCAGCGAGAGAGCCGCCAAGAGACAGGCAGCTCTGCAGGCTTGCGCTCTACGCTGATGATTTGCACAGATGTGGCTGCAGAGCCCTAGAGATGTCGTATTTTACACTGATGTCTTGAGGCTTTGGCGCGCTCCCAGTGCTGCTGGCTCACCGACGTGGCTCCTAGGGAAGGGGGAGCAAGCCCTTAGCCAGCTTGCTTTCTCTGGCACGGCATGCAGAAGAGGCGTTAGGTGTTAGGTAGGTGTGCACTTACCTACTTGGGGCTGTGCATGGCTACCACTTGCACATGGCAGCCCCAAAGGGAAATAGTTCTGGCAGGATTTCCCTACACCAAAATCCACAGAGGCTGCCCCATAGCTGCATGCTGCCCACGGCTCTGTGGGACTCATGACTTGCCCTCACACGCCCTGTAGGAAGGAACTTGGCAGTGGCTCCCCTGGGTTCCTGATCTCTGCATCCCGTGTCCACGTACTAAGAAGAGCTGCCTTCAGTCCCAGTCCAGATACTGTTTTACGAACCTACAAGGGCAAAAGTTTATCAGCTAAAAGGCATCAGATTTCATCCTCCTGCATGCACCAGCCCTCAGCATCTGACAGAGACATCCCACAGTTCTGTAGGACTTACTGACAAGTCCAGGAGCAGGCTGCTCCCCGCTCTGTGCTTTTGTCCCATCTCTGGTTGCTTCTACGTCTCCTGGGTGGCAGGGCTGTCTCCATCTGCAGGATGGGAATGTGATGCTCTGCCTTGCTGCTGAAAGCATTATCACCGGCAAGTCCTCCTGCAGAGCTGAATTTCCTCTGCTGGTTTCAGGCTGTTCCTGCCAGTCTTGCTCTGAGTGATCGTCCGCTATTCTTTAAAGGATCTTTGGTCCTTTTGAGGATCGTCCCACAATAAGAAGCTTTTCACTTCCCAGAGACATGACTGAGAAAGCTGTGAGCACCTTAGCTTAACATGGTTAAGAGAACAGGACCTCCTTCCAATCTCTGTAGCAACCTGGAAGACAACTTCCCCCAATACCTGCCCATCTCCTCTGACACCACCTTATTTCGTCTGAGCTGGTGACCTGCCAAGAGAGAATGTGAGCTACTGTGGACAGCCTAGCCCAAGGCAAGGGCTGAACCCACCCCAAGTAGCCAGGCAGCTTAGACGATCAAGGAGCCAAAGGTACACAGGTTATGATGTGGCTCGGTTGTCTCCAACTGCTACCGTTACTCCCTCAGTTCATTGAACTGGTACAGATGGGTTGGCAGGGGCAGTTTCTGCCAGGAGTCGGGCATGAACCGTGACTCATCCTCCCTGAAGCCACAATTCAGGCCCAACCTCACAATCTGTGCTGTGGTAAGGCAGCGGCATGGCTAACTCTGTCATGGTGGACCTGACTGGCAGACTTGTGGCAAAGGTGATGCCCTTCTCATGCCCCCAAGGTCACGCTTGCAGTTTGAGCTGGCTTAAATGGCATGTGGGAATATGCCTCCTCTTGGGTCCTGGTGACTGATATGGGGCACAGTTCCTGGACTGTGGCATCTCTCTGCTTGCATTTCCATGCCAGGATGCCAGCAGTGAAAGCGCAAGAATGGCCAGCCCCAAGGACCCCTCTCATCCTGTTGCCCATCTCTGACTGCATCCGGATGCTTCAATCAGTCGATCAAACAGCCTGAGCTCCCCTTGCAAGCCTCATCGCCCCAGCTTCCAGCTGTCGGGGGTGGAGGGACATCCTGTTGTTTAGGAGCTGGTGATCAACCCAACCTCAACGAGGTCAGTAATTCTTCTTTCTCTGTTTCCTGGCAGCCCCCCCGAAGGAGCCAGTGCTGATGTGCCGGTCCAACAACTACCCAAAGGGTTTCTACTGCAGCTGGCACTTGCCCAGTCCCACCTACATCCCCAACTCCTTCAACATCTCCGTCATGTAAGTGCCTTGGTAAGGAAGGACCAGGCTACAAGCAGAGTGAGCATTTGCTCTCCAGCGGCTGGAGCAGGTCTCAAGCAGTGCCGTGAAGTCTTGGGGCATTGGGTCTGATCCAGACTCAGTGTATGGGGCTGTTGTCCCAAAAATGCGCCAGGGGAAGGATGCTTCAGAGACATCCAAACTGGCTGCTTGCCACTGGGGCTTTATCCTAAGAAAGTTCCCATTTCCCAGAGGGGACTGCTGAAGCCCCAAACTGCCGGGTCCCCTTTCCATGCCCACCAGGTCCATTATCTCTGCACTGCCTGACTTTGGTGGAGGTTATGCCTGCTCTTCCCTGCTCTTGGGCGCATTTGGCACAGCCCTGCTCCCTTCTGCTATATGCCAGCTGCAGTCAGGCAGCAGCAATGTCCCTTCCCCAGTATTGGCCATATTATGGTGTTGCCTCTCTGCTGTAGCTCATCTGGAAGGATCCAGGTCTCTCCTTCTTTGAGGACTTGCCTCACCATCACAGCACTACTCATGGAGAAAAAGGAGGTGGGAAGGGGGTGCAGAGTCCTCAGCCCTGAAGGCCCTGGTCCTGGCACGACCTGTATCTAGGATGGTGCCTTGTGTTAGCTTTTGGGGCTAGTTATTCCAGAAGAAAGTACATCAAAGGCAGAGCCAATCGCAATCCCGGCAGGGTCTTCTCCTTGCGGTGAGGTGGGTGGAAGAGCAGCAGGAGACATTGCTTGGGGCCAGCAGGAAGGTGTTAGCCCCAGTCTCTGTGTAGGCTTCCAACTAGGATAAAACATACCCTTACGAGGGGCACGTGCGAGCCTGGGAAATTCTCCTTCAGGAGGAAAGTGCCCCTTTGGCTGTGGAGCTGGTGTGGCACACGGTGACCTCAGGCAGAAGGGGACACAATGCTGCTGGTGGAGGCAGCGGGTGGAGAATAGAATCCTGATAAAGTCAAGAGGGACCCAGGTGGGGCTCGAGTCTGTGAAGAGCTATGCTCAGCCAGGCCCGGGTTTCTGCTCAGCCGAAGGAGTGTGTCTGAGCCCTGGAAGCAGAAGTTTGCACAGCAAGGCCAGTGTCCGCAGTTGCTCCCAGGACCGGCTGTTGCGCTTCCTCTACCCATCTGTGTGGGGAGGTGTATCCCCATCCCTGAGCAGTAGTCAGTAGGTAACAGCTCTTCTCATCCCTGCTTTCCAGACATGGCACGAGAGAGATGGTCTGCGAGAAGGACGCCTTTCCCAAAAATAGGTGTCACATCAGATACCTCCAGCTCTTCTCGACGGTGAAGTACAAGGTGACTTTGACAGTCACGAATGCTCTGGGCAAAAACTCCACCACTCTCACCTTTGACGAGTTCGCCATAGGTAACTTCCGCGGCAGGAACTGGCTTCTCCAAGCCAGTATTGGGGTTAGCTTGCTCTGCACATAGCATCACCCACTGGAGAAACGGGCCAGGGAAAGGGGTAGGCTCTCCAGATGGATCCTCTACCTCTCTGTGCATAAGGTGGAGCCGGGGTTCAAGCCACACTGGCCCCTCCCACCCCTGCCGATGCCCCGTTGAGTCTCCCGGTCCTGCTGTAACCACCTAAGCATAGAAGGGATGGTGGTATTTGGGCTTTGCTACAAGAAAGTTGCTCCTACTAAATGGCACTGGTACTCTTATGGGTGCTTGGTTTAGGAGCCACAGGCTCGTTCCCACCTTGGGACCCAGGGGAGCAAGGCAGATGATGGCACCCAGGGGAGCAAGGCAGGACACGTGTGGGCAGCCCTCGTGCTGGTCCTGTTTGTTGCCTGGCACCCTGCCTGATCCTGTCTCTGATGGTCCAGCTCTTGTGGAACTGCAGAGCATCTTCTTGCTTGGCGGTTGGGGAAGCGGCTGCAAAGTATCCAGGGAGAGGGCTATGAAAATTGTGGTTCTTCAGATGGCGTTTTCCTTTTTGCCCCTCTTAGTGTTCATAAAAGAGAGGTTTGATGTTTGTCCTGGAAGCCAAATCATGGGAATTAGAAGAGAAATTAAAATATCTCATCCTATTCTTCCCATCCCTAGGCAGGATGAACCTTCCTAAAATCTTCCTCCAGCAGCACTTACCTAACCTGCTCCTAGAACTCCTCTTCACCCCCTTCACACCACCATGCTCCCTGAGTTGGGGAGCAGATGTCCTGTCACATGCTATGCAGCTGGCTGCTCACACGCTATGAGGAGACCCTGGGCAAGCTGGCAGCTCAAACCTCCTCCCACAGGATTTGAGAGGAGCCCCGTTCTCCGGGCAGGAGCTTGGCATATAGTCACAAACTTTCTGGCCCCACTACTGTGGCTCTCATGGACCTGTCCGACTTTGCACGGTAGCCCAGAGTGTAAGTGCTCAGCAGAGCTATGCAGGACAGCGATAACAAATTCAGTGCAATAACAGATAGCTCAGAAGATACAGCAGCTTTGCTGTGGTGCGTTATCTCCAAGCCCTTCCCAAGCTGGCATAGTTCGGCTCTGTTGCTGATACCTCTGACTGTGATGGACCATCATGAACCAAGCAATTAAAATGAAAAGCATGGCAAAGCAGGAAGCTAGGCACATGGTTTTTACCACTGGCCAAAGCCAGATTAAAGCTAGTCAAAGGAGGATGCTGCAGCAGGCTGCTTTACCACGACCAGACTGTGTTCTCAAAAAACAGGAGAATGGGAGAGAGCAGAGTTCAGGAACAAGTAGAAAAATAGTTTGTTGGCTTTATGTGGCAATTACTGGACCACAAAAGCAAACAAGCAAAGCCTAGAAATTCAGCCAGGGTTCAGGCGATGCCTTAGATGAGGTGCATGGGCCAGTCCTGAGCAGGTGGAAGTACCCGAGCGCAGGAAGAGGAGTTCCACTGCTGTTTTGTCTGGCACCAAAAACAGATTTTCCCTTTCTACCCCAAATTCTGGAAAATGTAACAGCTCTGAACAGTATGCAGGTGTTATTTTGGAGCAGGGATTGTCTTTTTGTGTTCCCACAGTTGCGGCCCAAATTCGAAACTTGTATTCTTCGGTGCGTTGCGAGTGTTGATAGCAAGGGAAGGAGCTTACCAGGGAAGTGGTGGAGTCTCAGTCACTTGGGTGTCTTTAAATGGAAATTGCAGTCTTTGTGGAAGATAGATACACTCCTTAAACGAAGGTAACCTCCAGCCTGCAGGGCCCAGGGCAGCAATTAAGCCCTGCATTTTCCGAGTTCCTCACATTCCCTCCTCCAGGAGTTCAGGGCATTGTCCTGAACATCTGCTTCCCACCCATGCCCTGCCTGGCTTCTGACACGTCTGGTGCCACTCCTGAGCAAAACAACCGGCACCTCCTCAGGAGAAGGAATCTGCCTGTCCTCCATCCAACCCACGAGGGAAACCCACCCAGGGAGCACCACCCGGCAACCTGCCGCAAGCACGGTGAATCCTGGCGCTAGCACAAGCAAGATCCAGCCCCGGAGGCTGAACTCAGCCCAGATCAGAGGCACCGGTTAACAGAGGACAGTGTTGTCCTGGGCCAGCACGGGTGCAATAGCTCTGCCTCTTCTGAGGAGCCGGGAGGGACGCAGGGTGCCCAGATGTGTCCTGGCGGTTGTGGTGGGAGATGACATCTCCCTCCCCAGACCCTCATCCCCTTGGCAGCACGCAGGAGCATGTCGGGGCCGGCAAGCCCAGTGCTAGGCAGGTACAGCCGTGAGCAGTGAGGATCAGGCAAAGGAGGTGGGCAACGTAGGACATGGCTATTCTTCATCCCCATTGGACACTCCCCATATAGATTGCACTCCTCAGTGCAAGAGGCAGAGCCTTCTCTGGGCAGGTCCATAAACTCTGCTGGGACCCAGAGGACCATAACCTAGCCCTGCTGCTCTCTAAGTGTCCTCAGTCTTCTTCATTGGGATAAATAGCAGCATGTGTCTTCAAAACCCAGAAGGCTCTGCCCAAAAGGGGAGAGAACAGGCAACACTTGGCAGATGCTAGCTGTGTCGCTCTAACGCGTCTGGAGACCATAGTGATGAGCCGGCACCAAGGCGCTGGGAGGAAGGCTGTGTCCTACATCCTGGAGCCAGTCAGCTTCAACAAACACTTCAATATCTTATGGCCTTAACATCTCCAAAATCCACACAGCTGTGAAATTCTCTCTTCCTCGTCATTTTTACAGCTCCCTGTGTAAGCAGCACAAATGCAGTGGTCATTAAGCGTTTAAGTAGGCAGCCGACAGGCTTAGCAGAGTCATTATGGGACAAACTCAGCTGCTTTGAATCACCAGCAATGTACCCTGGAAGCAACGTACCTTGAACTGCTTCTCTTCTTGTGTCTTCCTGAGGCTGGTTTCAGTTGAAACAAATGCACTGTATTAATATATTTTGCCTTGCAATTTTGCCTTGGCTGTTTAGGGTGGAAAATAGCACAGCTAACTAGTCCAAAGTTGCGTGCTCTTCTTGTGCAAACCCTCCATGTTTCTGCTTCTCTTGTAGGACACCTCACTGTAGGTTTCGCATCTGGCTGTGCAGGGTGTGAGCCTTAGGGATGCCGTCCTGTCACTGTGGGTTCTAGCAGTGTGGATCCAGCATCCAGCAGATGCTTGGGGATCTCTGCCTGGGCTGCAGTAAAATTCTGGGCTGAGGTTTCATCTTTGAAGTCGTGCTGAGTTTTGTTCAGCTAGGTGGAAGTGTGAAAAACCTAAGTCTCTTTGGACAAAACCATTGCATTGGCTTGCTGTAGGAAAAACATCACTTGGGGGGCAGTGCCCTGCTAAAACGGAGCAACAGTGTCAACCTGTGACTTCATGGGGCTTCTCCGAAAGCCCCAGTGCCTTGCTGCCCCACTGAGATGCCAGAGCTCGCCTTGTTTTCTTTCCCTTAGTCTAGAGAAAACCGTGTCCTCTTCCACACGGAGTTTAAACCCCAGAGCCCTGCCGAAGCTTGCAGCCCTGATCGCATGCCCTGTTGGGAACGGAGCAACCAGGAGCAAATGCAATAGCAGCGTAGTGTTGGCAGCTCTCCCTGCTGAACGTCCAGGTGGTGAGATAGCTGCCCCAGTGCCCCTAGTGTGGCTGAACCGAAGCCAGGAGCAGATCTGCTGATCATTTTCCCATCAGACCACCCACCAGCGAGGCCTGGGCCAAATACAAAGTGAGCCCTGGGAAGAACTGACCTCCTTTGGTTTTGCTTCCTTCCTCTCTTCCCCCAGCACTCGAGTCTCCAGCAGAAAATCCCTTCCCCGGCCGCTTGGAAGATGAACTCTAATTGAGTGGAAAATGACTGGTAGTTTCTTTTGATATCCTGAGCCGATGCTTTGCTGGCGGTCGCGCAGTGCTGGTTATTAGCAGCCAGCTGTGAGGAGTTACTCTACATTTCGATATCCAGTGATGGCTGGAAGAGGCTTTGCACCCCTCTGGCCCCCATCTTTCCTAGCCCACAGGAAGATCTGGGCTACCTTCCTTCCTGTCTCTCCCCTGGAAATTGTTTCCTTAATTATGCAAAGGAATTAATATTAATAGAGGTGAGCATGGGGAATGCGAGGCTGCATTAGCATGCAAAGCCTTACAGACGTGGGGGGCTCCAGCCCTGGGGCAAGAGGTGGAAGAGGGGCCAGAGAAGGTCGGAGAGGAGAGGGCTTGGAGGCAGAGGAAGGGGGGGACATTTATGGCCCCCAGCCCTCCATTCATGGGTACGAGCAGGCAGAATTGTTCCTTTCCATGGGTGCATCCCGCCTCAGGGTGACAAAGGTGGCCCTGTCCATGGCCCGTGACCTATCAAACCTGGTGGCCTTGGGAGCCTCGGTGTTGGATCTCACCCAGCCCAGCCCTACGCCAGCACGGCATCCAAGGAGGAAGCTGGCAGCACCTTCCCTGGTTGTGTTTCAGCCCGAGCGCCAGGCAGATGGCATGTGCATCCCTCAGCAAGGCAGGAAAAACAACACCTCCACACAGCAAAGCCAAGCCCAGCATCCCACCTCAGCAATGCCTGTGTTTCTTCCAGCGTGAGCCTGGGGCAAATTAGCAGAAGAAGACATACAGCATTAAAAATGTAACAGCCTGGTAGCACTAATTATTCTGTGCTGCTGGTGCGGTGTGCTGCAGGCAGGGCATGCATGCAGGAGGGAGCTGAGCAAGGGACAGCACGGGACTGAGCAGAGTTTTCGCCCTAAAGGAGCCAGGAGACTTTGCTGGTGGGTTATTAACAGGGTTTCTTTTCCCACTTGGAGCTGCCCTGCTGGGAAGCGATGGGGCACAGCTGTTTAGAAGAAGAGGATGCTGCTCCAAGAAGGAGGAAGGCAGCCTTGGACGGGGCCTTGCAGACATGGGTGCCAAATCTGCCACCGATGCCTTGTGTGACCTTGGGAAGATCATTCAATTTTCCCGTCTTTGGGACAATTAAAGACACAGACCATCTCAGAGGGGCTTTGGGAGGACGCACACGGCTGTGTCTATGAAGAATTCAGATTCTCTGAACATGGGTATACAGTTGCCTAGGCAGAAGGTCAGTTCAATTCATACTACTTAGGGAGGCAGAATTAAATTACCTAGACTGACATTTGGCTAAGACGTGGAGTTTAATATCCCTCTTCTCCTGGAAAATGCCAGGGGATATTTAAGAGCCACAAGGGACCCATTTTCCGCTCGTTTGAAGGATGGGTGCTCAAGACAGCAGAGCAAGCAAGGGGCAGACTCGGGGCAAGTCCTCCTTCACACTCCCCTCCGTGCTGCAGGTCTCCACTGCCCCACTGAACCAGAGACTTATACACGTAAAAACAACCCGGGGCAATAGCTAAAAAGCTGTGGTTAAGTGTCAGCATGCGGGGCCTTTAGGAAAAGTCTGGCACTCACCCACTGCAGCAGGCCTGATAAAGAAAAACATCGAGATTTGGAGATAACTGCACGATCCTTTCTGGCACCGCCGTTGGTGGGGACTGTTTGTGCAAGTCTGCTGCTTTCCTTGGTTCTTCTCGCAAACTAAGCCCTCGCTTGGACGCTGCAGCCGAAAATGAATCGGGAAGAGCTGTGAACCGTGTCCCCGGCCAAGTCCCAATTCTCCTTCTCAGGAATGTTTGGAGATGCTCCCTCAGCTCTGCGGAATAATATTACATCTGGTTTTGTAGCCGCTTAACCAATACTCAGCCTAATGCCCATCGTCCATTATTATTACGATTATTGTTTATATTACATTACTGCCTGCAGGCCCTTCCTAAGGACAGGGCTCTATTATCCTAGCTGATATACAGCCAGACGGCCCCTGCCTCGCAATTTACTGTCTAAATGGACTAGACAGACGGAGACCAGGGAGAAGGAGGAGTGTTTATCCCCATGTGAGGAGCAGAGACCTGGGAGGCTAGCTAGAATTAATGACTCATTCAAGGTCAAATGGAAAGTGCCTGTTGGAGCAGGGAGCTCAACCTGTGCTCCCTGCAGTCAGATGGCCCTTCCACGACTGGCCCCAGCCCTCCGCCTGGAGCTTCAGGGCTGTTCAATCAGGAAAAGATGTGGGAAGGGATGAGCAGTGGCCGGGGACGTGGGGTGCCGTGCAGCGCTCCATTGCTCAGCCTCGGCTTGGCCCTGGAGCCGTGCCAACCTGTCCCGAGGTGGCCACGTGGACCCTGAGGGTCGCAGCACCCACTGCTGCACCTGTAGGTACAAAACAGCCCACCGGGGGAGCTCTGTGCTGCCCTGTGCTTTCCATCCATCACGAGCCTGGCCCAGCAGCGTGTGCAAGACCTGCAGAGGGGATAGCTGCATGTCTACCCCAGCTGGACAGGGCTACGGCTGGATGGCTGCTGGGGACATGCTTTCCAATGTCGTGCACAGTGTAATGAGGTCTGTCCTGAGAGAGGAGACCCTGTGCCAGGAGACTTGTCACCGGGAGGTCTCCGAGAGCAGGATATGAGACTGCCTTAGCTTAGGGCCCCCGTCAAAGCTGCAGGATCTCCTCTAATCCCCACATCCTGCAGCTAAACCCTTGGGTGAGCACACTAAACTCATAGGGTGAGTGCACACTATGGTCCTGCAGGGGCCTGTGGTTCACCCAAAAACAGTGCTTGCGCGGGCTGCAGCGGCTGAGCACCCAGGGAGCAGATGTGGCTGCGGAGGGATGGAGGAGAGGACACCCTCATTCGGCCACAGCCATCAGGTTCAGGGCAGCCACCAGGTGCTGGACCCTGTGGACTGTTGCCGCAAGAGGTGAGGCTGAACCCAGGGAGATCTCAACTCTTGGCGTGAGCATCCCTGCCCTTATGGAGGGGACGTGGCAGGGGCGGCTCCAGTTGTGTGCTATTTGAGGGGCTGGCACTGCTGCGTTTCGTGCAAGCCGCAAGGTCACAGCTCATTTCAAACCCGGGCAAAAGTCCTGCAGGTTGGGGAGGGACACGTGGGGAAGCTGCCACAGCCCTCGTGACGGAGAGCACTGTTTTTCCCATTAACCTGCAATGCCGATTGAAGGCTCTCCGCAGCGGGAAGGCGCAGCGCCGGTTGAAGGCTGGGCTCTGCTGTGCTCGCTCGCAGCCACGCTTGAGCATCCCTCTGCCATCACAGAAACCGCGCCGGGTCAGCGCGCCAACGAGCAGCACTACGGGCTCCTTGTGTTACGCCCGGGCTCTGCTCGGGCTGTTGCGCCCCTCACGTATGCCCCCAGCCCGGCACTTTCATCCTCGCAGCCTCCATGTGGAGCTGCAGTTCGGAGGCATCTGCATTCGTTCAGCTGAACAGATTTTTGTTTTGCAAACCGAGTCCACAGAGTGTGCAGAGCCAGCGCTGGATTTATACTTTTCCGTATGTGTTTGGACTCCAAGGTCTTGTCAATGGGAGCTGATGTCCAGCCCGAGCCGAGGACTCAAAGCAAGCGGAGGAATTACACAGCCATCTGGAGTAGCTCAGTGCTGCACAGACCCAACAAATCCTCCCTCCCCGCTGCTTGCTGAGCAAAGGCAAGGCCACCAGAGGCAGCTCAGACCTGGCCAGCACCGTCCCCCCTTGCTGGCTGGCTCTCAAATGGGGTGGCTGTGCCTTGTGAGCGTCCCCAGAAAGCTCATGCTTTTGCACACGTTGCCCAGCCGCCGCCCTCGTGGAGGATAAAGCTGTAAGTGGAAAATCATGCACAGTGACGCTGCAGAGCCTGTCGATGGCAGTGGGGAGGCAATGCTGGGCACCTGTGCTGAGACCCTTTGGCGCTTCTCTCCTTCGGCTGCCCAGAGCCCTCCAAGAGCATCTCCTGAAGCACCTGGAGCAACAGGGATGGAGGAGGTGCTGTCAGCCCCGTCGCTGGTCCAGCCCTCTCTGCATCCTTGGTGGAAAGGGAAGGAGGTGGGAGGCAGGGACAGTCCAGGCTTGCAGAGCCACCCCAGGGATGCATGGAGCCAGGGAAGGTGAGGTCTGGGGTGGCTGGACCACGTAGGGCAGGAGGGCTGGAGACTGGGGAGCGAGCAAAGTGATCTAGAAGGGCGCAAAGGGATGGGGGTGGGTGGGAAGGGGGCTGTGTCTCAGGAGGAACAGAAGAAACGCTGGATCCCACCAGGGTGGTGAGGCCTTGGCTTGATTCTAGCTGCGTCCCTCTGCCTCACCCTCGGCCAAGAAAGCAGGTGTGAAAGCATCACAGGTTGATTTCTCCACGGAGGAGCAAGCCTTGGTGATGCAGTGAGGCTGTCCCGCTGGGGAGGGCTGCTGCGTTGCTACCATCACCCCGGAATAGAAGTGACAGCGAACGGCGTGCACACGTCTGCCCTCGCCGCAAGCCCGGCCCTGTGCCAGTGCCTGGACCGGCACAGCTCCCAAACTGTTTCTAGCAGAGAGAGAAATGCCCTTCGTGTTTACAGCAGCGCTGCAGGGAAGCAGGCTGGCAAAGGAGTCCCTGGCGATCAGGTTGCGTTTAACACTTAGCTCGCTCGACACCGCCAGCGGCTTTGTCCTCTGGGGAAGGCAAAGCCCCCGCAGGGACATCACCTCTCGCCAGCAGCAGAAGAGCCCCTGGGGGCCGGCGCAGCGGGGAGGGGGAGCCCTGACGGTATGGCAGCATCTCCGCCAGGCAGGGACAGGCTCCCTCCCGGCCCTGGCGTCTCTCCTCCTTGCTTGGGAGCGGAGATTGACGCCGGTGCCTTCGCAAGCTGCTGGCCGAGGCGGTCGGAGTCGGGGGGGGACATCGCGTGATCCGGCCATTTTCAAGCCGGGAGGGACAGCTTCAATCCCTTGACTTGCATCCCTCACGTGGCCTTCGTTGGGGAGGGGGTTGAGAGCCCTCCGGGGACACGAGGAGTCACGTGCAGCGCTATTATTAGCGTGCGCTGGAGAGCCCTCTCCCCCCCAGCTCCTCGCTGCAGCTGTGGTCTGTCTGTGCTCGTCTGCAGGACCGGCGAGCGCAGAGCCCGGCTCCCCCTTTGAGCTCCTCTGGCTCCGCAGCCCCGGAGCTGACAGCGGAGCCGGAGGGGACCCGCTCACAGCTGCTCGGCAAGGATGTGTTTCGCAGCTGGGCTGCCTTCGTGCGCCAGGTCCTGGGCACGCCGATACAGCCAGCTCCTGGGGCAGTGTCTGTCAGCAAGCGCATTGCCGCAGAGCGCGTGGCTGGCTCCGGGCACCCCACCACTTGTGGGCTTCTCCCGCGGTGAATGATTAACACTGCAGCTCCGTCCTGGCCATGAGAAAGGGAGCAGGGTGGATGCACCCAAATCTTGGTCTTCTTTATAGATTTGCTAGTGCAAACCTTTGACAAGGAGCAAGGCTCGCTCTGGAACAGGCTCCCAGCACTTTAAAACAGCCGTCGCTTCAAAGCGCTTTGCATAGCTAGGAGCCAATTAATGTTTCCTTGCAATACTTGCAGCGCAGTGGGAAAATGTCCCCATGCCCCAAAAGCAGAGCAGGGTGAGAGAGACCTGGGGTTGAAGACGACCACAGCAACTTTCTGTGGCTCGTGGGTCGTGGCCGCAGGTTGCTCAGCCCTGATGCACGACACCTGCGCAGACCTGGCACCTGCCCACCTCTCTCTCTCTCCCCCTCCTCGCTGCAATAGTTGTTGCATCCCATCAGTTTGGGAAAACGCCTTCTGCCTCTTTGCTGTGTGAAACACACAGCAGCCTGGTCCCTGGCAGCCCGGAGCCCCGGGGGAAACGCCGTGCTGGAGGAGCCAGCCTTTCGGTGGCTCGTGGGGACCGGCTCATCCGGCTGCAGCCGAACGGCCCCCCTGCTTCGCGGAGGGGCGCGAGGCAGGGTGAGACGTGCTGAGGTTTCTCTTAACAGCCTTCTTCTTTCCTTCCAGTCAAGCCAGACCCTCCGGAGAACGTGGTGGCCAAGCCCGTGCCCAATAACCCTCGGAGGCTGGAAGTGGCGTGGCAAAACCCCTCTTCCTGGCCCGACCCCGAGTCCTTCCCGCTGAAGTTTTTCCTGCGGTATCGGCCCCTCATCCTGGACCAGTGGCAACACGTAAGTCAGAGGCGGCGGGGTGGGGGGCAAAAGGGGTTTACTGCCCGGGCAACGCTCAGAAACCTGCCTCTGCCTCTGCACGAGCAAGGGCAGACAGTCTTTTCTTCTCGTCCTCCTTCTATCCTCCCTTCTCTCCCTCCTGCCTTTTCTTTCTTTCAAGTCTCATTCTGCCTTCGAATGGCTCTGCACGCTCTCCCCTTCTCTGCATTTTAATACACGGCCTGTAACTATTTTCCATACATATGTTCTATATAAAACCTGCCAACGAGATGTAAAAGGCATTTAAAGTATAAATGTCACCACATTTAAATGCGCCTCTGCCACATTTCGATTTTGAACTGAAGATAAAATACCGTGCGCCGTAACTCAGAGCGTAGTCAGTAACAGAGCGATTGCCTTGATGTTATCGTATTTCTTACTTTTATTTCTTGTTTCTTTTAAAAAAAAAAAAGAAAAAAATTTGTCAGTGAAATTCTTGGCAGCCCGGAGGACAGAATTCATTTGTTAGCTGCGGGAAGATAACGAACGGGCTTTATTTTGCGATGCTTGCGCGCCCCGCTTGCGGAGGGAGGCAGTCTGCCGCTCCGTGAGAGGTGCTGGCGCGGCTCGTCCCCGTCCCACGGAGACGGGCCAGCGGAAAGCCGATTCGGCAAGCGCGGTGGCGGCTTGTTTGATGAGGGGGTTTGCCCCAAAATAAGACAAATAGGGGCCAGCGCCCGGTCGGTGCCTGGGGACTCGCCTGCACGGCGGAGCAGAGCGGCGTGTTTCCTGCCAGCCAGCTCGTCTTAGGGAGAAAAATGATTCAAAAAGGGAATGAGAGGCTTCGCTTCACGTTCGTGTCCCTTTAGGACGTCGCCGGCTGGGAGGCTTTTTCTCTTTCTGTCTTTTCCGATGAGGTAGCAATGTCTATCTTGTTTCAGACTGAAGCGTTTTGCTGAAGGTGTGGAAAGTCAGACAAGGGTGGGAAGAGGTTTTTCCCACTTGCTCTTCTTTTCCCCCCAGCAAACGGCAGAGCGGGCGCCATAGGGGGCCGTGAAACACCCCTGAAGTTTAGAAAAACAGAGACTGAGTTTGCTTCGGATCCTTTTTTTTCCTCTGGGTGGGGAAAAAATATTCAAAACGTGAAACTAAATTACAAAAAAGGAGAGGGAAGCGTGCAATGCAACGTCAGTCCTGTCCGTTTTTGAAACAATTGGGGAAAACATCCATGTTTTCACCACTTCTCTACCACGACCTGATCCCGGCGCCAGTGCTGTCGATAAGATGTCTCTTGTCTTGGCTCCTCGGGCACGTCCAGCCCCCCGGCAGTAGGTGCAGTGGAGGGGCTTGCGTTCCCCGTGCCAAGCTGTGCGAGGCCTCAGAGGGGACGCCGTCGCCGCTCCGCCGGCCGTCCCGCGCGGGCAGCGACGGGCGTTTTGCGCTTTGAGTCCGGCGATAAGGGAAGGTGGCATGTACGCTCCGGGCGGAGGTGACGCGACGGGGCGGCTGGCGCTTGGCAAAGCGCTGGGGAGAGCCGTGGCGTGCGTCCAGCCCTGCCCGCGGCGCGCACAGGGCACACGGCGCCGTGTTCAGGGCCGGTGAACTTCTCCGGAGACGTGGAGGTGCGGCAGACACCTGCAGCAAGGAGACTCCGGCTGGAAAAGGCAATTTCAGGGTAGTCAAAACTAGGTTTCTGCTATTTAAAGATGCCCCGAGCTGGTGTACTCCTCTAAGACCTGGCCAATGCTTCTCTCTCAGCATCCCGGGAGGAGACAGCGCTCCCGGGCACCACTTATTTGTCGCTAGCCCGTTGTAAGAGATACATCCCTGGTCACTAGCTGAGGGCGAAGAGTGTTTGGGGAATAATTTGTTCGGCAAGCGGGTGCAAACATTCAGTGAACGAGGTACCAGCCTTGTTTTCTGACTCTCTACCCCCGCCGACTGGGTAATGAAAAATCTGATTTGTGGATGATTTGAAGAAAACTGCCACTATTCATCAGATGAATTATTTGCAAAGCCTAATTCAATCAGCTCTCGAATGCCAGGGGATGGTAGCGCCGCAGCGGCCAGAACCGCTCTGACCCTGGCCCCCCTGCACATGCTAAGCCACAGCCCCAGTTAGCCCAGCACGGCACCCCCCAAATGCAGGGGTTTGCACCCAAACATGGGCGCCCTGGTGCCCTGGAAGCGTGCCTAAGCCACCCTGAGCTCTGCTTTGCTAGACCCGTTGCTAGCTGGCGTTGCTAATGGGGGTGTCCCCGTTGCCTTGAAGCCAGCCAGGAGAGGGGAGAGCATGGCTCCGCGGCGTCTGCCCGGGCTCAGCCTGCCCGAAGACCCTCCAGCATGCCTAAGCCGGTGGGGTTTGGTGTCTCTGCGGAGGACGTGGGTGCCTGCACCCCACTTCTCCTGGAGGTGCATGGTCTCCTGGGGGGCAGCGAGCCGCCCCGAGGCTCTGCTCCGGCTGCCCCCACCGGCTCCCGGCACGGGAAAGGCGTTGCACGCAGCCTGGCTGCTAGCAGCCGCGGCAGCCTCCGAGCATGTTCGTCCGACGGGGACGGGAGGAACCTCCGCCGTACGCTCCGGCATATGCCCGTGGGGCCCCCGGGGCCCCATGCGGAGCCCCTTCGCCTCCTCCTCTTGGCAATCCTCGCGTCCTTGGCTGGCGTCGGTCACCGCCCCGGGGGGCAGGAGGGGACCCGCGGCGGCAGCCCAGCCTGCAGGGCACGTGGCCAGGCTGGCGCCGAGACGGGAGCGGGCCGGCTCCCACGGGTGCCCTTATCGCACGCCCCTGGGAGGCGGAAGCGCGGCCCTGCGGGGATCCTGCAGCATCCCTGCGGGAGCCAGCCGGCGCGACGGCACAGGGGACTGGCCGCAGCCACAAATATCCGCGCCGGCCCCGCGCGCACGTGGTGGTTCTTGGCAGAGGCAGCAATTCCCCTCGCTCCCCTCCGCCTCCCATTATCGTTGCGAGGCCTGATTTATGCACAGCACCTCGGCAGACAGGACTGAATGAGCACTAATAGGATCAGATGGATGTCGAGCTGTCGAATACCGTAGGGCCTGATTCAATCAGCGTCTGCTCTTTCCCAGGCTCTTCCTTTCAGGATTTTAATAATGCCAGGCCTTGGCACCAGAAGATGAAGCCGTCCGTGGCGGGAGCGGTGGATCTTATCGAGACCACTGCTGTACAAGCTATCCGTAAGTGCGGACCCGCTCCCCCCCGCAGAGAGAGCCAGGCGAGCGGCAGAGAGCCAGGCGCATGCCTGGCCAAAAGCACTCCTGTGCAGGGAGAAATCTCCCCTCGCGCCCGAGACGGAGCTTCCCCCATCCCGAGCAGCTCGTCTCACGCTGTGCCTGGCATTGCATGGATTTCTCCAGATGCTGCATCCGACCGGCGCCCCGGGGGATGCCAACAGCAGACCCCCAGTCCGGACCGCAGCGGGGGGCGCTGCTCTAAGCCAGGTGCAGCGACTGCAGGCCAGGCTAGCAAAGCTGCGTTGGAGCTGGCCGGCAGCGCTG
The DNA here is from genome assembly GCF_040807025.1 of Struthio camelus. NCBI lineage: Eukaryota > Metazoa > Chordata > Aves > Struthioniformes > Struthionidae > Struthio > Struthio camelus. The sequence continues at coordinate 58,644,275 of NC_090981.1, read as the reverse complement.
CAGCGTGCCACTTGCGCTACCTTTCCCCTGCTCAGCGGCGCATTTCCGCTCAGGCCACTTAGCAACTCTGCTGTTGTCATTTGCTCTGGGAATTAATATTCTGTTGCTCTAGGAATTATTATTATGTCAAGACGATGAGCGCCTGCTTGAGCAGGCGCGCGCGGGTTGCTCCTTGCGCTGGGAGCCAGGCCACCTCGCAGCAGCCCCATTCCCACCCGGGCACGGGCGTTTCTCAGCCGTTCGGGCTGCAAACGCATCAAGGCTGGACTTTGTGTCACAACGGGTGGCCACCGACTCTCCCCCTGCCCTGCTCAATAGTGAACTCGCTTCAGAGAGCCAAGAAACTTCAGAGTCACGCTCCTCCCTTTCTGGAAGAGGGACTGGCAGTTTCTTTCCTGCCAGAAAAGAGATGGGATATTTGTAGCCTAAACAGGTTTTTTATTCTCTCCTTTTGGCAGAATCTCACGTTCTGTCTCCTAAATATAAAACATTAAATGTTTAGGGTATCCTTTATTTTTCTCCTGCTTTTAAGTTTGTAATTCAAGCCAGATTAGCATGGTTTCCTCTTCTGTTTTATAGCCCCATCCTGGCCCCAAGCGAGCTCTCCTAATGCTCTCAGATGTTCCTCTAATGGATTACCTAGGCTGGAACTGGATACCCTTTCCTAATGGATTGCTAATAGCCTGTTTCTGGTTTTACAGGCTCCTTCAGTTAACTCACAACAGCAGCAGTCTCTGGGCTCACACACATTATATCCCTGCAAGCACGTTTGTGTGCACACAGCAAGGCAAGCGCAAGCGTCTGCAGAGAGGCAGGCAGGTCCCCTCCGTGTGCAATGGGGTGTGCATGCACCAGGGCGCACCTCCCCGAACCTCTCCATCCCTCTGCGTTATAGCTGCTTCCCTGCAAACTGGACACATCAGATGCTTAAACTGGATGTGCTGGAAGAAGCTCTCCCAGCACATCTAACATGGTGTAGTTGAAGTAACGCCCGGTGCTCACAGCAGAGAGCAGGAGCCCTCAGCAGGGATGCTCATGTCCTGGCAGAGGGCAGCGTCAGCAGGCAAAGCCAGACACCATCCTGGGGGTCTGCAGGGAGCACAGGACCAGCTGTGCAGCAGATGTGCTCATGCACCTCACTGTCTGCTGCGTCAGGACCCTGTCCTCAACGCCACACAGAGTTTATGTCCCAATCCCAGCCCCTGCCACATCAACTGGGCACATAGGTGGGAGGCTTGGGCTGAGTCCTGGCAAGCTCAGTGCAAGGCCTGGGAACACGGCAAAGCTAAGAAGGTATTTCTTGAGCAGCGCCTGAGCTGGAGGCCAGACCCAGAGCAGATTTGCTCCAGTGAATTGCCAGCACTTTACAGATGCCGTTGCGAAACCTAATTGAACCCGTTGGCCATGCTGACAACATGAAATGTTAACGAACCATGAGGTGGGCTGAGCCTCAGATCTTGAGATTTGCAGTAAAAGGTCATGAGATATTTAAAGCTAATAATGCGGTTGGGTCCTCTCCTTCCTTTTCTGTTCTGGAAGCATTAGAGCCACATCCTCGAGCATTTTCTAAAGGCTGGGAACATCCTTCTTCAGCAAAAGCAAGAAGCTCACGTAACGCCGTGACTCTAGGATCTAGCCCCTGGAGCCCCATGCGCGGGGATGAAATGCCGTGCACGCATTCAGAGCACGGCCTCCGTGCAGAGGGCTGTCTGCTGCCGTGGTGGCCCCACTGCTGAGCACGAGGTGCGTTTTGAGACACGGCTGAGATGCCAAAGATTTAGTAGTTTTGTTTGTTGGTTCCCAAGTGAGAAGAGGAGATGATGCTCTCGACTGGCCACCATGACTCATGTGTCCTATTGCCTGTGATCGCGGCTGGGGCGACGGCCAGGGCGGCTGTAGGGTTGCCTCTTGGGAGTCACCCGTCGCATCCTCTCCCGAGGCAAAGAGGTGAATCTTTCAGGCTGTCTCTGAAAACTCCTATTTCAGGGCAGGCTGAAATGTCCTGAAAGGGTGTGCTAATGCGTATCCTGCGCATCTCCATCAGTGATGGGGCAGCGGGAGGGATGGAGCCAGGAAAGGCAATCAGTGCAACAGCCTGACGCAGCTCCATCTCCGCCGGTGTGGTGGCAATGTCACTTTGCGACACACTGCTTAGTGCCCATCTGCATACCCCGGGCCTCTGCCGCTCTGCCTGCGCTTGTGCTCCGTGCAAGGCAACCTTTGCGGGGAGGTCACCCTGACCGAGTTCGGTTACAGCTTCACGCCTGATAGCTTTTATTGCAGCACTTCTCTCCCTTCCCCTCCTGGCTGCAAAGGCAGTGATTAAAAAGAAAAAAAAAAAAGAAAAGAATTAATAGGAGGGAGCAAAATGTTGAGGTTGTAGTAATGTCACTCGCAGCTCATTGTGGAACAGGCAGGGCCCATGCAGAGTGCCTCGGAGGAGGATGGAGGTGGGAAACACTCGGAAATCACTTTTTCTGTCCCCCAGCTCTGCTCAATTAGCTGCAGACAGTGCTTGGGCTCTCTCAGCTCCTGCACGAACTGCTAGCTGCTGTGAATTAGTGAGCACCTGGCAGGATCAGGCCCCCAAAGGCAGCCCTGAGGGCAGGAGTACCACCGAAGAGTAGAGCACACCGGCACACGCACGCGTGTGTGCACACACTTGTGCGCTCACACAGCTGCACACACACACACGATTACACATGCAAGACGAGCTTTCCCCTGCTTGCGCACAGCAAATGTCAGGCACGTGCGCACCCGCTCCCCCGTGCCCTACGGTGCCTACACACTCAGTGCATCCGTCTGCTATGCACACAGCTGCCTGCATCCCGGGGAAGTGCACGGTGCCGCTGCCTCCCTGTTCGTTCGCCAGGCAGCGCCTTCCCTGCCCGGTCTAGTCCCCCCGTGAGAAATAGCGCCAAGGAGGCAGCAGCCTTGGTTTGCTTTCTGCAACCTTCCTACCGCTGGATCAGCCCCAGCAGAAGCAGCCGTGGTGGGGGCTGCTGCGTGGCAAACGCATCGGCAGCCAGCGCCCTGCGCTGCCTCGGAGGTCTGTCCCCGGCCGGGCTGGACAGGCGGCGGCGGCCCCGAGCGTCCCAGCTCTCAGCCTCCCCGCGGCAGCAGGAGTTGTCACTCGGCAGGAGGGCAAGGCGCATCCGGAGAAGGAGTCTGATTATTAGCGAGATTACAGCTCCGCTTTCAGAGAGGCTCTTTATTTTTAAGCCAGAAGGGAGCCGTTCAGCCTCATCGAGTGTGATATAACCCAGGCTGCTGAAGAGCCTTGAAATAACTTTTCCTCCCAGGCCGATAGCTGTGCCTGAGCAGCAGCAGCCGAGCGCAGCAGCCTTTCCAGGGGAGACCGCAGGGACTGCAGCTCGGCCCTCGCCCTCGCTGGGCTCCTTCCCCAGGGCAGGTCGAAGCCTGCTGCGAGCCGCTTCCCCCCTAGGATCGCGGAGGCTGAAAGCACCTGAAACCAGGCTGCATGACTGCAGCCGCCTGCAGGAGCCCCGTCCCCCTCCTGGTTCCCATTTCCTCCGGCGGATGCCTGCGCTCAAGCAGCAGTCATGATCAAGGACACCCGGGAACCATCCCGCCGCTTCTGGGGAGCATGCGGAGGAGGGGGAGAGCGGCCGCGCGGCCACCGCGGCGGGAGCTCCTTCGCGTCCCTCCGTGAGACATGCATGAGGGCTTTCCCTCCGCGTTTCCCCTGCTCGCTTTCGGGGACAGCGGTCGCAGATTGCTGGCGCTGGCGCTGGCGTTGCTGGAGGGCACATGCTTCGAAGCACGCGCGCGGGAACCGCAGCAGGCAGAGGTCCTTTTAGATGAAGGGGTGCAAAGGGAAAGCCAAAGAGGTACCCTGGTGTCTGCCACCGCCTGGTTTTCCTACGGTGGGATTCACCCCACAGCGGGCGCCTTCCCTGGTGCGGAGCCCCAGTGCCGGCTGGAGGTGTCCCCATCACGGGACCGTGAGCAGCGGTGCCGAGGAGGAAGGGCTTTGCGCTGTGCTTGTGCTCCCTCCTCTCCAGAAAGGTGTTTGGCTTCTGCAGGAAAGATTAATTTCTCTACTAACTTGAAACCCGGCTGTCCCCCGATCTGGGTCCTTCTAAGGGGCACCTGTGGGAACCAAGGGACACACGGGAAAACCAAAGGAAGGAGCACGGTTGGGGATGGAAACGGTAGCAACGCGGTTTGCCCTCGGGTGGTAAGCGGTTGGCTTTCTTTGCAGGGAGGAGGGGGAATACTTAGGCTGGATGTTAGGACCGGGAAGCTGTCGGTGCACATCGGTATCCGCTCCGGGCCCAACGGCCTCTCGGTGGGGACCGTTTGCCGCAGCTGCTCCGCGGCCGCCGCAGCTCCAGGCCAGGGGAAGGTGATGCTCAGGCACAGCCCGGCAGGTCGCGGTGCCGGCCGAGGTGGGGGGGATGCTCCTGTTCGTGGCACAGATGCCCACACGGGGCAATTGCACGGCTGGTTTGCCAGCAGCAACGTGTGTCTTCGTCCCCCCGCTCCGTGCTGGGAGCCGGGACGGGGAGCGGGAGGTGTCGAGGAATGGAAAGCAGAGCCGCAGCGGCGGGGGAGCCGGCAAGCACATTTTCATGTGGGATGCAGAGGCATCCGATCCCCCTTTGCTCCCCCCCCCCTCCGCCTCCTTCAAACACACGCCAGCCTCCGGCACAGCTGCTGCGGGATGAAGGGGTTTGAAGGGGGGGGTTGGTTCCCCCCCCCCAGCTTTCCCTTTTCAAAGGCCATCTGGGCTTCAGGCCCGGCTGCGCAGCGCCCTGTTGGCGAGTTAATTGCTACCTGGCCGAGCCGTACCAGGAGCGCAGCCCCGGCTGGGAACCGAGCGCCGTGACCTTTTTTTAACTGCCGAGGCAGCCTGGCAGGGGGGGCCGGGGGCAGCCGGGAAGGCTCATCGCTTCGTTAACTGCCGCCGTGGCAGGCGGGAGTCCGGCCGGGCGGCTGAGCTCCCGGCTCGCCCCCGTTGCCCCCCCGCCGGCCCGTGCTGCAGCTGCGCTCCTCTCCCGCCACCGCCGCCGCCGGCGGTGCAGCGATGGGGAGAGGCTGCGGCTGCCCGGGCTGCGCCTGGGCACCGGCCGTCCGGCGGCAGCCGCTGTCTGTCCGTCGGCGCGCCGGCACGGGGCCGAGGGGGTTGTGTTACCTTTCCGCGATGGGGGCTGCGTGGCCACAGCAGGGGTTGGGGTCCCGGCCTACGCCGTCTTAGGCAAGCTGTCGGCTCAGTTAGTTGTGTTCAAGGGCTTTTTTTTTTTTCCCCCATCTCTCCTTTTTTTTTTCCCCCCCTCCTTTTCTTTTTGCAATGCTAATAGCTCTGCATTGCACTGGCTACTGATCCCTCATTAATCTGGGCAGCGCTTCACAGCCAGCCGGAGTGACTTTTGGCAGGTGCACAAAGGCAGGCTGCGAAACGCAGACCCCCCCCCCCACCCCGTCCAAAAAAATTACCATGCACAGCCTTCCTCCGACTTTTGTCTCTGTGAGGCAGGGATGCGGATTAAGGAATTTCTCCCTCTCCCTTTGAAGCTGTGTGTCCATCCGTCCCCCCACGACCTGCCCTGTCGCCCCCCACCAGGCTCTCCCTGGCTGCACCCCCTTGGACCCGCTCCCCGTGTGCTTCCCCGCCTGCTGCTCCTGTGTTGCCGCCCTGAGCCGCAGGCACTCGCGGGGGGACCTGCACACCCACCACGACAAAGCGGGCCCCCGGCAGACCTGTCTCGCCGTTGCCCAACTCAGAAATGCCACTTGCAAACCTTGAGCTGCGGTGAAGCCCTTCCCAGTCCCGGCCAGCGCTCACAAGGGTAGGGGCAGCTCCCGCGTTGTCTGAGCATCAGCCGGGGGCTGAATCTGGGGAGCCGGGGGGGCTCAGCTCAACTCTTCTGTGATAAGTGCAGCCAGGGGATCGGGGCAGGTGGCTTTGCTGGCCAGCACATGTGGGGGGGGGACATGGATGCTCCAGTCTATTCCCCCTTTTTTTTCCCGAGGATCTCAGGGTAGCATCTTCCCAGGTCTGACAAGGATATTGCCCCACATGGCCAAGGGGAATGTCCTTCCCCGACCCCGGGGGGACACCCTTCCAGCCAGGCATGACGTGTGCCGAGGTCTGCTCAACCCCGGTGTGCCTGAAACGTCCCATCTGCAAACACTCAGCTGCAAACTGGCTGCATCTGGGGAGAGGCCGGAAGAGCTCCCAAGTTGAAACGCTCAGCCTGGATGGCTCTTAGGGCTGGAGAAAATGCTCTGGAGCACCATCCAAGCCAACAGAAGCTCAGTGGTGCTAACTTGTCCCCAGGTCTTGCCCAACCTACTTACTGCAGGTCTCAGGGATCAGCCAGGAGAGCTCAGAGGTGCCAAGAGACCTAGAGAGACCCACACAGCAACCAGATAACCCCAATGCAGTCTTTCCGAGCCCCATGCTTGTTCTCCGCTTCCAAGGGCACCCCCAGCCCAGCACGGACCAGGCTGGGAGACACATGTTTGCTGGGAGCGGGCAGCTCATACAGCAAGGTTTCATTAATTGTCGTTAGGAATCAGTCGCTCTCAATCGCCTTGCGTTGCCTTGCAGCATGGTAGGACCGTTCGGGAAACCGGGGAATGCTGCCAAGTGGCCACGAGTCGAACGACTGCCGCAAGCCGTCCAGGCGGTCCCAGTCCCTTGACGTGCACGGTGCTGCATGTGTGGCCAATACCTCCAAGCGGCGTGCCGGAGAGAGGCAACCTGCACCCGTGGCAAAGGCGGGGGCAACCTACACGCGGGGCAGCCGTGGGTCCACCTGGCACGGTCATACTGTGCCAAATGGCTGCTGGTGGGTCCCCTGCAGAGTGTGACACTCTGTCACGCATGGGACACGGTCCAGGGGTAGAGGCAGAGAGAAGGGAAAGGAGGAAAGGGCTGAAGGAGGGCAGGCAAAGCGCAGCTCATGTTACCAGCTCGGTGCAGAGAACGAGCTTGAGAAGAGGAAAGATGTAATGACTGCAATTACCATCTACCTTCATTACAGCCTGCTGGCAGCACAGGGATCTGTTTTGACAGCCCCTGAGCGAGGAAGGGTCGGAGAGGAGAGAGCAGTGCACGTGAGTGGCACAGCGTTTGGTGTATCTTGACAGCACCGAGTTGCAGGCCTGATCTTTGGGGAGCAGTGGCAGGACCCAACGTGGTGGGATGCCCTGGCTCTCCCCGGCTCTTGCTCCCTCTGGCCAAGCCTAACCGCATCCGTGCAGCTCTGGGCTCCTACTGCTCCCATCAGTGGAGAGCCCCAACCGCACTCCCCTCTCCAGGATGTATATGGCATACGCTGCTATTTAACCTGAGGGACAGGAGAGATGTTGTGTGACCTTGTGGGTCTGCTGTCCTTCTTACACATCCCCAGGTGCCTGGGTCATGAAGGTTTGTCCCCATAGGAACAGGGTGCAGAAGCTGTCTCCTGAGCTCTGCTGGGTGCCGTGGTGGGTGTCAAGAGCTCCTTCCGCTGTGGGGTCCCTGATCCAGCCTGGGCTTTGGTTCTGGGAAGAGGGGGGCTGGAGCTTGGCAGGGCTAGTGGGACGGACCTCACAAAGACCAGGTCAGAGGATGCACAGCTGTGTCCTGCCAGAGGGACAAACACCATCTCTTTCTTCCTTTTCTCTTCCTCTTTTCTGCCCAAGCATCACAGAATTTCCATTTTCATCCATCCTATAAATGAAGTGAGCTAAATCCCTTCCCTTCAGGAAGGATGGCTCATCTAGCTCCAGGAAGGGTCCCGGACCCTGCTTTTGGGGCTAGAGGTGGCATGTGCAATCCCAGGGCTGGTTCTCAGCCTCTTCAGCTTGATGGACATGCTGGGAGAGCCAGGGGAAAGACACCCTAGGGTTGCTGGGGTCACCCGTCCTTACCCTGTGTGGGGAGGTCCTGTCACTGCCAGGATTTCTCTAGAGGCACCCTGAATGGCAAAGGGTGTCATGGGGTGTCCCAAGCCCCCTGAGGCATAGTCCAGCCTTGGGTGATATCTTTCATCCCTGCTTCTCCTGGTGCCATGGCTTTAGCAGGCCTTCAGGAGCTGGGGGGAGAGTGGCTGTGGTTAAGGAGCGTGGCCACAGATGCAAGCGCTATCACAGCTCAGTGCCTCAGTTTCCCTGTCGGTGCCATGCAACAGCTCCATGCCCGCGAGTGGAGATGCTGGATAGCATGGGGCAGAGGACACCCCTAAGGGCTCTGGTCCTGTGCCACCCCCCTCTCTCTCCTGCTGCCAGGAGTCCTTTTGCTCCACTCAGCTCCTCTGCAGGAGGCTGGTGGTCCCATCCTGACCACCAGCTCCTTGGCAGCCTCCGCGCTGCCCACAGCCACGGCCCCTTTCATCTTGCGCTCCTTCCCAAATGCCTGGTGACACCCGATGCTGCCGTGGCACCTCCAGCCACCTGCCCCAACACCAAATGGACTCCCCAAGACCCTGCAACCCACTGTGGGTTGACCTACACCCCCTGAGCTGCCTGCCGGCCGGTGTCTCCCTTAAGAGAGTAGACTCTTAAGAGAGTACACCCGTGCCCACCGACGAGCCCAGCAGAGGCTCCCTTGGCAAGTGCCCATGGGGTACCCTTACACCCCCAGAGTAACTGGCTTTTTGCTGAAGGACTCGGACCATAGCAGAGATGGCTGGTGCATTATTTCTTCCCTACGGCTAGCGTGCCCATGTCGCGGTGGGCTGGTGTCCACCAGCTGGCAGGGCTAGACCTAGCCTTTTTAGGGCTTGGCCTTAGGTTGGCACAAGACCTGCAGTGAAACCGCTAGGATCCCACATTCGCATTGCGCCAGTGCCGTGGACAGCTGCAAGGAGAGGCAGGAGGGACTCGGTGTCCCTCTGTACAGCCCACCAGCATGCGATGGTGGGGCAGCCACATGCCTTGACGGGTGCTGCTCTCCTGCTCCCCTCGTGGGTGAGCCTGCGCGGGGGAGCAGTGGGGAGCAAGGCAAGGGGAAAGAAAGGCTCACACCTGAAGCATGAGCCCATCCTGGTTATTCAAAATATTTTGACATGTTGGCTTTTTTCAGGCAGCTTTTCTGCCAGATCGACGGCCATCTGTCCTCCCGCAGCCTCTGTGCAACCGGCACGAGCAAGGGCAGCCCTGCACGCGATGCGCATGGGATGCGTACCCAGCCCAGGCGCCGCGAGGGACCGTCCCGCTCTCCCAGCTCACCCATTTCCAGCACGGGAGACTGTGCCTGGCTAGGGGAGGAGGCTCTCATGATGCAGCTCTCCTGGCTGATTTCTCCTGGGCCTGCGAGGTCTGATCTAGGGCCAGGCAGAGGTTTTGGGCTCTGTCTTGCTCCTGCTGTTGAGCGGAGCTCTTAATAAAACTCAGCTGTCGATGTGCCTGGAGCAGTGAGATCCTGGGACTGAGTCTTCTTCCTGGTCACTCCGGGAGACCCCTCGGGCTCCCTGTGGGTTGTTCAGGCAGGGCTCTACCTACCCCTACTCCTGAAATACCCCTTGCTCTGCCCAAGTGCCCTCCCAGCCAGCTGAGCCAGGTGCCAGGGCTCATCGGGCAGAAAAGAGGTAGCGGTGCCTGCCCCGGCTTCGTGTCCCATCCGTGGCAGCACAGCACCTCGCCTGCACCTGAGGGTCTTGGCTTAGCCAAGAGGTGGGCTCAGAGGCCAACCTCACGGCACCACCCCCCCTTCACCAGCTGAGCAGATGGGCTGCATCAGACCCCCGCAATCCCTCATCTCCTCAGACATGTTTATTATCAACACCTGTCTGGAGAGAAAGTGGTTTGTGTCAGCTGGGGTGCAGAGAGAAGAAGAGGAACTGCTGAGAGGGATGCCTGGGGCAGCGGAGCGGTTAAGGGCTCCCCTTGTCTCCTGTGTCCCCCCAGCACTGGGCTGGCAGTCCCTGCGCCGCTGGCGCCTGCTGTTGGGCTGGAGCAAGCAGCTGGGAAGGGGATGGCACGGCTGACTTGGAGCAGTTGTCACTGCAGCCCTGGGATGCTGTGGGCTTGGTGTGCCTGCTCTTGCAAGGCGTTTGATGGGCCCTCTTCACAGAGATGTGCCTCTCTGACACAGCACTATGACCGATATCATTATCTAGTGCAGCCCCCCGGAGCCTCAGAAATGGCCAGTGGCAGGGGGAGGGCAAGGGAGGCCAGGGAGCTGCTTCGACCCTCACCTTTGCTAAAAGACCCCGAGTGCTTCAGAGGAGAGATGCTGAAAGCATCCTAATGCCGAACTTGAGCCTGCAGCACAAGGAGGAAACACAGAATACCACACTTGGGCAGTGCAGATGGAAAATGAAGCAGCATGTTAATCGTAAGCCTCAGAGAGTGGATGAATAGTGAATATGCAGCATAGTTCTCTGCAGCTTGGTCCAGGGCTAGTCCCTTCAGTGTCTGGAGGACCTCAGAGCCGAACTCGGCTCCATCTCTGGCATTTTCCTTGGGTGCTCAGTGGTCATCCTCAGTCACACTCACTCACGTGTTTGCTCTCTGGTGGCCTTGCAATGTGGAAAATTTCTATGAGGAACCTGCCAATGCCTTTCCTTGAGCCAAGTTCAAAGTGGATCAGAGATGCCCAGAAGCGCTGGACAAAGTTTAAGGTTAAACCACTGCAGCAGGGGCCACATCTCCTGGAGGCTGCAGGACATCCTGCAGTCCATGGAGCAGTGGTGGCAGGACCGAGTGAACTCTTCTAGGAAAGACAGCCAGACACAGCTTGGTCCTTGTCCAAGGGCCTCTCCAGCAGGCTGCAAGCCAAACCCGTGGGATGGCAGCCTGCAGAAGAGCAAGGTGGCCTGAGTGCCATCAAGAGATGAAGGCGTTTGGCAGGAGGAAACCTCTTCCCAGCCCCGAAAGCGATGCCCAGAAAGCGTGTGCTCACACACAGACAGTCTCTACCTTGCAGCCCACCTGGGATTACAAATCAACCTACCCTGTTGGAGCGGGAGGCTGCGTAGCATTTGCTAGTTTTTGGTGACCTCTAGAGGAAGCTGCTCTGCTCTGGCTCTGCCGGCTTGATTGCAGGAACCAGGCCACCAGCCTTCGCAGGCCCTTGCATTTCCCCCCATCCCTGTCCTGGGCTCAGTCACTCATGCCTCTGCCCCAAGTCTCTCCCAAAAAAGCATCCAGGCCAGCTTGGAGGATGTCAGAGGGACAGACGCCCCCAGCGTGAGTGCCAGGGGCTGATGCCATGTCTGCTGTTTGCATGCATCCAGCTTTGCCTCCTCAGTCCTCAGCTCTTGATTTGCTTTTGTTCTTTAGCATAAAAGGGCTTGTTAGTCCCTGATATTTTCTCCCTGCGATGGTACTTAGACACTATAAAATAGGCTCTTTATTGTCTTCTAGCTGAGCTAAATGCTCTGATCGTCTTACACACTTGCTGCCTCCCAGCGCTTGGGGTTTCCTCTGGCTGCGAGCCAGAGGCTCCTTCCTGGCGTCTCTGCGGTAACAGTGCCTCTTCCCTAAACCCCTTGCCTCTTCAGGCGCTGGGGTGGTGCCCAGAGACACTTTGTCGGTGCAAAACTCTCTCTTTGCTCCCTCTGCGCTGCTGCAGGGGTGGCCTGTGCACCAGGGAGGCTGCTGCAGGCTGCTCCCTCCAGCTGGGCATGGCTGGGGATGGATGGCAGGGACCCAAATTGCACTGCTGGGCAAGGAAGGGGACGCAGAGCTGATGGCTCCCATGGTTGCAAGAGCACGCCAGGAGGCTGGCGATGCTGGAGCCAGCCCGGCGGCTGTCCCCACCTCTTCCACATCGTGCCCAGGCTGCTCCCCCTGTGCTCAGCTGATGTCCCTTCCCTCCCCGGCTGTGCCCCGCAGGTAGAGCTGTCGGACGGGACGTCACACACCATCACGGACGCCTACGCTGGCAAGGAGTACATCATCCAGGTGGCAGCCAAAGACAACGACATCGGCACGTGGAGCGACTGGAGCGTGGCGGTCCATGCCACCCCCTGGACGGAGGAGCCCAAGCACCTCACCACCGAAGCCCAGCTCACAGGTGAGCACCTGGCGGGCAGCACTGGCCCTGTGCAGACACCCTGCACCTACAGGGAGGGAACCCAGGAGTCCAGGCTCTTTGCACCCCCTGTTTCCAAGCTCCACAGCCCCCAAACCCCACCTCTGAGCAGACTAGAGCCCCCTCCCCTCACGTGGGGCTGTGCAGGGAACCTAGGAGTCCTATCCTTCCTTTGCCTCCCCTGTCTTTGGGGGTCACATTTCTAGCCTTCCCAGATGATGAAAACGCAGCCCTGTGCCCACCCCTGGCCCCTGTTCACAGCCTGGGAGGGAGCTGCAGGTTCAGACGGGAGATGCATGCCGTGTCGCGGGCTCTCCACACACTTTGACAGCAGCATCATATCTCTTGGATGCTTGGTCCCCAGCCGGTGAGATCCCCCATCCCACCCCATCCCCTAGCTGGTTCACGGCCCTTCACCTCGCAGCTCCACCTCCCCATGCCCCTGGCGGCCGGTGCAACCGTGGCCCGAGGGCTGCTGACTCAGCTCTCCTGGCTCTGGCATCCCACTCTCCGGGATGCTCTAAGTGCGCCGCCGAAGATTGGGATTTATTATTATTCACTGGAGCGCTGGCCCCCTCCAGCCCTCCCTCTTCCAGGCCTACCCCCCTCCACACCTCCGACCCCGCACAATGGCTCGGAGCGATGCCAATTAGAAATAAAAGCCACAAAGTTAACAAGCCTCTGTTTCTAGGAAAGAGCTGGGACCGTGTCCAAATGCACGTTATCAGCCCTTGGTTTCCCAGAAGGACTGGGGTGGACCTGCACTGGTTGCCCCAGCTGGCACTGGCTGCTGGGAGGCTGGGAAACACTGGTGCGCAGAGCAGATCACGGCAGCTTGTGAAGCGCCGGGAGCGTTTCCAAGCCCTCTGTGTCAGGGCCACGCATGTGCGTGTGCAAGCACGCACCCTTTGGCTGGCCAGATGTGCACATGGGGAGGGAGCGCGAGCCCCGCCAGGGCTGTGCGTGCAGACCCCACACGTGTCTGCATAAGTCGTGTGCCGCTGGCTCCATGCACGCACCTCAGCAGGCCCTTGCAACGCTCCCCGTGCGTGGAGGACGTGGGTCCCAGCCCCACTCCTGCAGGTGTCGGGGTGGGAGATGCAGGTGCTTCCGATACGGAGACCTGCCCTGAAGAAAGAGCACCCACCAGGGTACTCACAGGCTTCGGCAGCACCAGGGATTTGCAAGCCCTCATGCAGATAAACCCCCCGAGCCCCACCAGCACAAACAAGGGTGCAATCACACGCACCCGACACAAGCCCCTGCTGAAGCCAGCGTTAGCATCAAGGTTTCCGTGCTCACCCCTCCGCCACACAGCTAGCCTGTCCCAAGGCCGCGTGCTCACCTTCGCCATCCTCTCTCCCTCCTGCAGAGACGACGAGTGCCAGCACCTCCTCTTTCGTGCCGCCCCCCACCACCAAGATCTGTGACAAGGGGGCCGTAGTGGGCAGCGGGGCCGTGGCAGTGTGTTGGACAGCTGGACTGGTCTTGGCTGCCTATGGTGTCCTCTTTATTTAGTGAGTATTCCCCAAATTAGCAGCACGAGAAGCGGGATGTGGATGCTGGGTGAAGGACAGGGCATGAAGAGCCCACGGGCTCTAGCTTGGGTTGGAAAAGGGGCATTTCTGCCAAGCGTCATGTGAACGGCATTGAGACCAAGCCATTTGGGTTTGCTTGCAGTTCTTTGTGTTCATTCCAAATTTGGCAAATCAGGCATTCTGGTGAGGTCTCAAAATGGCTTTTCAAACATTGCCCACAAAGCCTTCTCTGATGGGGAGCTGGTTTTCGATGCTTCGTTCTCTGGAAACCTCCTCCCTCCCCCGGTACTGATTTTCTGAAAAAAGAAATCACCAACAAATCAAAGGCCTTTTCATAGTGACAGAAGCGAAACCATCTGAAAGGAGAAATTCAAAAGCTGTGTTTCCAAAATGTTCTTGGCTGGGTTTGATGAAGCTGGCAGCTTGGAGACCCCCAAAATGCCCATGCTAGCTGGGGGGGGTTCAATCCTGGCAGCAGCCGCATGAGTCACTTCGGGAGTAAATGACCCGCCACTGCTCCCTGCCCGGAGAGCACCTACCGCTGCCGGGTGCCCCACGGGGATGGAGGGCAGGCTCTGGCCGTGGGAGGAGGCGGTGGAGGTGACAGGGTCGGGCGCATCGGTCCTGGGGAGGGATGAGCTTCCCGTCCGAAGGGTAACAGCAGCCCTGCTGCCGCTTGGCTTGGTGGCTGGACACGGCAGAGCCCACAGCAGGGCTGGTGACCCCTCTTCTCCCCTCTTGCAGATCCCCGTCCGTCACCGCCCAGCAGAGACAACGTCCCACCACCCGCCACCGCCACCGCCGCCACCACCACCGCCCTCCGCCCCGCTGCCCCCTCCCACCCCGGTTGGAGTCTCTTTATCTCTTCGATTTTGCACACGTTGAGGACGTATCACGCTTCTCGCCATCGCTCCGGAGGAGGACGGAGCTGCCGCCGCGCCGCGGGGACCTGCTCACCCCTCCCTGCCTCCCAGCCACGGCGCAGCCCCAAACCTCTCCGGACCGAGACCGAGGGAACGCACTTGCCCCTTTCCCTGCCGCCCTTCCCCTCGGTGCCCGCCGCGGACAAGCACCCCCGGGCCCCGTCCGCCCCTTCCCCAGGGTGCAAGGAGCGAGGCTGGGCGCCGCGTCGCCGCCGAGGAGCCGGGCCCTGAGCCCTGAGCCGGGCAGCCAGCGCGCAGGGAGCTAACCCGCCGCACCGAGGACGTGCCCGCCGCCGGGACCCGGGTGGCAACGGCGCATCTGGAAAAGGGGCCGGGAAAATGGGGTGGGGAGGGGGGTCACCCAAGGACTGAACTCACTTCCCCGAGCTCTCGAGCGCATGGAAAAGCTGAAGGGGTGCACGGGTGGGGGGGTTCGGTCCCCCTCCACGTGCCCGGAGCAGGAAATAACCGGCGACTGTCACAAGTGCGGCGGGGAGTAGGGGGGCTGGCTCTGTTCGAAGAGGAAAAGGAGTTTAAACAGCGATAAAAAGCCAGGTCCTGTCCCCGCCCTGCCGGCTCCTCGCCGCAGCTGTCCGAACGGGAGAGCATCCCGGAGCTTCGTCCTCCGACCTCGCCGCCCCAAAAACATCGCGGAGGAGCCTTCGCCAGCCCCGTTCCCCCCTCCCACCGCCACCCTTTAACCACATCGGATACGGGGAGTCGCCTCCATTGACGTCTTTGTCTTATCCTCGAACAAAATCAGAGTAGTTCTGCTGTTCCCACTCGAGCTGGAGCCCCGCAGCCCCCCGGCCGCCCCCAGCCCCTGCTCTGCTCTCCTCCCCATCCTGCCCCAGGCCCTGTTTTGTAAAGACAGCTCCTCTTGTCCCTGCCCGGATCCAAGCGCAGTATTTAATACCGTACGTCCTAGTATTCCAACTGTTGACATGCTGTATTTGAATTTTTTATAGATGTATATATATAAAAAAAAAAGAAAAAAATTAACAAAAAAAAAACCCCACGCACACAGGCAGACACACGCGCACACACACATGCACACACACACACATGCACACACACACACACGCACACCAGGAGAGACCGTCTTCATTAAATGATCATTTCATGACCACTGACAGCCCTGGGGAGTTATTTCACCTCCAACTTGAGCGGGTGGGTTTGGCTGCCCACTGCTGGGCTCGGTCCTGGCTGTGAGGGGAAGGACACGGGGACAGTCATGTCGGCACCCCGAGCGGCCTGAGCCCACAGCGTCACCTCCCAGGTGGGTGGTGGAGACCCAACAGTGGCCTCCAGAGCAGCCCGAGAAGGTCCAGGATATTTGCTCGGGTGGCCCCAATCCCTGGAAATCCCCATGGTGCTATGTCAAGCAGGTGGCTAGGTGCCCCAGCATATGTCCCTATTCTCAGCTTTTGGGGACCGGATGTCCCCATCTCCCTGGGCTCTGGCTGCCCCCTGGCACCTCTGCCGGAGGTGGAAGGGCGGAGACCTGGCACTGTGTCCTGCAGGCAGGAGGCAGCCCTGGGACCGACAGAAGAGGAGACATAGTGCCAATTAATGCACTTTCCTTGTCTGATTAATAATTTCATGTCAAAAGAATGGCGTTAGCCCAGATGCTTTGAATTAAACTTTCATCAAGGGCGTCCCGAGGAAGGGCAGGACTCATCAAGCACTGGCGCAGCTGCAGCTTGCACTGGTGGTTCGGGCTCAGGAGCGTGACACAGGACAACGGGGTCTGCCCCAGCTCGCCCCGAGCGCTGCAACCCGTGGGCAAGGGCTGTGCCTCAGTTTCCCTCCCCAGCCCCTCTTGGCTGGCGTATTCAATGGTATTCGATGCTTTTCCACGTGAGCTCCCTGGGCAAGCTGTCACCGGTTCGAGGCTGCTGAGGCCAGGGACGGGCACCAGCCGTGGCTGAGACCACAGCAGGGACCAGCTCCCACAGCCGCCAGTGTAGACCCTTTCCCTCCCGCTGCCTTACAGAGATGCTGTTCAGCTCAAGGGAAAAAAGAGCCTGGTCTTAAAGAGCCTCCAGTGACCCCAGCAGTGTCCCCACGAGCTGCGGGGGAGAGCAGAGCTGTATCTGCAAAGAGTTTTGTGCATGGCACAAAGTGCAAAGGTGCGGGGCCCTCGCAGGATGCGCTCCAGCACATCCGAGAAGAGCAGACACTTGAGACGCCTGAAGTCTCTCACTATCCTGACAACAGTTTTCCTGCCTGTTTTTTTCCCAAGGAGATGCAACCTTTGTGCCCAGCTAGTCCAAGTTTAGGGCATACCATAAGTCCCTTTTCGTTCCTATCTCTCCAAGCCTGCTGAGGAGGGATAGGAAGGGAGCAGCCAGTTTATAGCCGCCCTTTTTCTGTGTGCCCCCCTTGCCAGGATTTGCCTTTCACATTCAGAGACTCCTGACCCACGAGGCTCCTTATGCCTCGTGCCTTCCAAGAGCCCCCTCCCTGGATGGACGGATGGACGGGAAATAGCCACGGCACTGGCTATGCAAAGCCTGAAGGCAGCCTGAGGCCGCTCGCTGCGGTTTCTGCCAGGCTGGCGGCTGTCTCGCACGAGAGCGCAGCCCCGCTCAGCCCTGCATCCGGCTCAGACAGCGCTGGCAGCGGCGCTGCCCCTCACGCTGGCTCGGTTCACTGGTTAATGTCCCATTACCAGACAACATGCCTCCATCATTTATTAATGTTTCATTAGTGTTAAAAACATCTGGTAATTAATTATGCACTAATTACGGATTCACAGCGTTAAAAGCCAGGGTAATCTACCATAGCAAATGGCTCTTTGGGGCGGCGGGGAGGGAAGGGACATCTAGCACGGAAGAAAATGTCAGGCCCAGCCCTGGCCTGGGGGAAGCATCCCAGACAAACAGATTACCTTCATTTTCGCCGGAGGTTTTCCAGCCAGATCCGTGAGGCTGGCTAGAAATGAGCTGGAGGTGCGCTGGCTTGCAAAGAACGAACCTGCCCCTCTCGAGCCATTCCAGGGAGCCGGGGAGAGGTGCTCCGGGTGCCAGGCCAGGGACAGCTGTCTAAAAAGCCAGCCAGGAGCGGTGGCTGACACATACAGCCCCGGCCGCTCTCCGTCCCCTGCAGTCAGCACGCCGCCGGCTGCCGGGTCCAGGAAGCTGTTTGTCAGTCCCTCCGCGGTGCCTGTCCGGATTGAGAAGCAGTCCATAAAGCAAGGGGTGTTGTAAACCCCACTCGCAAAGTGCCCCGGCAATATTACGTACAGATGTGCAGAGATGTTGCTAACTTGGGAAGGTCCTGGGGGAGCGTCCTTGCCAAGCAGAAAATCCAGCCACTTAGCAGTATAAATCCATACAGGAAGAAAGAGGGAATTACAGCGCTCAGAGAGACCTGTGCATCATATAACATGAAATCCAATACATCAGCCAGGCGGAATGGGTCCCTACATCTCCCCAGCACATATGTGGCAGTAAATCCCACCTTGGGTGTTGTTTTCGGCTGTTGCTGATGCGCCAGCAGCCTTGCGCTGAGCTCCCAGGGCAGGCAGGCTCCGGCAGGGGGATCAGGAGGAAAGCTGGAAAGTAGGAGCTGTTTCCTGGCTGCGAGACCGCGCGGGAAGCAGACAGCCCTGTTGCTTGAAGAACAGGCTGAGCAGCAGAGCAGCCCAGGAGGGGCCCGAGCCTGGCAGGTTCACAGCTCGTCATCCCTCGCAGGCCCTTGGAAAAAGCCCTACAGCTTTACCAGCTCATCAGCCCTTTTAATCAGGAGGCAAATCACAGCCTCCCACCCCTGCCCTGTGCAGGGCTGCCCTGAGGCCACCTGGTTTCAGAGGCCAAGGCGGTAGCTGCCCTAGAGACATCCTGGATGCTGAGCTCCTGGGGATGGGGCTCTGCCATGATCTGGTCCAGCATCACCTGCATCCGCGTACCTTTATCTGCATCCTTACACCCCTGGTTCTAACTTAAAACCATCCTGCTCCAGTGTCCAGCTGCTGGGTCTCATTAACCTGGGGTTAATGCTGGGTCTCTTTTTTCATTGGACTTAAATCATCCCCTAAACCTCTTCATCAGGCCGAGAGGTTTTGCAGCCTGGTGTTTCTCTCTTCGCAACATCCCTTCAGTCACTCTTTCAGGTGTCTCTGAGCCTCTGAGCCATCTCGATTCCTCCTCCTCACAGCAGGCACCAACAGGGATCTCATCCTCCCAACCCCAGCTGTCAGAGAAGCTCCCTGCTCCCACACCAGCCTCCCGGTACACCCTTCCAGTGACTGCCTGTGCCCTGGGGAGGCAGCGGGGCTGCGTCAGTCAGTGGCTGGACAAGCAGGCCCAGCACAGCTTTCCCATCACCCACCCATTCCTGATTCCCTGCGTGAATTTCCCCCGTGGACAAAAATTTACTGTGCAGAGAGTAAGACAGCTCTGCCTTTCTGCCTGAATGGACATCAGCATAGGCCCAGCCTCTCCAGAGCTATTTTCTGTCCCCTGTGGTTTTTTTTTTGCGGTTGGCAGGGAAGAGACTGGATAAAGCTTTAACTTTGGTGCAAGGCAAATTGCTGGAAGGCTGAGCAAAGCAGCAGACCTGTGAGCCCCAAGGTGATGGCAAGCCACTGTGTTGCTTCATCTGCAACAAATCAGGTGAACCTTACTGAGCTGTCACGCTTCGATGGGGCACCATGCTTTGGTGGATAAAGCGGGAGCAGCAGGCACAGTGCCATGCACTGCAACTCCAGCAGGGCATTAGGCAGTCCCAGGTGCTAGCGGAGATCAGGGGGATGTGAACACAGGCCCCACTGCCAAGTGAGCAAAGCCAGACCTGGAGCACAAGCACATCATGCCGAGCTGGCCAAAAAGCTAGGAGGGCTCCACTGGGTCAGCTGGTGCAGGAGCGCTACTGCTTCTTTGCACAAGGCTGGATCTGATCCCCAAGGGACAGAAGTTCCCTGTCGCAGCATCAGGGAGAGGCAAGAGGGGGAGGCAAGAGGGCAGCAGGAGCCGGCAGAAGGATGATGCCCAGGATGAGACAGCAAAGAGCAGCATCTGCAAGGGGCAAGAATGCAAATGGAGTCAGCTTGACGTAGATGACCCTGGACTCCCCAAGACCCCACTCTCCCTCTCTGTAATGGTCCAGAAAAATACAAGAGCCTCCCTAAACCACTGGGGAATTGTTCAGTATGTTTCTAGGTCCCATGTACCGACAAAGACGTAACGCTGCGTGCCCTTGACAGACCGTAGTCTTCCTTACGTCCTTTTCTTCCTTAATTGCAAGAGGGTGGCACTGGGGATGGCTCAGGTTCCCTAGGGATCCCAAGAGCCCTGGCATCCTCCCTCCACTGCAGGGCCAAGAATTCTGGCAGTGGAAGGTGACAGACCATCAGAGTAGGCTGCCACGGATAGCCTTTGACTACCTTATTCCTTGGGGTCTTCAGATCAGAGCTGGAAACCTCTCCAGAAGAGGCTTTCTGTTGTTTGAAGAGCCCCAAGGGATGACTCTCCTCCTCATCTCCTCTACCCTGGATGGCTCAGCCTCTACCCCAGCATTGTGCCCATGGTCCCCAGATACCGCCATCCACATCCTCATGCCCTCTCTCCCCTTCACACCACCTCTGGCACCTCTCCGCCCCTCAATGGCACTATGGGCAGACAGGTACTACCTGTCGATGCCTCCTCACATCCCCAGCACCCATCCAGCATGGGTGCTGCAACCTCCCTGCCGACCTCCTCCCCTGCTCCAGCCTCTGCTGGCTGCCTTCTCCAGCCGGGACTACCTGCATGGGCCATCTGGGAGCTCCGAATGGCCTCCAAGCCTAGTTTCCCAAAGGTGTTTCACCTGGCAGCTTGGACACTGAGTCAAGGACCTTTGCTGTGCCCCGGGGGTGTGTCCACAACGCATACGGCTGGGGCATCCTTCTGTGCAAGAAGCATGACGTAGCACAGTTTGGCAGCAGTGATCATGTATGCAGGGTCCAATCCAATCTCCAGTACTAGGCGTTTTCATATGCCATCTCACTCTTTTCCTGAATCCCTGACTTTCAGTCACACGCTGGAGCTCGCAGCACCTTAAACCTCCCAACATGCACAAACAGTAGCCGAGCACAGCTTGAGCAACTCAGCTGCAGCACGCAGACCAGACCACACTAGGGTCCCCTAATAAGCAATTGACTCTTTTTTCTCCCCTTCAAGAAAAAGCCAAGCATTAATTTGGCTTCTGCCACTCTGTTTATCTAATAGCATCTCTGATTGATTGTCTTATTTATAACCCAGATCCGGTGTCTGGGCTGCTCACGGAGACAGAGTGATTGATGGAAAGAAGACAGCCGGGAGAGGATTTAATGGAGCTGTGCGGCTGAGCAGCAGAGCAGCGGCTTAGGCATGAAATGAAAGCGTCTCCCAGAAGTCTGGGCTCCTTTTCTTGCTTTGTGCACAGTTCCTGAGAAAGCTGCTGGGTGCTGCTAGGTGCCGGGAGAAAGCTGCATGCTTTCTGCATTCTGCCAGGCTGTCAGTGACTGCATTCAGATCTACTTCGGCAGCCTGGCGGAGGACACGCCAAGGGGACACAGCCAAAAGGGACTAGACAGAAGGCTCCAAATAGTCTCTGGGAAGTTTCCTCACCTTCAGGATGGAAACAGTGGTTCAAAGGTGTGAGAACAGCCTGCCCCTGTGCAGCGTCCAGCCTGGCTGCCAAGGCCCTTGTCTGGCAAGCTGGGAATCAACTCCCGGCAGCATCAGATGGTGCAGTGAGAGGAGCATTTCCCATGGGTGAGGAAATGCTGCCAGGTGAGGTCTTGTCTTTCTGCAGGCTGGCAGCATCTTCCAGAGGTTCCAGTTTTGCCCCAGGCCAGACTGGGAATTTCTCAGGAGAGGTTTCCTCTTCTCTGACACACTCAGTGGACAGAAACCCCAGCAGAGTCAAGGACCCACTTGTGATTCACCCCACGGAGACTGTCATCGCCGTAAAGCACCAGCAGACAGGGGAGGACCCGCAGTCCTAGGAGGTCACATTACATTATGCAGGGTCACAGGGGGATGCATGCTAGCTGGACACAGCCCAAGCCTGCAGCCTGCAGCCTAACCACAGAGCAGCCTGACCCGTCTCCTCCAGGCTGGTTTGTAATCAGGAGATGGCTGACAACTCCAAGTCCCAGAGAAGACATTTAGCTTTGATCCGAGCCAAAAGTAAACCCTCATCTTGTCCATAAAGATCAGTTTGGAAAAAACCATATTGGTTCAGTCAAAATATTTCATTCCTGTTTAATAGTCTTTATTTTACGTCCGATTGTAACAGATAATCTAAGACAAGTTTAGAGCGAAGCCAAACACAAAGTTGTTTCATTATGAAAGATCCCAGCAGCCAGCTTCAACACAGCCAAACCCCACTCCCTTCCTTGTTTTTTGTTTTTCTTCCCGTCTTTTCACATCTGAAACTTTAGCAGACCAAAGTGACTTTACGGATATTGTAGTTGCAGTAGACCTGAACTCTGGAATGAAAAACAGCTTGTAGATGGTTCTCCCACCCAGCCAGCGCTCAATGTGTTTGTGGTCCCACCACCTCTGCCCAGCAAACTCTGCTCATTACCTTATTGTGGAGATGTATCGCTTCCTGGAGAAATCTCCCTCCGCCTCTTGCCCCTGTATTTCCCCTTGGAAAAGCACATAACCCCTTAGTAGCCACCAGCCTAGGCTTTCAGGGTGGGCAGTGTTCTCCCACATGCTTGCACTGGTGCTCTCTGGTTGCTGCTCTCTGTCAGCGTGGCAGCTGGTATGGTGCAGGTCATTCCTGAAACTCAAACCCAGGCCACAGGGCGTTAGCGGACTGGTGTGTGTGCCCTTCTGGGGTTGCCCGCCAGGGCCAGAGTGGTCCATGCTCCTCCATTCTCCACTCTGCAGCCTTGCCATGCGCCTCGGGCTGCGGGGGGGAGGAAAGGGCCAAGATGGGGTGATCTTTGCAGGATGTTAGAAGAGGCCGTGATGGAGGGGCCTCCGAGCAGAGGGAGCGGAAATGGCCTTTGATGTGGAAGCTCTCCTTTCACAAACACAATGAGTTGCAGAGGAGTTTTATAAACATGGCTATTGTTGTTCCATCCCTTTGGTGGGAACAGATGGTCCGAGCTTTCTGTTCATCCCCCCCTGCTCTTCCCTCACCCCCCACCCCCATTAATAAAGCCCCAGCTATTTCAGCACTGCTAAGGTTTTCCCAAGGGGGATCAATAAATAAATGTAATAACAACAAAGGGGCCCACGCAGACGAGATTTTGTTACAAAGAGGCCTCATCCCCCCCTCCTCCTTTCCGGGCCAGAGTCATCACGCACAGGCACTTCAGCCGCTTCGGGGAGAAGTTTCCCCATCAACACTGTCTGCAGGAAGCAGGGATGGGATTGTCCTACCATATGAGGCAGGCACCACTTATAAGTCCCTATCCTCCAGTCAGGGAGGGCAGCACATGATGTTGGTGGCCACCCCACTCCCTAGGCCATTGGACCCTCACGGCATGTGGTTCCCAGCCCCCCATGGACTTCGCCTTCCTCTTAGAAAGTAACCAGGTGCCAATACAGCCTCACAAAGTTCATCCACCAGTCCCAGGGGTGTGACAGGCAGGTACCCTATCCTTCCAAGATTTCCCAGCCAAGTAGTTGTTCTGTATCCTTTCCCAGCTTGATCTAACCTGTCTGGTATGAGTAACCTGAGGGCACACTCAGGAGCAGGCATCCAGGCAGCTGGGCTCCAGCTTGGCTTAGCCTGTGTCTTGCTGCTGCCTGATACTGGACAAGGCCATTTTCCATCCCGCTAAAAGGCAGTGGTGTCCCTGACTTGCTCCTCAATGGTCCAGTGAGGTTTTATGCAGGGCTGGGAGCAAGGCACCTGTAGAGACTAAATCAGGACAGAGCAGTTGGCAGATGTGTGGAAACCTCCTGCAAAGCACAGCCCTTCCAAACACTGCCCATGGGGGTGAAGATCTGTTTTCTTCAAGATGATCAGTGGGGTCTAAACATGGCCATGGTGTCTCACGAGGCTCTGAACATCAGAAAAGCATGTTCAGGCACTTCAGTGAGCAGGGCTTGGGCACTTATCTGGGGAAGGGGGGGGAACAGTTCAGTGGAGATTCTCCAAGACTCTAATTTGCTGAGGAAGAGGCTGAACCTAGAGTAACTGCTGTGGGCGGGGACTGAAGGACGCTGCCTGCACTTTGGCAGTGTGCAAGAGGGGATGAGCAGAGGGCTTGGTCCAAACCAAAGCACACCATCAGAGGGCTCTCCGAGCCCTGCTGCCGCGTCCCTTCTCCATGCAAGCGTCCAGCAGCCATTGGCCAACCTCCTCCCCAGCTGCTCGCTGACATTCGGTCAGGAAGGGATGTTGTTTTTATCGGAGCAGAACTTCTGCAGCTGGGGGTCAATGAGACGAAACGTGTCTCACACACACACCACCATCTCTAGCCCAGTTCCCCCTCCAAGCCACGCTGGGAATCTCCTCCTTTCCCCAACCCCTCACCCATAAAAAAATTAAAACTCCTGATATCATCTCACATAAATGTGGATTTCAGGCCCCATCAGTCAGCAGACACATCCCACAATCTGTGCTGGCTCCAGACAGCTGGAGGGGTTTGCTGGAGGACCAGAATGACTTCATACTGCCTCCCACGAACAGGGTTACCCAAAGTGCTTGGCGGGGGGGAGGAGCTGCAGGGTGGGAGAGCTCATCCCCATCCCAATAGCACGGCCCATTCGCTTCCTCAGCCAGGTGACAATGCCAAACTCTGGACCCACCAGGGCGGGTGTTGGTCAAGAGAACGGTCCCGAGTGTCAGCCTGTGGCTGAGAGCAAAATGAGCCCTGGGCACAGAGGCTGTCCCCATGGGTGCAAGTGAGGCAGCTGGTCTGGGTTTTAGTGCCTGTGAGGTTTATGAGGGCTGACCTCAGCTCAGTACTGAGTGCCTGGGGCAGGATAAATCCCACTCTGCCTTGGAGTGCAGGTGCATGGGGCTGCCAGAGAGGGGAACAAACTGCAGATGCACATGGGATCTGGCGAGGGGGAGCTGGGGCCAGCGTCGAGCTGTGCGCTGTTTCAGGGTCATCCTTGCATTGGGAAGGGTCCCTCTGTTTGGCAACTGGAGCAGGATTTGGTGAATGCAACAAGACAGGACAGGAGCACCAGAAAAGCCAAAAGGAGGGGAGAACAGAGTGCTTTCACAGGCATTCATCACGCCCAGCCAGAGATGGCCCTTCACCAGGCCGAGCTGGGCCCATTTCGTAACCTAAATGTGACTCCAGGCTCTGCTGGATCTTTCCTTCTCATCACAGCAGCCCCTGGCACTTGGTGTCTATCTCACCTGGCTGTACCTCCATCTCTGAAGGTCTAGCAGAGTCCTAGCCCAACCAGGGTCCCAGCCCCATCCACCAGCAGAAGGAAAGGTGGAAGCAAAGTCAAATACACCTCATTCCTGAGGTTAGCATCCTGGGCTGGGGCTGGCTCTGTCCGACCCATCACAGATCCCTCTGACTGATGCTCCTTAGCCATCTTTCGGAGGGAGAGATTTGCCAAAGGAGAAAAAAAAAATCTCTTGGGCCCACTAGCGAGTGTCCCAGGGTGCATTTGGTCAGAGATGGGGAAATGCTAGGGTGATGCTCTGGCCTTGCCCTCTCCAGCTGGGGCTCAAAAATCAACCTGAGGTGGGACATCAGTGTGCTTGTTGGCTGTGGTACAGAGCCCGCAGAGCCCAGAGCAGGCTCCAGAGTCCCCTGCATTGCTCTCCAGATGCTCTTGGCAAGAGCTGCCCACACACAGCCAACTGTGGAGATGCCCAAGGGTGCAGAAAGACCTGCACTGTGTGCTGGTGGATATGCCACAGGGCACCTAGAGGAGACTTATGTCCTTCTGGAGGACCATGTGGGTCTGCTGGGATCTTCTTAGCACCATAACTGGCATCAGTGTGCGTGTATTCGTAGCTGTGTGAATCTCACGCTGAACCTACCCCTGATTTAAGTTCCACCAAAGGTTCCACTCCTAGCCACAATAGTAAAGAAAACAGATAGGGTCTGGAGAGATCATCTAGTCCATCCTGCCGCTGCCACCCCAGCCGCTTGGTCTCATCACCCAGGTGGCATGAAAGAAACTGTCCCAACTGCCTAGGTTCAGGGTGCCAGTAAAGTCCTCAAGCATGGGGGGGTCCCTTCCCTTCCTCGAATGCCAGGAGACAGTTGAGATCTGTGCTGGGAGAGGTGCACAGGGTAGGATGCAGCCTGCGACCCTGCAGGAAGGCCTCCCTCCAGGCAGTGGGTCCCCACTGAGCTGGGATGTGGGGAGCAGCTGGGAGCAGGTGTTAACTGTTGGGCTGGCAGGGGGCTTCCCTGTGCTTTGTAAGAGCAATGGGGAATTGCAGTCCATACCCCACATTCCCTGTTTCATGTAGCGCTGATTTGGATCCCTGCCTCAGAAGCCTGGCAGGGGGTTAAGAGCCTTACTCCGAGTGAATTATAATGATATTTTAAATAAAATAATATAAAGCAGGTGGTTGAGATTGAAGGTGGATAAACGCCCAGCACACAGCACCTGACTGAAGCCAAGTGTGAGTCTAGTTTTGGGCCCTTTGAAGTCAGTGTGCCTTTGTGCTGTCAGTGGGTTTAGGGATCAAACCCTCTGTGCGTGCCTCCCACCACCACTCTCGTAATTTATAGATGTGCAAGGCTATCCCAAAGCCTCTGTTGTGAACAGTCAGCATCAGCCCTGTCCAGCTGGCCTGGTTGTGTTTGCTTCCCATGAGTAGCAGTGTAGGAACACCTTACAGCACAAATTGCCCCCAAAAGCAAACTTAACGCTTGATGTCCAAATCACCTCTCGTGGACTTCCTGGAACCCTCAGCAGCACGACAGCACCCTCAGTCATAGGTACTCCATCCCTGTATCACATTACCTGTCCCGCTCGACAGGCAACCCATTGACTAATAAATGTGCACGCACTTTAATTACAGCGCTGTGAATCCTCCTAGTGCTATTTAGTTGGATAGCTCATCTATTCGAGGAGCTGGAGCAGTACTTATTCAGCTCAGTAGTGCAAGTCTCTGGATTTTCAAGCCTTTAATATTCACTCTGATCTGTTCATAAGTTATTCATAGGGAGTGGGAAATGCTTCACAAGAGAACTTGGTCCAAATTGCAAGCGCTTCTGAGGCATCTTGCAATCTGCTTGCACAGGGAAAGGAGGGGGAAGTAATAAATAAATGATTATTTACAAATTATTTACTTGTCTTCACTAATTTTCATGCTGTTTACCTGGCAGCAGTCTGAAGTCAGGAACAATTAGGAAAGAGTTTCTCCTCACTTATCAGCGGCTGAAAGTTATGCCACAAGGGGGAAGAAAGTCAATGCTGTGGAAGAGCAAGATGGAGCTAGTTCTGGCTGCCAGAATTGGCCAGCTCATTCGATTTCCATGCTCCAGAAAGGCTCACTGTGGACAAGGTCCCAGAGCAGCATAAGCAAGCAACTTCTCCAGCTGCCTTTGCAGAGCTATCCAGCTCCATCCCATCCTGGCAGAAGCTGACCTGCCTCCAGACTGTTCCTCTCTGAATGACATCTGGGCAGGCAGCCAGCAGCCCCAAGAAACACCACACTGTATTGCATCTCCCCGAAATCTGGCAACTCAGGGCAACATCAGTCTGAGACTCTCTTTTCTGCCACAGCTCACCACGATGCACTGAGTCAAGCCCAGGATCTTGTTCCTTATCTTCAAGGCTTGCTGAAGGTCATAAAGTTCCTAAGGCCACTGTGCTCTTCAGGAGAGGGCCGGGTCTTCCCAGGAGGCTGTTCTCTGGTTGAGAGAAGCTAGGGCTCTTTGCAAGGCCCTAGGATGGTCTCTGGTGTGAGCTAGGCAGCAGAGGCAGATGGGACAGGAAGCCTAGCCCATTCTGGCATCAACAGCTCTGGGTCCATGAACATGTGAAAGATGAGCATCACAGCCCATGCTGTGTCGCCCCAAAAAGCATGGGGGAACTCTGCCCCAAGGCAAAGTCACTCAGGCAGACAACAAGGCTACCTGGGCCAGGCAGCAGAACAAGCTGCTGCCCTCCCACTAGTGACCACTTCAGACTCATTACTTCCACCTCCAGCTAGTCTGCCACAGTAAACCAAAGACAGAAAATCATGCTGAAGAGGGATGGGGAGCAGGAAACTTAATGTTCGAAAGACCTTTAGGGAAGGAAAAGAGAGGACAGAATCTAGCAGTGTCAGGACAGCAGGACAGCCTGGGATCTGCAGTGCTGTGGCAGAGCCCTCTGTAATTTACAGCATGGATTTTTGCTCATCTCAGCTCAGCTCCATGTTAGAAGTCAGCAGAAGCCCTCCTAGCTGGACTGATGTGTCCTGTGGATGTTTCCATGCTTCATTCCCCTCCTGTTGTTCAGGGTTAGTGAATTCCTCTCAGATGAGCATTTAGCTCCTGTCTCCTTCCAGGCTGGTCCTGTTAGCACTGGCACTCCTGGCTCCACACTGCATCTGTGCATCTCAGAAAAGGAGCTTAGTGATCACAGCTGGATCATCAGAATAATATGGAGCTTGAAGGAGAACAACAAGGTACTGAAGGAACCAGCAGGATGTCTGGGGACCATTCAAGGCAGAGAAGGCTACACATAATGCCTGTTGGGTGGAGACGGGCATGCAGACTGGCAAATGCCTGTTGAAGCATGAACTTGGACCACTGTTGACTGATGGCAAAGCTCATGTGTGGGCTCAGGGCTTGAATAATGTGGGAGGATAATATAATGTAATCAGGAGCAAAGTGCATGATGAGCACACATCACAGAACAGTAGCTCACAGGATATAGACCAGTACAGTGCATAAGGGACTGATTAAATGTGTAGAAAGGGGAGGCAGCGGTTGGGTTATCCAGATGAAGCCTGCTGGCCAGGTAGACACGATTAGGCAGCACAGAGGGACACGTGGCCATACAGGGGGGAAAGTCCGGTACTAACAAGACCCATCAGCAGCACGTTCCTCAGGCTGACACCCACCTGTGGCATAGCTGCGCTCCGGGGACAAGCAGTGGTATCTGAGCTATCAGGCTCCAGGAGGCTGAGCAAGAACATTTGTACCCAGGGACGGGGTGCTGTGCATGACCTGTTGGAGGGTGAATGCAGGATGCTCGGCCCTGAGTCACGCTTTCTGCAGTATCAGGGAAAGAGAAAATGGTCTGCAGCCCACAGGTCCGTGCCATCTTCTTCAGGGCTGTTCTTCCTCTGTACCCCTCCCTGGTCCCAGCATCCCCTTTTCAGCTGCCCTGCACTTCCCCATGGCCAGGTCTGGGCCCCAAGCTGCTCAGCACTGACTTTCCTCCCTGCAGCCTTCCAGCTCATCGCTTCCTGCAGTTGGCTGGTAAATCGTCTTTGTGCACATAAATCGTCTTTGTGCACATATCTCCCTTGGCCTTATGGAGAGGGAATTTATACCCCTGGCTGAGCTGTCAGAGAGACCTCCAGCTGCCAGGATTGATCATCACGCTCCTATTTCATGACTCAGGTGTGCAGGGCTCTGGTGAAAGCTACCGTTTCTGCTTCCCTGCGGAATCTTGCATGCACAGCTGCTGGCACATGCCTAGGTCCAAATCACTCTGAATCACCTAGGGAGAGTTAATTGCTCTGGTTCTTAATGATCACTGAGATGGGTGCTCAGATGGATGCTCTGGCCAGGGAGCAGAGAGGCAGGAGGGGGTTACAGATTGCGAGCCTCGCGCAAGCTCTGGGTGGTGGGTATCTACATGGTGGGAACTTCCATGCTCCTTGGAGGAGTCCTGGAGCAACCAGAGCAACAGACAGCAGGCAGATGCTTCAGGACTGCTCTCATCCACCCAGTACCCATCTGAGTAAGGAGCAGCGCCTGACAAAAATCTCTTGGAGAAACTCTGACATGGTCACAGGACTCTGAACTTTCTGAGCACAGCCACACTAGTTGACACATGGACCTACTCAAACTGCCCTGAAAATAAAGCCCTCGCTAGCCACTGGCAAGTCAACAGGCAGAATGACCTAGGCTGCGGCAATGCTGTGGCAGTTGAGGTTATTTGCTTGGTCATGCATGTTAGCATAAACACGGACAACAGGTCCAGATGCAGACATCCGCATTTGCAATCCCTCTTGTCATTTGTGTGAGGAAACACTACAGCTGGGGCGGGGAGGCACAGGGAGGAAGATGTGGAAATGCCTGTAGGCTCCTTGGCCCAGCACACGTATGCAAAGGGGACAGGTTTGCAACTGGAATGAGCTGCCCAGCAGCTGGCAGTGGTGTACTCGCTTACACCCGTCTGCAGATCTGCCCCAAACTCCCTCCAGAGCCGGGGTCTCTGGCGCGAGATAAACACTGAGCAAATGCTCTTTTTTCCTGCGACAATAACCCTCTTTAACTTTTCAACTTATCACCTGCACAGAGGTTTATAAAATTTTCAAGCTAATGGCGTCTCCAGTAATGATACTGCAGATGTACATGCTGCACCCTGGGATAAATAAATTATAGGAGGCAGAGTAAATTGCAAGGGGAAGGACAGCAGCTGCAGGCTGGGAAACAGATGGCTTCACTGTTGGCCACAGCTTGGTTTCTGTGCGGGGCTTGTTCACAGGCCTGGCCCTTGTGTGGTAGCTCCGACGACCACCAAAGCACACCTGCGGCTGGTGG
Organism: Struthio camelus; assembly: GCF_040807025.1. NCBI lineage: Eukaryota > Metazoa > Chordata > Aves > Struthioniformes > Struthionidae > Struthio > Struthio camelus. The sequence goes on along the minus strand of NC_090981.1, from coordinate 58,614,191 downwards.
CCAGCGGAGTGGCTGCCGCCTCACAGGCTTCTCTGAGCTGTGCTCTGCTCCACGTGCATGATTCAGCCTGCTGCAGGGCTGGGCACCACCGGGGTGTCCTTGTGCGCAGGTCAGCGTGGGATGCTGGCCTTCACCCTTCTGCTTGCTGGATTTTCGGGCTGGAGAACCCAAGCAGCCTGCAGGAGTGGGTGGGATACTCAGCAGCTTCCTAGAGCGGAGTGGTTGCGCTGGTGCCGCTCATTCCCGCCAGCACCAGCAATGTGGGTCTCAGGGCCAGGAGTGAAATAAGGCCCCATCTGGAGGCTCCTGGCCCCTCTGTGTCCTCCTGTCAGCTCTGAAGCGGCTACTGGGACCTGCTGAGCCCCAGTAACGTCGAGGGGCACAGGGATGAGCCATGGGTGCAGAGGAGCCAGGGGCATGCGGAAAGGCATCCCTGAGGCTCTTTGCTCCCCACGTCTCACTGAGAGTAACATAGAGCTCCATGACCCCAGGCACATGTTGTGGAGTCTGATCCTGCCACGGGGACTCCAGCAAGGCTGATAAATGATGGGTGCTTTGCTCCCAGAGCTTACAATGTCACCAGAAGACTCTCCGGCAGAAATACAGCTCTTCAATATACAGCCAGCCAGTATGGCTCCATCTCAGTGAGACACGTCGCTCGTGCTGACCCCCTGGCTCTGAGCACACTGTTGACACTCACATGGTCCCACCAGCCTGCACTTGCTCAGCACTGTGGCGGGGCCATCCTATCCCTTGCTGCAAGCCCACAGCCTGTGCTGGGAGCGCGCACGGGCAATGCACGCTCCTCTCCTTTCACGCTGCTCGGATCTGTCTCAATAGCTGAGCCAGGCCAGCTGCTTCCCCAGCTGCTTTCGGGCCTCTCTGGCTTGCAGAGCAAAAAGTCTCAATGCACCAGCAACCTCCTGCACCCTTTGCCTCCAGCCTCTTTGCAGGCTCCTGCATCACCATCCCTTGCCTTGCCTTGCTACAGCCTTTCCAGCTCATCAGCCCTTTTAATCAGAAAGTAAATCACCTCTACAAACATTGCTTCCTCCATGAGGGAGAATTCATCCAGCTGCCGGTGGCAGTCACCGTGCCCTGCACACACCTGGTCCATGGCCGAGAAGAGACCAGGCTGCACAGGAAGAGTCCTCACTCTGCAAACACCAGAGCAAATCCTCTGCAGCAGCTGGGCAGACGAGGCTGTGTGGGCAGACAGAGCAGCTCCATGTCACGCTCCAGACTGTGTAACCGCACTGTGTGCTCTCACGTTGTGATGGAGGTGCGTAACCTGCACCTCACACCACATCGGGGCTGAGTACAGTGCTGAAGAGTCCCAGCAGTGGTGCAGGGACATGGAGCTTTTTAGGGCAACTCTTGCCACCTGGAGCCCATGTTACAGCCTGACATACAAGCTCTCCCAGATGCATCCGTTCCCCACAAGGCCAGGAGAGCAGCAGGATGGGGCCTGCCAAGTCCCAATGTGCTAAGTGACATTTTTCTCTCTCTTATCCACCCTACCAGCCAGTTCTTCCTGGCAGAGCCCCTGTGCAAAATGCTGGCCTGTGTGTGTGGTATTGCACTGCCCTACAGGTGCAAAACGCTGGGGACTCTGGAGAGACATTGCCCCGGGGAAGATGGGAGATATTGCTCCCTTTCACAGCTCAAAATCTTCTCAGAAAGTGCAATTCCAGTGTGTGCTGGCCTGTGCAATGCCCCTAGGATGCACAGTCCCAAGGCTTTCAGTGCCTCCTCTAGCCAGGCACAAGTCCCCCACTGCCAAAAGAACAGCCATCCCCAGGATGCAGCACAGCACTGAAGGCTCAAAAGAGAAGAATAACAAATGCACTTAAAACAAGGGGGATACTTCAGGGCACAGAAGAGGCTTGGGGTCCGAAGTCTTGTGAAGAGCGCTACATGGGGCTGATTTTAGGCTCTGAAATCCATGGCTTACCTGAACGGCAGCTCCAGGGGAGGAGGGTTGCAGAGCCACTCCATACCTGTTGCTGGTCCTTGGGTTGCCTGGCAGGAACCTGGGTGCTCCCAGAGCCAGGTTAGATAAAGCGGTAGGTGTAAAATGGACCATCAGGAACGTCTGCACTGGTTCATGCCCCTTCCTCCTTCCTTGTCTCAGCACCAGAGCAAGGAGGGGGTGAGCTGAGGTTACCAGACAGTAGCAGCTCTGGAGGGTGCCAGCAGGGTGCCAGAGAAGCCCCACAGCTCACCAGCTTTCCCAACAGCAGGGAGGGGGCAGCAGGCACAGCCAGCCCCGTGTGCAGCACTGAGGTCTCAGGAGAGCACGGAGAGCAAAGCAGCCCATGCATGGAGAAAGCACAGGGCTGGGCTCTGTCTAAGCTGCTACAGAAACTTGCAGGACCCACCGCCGGTCTGTGCCTCAGTTTACCTCCATGTCTGCATAGAAGCTAAAATGCCAGTGTCAGAGAGAGGCTCTGAAGGAGAGGAGCGTCATATTCTGAGAATGACCATTCCCCTTTGCTTGAACAGAAGGACTGGGAGCAGTGCGACAAAGTGCACAAAGCAGCATGCTCTCCCTGCAACTGGCACAGCTGTGTGAATAAAACCTCAGTGCAGGTAGCAGGCCACCCAGGTGGCACTGACGTGAGCTCAGCAGACACCTGAGGCTCTGCATTATGCTGGAGCTGGGTGTCTTCACAAGACAGATAGGAAGCAAGCAGGGAGTGCTGATGGGACACCCCTGTTCCAATAGTTGTCCCTACTATGCAGAGAAAAGTGTCAGGAGCATCCCCATGCCCCAAAATGTTACCCTCTGTCCGTGGCAGGGCAGTGGAGGCTGGCGGCGATCACCCAGCAAGGAGAGAGCTGAGCGTCCCTGGAGGTAGAGCCAGATCCACCAGGGAGGAAAGACCTTCCTGAGGCCTGTTGGCCTCTATGGGCTAAGGGAACCCAACTCAAGTGCCTTGGAGAAGCACCTGTGGCCAGGGGGTAGCTCTGCTCCCATCTCCAGCAAGTGAACGGACCTTCTGCCAGTGTGCCCTCGGCTGGACTCAGAGCATACCACGCCATGCCGGACAGTGAGCTAGGAGGAGCACCATGCTAATCATCTCCCACTGCAGCGCAGTGTGCAAGGCACCCCGGGACAGGGGGAACAGGCCACCGTCAGGAAGAGCAATACCCAGCACCAGTGTTGGCTGGGTTCGCTCCTTCCTAAGCAGTCCCAAACACTGCCCTTTTTCCCAATGTGCAAGGCTTCTGCTGCGTCATGCATAAGGACAGATGCTCTCTGGGTCAATAAGCTGGTCCCAGTCCTACGTCGGGTCCCTCAGGACACTGCATTCAGGCTCATGCATGAAAAGCCCCTGCTTTTCCGTTCTCTAGCTGCAAAAGACATTTTCAGGCCCTCAGAGCACAGGGTATCCAGTTTCTCAGAGGGCTGCAGGGATTACTGTAAGAGCAGCACCAGGAGGGAATAGAGTCACCTTTTCCTTTGTCTGGAGAAAGTTTTACTGCTCTCTGTGACACTGTCTAATTCCACTTTCTTTCATGGTTTCACTGCCTCGTTCCAGAGCGATTGCACAGACAAACGTGTCCAAAAGCAGATGGATCCACTAAGCATTTCTTTGCTGCACATTATCTCATACAGTTTGGGTGTAATAAAACTTATAGGCAGAACAAATCTTCAAGCTTGTGCCGTGCCTTATTTTTAGCTGTGAAGTATGTCTGTTTAGTGCTCCTAATCCCTGGCTTGGTAGTAATTTATGGAGCAAGATCTTGGCTCAGTTGGGCCAGAAGATTTGTAGTAAAACTTTTATAAGTTGCAGAGATAAATCCCATGGACTCTTGCAGTCTCTGGGGACTCTGCTCCAAAAGTGTGTTTTGTTGAGCATTCCCTTGGTGTGGGAGTATGTTCTGCTTGAGAAAGCTTCAGGTGGCTGAGAATAAATTGTCCCCAGTATCTTGACAGTCTGCAAATCGCCTGGAAGGAGAAATCTGGAGAGCCCATTGGCTTCCCCCTGTCCTCCAATATGCTGGACTTCCCACCAGGGCCAGAGTTAGGAGAGTCCTTACTCTGCAGGACCTGTTCTCTCACTCCGAGTCCATGTCCTTTGCCTGGCAAACTGGTCCTCGGCAAATCCTAGTAACAAACTGCATTATCAAGCTATGCCAGGTGGTAAGATGCCTGAGTGGGAGAGCAATTGCTCACACACACAGCCACTCTGGCTTTGCTGGGATTACTGGGAGGACTGGCTGCTCCCTCATGCTGGGAAATATACATGTTGCCCTGAAGCTTTTAGCATAAGGCTGTGGCTTAAGGACAGGGACAAGGGCAAATATCTTTTCCTCCACTGCCTGCACTCCCCAGCGAAACCTCAGGGAAAGGGTCTGCAGGAGGGAGCATATACTTTCTGCTTCACTGGAGCAGGGGGCTGAGAAATGTCATGGAGCAGAGCAGGGGAGGGGGATCAGGACGTGGGAACCATCAGCAACTCCCTCCAGATCACAGCAGAAACAGGGGCTGAAAGCTGTGCTTGCCGGCTCACCTCATCCAAGGGCTGTTTGCTGCGTCAGAGCTGGCCTGCTTGGAGCCCCAACGCTTCCTGGAAGCCAGCGGCCCTCCTGGAGACCCACTCCTGCGCCACATCCCTGAGCCTCGTGCCTCCGATACGCAGGAGTCATTTGCAAATGGTCCAACAGCTGGGGCGGGAGCTGCTGTGTAATTACTGCGGCACATCCCAGCAGGGAGGCCGGTGATTCGCCATCTGTGCGCCATGCTGCAATGGGGTGATATTCAGTTTGCCGTGGTGTTTAGATTCACGTAAACCCATATCCCCCAGTACTTCATATTCCCAAGAGCACTTTTTTTGAAGAGAGCAAATGTTTCCAGGAACTGTAAAGGAAGGAAGGTCAAATCCAGAGAGGAGACGTTCTCACTCTGCATAACTTTATAACCCGAACAGGCATCAAGGTTAGCTGCAGTCTGTGGGTAGATGTTCTCCCTTGTGCAATAGCTCTTGCAAAGATGGAGCAACCTTCTCGGCTGTTGGCATACAGGCACTGCTTGGTTGTGATGTCTTGGGATTACTCCCTGCCCAAGCTGGATAGCCTGCTGGTGACCTTGCATACTGTTACAGCAGGGGAGGATGGGTATTTCTCAGGTGTTTCCAGGTAGTTTGGTCAAGGAGAAAGCTTATCAACACCCAAATTTAGTGTCTTTGCACATTTGTGGTGTCCTTTGGTAAATGCAGACACAAAGAGCAGAGTCCTTCCCATCACTGTCCCTTGGGAGATAGTTGTGCTTGGGCGGACAGAAGAGTAGCCCTGAGAGGTATCCTGCTCATGCGCAGACCCTGCTCAGCATAGCCACACAAATCGGGTCAAGAGGACGTTCGCTGCAAGCGACCGCTGCTCAAGGCATTGCAGGGTTTGCTTGCAGTAAGCATGGGCCACGGTCTTGGCTCTCCTGTTTTCTTTCTCCCAGAAGCACAGAGTTATTCCAGCCCTAGCAGGAGATCCTAACATAGGAGAGCTTTTCCCTGGAAAAAATTCCTCCAACCACTAGCTGGAGCAGGAGAAACTTTGAAAACTTCCCCTGCGCTTTCCTGTCTCTAACAGTGTCCGCAATGACGGATGCCTGCCAGATTAGCAGCAGGGTCCCACACAAACCGTCTCCTACCTGTTCACCCTCCTGACTACCTGCTGGTCCCAAAAGCCTGCCATTCCCTCTGGCAGCTCACAGCCCACACTGCCCTGTCCTCCCATCCTTATAGCCCTTTTCCTCTAGCATCTCCAGCCACAACCCCAATCCCTGTCCCTTGTAGGAAGAGCACTCACCTCCCATCACACAGAGAGGCTCTGGGCAGTCTGCCCTCCTACCTCCATAGGGCTCTGCCTCCTGCCTTTGCTGCTGCCTTGTCTCCAGCCTCTGGCTTTTGGACAGTCCCTGTCCATCTCTGCCACCCAGTCTCATTGCCAGCTTCCTCAAAGCACAATCAGGGAGGACCTTTCTGTCCACTCTGCATTGGAAAACTTCCCCAGCAGAGCATCCGTAGGAGCCCACACAGCTTCATAAGACCTTGCTGCTTCGAGCAGCCTGGGGTTTCCACCACATCCCACCAGCTGAGAGGTGAGTTTCCTCTCCAGCACATGCAGCAGAGAGGCAGGATCCACCTCCCAGTCCTGGCACTGCTGGTATGAATGTGCTGCCAGCACGGACATGTTTCTAGTCCTGCTTGCCCCTGGGGAACAGAGAAGTGGCCTTGTGGTGCACAGGGCAAATCATGGCTAAGGTGGGTTCCCCTTGAAGCTCCAGAAATGGCTGCAAAGATCAATTTCTTTCATCTTTTCTCATATCTTTTCCCCATTTTCAGCCCAGTTTTCCCAGGGAATGAGCAGGATTCCTAAAGCCTGAGAAAGACAATGTAGAGCTGGAGCCATGCACACCCAGTCAAGTGGGTCACTGCATCTCACCAGCTACAGGAGAATTAGCTGAGAAGTTTCCTGAGCCAGCAGCCAGCGTTGCAACAGCTCCACTCTATCTGAGCAAGCACTGGCCTACTGGAGAAGGGGAGCCAGCCAAGGCCTCCCAAAGGCAGTGAGGCTCTTCAGGCTTGGTTTAGGCAGCAGGACCATTACAGCATGAACACCATGAAGCAAGATGCCTCTTCCAGGAGTGAACAGTCCGCCAGGCTCAAGGGACTCCACGGCCCCACGGCTCCTCGGTGGAGAGAGTCCTGCCCTGTACAAGAAGCCCTCAGCTTATTTGACAGCGCAGATGATGCAGGAAAAGATTCTTCCACCGGAGAAGTGGGAAACAGGCTCCCCGGGGAGAGCCTGAGGCATCTCCTGAGGGATTAGCAAGACAGCCAACAGAGACCACAGCACTGGGGAAGAAAGGGATGGACACACAGGGCAGATGGGAACCAGGGCTGGGGCCCGTCCTGTTCCTGCTGCCTTTGCTGGTGCAGCCTGGGGGTGGGGGGAAGGCTGGTGGCTCCAGGGCTGGCCAGCCATGCTGCCTTCCTCTCCACGGAAGATGCCTTCTCCTGCCCACCTGTCCTGGCTAGGCAAGGGCCCTGCTGGCTGTTCCTCTCGGACAACAGGGGCACAGCGATGGCCTGAGCGTGGCCCACAGGGTCCAGCTGGGAGACCCTGCCCAGGGTGCCAGGTGCCTCTTGCTGCATCGAGTACCTCCCCATGTAAGAGCCTGGGAGCTCGCTTCACATCAGCAGCCATGTGTCTCTCTGCCATTAAGGCTTTAGCTGCCCCTGGTCTGCCTCTCCTCTCTGGAGAGCATGGAGGGGTCTTGCCCACCTTTGCCCGGCAAAGAGCCGTCTGCAGGAGCTGGTGCTAGCTGCGATGTGCAGGCCCTGGCCTGCTCCCTGCGCTGGCAGCGGTCTGTGCTGCCCTCCCACGGCTGCGCCGTGCTGCAGCCTGGGCTCACTGTCTGGTCCCGCCTGGCTGTGCAGCCTCACACCCACTCTCCATCCAGCTGCTCTCCCTGCATGGGGCCAGGGGCAGGAACGAGGAGGGGGCATGGGCTGTGAAGGGCAGGGAGAGACAAGCTCATTCCTGGATGGGGACACTGCCAGTTCCCTGCACCAAGCAGGAGGTATGTGTTGGGGTCTCTGCTGCTCCCAGCTCATCTGACAGCCTCCGGCATTTGCACAGAGTAGACCCAGACAGCGCATCACAACTCAGATGCATGGAAAGTGCTGAACAGATTGGCTGAAGGACCTATCTTCAAATATATTTCCCCCAGGAGTGCTTTTCCTAGCTTTCCAACCTCTCTGACCTCCTCAGCAGAAGCAAACTCCTCCTGGATCAAACATACCCATAGACCCAAGCCATGCTAGAGCAATAATGCCGAACCTGCAGGACCTGCTCAAATACCCAGCAGAGCCATCCATGGACTACCAAAGAGCGCCACTGCACGGGTGACATGTTTCATGGGGATCCCATCTTGAGGACACCACACAGCAGGCACTCTGCAGTAGCATGGCTCGCACAACCCCTCAGTGAAGGACACAGACCTTCCCTAAGGGGGAACATTTCCCCCTCTCCTGCACCAGCCTCTCATCTTGACCCCAATAGAGAGGCTCGAACCAGCTTTCAGGGAAATCCAGACAGACAGCAAATCCCAGGGACTCACTAGAGATGCTGGTTTTATGGCACAACACACGATAAGCTACCGCTTCCCTTCTCTCTGCAGCACGCGCTCCCCTTGCTGGCTCTGCCCCTGCAAATGGTACCCATGGCTCCACAGGTGGGATTTTTCACAGATAGATTATCAAAACTAGTCATGCTCAGAGAAACTGCTCTTCGTTCACATTTTTTAAGCCTATTGCTGCTTCCACTTCAGGCCTGAAGGATTTTGTGCCCTGAGCTCTGTGCTTACTAGTTGGTCTTACTAAAAAATATCACCTCTGCCTCTGAGCCACATCTTGCTCGCGCCCCTTAGACAATCACGCCTCTGACAGCATCCCGCTAAAACATCTCCAACAGGCATAAGCTGAGCCTGTCCTACAGACCCCTGGGGCAGAGGCTCCACTTCTCTCTCCAGATGATGCATCTCGGTGTAGACATCAGCTTTTCCTGATGTCTTCCCTAAATCTCCCTTGCTACACTCCAGCCCACGACCTCTCCTCCTGACACAGGGGGTGGCTGTTGCTCCCTTCCTTTCTATACTGGCAGGCTGCTGTCAAGCAATACCTGGCCCTGCTCAGGGGATATTTACTATTAATTGCCTGGTCCTTTTCTCTGGTGCCTTTCAGCTCAAGATCTATCTTCCTGTGACCCTGTGCCCAGAGTAGGTGGTACGTAGAGGCAGGTGCCTTGACTCAAGCTGATTCTTGTCTCCCAGGTGCCCCAGTCTGCTTGGAGCAACATGAAGCGCAGATGTCCCAGGGCTGCTCAGAAATAATGGCCAAATGGGATGTTTTTGGGTTGGCCCTCCTGTGGGGCCAGTCCTGCCTTGGGAAAGCTGCTGCCCAAAGTGTCATTCTTGGGGGATGTGCCCGCAAAATGCAAATCCCAGGTGGACCCCTGAGACCCTCCACCTTATGCTCAGGAGATGAGATATGAATTACCCCCTCTCAGGAAATCTCTGTATCTCACAGACATTGGCTGACTGCCCTCTCCATGATGCCTGTCAGTCTCAAAACCTTCTGCCATCCTGCCCAGGAGGCCTCTCTCCTGGGCGAGGGGCTGATGGATGCCTCAGCTGACACAGCACCACTGCCCTTCCCTTGGTGGCGGTGCAGAAGAAACAACAGGATCTGGGAGAGCCAAGGGTGGCAGCACAGACCCAGATGCTGGCTCTGGCTTGTCTGCACATAGTCCTTGCAATCCTCCATCCTCGCTTTACCAGCCCAAGAAACCCCAGCAAAACTTGCTGAGCATCCCACCACGCTGACTGAGGCCTGGCGGCTCAGTGCCGGCATCGCGACAAAACGTGCCAGCCGCTCCTGAGTTTCCCTGGGCAGCCACCCAGCCCAGCTCCCCCAGAAGGATCCTCCGGAGATGACCGCGACCTCGAAGCAGAGCTGCAGGAAGGGCGTCCGTCAGCGTGCCAGTGCGAATGCCTTCAGCCTCTGGAACAGTCCCAGCCCCGCCTGAGTCGGCAAGGCATGACAGGCAGCTCAAAGAGGCCTTGTTGGGCAGTGAATGCCACTTTTTCTCAGTCTTCTGGGTCCATGTCCCTTTGCCAGTAGCCTCCAGGCAGATCCCAGGGGAGGAACTAGCAGCTTCTGCTGTCCAAAGGGTGTTTTTTATCCTCAGGCCCGCATAAGCCTTTCTCCCAGCATCGTTCAGCCATCCATAGCCTATATTTGTGTCTCTGTCGTCCTTCCCTACGGAGCTCCCTTGCTGGCTGGTGTCCTTGAGCCACCCACCATCATACAGTTTATGCAAAGCCTGGCACTTCTCTCCATGCACGGGGCTGGGAAGCAGTGTGCGGCCCTCCCGTTTAGCCCTGCCAGGGCCAGCTGGAGGATAAACCCTCACCCTGCTGTGGGAAGGTGCTCTGGTCCCCATAGCAAAGTCTCCTCTCCAGCTGCCGCATCAGCCCTGGGGTATGTGCTGAGCTTGGGGAAGCCAGGCAGGACAGCACTGCCGCGTAGCCTCCTCATCCAGCCAGCATCACCCTCAAGGCTGGCTGCTCTCGGACCACCAAGCAGCCCCCCGTGCCTGAGAAGTGAGCTCAAATCTGCATGGTGCCGGGTGTTTTGCCTGCTCGGTCCCACTGGCACCAGCCTCACGAGTCCCCAAAATCCATGTATACATGCGGTTACATCAAAGGAGGGTTGCACTGTTGCAGGGGCCAAAAGGGACCACCCAGGGCAAGCTTGCATCTGGGGGCCAACAGCATGCTGAGAGCAGGGCTGTGGGGTGCAAGTCCCTGCAGGGGGATGTCTCCTGGGGGTGCAAACTGCTGGAGGCAGGGGTGAGGCTGCAATCCTAGCCCCTTCCAAGGCTGCTCAGAGGGGCAGGGAGCAGATTGACAGTGTGATGGAGAGGGGCACTCATCAGTGCGGAGTTTACTGCAGCCTGGATCCCTGCTCTGCCTGAAAGTCAGACCTTCCTGCAAGGGCTGCCTGGGCAGCCGGTTATAAACCTTCTTTATTTGCCCTCTTTCTGCCACTTCACTCTGCATTTTCTCTGTTCAAAATTTGGTTACCCTACTTTTTTTCTTGCTAAAATCTGACTTTCAGGGTCATTTTGGCTTGGAGGAAAAAGTCCAAACATATCCCCAAGCTCTGGTTGATTCAGGGTCCCGTCACAAGGAGCAAAGCAGTCCAGAGGGAGCAGGCACCAGCCCTTGAGCACCAGGGACCCAGGAGATCTGGCAGATCCCTGAAACACAGAGGAGAGGTGCCTGTCACCCACTCTAGGACAAGACACCTCGGTGTCCCCAGTACTAAATACTGCGGTGCTTTTCAGAGGCAAAGACACCCCCCCCCCACGGCCCCCACGGTCCCATGGGAAGGAGCAGCTCTGGGCTCTCCCCACCTCTGTGACTTTCTCAGCAGTGAAAAAGACGTTGTGTGTACCCCAGGGAGGCTCCAGTTTGATGGGTAGGAGCTGCGGGGAGCGGCTGCCCCTGAGGAGTGGGAAAAACCTAGAAGCAGGGACCAGCCCCTCCTGGCTTGCCATTGCCCATCTCCCACTGGCATCTTCAGCCTCGAACTGGGAAAGGGAAGGAGTCCAGCCTGCCTTTTCACTCCTCACAGAAAGCGCTGGGAGAGATGTGCTGGCTACCTGCCTGATCGGTGTTTTTAACATGTTTTATGAGCATTTAACTTCCCAAGCTCCTGCAGGGGCCAGTGCAACAGGGCAGGCTGGTGGTGTAGTGGGGGTCAGTGCAGGCAGCCCGGCGTGGGACCCAGAGGAGGGGAAAGCGGTGGATGCAGGCCCAGGAAGTGAAGCACAGCCCCGGGCTGCTGCCGGGAGAGGGCACCCGCAGCTCGAGCAGCAGAGCTGGGAAAGCTGCCTGGCGGCTGGTGCTTGGCCAGGATTGCCTCCTGTCCCCCACCGGGTCCTCGCAGCCTCCCAGTCTTTGCGGAGCATCCCTGGCTCCAGCCTGGCCACTGGTCCCCTCCCCAGGGTGGTGCTCCTGCTGCCCAGGATGGACAAACCAGTTCCATGCTCATCCCTAGGATAAATCTGAATCTGTCTGCGTCTAAGGCTTGAACACCGTACCTTGCGTCTCCCCATCTTGTTGCTACTCCCCGGCTCTGCTCCCAAAGGCATGTGTCTGGGTTCACGGGGGCAGCAGCAATGGAGCATTTCATCTGAGTGTGAACACGTCCCCTGTCCCCTTGGGAAAGGCTTGCCCAGCAATGATTCGAGCTGCCAGTGCTGTTTTCAAAGCCCGGAGTGTCGCTCAACCCTTCCTCTTGCATGAAGGAGGCTGCAAAGGGGGAGCTTCTCCAGCTATTCCATCTGTTTCAGCTGAAAAAGTCCTGATGATATTTGGGACTAGCCTGTAAAACATTGCTGCCTGCAGATAGGAGACTTCCCGGGTCTTCTTCCCCTCTTCATCTCGTCACCTTTAGCTCAACTGCCCACTTCTGTGCCTCAGCATCTCCTTTTACAGGTTCCCTCCCCCAGATCAGTCTGGGCCTTGGGAAGAGATTTTGCTGCAGCTGCCTGGCAGCCCCAGGGATTTGGATAGGAATCTCCCAGTCCTGGTCGGTTGATACTGGTCCTTGTTTCCCACCTACAAGCTTGTTTCCAGGCTCTCTTGTACAGCAGGCAGGACTTATTGCAGAGCTCCTACAGGAATGATCAGTTTGGCTGTTGATTTTCAGTCCCGTCTTTGCAAAAGCAAGCTGGATGCTGAGTGAAGTTTATGACCAGATGAGCAATTCCTGGAACAACAGGTACTGGGTGGAGGGGGTCTCTAATAAATCCCAGCTCCTCTCCCAAACACAGCCAGAAGCAGCCGCCAGGAGCACATAAGTACGAAGGGAGCAGACCTTTGAGCGCTCGCTGCCCTGGTTCACTGCAAGTAGCGAGGCTCCCGAGGACTCTGCACTGTGACTTTACACCAACCTGGGATGATTAGTGAGGGCTCCCTGGAGACAACCTGCTGATAGCCAGAGAGGGGCTGGCAGCATTAACAGATCTGATTCGGTAGGCCACAGCAGAAGCATCTCCCACGGTTGTCCCACAGACGGCAGCATCACCTTGGCTCCACTGAGACTTGCCTGGGGGACGGAGACTTACTCTGCTGAGGGGCAGGGAAGTCAGTGACTTATCCCTGGGTCCGAATGACCAAATGCCGACCTGTAATCACCGCTGGCTCTGGGAAGCAGCTGTGCCTCACACCTGGGCAGAGGTCTCCCTGCACAGTGCCAGCAGGGCAGTGCTGTGGACCGAGCATCCAGCCGCCGAGCCGGCCTGGGGAGACGTTGTCCAAAGCTGGGCGAGAAATCCAGCCTCCGCAACAGGAGGGAGGAGAGGTGGAGTCCAGCAGTGTCCAAATGTTATGGGCCAGCATTTCTGGAAGGAAACGTTTAAATTTTTCCTTTGGAAATAATTTCTCATGTTCCACTTCTCTTTGAGTTTTACTAGCTATCTCATGCCATAAATGTCACGACTTCAGGAAGTCAAAACCAAATACTGTCATGCACTTTCAGTGAATCCCTTTCTGGACTTTCTGTTGGTGGAGAACACAGGGATCTCAGAGGTCCAAACAGAACAAAACTAACATCCAGCTCTAAAAAGCCCCCTTAAAGCCAGTTCTCCATTCCCTGCACAGATTTAATACTCAGTGACTCAAACCACTCTGTCAATGATTTCAGACCAACTGACTAAATATTATCAGGGCCTGAATATGTCTCAGGGCTGTTCAAACATTTACAGAGCTGTAAAGCACTGGGGGGAGCCAAGTGCAAATCCCGTTCCTGACACGGCTCCTTTGCTCGCCCTCGGGTGTGCAACCACATCTCTCCCTCCCAACTTGCCAGCCCCGAGGCTGTCATGTGCGTACGCACCCCAGCCTTTGGCAAAATGCTAGAAGAAAAGAGAAAAAGGGGCAGGAGGTTGGGCAAGGAGGTTTGCTCACCAAATGAATTGCCCCTTGGATCTGCTCAGGGTGAAGCGGGCCTCTCTGCCCTGCGCGGCGGAGCAGCCAGCTGGCCGGCACACACCTCCCCGGAGAAAAAGGCTGTAAAACTGCCCTGGATTTCAAGAACTGGCTCGCATCACCCTGTTTATCAGCTCACTCGTGTTTTCTCCCTTTAATAGCAACACAGTTCGCTGGGCCACGTGATTCCTGTTTGCGAGCAGGGATCAGGAGCTCTCTGAGCACTGGGAGGTTTAGTACAATGTCCTCAGGTTTCTGGCTGGTGTTTTTTGTACTGGCCAGCTTAAACTCCAGCCCAGCCCTTGCAGCTGCCAGTCAAGTCCTGGCAGAAGGGCAACCCCTATAAATAGCAGTGAGTATAAAGTCTCCTTTCTCCGCTTCACCTCTTCAGCAGGACGAGGCTTGCAGCGCGCAGTGTTTTGCACACTCGCACCATGGTATCAGCCAGGTGCCAGCAGTGCAGGCTGGTGGGAGCAGCTGGGGTGGCTCAAGTCCCCGTCCCCCGGTCCTTAGGGAGGGATTCCCTACCACCAGCAAAATCCAAGCTGCACTTGGGCCTCGGGGCTGTAAATGAACCCAGGCCATGGCTTCCTGCTGGCAAACCTGGAGGAACTGCTAGACAAGAGGACAAAAAAAAGCCCAAAGGGCTGCCACATGGAAGAGCCACGTTGAAACCTATCCCCCTCCTTAAAGCAACCTTGGTCACTGCTGCGATGTCCTCTTTGGGATGAGGAACTGCTGTGACCAGCCGAGGGACCTCTGCTCTGCCCCGACTGTGGTAGGCTGGCCCAGTGCGGGCAGCGTGTTGCCCGGCTCGTGGGGAGCGTGGGGTTTTGGGGAGAGCAGGGCTGGTGGGGTTAGCAGTGCTGCAGTGGGCTGTGGGGAGCAGCAGGCCATGGGGCATGAACCGCTGGTGTCCTTGGGCACAAAGAGCGGGTGAGCCTCAGCCTCTGTGCTTCAGGGTGCCCATTAGGCTGTGTCCCCTTGCTCTTCCTTCCCAGAGGTGATGGACGTCGATGAAAAGGGAGCTCCAGAGCAGGGATCAGCTACTGAGGGCATCGGCAATGCTCATCAGTATTTTGCAAAACAGGTGAAGAGTGAGAGGAACATGCAACCAGGCCAAGGCATCCACAGCAAAAGGATAAAGGTGAGCGCAAACCAAGAAACTCTGTTACTCAGCTACCAGATGCCCCAACGGGGTTGAGTTCCAGCTGGGCAAGATACTTCCTTGGTCCTGTCCTGCCCTAAGTCTCTGTAGGCAGAAGACTCACTGGGGTAGGACTGCTTTTCCAGAGTACAGATGTAACATGCAGCAGGAGAGGCATCCAGCACTGATAAGCGGACCTGGCATCTCCTGAGACACCGCTCCCGGCATGGCTTGGCCGGCCACGTGTGGGACAAGCTACTCTGCTCACGGATGGGACGAGCATCGCGTGGCACGGGGCATCCCTGCTGTCTCACTCCGGAGCGCCGGACAGCCCAGGACTGCTCTCTGCTGCGCAACAGCAGCCCTGTGAATCAGAGCAAAGCAGGGCTGGCACAGAGAGAGTCCCGCTGCAGCGCTTGGGGTTTTTGCTGCCTTTTTTTACAGCGCGAGCGGCCCAAACTGTGACCATAATGAATAAAGCGACAGCCAGGCAGCAGAGCGCTCTGGTTTCCTGTACACCTCAGGCTGGCCAGGGTAAATACACAACAAGCCTGCACTTCAAACAGGGCTGTGCCCAGTGCACGTCAGCCAGACCACGTGCCAAGCGAGAGCCAGCAAAGCCACTTGAGCCTTGCCTTGCCCAGCGCAGCGCAGCAGGGATGGCCACGAGTGCCAGCGTCAGCAGAGGCGGGTAGTTTGTAGGGATGCCTTTCGGCGGGCAATGCTATGGGTTGTATCTGGGCCAGTGTAAAGTGGGAGACTCCACCTGCACCTACAGGTCAGACAGATCCCAAGCAGGGCAACGGCTGATGCCAACCGGCACGGCCCCATTGCCATGCAATGCCTGTGCCCAGCTGGTACCCGCACCTGCCCCCCTGCAGCCCTGCCCTTGCTCTGCTCTATCCTGGTGCTCAAGAACCCGGCGCAGGTGTCTCACTTGGAGGAGGTCCCAGCCCACACGGCCTCCCCGCTGTTCAGGGGCAGAGCGGGCAGGGACAGTCACCGGAGGCTGGGCTCCGGAGCACGCGTCTGCCCTGTAATTACCCTAGCCACATCCATATCCCGGCTGTGTGGTCACAGGCCGCCCTCAGGCAGGCAGCACTCGGATGAGCACCGAGCACCGCAGCAGGACAGACTCCAGGCCAGATGTGAGCCTGGTCTGCCAGCCCGGCCTGCACCATGGGGGATGTGACCCATTGCAATGTACTGTGTGCAGAGGCCACAGCATCTGGCCGCACACATCTCACTCACTCTACCCCAGCACTTACCTTCACGCCAGTCCCCCAAGCCTCCTCCATCCGTCTGACTGTCCCACTCACACTGCCTAGGCAGCAATGCAGTTCTCTCTAATGCACCCAGCACAGCTGAGGACCAGCACCACTGTTGCTTGACACGTCATCATGACACAACATCTGTACATCAGGATGAAACATCATGGCTCGATGCTTGGTCTGATCCCAGCTGCCAAGCTTCCAACCCCATAACTCCCCGTCTGTCCACCCAGTCGAGCAAGGCTCTGCTGGTGTGATCCCAAGTCACAACCGCTCTGGGCATCCTTGCAGTTAGTGCCAACACACTTGGTGAGTCAGGCAAAGCCAAGGGCTGTGAGGGAGAGCAAAGCGTAGCCCAGAAGGTGCCTCATTTAGCCTCGCATGCCCATGCCTGGGTTTGTGATAGCGATATGTAACCCCCAGCCACGTGCTTACATGTCCAAGTCTAGGCCTGCCTGGACAAGAGCAGGCAGCTCTCTCTCTGACATAGCCTCGCTGCTGGATCTCTGCTGGGAAGAGGAAAGAGAGACCCTGTGGTCCCCTGGCTGAGGGTTGCGGTGGGGAGCAGCATCTGGACGGGATGCTGCACCCAGCATTGGAGATGTTCTTTTAATAAGCTCTCATGCCATGGCAAAACGCAGGAGCTGGGGTGTGTGTAATCCTCTCGTACGCTTGAGGATGGAGCAAGGAGAGCACTGCAAAGTCAGAGCTACAAATCGTGCCAGTCCCACCTTGCTGTGTGCCAGGGAGGTGCACAGGCTCCTGCCCCAGGAGGCCTCTGCCACCGTAGCCAGGAGCAAGCATCCAGGGCACGTCCGTGACCCACAGTGGGACAGCCCAGCGGGTGGATCAGGACTGTGACTTCTGCTGCCGAAAGACGCTCGGAAGCAGCTGCTGTGTGGGTGGGCACAGCTGCACGGAGCTCTCTTCCTCCTTCCTTCCCCCCGCTCCCCTTCCATCGAGCCTGCGCGCAGATCAGCCCTTTCACAGCCTTGTCTCGCAGCAGCGGCCGCCTGTCCTTCCCCCATCCTGTGTGGGGCATCTGCAGCCCCAGGAGCAGTGCAGGACTCCTGGGTGCCTGCACCTACCTCCTCACCCTGCTGAGCACCCCTCTCTCCCTGCCAAGTCCACACCGCTCCTACTGAGCCAGCCCCTTCTGCCTTCGGCTTTCGAGCCTTTGCTCCCCCTGGCTGGGACCTCTCTGCCCAGCTGGCTCTGCTCAGAGCTGGTCCCTCGACAAGCCGCAGGGCCCTGCCATCTCCTGGGTGGTGCATCCTTGCCCCAGCGCCCTCGGCGGGGTGTCTGTCTGTCTGCATTTCCCCCCCTCCACCACCAAAAAAAATCTCTGCAATTGAATCTCTGCTCTCCACTTCCCAACCTCAAAGGGCGGCTCCAGCCCCGGCGGAGCTGGGGGAATTCCCTGCATGCACAGCTCTCCTCCAGCGCCGCCGCGGCGGGGAAAGCAGCGCGTGGCTTCCTGCCAGTGCTGGCGCCAAGCAGCCCGGCTCCCGGAGACCAGCAAGAACCACGAGGCGCTGGGGAAAGCCCTCTGGGTCTGCTCCCTGAAAGCACCCACAGCCAAATGTGGGGGGGCAGCTGGCAGTCCCAACCACCCCATACCACTGCGGCCAGCCTAGGGGGCCTGATCCTGCAGGATGCTAGCGTCAGTCAGCTCGCGCTGGCTGCAAGGAGCTGGGGCGCTGGCAGAGCGGCATGTGGGGGACGGGGAAGGGGAAAGCGAGAAGCTGGGGGTCAGGGCTGAGGGCGCTGGCTTGGCTGGCTCCATCTCTAGGCTCGGTCGCCCCAGATCTGCGTGAGCCACTGGATAAGAGCAGATCTAAGCAGGCTGGTGGGACCAGACCCCTCTCCCAGACCGTCTGAGAGGCCCCCCGAGCTGGCCCAGCGGTGCGCAGGAGTGGGAGATCCCCGGTCCTTTCCCAGCCCTGGCACTTGCCCAGCTCCTGCAGTACAGGCTGGACGGAGGAGGCACACGTGTGGCTAGCAAGGCGACAGCCCAGGCCACGAGCAGATGTGCCGAGCTGGGGCTATTCCTAGGCACAGAGCCTCAACCACAGCTGAGCGAAAACCCGCAGCGCGGCCGGGAGCGTGCGCGGGCGCCGGGCTCGGCACGCTCACCCCACACGCTGCCTCCACCTCTCGTAAAGTGCCTAGAGCACAAGAGCTGTCTCTATTTCGAAGGGGGAAACTGCCACCCCGAGGTGCCCTAATCATCGAGTTCATTAACACTCTGCCCATCCTCTGCCCTGCCATGACGCAGCCACAGCCTGCGGCCCCGTGCAGTCCCACACGTTGCCCGAGGCAGGAGGCAGAGGGAGATGCTAGACAGGGAGCAGGGTTTCCCTGCCTTGGTTGCACCACTTCCCGGGAACGCTGCCTGCGCCCGTGCGGGATGCTCCGCTGATGGCGTATGGCCCTTATCTCGGTGCAGCCCCCGTCCCCTACCGCCTGCCCCAGGATCTCCAGCCCTTCCCAGGGATGACCCCAGAGCACATTCAGTCCCAGGCGAGGAGGAGGTTCCCAAAGTGTCTTCGCCAGAGGGTTTCCCATTGCAGGCTTGCAAAATGTTTTTTTCCTCTTGAAAATTTTCACTGTGATGACATTGCAAAACAAGCCCATTTCCAAAGGAAAACAGGTAGGGTGATGCTGCTGCTTTATATAAGATGAAAGGGGAACACAAACATGTCCCGAAAGCTACGTGGAAGAGAGACTGTTCCTCAGCTCAGGAACAGAAGCCCAAGGGCCAGATTTTGCCTGACAAGTTGCCAATCAAGCAAATAAACTACTTTAAAAAATCAGCTCCAAAGGAATGCCAATCCTACGGGCAGGGAAACTGAGGCTCAGTTGGGCTCGGTGTTGCCAAGTGCCCCTTTCTGGAAGGTGCTTCCCACAGAGGGCCCCGGGGGTGGGGGGTCCTACACCCCAGGGGGACCCACATGCCTCAAGGGGAGCTGTGTAACTCTGAGAGGGCCGTGCATCCCGGAGGGAACCACATGCTCCGAGGGGGACCACAAGCTCCGTGGGGGGCAGAGCTGTGCACCCCGCGGAGGAGCCACGCACCCTGGAAAGGACCCACGTGCCCAAGGAGGTAGCCATGCGTCCTGGGGACCCTGGTGGGACCACGCGCCCCAGAGGGACCTGTGCACTCCGGGGGGAGCTGTGTGCTCCGGGGTGACCGTGCACTGCAGGGAGACCGTGCAAAAACGGTCGGGGGGGGGGGGGGGACCATGCAAACCGGGGGTGGCGTGCAACCCAGAGCAGGGAGCGGGGCGACCCCTGCACCCGGGGAAGAGCCGTGCACGCCGAGGGGAGCCGAGCACCCCGGCGGCACCGCGCACCCCAGCGGGACCACGAGTGGCCGAGGGGAGCCGTGCAGCCCGGGGGCAGGGCGCACCCCGCGGTGGCCGGGCCGGGCCGGGGGGCAGCGGCGGGTGCTGAGCGCCGGTGTCCGGCGCGCAGGCAGGAAGGGCTCCGCAGCGGCGGCCGCAGATTGGCAGCGCCCTGCTCCAATTGAGCGGCGGCGGCGGCGACGGGGCTCGCACCGCCCGCGCTGCCGGCTGCAGCCAGCCCCGGCGCGGGCTCCCCGCCACGGCCCGCGGCGGCCGCGCTCCCGGCCCCGGCCCGGCCCGGCTGCGGCCCCGGCCCCGGCCTCAGCCCACCATGGACACATAGCCGCGGCGCCACGCAGGAAGGTAGGACCCCCTCCTCCCAGTCTCCCTCCCTTCCCCCCCCCCCCACACGCATACCCCGGCGTGCGCCCCGACGCCGCGGTGAGGGGCGCGCAGGCAGGGGAGGCTCTTCGGCTGCCCTGGCTGCTTGCCGACCCCGCAGACCGGGGCGAATGTTTTCTTTTTTTGTTCCCCCCCACCACATACCCTACCGGGAGTTGCCCTCCTCCGTCAGCCTCCGCGGGTGCCAGGAGGGTTTTTTTGGAGAGAGGCTCGAGTAATAGCCGGCAAAGCGCCCCCGCGCCTAGGGAGCCCCCCGACTCCCGGCAAGGCCCTCTGTTCTCCGTGGTGGGGGCGGCGGGGGACCAGGCAAGGAAGAGCTGGTCTCAATTAGGGGAGGTGCGGAAAGAGGCGCTTTCTCAAGCGCAGGCACTGGCAGGGCTCTGCCGGCCTCGTCGCTCCTTGCGCCGCGGCGGCGCTCCCGCAATCACGGCTTCGCAGTCAGCCTCCGCGGGTGCCCGCCTGGGCTGTCCCCGTGCCACGTTCGCCGGCCCGCCACCCCCCAAATCCTGAGCGCCCCCCTTCCCCCCCCCCCCCCCGCTCAGCACCGGCTCCAGGGGGGAAGGCTCCTAAACAGGGCTGCAGGGCTGAGTTTCGCTTGAACTTTTTTGGTATCAGCAGACCCCGACCCCTCTGGGGCAAGGGCTGTGGGGTGCCTTGAGAGTCTCGTTTCCATTTTGCCCCGTTTCCGCAGGGAGCTGCAGCAATTCTGGGGCAGGCGGCTGTGCCCCGAGACGGTGCGGGACCGCCTGGTGCCGTTCACGTCGCTGGTGTCCGGGCTGCCCGGGGCTGGTGGAGCGTCCCCCACGCTGCCACCGGCCAGGAGGTGCCCGGTGTTTGCACGCTGCACTCGCATCTGGGTCTGCGTTTGCAGGAGGTGGGGACCATGTTTGTGCTCTGCCTCTGTGTACACCAGGGCAGGTCACGGTGTGGTTACGCACGGGGCTGCATGGAGCCTGCGGGATGGCTTGGGAACGTGCCCGCGTTCTCCTGGCAGGGCAGAGCAAAAGCCTGGGATGAGCCTTGCGTGGGGCTGCGAGCTGAGCTGGAGGGCTCCTCGGGCAGTGTCTGGGCAGACAAAGTGGGACGGGAGCAGAGAGACAGCGGCTGCAGCACAGGGGCTGAGCAGTGATGGCAGGCGTGTGCACACTTGGGGGGCGCAGAGGATGGGGGTGCAGTGGGGTGATGTGGAGGGGTCCCTGGGCTGACACCCTGGGGGGATGCAGCTGTTGGCATGTTGGCAGAGCTGTGCGCAGCGAGCTCAAAGAGTGGCTCAGGTTTTGCTCTGCTAGCTGCCTTTCGGAAACCTTACAGAGAGGGGAAAACTTGATGCGCCGATTATTTCTGATAAGCAACTTTTTCCCCGTCCCAAAGAAGTCTCTGGGCTGTCACAGCGCCGGGGGGAGGGAGGATGCTTGGCTGGGTGCAGGCCTGTTTATGAAGGATGAATGAATGACTCACAGTGCTGCAAGCCGTGTTAATCTTGGAAACAGCGGCAGTTCCCTTTTACCGTGGTGTGCTTTATCGGAAGCCTCCACGTTAGGTCGGCGCCCACCTCTGCGTCCCTTAGCTGGCAGGTACCAACCTATAACCCGGACCCACGGTAGCAGGGAAACACGAAGGGACGGGGATCGTCCAAGTCATGGAGCTGAGCTGCAGCCTGCATCCTGCAACACCCTCACCTGTAGGGAGCGAGCTCTGCGCTATATTCACAGCAGCCTGCTTTCTTTCCCCTCTGCTCTTGTTTGAAGGCTGCTCCAGAGCCTTCCTGCTCTCGCAGGATAAACCTTCCTCTAATTTCCTGCCTGAATATATTCCTGGATGGTTTATTCCCACGTGTGTTTGTGCCAACATTGTGCTTTTAGTTCGAGACCTCTTCTGCCTCTCCGCTGTTTACCCTTGTGTATTTATAGCTTGTTCGTTATTTCGTTAGGTTAAACGAGCCAAGAGACTCTTGTCTCCTCTAGTCAGATCAGCTCGCTGCTCCCTGATGCTCCCTGCTGCCCTCCTCTGCCCTGTCTCCAGCTCTGGCACACGTTGTCTGTCCTCGGCAAGGGGAGAGGCTTCCACCCAGCTCTCGGCAGGGCCATGCGTGACAGTCCCGGGAGTTCCTCGGAGGATTAATAGTTCTTTGTCCTCGGCTGCTGGCACGTGCCTAGGTCGGAAGCGCAGGGAGGAAGGGGCGCTCCCGCAGGTGTCCGCAGCGGTGACGCTCTGCTGTTGCGTGGGGAAGGCTCCCCGGGGAGGCTGCCGTCCCTGTGCGAGGCCAGGTGCCGATGTTTGCAAGGTGCCTGTTTGCTCACCTGCTGTCACGGCAGAGCCTTGCTGGCTGAGAGACGAGGAGGCCTGGGGTGTCCTTGGGAAGGCCGTTCGGCCTCAGGGAGGCAAGGCTGGAAGGAGCAGCGAGAAGCAGCGAACTGTAAACCTCTCAGGAGAAACATTTGCTGCCGGTTTGGGGTAGATGTGTACATGGAGTCTAGCTTGGAAATGTGCCCACGCATGTGACACGCTTTCGTGTGTGCATGCAAAGCTGCTCTTTTTCTGTGCGCTTTGCTCTCAAGATGCTTCAGAGCATCTGCATCCCTTGCAAGATGCTCCCCAGAGCGAGGCGGGCAGGTGTCGGGCGACTTGCGGTTCTGCTTTCCTCTCCTGCAATGTCCCCAGAAAAACAAAGACACCTTCCCCCATCTTCTCTTTTTGAGGTTCAGACATGAGAGAGAGTGGCTCTGCCCCTGCTGAGGACGTGGCCAAGGACAGATTTTGGCTTAGGTGGGAGCTGTTCCTTACGTGAGATGCGACAGGGTCTCGTCTGCTATTTGGGATGCTGATGCAAAAGCAGCATTAAGAATTAGCTGTAGGGTATCTGGGTGATGCTCTGGGATGTTTAGAGAGCTTTTGGCTTTTGTAAGTGTTACTGTGGTTACAAAAAGCATCACATGTGTGAAAATGACCGAATTTCTCTCTTAGCAGATTTAGTGATCTGGTGGCCCAAGTTCTTACCAGCAGACCTCTGCATCTCTCCTGCTCGTGGTTTTCTCTCACACATCTTCTCTTCCAGGCTATTAAGGTGGGGAAGTGTGCAACTGTGTTTAAGTTGTGGTTAGGTTGTCTTCTCTTTGCAGTCAGATTCCCATGGACCGTTTCCATGGAAAAAGAAAAATTCCTCCAGAAATTAGAAGCAGGTTTGCCGTGTGAGAGATCAGTGTGTTAATAGGAATTATCTCTTGAGTCTGGCTGGTTCCCAAGTCTCTGAGTCACCCTCTCATTTAGTGAACCCTGGTGTGGTTCTGGGACGGGGTAAGCTTCAGGCTTTTCTGGACTCGATTGTGCTGTCACAGCATCTGCAGCCCCCTTAAAGCACGTACTGGGCTCTCTTGCAAAGGCTTTACCACTCTCAGCCGGTAAAGGAGAGGTGATGGGCGAGTGAGCTTCTCTGCACCCCTTGGGCTTGATTAAAGGTTACAACACAGTGATTGACTCTTGGACCTAACGGACTTTGGCTCAGCTCCATCCAAATCCACATTGAAGGGACCTCTCCGCTTGGTTTCTTCTTTGTAGTTACATCTTAACCCTGGTACTCAGGGAAAGCTGTATTGGCCTGCCTCCCGGGTCTGGCTTGGGGAGATAGGCACTGCGCTCCCGGCCCCATGTGCAAGGGGAGCAGAGGGTGTCCCACTGTCCCGCCTGTCATCAGCCAAGGCTCCACGGGTGGGTAATGAGGGCAGACTACCCCATCCCCTGCCGGAGCTGGGCAGAAAGATGTAATTCTTTCTTCTGTCCAGCAACATGAGTCTCTCAAACTTGGCAAAAGTATCCTCCTCCTCTGCTGCATCTGGTCTTTGGGGTAGGGAAGGTCTGGAAGAAGAGGGGTAAGAAGTTGAATTGATTTTTTTAAAACCTGATTCACCTCCGTCCTAAAGGGATTCTGTGCCGTGGTCACATCTGACCAGCGGAGCCTGGATTTGGTCCATAAGAGATCAGTCACTACTAAAAAAGCTTATGAGGGATTTCAGAAGGATTTGCTGGGAGGGTATGAGTAGGAGAAAGACACATCTGTGAATCCCCTGTTTGTACACATTTTCTGAAGATGCTTTTGGAGACTACAACAGAGCTAGATGGACCTTGGGACAAAGCTGGTGTGGCTGGCCTTATGACTTAACCATATGGGTGGCTAGAACCGGAGGAAACCACAGGTAAGACTCTGTGTAGACCAGCACAAGATAGTACCCACTGGAAGGAAGGATTAGAAATACCATGCAAGTTGTCGGGTTTTTAATTGGCTGTAACCACTCAGGAAAAACACGTAGGCATCGCTTGTGGACAGCTCAGTGAAAACCTGTGTGCAGCGGTAGGCAAGAATGCAAACAAGATGTTAGGCCACGGAGAGAGGAGATAATGCTGAAAACATTTGGCCCTGTTATGAAAAATCAATCCAGGATCCCCAGGAGACTGCTTGGCTTTGGTCCCCTCCTCTCAATAAGGAGACAGCAAAAATAGAAACAGCCTAATAAAATGATTATGGATCCACAGAGATTTCCTTATAGGGAGAGGTGGAAAAGTTTAGGGCTCCTTCATCTAATGAAATCCTCATGGTGGAAAGAAGGTCTTTCGGGCATTTTCTATTTTATCCTAACTCCTAAAGTGAAAACAAGGGACGCCTGGCCTTGCTGAAAAGCTCCTGCTGGAAACGGACCAAGGAAAAGAGGGGAAGTCAGAAGCCACGAGCCAGCAGAGCTCTCTGCCGTGCTCTGGCTGCAGCCCAGGATGCGGAGGGGCCCCACGGCAGCACGGCACCCTTTCTAGGAACGTGGCGAGCGGCAGCGGGTGGCCGGCGGGCGTCCGCTCTGTGGTTTGGTGCAAGAGCCTTCCCGGCGGCTGGGAGAAAGTAAGTCCTGTCTCCAGCGCTCTGATGCCCCAGGGTCAGATCCGGTATGGGAGAGCCCCTAGCAGAGAGAGGCTGCGGCAGCCGCGTTGCATCCTACAGACAGCCCTCAGGGCAGGTGCGTTAGCCGGGCAGACGACTGATTTTGGAGTGCGGGTTTGGATTTGTGTCCCTGAGATGCGTCCCTCTGCCAAACATCCACGCTGGCAGAGCATCACCTGTTTCCTTCGCCTTCCTGTGCCTGCACCGGCCCCGTCCTTTGGGACTGAAATAGCGTGCGTTTTTGTCCCGGCCAGACCAACAGCCAAAGCTGGAGACGAGGATCTTGCAAGTCCCTTTTTGATGAAGGTTGGTATGAACATCAATGGCTCTTGAATCTAATAGTACCATGAAAGGCGTGATTCAGACCTCTCTTTCCTGTAAAATAAACTAGGAAAACAAAAGACCTTGGGTGACGTCGAGCAAGGCCCGGAAGGCTGCTTCGCCGAGGGAAGTGGTGAACGGCTGTGCTGCAGTATCGCCCAGCACCGCACCCATGTTACAACAGGGGCTGCAGCTCCCGACAGCTGTGCTGAAAATGTCCCTGTAAAGATCGCCCCGGGGCTGGGTTGGTTGTGGTGTCCTTGTTTTGCTTTGCAAAAGCCTCTGTCACGCATGGTGCCTGGGCCAGCTGGCATCTCCCCAGCCTTCCTTGCAGAGCTGGGGCCAGCCCTGAGCCCCTCGGGAAGTCCATGGGAGTCTTTCTTTTGCTTTCCATGAGTTTTGCCTGAGGCCCCAAACCTTAGGAGGAGCTGATGGACTTGACCAGCTATTGCTCCATCCTTGTCTTGCAAGGGCCAGCACGCAACCCCAGGGGGTCCATCAGGGCTTTGGCTGCTTTTGATTTCTTGGCTCCTGCGAGGTTCCCAAGAGGCTGTTCCCTAGCTCCATCGAGACCGCTCCGCCCTGTCCCGGCTTTGATTTTAGCGCTCTATGCCTCGAACGTGATTGCACCCAGGGAATTGTCCCTTCCTCCCTAACCGGTCCCTTCTTCCTCCGCAGTGCTGTGCCTGGCTCTGTTCCCTCACGCTGCTGGGGCAGTGCCAGCCATCCTTGCATCCCCTCGCACCCGAGAGCCGTGCGTGCTCGCTGGTGCCTCCGGCTCCCCGGCTGCCCCATTTCCCTCCTTCTGGTGCTGGGAGGGAGCAGGACGCGGGCCCCTCCGAGCTGCGCCCCTGCCCTGGGCGGCGTTCGCTGGGCGTGCGGCCACGCGCTAGCTTGGAGCTGACCTCCGCCAAGTGCAGCCGCCGGCCGGGTGAACTCCGGAGGGGATGGTTTTTCTAAGCATCCTGTTGACACAGCTCTTTGACTCTGCTGCAAAACCCCCGGAGGCTGCAGATAAGAGCTCAGAGCTCGCGCAACTCCAACTGCAGGGCAGTTTGCTCTGAAAATGCCTTGGAGGGCTCTCGCAAGCCAGCAAGTTGCTGAGTGTTGACCTGCACTCTGACTGGCATGGGAGGAAGGTGCTGAGACCCAAGTCTTGCTTCGGCTTGGATGGAGCCTTTGAAATAACCCGCAGCGGTCGTGCTGTACCTGTGATGGGCAGAGGACGTAAGCGAGGCCAGGTCTGTGGGGTAGGTAATATTTTCCCCCCACCTCCCGGGGTGTAGGTGGAAGAACGAGACCTGGGACGTGCTGCCCCAGCCCGCTGTGCTTCCCTGGCAGTGTCCCCACGAGACGTGTCATCGGCAGGGTGGCACACGTTGGACCTGGGGTTAACGGTGAGCGAACGCCAGGCTTCGATCCAGGTAGCAGCAGTGCACGGAGGGCTTGCTTCCTCCGGGGCCTGGGAGGCTCTTTCAGGGGCTCTTTCCTTATTTTCCCTGTCTATCAAGGGCAGAGGGACCCTGCGGCAGCGTTTAACCCTCTTGGGGCGCGGAGGAAACCTCGGCAGAGCTGCCGGCGACGTGGCTGCTGGGGCTGTGCTGCGCTCGGCCGTGAGATTTCTTGCAGCAGCGGTATTTCGGGGATGGCAGAAAACGCCTCTTTACCGGCCCTCGCCTCGACAAAAGGAGGGTGGAGCAGCGCCGAAGGAAACTTTTTGCAGCCAGCTCTATGAATTTCCAATTAACAGCTCGCCTGGAGTGGGCCCTGCCACCGCGAAAGAGGTTAATGCCCCTAATGTTTGCAGAAACGATCCATTTTTCTTAGCAATTTAATAGCGTGGGCAGACTACTTGCTGACAGAGAGCCAGCAGCCAGCACTGAGGAGCCTGTGTGTGCTGGGCTGCAGACCGTAACCACCTTCCCTATGAAAAGAAGGAATGTTGACCTAATAGAAAAGGCATTTAAACAGAAGTTTTAAAGAGCAGTTTGGGTTGGATTCGGCTTGCACTTACGGGTGTAAACCTGCCCGCTGCGGCGGAGTCGCTCTGGCCCCTCCGATGACGAGCAGGGCCGTGTCCCCTTTCTGGGAGCGGAGGGGACGTCCCTGCCGGCGCGGTGCTTCCCCGGGGCCTCCGCGGGAGCCGGGCGGCAGCCTTGTCCGGCGGGAGCGCGAGCTCGCGCGTCCGCCCGCCGGCGCAGCTCGGGGAGGTTATATCGGGCAACGGCTTTATTCGCCGAAAAAAAAAAAAAAAGGTAGTTTCGAGGAGGCCAGCACGATTTCTGAATTGAGGCTGGACTCGGTGCCTAGCTTGGGCTCTTCCAGGGCATTTCATTCTGACATTTTCCAAATGAAATGTTTTGATTTTTTTTTCCTTTTTTTTTTCTTTTTAATTCCCCACCCCAAGGTAATGTTTGGAAGCCAAATTTAGCTCAATTTAATTCGAACCATTTTAAAAAAGTAAAACCACTGAAAACTAAACAAGGCCTATCATTTAGAACAAAATGTTTTGGTTTTCATTTTCCTTTTGGCACGAAAAGTCCCAACTTCTTTTTTTTTTGTTTTTTTTTTTTTCCTCCTGACCCACAAACAAAATTTTTCTCTGGGTCTCTTCCCGAGCTCGTGTCGTGCGCAGAGCTCAGAGGCGCCCTGGCAGGGGGACAGCTGAGCCCTGCTGCTGTCGGTCCCCGAGCATCTCCGAGCTGGGCAGCGGGGTCGAGCCTGGACTGGGGCGAGCGGGGTGGGGGGCCCCGTGGGTGCAGCGAGGGGGGAGCACACGGGTGCCACGGCCGTGCCTCTCCGGCCGCGGGGAGCATCCCGGCGCAGCCCGTCCCGGAGGGGGACGGTGCCAGCATCGCCGATGGATGCTTTCCCCCAGCTGCTCCGCATCTGGCGGGGCTGAGGGCTGCAGGGTGAGCTCTGGCGTTGCCTTGTCCCCTTATTTATCCAAGTTTAAAATTAATCTGACCTTCCCCCGCCCAGGCTTGTGCAAACAGTAGCTGTCCCGGAGCGAGGAGCTCCTTTCGGCTAAATGGGAGCAGCGGTTTTTTTTCCCCTCTTGGCTTCTGCCGTCGCCTTGCAGCGAGCCCCCTCCGTGGGCGCCGGGGCGGGCACGGTGGCGGCGGCGGGTGGCCGCGTGCCGGCCCCTCTCCGCCGTCCGGGGCTGTCGGGATCGATGCGCGGGGACGGGAGCCAAGCTGCGGGAGCTGCTCAGGCACCTCCCGCTCCCGGCCGTAAATTAGAGCGCGGCGAATCCATAGGGCAAAGCCCGAGGGAGGGATGCCGCAAGCCCGCCGGGAGGCTGCGCGCTCGGACCCGGCGTCTCGCAGCCGGGCCGTGGGGCCACGTTTGGGCCAGATTTCACCCAGCAGTGAGCAGGATGAATCCTTGCCTTGCCGAGCGCCTGATTTCTTTTTTTTTTTCTTTTTCTTTTCTGTTTTTGCCTCTTCCCCTCTCTCAGCGCGTTGCTGCATACCACAGCATTGCTTTTTATAGCCCCGAGCTGCAAGCCGGCTGAGTTGCCAGCCGGGTCGCCGGCCCGCGGTCCGGCAGCGGGATCGTCCCCTGGCGTAGCAGGAAGAGGAGAGCGGCAGGCCGCGGCGAAAGGGAGATAATTAACCCCTAACCCGGAGCCGCGCTCCCGTGCCTGCCGAGGCATTTAAAGAGCCGCATTAGTCACCCACGCTGGAGCCGGCGCGTGCCGTTGCCAGCAGGCAGCAGGGCCCCGGGCCGCGGGAGGGAGCGCCCGCCGGCGACCGCCGCAGCTCTTCCCTGCGAGCGGAGGTGGCCCGTTGCTCGCCAGCCCTTCCGGCGCTTCCCTCCTAAACGCTTGCTTACAAAAACAGGGTAGAAAAAGGATGAGAGACAAGCGGCAGCCCGGAGGCGGCGGGGTCCGGGGCGCGAGCGTTTCGTCCGCCGCCGGAGACGGGGCAGCAGCGGCGGCCGGGCCCTCGCCCCCAGGGCGGTCGCGTCGTGGCCGAGCGCTCCTGGCAAGGCTCGGAGGGGTCGCGCCTGCTCCCCCAGGGCGCGCGCGGGGCTGGGAGCGTTTCCGCCGCGGCCGCGGGTGCAAACGGGCATTTTGCTGGCCGGGAGCCCGTGCATGCGCCGTTCCCTGTGGGCCGTTTGCAGAGGGTCGGATCTGGCTCTGAGTGCGTCCCGAAGGATGGAGGGGGAAGAGGCTTGCGGAGAGGCGAGTGCCATAGGGCAGTTTGGGTTTTTAGCCCCTGCAGCTTGCACCGGTGGGGGGGACACGCGAGAGCCGCCAGCTCGTTCCATGAAACGCAGCCAGTTGCTTTCCGCCATCCGGGAGCCGAGTGCACGCCGCGATGCTGCTTGCAGGGAGGCGGTAGCGGTCCCCCCGTCCCCGCAGGCTCTGGAGGGGTTGCATTGCTATTTAAAAAGTTAGCGGGAGGCCAGAGGTTCCTGCCCGCTGGCCTCAGCAAGCTGCCGGCCTCCCACGCACCGAGCTGCACGGCCGTCGCTCCGGCAAGGGACGCTGCCGGGCGATCCGGAGCGAGCAGGGAGGCTCGTGGGAGGTGATGAGGAGCGCCGGGGAGGAGGAGACGGGATGTCTCGGCTGCAGCCAGCTCTTTGCAGGCTCTGTCTCCGGAGCATCCCTCTGTCTGGATGCAACCCCGAGCTGCCACGGGGCTGGGGCTGGCGGGATCCGCTCGCGGAGCCGAGGCTGGGAAGGAGGCAGAGAGCCAGCGGCCTCGCTCGGAGCGACGGCAGGGGATACGCCAGCTCCGCGCGCGCTTTCTCCAGACGTGATTTCACCACCGCGGGGAGGGAGCGCGGCCAAGGGATGGGCCCTGCTCGCCCCGGCGGCACCCGGCGCGCTTGCCGGGGCGTTAGTCATTGGGGCCGGGGCCGGGGTGTGCCGGCTGCCGCGGGAGCGCGTGGGGCCGGGGTCTCTCCCGCGCCCTGTCCTCGCGCGGCACAGGGACGGGCGGCCCGGTGAGCCTGCATTTCTGGGAAACCGCCGGGCTGCCCGGGGCGAAGGCGGAGGAAGGAAGGGAGGGATGGACGGGGACAGTCTGCGGAAGGCAGCATCCCCCTTTGGGATGGATTTGGGGAGGCGACTCCGGGAGACGGAGGTGCTGTCTGGTGCAGGAGGAGCTCGGAGAAGGTGCTGGCACCATCCCAGCTCGGGGAAGCCTGCCAGGGGCTGTTTCTTCCTTCTCTCCAGCCCCTTCCGCTTGCCTAGAGCTACGGCACACAGTCAGCCTGCCCTGTACGGCTTAAGGTCAGAGGCAGCACCTCGCGCTGTGCTCGGCCCGGCTGCGGTTGCCCTCCCAGCTCTGCTGGTGTGACAGCAGTAAAACTGTGCCGTCGCGCCGCAGTGATTTGCCCTGCCAGCAACGGGGCTGATCTACCTCTGCCCGGGATGCGCCCGGCTGTGGTTCGGTTCGATCCAGCCTGCAGTTAGCACCCTGGGGACGTTCAGGTCGCCCCAAGCTCTGAGCGCACCCTGAACGGCAGGGCAGAGCCAGCAGGCTGGGGGGCTCTTGCAGAGGTCTGTGGGTCTCTAGCACTGCCAGGGGCTGAGACACAGCCACGGTTTCGCCTGTGTGCCGCAGCTGCCCCGCTCAGGTCGGCCTTATCTCTCCTCCTGCGCAACCTGCCCTGCCGGTAAGCGCAGGAGCCGGGCTGGCTTCCAGGCAGCGCAAGTAGAAACTGGGGCCGGCCTCTCCTTCACCTTCGGGGGTGCGATACGAAGAGGTTTTCCAGGAGCTGCTCCCGAAAGCAGGGCGCGGATAGCTCGGGGCAGCCCGACTCGGAGAGGCTGGGAGCGCTGCTCCGCGCTCCGGCGCGGGAGGAGAGCGATAGCTCGGCTCCTTCTGCCCAGCCGACCCTGCTCCGGCACAACGCCAGCTGGGAATTGCTTCCCCGGCTCGCGCCGAGCTCCTGCCCCTGGGGACAAGGAGGTTGCGAGCTGGGAGAGGCCGTGGGGTGGCTCTAGGTCCCCGCATCTCCCTGTGATGGGGCTCTGCGCTTGCATCCCTGCACCGTGCCGAAGCTGCCTTGGCCCAAAACTTCCTAGGGGAAAAGGGACAAAGCCAGGAGAAGCAGCCGGCGAAGCCCGGGGGCTGGGTCCCGTAGGACAGTGAAGGTGCCTGTGGCCAAGGAGCCCCTGGAGAGCGGGAGAAGCCAAGGCACGGGCGACGCAGAGGCGTCGGAGCGAGGACCGAGCCATGGCCCTTTGCTCTGCGCGGGCGCTGTGGGTGTCAGGTTCCCAGGGCTAATTTTAAACCCCGGCTGAAACACTGGTTGGCTTGTTCTCCCTCCCGCCGAGGCTGCTGCCGGCAGCGTGTCCCGGGCACGGAGGAAGAAGCCAGCCTGTCAAATACCTGCGGTGCTGCCATATGGCTGCGTCCGAGCACCTGGGGCCGCGGAGGCAGCCGGAGCCAGCAAGCGCTGCCTGGGAAGAGGGAGGGAGGACGGGCAGAGGAGGGCCAGAGAGGGAAGATGTGGGAGCAAGAAGGGATGTGCACAGAGGGTTTTATGAGGAGCACACGCTGCGATTTTAACCTGGTGCAGGTGGCTGCGTGGATGCATTTAAGCCCATTTCAGATGCGTTGGCCTTCACTTCTGCATGGGTACGCACCTCGAGCGGAGACTAGAGCTTCAGCAAAGGGCTTTGCACGGTTACACCAAGCCACCACGGTTTGCTTCGGCCAAGGCTTCCTCTCTGTACCCCCAGCCTGTCCCTTCTGCCCAGGGTGCTCTGCGTCCCGTTCCTGTCCCAGCATCTCCAGAGATGCTCATGGTTGGCCAAGGATGGGTTTTGTCCATCGGCTGCCTGTGCTGAGGGTTGGGTCTCTGCAGCAGCGCCCAGCTGGCACACTGTGCCGATCCTCGGGAGACCTGATGGTGAGCAGCTCCATCGAGGGAAGCACCAGACTCCTGGGTGCTCCTGGGGCAGCCGTACCCCAGGCCCTGGGGTCCACGGGGCTGGCCGTGTTTGCAGTGCCCTGAAGGGCACCTGGGCATGGTACTGGGGTGACAGCACCGTGGTGACTCGATGCAAAGTGAAGGTGGGGGGGTATTTCCCCCTTCCCTAGCCTGCATCCACATCCAGCTCAGCCCTTCAGCCAAAGGTTGGGAGAAACTTAACCCAGAAGGGTCGCAGCCCAAGAGATGCCTGGCCCGGCTCTGATCTGCAGAGCCAAGGGCCGGGGGTAGCATATCTCTGTGCCGGAGCTGCAAAAGGGGCAGTGCGTGGCGCTGCACGTGCTGGACGATTTGCTGCCTGCCGGGCAGCGTGGGTGCAGAGCGGGCAACGGCACCAGCGTTTGGTGCTTGATACCTTCCTGCTGTGCTTCCCTCTCTCACCAGCGTGGACCCTCGAGGGGGAGCTGGCGGCAGGATGGTGTCGATGAGGAGGCTTGGACTTTGCATCTGCGCAGTCCCCATCGGCGTGCAGGACGGGGCTGCAGCGATGGCACGAAAGGGCTCCCTGCAAGGGAGCTCAGCCCACGCTGGTGTCCGCTCGCCGTGCACCCAGGCCAGGCGGCTCCGGCTGGGCTGCGTCAGGCTCCCCCTGTCCCTGTCACTCTCCGGGACCGAGGTCAGAGGCGATGGCGGGGATGCCAGTGCACGTCGGCATTGGGCATCCCTCTTCCACGGGGGTGCCGTGAGCGTGTTCAGCTCCACGGGAGCAGGGCTGCTCCCACGGCTCCCTCAGCCTGCCGGCCCCTGCTTTGCAAGCCGGTGCTGCAGAGAGGGCAGGCGTGCGTGCACGGCCTCGCACACCCTCCTCCGGGGCGCGCGTAGGCGGCCGAGGATGCCTGACCCGGGACGGGGGAAGGCTGCGATCGGTCTCGACCGGTGGGGTTTCTGCACTGCTGGCCGCCGGGGCTGCCGCGGACCCGCTCGCGAGCAGCACCGCGCTCCCGGCCCAGGTGCCGAGCATGCCGGGAGAGGGGGAATGCCTCGGAGACTCGTTCCGAAACAAGGCTGCCCTTTTATTCTTCTTTACGACTGCATTTTAATATCCACGAACACCGCTCCCTCCCCAGGCCCCTGCCAGCAGAGCCTCCATCGCCTGCGTTTGGCCTGACGAGAACGCCCGGCCAAGCCCTGGGCCCCAGCGCGGGAGAGAGGGTATTATTTTTTCCCCCCTCGTTTTTAATGTATGTTTTCTGTAGCTCTAATTAGACAAGCCGGGGCCCCGGCCAAGGCAAACACACCTGAGGGAGTCTTGCCTTACAGACCCCATCTGCCGCGCCAGAGGCTCTGCTCCCCGCACGGCCGCGGCGCGCGGCCCCTTTACGGGCGAGGGGGGCGCGGGGCTGTTTCGGGGGGAAGGATTGCTCCCGGGCCAAGCCGGCAGCCGTTGCGTGCGGAGATGGGGCCGAGCCGGCGGCGCGGCGGGCGGCTTCGGGGGCGCCCGGCACAGCCCCGTTCCCGCGTGGAGCTGAGGTACCGTACTGAGCACCCGGGCCGTGCGGGTGCTGCCAGGCTTGCGGGTGGGTGCTGGGTGAGGACGCCGTGGGGAGGTGGCATGGGTGGATCGAAGCTGGAAGAAGTATCCCAGCAAGGTTTCACCCTCCCAGGGCGACCGAGAGCTGATATGCTGCAGGTCACAGTCCACCTCCTGGCTTTTGGGTGCTCGGAGAGGTGACAGTCCCCAAGACCCTGTTTGCCGGGGTGGTGTCAGGGTCTATGTTGAGCTGCAGGGCCACCTACCCTTTGAAAACGGTCCAGGGACCGCTTGGGAAAACGAGCTGGAGGCATTAATGGGCCGTGTTGTGGCAGGCCACCACAATGGCTTGCATTGACAGCCAAAGCCAAGCTCGGCTGAACTTTGGGAGTTTGTGTAGTACTCTTATGCCTTGGTTTGTTTGCTTTCTTGTGTGGGCTTTTTAGCTTTGCTTTTTTCCGCAGTTGTTTCAGGAACCCCCGTTGCGGGCAGGCTGAGCAACGCTGGCTGGGCACCGGCACCAAGGGGCCCGGCCAGTCCCACGCGGTGCCAGGGCCGAGGGCAGCTCTGGGCGCTCTGCTTGCCCATGCCAGGGGTCCCATCAGCTCAGGCTGAGCTCGCCGACCGCCCTGGCCGACAGCAGAGGTGTGCAAAGGGAAAATAACCCGTTTATGGGGAGACTGGGGATTAAACCCTGGGGTCTGTGCTCCAGAGCGACCAGGGCAGCACGTGTGCACGTAGCCCTCAGGGTAAGGACTTGTCCTGCTGCCCCTGGTGCAGCCAGGCCTTCTGCACCAGCATCGGGTCCTTCTGCCAGTAGTAACTGCAGTGACAGCTTAAAACTATAAAAAGCAGGGCCCATCCTCACCAGGACCTGCTGGTTCCCTTGAGGGGATGAGCCGGGCTGGAGGTCAGGCAGATGCACAGGCTGGGTCGTGCCTCCGTTCTCCCTCCCAACAAGTGTGACAAGCTGGAGGATTTTCCCTGCATATGGGGTTTTCTGGGAGTTCCGGCTGCTGGTCATCGTGAAGGGTCCTCGGTGACTCTGGTCGAAGCAAGAGCTGTGCGGAGGGCAGGAGCATTTCACGAAGGATTTCAGAGCTTTCTTGGCCTCGAGTCAAAGCCGGCTGAAACAGGAACATTTCGAAATTCTTTTGGATGAGGAAAATTCCACAGGCAGCCCCCCCCTCCGGAGAAAGTTTGGGATGGTTGAAATGTTTGGAGTGAGAGGCTGCTTGGTTCTGTTTACTCTGAACTATAACATTAAAAAAAAAAGAGGAGACAATAGAAGCTTGTAAACAGAGAGCTGTCCCCAAGCGGGGGACGGGAGCCTCTCTCCAAGAACGTCGAAGGAGATGTGTCAGCACAGTCAGAACTTTGCCCTGGTTTTTCCCCCGCTTGGATACGCTCGCACTTAATTTTTCAGGAGAACTTTCTTTTTTTTCCAGCAGAAAATGATCCTGCCGGTGTTTTTCCAACCTTCTCAACTCACGCTGTGCAGACCCCCCTGTCTCCTGGCTGCATTTCGGAGCCCCTCGGTCCTCAACAGTGGCCACCTCCTCTC
Source organism: Struthio camelus (assembly GCF_040807025.1). Taxonomy (NCBI): domain Eukaryota; kingdom Metazoa; phylum Chordata; class Aves; order Struthioniformes; family Struthionidae; genus Struthio; species Struthio camelus. Next base: position 58,579,226 of record NC_090981.1, on the reverse strand, counting down.
ACGCCTTCTAGTGTAACCCCCTGTGACGTGGCTAGGCACGCCGCGACGCCTCCGGGAGCAGGAGGACATGTAAATGAAACCAGCTTGGCTGCAGAAAAGTCTCTTTCCCATGTTGGCACGCTGCCAAAGGAGAGCAGCTGAGGGGGGAAGATGGGGCCTACTGGTGCTCCTACTGCTTTCCCAGTGGAAATGGTGCCATTGGGCTGTCCTAGCGCCTCCGTGCTGGTGTGGTTCCAGCTTTTGCCGGTCTTTGCTTCTTGCAGCTTCTCTTTGTGTGGGACTGCTGGATGATTTAAATTCGATTGAGCTGGGAGGAGAGGAGGGCACGGGTGCCCACCGCAGCAAGGCGTTTCCTCAGCTTCCAGATCCACCAGGTGCCTCAGAGCCTGCTGCATCCCTGGCTCAGCCTGAGCTGCTTCCTATTAGCAAACCACCGTGTCAGGGCTGCCTCCCAGCTTGGAGAGGACTGGCTGTGTTGGTCCCGCAGCAATGCCCGGCTGTCCAGCCACACTGGGCCCCAGAACCAGGCAGCTCCTTGGGCACCTCACTGCACCGGGCATTGCCAGGGGTCTGCACCCATGGTCCTTCCCCTGTGCAGGGACACCGTTGGCCAGACAGAGATGCTACAGGCATGAAAGGATAATGGGCTATTCTTTGGCAGTGGATTTATTTTGCTGCTCAGGTGTCTGTTAATGACACCTGAAATTGCCCCCAGCCCAAGAAGGGTTTTTGTTCTGCAGAAGGAATGACAGCAAATTGCTAGCTGCAGGATTATTTGTGCCATTGAAATGAAACGTTACCAGCCCTTGAAAGAAAGCAGTAACGGCGAACTGTTTGTTTTGGACCTGCCACCCTGCAATGTTTTGGCTGACCTGAGTGCCTTCGTGCTTTGGTGATGGAGCAGAGCCCAATTGCTCCCAGACACCGGAGAGCTTTAGAGCCTGGAGCACGGCTCTGCTCCCCGTGTCCGGGGGAGGGATGGGGCTGTGCGGCCAGCTCGTGGCACTAGGCGGGAGGGGATGCTGTGGGGCCCCTCTCCTGCCTGCGGTTTCCTTTGCGCCCCTCTTGCCAAGGGGCAATGGGGAGCAAAGCCATGATATGCACACAGGACATCGGTACATGAGACCCGAAGTTGCCATAGGCCGTGGTGGGGTTGCCATGTCCTAGAAACCTACATCTCGATGTGCAGGAGCCCAGGGGCTTCCATGGGACGTCTTTTCGGGCTCGCTCGAGATGTCAGGTCACGCTGTTCCGGGGGGACACCAGGCTGAATGCTCCCGTGCCCTGCATCCCTCCAAAGCACCTCAGTGCCCAGTTCCCAGGCTGTGCCCCACCTCTCGGTGTGCTGGCTGCCCGCCCAGCCCCACTCCCGCTGCCACAGCTCTAGCATGGTGTGCCGTCCTCTCCAGCTCTCTGCTGCAGGGACGCTCTGAGATGCAGACAAACGGTGAAGCCAGCAGCAGGAGGTTGTCCCCCACTGTCCTTGCACTTCTGGGATTTTTGCTGGACAGGCCAGGATGTCTGTCCCCTCTTCTCTCCTTTCCCTGCCACGCTCGGGCAAAGGGTTGAGCCTCCCGGCTACTGGCCTGCGGCGAGTAAGTGACACCGGCTTGGGGTTCAGTCCCCAAGGCAGCTCCAGGCTCACCCCAAGTTCATCAGGAGCAGACTGGCTTCCCAGGACTGAGGAGCTGGGGCTCGGAAGGGGCACTCACATATATGCACATATGTATATGTATATGCCCTGCACATATAGAGACGTACGTGCTGTTTGTATGCCAGCTGCAGCGCCAGCTTCTGCCCCGCTGGCACGTGCTCCTGAGGCTGATTTCGACAAGGTGCCCTTTGCCTCCAGGTCCTGTCGCAGCCCCGTTCTGGGTGGTGCGCGCTGCAGATGGGACGGGGTCCTGGCTCCCTGTAGCCTTTGGTGTCCCATTTCCCCTCGCTCCGCTCTTGGAGGGCACGCTGGGAGAGCTGTGCAAAGCCACGGCTGGACAGGGACTGTCTGCACAAAACCCTTCACCACCCAAAAGGAAAGCGGCTTTGGCAAAACCTAGACCATGCACCGGAGAAGTTTGTTTCTGGGGGGCTCCTAAGGGAAGGACAAGGAGGGGGAGAAATGCCCCAGCCCCGCTTGGTAGACGTGCTGGTGGCCGTGGGCCCCCGTCCTGCCGTGGGCTGTGGCTCCGGCCCCTGCTCTGCTTGGGAGCAGGGCTGGCTTTGCTCATTTCCAGCGAGGGGCTGAGCCCGCAGGCGTGCCGCCTCTTTTGTTCAGGAGCAGAAAAATGTCCAAAATCTCAAACATTCTGGGGACAGGAAAACAGCTTCCCGCCCTGCTCTAATCACAGGGTCGCGAAGGTCTGTGTAAGGAAAGGCCCAGTGGGTCCCACCCATGCCTGCCGGTCCGGCGCGAGGCTCTGCCTGGCCACGTGCCCAGCTGTCCCTGGCAGGGGACAGAGGGGGACAGCGGCTCAGCCCGTCCCCCCTCGCCGCGCGCACCCGCAAGCCGTGCCGGGAGCCCCGCGCCGCTCCGTCCCTCGCCCTTCGGACGGGAACGCCGGCCGGGGCTGCCTTTAGGGCCGCTGAGATTATTTTTAGGAATTTCTCCAGCGTGCGGCTTCGGGCGAGGGTGGCAGGCCGGCTGGTGGGGGCAGGGAGAGAAGGGCTTTTTCTTTCCCCCCTCCGACTAAAAACGCTGCCAGCTGGCAGGGGCTCAAGGCTGGGCTGCTAACAGAGCAGTTGCTGTTTGGCCCCGGCCGCTGCCTCAGGTTACAGCCGGGAGCAAGAGCCTTCTCCTTCCGCGTACTGGGGCAGGGGAGGGTGGGGGCGAGGGGCCGGGCGGAAGCAGAGGCGTTTCGGTGGGTGTTTTCCAGCTGCAGCTGGGCTGAGAGCGGCGCCGTTCCGCAGCGCAGGGCCGCGGGGGCCCGGCGCGGGGCGGCCGCCCGTCACCGCGGAGCCCGGGCGGCGGAGGAGAGAGGTGCGCGGCGGACGCCGGGCTGCGGGCCGGGCGCGGCGCGGGGGGCGGCGCGGCGCGGCCCCGGTGCGCGGCGCTGGTGGGCGCTGCTGGCCTCGGGCGGGCTCTGCCGCGCACTTTGGGGCTGGTTGCAGCGCCGGGGCTGCCCCGGTGCCCGGCATGGACGGCGGCGGTGGTGGCTCCAAGGCGGCTCTGCTCTGGGACCAGGCGGCACCGTGCACCGGGGGGCACACGTGTGTGAGCTGCAGCGGGGGGCTGTGCGGGGGGCGCGTGTGCGGTTGTGTGTGGGAGACCGGCACCAGGTGTTGGGGCTGTGCTGGTGCTGGGGGGTGTGTGTGTATGTGATCATCACCAGGTGCTGGGGCTGTGCTGGTGCTGCGGGTGTGTGTATGTGTGATCATCCCCGGGTGCTGGGGCTGTGCTGGTGCTGGGGGTGTGTGTGTGTGTGATCATCACCAGGTGCTGGGGCTGTGCTGGTGCTGGGGTGTGTGTGTGTGATCATCCCCGGGTGCTGGGGCTGTGCTGGTGCTGGGGGTGTGTGTGTGTGTGATCATCACCAGGTGCTGGGGCTGTGCTGGTGCTGGGGTGTGTGTATGTGTGATCATCACCAGGTGCTGGGGCTGTGCTGGTGCTGGGGGGTGTGTGTGTGTGATCATCACCAGGTGCTGGGGCTGTGCTGGTGCTGGGGGTGTGTGTGTGTGTGATCATCACCAGGTGCTGGGGCTGTGCTGGTGCTGGGGGGTGTGTGTGTGTGATCATCACCAGGTGCTGGGGCTGTGCTGGTGCTGGGGGGAGTATGTGTGTGATCATCACCGGGTGCTGGGGCTGTGCTGGTGCTGGGGGGGGGGGGGTGATCATCACCAGGTGCTGGGGCTGTGCTGGTGCTGGGGTGTGTGTGTGTGATCATCCCCGGGTGCTGGGGCTGTGCTGGTGCTGGGGGTGTGTGTGTGTGTGTGATCATCACCAGGTGCTGGGGCTGTGCTGGTGCTGGGGTGTGTGTATGTGTGATCATCACCAGGTGCTGGGGCTGTGCTGGTGCTGGGGGGTGTGTGTGTGTGATCATCACCAGGTGCTGGGGCTGTGCTGGTGCTGGGGGTGTGTGTGTGTGTGATCATCACCAGGTGCTGGGGCTGTGCTGGTGCTGGGGGGTGTGTGTGTGTGATCATCACCAGGTGCTGGGGCTGTGCTGGTGCTGGGGGGAGTATGTGTGTGATCATCACCGGGTGCTGGGGCTGTGCTGGTGCTGGGGGGGGGGGGGTGATCATCACCAGGTGCTGGGGCTGTGCTGGTGCTGGGGTGTGTGTGTGTGATCATCCCCGGGTGCTGGGGCTGTGCTGGTGCTGGGGGTGTGTGTGTGTGTGATCATCACCAGGTGCTGGGGCTGTGCTGGTGCTGGGGTGTGTGTATGTGTGATCATCACCAGGTGCTGGGGCTGTGCTGGTGCTGGGGGGTGTGTGTGTGTGATCATCACCAGGTGCTGGGGCTGTGCTGGTGCTGGGGGTGTGTGTGTGTGTGATCATCACCAGGTGCTGGGGCTGTGCTGGTGCTGGGGGGTGTGTGTGTGTGATCATCACCAGGTGCTGGGGCTGTGCTGGTGCTGGGGGGAGTATGTGTGTGATCATCACCGGGTGCTGGGGCTGTGCTGGTGCTGGGGGGGGGGGGGGTGATCATCACCAGGTGCTGGGGCTGTGCTGGTGCTGGGGGGAGTATGTGTGTGATCATCACCGGGTGCTGGGGCTGTGCTGGTGCTGGGGGGGGGGGGTGATCATCACCAGGTGCTGGGGCTGTGCTGGTGCTGGGGTGTGTGTGTGTGATCATCACCAGGTGCTGGGGCAGGTGCTGGGTGCAGGTGTATATGTGTCTGATCAGTAGTGGGTGCTGGGGCTGTGCTGGGTTGCAGGTGTGCAAGTGTGCAGGTGTGTGTGATCATCACCGGGTGCGGGGGCAGTGCTGGTGCAGGGATGTGTGTGTGGGTGTGTGCAATCAGCTCCAGGTGCTGGGGCAGTGCTGAGTTGCAGGTGTTTGTGTACGTGTGTGTGCAGGTGTATGTGTGTGTATGAGCAGCTCGAGGAGCTGGGGCTGTGCTCTGTGCAGGCAGGGGTGTGTGTGTGTGATCACCACTGTGTACCGGCTTCAGGCAGAGGGGATGGGTAGGCAGTCGGAGGTTTCTACCTGCTCCCTGGTGGGAACAGGGTCTGGGGGGCTTTATGGGTTTAATTTGGGGTCTGATCTGAGTGGGGTCTTGGGGCCCCCCTGGGTTTGGCAGTGTCTGGCAGCGACTCCCTGGCTCCCAAAAGCTATGCCCTACGACAGTGCCAGGAGGAGAAAGAGGGGCTGTGGGAGAAGGAGGCACCAAAGAAATAAGGGGAGAAGCACAGGACATGCTTTTGGAGGAAAAGGCAGCTGCATTACTGAGCAAAGGCCAAAGTTTTCTCAGCTTGGAGGTCCGGGAGCCTCCTGGCAGGTCGAGCCCTGTGGGGCTGCACCATCTCTCCCCCTGTAGCAGCCCCCCGCAGTCAGAGGGTTCATTGCGCTGTTCACATTGGCATTTATCAGACATGGTTTCTGGCTTGTCCGTGTCTCCTGGGCTTCTCAAATGGAGGTTTCGCTGGAGCCGAGGGCTGCTGCCATCCCAGTGCAGAGAGTGCATACCCCTGGTCTGGGGCTTCTCCCATGCCCATCTGAAGTGCAAGTTGTCCCTGTGCTGCTGAGCCCCAGCTGTACCCAGCTGAGTCTCATCTGTGGATACCGGCAGTGGGTCGGATGTTTCATCCTTGCACCCGGGCAGACCCCAGTAGGGGGTAAATCCAAAATCCAGCACAGCCCATCCAAATCCTAGGGCTTGGCCGGTTTCTTGCGCCCGGTGCCGAGCCCAGCCGAGCTCCCCAGAGGCCACGTGAGCCCTCAGCCCCATGGAGTCGATGCTCCAGACCCTGACAAAGGAGGCGCGAAGGAAAGTGGTCCTCCTCGGGGTCCCCACGGGATCAGAGGGGCTGGGGAAGGCGAGCAGGGTCACGCCGTGGCACGCGGAGGGGGTGGCCCCCGCCAGCAGCCGGGGACGTGTCCCCTGCCGGCGCCTATTGTTTGCCTTGTTCGCCAGCGCTGGCACGGCGCGCCGGGGTCGGGTGTCTCTGAGCAAGCTGCGGTGCAAAGGGGGACAACGTCACGCTCGCCGCGGGAGGCACTGCATTGTCTCCTTCTCCCCCCTGCCCCCCCGCTCTCCACCCCGCCTTGTCCCCAGACTTAGCCAAAAACAAAGGATGAATACAAATGAATGCCCTGGGAAATGAGGGTGTCGCGCCCAGGATGGGTGCGCCGAGGCAGCCCCAGGGACGGCCGGGGGTGCGCGCTGTGATGCCGGCTGGCGTTTGCTCTAGGTGGCTGGTTATCCCTGGGAAAAGCCAATGTGAAGCTCCCAGATTTGAAGCACAGCGGGCAGGATGCAGCCCTTCGCAACTCGAAAAAGCAACGCAAAGAGGCGGCGGGCCGACGCAACAGCACTTTACGCTGCTGAAACGTCTTGGAGGTGCCCTGTCCTTGCAGGGTGGGGAGGGCAGGGGCCCCGCGGCGGCGTGCCGGGGTGCTGGCCCGGCGTGGTCGAGGACCTCCTGTTTGCAGTGGACTTTCCAAGCAGGACAGTGGAAGCTTCCCCCTGACCCAAAGGTGCATGTTAGCATAGCTCCTCGCCGGGGCAGCGAGTCTGTGCCGCCTCCAAGTCTAGCCACGGTGCTGGGTGCGAAAACCTCCAGCCCTTTGCTTGTGCCTGGAGAGATGGTGCTGGGGCAAGGACGCGGGTCAGCGATGCCGGATCTCAGCCCTGCCGCGCTGGGGCCGGCGCATCCCTCGTCCAGGGAGGCAGATGCTGCAGGGTTTTTGGGCACAGTAGTGGCGTTGAGGATCTGCTCGAGCCATATTGCAGCAGATCACTTTGGCCAGCGCCGAAAACCCTTGGAGATGCTGAACGCAACACGGCCCATCCCGGTTTCCTGAGCTGCTTCGGCGCGGTGCGTCTGCAGGGAAGCCACAAGGAAAGGGGGCTTATCAGGGGGCTCCTCTCCCACCCTCCCAAACCCCAAAGGAAGCAGAAGAGGGAAGTTTTTGCTGCTTCCAAATGCCACCGCCCTTGGCTGCGGGATGGGTTTCCCATAGCCAGCACCCTGGCAGGAGAGAGCTGGGTTTGGGGATCTGCGCCAGGGCTGATCCACAAGCTCAAGAGAGCACGAGTCCCACATGATGGCATGTCCTGGGTATTTGGAGATGTCTCACATGAGATGTTGCCCAGTGCGGAGTGGCTTTTTGCAGGTGGGTGACTCCAGCAGGGCGCAGCGTGTTATGGGCAGAGCTGCCAAGTGCTCTTGGGTTTTTTGTATTTTGGTGGGTTTTGTCTTTTTTTTTTCTCCCCCTCATGTCTCCATTTCAAGGACGCTGCCCCAGACCACCCTGGGGAGGAGCTGTCAGGGGAGAGATTAGGAGGCGCCCTGGGTTTCTGCACTTGGGTGGGAGCATCCTGTTTCTCCCACCGCCGCCGTCACCCTGTCCTCAGCCCCCCGACGCGTCGGCGTCTCTGTGTGTGTGTGTGTGTGTGTGTCCTCTCCCCCCCCCCCACCATCCCCGGCTGTGCGTGCAGCTCTTTCGCTTTGAAGAGCGACTTCGAATGATGCAAAGCAGAAAAAAGCCACTGTCTTTCAAGGCGCCGAGTGCAATGGAAAGTTGGCCTCCCCCAGGAATCTGCGCCGTGCCTGTGCCAGGCCGCCGCGGGGCACGGCACGGAGCGGCCGGGTCGGGGGGACGGAGGCGGGCGGACCGTCACGCGCCGCCTGCGTGTCGGTGCCGGTGCGCGCGGCACCTGTGACAGCCCTGTGATTTGAGCCGGGGTGGGGGGACGGGGGACGTTTCCGCTCCCATCGGTCGGGTTTGGATCGTGCCGCCGTTTCTGCAGGAGCGGGCAGGCTCGCGGCGGCGTTTCTACCCCAGCTCCCCGCAGTCAGGCTCCTAGAAAAAAAAGGTCAGATGGGCTAAAAAGTTACGAGAGAGATCTGCACGCCGCCGTCTGCCTGGGCTGGGGGCCCTGCGGCCCCCCTCGCCAGCCTCTGCCCTTGCAAAGGGGTTGGCCGGGAGTGGGAAAATCACGTGGCTCCAGGAGCTGGTGCTGCAAGGAGACATGCAAAAGGCCAGGAGGCTGCGGAGGAAAGTGGCGGCAGGAGTTGCCTCTCCCTCCGGCAGCGCGCCTCTGGCTCTGCCGCGCTCCCCGCGGCGCTGCGAAGTGCCCCGCGCCAGATGGGTGTTGCACAAACTGCTCCCGGCCAGAGCCGTCTCCTGGCTGCCAGCGCAGCTCGGAGCGAACGCAGGGCGACCCAGGCGGCTTCCTGCTCTCCGGCGAGCAGAGTTGGGAAAATAAGACAGGGAGGGCCCTTCTGGGGCCAGCCCAGCCCTGTCCCCTGGCACTGGCATTTAGAAACCTCCACTAAATTTCCCAGCGTGGTTTATTTCTAGCCAATTCATCCTCGTCTCTCCTTGAGCCAACGCGATCCCACGGCTTTTGGAGCAGCTGCAGCTCCCATCCTGCTCCTCGGGGGCCCGGAGCAGCCGTCCTCTGCCCTGCGCTGGCTCCGGGGGGCACCAGCTCGCCGCGGCTGCTCTCCAGAGATGTCCCTGGCCGCCTGGGTCCGGGCGGCCCGGAGATGAGGTGCGTGGAGGTAACGTCAGCCGATGCTCAGCGGGCCCCGGCGTGCGCAGGGCAGAGCCACAGCCGGGCTGGGGTGGGATGGAGGACGAGGACCTTGCGTTTTTCGACTCCCGCTCGCAGGCAAGCACGGTCACTCCAGCTGGGCATGACAAGATCTTCCCACGCTGAGGCAAGTCTGATATTGCGGCTGTTCATCCCAGGACGAAGCTGTGACCCGGGGCGGGGGGCTCACGCAGCCCGGAGCGGGCGGCAGACGCCTCTCGGACCATCATTAGCGCGAGCGGAGGAAGAAAGCGCCTGATTGTTTCCTCTGCCGCGGCTCGGCTCCAGGGCTGCCGGGCCGGGGACTCCCTGTGCCCGGGATGCGTCACCGCTGGTGCGAGGATAGAGGGACGCTTTCTGCAGCCGGCTGGCTGCGTGCACGCCCCGGCCTCTGCGTGCCCGTCCGGGCTGGGGGCGCGTGGCACAGCAGAGCTCAGAAGGAAGCCAGCCCGGCGGTTGCACGCGCCTGTGCATTTCCATGTTTCTGCCTCGGTGGCGGAGGTCGGCTGCAAAAAGCACGGGGAGCCTTTCTGGCTGGCCGGTTTTGAACCGCTGCCTGACCCGGCATATCTGGCCTCCTTCCACGCCACGGCAGTGACGGAGAGCAAAGTCCCCGGGTCTTCCCCAGCCCGCGGCTCTTTCCCAGTGGGATGGGGCTGCGGCTGGGCACTGGGGCCGGCTCTTCTGGGCGCTTTTGCTTGTGGTCTTGGGGGCAGGCAAGGAAGGGGTTGCCCTGTTGCTCGTCTCTGCAGTGACGTTGCTGGGCCACGGCTAGCTTTCGGCAGTGCTTCAGGCAGGTGGTTTTTGGAGCCAGCTGGCATGTCTGCGTGGGCTTGATGCAGTCTCCCCCGGCACTGCCCAAAATATCCTACCTGAGGCTGGGAAGATCAAGATGTGCTGGGGTAAGGACGGAGAGTGCTTGGGGGTCCCTGGACGGGGGATGCTCGAGGGCGCTGGCGGCTGTGAGGATGCAGGATGATCCTTGGCTGGTCGGTGAATGATGGGGGGGTCTCTGTGGGGGATCAGGGGTTGGGGTATGGCTGGAGGCTGCAAATTGTGCTTTGTTCCCAGCTCTTCCCACGTGCACACAGGGAAAGATGCCTTTGAGTGTCTCCACTGCAGGGTAGATTTTCCAGGCTGGCCTCAAACTGGGTAACTACCCAGCGACCTAGCAAATTCATGTCACCAGTGGTGCAGAGTCATGGCCAGCTGCACTTGGGCTCGGCGCGGCCGCGGCATTGCGAGCACCACTGTCGCGGGCACCGGGAAGCCGCTCTGCAGCAGCGGGGTTAACAGAGCCGGGGTTTCGGAGCCGCGAGGGCCGGCGCTGAGCCACCGCGGCACGTCCCAGGGCCTGCGGTTTGTGCCGTTGGGTCGTTGCTCTGCTCCCAGATCAGCTGGTGTTTTTGCTTCGGTCGCCTAGTCCTGCAAGGTGATTAAAGAGAGCGAGCGAATAGGCGAGCGTCCGTCCTCCGCGTGCCCCGTGGTATCCCCAAAGCACAGCGACCGTGCTAGCTTGGCCAAGCCACCGCTGTGCGTTCACCCTCCGCAGCCCTGGCGCAGCCCGCGCTGGGGAAAAAAAAAAAAAAACAGGACGATCAGGAGAATAAATCATTTTATTTTAAAGTTATTTTGCCCTGTCCACGCTAACACAGTCTCCCTTTTCCCTAATCTCCCACAGCACCATGCCCTTAGCTCTGACCCACATGGTGTTTGAAGTTATTTTTGGTTGCTGCTTTTAAGTGTATTTTAAGTCTTTTATTCCATCCCCAAAATATTTTACTTCAAGGCGTAATATTCCCAGTTAATATCAGTTACCATCATAGTTTTGGCAGCGCTCTTTCAACTGATGTTCTTGGGAATGTTTCTACATGTGGTTTAGTAGGAAAAGCTTATGACAGTCTAATGAAATTATTTATGTTTGGGGCTTGTGTTTGAGGCAGCCTGGTATATTCGGGAGGACTGCGAGCAGCTCTTGCAGGCAGAGATCGCAGGGAAACCTGCGGCCGTCCCGTGCGCGTGGCTCGTCCGCAGATGCGGGCACAGGAGAGCGGCCGGCGGCTGCTCTGTGGCACGTTTCCAGGGCCGGGATATTCCCCTCCGAGGTGACTCAGCGGGACGTGGATTTAATGCCCGCAGAGCTGAGAGCTGCACCTGACCCAGCGCTCGGGGCTGGCAGGGAACTGGCCGGGTCCCGTAGCCCCTGTCCTGCCGTAGCCATGGGCAGAGCCCAGCGAAGCGGGCATGGATGGACAGGGCTGCCTGTTCCTGAGCGGGGGGCACTGGGGGGTTTCCAGGCAAAAAGGATTCAGCTGTCGCTGCCCCTCTCGGGGCCAGGCCAGGCTGGCTGGGACGGACGGGGCGACGGTGGCTGGGACGGACAGAGCGATGCTGCCTGGCATGGACGAGGTGATGCTGGCTGGGGCAGACGGAGCGATGCCGCCTGGACGGGATGTGGCAATGCTGGGTGGGACAGATGGAGCGAATCTGGCTTTGATGGACAGGGCGATGCTGGCTAGGCTGTGGTGGGGTGACCTGGGTCTGTGGCTGGGGCCGACCTGGTGATGGTTGGGAGCCCATCCCTGCCTCAGCATCCCAGGCGCTTCTTGCCCAGCACCCACTGGTGGTCTCTGAGTGGGAGGAAGGGATTTCAGGGTAGCTCCCTTTGGGCCCGGAGGTAACAAACGACCCGGAAGGGCCTGGGAAACATGGCGAACGATCCCACCTCCATCCGCTCCGTCTGCCCCCACCACCAGCGGTTTGGTAGCACGGCGGGACTGGAGCGGAGGTGATGGCAGCGTTCACCCCTCAAGCCATGGAGGCTCCTCCTCAGCCCACCCGGGCCACCCGCTGTGACAGTGGCACAGACCTTCCCCGCCGGCTCAACACCACAGGTCCCCGCGGCACGGTCACCGCGCGGGATGGGGGGCGGACGAGAGGGGGGTGAGGGGTGCATTGCCCCCCAGGGATGCTCAGCGCAGGGCAGGCCATGGCGTGGGGCGGCCCCGTGACGGGCACCGGAGCTCGGCGGCTGCACGTCCCGCCTCTCGGCCAGCCCCGGGCGCTGGCGGGAGAGCAGCCGTGCAGGCGGGAGCCAAGGGCGTCTGTGCAGAGCTGCAGCGTGGCCATGGCTCTGCCCTGCGCGGCTCCTCCCCAGCCGCAGCTGTTTTGCCCTTGGTGCGTGGCACGCAGCGGCCTGCGTCCCGCTGTCCTCGGGGGTGGCTGGACTGGGGGACACGTTGTCTGGAGCTGCCCCAACATCCCCCTCCGCCTGCCCCCTATTGCATCGCCTCCCCCGGGCACGGGGCCAGCCGAGCATCCTTGACCTGCTGGCCCGGACTGGTGGGTGCTGGGGGCAGGAGCGTGGCTTGGCGGCGTGCCCCAGCCACGGCGTTTATTTGCATTTGCCGGTCCCTGGCATGAGCGGATTAGCGGCGACCTGGGGTCCTGCGAGACGGCGTCTCCTGGGAACGCCGTTGCTGGAGCGCGGGAGGAACGGCCGGGGGTGACGCGCTGTCTTTTCTGCCTCCTCTAGATGCGCAGTCCCACCCGAGGCCTGGGCAGGGTGATGGTGTTTCTCGCGGCAGCCCTTGCGTCAGCCTCCCTCGCCGTCCCCGAGGGCTGGGGAGAGGAAGGTGAGCAGCCCCCGTGACGCAGCAAGGCACAACCTTTTTTTTCCCGAAACGCAGCCCCATGGCCTTGAGCATCCTCTGGCCGTCCTGCCCCTGCAGCCACCCGCTGCCCCAGCCCCAGCGGGGACCAGTCCTTCCCGGGTCCACGTGGCGGAGCCGGGATAACCAGCCCGGAGTGGGGTGGGACGGGGGGCTGACGCCCGTGTGTGTGTGTGTGTCCCCCTCCAGGTGTGCAGTACGGCCAGGTGGGGACAGACGTGACCCTGTCGTGCGCCGGCGCCCATGCGGGGTAGGTGTTTTCCGTTCGTGCCGGCATCCGATGAGCCGGTGGGTGGTTATAGGGGGGCTGCAAAACGATGGGACCGGGGGCAGCCCAGCCGCGCCGCGTCCCTCTGCTCCGACACGCCACCCCGTCCCCCTCTTCGGCCGGGCTCGGCGGGCGCGCGCGCGGGGCTGCCCCGCCGTCCCCTTTGCCTAACGCCGCCTGCCCGGTCTTCTCCTCGACAGCTCGGCCGTGGAATGGAGACGGGACGGGGCCGCGGCGCTGCCGGCGGGCTCCGCCGTGCGGCACGGGGCCCTGGTGCTGCCGCGCGCCGGCCTCGCCGCCGCGGGGACCTACAGCTGCCACGGCGAGGACGGTGGCCTCCTGCACGCCGTGTCCCTGCGGCTGGGGCGTGAGTAGCATCTCTGCAGGCTGGGATAGGGGGCTGCGCAGCCTCGGCGGCCCCCCGTCGGCTCCCTGCGCCGCCGCAGGGCGGGCGAGCGGTGGCAGCCCGTCCTCGGACTGGGGTTTCGCCCTGGCCAGACCCCTGGCAGGGGGTTGTCACGAGGGGACTTGTGCAGTGACGCAGGTCGGTACGGGGCAGGGAATTCCTTCACTTACCGTCGCTCCCCCCTCCGCTCCCCGGACCCCAGACCTGCCGGGGGTCCCCTTTGTGTCCTGCAGAGCGTCCGACTATGAGAATTTCTCCTGCTCCTGGACATCCAGCCTCGAGACCTTCCTCCCCACCAGATACATCACCACCTATAGGTGAGGGCAGGGCTGCAGGGGCTGGATGGGGGTGAGCCCTGCGGGCCTGGCCAAACGTAACGCCGAATCCTGCTGGCAGCCTGACCTGCAGCCTGGGTTTGCATCGGGCCCCGCGGAGTTGTTCCCGAGCACCGAGCACCGTGCTGCGCCCTGGAGCAGGCTGCGTTTCAGGGTTTGCATTGAGCATGTGCTTTTTTTTTTAAAGGGAGGCCTGCAAGCAGCGTTGAGGGGCTGGCGCAGGCAGGCTCGCTCTCTGGAGGTGGCTTTGCTAGCACCTGAAGGGGTATAAAAAAGCAGCAGAGTCATCTGCAAGCTGTCAGAAATGCTTCGGCATGCTTCAGGATGAAAGGAGTTTGGGAAACATCCCTGCTTCTAATTATCACAGCGGGCCAAATCGCAGGGTTGCTTTGAAGTCAGCCGGAGCTCGTAAAACGTGCCGAGTGGCGCTTTGAAAAGCGATGCAAAACGCAAGCCTGATCGGGGCCGCACACGCTCTGGAGCCGGGCAGCCCTTCTTCCCGGAGAGCCTGGCTTTCCCTGCTGCCGTCGCGGCGCTAGCTCCTCGGGGTGGGCCCGCGCCGCGAGCCCCCCACCCGCAGGAATGCAGCACCCCCCACCGTGGGCACGGCCAGGAGCACGGCCGCTTAGTCCGGGGAGACGGAGCCGCTTGGAGCTGGCAGTGGAAACCAGCGGGGTTTTTGGACTGGAGCGGAGGGAGAGAACAAAGCCAGCTGCCGGGGAGTGGAAAATAACATGAGGCCTCCCTGCATCCCGCCCGGGCGGCTTTTGTTAGCATCCCTATGCGTTTCTGCTGCGGCGTGATAAAGAGCAGCAGGCGAGCCCTGGCTGGCGAGGGGAAACTGAGGCACGCAGCGGGCCAGGGGCTGGCCGAGCTGCCTGGGCACGCGTCCCCGCCGGGGCAGGGCTCAGGAACTGCCTCCCCGTCCCGCCGGCTCCCGGGGCGCCCAGCTCCCGAGCCCGTCCGCGGCAGGAAGCCGACGTCCGGGCGCTGCGTGGGAAAGCGGGGCTGTGCGGCAGCGGAGCCAGGCGCCGGCCGTGACCTTTTCCGGCAGCCGGGAGAGGCCTGGCAGGTTGGAAGCGGGGAAGCGCGTGTGTTCGCCGTGCCCTGCGTGGCCCCGGCTCGCCGCCAAGCGGCTGACCCTCCCTGGGGAGCGTCCCCTGGGTGTCCTCCGGCTCCTGGGGCCCGAGTGTCCCAGCAAAACCCTGGCCCTGAGACTAGCGGGAAGCAGAGCAGCCCCACAGGGCCAGGCTGGTGCGGTCCCTGTCCCTCCTCTGGGTCACGGTGGGGTTGGTTTCATGCTGTTCCCCGTCCCCCTTTCCTCACTATCTGCTTTTCCATCTCGCTCCCCGGGCAGGAAGAAATCGCTGACGGGAGAAGAGAAGCGGAGGTAGGACTGACCCCACCCCTGGCCCTGTGCTCGGGGCATGGCCCCCATCCCAAAAGCTCTGCCGGTGTCCTCAGTGGGGTCACCAAGGCCCGAGGATGGGGACCCCCATGGGGGAGCAGGGTCCCCAAGCCAGGGGGACCTGGGGGGGAAGGATTTCCCCCAGGGAGGGACCTTCCCAGAAGACACTGTGGGGCTCAATAGGTTTCCCTTTGGTCATGCTCAGAGGGAAGTGCTGGAGTTTGGGGGGGTGAGAGGATCTTCTGCCCTTGCCCTGGAGTCACCTCGAGCTCTCTCATGGGCAAGGTACCTGCCCAGACCCTGCCTGAGCTCTGACAGAGAGGGCTGCCTCCTACACCGTGCTCTTGGCACGGGGGCTTGCCTGCATGGCACTTCCTGGGCGGCGCAGGGAAACGATGCGCGACCGTGGGGCAGGCACGGCGGAGGAGCCACCACCTTGTCACCCCGTCAGCAGGAACAAGATTGGGCATGTGGGGCCGTGCCTGCAGGATCCAGCCCGGGCCGACACCTGCACCGTTCACAAGTCCGAGTTCTGGAGCTCCTATCGGATGAACGTCACCGAGGTGAACCCGCTGGGGTCCAGCTTCCGCCTCCTTGACATCACCATGCAGGCGATCAGTCAGTGCGCCCCCATCATCCCTCCATCCCCCCCATCCCTCTATCCCTCCATCACATCTCTCCCTGCCTGTTGGGCAGCCAGTCCAGGGCGCCAGCACCCTTCTGCATGGGAGAGCGGAGGAGGCGATCGGCCACAGTGTGACGGAGCCTCTGCGTCTTCTCCCACACAGTTAAGCCAGACCCTCCGGAAGGCCTGGTGGTGGAGCCCGTCCCCCGGGCACCGCGGCGGCTCCAGGTGAGCTGGAGGTACCCCACATCCTGGCCCAAGGAGCCCCACTTCCAGCTCAAGTTTCGGCTCCAGTACCGGCCTGTCATCCACCGCTCCTGGTCCGTGGTAAGCAGCGGGGACGCGAACACAGAGCCAGCTCAGGAGCAGGGTGGCTCTTTGGCACTGGGAGAGCAGTGTGGGGTCTGGGCCTGGCTGGGGACACTCAACGAGTGTGAGTCGGGCTGGGGAGGTCGCCCAAGCCCTGGGGGTGGCATCTCTGTGTGCCCGATGGCTCCCCTCTGTGCCACGCAGGTGGAGACGGTGAACCTCTCCGAGGTGATCACAGACGCCTTCGCAGGGCTGGAGCACGTGGTGCAAGTCAGTGCGAAGGATTTCCTGGATGCGGGGAACTGGAGCGAGTGGAGCATGGAGGCACGGGCGACGCCTGTCAGAGGTGTGGGATGGGGGCAGGCTGCAGCCCCCAGCATCTCTACGGGGCTGCACCATTCTTCTCCACAGCCCCTCAGCACCCCGGACTGCCCCTCTCCAGCCCCTTCTTTCCAACATCCCTCCTGCCTCGAATATCACCCAGGGCCATGCTCAGGGCAAGCCCTGGCTCCTGAAGTCCCGTGAATTCAGGACCCAGCTCTGAGTGCCAAAAGAAAAAAAAAAAGAGGATAGTTTTTCACCCTTAAAGTTGACCAAGGAAAGCTGCATGTGCCATCCAAATACTTTCCCCATGGCAAGAGGTGCAGCTGCAAAGGGACAAAGCAGCCCCAGTTCCCAGCCCTGCTGTGGGGCATTGTCCCTGCAGCCCCGTGGCAGGCTGCAGCTGTGCTGCTGGGATTTGGGGATTGCTTCCCACAGCCCTTGGCATCTTGGAGGCACCTTCAGGCTCCCAGGATCCCCAAGGCACAGCAAGACCCCAGGGGCACCCTTTTGTGTGGGTCCCTGCAGTGCTGCCAGTGTCCTGGGTGCCTGATGCCCACCCCCTGTGCCGTTCCAGACCCTGCCACCGTGGCGAGTGAAGAAACCACTACAGATGCCAGCCTGGAGAGCCTGGCTGAGGAGCCCTCGCGGGCTCCCAATCCTGAGCCCATTAGTGAGTAGAGCTGGGAGGTTGCAGACAGGAGTGGGAACAGCCAGTGGGCTGCCGGCTGCCTGGGCACGTCCATGGTTGAGAGCTGGAGAGGAAAAGTCCTGTCTCCTGAGACCCCGTGCCTGCATGTTTCCGCTTTGCTGGGCAAGCTGTAGGGGTGCCAGTGTGCCCAGGAGCCTGCAATAGGGTCCTAGAGTCCCCTGGGGTCTGCGGGAGGCTTGACTGGGGAGGTTGCTGGATGGAGCTTGCAAGTCCTTGCCTTTCCTTTCCCTGGGGCATCAAGGGCCATGGAGCATGATGGAGATCCTGGGGTCCAGCAGCTGTCCGGGGTGGGTGCAGCCCCCAAAGGAGGGCAGGGTCCACCCCAGCACTAGCCTGCCCAGCTACTCATGGCTGTGGGGTCACTGCAGGGTGTGGGGCTGTGGCATCTCTTGGCTGTGACGATCTCTGTGCCCACCTGTCCTAGATCGGAGCGACCCCCTGGAGAAGATGGCCATCCTGGTCTCCCTTGGGATCTTTGCCTTCTTCATCCTGGCTGCCGTTCTGGTCATCACCATCCTCGTCTGGTAAGCTGTGTTTTGGAGGGCTGTGAGGCACTAGCGTGCTGTGGCTGGGTGTGAAGTGGTGCCAGGCCTAGCTCTGCTGCTACCCTGTAGCTGCCCTGTAGCTCTCTGCTTTCCCAGCTCTATGCTCTCCAGTCAGCTCTGCTGCCATCCCTGTCCCACTGTGGCCCCCAGTCACCCCAGCAAAGGTCCCCCATCCTTCCCCAACCCTGTGCCATGAGTCCCACCCCCAAAGAGACTTGAGGCCAGCCTGATGTGGTGGTTCATTCTGTTCTAGTCCCCTTGGAAGGGCTAGTCCTCCGCACACCCATGCCTGGTGCACATTGCCAGCATTGCCCATTCTTCCAGGTGTGCTGGGCTTTCCGCTGGCCAGGACACACTGGTGAGCAGCCCACTGCTGCAGAGGGGGACAGGTTCTTGACTGGGAGGATCAGGATTGGCTCTGCTACCAGAGTGGGAATGAGGCAGGGTTAGAGCTGCCCCGGAGGGGGATCGGGGAGAAGATGACGTGTGGGGGTGCTTGGCTGTATATTTCAGCTTGTGTGGGGTCTTCCTAAGGAGCTCACATCCATGAGACCTTATTCTGTATCCCCCAAAGATGCTGCCACTATTAATGTGCCCCCCCCAAACCCTCCTGCCTACCTGGGATCTCTTTTGCTCCGTGATCAGCACAGAGAACCCTTAATCTGCCTTTTTCGACCTGAGTCCTGCCCTTGGGCACTGCTCTGCGGGGTCCTGTCCTGCTCTGATGAGTCCTCTGTCATCCCACTACTGCTGTGGCCCTCCCTGCCAGCACTGTGGCTGTGTGGCCAGCCCTGCCCCTATCTAATGGCAGGACTCTCATGCTGCCTGGAGCTCACCTGCTGGGCCTGGCTGGATGGGGTGTGCAGTAGGATCACTGGGGACCGGGGCAGCACTGGTCTCCTTGTGCCCACGGAGGGCTGCTTGAGCTCTTCAACCACTCTGCTCTGTCCCCAGGCTCCGGGTGAGGAAACACGGCAAGGACGAGACCAAACCCCACAACTTCTTGGTTGCTGCCACCCACTTGAAGGCTCTGCCGAGTGAGTGCCGAGGGGGGCCGTGTCAGGGGCCACGATGGGCAGGACAGCGGGGATCCATGCCATGTGCCCTGGCTCAGGGCAGGTCTGCCACCCAAGAAGGGGGGAGGTGGGGCTTTGACCACTGTAACCCCTCACCTTCTCTCCCTTTCCACAGAGGCCCAGATCTTGTAGTGAGCCCTGGATGTTCCCCTGTCTGAGCACTCACTCACCCGCCTATGGGACTTGACACCACTGTTGGCCCCAGAAGGGCTCCCCACCGCACGGAGCAGGGCCTGGCTTTGGACATTGCCTGAGTGCCGGCACCGTTGGGGCACACGATGGACCCTAAGGGGAGAGGCTGTGCTTTGAGGAGCTTAGGGCTGCCCGTGCCCGCCAGGAACTGGCTGGAGACATCTCGGACTCAGTGCGACGGGCCAGTTCCCACCACCGGGCACTGCTATACAACATGGGGGTGGGGCACCGAGCCAGCCCCACTTCGCTGCTTAGTGCCACATGGAAGAGGACAGTGGGCGCAGGGTGCCAGGGGTGTTGGTCTGTGGGCATCGGTGACCGTGCGGTGCTGAGCTCTGCCGGCCTCCCTGGCCCATCGCACCCCCACCAGCCATCAGCAGGCAGAAGCGCCCCCCCATCCCTCTGCCCCTCGCCCCCATGCTGTGGCAGGACGGAGCAGTGATCCCAATAAAGGGGGCAGTGTTGGCGCTGCCTGGGCCAGACCTCTCTGCACTTCATACAGGGCCAGGGGAGATATACAAGGTGCCAGGCAGAAAGAGAGTTGCCAGCTTGGGGACCCTTGGTCCTTGCAAGGGCGTGCATACATGGCTGGTCCCCAAACAGGACACCTTCACTCCAACCTCTCCCCAGAGAGCTGGTGGGCTGAGCGAGACCCTTGCCTGGTCCTGCCCTTGCTGAATGTCAGAAGAGGAAGATCCTTGTGCGCAAGCCTTGCCCTGTGTCCCAGCAAGCCTAGAGGAGTCCTTAGGGGAAGGACACCCCAAAAAGACAGGGCTCTGTCCATCCCCAGCCTCTCTGCCTCTCAGGAGAGCTATCAGGACAGGCCACAGGGCAGCTGTAGCCTCCTGCCTGGGACATCTCACTTGCCCCTGTCCTCGCCAGCCCTGCTGTGGGGACAGGAACCTCTGCACAGCCCCCAACGCTCCGTGTGTGCTGGCTGGGCCCGCTCCTCTCCGCTCGACCCGGCCCCTGTAATCGTTTCCATGTGTTGACATCTCCCAGCCCCGATGCTCAGCGCCAGCGGCTCTGTGGCCCAATGAGATCCAGATGGGGCTGGATGGAAATTCAGGCAGCGGTGGTGCTGGCTGGCGTTGGGAGCATAGGGAGCAGAGCCAGGGCAGGGTGGGCCCAGGGGCTCTGCCTTGCGGCCGGCGCGGCAGGGGAGATATGTGTCACTTCAGGCTGGGCCGCAGGGCTTCCCTTGAACCCGGGGTGCAGTGAGAGCGTGGCGGAGGGGTGTATATTTCCGAAGGCTCCTTATGAAGGCTGGATTGGGGAGGACCCCTCTAAATGTCTGAGCACGTTCAGGCTGCACCTTGTAGTACTGTGGGGCTTTGCGCAGGGGGCCATGGGCAAGGCAGGGCCAGCAGGGTGTGGGGCATCTCCTCATGGCCCTTCCGCAGGGGCAAAGCAGGAGCTTTTGGGTGTCCCAGCCAGCCATGGGGCAGCTGGGGGCAATGGATCCATCCCACTGTGGTGCCCTTGCATGGTGAGGCAGGGCTGGGGGCTGGGAGGTGGCTTCAGTCTAGTCTTACTCTGGGTCTTGGTGTTCAGGATCAAGCCTGGGCAATACCATGGTGGTGAGGGCAGGGGCAGCCCTGTGCCTTTTGCAATGGGTTGTGGCCCTAGGCCTCTTTCCATGTCCACCTTGCATTAACCAGCACTTCAACCCTTGCCTCTGCCCTCGCTGGGCGCCCCTTTGCACCCAGCCCTGGATTTTGGAGCGTTGGGGCTGCCGACGCAGGTCCTGATTTTTGCAGTGCCCCTGCCCCTCACTAGCCCTGGTGAGCACATTGGCCCTGGGTGGAGAAGACACAGAGTCAGCCCTCTATCCTTGATGTGGTGCTGGAACGGCACCAAACCAGGATGGGAGCAGGGCTCACCGCAGTCCAAGTAAAGCAGGTCACTGAGCTAGAGAGGACCCTATGTGTGCCTACACACACAGGTATACACAGGGACCAGCTCCTGCCTGGGTTTCTGGGCCCAACAGCCACTCCTTCTCTTCCAGGCCCACCCTAGACCTTGCCAGCTCCAGCTGTGTCATGCTGCTATTGCCTCCTGCTGGGCTCTGGTCCCCAGCTTGGCTGTGCACAGCAGGAATTGCAGCCTCTTGGCACCCTGGCAGGTCCCCATGACCTCTGGGCTTGGCTGAGGCTTGCACTGGGGAGGAGGGGGCTGTGTGCATGCCTGAAGCTGCCCAGACAAGCGCCCTGCTCATCCAGCTGCACAGCTGGACCAGCACCAGCTGCAGGGCCAGCCAGCGTGGGGCAAGCACAGAGCCAAGCGTACAGCATCCCTCCCCAGCTTCCATTACCTGTCTCTGATGTGCTAGGGTCACCCTTGTTTCCCTGGTCCCAGTATGCCACGGGTAGCCCTTACTGCTTAGAAATCAACTCTTATTACCACCAGATCCCACCTTCCCTGCTACTGTGGAGGGTCTCAGGACTCTGGTTGTCCATGGGATGCTGTTGAATGCCTGCCATATCTGTCCCATATCTGTGGCTTTGGTGTTTGCAAGCAGAGCTCAGTGTTTTCCAGGCACATAGCGCTGGCTTAGAGGCTAACGCCTGCTCATGACGCAGGAGTGCGATTGGCCAGCAAATGGGAAAGAGCATGAGCCAGAAGCTCTGGCGCCCATCTCCTGCCCCGCTTATAAACTCCTTCAGAAAATCCAGATTTGCTCCAAATAAAAGGGAATTGCTGCTGGCCAGGGTGGTACAGAGACCACCGGAGCCTAGCACATACAAGACAAAGCGTGTCAGCTCCACACAGGTAAGTGCAGGTGGGTAGACGGGAAAGACTGCCAAGGCTGGACGGCAGCATGGTGATGTCCAGACTGAGCACTGCAGGAAGCTCTGCCCCTCTCCCTGTGCGTAGTTACCCCCAGGGCTAGGACCCCCAGTGCATAGATCCCTCCTGAAATGGGGGGAGCTGACGATCTGCAAAAATGGTACCTCTGTGGAAATGCAGTGGGGCAGGTTGTGTGCTGGGTCTCTGCTTGGCTCTGGGTGAGGAGCAGTCTCAGAGCCTCTGCAGTCTCTGAAATAAAGGCTGATGGGCAGAAGGGACCCAGAGCTCTACTGTCCCTCTGTGCCAAGCCCTATGTCTCCTTCCTTAGGTGCCCCAGGGTAGCTGCCCCAGGCCTGCTGGGACACCAAGTTTTGATGAGCAGGATGTGATCACCAAAGCTTGCAGGCAGGAAATGCACATCTGGTTTTCATCACTGCATCCCACTGCCCTCCACCCTGGGCTTCATCCCCTTTTCCCTTCTCATGAAAGCCTTAAAGGCATGACCAAGCATCCATTTGGCAGTGGGAGAGACCAACAGCAGGTGAGAGAGCTCTGCATTCAGCTGCAAAGTCCTACCTGCCGTGCTCTGAGGGACGGTGGCTTCTTGGTAGGATGCCCCACAACTCAGCCAGGCTTGCAGGCAACTCAGGCTGGTGCTGAGAGGTGTGTTCATTCCCCCATCAGCAGCCTGAAGATGTGATGCTCAGGCAACTTGAGACCCCAAGGAAACAGGGAGCTCAGCGCTTGGGGGTATCAGGATGTTTAATGTTGGGTGCTGCACACTCTGGGAACCCAGCTGCCCAAGGGAATGTGTGACCTGACACTGGACATGAGTGAACATGGCTCTCCTCTGGACCAGTGAAGATGCAAGGGGAGGGCTGAGTGCATAGAAATCTAGGACAAGGGAGTGGGCTCCAGATGCCGAAATCCACAAACTGCAGAGGAGGAAAAGAGGAAGAGACCATGAAAACAGTCCCAACACTGGCACCTCCCCATCCCACTGCTGGGCCAGGGCACTTCCCTCAGGGCTCAAGCCTTTTGGTGGCTCACACTTGCAGTCGCTGAGCTAGTGGGAGGCTTCCTGCTCCAGGCTGGAGCACTGCCTGGATGCACTCTGCCCAGAGTAGGCAGAGATGCTTCCAGACTCGCCTTGCTGCATGATCCCACCCTCCACAGGGCAACACTATGCCAAGATCTCTGGGGAGAAGGTAAGATCCAAGCCTCGGGGTACTGAGGCCATGCCAAGTCAAGACAGCCTGTGGGATGCACCCACAAGGAGTGGGAACAGGTCCCACCTCCCAGCAGGGAACAGGGAACAGCCCAGGCACAGCAGGAGGAAAGTATGGGAGAGTAGGGCCCAGGTCTCATTGGGTGCCAAAAGTTTAAAGCAAGAAATGCAACGTGCCAGGGAATGTCCCCAGCACCGAGGCCCTGAATGGCCCACGTCGGTGCTACATGTTTCCATCCAGCACAGGGCAGACCCATCCAGATCATCTCTTAGGCAGGGGGCTGGAATGGATCAGCTGCCCAGCCACATCCAGGACCCATTTGGGAAAGCAAGAGTCAGTCTGGGCCAAAACCACTGCATCACATCACTGGTATGGACAGTTGTGCAGTGATGCTTGGACTGCTTGAATGTGACAGACTGCCAAATGTCTGTGCTGCCCTGAATCCCAAGCCCCTCCTCTCCACACCTTGCTGCCAGGTCAGCCTGCGTTTTGCAGGGAAGAGGCTAGGTTGCCTACGCAGGACAGCAAAGCAAGATAATCTTAACTTACCTCTCATGACCGCTCCTGCTTCCCTCTCCTCCACATCCTGAGCCAGGGAAAGAAGTAAAAGCAACCCCAGTAGATCCTGGAAAATATAGGGGCATGAAACCCAAATATAGGTCATTGGGAAAGGGAGAAAGGAAGGGATACGTACACAGTCAGGGAGTAGCAAGGAGGGAACTATGCATGGATCGGAGGAAGGAGCCAAGGATGATTGAACATACAGATGCATGGATGAATTGATAATGAACAGACAGTTTGGTTGCCCTAACACCCTCCTAAGCATCAAATATGCTCGTTGTTGCAGAGGCTGATTTGTGAAGCCCAACTGTGTAACAGTGGCAAGGGGAGGCCCATGTGTAGAACAAGGCTGGTGTTTGGGAGCAAGTCCCAGATTTAAGCTACACACGCACTCATGGAAATGACACAACAGTTAACATGAGGAGACAGAGCCCGAATCATAGCCAGGGCAAGTCCTCTGTGTCCGGGGAGAGAGCGCGGCATCTCCAGAGGGGTTGCATCCCCTTCAGGAGCTGAATCGGGCTAGGAAATGCTGAGAGATCATCCTTGAAATGCCACAGCTGCTATGGCAGAGGGAAGATGGAAATCTTCACCATCTGACTGTGAGTTTTGTCACTGGAGAGAGAAAAGACGCCTGGAGAGACAGTCCCCCTCTGTCCAAGGGAGAGGAGGGCTGTTTTGGGCTGTGCTTCTGTCTCGCCCTAGAAATCTGTAACAAAAAGAGACAGTGGCTGTAGCTTCCTGTGGTGTTGTTGGGGCAGTCCCCCAGGCTGTTAGGGATCTCAGGGCAGACTCAGACCCTGTTCCCCAGGCTTTGTGGCCATTTCCAGAAGAAGCATAGCTTCCTGGACCAAGCAGCTTTCACATCAGTGTCAGGGCACTGGGGGTGTGAGTGCAGCAGGAATCCTATCTCAGGGATACGGCAAATCCCAACAAAAATTCCTTAAAACGCAGTGCTGAGCATTCACTCTGCTTATAGATTTTATCTCACCTGCAAGTGGGACACTCCTGCCTGGGCTCTTGCTAGCGAGTCAAAGCCTCTGGGCCCTGGCAGACCCCTGAAATCACCCATACTCACTTTTCCTCGTCCGCCTCTCTTTCTAGCTGCCATGGGCCTGAAAACTCCTTCCCCATCTTTCTCTCTCTTTCCTGAAAAACAGGGAGGGTCCAAATCACCCTGCCCATGCCAGGATACCCAGAGTCTCCCCTGGCACAAGGACTCTGCCAGCTGGGGAGTCTGAAAGCTGGTCCCCCCCAAGTTGTCCTGCAGACAGAGCTGGGGCCAGAGAACTTGATCAAAGAAGCAAGAGGGAGATTGGGTTGTATGGAGGGCAAACCCCAAGGATTTGAACCCACTCACCTCTTGGCGAGGTGACTTCACCCTGCAGGCATCCAGCGGTTTTCCCATCAATGTCTGCAAGAAAGAAGGGCTTTGTCTCCCTCAGCACACTTCACAGAATGCAGCCAGAGAGCAGACCATGAGAGGAGACCTGGATGTGGGTCAGGGAGACAGTGCTTCTTGCCCACCGGCACAACAAGAGGCATCACCTGCCAGGCCAGCTGTGCTGGCACCCAAACAGATGTGGAGGGGGGAGGGGGACAAGGAGAGAGGACAAATCTGAAACATCTCTTCTTGGTGCCCCCATTGTAGCCCCCTCTCCCTTCTGCACTTTTTAAAAGATTGATTCTTTCTTTCTTTGCTGGGGCTGGCCCCCTCCCTGCCTCCAGGGTACTTTTTGTCTTTCAAGGCCTGGAAGAGCCCAACACACAAACACAGAGCTGCCAGGAGGCTAGAGCCAGCAGCTTAGCTGTACCCAAGCGTTGTTGCTCATGATGCTCCCAGGAAACGGCTGTTCTTTCCTCGAACCAGCAGCAGCACTTTGGATGAGCTCACAGAGCACAGTACTTTCCTGCCAGCTTTTTTTACACTGAAAACAGGCCTGTTGTCCAACCAAGACTTCAGTGTTTCATGTACCTGCCATGAACTGTGGTGGCACAGGGGGAGACATGCAGCCAAATCTCTTGCACAACAGTACCCACTACATATCCCCCGCATGCACACTCTGCTGCTGTGCAGCACCTAGATCCCCACCCTTAGCCCCCACAGTGCTCCCCCAAGCTTGACCCAGATCTCCTAGATGCTGCCATGACACTTGCTTGGAGATGACCTCTCTCTTTTCTCTTTGGCAGAAAATCCATCCTCTCCTCCAGCTGTCTCCAGAGCTGTGAGGACTGAAACAGAGCAGGAAACACTTTTAGAGATGTCTTTTGGGAGGGACGGGGAACGTGCTCCCAGCAGGGAGATGGGAGGAAGAAGGCACCCTACTTGCTCTCCTTCCACCAGCTGCACCTTACATTCCCCCGCTTGCACAAACTGCTGCATCAGCTGCTTGGTCTGCAGGGATGAACCAAGAGAAGAGAAGTCACAAACGGCACAGCCTAGCCCTACACAAATGCTCCTCTACCAGCTGAGGGACTCAGGTACTCCCTGGGTTTCCAGGATTACACTAAACAGGCCCAAGGGTTTTGCACGCTTGGGGAAGACAAACAGACAGGCCAATGCAACTGGGTCCCTCACTGTATCCTGAAAACAACTGGCCAAAATTAAACATGACTGGGAGTCTTGTGCACCTTTGCAGGATTACAGTACACAGTGCCCTCCCAGGGCACAAGCAACCCCAGCCCTTGCTTCACGCTGGGAGAGCTGCTGGACATGGCAGCAGCTAAGCTCCTCAGACATGCTGGACACTGGTATATTCACCTCTGTGCCCAGCAGCCCCCAGTGCACTGAGATGCTATGATGCTAAAAGTGACGGATCCATGTCTACGCTTGGGACCTCCTGGGGCAGGAGACACCACCAGTGCCTCTGTGATGCTCTGACCTCCCAGGAGGATGCTGACCTGGAAGGCCCTGATCTCCCAGGAGGATGCCGACCTGGAAGGCCCTGATCTCCCAGGAGGATGCTGACCTGGAAGGCCCTGATCTCCCAGGAGGATGCCGACCTGGAAGGCCCTGATGCCCCTTGAGGATGCTGACCTGGAAGGTGCTGTTTATCTGGGACATGGTGCTTTCTCCCCCACTCCAGAGCCCTTCCTTCAGCTCCTCACGTACGTCGGACACGAGGGACTGCTCCAAGAGCTTGGGCCGGCGATCGTTACCCATGAAAGCATCCATGGCTGGCTGCAAAGGGCCCAGTGAGCTCCCTGAGGCAGGCAAAGGGCTGCAAAAAGCTGATGTGGCACCCCGGCATTTACCACCGCCCCTGGGGCCTGCCGCCGGGGCTGGGAGCCGCAGGCTTGGCCGCGGGCCCTGCTGCGCTGCCTGGGACTCAGCCACAGGCTTGGAAATGCCGCCCGCCCTGCCGTAACACCCCCCCCCCCCCCCCAGAAATGAGAGCGGAGGAGAGCGGGTGCCAGCCTTCCCCCCGGCCTCCTCCTCCTCCTCCTCCCCACCGGGCCGGGCTGAGACCCCTCCAGGTGCGGCTGAGGGAGCAGGTGGCAGGGCAGGCCCCGTTGCCATGGCGACGGCAGCCTGCTGCAAGGGCCCCCAGCCCACCATGGGGCGGGGGGTGGTGGGGGGGGAACCCTCAAAACCTGGTTCCTTCCCTTTTCTGGGGTAAAAATAACCACACCTGGGGAGCGCCCCCCACGCTGGCGGGAGGCCTGCAGCAGCCCTCGCACCCGCCGGCACCTTCCCCGTGGCCTTCGCCCACGGCTGGCTGGCTGGCGCCACGGGGATGCAGGCTGTGGGGCTGCGTGTGGGGAGGCCGGTCTAGGGGGCACTTCCCCCACAGGGCAGGTTACCCCAAAATGATCCCAGGGGAGGAAAGGAGCAGGGATCGGCACGGCGCGATGGGCCGGCGGGAGTACGGTGCTGTCTCATGCCGGCAGCTCCCAGAATGCTAAAAACAGGGTGAAGCCGGGTCCCACCGCCGCCCCGAGCAGGGAACAGGGATGCCCAGACCCTGCTTTCCCGCTAGATGGCAAACACTGCCTTTAAAACGGCCTCTAAAGGAACCGTTTTCCTTCCCCTGAGAGAGGAGGCTGAGAAAACTTCCCCAACAGCAAAGCAGGGAGTGAACGGCCTCTCCGAGCGTGGGGGGGAAAGTGCTGGGAGAGGCCGGCCGGTCCAGAGACGCCTGGCCGCGATCCCGCAGCCGTTCCTCGGACAAGGGGAAATCTTGCAGTAACTCTCTGAGAAGCAAAGTCTGGAGCGATTTGGACAAAAGCCAGGTTAGCAGCGGGCAAAGCTCGCGTGCGGTTTGTAACCGGTCAGTCTGGAAGAGGAGAGTGCTTTGGATGCAGGAGCAAGAGGGAGAAATTTGGGAAGTGTGAGAACTTTCCGCTGCGATTTCCGAAGGGAGCAGGGCTGGAAAGAGTCATTGCGACAGCTTGGAAACAGGATGCTTCGACTTTCCATTTTGCAAAGGTTCTTTCTCAATCCAAACCTTGTCCGAGTGACAGAAAGAAAGAACAGCTCAAAATGAAGAAAGACTGCAAGAGCTGGGCCTGTTCAGCCTGGAGAAGAGAAGACTGAGAGGGGATCTCATCAACGTGTACAAGTATCTGAAGGGAGGGTGTCAAGAGGATGAGGCCAGCCTCTTCTCCGTGGTGCCCAGCGACAGGACAAGAGGCAACGGGCAGAAACTGAACCACAGGAAGTTCCACCTAAACCTGAGAAAAAACTTCTTGACTGTGAGGGTGACAGAGCATTGGAACAGGTTGCCCAGAGAGGTGGTGGAGTCTCCTTCCCTGGAGATATTCAAAACCCGTCTGGATGTGACCCTGGGCAATATGCTCTAGAGGTCCCTGCTTGAGCAGGGAGGTTGGACTAGATGATCTCCAGAGGTCCCTTCCAACCTAAACCATTCTGTGATTCTGTGAAAAGGAATAAAAACCAAACAGTTCAAGTTTTCAGGGTCCAGTTTCTTTCTCCATCATTTCTTAAACTGCTTTTGTTTCCTAACTGCCTAGCTTTGCCCTCGTCATAGGAGAACCATCCCTCACCCTGTGCCCATGGGTCTGAGTGTCATGTATATACAAGAGATACTTCTCGTTAACCCTAATAACATCGTGAACTCTGGGATAGCCACAAAGCTAAACCCAGAGGCTTTGCTGGGAATTGAGTACTCTGTGGTTCTTAAGCCAAACGTGTGCTCATTCCTGCTTGCATGAGAGCAAACCCCCAGGTCCATGTGCAAGCCCTTATACCTACATAAATGAAGGAAGAAGGAATGAAGGCCATGCAGGTGGATGTGCCCGCTTGTCTGATGTTTTTTGCCAGCCCAAATGTGTTTCCAGGCTCGTGCGTGTTTGTTTGAACTCAGCCCTAGATCATCTTGTGGTTTCCAGTATTAACCCTGCACAGCAGTTTTCTGAGAGTTTTCTGCCGGCTCTGGAATCACTACAACATTTTTATGCAGTCAAACATGATGCATCATAGTTAATGGAAGAGTTAACCGTAGATAGTAAATATTTAATGCAGACAAATCAAACCAATTAGGCAATGTCGGGGTCTGCTCTGAACACTAATGGAGAGAAATGCATCATATTAATCGGCTGTGTCCGTCCTGTGTAGAGGGCTGCTTCTGTGGCAGGATACAACCCCAGCCGCTATACAGGATCAACAGCCTCCAGCGCCATGCAAGAGTAAAGAGCCTGAATGCAAATTTTCTTAGAGATCCCCTGGGCCACCATGTAGGTAGATTCACCTGGGAGAAGAGAAGAGTCTCAAAAGAAGAAGATTTTGTGTCTAAAACAAAGATCTCTGGATATCTTGCATATGCATGGCTGCTCTCTCTGAGAGAGAGCAGTTCTAGACAGTAGAACAGAAAGAAGTAAATCTTCCCACTGGAAGTACTCCTTGGAGGCCCACAAAGGGACTTTGGGCAGTTCAGCAGTGTGCCACCTGCTTTCATGGCAAACCTGGGGCTCTAATGCTTTGCAATATTTGGATGTGTGCATCAAGAAACACAAACAACTGGAGCGTAGGAGAGACTCTGCCTGGTGAAGGTGCCTCGGGGTGCACTCACTGCACGGCTGTAAAAGGAGCCGTTCCTAGGAACCACCCGGCATGTTAATGAACTAACAGCAGCAGCTATATTTCCTCCACAAAGTGCTAAGGAGCTCCACTCCTGGCAGCATCAGCTCCATTTGCTGCCTCCAGCATTTCCTGCCTGGGGATGTTGTTTGGCATCACTTACTCTGGGATGAGAAGGGTCCTTCAGGCTTCCTGGACGCTTCCTTCAGGAAGGGATTATTACCTCTTCCTCAGCAGGACTGGGAAGTCCCTCTTGGGCCATTTATAGTCAAAGAGAAAACATAAAAAAATGAAAGGAGGAGGATGACTGGGAAACAGAAACTGTGGGAGCTGTCAGGAGCCAGCATGCAGCATGAGACTCAGGGCCACAAGCCTCAGCTAAACCCGCTGTGATAACTACTGAACCGCAAGCATAGCAAGTGAAAAGCCCTTCTGGCTCACTCCAGGAGAGCGAGGCTCCCTGCCAGCGCTTGTGTTGGCATGTGCTGGTGTCTGGGGACTTTGGGATCAGGGCAGAGGCAGTGACAACATGGACAGGGTGGGCTCTGGTGCATCCCCATGGCTAGAAGCTTCCCCATGCCTTTGCCAAAGTCACAGTCTCTGAAGGCAGCAGAGCAAAAACACTTCAGCGCAGATGTGGCTGCATTCCTCTGGCAGGTATGATTTATAGATACAGACGGCTTTGACCCAACAGGATCTATTTGCCTGCCCGACTTGTGTGCCTGCACAGCCACAGCATCAGAGACCATGCTGGTACTCCCCAGGCCATTTAATATTGCCCTAATTGAATATTACCCAACCCCGCGGCTCCTTTCTGACTATTGACCCTACCTCTCTCCTGACCTGAGGACACCAAGGGATGGGTAATTCCCCTTACGTAAGGATGTCACGTCATTGCTGTGACACGTGTCTGATTTCAGCTTTGCAGTCCAGGTCCCAGGAGTTGGTCTGGCCCTTCCCTGTAGGCTCAAGGTTCTAATATTTCCACCCCGGGTGGCTTTCACCAAGCAAAAACACTTCCTGCCTCTGTGTGGCATCTGTAAAGGGTGACAGGCTACCATGAGCAGCAGGCACCCCCTGAGCCCCCTCACCTTGCTTTCTTCCTCCTCCCAGGTCCCTGGGGTATAGAGCCTGCTGTGGTTGTGGTGCTGACTGGTCCTAAGCTAACCAGTAAGCCAGTGGCTCCAGGGCAAACTGGCCAGCCATGTCCCCTCTCCCCTGCAGCAGAGTTACACCATCCACAACCCTCACCTGGTTCTGCCAGGTGAGAGCATCCTTTACCAGAAAGCAGCCAATGATTCGGAGACACCAGTGAAGCTGCACCAAGCTATTCCAGCCAAGGACCTGCGTCCACGAGAGCGGACTCTCATGGGGTCTTAGCCGTGCCTGTAGTGTGGGGCAGTGGCTGCAAAGGCAGACTGGCTGTGCTGGACTGAGCAGGAGGTCGTGGAGCTGTTCATTCCCTTTATGCTGGTTCAGATCCCCCCAGGAGGTGACGGATGGGAGGCACGAGCAGGCAGGGTAGCTGAGGGGGCTGGGGAAATAAGTTTTCTGTTCCCAGAGGTAAGGGATGAGCATCTCCAGCCCAAGCTGGCCTCCCTTGCGGCTGCAGCCCCCTGGCCTCTCAGGGGGTTAAATGCAATAACTCACCATGACACACTTGCTTCTGGAACCATCATGCTGAAATCAGCGTCTAGAACTACACCCTCCAGCTACATCTGTACTAGGAAATCAGCTTTCTGGCCCTGAGGCCAACCGGCATGGCACACAAGGTGCTTGGCCTCAGGTGGTTGTTTGGTGCAGGGCTAGTTGACCTGGGCCAAAACCTGGCAGGAATGGTGCTGAGGATTTTTCAGCATCCTCAGCTGGACAATAGTGTTCCAGCATGCGGGAACATTTACTTCATTTACTTCCATCCCCACAGCTTAATGTCCTGGGATGGACGCTGCTATGTCTTCAGGGGCCACTGGAACGGAAACTCAGACTCCTGCTCATACTGTGGCTAAAGATGCCTCCTGAGCAACAGAACCCATAGGGGCTAAGCCCAATGCAAAAGAACAAACGTAAGGAAACCTAGTACAGTTCATATACCACCATTGCTCGAATGGCAGCCTTCTGTGACCGACATCACAGAAGGGGACATCAGCAGGGATCAAGGCCTCAAAGTTAAGGCAGGTCAAAGGAGACGGCATGGTCTGTGGCTAGACCTTGCAGTGGGTTAGTGGCCTCCACTTCCTGCGGTAGTCTAGCTGTGTTTGTTTATTCCTGTTGCATAAGCGCTTTGCTCTGCTCCGGGATCAGGTTCTGCAATCAATAACATTTTGATCTACCCTTTTTTCTGCACAATCCTTTAAATGCAGCAGTTCCTAAACTGTTGCCAAATGCAGCAGTTCCTAAACTGTTGCCTGAGGGTCTGTGGCAGAGCCATGAAAACCTGATGGGTGATCTGCAGACCTGCTTCATTGATGCAGTGCACTCTGCTCTGTAGGATTGCCTGGAAGCCTGTAAGAGACTTAAGGGCTAGCAGGGGTCTGGAGACCAAAGAAAAGGGTACCGGTACTTGCAGGTTCTTGCTCTCATTTCCTCCTGAAGGCACTGGGAACTGGGGTAGCCATTTCAAAGGAAAAATCTCTGAAAAAATCTGCTGCCTTCACTGGGGCACTCGCGGTAAAGGGAAGTGAAAGTTCCCTGCACATGCTGCAACGCAACCCACTGCCACCACTACTGTAATTCCCCAGTTTAATAATAATCCCCACACCCTTCTCCAAAGCACAGCTGGGATCCTGAAATGAAAACGATCCAGAGAACAATTGCACAGAAGGAGGCCAGGGATCATGGTGATGGGCAGCAGCTGAAACCCAAAGAGAGCATGGCAAGAAGGCGTGCTGCCCAGCCAAGCTGCACTCCTATTGTCAGCAAGGGAAGCTCGGCCTCTTAGTGTCTTTAGGATCTGGAGTTTTGTTGCTACCTGGAGAGCTTCACCAAACAGACACCTGGCTGCATCTGAGCAGGGCCACGGCAGCTTCTCTGCCCTGCAGTCCGGCACTCCTCGACAGCATTTTGGTGTCCTCCATAAGAGAGGAGCAATCAGCACTCCTGCAAGAATGCAGCCACTGACTGGGGCCTGGCTGATATGATGCGAGAGGAGGGAGGGCAAGGCCCTGGGGGTGGGGGGTAAGAGGGGGTTGCAAATGTTCCTTTAAGGATATGAACCTGATTTATAACATTGTGATTCTTTAAACAAGTACACGCAGGGCTGTATAATCTGCAGACCTGAGCAGATTGTGAAAAGGCTGATGAAATGCTGAGTTCTGCCTTGATCATTTAGTTTTGCCTTTAATTTTTTGCTTTGAAGATAGTTACCGGACTGAGTATGTGTATCTTGTACCCAATAAAGACATTAGGAGCCCTTTAATCTACTGCTGTGTAACCAGCATCTTATTTTACTGCAGAGGTAAACAACGTCAGTGTGAGATATTTGCTGTGCGTGGCTCAGAGCTTACTGCAAAACATCCTTGATTAGCTGTGAATTATTCACTGGCGTTCACTCACTGTGGGCTTAGCAAGGGTCTCGTCCCACCTGGCTGTAAACCAGGTGGCTTTCAGCATCCTCACACAGGCCATGCACAATCTGGTGACAACCTGACAACCACACTTAGAGGATAAGGTATATTTTCACAGTGGCACTAGAGCCAAAGCCAGGGAGTGGCACTAGGGACTGTGTCTGGAGCACCAATGTGATGCCGCCCTCTATTTCTCGCCACGGGGCTGGAGCATAGTTTGGAGTGAGACATCAAGCAGCGGATGAAGGGGTCCATGCAGGGCTCAGGGCTATCAGCCCTGAGCTGATGCAGGACAGAAATGTGTGTACCATCTTGGGAGCTTAAAGAAGAGTAGCAGAGACGTGCTAGGATGGGGATTTCGGCTTCCTCCTATGCTCACTGTGTGCAAATCCTTTTACCATGCGCTCCAGGGTGCATTCAAAGGCATCATGTGCTCAGCTCCTCTGGCATCCCCACAAACACCTCTTTTGCTGTCAGAGGTTCGGGAGGCATTTTGATTTTGCTCAGTATTTGTGCGAGAAGAGCAAAGAAGGACTCCCAGAGTGGCAGGAGGTGAGGCTTGTGGACTCATCTCAGCACATCAGAGTCCTTGAGATAGTGCCTCCTGCAAAGACAAGCTCTGTGCAATCAAAGCAGAGCTCCCTGGCCTGGAGGAGCATGGCGGTCACTTCCCCTCCTTTAGGACAGTAGAGGGGAAAGATGGAGCTGATGCGTTTGCAGTGGCCAGTGCCAGCACTCAGCATGATGGCTTGGGTTTCCTGCACACTGCAAGGATCATAGCACTCAGATTACAGGTACATGTCAGCCATGCGTGCAAGTCCAAGCTATGCAGGAATCATCATTATTATGGATGGTGTTTAAAGACTCAGACCTACTCTGAGCCCCAAAACAAAAGCTAATCCCCTCCCTAAAGAGTTTTCAGTCTCCTCTAAGTAGACGAGGCAGGCCACAAGTGGGAGAGTAGATCTGCCACCCCTCTACCCCATTTTTCCTGGGGGAAATGGGTGTCTTGACAGAAGATAACCATGCATGTTCTTGCCCCTCCAGAAACGGTACATGGGATGCAGTAACTGGTGCTGCTAAAGACTTAAGAGGAGAGCAGGCATCACTCAGAGCAGCCCCTTACTCTGTGCACGGCTCTGAGCCTTGCTGTGTTCACTGCATGCATCCCTGTCATGAGAAATTCCTTTAATTTCAAAAAAAAAAAAAAAAAAAAGCTTAAAATGTGGTAGAGTGACCCATCAGCAATTTTCTATGCCACAGTCAGCTCCTAAGGTGGTCCAGGCTGCTCTGAAACACTATACCAGCCCTGCTACCTCAGCCTCCCTGGGCAGCAGGGATGAACCCTTTCTTTACTGTAAGGAGCTGGAAGGGCCCATCACTGTGAGCAAACAGTAGCACAGGGAGTGCATAAAAAGACTGCACAAACTCATCCATCATGCCCTGAGTCCTGGGCCCCCCTGGATGGCTGAATGCCCACAGGCACGGTCCTTTCCAGCTTACTTTTCTCAGCTGCCAGCTCCTGTTGGGCTCCAGGATGTGCTAACACATGCGTGCAGCCAGGAACGGTGGTGGATAGCCTTGGACTCTGCCCATCCGAACAAAAGAAAGAAGAGGCTCGGCGGTGCCTTCCTTCTCTTTCCCAGTGGGTGGCTGGCTTTTTCTGCTCGCTGGGATTTTTTGGAGAGGCAGGATCATTTGGTTCAGCATTGTTCAGGCAATGCTGGGAGCCAGGGGAGTTCTTGCCCTGCAGGATACCAGGTCAAAGGGCCGTCACACTCCCTCCCAGACAAAGCTTACATCTCTATCTGCAGCCGCGCCACTTCCTCAGGATGTGACAGGCATTCAGTAGGTGAAAACCTCCCAGGGACGAAGGACAGGGCTGCCTTGCAGTGCTCTGCTAGCCCAGCACTGCTGGTACCCCTCATCCTGGCACATACCCCCCATTTCCTAAATGCAGACCCTGTCCACTCTCCTGGGACCCCTCAGTCCTGACTCTGTTATCCTTGGCCTCCCTGCACATCTCAGCACGAATGTGCAACTGTTCCCCATCCTCAGCCAGGTGTTTGCTTCCCACACGAGTGCTAAACCTGATCTCTGCAGTCCTGGTGCATTTTAATTAAACCAAAGCTTCCTTCTTGCCCACACAGTTGCTTTGCCCGGTAAATCTTGCCCAGAGGGGTGCATCATGAGGCACATGGGAGTGGGAGGAAGGACGCAGGTGGAGATGCCATTTGATTTTGGCAATACCAGAGGAGGTGAGGATTAGTGAGGCAGGTGGATAAGTCAGAGCGTGAGGGTATGCTGCAGCAGGGTGTTTTGAAAGGGCAGTGATTAGGGTCCTTGGTGCTTCGGAGAGCTGCTTGGGCACCCAGTGAGGCTGGGTGTGGGATAGTAACACGAAATGTGGGAGCAGGTTAATGACATTCACTGATAACTCAGAGGAGTGTCAGAGTGTCTTACAGGAGGAAATGAGTGCAATAGATATGGGATGAAATTTAGCAGTGCAAAGGGCATAGGACACAGCCTAAGGATGGCTGTCCTGGGTCAGGGCAGAGGCCATATCACTCTAGATCTCTCTTCAGCAGAGACCACTACTAAATACATAAGAAAAAGCACAAGAAACAGAGTAAACCAGAGTTATCCTTCTCTGCTATCCCCTCTCAGCTTCCAGCAGTCACTAGCACAGGAACTTGCCCAGGTGGAGCTTGCCTGGGCCCCGGGGGTTTAATGGGCAGCAGTGTACCTACCCTGATGCGTTTGACTAGTGCCTGGCTGAGCATCTGGCTCCTCCAGGACCCTGTACTGCAGGTGTCCGTGATTTATCTACACAGAGTGTGAGGAGGAGACTCCTATTTCTTTTAAATTTGCAACCTGATCATTTCAGGGATGGACACGGATCATTTCAGGCCTGTGGACACCATGAGCGCAGGAGCAGCTGGGCTGGTCCTGGGAGCACTGCAGTGGGACAACAGGAGGTTTCTAGCTGTCAGGGGACAGGGTGCTGGGCTGGCCTTCCAGGAGCAGGAGGAGGAGGTTTTGAAAGACCTTCATGGTTCCCACGGGGGCCAGCACATTTCCAGGTGAGTCCTAGTGTAACTGCCAGCACCAGGAAAGAGGAGATGAGGCCAAGTGGGCTTCAGTGCTAATCTCGCAGTGCATAGGCCAGAAGCTCCTGGGCCTGCTCCCTGGGACCTTGCAACAACTTCCCCATGTAGTTCAAGAGCCTAGCTAAGACAGCCGCTCTGCTTGGAGCCTCCTTTATTGTCCCATCACTCTGACTACTCTCCTGAGGCCTCTCCTCTCTGTTTCCTGTAACAAAGGATCTGCAAGCAAGTCCATCCTCAGCAGGGCACACAGCCAGTCTGCCTTATCAGACACAGAAGAGCCAGCCAGGGACTTTCCGCTTTTCGCTCGTATGCCCTGGTAGGAATATCAGCCTGATACATCGTTTGCTTCAGAGACTTCCCCGGCTCTCCTGTCCTGTGCTGCCTTTGACCTGCTGGCAGCTCTACCCGCACTCACTCTGGATTTGCTCTCTCTGACTACTTGTTCCTGGCTCTGGTCATCCTCTGCCTGGAAACCCCTGGGAAGGCTGGGAATGAAAACACTGCCTCTGGGGCAGCACACATCCCTCGATCCATGGGGGAGACCCCGAAGAACCAACCGCCATGGCCTCCTCCAGCTCCCTTTTATCACTGTGGTGTCCCTACAGCCAAGAAAAAAGCTCGCCTGGGGATTTCTGCATTTGACTCCTTGTCCATCTTGTCTCTAATGGCCCGTATGAGTGTGGCACGGAGCTATGGACTTTTTTGAGACAAGAGCTGGTACCCAGTTTAGCTCTCTTTGCTTTCAGAGCAAGCCCTTGGTAGCAGAGTAAGGTCAAAACCTTGTCCCTAACCTGCCCTCCATCCTTACATACACTGTTTGGGAAGCGAAAGCCAGCATCCCAAAGAGGAACAGCAACACCAAGCAGATTGGGACAGCTCAGATTGGAAAGTACTGGCCCAGGAAAGGAAATTATCAGTACTGTGGACCCAGAAGGCTTGTTTGACTGTGATCAGTAATACCTTTCAAGGAGAGAGATCCAGCCCTAGGAGGAATTCCCTCCTGGACTGAGGGATGAGCAGAGAGAGCAATGCTCTGCTCATGAGCTATGAGAAGAGAGAGCAATGACCCTACTGACAACCAGCCAGAGCTCTTGTAAAAAAGCACCATGGGGTCACATTTGCAGGGCTGGGGTTAATGCCCTGCCTGGAAGGAGCAGCTCTTTGCTTGTATTTGCCTGCATGCAGAACGGGAAAGGCTGCAGCCTCCAAATGGATGATGCAAGTGAAGCAAAGCCCCTAGAGAGAGCCAGGAGCTTCTGCTCTGCATGGGCTTGTCCCAGCAGTCAGCACAGCCTGTGATGAATGGCCTGGCATGTTCTGGTACACCACAGCGCCCCAATATTTACTTTAGACAGTTGCAGCAAAAGGGAGACAAATGAGATTCAGAGAAACTCAACCTGCTCTTGACCCCTTCTGTCTCCATTTACATGTCTCTTTTCTCCTCCAAGGCCATGTCTCTCTTGTTTAGGAGTGTGTCTGGCTTCTGGTCCTGTGCCAGATGTTTCCCCCTCCAGCCATTCCTCATTCTGTTAAAGTGCTGAGCATGATCACTTCAAGGCCTGTTTTGGTCAAAATGCTCTAGACTCGGATGCGTTTCACCAACCAAACATCACAGCCTCCATTTAGACCTACCTACTGGGCCAGGCAGTGCAGATCTCCTGCCAGCCAAACTCTCACGACTGCCTCCCACTTAAAAATCCTCATTTCAAAATCTCACAAGGGTGGAAATAAACGACCAGGTGGATGGGTCCTTCTCCGAGCTCTTTAGAGAGAAAGAAGAAGCACTGTAGAGCTTCCCTCTCCCCAAGACATTGAGTCCTGCCCCTGCTCTGACCATGGGGTTGCATGTCAAGAGCCTAGCAAACACGGCCTTCAGCAGCCACGTTTCGGGAAGGAGCTTGTGCTCGGGGCCTCTATGTTTTAAAGAAATTTCCTTGCTCAGGAGTACTTTCCATGGTGGGGTGGGACGAGGGGTGCTGCAGATAAAGGAGCCAAAGGAGAGGCAACTCTGGAGGCCAGCACAGTGGCATGGCTCCATGCTGCAGCCACACAGCAGTGTGGTGGGAGCTGGGACCCCAAAAGGCCTCCTTTGAGAGAGCAAAAGAGTTTGTTACACAGCTGTCTCCCACTCTCCATTTGCACAGCATGTTTGATGAAAACCTGCGTGTATGTATGTGCAGCATGCACACGACGTGAACCAGAGACACCCACCCTAACGCAACGCAGATCTCATGCCCTCTCTAAGCTCCTCGTATCTTCTTAAGGCTTTGCACCAGGGCTCGCTCAAAAGCCTGGGGGAAAGGAAAGCAAGAAATGTGATCTGTTTTGGGGTGAGACAGCACCCTCCTGTTTGCTGGCTGGGCGAACCGCTCCATCTGGGGCAGAGCAAGCAGTGGAGCAAGGTGTGCCCAGCGCCTCCCGCACAGACGCACGCCTGCCGTTTGGAATAGCAGGCCAAAACACTCATCTCTGCCAGGATTCCTCCAGCAGCTCTGTGGGGAACCTAGCCCTGCAAGGAAAGGTGGTCTGGAATACATTTGGTGAGATGGGAACAGCGTGTCCTGCCAGCCAGCTCTCCCACTTCAAACCAGCCTTTATTTATCTCTGAACGAGGCACCACAGCTGCTTTCAAAAGGCATTTCATGCTAAAATCTTTGGCTTTACATTTCCCCTGAAGAGCTCTTTTCTTTTCTCTCTTTGGGTTGCTTTTTTTTCCAAACTCAAGTCTCAAACTGTGCTGGTGAAACAGATCTAAAGCTGCCAAAATCCTTGCCACCAGCACAGTAGCGCGTGGCCCAGATGGTCCCAAGTGACAGCAAGGATGTCATTTTTCACGACTGACAACTTTCACTCTGCTGTTGGCGTCTGCACAGCCCGCTTGGCTTCAGAGCGATTCGAGGACATGATGCAAGATCTGCTTCCTTCAGCCAGGCCTGCCAACCTCTTTGCTTGCTCTCGAGGCAGCTTTGTCCCATGGCACTAGGTCAGTTCCTGAATTTGCACCGGGGAAGAAGGGCTTCTTGTGGCCATGGGGTGCCTTATGTCACACATCCAAAAGATGAGTGAGGGATTCAGAGTGTGAGTCTTCCCTTCCACCTCCACCTTCTAGAGGGGTCCCCAAGATCATGTTCCCCGTGACTTCATGCAGCCCTCAGAGAAATACCATAAGCCAGAGAAAGCCCACCTCTCCCACTGGGAACCCCATAGAACAGAATAGTCCAGTACTACTTAAATCTTTCTAGCAGGTGCTGGTCTAACTGTAAAAGTTTCCAGCAATGAAGACTTCGCATTTCTCCAGCTGCCTCTTCTGGATAGATGGAATTTCCCCATAATGTATGCCCCCAAGGTCTCCTGTGATTTCATGTCCTACTGAAAGTAAACTCAGAAAGTAGTTCCTGCACTTCCGCTTCGTAGCAGCCTTCTATAGCTTTGGAGAGCATCTTATCTGTTACTGGAAGCTTCTTGCCTCCAGGGTAAACCGAAGCTCCTTCAGTCCATGCTTGGAGGCTGGTGTGTCCAGACCTCTTCTCCACTGCAGCCCTCCTAAGTGAGGTCACACCTTTCCAAAGCCCAGATGTGCCATCCCCTGCTCTTCTCCAGGACCACCTCTCCCATCAAGAGTGGATTTCAAAACTCCTGCAACACAGGATCACTCATGAGTGGCACCCAGGATCCTCGCTGAACACAGCTCAGAGGTAAACCAAAACAGTGGTCCCTGAATGAGGGAAGGGGACACTGACAGCAGGCTACAGGACTTGTACCCCCTCTTCCACATCCCAATAGCTGCAATGCTGTTCCCATTTCTCCTGTCACCACTGTAACTGCTTCCAGGTCACGCTGCAGATCTGAGTGCTTCTTGGTACAAGGCTGACTCACTGGCTTTTTATGGTGATTATTTGCTTCGGTCCACACTAGCACAGTTTTTAACTCTGATCCCACAGCATGCCAGGAGATGCTCATTTTTGACACAAATGACTTGCATTTGATTTCCTATCAGTAGGGCTAGTTATTAGTCTAGCTTGAAACCAGGCCAAGGTGGGGAGAGCTTCCCTCCAACCATCCGCCATCGTGCTTTAAAATATCTATGGCTCCTAGTGTCTGTGCTGAGATATGGGGCAATGCAACCCAAACAGGGCAGATCATCCCTACCCCAAGTGAGAAATGGCAACGAAACCCGGCAGCTCTGCAGCCTCCAACATTGGGAATTCCCTGGAGGTAGCTGGCCTTGGTGGGGGGAGAGGCAGATGCTGGAGAATTGCGCAGCAGCCGGGAAATGAAACCAAGCACTGAGAAGAGGGTGAATCTGTAGCTGTAGCGTATCTGGGACACTTCTGCTTTTGTTCTTTGCAATGCAGTGGCTGTCATCCATCACTGTAAATACTGACCAGTGCCTTTCCAAAAGCCACATCAAATGAATAAAAGGTGGTGGTGGGAAACTGCAAGTTGCAGGGTCTTTCAAGGAAAATGCTTGAGTTCCTTGCCAAAGACCACCTCAGAAGCTCAGAAGACTCCCAATAGCAAATCCTCCCTCTCTGGAGCATCATCTCCCCAGAGACAGTGGAAACTGATGTCTCGATAGTTTAAACAAGATTAATGAATGTGTACATAAACAAAGTTGCTAGCAATGTGGGGACAGTCAGTGCACAGCCTAGCATAAGAGGGGTTTTCCCAGGCAAAATGTCTGCAAGCAGGAAATCTTGCCTTCTGTGGGAAAACAGAGAAGAGCAAGAAGTGTTTGGTGGAGGAGGCAGACTGAAGGCTGCGGAGGGTAAGCCTCCCAAGCCAAGCAGCCGTACTGCACCTTTAGTCTTGCTACAAATCTGCACTGAGACAACACAGCTGCCTAGGGACTAAAATCTCTCTGGTCAGTCACAAAACGGCCACCACACAGGCAAAGCCTGGGGCAGAGTGGACCAGTGGCAAACCGACATCACTAGACTCACCAGAAGACTCCTTTTTATCCCCGGACTCTATGTCACAGATAGTCTTTGCAGAAAGGCTCTTTCAGCAAAAGCCAGAACCACCCCACATCCCACCCTCATTCGTGAGGGGCAGGGAGGGCTCCAGTCCCACTTATGGGCTCCCCTGGTCTCCCCTGAGCCACCTGCCTCCCCCTGCTCTACCTTTGATGGAGACAACCCACACGAGGAGGACGGGGAGGTGTCCTGGAGCAGAGCCTCCTCAGCTCACAGAGGACCCACATGATCTCACTTCCCAAATACTGGCAAGAAAGGCAGAAACTGGGCACCACAGGGTTCAGCAGATAGCGGGACAGAAGACCCCAGAATTAGACCTTTGCACTAGCTAGAGCTGAACAAAGATCCCAGGAAGACCTTCTGAGTGTGTCTTACAGCTAGCAACCCTCTGGCAGAAGTGGGGCTTATCCCAGCAGACCT
Organism: Struthio camelus; assembly: GCF_040807025.1. NCBI lineage: Eukaryota > Metazoa > Chordata > Aves > Struthioniformes > Struthionidae > Struthio > Struthio camelus. The sequence goes on along the minus strand of NC_090981.1, from coordinate 58,537,970 downwards.
TCTGCAGCTGAAATGGAGCAACCTTAAGGCAAGCCTTTAAAGTGTATAGGCTGGAGGTAATTCCAAAGAATTCCTGGCCTTACATGTCAGAGATGGCTGTCAGGGAGGCCACACTCATGTCTTCCCAGCCCCAAGGAGCAAGTGAGCTTGCAAGTGAAAGGAGAGTTCCTGGGGCAAACCCAGGCTTTTGAATCCCAGATGGCCCCAGCTAAGTTCCCAGCCTCTATATCTCCCTTTCCCTGGCCCAAACCTATCCTGAGGACAGGTCCTGCAATGGCCCAGGGCTTGAGGCATGAGGAAACGCTCCTCTGGGCTCATGGCTTGATCCAGGACAGTGACACATGCATACAGCCAACAGTCCCAACCACATTGCGACTACCACTGATTTACAAGCTCTTAGTGAACCCAGGTTGGAGGTAGAGCAAACAGGGCCCATGCCTTTTTCATTTTCAGGCCAGAGTGTCTTGCCTTGGGCAAAGAGCAGACTCAGGAACAGCTACTGAGGTGCAGCATGATTTATTCCCCACATCCCATGGCCAGGTGAAACAAGAGCAATCCAAGCTTGTCAGGAACTCTCAAACGCCTGTGCTGATTTATAGTTCAGCACGCAAATTCCAGATAAGCTCACCTACGGCCCAGCTGGGCTAAGCACAACATCAGGAGGGAAAGGTGGGGAACAGCACAACAAATGTCACTGAGCCTGCCATCACTGCCTGCTGGTTTATGGGGAGGGATGGTTAATGGGGAAGGTACTTTCCAGGGAGATTCCTGGCAGCAGGACAAGTCTCTTATTTGTTTGTCCTCTTGGTTTTCTCTTTAATCTTCAGGTGTTACTGCTACTGTGTGTAGCAAGATGAGTACATCTGAGAATAGAAAGGATGGCCAAGCTCGGTTCCCCACCTCCCTTCCAAAGGGCAATCTGAGCTATGGAATCGGGGCCTGTCCCAGGCAATAATGCACATGGCTCATGGCTGAGCCTACACTTCAATGAGCTGGAGTACCAGCTCCTTGTAAATGCACAGAACTGAGCCCTACATCGGTGCAAGATATGCCTATATCAGGCAACTTCTAGGTTCAGTTTGGCTCCAGGGACCTGAACCACACTTTGAGGTTGGGTCAGGAAAAGCACTTCGATCCCCTGCTCCAGTCCCGGGGATCAGCAACCAGGTAGCCAGATCACACCAGTGCGGGAGAGGTCTCCAGGGCGCTTCCCGTTGCATGGGAGAAGAGGAGGAATCTTGGCCCTTCCCCTGTCAGGAGGCCTGGCAAGGCTCTGCTGCTGCTCCTGCCCTCTGGTAAACGCTCTTGCACTGCTTTACACTGCACTCCCCAAGCACGAGCCAGCTTCTGGAATCAGCCTTTGAGGGAATTCAGACCAGCTCTCAAGCACCCCAATCCCCCCACATCCCTTCTCCTACAGGCCAGGCTCTACCTGCATCTTCCCAGCCTCAGGAAAGCCTAACCCCTGTGAAGGAGACTGTGGTGATAACCCCAAGTCCTATGTGCAACACATGGATGGGGATAGGCCTTAATCATGGGAAACCCACCTCCCTGCTTCGTTTGGGTTATTTCTTTGTTTGGAAGGGTCTGACCAAACATTCAGACACTGAAGGGCAGAGTGAAACCAAAAAGCTGAGGAACAAAACTAAAAGCTGTGGTCTGGGATGGGTTCTCCACAGATCCAGGAAGGGAGTGGGAAGTCCCAGGCCCAGCATTTCTGAGCAGGTGAGTGAGGTATTGCCAGCCACCACTGTTGGTGGGCGATGAGAGCCGGATCGTAAGCTGGGTCATCAGCAGGACAGGGCTGGGTGCACAGGGAGCAGCTCATGCAGTGCTTTGGGGTCCTCAGCTCCAGCTGGCCATGGGATGCTCCCTCCCCGCCCAGGAGCAGCCATCCTGCCCTACAGGCTCCCTGGTGCAGTCGTCTGCCCATAAAATGGATGGATTTGCCTGGGCCCTCTGCTCTCCTGTGCCAACATGGAACCTGCCAGCCAGGTTCAGTGCTCATGCCAAGGGAGCTGTGCCCATGGAGAGCAGCCCCTTGCCATGGCACCAAGCAGAGAAAAGCACCAGTGCGGGTAACAACCAGCACTGCCATGGGCAAACGTGCTTGGGGACACGTTCGCAGCTTCTGCAGATACCTGTGCACCAGCGAGCAATGTGGAGAGGTCTTGTGAGGGCCACGGGAGTCTTTAGCATGCTGCCGATGCTGCTCACCTCACATTCAGCTGCATTCAGGGGAGGGTGCAGTTTGGCACAGGGACAAGCCTCTTCTGCTTCAGGCCTGGCTGGGCCCTCCGTCCAAAGAGGAGGTAGGGACTTTTCTCTTCTCGCAGATTTGCTGTGGTCAGTTATTACCACATGGGTTGGTACTGACTGCGGGTGCTGGGAGCTGTGCTAGCCAGAGGGTGGGGAGGAAGTTCCTCCACGCTCCTACACCACTGTGCCTTGCAGCTCCTTATCAGAGGGGTCAACACTGTCCAGCTCCAGGTAGACAACAGAACAGCTCAGCAGCAGAAGATGGTTGGATCAGAGCTCTCCAGTCACTCCAGAAGCAAATTTTGCAACATGGGGTGCCTTTGCTATGGACCAAACACTACCTTTTCTCCTACCTCCTAGCTGGGAATGCCACTAGGGTGGACCCTAAGACTTCAGCTGGGTAGATGGTGCCTGCTGTGTCATGTGAATACAGCCTGGGAAGCACCCGACACAGCTTTCACCACACATGGGAGAGTCAGGAGGGCTCTCCTGATCCCAGCTGTGAGACCTGGGGGGTCAGAGAACAACCCAGAGCATGTTTACTTTGCTTTCATAGATGCAGCCTTGCTTCTCTTTTGTGGCCTTGCACAGTCAGCAGGCAAGCGGTTGTTTTGTTAGCTCCTCTGGAAAGCTTTTTGGTTACAATATCTTAGTCCATGACATGAGAAATAAGGGTCCCAGACATGGATAAAAGACTGTGTGTGATTTGATCCATGCTCCAGAATACCTCAAACTGATCCATGCAACATAACCCTGGATCTTCTGAGGGCATGTCACCATCGTACTGCAATGGATCCTGATCCTGCCACACTGAATCCTGCGAGTGGGGTGATGTTAAAAAATGAATGGGACAAACATGGTGGGAGAGAGAAAGAAACAGGAGGACTTGGAAGATGTCTACTGAGACTTGCTCTTGGCTGGGACCCAAGGTTTTTGACACAGCAGTGATTTGCCACTTTCTTCAAGGAAAGTGGCTGCTTCCCTCCAAAGAGGGTTTTTTTACAAGAAGAACTCAGTCTGCAGTTTACTTAGTACAGAGCCATGCTGTTTTTTGGCAGATTTCCAAGAGACAGGCTCTGCAGTGGGGTCAGCTGCTGCAGGGCTGGAGGAGGAACACCCAGCCAGGCCACATATCTTCTTTAGCCCTGGCTGAGCTGGACCAGAGGGCTCTGCTCGATAGGATAGAGTCTCCTCCTGTCCTTGACAGTTGGTCCATCACCCAAGGGTCAGGGCAGCCTGCTAGCAGAGCTGGGGCCCAGGTCACCACAGTCCTTAGCAACAGAAAAGACAAGATTTGTGATGTAGCAGGGATTTGTGATGTACGGCTGCATTGCTGAGATGGACACCTTTACTGGCCCAAAAGAGCTGAGATCCACAGGCTTTGCAGCCACACTCTTACAGGGAACTTGGCCAAACAGCCCTGCAAATCCTGATGGAAATAGGGGAACCTGCCTCCAGTGTCAAGGAGGTTGCTGCAAGCCCCTTCTCCCTCAGCTTCACAAGGAGCTGGGCCAGGCCCCAGAGCACCATGCTCTTTGCCAGAGTAGCCTCCAGCCGAGGATGAACCTGATCTTTCTCAGACTGGCTGCCGCAGTCTCCTCCTGCCGCCTCTGTCCTGCTCTGGGACCCTGGGCACCAGCTGCAGCAGCTCAGCCCAAGCATCCTCCTCCTCCCCAAGCATGATCCCTCACTGGGTCATCGAGCGAGCAGCAGGAAGGCTCCTGCCAAAACAAGCACCAGCCATTCTCCTTTCCCACTCCTGCTGTTTGTCTTGGCCTCTCTTCCCCTACCAGCCATCTTCCTCTTCCTCCTCCTCCTCAGGATTGGGTTTCTGGAGCTGTCAGTAAAGCTAATGATCTGGGGCAGAGCTGATGCAAAGGCTCTGGGAAAGCAAGAGACAGCAGGTCCCAGGGCATTGCACGTGCTCAGATACCAGAGAGGCGGGCCCGGCAGGGGGAACACAATGGGAACCAAAACCCCTGCCACCAAACCAAGGGAGCCAGCAGACCAGGAGAGAAAAAGGGCCTCCCCTGGGTTGGACAGCCCAGCTTCTGCACCACCGTGGGCACCATCCTCAGGACAAATCAGTGGCCTTGTAGGCTCCTTTGCCTGGGGACGCTTGTTCACTGCAAGGTGCTGTGCCTCTGTCCAGCAGCCGTGGCGGTCATGATCCCAGCATCCACCCACTACACATAGCCATGGGCAGGGGAACCCCAGGAGATACAAATGCCCTCTCAAAGCACTAAAGCCCCGCAAAGCATCCAGCCCAGCTGGAAGCCCATCTCACACTTTGCCCTGCCCTGTGCTGCCCTGCCCTGGCCCCTGCAGAGGGAAGTCCTGTTTACAGGCCAGCTGCTATAAACCCCAGCTCTTTCTGAGCGGGTCTCCTGTTCACCACAAAGGTGCTTTGTACTTCAAAGGGGACGGTGACCAAGCCACAGCCAGTCGAACAGAGCAGGCTGCATCCGTACCTGCCCTGGACTATTCCTGCCTCCCGGGCCAGCTGGCACAGATCAGTCCACGTCGGTAACATGAAACTTCCCCATCCTCCAAGCAAGAGGATCGCATCCCTCCTGCCTCTCAGGAATGGTCCTGGGGCCTCTCACTTCCAGACTATGCCCAGCTCAGTACTGGGCAATGCCAGCTGGCTGGGAACAAAACCATGCCGGGGTAGCGCTAATGATTTAACTGCATGAACAGTCTTGTTTGACACCACAGCCTTTGGCAGCAAGAGCATGGTGTGCAATGGTGGCAAGCAGTGGTGTCTGCTGGCTGTGCCTAACGCTACTTGCACTCGTTTGGCTGATGCTTTCATACAGCAAAGCAGTTTTATTCAAACTTTGCATGGCCTGAATGAGAGGGAGGTTTCCAGGACGACGCAATGCCACTTTGGGACAGCAGGTCCCAGGGCAGACTGACTTGTCTTGAGAGACATCGTTATCCACAGTCCCAGGGCACAAACCCAGGAGAGCCAGGGTGCAGGGGCAAAACGGCCAGGGACTCCCAGCTCACCAGTGACATGGGGCAGGAGCCTGTGGTTGCCCTCTATGCCTTGTCCTCGGGTAGGTCCAGAAGCAGGGGCACTGGGGTCTGTAGCAGCCTCCATTTCCCCAAAATCTCTTTCCTGTCCCTGGCACCCCAACCTATAGCCAGCACTGAACCACCAGGGGAATCAGAAGATCTGAGTCAAGGTGTGCCTCAGCTTGCCTTTGACGCAAAGGCAAACCTCCTGTTCCTTTAGTTCTGCAGCAGGTGCTACTGTTTGGCATCTGCGCTCTTTCCCCGTCCCTGCTGTCCACCACCCGTCAGAGCACTCCCGCGCCTGCGTGACCCAAGCTGTCTGCCCACACTCCCGACAGCAGCCCACACCGCAAGCTCTGCCGCCTGCCAGCTGGGGACCGCTGACCTGGCAGCCGCACGGGGGGATTGTAGTGGTTTGGCCTGCATGGTGCAGTACTCCCACACTTTCCTCCTCATCCCATCTCCACCGTGTAACACAGCCTCCCAGGGGCCAGCTCAGGCAACCTTATCTGCTGGCCCAGAGCAGGGTGGAAGCCCGACCATGGTTTTGAGGGACTCCCAGAAAAGACCTGAAGCCCAGCTCCTGCAAAAAGTGCCCTTCACCCCTTTGAAAGTCTCTTTTCCTTTCCCGGTGCGCGGCTCAGCCTCCTTGCCTGCGTGGTGTAGCAGGGAGCACTGACTGCAAGCAAGCCCTGCAAGGCAGTGCTTCACTCCCATGCTCATGGCTGGATTTGGGACCCAAATATGAGGCAGGCCAACTGTCTAATTTTTTTTTCTTTTTTTATTTAACAAAACCACTGCAAAATAACAGAGAGAGAGAGAGGAAGCAAGTTACACCCGTAATTGTTGCCTCAAACAGATCCAGCAGCAAACACCTGAGTGTGGTGCAAACGCTGTTCAGGCGTCTCTGCCCAGGCAGGCGCTCGGGGCAGACGTGGTGGCAATGTCCCCGCAGAGAGCAGGGGCTGGGGGGGGCGGCATCGCCAGGCAGCCGTGTTGGGAAGGGGGTGTGAAGCGTTGAAAACTGGCCTATTTCCACACCGCTGCCCCAGGCAGTCAGCATCATGCTGGTGCTCATCACTCGTTTCCCTCAAGCAGGCGAGGCCATGGGTGCTGCAGCAGATGCCAGGGTCACGCTGCAGACACCCATTGATGGCAGGGCTGGGCAAACCTGGCGCATTTTTGCCAGGCCGCCACGGATGCTGGCACTGCTGTTACCGGCTCCAATTCAACCCGTGCAAGAAAGGTCAGGAAAGGAAAAACTGTAGGGATGTCGGGGCTCGAAAGAGGAACCGCATCAGCCCTGCTGTGCTCTGAGGAGGTCCAGGTCACACTCAGTGAGGGACAGGCACCGTGCACGGCTGGTGAGGGACATCCCCATCCCTCCCCTCCATCCCTGCACTGTTCCATCCTGCCAACTCCTCCTAGGCCACAGAAGAGCTCAGGCCCAGGGATACGGATGGAAAGAAAAGGGAACGGGCCTGTGCTGGAGACCGTGGCTGCTGCTCCAAAGGGAAGGCTGAGACCCCCTCAAACTCATCGCACAGAAAAATCCACTAACCAGCTTCCAGCAAGTTCCTGAATGTGGCAGAGGTAAAACCCCAAAACTTGGCCGTAACCCACGTGCCGCCAGCACCGCTTCACTCATGGGGTTTCTCCTTGCTGGGGAGCTCAGCACTCAGTCCAGCAGCTCCCCACTCAGCCTGATGCAGGTTTCTCAATCACGCTGGAGACAGAGCAAAGAAGAGAGAGCAGGCAGGACTCTGCACAGCCCCGCACACTGGCACAAGTCCTGAGGAGGGTCTACCATGCACCCTGTGCCTGGGAAGGGAAGCAGGCAGGCTTCACAAGCTTCAGATTCACAGCTGGGAGCTAGCTCCAGCTACAGGCATGGGGGCCAGCCACAGCCTTCTTCAGAGCCTATATGCCTTGAGATTTGGCCTGAGGAAATGAAAAATACAGCAGTGGGTGAGCGTGATGCCTCAGGGGCAGGAGTCCCTTCCCTGGGGTCTGGGCAGTCACTGGGGATTTCCTCCCCTGGCCAAGCCACGGTGGCAAAGTGGAGGGACAGCTGTGTGCATCTGGTTACAAAAGCACCGCAGCCTCATCCTGGGCATCCTTGCACAGGGCCGCAAGCCTCTTTTGGCATCCAAATGTCCTGGGCCGCCAAGGGTTGGCACTGCTGTGGGAAACCAAACTCTCCAAAAGAGATGCAGAGAGGCGCAGCTGAAAAGGTAAGGGCTGCTTTCTTCATCCTTCCCAAATCACTGCAGCACCACATCTCTGAGGCAAGGAGGCAACCTGGGACCTGGCAGGGGCTGCCCACCGCCAGGGTCATGGACATGCCTACGAGGACTTGCAAAGCACCCACCAAACTCATTGCAAACTTTCCCCTTGCCCCTGTGAAGACGTATGTGTTGCATCTCAGCCCAGGGAGGCCCTGGAAGCAGTGGCCTTTCCCAGCCTGGCAGAAGGTAGTTATTGCATACAGTAGTGCCAGGGCTGGATTTATTTGGGGTGGAAGAGGGATTGCAGAGGACGCACACCGATCCCAGTTTGAGGGAGGAGGGATGGAAACTGAGACCAATTATCCATGCCTATCCATGGTATGCTGTAACAGCCTCCCCGGCTCTGACCAGCACCCCAGTCAGACTGGGAAAATGCTATCTGGTGACTGGTTAAACCTGCCCGTGGGCTACCCCAATGCTTGGCCACAGAGCTGAGCCAAGGCAGGCTGAGGGCTAGTCCTTACCTTCCTGGCGGAGTTGGCGTCCACCTTCTCTCGGAGGTGAATCACCCATGGGGCTTGCAGGGGAGCACAGAGGCGCTTGCCCTTCATGGTAATGAACCTGCCAGGTCCACGGGAAAAAAAAGACCTGAGCGAGAAACCCTGGGGATTCTCCAGCATGGCCAGAGCTCTCACCCGTCGCCTCCACCACTGCTCTGGCACAGGACACAGGGTAAAGCACTGCCCTCCTCTGCCCTGACTTGAGATGAGTTTCTTCCCTGTCTTTTTTCCCAGGTGTTCCCCTCTCAGCAGGTCTCTCCTACTCTGTTTGGGCCTCTGATCTCCAGGGTCTTCCCTTCTCTTCCCATTCCCCTGTCTCCAAATTCAGCCCCATCTCTCTTCTTACCCTCCCTCCACCCTGCTCTGCCTCCCTCCTTGCAGAGCGCCTCCCTGCCGCATGGCCAGCCTGGGTGTCTTACACTGTGGCAGGGATGACACAGCCGTCCTGCACCAGCTGTATCCGGTAGTCCTGCACTATCCGCTGGGGGATGCGATTCTGACTCGTCCGCAGGCAGCAGTCCACGACATTGTTCCCACTAGACACTGGGGGAGGAATGCAACATGTGGGCTGAGGTTGTTCCCTGTGGGCAGCAGCAGCTTCACCACCCCCAGGTGATCCTGCCAATCTGAGCTCCCTACACCCTGGTCCCCTTGGGACTAGCACTTGTGGAGTGAGTTCTTTGTGCTCAGCCAGGCTGAGCTCAGAAGCAACAAATTGGGCTGGAGTATGAAAAGCAAGAGTGATTTCTGGCTGGGGAATATTGCTGTTGTCTAAGCAGGTGGGCTCCATCTGAAGGAGTCCATCTGAACCATGCCCCACGTGGAGCTGAGTGGGATGGTGTCCCTGCTAGCTCAGTGCAGAGCTCCGTGCTTCCACTGCCACAGCGAGCCGTGCCCTTGCGCACAGCCCTGATCGCAAATGCACGCTCAAGTTTTATTGGACCCACTCCCTGGCGCTGGGAGCCCTTTGCCTCCTTCCGACCGAAAGCAAAGAAAGTGAAAAAGAACAGGCTGGAGGAGGGCGCCCCTCCTGCACACGTAGCTCCCTCCTGCAACCCCGGAGCCAGTGCCTGCCAGCTGGGCAGGGCAGGACGAAAGCATTCGCCTGGCTCCGGGGCGCTGTGATACAGATACTGAAGACATCTGTCCCCAAGGGGCTGGGAATGTCTTTGTCTATATTTGCTATATGCCTGCTTTTGCAATCACCCCATTACTAGCCCACCCCACACTGATCAGTCCCGTTATAGCTGAGGGACACAACTATCTGCGCTTCGTGGCGGGGTAGGGGAGCCCAGCCATCCTCCAAGCAAATGCTCTATTTACTGTTAATGCCCAGCAGGGCTGGCAATGCCCTGGGATGACTATAACTCCCTGCAGCATTGCAGACCTGGGAGCTATTTGCTCGTCCCGGGGCTACCCCACACCAAAGAGGCAGCTTCCTTTCCACTGCCAGGGGGAACACATTTCCCCTGGTGTGCCGGAGGTGCTGGACCTGCAGCAGTCCTGCTCCCGCAGGGGGAAAAGGGGCTGAGACCATCCCAGTCTGGTCTGCACAGACTGGGCTAGGGCACTGGGAGGCAGGATTGCTCCACCGCCTTTCCCAAGTCCAGCCCTCCCCCCTCATGCCCTGCAGGATCCTTCCTGGACTTTAGGCAGCACAGAGTTCCTCTGGGATAGGATGCAAGCAGATGACTCAGGAGGGCTGTGACAGACTCCCAGCAGTGGGTCCCTCTAAATGTCTGCTGGAAAAGCAAAAGGGGGCTAGAAGCTGGTTCCATTCCCTTCTGCAAGCAAGGCACCCGAGAGGTTCCCTCTTACCGTCCAGGACATGTCCCAGCACCAGGAGGCTGATGCACAGAAGATGCGGGTGCTGCATTTCGCTGCCGACTTCGGGCAGAGGATGGCCTGGGAGCTGGCTGCGGTCCTCCGGGCAGGAGAGGTGAGCGCTCTGTGCAGCTTCCCTGTGCTCTGACACTGCTGCTCCACTGCCTATTTATCCATCCAGTTTGTGGCTTTCACTTTCTTTTGAAGAGCGCTGGAAAGTTGCAACAAGGCTTGCCAGAGGCTGGATTTCGATCTTTGAGCAGTTCCCGAAGGTCCCAGCTGCCTTCCCTGCATCCAGCTGCTCTCTGGCCCAGAGGTAAACACCCTCCTGCCCTCTCCACTGCTGGTGGCCCGGGGCACAGAGCCTGCTGGCCAGAACCAGGGTTGCCCCGGTGTCTGCTCACCATGAAAAAGCACCCCAGAGCCCTGAGCAGGCACATTTGGGGTCTCATCCTGCACATTTCCCAGTCCTTCTTCCAAGACATCTCTGAGACATTCCCAATGGCTCATCAACATTTCTGAGGTCAAGGGGAGAACTTGCCTCAGTCCCTCTCTCCAGGTACCTCTCTCTGCTGGGGGGAACCTGCCACACTGCTCAGCCCTTGAAGTTTGCCTTGCTGCCCTGGATCCCCCTGACCCGGTTGCAGGAGCCAGCTGGCTCCTCCTGCCTTCCCCAGTGCCTGGGTGCTGGGCTTATCCAGAGCCTGGCATCCGACCTCTCCGGCTCCAAGGTGCCTCTATGCCAACACCGGCAGGGGAGGACCCAGCCTGCATGCTCTGCTCCGAGGCCACGAGCCCATGTGCAAAAGGCAGCATGCTTCCCAGGTGTCCCAGCAAATGGGCTAGTAGCCAAAGGCACTGCAGATTTTTCTGGAAACAGGTTTCTCGACATAAGAGCAGAAGAGCTCTGTCTGCACTGCTGCAGAGCAGCTCCATGGCTATGCAGGCACTGCAGGGAGCGAAGACCCGCGCTCCTGCTGCAAACCTGCACTGTCAACCTACACTCAGAGCCTGTTTCTCCTGGAGAAGATGGATCATCACTGGGCCAGCACCTCCTGCGGCAAGGTCCGTTAACCAGCCTGCTTCAGCCTTGATAGGTGGCATATAGGATGCTGAGAGCAGTGGGTTTAGGCAGCATGGAGAAGGGAAGGGGAAAGCGAAGGGGCTCTCCTTGCTGTCAGCAATTGCCTGATGTGGGTTTGGAGGGAAACCAGAGCCAGGATCTACTTGGAGGGGCCCAGGGTCAGGATGAGAAGCAGCAGCACAAGTTGCATCAGAGAAAATTCCCATTAGCTACCAGTAAAAAATGTTCCCAGCGAAGGTGGCCAAATCCTGGAGCAAGACCTTCATCCCTCCATCTTCTCCCTTACTCCAGCCTTGGCCTTCCATTGCTCCTTGGCAGAGAGTGCTGCCCTTCCACGGGGACAAGCCACAAAGTTGGAACTGGAGGAGGTCAGTGATTCCCTGGTGTCTTCTTGGATGTACGAGTCCCACAGATAGCGTGCTCTGCCCCTTCGCTAATCTGCAGTAAGAAGTGAGAGGAGGCTCCAGCTGTGCCATCAGCTGAGGTGCCCCTGTCTGGGCACCAGCATGGGCGGGACCCAATGGTGGGAGAGAGGCACCAGACCCCTGCATCCAGCTGCTCCCCGTGACCTAGCAGGCCATCTCCATGCCAAGGGAGAGAGCCGGTTGGCAGGAAGAGCAGTAAAAACAGGATGTGCTAGCTTAACTTCAGTCAGCACCTGTCTCCTTTTATCACTCACAAACCCTCTTATCAGAGGGAAATCTTGGCTGACGGAGGAGGAATTTAGGCAGCAGAGGATTAGCGTCAGTCATCCGCCTCAGCTTCCCTGGGGATTTCAGGGATGCGGGCTGGCTCTAGGACCTGCCTTCCATTGATCTTCCCAGGCATGTGCCAAGGACACCCCACGGCAGGGAGGATGGCAGCTCCTGGCTGCTGACGCTGGTGGCCAGCATCAGCAGCTGCTCTTAAGCCAGAGCCCGTTCTTCTCAAAGAGGGGATCTGCCAGAGCAGTGTCTCACAGGCAGCAGTGTGGGGGGAGCTGACAATGAACTCTCCGCCCCTTGCACGTTTAGTGGCTTTCACTGCTGACGGAGTGTGCCCAAGAGCTGGTGGGTTTGCCGGGGATGTTGTGGGTCCCCTCATGTGAACCACCTCCAGGCACTGCTGGGGTCCAGGTCCCCCATGGCAAGTGGCTCTGATCCAGCCACTTCCCTGGCACAGGGGGCTTCTGGCCATGGCTGGTCTCCAGGGTAGCCATGCATGTCCAGTGTTGGGAATACATCCCACTGGGGGTTAACCCCTTTACTGCCTCCAGCTGCGGTGACCTGACCCAGGTGGTGGGGACTCCTGCTCATGAGCCACCCATAGTCCCTGCTGACACATGCCGGGGGAAGAGATGCTCGTCCTCCTACTGGGAGCTGTCTCCATGCCAAGTGGGTGAAAGCACAGCCCGCTCACAAAGGCTGTGCACAGCAAAGGCACCGGAGGGTGAAGAAAGGGGCTTTCCACTGGCATTGTGAAAGGGGGATGTGGTGGGTTTCCCCCCCTACGCTGGGGTCAGCAGGGTTTCTAAGAAGTGAGTGGTCATTTCTGAAGTCCATCGCTGCAGTATGCATGGAGGTGTCCCCATCCCACTCATAGAGCTGAGTCAGGAGCTGCGGGGAAGCACGGTGGTGCACATGGGCCAGAAGAGATGCAACAGACAGGGAAGAGGGGGTATTTGGGGATGTAGGCTCTTGAAACACACACTGGTAGGGAAACGGACAGGGGATCTGATATCATTTGGGAACAGGAGAGAGCACTGTGCGCACTGGCCTCTGATGCTTCATCCAGAGCGCGAGAGCTCCAGCCCTGCGGAGCTTCACCGCAGGCAGACACAACCCTGAGCATCCACCCCTGCAGGAGCCTCAATAACTCGTTTGCTAATGAAAGTGGAAACAACGAGGGAGGTGGAATCCTCAGGGGAAGTGCAACCCGTCTAAATGCAAATGGGCTGTGTGAGCACCTCCATCTCCAGGCTCTCCTCAGGGAGGACTGGCCACGCCGCCCGCTTCCCCCCCAGCACCCTCCCAGAGCCCTGAAGCTTGCAGTGGTCTTGCAGTGATCTCCTTTCCACATCTGACCAAGGGACCTGGGAAGGGCAAAGGGGGAATTCCAGTAAATTCCAGGCACAGCCAGTCCCTGGGGCAGGATCTGACCTGGCTGTGTTTGCCTCATTGGGAAATACTGGGATATCACAGCTGCTTTGATTTCCTTTTTATCCATTTCAGCAGCCTGGCATGGGAGAGCCTCCTGCACAGTCCCCAGTGCTGCCTGAGGACCAGGGCCATGGCCAGCCACAGGGCTCAGGGCCCTGCTGTCTTACTGGGGCTCCTCCAGCTGAGGGGAACCTGGCTGGACTGCTTTAGATGGGATTTTTAGGGAAGGAAATGAGCCAGGTATTCCTTTGCCTAGAGCAAGTAAAGATGACCCTGAAGGTCTGGCTAAGAGGGTGCTAAAGGCCCCAATTCCTGGTCCGTGAGTGCCCCTCTGCCTTGACATTTGGTGCCTTCTGCATCATTAACGCTGAGGTGCCCAGGCGTGACGGCCTCTGAGTTGTGTTCCACTCGACCTGCCCTGGGAAGCATCCATCTCCCTAGGTCCCTGCGACGCACAGATCCCTTGGCAAGAGATATTTTCATAGCATCCTGCAGAGTCTCACGGTGGCCCTTCAGAAATTTGGGGTCGTGCATGACTCTCGCTGGTGGTGATGGGAGGGGGGGATTTCTTTTCCGTTCAGGGCTCCATCCTTGGCAGTGGCCTTCGATCTCTGTGTGTTTTTCTTCTTTCTCCCTCTTCCTCCTCCCCTGCTACAGTAAAACTGGGGCTCTGGGCACAAGCCCAGCACTGGTTGCTCCCCATGCCCTAGGCGTTCAGGGACAGCTGGCCAGGCTTTGCCTGTGCTTCCTGCAGACATCCTCAGAGAGTCCTTGCAGCACTGCCCCTGTGATGGCATCACGACAGGGAAAGCCAGAAGAGATCCCCTGGAGCTTCTCAAAGCTGGATGTGGGCACCTGCACTGCATCCGGGGATGGCCAGGGACGGAGAGGGGAGCTGCATAGGTGTTGGCCCCAGTGCACTCCCTGCTGTGCATCCAGCCCTCATCAGACATCGCAAAACTGGCACGCAACTAGCATCAAAAAAAGCCTTGAAGCTGCAGTCAAAGTTCACAGCCTTTTAGTCCAGGAAGATCATTCTGCATCAGCCGGGGATGCTGAATCACAACAGACTACCACTTCTTGGGAAACACGTGGTGCAGAGGGACTGACCCGCTGCATGTGTCTCCAGGTGCGCACACCTGGAGCCCAGCCCAGTGTTTCAGCACAGCTCGCTCCGTGCCAGGGCAAGCCTGGAGCATCATCTGCACTGGATATCTACTGAGCTGATCATTTGGCCCAGGTTCAAGATTTCCCACGGCAGGCTGTGGTTCCTGTCTCGCCTGGCTATTTTCTGTCACCTAATCCTTTTTGCTCTAGGGTGTCCAAGCCCTCCTAACTTTTCACTCTGTTTGACGCAGTTGCAATTTTTCTTTCCCTCTCAGGAGAATGATTTGCAGGCTTGTACAGCCCTGCACGCTCACTGCCATGGCACAAGCCAGAGAAGCGCTGCCCTGGCTTTGCATATGCGGCAAAGCACCCGTTCCTGCGGCTGTTTTGCCCTGCCCAGATGTACAGCCATGTCCATCCTCCTCTGCCACTTCACTACTTTCTTAGAGCACCTTCTTTGCCCCATTTTGCTCATCATAAGTCTGTGGGTTCGCCTCCTTGAGAGCTGGGCAGTGCCCATGCCTGAGACTCCTTCCTGCAGGTTACCCTGTCCCCTTTGCCTTCCACTCTGCATTTGCAGCCGCAGCTCAGTGCTTGCTCACCGAGTCTGACCCAAGGGGCTCAGAGTTTCCTGAGTGAGGTTTCCAGTGGGGGTAAAGGATGCTAGGGTTTGCCAGGACCCCCAGGCACGTTCCTGGGACAGCTCGGCTCCAGTGAGCCCGCTGCAGCCCATCGCCTCTCTCTTCAGCCTCCTGCAAGGGATCTCCTCGGAAATGTTTCCCCGGTGCCATGCCCACGCCACGCACCACAACAGCACCACTCGCTGCCCACCTCTCCAGTAAGAGAGTTCACTAAGTCTTAACATGTTATTTTCTCTAAAAGCAATACTTGGAAATAAAGCTGGAAGCTGTGTGCAAATGCCGGGGGGGGGAGGGGGGGGCATGTGTGGAGATGCAGTTGTGCATTCATGTCTGTGCTTAGGTGTGTGCTCCTGGCAGGTATCTGTGCTCATGCACGTGACAAGCATCGAAGCAGAAAGCCTGCTTTTAGGATAAATTGTCTACAGAGCACACCCTAGCCACATTTTTTAACCTGTCTTAGTCCCTGGCCCATCTAGCTTTTTTTTTTTTGGGGGGGGGGGGTCGGGGGGGAGGAAAACTCAAGCAGCATTCACATTTACAGCCACGGAGAAATTAGGCTCTCTTTCACGTGCTGACTGGCTCCTGACATCTGCTCCCACTTTGCTGTTTGTGGCCGGAGATGTATTTGGTTAGGCCTCCTTTCTAGGGGTTTTTTGCAATCATTTCACAATCCTCTGACACCGAGACCAGCGCAACAGCTCATCCTGCACAAGCAGAAGTCAGCCTCGCAGTGCCTGGATGCAGCTCACCCTTAGCAAACGCGGGGTGGGCTGCTTCCGGCCCTCCCACAACAGCCCCGGCTGACTCCCAGCCTGCAGAGAGCAGTTCCCAGGCTCCCAGCACGGTCCAGGCCAGAGCATAGCCTTTTTAATAACTCACTTTAATGCTGCTTTCCCGGAGCAGCCAGGAGGGCTGAGCCCAAGCGCTACTTTGAGCGAGAGGCGCTTGTTCGGGGAGGCTCAGCACTGCGGAGAGAGACTTGGCCACAAGCAAAAGATGCTGCGTAAAAACCATTTTGTGTCGCTGGGTTTACTAGGATCTCAAGACGCCTCGTGCTCAGCTAGCGTGGGGCGATTGGAGCAAATAGGAGGGCTTCACCCTCCCTGGGCAACGAAGCAATGACAGCCGAGGCAGGAGCTGCAGGTAAGGGTACCCGCTGCCCCGCTCTACCATGCTGGCACGGCCCCTTCCCCTGCCCATCCCAAATCATGACAGCAAGAAACAGCGAGGTTGGTTAAGAATATGATTTTATTGCCTTACATCTTGTCTCAAAACCCGCCCGGCGGGCGGACGCGTGCTCCCACATGCTCCGCGGAGCAAGCTCAGCACCTGTCCGTTCTTCAGGGCCAGTATCTCAGACTTCACAGTTTCTTTATGCAGTCTTTAAACAACACCTAAACGTCCACCTAATAAAGCGATCAAGCTAGATAAATGTACTTGATAGAAACACTCAGCTACAAGCTTTCTCCAGCCAGCACACAGCCTTTGCTGATATTGTTAAGCTCTGCAAATCCTATTATTGTAATTATACAGCTTAATAGACTTTAACTGACCAAAGTCCACGTCTGAAGTCTCTGCAAGCAAATAGCACTGCAGCTGCAGTAAGACCCTTCAGATTGCTCCTTCTCAGCATACTGGAGGGGTTTTTGCAAACACGGGTAGTTGCCACGACCCTGTCAGCCCTGTTCCCAGATCTATCCCCTCACTCCCTGCGCTCTCACTTCATGGTGTCCCTGGGTTAGTGACTCCTCATTTTACTAAAGATTTGGGATAGGGTCGCTCTCAAAACAACTGCAGTGTGTTTGCAATGAATTTTGCAAACTGTTCTGCTCCCCCACCTGCAGTGCTTTGCACACACCATTTTCACATGCAGGCTTTCTGGATTTGGGATGAAAGTGTAAAAGCATCTTTTTTTCCCTCAGAAGGCAAAACTTAAGACTGAACAGCTGACAACAGCAAAAACAAGGGGGACTAAGGGGGCAAAATTCCACCAAAATGAACATTTGTTTTAATTATAATTTCATACTTAAAAAAAAGGCATTTAACAAAAAAATCAAAAGGGAATGCGGACAAATCCTGACTTCTTCCTCCAAACTACACTGCAACAGTGTGCTGTAAAAGCAGAAGAGAAGCCCCAGAGCAGCTCAGGAATAAAGCCACACCATCCCCCCGCTGTCCCCAAACTCTTGTTCTTGCCACTACCGACTGCTCCGCAAGGAGGCCCAGGGACACAGGGACGTGGACCCTACCCAGCACCCCACAGCCTGGCAAGCCGGAAAAGAGCAAACGGGCCAGAGAGCAATGAAATGCAGCCGTGGTTTATTCGGTAGAAAAATAGGAGTAATCTTCCAGAAAAGCTAGCCTATGATATGAAGGGTACCCTGTAAAAAGTACGAGGAGCCGAAAGTAGAGCCCTTCAGGAAGCCTGAATGAAAGCACACTCTTTACATATAAATACAAACGTATAAACCCCCCCCCCCAACAGTCAAAGGAAAAGCTGCCATCCTGTCGGGCACCCCTGGAGCTGGCGCAGCCCCCCGGCCAACCCTCCCCGGCGTGGGGCTCGACCCAGCAGGGCCACGGCTCAGCTCCCCGGGGCCAAGAGGGACGGGGGCATCCCGAAGGCTGGCTCTTGCACCCCGCCGGGAGCCGCCGTTGCCGAAAACCCCAGCGGCTCGTGCCTTGGATCACGGCGGGGGCGACGCTGCAGCGGGCACGGCAGTGCCGAGGGGGCCGTGGGGCGGAGGGCAGCCCCCTCGGCCAGCCCATCCTCGCCTCGGCCAGGGCTGGTGGCCGGCACTCTCCAGATGTCCGTGTCCAGGCGATTGTCGGTGGGGAAGGCGTCCGTCCTAGGGAGAGGTAGGAAGGGGAGCATGGTTAGCCCTGCTGCGCCTTTGCTTTAAGCATCGCTATGCCCAGCAGCTGTGGCAGGAGACCCTATCCGAAGGCAACCAGTGGTTTGGAGGGGGCCGTGCCCTAATTGCCTCCATGATCCGGCTGCTGCTCCAGCACCTTTTCCAAGCTCAGCCAGGTGCCTCCCTCCATCCCATGAGAAACCACAGGGTGCTAACCAGGACATGGGGCAGCATCCTCCCGCTACTGCTCGGCACCCCCCGCTCATCCCACCTACCTCTTCAGGGCTGAGCTAGGTGCGCCGCCCCCTCTGCCGCGAGGCTTTCCTGCTGGATGCTGCGGGCTGCGCTTTCTTCTTGTCCAGCTTCTGCATCAGCTTCTGGACGGCCGTGTCGGTCGGGGAGGCGCAGATCTTCTTATTCTTCTTGGTGGTGAACCTGGGGGTCGAGGCAGAAAGGTTTGCTGTGGGGCTGCTATGGAGGTGGACGGGAGGCTACAGGGGTGACAGGTCGGGAGGACCCAACTGCTCTGGATGGCTCCCACCCAGCCAGGGTACTCACACAACGGCACGCAGCAGGCAGCCTGAGTCAGGTCCCTGTAGGCTGTAGGACTTCACCCAGCCATGCGGGATGACCTTCCTGCTGTTCTTCAGGCAGCAGTCGGAGGCTTGGCTGCCTATGCCTGGGGGACAAGGGGGGACACGTGGGATTTTAGACCTGACCCGGGGCAGCTTTCCAGCACTGCGGGACCGTAACGCGGCCAGCTCAAGGTAAGGGAACCACAGCAGGTCTTGCAGAAAGCCCCCGTTAGGAGTAACCCCTTTGGTGGTGGGGGCGAGCATCCACAGGCTCAGGGCTCTGCCCTCCGGGGATGCACGTCGGTGCCATCAGCACCAGAGAGACTGGAGAGGTGCTGGGGCAGCCACGTGACGATGGGAGCCCTCAGCCCCCACTCCCTGTTGCAGGTCAGACCTTGCCGCAGGGAGACGTGACGCCAGGTTTTTTGGTGAGGAAACTGAGGCAGAGAGGGGCTCCTTGCAAAGGAGCTGAAAATCATTCTTCTGCCCCTGCCACCCACCGCCACCACTGCCCTGCCAGCCACAACTGCTGCTTCTCCCTGGCCTGAGGTAAGCAGGGCAGTCCTCAGGGGAAGAGCTAGCGCAGCACGCGCACACACGTGCGCGCACACACATGCACTCACACCGCGTGGGAACGCATGGCAAGCACCACCGGCGTACTGCAAGCCAGCCGCGCACGCGCACCCCTGCCCGTGAACGCACTGCAAACGCTACGCGCCGACTCCAACCGCGTGCACAGGCATGGGCACCCCCGCCCCCGCCACGCATGAACGCAGCACAAGCACTACGAGTAAACCCTGCCGGCCAGCCATGCACACGCATATCTGCACGGCAAAGCGCTGCAAACACTGCATGCGCACAGCGCACCCCAGCCACGCAGACACACGCACGCAGGGGGACACGCTGCAATCCGGTCACACGCGCAGGCCTTCCAGCTGGCAGCCTGCACCCAGGGGCTCAGCACCCTGCACAGCCCCTTAGGGCACTCCGACCCGTGCACCATCCCCCCCCCCCCCAAGTCTGGACACCGGGGGTTTGCAGCCCCTCACCTCGAGCCGGGTAGACGAGGAGGGCAGCGGCCAGCAGGAGCAGCGGCAGGAGAAGGCGCAGAGCCATCGCGGGCAGCCGGTGCGTCGGGTGCTGAGCTCTGCTTGGGAGCAGGACGCGCACTGCTGCCTCGTGCCTCGGACACTCCTATTTATCCCTGGATGCTTTGGTTTCATTTTCGGCCACCCTGGCATGCAGCCCTCCAGTCGGACAGGGGGCTGGGTGACAGAGGAGAGGAAAGGGAGAGGATTCCTGTAAGCAGCAAGCCCCCCCTTACAGATGTGTCCTATCTTGTTCCCAGCTGCCATTCACTGCACCAGGCGGGGGGCACGCTAGAGACACAGCCCCCATCATGTCTCGAGTTTGTGGGCTCTCGTTTCCTACCCGGTCCCACAACCTGCTGCTACCTGCTCTTGTCAGGTCAGGTGTTGCTGCTTGCCTGTTTGCTCCCCAAGCGCAGTCCCTGGCGGGCTGCCAAGCCAGCCGGGAAGCCAAAAAGTCGACCTGCTCCACTTCCCCCAGAATATGTTGCTCGGCAGCCGCCAGCTCCCTGGTTGTTCCCAAGGCAGGCTGCCCACCTCGAAGGGGCAAGAAGGGGCTCTGGGAGACCCCAGTCGTGGTCCCCTAACCCCCATCCATGTCCTGCTGCCTTGGGATCCTCCTGAAACAGCTGGGCACATATGTATGGGCTGTGGTGGGGCCAGGCTGCAACTGGGGCTGCGGGAGAGGGCATAGCCCACTCCCAGCTCTGCAAGCACAAAAAAAACCCCAGGAATCTGCAATGACATTAAATTGTCAGGAGCTGTGGATGTTCACCTGCCTGGACCAGCTGGAGAAAGGGGCTCACGGACACCTCCTAAGGTTCAACGCCAACGCAGACAAACCGCAAAGTTCTGTGCCTGGGATGGAGTGATACCATGCCACAGGACAGGCAGCTAGCTAGAAAGCACCTGTGCAGGATGACTCTGGGGTCCAGGTGGAGCTGAACAGGAGCCTGCAGCGTGCCCTTGCGGTGACAGGGGCCACTCACTGCCAAGGCAACGGGCAGAAAGGCTGCGACAATGCCATCCTTGGAGATGGTCGACCCTCGGTCGGGCCAGCCCCCGAGCAACCTGATGTAAGTCTGGTCCTGCTCTGAGCAGTGTCTGGGCCAGGGACCTCCTCATTTTCACAGAATCACCAGGTCACAGACTAGTGGAGGTTGGAAGGGACCAAGGGCGAAGTTTTAACAACCTGTCTGGGCAACCTCTTCCAACGTTTGAAGTGTTCTAATGTTGAAAACATTTATCTCAGGATTTAATTGGATTGGGGTTAGCTAATCCCTTGTGTTGTGGTCTTTTGTCCTCTCTCTGGGCACCTCCAAAGTGAGGAGCCCCATCTTCTCTCCAACCCTATCAGGCTCTTGCTGACAGCATCCCTTTCCCAGGCTGCACAGCCCCACTGCTGCCCAGAGACTGCTGGCCCTATTGGCCCGTGCCACAGGTGGGCAGGCAAGGGCTCGATTGCCCCCCCTTGCCCTCCTAATAAGGCCTGAGGGGCTCACGGGCACGGGAGACCTTGGCACCATGAAGGGGAGCCAGCTGGCTGTGCTGCCCAAGGAGCCACCCCAGGGGGACATAGCACTGGGGAGCTGCTGATGCAACACCAGGACTTTCTACCAGTACCTGATAAGGACCCTCATAAAGAGTTATCAAGGGCAATAAGTAACCCAGGGGGAGAACAAAGTCCCGGTTGTTTTAAAAAGCAGAGTAATAGGATACCCAGGCTCTCCCCCGTCTCGGCAGGGAGGAGGCAATGCTGGAGTCGCAAAGGGCTCACTGGTAATGGCTCTACATCCCCACCTTGGGCACAGGACCCAGCAAGTTTCTGGGGTTTACTGGCTTCCTCAAGGATGAACTGGGGTGTCTGGGGAAAGCCCCCACTGCCTTGGCACATCTGCTCCCTCTGGGACTGCCCATAGCCTCTCCCGTCCCATCTGCAGGCCCATGTGCTGGACAAGCTGGGGGCACCGCTACTCCCTCAGCCCTAGCCCAGGTTGTATATCCCGATCATAGCTCTCCTGGAGGCTGCGTCCTGCCAGGGCTGAGTGGCATGGAGGGACGGGTGGCAAGCCACAAGCTGCCACCAGCATGGACCCAACATCCGCACACTTGAGGACTACTGTCAAGGAGCTGCACGGCAGCACAAGGAAATTTGGGAAGCAATGTCAGCCAAAGTGAGTTTTTTGGCTTGATTGAGCAGAAAGAGAAGCCAGCAGAGATGCCCCACCGGCTAGAGGGCCAAGGGCCAGTCCAGCCTGGTCCTGAAGGAGCCCAGGAGCCCTCCAAGCGAGCCTACCACCCAGGAGGATAGCCCAGCAGCACTTCTTGCCACATCCCAGCCCTGGCCACAGCAGCAGGCGCCTGGAAAGTCCCAAGCTTTCTGCATGTTTTCAAGACATCACAGCAGCATCCTCTGGCTGTACGGTCTGAGCTGCTGAGGAGGGTTAGAGCATATGTTGCCTTTGCAGGCACTTCTCTGAACACCGCAATTTGTGTCCAATGAAACTAGTTGGCTGAGTAGACTCTCAGCGGCTTAGCGAGGGACTGTGAAAGGGCACACGGGGGATAGGAAGGGAGGCAGGGGACAAACGGGTCTGATACCAGCTAAAGCATCAGGGCAGTGGTTAGGAGAGGGGCCAGGAGGGCACCCAGCACAGGGAGGAAGCAGGGAGCTTCTGGCAATAAGAAGGCAGTGAGCATCCTGCTTGCAGAGGAGGTCGCAAGGCAGACCTAACTTTCGGGATACGGAGGAGCTGCTGGGGTGGCAGGGGAGGAGGCAGCTTTTTAGGGGTCTCTAATGACAGCAGCCTCCAGCAGTTCTGCCCTGGTGAGGCACAATTTCTTGCATACACTCACATCAACCTGTTTCTCACCAGCTTGGGCTCCTGCACACGCCAGCCTTTGCCTAAAGTTGGGCAGGTGGAGGTGGTCAGAGCCCTGATGCAGCCAATCAAGGCACTCCTCTGCTGTGTCCACAGGGAAACTCTGGCCCCAGGACCTGTGTCAGACAGCCATGCACAGCTTCACGCACCCACAGAGCTGCGTGCAATGGTGCCTCCATCCACCTCCATACTCTGGCAGCCCAGCTCCAGCCCTTAGTGCACCCCTGTGGTGGAGGGGCCTCCAGGTTGGAGGAGGGGGGAAGGGTGTCATAAAGAGGGCCTTGCTCGTGAGGCTTTCCCACGCAGTGAAACCAGTATGGGAAGGGGTAGGGAATCGCTCAAACCTCCATCCCAAATGCTTCCAGCTTCACACTCCACACCAGAATCTGGAGTTTGCCCTAGGAATTACTTTCCTGACTCCCAGTGTCCCAGTTTCCTGGCATCCCATCTCTTAATGCCAGCAGACCCCTCTCTCCTGAACTCTCAACCCTCTGCTAGCCCAGCCTTGGGCTCCCTTTCAGCCCTGTGAAAGCCCTCAGGTCTGACGTGCATGTGCCCATTGCTAACTAGGCTGTAGGATCTGCTCCTTGGGCAGGTCAGGAGGAGTGGTTCGAGCCCTGCTTTGGAACAGAGGCTCCTCGGGTGCATGCACGGGGCCAAGGGCGTCAAGGGGAGCCCACCAGGGGGGCTGGGAATTTCCAAATCCTTCTGGATGCTGCGTCCAAATTAAAGTCACTGTTAACAGGAACAGGGTCGCCCAACTCCATTCAACTCGCTGACCAGCAAATTCCTTCCTGCAGAGGCCCCTGATTCCCAGGAGCAGGCAGTAAGAGGTACTTTGCAAAGTCCAGTGTGGAAAGCCCCAGTGGCTGGGAAGGGGAGTGGGCTGCCTGCCAGGCACACGGTATAGAAACCTCACATAGCAAGTGGCCCTCAGGGACTGGGAAAGAATTGCTGGAAGCCAGCGGCACACGAGCCGAGCAGCCTCCCCACTGGCTGCCTCTCCATCCCCAGCAATCAGCAGAGTTGATGGGAAGAGCTGGCTGAGCACAACATGCTGGGAAGGGCCGGGAGGCAGGCTGCCTGGGAGTCCCCTCCTCGCGCACGGACTCTGGAGCCGGCTGCACTCGGAGAGACGGCCTTCAGCAGGGATAATTCCCCCCCCCCCCCACGCCCCGAGCGCTCTGACCTAGGAGGAAAAGCAGTTTCCAAGCGGGGTGTGGGTGCAAGAAGTTAACCCTTCTGCTGCTAGCACATCCGCAGAGCCACTCGACTGCTTTTGGACAGGGCGGGCTCTCCGCGGAAAAATGTGCTGGTGTGAAATGGGAGCAATCAGGCTGAGAGGGACCCCAGGGGGTCTTGCACCATGGCAAGATGCACTCTTCCTACAGCATCTTCTCTGTGGTTTGGGGCGCTGCCACTCATCCTGCCACTCACATGGGGCAAGCTCTGCCTCTTCCTCCCCAGGGAGAGCACGTGGGCAGCTTCATGCTGCTCTCACCCCTCCTGAGCCAAGCACAAGGGGGTCCCGTGCATTCAGGCTGTAGGTAGTTTGAGCTTTTTCCACTACTGCTACAGCAAA
Organism: Struthio camelus; assembly: GCF_040807025.1. Taxonomy (NCBI): domain Eukaryota; kingdom Metazoa; phylum Chordata; class Aves; order Struthioniformes; family Struthionidae; genus Struthio; species Struthio camelus. Next base: position 58,514,126 of record NC_090981.1, on the reverse strand, counting down.
CATGCTCAGTGCCTGCTGAAAGGGGTGACAGCTCAGAGCCTGTCCCTCTGTGGCATGGCAGAGACCTCCCTGGGGTGGCCGAGGTTCCTGGTGGAAAGGGTACTTGATCCTTCTCTTGGCAGAGCAGCTAGGCCAGCCAGCAGCAGACGCTGCAGGGAAGAGCTGGTCAGCTGGAGTCTGTATAACCCTCCAAATGTAAGGCACCTCTCAGCCGGTCCTCAGCCCTTGCACTGACCGCAGAGCCACCCCTCCCTCTTCCACTGAGAAACAGCTATCCTCCGTCAAGAAAAATCATGGTTCCTCTTATGGCAGGGTGAAACTTTGTGGAAACTGCTGGCCCCAACCCAACCTTTACTGAATATGGAGAGGTAACAAGTCATAAATCCTCCCATGGCAAAACGAGCAGCAGCCCCCAAAGCAAGTCACCACGTGTGTGCCAGCTGAGCCAGGACTGCCTGGAATGAGTGGTCTGGTCGGGCTCCGAGCAGCGACGTGCACACGTGTACGCTGTGTACAAACACATAGTCCTGGCCTGGCCCACATGACGTGTGAATTCAGAGAGCTTTGGGAAGCTGCAGGGAAGGGAGATGGCTGAGTGTTGTCGGAAAGGAAACTGCTCCTTCTCCACTTCATTGCTCTGGTGCCAAGGAACATTGGACTTTGTACTTGAAAACAGGCAGAGCTGTACTGCAGACAACCAACATCAGCCAAGCAGGCCGCTCTGCCTGCATTTCTGGTGTGTGCTCAGCTCTGCTGCTCAGAGCCTGGATCCAGTTTCTAGAGCAGATAGAAGCTGGCACACACAGCGAGTTCATCAAGTGGAGAGAAAAGGAGACAGAGAAATTAAAGATGGCCAAAGGGAAATGAAGCAAAACATCAAGAAGGCTCTGGAGAGTTTGTAGAAGATATCATAGCAAAATGTAAACAAGGAACTGGATGTGCTTCAGCCAAGGCTGGAGAACGCCAGAGGAGAGCTCTACTCCCAGCAAAGGTGCAACCAGCCACCCCAACCAGGGAAGCAACAGGGCCCAACTCCCAGGCAACGGTGGCAAAATCAAGTGCAGGGGAGAGAGAAGGCCAAGAGAAAGGAGATGACCCCCCACACGGTCCAGGAGCTGCCAAGCACAGGCACCAGGCACAGACCTGCCATATGAGCTGCTGATTATGGGGCAGTGAGCTCACTTGGCTTGGCATCAAGGGGAGCAACGCTGCCAGGAGGGTGCACGAATAGCAGCTGGCCGAGCCCTTCTCAGTAGTGTGGAAAGGAAACAGCTGGCCAGAAGCCTGGAAACGCCTGGGGGAGCGGTGGAAGCCCGGCTTGCACAGGTCTCACTCTGCCCGGATATAATTAAATGATAGGAAGAAGTAATAGAGTCGATATCTCAATATGACTAGTCATTACCAGTAATTCAGAGCAGCAGGGCTCGGTGATGGAGCAGTCAAGACCCTGCAATAAGTGACTATAGGTGACAGGGACCATGCTTGGAGAAAGTAGGAGTGACCTGAGGGTCTGTCCATCTCCCAGACAGACAGAAGTAATGCAGAGAGGATGTTCTGCACTGCCAGGGAGACCTGGGTGATGCACAGCAACCTCCTTGTGGGTACAGACAGAGCAGGGATTAATCAGAGACTTAGGACATCAGGACTCCAGAGCTGGCTACCACATTGGTCACCAAGGGAAGGTGGAGGGCACATCCCAAGATGTCACCCCAAGAGTGACATCCACTGGAGCATGGGGAAAACAGCATTTGGAGCTGGGACTCTGCTTGAGATGCCCCAGCTGGCCAGCCAGTGCCCAAGCTCTTTGGTTCTGCGAGTGGCTGCAGGTGGTGTCCGGCTGGCCTGAGAGCAGGGCATGTGGGTGGAAATTCCCTTTGGAGATGGGAGTCTGGTGCGATGGCTGTTTACAGCAAGGGAGCTGCAGGGGAAGAGCTGCAGGGTCAGAAGCCGTGAGACCTCTGGACCGCATCCCCCTGCCAAAGTCCAGCAGACCCTAAAATGACAGCACCAAGTCTGTGCAAGCTCTAGGAGAGCCTGCCAGATGCCTTGCAAGCCTCCCCTAGGGGACCAGAGAGTTCCTGGCTAATGTGACATTAGGAAGAGGAGCTGCATCCTTGCTTCCCCAGATGGTCCCATCCTGACACCTCAGCAGCAGAGCAGACCCCACATGTTGCAGAGGTCTGGAGGAGCTCATGATGGCCAAGACAAAACTGAGCCCAGGCCATGCCCTGTATCTCCCACAGCAATTGACTGTGATTGCAGTTAGAAAGGGGACTTTGCCACGAGTGCTACAACCATTACTCTCTCTTTGCAGGTCTCTGTTCCAGTCCTGAATGTCCCCGTGAGAGCTGCCAGCTTGCAAACCCCCCACCCAGCTGCACCAAGGCAGGGTTACAGGGACAAGCAAGAGCTGTATTAGACTGGCTGATATGATTGAGATTAATTGATAGTCAGAAAAAGCATTCTCAGAGTATGCTCCTGTCTCCGTTGCCTGCAACTGCCTCCCATTCAACACCTGATGTCACAGACAAATACCATAGCATCACAGAATAACTGAGGAGGGAAGGGATTTCTGGCTCTCCACTCCAACATCCCACTCAGAGCAGGTCTAACTTCCATCTGGATCAAATTGTTCAGGGACTATTCCAAGCAGAGAAGCCCACCATCCCTCTAGGCCCTATCCAGGGCTGCACTGCTCTTTGGGGAAGAAGGAGTTTTCTAGCATGTAATAGGAAATTCCTGGCACAACTTGCGCCACTGCCTCTCATTCTGTCTTTGGCCAGCTCCAAGCAGAACCAACCTGGCCCTGGCATCTCTCTAACCCCATCAGGCTGCTGCCCCTTCGCCTCCCTTTCCCCAGGCTGCCCAGCCCCACTGCTCTCAACCAGTCGAGGGACTGGAGGTTGGGCTCACATAGGTTGGGCTGGAGAAGGAAACTCAAGGTCCCTAAGGAAAAAGCTCTTTATAACGCCCTTCACAGTCACCCCCTGATCTTTGGGCCATGGAAAGGCTGTGTAAGGCACCTAAAAGAAGTCTGCAGAAGCAACACACGGCATTTTAGAAAATGAGCATGCCTGCACAGACTGACACACATGTACTTCACATGCAGATATTGTACCAGAGACCCATCTGATAGCCTGTGCCCTGAAGTGCATTAACCTATATTCCTGTCCATACAGCTCCTTGCTCATCTAGCTCCAGACAGCTCTGCTATCCACCAAAATGTCCAATCTCACTAGTTTCAGCGGCCAAAATAATCTGTATTTTAAAAATGTGTGGCTGGCACAAACGCTGGGAAATCACTAACGGGGGAAGGGAGGCAGCGTACCTTGTGCACATGTATATCAGCAGATCACTGCCGATGCCATCCATTTCTGGAGTCAGCCCTTCAGAAGGGATGTAAAAAATTGGATTAGGGTCTGAAAAGAGAGAGAAAGGTGAGGAGGAATTTATAAGGAGACTAAAAAAGAGCCTCATCTGGAATATTCAAGCCAGAACCTCACTTTATGGAAGAACTGGGTAAGTTTTAATAGATTTATAGATTAAAAGATTAATAAATTTAATCTTTAATGCGTCCAGGGGTTGGAGTGCAATCTTCACGTGCATCCGAACGCTTTGTATTTCACCAGATCTGCCGCACAGCAAAACTCATCAAGCAGTTCACTGAATCAGAGCTGCAAGGCCAGAAAAGACAAGACCACAGAGCAGCAAGCAATTTTTTGTTCCTGTGGTTGGCCGTAGCCAACAGTTTATTCCGCATGGTTACAACAGTGACAAGTTCCCCCTTGTCTACAAAATCCGGTTTCCTCCCCACACAACAAGAAACATCAGATCGACAACAGCAGAAGGACTGCCATCCTCTGCCTGTCCTTTGGGCTTGCTTTTCTTGCCTGTGACGTGCTTGGAAAGTAATTTGGCCATCATAAATGCTCGGAAACAACTCTCTCCACCTCAATGGCAAGTCCATATTCTCTCAGGTTAGACACTGTGTGCAGAGAGAGTGCCCTCAGGTACACCCACCACCCAATATATAACAAGGAAATCCTGTGATGGGCAAGAGGGACCCCCAGCCTTCCCAGGGATGGAGAGCTTCTCTGGGAGATGAGGAGCATTCTGTAATCCCCAGCACGCCTGAGACTGTGAGTAAAGATCTCGACTGGGCATCCAGCTTCTCTAGGAAGACCGTCAGGTTAGAGCTCAGGATAGACCAGTGAGAGCACCCAGATGTCACTCCCAAAACCGTGAGTTTCTTCTCATTCTAAAGGCTGAGTTGCCCTGGAAACGAGCTAGCAGAAAAGCAGTGATGAAGGTGGTGCCTCTTCCGAGAAGAGCCTGACTCCTTCTTTCAGCCAGCACTGCAGATACGTGATCTTTCTCCCTCCAGCAAATGGAGGAGCCAAGACCCCCAAAGAGGGAGCTGGAAGCCTGAGCAGAAGGTGAGTTCCCACCTTGTGCATCTGAGGACCTTTGCTGGCTAGGACCAGTGAGACCAGGTGCAATATGGGTGGTGCAGTAGGTAGGATAGGTACTGCTGTGAGGTAGTGGAACTTTCTGTCCACAGGACTTCCAAGGGGAAAGCATCTACTGTGTTGTTCCTGGAGATATGCAAGCCCCTAAGAAGGTTTCCCAAGGAGCTCTTCTCTCTCCAAATCTCCTTGTCTGTGTCATAACCATCCTCCCTGATCTGGGGAGATGAACAAGCCTTGGTCCATCTGGCACTCCCCACAGCCCAGAGCTGCTGTGTGGATGGGCTGGTGTCTCCCCATCTCCGTCCTCGTGCTTGGCCTCCAGAGCCTTGGCAGGCGGATGGTGCCAGAAGGTCTCGCAGCTTCTCACCCTTCAGCTTCTTCCTGATGCTCCCTTGCTATAAACAGCTGTCTTGCCTGACCCCCGTGTCCAAAGGGAATTCCCACTCACATGCATTGCTCCCAGCCCAGCCAGCTGAACTGAAGAGCTTGGGTGCTAGTTGGCCAGCTGAGGGGTCTCAAGCAGAGTCTCAGCTCCAGACGTCGTTTTCCCTATGCTCCGGTGGGTGTCAGTCCCGTCCACCTCCCCTGGGTGACCAATTTGGTAGCCATTTCTGGAGTCCTGATTCTCCACAGGGCAGTTCAGTGGAGATGTGAGACCCCTTCCCCTTTGCAGAGGCTAATGGAGACACTAAGACGGCCCTAACACAGCCTGAGCTGTTGTAGCACGTGAACACCAGGGAGAGGGACATCCCTGTGCACACAAAGCAGATTGACCTGTGGTGTCTGTGCTGGCGGGTGGCTCTGCACCCACCTTGCGAGCCCTGCAGGCCTGGCTCTCCCACTATGGGATCCTGGAGTCCAGGGGTCTCATCCCTGCCTCCCTTGGTCGGTCCCATCCTGACATCTGAGCAGCAGAGCAGACCCCACGTGTTGCAGAGGTCAGGAGGAACTCATGGCTGCCGAGAGCGAGACCTGGCCGTGCCCCATGTCCCCCACAGTGGTTGACTGTGGTTACAGTCAGAAAGGGGAATTTTCACCCCCAAGGAAGACCACAGGGGCCACAGCCCCATTTCCCAGCTGTACAGGGCTCTGCTCCAGTTCTGAAGGTCCCTGTGAGAATTGCCAGTATTGCAAAACCACTGCCTTGCTGGGAGAAGAAGGGGAGGACATTTAGACTGGCAGAGGACTGTGTGCTATTTCAGTACCGAAAGCCGTGGGGATGCTCCTGCCCTTTCTGTTTTCGGCCCGCATGCTCCTGCTTCTGGGAGCTGAACTGCCAGACGGTCTGTGAGACACAAAGCCCAGCTTCCCCAGTGAGCTGCGCACCACCCGCACGGGGCTCCTGAAGTGGTTAAATGTTCAGAACATTCTCATCTCAACTTCTCCAGCAGGAAGTCTAGGGTCAGGACAGGCCGTGCACCAGCCCATTAAATTTTGGCATCCCGAAGGCTCGGCAAGAGTCCGTCTGATTTCACAAGCAGACACAAGCCGGGTAACTCCCGCACCCTGTCCAGATCCTCGGTGCCACATCTGGTGGCCAGGGAGACGATGGCTGGTCACTCCCTGCCCTACGTTTTGCAGGACAGCAAATGTCTATGGCTCGTCTGCTGGGCTGGAGGCTGCTGTGCTGAGGACACGGGCACCGGAGCAGATAACAGCTGCCCAATGAAAGGACCCTCGCACTAAGCCTGGGAAACCCATCTTTTTTCCTTGCAGCAGAGCATAGCATCCCTTCATGATCCAACAGCCAAAACTTTGTGGTCAGAGAGGGAAACTCAGTGCTGGAGCTAAAATCTAGTGGAGGAGATGAGGGGAGCAGAGTTCAAAGCGTGTCCTGCTGCTTCACGAGCAGGCATGGATGGAGGCCATGGCTGCTGTGCTGCTGGGAGTGATGCCGGTCTCCAGAGCTGCCTGAAAGGGACTTCAGACCCCACACTGCAACCCTTCTTCTATTCGTCTGACTCCTCCTACATCAGGGAAAGAGATACCACATCCTTTTCTGATGAAGCAGGAACTCTTTGAAGCACCATCTATATTTCCTCTTCCAAAGAGCAAGACTCCACCAGTCCCGAGGCTCTCCCGCTCCCAGCCGCAACAGCCCCATGGTTCCAGGGAGGTCGCATGTTCCCATCTGGCTGTCTCACCTTGCGCTGCAGCAGTAGTAGCACGTAAAGATCAGTTTAAGCAGGTTCGGCCTAAGGATTCAGAGCATAAACGCAAAAGCTGTGTCATTATTTACAGCTGAAACCATGTAAAAAATGTGCTTTTCAGCAGCTCTTCAAAAGAAGAGGCTGGAGCAGCCAGGGTGGACGGCTGACCCTGTGCATCCAAAGCAGCTCTTGGTTCTCACACAAGCGACCTTAGCCGGGATGCGGGGTGCCCACCTCGCGTGATTATACCCTTTGCAGTGCTCACCCTATCTCCTCCCTGTATCTACTCAGGGCTTATGGGGTGCCTTTTCATCTCCCATCCTCATGATATTTCAGACTTAACCTTCTTGTACAAGGCAATTTAACAAATCTTCCTGGAACCTGTTGAAGTTTGTAATCACTCAATTATCACAGGGATTTAAAAGATTAAGCATATCTCCACGCTGCTGAGCCTCATCTCAGCATTCGGCAGAGAAAGCACACAACCACTTTGGCTACAGCACTGCAAAGATAAAGAAAATGCTTCAAACATCCAAGCAGATCATGGAGGTCAAGTCGCTCTCCCTTCCCACTTGATGTTATCTGCCTTGGGAGCCGCTGGGTTGCATACAAATTTCAGGGAAAAATCCCATCTTACTTAAAAACTTTCAATTGCCAGAGACTTCTCGAGCTTGGTGATACACTAGGGGCTAAATGTCCCCCCAGACACGCACACCATCTTTCTAGTTGCCCCTGTACCCCTGTCAAATATTGGCATAACATTTTCTTCTAAATCCTTTGGAAATCCCCGCTGTCCCAAGACTTGGACGCTGCCTGTGCTCGGCACGCTTTGCTGGAATAGGCGTTTTATATATGCTAGAGCGAATGACGCAGGACGTTAGAAGAGCACTTCTGGGATGGGCGCAGCCTGTCTAAGCTTGTACTCCCAAATCTCCCCGCAATGACCTCCCCGAGACAACATACGGCATCCTTCCACCTTCCACCGCCCAGAAGCTTCGGCCACATGCACAGGAAGAGCAGTGGCTGCTCGCTGCCCTGCAACAGAGGTTTCCCGACCATGTTCTTCCGCGAGCTGTTGCTCCCAAGCCCGTCGTGATCACCACAGTGCCCTCCCCAGTGTAACGGGAGATGCACAGACCATGCAGTTCTCAAGTCTTTACCAACCCACAGTCCCAGCCATGAGCTTGTGAGAGAGCCATGTATGAGATAGGGGAGGGCAGAGCTGATCCTGAAGGCACTCACGCTCTGCCAAGCCAAGATGGTGCATGGACAAGGGTTGTTCCTACCCCACAGTAGAACTGAAACATCTCTGAGGTCCAGGATGGGGGTGAGCCCCGAGCACAACCAGTTCTTACAGGTGGGGTCTGCACTGCACAAGGGGAAGAGTGGGCAACCCAGTGGTCTCCTCCAGCCTTAAACCCAAACAGTGTAATGGGGCGTGCAGCACCTATGGCTTCCTCCATCCTCACCACACAGCCAAACTTTCCTGTGCGGCCCCAGCCGCCAGACTGTGTGCTGGCCAAAGCCATTGGAGCACCACACACTGCTGCTCAGGCCCACTCCCTTCTCCCGCTCCGAGGATGTCCCCATAAAAAGCTGTCCTTCCAGTCTCTCGGCACTAAACTCAATACACTGCAATTTCTGGGAAACTTTGGATCTCACATGTGTTTGTCCCATTTCCCAGGCTCCTGAGCTGCCCAGCTGTTCCTTTCCATTTGGGCTAATCACGGAGATTAAGGCAAAGACCCAGCCTGGGAGGTTTGCAAACAGCTCCAGCCTGCTGCTGCAAACAGTTTTTGCGATCAGTGCTCCTGCACAAAAGCTGCTGGGCTAATAAAGCCTATGGCATCAGTGCAGGGAATTCCTGGGAAGGGCTCAGTGTTAACTCAGCCTAGCCAGAGACCAGCCTGTTCAGTGCTACTTCCAGCCATCAGCTTAGGGACAGCAAACTCAGGGGTCACTGGGCACAGGTCCTTGAAAGGGAAAGCTGATGAAGGCAGCAAGGTTGGAGACAAGGCGCCCCAGTGTCCCAGTGCCTTCCAGCACACAGCTTGGGTCCCAGTGTCCCTTGTCTCCCCAGAAAGTCTGCCCAGATCTTACTTCCAGGTGCCTGAGCGTGTTAACACACTCACCCCTCTGGGAAGGGGAAGCCCCAGGAGGGCGCAAGTTACAGCAGGGCTAAGCGGAGAGGAGCCTCCAGCCCAGTCCTCCCAGCTCAGAGACCCATGTCCCCGCGCTGCCCCTTGCAGCACCACAACGGCAGGCAGTAGCTGTTGGCTGGAGCTATGCACTTTTAGATTGACTCCAGATTTTGTAGCGTTTGAACACTCACAGCCAGGAGACTCCAGGCCAAGATGACAGATAAGCCGCCCTGCATCTGTCCAGCTGTGTGCTGAGGTTGCAGCAGCCACCCACCAAGCAAACCGCTGTCCCTTTCAAAGTAAACAGGTCGCCTTCTGTCTACTAACAAGCTTGAGGGGTCACCTTGAACCCCCAGACCATCTGTAGCCCCCTGTGTTTGCCACTGTGTAAAAGCAAGCTGCTTGCAGCTGCTCTCACTGCGATCGCACTGGGGAAGAAGAGGGTGCAATCATCTGGCTGACTGCAGGATATGATGGACCGCTGACAGACACGACCCTTCCCTTCCTGAGACCAGCCCCCCTCGTGTTGTGCTGGGGAGGATTTACTAGCAGGCTGAAATGGTGCAGACCTGAGCCTTGCTTGCAGCCAGGCCAGGATCTCATGCATTTGCGTGCCAGGGAGCGGTTCTGCAGGAAGGTAATGGGCAATGCTTACACTGCTGCACAGCAGAAACCTCAGGCTAAATGCACCCGTCCCATAGCCACATGTAGCTGCATGTGTGTCATCAGGACCAGATCCTGCCAGCCTCTGTGACTGCCTATTGCTGTTTCACAGCCTGGAGCTGGTGCAACACCTTCCTGTTGAAGAAAATGGGGTCCCACGTGTGCTTTGAAGCAGTCCTATTCTTTTTCTGGGGTACCCAAGCCTGTCTCAAACTTATCCTCCTAATAGGAGAGGCCTGTAAGGGGCTGCCTTTTGGCAAGGTGCAAGGTGAGAAAGACCTGCGGCAGCCCCAGAAGCAGGGATTTGAATGACCTGCGAAGCAGGGAGCCTTATAGGTGTCCTATTCACGGTGTTTCTGCTAGAGAAGAACTCATCCCTTTCTCGGCACGGCAGGCTATTCCCAGGGTAAGGCATTCTAGTCATGAAAGCATTAAGCTCTTGCTGATAATACAAACAGGATAATTTGGCCCCAAAACCTAAAGTCAGTTAAATCGGAACCATGGCTCAGCCTTACAGAGTGGGGATTTTGAGAGAAATAAACAGTTTAATTAATTTCACTCAGAAGCAGAGGTGGAAGTAGAAATAGGAAAAGACACTTTCAGTTATATATTTTGGGAGAAATAAGCATGGTCCTGAAAGGCATTTGGGAAAAAGGCACAGGCTTTCCAGCCGGGTGAGCTGCCAGAGGAGCCCACCGGGACACTGCACTTACTGACCAGAGGACCCCAGGAACCAGCAGCGGTGACGGACAGCCTCGCAGTGAACCGTGGCAAAAGAGGCAAGTTGTCTTCTTAATCAGGACAGTGACAGCATCCAGGAAAATCACAGGGACATAGAGAAGCTTTTCACATGACTAAGTGTCCAAGGGAGGATAAAAGGAACAAGAGAAAAGGCTGTATACTCGATTTCTCACCATCATGACCTATTACAGTCAGTGGCAGTTGGATGGAGAAAACTGTGGTGGTGGTATGGTTTGTCTCTTTCCGTTCTGGTTTCTCCATACCTGCAGGCACTGGTTTCTCAGCACCTCTGCTGCAAAACCAGGGACTGCCTGTTGCTTCAGAGGAGTCTCTCTGGGCCTTATTCACATTGATACCTCTTGATCTATTAGAGCCGAGGCCCTGGAGTGACTACGTCCTCCCAGAGCAACGCTCAGGCTGCAGCGATCCTGCTGGAAGGTCACCATGCACACTGCTAAATTGTGCACACACTCCCTCGCATGCTTTTGAGACGGGCCAGCTAGCACAGCGCTAAATGCAGAGCTGCCCTGTGGGGTGAGCAGGGCCAGGGGCCAGCCCCAAGGGTCGGTGGATGCAGCCGCCACGTCTGGGAGCGAGAGCTTGGCCCTGAACCGCTCCTAGCCAGCTGGCTGAGGTGCCTGGTGACGTCCCCATGCACGCTTAATCAGCTCGCCCAGGCCCAGCTGAGCCCTCATGAATCACTGACAGACGCGGGTCCTGCCAGAAAGCCTAGCCCTTCCTCTCTCAACCTTGCATGTTCCCTGGATTCACCCCGTCTCACCCCCAAAACTCAGGCATAAGCTCTTGCCCTGCTCTGTTCCCAACATAGACTTCAGCACCCCGTTGCTCTCCCCGCAGGAAGGCAGCTCTCATCCCCCACCACCCGAGTGGCTCGGCCCCTGGCCCCAGGGTATGTGCCCTGCGTGGGAGCACGCAGACTGCCCCAGGCCGTGCTCTGCCCCTTCCCTTGTGGCCCTCCAGCGTGAGCTCCCAGCCGCTCTGCCGCTCCAGGCCAAAGAGTTTACAGATGCTTTCCAAACAGCTCCATTAATTTCCCCTTATCCTTCCTCTTGGGTCTCCTTAGGAGCTGGCAGAAGAGCATGCTGGGATGAATCTGAATCCAGAAGGAAATGCTAGAAATTGGCTTCATTTCTTATCTAAATTTGTCTGACTTCTCAAGTTGTTCGATCCCACTCCCACTCCTCTGCCAGTTCCAAGAGCCCTGTGCTCTGACCAGGCCTTACCAAGATCAGCTCACCTCCAGGCTCAGCACCAGGTGCCAGGAGCTTCTCAGGGTAGAGCAGGTTTTGCTTCCAGTGAGCATCCAGATAGTCCTTTTCTCCAGCCTCCCCCTGTTCCTCCCTTAGGCTCCTTTTGGTTAAGTCCATTTTCAGCTGCTGATCTCCCTGCTTTCTCCCACTGCAGGGCCCTTCCATCCATTCTGGAAGGGATCTCAGGAGGTCTCTAGTCCAATTTCCTGCCAAAGCAGGGTTACCAGTGGGATCGGACCAGGTTGCTCACTGCTTTGCCCATCTGGGTCTTGAAAACCTTCAAGGTCGGAGAATCTTCAACATCTTTGGGCCTCTCTTCCAGTGCTTGACTCCTTCAGGGGCCAAACTCCCCACTATTCCAAGTTAGACTACTCTCATCCTCCTATTGTGCACCTCCATAAAAAGCCTGGCTCCATCTCCTCAGTCCTCTCTCTGCAGGTGCTGGCGGCTGCTGTGAGGTCCCCCTGAAGCTGTCTCTTCTCCGGGCTCAAGACCAGCTCCCTCAGCCTTTCCTCACAGGACAAGCGCTCCAGCCCAACCATCTTGGTGACCTCCGCTGAACTCGCTCCACTTTATTGATGTCTTTCTTGTACTCAGGGACCCAGCTAGAAGCTCTGCAGATGTGGTGTAGCAAGTGATGAGTAGAGGGTGATAATCACTTCCCCAGAGCAGGAGAGAGCTTGAGCCCTTTTGCCTTTAGCGATCCAAGTGCATTGCCAAAACTGTTGCTCAGGCTCCCAGGAAATGAGGATTCACAGCCTCCTGTGTGCCCTAAAAACCTGTGCGTGATGCCCTGCGAGCACCAACCCTGTGTTTCTGCATCGCCTAGTAACTCACAGGAGCTGTCAGTGGAGGAAGCCTTTTGCAGAGCACGGCTCTAGGAGAGGAACAGGATCCGCAGCTCCTTGGATGTCTGTGGAAATGGTGCAGCTACAGAACGCGTTTCTCAGACTCACAGAGCCTACGGCCAGAGGGAGCCATCAGATCACCTTCTTGCACCTCCTTCGCAGCAACTGCCGAAAGCCTCCCTGTCTGGCTGCTCTTACAATATTTTAGCTCCTTACTTGTCTCTGTGCCTGGAGATTTCATCATTCATCATTTCATTGCCTGCAGTAATTTAATATTCATTTCTCATCATGCTGAATGATATCAAGCCTAGGACTGGTCTCGGGGGAATAGGCTGGCAGGTGCCACGTCCCCATGGATGGCTGCAGCTGCCCGGGGTCACACACACACACTCCTGAATGGCCTCCAGCCCGTCCTCAGATCAGAGCAACCCGGAGTCCCTAAACTGTTGCAGGGATTCCTATCTCCAATATGCTTTCTAGGGTATCCTTAACATCCTTAACAGCAAAGAAAAGGACAAGAAATGACAGTGCAGTTTGCAAACACGATTTCAAGAGATCTCATGGTTTAAATTGTGCAAACAACAGAAAACGTGCAGGAAAACTGCAACTTGGGCAAAGCAAGTTGGAAGCTACTCTGGAGGCAAGAAGGACTTTCTGTTGGCAAGAAGCACAGACTAAGAAACTTTACGGTGTTTTCTTGATGAAGGGCCATTTGGCAGACTGGTGATTGAACCTCTAAAGGGCTGTTATGTTGGGTCCATGTGCATACCACAAAGAGACACTCTCAGCTGAGCTGCAGAGTGCCCCAGCAGCAAGCTCACAGGGTGCCCCCATGTTCAGGGAGAAAGGCTCTCTCTTCACTTACTACTCACATTTATTCACCATCCTGGGGACAAAGGAGAAGGCAGAGGCATAGAGCCGCACAGAGAGGAGCTCCTTCCCATGGGGAGAGTGCAGCTGAACCCACCTTGGCACCAGCGACAGCCAGGGAGACAAATTTGGGAGATAGCATGCATTCCCATTCATCTTTTAAACCTCATCTGGGACTTGCGTTAGCTTTGCTTTGCTCCAGATTTTTCCCAGAAAGAGCAAGCAGTCATTCTTCTTTCGAGACACTTGTAGTAAGAGCCATCCCACCTCTGCGTGCCTGACTCACATGAAGGATGCTCTCTGCTCAGAAGGATGTGGATGTATGAGCAGGGAGATACTCAGCAAATGCCTGCCTGCTCCTTCATCTCCTGGGAGCACCAGGGAAATTCCAGTTGTATTCGAAATAAATACCAATGAGGCCAAGATCCTTTAGCCCATTCTTTCAGGGCTCTTGGGTACAATTTATCTGGGCTGCTGCTTCTTTTAAAATATTTGCCCTGAGTGTATGTCATCTATCACCCTTTCTTGTGCCCTATAGACTGGAAAGCATTTTGAAGCCTTCCTGCTTTCTTCCAAATACTGAATACAGATATTTTCTTCCTTTCTGCATTTTGCTTAACAGTGTTTTCATTCTTTTTGGAAACAGACTTTCCTCATCATCACTGAGGTCTGCCATGGAGATCTCCCAGGAGTGTTCAGCTTCTTTTCCAATTTTATACACTTCCCAACTTCCCATTTGTATCTGTCCATGACAATTCAACCCAATTTGATGGCTACTTCTCCTTCTCTGCTGAACCCACCAGGGTCGAGCCAGAGGTGTCCCCTTCCTCACTGTGCAGTTCAGATTGTAACCTCTAATAATCTCTTTTCAAAGAACATGCTATCTCAGCTACCCCTTTTCTGTCCCCGCTGCTTTGCTCTCCACCAGCCTCATGGCTTTGGTGCATGTCCTTGGTGATGGAGCTCATGCGTCCCACAGTGCCCCAGTCCCCGTGGGCTGCCTAGGGTGAGATCCGCTCGTGGCTGTCTGAGAGCCCTGATGGTCCCCCTGGCCCCAGGGCCTCCCCTCTGCTCCTCAGCAGCTAAATGGATGTGTCCATCCTGGTCCCTGTGCAGCACACGAGAAACAGTTAGGAAAAGAGATGAAGAAGAAGACAGACTGTGGTGAGAAGGAGCAGGACTCAGCCAGGCAAGTGTATGACCGGCCCCTTTCACTCCCCTTCCTCCGTTTTCCCATGCCTATTCCCCCCCGCCCCGATCCACACTGACCCCTCCTTTCCCTGCCTTTGGCCCTTCCTCAAACATCCCATGACACATCCCATTTGCACATTCTCACCATCCCCTTAAAACATCCAATTTTGCACAACCCTCCCTCAAAAACCCCTCGAAGAGCTTGCTCTGTCCCATGAGATGCAGGGAGATCTCATTGCCCTCTTTCTTGTTCCCCAGCTCTGGCTGAACGTCGCAGCTCCACGTGCCCTTGCACTGGCCTGGCCGTCAGTAAGCTGAAACCTCTGTCATTCCCTGTTCTTTAGGGCCTGTGCATCTGCAAGGTTAATGCATTACTCCTCCTTTCACTTGTCCTCATCTTTCATGCCGAATAGCTGTTAACCAGATATCCTGAAGAACTAAGTATTTTACAGCATAGTCCCCAAAAGGCTGGTAAGTACAAGGCTCTCTTGTGGAGCAGGACCAGACCATAGGCATTTGGAGTTCGCCTTCGGAAGGAAGCTGCACAAGACATTCACATCTTGCAGCAATACTGAAACATGTCCAACAGGAACCAAGGAGCACATTTGCCAGCTTCGGCAAAGTCCTTGCAGTCTCACCAGCCACACTTGCTGTGTGCACGCAAAATGGTCAAAGCTCCCTCTGAGCTGCTGAAGTCTGGCCAAGCTCAGGGCCGGGGGGAGAAATTCTAGAGGACTGAAGGCAATGTAGTTGTGTCAGTATTTAAAATGGGGAAATTTTCTAATGAGCCTGACAGAAATTCTGGAAAATACCTGGACAGGCTGGCCTGGACACAAGCAGAGGGAAGCTGAGGCACAGCACTGTCAGCAGGGAAGCTCGGAGTAGGTTGTATCACACAAACATCTGGTTGCCACTAGGTTGGCCAGGCTTGGAGGGACCACACAGGCAGGTTCTCGCTGGGGGGTTCCCACGCCCCAGGCCAGCAAGACAAGGTTGCTCCCCGATCCCTGCTGCCAGGGCCAGCCTGCAGTGAGACCGGCGAATACCCCACGGAGCGTACCACCCAGCTTGGCCACCCACCAGCAGGCAGGCACAGCCAGGGCAACAGCTCACGGCACTCTCAGGGACCCCATGGCACCCAGCACCAGCCCTGTCCCAGGACCCTCCTTCCAAGCACCTCTGAGTTTGCCCACAGTTCACAGCACAGCGAATGACTACAACTGTGGGGTGAAAAATAGGATTTAATGGGACTATAGGACAAATGGTCCAGACCTTTTCATCCCCCTCTGTCTTCCCATGCTTGTCCTTCCCCGACCCACTGCGATCCCTCCCAAACATCCCAGGAGCCGCCTGTGCAGTCTTTCACGTCTCCGCTCCAAGCGATGGTCTCTTCTCCAGCATCCCGGGTGCAGCCCTGTGCCATCCAGGCAATAACCCCCTTCCTTTGCTCGGCTTCCCGCACAGATGGTTGCTCTTCTGGTGTCTTCAAGCCTCTCCCTTCCCGCGTGCCTCCTGGCATCCCGTGCTCCTCACCAGGCACATGGCCCCCAAGGCCCCAAGGCAGCACAGTCCCCACTGCGACACCAGGGACCCAGCACCGCTGCTCCACAGGGCTGGCTCCTGTGTCCCTGGCCATGTTCGGTGCCTTCTTCTTGCTGCTGGCATCTGTCCCTGTCCCAGCTGCTGAGCCTGGAGAGGGAGTGCTGAGTGCTGCTGGTCCCTGAGCCTCCGGCAGGGATGGAGAGGGTGCTGGGCACCTGGCAGCCATGGACCCCTTGCCCGTCCCCTCTGCTGGAGGATGATGCTGCTGGCGTGGCCATGAAGGGCTGTGGGGGGCCAGGAGTGCCCATGACTCCTCCGTTTGGGGCTGTGGGCAACAGCATGGGGGGGCCCCACAGCAGCCCCAGGCACCCAAGGGCCCCTCCACCATCTGGGGCTGGGCCCCCAGGTGTGAAGGAGGGGAAGGAGGCTGCTCGGGAACAGGTGTCTCCGTCCCGTCCTGCTGGCTCCGGCTCTGGGCCATTTCCTGCAGGCCGGACTCGAGCGCCCGCAGGATCTGCCTCCTGCTCCAGCGCAGCGTGGCCACGGAGGCCGGCGGCGAGCAGCCCCGGCCCTGCCGCGGGGGGCTGCGGTCCCCGTGCGGGGCTCCCTGCCGGGGGGCACGGCACCGCGCAAGGACGCCCTGCCGCTGGGCCGGCCCCTCGCTGGCGGCCGGGGGCTCCTGCGCCGTGGCGAGGGCCGCCGGCGCCGCTGCGCTGGGTCTCTCCTCCGTCCCGGCCGGCGGCTCCTCCGGCGACGCGGCGAGGCCCCAGGCGGGCTGCGGCTCCCGGCCGCGGGCGTTCGCCTCCTCCTCCTCCTCCCCTGCCTGCGCCTCCGCCTGCGGCCGGCTCCTCGCCTCCGCGCTCGCTCTCGCCTCCTTCTCCAGAAACGGCGGCGCCGCCGCCGCGTCCCCCCTGGCCCAGCCGGCAGCCGCGGGGACGAGGACCGGAGAGACCACCGCGGCCGCCGGCCCTGCCCAGGGCTTCGGCGTCCCCCGGCTCTTCCCCGGGGCTTCGCTGGTGGCGGCCGCCTCGTCGCCGGCGCCGCCGAGCGCGCCGGGCAGGGAGCCGGCCCCGGGGGCCGCCCCGCCGCCCTCCTCCTCGCCCGGCGGCGCCGGGCCGGGCCGGGGGCCGAGCAGGTCCCCGCGGCGCTGCAGCCGCTTGGCGCGGACGTGCAGCTCCAGGGCCTCGCGCTGCTCCTCGGGCAGGAACAGGGCCTCGGGCACCGCGATGTGGACGGGCGGCGCGCGCCGGCCCCCCGGCGACCTCCCCGGCCGCGGCCGCGCCGCCGGCTCCGGCGGGCAGAGGCGCTCCGGCGGGAGCTGGGGCGGCGCCGGCCGCGACGCTTCCAAGGACCGCCGCACCGCGGCGGGGAGCATCCGCAGCCGCGTCTCCAGGCACTTCCTCGCCGCGTGCAGCCACAGCCGGCGGCGGACGTCGCGGCTCAGCTCCGGCTTCGACGCGCCGACGGGCCCCGCGGCGCCCGGCCGGCTCCCGTCCTCGCCGGCGGAGGAATCGGCCTCGAGGTCGGCGCCGGCCTTCGGCGCGGCCGCTCCTGCCGGCCCGGCGGCCGGGCTGGGCAGCTCGGGGCCGGGGGCGGCCGTGCCCGGAGCCAGCGGCCCCCCCGGGGGCTCCTGGGCGCTGGGGGGCAGCCCCCCGCCCCGGCGCCGGGGGCCGTCCCGCGCCGCGCTGCCCGGCGCGCGCCCGGCGGAGGAGCGGGCCCCGGCGGGGGGATCTTCGGCTCCGCCGGCGGCCTCGCCGCCCCCGGCCGCCCTCCCGGGGGGCTCGGGGGCCGGCTGCTGCTGGAGGCGCCGGGGGGGCCGGCCGGGCCCCCGCGTCCCGGCGCCCGGGGAAGAGCCGGCGGAGGAGGCCGGGGCGGAGCGGGGCGCCGGCGGGCCCCGGGGCGGCCCCGGGTCCAGGGGGGCGAGCAGCGGCGGCGGGCAGGGCACCAGGCGGGCCAGGGACTCCTCGGTGGGGTTGGGGACCCCCCAGAGCCCCTGGAGGTGCTTCTGCAGCACGTTGGCGGCCACGGCGTCGGCCTTGCCCTGCAGCCAGGGGCAGAGCCGCCGCCGGGCCAGGGGCCGGGCCTGCCCCGGGCCGATGGGCTTGGGCAGGCCGGGGCGGCCCTGCCGCAGGGCGGCTCGCTGCTGCGACCGCCGCACCGGCCCGGGCAGCGCCCCCAGCCAGATCTCCAGGCCTTTCCGAGCCAGGTGGCTCTGCAGGGACGGAGAGGCCCGGCCGTCCCGCTCGGAGCCCGGTGGGCGAGCGGCTCCGCGCCCGGCGGGGGCTCGTCCCTCCGGGCCCGGGGCCGCGGCGCTCCGGCTCCGAGGGGGGCTCGGCCCCGGCTCCGGCCGCGGCTCCGGCTGCGGCTCCGAGGGGGCGGCCCGGCCCCGGGGCGGGGGGCAGAAGGGGCAGCGGTGCCCCGAGCGCCCGCCCCGCCGGGCCGAGCCCGCCGCGCTGTCGCTGCTGGAGGAGCCCCAGGAGAGGCCGCCCGCCCGCACCAGCTCCTCCAGGTCCCACCAGGCCGCCCGCCACGTGCTGGAGCCCCACGAGGCCACCGAGCGCGGCCCCAGCCCGGCTGCCGGCCCGGCCCGCGCCGCCAGCACCCGCCGCTGCAGCTCCCGGGCGGCCGCCGCGCAGCGGGCGCAGCCGGCCCGGCGGCACCGCGGCTCGGCCCCGGTGCTGCTGCTGCTGCTGCCGGTGGGATGCACCTCCGGACCGGGGCTGGGACCGGGACCGGAGCCCTCGCCCAGCGCCTGCCGCCGGCGCCACCAGCCGCGGCCACCGCTCTGCGGGCACAGGAGCACAGCAATGGGACCAGACCAGAAGGGACTTGGCAGGACGCACCCCCGGCACCTCCCTCCCCTCTCCACCCCGGCCCGACCTGGCCCATACCTGGCGGCGGTGGCGGCGGCGGCGGCCGGCGGCGAGCAGGGCCGCAGCGGCCGCCAGCAGCAGGAGGCCGGGGCCGAGGAGGGCACCGCTGGTGCCGAGAGGGGCCAGGCCACGGTGCAGCGCCGGCCCCAGGGCGCCCAGCATGGCGCCACGGGCCGCGACGGGCCGGGCCGGGCCGGGCCGGGCAGGCGGAGGGGGTGCGGAGCGATCCCCATGGGTACCACTGTGAGGCCACAGACCTGCCGCTGTGAGGTCACGAACCCACTGCTGTGAGGTCACAGACGCACCGCTGTGAGGTCACGGATCCACCGCTGTGAGGTCACGGATCCACCACTGTGAGGTCACGGACCCACGGCTTCGCGGCGTCCCGCGGGGATGCGGCGGGAGCCCACCAGGATCCAGCAAGTCCTGCTGGGCTCCCAGCGCCCTGCCCGAAGCCACGTTGGTGCTCACGCTACCACCACTAGTCCTCTTGCAGCCGTTTGCCAGGTGCCCCGACACCTCGGTGTCACGCCTGGCTTTTTGGGTGACAGACACTTCCTTTGGCCCCTCTGGCATCACCTTGGCTTTCGCACTCCATTAAAACCAGCAACAGGGACGCCCTCGGCCAGCTCCCGTGCAGCTCCAGGACGCACCTGGTCCTCCGCTGCTTGCAGAGAGGTGGGAACCAGCCAGGAGAAGGTGGCACGGCCAGAGCCCACCATCCACAGCTCAACGGTGCCTGCAGAAACAGCATACAAATTCACAATGCCATGAAACACGTGTTAAAACAAAGCAGGGTCCAGGCATCTCCTACTGGTGTGAACCAGACACGCTACGACTGTAGCGAAAGTCACATGTCCGATGCCCTGTGGTACCCGTGAAAGATGGGATTCAGCCCCCCGGTCAGATAGGGATCAGGGACGCAGCCCTCACAGGTGAGGTGGCCCAGGCCCTCCCAGGCACCGGTCTCATCTCCCCACTCCCCATGGGAATCGGCCCCCCCAAAACGGCAGCAGCGAACCCTGCCAGCCGTGGCAGATGGCACTTCTTCCCATGCTAATGAGCCGGCAGGATTTAATTCTTGCCTCCCATTGACACTCATTAAAGTGTCACTTGGCTGTTCATCTGAGTCTATCACATCTCTGCTGCTATTACCTCCGCAAAGTCGAGGCTGTCTCTGAGATTGCCATCAACCCCTCTGCATCCGGCTGGCACCTCGCTGAACCCCAAACTCCGCTGAGACCCAGATCCCTTAAACGTGTCCAGGGGAGGCAGGCACAGAGCAGCACGACCGGCAGCCTTGCGGTGGGCTAGCAGCTGCAGCTGCCCTTAACCCACAGACCAAGTCCAGACTCAGGGTTTTCCTGTGGCGTCCTCATCTATTCCAAAATCCTACAGCCCCACTCCTGGCACAGAGACGCAGAAAGAGGCAGACAGAGCTACTGCAGCTGGCTCGGGGCTGGAAGTAGGTTACTTTCTGCTGCGCATGGAAATGCTACGATGCATATTCATCAGTCACGGTTATGCAGAGTTTACAATAGTGGCATAAATTGCAGATTTGGGGACTATTAGCTTCACTCTGACTTCCTTAGAGCTTCCTCCTCTGAAAAATGGATGGAAAATGGAGTCAATCCCATGAGAAATAAAGGCCAGGACTTCAAGGGATATCTTAGAGAAATAGCATTCTTCTCTTTACAGTACATTTTTGCTGCCCTCAAGGAAACAATTTAGTGATTATAAGCCTCATCTTATTATTTAAAATGGTATTTATCAGCTGTAATCACTGTCAATACATCTTCATTGTTTAAATCAATTTACCAAACTCTTCACAGGTACAAAGGAAACAAATTGAATTTGAAGTCCAGCCTAACAGGATCGATGCTAAGCAGGTCTCTGTGTCTGACTAACTCTGTTTACAAAGAGAAAATATTCTTTCGTGCTGCTGCCTTTCAGTATAATGGAGCCCAGGGAGCCTAAAAGCTTTGGGAATCAGAGAGGGTTTGGGGATTGATGCTCGGCAATCACTTGCAAAGGCAGGTGCTAGGGACTAAGATACCCCAGTGAATGCAATCCCGCGTGACAACCTTTTCACCCAGTGGAGAAAGCCCTCTCAGGTTTCACCAGCCTTAAGAACCTCTCAGAATGACACTCCACAGTTTTCCCCTCATGCACCGATAGTTATTAGAGCCCCTAAATCTTCCTTTCCGCTCCAGTGTATGAAGGTAGCCCCACGTGGGGACTTGCCTGAGTCCACCCACAACGGACAGGTCTCATCTAAAACTCTGAAGCTTCTGTAGCTGACAAGGAAGAAGGATTGAAAGCTACCCAGCTCCTAAAATCAGACTTGATTTGAGTAAGCTCTGCATGATGCAGAAGCTGAGTGGTCAACCCTAGGCAAATATTTATTTTTGTTGTCCATTCCCTTGTAAACACAGAGGGATCGCCCAAAGTTATTTGCAGTTTGTCAGCTGCAAATAACAATGGTCTGCCAAGCTACAAAACATTTACTCTTTCACACTTTCAAATACTGAAGGAGGTTCATCGCTAGCCTGAACACGGTCCAGCAGACAAAGTATTGTTCCCTTTCAGCTGTGTAGCAGCAAACAATAATTGGAAGCATTTTGCTATTGCCATAGTTTAGGGTATCTGTGACCACAGAAAAAGCATGGTCTTTTCAGCCAAGCCTTTCATTAATTTTCCATCCAAAAAAAGAAGCTAATATCTAAGTGTAAAGTTCCTGGCTTCCCCAGATGTCTCATTTGAACTATATGGGACCCTCAGGAGATACCACTTCATCCACTTCCCAACCAAGTACTCTAAGTGCCTTGGGATAAGGCACTATGGCTCCCTTTTATTGCTCCTGCAGCAATGCCTTAATCATCCTCTGCATTTCCACATCTCTTTAACAACAAAGGAAGCTGTGGGAGCGCTGCTGTTAGAAGCTATTCTAGAAACACTTGAGCGATCTGTGCATCCTCACCAGCGCCAAAGAGGGGATAATAACTTCCCTTGATCTTCTAGCCACTGTCCTCCTAATGTAGCCCAGGATGTGGTTTGCCTTATTTGTGATCAGAGTGCTCTCTTAGCTCAGGTTCAACCCGACGCCCATGATAACCCCCAGGTCCTTCCCAGCAGCACTGCCGCTTGGCAGTCGGCTCCCAGCCTACAGCTATTCCACTCTCTGCTGCATTTTGCATTCCTCTTTGGTGAAGCTCATGAGGTTTGCTCATGTTTAGCTAATCCATCCAGACTGAGACTGTGCCAGGCGACCGTGCCACCCTTGCCTAGTATCTCCTGCAGCTTTGCTGAAGATTCATCCTGTGTCATTGCCCAGGTCGCTGATGTTGAGCGGTATCAGCACTGTATCAGCCCTGGGATGCTTCACTCACTCCTGGCCACCAGCCGAGTGTCGAGCTGCTGGTTGCCACCCTTGGAGTCCAGCATGTTTTGATCTTGGGAAACCCCCGCTGATAAACCTTCTTGCCCTTTATGTGCTTGGAAACGACTTCCAAGAGGTTGGACTCCATAATCAGCCTCACAGCAATTACTGCTCCCTTTACTCATCCAGCTCAAATCATGTCTTCCCTTTCCCCAGAAAGCACAGAGCCCTTCTTTCCTGCGGGAATCCTTTGACTCTTGGGTGGATAATCCTCACCATCACTGTCAGGCCTCATCCTGCAAGCACATAGCAATGGAAAATGCATAAAGCATGGGTTAGAGTCCACCTGAGATATCAATCGCTTGACATCCTGTGTGCCCCTTTGCTCTGGCCATCCCGGACACCAGGCCCCATGCAGCCAACAGCACTCTTAAATCTCCTGCAGGACGAACCATCTCCAGCCTGGGATGGAGGAATAATTTGGGGGATCCTAGCAGCAACCATTCTGCACAGGCTAGAGCTTTGCATCCCAGCAGCAGCCGTAGTCAGTATTGTACAAAGGCATTAAAGAAATGTGTGATCCTTGGTGTGGAAAGTGCTGCATAATTGCAAGCTGTTATCGTCTGAAATCACATGCACAAGATGCAATTTCAAAAGCTAAGCAGTTTGAGGGGAAAAAACCTTTGCTCAATGAGGGGGAAAGCTCCTGAGGGGAAAATGGCCTTGCCATGCCCCTGCCGAGCAGTCTCAGGTCTTCCTCTCAGCTGTCCAAGCACCTCAGTTTTCAAGCAGCAGGCTCTGGACAGGCTCTGGGAAACAGCCTACCCCAGCCACCCGCAGGCTTTGCTGTAAGCTCATGGTTTTTCTGTCCCATTGCTCTGTATAGCCATGCAGGCCTCCTTTTTCACCCCGTCAGTATCAGGCAGCAAAGCTGATGGTGATCTGGGAAGGGGCAGGCCTATGGGCTCCCCAGCCTGAGTCTGGATATCCAGAAAGCTCTGCCAAAGCCACTGTGTGCATGTTCCTACCCTGCTCACAGCACCGCTGAGCCTTTGCAGTGGAGCAGATTGTGCCCTTCCACATAAGCATTTGTGATCCCTTCCAGACTTCTCTTCCTCATCTGGATTAAGTAACAGAAGCCTGGGAAAGGCTGGGTTTGATCAGGCCCTGGCAAAGCCACAGGCATGAGTTTTGTTTCAGGCTTGCAATTCAGTGAAGTCCTAGAGCATCCCAGAAGAAGAACT
Organism: Struthio camelus; assembly: GCF_040807025.1. NCBI lineage: Eukaryota > Metazoa > Chordata > Aves > Struthioniformes > Struthionidae > Struthio > Struthio camelus. The sequence goes on along the minus strand of NC_090981.1, from coordinate 58,490,744 downwards.
GCTGCATTTTGTTTTGAGTTTCATCATTATATTTCATCAAAAAAGTCAGCATTTTTGGACTAGATCCTAAAAACAAGGTCTGATCAACAGCTTAATGCTGCTCAGCAAAGGTTGGAGTCTCAACCTTCTCCTGCAAGATGTCCCTTAGCCTAGACAGGTGGCTGGGTGCTCTCCATCACCATCTTTTCACAGGTAGAAATGCGTACATATCCCATCCCTCTTTCATGTCTCATCTCATCCACACCCACCTGCACCCAAACTTTGGGGGAGTTGCTGGGTTATATGAAGCTTAGATTGTGCCTTTTTGTCATCACTCAGCCCTGAGAGCCAGGTTTCATAATACATCAGTTTTTATGAAGCATGAGATGACCATGCATGAGGTCCACCTGGTCCTTGGAGATGCAGAGCAGGGAGCAGCCAGAGGCTGACCTGAATTTAGGACATACCTTCCTCTGGCTTGGACTTGAGGATGCTGCAAGCGTGCACGGGCTCAAAAGGAGACAAGCTCAAGGGAGAGAAATCCACTGACGACTGCTAAATACCCATGGGGTGGCCAGCACTCCCTGCCCACGGCCACTAACCCTTGGGAGAGAGCAGCAGGGCTTGCAGCCACACACAGCGCTGCCAGCTCTGCACAGCCTGGCAACTTCAGTGTTAACGGGGCTCTGCCCTGGCCCTGCCACACGTGCATGTTTGCCTTCAGAGCTGTGCTTCCAGAACGCTCCTTGCAATTACATGCTCTACCACCATGCAGGCAAGTTATTAATATTTATTAGGCTCAATTATTCATGGCCTCTTTAGGATCCTGTTGTTTAAGTCCAGCTTGAGATCTGCAGGCTAGCAATCACAAAAGTTGCTTTCCAGAGGAATTACAGTAAATCAATCCTTTGGAGATGTTCCAGGCAGCCGTAAAACTCACGGCCAGAGCTGCCCGGAAAGGAGCCTCACGCCCAGCCCTCAGAGGCACAGGAAGCCTGCATGGGAGCAAGTAGTGCCCAGGCCCTCCAGGGAGGGGATGCAAGGTCCAAGACACCATGCCCCTTCTCCCCACCATCCACAGGGAGGTCACACTGGCAATTTTATTCTGAAGCTACAGGATAGAATCAGCTGAGAGCTGCCCATCTTGCTGCCTCAAAGCAGGACCAGCAGCAGCCAGGGGTGTCTGCACGGCCTGGAAGGGTAGGATTTGCCCTCCTGCCCTGTGAGCAGGGTGTACAGCACCAGTCGATGCCCTGATTTGAACTGTGGCAAGCTCTGGGTGAGACCTGGCAGCAGACACCATGCATGCCAGGTCTCCGAGGTGCGCAGGGGGTCTGTTTGTCTGCGCACCGTCTGTAGCGGCCGCGAGCTGCCAGGGCTGTGCTCTGCCAGTGGAAAGCCATCTGGACCGCACAGAGACACTCGGCAAGGCTGATAGCTGGTGCCTGGCACCAGGCAAACCGAGCTCACAGCTGCTGCAAAGCACTGGGCAGCACAGGCCATCCTGGCACTTCCCCAGCGAAGCCTGAGTCGTACTCCTGCTCTGACCACTGCATCCACAGAGAAATGGGGACCTGGGGCTAGAAGCAGCCACCACACAGTCACAGCCACTTCCAGCTGGTGCAGCAGCAGCCCAAGAAACGACCCTGGAAAACACGGGGAATAACGCAGCAGAGGGGGGACTCAGCCTCTGCTTCAGGCCCCCGGGCCCTGGGGTCTGCCACAGGTGCCAGCTTCTGTGCCGGCTGTGCAACCTGCTCAGTGCCCGAACACGGTGGCACAGTTCAGTCCCCCACCTGGGGGCAACTAGCACCAACCTGGGACCCTCGCATGGGACTGACAGATGGGACATGTGGCCCCCAAGGGACCCAAGAGCTGCTGGAAGGAGCTTGGTATGGCCAGAGTCCCCCAGCACATCGCAGACAGCGCGTGTCACTGCGCCCCGCTGTCCCGGTGGGTGGGGAGGCTCTCTGGTGGTGCCGACTGATGTTCATCAACTGCAGTGGGCGATGGGGCATATCTCATGTAGACAGCTGAGGCTGGGCGAGGGGAAGGGAAGGAGAGCGCTTATGCCAGAGGAGCAGCCCCCGGCCTCCATCAGGCTCTCCTGGTGGCAAAGGCTCATCCCCAGAGACATACGGGCTCTAAGGAGGCAAGTGGGGCCGGTGTGAGTTGCATGTCCAGGAAAGAGCAGGGTACACCAGCCCTTCTCTGGGGACCAAGCAACCCAAGGAGCAGCCTTAACCACAGTGATTCGAGGCTGAGCCACATCGCAGGGTGTCAAAAGGGTATATGTCACCCGCAGGAACTGGGTTTCCTTGTGGGTCTTCCTACCTCCAACCTGCCTTCCCCTCTCCCCACCTCCCCCACCTCCCTGCAGCAGCTGATGCCTCCTGCCTCCTTTGACTGAGATCTGCAAAGCCGTGCTGTGCTCTGGGCTCCAGTGTTGCTCAGCGTATAAAATTTTAATCTGTGCAGTGGGTTTGTAGGGAAGGTGGGGGAGCAACGAGGAGCAGGAGGGGGGACACAGCCCCCTTCTACAGCCCCCACCCTGGGGCACCTCCGTCACCTGGGATGAGAGTGAGACTTCACACCATCCCTAGGAAGGAGGGATGGCCCCAAGCCCACTAGCCAGGCAGAAGGTGCTGGAGAGGCCTGATCCAGCTCACAGAAAGGACGCAGGCAAAAAGGCAGATTTGCCAAGGAGGGGAGAGGAGAGACCAGAGCACAGTTGGAGACAAATAACACCCTGCCGCAGAAAGCGAGGAGAGCACGTGTCCACGTGCCCAAGGCCACCGGGACCAGGCCTGCCAGGGGGCAGAGGGGACTCTGCAGGGTGCTCCATCTGCTCTCTGCCACCCAGCACCCTCCCAGCCAGCACCCAAGGGAGCGCTCAGGGCTGAGCAGAGGGGCCAGAAGGCAGCTGGGGGCCATGTAGCCTCAGCGCCTGGAGGTGGAGGCGGCATGGGCAGCAGCAGAGGTCTGCGATGGCACGCGCTGTGCGCCACGCTGCAGCGGCCAGACCAGTGCGAGCGTGCGGGGATGCACGCCCGCCTGCCTCTGTGGTGGAGGTGAAGGTTTTTCCCTCTGACAGCAGCTTGGCATATCACAGAGCTTTTCACAGAGCACCTGCAAGGCCGTTGCTGTGCTCCTGACAGCCTCTTGCCCCTCGTTCCCCGCTGCTCCCACGAGTGCTCCTGTGCCCTGCAATATCGCTGCTGACGGAAGGGGTCGGCCGCAGACCTCCTGCGCTGGGGGCCTGCAGGGTGCTGCTGTCTCGCCGCTGCCTCCCTCCCCAAGACGTCTGTGAATCCCAGGCTGCAGCACTGCGAGGCGCCACGGACAGGCAAGAGCCGGAGCGCAGCCAGCAGACACGGCACAGCCTCAGAGCAATGCAGCGAGATGGACAGAAGCCACCGCAAAGCATCTGGGTGGAGAAAACGCAGCAAGTGCTCAGGGAAGTTACTGGTTTGTTACTGGTGCAGTAGTGAACAGGATGCCAGCACCACAGGCTCTGGCTTTCATGTGTCTCTAAGGACTCACATGCACTCTCATGGTTGGATATTGCTCTTGTGTTGATAGATTTCAGGTGCATCCCAGCATCATACCCAGGGAGGACACCAGGGCATGGACAAATGTGGGCTGGACCCTCTGAGCTGCAAGATCAGCAGCACATCACCCCCCTACCCATCTCCTCTTCCTCCTCCACCGTGCTGCAGCGCTATCCAGCCGGATCGCAAGCGTGGCCAGCACTGAGAACAGCGGGTCCGTGGGGCCAGCACCCACCGCTTGTCCCCGTGCTCTCTGCCTGGGGACGCAACCTTGGCTGTGCGTCTCACAGCTCTCCCCCTGCCCACGTGTGCTGAAGAAGCTGAGATGATCCTACTAACAACAGTGTCTCAGACAGACTCCAGCAGGCAGGGGCATTTGCTCTTCCTCCCAAAAAGCCTCTGGATCCCAGCAAGAGCCATTTTAATCAGTGCTTTCTGCCCTGCGGGACTCCTCGTGGTATAATGCAAGAGGCGCAGGCAGCCCTTTTAGTCTGCCCTCCCATCAACCCTCTGGCCTCGTCTCTTTTTTTTTCCCCTCTGCATTTCAAGTCTGCCTGGTAAATGTTTGAAAGTGATGCTGATGCAGTTGTTATGGCAACACCAGGCTGGGGCCCTCGCCTGAAACCCCAAACACACAATTAGCTGATTAAGAGGCAAGCACGAAGCCACGGCGTGCCGGGGCCTGGGGCCCTGCTGCTCTGCAGGGCGCTACCCGCTCACGCTGGTCGGAGATGCCCCTCTTCTGAGCCATGGGGCTCACGAGGGCGACAGGTACCAAGTCCCACAAGGGGCTGAAACGCACCTGAGGGAGCAGGCACGGACCTCAGGTGGGTGAAGGACCAGCTTTCTAGCCTTAGGGAGGTCAGGACAGGTCTTTGCACAAAGCCTCCCCGTGGGACGCTGTGGCGCGGGAACCTGCCCGGTGCAACGTGCTGCGTGGCTTTCCCCACCTCGGGGGGACACCAAAGCAACGTGGTGGCTGCTGGTCCAGCTTGCAGGCACAAAGCCCGTGTCTAAACATGAGGGCATGGGAGCTTCTCATAACCCTGGGGTCGGGTGCGCATCACGCTGCATCCCAACGCCGCGGCAGGATGGGACCCAGCCATGCCCTGGGGCCGGGGTGCAACGGTCGGACTCAGTGCTCCCGGCCCCCAGCTTGAAGCTCCCCTGGAGCCAGCTGGCCTTAGGGCCTGCCTGCTCACCCCTAGCCTCCGAAACGGGCCCCCACGGTGCCGGCGGTACCCTCTCGGCAGGCAGAGGCATGCAAGGAAAGCTCTGCCCCTCTCCCCTGGCTGCTCCGCTCCTCTCCTCATGCACAGCTTTATCGCTCGTAAAGCGGCTCAGGAAGGCAGCAGTCATCCCCGTGACAGCCCCGTTTAATGAAGTCGGCCTTCATTAGGCGTTTCCGTTCCACTTGAAAAGCTCCTCTGTGAGGCGGCTCCAACAGCCTGCGGCGGAGATGGCCCCGCGAGGGGAGGGCACGGGGACCGGCGACGCCGCAGGGGGCCGCCGCAGCGGGCTGGCCCTCTTCGCCCTGCCTGTGTGGGGACGAGGGTGTCCTCTGCAAGGACGCTGTGGGACTGGCAGCGAGATGCTGCAGTGGCAAAGCCCTTCCCCGCACCCGCTCGGCCCCAGCTCTGCCATGGGGCAATGCCAAGGGTCGTTCCCGCTCTCCCTGCTCCACAGTCACCCTCAGGGGACAGTGCTGTCCCTGCTTGCAGCAGCGGGTATCAGTCCCCGGAGAGCCATGGGCAGAGGGCTTGGCCTTGATCCCTTTGGAGGGGAGCGCTGCTCGCCAGGTGCCTGGAGTGGCCCCGTGGAGAGGGTCATTTAGCTAATGCCTGCAAGAGTGCTCCTAGCTAGAGCGCTCTGAAGTGCTCAGCTATTATCCGTCGGGAGGCAGCATCCTCCTCTCCCCAGGGCCAGGCTCGGCAAGCTGCCAGCTGCAGCAGCAAGCGCAGGGGAGACCCACAGCCCTGTGCCCCAGCTGTTCTGCACCTTCTCCTTTGCTCCCTTTGGGGTGTTTTGGCACCTGTCTGCAGCACCAAATCACGTCCTCTCTTAGCATCCCCTTCCCCAGGTCCTGGCTCTGGTCCCCACCCCTTCTCACGGGGGTGAAGGCAGCTCGTGCAGGAGCAACAAGGTTAAATGGCTGGGCAAGGCAGCACAGGGCTGAGCACCTCACCCTTTCTCCGAGTTTCCACAGCCCAGTCCTATACCGGGAAAAGGGAACGTCCCAGCCCTGCCTGGGTCTGCAACGGTTGTGTGGGACGGGAGCAGGTAGCAGAGAGCAGCCCTCAGCCACTGGAGATGGATGTGCAAGAGGATGGATGGGCAGACAGCCAGATATGCAAGCCGGATCTCCTTGCTCAGCAGCCGGAGGAGCAGGTGGAGCCCGTTATCCAGCCAGGGCTGTGAGTGCAGCAGGTCTGGGGAGGCTGCGGCTGAGCCCAGGGGACGTGGGGACCCAGCGGCGAGGATGAAGAGGAAGTGGCACTCAGCTCCACACCAGGCCGGGGCCCTGTGTCTGCCGAGGGGAGCTTGGCTGGATGAAGCTAAAAGCTCCTGGGGCAGCACAAAGAGCTCCTGCCCCAGGAGGGGAGGTTGGGTTGGGCTGAGCCGGGACCTCAGCTCGGATCTGCAAGTGGGCAAAGAAGGGCCTTCATCCCTGCACAGCCCAGTGCCTGGCCCGGCTCCAGCCAGGCGTTCGGCTGCCGAGCGCTTTGCTCTCCGTCGCATCCTGACAGACCTTGATTGCAAATTCCCAGGGCCTGCTGAGCTCCGGCGCTGAGGCCAGCTCCATTAGGCAGATCCTGCTCGGGGCCTTTGCGCCAGGGGATTTTTCCAGAGCTGGGAAAGCTGCCGGGGAGGGAGCCAGCAGCGCCAGCCCTCGCTCCGGGACGGGGCACACAAGCCTGCTCGGGAATTGCGCCTTGCGACAGCGCTGAATCCCGGCCCCAGGACGGGAGGGACAAACTCAGAGCAAGCAGAGCCAGCGCCACGGCAGCGAGGCACGCAGCCAGCTGCTGCCCCTCCTTAACCTACTTCGGCTTCGTTACCGCCTGCTCTTTCCTGGCTGCTTACGGGGCTCTCCAGGACCTGGAGGGAAACGTGCGCTGTCCCAGCCTCTGTCACGGACTTGCAGGTGACCTTGGGCAAGGCACGTTTCGTGCCTCCACCTCCCTGGTCCCCGCGGGGCGCGTTGCCTGAGCCCCGCGGAGGAAACGGCTGCAGGGCTTGTGCGGCAGTGCCTTAATCCCCAAATCCTCAGCATCTCCTAGACTCGCCGCGCTCCCCGACAGAGGGGCCGCGGCTCTGCCACTGCCGCCGGGCCGGGGCTGGCGGTCGTCACCGCTCCGACGGCAGGAGCCGCGACGGAGAGCCATCGGCGGAGGGGCCAGGAGGTGCCGCCGGGGCTGCCGGGCGGCCGCACGGGGAGCAAAGCCCCCCCCCCCCAATAACCTGGGGACCGGGATGGAGCCCGCGGCTGGTGGGATCCAGGGCTCTTTTCCCGGGGAGGGGGAGCACACGCGCCCCGGGGCGCAGGCTGGGCGGCCGCAGGGAAGGGCACGGCTCACACGCCGCCTCCCTCCGGCACCGGCTCGCTCCACCGCGGCTCGTTACCGCCGGCGGGTGACGCTCTCCCGGTCCCTGCCAGCCGTGGTACGCGGCAGCCCATGAGGCAGCCGCTTTGCACCCCGCTGCCGGCTGATTTTGGCACGGCTCTCGGCTCCTGCGGCAGCTGCCGCGAGGTGTGCCGATGCCTCTCCCCACCCTGCGCGCAGCGCATCAACGCTATTATCTCCGCCAGCCAAACCGGTAATCTCCCGGAAAAAGATATCCAGTATTTTGACAAGTTCTGTTTGCTCCTAACCCCGCGCTGATTGGCACGAACGAGCGCTGGTGCAGGCGCTCGTCGCTGTCGCGCAGCCGCTTCTTCCAGACGTTTGGCGCCGGCGAGCAGAGGGCAACCGCGCTGCCCTGCAGCCCATGCCCGAGCGGGGGCCCGCGTGCGGGCTTTGGCCGGGGGCCGGGGCGGGAGCCGGGGGGGCCGAGGGGAGGCCGAGGGCGGCGCGGGGAGGCAGCCCTGGCACGGGGCGCGGGGCAGCGCTGCCAGGCGTCTCCGGGGCTGCGCGCTCCAGAAGGCGAGCGCCAGCCGCAGATGGTGAGCCCACACGCCGCGTCGCTGCAAGCAGCCAGTGACCTACACGCGGGCGTCGTGCGAGATTCGGGGAAGGGGGGGAGGGGGGGGAGCTGACAAAAACGCGTGTTCCCGCCGCGGCTCAGCTCTCACCTCCGCCCCTACAGCCCTCCCCCGGCAGCCCGGCGCTGCCTGCTCCGCTTTCACAGCCTTTTGCCTTCGAGCCCGCTCCAAAGCACGCCCAGCTGGTCTTCTTTCTCCCTATAGGTGCAAGAGCATCACAGATGATCGACGCCTCTGCGGGAGATGGAGGCTACTGGAGGCTCCTTGCAGAACAGGGGCTGAGCTCTGCATGCCAGCTGCATCGCTCCTCTGCAGCACGTGCCCTTATCAGGCTGGAAAGGGCAGCTCTGCGCAGCCCAGCGGGACGGCGGGAGCCGGGACCGCTCCGCTTGACACAGTGCCTGAGCCCTGGGCACACACACTACCGTCACACCATGGTCCTGCCCTCCTGAGCATCCGCCCGGCATCACAAACGGATCCTGAACCTCACACGCATGTGCCCTGGTCACTGGGGGTGACATTGCCTTCCTACCCGCTCCATAGCTCCTCCGCACCACTGCCCTGCATCTAGCCTGCATGGGAACAGGGATAGCCTCTTTCCATGCTCCCCTATACATGGTAGAGGGCTCTCTGGGACAGCCCTGCACATCCCACACTTGGGGATGGGCAGTTTGGGGAGGACCAGCCCACAGGACCTCCATGAAGGAGGCAGAGCTGTTCCCAGCATCATCCAGGATGCATCGTCCTGGATGCCCAGGGCAGCTGCATCCTTCCAGCCCGCATCTGATCACTATGCAAACAAGCAGGAGGCCCCAAACGGGGCTGCATCCGGGCAGCTGGATTGCCAGGGGTCCGCCAGGCAGTGCGAGTACCAGGGCAGAAGGCAATGTGACCCCTGAAACTTCGAAAGCCCTGAGGGCTCCAGTCCTGGCTGCCTTGGAGAGAGTGGGGCTGTGCATCTGCGCCCCCCCCCCCCGCACCGGGTGTCCAGCTGCAGCACCGATAGCCCCCAGGGTGCTGGGCTGAGCGGCAGGGAAGGGGTCTGGTGCACCAGTTCGGCTGCTAGGAAATGGGTTCAAAGGCCACTGGCGGGCACCAAGCAGGGCAGGGAGCAGAGCCAGGAGCTGGCCTGCAGCTGCCAGGCAAACCCCACAGCTCAGCACCGGCCGCACTCCCCAAGGCCTCTCTCCTGCCCCACACTGGGCACCATCCCCAGCACCCCTGGGGCTTGCTGAGCTCCAACGTATCCCCCTAGGACCCACATCCTGGGCCCGGAGGACACAGCGGCTCCCCTCCAGCCTCCTGCCCCAGCCAGCACAGCCTGGCCCGCTGCCAGCACGGCCGTGGCGCTGCGCGCACCCGGGGGCTGGCCAGGCAGGGCTGGCGCTCCTCCTCGCCGTTGCTTTTCCAGGAACGGCTGCACTCAGCCGCAGGCCTGCCAGGTCAGGATGCTCCCTGGAGAGGCACTTAAAGCTTTCCCAGCCTCCCAGCACGGTCCTCCTCCACCGCCTCCCCCTTTGCCCAGTCCTCTGGGGCCAGGACTTGTCTGCGGAGATGCTTGTCTCTGGCCCTGTTTGCAGCTCACCTCCCCTTTCTCCAGCCCCCTGCCCACACGTGCATCCTGGCACCTCTCCATCACAGTCACCAGGCCGAATAAAGCAGCACGTCGCTCACCCTAAAGGGGAGCATCCTCAGGGAAAGATTCAGCAAAGTGAGGTACCCTGGGCCAGGGCTGGGGAACCGGAGGCTCCCTGCAAGGCTCCTGCAGGGCGCGGAGCGAGGCAGGACAGCATGGCCAGCGGCAAGAAGAAAGCAGACAAGTGCTGCCTACAGCCTAGCTTCTTCGCACCTCTCCGCCCAGAGGGGAAGAGGGCTGTGGGCTAGCTGAGTCCCCGTGCAACACCCTGTCCGACGCCTCCCAGCCCCTTGCTGGTGGGTGGCGTGAGTTGCAGACGGTCTCAGCACACTCATGGCTGAGATCTGGGGGAGTAGGAAGGCTCTGTAACAGTGGCAGCCTGCAGCTAATCCAAGACATGGCGGGGGCCAAGCTCAACCCCTGCAGGTCTAGGTCTCCTGCTCGGCGCTCAGGCATCTTGCTCTAACCTTCAGCATGAACCCCAGGCCTGACTGCAAGCTGCTCCTGGGAGGGCTCAGTTGCACCCTAAGTCTCCCCAGCTCTGACAGCTCTGAAACGGCAATGCACAGCCCCCTTGGCCAGCTGTGCCCCATCCTGCGAGGGTGCCAGTGGGGCTGAGTGTCCATCCCTGCCTGGCGTGCGGCAGCCAGGGCTGTATATCGTGAGGACATCCCACCTGCAAAGAGATGCTTTAGGGCTGCACCTCCAGCATGAGGCAGAAGACTTCCCCCGCCCTCTTCAGCCCAGCATCCTCCCTCCAGCCCCGTCACCCCCCTCACATCTCCGCAGGGTCCCCAGCCCGTGGGCCTGGGCAGCAGAGCAGTAAAGGCCACCCCAGGCTCGATCCGCTTGCGATTCCCTGCTAGGTTTCAAAGGGAGCCCTGTCCCCCGCGGCGCCGGGACAGCCGAAAGCCCTGGCGCTGCATCGCACCGGGCGCCCTGGGCTGCATTTCGCCAGGAGCATCCTGCTGCACGAGGACCGGTGGGCGGCGGGTTAAAGCGGCTGCAGGCAGCCTGCGGCCGGGCGCTGGGTCCGGGGAAGACCCCGCGGGGCGGCAGGGGGCACCTTGCCTGCCTCGCTGCTGCACGGGGGCAGCCCCGGCTCGGCAGTCCTTGAGGTTGTCTCCGAGAGAGACAGCGGGGCCCCGGGGGCTGCGGGAAACGCAGGGAAAGCTGTTCTTGGTATCTCCCAGCCAACGTCAGACTGGGTTGAAAAAAAAAAAAAATGCTTCGTCTCAGCGAGCTGTTTAACACGGCTCAGGCAGCAATTGGTACAGGGACAGCAAAGCAGGCTGCATCTGCTCAGCCCCAGTCACAAGCTCCCCGCTCCCCCCGTGTGTGTGCGCGCGTGTGTGTGTGCGCGAGTGCGCGCCTGTGTGTGTGTGTGTGCGTGCGCGCGCGCTAGCTAGGCACAGGCATCTGCTCCCAGCATCTCGCCGTCGCCTGCATCCTTCAGCGGCGAGAGCGCGGCTCCGGCTCCGCGGCTAGCGGCCTCGCCTCTCCGTCACCCCGAGCGGGGATGCGGTGAGCGCGGGTGAAGAGGAGGCGGCGGGAGCGGCGGCCGCGATGGGCAGCGCGCCGGCGGCTCTCTAGGGCACCCGCACTCCCCGAGCCGGACCCTCAGCCTGGTAAGTGGCTTCGCCCGGTGCGTGGGGTAGGGGGGTCAGCCGCCCTTCGCGATACCCACGGGTGGGTGGCCGTGCCGGCGCCGTGGAGGGGGGCTCGGGCTCCTGGGTTGCGGTGCCCGGGAGGGGGGAGGTGGACGGGGTTGGGAAGGTGCTGCTGATCCTGCCCGGGGTGCTGGGGAGGGAGACGAAGCGGGGAGCAGGGCGGGAGCTGCGCGTGCTGCAGGGGAAGGCACGCTGCTGTCATGGCATTTTCATCCCGCTCCGGGAGACGGACACGCGCGACACACCTATACAACCCGCCACGGCGCGGCAGGACGGAGACCCTGAGCCGGGCGGGTGAGCGGCCCTCGGCTCGGCGTCCTGGGAGAGGGAACGTGGCAGACCCCCGGCCGGCGGACGGGGAGGGTGCCGCCAGCCGCAGAGCCCCGCTGCAGCCGGGTCACCTCCCAGCGGCAGCGCCCTGGCCCCGGCGCTGCCCGCGAGATGGGGACGCGGCGGTGCCGCGCAATCCCTGGGCATCCCCTCTGGATACAACCCTCCCCGCAGGCCCCCCGCCGCGCCCCCTCCATCACCCAGCGCCCGGCCCCCCTCCTGCCCCACTGCCACCCAGTCCTGCCGCCGCTGTCCCCCGCTGCCAGGGCTGCCGTGGGGAGGCAGAGCCAGCATGGGCCAGGGGAGCCAGGCGCCTCCTCGCCGCCAGCCTGGGTCCCGCTCCGGCCCCGCGAGGATGGGCAAGGAGGGCGCCAGCACCCAGCCCGCTGCTTGCGCTAGGCCCAGGACCCGTTTGCCCTCGTTTTGCTCCCCTGGCTCTGCGCCGAGGACACGCGGTGGGGCAGGCAGGGGGGCCCCAGCGTGTATGCTGCACCCCGAGCTATCTGTGTTGCTGCCCGGCACCACAACAGCCCACGGCCTCCGTAACACGGCCGTCCCGCACCCACAGCCACAGCCACCCACATTGCACCCACAGCTGCTCCAGCAACCCGCCCTGCACCCATAACTGCTGCAAAGAGCCACCCTGCACCCCTAACCACTGCAACAGCCCATCCTGCACCCATAACTGCTGCAAAAGCCTACCCCGCACCCAGAGCCTCCACAACCACCTGCCCTGCAACCACAGCCGCAGCAACAGCCTGGCCTGCGCCCACAACCGCTGCAAAAACCCACTGTGTACCCATAACCACTGCAAAAACCTACCCTGCACCCACAGTCACTGCAACAGCCTGTCCCACACCCACAGCCACTGCAAAAACCCGCTGTGCACCCATAACCACAGCAAAAACCTACCCTGCACCCACAGCCGCTGCAACAACCCACCCTGCACACCCAGCCGGGCCATAACACCTGTCTGCACTCATGGCCAAAGCACAGCCCCACACCTACAGCCGAACCATTACACACCCACCCCACACGCAGCCGCTGCAACACCCATCCCACTCCTGCAGCCGCCGTGCCCCATCCGCGCCGTGCCCACAGCCGCTGCAACACCCCCGCCGGCATGTGCAGCCGCCACAACAGCCGCACCCCGCGCACCCGCCCGATGCCCCGTGACGCCCCCCCCTGCCCAAACCAAGCCACGGGAGCCGTGTGTGCCCCGTGCTTCCCCCCTGCCCTGTCCTCCCAGCATCTGGATGCTCCAGCTGATTTTCTAGTCTCGCGGGAGCTGAGCATCGGGGAAAATCCCGGGTGAGCCGAGCCGAGCCGAGCCACGCCGGCGTTCCCCTCCGTCCTCTTCTCCTGGCGAACGCAGGTGTGACGCCTCCTTGGCAGCCAGGGCAGCGCGTCGTCGGGCCCCGGCGGTGCTGGGGGGGGGGCATGGGGTACGCACGCACGGGGTAAGGGCATGTGTGATGGGGAGAGGAGCAGGGGCACCGGGGCTGGCGCCCTGGTTTCCTGCGTCGCTTGCTTGCACCGCTGCGCACCGCGGCTCAGCCCCGCTGCAGCGGGGCAGGGAGAGCTGCAGGGCAGGACGGGGCAGCGGGTGCTGCAGAGCCCGGGGACGGCGCCGGGTTTGAGCATCCTGCCTTGCCAGCACCAGCCCCACCCCGCCGGTGCCCCTATTTCCCCCACCGAGGCAGGGCACCCCCCCACCACTCCCACAGTCCCGGCATTTCCTCCTGAGGTGTCTCTGTGCCTCGGTTTCCCCATGCAGAGAGCTCCTGGGGCTGGGAAAGATGGGTCCATTAGCGCTAGGATGATGAAGCAGACTAAGTGCTTTTTAAGTCGGTGTTTTGCTCCAGGGCTGAAGTAAGGAGGAGCATTTCCCCATCAGAAGACCAGGGAGAAGCGGTGCTGCCCCGGGGGACAGAGACAGGAGTGCAGCGGGCCAGGGGAAGGCAAGGTTGGGGAAGGCCGGGGTGGGGGGGGCGGGAGGTGAGAAGACGCCCCAGACCCGCTGCGACAGCCCCCTGCACTGGCAGGGCTCAGCAGGGGTTTGGAGACAGCTCCAGCCCATGGCCAGATTTAGCTCCTTGGCATGGGCGACCTAAAAATAGGCCTCGCATTTGCAGCAAGAAACAAGGTCGAGGCCATGGCACCTCATGCCACGGTGAGCTGGGTGGTGGCACCGGATCCCGGACTGCCACCACGCCAGAGCCAGGCGCCAGGCAGGGTGGCCGCAAATAGCAACGGTGACACCTTCTTTTGTCCCGCTTGGGGACGCAGGAGCCGCTTGGCCACTGCAGCTGGCAGGATGCGGCCAATGCACGGACAGCAGGTATCCGGGCCGCTACCGTGCCTCTGGCTCGGCACCGCCACTGCTCCCTGGGACCCCAGAGCCAGTGGCAGGAGCCAGGAGTCCTGAGCCAGCGCCAGGCTCTGCGTGGGGGTGATGTCTCCCCCCCGTGCATGGCAAACATGCCAGTCAGGACATGGTGGAAGGGGAGGCTGGCACGGCCTGGAGAGAGCAGAGCAGGTTCAGGGGCATCTGGGGAGCCCTGGGCCTACGGGGAAGCAGCAGGGTCTGGCTGGGGAAAGGAGAGGGAGATCCAGGTGAGGCCTTGCAGCCCCTAGATGTGGGGGGCTTCCATGCCAGGGCAATAAGGAGGGGCAAAGAGGGCTGAGGAGGGGCAGGCAGAGGAGCGGGGACCAGAGTCCAGCTGCACAGCGCTAGCAGGGCCAGCGAGGCCAGCAGAGCTGAGAACAGGCACAAGCTGTGACAGGAGTGTGAAGACGTCTAGACTCGATGCAGGGCACATAGCGGCTGGCGGCACTGGCTGTAGCAGGACGTACTGAGGGCAGCCTTGGGAGGGGACAGTCACCAGGGACTGGAGGCACGGAGACGGGCTGGGCTCCTCCAGCAGTGGCACCGGGCAGCGGCACGTCCGCGCCGCAAACACGGGCTGCTCTGCACCGGCGGGACCGTGGGGCATGCGTGTGGCCACGCTCGGCATGCCTGGGGGCCCTCAGTGATGCAGGGATCTGCCAAGGCCGCGCCGGGGGGGTTCTCCCTACCGCACTCCCGCCTCGGTGGCTTGCAGGCAGAGCTGCAACGCTGCCCCGAGCGAGAGCCGATCCTGCCCGCAGCCCGCTGGTGTCCTGAGCAGCCCGGGCAGGGGGGTGGTAGGCGCTACAAGGAGGCAGAGACACCCAGGGCGTCTTGCCCTGCTGCCAGCACAGCAGCAGAGATGCTGGCGCTGTGGCTCGTGCGTGTGCCTCCCGGCTCTTCCCCGCTGCCACCTTTGCAAAACCCCAGGCAGCTCTGGAGGTCAGTGGGTGCCCAGGTCAGTGGGTGCCCACACCTGCGCAGGCAGGAACGTCCCCCCGTGCCGTGCCTGCAGGCCGCCGAGACCCGCGGGTGCAGCTCTCTGGGTGCACACGGACATGTGTGCACCGCGCTGCGCACAGGATGGGGCACACGTGTTGCGCGCCGGGCTCCACGTGTGCGGACGTGTGTGCAGATGGCCCCCCTGGGCGGCAGCGGCGGCGGGGGGGCTGGGAAGTCACATGCGTGTGCTCGCAGCGGTGTTTGGGTTGGCACGTGCGCGCGCGTGTCTGCGCGCATGCACGCCAATCGAGCCAGCATGCGCGCCTGGGGGACGGACAGCACGGTGCTGACGCGGGAGGCAACCAGGCGAGAGAGCACGAGCACACGGCTCTGCACCTGCAAGGAGGTGTCGGGGCCGCTGCGCGTTACGTGGCCGTTTCGGCGCGTGGGGAAGCCGGGGTGTCTGCGTGTCTTTCCATGTGGCTTGGACATTTGCATGCGTGGGCGCTGCACGGGGCTGTGTTTGCCCATCCGGGAGGGCTTGGCAAACTCTCAACAGCCATCGCTGGCCATTAAAACTCCCAGATCGGCTGCTTTAGGGATGACTGCAGGCCTGCGGGCTGCCGCCTGCCAGCAAGCACGCTCTGCTCGGCGTCGCGGATGTGGGGTAGCTGTAATTACCGCGCCGAGGCTCCCTGCCACAGCAGTGCCTGCAGCGCTGCGTAGTCCTGCGGCCACGAAACCCCGGCGCGTGCGCGTGTGCTGCTAATTATCCTGCTACCTGGGGACTTCCCATACTTTGGCACGTTGGCCAGGCTGGAGGGGCCAGGAGATCGCTGCTCTGATGTCCCCTCTCTCACAGCCACCGAATGCCACCTGCTTGGCCCTGGCCACGGGCTGGGAGCCCCTCTTGGCTGCAGCATCTTCCACAAAGCAACCTCAGATGGGCACGGGGCAGCGCTGTGCCCCCCATCACTAGAAAGCAAACCCTTCTTCTCTCCAGCTTCAGCCCTTCTCTAACCCAAGATCACGCCTACCCACACTGAGACACAGCCCAGCCTGCTATTGCTGCTGCCATCGCTCTCCATTTTACCTCAAATACATCTCGGCCCTGCACCCAAAGGCCCCTTCTCTTCCCCCAAGACGCCCCCGGGCCCAGGCACCGCTCCCCTTCCACCCCAGCATCTTCACAGCTCCCCCCCCGGCTGGCGCAGCCTCCCCACCTGGCTGCTTGCTGCGAGCCAGCCCCGACCCACGTTTCAGCGAGGGATGCAGGATGCCTAGCAGGCAGAGCAGTGACACAGACACACACACACACACACACACACACACACGAGCTTGTGAGGAGGACAGAGAGAGACTAGGGAGTGAGGAGAGATTTGGGGAGGGTAAGAGACCACCAGCGCCAGCCCATGTACACTGTGGCCCTGGGCAGAGCTGCTGTGAGGATGGCCCCCTCACCCCTGGCTGGCCACAGAGGTGTTTCTCCAAGGGAGAAAGGGGATGCAAGCAGAGGGGCAGGGTTACAGCAGGGCCCAGGACCCCAGCCCTTTGGGATTTACCAGTCTAGTGCAGGAAGGACCTGGAAGCATTTCTTGTTATGCTGGAGTCTCCAGAGCAAGGATCTGGTAGGCAGGGTGCTCCAGACCTGCTCCCTGCTTGCTATCCCCCCGCACCAAAACACTCAGACCCTCCATGGCCAGATCTCTCCGGGCAGTTTGGCACTATCCACCTGCAGCCAGCCCAATTCCTTGTGTCCCCATGGGTGATCCCAGCGCACCGGCCTGCCAAGGACCCCCTGTTTCTCCCTGCCCTGAGCTGCTCCCAGCCAGGGGACACAGCTCGCTGCTGCAGGAGCGGGGACCTGCCCTGCACCCCAAGGCATTAGCAGTTGACTCTTCCCTCCTCCTCGCAGAGCCATGGGGGTGTTGATGTCAAGGCGGCAGACGGTGGAGAAGGTGCAGAAAGTCAGCTTGGCGGTGTCAGCCTTTAAAGACGGGCTGCGAGATCAGCCGTCGACACGGCGACGAGCAGAGGCCGAGGGTACGCGCCGGGGGACACTGGAACAGACAGTGCAAGAGGGAGAGGACGAGGCACCTGCAGGGCCCTCCCAGCCAGAGGAGAGCAGCACCAGCAAGGCAGCATGGGAACGGCTGCGGGACGGCCGGGGAGTGGAGCCGGAGGAGTTCGACCGGGCCAACAGGTTCACGCCACCCGCCTTCATCCGGCCTACGCGGGAGCTGCACGATGACGAGCCGCCGGACATCAGCCTGGAGCAACGGGAGCAGGCAAGCACCCAGTGCCAGCTCCAGCCGGAGCACAGCAACGGGCAAGAGGGACAAGGCCAGGGTGGACGTGTGCAGGGGAGAGCAGACATGGCAGCCCAGGGGATCTGCAAGTGTCCCTAGCACCCACCAGGCAGTGACAGCCTGCCTGGGCACAGAGAAGCTCCTCTGAGCAGTGCAGCATGGCCAGGCTCTCCTGGCCCGGAGATGGCTCAGCAGAGCAGGGTCCATGACGCAGGAGCGTTCCTTCTCCTGGGGCAGGACCTGGCAGCTGGGAAGGCAGGAGGTGCCATTCAGAGAGGAAGGTGCAACTGGGGTTTAGCCCTGGCCACCCCAGGGTGCCTAGGAGGGGAGGAGAGAGGAGGGGTTAATGCTGGGCACAGACAGCTCCAGCTTCGGGGAAGAGGGAAGAAGCATCTGATCTATAGGCTCGTCCGCACAGCCCAGCCAGCCTACAATCCTCCACATCTACAGCCCTACCCATCTCTCCACACGTACAGCCCTACTCATCCATCCATTCATCCACCCACAACAGGCCAACACACCAGCCAACCTACAACCCCACACACCATCCATCCACACCTACAACCCTGAACACTATCCAACCTACAGTCCCACAGCCCAGCCAGCCTTACCCACCCATCCGTCCATCCATTCCTGCCAACCCATCCACCCTCCTCCAGACCAACCCAGCCAGCAAGTCACCTTACTGACCCTTACACCCATCTCCGCCTGAGAGGCACTGCTCCACAGTGCCCTGAGCCCCCCACATTGAGAAGCCAGCCCCTCTGCCCACCCTGCTTTTCTGAGCATCCCCATGGTACTGAGACGGAGCTGCCCACCACTCCCCAGGTACTCAACGATGAGATGTGTGAGATCTGTGAGGTGTGGACAGCTGAGAGCCTCTTCCCCTGCCGCATCTGCAGCCGGGTGTACCACGACGGCTGCTTGCGCCGCATGGGCTACCTGCAGAACGACAGCGCCGTGGAGGTGACGGAGACTGCGCACACCGAGACAGGCTGGAGCTGCTATTACTGCGTGAGTGCCTGGGGTAGAGGGTGCAGGGCTTCTGCTCTGTGGGTGCAGGGCAGGGCACGGAGGCTGCACTGGAAGCAGTGGGTGCTCCCTGGGGAGCTACGCCCAAAGTAGACACAAGCAGGGTCCCATATCAAGGCTTGGTCCATGGTGATGGGCACCTGCTGCTCCCTGGCTCCTCCTGCAGCCTGTCTTGGCCTGATGGGGAGCTGCCACAGGACAGAGGACACGGACCCTTTGCCACCTCCCCACCTTGGCACCCTCACCTGCAACCAGCCTCCCAGCAACTTGGCAAGAGGCCCTTGGGAGGCAGGGAAACCTTTCCTTCAGGGAAAGCAATGGAGAGTTTGAAGTAGGTCCAGCCAGCAGCTTTCAGACCAAATCTCTCCCCAGGGAGCACCTCCATCTGCCTCCAGGTTGTCCAGGAACTCAGAGAGACCGCTAGGAAATGCCCCTCCATTGCAGGCTCCCCCCTGGGGATTGTCTCCACATCTCCCCTGCTTGGGGTGCAGAGCCCCCTCACCCCCTCTCCTGGGCCTCTCCTCCTCCAGCTGGACCAACATACCACTAGGGCATGGTGACACAATGGGACATGCCACTGGGCACACAAGAAGTTGTGGCAGAGCTGGAACCATATCCAGAGGCAGATGGTGTGAAGCAACTACACTGCAGCACCTCTGGGTGATGCGAACCCATGCTGCCACCTCACGGTGCTACACTCGAGCACCCATCCCTGCAGGCAGCTCTCCCTTCCCAGGCTCAGATGCCCAGAAACCCACCCTGCAATTCAGCTGCGGCTATCTGCCCCGGGACACCATGCTTTGAAACACACAGCCTGGCACAGTGTGTGTGCCTTGTGCATGCCCACATCCACATATGTTCGAACACGTGTGAATGCAGCCATGCACCCACACAAAGCCCACATCCATCCACATGCATGCAAAGAGGATGGCTACCCTTGCACGCTAGTAATAAGCCCACGGGGTAACCTGGGCATAGGGGAGAGCCAGAGGGGCTCAGGGGAACGCCACTCTTGTAGGGATGAGGCAAGGGGAGTGCCCCCACATCCTGATGCTGCAGGAAGGCTGGGTGCTAATGCCTTCCCATGCATTCCTCCCTGCCCCAGGACAACCTCAATCTCCTGCTGACAGAGGAAGAGATGTACAGCCTGATGGAGACCTTGCGGCAGTGCAAGATCATTCCAGGTGCGGACCCTCCCCGTGGCGGGACGGGCTGAGCCCTCGCTCTCCCCTTATGCAGTCCCGGCCCCCGGGCTGAGCCCTGCTGCTCCAGGGTGGAGGTGTTGCTGCTCCCCTGACTGGCAGAAGGTAAAAGCTCTGCTAAAGATGGCAGCCTGTGGGGTCCCCTGTTAGCGCTAGAGGAAGCAGGAAAGGAGGGAAGTAGGGGGAGGGAGATGGAGGGAGAGGGAGTGTGCGTGGTGCTCCCAGGGACCTGGAGAAAGACAAGAGGAGAGAAGCTCTCCCCATAACTTTGAGGCTGGTGGAAGGGATGTCCCGAGTTGCCATGCCTCTGAGAACCACCCTGCTGCATGTCCCTAGCCTCAGGCCAGGCACTGGGCAGCTTCAGACCGCCCAAGAGCCGCTCTCCCCATCCTTTCCCTCGGCAGCGCTCAGAGCCCCATCACTGGGGTCTCCTGAGGTGCAGGTGCTGCTCACCTCTCCGCCTGCCAAGATCCACAGCAGGCTCTCCGGAAGACAGGGTGGTTTGGGGAGGCAGGTCCCATTCCCAGGGCATCACGCAGCACACTGACAAGGCACCTGGCTTGATCCTGCAGAGACTTGCCTGACTCTGGACGACTTCCTGCACTACAAGCACCTGGTGCACAAGCAGCAGTTTGAGCGGCCCATGGGAGAGGCCCAAGAGGAGCGGGCTGCCCTGCAGTTTTCCGCCCTGGACCCCGACAAGAAGGGGCACATCGAGTGGCCAGACTTCCTCTCCCACGAGTCCATCCAGCTGCTGCAGAAACTCCGGCCGCAGGTACTACGATAGCACGCAGGGGTTGGGGGTCAGCTCCCTGCCAAGGGACCAGAAAGGAGCTGGTTGCCAGCAGGTATCAATTGCAAGTCAACCTCGACCCCACAACAGGCTCATGACCCATCAGACAGGTCCCCCAGCCACCAGGTTGGTGGTGGCTTTCTCCATCTGGAGTGTGGGAAGGTGAACAGCTTGGGTATCGGTGGGACTGGAGCTATCCTGTGGTCAGCGGGAGGTTCCCCATGCCCAGGCCCTCTGCCTTGGCGCAAGCGCTCCCCATTCCCCTCTCCACCCCGCAGAACTCCCTGCTGCGGCTGCTGACAGCCAAGGAGCGGGAGAGGGCGCGCGTGGCCTTCCTGGCCCTTGACCAGGACAGTGACGGCTTCATCGGGGAGGGCGAGTGTCACAAGGCCCAGCACTCCTGGTTCCGGAAGCACCAAAAGGAAACGCCATCCTGCAACGTCAGGTAAGGAGACACAGCATCAGGTAAGCAGACACAGGCCCACAGGGGCATCTCTGCCCAGTGCAGCTCAGAAGCGCACCTCCACAGCCTGCTTTTGTGGGTCCTCCTTGCTGGAAAGGGTCCAGCAGAGCTTCAGCAGCCTCACGAGGGCTCAGCACGGGAACAAGCGTCCCTTCTGCCTCTTTAACTCTCCCCGCGGTGTCTCCTCTTCCGTGGCCTGACGCTCTTCCCCTGCACTGCGCACCCTCCTCCCCTGGGCCGTTCGGGGTGGGCACATTGCCGCAGCGGGATCCCTTCTGCCCACAAAGAGCGCTGCCCCGGCTCTTCCCTGCAGCATCAGCCACGTAGGACCCATGTCCGAGAGCAGCCCCGCCAGCAGCGGCAGCAGCAAGAGCCAGGAGAAGACCCTGCTGGCCACGGAGCAGGAGGAGGCCAGGTGAGGCTGGCTCCGGGGCGTCCCGGGCGCTGTGGGGCGCCGGCAGGGCCGCCGAGGCCGCGCCAGGCGCTGGGGCGGAGGCAGGCCGCGCAGGCCGGCGGGCTCTGCCTCTGCCCTGCGCGTTGACGCCCGGGCTGGCGGGGAGGATGCGGAGGCTTAGCGAGAGGCGGCGCTTGGGCGCGGGCAGAGAAGCAATCGCGGGGCGAGCCCGGACGGCGGGCAGCGGAGGGGGGCGCGGGGCCGGGGCGGCGGTTGCTGACGCCACGGCCGGCCCCGCAGGCCCGTCGACTGGCCCACCTTCCTGCGGGAGAACGTCGCCTACATCCTGGCCGCCCGCCCCAACAGCGCCGCCGTCCACCTGAAGCCGCCGGCGTAGCGCCGCCCCGGTGAGGGCGGCCATGCATGACCCACCCGCCCGCCGGCGCCGCCACGGCGCCATCTTGGCTGGCGGGGTTGGGGGGGGGCTCCCCACCCCACCCTGCCCTGGCCCTCCCGTTGCCACGGCAACCCATCCTGCACCCCCATTGGCTGAGGTGCAGACGGCCCCCCCCCCCACCCCGCCCGCCAACCCCGCGCCGCGCCCCGACACCTGCTGGTAGGACGCCGGCTGCCCATTGGCTGGCGGGGAAGCAGCCCTGACATCGTCTTCTCCCAGCCCTGCTCCTGATTGGCTGAGAGAGGTCAGTGCAGGATGGTGGCCCAATGGGTGCTGGGCTCTGATTGGCTGAGGGAGGCCTGAGTGGGGGTAGTCCCTAAGTATCCCAGTCTCTGATTGGTCAGGAGAAAGCAGAGCTGGTTTCTCCAGGCCCCACCAATGGGGGGCAGGGAGTGACCCCACTGCCCCGGGGACTGGGCACAGGGGCTGCCCCGACCCCCCGCGGGGATGGCTCCGGTGTCCGGGGTGGGGGACGCCCGGGGATCCCCCAAACCCCATCTGGGACCGGCCCCGGTGTGCGGGGTGGGGGATGCCCCGGGATCCCCCAATCCCCATCTGGGACCGGCCCCGGTGTGCGGGGTGGGGGACGCCCCGGGATCCCCCAATCCCCATCTGGGACCGGCCCCGGTGTCCGGGGTGGGGGACGCCCCGGGATCCCCCAATCCCCATCTGGGACCGGCCCCGGTGTGCGGGGTGGGGGACGCCCGGGGATCCCCCAATCCCCATCTGGGACCGGCCCCGGTGTCCGGGGTGGGAGATGCCCCTGGATCCCCCCCCAGACCCTGCTGGGACCAGGGTGGGGGACGCCCCGGGATCCCCCCCAGACCTTGCTGGGGCCAGGGTGGGGGACGCCCCGGGGATCCCCCAATCCCCATCTGGGACCAACCCCGGTGTCCGGGGTGGGGGGCGCCCCAGGATCCCCCAATCCCCATCTGGGACCGGCCCCGGTGTCCGGGGTGGTGGACGCCCGGGGATCCCCCAAACCCCATCTGGGACCGGCCCCGGTGTGCGGGGTGGGGGATGCCCCGGGATCCCCCAATCCCCATCTGGGACCGGCCCCGGTGTCCGGGGTGGGGGACGCCCCGGGATCCCCCAATCCCCATCTGGGACCGGCCCCGGTGTGCGGGGTGGGGGACGCCCGGGGATCCCCCAATCCCCATCTGGGACCGGCCCCGGTGTCCGGGGTGGGAGATGCCCCTGGATCCCCCCCCAGACCCTGCTGGGACCAGGGTGGGGGACGCCCCGGGATCCCCCCCAGACCTTGCTGGGGCCAGGGTGGGGGACGCCCCGGGGATCCCCCAATCCCCATCTGGGACCAACCCCGGTGTCCGGGGTGGGGGGCGCCCCAGGATCCCCCAATCCCCATCTGGGACCGGCCCCGGTGTCCGGGGTGGGGGACGCCCGGGGATCCCCCAATCCCCATCTGGGACCGGCCCCGGTGTGCGGGGTGGGAGACGCCCGGGGATCTCCCAATCCCCATCTGGGACCGGCCCCGGTGTCCGGGGTGGGGGACGCCCCGGGATCCCCCCCAGACCCTGCTGGGGCCAGGGTGGGGGACGCCCCGGGATCCCCCCAACCCCGCCATCCCGACAGCAGCGCTGACCGTGGCTCCGTCCCCCCACGTGCCAGGCGAGCAGCCCCACGGGCGCCGGGGCTGGCCGCCCGCAGGAGCCCCCACACCGCCCGGTCTGGGAATTTCCGCCATCCCGCTGCCTCAACCAGCCAGAAGCAGCAGCGTGCAAGGGATCAGGGCCAAGCAGGGGGTTACGGGGCGCGGGGTGCTCTGTGCTTCCCCAGAGCTGCCCTACAGTTTTGGGGGCCAGGAGGCAAGCGTGGCCCACAGACCATCCCACCGCCTGGCTGCTCCAAGGGGCAGCTGGTTCCCGGGAGGCTTCGCGCCCCGGCACAAAGCGGGTCTGCGCCTGGGGAGACGTGGGGCTTGTTCGGGGGAGCTGGGGAGGGAGCAGAGCCGGGGGCGGCGCGGTGGGCAGAGCCGGGCGCTCCCCAGGCTGCTGCGTCACCCCCGTCCGCGGGCCTGACTGCGGGCAGCTCTCCCCTCGCCCTGCATTGCCGCCACGCGCCAGCCCCGTCGCTCCCTGCCTGGCGCGCCGCAGGGCGCGCGGGCAGCGGCCCCGCTCGCGCTGATCCTCGCCTCTCCGGAGGCGTTAGCATTCAGCGGCGGGAGGGAGAGGCTCAGCCCCGAGCCCTCGAGGGCCCCTCGTCCCTCCGGCGCAGGGACGGCAGGAGACGTGCTCAGCCGGCGCCCAGAGGACTGGCACCCCTGGGTACCTTGCTCCGTGCACACCAGCGGTGTAGCCGCCCGGGGGGCACGGCCGCAAGCGGCTATCCCCGTCCCCTCCGAGCTGCAGCCCTGCGGCGCTCCCGGCCCGTCTCTGCCCTGGACGGGGGGCTTAGCTGGGGGAGCCCGGTGCTCGCAGAGACGGGGTGCGCACCCGCAGGCTGCTCCCAGCCACCAGGGACTTGCCATCTCCGCAGCCTCTCCTCCAACTCCTGAGCCCTGAGCCGGGGGTGCACCGTCCCTGCTCGGCACAGGCCCCCCGCCCCGGGTCGGGGCCTCCCTCCATTTCGAGCTGGGAGCCGATCGCCGAAATTCAGGCCGCATCAGGAGACGCTCCTGTGCCAAACGCCCCGGGGCACCCGTCCCCGCTGCCCTGGCCACGTTTCGCACCGAGCTTGGGGCCTCGCACGGTGCCGGGCCGTGGGGACATCTCAGGTGGCAGGTCTGAGACGGGGCTCGGGTGGGCTGGAGCCAAGAGGTGGCCGGGGCTGCGTGCGTCCTAACGTCAGCTCTGTACCGAGAAGCGTCCATTAAACAGCAGTGTCCAACTCCCCTCTGGCTGCTTTTCTTCCAGGGCGGCACCGCTGCCAGCCTGGCCGGCCGCTCCGGAGCCGCGCAGGGCTACTTCCCAGGGCGTTGCGGGCGCTCCTGCTACCACCCCGCCGATGTCTGCTGTGCGGGGGCTCCGGTCCCTGGCCCGTCAGGTGGCCTTGGCCTCGGCCTTGTGTCCCCCGAGCCCTGGCCTCCGCTGCAGTCCCCAGGCTCACGGGCAGCAGTCTGGCAGGTTTATTGAATGCGAATGGAGCATCCCCAGCTTGCGGAGGAAACCTCTCCCTTGGCTCTGCAGGAGGCGCAGCCAGGACCCTGCAGGCTCTCACCGGCTCGGCTCCGCACCCTGCAAGATCAGGGTCGCACCCTGAGTTCTTTCGCAGCAGAGCTGGGAGACCCCAAAGGCTGGGGGCACAAAGGGTCCTCGGGAAGAGGCATCTCAGGGACGGGTCCCCATGGCTCCTCCAGGGCTAGCGATATCCACCGAGCATCCAGGAAAAGCTGCGGCTGCTGCTAGTGATGCTGGAGAACCAGGCTGCCAGCAAACCCAGGGTCCTGGGGGGAATGAGGAGGGCTGTTGCAGGGTGAGGGAGGGCAGATGGTGCAAGGAGGCTGCCCTGCTGACTGGCCGTGGCTGTGCCAGGCTGCCGTGGCGCCCGTAGGGTCTCCCAGCACATGAAGATGCTCGTGGTCCTCGCTCGAGTCCCAGTTCTGTGCCTGCTGCTCCTGCCCTGGGCTCCCGGGAGAGACACGCTCGGGAGTGTGTCTCAGGTGTGTAAGGTTCATGCCAGAGGGACTTTTTGCTAAAAGCTGGCCTTTCCATGCTCTTGGCACACTGCAGCTCATGTGACACAGCTCTGCCTAAGGGTGAAGCCCTGGTTTTGTGAGCAGGGTTTCTCTCTGGGGCCGCCCTGCTTAGCTCTAGACCCATCAAGGAGTCCCTTGTTTGCTCTGCAAAGAGAAGACGACCCAGTGCAGGAGATCGAAGCAACCAGATGCAGTTTCCCCTGCGTGAAGCGGGTGGTCCTGTGTAAAACAGTCCCATCAGCAGGTTCCTCGCACCCTCACACCGAGCAGCGAAAGGCAATGTCCAGGGGAGGCAGCTCCCATCGTCCGCAGGGTTTCTTCAGCCCAGGAGGCTAGCTGATGGCGGGCATACGAGGGGTGTACGAGGGCTGTACAAGGGGTGTGTTTATATATTGGATATTACAGCAGATTCCCACAGCCGCTCTTCCCAAGTCAGAGGGGCTGCTATTGGGGCCAGACCACAGCAGCAGTTTCCAGCTGGTCCCATGCAGAAAATTGAGCCTGGGGAGCAGCGGGAATTTCAGGCCCTGGAAAGACGCGTTAGCTGTTAAAGCTCCTGGAGGAGGAACCCATGCGCCTTGAGGAAAAGGACAGTGACCTGCGGGACGAGGAGCTGGCTGGTAGTTTACGAGCCTAAAGTAAGGGCAGGTGGGAGATGCCGTGCGCTCTGCCAGCGCGTGGGCTGCGCCGGGGAGGCGCTCGCCTGGGGAGATGGTCTTCACTGCTGCTCTTGCTCCAGCTGACGAGAGCTGGGCTGGATGGGGCAGAGCACAGGCTGGTATTGGGGGCCCTGTGGTGGGAAGCACCCGCTGCCAGCACCCCAAATCCATGCTCTGAGCACCCTGCAGGATCTACAGGTACCTGGGACATGCTCCACTAAAACCAGTTCCCCCAGCTCCCCTGGCCAAGGACCATCCATGTTCAGCAGAGAACAAGCAGGTACTCAGCACTTCTGTGCTGGCGGATGTGGAATGAGCTTGGCAGGTCTCAGACCTGGCGTGTCCACACTGCTGCGCCTGCTGGGCATCCATCCCCACCTCGCTCGGCTGGCCAGGCTCTGCCCTGGCTCCCTGCAGGGCTGAGCACCGGAGGAGCTCACAGCCTTCCTCTTTCCGCCCTGGGAAAACCCTGAAGCAGGCACCCAGGACATGCAGGTCCACCCTGCAAGAGCCTTCACCCAACCCGGCAGGCACTGTGCCATTGCAGCTGTGCTGTGCCCTACACGGATGGGGCAGGGGCTCCCTCAGTGGGGCGCAGGACAAGCGGTGGTGGGTCCAGCAGCCACATGGAGATGTGGCTCCAGCCCTTCGCCCTGCCGTCCGTCCCTGGGGACGAGGCACAGGCAGCTCTCCTGGCTCCAGCCTCGTTCACCTCGCCCTGCAGCATCCCTGCCAGGGGATGCAGCCGGCTGGTGTCCCTGGAGAGCTGACTAATGAGTGCTGCAGGTGGCCGGGCTGGCTCATGGCCCGCAGGGCTGCCCTGTCACCACCGCCACATTGGCTGCCCGGTCGCGTGCTCGGCCACAGCTGCACGTCCCCAGCGAGCGCCTGCCGGGGGGCAGAGCTCATGCCGTGTCTCCGCCATGGGCAGAGCAGGGCAGGAAGCAGCAGGGGAACGGGCAGGGGGCTGCTGCAGCATCGCTTAGCTGTCACCCGCCACCACCCTGTGACTGGAGACGCTGGCTGCGCCACAACGCAACGGGGAGTGTGCCCCTGCAGCAGCCTGCAAACCTGCCCCGAATGAGGTGCAAGCCTCCTGTTAAATGCCAGTGCAAACCTCCCCCAAAGGCTGGCGTGAACCTCCCCAGCACAGCCCTGGAGGTCCCACACCAAAGCATCGGATGCTTCTGTGGGATTTGAGCCTGCAGCAGGACCCCCTTTACTGACCGTGCTCCCATCTCTCCCACTTAGCTGCATCCCACTGTTAGGATGTCCCAGGAGTGGCAAATTCCTGCTTTAGGGATGGTAGTGGTGCAGCTCCCGGGTCCTTCACCCCCCCCCCCCGGCTGCTCCAGGCAGCTTTGCCCAAGCCGTCCTGCCGCCTGGCTGGTGCCTGGGGCACCTTGCGCTGTCCTGCCTGCCTGGCTCAGGGTGTCCGCACTCACCCGGGTAGCATTAGTCTAGCAGGGGGACCCCAGCGGGCGGTGGTCCGGGGGAGAGCGGGGCTCTGCTCTGCGGGGAGGCTGCACCCTCTGCTGGAGTGCACAGCCATTACACCAGGCTGCCACGCCACCCCAAAAACCTCAGCTTGCGGGGAAGGTGGGTGCTCGGCCCAGCACCCCAGGGTGCAGGACAGGACCCTCATCCAAGCCAGGGCATCTGCTGGCTCCACGTGCCCCAGAGCTGCTCGAGTGCCACCAGGTCTGGAGCAGCCGGTGCAAGGTGACCACATGTGCCACCCCAGAGCCAGCACCCCCTCGGGACTCCTTGTCCACAGGGTGACCCAGCAGGCTGGGACAGTGTCATCGCGAGCTGTGGCACCAGGCCATCACTTGGGGACATGGCATGAGATGTCAGGATATCATCCCAGCCCTGCCACGGGGCCGGTCGGGGGGACCGCTGGGCAGTGTGCCAGTGAGGGTGACAGCTCCCAGAGGCATTGCCACCCGATGGCCCCAACGGTGCACCCCCTCCCCTACCGCGTGGCAGGACCTTCCTTGGGTGGCTCCGGGCTGCTCTCCCCTGCGGCGGCGGGCAGGGAGGCAGCTCGCGGGGAGGCAGGAAGAGCGTGCGCAGAAAGGGGAGCATCAGGGAGCCACAGATGGCTCTGGGACCTCGGCTGATATTTCCATGAACGACCTTGTCACGACAGACAGGGCAAGGCACGAGCTAGGCTGCGGTCCCGACAAGGGCCGGGGCCTTCTGGGGAGACCCCCGGGTGGGTTGGAGGGCACGGGGGCCGCGGTGGCAGGCGAGGGGCTGAGACAAAGCCTCCAGCAGAGAGGTGGCCACAGGGTGTCGCCCCTGCACTGCGCCCGGGAGCGCCCGGTGCCACTTCCGGACCTGCACACCTGCACACCATCCCGGCTGCAGCACCAGGGATGGGGGGCATTGCCAGCTGGGGCCAAAAGCATGCTACGAGGGGGTCCCGATGGAGCAGACGGGCTGGTGTCACCCTGCCTGCCGGCCGTGCCTCCCTCCCTGTTCCCATCGCAGTCTCCCTGCAGCGGCTCTGAGCGCGGGGCAGACACGGCAGCCCTGGCACGGGCAGGCACATCCCGGCGTGGGGGCTGTCCCCAGGAGCCTCTTCCCACCTTGGGAGAGGACAGTGTCCCCAGGGGAGCTGTCTGGGCCAGGCTGCCGTGGTTTGGGTGCCAGACTGTGGATTTCAGCATCCCTCCCTGAATGGGGAGAGGCGGGAGCTGCGGGTCCCGGTCCTGCGGCAGGACGGGTTGGGGGGGATAGCTGCACCCGGGGGGGGGCCTCAGCATCGCACAGGGCACCAGTTGGGTGGGATTTGGGAGACCTTAAGGTATGAATGCCACTGCCCTGCTCTCCCCCTGCTCCATCTGGCAGCTCACCGGGTGTCAGCCGGGTGGTGCTGTGGTGTCCTGCACCCTGCACCCTGCTCAGACCCTGGTGGGTCTGCCAAGTGCCCCCTTAGGAGCAAGCGGCTCTCCGCCTGCCCCCTCCGCACTGGATGGTTGTCCTCTGTCTGTAGGAGGTTGCTGGCTTGACTTCTGTACAGCAGATCTCCAACCTTCAGTATGAAGCAGCCTTTCCCATGGAGGTGGCACAGACACGGATGGGGGAAGTATGAAGAAAACAGGTCACAGAAGTCTGAAGAGGCTGAAGTCTCTCCCGGGTTAGGAGCTCTGAGCCCTGCCAGACATTCAGCACTTCCACTATGCCAAAACCCACCAGGAATTCAACTTTCCATCCCAGCTGGGGACCAGAAACAGTTCTGGACACTCAAAATGCCTGGGAGGGAAGATCCCACCTCCACTGCCCTGTCCCCTCTGTGGGCAGCAGGAGAAGGCAGCTGTGCCAGCGTTGGGAATGGGGACAGCAGGGGCCAGGATCTGCCCCCTCCCGCTGCCTGTCCCTGAGCCAGGGGCCATCAGGGCACCTCTGCGGTGCTGAGCAGCCGCAGGGGCCGCCGCTCCGGGCACCGCCGCACAGCAGCAAAGGATGCTCTGGTGATGGAAATGCAGCCAGGCACTGTGAGCTGCGATGCGGGGATTCGGGCTGTGATGCGCACCAGGTTGCGGGGCGCCGGCTGGGACCCACCACGTGCTGCTTGGGTCCATGAAGCCGGAGCAAGCCAGATGGGAGCTGAGCGTGGGATCATAGAGAACGGGGTCCCCCATCGGCATCTCCCCCCACAGAGGGACAGGAGCAGCAAGGTGAACTGCCTCTTTGGGACACATCCCCCAGGCACCGCAGCCCGGAGGTGTCACGCTCTGGGTCCCCAGTCCTCCCCGGTGCGCAGCGAGGACGCGCCGAGCCTGGGCTGCCCACGGGAGCCCACGCTGCGGGGCTGCACATCGCTTTCCTCCGGCATCATCCGTGCTACCGGCTTCTGCCTCCCCCGCGCTGCCGGCCCATGGCCCTGACACAGCGCCGGGCTGCCAGACGCCTCCTTCTGTTCCCTACGCGCTCGCCCGCTTTCCTCCCCACGGCTGCCGCCGGCACAGCCGGGAGCGGGGACGTGGGGCGCCCACGCCGTGCCTGGCGGAGAGCGGTGCTGGGGCGAGGGGGAGGCACGGCGCGGCGGCGGGCACGGGAAGCATCGGCTTGGATGGGGGCAGGAACAGAGCAAGCGATGCAGCCCCCGAGCAGGGCATCTGGGACCTCTGCTGCATCACTGTAGGGTCATCAGGGAGCACACGATGACACCGAAAGTCCTCAGGTGCCTCCTTCCATGCCCTCTGCACCCTCCTGCTGCTATTGCCCTGGCTGCACGGTGGGACCAGGAGGTGGCACAGGGCACGGTGGCTGCGGCCCTGGCCTCCTATGCACCGTGCCCAGCCATCGCCCCTCCCTGCAGCCACCTGTACCTGGACCATTCCTAAAGTAAATGCTATTTAGCGCCAGGGCTGGGGCTGGCAAGGTGGGGGGCCATCAGCTGCCGAAGCTGTAGGAGGGAAACAATTCGGTGCTGGCCAAAGGTCCTGCCTTCTTATTTTGCTGGTGCAGGTCCAAGCCCTGCTGCTGGCATCAGAGCAGATGCTGTCAGCTCCTCTGGGTGGCACGGGCGGGCAGCTGCATGACACCCCGCGTGCCCCAGTATCCCCTCCCAGGCTGGGGTTCATCCCTGGGCTGGCAGACAGCTCTGAAAGGTTGCAGTGCTCAGCCTGAGCGGGGCCTGACCGTCGCCTGCGCTACGCTGCGGCCGGGGTGGGAGCCGGCAGCATCCTCCCCGCACCGCGATGGAGGCGAGGCCAGCGCCTGCGGTCCCATGTTGGGGGAGCTCACCCAAGGCATGTGCTAGGACACCGGTAACAGGACGCTAGTCCAGGCTCTGGACTAATCCGGGAGCCCCATGGGGCCGAAACATATCCTGGCTGGCCAGGAAAGGAGGAAGGCAGCCAGGATACCTGGAAAGCGCAGATTTGGGTCAGAGCCAGCCCAGAAAGCCAGTGCAACGCTTGGCATTGATGGAGACACCCAGCCTGTAGGCCTTGGAAGCAGCCGGCCAGAGACACGGAGCCCAGCTCGGTTTTACCCTCCAGCCCATGCCAGAGGCCGGGACGGCAAAGCAGCCCCTCCTGGGAAGGGACTGGCGCTTGTCCCGGCCCTCCACGAGCCCCAGCACTGTGCAATCAAGCCGCTGGCTCCCCGCACCTGGGCAGCAGGGTGAGGGGCTTGCCGCCCCTCTCTGTGGGAAGAGCAATGGTGAGGGTAGTAAAGGATGAGGCCTTTAATATTCAGCGCTGGGCACCTTGTTACCCAGAAGGCTGTCGGAGACCAGCAGCGAATCGAGCCGGGGGCTGGCGTGATTGCTTCGCGAGGTGCTGCTATATCTGTCTAGCTTGGCTGAGCGATGACTAAGGGAAGGACATGAGAGCAGTCTGCAAATACGGAGCTTGCAAACAGCCAGGCAGAGGAGGAATTATTCAGGCTGGAGCGCGGGGGTGGCGAAAGGGGGATCAGAAGGAGACGGAGAGAGGGAAGGTGGAGGCTGGGTGGGCTGGTTTGGCAGCACCCCCCACCGGTGCGTGGACACCAGGTACCAGGCTGGGGAAAAGAGGCCTGGGAGCTGTGGGACTTCTCCCAGCACACCTTTGCCAAGGCAAGAAGAGATTTCCAGCCAAAGGGGTGTCCTGCCCTGGCCCCAACCTGACAGCAACCACCTCCTAGATGCTGGCTCAGAGACCTGCCATTACCACTGCAAAACAGCCAGCATCTCTGTCCAAAATCCCAGCCAAAGGGACCACCCCTCTATATGCAGGATGCTCTGAGCGCATCCATGTTGCAGGAGGGATCCCTGTGCAGAGACACTGGTGCTAAGGTGTGAAAGGGCCACCAGCACGGCTCGGAGGGGAGCAACCCTCAGGCAGGAGAGCCCTACTGCGCCCCAAAGCCTGCACAAAGTGACGGGGTGGCCCCAGTCTCCTCTGAAGGGATCCATACGTGCAAAAATGCCCCGCAGCTGCCTGCACGGGGCAGGCCCGTGCACAGCCTCGGCCCTGCCCTGCTGCGACACGCAGGCAGCCAGACAGCAGGGTATTTGCAGAAGCTATTTCTGCTCTCCTTGGGGCCGTGCCGCTCGCGCTGCGGCCAGCCGAGTGCCTGCAGACAGACCACGCTGCTCCTGCGGTCGGGACGGCTGTGCGGGGACAGGCGGACACTGGGCTTGCAAGAATTTGCCTCGGTGCCTACAAAGCTCTTCTAACAGCAGGGAGAGAAAGGTGATAAAATGCCCCCAGTGTGCAGTGCGTCTCCCAAGCCCCTACCTGGCCAAGCAGCACTTTCGCTTGAGCAGGCAGTGCACGACGGTAGTCCAAGGCAGGAGGAAGGGATGTTGAGATCCAGGTGCAGGGAAGGAAGGGATGGCACAGCTTGAGCCTCTCACCCAGCTCTGACACCTGACAGGTACCAAGCCTAATTTCCTTGGTCACCTCATGCTGTGGGGGGCTGACAGCAGGATGGAGAAGAGCAAGTTGAGCACCAGGAGCCAGGGCTGCTACTGATACTTCGGTTGGCCCATCCTGACTCTTTGGCCTGCAGGTTTCAACTCTTCTTGCTCTGCAAAGGTTTTGCAATGCAGCTCAGGCAGAAGCATCCCAAAACAGCTGCTGTTTCAAGCCGGGAGAGCCCGCAAGCTGCTCTGTGCATGGGCAGCAGAGCCTGGCCCACCAGCACTTCACTGGGGAACGCATGTGCTCTCCACCCCTCTCCAGCCTAAGAGGATGTTTGCTAAAGGGAGGATCATTTTTAGCCCATTTTTAAATAACTTGCAGCCAGGAGTCCGCAAAGGGGCTCACTTTAATGGTGCAGATGAGTGGCAAAGCTAAAGTGCGTTTATTACAGTCACAGGAGTCGGGATGAGGACAGGTATGGGCCTGTCATTCTAACACCTATGGGCTATAGGGACAGCAACATGATCCAAGACCCTGCAGAAAAGGAGCTTAAGGAAGGGGAGATAACTCAGCACCAGTGATCATGACATTAGACCTATGCTTTCAGTAGGGCTTGTCAAAAAACCCTGCCTTCTTTATTTGCTGGCATTACAAATCTGGGCGCTAAAACACCACTGCAGACATACTAGGCTGCTGCAGGGCCGCTCCAGGCAGCCTGATGCTGCGATGGAGCCTGACGGGTGAGCAATACGCGGGGAGCGCTGGCAAAGCCGAGAGTCGTCCCCGGGGACGCCGTGGCCAGCAGGAGCCGTGATGAACGGGGCACTTGAGCAAAGTCCTAAAGGCGTTTCCTGGTCTTCAAAGGGCCGCAAGCAAGAACGGGGTCACGGCTGAGGGGTGACCAAGGGCTAGAGGCACAGTCCGGCTGGGGCTGTCATCAAGCCTCAGAGGCAGCTCCCAAAGGCAGCAACACTTCCGACCCCGCCGGGGTGACGTGCCGTCCCCGGAGGCTGTGCAACGAGGTGGGATCTCCGATCTGCTCATCCTCCAAGATACTGAACATCCTCTTCTGACACCCTCGGCGTCGCCTGGCAACGGCGGCAACCGCATGGCAACGGCGGCAACCGCATGGCAACGGCGGCTGCTATAGGAGAGAGAAAATGTCAGGCAGATCGCCCCTAGCCCCAGCCGGCCTCTGGGTCAGGCTCGTGCCAGTACCAGAGATGCTCCGTCTCCTCCGGGTACCTGTGTTACCCCTGGGTAGCAACTGCTGCGGTCTCTGGGCTCAAAGGACCCTGCAGACCTCATCACCTCCTTTCCCCATCTCCCAGAATTGCATGAGATGAGTTGGTGGGTCTCAGCCCAGGTCCTGGAAGTCCCGTTGTCCAGACACGGGCCAGCTGTGGCTGGCAGCAGGCTGCAGATGCCGTGCTGTGCTCCTGAGGACGTGCCCAGGTTTAGCAGCCCGGCTGCCAAAGCGGGTTCAAGCCCTGCGATGCAAACCTACCCGCTTGCTGCAAGGGGAGAGGCAAGGGGCAGCACAGCCCCCCGTAGGGCCCTTCCCCACGGCCCAACCCTGTCTTGCTCCCTGCCTCCCTGCCCAGCCAAGCGGTCTCAGGCTCAGAGCAGGGGCATTCAGAGAGCGCCGGGTCTCCTCCGTCCTGCCCAGCCTCCCTCCAGCCTCTCCGAGAAGTTGGGGGCAGAGCAGATGCAGGGAGAAAAGCCCAATTTCCTCCTATATATCTCCCGGAGCAAATACCTGGCTCTGACTCTCACCAGAGGAGCACAAATTCAGGATACCCGGCACATCAGTCTCTCCTTTTCGGTTGCCAAGGGCTCTTTCCCACGGCCAGTCCGTCCGTCCGCCCGGGGCCAGCCCTCGGTGCTGCCTGCCTGGCAGCAAGCCCTCCTTGCGCAGTTTCACCGGGGGGGGGCGGGGGAGTCACCCCGGCAGCGGGGGCACCCCCCTCTCGCGATGCGGCGGGGGGGCGTCGGAAGTTACACAACGCTGCGCCCCCGCCGCGCCGAGCAGACAAGGCGGCGAGCGCGGCGGGGGCGCGCGAGCCCCCGGAGTGAATTCCCTGACGTGGCAAACGTGTCCCGAAGCCCCCTCGGCGCCCACCTGCGCACGCAGGCACGAGCCCACGCGCATACGCAGGCACGAGCCCACGCGCCGGCACACGCCTGCCTCTAAAGGAAAAGCCTCGCCGGAGCCAGTGCTGAAATAGTGAATTGCCTCATTCATTCAGCCTCGCCGGAAGCTTTGCCTGTACTTGTGCATGCAAACATACGCACGGGGAGGCATGTGCGCCAGACACGTGTGCGCACCCCCCCCCCCCCGGGATCCCCCCCCCAAGCCATCTTCTCCACTATCCGCTCCCAAATGCACACGCAGTCTTGCACACACACACGCACGGGCGCGTTTTTCCACGCCCGCCTGCGTCCTGCCGGCAGAGAGCCCATCCCAGCCGCCGCCGGCACAGGGCATTCAGGGATGGAGCACGTTTCCGCAGGAAATTTCTGCAGCCCTCTTCGCAGCGGGGCGAGATGACCCCGCACATATACCTCGCTATAGGTGATGCTGCGGCAGCCAACCCCTCGCCGCGGCCTGTGCGCACGCAGGTGGGTCCCTCCAGGCACATGCGGGCACGCACGCACATGAGCACACCCGCAGCAAAGCTGACCCCCAAAACCAGCTGGAGGCAGGAACCCAGCACAGAGGCAGAGTGGGGCACAGCTCTTGTGCAGGGGCCTCACAGCCAAATCCCTTCTCTCGAGGTTGCCTCAAGATTTATAGCACAAAAAAACCCAAGAAAACGTTTCCCTTCCCTGGACCGGTGGCTTGCAAAAGCCACAGCTCTTCTCCTCCTCCTGCCTCATAGTGTTGGACTCCCCCCCCAGGTTACTCCTTGCAATAGGGGTGCTGCTCTCCACTGCCACCCCCAAAAGCTAGGGCAGGACCTGGCAAGGCTGTGCAGGGTCCCCAGCCCTGAGGTCCCCATGGGAAGGAGAGGTTGTCCCTCGCTGTTGCAACAGGTGCCTGGGCTCTGCAGGTGACACGCATGTGATGTGTGTGATGCATGTGCCTGCACAGTGCAACACATGCATGCGACATGTGTGATGCGTGTCTGTACAGCATGGCACAGGCACGCGACTTGCAACATGCCCGCGTGGCGCATTAGCACTGTGTATGACATATGCACATGCCCGGCATGCAGCACATGCACGTGTGATGTTTGTATACATCATACATGCGTGACCAGTGATGGGTGAACATCCAATGACACATCGATGCGACACCTGTGATGTCTGTTCATGCACGGCATGCGTGGCACACGCACACAGCACACGTGCACATGCTCTGCCTCCGGGAGACACCAGGACCAGTGCATGTAGCTACCACTTCCCTTCAGAAGTGACCAGAAGACTAAAAACAGACACCTCCATTTCTAGTTTGGAAAGTCCGGCCAGGGTTTATCACCTTCCTCCTCCCCTCTCTTCGTGGCAAATGCGCTCCCCTGTGACGCGCTGTCTTGCAGCACACTTCCGCGTGCAACCCAGGGCAGACGTAACATGTGCACACACACGCGTGCATGGGCCCAGCGTGCTCTGTGGTGCACGGGTCTGTACAGCCCTTTTGCCAGTCCCTTGGGGTCCGGCACATGACTCGCAGCCGTCCCCAGGCAGCACAGGGAAAAGCCTGCAGCCTACCTGCCTGGTCCTCAGCGTGACCCCGCTCTGCCCGGAGCGTCCTTACATAACTCCAGCTAAGTGTGGGACAAGCCACTGCACCGAGAAGGGAGATGGAGCGCATTCAGCTCATTTCCTAGAATAACTTCTTTTTTAAGCCTCCTGAGGTGCCTGAGAAAACATCCCATCTCCACCCCCCGCCCCCTCACCTGGCAGCCTCCCAGCAGCACGGAGCCGCGATGCGGGAACGGCAGCCGGCGCGGCGCGCGCAGCACCCATGGACGCGGCTTCGCACCCTGCTTGCACAAGCTGGCATCCTGCCTTGCCCACGCCAGGTGGGCACGTCGCAGGTGCCTGTCCCCAGCCCTCCTCGACAGGCAGCAGCCACTTCTCCAGCCCCACCGTCCCAATCACTGCCGGGCAGCGCTGGGCGAATGCTGGCTTCTGACAGCCTGGAGATGCTGCGCCGTGGCCAGAAGGTTCCCTTTAAGGAGAAAATCGTGGTCTTCACCACCCGAAGCAGACCTCCACCAGCTGTCTGGCACCCCACACACCTCTTTCCAACACATGCGTTTGCACCCTGGTGTGCACAGACGGAGGGTACCACAAGCAGAGAGCAGCACAGCATGTCCCTGTTCTGCTCTCTTTCCACCCTTGGCTGCAAAGTGTAGCAGGCATCACGGGACACATGGGACAGACACAGGGGCCAGTTGTCCCCTCCGTTGCTGGCATAGAGCAACTTTCAGGAGTTCTTGCAGCAGCACCCGCAGCTCAGAGAGCAGCATCAGGTCCTGCTGGGGCAACCCAGGCACACGTACACCCAATGACATGCACCTCAAGGAAGCAAAGGCATCGGCTCCTGTAGCTCAAAACCTGCAGCCCTGTCCCCACCCACTCCATCACTGAATTTTATTCCAGTTTCACTTCAAACATTCCTTACGTATTTTTCCTCAACCTTACCTAGAATTTGAGGCCAGGGCTTGCATTTGTCCCAATCACTTTTCCCTTCCATACACATAGGTTCTGCATTTGCTATGCACCAGTCATTCAACACCACTCCAATTTGAGTGATGTATTAAAGGCAGTTGTTTGCTAAAGAGGAGACCTGTAATTGTGACAGCTCTCCCGGGGCTTGTGGTGGAGATCAGCCCATCTCCCCAGCTCAAGCACATTGAGAGCTCAGAGTTTTTGTTCCACTCCGGCAGTAAAAATTTGTCCTCCCCGCCTCCCTCCCACTCTCCATCCCGCTTTGGGCTGTACGTTCAGTGGTGCTGCCCTCACTGAGGATTGAGGCAAAGGGGGAATTGGTTTGAGGCCACATTTGCTGGAGCACTAGTTCTTCCAGCTCTTCCTCACGCAGAGACACTGCTGTTGCTTTCCTTTTTCTCCTCCTAGCTACACGGCCCTGTAACTTCTTTCTCTTGGCTTACTGTCTTCCAACAAGTTGGAGTGTAACATTCGCCAAGTCTCCCTCTAACCTTAACCCACTGCCATCTCCAACTGGGCTGAGATACAACACTGGCCTCTGCTTCCCTTCGTCCCTGCTGCCACTGGGCTTTGGTTTGTCCAGAGCTCACAGCTGGTGCTGTGCTCAGCATTCCCCCTGGGCATGGTCAGCTCAGCCCCTGCAGCCAGGCCAGCCTGCCAGAATTAGACACGTGACGGTCCAGCTGGAGATAGTCACAGCCAGCTTTATCTCAGGCTCCAGGGGTGCCTTGCAGCAGCTCTCAGCAGAGCCCACCAGGCAGGCACTGAATCCTCTCAGCCCAATGCCTTGGGCAACAGGACACAACTTTGAGAGTTAGAATCCCAGTGCTCTAGATGTGGCCCCACAGCTGGACAGCTGCACAGGGCCTCCAGACAGCTTCTCATCCCCAGAGCATCCTAACCCTGAGGAGCAAACAGCATCTACAGAGCCCAGGCTCCCAGGCTGCTGGAAAGGGTTGGTGCGTGCTGGGGAACAGCTGAAGCCAAATTCCCTGCTCCATCCATCAGTCTCAGTTCAGAAAGGAGCTTGGGACCCTCTCTGCTGTCAGGGTGACTTCTCAAGTCAGGGTTTCAGAGGGGCCTGAGGCAAGCCCAGGACAGTCAGCACAGTCAAACACGAGTCCAAGCACTGCCACCAGAGCCTGCATGATACACACAACAAATAGGAGCCCAATCTCACCCTGAGCAACTGCAGGAGGAGCAGGACAGCAGTTTTCCAGGTGCCTGCAAGGCCACCTGGGCAAGGTAGATCTTTCCCCAAGCAGCTGGGCAATGCGTCCAGCAAAACCTGTGCAAAGAGCACCCAACACAGATGGCTCTGCCAGCAGAGGAGCCCCCATTCCTGTGAGAAAGGCTAGTGCCAAGTCACATGTCCACCAGCTGCAAGCTCCCCTTTATGTCCTCTCCTGGTCCAGTGCTGGCTAAGGGCCACCTATCTGGGTTGCAGGGACATAAACAGGGTATTCTCAGCAGCCTCCAGCACTCTGGAGGTGGTGCTTGGTGCTTCTCCTTTTCCTCCTGTAAAGGGAATCTTTGCTGCTTTACCTGCCCGCTGACCATTTCCCTGGACCAAGGAGACAGGATGCCGCCCAGGGAGCAGCAAAATCAGAGGGGCTAATAAATAAGGACTGAGAGAAGGGAGGGAAGGAATCTGGCACCGCTGTGGTGCCAGTTGAGACCCTGGCCTGGGTCCCATGCAGAACATCACCTGTCTCCCATGATGATCTCTGGGCATCTGCCTGCCACCAGGCCTGAGCAGTCACAGGGAAAGCAGTTTGGGAGCCAGCGAAGATGAGAAAAAAACTGGAACAAAGGCCAGTCAACCTCTCTTCCAGAAAACTGGCCAGACAAACCTCAGGTCATTTTTTGAAGCAACTGAAGATTTGATAACTCCACAGAGGTATTAAGCTTCCTACAAGTCAACTGGGTACCACTTTGTGTCCTAATTAACTAGCTAGATCTCAGAGTCAGTTCATTTAGGAAATTAAGAATTAGATGCCAAGCAGATCTGCAAAAGGAAGAGCACACAAGAGAGACACATTCCTAGTAGATATGGCAGGGACTGACTCTGGCCTTGACAATATCCATGACTGGGCATAATCATCAGGGCCAGCATTCCTGCTGGGGACACCTGTGGATGCCCATGCCCTGGGGAGCAGGGACTCAGGATGTGTTTAAGGCTAAAACTCCCCAAGTGACAGGGTGCTTGGAGAAACTAAAAGACCTCAACGCATTTGGCACCCAAAAGACGACTGGAAGTAACTTGATTAAGTAATATCCTGGTAAGAGCCTTCCCTAGGAGAAGCTATCAGGTGCTTCAGGACACTTGCCGAGAAAAATAGCAGCAAAGTACCAAAAATAGAGCAAGTACCAAAGGCTGGAATTTAAAATCAAGCCAAGACAAGCTCGAGCACATGGTTTCAATGTGCAGATGGGTCCCTAGAGGCAACGGGCACTATTCAGGCTTCTTATAGCAAGGCTGGACTCCCTTCTTGGGGGACGCATGAGGTTATAGGCAGGTAGCTGGGAGGATGCAAAGGCTGCAGAGGTGCTGCCAGGGCTCAGCTACCACAACACCATTTCACCAAAGTGCCTCAACCAACAGATCAGAGTTCAAGAGCTCTAGATTCAATTCCCATGTCTGTTATTTGATTCCTGGGACAACTCACTATGTTCACACTGCAAATAGGGATGGAGGTGCATCCTCCCTGCTCAGACTGCAGGCACTGCTCTCAGGAGGGGCTTTCCCAGCCCACATGCCCAGCTTAGACAGGCATATTGCTGTTTCACAGTAGGAGCACCTGGGGAGGTCAGGCCCCAAATCAAGGTGTCCAGAGGCAGGATTTGCCTGGGAGAGCTTTGCTCTGCCTCAGGACAGCCTTATCCTAAGGAGCAGTCCCCAAACAGCTATTTCATCCCACTCCCACACCCCTGCCCTCAGGCTTTGGCCACTCCAGAGGACTGCATCCTCCCACATGCTGCTGCCCACCGCCACTCAGAGACACTCATGTCTCCTCCACCCGCCTGATGCATACAGCAGGAGAGGCCTGACAGGCTCATTACAGAGCACTCACAAAGGTCAGCGTGAGAGTAGCTCTCCAGCGGGGGCCCATTCCCACGACGCAAGGGCCGTGTGCCAGCACTGGCTGGGAACCACTCAAGAATAGAGGCAGGAAGAAAAAAAATAGCCCAGCTGGCAGCACAGACATTGCCGGGAGAGGAAGCGGCAGGTTGAGACAAGGACACAGCTCATTATGCCACCCCCGCAGGTGCACAGCACAGAGCAGAGCGGCCTGCTCCGCTGCCACCAGCGGCGCACTGGCAGGGGGAGGCAGCAGCCAGCATCTTCAGCACCAGCCAGAGAGAACAAATTAAACACCATTATTAGCACTAATAGGGGCTTCTATCTCCTTCCTCCACCTCAGCCTCAAGAGACCGGGGAGACTCTGATGAGACACAGAGTGCCTTGAGGACATGGAAGAGGCTGCTGCAACAAGCTCTTCTAGTGCTGTCTCTGTCCTTGGAGGTTTTCAAGGCCAGCCTGGATAAAGCCCTGAGCAACCCGGTCTGATCTCATAGCTGACCCTGTTTAGAGCAGGAGTTTAGACTAAAGCCCCCCCCCCCCCCCCCCCCCGAGGACCTTTCCCACCTGACTTATCCTAGGATCCTAGTGCCCAGAGCTGAAGAGCCTACCTCACACTGGGGCTAGCAACAAAGTCAGGGTTACTAGAAGCTGGCGAGTCACTTCAGTTCAGTGGCTTCCTCAGTGGACAGGCTAGGGGCTGGATAAGCCCAGAGGTACAAGGCCCCATGTCCACAGAAAGGGCTCACCTGCACAGACAGGAATTTCTGCAGGGATGAAGACCCAAACCTCACCAGAAAGGTTACCCACCAACATCACCTTGGAGTCACATCAACCTCAGGCCACAGCCAGGGCACTGGCAGGTGGGAACATGGCATTATGCCCAGGAAAATCCTGGGCATTGATGTTTTGCAGCTCTGGGTGAGGAAAAAGGAGGGCGATATCTCCAGGGACAGGAACAGGCAGGAAGGAGAGACAGCATCAAATACGTGGGCGCTGCTCTAGCTGTGGAGAGCTGAGTACAAACCCTGCTGCTGCTGCCAAGCCCAGCGTCCTCAGATGAATCTCTCAAGCTCACCGAACCATGATTCCCAGAGACTTCCTCATGCGTGTTGTGGCAAGGGAGTCTGAGCAGGGTCGTGGGCACCAGAGATGGGAAAGGGCTCCCCTGTGTGCAGGACTGCACCCTTGCTCCTGACCTATCCACTGAGCCCAGCTAAGGTCTACACACCTCAGGCAGGCTGAGCTCTCATCTGTGAAAAGCTTTCAGGAGCCAACCATGCTCTGTAGAGGTGGCAGGACCAAGGGCAGCATCTGTCCCCTGCAGCTGGCCCTCATGCCAGGGATGAGGGCTGAGCAATGCCTCAGCAGCTGCTAACCAAGCTAAGATAGGCAAAGGGGTGCACAGCAGCAGGGCCACATTCACACTGCCTGCTTTAGGCACTGCCCCAGCATGTCCCACCTCCTTCCATCACCAGAAGCAGGAGCAGATCCAATGGCAGCCTGGGTTCAGCACTCTGACAGGCTGCACAGCTCAGCCTCCCTTGGTGATGGGAAATGGCACCTCCGCTCCCCACATCTCCTCCAGCTCGGAGGGTGCTGCGGCAGAGTCAGAATTCTCCTTTGGACCTTTGCAGAAGTGTCACAACAGCAACAAACTCACTTAGGACCCAACGCTCAAATAGGAAGTCGCATGGCTTGCTGCCTGCATACGCTGCTCTGACCTTCAAACACTCAAGCAATAACATAAAATTTTAGCAGAAAAACAGCCCTGCTGCTCTGGGCAGAGGTCCCTGAGCTCCCCACTCTCTCTGGGACAGAGGCCAGCAGCTGAGGCCTTGGGAAGAGCTCAAGATCAAGTTGAGCACATCGCAATGCTTCCCCACAACATGCTCCCACACTCCAGCAATCTGTAGCCCAGGGACTTCCCGAGCCAGAAGCACCATTGTTTGTGCTCACCAGTCTTCTC
The DNA here is from genome assembly GCF_040807025.1 of Struthio camelus. Taxonomy (NCBI): domain Eukaryota; kingdom Metazoa; phylum Chordata; class Aves; order Struthioniformes; family Struthionidae; genus Struthio; species Struthio camelus. Next base: position 58,448,986 of record NC_090981.1, on the reverse strand, counting down.
TGGGTTTTCTTTCCAGAAATTTGCTTAATTGCCTTTTGATCCCAGGCAAGTTTTCCTAATCTTCCCCCGCCACACAGCAAGCAAGCCTGGCACTTCCACATGTTAATCCCATGCCGCTTCAAGAAATATGCTCCTGCCCTGAGGTACCACTGCCTATTGCAGCACGTGATGCTATGCAGCCTCTTTATGGGAAGAGAGCTTAAGCAATCTTTCCCTGCTCACCTTCCCCCAGCCACACATGATTTTATTATTCTCCGTCATGCCTCATTCAGTCATCTCTTCCCCCAGACGGAAGAGAACTAGTTTATGTAATTGTTCCTTGTATGGCAACTGCTTCATACCTTTAATTATTCCTGTCACCCTTCCCTGCACTTTCCTAGCTCTACTTTAAAAGGGAGCCGGATGTTCAGGCAGACATAGGCTGTGAGGGAAGAGCAGCAGCTTTTGGTTAAAACATCTACAGTCAAGCACAGCACCCAAAGCAGGAGGCTGTGGTCTGTGCTCACCCCTCTCCCGCCTGGCTTTCAGTGGCATATGGGCTGCGTTCAGCCTTGCCACCACAGACCCCTGGACCAAACCGCTTGCTCTCTTCGCCCTTGTTTGCGTTGTTTCAGCTCACAAAGGCTGAACACAAAGCAGATCACTTGCGTACACAGATATGGTCAGCATTGGCTCTACCCCAAAGCCTCCATTGCCTTTGCCTATTAAAGCTTGGGAAGTAGCATGGAAAGAGTTTACAAGTCCAGGACACTGCACTGGATGAACGGCACAAGCCCTTGGAGACAAGAGCAATTCCTCCAGGGGTGCATGGATACCAGAGCAAACAGAGAGCAAGATAGACATATAACTGATAACAGTAAGTAGTGGTTTAACATTCCAATGACTCAGACACTATGCAGATAGTACAATGAAAATATTGACTCTTTAGTTCAAAGATGCTTCACAAACACTTCATGAGAGGAAAGGAAGAGCCGGGGGGGGGGGGGGGGGGCGCTACTCGCATCTCACATGTCAGAGACACCAGCCCCATCCTGGGAAAGGACAAGGAGGAGACTGGTGCTGCAACTAAGCCATGGTGAAAGAACAAGCCATGAGCCCAGAAGCGACTCCAAAGTGCCCAATCCAAATACCTCCCCAACTAAGAGGAAGTATCCAGAAATTATAGAAGCATGGCACTCTATAATCATGGCAACTGCCATATTAATAGCCTCATTCACACCATGTCTCCCTCAACTTCAGAATCAGAAGCTTTTTAGATCAAAATTGGGTTTTCACTGTGGGTGGGCAGCATTCTGGCTCCAGAGACAAGCCAAGTACTCCTCTACACCCAGACTGGAGTAAGCCACAGTGATTCTGAAACAAAAGGGAAGTTTTTCTTCCCTGGAACAGGGTTCAGACACAACACCCAAGTGTCCCAAGATCTTCAACAGCACTGACAAGCGGCAGCCTCCCAATCCCTGCGAGCTGGCATTTAGCCGCCAACAAGGGAAACGTACAGGTACCATGTTCCAGCTCAGATCCAGCACACCCAAGCACACGACAACCTGCCTCCTTCCCCACAGCCAGGACGATGACACCAGAGCAGAACATCCCCCATCAGGGTCAAGGTCCCTGTGCTTCCAGTGCAGTCTGAGAGCAGTGCTCGCACCCGTGAGCTGCTGACGCTGTCCCTAGAGGGATCACCGCTCTGTAGCCACACAGTACTTCTACAAGGGCAAGAGGTAGGCTTTTTCCCGGAGATCAGCAGGTTTCCCAGGCTGAAAGCAAAGACACTGGCCGTAAACAGCCCCTGAAGGCTGGTGTCACATGCTCTCCCAGCACAGCCACCTCTAGCCCGCTTGACCCCAGTGCATCACAGGTCCAGCCCCAATCCGAGCAGAACCTGTGGCTGTGTGAGGCCAAACCTTCAAGCTGTGCCATCCAAGTTTGTCTGTCCCTCCCCCCCTCCACCAGCTATCATCACTCCCCAGCTAACTCATTGAAAGGGGAGCAGGAGAACAACGAAGCATGAGTCAGAAAAAAAGTAAGGTTGAATGAAAGTTTCTTCCAGGAGCTCAGCAGTGCCGGCACAGGAGCATGGGATGCTGCAAGTCACTCTGGCAGGTCAGAGGGAAGTCGTCTCCAGCAGCATGCTGTGTCAAGCAGCTGGAAGCAGAAACAGGATGTGCAAACAGTCTCATCGCTCCCTGCTTGCACACTGGATGTTAAGTGGTGGCACGCAGGCTGCAAACAGCACACGTCTGTCCTCACTCTGCTGACGGCAACAAGGCCGGGTGAGCACCCATGCTTGGCTAGAGATGGGTATGGCTCCCCTCCTCACAGCAGAGCCACTTTGATCACCTTGCGCCACTGCCTTTAGCCTTGGACATCCAGTCAGGCTGTCAGCACAGCATGGACAAGTGAGATCATGTCAGCAAGGCTCTGCACGCAAAGGAGCCCATGTGTGGCTGCAGCGTTGCAGCAGCAGCTCACCTCCACTCCAGGTCTAACCCCAGCCAGGGCTACAGAAAGATCAAGGGGATGACTCAGACTGCAAAAAACCCAAACACACTCCTCCCTCAGTAGGAAAGTATGATGCAGGACAGCTCTGGGAGCTTATTTAGCTCAGCTACACTGCATCTCTGCTAGTTTTCCCACAGCTTCAGGCACTTCCACTGCAGAGCTAGGTTCCACTGATGCAAACAGATCCGGACCTGTATTTTAAATACAGCCTCTGAACTCACCGAAGACCTGGATTTCAGAGGTGCTGATGGATTATTCCAGTGAAAAAATCCCTGAGAAACGCCGACATGCAGAATGAGGTCAGAACAGAGGGCTCTCAGCTCTGCCAGAAAGCATTTAGGGCTCCAAACCCCTAGGCAAACCTTTGCACCCTTTCTGGTGCAAGGTGTCTCCACTGACACTCTGACAGAAAAGCCTCTGCAGCGAGAGGACTAGGAGCCTCGCTACTCCTCAGTGAGTCAGTGCCTGATCCGGGTACAGCAGTGTCCCCAGGGACCAGGTGTTCACACGTCCTTCCTGTCAGACGACCTCCAAACTACAGCAGCTGAGCAGCTCCCAGAAGGGCCCCACGCAGCGACTCCCCAGGGCTCACTCCCACTCCCATCCCGCTGCATGTGCGGCAGGGCGCTGCCTTAAGGCAGGCAGGGCTTTGAGAAGGCACGTGCTGTCCCGCAAGCTCATCAGCGCAGCAGGGCAGGAGGAGCACACCTTGTACTGAGTGAGGAGGCAACTCGCATTTGTTCCTACCTCCCATGGACTTTTGCTCCCTTCCTGGGGAACTTCATTCACCCTTCAGTGAAGCTGCCCCCAGTAAGCTTTCTTACCGTGGGACAGGCCTGAGGCCCACCAAGCACCTCTGGGCTCGGCCAGGCTGCTCCTAACCCCAAGACAGCGAGAAACATGCTGCAGCATCATCTAGTAAAAGCAGTGGCAATGGGAGCCTCGCTCACCGGGGCGGCCCTGTGAGCGTACGGTACCAGCCTGTGCGGCTCCAAGCACGCACAGCGGCCAGCACCGGGACAGGTGTCCCCACTGCACCCTCTGCTCCCCCAGCAGACCCACGAGGTCCACCCGCCCTGCCGAGGGGGAACATCCCCTGCCCAGAGCTGCAGAACAGCTGGGGCACATCGCTACCCCCTCACACGGCATCCGCTGCTGCAACTCCCCCACTGGCCCTAGGCCTACGTGAGGGGAGAGAAAGAGGTGCCCCCTACACACCCCAAACCTGTGGGGACCACCAGGCCCAGCCCCACACAGGGGCAAACCCATCTCTTGCCCAGCTCTGAACCTGTGGGCCCACCCGGCCCAGCCCCACACAGGGGCAGCTCCCTCCCCACACACCCCCACACCATGTGGGGCCCACCAGGCCCAGCCCCACACAGGGGCAGCTCCCCACACATACCCCCACACCATGTGGGGCCCACCAGGCCCAGCCCCACACAGGGACAGCTCCCCCCACACACACCCCACCATGTGCAGCCCACCAGGCCCAGCCCCACACAGGGGCAGCTCCCTCCCCACACACCCCCACACCATGTGGGGCCCACCAGGCCCAGCCCCACACAGCAGCAGCTCCCCACACATACCCCCACACCATGTGGGGCCCACCAGGCCCAGCCCCACACAGGGACAGCTCCCCCCACACACACCCCACCATGTGCAGCCCACCAGGCCCAGCCCCACACAGGGACAGCTCCCCCCACACACACCCCACCATGTGCAGCCCACCAGGCCCAGCCCCACACAGGGGCAGCTCCCTCCCCACACACCCCCACACCATGTGGGGCCCACCAGGCCCAGCCCCACACAGCAGCAGCTCCCCACACATACCCCCACACCATGTGGGGCCCACCAGGCCCAGCCCCACACAGGGACAGCTCCCCCCACACACACCCCACCATGTGCAGCCCACCAGGCCCAGCCCCACACAGGGGCAGCTCCCTCCCCACACACCCCCACACCATGTGGGGCCCACCAAGCCCAGCCCCACACAGCAGCAGCTCCCTCCCCACACACCCCCACACCATGTGGGGCCCACCAGGCCCAGCCCCACACAGGGCAGCTATACCCCCTGTCCACCCCAAACCCCATAAGGTCCACCAGGCCCAGCCCCACACAGGGGCAGCTCCCCCCATACATACCCCACCATGTGGGACCCACCAGGCCCAGCCCCACACAGGGGCAGCTATACCCCCTGTCCACCCCCAACCCCATAAGGTTCACCAGGCCCAGCCCCACACAGGGGAAGCTCCCCCCACACATACCCCCACACCATGTGGGGCCCACCAGGCCCAGCCCCACACAGGGGCTGCTCCCCCCACACATACCCCCCCCCACCGTGTGCAGCCCACCAGGCCCAGGCCCAGGCCCAGGCCCACGCCCCCCCCCCCCCAAGGGCACGCGCTGCGTCCCGCTGACGTCACAATCTTCCAGAAGATTCCCGAGGGAATTCCGCCGAGACCGGCGCTATAAAAAGCCACCGAGGTGCGGCGGGGCGGGCGGTCGCAAAGCGTCGCTGGCCAATAAGAACTCGAGGGGGGGCCGCGCCGGCTTAAACTACCCAATGGGCCGCCCGGGGAAGGAGGCGGGGCGAGCTGGGCGAGCCGCCCCGCCTCCCCCGCTCTATCCGGCCAATGATGGCCGCGGCTGGGCGCGACGGGCACTCCCCCGGCCCAACAGGGGGCGGCGGGGTGGGGCGGGCGGCGGGCGGGGCGCGGGGGCGGGACTCCCCCGCCGTCACGGCCAGGGGGCGGGGCGGGCCCGGGAGCGGGCGGGCGGGCGGGGGTGGGGGGGGCGGCTCGGCGAGTGCGCGGCGCCCCGGGACAGCGCGAGCGGTGAGTGCGGGGGGCGGCGGGCGGCACCGGGACCCCGCGGCGGGGGGGCTGCGGCCCTGCCCCCGCCCCGCAGCCGGCCGGGGCCGCGCAGCCCGGCACCGGCACCGGCACCGGCACCGGCCTGCCGGGCCTGCGAGAACGGCTTAGCCGCCCCGTCCCGTGGGGTGACAGCGGGTCCCGAGGGGGCCGGGGGGGTGTCGGTCCCCCCGTCCCGTGGGGTGACAGCGGGTCCCGAGGGGGCCGGGGGGGTGTCGGTCCCCCCGTCCCGTGGGGTGACAGCGGGTCCCGAGGGGGCCGGGGGGGTGTCGGTCCCCCCGTCCCGTGGGGTGACAGCGGGTCCCGAGGAGGCAGGGGGGTGTCGGCCCCTCTGGCCCGTGGGGTGACAGCGGGTCCCGAGGGGGCCGGGGGGGTGTCGGTCCCCCCGTCCCGTGGGGTGACAGCGGGTCCCGAGGGGGCCGGGGGGGTGTCGGTCCCCCCGTCCCGTGGGGTGACAGCGGGTCCCGAGGAGGCAGGGGGGTGTCGGCCCCTCTGGCCCGTGGGGTGACAGCGGGTCCCGAGGGGGCCGGGGGGGTGTCGGTCCCCCCGTCCCGTGGGGTGACAGCGGGTCCCGAGGGGGCCGGGGGGGTGTCGGTCCCCCCGTCCCGTGGGGTGACAGCGGGTCCCGAGGAGGGGGACGGGATGGGGGGGAAGATTCAGCCCCTCTGCCCCTATGGGGGTAACAATGTATGCAAATAGGGCTGGGGGGGCAAGGGGTTAAACCTGCCACTCCTGGGGGATGTAGTGTCGCCCTGTGGGACTGGGGCGGGTGGGGAACGGAAGAGTTACCCCCTTCGTTTGCCCCATAGTGGGGCAATGACGTGTCCAAGTGGGGCTGGAGCGGGTGGCACGGGGAGGGTTAACCCTCCTTCTCTGCCCTCCGGCTTTGGAGAGCAGTGATGTGTCCTAGTGAGGCTGTGCAGGGTGGCGAGGAATGGGTTAAAACCCCCCCCCCACCACCACCACCACCACCACCACCTTGGGGGCAGCAGTGTGTGCCAATCAATGGGGCTGGATGGCTGGGGAGGAAAGGGTTAATCCTTCTCCCCACCCCACCCTCATGGGGGGTGACAGTGTGTCCCAGTGGGGCTAGAGGGGTTGGCAAGGAAGGGGACAACCACTGTCCCCATTGGAGGGGACAGTGTTCCCCAGTGGGGCTGGTGGCAGGGAGGGCAGTAGGGAGGGAGCGTTAACCCTTCTCCCCCATGGAGCTACCAGTGCCTCCCAGTGGGGCTGGCCGGGGCGGGGGGGGGAGCAGGCTGTCACCTCGTCCCGGCAACACAGGTGCCAGCACGCCAGTGGGGCTGGCAATGGGGCCTGTGTATGGGGGGACAGCAAGGGGAGGGCTAACCCCATCCCCACACAGGGTGACAGCACCAAGTGGGGCTGGAAGTGGGGGGCACCACGCATGGGGAAGCAGTGCGGGGGGTTAACTCCGTCCCCACAGCAGTGCAAGCACCCCAATAGGTCCGGAAATGGGGGGCATCACACATGGGGTTGCAGTGAAGGGGGTTAACCCCCTCCCCACACTGATGCCAGCACCCCAGCGGGACTTGCAGTGGGAGCCGTGCAGGGAGAGGCAGCGAGGGGAGGGTTAACCCCATCCCCACGCAGGTGCCAGCACCCCAGTGGGGCTGGCAGTGGGGAGGGGGAGGCGGTGCGTGTGGGGGCCTGGGGAAGGGATGATTCATTGCGTGTAGTCATGACATTGCTGGCTGGTTCCCTGCGGCTGGCAGCCAGCACGGGCACGGGTGGCTCTGCCTGCCCTGGCGCGCGGAGCCTGCCTCGCCGTGCCTGACCAAACTTGGGCTTGCCTGCCCCAGCGCTGCTATGCCGGCCATCCTGCTCTTCTGGAGCCGCGCGGAGAGGTACGCACCGAGCCCCGGGCTTTTCCCGGCACCGGCTCCCAGGCTTCCCTGGGCAGCCGCTGCCCGGCGGCACCGCTCGGCACCCCCTGCACTCAGGCACGGTGCTTGGAGTGGGACCGGACCCCCATCCCCGGGGATGCGGTGGCTTTGGGATGGGGACTGTCAGCTCTCCAGGTGCTGGCTCCCCAAGGGTTATTTCTCAGGTGGGAAACCTGAGGCGATGTCTGGGTCGACGTCTGGGGGAGCCTGGCGCTCCCTGTCTCGGGGACGGGCAGCACAGGTTACGGGAAGCCTGCGCGCCCGGAGAGGATGCTCTGAAGTTACTGTGTGACGGGGGGACGCGGTGGCATTGAATTTCCTTGGCGTGCTTCAGGTGCCCTGCTGCGAGAGGCATAGATGTGTGTGTGAAGGTGACTTCTCAGAAGTAGGTTTTGTGCCATTCAGCATAGAGGAGGCACCGTCCCAGTGCCCAGCTCCGGTGAGGGAAAAATCAGGAGCGTGTCGGGGGGGTAGTAAGAGTTGCTCGGTGGGAACGTGGCTTTCAGAGCCCCTTCTGCTCAGGTGCAAGGGATCAGTGCTGGCGCCGCGGGGAAACGGAGACTCCCGTGAGGCTTAAGGGAGAAGATGGGAAGGTGCAAAACGGTTAACGTTACTTTTTCCGACTCGTGCATCATTGCCGTCCTACTTTTCTCCCTCTCTGATTCGCCTTGTGGGTGCAGCAACCCTGACACAATTGAGGCAGTGAGCAATTAATTTCTGGTGAAACCCAGGGACCCTGGGGTCCTTGTTCTCACTGCTTTTACCTGCTTTACTGCAGGAGGTGACTGCGTTGGGGACGTTAAGGTAACGGGTTGCTGAGGGTCGGGCATCTCGTGGCGGCTGCAGGTTGGGAAGTGGGAAGGATGCCTGAGCTGGCTGCAGAAATGTCTTAATCTGGGAGTCGTGAACGGCAGCTCGCAGCCTGCGTTAGAGAGCCCGGTGCTCCTCTGTGTCTCTCGGTCCAAGAAAGCAACAAGAAACCAATTAGAGGAAAATTACTGCTTGTCAAGTGACTTCATTGAACGGTTTCTTCCCCGCTCGGTGGCGGGGAGGGGATGGCTGAGCGCTGCTAGCAAGCACACAAAGGAAGGCTTGCTCGCCAAGCATGGAGGCTGCTCTGTGAACCGCTTTGACGCCTGCTTCCCTGCAGCCGAACCCACCCACCCCTGGCGTTTCGGAGCTGCGTCGGCTGTCCTCAGAGCGGAGTTCAGAGCCACCCGCAGCCGCTCCGCTGGCGAGGACCTCCCTTTTCTGTGCTGAAGGAGCTGGGGAGAGGCTGCCACAATAGCAACTGCAGAGCATCGCTTCGCTGCAGTCGCGTACGCTGTGCGCCCCGGTGGCTTCCTCCTCTCCGTCCCGTGCCACCCTCCGTTGCCTCCCAGAAGGGCACGCGCTAGCTGCCGGCGCTGTAGGGGTTGAAGAGCCTGTGGCCAGTGTGATGTTTAAAATAAAATTAGAGCCTTTAAAAATGTCAGCTTGGACTCTGAATGTGTTTGTAAAGTTTCGGTAAGTGGGTTTATGTGTCTTGTGCTTGTGTTCTCATTACTGAAGAATAATGTTTTACGACCCAAGGTGCCTGTCAGCGCTCATCTTTGTCCGGTGCGTGATCCTCTGGCATCGCTTATCATCCTGCAGTGACCTTATAGTCTGAGATGGAAAATCTTACTGAAGGCACTATCTGTGTGGGTTTGTTCCCTTACATGACTATAGAGTAGCGGGATTATGTCAAATGATTGCTATTCAGCTGGCTCGCTGACCCAGGGCTTGCATGGTCTGATGTCATGTGAAGGGCTGGAACAAAGAATTTTTTTTTTTTTTTTAAGAGGCGAATAGATGCTGGGTTATCTCAGCAGTGCGGTCACCAGCTGCGAGATGCCTGTGGTTTTCTCCGCAACTGGACGTCTGGGGCTTTTCTGAACATGGCATGTTTTTGTAAGGTGTCCCAGCTTGGAAGGAGAATGCAGGTGCTGAAATCACTTGCCTGTCTGAAAGCCCTTGCTCTCCGGCATCTTCGCCCTGCTCCCTAGAGGGTTAAATGGGAAGGCAGAAAAGGATGATTGAGCAGAATGGGAGAGAGGAATTGTGGAAAGGCACAGCTGATCCTGGGGAGGTGGGAGGAAAGCTCTGCAGGGACAGAGTCGTGTTTTACCACCGCACATGTGAGTGTCGCCTCCGAAGCGTGGCTTAACCCACCAGGTCACCTGTAAGAGTCTAATTGTCTTCGGGACTCATCATAGTAAATCACTGCACGGGGCTGCTTCTCAGCTGCTTTATCATAGCCAGCCAGCCTGAGGAAGCCTCCCCAAGCCCAGCTGGGAGCCAGACGAAAGACTTCACAGCTTCCAAAGCTCTTGCCTGCTCTCTCCTTCCCTTTGCGACCCTCCAGCCTGACGCGGGCTGCTGGGGAAGACAGCAGCCAGGCTGACTAGACTGGGAAATGAGGTACTGTGTGATTTGGGATCCCGACAGCGCTGGGGCACGGGACAGATACCGGCTTTGCATAGACGTGTCTGATTCTGCTCGCACCGCGACCCCGAGAGCGTCCCCCAGCAGGCATCCCCCCATGCCAGGGACCTCTCGATGGTAAAGACCGGAGGTCTTAAGGGAGGAAGTACTGGTTTGTCTGGGCAGGGCTATCCTTTTGTAAAATTCGCTGTGGGGTGTCAGCCAGGTAGGAAGGACCCGTGATGGTGTCAGATACAGCTGCGCTGGGTCACAGCCAGGCACTGTGCCCCATGTGTTTTGCTAGCTCGCAGGTGTAGGTCCTGCTAGCAACAACTGGCCTCTGTTGTAACAGCAACTTGGATAAAATCTAACATTTCTGATCTCCATGCCTCAGGACATGATCTGATTGGGGTACAAAAGGAGGTTGTCTTCCGCATTGCCTCATTTGACCTTGCTCGGGAGGATTTTTTTCCCCTGGGCTATCCAGAAAGGGGCTGTTATCAGGCCAGCGGCCAGCTCTGGGGCTGGTGTCCCTTGATTTGCCTGAGTGCAGAGGAGCTCAGTCAAGGTCTGAGCCCTGCCTGGCGCTGTAGAAGGACGGCATCCCAGTGAACAAGGCTGCTCCGATCTGAGGGACAGGGATCAAACAGCTGGTGTGCCAAGGCCAGGTCTCTTGTGTGTACCATGGCAATGAGGACACCAAGGTGGCCTTCTAAGCATTTGTAAGGAGCTTCTACAGTCACAAGAGGCTGTTGTGGGAAAGGAGGGAGCCGGAAGGTGTTAGACTGAGGAATCTGGATCAGCAGGTTACCGTGCATCAGCATACAAGTAGTAGCTGACCCTCACTGCTCAGCTCAAAGCGAAGCTGGGTTTACTCACATCACCTTCTGCAATGGTAATGGCAATGACTTTTTTTTTACGGTGTAGTGCAAAAGTGGAGCTATGCAGAGAGGCGGGTAGAGATGCATGGCTGAAGCAAGGTGGTCTGTGCAGCAGCGCTCTGAATGCATGTGGCTGTGCCAGGGGCTGAGGGTATCTGCGGTCTTGCCCGGTTGCCCAGCTGGGAGTTGGAGAAGAAAATCTGTAACACCGAGTTGTCTGGTTAGTGTTGTTTGCTTGCCCTTAAGAAAATGACCTTTCAGGCCGACATTTGGGGCTTCTTGCAGTCCTGTCATGTGGAAAGGGCAGAATCCTAGGAGTCATCAGAACAGATGCAGAGTCGGTGGTGGGTACGGGCTAGAGCATCTTGTAACGTCTGTGTGGGTTTGTTAAATATGGCTGCTCTTTGCACAGAAGCTGGAGGGCTCCTGCTGGAGGCTGTGTTGGTACAGAAACGTGCTGGCATTTAGAAGCTCGGATCTGGAGATGCTGTGGGATGCTCTTTACACCCCCAGAGGCCTTCTTGTGTCTCTAACAATAGCACGGCACAGCGCTGGTGTGCCGGGCTGCAGTGTTGCCTCTGATTTCTGTAATTACCCCTGAGGCCGGTGATGCAACCAGTTCGAGCAAGTGCCTGGCATCTTGCTGGTATAAACCACCTTCCTGCCCTCGTCCACATGAGCTTGCCTCTATGAAGGTGCCAGTGGGCCTGACCAAAGGCTTAGCCCACTACTGTTCCCTCCAGAAGTTCACGTGCCTGTGAACCCTTTTGCGCTGGATGCCTGATCTTCCTCCAGATCTAATGGAAAGTGACTGCACTGTGGCTAGCTCAGAGGGAGCACAAGTTGGTGATTCAGATCATCATAAGAGAAGGACCTGGGAGTGCTGGTGGACAACAAGTTGACCATGAGCCAGCAATGTGCCCTTGTGGCCAAGAAGGCCAAGGGGATCCTGGGCTGCATTAGGAAGAGCGTTGCCAGCAGGTCGAGGGAGGTGATCCTGCCCCTCTCCTCAGCCCTGGTGAGGCCTCCCCTGGAGTACTGTGTCCAGTGCTGGGCTCCCCAGTACAAGAGAGACATGGAGCTGCTGGAGCATGTCCAGCAAAGGGCTGCTAAGATGATGAAGGGACTGGAGCATCTCTCCTCTGAGGAAAGGCTGAGGGAGCTGGATCTGTTCAGTCTGGAGAAGAGAAGGCTTGGGGGGGATCTGATCAATGTGTATAAGTATCTGAAGGGGGAGTGTCAAGAGGGTGGGGCCAGACTCTTCTCCGAGGTGCCCAGCAATAGGTCAAGAGGCAACGGGCAGAAACTGAAGCACAGGGGGTTCTGTCTGAACCTGAGGAAAAACTTCTTTCCTGTGAGGGTGACAGAGCACTGGAACAGGTTGCCCAGAGAGGTTGTGGAGTCTCCTTCGCTGGAGATATTCAAAAGCCGTCTGGACACAATCTTGTGCAACGTGCTCTAGGTGACCCTGCTTGAGCAGGGTGGTTGGACTAGATGATCTCCGGAAGTCCCTTCAGACCTCAGCCATCCTATGATTCTGTGATAATCAATGGGACCATTGAGGTAGCTGGGTAAACGGCTCATTTCCAAGCCCCTGCAGCAGCCCCCCAACTGTAGAGTGGTTATTGCCCAAGACAGGCTGGCTTGTCTGTCCCTGGATGGATGATGCCAGGGGCTCAGTGCAGCACTGCAGATGTGCACTTCCAGGGGGTGGGCAGGATGCCCAGCAGTGCTCATCGGAGCTGGTGGCCACCAGGAGCATCTGCTTATGGACAGAGTGAGGACAGGAGGGAGCATTTGGTGACCTGTATGACCTTAAAGGAAAGAGCCAAGGCTCAAACACGGTGTGGAAATCAGTCTGCTGGAGGGGCTCAAAGGGCACAGCAGCTGGGGACAGGGTTGGTCTGTCCAGGGCATGACAGGGCAGTTTGGAGCGAGGAGGGGGTGGGAGCTCAGAGAGTGCAAAAACTCTGGCTTAGTGGAAAGCATTCAAGAGCAGAGGGCAAGCTGGGGGCAACACCTGGAGAACAGCATGGCATGGAGCGAGCACCGAGCTATGTGCTGTGCGAGGCAGGGCAAAGCAGGTCATGTTCAGGAGGGACAGAAGTTCACAGGGCTGGAAAACTGAAGGGTAAGGAGCAAGTCAAAGCTGTTGGCAGAGCGTGGGTCTTGCTCACTTTTGCCGTTGTTTCTGCTTTGAGCAGTTGGTCTCATGTCTTTCTAGGAGCTCCCCTGGCTTTCCATGACTGCTGGCTTTTGCTGCTGCAGCAGCATGCCTGTGGAATGAATTAATTGCCAATCCATTTCCTTCCCTGGATTATGGCCGTTGAGTTTCCAATGCCTTAGTATAGGCATGGCTCTGTCCTAAGCCACCCACATGATGGAGAAAGTGAATCCAGGGAGCTGCTTCTCTATTCTGACCTCACTGCGTTGTGTCAGGCTATGACACTTAACCACCTCTTATGCCACTTAATATTTCTAGCTGATTGCAGCGTTTAGTTGAAGACTCAAAGGGAGTGCAAGTCAGGCTAGAAAGTGTTTTTTAAAAAAAAACCTCCCACCATCACAAGATGTTTCTGTCTAACGGCTTCGTTCTCTCTCCGCTAAATACAAATTACAGCTCTGACGTGCTGGAAGCATTTATCTCCAGCTGAATGCCAATTGCTTTGAGGAACAAAATGTTTGAAGTTCCTTTAAGGTGAATGCGGCAGCACTGTCCCTGTTGGTTTTCAGTCTGTGCTGCCATCTCCTCAACGACTTAAGAAGTTGCAGTCGTTACCCTGCTTTGCCTTAGCTATGCACAGATCCCTCTCCTTGCTGAACCTCCGTGAGACAGCAAGCCAAGCTCTGCCCTTCGCCTGCCCGGCGGAGGGGGGAGACAGCTACGTTTAAACTCCGCACAGCCCTCCTTGCTCTGTGGGGGGGAAACGGTCACGCCTACGAGCGGCCTCGCATGACGTTAGCGTCGACGTTGCCCATATAATAATTCTGTGTGCTGGCTTAGTGCTTCCTGTCCGTGAGCCTGAAAGCTTCGCACAGAAGATGAGTGCCTCTGTCCCTGCTTCGCAGGTTGGGCAGGCAAACCCAGAGCCAAGGGGTGCCTTAGCCCTCCAGCGCTAGCGTGTTGCCTGCGGCTGCTCTGCACCGTTACGCTTAACTTTACCTCTTGCAAGGAAAACGTGGACTTGAACTGGCTCTGGTGTTGTTGGCCGGTGCAATGGGGGGAGAGACAGCTCCGTGATAAGTGTGTGCTCGTCCAATTTCTGGCTCCCGGAGTGCGATACTTGCGTTACAGAGAGCTGTCTTTCTGCTTTCAGGAATAAATACTCAGCTGCAAGCAGCGTCGCGGTCATGGGGAAGGACTATTACAAGATTTTGGGCATCCAGTCTGGAGCCAATGAGGATGAAATCAAGAAAGCGTATCGGAAAATGGCCCTAAAGTATCACCCCGATAAGAATAAAGACCCCAACGCTGAGGAGAAATTCAAGGAGATTGCAGAGGCCTATGATGTCCTGAGTGACCCCAAGAAACGAGCCGTTTATGACCAATATGGGGAAGAAGGTAAGGTGACGAATGCTCCCGCTCGAAGGCAGGGGTGAGCTGGGCGCAGAGGCATCCCAGATTGTTCTCTCTTCGGATCTTAGTAGGTTTTTATAGGCAAGGGAGCATTTTTATACCCTACCATGTAGCAGGCATTCGGCGGCGTAGGTGGTGTGGCCGGAATTCTCCCCGTGATTCATTGCTGCCTCCAAAACAAGGTTACTAGTAGCAGAATTGGGGAGAACAAATGCTCCGCTGATGCCACTTCGCCTCACTGCCAGAAATAATCTCTCGACCCAGTTCTCCACTGACTGCTCTGCAGCAGGTCGGAGCTGCTTTTGCAAGGTGCAGCCCTGCACCAGGCTGGGCCGGGCCGGGCCGGGCCGGGCCGGGCCGGGCCAGGCCGGGCGGGGATCTCCTTGCCCTCAGCCCACAGGGCAGGCAAGGAATCACCCTGCAGCAGCTAGTAGCCCCAGGTAGTTAGCTCAGACGGTCAGGAAGCCAGCTGGCGCTTCTTAGCTCTTTAGTGCTGCCTCCAAAGGCTGAATCACTTACTGAGATAACAGAAGAGAAAGGAGTTTGACTCCTGGGTCACACAGGACTGTTTAGTTGACCTAAATTTTCTAGCAGATAACCTTTCCTTTTGCCTTGATTTCCCCTCTGCAAAGTCCTCGTTACCATGCTTTGAGGTGCCATTTGTAAGCTATTCCCACTTTTCTCTCTGGCACACGCTGACCTACATGATTCAAAGCCTTTCCCAATTTAAGTAATAGGTTCTTGTTTTGAAACTAAGTGGCTGCTGTTGTCTCCCGGTTGGCATGGAGGAGGAGAGCCGCTCCACCACACACAGCCTTATTAGTCGAATATGAAAGTCTGCAACCCCATTTGCTGAGGGTGAGGAGAGCACTGAATAGCATCGGCATTAATCAGCCAAGGACTTGGGTGCTTAAAAGATCAGAAGGTCTAGTATAAACAGGCTGCTCAGTGGAAGATGCAGCCCCTCCTGTGGGCCCAGCAAGCAGGTGCATCCCCTTATGAGACACCAGCAGAAATACACTGTGGTCAGAGGTACCTTTATCAGTCCAGTCCTGCTCCTGGCAGGCACAGAGAAGGCTCTCTCTGCCATTCGAAAGCAAAGAAGTCTTAGGAGGATACAGAGACTGGTACCCCTGACTGATGTAACTATATCCACTGCCTGAAAGTTGCTGGGGAACTAGAGACATCAGAAACTTAAGGAAAAAACTGAGGAGCTCCATGGAGAAGTTCCCAGAGGCTCCTCGTGCTGTTAGAAAGCAGGCTTCTGGGTGTGAAAGCGCAGACCGACCTGGGGAAACTCCCTGCTGGTTTATCTAAGCAAAAATACAGAGCTGTATTAGAAAATCTCTGCCTGGCAATGCACGCTCTCACTGTTGCCTATACCAGTTGCTTAACTAGTTAATTATGTCACCGCTACAAGGGAATCACTGAACCGCAGTGATTTGCTGCTGTCTAAAATTAGATATGGCTATCTCAAGTGAGAAACTAGCTTTTCCTTGGAGGCACCATTGAAATTGGACCCTGCTTTCCTGTTGGTCTCACTGCTGTCTTGGGATTAAAGTGAAGGTAAACAGCGATTGCATAAAGGTGAAACCTCCTGGCTGAACAATCTGTTATGGACAGGGGCTCTCTGGGGACGAGGTGAAAACTCCGTCGCCGAAGGCAACTAAAATAAGTTAATTGAGTAGTGGGGAAAAAAATACAGCAGAAAAGTGCTCCCCTAGTGTGCAGGGAATGGAGAGGCTGGGTTTGAAATCGGCCTTGCCTCTCTGTCACTGGCCCCAGCGTGTGAATGATTTTCTTTCTTTCCCCTAATAAAAGACTCCACAGTGCGTACAGCGACCCCAGCACCAACAGCATGCAGCCTGGCGAGACCCATACGTATGATCACCCAAGCACGTTTTCAGCAGCCGCTGGGGTCGTCCCCCCTTCAGGGCTCCCCTGGGTAAGGAACGGCCTCATGCTGCTGGGGTTTCTCCGGTGCTGGTGGACCCCAAAGCCACCAGGCCTGAGCCTGCTCCGCTCATGGCCTGGAGACATGCCCTCGCTATGGGAGCTGATCCCACCTACTTTGGCAACCCTGGCAGAGAAAACACAGGCACGGAGTTTTTGTGTTGAACTACTCAAAATGGGAATAACTAGAAGCAGGTTCAGCCCTTCCTGAGGGGCATGGATTTGCCTGAAAAGAGCACGGCACCTGTCCCATGGGGCTCAAGTACCAGCAAACCAAACCCCTTGGGTGTTTCTGGTTACTGGAGATGATTACTCTCTCTCCAGTATCCTGGGCAGAATCAGTGCTGTATCTCTTTCCCACTGGACGCGTGGTCAGGGTCACTATTTTGTCCTCTTTTCTTCCATTCGTACGCTGTTGGGCACCCGTGGGCTTTTCATGTTAGCGAGCAAGAGCAAGGCACGGATTTCCTTGTGACTTGTAGCTGCCCTCTAGCTATTCCTGGAGCAACTGGTTATGCTATTGGCATTGCCACTCTCTCCTTGCTCAGTGGCCTTTCCATGTTGGCCCATAATCAGCTGCTTTGCCTCTTCCTTTCGTGATCCCTCTTCCAATGCAAAATGTACTCCATCCCCTGGGCTGGGAGAGGCCGACTTCCCCTACAAGGGCTTCTCCGTAATTATGGCCGCGTGAGCAGGCAGACGCAGCGTCTGAGCTGGCTGTACCCAGAGAGCCCATGCAGAAGTTCAAGGTGTAGAGTCTGGGCAAAAAGGAGATGGAAGATTTGAGAAGGCCTTGTGGCTGAAGGGAGGGCCTGGGAGGTGCTGATGCTGGTCCCGGACCTGTTGCGGGACAGGACACGGACTGTCATCAGTCCCGGAGGTTTGGCTCCTGGATGGTGACTTCCAGACTAGTCACTTGCTCCTGCAACAGGCCCACTTTTGTTTTCCAACCAACTCCTTTTTTTGGAGCGATGTGGCCTGCTGGTTAGTGTTTTAAGGGGGCCTCTGGGCCCCACATACTGGCCTGAGTCAGGGTGGGCCCCGTGGGGCTTTGCTCCTCCTGCCCTAAGGCCCAGGTCCAACCTGGGAACCAGGCTGGGGAGGGTGACGCTCGTAAAATCGGACCTGTGCAGCCAGGGTGCTGAGCTGAGAGGCGTGACGGCTGTTGTTACTCTCCACATCTCTCATGCCATGGGGCACTAGCCACCTTCTAACATCCCCTTTGCCATCAGCCCTTTCCTAAGGCCAAACCGCCTCCTTGACAGAGCTGCAATGGGGTCTGAAAGGCACAGCCTTTCTTATGGCCATGAGAGGCCAGTGGCACCAGGAGCCTCGCGCAGCGCACAGCATGGGCTCTGCAAGAGCACAGACTGCCTGGCAGGGCAGGGGCAGAAGGCAGGGGTGCTGCGGACCACCTGTGAGCTTGCCCAAGTGCTGCTGCCTTGCAAGGAGGCTGAGAGCCCAGCCGGGCAATGAGGCCTCCTGCTCAAGTGAGTGCAAAGTGAAGCAGAAGGCCTCTACCTCACATGATAAATTCGTCAATCAAGCCAAGCAGAAAAGAGGAGCAAACATGTCCATACTGTGTTGTCCCCCTCGTATCGCCTGCTGCTGGCTTGTTGTGCAGGGTGCTGGCACAAGGGATGGCCCTTCAAATAGCCCTTTACCATCACTGGCTTCCCCCGAAAATAGTCCTTGAGCTAGGCTTGTTTTAACCCTTCCCTGACCTTCTTAGTCAAAAATAATGCTGCAGAGTATATGACCATGAACCATCTGCCCACTGCTCCTTGTGCTTTCCTGACCTCCTCTGTGGTTCCTCTTGAAGGGGTTTTGCAAGTGTGACTTCTTTTGGGGGCTGTTTGTCCTGTACCTCAGCTGCTTGGGACTTTATGGAGTTTGCAGTGATGTAAGGCTCTGCCAAGGATCTGTCAGGGGAGATTTCCATGGGAATGGTTGCCATTTTATAAAATCTTCTTTTGAGTTGGGAAAAATACAAAAATACCACTGTAGGACTTCCACTCCAGTGGCAGCAGCTGACCCCTAAGACCTTGTATTGCAGAGGGGAAGGTAGCACATGCATGTGTTTAAACCCTGCCCTCAACCGTCCTCCTGCAAAATGATTGTCCTATTAAGCAGATGTAATGGTGCTCTGACAGAGCTATCACGATGCCAAACCTTCACCCCGTTTGCAAATTGCTGCTAGGACCTCAGGTCAGACCCTTTGATCTAATGTGCAGAGAGCTGTTTCGCTCCCACGCACCTCACTATGCTGGGGGGGGATTAGCTAGGGCAGGTCTGCTGACCTCCATGTGCTCTGCCAACAAAAGTCCTGACTGTACAGTTGCTTACTGAGTTCAAAGCTTTTTCTAACATGCTAAATGTGCTGCTTTTAGCCCGTGACTGTCAGTGCAGCTCAGGTACTTTGGGTAACAGGCAAGAGCAGATAGCTCGCCCAAACGTGGGCTTTGTGCATCACTGGCTGGATGTCAAAGACCCAATACATTGACTGCAGCGGCTCAGCTCCAAATGCAGCTTGAAGTGGCTGATAAAAGTCTGGTGGGATGCTTCATCCCCTTTAATGTGCAAGATTTCTCTGAACAGGCTTAAATCCTCATTACCAGGAAGGAAAAGCTTGCAAGCAGATCTGCTCCTGAGCCAGCTAGTCCTTGTGCTCACCTTCCAGCCCAGGCCACTAACAGTTTTCTCAGCCGTACCCATTCTCATCCACGGGGAAGATGTTTGGCTAGAGTTGTTGCTAGTATGTTCAGAGGAGACAAGGCTGTGCTATGAGACTGGAAGAGGCTGGCTTGCTTAGCTTAGGCAAACAGTTAGAGGGATAGAGCTAGTTGGGCTAAAAGGAAGCTTGCCCATGGGGAAAAATGGAAATGGACTAATCAGGAAACATTTTAAGTGAAAAGGCTGTAACATAACCAGAGAGAGCAAACAGGTCTTTCAGTAGGGATAGCAGGACAAAACCAGGCAGCTTTTAAGATGGAGCTGGCTGGGTGTAGGGGCAGGACTGTGTGATGTGGGCTGAGGTGATCCCTCCCTGGTCTATGCTCTCCATGGGCAGCTGGGATGGAGGGGGTGACCGACAACACCAGGAGCTGCTGGAAAGGCTGCCTGGAGCCGGTGGAGACCATACTCCCGATCCTGCACCTGTCTGGAAAGTGCAGCTGTGATGGGTTCCCAGCACAGCCTCGCATCTGCCATGCAGAACCAGCAGCTTTCAGCAGGGAGTGTTAATGTCTTGTGTTCCCCATTCTCTTCTAGGTCTCAAAACAGGAGGTGGCTCTTCAGGTGGCTCAGGGAACACTTTCCACTACACCTTCCATGGAGACCCCCACGCCACCTTCGCATCCTTCTTTGGAGGCTCCAACCCTTTCGATATCTTCTTTGCTAGCAGCCGCTCCCGAGTGTTCAATGGCTTTGACCAGGAAGACATGGATATTGATGACGATGATGACCCTTTCAGTGCCTTTGGCCGGTTTGGTTTCAATGGCATTAACGGGGTTCACCGGCGGCACCAGGAGTCCCTGCACACGCGGAGGAAGGTCCAAGACCCACCTGTCATCCATGAGCTCAAGGTGTCCCTGGAAGAGATCTACCACGGCTCCACCAAGAGGATGAAGATCACCCGCAGGAGGCTCAACGCTGATGGCCGGACCATGCGGACAGAGGATAAGATCCTAAACATTGTCATCAAACGGGGGTGGAAGGAGGGAACCAAAATCACATTCCCCAAAGAAGGGGACGCCACCCCGGACAACATCCCTGCTGACATCGTCTTCATCCTCAAGGACAAGCCTCACTCACACTTCAAGAGAGATGGGACAAACGTGGTCTACACTGCAAACATCAGTCTTAAAGAGGTGGGTGTCAGTGGGAAATCCTACAGGGTGGGAGGTGGTACTGGGTCATTGCACATGGGGCCAAGATGGGAGAGCTGTTTTGGAGAGCTGCTCAACCTTTCTGCTGAGTGTACGATATGGGATACTGCAGTCCCTGCTGATGCACCTTGCTTCTTGAGCAAATACATGTGGTATTTATCCATTTCCCCCTTTCCCCATATGTTCCATCCTTCTATTTCAACATTGGGTATTCACATGCGGAAGACAACCCAGATCCTCTGTAGAAACAAGAGAAAAAACAAGTTGGCTGACTTGTGTCTGGTCCCTAGTTGTTCACATAGCTGAGCCTGCTGTAGTAATCGTCCTGGATCCAAAACCAGCTGTTTTCTTTGGTTCTGGCTTCTCTAGATAGAGGGCAATAAATAAAATATTCAGGAAAGCCTGGCTGTGAGCAAAATCCAGCACACTCAGGCTATCGGTCCTGGAGGTCACAGTGAGACTTGCTGCATCAGAGCCTCAAACTGTGCAAGGATGGGAGAGGAAGGGGAGATTACCCAAGTACAAGATGGGCCGTTCACTGCTGCTGTCTAACTACCTTTTAATAAATGCCAGCTGGCAGCTGCATTTAACGTTGACATTTTTGGCAGCTGCCATTTGCTGTTCCTTTCAGACTGTAGACGCTGTCTGTCTTCTTAATGAATTGATTTTTGTTTCAAAGATAGATTTGTGTTCTCAGATGCATTTAATAGAAATCAGCTCAATGGGCCAGACCTGGGGTAGGGAAACGTGAGCTCTTTAGTGCGCCAGCAAGTCAGAAGAGCTTTGCGATGGCTCTGCATCTTTGCTAGGGCTATGGCCAGGTGTCCTGGGAGCAAGGGGGAACCAAGTGGGTCAGGAAGAGCTGGATGCAAAACCTACACTAAAGCAAACTCATCTCAAGGTAACCTGTAGACTTGGGAGTTGAATTTCCTTCACAGTGCAAAGGGATTCAAGTAAAGAGGTTTATTCCTGTGGTGGCTGGCTCTGCTGACCACTCCAGAAATACTTGGGAGAGGCTGCATTATTTATGGAGGCATGCATGCCATATCTCAGATGTTTCCTTCTGTGCATTCCCATATCTGTAAAATTAACCCCAAGCTGGCTGTCCTGATGTCCAGTCTATGTTAGTCCAGGATCATTTGCTGCTCAGGTAGCAACCTAGACTAGGAAGGACTCTCAGAGTTGGCCTTTGAGCATGCAGCCCTAAGAAAACTATTCTGGCTCCATGTGCTAGTGCAGAGACCTGCCAAAATTGCTGATGGTGGGGCCGGGGGAAGTAGCTGCTGTGCCGTACCAAGTAGTTCCCCAGCTACGTCTTACCCACAGGTTACTTGTGATCTCTCTCCAGCTGCCCATAAACAAGGCGTGTGTTGGCATTCGGTTTGCATGATGCAGTCACAAACAGAGACTAGTGGAAATTGCTGGTCCAGGCAAATTCCTGATCTCTTTCTTTGAGCTGGAGCTCCTGTTCTCTGCACGCCCTCATCACAAACTGAACTCACTGGAGATCCGTGGGGAGCTGCTGGCCTGGCTGCCATCCCCATCCTTCTGTTTGCCAGGGCAGGATAATGCTTTGCTGCTTTTATCTTCCTTGAGAAGAAGTAGCTTAAGTGCTCTGAAGCATGAGCAGATGCCAGGATCTCCCCGACTCCGTATGCCACGATCTCGGTTTGTGACGGAATAAATCACAGACCTCTTCATCACCTAGCCTACAACTGTAGCCTTGAGTGCTCTCCTTGCACTGTTCTTCTTTGCGAGTCTGTCTTTTTTAGCTTTAGCTTTCATCTTTTCAGCTGCCACGAGAGAGCAGCACAGTGTGGTACGAACAGGCAGATCTGGGAGGCGTTTGGGGCTGTGATCTGATTCACAGTCCTGCCGGAGACCTCTTGCCAGCACCCTGCTGCCAAGGGTGGTAACGCTTGCTGCCATGGCCCTGCTCAGGCAGGGAGCAGTGAGTGCCTAGGAGCAGGACAGGGGTGACTGGAGCACTGGCAGTGCAGCATCCGTTTCGCAATGCTTCCTTACGGGCTCCTTCTCAAAGTTGAGCAGGAGCAGGCAATGCTGAACCTGGACACCTGTCCACTCTCTGGTAGGAACTCGTCCGGCTCCAGCACTCCCACAGGGAACCTGGAGACCATCCTCCTTCTCTTTGATCCCATGGACCCCTCCAGAGCATGGTCCAGGCAGGTACTGGCCTTCCAGCAGTCACTTGACCTACAGAACCTAGCAGCTGTAAACTTGTAACCCTAGACTGCCTCAAGCAATGGTTTGGTCAGGGTGCAGATGAAGGCAAGGAGATCCCAAAGGACAAGCTGCCTTGTGGCACATTGAGGGCCAGGGTGCGACTCTTCCACTCTCTGAGCCCAGGCATTTCCAGAGCTCATGTCCTCATCCCTTTCGGCACCACATCCCCTTGGCCAGGACAGCACGGGGTAGTTGCTGCCCGGTGGGATCTGCTGGCTCAGCACTGCAGAAGCGTGTGGTGGAAGAGGGCTTCCCCAGAGGCAGGTGGGCTGCAGGGAAGTGTCCATTCTTAAAATTACAGGCACGCGCCGCAGTGGGAGCCGAGGGAAGGAGGAGTGACACTGCTATGCCAACAGCTGCAAAAGCCTGTGTCTCCTGGGAGGCAGATCTTCAGGCAGCGCTGCCGGAAGGGGCCTTTATGGAGATGTTACATCCGCTCGGCTGCGTGCCTAACGCCTGCCCTTGGGAGCTGCCTACTTTGCATCCTTTACCTGGCGTCACCTTCCTTGAAGCATCCACACTCCAGCCTTGCTGAAACGCTCTTGGAGTGCCACTGCTGCCAGTGGCAAAATCCTCCTGTGGCTTCACTGCAAGCAGAGGAGGGCCCACTGCTGACCTAGATAAATTTCTGCACTCGTAGCTTAGCTCTCGAACTTACTTTGATTTAATACCTAGGGGTAAACGGAGCCTCTTTCCAGGAGGCAGAGCAGCTCCCTGAGTTACGGTGGAGCGCTGCATGCTGGCGTATCACCGTGATCCACGCTCCTGCTTGCGGTCACTGGTATTATTTCAACAACCAATTCCTTAAATGCCAGTGAAGTTGGGCAAGAAAAATTAAAAACAAGAACATACGGTGGAGGAGCAGTTGCCTCTAATTGGTGTGTCTTGGCTCTAGGAAGGAAACGTTAAGATCCTGCCTGTCTTCACTGTTGCTGCCTGTTTCTGCTAACATTCCTCAGCTTTTCAGGGCAAACATGTTGCTGACGTGCAATGCCCGCACCGTGAGCATGGCAGAGGGCTCTCTGCTTCGACTTTTCCAGCCCTGTCCCTTGGTGCTGGATGCAAAAATGCCAATCACACTTCTGCTGGCCTATTTTGGTCTCAAAAGCTCATTCTGGAAGCTGAAACAGCCGCCCAGCTTCCCGCTGGCCGTGTTGCTGTGAGGACTGATCAGAGGAGAGCGTGCGGGCGGCTGCCCGCCGCACTCCTCAAGCGCAACGCACCATCACGTTGCAGAAGCATGGTGGCTTGCAGAGAAGGTGGCTGCCCTGAGAATGACCTGTCTCCTCCATAGCAAAAGCAGCACCTCAGTTTGCCTTTGGCTTTTCTGCTGCAAATAAAAGGACAGTGTTACCTTGGCCCTCTTGGCTGGAAACCTGAGGCCTAACTGCTGTGTCCGCCACCCACCCCTTGCTTTCCCTTTCTGCTTGCCATTCCTCAGCCGGCGATGTCTTTTCTGCAGCACACCTGGACTCGTGCAGCCCTCTGCAGTATGTGCCAGTGGGCACCTGCGAGCACCCCCAAAACCGCCAGTCGCTTCCTCCTCCCTTTCCTTTGCGGGGTGTCTCTTGGGGACACGAGGGGCTGTACCCCGGGAGGCAGCTCGGGGTGGGGGGGGCGAGCGCTTTGCGTGCAGCGCACGGGACGAGCCTGCGCCAACCCCTCTCCTGGGAAGCTGAACCGCTAGCGCCTGGCAGCTTTATCCCCAGCAAATCCGCCCCTTCCAGAAGTATCGCTCCGCAGCCCTCTTGTTAGCGGCAGCCTTTCTCCCTTGCTGAAAGCCTGGAGACGGTGCTGCCCACGCGTATGGCAGAGCTGTCTGAGTTATTTAAGGACACAAGGATTTTCTTGCTGCATTCCCAGGTCACGTGGCCTCGCTAATGCGGGCTGGCTTGCGGCTGCCGGGCAGCACCCGCTTCCCCGGCTGCTGCAGGAGGCAGCACCCGGCCACGTGGACGGGTGCAGGGCTGGCAGCCCGGGAAATCAGCTCTTGGGTCAAGCCGCCCCCGTGGCCGGGGGCTTGCGCTCAGAAGCCCTGCGCCATGGAGGAGCGTGGGGAGGCAGGGCGCACGGCCCGGGGGGCCGGGACGGGCAGGGGGGGTTGTCTCACTGCAGCTTCCTTCTTGGGCTGCCGGCAGGTAAAAATAGCCGGCGGGCAGTAGTGCGATGCTGTAACTCGACCCTTCGCCTGCGCGGGGACCTGCAGCAGGGAACAGGCCCTCCGGAGCCCTGGCTTCCAGGAAACCTCAGCGTCGCGCCGCAGCCGCACCGCTGTCTCGCGCCCGGTATAACCTTTTGGAGGCTGTTGGCAGGGGAGCCGCAGCCTGTGCTATAGATAACCCGCAGTGCCAGGCAGAGTTGCCGGGCTGCGAAGGGCGACAGCTGATGAACCACAGAAGCATCCGATGATCTCAGCTGGATTTTCGGTCCTTCCCCCCCCCCCCCCCAGATTGGGTGAAGAGGCCGGGGTGGGGGGGGCTAAATTTAACCTGCTCTGTTGCTGCGAGTCCCGGGTCGTTTGCTGGCAGTGTCTCCTGGGAAGCACAGTAGATGGGGAGCAGGCATCCTTCCCCCCCCCCCCCAAGCAAGGCCAGGATGACCCTCTCCTGCACAGCTCCTGGCACCTCGTGGCACCCAGCGCAAGGAGGTTAGGACCAGAGGAGACCTGGGCTTGCACCAGTGAGCATGAGCTGTGCTGCTAACCCTGGGAGCTGGGGGTGAGATCAGAGCCAGGCAGTATAATCCAGGGAGTGTCTAATGCAGGGATGCAGCATGTTTCCCGCTGCTCAGCAATGCGGGCACGGGGATGTCCCCATCCCGGAGCTCTGCTCCAGCCCCACGGGAGCTGGAGGCTCTTCCCAGGCCGTCCCGCTCCATCAGCGCGAGGTGTTCCCCACCGCGACGTGCCACGGGGTGAGCCAAAGCGTCTGCTGGGTTCAGGGTGGTGGCTGTGAGCGTCCTGGGGTTGCGGTCGGTCCTGGGGTGGCTCTGCACTGCCGCAGCCCTGGGCAGGCAGGATGCTTTGGGAGGTCACGCTGGACCAGGCTACTCTGGTTCAGGCGTGATTTCTGAGAGGTAAATAAATACGGCTTGTCTCTCATCTCTTGCCTGCTTGGAGACTCCCCCAGCTGTTTGGGAGTGTTGGGAAGGGAGAGGGCTGAACCCCGCAGGGCTGAGCCGGTTGTGCCCACTGGTGCCCCCCCCCCATGCCGGGAGGGCAGCTCAGGGCTCTCTTGATAAACCCTTGGGAGCCGTAGCTGGCGATTCCCACGCAGGCAAGGCCAGCATCACTACTCCGCGGTGTCTGGGGGGAGCGAAGGGGCTAAGGGCCTGGGAGGACAGGCAGCCCGGCTCACGGCATGTCGCTTTTCTCCCTCGCAGGCCTTGTGTGGCTGCACCGTGAACATTCCCACCATCGACGGGAGGGTGATCCCGCTGCCCTGCAACGACATCATCAAGCCGGGCACAGTGAAGAGACTGCGCGGGGAAGGGCTGCCCTTCCCCAAGGCCCCCACCCAGCGAGGAGACTTGATCGTGGAGTTCAAAATCCGCTTCCCGGACAGAATAGCCCCCCAGACGAGACAGATCCTCAAGCAACACCTCCCGTGCTCCTAGAGCCCGGAGACTCTTCTCCAAGCAGCAATACTCCAAACGCACGTGCCACAGCATCCGACCTGTGCGGAGCAGAGGTGCCAGAGCACTTTCAAATGCAAAAAAACCCACCTTCCTTCCCCCAAGGTCCTGTCCAACTCACCCTCCTGCCTGCCCCTCTTGGCCTGTTTTCTACTCCAGCAGTGGAGAGGTCGCGAGCGCGGGCTCCTGCCCAGCCCTTCACGGCCCTCTTAGCTGCCAGCCTTTTTTCTTTGTTTTCTAGAGGTCCAGCTTTTCTGCCTTGCACAAGCGAGTGGCATGGGCTGTTTGCCCAGGGAGGTACATCACTTTGTCGTTTTTATGTCACCTGCTTTTGAAGCCAACTTTCTGACTAGAGGATGGACTCGTAGGGATTTAAACACAGTGTAAATAGGACTTTACACGACCTCACACACACACCCCCCTCCGATGTTATTTTCCTCTTCTCCTCTTTGATACTTGCTGCTGTTCGGGGTCCCGGCTGTACCGAGGTGCCAAGGAAACTGTGTGTATGGCAAAGGGATCGCTTCTGCACACAGTGGCCACTGTAGCTGGACTGTTTGTAACCTGGGACCATGGTACCTAGTCCTACTGCGGTCCGCTCTCCGGTGCCAAGACTACAACCGAGCATCATCTGTGCCAAACGAAAACGCTGAGCTCCAAGCGCTTGGTGACGGTTCCTCCCGTCCCCCTGCACCCTGCTCGGGATGTAGGTCTTGGCTGGGTCTGTCCCACAGACCCGCGTGGAGCTGGGCCAGCATCTCTCTGTGCCTGCTGCCAGGCCAAAGCCCAAGCGAGCAGGAGGGAAGGGGGAGCCCAGGGTGGGCGCTTTCTTGTTCAGATGTGTTGAGTTTGCATTGCTGCTTTTTTTTATACATATATATATAGATAGATAGATAGATAGATCAACTCCATAAGGGTTTTCTCTGCCCGTTTTGGGTTTCCTGGAGCGGTTCATCCTGCCTTTCAGGGGATCAGTTCAGCCATATGAACATCATGCCTGTGAGAACATAGTATGTGTGTAGCACAAGTTTCGGTGCAAAAGCAGAGCCAAGTGTGAGCAGAGCTGTGGTTTTCACTAGCGTTTGAGTTCAACCTTAGGGATTTTCATAGGAAGAGAAATGCACGTGTATATATTTTTCTACAGGGAAGATGAATTCAGGAGGTGTTTCTGGGCGTTACAGTGGAGCTGGGAGGAGCATGAGGCAATCTGCTTGGTGGTTTTGTTTTTAAATGCTGTATTTTTTTAAAACTTTGGATTTCCATCAGGAGAATTTTTATATTTCTTACCTTTGTCGGCCTATTCAGCCTCTCGCCAATTTTTCTCGGGAGGGAGGGGTCTTACGGAGCGGGAGGCATGTTTGACCTGGCTTTGTACGGCTCAAAAGCTCATCTTCCACCGCGGCATCGCCTTCCTGGTCCGACCGGCGCCAAGAAAACCTGTGCCAAAATAATCCCCCTGGCCATCCCTTTACTTTTTTTTTTTTTTTTCCAAAGCGAAATCACTGACTTGAAACAGGGGTCCTTTGGGGCGGTCCGTGCGACGCGGGGCTGGGCCGCTTCCCGACACGGTTCACGTCTCGCCGCGGGGCGGCCGGGCCGAGGTGGCGCGTGCGGCGGGGCGGCGCGCGAGGTGTACAGATGTACAGCGTATCATACGCGGCGGGGAGGCTGTCCTGTGCAATGGCTTCGTTATGCGGAGGTGGAAAGTGTAGCGCACTGCTTTTAATTTATCGACCAGTTTGAATGGTTAGGGTACGACGCCTTTTCCCTCTGCTGTTCCCTGTTGAGTTCGACACACAAACCCTGGTGGACACCGATGGAGCGAGAAGACAGGTCAGCACGCAGATGCAAGCTGCTTGGTTTTTCTCAGTTTCAATGAGACCTGAATGTTTTCTAGTGGTTTTTTTTTTTTTTTTTGTAATTTTTTTTTTTTTGTAATGTCAGTATTGAGAGAAAAATAAAGTATTTTAAAAAATATGCCCCGCTGGCATGTGTCACGGTGGGGGGACGCTGGCGCAGCCGAGGCGCAGCCGCCATCTCCGCCCCGTCACTTCCCTTTGGGTAGCGGTTTGCCGCAGCCCCGCGCTGCCGGCTCGTCCCCGCCGGAGCTCCTCTCCGCGTGCGGTGCCGGGGCCGTAACCCCCGATGGGGAGGAGGAAGAAACCCCCTTCACAGCACCCTCCCTCCCAAGCAGAGGGAGCGCTGCAGAAAAACCCCTGGCAGGGGGGGCGCAGGAGCCGGCGGTGAGCTCACCCGTGGGGTGAGACAGGCCACCCCACCGCCGGCTGTGCTTCCCACCGGCAGCGGGGCCGGGGAAGGGCTCTGCCCCTCCGCAAGCACTGGGGGACACCACGTTGGGGCACCCCAGGGTGCAGCTGACACGGGGGGGCGGGGGCGAGGCCCGCTGACGCGCCGAGGGGCTGCGGGAGGGGGGTCGGGGCGGCCTCGGAGGCTGGGAGCAGCTTGGGGAAGGGACGGCGAAGGGGGCTCCTTCCTGTTGGCGGCAGCCTGATGGGGTGGGAGAGGCGCTGGGAAGCCAGGATCTTCTTGGAGGTGCCAAGGCTCTTGCCTCCATGCGAGGCAAGAGCTCAGCGCAGCGAAATCACCCGGAAGCTAAACCCAAAGCCGGAGCAGCACTCACTGCCGGGGGAAGCCAGCAGCTGGGCAGGACGTGGCCGGAGCCGACGTGCCAGAGGGTGCAGCCCCCCGGGGCTGGTGGGGCTGCCCATGGGGAGGGGAGCTCTGTGGGGCAGGGACGCCCATGGAGAAGGGACGCCCATGGAGAAGGGATGCCCATGCAGAAGGGATGCCCATGCAGAAGGGACGCCCATGCATAAGGGATGCCCATGCATAAGGGACGCCCATGCAGAAGGGATGCCCATGGAGAAGGGACGCCCATGGAGAAGGGACGCCCATGCAGAAGGGACGCCCATGCAGAAGGGACGCCCGTGCAGAAGGGACGCCCATGGAGAAGGGACACCCGTGCAGAAGGGACGCCCATGGAGAAGGGACGCCCGTGCAGAAGGGACGCCCGTGCAGAAGGGACGCCCATGGGGCAGGGCCGCCCGTGCTGTGGGAACGCCCCTGACGCGAGGCATGTTCCCGGGGTCGGGATGTCCATGGGGAGGGGACACCCATGGAGCAGGGAGATCTGTGGGACAGGGATGTCCGCGGGACGGCCCGGCAAGGCCCAGGCTGGCATCTGGGGACAGGGGTAGTGGCGAGCGTGGCCGTCGCCTGCCCTCTGCTGGCAGGCGAGCCTGCTCTGCCCGGAGATTTTTGGGGTGCTGCAGGAGGCCTCCCCCAAGCCCTTGGGTCACAAACCAGCCTCTAATCCCCATCCTGGGCTGGTGAGCCCCCCCCTCCCGCACCTACAGCGGCTGGGCCGTGCCCCCGGGGGGCTTATACTAGAGCTGAATATGGCGTATAAACCAAGGGAGCCAACGGGAGCCCCCAGACGGACGTCGCAGCTTATTTTCTGCCTTGCTCAGCTTGAATCAAACAGGTAAAAACATAAGACAACTGAAAGCCTCACCTGGAGCTGCACACCCGATGCAACTGTTAACACAACAAACAGAATAAAAGCTGCAACGAGAGCAGCCTGTGGGGTCTGGCCGTAGGGCCGGGGCACAGGGCCCGTCTCACCGCGGCCTCACGGCGCAGGGGGCACGAGGAGCTGCCAAGACAGCAGCAACGCCAGGCCTGGCCTCAGCTGCCCCCGCAGCTAGGGCAGCCCCATCCAGGGCGAGCCCCCTCCCCAGCCATCCCAGCCACCAGCCCCTCCGGGGCTGCCCGGTCCTCCCAGCGAGGTGCCGGCCTTGGGCCAAGGGTGCGGCGGGGGGGTCCCTGCCCCGGGCGCGCAGCGGGGAGGCTCGTGGCCGCGTGGCTGCCGGTGCTCCGGCTTGCAAGGGGCTCCGCTGCAGGGTGTCCGCTGGGAAGGGGCACGGGCTGGGGCAAATCCGCTGCGGGTCCTGGGTAGGGGCAGGTGCTCTCGGAGCTCCTGAGGGTGCTGGTCCCATCCAGAAGCCGCGGCCCATGGAAGAAAGCTGAGGGTTTCAGCTCCCCGGCCGAACCTAGCGTCAGAAAGCAGCTCGCCGCTGGTTTCCCCTCGTGGCTTGAGCTGCCGTTTGCGCTGGGGAAGGAGCAGGACGCAAGAGCGAAAACCAGCACCTATTTCCATCGGGCTTGGCTGGCCCAGAGGCCCCGCAGGGCCAAGAGACCTCAGCCGCTCTCCCCTGCTGCGAGAAGAGCGAGGCGGCGACGCAGCCCTGGGCTGCCGAGGAGCAGCCGCCCTCCCTGCTCAGCCTGCCCGGCCCCTGCTCGGCCAGCGCAAAGCGGCCACAGCCCCGGGAGGAGCCGTCCTGCCTCGCACCTACAAGGGAGATGGGTCCCTAGCACCACCCCAAGGCTGCGGCCTTCCCTGTAGCGAGACGGACGCCGGTTGCAGGGACGAGGGAGGAGGCAGAGCTAGTTCAGGCCTCTCCGACTGCACCCCTGCAGAAGGGGACAATCGGCACTTTCCGAACAGCCTGGGAGACCCTCGTACCCGCCGGCCGGAGCGAACGGCAGGGCAGCAGCACTGACCACGTCCGCACAAACCGGCAGCTTTTTCCTTTGCTGGCAGCGGGCTTTGCGGCGCTGAAGCGAGCTGGCGTGAGGACAGGGCAAGATTGCTCCCAGCTGGCAGCTCTGCCAGCCTTTCAAACTAGGCCAACGCGGGCGAGCAGGGGCTGCCCGTCCTCCCCCGGCTCTGCTCCCGCATCCCGCTGCAGCCTCTGCCGGGAGCTCATGCTATTTAAGCAAAGTTTGCTCTCGCTTTTGGCGCATTTCTCCCGCTTGCTACCCACGCAATGTCACAGGGAACGAGCCCTCTCTCCTTGATGATCCCATCCTTTTGCTATTTTGAGACTCCCCTCGCCTCTCTTCTCCCCGCCCCTCCCCTTAAATCTAGCTGGTTTGATGGAGCCCGTCTAGAGCTGAGAGTTTACGGCCTGGGCCCTGCACAGTTCATGCAGGAGCAGAGGCTGCCACACGCTGTCCTCTGCAAGGCTCAGCCTCCAAAGGCCTGCAGGCACCTTCCTGCCCTCATCAGCACCACAACCGAACATTTAGGCCCCTTGCTCTTTGCAGAAATCCTTGCAGGGCCCCCAGTTCACCCAGCCCTTCCCACGGGCACTCGGTTGCTTAGTGCATCTTATAGCCAAGGTAACAGGATCTCCCCCTTGCTCGCAGGGGCTGGGCCATATCCAGCCCACCCCGACTCCTGCGTTCGCATGACAGGCTCTCTTTTCCTCTCTAGCCCCCCCCCCCTTACAGCAGGTCTTCCCTTGTCCAGTTATGCACCCCAAATACCACTAATCCAGCCCGCACCTGGGTGATCTAGAGACAGATAGCGAGGGACACCTCACCACCCACAGGACTTCACATACAAGCCCGGAAAGCAAGAGGCTCGCAGGCCATGCTGCAAGCACCCCTTCACGCAGCTCAGAAATGAGAGAAACCTCCCTGTTCAGGCCAGCTAACTGTCTCCCCTGCCGTCGACCAGGGTACCTTCCCCCCTCGCTGGGCTGTTCCCCACGCTCACCTCCCTTGCTCTAACGGGCTGCTGGCCAAAACTGCAGGTTCAGCCCACTGAAAGGAGAAGCAAACCCAGCCACGGACAAGCCCGCCCAGCTCTCCAGGGTCAAAGGAGCACCCAGCCTCCGGCCTGTCTCGGAGGGTGAGCACAGGCGCTCGTTTCGTGAGATCTGCAGTCGACAACAAGCAGCAAGGGGCCGAGTTGAAGCTACAGTCTTCGCGGTAGCGCTGTCCATGACAGTAACGCATCAGCGCGCCAACTCTTGCTGGCCCTGACCCCTCCCCGCCTGTTACGCTGCAATTCAGGGGCATGGATCATAGGCACCCAGGGCCTCCCCTCTTCCCTCTTGTAAAGCCAGCCCCCTTACCACACAGAGTGGAAGTGAAAAATAACTGTACAGAGCAAGAAGCTTTTTATAAGCTGTCTGGCTCATCAGGAAGTTTAGGGATGAGTTCAAACTACAAGCAGCACGGGATCCAGCTTGCAGCTGCTCTTCCTGTAACAGCTCTGCTGTCCAGCTAGCCAAACTATTTTTCCTGAGAGCTCCTCTGCTGCTTGGGCCATTCACCTGCTTTAACAGGTACTCCCAAGGGCTTCAGGACAGCACTAGGTGAATGAGCACACGTGCACCAGGACAGGGCAAGCACTAGCTGTCAGCCCCAGGGCTTCTCTCAGGTACAACACTGAAAAGCACAGCGCCATAGCGCATTTCGCAGTTCAGAGAAGGGCAAATGAACCAAGGGAGGAAAGGAAGCCTAAGAACCATGATCAAAACCTGGCTACTGCATACGGGGAATAACAAAGGGAAGGTAAGGAGGTTAACAGAAAAGAGCCGAGCCCTTCATCAGAACCCCAAGGGCACACGTGAATTGTTTCAGCTGAACGGGAAGGAAATCTTTCAGCAGAGCCTGACGAACAGTAAACTGCTGTCCGTAGCACGGGCCCAGGAGGCTCCTCTTTGGCCTAAGCACGCTCAGGCCATGCTGCACCACAGATTCCAGCCACAGCTCAAGAACCCTCTCACACCCTTCATCCTTTAGGCTGGACGGATGAAAGGGCAGTTGCTGGAATAGGACTCCTGCCTGCCAGAGTCCAACAGCCCGGCAGGGAGAGCACCGGAGCTCAAAGAGCAGACTGGGATTTGGGCTACGCTGCTGCACAGCAGCCAGAGCAGCAGGAGACCCAAAGGCTCACAACTAGTGTTGGAGAAAGAACACCAGATACCTGTCACAAGCAACAGCACGCTCTTGTTTGGTGCTTGCAACCAAGTAACAGCAAGGGAAAGAGGCTGCCAAACCGGCACATTTCTTCGGTTAACATGAGTTTAAAGACATAAGAATGAGCCTCATTAACTAGGGAACTTTCACAAAGGAATGGCCAGGGCCTGGCTAGAGTTTTGTGGGATTTTTATTTTTTTTTTTTATTATTTTTGTGGGGTTTTTTTTTATACAGGCTAGCGTTGTACCCTTTGCTAAAGCTGCTGATTCTGCCACAAACTAGAACAGAAATTTCTCAGAAATTAAGTCGGCTCCCCTCCTTGTTAATTCACTGTCTGCCTCCCAACTGAACATCGGTGTAGATTTGTTTGCAGAAAACATTCCCTGTACAAAGTCTGACGCACAGCTACACTGGTTCTGACTGAGGAATGAAGAAGCCGAGAGTCCATTGAACATTGGATTTTCCCTGTACAACGTGGCCTGATTTGGAGTTTGGTCCACCGAGGACAGTGAGTTAACCGTAGAGATCATCATCATTGTCTTCACTGTACACGTTGCCCCCGCTGCCACCTCCTGCACCTTGGCTCGGACCAGCGCCTCCCTGGTTACCTGACGGGAACCTGCATGCAACGTTGCAGAAGGGGAGAGAAGAGATGCTGTTCAAAAGCCTCCTCCCAGCTCAGTACAATCTCCTCCCTCCACACCACCACCCAGGTGCCAAGTAGGACAGAGAGGTGAAACGGGAAGAAGCCTTACAACAGGTCATACAAAAGGCTTGTATCGCTGCCAGCTGTTGCTTGCATTAAAAAGAAAAAGGCTCTTCAATGTAGACGGCCCTCAAGAGCACTAACAGAGCAGCTACAACCGGCCTGTAGTACAGCCGATACCGGCCCTGTACTCAGTTAGCTGCTGTATGTACTGGGGAGAATGGGAAAAATTGGTGGAAGAGGGGATTGTTACTCAGTATGCAGCTGAGAAGCTGCCCTTGGGGCTGAGTCATACTGCCCTCTCGCCCTCCCTCCTGGTTACCTGAAGCTGCCAAAGCCACGGCTCTGCTGTAGAGTCTGTGCAAACATCTCGTATTTCCTGATGTCATTGTCACTGACAGAGCGGCGAGCAAAGCGCATGGCCTCCTCAAAGTGATCCCTGCGTATCTCAGGAACCGGGTCGTCCTCCTCCACTTCCTGCATGGGATAGAGAGGCCAGGTGAGCTGTGTGCCCAAGTTCTGCAGCCAGACACCTGCCCCCAGCCTCCCTCTAGGCCAGGATGCTCTGATACCAGCCAAGGCAGGGACTAGGGAGGGACACTGCAGTAGACAGTGAGTCACAGCTGCAGCAGGGGCCTTCTGAGTAATGCCAACAATGAGACACGCTAGCAGGGCCTCACCCTCCCACAAGAGGAGAACAAAGTGCTCCAGCTCAGCGCTCTGTGCTGAGAGCCTACTCGTCCCCATCTGAGGATTACAGGCAGGAACTCATCATGCCTCACCCACGGGCAGAGGTGGGCTGCCTATCTCTCATGAGCAGGGAAAGCTCAGAGGTGCCTCACTCACCATGGCAGAAGGGTTGGTCTGCCTCTCACGTTCTCGCCTGATCTCGCTCTCGATGGACTCACGGATGGCCAGTTTGCAGGCACGCTGGCAAATTTCTGTCAGGTCAGCTCCCGAAAAACCATTGGTCATCTTAGCTAGGAAATCCAGGTCGACATCCTAGGAAAAAACATGGGAGGCCTGTCCTTTGTGCCTTACACTCTCAAGGGACAAAGAGATCTCCATGGTACCAAGGTACCACCTTAACCCTGACCAATTTTAAGAGATGAGCTATGAAGGCTCTCGTTTCTGGGAAAGGTTAGATCCACACAACGGCAGGCCACACTCTTCACACGATCAAGAGGAGCCTGCTAGGCAGCTACAAATTCCCCTGCACTGTTCATCCTCAAGGAGAAGCAGGCGGACTTCTGGTTTTAGGGTACTACCCACTCAGATATCAGCACGAGGGGTCAAACGAAACAGCGTCAGGCTCTAACACACCAGTAATGCCTTGGAGTCACTAGCTCAGGAGGTAACAAGCAGAGAGCACTACCTGCAGGTGCATTTCACATCACCAGCAAGAGACCCTTCTGCCACATAAAGCAGCAACATCACTTCAGAGGGAAGCACAGAGCACAGGCATGTAGGAGAAGGGGCACAAAGAGACAGGACCAACCACCTTCCTCCTTCCCTCCAACTGATGGAGTAGCACCATAACCTCCTTTCAAGCTTTTCTTCCTGATAGGGCCTAAAAAGGTAAGCTTGTCATAAAACAGCCTGAGCACTTGCTTGACACCTGCTCTTCTCTGATTAACGACACTGTCGGTTGCATTATTGCCTGCTCCCCCGGGAAAGGGGCATAGCTCTTGCCTGTGATAAAATTCAGCACCAATTTACTGTGATGACTCCTCTTCAACTTCCATTTTCCTTCCCGGTTTTCAACACCCACTTTTCTTTTGAAGTACAAGAATCTTTTCCATCTTCCCTAACACACTGGTGGCAGGCTTTCCTGTTCCTGCACCATGTGATTAAGACTTGCTGTGCTACTTTGTGTACACACACAGTAACTGTGTGTCACTGATACCTGGTTTCATTGATATCTAGATGCAAAGCTCAAGCCTCCCTCCCATCTCTTCATTTCTGTCATTCAGGCACTGAAGGTTTCCCAGCTCGGTACTGCATGGATTAGTCACGAGCCCTCTGCTCTGTCTGAGGCTTGTGAGAAGCATTTGAAGCATGCACCAAACCCAAGTCAACCACAGTCAGGGCACAGATCCTACCTTGGCAACTGGTGATTTCCTCAGGTTGGCTTTAAGAATAGCCACCCGGGACTTCTCGTCAGGCAGGGGGATGTAGATGAGTTGATCCAGACGGCCAGGGCGCAAGATAGCTGGGTCAATGATGTCTGGCCTGTTGGTGGCACCAATGATGAAGACGTTCTTCTTGGTGGACATACCGTCCATCTCTGTCAGAATCTGGTTAATGACACGGTCTGCAGCACCACCACCATCTCCGATATTCCCACCTCGAGCCTTTGCAATGGAGTCCAGCTCATCAAAGAAGAGCACACAAGGGGCTGCTTGGCGGGCCTACAAAAAGCAAACAGGTACGGTTCCCGCATGTTAAGTACCACCAGACAGGAAGTACACGGATTTCCCACTAAGCCTACCCTAAAATTACAGTCGCTCAAAGGAGCGCTAGAGCACTGCTGCCTTAAGGACAGCTTGGAGAAAGCTGCTCTGGAATAGCCTCCTGCCGCACAAACCCATTAAACTCTCATGAACAATAAGCTGCATTTCCCCAAAGCTGGGAGCATGGTGAACCAAGCAGAAAGGTGGTAACTCCAATGCCTACAGGGAGAGCTGAAGCCATTTTGCCTGGACCAGAGCTGTCCCCGCAAGATCTAGGGTTCTCAGATGGCTATTTAGGCACTAAAGTATCAGTAATCAAGACAGACACATCAAATGGAAGGCGGGATCCAGGCGCTGCCTTCAGCTCCCTAATGGGTGGTTATGGGGAAGAGGTAGCCAGATTCTTCTTCGAGGTGTGCCGCGAAAGGACGAGATGTAACAGGCACAAATTGCTGCAAGGGAAATTCCAATTAGAAACATGGAAAAAAAAAAAAATATTCTTCATAATGAGAAATCTCAAATACCGGTACACAGGCCAAAAGAAGTGAAGGATTCTCCATCCTTAGCAGATGTTCAGAACTAAACTACACAATGCCCTGAAAAATCTGATCTAACTTCCGAGTTATCCCTGCTCTGAGCAAACAGTTGGACTAGATGGTGTCTGAAGTTCCCTTCCAAACGAATTATTCTCTCTCAATCTCCTTCTAACTTTGGTCTTACAGCATCTTCCCTGGTCTTAAGAATGAGGATTCCCAAGCTGATCCCTGCAGATACCTCCTGGAAAAGGAGGTAACACTACCTAGAGGGAACTGGGCAGTAGGAGTGAACTCCTTCCTAAGCCGTGTTTATTGCAGTACAAGAACCTGTAGGACGTTTTGAAGGTCTGCAAAAGGTGATGGCTAATGAGGTTTCAAAATAAGTTTTCAGGGATTTGAAGGATATCTGCACCATCCTAAGCCTCGCTGCATTGCTAAGGCACTTAAACGTTTATTGTCCAACAACAACAATGCAAAGGGTAGCAGAAGAAAGCCATTTAAAGAGTTATGTTGCCAAAAAGGATTAGTTTCTTAACATCAGAAAAGCAGCAGGCAGTCACAGACTAAGTGGGGAAACACCAGACACAACAAACAAGCGCTGGGCCAGTAAGCTACGCTCAGTAGAGAATAACGTTCTGGGGTATCTGAGCGCAAACACAGCACAGGGAGCAGAAGGAACGCTTACCTTGTCAAAAATCTCGCGCACGTTGGCTTCAGACTCGCCAAACCACATGGTAAGCAGCTCAGGCCCCTTGATGGAAATGAAATTTGCCTGGCATTCATTGGCAATGGCTTTGGCCAGCAGCGTCTTACCACAACCAGGTGGCCCATAGAACAGAACCCCTTTGGATGGAGTCATGCCAAATTTGAGGAACTTGTCTGGGTGCTCCACGGGATACTGAAAGAAAGAAAAATCTGGAAATGAGCCAAAACAGACCTGTACCTTCCTCCTACCAGGACAGATACCCGAGATTTCTGGTGGTTTAAATAAAAGCTTCTGCCTCTAGGTGCTACTGGAGCTTTCGAAAGAGTGCTGGTTTGAAAAGCACCACAGCTAAACCGCAGAGCCGCCTTAAGCGTCCCATTTACCACCCCTAAGACAGAGTATTGTTTCAGGTATTTTTCCAGCACGCCTAACCCATGCTGTGCGCCTTCACTCCACGCTATAGAAGCGAAAGGGAACAACTCATTATCTAATCTATTCAGTTCTGCCCTCCAGAGACAGCCAAGGCGTCTTTTAGGTGGGCATGTATCCCCAGCAACAAGGTCAGAACTACGTGATAATTTTAACGCCAGGAAATTAGACTGAATAAGAAGGAAAAGAGATTTTTATTCATAGAGAGGGTGTTCCTACAGCATCAGTTGAAAGTAAGGGCACACCAAAACCAAACTACCCCAATGCTGGCACTAGAAACTTTACACAAGCCATTCTTGACAGTATGTCCCAGCCTCTCCCTTCATGGAAGGCTTCACAAACACTTCTCACCCATCCCTATGTAATACTGATGGAAAGCCCTTCAGAGGTATACTGTACGAGTACCTGCATTCACTTTCCAGCACATAAACGACCACTTAACAGAAATCCCAGCAGTGTTCTCACACATAAAAGAAGCAGATGCACTGCTGTGGCTGTTTCTGCATGTAGCAGAAAGTCCGTGAAAGAAGTCAATGTAGATTCAACTGGCAAAAGTCAGCTGTTGCTTTCCAGCACCCTCCCCTCGCTATGTTCGCTGAGAGGAAACGGTATGGTATTTTCAGTCCACTGCAAGCAAATACCGAAGCTCTGCATTTACCCTATTCCCAGCCCAAATAGGAATCTGAAAAGGTCCTGTTTTTTATTACTACTACTAAAGCTAACAGGGCAAGGATATGTCAGAAGCCCTTACCTGCACAAGCTCCTGGAGTTCTCTCTTTACATCTTCTAGACCACCGATATCTTCCCAGGTAACTTGTGGCACCTCCACCACAGTCTCCCGAAGAGCGGAAGGATTGCTCTGGCTTAGAGCCCACTACCATTAGAAGAGAAGGCATTATACGAATTCTAACATGCTATGTCCACAATTTCCAGATACACAACTAGGCATTGCACCTAAAAGAAAGAAGGGCACTCCTTCATTACCCTAAAGTCATCCATGGTCACAGCCAGAGAGTTCATCACTTCAGCGTCGATGGTTTCATCTTCTAAGTCTATGAGATCCATCTTCTTTCTGATAGCCTGAAGAGCAGCTTCTGAGCAAAGAGCAGCCAAGTCAGCACCAACATGGCCATGGGTCTCATTTGCCACCTGAAAGCAGAGCATCAGCTATGACTCACAGGGATACAAGCAAGCACTCGGCAAGGGCTATATGTGCTCTGGTCACTCACTCAGAGGTGCAACAAACTCCAGGACAGGACCGGACCGGACCACCAGTGCTCTGCTCTGAATTGAAGACAAGTGCTATCACCCATTTACCAGGCAGAGACACTGCTGTTCTGCCTGAGATCAAAGCTACAGGTGGAATTCAGATAGAGTTCCGAAAGACAACCCGGAGGACTGAAGAATTTCATTCAGAACAGAGATGACGGGAACCATCCCGTTTACGTGTGCTCCAGTCTCACCATAACGTGCACCTGTATAGCCTGTTTCAGGCTTGCTTTTTATTTTTTATATATATATTTTTTTTTAAAGAATGCAAGCAAACAAACCCAGGAAGACTGTGTCAAGGCACTTCCAGACTGGACAGATGTTTAACTCGGTCATGTCACTATAACTAGCGCGCGAGGACTTTTAGTCACTTGTAAACTGGTTAAGGGAAGCCCAGAGATCACATATTCACCTAGTAGCAGTTCATTTAGGAGGGCATGAAACATTTTCACGATCAAACCATAACAACTCTTCCCTGCAAAACCCAGCATTAGGAGCGTCTGTCTGCACAGACAAGCTTCCCAATAGCACGCTACTCACCTGTTCCAGATCCACATCATCAGCCAGTTTCATATTTTTTGTGTGGATCTGCAAGATCTCCAGGCGCCCAGTGGCATCTGGGATACCAATATCTACCTCTCTGTCAAAACGACCTGGGGAGTACAAAGCACACGTTAAGCTGCTGACTCTGAACTAAAGGGGCTGCAGTTGCTGCCTTCCTCTGACTGAAGACGACGACAAGCCACAGACACGTACAATTCCAGAAAACGACAGAGCTGTGAGTTTCTCTGCTTCTCTGATACATGCTAAGTCAGATCAGAGCAGGAAGAAAGGATTTAGCCATTTAGGGAAAGCGAGACTACCGTTTTAACTAGAGTTCAAGATTACAGAACACAGAGGTACTGGTTCAGTAATTTTTTTCCCAAGTCTCACTTCTAGGAAAATTAGCTTCCTGTAACCAACATACCATGAGACACTTTTGTTCATTTCCACCCTTTTATCCTCAGCACAACACGTGTCTGCAAATACTGAGAGACAGATTTTTCAGAACTTGATCACAGCAGTACTAGAGCGGTGAAAACCATAAACGGCCCCAGTAATTGGGGGAAGGGAAGGAAACCTATGTGCTACTGCAATATTTCCTAAGGTACGTACACCTATCACTTGCCTCTCATCATAGCTGTGTGTTCAAATGGCTAGTTACACATTTAAGAGGCTACTCTCTTCTGCAAGCTTGGCTGGTTTGCTATTTTAGTCTTTACATACTGCCCAGACATTCACTCTCTCTGTGAAGTTTTGAAAACCTGGATCTCAGAAATTACTGTACTTCTCAGCAATAAAACTATGAGAAGTTGGACAATTCAGAGCCTAGTGCAACTTGAGACACAAACACCCTTTAAGTAGCCATTTACTCCTCAGTGTGTCTTGAAACAGCCTCACCTAACGGAGGCTAGCACATCATTCGATCTCAAAGTGTTTTACTATTTCTACAAGTACTAACCTAATAAAGCACAGAAAACGATACCAAAAGCAAGCCAGTAGTTTATGAAACATACAGAAATTGCTTAACGTTAATTTCTGCTCATTCTTTTCAAGGTCCCCCAAACATAACCTGTAAGAAAGTATCAGACACACGGAAAAGAGATGGCAATCCTGGTTACCAAATCGCCTGAGTGCTGGGTCAATGCTGTTAGGTCTGTTGGTAGCTGCCATAACAATTACGTGTGCTCTCTGTTTCAGTCCATCCATAAGAGTCAACAGCTGAGACACTATGCGACGTTCCACCTCTCCATGTGTCTACGGAGAAAGAAAGCAACAGTAAGACTCACAGCTCTACAACACGGCACAACAGCTAGTAGTGCACCGCAACAGATGGATATTATATCCACAAGCTACTACGAAACCTCCTAAACTGTATCACTCCAGGTGTTCAATCTTCTCAAGTCTGACTGAACTGTTCGGGTAAAGCAGCATTTAACTTATGTTCTAACGCTGAGGTTCACGTCAGCCGCTACCAAAAAGGATCTGAAGACCCAGCGCTTTCTTTACCTTCTCTCTCTTTGGAGCAATGGCATCCAGTTCATCAATGAAGATGATGGCAGGAGCGTTCTTTTCTGCTTCTTCAAAGGCTTTCCTCAGGTTGCTCTCAGATTCACCAGCCAACTTACTCATGATCTCAGGACCTGCAAAATACACCAGGAATTCAGCACGCTGCCGAATTTTTTTTTTTTTAGTACAAAGATCACATGGGAGTGTCTATATCTTAAGCCAAAGCAAACACTAACAACCAAATTCTCACTAAATTTGCATCTGTACAGGTAAGGACAGCATGCAGCACTACTCTCTACCATTATTCTGGTGTTTTCAGTTTATTCTATCAGAACGCAGCGCTAGTCAGTGAGCTACCTTTAGCTGCCTCTTTCCTTACCCTATTGCACACTTGGTGAGCTTCTCTGCAATGTGCCACCACACACTGTTAATGCCAGTCCTAGCTTTTAAGAGAAGCAACCAAATTACACGGTGACGAATTATTGGGGTAGGGAAGGAAAAAACTGCAAGACACTGAAGGAAGGAAAAAACTGCAAGACACTGAAGCTATTTTTAGCTTGCGCTACACGGGTATATATTCCCCCTTGTAAGAGCCCATAAGCGAGAGCATTTCCGAAAAAAACTTCTCAAAAAGAGTAACAAAAGGGATCATCTACAAATACATCAAACCTAGAAAGGAGGGCAGCAGTCCCCCGAGATCTCCTATAAGGGCTGAACACAAA
The DNA here is from genome assembly GCF_040807025.1 of Struthio camelus. Taxonomy (NCBI): domain Eukaryota; kingdom Metazoa; phylum Chordata; class Aves; order Struthioniformes; family Struthionidae; genus Struthio; species Struthio camelus. Next base: position 58,407,421 of record NC_090981.1, on the reverse strand, counting down.
TACAGACTTACAGATTTATTCTGTTTAGCTTTTTCCATCATGATGATGGGAGTGGTAACGAGGAAAAAGTGCTCTTCTAAAAGATCCAAGAAAAAGTTATCTGATCCTCAGGAGAATACAGCTGGCTGAAGTCAGCTAGCTGCAGAGCCACTGGTGCAGACAGGTCCTGAGAGCATTACATTAAAAGTAACTCACGGATTCACACCAGTCCTATCCTACAACGTTATCTGCTAGTCCCAAACCTGGAGCTGCAGGCAAAGAACGTATCACTGACACCACTACTTTTCTTATACAACAAAGCACAAGTCTCTAAAGAAAAGGCTGGCGCATTAGCATACAGAGGTCCCTTTTGCACACTTCGGAAGTATATTACAAGGGCGATATATGCTTAAGAACAGCCCACTTGCATCCTGCATCTTGAGACCACCCCTACGCTGTGCTATGTCCTCCTTTGCTTTCACCCTAACAGGTCTATGTAATTGAAATTAGAAGTCTATGCAACGGAAGTTAGAAAGAAAGCTGCAGTCATGAAGCACAAACTCGGTCATTCCAACACGGCCTATGAAATGGGACAGAAAAGCAGTGAGGAAAATTCAGAATCTGGTCTTTACCGGCCAAAAAAAGAGCATCTCTCTTATTTGCTAAAGGGGGAGAGTGATCAAGTACGAGGTTCTGCCACTTGCAACTAGCCCCAAGGCACCCATTACAGCTTTGAGGGAAGTTCCTCCCAATTAACGCTATGGGAAGCGGAATAGGTCTTGTGCTTTGCTTGAGGGAAAGAAAATCCAGTGCAAACTACCTTCTTTTTTAAATGAATTTTTTAAACATGCCGGCAGTGATAGAAGAGTGTTCTGCACCCATATACAAAGAATAATCTCAGCACTTCAGTCCTAACTCTGCCCCCACCAACGTAAACAGAGTCCAGGCCCCTGCATTCTAAAGCCATCTTCCCACCATTTTGCTACAAAACCGTTAAGCTTAAGGAAAGTGCTGCTACAGGCACTTCCACAAGAACGGCCTCTAAGTGTCTCCAGAGCCACATATCAAAGAGGTAAGGACAGATCTCAGGGAGATAACATGACTCTAAAAGCCTTATCAATACCATTCGTTACCATGAGCTGGATGAATAAGCCCAAAGTAGACTTGGGATCAAAGCAGCCACAGAACTCACCGTTGATCAGGAAGAAGAAAGCCCCAGTTTCATTGGCAACCGCTCGGGCAATCAGTGTTTTACCAGTGCCAGGAGGACCATACAGCAGAATTCCACGGGGCGGCTGCAGACAAAGCCAAAGGATTTAGGTGGTGAGTTAATTTCTGAGTGCCTAAGTAGCTTCACAGTGAAACAGAGTGTTTGATAAAGCAAATCCAAAATTCTGATGCAAGCTCATGCAACAGCTGCCATCCTACCATTACTATCAACATCCTTACTAGTTTACACGACACAGAAACAAGAACTTTGCCAACAGCTGACAGTGCTGATTCAAGGCAACACTCCGCTTCATAAGTTTCTAGTACTTCGTTCTGTGTCTAAAACGCCTAAGGCGATACCTTCTTAATATCAGCGAGAGGAAAAAACAACACAAAGAAAACCAGGTTATTCATTACGTTATTTATTCCTGTCCTCCCCAATACCTCATAATCCTCCTATATCAAGAGTTTTCAGCAAAGGCAAGACGACTCATTCACACGGCGCACCCAGGATACCTTACCTTCACCCCTATTGCCTTGAAGAGGGCAGGGTGTCGGAGTGGAAGTTCCACCATCTCTTTGATTTGGGCCAGCTGCTTCCGGCAGCCACCAATGTCATCATAGCCCACTTCATTCAATGATTCTTCCTCATCCTACCAGGAAGGAAATATATTAAACATTTGAGGGAAACAACAACAGTTCAATCCCTCCCAGCATACAGAACCCAGGAATTTCTAGAGAGTAGCGCAGAATCCCAAAGTGCTGGCTTATAAAGGGAACAAGCCACAAGTTTTGCTTGCTGCCATTTCTTTGTTACTCGGGGTTTCCCAATTTCAAGTCTTCCTGTGGTATTCAGCAACTCTTAGGTCTGTCTTCTCAGACATACAACGGGGATCACCTGCATGCACCTAGCCCCCAAGGCTTTTACAAGAACGAATGCAGCCCACCCTCCTGAACGATGGTCTCTGCCGACAGGTTCGTTCCCTAGAGATACTAGTCCAAAAAAAAGGTGTGCGATCCTCTACCATTGCTAACAAAGATAAAAATGGACCATGAAGCCCAGTATAAAACATCAACTATGGTTTAAGGGATAAATATATTTCAGTCTAACGACTCAAATTATCTTAGGTACCATACAGTTCTCATACGTAGTGTTTTCTTCAGGAATTGACTTGAATACTGTAGCTAAGATTAAGACCCATACATGCAGATAAGACCAACTGTAACTAACGCTTCTAATGTAGCTCTACAGCACCCATTTGTTTCATGGCCATGTAAATCTCTACTGCCCTTCATCATCTGCAACATTAGGCCACACTAAAAATCACCTAAGCTGGAGGGACCTCAAGGGGGGCTCAGTCCAACCCCTACAAACCTGAGACAGCCCGGCCTCATCAAGGCTGAAGGTTTCCAAACGTGGACGTTCCTGCTCTCTCCAGGCCCTGCTCCAGGATTTGACTACCCTTACGCAGAAATATTTTTCCCTTATATCTAATGGGAATTTCCTTTGGTCCCATTGCTTTCGTTCTGTCCCTGGGCACCTCCAAGAAGATCCCGGTCGCAGCTTCTCTGCACCTTCCCATCAGGCATTTGCCAACAGCAGTAAGACCCCCCCTTCACCTTCCCTTCTCCAGGCTGCACAACCCCATTGCTCCCAGCCTCTCCTCGTCCACCCAGCCTCCAGCCCCTTGTCATCTCAGTGACCTCAGCTGAACTCACCCCCATCTGTGTCTGCATTGTCCCGGGGAGCTCCAGCTGGACTCATCCAGGACCCAGACGCAGTCTCATAAGCGTCAAGTAGATGTGAATTCTTCAGAAGGCAGCTAGCTAAGAACTGCCACTCACCCCAATACAAGTAGTTAAAAGGCACTTCCTTTGTGAAGCATACAACCAACTTAGCTCTCATCTCTGAGGTTTCCTACTCTGAGGAGTAAGGTGGCCAAGACCTGACAGACAGGCCGCTCAGGCTACCTTAAAACTTGGGATGCTCAAAGCTAGATACTTTATGAGACTGGAAAAAATTCAGTCTCTCAAAGATCTCAAGCTTCTCATTGAAAAAGTACTAATTGCTTTCTTTTCTGAAGGAATGAAATTTAGCAACAAATTTAGCTCCTTCCTACTATGGCTCAAGAGAACTTCTGAATTAAAAGATGCATCCAAGCCCAGTATCAGATATCTCAAAGTAGATGCCAAACCTGCTGTGGCCCAAGCACGGCATCACCTCAGAAAATCTAAGCATTAATATTATCTCAGCATCTGAGGAAGGACACAGGAAGCACACTTTTCTAACTTCAGCAGCTTGTATCCCAATACTGAAATTTTCTAACCACTGCAGTCAATAAACAAAATGCCAAACCAGGAACTGCAAACAGTGCTCTTCAGGACTATCACAGAAACAGGTTTTGTTAGATGAACTGGATTCAGTGGAGAGCGGCACGCCAAGATTCTGCTCACCTCCCGTTTGATGGGCTCTCCTTCACAATGGATCACCGTGTCTGGAGCCACTATGCAGTAAGGACTCGGATCTGTCTCCACCACTTTGAACTCCACTGCACGCATCCCTCCACGCACCAAGAAGATGTCACCTGTAAAAATCTCACATTTCAGCAGCCTGCTGCAACTGACATTTGCAAAATATCAACCCTTGTACTATCAGCAGTCTCAAAGGACGAAGCAGGTTACACAAGCACATGCTACTAGTGTTTTACCACTAGTCTGTGCTTTAAATTCAAGAGCTGCGTGCACCATGACTACCAGAGCATCGTTTGGCTCTGCAATGGTTGAAGTTCTCAAATTTCATCCAGAACAAAACAATCGGCAAACAGGAGAAAAGAATTCTCTGTCCTGATACCAAACGCTGTCGAAGGCCAGTTATCAAATTGAAAACGAATGGAAAATACACTTAACTGTTTTGCAACTTGTTTTCCTTTTTTTTTTTAAAAGGAAAAAAAACTTCCTAAAAATAATTCAGATATAGTTTAAGGACAAAAATTTTCACAATTTTTTGCAATTCAAGTTTGATTCATCTACTCGGTCACAGACTGACATGGAAGCAACCCCAATGAAAGAGGCTAATTATATGGCCCAAGACTAAGGTGTTAACTGCTCTGTTTTCCCTGCCTCCTTTAATAACTGGTTTCCGATCTTGAAAAAGAGCTGCCTGCTTCCAGTGTGCAGCAGAGGGACAGTAGAACACGCAATCACAAGTGTAAGTCACAAGTGAGACTGGAGAAATCAAAACGAGACTGCAATGGTGAGTTGCCATTACCAACAAAAGGTTGTTGAAAAGTTTGCAGAAGAACAGCATACTTGACCCCAAAAATAGGAGGCTACCTCCGTAAAAATCCCAAACCATCTCACACAGATGGTGTTCTAGGCTAACAGGCAGTAACTGCTGGCTGTCTCCCCTGAGAGAAAGTCACTCTAACCACTACTTGCCTATTGCTTTTGTTACCACAGTACCAAAGAAGTGACTTCCAGGTGGCTGTTCTGGCCCGCACAAAGCCCTGCAAACAGAACTGCAGCCTTGGATGTCCTAACCTTCTGTCTACTGCACTCTGTCACTCCTGGCTATATTGGCTAAAGCAGCGTGATAACTTCAACTTCTGTTTATGCTTTATTAGGATCTATCTGTTCCAGTAGAAGTGCTACAAGCACAACTCTGCAAAGCGCAGCTGGCTTTTCTATGCACTCTCCTAGTTATTTATTAAATTGTGTTGAAGCAGTGAATTTAGTCAGGGTGCCAGCTGGTATATCTGACCAACTGACTAATACACAGGCAAACACCCAATCCCATCAAGTGATATTAACTCAGTTTAACAAGATTTTTTCCTGCATTCTACCTAAGCCTTTTATGACACTCTCCCATCCTATTTTGCAAGAACAGCCAAAGGAGGGGAAAAAAAAAAAAAAAACCAGGAGAACCATCAGGCTGCTATGCTAGCAGCAGATACCACTCTTTTTTTCTGAAGGTCAGAAAAATCAGCATCAGCAAATTCTTGTTCTACAGATACCAACCTAATGCTACGCAGAGCGCTGTGCGTGTCTCTGGAGCTTCTCTTTAATTGGCCACGGGACTAGATCACAACCACTGTCATCAGGACCTCAACAACAGGTGCTATTACCTTTCCTGATGGGTCTGTATGCTTCCAAGAAGTATGGTTTGAGGTAGACCTCAAACAGATTTCCTGTAATCCCTTCTACTGTGTCATCAATCGGCAGCACATGGATACGTTTGCCGTATTTCACATCTGGGCAGGGCTGGATGCTGCAACAGAAGAAAATTCCAGTTAGCTACATCATCCTGGTTTTGTACCTCAGCTGGGAAAGGCATGAGATAACTTGTCCCAGACCCGTACAATTACCAGCAAGGACTCTCCAAAGCCTTGGTACGACTTCCTGCTTGCCGAAGAACATCTCAGCATTGATAAAGTAATAAGCATCCCTGCAGGAGAACTAGTCTTCACACTGCACGCTTTCCATTCCTGTCAGCACTCCCCAAGATTGCTGGAGAGATTCATACTCTTCTTCCTACATCCTGCTCTTCTGCAGCCTCCCTTTCCCCACCAAGGCAAAGCTCACAACTTCACTAATGCATCTTAAATTGCTTAGGAGAGTCACCAGCTACCTTTTATTTCTACAAGAAGCAATTGTTGAACCGATCGTAAGGGAAAGGGAGCTAGGAGAAATTCTTTTTTTCTTCAGTTCTCTCGTCTATAATAGACCTCCTGTTGCTCATAACCCTGCTTATGAGCAAAGGCTTTCAGTACCAATCATTGGTAATTAGCTTGCAGCCAGATAGCTGTCAACCTCACTTTGCAGAGGCTGACATTCCAGTTAAAGTCCTAAGGACCCTTCCCCCTTTTCTACTAAAAGCCACTTCAGTTATTATTTTACAGTGTAGGCCAACAGATTACTGTAGCAATAGCTCAGAGTAACAAACTGCTGCAGGGAGGCAGAAAGTTCCAATCAGCTTTGCCAGATAAAAGCGCCTACACAGAACTGCAACTAAGTGTGCTACTTTTCATACATTACTTTGTTAGACACGCTTAATAGAGCCTTTTACCACACGCTCCCCAGAGAAGATACAGTAGAAGAGTACAGGAAAAGACACGCTGCCCCAGAAGGAAAACAGCTCAGAGACCACAAGCAGAAAGTGATTAAAGCATGAACCTGTATTTCGGCAGAGGCCAAGCCATGGAGATAAGCAGAGTAAGTAATTAAATATCAGCAAGAAAACCAAGGAGGTGTGGAACATATCTGACCCTTGTAACAGTTAAGAAAATTGGTAACACATCTGGAAGGCTCAGAACCACTACAGACAGTCCCAGCAGAGAAGGGTAACAGGAGATGAATTGTCACACTAGAAATGACCCCAATGGTAACCGGTTCACACCAGTTTGAAGTAAAAATGCACCTTTATTTTAAACAGACAAATATAGCCAGCCTGGCTCAAAGCACCGTTCTCTTCCACCTGTAATAGTGTTTAGAACTGGCCTCTTCTAGTGGTAGAGAGCGGTGGAACAGCCTCATTCCTCTGCTCTTAGAAAGTTCACATGAAATGAATTTCGCATTTAAGAGATTATCCCTGGTCTCACCCTAGGGAGTCTAGTGCTAGCAACCAGGCTCCAATGTTCCCAAAAGAGGTAGGAGATTCCAGATCAGGAAGATGCTCAGAAGGAAGAGCCTTCTGCCCTACCACACTTAAGTCTGCAAATCAGAATTTCAGCGTTTAAGAAACGCTCACGAGTCCATCCCTGTTTCATCACAGAACGTAATCTGTCTCCCATAAGTCAATGGGAATGCTCTCCACGATGTGTGTTTCAGTGCTTCCCCGCTACTTTCTGCAAGTGTTGGGCAACAAAATTCCTGCAATGCTTTTGCAAGCATTACTAATTTTAAATTATTTTTATACCAAAAATTGGAATACACAGATTCTATGGGGATTTTTTTTATCTTGCTATTTGACGGCTCCCTGCTTTTGTCAATCATTTCTAGCAAGTTTTAACTTCTGCTTGTCACAGTGCAGTTCAGTGCTTGAACTAATGGTATTAATAAGACCCATTATAACATTGCTTAATGCTTTTCACATGTTTTCTGTTTTTAGCAGACAAGAAAACTGCGTGAATTCATCTGACAACGTAAATTTGGGATGAAGAATGTGCCAATGGTGAGGTAATTACTCGATTTAGTGACAGGACCTGGGCTTCTGAAAGTGCTGAGGAGACTTGAGGAATGTTAGTATAGTTTTTTAGTATTAATCTACATGTATATACAGCCAGAAACACATGCACAAGTAAACGGAATCGAAAACCTTGATGTAAGACATGCACTTGAAAACATTCCCACGATCTCCTCCAGAAGACACAGGAGTACTTCCTGCAGACCCTGCCTCTGTTACTGACTAAATCAATTCAGAGCCCACGCGCAAATTCTTTAGGCAACCCAGGGATATGCAACAGTCAGCAAACTAGTCTTTACCTGATCACATCACCCAGGCGCACTCTCAGGTTGTTGCGAACAACCCTATTCATGCGAATCTTCTCATCTGAACAGGTATCATCTGACAAGACAATGCAGACCGCTTCTCTCCTCTTCTTTCCTTTCAGCAGGACAGTGTCTCCTCTGAACAGCTGCAATTCGTCCATTTTTGCCTGTAAACAATAACATTAGCACAAGCTTTTGACAAAGCAAAAATTTAAGTATTTGAAGGAGAGCTATTTGACTTTGGAGAATTACATCTTGAAAGTGATATACTAAATCCACAAAGACAGAGGATTCTACTACACTGGACAGGAGCGAGTCCTGAAGCCAGAATAAAGTCTCAAGCTTGACTGAACATGAAAAGTTCATAATCAAAGCATATTTTAACCATGAAAGAGCGCTAGAAAACAAGATGATCCATCTCCCTCACTTGTAACTACTGCAGCTTCTTATACAAACACTTCGATTGCTGCAGCTTATGTTCCAAGGTAACACACAGCAGCAGCTTGCAGGCTCGCCACATTTAATGTTTTGCTTCTGTAGATGACGCACCTGGGACAGCGACACAACACTGTTGTCTTCATTGATGGCTTCATCAACAATTAACCGATTGGGCCTGTTCTTCTGCTTCAGAATGGCAGTCGATAAGTCATCTGCTTTAGAACTGGAGAAGAAAACAGAACTTAGGAGTCCTAGCAATACCGGAGTCCTGGCAGTACCACTCGTCCCTTTCCAGCCACCCCCTGTTTTGGTCTCCATTTCTTTGTTATCTGGTCTTTTGGAAACTATAACCGTTCATAAGACAAAGGAGAATAGTCTTCCTAGGCAATAGTTTCAGGAGTTCAAAAGGTAATGTTTTCTGTGAGGAAACACTAGCTACTTTACTAGCCTCAGATGGAAATAGCCATGAACCTGTCCTTGAAAAGTAGTAGTCAGTGAGATGTCGCTGACTGCAAGATGTTTTGCCTAAAAGAATTAGTCAGACTCATCTGAAATCACACGTAACCACGGCCGCTAAAACTGCGGCAAGACTTTAAGTCTATTTGGTGCCAAATCCCAGATAAATAGGGGAATTAAAGCACAATGCTGCAGCTCCCCAGACAGGAGGAGTTGTAAGAGTTTAGTCTGTCGAGGCCTATTAGTTAAACCTAGTAAGCCAGTAAAAATAGTCATGTCCTCATGAAAAAATGAGATTTTGGGTTTTGGATATTTCTGTAAAACCTTCGCAGAAGTTACTGCAGCTCTAGCCCAGTACACCACAGCAGCTAATTCATTTACCTTAACCAAATGGAGCAAACCAAAGGGCAAGAAAATGAAAGAAAGGTAATTAAGTTGTTTCCTTCAAAACCTAATACACCAAATAAGTTATTTTATAAAAGAACTAAGATTTTGAATTCATTGATTCCTGGGGAGCTCTTCAAAGTTGTACACTAGCCACCTGCAAGAGCACCAGAAAACTGCTACTTCCCTTGTCGGATATCTAACTGCTGTCTCAAAGCAGTCCAGATGTGCCAAAGCCTAAGGTCATAACAAAATATCATGCAGAGTATGGCTTGATTTTGACCAAAAAAAAAAAAAAAAGAAGAAGAAAGAAAAAAAGAAATTTTCCTTTGTCCTAAGTACGTGAAAGCATTAGCAAAAAGCGAAGAGTACAAAGCTTTGTGGACAATCATGCTGGCTGTACACTTTGGCTTCATGTAGCTCTTTTAAGGACACAATAACTGAGAGAGATCAAACCTTGAGAAGAAGTAGAAGAGCAAGCAGCTACTCAGTATGAACGCAGCCTGTGGCAGCGATGCTTCTCTCGTGTTCACTGTGTCTTTAAAATTACATCGTTTCAGCAAGCAGAGAAGGATGACATACCTACAACGGGATGTTACCTGAAGTCCCCATGACACCCTCAAGGCTGAGCTCTTGCCAAGAGAGACTCTGTGATACCGGCTCCTTTCTTTGACACTTAAAAGAAAAAGGGGAACAATAACAAGCAGGCATTTAAGGATAGCCAGCTTGCCTCAAAACCTTTTGGAAACCTCAGGCAAGGGCTAGTAACAGGTAACGTTGCAACTGACAGGCAACATTATTTTAAGGGAACAGAAGAACCAGTTGCTGAACCTAACTTTACAGACCTGCCCTTCCCTTTTCCCTCTCTTCTTTAAAATAGGGTGCAACAGGTAACAAATTAACGTCCCTCCACTTCAATGGCTATGTGAAACTTAACGACAATTATCCATGCACATTCTTAAACCCCAAAAGACACTAGAAAGGCAACTGGATACACCTAGAAAGGAGCTTATGAATCCCATCTTGAATATAAAGCACAGCATTTGTAGAGTATCGAAAGGTCAGGAATTACCAGGAAAAATTAACAGAGCTATAAGACATTCTAAACCAAAAAATTACCAGGCTAATGGATGTTGCAGGTGAAACGGTGGATAAAAATAACTATTTGTAAGGTCCTTGCATCAGCATTAGCTCCTGGACACTGGAAATTAAATCAGCAGCTAGATGTGAACTAAGGGACTCCAGAAAGAAACAACACTCCTATCTAGCCTACTCAAAGTCAGAATGTAAATCATCCCAGGCACATGGCTGTGGAACCGAAAGCCTTTCGATAAGAAACCTCTGCCAGACTTTGACTATACAAACTGTCACTGAGACTGACTGGCTGTGCCGCAGGATGCGGAGACTATCACCGAGCCCAAAAACTGGCCTGGGACCCAAGATAAAAATAAACAGGAGAGGAACAGGGCAGCAGGTGAAGACTTATGGATCAGAATTTTCAAAAGCAGAAGTTGTATAAAAAAAACAGAAAAAAAAGTTCAGATAGCTTTCAAAACACAGCAGTACTGAGCAGCACAGCAAGAGGTGTGTTTAGTTCCACCAAACGTGAGGGAAAACAAAGTTTTAATACTGAAGAACTGTGCATCTGCAGAGTTCCCTAAATAAGAAGGGAGGGCTAGATCGATGTTGTCAGTACAGTACTGCATTTAAAGCAATTGAAGAACTCGGATGCATTTAAGAAATGGAATAAAGGTCTCCAAGGAACAATATATAGGCATTTAAATGAACGGGGTCAACTTCAGTTATCCGATCTGACAGTTCTACAGACAAAGAAACAAAAGTGTTAAGAAATTACATGACAGCTACATAGGAACATGATGTTACTCATCCTAGAGAGGAGAATAAGGACTCTGACAGACAAGGGCTACTTAGCCTTCCAGTGGCAGTCTAAAACATTACCATCACCATTTTTCCTCATTGCATCTCTCCTGGGGGGTCCCTTGCTATAATTGAGATGACGAAGCAAAATTTGTTTGCGCATTTCAGCCACCCTCACAGAGTCTCCAATATCTATACATCAGGAGAGCCTGAATTGAAGGCATCAAACAGGAAAGCCTATGGCACGAACAGTGCTTCTCTTCTGCCAACTTTCCTGAGCATAGTGGTAAGCCTCAGCGAAGGGCCAAGACAGACAGCTAACCTAGGTTAATTTTTAAAAGCTCTCCAATGAGTTTTGATCTATTTCTACCAGAAAGAATCTGGTCCAAATCCTTTAGATCATTTCCCCTACTCAACAGCTTCGTCAATTCCCTCACACACTTTCTGTGTCCCTCCTTTCTTCCTGTCCCTCCTTTCTTCCGCTGATTCAACAAAGAGATAAACTGAACACAAAACATACTTTTAGAGTTGTTTTTGGATTAAAAGCAAATTCACAGTCTGCTTCAAACCTGGACACAGGCCATAAGCGAGGACAAACTCTCCAGCACAATTAACGGCCAAACTTACACCTAAAACCCCAGCTGTCTATAAAATTGATGAGACTATGAACTAGCTCTAAAGACCAACAACAACTGATTCCCAGTTCCCATCGTTTAGCCCCTTTCCTTTGTCAGTTAAACAATCTTATAGCCCTTTTGATTGTGGGTGAGGAGGAGGACACAGACTAAGCAGGATGACTTTAAAAAAACAAAACAAAACAAAAAAACCAACAAACTTATGTTACTTCATCATTTCTCTGTGTCAAGGTTCCTCTAGTTCAACAGATGAAGAAGTTCAGAGACTGGGGTGGACAGTATGAATGAGTGAGGACACTAAGTACTTTATGATTAGTGATTCTTCTGAACTACCAATCTCCAAAACTCCACATAAACTAGGGAATCATGCTGTTCCTGGAAGCCTGTTCTAAATATACAGCAAAAAGGTCACAGACACAGAATGATTCCAGCTTCCATAACGAAAGTGAAAACAGTCGTATCTTCTACATGCCTGTGTGACTTTTTATCAGCATCCTCATGAACGTGCTTCTGAGACTAACTTGTCAACAGTTTCTTAGTGTCCTAAATCTGAGCATCCATGTTACAAGCAGAACTACTTTTCCCAGGCAGGTATTAGAAAAAAAAAAAATCCTTAAAATATTTTTCCATTAAAGCAAATGAAAGAGGTCTCTACCCACTGGAACACCACAGGAGAATCTAACAGTGAGTTCATACCTAAGGTTGAGATGCCAAGTTCTCAAACACTATTTCAGGCAGGTATGCAGGGAAAAGTGAAATTCTCTTCAAAAACCACACTCTGCTAGCTCTTGCATTCTTACATGTTGTGCTCAAACTCACTTCAGCAAGATGGCTGCCAAAAGCATTGACCCCAAAATCGCAACTTTTTTTTTTTTTTTCCCCAATTGCAGAGTAACTTTTGTTGACACCTATGTGATGAGAAGAACTTTGTAGAGGTAGATGTTTATTTCTACAGATACTCTTCAACTCACTCAGCTTCACAATATGCCTTTTAGACTATTACTTCCAACACAAGCTCTACCAGGGACGCTAAATTCGTGGCATACCTTGCTGGAACTGATTCAAGCTGGTCTAACTTTCAAGAGTTGCAAAAGAAAAAGAAAAGGTAAACAAAGGACATGACAGGGACTGAAGGCAGGTGCCTCTGGCAAGGCCAAAAAGTCATTTCGAGTATTCTTGGACTTGGAAAATTATTTCTAGGTTCCATTTCTACTGCTCCCAAGGGCCAACGAAGCCGCCTGCGCACGTGGGATGGGAGCCGAGAGACCACTCTTACTCAACTCATCTTTGAGGAGCGTGAAAGATGATCTTCAGCCTTGGAACAGAAAGCAGTGCGAGGCAAGACACCGGAGTGAAAAATATAGCCGATTGCCTCAGCTGCCACCCAAGCCAGCCCGGCACAACATGTCTGCCTCTCCTAATGCCAAGTCACTTGCCAGCCCGAGGCCCTCGGGCCGCTCCGAGCCGGCGGGGAGGAAACCGGCGCCTGCTCCGTCCCCCCACCGGCCGCTCCGCCGGGGCCCGGGAGACAAAGCCCTCCCTCGGGCCGCCCCTGGCGGAGGCCTAGCCCCGCCGGGACAGCCCGGGCCGCGCCGGGCAGCCCCGGACCACGGTGAGGGCCCGGCCTCGCCCCCCCCCCCCGCCATGACTCGACACTTCCCGGGGAGGCCCCGGGGGGGGGGAGGGGGGAGGCGCGGCCCCGAGCTGGGCCCCGGCGCCGCGCGGGAGCCCCCTGCGGGCACGCGCCGGGCGCGGCCCATCCCCCCCCATCCCGGCGGCCCCGCCTCCGCCTCCTCGGGGCCTGCATGACACAGCGGGATCGGCAGCGGGCCCGCGCTCGGCCCGGCCCGGCGCCGCGGTGAGGGAGATCCAGGCCGGGCCCGGCGCCTGCGCGGACCAGGCCCAGGCCGCGGCCTGCCGGCGGCCGAGCGAGCCGCACTTACTCGGATCCCGAGGCCATGGCGCGGGGGGGCGGGGGGCGAGGGGGGGCGGGCGGCGGCGGCTCCTCAGGGCGGGCGGCGGCGGCGGGTCTCGGGGCAGGCTCGCGGCGGCGGCGGCTACGGGCGCTTCGCGCTGACTGAACCTCAGAGCCGACTCATCGGAAGGGAGGGCGCCGGCCAGCCTGCCAGCCTGCCTAGCAACAGCGTGCGCTGGCCAATCGGAAATTTCGCCTGGCGAGAGTCTGAGCCAATCGGGAGGCAAAAGTGTGTGTCGGGAGGAGGAATCGAGGGAGGGAGGGGAAAAAAGCGCTTCCCCTCCTCTCCCCCCTCCCCTCTTCTTTTCCCTGCCCAATCATCACTAGCCAAGCGCAAAGCCCATCAGCCAATCACAGCGCCTTCCTGCTGTGGTTATTCTACCCAGCAACACCGGGCAGGCAGCCAATGGCAAAAATCGACCAATGAGAAAATTGAGCGGGATGGCCCGCCCCCACGGTGATCCCGTCTAACATCGCCGACCGATTGGCTTATGCCCGATGAAAGGGAAACGAGCAGCGCAGCCAATCAGAAGGAAGGAGGCAGGTGATTGACAGTTCAGGAAGCACCATCCTTGTGTTGAGCGCACCGGGGCTCAGCCGGGCGCTGCAATTGCAGAGCCCAGCCCGTGGGGGTGGAGGCTGTGCGGCCACGAGGGGTGGCAGGACAGCTAGGGGCCCACATGCGTGGCGAATGTGCTCAGATCTGCCCCGCATGGAAGCCAAGCCTGGCTGTGACTGACCCGGGAGTGCCCCTGGGGTGCCCTGCCGCAGCCTGCCCTGCTGAAGAAAGCAGGGGCCTGCTCCCCAAAGCTGCCTGCGAGGGAGCTGCAGCAACGGGCCCCAAGCCATCTCTGTGCTGAAAGAAGTGGCGTCATCTGGCCACGCTGTGGCGGTGCCGGGAACTCCTTGGCTGAGCTCCTCGCAGGGGGAGTTGTGGCACCCCTCGGAGAGCGGCAATTTCTCAAAGTGCTTCAGCCACAGCAGCCTTTGTGAGCTTTTTCCTTCTCCAGAACCCCTGCCTCAGCCGAAAGGCCACGCAGCAACCACGGGGTTACTCTGTGATCGATGGGGGCCCTCCGTATGCGAAAACCTGGTTGCGGAGAGAGATGACGCTCTTGTTAACGAGGGCGACCACCGAGCGAGGTTTTCGGGGACGTGCTCTGGGTCTGCCTTTCCCCGGAGGGCAGGTCATGCCTGCGTTTCTCCTTGCCAGCCTGCGAGAGGCGACCAGAAGCAGCCCCGTACCCTTCGAGAGGCCCGGACAGAGGCGATAGTACAGCACGCAGGGGGCCGCCGCGGGCTGGGAGAAGCCGTCCTGGAAGGCCGTGGACGGACAGGAGCTCCTGGTCCATCCTGCGTCTAACGGGGCGGCGAGCGCAGCAGGCGGCACTCGGGCTGGGTCCCTGCACCATCCGCTCCGCTCACAACTCCTCTGCTGCATTGCCTTTCCCGCGGGGAGCGCGGCGCCTGCGGGCTCGCCTTCCCAGGAACCCTTCGCTTAGACTGAAAGGCACCTAAAGGGGTTTCTTTCCCCTGATTAGCTTTGTTTTGTTTTTTTCAGCTCGGGAGCATAAATAACTCCGATGGACGGTGACCTTGGAGAGAGGCGCTATCTGCAGGGACAGCTTCTGCAAGAGGCCACACGTTTGGCGCGGGGGGCTGCGGCTCCGAGCCGTGCCTCTGCCCGCAGGGCAGCTTTCCTGCATGCTGGGGGGCCTCGTTGGCCCCCACCTCTGGCACCGCAGTCACAGCTGCTCCTGCTGTCTAGCACAGACGCTGCTGGCCTTCAGTGGCCACATCAGGAAGCTGAAGCTCAGACTTCCCTTGAACAACCCCCAAGAGACCATCCTGGAGCTCCTCCACCACCTCTCCATGACCTACCACACTGCAAGTGCAGCTTTCCAGCCCATTTTGGCACTCATGGTCCCACATCTCCACCTGGATGCTGTTTCCCTACAGCCAGAAACACTCCCAGAGCCAAGTCACCCAGCCCAGACCCTACTGACTCCCTCTGGTTGCATCAGAGGAGGAAATCAAATGCGCCCAACGTTTCTTCTCCACCAGCCCACATCGGCAGTCACTCTCTTTTGTTTTCTCCTAGGTGCTTATGAATACATTAATTAGCCAATGCTCTATTCCACAGGGCCAACTTGTGCTTAATCCCTTGTGTCTTCTCTCCTACCCTCCTTTTTTAAAGTCTGGGAAGTACGTACGGCAAGACTAGAGAAAAGCAGACATGGGGGCCTGTCTGCCACAAAGCCCCAGGTTTGGGGCTCCACCAACTGAACCAGAAGGTCCCAGAGAAACCCGAGCCCGCTAACGTGCAGGTGTTTATTCTCCTGCAGTGCTTCCCCCCACGCCCCAGCTTCCCTCGTGCCATGCTTATGGACGACAGCCACGTGCCCGGGCAGCGCACATCCTGCTCGGGCAGCGCACATCCTGCTCTGGCAGATGGTCTTCGACACATTTTCCTTCCGAATCACGATCCCAGCACGATTCCTCCTTATGTTTGCAGTCTGTAGCTGAGGCCACAACTTGGTCAATCCAGGCTCTTGCAGGTTTTTCAACCCCCTCTGTAACAGGCAAGTTTGTACCTCAGTCTCTCAGTTATTTTCCTTAAGGAACTATAGGCCAAAGCACACTTTTCTTGAGACTGACCTCTCCAAGCCCTTCTCTTGTCAGTCTGGAGTACTTCCTAGTTCACTCTTCATCTTAGCTTCGTCACTTCATTTTTCCTCTCCCCCCTCTCACATCTTAGCCTGCAGACCCCAACCGCTTCCTTCCTTCTCGCGGGAGATGGAGCCTGCCAAAGACTCGGCTAACGCAGTCGTGGGACCTTCCTGACCCCAAATGAGCTGCACCAAACACTGGGCAGGAGCAGGGGCACCTTTACCTTAGCCCAGTGCCACAGTGAGGGGCTCAGAGTTGTGCAGTGCAGTTGGCATAGCCCCCCCAGGGATAGATCCTGACACCGCTGTCTCCCTTGGCTAACGCAGCCCTGGTGCAGCGTGTTGGTACAGCAGGACCTAAGAGCTGCATGCTTCAGCCAAAAACATTCCTGGGCTCCAAATGACAGCAACTGAGTGAAACACCAAGATACAAAGCACAGGTAGAAGCAATGATCTGACAACCCTCAGCTTCATCAGTTTGTCTAGCTCTGCCACAGCTCCCGGGAGCAGGGAATGCAGAGCTGGCCCCTCTCGGTACAGCAGTGTAGCCTGTGACGACTTCAAAGGGCAAAGATATTTCTCTCCGGAGCAGGGAGCCTGCAGGCTCACAGCAGCTCCAGGCAACACCAAGGCCACGATCATCATTGCAATGGTTCACTCTGAATTGCTTAAGGAGGAAGGTCACAGAAAAACATATATAAATTAAATAGATCTGAGGCTTTTATTAGCAACTTTTAAAGCAACTTTGTTCCATTTCAGTCCTTTGGGAACCCAGCTTTATCCAAGAGTAATTCTGAGTCTTGCAGAAGCCATTAAGGCTTCCTGTCACCCTGGTGCAGGCAGGGAGATTCCAGCAGGTATGTGGTGATGGGGAGACGGACTGGGTTAGCTGGAGAGATCCTGGCTTGTGGTCCGGAGGTAATCCTGTATGTTTCTAGCAAGAGATTCATTGTGCGGGAAGCTGGCCTGCTTCAGACATGAAAGCAAGTACAAAGGGTAGGGCCTGAAAGAAAAGAGGGTATTGCAGCAGTAAGGACAGCAGCATTCCTTTGCCACAGTCTTACTAGTAAGCTCACTCCTCATACACTACAGAGACTCCTCAACTCTGCCCCCAGCCTTTGCTCTCCCATTTGCTATTGCAGAGGTGGGCTGACTTTGGCTCCTTGTCAGTTCTTATGTGCCCCAGAGCCCTGCAGAGCCACAGCCTGGCTAAGCACTGAATATCAGAGCAGAAGTGGGGTGAAAGCAACTCAGACGCCTTCGTGCTGCAGTTCCAGGCTGGCAAGGGCTGAGCTAGATAAACCGTGCACACAGTTTAAAACACAAGCTGAGGGCTGTGGAACCCTCTTGGGTGCCCAGCAGTGATCCCACCCACCTCACTACACACCTTCCCAGCCTCTCCTGCCGCTCATCTTCCTCAGAGAGGCTCTCTGAGAGCTTCTGCCAGCGAGTGGCAGCCTCCTGCTTTCGGTTCAGTTCCCACAGGACCTGAACCAGGTAGGAGGCAGCAGCAGGGTCACCTGCAAGACATGAAGAGTAAATTAAGCCCTTAGCAAGGGAGGAGCAGGTCCCTGGCACTGCTGTGGATTGTAGGGTGTTGCAAGAGTTGTTTAGAAGCCAGACCAGGGAGCTGAGCATGAGAAGAGGAGGCGTCCTGGGGAAGAGACCTTTCAGGCTACCTCACAGGCTCTAATTAACCCTGGGGCTGGCAGCCAGACTGGCAGCCAGGACAGATGGCATCAGCCCTGCGGTATAGCCAGCCACTGCTCTGTTTAGACATGGGTCAGGGTTTGCCTTGTAAGCAGGTCTGCACCCCCAAAGCAAGGCCCTGGCTGGGTGGCAGGAAAGCCTTAGTCAGGACTGCGATGGGCCATCAGAGAGAAGTTCTTACTATGATGATCTCACCAAACCTCGCAGACCCACAGTGACGGTGCTGCTATAGCATCCAACAGCTGAGGTTGGCTCAGGTGCCAGGGGATCACCTCTGCAAGCAGCTCTGGCCATGTCTTAGCTGTCCTCAGGACAAATGCAGCTCCCTGTTCTGCTCCCCTCTCCCAACATGCCTCAGCCTCTGGGCTGCCAGGTAAGGACACCCAGCTTCCTAGGATGAAATAAGATTCCAGCTATCCAGCTCCTCCTTTCTGGAAAACCAGTATCTCTCTGGGAGAAAGCTGGCTGCACTAGGCTTGGGTGCAGGAAGAGGAGAGACTTCCACGCTGTCTCAGGGTACCAGCAGAGAGAAAGGTCAGCCTTCAGAGGAAAATAGTTTTGCTCTGCTTCTCCGGGGCAATGAGCTGAGCAGGCCCCAGAGGAGTATCTCAAGCATGCAGCATTGCCAGCAGCCTGGCCACAGTCCGTCATTTGAATTTGTGATCTAGAACACGAGACCTTTCTACTGAAAATAGCAAAGGAAAACTTGTGGCTATTCTCTCTGTCCCTCATCAAAATGAGCCTCTTACCTGGTGAGATCTGCAAACCATGCTGGAAATCCAGCAAGGCTTCCCTATGCCTCCCCAGCTCCAGGAACTGGCTGCCTCGCCCAACGAGAGAAAGCAACCTGATCTTCTGGAGAAGCTTCACTTCTGGTAGGAGACTCTCTGGCATAGAAAGACAAAGACAAATACACCTGGAGACAGCATCCTCCGACATTCCCTCCCCCATCCTAGCAAACTAAACCAGGTTAGCAGTCAAGATAAACCAAACATTTGCCTGGCCTGTTCATCTTCCAACTGCCCTGCTCCACAACCAGCCTGTGACCAAGCTCAGCCTCTCTGCTTGTTGCCAGGCACATCCCAAAATGATGCCAATAGCGCTGCAAGAGACTGTCAAGGAACAGGGGATCTTCTAGGAGAGGACAGGCCAGGAGGTGGTAGAGGCAAGAACAAAGAACACCAAGCACCTTATGTGGCTATGACTTAACAGTAACCTCAGCAACAGCCTGACCTTTGCTCGGCTGCCCATCTGCAGAGGTGCAGGCTGGGCGCTTTCACGCTCTCTCGGCAGTCCCATAACTGGAATAAAGGCTGCTCTCAGCCTCTGCATGCAAACACTGCCAAGAGACCAAAGGCTCTGGGCCAGCGTTGCTGCAGATCTCCTTCCTGCTCAAAGCCTGCAAGCACAAGGAAGGAAAGGCTAAGCCATGCCTGTTGCAAAAGACTGGTGCACAAGGTGTCCATAGCACCTCCAAGGCAAGAATTAAATTTGCCATGGAAGACAAAGAGGAGCGGAGGGAAATCCTTAAAAGACTAGGAACAGCACAACTGATTCAAATCTATACCCTGGCACCCGAATTCAAGAAGCTTTCCAGTTCACAGCCCGCTTAACTGTCACCTAGCACACGGGGAAGAAGGCAGGGCTGGGGGAAACCCTTCTCTGACCAAACCAGCTGGTCCCTTCAGAGGTTCCAGTGTGGCATGAAGCTCAGCACAGCGCAACAGGCACCTCCTGCCAGAGGTGACAATGGGCCTGGAGCCTTGCTTCTTTTCCCACCACTGCCAGAAACACCAGATCCAGACACAGCCAGGCCTCGAGCAGGTCTCAGCTGCACAGTGTCATACCTGTTGTTTCAACACCCGACCCATAAAGCCGGACTCGTAAGAGATCGCCAAGGCACCTGAGGGAGGGAGGATAGAGGAACTTCAGTGCTGTCCTTGGGCTGCAAGCAGTCACGCCAGCTGCCACAGCAAGGTGCACTCTGCTCTGGCCCGTCAGCCACTGCTGCCCCAGCATCTAGCGAGCTGCTGGCTAGGCCCCTTCTTGCAGTGCACCTTCATCACCTGCTGAACTGCATTATGGCCTCCTTGTTCTTGGCCAGCTTGGCCCAGGCCCAGCCCTGGTGCAGGTATGCAGCTGTTCTCCACACAAGGCAGCACAGACTCTCCCTCTTCTGGGACAGGGGACCACTAGCCAATTCTGTCCCTGGTGATGGGCGCTCTGGCCTCTCCTCAAATTCCAGCGTCTGTGGGATCAGGTCAGCTGTCCGGCTCACAACCTCCTCACACACAGTTATGGCATCCTGATGCCTCCCGGCCTGCTCCAGAGCAGATGCTGCTTCCAGGAACACCTCAGGTATCCTGGGCAGAGCTGATCCACCATCCAGAGGCACCTGGGGAAGACAAGCGACGGCAGTGCTCAGACATAGAACTGCACGACTCCCAGCCAAGCAGAGTGGCCCCATGCTTACTGGGGATCCAGAGCTGCCACCCAGCAAAGCTCAGACCCACTCCGATAGAAACTGGAGCCTGTTGGAAGCAGAAGCTGTGGAGCAGCAATGGCTCAGCAGAGCCAGAAAGGCAAACCCTAGTCCTGAAGTGAAGGCCATCCAGAACTGGGCCAACAACTACTCCCTGAAGATAAGGGGAAACTGTTTCTCCGGGCAGTAGTACCAAGCAGTCTCTGGTGTGAATCCCAAGGCAGATGTGCCATGGGTCAGAGGTGCCAGCCCGCAGCTCCCACTGCCCCCTTGGCAGCTCCCAGCTTATTTCCTTTATTTCTCAAGCTAGACAGTGAAACTGGTCCAGGTGTGAAGTCTGATACCAGTCCTTCAGGTGGGTATCCGAATCTCACCTCCCAAGGCGCCAGGGAAACTTTTCAAGATACCTACCTGCTGCTGCAGCCCATCCTGGAGCAGAGCCAGAAAATCCAAGTAATGTTCCACAGCAGCAGCCACCCTGCAACAGGGACAGGACACATGGTAGAAGGAGCAGGGGACCCCAATAAGTGCCAGCAGCCAGGTGGAACCTGAATTGCCAGCCTGCAGGCACTCCCCACACTGCAATCACTCTGTCCGTGCTGCCCACAACTAACAGACCTACAACAGCAATACCGACTGGACAATATCCAGGAGCACAGAGAAAACTGCAGATCCCAAAGGGGCAGCATCTTGTGAGCAGACAAGAGGCAGCTCTGTTACCTCCCATCCTGGAGACACCTCTGTGCCAGCAGGTACTTCACTTCGGAAGGGGGGCGATGGCGGAAGAGAGAAGCTAGCGCTGGTGTGTGGACAAGGTGCTCTGTTTGGATTAGACTACAGGGAGTAGTGGAAGCAGCTGCTGGAGAGCTTCTTTCCAGAGCCTGCAAAACAGGAACAGAAACCGTAGTAGATACACTACAGGTCAAATCCCAAGCAGTTGCAATGATTTGCTATTTCTGGCCTCCAGAGATGCATCCAGCCAAGCAGAAGTACTACACCACACCTATGCTGTTCTCACTCACTAGGGCACAGCCACCTCCAGGAAAAGGAAGGGCAAGATCACAACAGAGACAGGCAGACTTTTGCTCCCCACATATAATCAGGAGATCTCTAAGAGCACACAGAACCTTTCAGTTCAAGATGCTCTGAGCTGCACGGAACAGCATCTCCCATCACAGCCACAGGCCTAGTTAGACCAGATCTTGTGCTATTAGCAGTGAGAGAGATCTCTCATGGCTGTGTTTGTGTTACGGGACTTCAAAAAGGCTGAAGAGCTAACTCGGTGTTTACTGCTCTTCCCAGGCAGGACAAGGCTGCCGCAGCTAATGCACACCCTCTCACAGCCACAGCATGCCTTTTAAAGGCTCCTTTACTAGAGACTTTAAGAGGCTAATGTTCTCCAACACTGAAGTGTAACCTCTGCTCAGCCAACAGTTGGGTGCTAAGCAGGAGTTCCTGACCAAGCTGGGCTCCCCTGTTCCCACTGCTGAGGCCAGAGGAGACACTGCTGACGGTAGTACCACGGCTGGATCACCGTCTTCCACTTTGGGAACCTCTTCAGGCTAAAACAGCCCCTCAGAAGGCATGAATCTCAAAAATCAACCCTGAGGCCACCCCACTGCACAACTGCAGGCAGCAGACAAACCTCGTATAGCACAGCCAGGGTCTGCAGCTCTGCGTCTGTCTCCCCCAGCTCACGGTACACTGCTGCAGCGTGGGACAAGGCAGGAAGGCACTGGAAGTCCACCTGGAGGGCCCGTTTCAGGTGCTGAAGGGCTGTCTGAGGCTTGCCCTAGGAAAATGAGGGGAGTTGCACGTTGCAAAGACATCCTGCTGACATCTTTACTGTTTGCTGGGATCCAGATCCCCACCTTGCTTGCTTCTCCGATAAGCCCCACTAAGCAAGGGCAGTATGCATGCACAGGCTACCCCAGCAACCCACCAAACCTTCTCCATGCCCTCAAGCTCCTTCAGAGCTCGCCTTATTGCTGCAGGGCAGCACGCATATTATCAAGCTGCAGCACTTTAGCCATCAAAGGCAACTCTTCTTGGACGGAGTTTGAGTTTCTCCTCTCTCTGAAGCAACCCTTTGTGCTCAGGGAAAATCCCTCTTTGGATTTTGCAGCTGCCCAAGGAGACCGGGGCCACAAGGGTACCGTGCTCAAGACACTGCCCTCCCGCTGCAGCCCTGACCACACAGAGGCACTGTGGAGGTTAGCCTGACGCTCCCCTCCCAGCTCTCAGGCTGTTTCCCCTCTCTGTGCTGGCAGGGGAGAGGCCTGGCTGTTACCATTCGCTGAGCGCAGCGGCCGAGGCAGGTGTAGATCTGAGCCAGGACCCTCTTGGAGCAGAATCCGCCAGCAGCTTCTTGCAGGAGGGAGAGGGCGCCTGGGAGGTTCCCAGCCTCCAGCTCCTGCAGCCCTACAACAGACCCAACATCTCAGCTCTGCGGCTCCACTCCCCACACAGCCTGGCCCCTAAACAAAGCTATGTAGACACCCCATCCTGCAAACCCCCCCAAAGGGAGCAGGCCCACAGCTCAGGCTGTGCTATGCCCAACCCACCCTTTTCTTCCCAACTGTCCCATGCCTGGATCCCTCCACAACCAGCAACACAGGGCAGGATCGGCCCAAGCTTCCATCTTTTGCTCAACACTACTGAAAGAGAACAAGCTGCTCTATGTAAGCGTCTAATGGAAAGAAGGGCAGCCTCCAAGCCCTGAATACCAAGATGCCCACCTTTTCCGAGGCAGAGGTAGGTGCTGGGCAGGCCCAGGTGCATATACATGCACAGCAGAAATAGTGCAGGTGAGGAAGCACGCACAGAAAAAACATTTTTTTCCAGTACATCTGGGCCATTACCTAGCAGGATGCTCTAGGATATTAATTCAAAAATATTTACTGTGAATGCTGTTTGCTTCTCTTTCAACCCCTGCTTCAAGCTTCCCTCTGAAAACACCCTCAACGTGCCTAAGTCACATCCATATTCTCATCTGCTGCCTCTTTGCTGAAAGTGCTATTACCACCCTAGAGGCTTTTGAGAGGTTTGTGCATGAGAAGCTCCAACTTTCCCCACTCAAAGGAAAGGAAACTGAACACAGTGAGGCAGTGCTGGCTGCCCCAGGAGCTGCAGGTGCTATCAAGACAGCAAGCAAGCAAGCAGTGTGACTGGGATGGATCTCATCTCTGACTCTTGAGCTCTATCCCCTGCTGCCATACCAGGCTGAGAGGCTGCACAACAGCTTCACTTGGCTCTCGCAGCACTATAATCCAGCAGGAGCAGCATGCCTGCAACAAGGCAGGCATCAGAGGACAGACAGAAGAAAAGAAAATCCTCATAGGCCCCCCACCAGCCTTCCAGCTTTACCAAGATCAGTGCTGAGCCCAGGCACCTACCTAAAGCCAAACACAGGCAGAAGAAGCCCTGTGGCAATGCAGAGGCTTAGCTAGGGAAAAAGCAGAGAAGCTCTTTGGATATCAAATGGCAAGTCTGAGACCCATAGACCCAAAGGCTCAGCTTGGGTCATTTCCCAAGGGAATCCCAAGGGCTGACTTGGTTGGGAAGAACAACCAGGATAACGGCAGGGAGAGGGGTCCTGGGACAGGAGGGCAGGGGGAGGCTACAGCAGGGACGACGGTCCCTTCCGCACAAACCCTGCAGGAAGGCGGCTGCAGTGCACAGGATCTCCTTCAAGTCTTCGGCGCTCTGTACGAGGGACACAGAGGACCCCTCGGCAGGTACCTTCCATGCTTTGAGCAGAGAGAGGAGTTCGTTCTTCCCTCCGCTGCAGGGAGCTCTCCCTGCGTCCTGCAAGCACAGAGAGACAGAGAGCAGGGAATACTGAAGGGAGCGTTGATCCTGAGGCAAAGGGAAGCAGAGGGGCACTGAACTCCTCGACAGCATGCTCTGTCCTGGGGAGCTATGTCCTACCATGCCCTCACTCTAACTACAACCTGGTTTGGGGAATAACTCCTTCCTGGTGCTGGGCAGCAGCTCCCACCTGACAGTGGGAGGTACACCTTCGGGACTTCCAGCAAGGCAGATTCAAGTGCTGCCTGAGGGCTTTTGAAAAGGGACCCCTCGGCGACCTGGTGCTCCTGATCAGTAGGAAAGGTTCCTCTAAGTCACACTGTTCACAGCTTATTCCCTGCAGAGGCTGCAGCTCTGTTTGCAGCCCCCTTCCAGCATGCCTGAGTCACCTGGCTGGCGCCTTGCTGCCCTGGGCCCTGGCAGGC
The DNA here is from genome assembly GCF_040807025.1 of Struthio camelus. Lineage (NCBI taxonomy): Eukaryota > Metazoa > Chordata > Aves > Struthioniformes > Struthionidae > Struthio > Struthio camelus. Next base: position 58,382,885 of record NC_090981.1, on the reverse strand, counting down.
AGGAGCTATTCTGGGACCCATTAATGCACTGCGGGCCATTAGGTTAAGCTGGGATGCCAGGGACAGGATTACTCATGCTAAGTGGGAAGCACTGATGGGTTCAGGTCTCCAAATGCCACAGCAGCATTTTGGAGAGAGGGTTTTATGGCAAATACAGTATTTATGCCAGCTCTGCACCCTTTTACCAAACCTGCAAGTATTTATTTTGGTCTGCAGATATAGCTGGGGCACACACTGAGACTACTTGGAAACTCCCTAGTGGCAACAGTAAAGAAAAAATACAAGCCCCTCAGCAATGGGCTGGATAGGTCTCCTGACGTTAGCAAGCAATTCAGATGCTGTCCCTTTTAAGGCTGACTCATGTCCAGCCGGACAATTCATCCCCAGCATGGCTTGGCGCTAAACTTTTGAGCCACCCAGAAAAACATCAAGCACCAGCTGTGGAGGAGATCAGGCTGCAAAATCAGCAGGAGGGGAGGAACAGCTGGCTTAAGGATCCCCCAAGGCTAAGGGAAGACACCTATCATACACGCAGGAGGCACTGCACTGTTGCAGGGATGGTAACAGCATGCAGATGCTCTGACACGGGACAGTGTAGGAAGCTAGAAGCTGCACAGCATCCTCCTGCTGCCTGGTTACCTCAGCATTGCTCAGGAGCCGGAAGAGGCCGATGATACTTCCCAGGCGGTTGGCTGCCAGCCACCACGCTCCTTGCAGGGCGCCCAGCCGATGCAAAGGCGCCTGAAGTTCTTCAACAGTCACCTCCTGCAGCACTTTCTGCCACAGCTCCTCAGTGCTGAGATCCTGCCCAGAGGCCCCACAAGCCTCCAGAACTAGTAAAGAAACAGCCATGAGGCAACAGGTCAGTGCCCTGTAACAGATATCCTCCCAAGAGTGGGAGGAAGCCTCAAGCAAACAGAGGCTCTTCCTAGCGAGGGATGGAACAGGACTACAGGGCTTGCCCAGCTTCACCTGGCTACAGGAGCAGCACAGAAACCAGAGCTCTCATATTAATGAACTAACCCACAGCAGACAACACACCGTTCAGAGCCATGACTCCAGCTTTGTTGACTCCTCCTAAGGTCACTAGCCCAAGAACAAGCAAGCGCTAACACTGCGGATCTCTCTCTGACTCAGAGTCTACTTCAGTGAGTTCCCTTTGAACCCAGGGCATCATAATTAACAAAAACTTTGCTAGAAACTTGGCATTTTATGCCTCGAAACTCTTTTGTTTCCTTTAAAACCTTTGGCCCATCCCCACGGGCTGCAACATGCACATATTATCCATGGCCTCACGCTGCTCCATGCTCCTGCCGTTCCCTACAGAGCCAGCCTTTCTTTTTCACAGTCCTCCCTCCCCTGGCCAGTCACCCGACATATTTAAAATAGAGAATGTTCTTCTTACCCCTGAGGAGCCCCTGGTGTATTCCTTCTGCTTCTCCACTGATGGCACAGTTAGATGCTCCCATAGCAAAAAGCAGGGAGTTGTAGAGGACAGTAAGCTCCAGAGGCAAGGTGGCGAGGGCAGCTGGCAGCCCTGTAATCAAAGCCAACATAAGAATTAATTGAGCTAGGTGTGTGGCTAGAGAAAACCCTACAACCATCCACGCTAAGGCTTCATCACCCTGCTTTGCGACAAAAGAATATTCCTGCCAAGGTTTTTGTGGTGGTGGTGGTGAGATTTTACAGTTCAGAGACCGCACTACCCACAGCGGGAGCAGATGTCACCTCTCCAGGTGCAGATACTACTGATACCATCCTTGGTGTCTTTCCAACCAGCATGCTATCTAGGTCCTGCAGTCCTCCAGGACAGAGAGGCCTTCCAGCCCTTCCAACAGGGCGTCAGTAGAACGTGCTCTTCCCAATACAGGTCCGTCCTTCCGCAGAGGTTTCCCATGTTCTGTCTCCCCAGCTGCAGCCACAGGACAACCCAAATGCTGGGCTGCTCTGCTCTATTGCCTAACTGCTCCCTATAGTATCTTTCTCCGATCAGGTTTCCTCTATAGTAGCACTGCTGCCGGGAATCCCTTTCCTGGCATCTCGGTGCAGTGGGGTGACAAGCAACCCCATCCAGCAGCTTCTAGGCTGCTGCCATTCCTTCCCTGCCTCTTTTCTTCCAGAAACCCCAAAGCTCAGCCACAACCCCTGACAAAAGGATTAGGTACAGGTCAGGGCTGGGCCTTCACCCCTCCCAAGGCGCAGCTCAGCTTATGGCAGCAGGGAAAAATTTCACTTCCGTCTCTTCAGAGATTTGTTTCAAACATCAGGATATCAGAGCTGCGGCCAGGCAAACATCAGTATCCAGGACCGGGACTTCCACCCCCGGCACGCTTCGGCTCTGGGAGGGGAGGGGAGAGGAGGGAAGGCAACCGGCCGGGCCTGCCACTCACCCCGCATCCGCAAGAGCAGTTCCCCAAAGGCGCCTCGCTGCTGCTGCTGCCGCGCCGCCGCTCCGCCGGGCCCCGCGCAGCGCGCGGCCTGCAAGGGACACACTCACCCGCCGGGCCGGCACCGGGGCCGGGCCGGCCCGGGCCACCGCCACCCGCCACCCCCCACCCCGCGTCAAGGCCCGGCGCCGGCGGGCAGGCCGAGGCCGAGCCCCAGGCGTTCCCACGGCAAGCGGTGCTGGAAGCCCCGGCGCTCCCGGAAAACGGCGACCCCCTCGCACCCGCCAGCGCCCGGCCAGGGCCTCGCTCTCGGCCGCCCAGGCGCGGAGGCAGCCGGGCTCGGGGGCCTCCCCGCACCGCCGCCGCTTCATGGCGGCCGCCGCTCTCCTCCCGCCTTCCCGCCTGCCGCTGATTGGCTGGCGCCCGCCGCGGCGCCGCTGCTATTGGCCCCAAGGGCAGGCGGGAAGCGGCGGTCGCTAAGGCAACGGCCAAGCGCGCGGCAGGAGCGGGCGGGGCTTGCCGCCGTCCCGCCGCGAAGGCGGTGGCCGAGAGGGGCCGAAAGGCCGCGCTCGGCGAAGCCGCGAGGCCGGCAGGGCAGCGGCCGGCAGCGGGGCCCGGGCGCCGCGGGCCCCCCCAACCTCCCGAAATGAAGTCCGTGCGCTCCGGCTCTCACGTTTTATTTGCAGCGATGAGGTTGTGCAGCCGTACAGAACCGGAGCGACCGCCGCGGCGCAGGGCTTCGCGCCCCGCTCCAGCCTGGCGGGCAGGAGCAAGGCGGCAGCTAGCCTCGACGCGAAAAAGCTAATCTTCCCCACCACCTATTAACCAATGATTTAACAATTAAAATAATAATAGTAATAATAATAAAATCTAAAGCTCACGGGCCTTCCTCGAGGTGCTTCATGCACACCACGCGTAGCTCGGCCTCACAACACCCCTGTGAGGTAGGTCGGCGTTATCCCAACGCGGCAGCCGGCGAACGGAGGCGAACGACTCGCACGCGGAGCGGAAAGCAAAGACGGGGACTCCCAGCTTCCCAGGCCCTCTCCTCGACGCGCCAGCCCCGCCGGGTCAAGGGCGCAGCAGCAGCGTGGAGGCGACGCCGTCAGATGAAGGAGTGCTGCCAACTTGCCCAGTATTTACTTATTTATTTAAGGAAAAGAAAGGCTCTACTTGCCAGCAGAGACTCAAGAACCACTTCCACCTTCTGGGTTGAGTTGCTGACGGGGGAATGAAAGCGTTAACCAGATACGCAGTGATGCCCAGGAGAGCTTAGCACCTTTATAGCGCTTTGCAGGCAGAGCTCTCAAGTTGCTTTCAAGAACTGGGTCCTTCCCCCTTTTTTCCCAACTCAGGGTTACTGAGGCACAGAGAGGTTGATAAAATAAAAAACAATCTTACTCCGATCCAGGCAGTGAGTCAAGTCGGCCACAGGAAGAGAGAGCAGCTTTCCCAAGCCCACGCCTGTTCCTTGAACGCTGCCCACGCTGCTCCCCAAGGGCAAGGGGAGACAGGTACGCTAAAAACATGACTATTCCCTGGAGTAAAAAAACGGTCTGAAACATTCAGGGAAGAATAAACAGAGATGGGATGAAGAGAAGGACATGCAAACAGATGCTAATTGCTGGGAACTGAAGCACACCAAGTTTGACTTGTCTGAAGCAGTGTCATCTCTTGGCGTTGCCCCACAGGCAGCAGCTCCACGCCAGCCCCACGCCAGGCAGCTGCCCGGGGATCAGGGCAGGGACAGGCTCCAAAGAAGCCCAACCTTTCACAGTGGTAGTGGGTTTCTGTTGACATTTTCCAGGCAGCGCAAGCTAGACACAAACGATTCCACCGCTCCCCCATGCCAGGACCAAGATACATACTGTCCCACTCCTGGCCTGGCACCAGGGAAGGATCTCAGGGGAGGTTTCCTCCTGCATAGACAGACAGGGCCCTCCTCGGTGCTGGGCAGGAGCCACTGCTGAGGAGCGCGCACACAATGCTCACAGAAGCAAGAAGAGCAGCAACAGTCAGAAACCTCAGGATGGAAACCCCTCTGCCGAGCGCACTGAGGGTGCCACCTCTCATGTCACATTTACATAAAGGACACACCGACGAGAAACCAACCCCTTGGAGCATCTGCCTCCAGGGCTGGTTTGGCTCTGAACTGTGCCACCACTAGAGATAAGCATGAGACTGGATTGTACCCGCGAGTCCTGGCCTCCTCTAATCCTGCCTTCCCCACTCACCTCCAAGGGCATCCAGCCTGCATTTGCTCAGGGAGCAGCGTGACCCTCCTCCTGGCGGGTGCCTGCGCTGGGGAGGTGGCTGCTAGCAGGCAGGGAAGGGAGGCCAGGACTGCGTTAGATTGTGCAGCTCTCACTAGGGTGCTTCAGTCCCAAGGGAGAACCAGCAGGTTCTGGTGACAACCTGAATGGGGGAATGCAAGACAGAGCCTTCTCCCCTGCACCCCAGGTTTACTAAAGTGGCTAGGAGCTGGTTTGGCCCCAGGGGCACCTTCCACTGTACGCTCCTTGGGGTTTTAAAATCAACAAGCACAGCCACTTCTGTTTTCATATCAGCAGCATGTCATGCTTCCAAGGTCATCAAGCCTTGCACAAACATTAACTTTGTCATCCTCAGCACACTCAGAAGAACAGCAGTCAAACGTTCAGCTTGAGCTCAGTTCAGGGCTGCCTGGTAAAGACTAAAAATGTCAATGAAAGAAAGCAAGAGCATCTCCAGCCCTTGGACAGTTTGCCTTCTTGGATCTAAATTCTTTGGTGTAGCAGCTAGGCTCCCTTGGCAGAGTAGCTAGCACAATAAGTGGCCAGTCCTATCTCCTTGGCACGACTGCAGTAGTAACAAATCCAGCTGAAGTAAGAACCTGTGTCCCTAGACCCCTATGATGGCATCGAGGGAACAAGATTTCCGTATTTCTGGAGAGGAGATGTAGGCATCAATAGGCAGAACGATGTGTCTGAAGTCCCCAAAGAGGCCTGCAGCTTTTCAGCCTGGGCTCAGATCTACTAGAACATGACATGGCTAAAAAATAGTGCTAATTTTGACTTTGAGAGGCAGAATTTGTATTCTGCAGTGGGGACTCAACACTGCCTAATAAGTCTTCAACACTGCCTAATAAGTCTCTGGTGACATATGGGTGCACGTTTTATGGAGCTGGAGCTTTGTTCTCTGCTCTGCCCCAGCCTCCCTGGGCTGTGAGCCCACGGCCCAGCCAGGAACGTGGAGGGGCGACGTCTCCAGGGGGAGAACGGAGACCCGGGAAGAGGATGCCTGTGTGCTTGCTGAGTGCTCTGACCACACAGAAAGGGCGCAGAAAGGTTCAGCAGCATGACAGCAGCCCCTGAAAGAGGAACTAGTCCCAGAGATGGGAGAGAACACAGCCCAAGGGCCTAGGTGGCAGCAGCAGGAATGTCACGGGCCAGCATCACAGTATTAGCGATCATAAGGATTTCTGCCAGCACAAATACATTCAGGCAGCAAGCTCCTGACCACGTTGTGAGCTTACTATAAGACCTATTTGGGCCGCAGCCTTGGGGGTTAGCAACATGTGTTATCTGGACTTACCTTTTCATGTCAAATCAAAAATCACTGGATAGCTGCTGCCTCCAACCCTTTCCTTCTCTACATGCGAGTGCACCCCTCACTCATCAGCATGGCCCCACTCAGTACCTGAGAACCATCTGGCCACTAGGGAGACCCAAGATAGAGCATATAACCCATTTTAAAGGCAGGATTGCTTAAGCCAATCTCAGTGTGGGCTGCCACAGCTCCCAAATACATGCTCCTCCCTGCTTCCTTGCACCAGCACTGGTGTTCACGGAACTGGGCAGTGAGCCAGCTGAGGGAGTCAAGCCAGCTACAAACTAATCCCTGGTTTTGTCAGTTAAATTAAGCGAGAGAGGCCCATAGGGCAGGGGAGACGCAAGGCAGTGGTGGGAGAGCACAGCCAGCAGGCCAGAAGGTGGCCAAGCAATGGAAGCCCGAGATTTGATCAGTTTAAGCCTCCCTGGAATTGCACCCTAACACCTGGGCTAGTGTTACCCTCCCATAGAGGCTAAATATAGAAATAAACCTGCCTTCAAGAGACACTTTCCACAGCCTTCCCCAAGACTCTTCAGGGCAGAGGCGAGGAAGAGCCTGGAGTTATGCAAGCAACGAGGAGCTCGGAGGCAGTCACGGTCCACGAGTCAAAACTCAAACAGGGACTGGGAACAAAACTCAAAGCAGCAATCCCAAGCATGCGGTCCTCAGGTCTGTCAGGGCAGAGAGTGGCCCCACCACACAGTGCAGGTAATGTGCCCTCCACCAGGGAAAGAGATGAAAGTATCATAGCACCAAATAACGCCACACAGTGGTTCAGGGCAGGGAGTAAGGAACCCCAACTCCCATCGAAACTGCAGGGGCAATTTGACTGGAATGTGGCCAGGCACCGTGGTCACCATCCTTTACCTCTGCACATAAAGAAAGGAATACAACCCCTCCTGACTGCAAGCAGTCAAGAGCAGAATTATGATAGCTCACTTGCAGCACAGAGTCCCATGCAGAACACCACGGTCAAGAGGGAGAGAAGCACCATATATTGGATCACAAATGCTATAATCTGCAGTGCCGGGGATCCTTTCAAGGTGACATAACCTCAGGCGCACATGTAGATACCAATGGGTTAGATCACCTTGCAGAAAAGTTATCCCTTCCTAAGGGCTTTCAAGCAGCTCTCCCCAGGCACCAGTGCCCACACCAAAGCTACTCCTGCAGAGTTAGGACAGCTATTCTAGGCTCCCCTTTCCTCCTGACATTAGCCAATATGGAAATGGGTCAAATGCTCCATCACCACATCCTGCTGCAATTCAGCTGTTCCCAATCAACAGCCAGCATCCCACCGCAACAAGCTCAGGCAGAGATCGGGAACCCTGACTGCTATAGCCAGTCTGTGTGGATAGCCAACAGGCAGAGCCCACTCGTGCAGGGGTTCTCAGTCACAGACACAGTTCTCTGCTGTCACCCTTCCAACAAGCTGAGCCTGTTTCACACTGTATGAGACAACCCAACCTGGCCCCCTCGGCCCAACAGGGCCCTTCAGCAGGGTTGAGAAAGACCAAAATGGTAGTGAGCACGGCTTACCGCAGAGCAACCAACTGACTCTACAGCTGGAGCAGAGCAGCTGCCACTGAGACCCAACGGACTACTGTACATATATGATCATGTGCACTTTGATTCAAGCATGAAAACTAAGCGCGCAAGGAAGAGAGAAGAGGCGATGGCTGCAGGACCCAGTGACAGGGCTGAGTTGGAGCCTTCCCTCTCCTCCCTTCCCTCCCCTCCTCAGCAGGCGCCCCTTCCAGCAGGTCACTGTCTTAGCAAGGTAACACATCCCGGGCAGCACGCCAGCTGCTGAAGCCTACCAGCTGCACAGTGGGCAGACTTGTCAGGAAAGTAGCAGCAAGACCCCTTGCTGGCGCTTCTCCAGAGGAGCACTTCAGGACTCTTGCTTCTTGGCCTCCTGCAGCAGACTCCTCTGCTGCTAACAAATGCCCAACAAGAGCTCTAACTCCAACTGCTGAGAAACATGCTCCCCGCAGAGCATCGCAAAGAGCAGGGAACAGCTGGCAACAGTCCTTTTGTGCAGTGCTTGAGGCTGGGAGCTGGGGATAATCCCTGACTGCTGTCGACAGGCACTCGTTGCTGGTGGCTCTAGGATCCCTCCAGGCCCCGGGAGGCAGGGAGACAACAACCACAGCCTCGGCCGATGAGCAGGACAGGCTCCCCACATCTCCAACGCTACCTGAGCTGAAGCTGGCTGAACCAGGTACTGACCGCACAGTCCACACGCATCACCAGGGAGATCCCCAGCAGGAGGCAGATGCTGCTGACCATGAAGCCCAGTGCTTCAAAGAGGAACCTGTGGGCACAACAGACACAGTGAGGTATCACAGCCAGCATGCCTGCAAAGACAAGCTGTTACCCTCACTCCCAGTGGAATGACTTTCCTGACAGCAAGAGGATCCCAGATCCTAAAACCTGATTACATTCACCCCCCAGCAGTGGATGCTACCTGCAACCTGGAAGCCCAGCAGGCTTCAGGAAGACAGCTAGGAGGGATTTGGAAACTTTAAGAGCCCAAGGACTTCCCATGCTCCTACTAGCCCATGCCTACTAGCTTCTCATTTCTGGTCTGGTAGCTCTATATTTGGCTCCCTGCCCTGAATATTCTCCCACTCATTGCCCCTGCCTGGCAGGACCATTCTGGCCAGTCTGGGGATCCCACGGTCCTATGGCTATTCCCACTCAGACAGCCTACCAGGTACATGGTAGGCTCTGCATGTCCTCAGAAATCAAGACAAGAAAAAATTTCTTTGCTTTAGTTCAAGATCAGCTTCTAGACTCAAAGCTGGAATTAATTCAGGACAGTCCTATAGCCTCTGCTAGGTAGGAAGTCTTACAAGAATGATCACACCCCTCTGGCCTTATTGTCTACACACACCAGTTGAGAGCTTGGGCACAAGAGCCCTAATCCAGCATTAGAGCAACTCCTGGGACTTACTTTGGGGCAAAGACCTTCCAGACCATGAGATGCCTCCTGAGGATCATAGCTGCACAAACACAGGCCAGAAGCTGTGGGGGAGACCAGGAAAAACAAGTTACAAGCGACTCTGGAGAGACCTCCTGGGCAATGGATGCACATTGGAAACTGGTGCTAAACCATGCACACCTGAGGGGCTAGTACAGTACACATCAGAAATATGCATCCCAGAGAGGATACTCTTCCATTGTGGCCTCAAACCAGGAAAGACAAACAGCCTGTGACACATACAGGCCCTCCAAGAAAAGGGCCAGTCCAGGACAGCACAGGGGAGGACTCACACTGTGGATAAGCTGACTTAACAGCTCACTGAGAGGGGTGTTGCTGTTCTCCTGTTGTAAGGGCTTGCCCCTTCCCTTGCACACAGAGAGATGATTTGATGGGCTAAACCCCAGAAAGCTTTTCATTTCTTTCATGGGATAAGTTTTCTGCTGTTCAGCTCCCTACATCACCACAACGTTGGATCAAATGAGAACCAGAGCCAGTGCAAATGGATATGCATGGTCAGAAAGAGGGGAAGCAGGATTATAACCCTGCAGCTTCTGAACAGATGCTCCCACTCTGCAAAGGTGGATATGAAAAGCAGCCTAATCTGTATTGCTGCTTCCCTGTTGGAGCCTTTCCCAAAGCAAAGAGCAAATGGCAGTGCTGAGAAGAGGGCCTGTGCAGCTGACCTTCCCCTGCAACCAGACATATCAACCCTGGGCCCGTCTCTGCCCTGGCTGACCCCTTCCTCATGTCAAGGTGCCTTGGGGCTCTGATAACACACCATTCTCCTCTTGGACAGCCTTCCCTACAGCCATCTGCATCTGACAATACCTGCATCCCGAGGACGAAGAGGTACTTCAGGCCCAGCTGCAGCAGAGCAGCAGAGAACCTCTCCGGGGACTCCCGCAGCCTCATCTCCATCATGTGCTCCTCTTCTTTATGCAGCTCCTCCCGGGGCTCATTCTTGGGCTTCCTCTTCTGTGAGCTGGGCGTCTCACACACAAAGGGCCAAAGCAGGAGCAGAGGGCAGCCGACTACCTCGAGGACAAAGGCACAGGAAGTTACTGGGAGCCTAGAGGTGAGGAGCAGCGTGGGCTCTGCCATCGCGCCCTGGGCGTGCAGGAAGCATATGTGCCAGCTCCAGTTTGCTCGTCAGGCACAACTTCACGGAGGCTGCAGACCATGGGCAGCTCTGTGGCCCCTGGAGGGGACAGTGAAGATGCTGCTGTTCAGCTGGTGCTAGAGCCTCCATCACCTTCTGCTAAGCCTGCAGGCCTCCAGACCAGACAGAGCAGGGAGCTGTGCCTGCTGAGGCTTCGCAGCCCAGGAAGAAATTGATTTACCTGCAAAGAGGATATGGGAGGCAAACGTGTTGGCGCCCACCAGGACAGCGGGCAGGAGGTTTGTGCTGTGGTCAAGGTGGAAGCCCACAAAGGCTGCGTTCCAATGGATGGCTGGGAAGATGGGCTGGTGGCCTGTGGAATAGAAGAACTGGGAAGCAGCAAGGAGCCAGGAGATGACTGCATGCCAGGGCACTGAAAAAGGCTCTGAGAGAGAGAGACAGAGACAGAGAGGCAGAGAGGCAGAGAGAGAGAGAGAGAGAGAGAGAGAGAGAGAGAAAGAGATATCAGCATTGAGGATCGAGAGAGATCGACAGTCCAAAAAAGCATATTGTGTTTCCTTCCAGGTTTCCTTCCCTCTCTCTTCTGAGACAGAAACTAGTCAGGCTCCCAGCACAGGGAACGGTGAGTGGCCAGGCATCCCTTCCATGCTCTGCCCTGCTCCCGGGGCTCTGCCAGCAGCGATGGGGTTTGGTGGCTGCTCGCACCCTGGGGAGCAGCGATGGGTGAAGAACCCCCTTCCCTGACACAAGGACCTCCTCTTCCTCCTCCCATGCTGCATCCCTGCTGCATGTGCATCTTCTATCAGGGGATTTAAGCAGCTCTTGTAAAACACAGGAGCGAAAACCAGTGCACGCCCATTCCCTGGGAGCAGAAACTGGGCCCTGCCTCTCCCAATGGGAATAAGAAGAGGCCACTGAAGACAAAGCCCAGGCCACAGCCTAACACACATCCAGAGGATGCTTTGCTGAGCGTTGACTCACCAGCATCTCCAGCAAGGCTTCTGGCACGGCTGTGGATGTGCAGCAGCATGAAGGCCTCCAGAAAGAGGAGCAGGAAGGCAAGACTCAGCCGCTCACTGTGCAGAAGCAGCAAGAGGAAGCCCAGCAGGGTAAGTGCTATGACCAAGGCTGCTGAGTACACGCTGCCCAGCCCGTAGGCTGCAACTGTGGCCTTGCAGCTGCCCCGCTCCAGGCGGCTCTTCAGGGACTCCTGCATCCTCCTGTAGATCTGAGGGATGACGTGGAGGAAGTCAACTTCAGAGCTGGGAACCCCCAGGTAGGGGGTGACGATGGGTCCTGCTGACTCCCGTGTGTCCTTTGCAAACACCGTCATGGGATTGCACAGCAAGAGCAGCAGCCCCACGGACACCAGCCCGTAGACAGCCCACGGAAAGGCAACAAGTGCCACCTGCACCAGCTCCTGCAGCTTGCCGAGTGAGTCCTCAGCGCTGGAGGCAACGGCCCAATAACAGGCAATGCAGATGGCAACCAGTGGGAAACCCCAGCGCACAAAGAGCACGACGGGGTCTGAGCTGTTCAGGTTGCCGTAGTGCCGCAGCCACCACCGCACCACACAGACCAGCCCGACCAGCGAGGCCACGCACAGGAGGTAGAAGAGGTTCTTGGCCCGTGTGTTCCTCAGGCTGGCAAGGGGGGCGAGGAAAAGAGAGGGCTGGCACTGGGGGATTTCCTCACGGCACTGGTGGAAAAAAACGGAGAGGCGCACGCAGACCAGAAGCACGGCCACGAGGTACAGCAGGTACCAGCTCTCTTTACGGTAAGAGGAAAAGCCAAGAAGCTGCTGCTTGGGGCCTTCTGGCACGGTCAAGTGACCATCCCAATGGAGTTTCCCTATCAGCAACACCACCAGGGAGGCCAACAGGAACGGGGCCACTCGGGCCTCAGCCACCACAAAGCTATCGGAGAACATGGCTCCACAGCGGAAGAGGAGAATGCCCATGGGGAAGGCCAGCCCCAGCCATGCTTGTACCTGCTGCCTCAGGCCAACGCTGGCCAAGGGTGGCTGGCTGCCCGCCAAACGGGCTCGCTTGGGCTGCCGGCCCCACCAGCGCCAGAAGAAGGCCACCTGAGAAACTGCAGCTGCCCATGATGACACCAGGAGGAGATCCAGCCCCTCCTGGGTGAAAGTACAGGCCAGCCCAAGCAGAACAGCCACCACCAGGCCCCAAAGCAGTGGGTACAGGAGGCAGCTGCGATAGAAAGAGTCCGACGCTGTCGCCAGCTCCGAGGTCACGTAACAGAGCAAGCAGGAAGCGGCGATGAGGGTGCAGCCCGCCACCATACGCAGGGGGTGGAAGCGGGCCCAGGACTGGGTGCACACAGCCCGTGCCTCCCGCAGGTAGAGCTGGAAGCGACCGATCAGATTTCCCAGCCTGGATTCCAGCTCCGGAGACACCAGCATTGCCTCCTGCAACTGGGCCAAGAGCTGAGCGTGCTCCTCCACAGCGCCGGAGAAGAGCTCCTGCAGGTGCTGGAGCTGCTCTGCTGGCAGGTCCTGAGCCACCAGCGAGTAGGAACGCAGGAAGCGGTCCACCTATAGGAGAAGGGACACAGGGTCAGACAACAACACTAGGACCGCTGGGAAAGGAATTTCACTGCCATCTTCAGAATGGAAACAGCCCTGATCTGCCAACCCCTGCTGGGATAGACCTTGGCAGTATCGCCTGGGACTGCTCACCCAAACACAAGGTGTGACCAGCAGGAAATAGTCATTTGGCTAAAGTCACACACCTCTAAAGTGACATATCCATCCTGACAAATACACCTACACCTCTCAGCTACCCAGTTCTTAACTTGCTAGGTGTACTTCTGGCGCACATTGGTATACATTAGCCTTGGATAACAAGAGGCAAACTTCCCGAAGAAGTTCAAGTCACTACTAGCTATTAACCTGAGCCCAGTGTCAGCTTTTCCAATATTTTTCTGAGCGCAGACAGCAAATTGAACAGCTTTTAGCTAATCAGGCCAAACTGTTCCCTTTTTGAATATGAGAACACTAACCCACTGTCCCATAAGCTCAGGAAAGCTCATTCTGCCTCCACTTCAAGCCAGCAGGAACAGAGCCAGCTATGATCCCAAAGCTGTAAAGGGCATTACCAGGGCGAAGCACCTGTGCAAACATCCAGCTGCTCAGCGATGCAGATCCGCCCAAGCCCAGACCTGCACTGATACATTCCCGTGGCTTCCAGTTGCCTCCGAGCACAGGCAGAATCAGCCTGCCCCTGCCCACAACAGCAAACACACCCACTAGCTTTCTCCCAGGCTTGCATGAGCTCCCTGGTATGCCTTGTTCAAAATTGTGATCAAGCCAGAAACCTCCTCTGACAACTGAGTGCAAACATTTAAATAGGCAGGACTGGATAATATTAACTGCTAACAGATGATCAATATTTGTTGTGACTAATGGACAGGAAAGTACACTATCATCCTTCAATGACAAAGCACCCTTCTTCTCTATAAATACACAGCAGAGATGCTGAACGCTTCTGCCTCCCCACTAGCAATCACATGGTCTCCAGCTCTTCCCTGACTTGCACCAACGGCATCCAAACTACATGTGAGGGGTTGTAGCCAGGCCACTAGACCCAAAACGGGGCCTACGCTGGTTTGGCTTCTTCCCTGAAAAGCCCCACAGGTACACCAGGAAGCTGACTGGGGGCCAGAGGAGTTATTCTTGGGCCAGGAGTGTGCTTCTAGCAATCCAGGGGTCTCTCAAAGGCAAGTAGGGTCTTACATGAGAAACAGGCTGTGTAACACAATACATGCGCAGCAAATGTGATCCTGTGACAGGCCAGGAGCTGCACCAGACAGCCCTCCATAAAAACATGCAGACACGCCCTGGTGCATGGCCTTGTTCCATTGCCTGGGCTTCTTTTATGCCTGGTATATTCTCAGTCACTCACAATCTTGGCCCAGCCAGCCAGCCATCATTCAGCTGTGGGGGTTCTGTATTTTGCAGCACTAGGTGTAAACCGATCCTTCTCTACCATCCCACTTTACTCTCTTATTATGCAGCGTTTGTTTTATTTAATCCTTCATTGCTGCTTTCCTTTTATCACTGAATTAAAATAACTTTTTAGCTAAAACTGTTTCTCCTCCAGAATTGAAGAAGCATCAAAACATCCATTTGTACTTTCGAATCTCCATTAATGAAACCTGCCCCTAGTTTTCCTCACCTTTGAGGAACCATCTTTCCCACATGACTAAATCCACCACTGATCACCTGGGACCAAACCTTATCCAGAAGTACATACCAACTTTCAGATCAGTGATTTTCTAAACCATAGTGCTCATCACCAAGTACTAAACTGGATCTCCCATATCTCTTTTGGGAAAGCGGCGCTGCCTTCTCCTGGAGCAAACTCCACAAGGAGGTAACTCTTTGAATTAACTTCCCCATGAAGATAACACTGTCCCACCCCCCACCAAACAGAAGAGGTGGGCCCTTCAAAAGCAACTCCTCTTGCCCTCCAGTTCAATAAGGAGGCCTGCAGTAGGTACTGCTTAGCATTGCCATAAATCAGTGTCAAAGAGCTTGTCTGAGAGCTCCCATATGAGGCATAGCGGGCTGCGAGTTCCCAAAACGGTCAGGACCCCATGGCTCAGCCCTTAGCACTACCCCATGACTGTCAGCCAGTCTCGCCCTTCTGTTGCCCACCCACACAACAGGAAAAGAAGCTAAGACGACCCCGGCCATACCTGCTTGGCATTGACGTGATAGACTGAAAGCTGCTGCAAGGCTGCAGACACAGCGTCGCCATCCCCAGGGAACAGCTCAGCCATCACCTCCCCGATGTTACTGTAGGGAATGGGCATACCCAGCAGCAAGGCCACAGTGGGCACCAGGTTCACCTGGGGAATGGCCTCAGGCTCCTGGAGAGACAGCAGAGGAATCGGGAAAGTGGAAAAAGCTCAAAAACATGGTTTTCCACTCAGGCCAGAGAGGGCACAGCCAGCTGGGCACACACATGGGACACCAAACCCATGCTCTGTCATGCCCTCCGCTAGCCTGGATCTGGAAGGATGCCCTGCAGCTGGCACTGCCCCATGAAAAGGCCCAGCAGTGGGGAAGGCAGCCCTGTTCTAAGGAGACACCAGGGAGGCCAGGAAGGGGCAAAAATACAGGGGAAACCACAGGCACAGCTCACTCCTCCCTGAGTGCTCTGCAAGAGGAGGATGCCTTCTGGGAACTGCATTTGACCCAGGCTGTCTGGTAGCTCACCTGGCCTTGCTTTAGCACAGCTGAAAGGCCTGAACATGGGTTCCAAACACTGGCCCCACATACAGGTCACTCACTGCCCTCTAAGGTTGAAGGTAAAGCCCCGTCCCCATCCCAACCCTCTCCTGGAGGCCTGAGGGGAGCTGTCTGCCCTGTCACTCATTCAGCCCTGCAGCAAGCCAAGTGCTAAAGATTTACTACAGAAGTGAAACAGCCCAACAGAACCTGCATTCACCCCATCTGCAGTCTGTTTTTGCGATCAGATTTTTTTACTAATCAATAAGATGGATTTTGTTCAACAGAAACTGACGTTAATCACATTCCTATCTTTTAAACTTACACTATCTGCATCCTGTGTCAGACTTTCCCCTGTTCTCTCAGGAAGGGTGACAGACTCCCTGGCCCTCTCAATCTGAACAATCCTCATCGAACTGCTACTCTCTGTAACCCCAGGATGCAGTTTTCTCCCTGGAGGTCACCTCAGGCAGTAGCCTAAAATTCCCTAAGCATCAACATCCTCTCACCTCGGGAGGGCCGGTGCCAAATAGGGGTGTTTTGCTGTACACAAACAGTGCTGCATTCACTTCTTTCTCGCTGTTCCCACCATGGTCTCCAGTCTCCGTCATGCCATGGTCCCCAGCCACCAGAAGCAGGGTGTCATTTCCCAGATGATCTACCAAGGACCTGTCACCAGGATAAAGAAGGTCAACCCCAACCCTCTGCCCTGGTTGCACAGCTGAGAGAGGACGTATCTCCGCCAAACTGCGTGCACCATGGAGGTGAGGCCTACACAAAGAGCTGAACAAAACTAAGTGCTGCTTCAGAGCTGTACCAACTGATCAAGGAATCAACCTTTTTTCCCACTCAAACTGACAAAAGCCCTTGTAGATGTAGCTAGCAAGAATGAACACCCAGGTCCCAGGGCAACATATGCATCAGACAATTCAGAAGGGATGTCGCCAGGAACAAGTTTCAGGCTGATCTTACTTTGGATTTGTCACTCCAACATGAACACACATGCACTGACACTGCCCTGTGGCACAGCTGGGGTGCCAGCTGCCGCTGGTCAAAGCCGTTCTCTGTGGTAACCGGCACAATACGTGTTCTCTGTTGCCCTCTGTGTCTGTAAACACTTGAGGAAAACCCCACCAGTCTGGGCGAAGAAAGAGGCAAGCTGCTAAACCCCCACAGCCACTCCGATCACCTGAGCATCTCATTCATCTGAGTGAGCTTCTTAGCCATTTCAGGATGGTCAGGTCCATGTTTGTGCCCACAGTGGTCCACACCAAGGAAGTGAGCAATCAGCAAGTCCCATTCACCATCATCCACTGCAGAATAAGAGGAGCCTTATCAGATGCTAGCCTGGGATTTGGACAAGTGCCCTACTGCTGGCTCCTCCTGCCAGAGCTTTCTGAGTGCCTTTGGAAATACTCGTTTCTTCCCCTCATGCCCTCTTCAATCCCAGTGGTCAAGCAGGCCAGTACAGGCATGCAATGAAGGCACCCTATCGGTCTGTAGGTGCCCTGGTGCAACGCTGAGGGCAGCTGGACACCCAGCAAGCAAGCCAATATCCATGTTTTTCATTCACCGCCCCTCAGGAGAGGAATGGCCCAATGTTACCCAAGTTACCTTGAAATACACTTAACTCAGAATGACAAACCGAGCTAAACCAAGGAGAGGGTCAGGAAAAGGAGAACTCAGAACTCCAGCCCTTTCCCAGAGACGTTTTAGGTCAGACTCATCAATGTGCCCCTTCGTGTCCCACCCAGGACAAGGGCCTGGTGCACCAAGACTGTCCTCATCTATTAAGTTACTTCTGGCCCTTCCTGTTTGCTCCAGGATCTCCACACATGAGAACCAACTTATTTGCAGTTAAATGACTAATTGCATTTCTCCCACAAGGTGGAACTCACCACTGGGGCAACTTTTCCACCTTCCTCATGAAAGACCATTGCAATCTTTGTTTACTTAGATTTATACACAGACTAAACAAGGTGCGTTCCCCTTAGTCCTAGGGCCTCAAAGAGAAGTCTGAAATTACCTAAAATTCATACACCAGTGTCACATTTCACCCTCTCCCCAAGACTGGGAGCCACAAATATCCTGCTGAGAGCAGTGCTGTGCGTCAGCCTCCCACTCCAGTAGCTGCTCCAGGTGAGTATTTCCTATAGCACTGTGGGCCTGCCCAGGCAGCCACAGATCAAATGGCCCCTTCAAGGTTAAGTTTGAAGAAAGAGAAGTCCTTCCTGCTCCATCCTAGCAGTGTATTTCTAGGACAGCTATAGAAGCCTAAACTGTGGACGAGTCCTAACAAGCTGTGTCCTCTCCCAAATGGAGGAGAGGCATTTAGAGAAATGGCTTGTCATCCCTGAAAGCTGGCTTATCTGTGGAAATCCAACTAGGGCACTGTAGTCCATGGGCTACAGCCACAAGCAGGTATGACTGCCCGCTGCCACCCCAGAAAAGAAAAAACTCTTCAGTTCTACCCCAAATTTGCACTAGGACCCCAGCATAACATAAAGGTGCAGCTGGCCCCTGGGGAAGAGCTGCTTACCAGTTGGATAGAGATGCTGCAGGATCCCATCATCCACAGTATGAAGATCCTTCACATTAAAAGAAGGGAAGAAATACGAGCGGAAAAACTTATTGGGGAAGAGTCCTTCCCAAGTGTCGTCTCCCATGAAGACCACTCTCCTTCCTGGGGAAGCAAGAAAGGAATTAATCAGAGCAAGGAGCCTGCTGGAGTCATGCTCATATCCACACTAGTGCAAAGAGTCTGGGCAGATCCAGGACAGGGTCTGGAGCTCTTCTCCCACCCACACTTGAAGTGACTGACAATTAAAAACTCCAGCTGGTTGTCAACAAATCTGAACGTGGGGAACGGTTAGCCCTGTTCCTAAGCCTACAAGTGGTCCCAGCACCAAATCCAGCAGCTCAACCTCATCACCTATCATTAAGCTCTGACATGTCCCCTCAGCTGAAAGATCCATGGATTGAACAGGCTAAAAAGTTACTTATTTGTATCACTGCAGCACTTACGAAGGGAAGCGCAGGAAAGAACCCTCCTGTCTCAAACCAAAGGCCTCACAGTCACACTGTAGAATACAAGACAAAAGATGGCTACAGACAGACAGGGGCTGGGCAGAAGCCTTCAGTCCTAGGCTCAGACTTTAAACACGACAGCAGTGGTTTTGCAAATGCAGAGAAGGCAAAAGCACGGATGTTTCCAATTGTCTTCACTCTGCTTCTCCTATCTATTGCCAGCTACCCCCTCCGGGATTTCAGAGAGATTTCAGTTTGGGAGCAGGAACTGTCTCCTCTGCAGCTGCTGCTACAGCACGGGGTTTCCTTCTAGCATTTTTCACTACTGATGATTTACTGCATTTGCCCATCTTACCCTCGTACATGGGGAGCTGACAACTCAGTAGTGTCACCCCATCCTAGGCACAGGCACTACTGGTATTTGTGCCAGCTGGAGCCCTGGAAGGGAATCTCTCTGGGTCTCACAGGACTGCACCCTGTCCCTTTTTCTCTACTCCATCGTCCCACCCTAACAAGATGCTCTTTAAAGCTGCGCTCTCTAAATATATGCATGCAGCACCAAATTACATAGAGAGTGAGATAAGGTAGTTGCCTAACACTCGCAGGCGGCTGGCTGGGCAGGCCTGCTGCCTGCGTGACACCTCCACAGCGTACCTGGCACCGGCTCCTCCCGCCTTGTGCATCTCACCTGAATGCAAACACGACTGATTGGCAATGCCCTTGGCTTCCCAGAGCGGCTCCTGGCGGTGACCTTGCAACAGTCACCATTAGTACGGCTGTTATTACCTGTTCTCTCATTGTCTTTGAAGAAATTCTACCCAAGGTTACAGCTGCCTCTCACCCCCAGCACAAGGCAGAGAAACCCTGCCTGCGTGACCACGCTGACTGAGACCCCTGTGGTCTTCAGCCAAGGACCCTTGAGTGAAAGGGTTGAGGTGTTGCACCCGGTCCCCTTCCCAGGGGAAGAGAGGATTAAAGGTCCCACACAAATGCTGACCTGGGCTTTATGCATGGCCTCTCCCAGCCGGACTCCACCCCCAGCACACATACCGTTCTGCACCAGCTGTGCCAGCAGGTTGTCCTCCTGGATTGCATAGGTGGCAAAGTTGCTACCCACGTCGATGAAAGTCGGCAATGAGCCGGTGGTGAGGCCCTTGATGCGCTGCATGGTGGCAGTGGGGGGATCGGCTCGGAAGCGGTAGAGGCGGGCATGACGGGGCTGGGAGGTTGCTAGGTGGTGCAGGAAACTCAGCTTGTTCTCATATGGCAGTGGGCTCACATTGGCCGGGTTGAACCAGGCAAACTCAAACCGGAGGGCATCAATGATGACTAGCACAGCCTTAGAAAAGCGCTGGGGCATCCAGCAGGAGCCCGGCGGGAGGCTCTGCCTGTCCCAAGGTGGTGGTGTGAGGGGGTCTGAGCAGGAACTGCTGTTGGCAAGCTCAATCCGGGTGAGCAGGAAGCCACTCATGAAGAGCCCGATACCAGCAAAGAAAAGAAAGCAGACCCAGGCCAGGAAGAGCAGGACTGGCCACCGCTGCATCCTGCAGGGAAGGACAGGAACATTCAGCCCCCGATGGTCAATCTGGGCCAGGTACCCCCAACCTGCCCCTGCCAGAACCTGGTCGACCCCCATCCCTGCACTGTCCTGCACCCCAACACCCCTCACATCCTGCTGTGCCCTGATACTCCTCAGAGCCCCCCCAGCCATCATCCTCTGCCCTGACACCAGCCTCCCTCATACTCGCTGGGTTACTGCCTGACACCTTGCGTAGTCTCCAACCACCACCCCTTGTACCCCCAACCACCACCTAGCACCCCAACACCCTTCCAATCCCCAGCTACCCTCATCCCCAACCTCCCTCCTACCCCAGAGCCACCACCCAGCACCCTGACACCCTTCCTGCCCCTCAGTCACCACGCTGTGCCCTGTCATCTCTCGTACTCCCCAACAACCCTAACAACCCTTACAACCCCAATCTCCCTGACTAACCAGCGGGTCTCCTTATTCCCCTTCCTACACCCCAGCCGCCACACTGCACCTCAGCCACCCTTGTACCCCCCAGCCACCGCTGGGCAGCCTGACAACTCTCCCACCCGCCAGGCCCCTTGCACACCCCCCCCAACCCCTTGTCCAGCACAGCAACGTCCCAGCACTCCGATACTCCTCTCACCCACCTGAGACCCCTCGGAGCCCCGGACACTGCCAGCACCCCGACACCCCTCCCACCCCCCAACACCTCTTGGAGCCCCAGACATCACCAGCACCCTGACACCCCTCGGAGCCCTAGAAAGCACCAGCACCCCGACGCCCCTTCCGCCCCCCTGACACCCCTCGGAGGCCCGCACACCCCCACCACCCCGACACCCCTTCCGCCCCCCACCACCCCTCGGAGGCCCGCACACCCCCACCACCCCGACACCCCTCCCGCCCCCTGACACCCCTCGGAGGCCCGCACACCCTCACCACCCCGACGCCCCTCCCACCCCCCCGACACCCCTCGGAGGCCCGCACACCCTCACCACCCCGACGCCCCTCCCGACCCCCGGACACCCCTCGGAGGCCCGCACACCCCCACCACCCCTCGGAGGCCCGCACACCCCCACCACCCCTGACACCCCTCCCACCCCCCCGACACCCCTCGGAGGCCCGCACACCCCCACCACCCCGACACCCCTTCCGACCCCCGACACCCCTCGGAGGCCCGCACACCCCCACCACCCCCGACACCCCTCGGAGGCCCGCACACCCCCACCACCCCCGACACCCCTTCCGCCCCCCACCACCCCTCGGAGGCCCGTACACCCCCACCACCCCCGACACCCCTCGGAGGCCCGCACACCCCCACCACCCCGACACCCCTCCCACCCCCCTGATACCCCTCGGAGGCCCACACACCCCCACCACCCCCGACACCCCTCCCGCCCCCCCGACACCCCTCGGAGGCCCGCACACCCCCACCACCCCGACACCCCTCCCGCCCCCCGACACCCCTCGGAGGCCCGTACACCCCCACCACCCCCGACACCCCTCGGAGGCCCGCACACCCCCACCACCCCGACACCCCTCCCACCCCCCTGATACCCCTCGGAGGCCCACACACCCCCACCACCCCCGACACCCCTCCCGCCCCCCCGACACCCCTCGGAGGCCCGCACACCCCCACCACCCCGACACCCCTCCCGCCCCCCGACACCCCTCGGAGGCCCGTACACCCCCACCACCCCCGACACCCCTCGGAGGCCCGCACACCCCCACCACCCCGACACCCCTCCCACCCCCCTGATACCCCTCGGAGGCCCGCACACCCCCACCACCCCTCGGAGGCCCGCACACCCCCACCACCCCCGACACCCCTCCCGCCCCCCGACACCCCTCGGAGGCCCGCACACCCCCACCACCCCCGACACCCCTTCCGCCCCCCGACACCCCTCGGAGGCCCGTACACCCCCACCACCCCCACCACCCCTCGGAGGCCCGCACACCCCCACCACCCCGACGCCCCTCCCGCCCCCCCGACACCCCTCGGAGGCCCGCACACCCCCACCACCCCGACACCCCTCCCGCCCCCCCGACACCCCTCGGAGGCCCGCACACCCTCACCACCCCGACGCCCCTCCCGACCCCCGGACACCCCTCGGAGGCCCGCACACCCCCACCACCCCCGACACCCCTTCCGCCCCCCGACACCCCTCGGAGGCCCGCACACCCCCACCACCCCCGACACCCCTCGGAGGCCCGCACACCCCCACCACCCCGCCGCCCCTCCCGCCCCCCGGCACGGCCCGCGCCCCGCCGCCCCGCGCTCCCCTCCCACCTGCGGCCGCCGGCGTGAGCCGCCGCCTCCGCCGGAAGCGCCGCGCGCGGCCGCGGGCCAAGAGCGGCGGCGGCGGCGGGCGGGCGGCGGCGGCAGCGCCCCCTGGCGGCCGGGCGCGGGGCTCCCCCCCCACCCCCTTTCGGGCTCGCCCCCCCCCCGACGGCGCCGAGCCGCAGCACGCCCGAGCCCAAATCGCTGTTTCACCGAGCGGCGAGCAGCGAGCGTGGCCCTTCCCGCCCTGGCTTCTCCTTTCCTCCACCCTCCCTTCAACCAGGCTCGGGGGAGCGTCTCCTCTCAGGCCCTGACCGCGCACCGACCCCGGCAGCGGGGCCCTGCGCTGTCCCACGCACCTTCGCTCAGCTCCGTTCCTAACCCGCCTGGCAGCTCCCGAGCCCCCCACAGCTCTTACAAAGCCACTTTCCAGGCTAAGTCCGCTCTCCGGCCAGTTGGTCTCGGCCCAGAGCTCTTCTTCCAGGGCAGCAGCTCTCGTGGCCCTCGGGGACTCGTCCCTCGGCATTGCGAGGGCCTCGCTGTTCCTTCGCCGCTGGCATTCAGCCAGGCTAAATCCAACCAAATTCCCGGCCTGCTCCCCTCTGGAGGTGGGTGAACACCTCCGAGACAAAACTAATCGCTCAGGATTAACACCGGAACCGGCCCCCTCTTGCTTCCCTGAGGCTGGCCGGGTTCTCTGAGTGATAACAGCAAGAGCTAAAGGCACCGCGAGAACGAGCAGACGAAGGCTGCCAGGTTCAGGATGTGCAGGAACTCAATCGGCCACGACGGGGAGCCCATATCCCCGGAGACGGATCCCAGGGCTCCTCTTGCCGACCATCATGCCTTCGTATGCAGCCACTGGAGCAACCGGCAGGATTAGGATGGACACGGTCTCAAACCGTGCCTCGTTGCCCCAGTACACAGCGGGTCCCGCTCCCAAGTGCCAGGAGGATGCGCTGCAGCACCAGTGCCATTTCCTTTATTACATGATTAAATCCAAATACAAAATAAGAACCAAAAGAGGAAGAAAAGCGTCTGACTGGGGAGGGCAGCAGCAGAACAGGATCCCCTGTAGCCTGGAAGGCCCTGGACTTGGATCCCCCTCCCTTGGGGTGCTGCCACAGCAGTATGTCCAGTATCCTTCCAGCCCTGCTAGCTGGAGTTCACCTGTTCCACCTTAAGCACCTCCGCGCTGGGGGGCTGGGGGCCCTTGTGGACTGGAGGTATCTCGTCCTGGGTCTTCACAGCTTGTGGCTTGGTCAGCGTGCTGTAGATGCCCAGGGCCTGCGGGGAGTGAAAGAGCCATCAGGGAGGAGAGGAGAAACTGGGCACTACTGGCAGAGGGAAGTCAGCCTGTCTCTGGAGAGGGTCCTGGGGGACAGCAGGAAATGTCCTTGCTGCAGGGCCGTGGCAGGACAAGAAAGGACATGCAGTAGGACTGTGACAGTGCAGGCCCCACAGGGCAGGCAGGGATACAACAGCCTCTAAACAGCCTACGTTCAAGGCCTCGATGCTGCCACGCTACGCCGCAACATAAGAAAGCCCTGCTAAGAGCACCTCCTGCCAGTGCACAAAGGTGCCTTCAGGAGATGACCTGAACCCTTGTTCCACGTTCAGTCCTGCTCAAGGCATAGGGACGGACAAGAAAGAAGTAAATTTACACCCCAAAGAGACAGGGAGAAAGTCAGCCTTGTATTTCAGCCCACTGCAGCTGGCCTATTTCAGCCAGCCTCTATTTCAGGTGGGGTGGAGGGAAGGGTCCTGTCTGCTATTGCCACAAGCAGGCTCAGGCCAGCCCCCACGCAGGCCCTCAGGCCCAGCCAGGGATTGCCACAGCAGAGACCCTCCTGCTGCCCCAGAGTGCTGTGAAGCAGGTATTCCAGCCCACAGCTGGGAAATCAATTAATTTCAAACCCACCCACTGGGCCAAATTCCTCCTCTTCTCCACATCTCTCCTTTACTGGCACCACCGCCTCCACCACAATAACTAGGGGCTGTCACACTGTCACCTTCACTTCCCTCGTGCTCTGGCTAACTCTGGGAAAGGAGAGAAGGTCCCTCTGACCACACTGACCTGCGCAACCATGTTGGTGACGTCACCGGTGTTGGCTGGCAGCAGGACTGTGTTGGAGTCTTTGGCAAGCTTGGAGAAGGCGCTCACGTACTGCTCAGCCACAGAAAGAGAGGCGGCTGCGTTGCCATGCTGGGGAGAGAGGGCTCATCAGCAAGATGATGAGCCACCAAGAGCACATCCACACCCACACCTCCAAAATGCCCTGCTCCAGCAGCAGCTTACAAGACTGCAAAGCTCCTTGCTGCCAATGGAGGTGACAGGGAGTGTCCCAGGGAAAGCCAGGCGCTGCCCTAGCCTCGGGTCTACCTCCCCCAGTGCTAGCACCAACGCTTTGGCTGCCCCAAGGAGCCACCACTCACCTGCTGTGCCAGAGCAGCTGCCAGGAGCTGAATAGCCTCAGCCTTGGCCCTGGCCTTGACCAGCATGGCGTTGGCTTCTCCTGGAATGAAGCACGGCAGAGCGCACGTCAGAGCTGCCACTTCACACACATGAAGTCTCCCCTCACAACGATCCTCCCTGCAACGCACCTCCTGCTGCCCCAGTCTGCAGGGCAGCAACACCAGCCAGAGCACAGCCCGAGGGCCCCAGCGGGGAGGAATCAGCCAAAGCGGCCAGGGGAGAACCTGGCTTGCTGGGCAGCCCAGCGGAGCACACGGAAAGCGGTGCAGCTTGCTCCCAGAGAGCGTTCCCCCTCAGTACAGAGGACTACAGATCCCCCTAGGGCCTGGCGCTCATGGCACGTTCTAGGCCAAGGCACTACCAGCAGCTTTGTTGATCTGTTCGGCCTTTTCAGCTTCTGACGCCAGGATCTGGGCCTGCTTCTGCCCCTCAGCCACGTTGATAGCAGATTCCCGGGTCCCCTCTGACTCCAGCACTGTTGCCCGCTTCCGTCGCTCTGCCTCCACCTGCAAACACAGGTTGGATGTCCACCTGCCACGGCCAGTCTGGGGACATCCCGTCCATGGGGCAAGCACAGCAAGGGCACGCTCCCATGCCCCTGCTTTGGCAAGCATGGCTGAGCAGGGGACGAGAACATGGCCATGAAACACTGAGTGAGCCCCAGGGAGGGATAGTTCTCCTTCCCAGGCTCAGCTCACTGCAGTGGTGAGCCCAGACCACAATATGCCATGCTACCACGATACTGGGTGTCCTCTTCCTTCTGCCACAGCGACCTAGTGCAGGGTGCTCCCTGTAACAGCGCTGGGCACCGCCAGGGTGTGGGCAACACCCACAGCAATAAGAAGTTGCTTCCAAGAGCAAGCATTGACCCGTTGGCCCGCGCAACCCTATGCAGCCTAGGTCACATTTAACCAGATAGCATGCTTCCCCCTCCTCCCGTTCCAGCGGGGCAAGCAGCTCAAGGCCAATACTAGCCCTGGGATCTAGCTCCCAGGTTTTCTCAAGAGGAGACCCTCCAAGCTCTGGGATTGGCTGCCTTCAGAGCCCTAGGGATTTTAAGGGTTGCTGGCAGGGCTCGTGTGTACGAGGCAGGGGCCACCACTGCAGAAATAAGGATGGGTATTATCTGTTCAATAGCCATATGTTCGCAGCCGAAGTCAAAGCGCTCACAACTTCCCTCACTGCAGGAGAGCCCTAGGCAACCAGCTCTGGAAGGAGAACAGCTATGCTGCACGGGAGGGGAGGCTTTGCTCTCATTCCAGTCTGCCCCAGACCACCAAACCTGCATCTGCATGGATTCCTTCACGCGCGGGGGCACGTGGATATCCTTGATCTCATAACGCAAACACCGGATGCCCCAGTAGTCTGAGGCCTGGTTGATGGCATCCACAATGCTGGCATTGAGGGACTCACGCTCCTGTGAGGCACAAAAGAAACGGCAGAGAGGAGAGAGAGGAGCGCAGCATGAGATAGGGGTCAGAAGGGAAACAGTCAGACACCTCCCTTCATGGGCCAAGGTCATCCAGAAAACCCGAGTTCCACAGGGGCAAAGCAGGGCCAAGCTCTTCCCACATTTCACACGAGTAGGAGTCGCCTTCTCCTGGGGCAGGCAGTGCCCAAAGCTGGAACTGGTGAGAAGCAAACATCTGGTGTACATCTGGATATAAACACCTCCCAGGAGCACAAACAGCGCCTGCTTCTATCCACATACGCAGCACAAGGGTTTTAGATACCCTGAGCCGGGTCCAGCCAGCTCATCACTGGGCCTGGAGCAAAGAGCCACTGACTCAAGAAGGACAAAGCCAAATCAGCCGGGTCTGGGCACACAGCACCCATTGTCTTTTCTGACTAACCCAGGACAGAGCAAAAACAGCTCCCATCAAACAGAACAATCGAAGCAAGACCCATCCCCAAAGGGTCCAATGCTGACAGGCCAACTGAAGAGGATGCCAGAAGCACTCCAAGCAAAGGGAGTTTTGCTGTTAAGTGAAGGGAGTTTTGCTGTTAAGTGCATCAGACTGTCCGCACAGGCCCTGCAAGGATTTGAGAGATGCTGCTACAAGCGGGCAGCTCCGTGACCCCTCCCCCAGCTCACCCGGAAGACTCTGTCGAGGGAGAGTTTGCCCAGTTCAGATCTCATGGTAGTCTGGGCCAGCTGGGTCACTGCGTACTCAGGATCCTCCACCCCGTAACTGGCCTGGACAGCAGGAAAAACAAAAAAATTTGTGGGGGTGCTGAAAGAGACCCTCAAAGAGGCAGAACCAGCAAACAGCACTAAGGCCAGAAGCCTACCACAAACACCCCTGCCAAGGAAAAGCAGAACCTGGAGCCAAGATCTGCCTTCCCCTCTTCCCTCTCACAGAGAGGCCCCAGGGAACGGGGTGCTCAGCCCCCCAGCCTCGCAGGGCACAGCGTGTCGGACAGAGGCTGAAGCGCACGTTTTAGAAAAGTGAGCCAGGAGAGCTGGGCGTGCTGCCCCCAAGGGTCTGCCAAGGCAGCTGGCTGGGCGACGCACCACACACAGACCAGGCCTGGAGCAGTCACAGGCTCCCAGAGGCTGAAAGTTGCTTCATGCCTCTAGGTTTAGGATGGGTCTTAGCAGAACGGGGACGGTACCTTGTAAGGGTCCATGACCCGCAGATAGAGCACACCATCAATCTGCAAGGTGACATTATCTGCCAGGAAAGAATGGCATATCCCTCAATGGAGCAGCAAAGTAAAGCAACAGCAAAAGCTCCCTCCCCTGACAGAATTAGCAGAGCTGGGCAGGGCCGTCCCCTTCCTTCACGGTGTCGGCAACACAGCATAGACAGAGGGAGCAGCTCAAATGGATCTCCTGATGTGAAAGGCTTCGTAAAAAGGCACTGACACTACATGTAAAATGTCTCATTTTGACGTTTTTACGCACAAGAAGTCTCAAGTTTCCAGATCAAAACATTTTATACTGTAGTTACCTTAAGATACTAAAGAAGCAAACAAAAAAAACCCTTAATACTGGAATTGAAAGACAGACCTCAATTAAACAGATTTGAAATTTTTACAGGTCTTGTACAAAAACTGAGGACAGATTTTTCCTAGTTCAATGCTGGAAAACATCCGAGATCTGAAAAACGAATTTCTGCCCACCTCCACTCAACCCATGCTGAGAATGGGCAGCAGCAGCCCAGAGAAGAGGGCAAGAGGGACCTCCTAGGGTTCCTCCAGGCACAATGCCACTAGTACGGTCAAACCAGATCCCCAAGGACAGGGCTGACTGTATGAGGCTGGGACATTTCCATTCTTCCCTGCACTCTCCCTTGCTCCTCCCAGATGCAGCAAAAGGAAAGGAGCAGGACAAAGAAGCTTTTCCTTACCCAGGGTAACGGCAGACTGCTCTGGGACGTTAATGACTATTTCCTTGAGACTCTGCACATAACGAATCCGATCCAGCAGAGGGATGAGAAAGTTCAAACCCTGGGAGAAGAAGAGCAGTTAAGGCTCAGATTAGATCACTGAGCCCAGAAACCAGGCCATATTTTTCTACCCAGACAGCTCAGCCATACTAGAAAAGGCTGTGCAAAAAAAGCCCAAGTGCACTACGTGCTACAGATACTTCAGGCAGAACAAGCATGCTTCGCGCACAGGGAGGATTTAGGTTTCTCACTGCTTTCAATAGCCCACCAAAGAAAATTAGACCACAGACAATCAAAAGAATTGCAATCTAGAAGAAGAAACGCAGGTGCTCCAACCATCCCCTAAGTCCCCGTGCAAAGTACATGTCTCACTACAGCTATAGGAACCTGCTGAATCCAGAAGGGGAGAAAAGCGGCTCCTTACAGGCTCGAGTATTCGGTGGAACTTGCCCATCCTCTCCACCACCCAAGCCTCCTGCTGCGGCACAAAGAGCACTCCGATGTTCACGGGCAGGCCTGAGTTCCAGCGCTGCGGCGCCGGGGCCAGCCGCGCTAAATGCTTCAGCTGTTGGGAGCGCTGGAGAAAGGAAGAGGAATAGGATGAAGAACTGCAGCTACGAGCCTGACTCCACTCGCTCGCGCAACCCTTCCTGCCCGTGTGCTGCACTGGGCAGCCTTGCTGCTCGCAGGCTACAACCCTCTTCCAGCCTGTGCTCTCCTGTCTGGGCTTGCTGTTGCCAGCCCCGATGCACCGGGGCAGGAACCGGCGTCGAGCCCCCGCCAAGCACGCACCGGGAGGGGACGTGGGTTGTGCCCACAGGGACGAGCCCCGGACCGCAGGGACTCCAGAGGAGGTGCGGGCATCACGACCTTCCCCAGAGGCCAGCAGAGGTACGAAGCCCACCGCCTCTACCTCTGCCCTTCACACCCCCGCTTAGGGCGGGAGGGGCAAAGCCACCCGACACCGCAAGGGAGAGGAAGGAGCGGGACAGGGTCTCCCCTGCCCCGCTCAGAGCTATATCCTGGTCGCCCCCCTCTCCCCGTCCCCACTCCCCCCCCCCAGACCAGGCCTCCCCCTCACCGCTCAGGCCCTCCCCGGCCTCAGCCCCCCCCCCGCCCCCTCGCTACCCCCAAACGCGGCTCCCCCGGCCCCCTCCGTCCCCCCGGGGCTCCCCCGGCCCCACCTGCAGCAGGCCCCGCCCGGCCTCGCGCCCCGCCCGCGCCAGCATCGCGCCGCCGCCGCCGCTCCGCCGGGCCCCGCCACTTCCGCCCGCCGCCGCCTCCGGAAGCGACGGGAGGGGGCGGCCCGGCGCTCAAAGGAGTCCCCGCGGAAACGCTTCCGCGCCGGCCGAGCCGGGCTACGGCTCCTCCCTCGGCCCTGACCAGCGAGAGGCGGGCACGGAACGCCCCCCGCGCCGGGCTCTTCCGGGTGCGCCGCTCATCGTGTCCCCCGGGGGCGCCGGCCGCTCGCGCAGGTTCCGCGGGCGGCAGGGGCCCGGCAGGCACCTCGGGGCCGCGCAGGCGCAGAGCCAGGGCTCGGGGTCCAAACCAGCGTTTATTAAATTAAAAACAAACACAAAAAGTACCGGGCGCAGCTGC
The DNA here is from genome assembly GCF_040807025.1 of Struthio camelus. NCBI lineage: Eukaryota > Metazoa > Chordata > Aves > Struthioniformes > Struthionidae > Struthio > Struthio camelus. Next base: position 58,353,241 of record NC_090981.1, on the reverse strand, counting down.
TCCGGCGGCTCTGGGTTCCCGCAAGGGCGCCCCCCCTCCCCCGGGCCGAGGGCCCCAGCCTCCTCCACCTCCCCGGCCCAGGGGCTGAGCAGGCCCGGGCCTGGCCCTCCCTGCCTCCCAGCCCCTGCCCCGTGGTCCTCGCCCCTGGGGGTGCCGGGGGAAGGAGCTGGGTGCTGGCCCTTGCTGGCAGACGTTGGTGTTCCTGCCCTCCTCAGGCTGGGCTCTCTCCCTCCCTCCCTCCTTGGAGATCCTGGCTGGGCCTCCCCCACCCCCAACCAGGTCTTCCAGAAAAAGCCTAGCAGCGACTCTGCGTCAGTAGGGCACGCTCAAAGGACGCTCCGGTCTTGCACCCTGCCTCTCTTGCCTCCCTGACCCCCCTGCCCGGGGCTTGACGTGTTCTTGCACACATTTCTTGAGGCTTAGGGGCAGAAAAAGGTACCGCTCTGGATAATCTCCAGCTCCCTTTCTGCACATCCAGCCCAGAGCTGATGCTCGATTCTCTCTGCTGCTTCCTCTCTTCTCCATCCTACCTAAGGATCAAGCCAGGCCTCCTCCCCCTCTACTCTCAGTTGATCAACGTGGTGACAGGTTCTTGCTCTAAGCAGGTTCCCAGCTGCCCCAAAGGCAACAGGATTCACCCCAACCCTACCACATCAGCACAAGGCCAAGATCTTTTGGTGATCTCCACCTTCTCTCAAATCTTGCGGGAAGGGCTAGTCCCTGCTCTTCCAGAGAGCCCCCAGCTCCTTGTCCCTTCGTGTTACAGCCATATCTCTTACCCCAGGGCCCATAGCAATAGCCACTTCCCTGCCAGCCCCAGGCTTCTTGGGGCCTGCCTTGCCCTAGAGGGGTTGCCCTCTAGGGCCTCCCCAAGCTGCCTGAAGAGGGGCAGGCCCAGCAGAAATCTCAGCCTCTCCCAGGGCTTTTAACAAAGGCCCCGCAGGGAAGCTGGGCCCTGTTCCTTCTGATAGGTTGGTCACCCTCTCCTTCCACAGCCCGAGATGTGCCTCGCTGCTGGTGACCCTCACAGTCCCCACAGCCCTGCCTCAATGCCTGCAGCCCCACACTGCTGAGCGCAGCCTGCCCGCTGCCTGGGTACCTCGTCCAGTGCCTGCAAGGCCAGGAGGGCTGCGGAGGAAGAAAAGCACGTCTGATCCTCTGCACAGGTCTCCTCCACACTCCCAGCAACAATAAATACTAATAAATATGAACCCTTCTACGGTTTCTGCTCCCCAGCCCAGGGACTGGCATAGACAGCCTCACCCTGAGCCCCCCTTCCAGGCTTAACTCCCCCCTCAACCCTGGCCACGTCTCCGAGCTTGGAGCAGCACTGGTGAAAGACCTGGGCATGTCTTGGGAGCGCAGGGGCTGCTCACCAGCCCCTGCCCCTCCTTACAAAGCCCCCTTGGTGATCCCAACCCTGCCATAGGGCACAGCCACGATGTCCACGCTGCTTGGAAGGACGCAGCCATGCGGGGAGGGCGATATTTCAAGGTGGTGCCTGCTCTCTGGCCCTTTACTCATCTCTCTCTGAAGTGCTGGGCTGGATGCTCCCCAGTGGCTCTAGGCAACGGAGAAGGTCAGGCGGCTCCGTGCTTAGGCCCACGGTGAGTAGCAAGGGTTCCTTGGCATCTCCGTAAAGGATTTCAGTTCATAGGGGATCCCGGAGTCGACCTCGATTGACTTGCGGGAGAAGAGCAGCCGGATATCGTCATGAAGGTAGATCTTCCCCGACTTGGAGCTGTGAAACCTAAGGGGAGAGGAGAGCACGGCAGAGGAACTTCAGACTTGCAAGAAAGGATGTAGCAGCCTCAGAGGGAGCCGGTGGCAGCAGAGCAGGGCAGGGGGGCACAACTCCGACCCAGGAAGCTTCTTCCCACCATCTTCCTTGCCTACTTATGCTCCTGGTCAAAGTGGCTTCCACTCTGCCTGCCTCCAGAGGGGCAGAGACTGCTGCCCTAGGGCAGGACGGCAGCTCCAGTCTCTCCGCAGCCCTTCTAGGGCAGAGGACAACCGTTCCCTGCTCCTCCCCAGGGCTACCAAGTCAGGCTCTCCTCCTGCAATAGTGGCAGAGCCTGCAGGTTTGGAGGAGACAGGGACACACGGAAGAGGGGCCTGGGAGTCCAGCGGTGACCCCAGAGCAGGTGTCCATCCCTCCCAGCCTGCCCTACCTCAGGTGCATCAGGTAGCAGAGGACCCTGCGGGGTGGGCTGGTGCCTGGTGGGTCGCTGGAGGCCACGACGGCCCCCTCCTCCTCTCCCACGGGCACCAAGAAGATGCGGTGGCGTAGGAAGGTCATGTGGTTGGCTGGCATGTCCTGGAAGTCGTACGTCACCAAGAACATCTTCACCACAGTCTTGTTGGGGTTAAATAAGGTCTATGGGCAGAGCGGGGGGGAGGTCAGACTAGGAAGTGCCCACGGCATGGGCGCATAGGTCAGGCCTGGGGCATCTTGGGGCTGTGCTGGGAGGCCCAAGGGCCCACAAGAGCAGTCCTTGCTCCACACCAGCCCCAGAGGGTGTAGCCCAAGGCCCAGTTCTTTTCCAGTCTGTGTCCCTCACAGAGGAGCCAGCGCACACAGCTCAGATACCGCAACCCACCGGTAAGCCCTTTCCTCCCCACCTCCACCCACATGCTCCCATCTCATTCCCATGGCACCCACAAGCTCTGCTGTTGAGACCCCTGCCCCTCCTCACCAGCCTCTTCCTTTCTTGTGTCTCGCATCCCCTTGCCTCCTTGCCAGCGCCCCGGGGATCCCGTGCTTCCCTCCGCAGCGCTCTTGGTGGCCATACACTGGCTCTGCACAGAGCTTTCTGGCTGTTGCCCCAGCAAAACAACAGAATGGAGCAGTTCTGCCCCGGGGATGCTCCAAAGCCACGGGAGCCCACCCAGGCCTCCTCCACACTGCGCTATCAGAGGCCAGGGGATGACTCACCACTTGGATGGTTCCAGCTTTGGGGACACTGTAACCCTTCTTTCCCAAGGCCTCCAAGTCAATCACTCCCTGGGAGGCAAAAGAAACAGCATGTAAGAGAGGATGAAAGCCCACGGAGAGCCTAGCTGAGCCCTGATATGGGGCCCAGAGTCCCTCTCACCAGCAGACCGTGGGACAAGGCAACCAGGGGCACGTTGCAAGAGGGTGCTCAGCTCAATCCCTCTCCAGACCAGGAGGAGAACAAGCAGCAACAGAGAGGTGATGGCAAAGCAGCAGCCGTGAGACGGCTGGGCAGCGGCAGCCCTGTCACACATCTGAAGCCTGCCTCTTCCTCCCTTTGCCTCATAGGTTAAATATGGCTTCTGTCTCCCTGCAGCAGACCCTGGTGTGGCCGGTGCCACGGCCACAGAGATGTGCCGGGGCTCCTGGGATATGTGGTTGCTTGTGCCACGTTCTCAAGAGCGGGGCAGCCCCAGAGGATGTCCAGTGCCTGCATACGGCCCCTGCTCACCTCCCTCACTGGCCCAGCCCTCCCTCATTGGCGTACCAGAAAAGGCGAGGGCGCGCTGTGTTCAGAGATGTCGAAGTAGGTGACGTCGACAGGCAGGGTGGCATGCTGGGGGCAGTAGGAGCCGCTGGCTCCGATCTCTGCTGTGAAACCCTCGATCCTCCCTGACGGTGCAAAGCGCCCCTTCAGGATGGACTCCTGAGAGAGGAGGGAAGCGTTACAGACCTTACAACACTAGGCTTGCCCCTCACCTCTAAGCTATATGTGAAACGACCTCCATCTCCACCATGAGCACGCATCAGCCTGCCCTCACATGGCCCTAGGCTCTCCAAGGACTGCGTGTGAGGGACCTTGGCTGCTATTTCTGAGATGGACTCCATCCTTGAATAGGTGGGCTGAAACCAGCCATCTAACACCAAGAACAAGTGCGAGCGTTCTGGCTTTGCCAGTCAGCTCTGCGGCAGCCCTCTCAATAGGGTCTGAGGGACAAGTTCAGCCCAGCGCGTCTGTCCCCTGGCAGGATCTGCTGTGGTGAGCTGTTCTGCCAGGGGACAGATGCCTCTCCCCACAGCTGACACACGTGAGGCCCTTCGGGACACGGGATACAGCCTTGTGCAACTGCTGTACCAAGCAGCACGCTCCCATCAGGCTCAGCACCTTATGCCATGTTTCCAGCCCAGCGCCTGCAGGGCTTAACTCCCTCCCTCCTGCACTGGTGGGCAGTCACAGCACAGGTGCCGTTACCTCAAAGTTGCCCAGCAGAGCATGACTGACTGTGGTGGTGGTCCAGGGGGCTGCAGAGGGCCGGGTCCCTCTCCGGAGGCTGCTCCGGAGATGTCGCCTTTGAGAGAAGAGAGAGCATCAATGCCAAACCGGAGAGCAGGAAGCCCTGTGCTCCCCCTGTGTCCTCCAAGGTATGGGCCCTTACCTGGCAGAAAGGAGCCCTGTCCTTCTCTCTGGGCCCCCCATCCATCTCTCTAATGGAGGTTGAACAGATTTTCCCACCCCATGAAGTGCAGCAGAAACCCCCCTCCACCCCACAGCCCAGGATCTTCTGGAGGGGAAACATCTGGGGCAGGAAAAGGACTGGGATTACCCCAACCCTGACCCTCCCACGTGGCTGCAGGGTGCTGGGAGTGCCGTGCACCCAGAGCCCGCACTGCTGTGCCCGAGGCCCTGCTCCAAGGCCAGCAGGGCTTCATGGCTGCTGGGACACTCACGATTTGAGGCGCAGCCCGCTCTTCAGCCTTCTCCCGACTGTAGTGCAATCTGCAGAGCTCTGGGGGGATGCAAGACCAAGAGCCATGTTAGGGCAGCAATCAGGGGCTGCGCACCCCCAGGAAATATCATCACCCCCTGCCCTGCTACCCCACAACAGGCAGCAGGAAAGGAGGCCGCGCTGCCCGTGCACTGCCAAAGACCACTGCAGACAGAAAGACCCAGGCACAAACACCCCCTTGCACATCCCAGGGAACGGTACCACATACCACAAAGCTCCCCGGCCAGTCCAGGTCAAACTCCAGTCCCAGGTGATTCATGCAAAGCCCATGGCAATGCTGCTGAGCAAAGGGTCCTGCTTGCCCACCCCTGCCCAGCGCCAGGTCCCTAGAACAGTAGTAGTGGGTGCTAAAGCTAGGGCCACCCTGCTGCCTCCTTTTACAGGGAGTCCCCTTTTCAGGGATTTTCCTTTCTGGAAGCCACATAAAGGGCTGCACAACACAAAGCAATGACAGAGCCAGCTGGCATGACTGAGCTGGAGGCTCGAGGGAAGCTGCCGGAGGGAGGGCAGCACTGGGGACAGCCAGGCTGAGGGACAGTCACCCAAAAGGGTACATGGGCAGGGAAAGAGCTGTGCCATGCTGATGGCACTGCCTGGCCCTAAAACAATGCATCTCTGCTGTCTGTCCCTGTCAGTCCCCGCACCTTGGGATGTCCCACAGAAGGACAGGAGCGTGCTGGCTCCGGCATGAACCTGCTGTGACCTTGGCCAGCAGGATATGGTGGGAGCAGGGATCTGGTCAGGAGCAGCTGGCAAACAGGATGGAATTGCAGGCTGCTCCTGAGCTACCAGGGTGGTTGCAAACCCCAGAGCTCTGCTCCATTTCTGAGGGCTCGTGGCACGCTGGGGACACACAACAGGCTCGCCAGTACCGCAGAGGAGCTAGCAGCATCTCGGCACACAGCACCAGGGCTCCCATTCCCTGGCCAGAGCTGTCCAGCCCTGATCCATGCCACCAAATCCTCACCCAGCAGGCCCAGCACCACGAGGGATGTCATGGACAGGGGCCGAAGCAGTCCCCATCCCTCTGCCTTCCTCCTCCCTAGGCACACAGAGGACAGCTGCTCATGCTAAGCCTGACGGCTTGACACAAAGCTGTCAGACACTGACTCGGCCGCAGCCAACAGCCCCCGTACTGTGTCTCCAACTCCCGCTGTCACTGGCGGGGGTGGGGGGGGGGGTAGCGTCCTCCCCAAGTGAGGCTCTCAGCATGCCAGAGAGCTGGTTGCAAGGGGCTAATCCAGTGATCACAGCAGGTCTGTAGCCAGTGACACCCTGCAGACTGTTCCTCAGGGCTGGCCAGCAGCCACTGCCCTGTTTGAACCAGGGCTATGGCACTGGGACAGGACAGGGCGCTGTGCCACTGGGGGCCACGTGCCCACAAGCACAGCCCTGGACTCTGGATGTCCCTAGGCTGTTCCTTGCCTCTTCCCACCCCTCAACAACTGATGCTCACCTTGGCTGCTGGAAGCAGGTGATTCCAGAAAGGAGCCCCCTTGGCATCAGTGCTGCGGCAGGCCGTGGGCACTGGATGACATGGCGGGGCCCTCTTCTTCCTCGCTGGTGGGGACAGGCTCTCGTCCTCAGAGCAGGAGTCAGCTGCAACCTCTCCAGCAGGCAGCAGCTTCCGTTTGGCTGGGCAGCTGCTCCCGCTGAGCCGACTGCTCCCACAGGGTGTCTTCTCCAAGGAGCTCAGGCTGCTGGGCTCGGGGCTGAGTGCTGTCTGAGGAGCTGGGGGCTCCTTGCACCCGTTGGCCATCACTGGCCATTCCCCTTCTCTGCCAGCCTGGCTGCCATGAGCAGGGCCGTCCCTCGGCTTCTCTCTCTTCCCAGAGTCTGCCCGGGGCATTTGTGCAATATTGTGCAAATCAAGTTCAAGTACGTTGTGGCCACTTGCCCTCTCCCCATAGTCTTCAGGCTGATCCCCTGGTGGGACAGGGCAATGGTCTCTTGTGTGCAAAGTACTGCAAGCAATGTGCTGTGGCCGGGAGGATGAGGCATCCTGCGACCTGTCTTCTCTGCTAGCCTTGGGACTGTGGCTTGGACTGCCCTCACATCGGTGCTCCACCACCCGCAGCCCGCTGTGGGAGAAGTGCTGCGCAGAGCCGCACAGGGATAGCTCCTCCACCAGCAGACCATCCTCGAAGGCATCGTCATCGTCCAGGGAACCGTGCCCGGGACCCCCGTCCCATTTGCCGTCTGCCCCCCCGCCACCCCAGTGAGTTCGTTTGGGATCGCGTGCCCCCTCTGGAGTTCGCTGCTCGGGGTACCCCCTCTTCACAGCTGGTCGGCTGCCTGTCCGCTGCTCTGTGCTCTCGGAAGAGCTGGAGAGATGGGAGAAGATAGAGACCTGGTAAACCTTCTGGCGCTTGATCTCTGTCTCGTTGTAGCCCATGAGGATGCCGCGGCGAGTGCAGCGTTGTGAGGAAGGCTCTAAGGCTGCCTCTCCACCTGGCCGGGACAGGCCAGAGTCCGTGCTGCGCTCTGGGGGCAGGGACGCCTCCGTGTGGATGTGCCGCATGGAGCCTTACTTGGCTGGACCCCAAGTGGAGCCAGAGTCAAAACAGCCCCATACAGCAGCAGGGAAGGGACAGTAAAGTGCCACAGGGTCACTGTGTGAGGGCAGCAGGTGGGAGCTGGACCCCCCTTGCTCAGGACGTCCGGGTGAGCCCTCTGTTATGGAGTGCGCTGCAGCGCAGCATCTGGAAGGACAGAGCAAGAGGAAGGAGATCAGCCCAGGATCCTGATCCTCAGCCAGCCTTTCAGCAGCAGGGGACGTACTGGGACCCGGGTGGCTCCGCATACAGCCCTGCTCAGACCTCCCTCTCTGGGGACGGGAAGAGGAACCAGCTTGGTGTGGCTCTCTAGGGAACCCCGTGGCATCACCCATCTGCAGGATCAGCACTTTCTTCCTGGCCTGGGCACAAAAAGGAGTCTCCAGCCGGGCTGGAGGCTACTGAGGACAAGCCTGAACAAGCGGGGAGAAGAGGGGCCTGCAAGGGACTTGACGTGCTTGCGCTGTTCTGGAGTGCAGGAATCAGGCGGGTCAGACCAGACCCAGGGGCTCAGGACTGTAATCACCCCTTTGGGCAAGAGCAACAAGATCTCCAAGCGCTTGCCAAGGAAACCTTGCCCAGCCGCATGCACTGAACAAGGCAGGGCTGGCTCCCTACGCTTTCAAACCCACAGTGGGGCCAGAAATCAGGCTGTGCAGCCTGAGGGAACCTGATCTAACATCGCAGTTAGCCCTTCTCTGAGCTGGCTTGAAACAGAGACCTCAAATACCTGAATTTGCAGGTGGGTGGTTCTGGGGGCTGCAGGTTAACAATGCCTCCAGCCTATCCTAACCTACAATCAGGGAGTTGAAGGAGCAGAGCCCACCACGGGCTCCTGCACAACCCATCCACATTACTCATTCCCACCTACCTTGAGGGTTTGGCCTACTCTGCGCTACATGGGGTCTCAATTTTGATTTTAAGTCCAGTTTCGGAGCCATCAGAGTCCTAGCCAGGAGCTGTGTCTGCCACGATAAATACCGGAACGGTCACAAGACCTCAGGAGATGGGATCTTTGCCGAAAAGTAACTGCCGGGCTGAGGAGCTCCGGAGCCTGACAAGCAGCCCTGGTTTGGCAGCCCTGCCGCCATCAGCCTGTCCCCATAGCTCTGTCTGCTCCCGTGGCTCCAAAGGCTTGGGGCAGGTATGCAATAGGGAAAACGATTCCTCAATTGGGTCAAGGTCATCTGGGAACTGAGGCTGCGAGCGGTATTTTGCCCCACATTGTGATGGGGATGGGAGGGTGCTAGGTCAAGGCAGTCGGGCCCAGGGATGTTGTTTAGGAGGAGCGATGAAAGGTGCAACCTGCCACTCTGTAGCCTGTCCTGGCTGCCTCCCACACTCACCCCTCTGCAGCAGAACCCCACACGGCTCCAGATTAGGCTCCCCGTCCTGCAGTGGATAGTCGTTGGCACAACTAGCTGAAGACACCTGCCAGCCGGGCACCCCCCAGAAGCGGCGTGGCTGCCGTGGAATGGCTCCCACCATCACGGTGTGCCTTCGAACCTCTGCGCTGTCCTCTCCAGCTCTTCGGTCTCCACAGCAGCTCTGACGGGGAAGGAGAGGGGAAGATGCAGGGCGGGAATAATTCAGGAGCTCACCGACAGAAGAGCAGGAGGGTGCCACCTGCCTGTGGTGTCACACAGGCAGAGAAGGCAGTATTCGTGTTCAGACTTTCAGCCTCCCAAATCCAAAGGCCATACACATCTACAGGCCCTCTTGGGCAGTATGGTCCATGATTTCCATTTAAACCACAAATACTTCAAGCTAAGCTGTGAATTCTCATCTTTCCTGTATTTTATACCTCTTTTACTTGCTTACCTTCATGAAAACCTGTGCATTTGGACAGATTCCTACTTATTTTGGTGACCATTTCATGGCTTGCTTTCCAAGATGCTGCGAATCATCAGACTCCCCAGGCCACTGGTCTCATGTCCACCTCCCATCCCTTTCACCCACAGCACACGTCACTTTCTGGCCCTACAGACAAGGAGAAGAGCTTGCAATTTCCTTCCTCTAATAAGCGATGTCTGGCAGGAAGGTAGAAACAGGGAGCTTGACAACCCTGAGCTGTGATGGCCCCCCACCAGCTTCCCCCAGAGCAAAGACAGCAGTCCTTTCACGTGCACAGCACTCACCTGCTCAAAGGTGCCCTTGATGTACGAAGGAGATCTGCGGATGCAACGCAGCTTCCTGGGCACAGCCACGGCTTCCCTGCGGTCATAATCCACCAACACCGTACCTTTGATGCCTGGGGGAGGGCAAGGACGAGAGTCAGCCTGGGCAGCAGCCTACGACATGACACCTTCACAGCAGGCAGAAGCCCTTGGGAATCTCTTCCCTTAGCCCCTCCATCATGGGGCAGCCCATGAGCCTTGTTGCCCCAGGGGCAAAAGGAGGCAGCGCTGCCCGTCCCTAGGGCCCACACACTCCCCACCTCTCCCCCCGTGCAGCCCTTGCCTGGGGGTCCACTGCAGCAGCTGTCCAGAGGGAAGTCGCTGCCTGGCTGGCTGGCCATCCCGACCGAAAGCACCATCCCAAAGGCGGCATAGCTTAGGCCTATATCGCCTCGCCTAACTCTCCGCAATGCATCAGGCTCCGGTTAGGCTGGGTGCGAAGCCCATCTCTTGCCACCCTGTCAGATCATCCCTCCATGAAGCATGGGGCCCAACAGAACCTGTGTCTCCCTGAGCAACTGCCCCCCAGGCAGGGTGCAGATCAGTACCCAGATAAGAGAAGTTCACACCCCACTTCCCAACCCAGCCAGAATCCCCACTGCATAGGGCCGGACTGGAAACAGCAGGGCCAGGCAGATGAACAAAATCCCTGAAGGGATACTTGGAAACATCGAACACCCAAGTGCCCCCCTATTCTGGCACCTTAGTATGGCAAATTCTGCAACCCAAAATCTTTCCAGTTGGAGTCCTAGTGTCAGCAGGTCTCTTGCAGTGCTCACTGCAGCACCAGGGCTGACCTTGGCTGCCCCAGGAAATGGCCTGGCCTTTCATTATATTCCCAACGGCATCTGTAATTAATAGGCACTTGCAGCCAGTCCCCGAGAGCAGGTCAGCCCGAGAGCCACTGCCAGCAGTACCAAAGGAAGAGCATCGCCAGGGATCAGCCAGGACACAGAAGCAATATGCTGGCTCCCTGGAAGCGCTCACCGCAGGGCAAATCCACAGCATGGCACATCAAATGTCCGATCTCAAGCCTCAAGCTCCTTGAGGCTTTGTAAAGACAGCTCCTCCTGGCACCCTGCACTGGGCCTGCATGAAGGCACACAGGAGAGCAGGTGAACACCCACAATTGTGGACCGTGGGAGGACGTGGAGGTGCTAACTCACTGTGCTCTGCCTGCCTGGAAGGTGGAGAACTCTTACACCAGGTAGCTGCTTCCCTCTTCCACCCCCGGGGGAGATTCGTACCACAACCTGCAGGGCACAATCGACCGCTGGGAAGCAAAGTCAGCAGCTGGCAGCAAAAGAGTCAGCATGGCATGGCTGGAGAAAGCCACATCCTTCCTGCATGTCTCCATGCTGGGACAAATCTGCAGTTTCAACCTGTGTCATTTCTTTCTCTTTCTCGCGTTCCTCTGTGGTCACATCCCTTCCCAGGTCCTTGTGCTGGTGGGCTGAGCCATTTGCTCCCCAGAGGCAGCTGCGTTTCAGGAGAACAGGTCCATCAGGTGAGGCTGACACGCTGACACCACAAACCTGTCCCAGCTGAGATTTCAATGCCAGTCACCAGGTAAGGCCAGCGCTAGCCTGAAAGGGTTCCCTCTGTCTACAAATACACCGTGGGAGGGACCTCCTTGCACATCCCCTTGGAGGTCTGCCAGGCAGCCTAGGATAGGGAGCGCTGTGATCAGGAAGGTGGAATCCCCTTCTATGGCACTGCAGTGCCACAAGGGTCACATCCCCACTATCTTTTCTCCAAGGTCTCCTAGCACCTGGCTCCACAGCTATGTCGGACGCAGCTTTCCTCTCTGCATCTCACCTGGCCAAGCTTGGAGAAAGGGCACTAGGCTTCAACAGCCAGGACACTCTCAGTGCCTGAGGACCAGCAGGGAGGGAGCACGTCCCAGGTGCTGGGGCACAGACACTGCATTTCACCGCCTTGGTGACACTGAGCCACCAGACCCCGACCCATCCAGCATCTGATGCAGGATGGTACAGCCAGGACTGAGGGTCACAGACCTGGATTACCTGTTGGCTTCATTCCTATTAGCACATCGGGGGGACACAATAAACAGACCGTGGCCTCAATCTGGCGGCACGAGAGCAGGATGGCAGGTGAGGAAGGGTTCCCAGCTGGGCGATGCAGCAGCTGTACTGTACGTCAGGCTGCAGCCAAAGCCTCTGAGCTGTAAAAGGATCTGTTGCCATTTTAACTGTATTGCACCATGCCAAGGGACAGGACAGGCAGAGTCTTTGGAAAGGGGAGCCCGGCAGGGTTACCAGTGTGACACCGGCGCAAGGAGGAAAGGGAATGCTGTGCCCAAAGGGGCCAAGCTCACACAGTGGGAATCCACACAGGTCTCCCAAAGAGACCAGCAAGTCAGCGGACACATGGCCAAGGGACAGAAGACTGTGGTCTGAGCCCTGCTGCCTGCGGCAGACAGCCACGCAGAGGGGCCAGCAAGGCCGAGAGCGGCCTCGCATCATTCAGACCACAGAGAAGGAATCCCTGAACAGACCTTCCCTGCCTGCCTCCCTCCTGCTCCCTCTCCTGGGAAGGGCTTAGGAGACCAAAACTTCCCAGCCTCCCTGCAGGGTGAAGCAAGAACCACAGAGCAAGGAAAGAGAGCGGCAGTGAGAGCGGCCTTACAAGAAGGCAAGGGATCGGCCTCAGTACAAGCAGAGCACAAGGCAAGAGAAGAGGCAACAGAAACTGCTGGAAACTGTGACTGCTTGGAAGATACCTCACGGCTCCATCAATCCTATCTGAACCCAAGAAAAAGACTTAATAGGGGAAATCTAACCAGTGGAAGTGTAAAACCATGAGCTCCTTGGCACAGGCTAAGAGCTGAGCTTGAGAAGCAGGCAGAAAGTTTCCGTCACATTGCTGGAGGATGGCAGCACCAACAGCAATGTTGCCATCAGAGCGGTTTCTCCACGGCCTGCAAGACCAAATGTACCGTAGTCAGCAGAGAGACGGAAACCACTTATAGCACTATCCATGGGAGAGGTGGGACTCCTGTGGAGAAACCAGTGAGGGAGATGCTCCAGCAGCAAACTGTACCTGGAGGGAGAGATGAAAGGAGTAGACACGGCTCTGGCTCTCCCCTGGTATTTGGGTCAGGGAGGAAGAAGCCCACACTTGGTGGAAACAAGGGAGAGGGGAAAGAAAAAGATGATGCAGAGAGGGAGCATCCCTGCTCCACTGCAGGGACAAGTACTGCTCTCAGGGGCTCCTCAGAAGGAAGCCTCCTGCTGTACCAGATTTATGCAGCTGCAGAGCCTTGCTCAGTGCTGGCCCCTGTGCAGATAACAGGGAGGAAGCCCAAGCCCAGAAGGGAAGCATGGGGCAAGAGGGAGTGCCCATGTTAGAAGCTGCAAGCTCCTAGAAACCATCAAGGGCAGCTTAGACAGAGACAAACCCTACACATTCCTCTGCCTGGCAGCACCCGTGTCAGGGAGGTGCTGCTGCTGCTGCCCTTCCTCCCAGTCCGCAAGAGGGGACACCGTCCCGGTGCACCAAAGCAGGGTGCAGAAGCCCCGAGCACAGAGCAGGCTCCCTGCAAGGAGCCTCGCTGTGGCTCCAGCAGGCTCCTGAGTGACCAGACACCCCATTAGCTCCCTGGCCTCCCTGAGGGCTGAGGTCTGCCCGGAGGTGCACGGTGCCTTCCCAGCCCCAGGCCCACGCACAAGGTGCCATAGGGGGCTACGTGGGGACTGAGCCCTTCCACTCAGCCAACCTGCGATAACACAATGAAATCTCTCCCGGCAGCTCAGAGCTGCTGGCCTGGCGGCTCACCCCCTGCTCTGACACCCCACGCAGATAACCTCCGCACACCTTGCCTCGGTGCGTCGCATGCAAACAGAGACGCTGACAATAGCCTGCGGCTGGGAAGGGGGGCTTGCAGGGTCTGCAGGCAGACCCCACTATACAACAGCCACCTGTGTACAGCTTTCTTCCCCCATGTCCAACCCTCCCACCCCCCCCCCATGCTAACCTCCCCCCCATGCACAGCTGCCCCTCTCCCCAGAAAAAGCACAGTCAAAGAATGAAAAGCAGCTTAAAATCCAGCAGGACAATCAGCCAGCTCTCCAAAGCCGGCAGCACCCCCTGCCCACCCAGCCCAGCAGGCTCAAACCTCAGCGATACAGCCTCCCGGCTCCAACGTTAATCAGGAGCCCACGAAACCTGCAGCACGCAGAGCGGGGAAATCCCATGCAGCAGCCGCTCACGGGGAGGACAGCCCAGGTTGAGGACAGACCTTTGTCTCTGCCTGCCTGTCTCGCTCGCTCGCTGCTGGAGGAGGAAGAGGGGGGCGGTGGGGGACAGCAAGCAAAGATAACACCCCTAGGAGGGATGTCACAGTCACGTTAATCACTCGGAATTCCAGCCAGCGCAGACCCGGGCACTGCAAATATGGGCAGCAAATGGAGATGCTCAAAGCTCTGAAATAATTGGATCCTTTCACAAGAGCTGAGCCCAGAATCCAGCACAGGAATTCAGTCCCCGCTGGAAGTCGAGAGATCAAATACACAGAGAGGCAGGCACAGCACAAGCAATTCTTAGCCACTGCTGTATTCGGATCCGCAGCCCGCTCTCCCCCCCCCCCCCCCCCCCCAATCCCTTTGCACTGCTCTAATCTCAGGTATCTTCTCAGCAGGAGCGCCGGCACGAGAGCACCACAGCGGAGAGCCCGAGCCCCGAGCAGAGCCGAGCTGAGAACTGTCCCCTTCCCATCCAACTTACTCCACTTGTGGCAAGGTGCAGAAACGCTGCCAGTGTAAAAGAGCGCTTATCAGAGGAAACCAGCAGCCTCAAAGCCCTGCTCGAGCAGAGGAACAGCCCACGGAAAGGAGCCCCCAGAGCTGCCAGCTGGCCTCCGCAGCCCTGCGAGGGAGACACGCAGCCCGGCAGGTCTCGCCAGCCCGCACCACATTCCCGGCGAGACACACACACACACACACACGGCACATGTAGGCTCCTGCTCAGCGCCTCAACGGCAATGAAAAGGCACGGAGGCTTCTGCCAGAAAACAAAGAGGCAGCGGCAGAGCTGGGGGTGGGGAAAACTCTCTGCTGCCCAAGAGGATCCCTGCAGAGACAACAGGATGCTGCTGGGCTCCACCGCAGCCACTTACCCCTCCGAGCCCGAGGTGGCACCCACTCACCCGGCAAAAGGAGTCTGCAGGGTGGGCCGGCCTCCGGTCCCCTCCCCGAGGAAGCACAGAGTGGGAAGTGCTGGAGGACGCAAGCCAGGCCCAGGACAACAGCTGGCCACAAGGGGAAAATTCCTCCGGGCTTGCTTCGCTTCATAAAGAGCTGTGTCTTTTCACCCCGGGGTAACTACTGCGTGCCACCGCTCCCGAGGGGAAAGCACGGCCAACACCACATGTGCAAGTTTTACAACAAGGCAAATTTGCAGAGCTCAAAGCTGCACGCTCTCTCGAGTTGACCTTGCAGTAGCATGGTGGCCTGGCTGCCTTTCCTGCAGGAGAGCGGCTGTGGTAGTTACCCTGGGGTAATGAAGAAGGAGCCCACAGCTTTCTTTGCAGCAAAAGCAAGCCCCTAGTTCTCCATGCGCAGAGACTTGTCTGCGGGCTCCATTTCAGTTTTCCACCAGCCTCTGGAGGTGGCAGCTGAGGAACCTGGGCCCAAGCTGCCAGACAGCCACACAGACTCGCTGCTCCGTTCCAGACCTTGGTGCCAACTGGAACCGATGGAAAAATTTTCCACTGTCAGCAATTACAAAGTCACATGTGCGTGCACCCACCCAGTCACAGGACGGCCACAAGAAGCCTGATCGGTCCTGACGGAGGGGCAGGGATCACTTCTGCTCTGTGCTTGCACAACACCTGGGGTCTCTGGCTATGACTATGGGCACCTTCACTCCGCCTTGTTGAAAGTTCAATACAGACATTTGTCCAAGGGGGGTACGTCCCAGGCCCAAGCAGGACCTCACCCTCACTGTACTAGGTACTGTATAAATGTTAGGAGTAATAGTTCTTTTAGTCTGAATACTTCGTGTCCCAAGAGGAGTAATAATGCCCCGGGGTCACTGCCTGTATCGGAAACCCTGGGGAACCCTATCCTGACCTGTTTAACTTGACCACAGTGGAAAGGCAGATCACTCACTGCTGCTCACATCCCTGTCCCAGGGTAGTCTTCCGCAGGAAGCGTGATCTAACTGTGCAGCATGAACAGGCAACTCATCGTTGCTGCGAGCCGGGCACAGAAACGTGGGCCCCAAGAGGGTGCTCTGGGCGATGAAGTTGCAGAAGGGAACCCCTGCCCCTTGCAGGCCTGCGAGGGGGCTGATGCTTCACGAGCTGGGAGAAGATGGCATAGCAATTGGAACGGCTGGTGGTGACAGGACCTCTGCAGCTTCCACTCTGCTCCCTAGCTCCACACCCACCTCTGACGCCCTCACCACCATGCACAACCACAGCCGCTCACAGCCCCGTCCTACCCTCCCTACCAAGCTAACTCCTTCCAGCCCCTCCCGCAACCGACTCCCTGTAATCATCGACACTGCCTGAGCCCAGATACACAGACCTTCAGCTTCCCTACATCCTTCTCACGGCAGCCCGGCTCAGTGTCCCCCAAAGCATGCTCTTCCTCACTCCCACCCCAAACTCTGCCCTCCCCAACCATCAGACCCTGCTCTGTTTACATGCACCCCCACACATGTCCCCAAAGTCCCCAGATAAAGATCTGGGCTCTGTCCCCTCCTGATCTCTGCAGCAAGTGACATAACCTACCCTAGTCTTCCCCATCCCTGACTGCCACTCACCTACCTACAGCCCTGCTGGCCCGAGCCTCTTTGCACACAACTGACATGAGACCCACCAAGGAGTCCCTGATACCCGTGTGGGAGAGCCACAGGAGCATCATCCTTCCAATGTCCCCTAAACTATCATAAAGGCACTGCAGAGCAGTGGAGAAGGTCCCAGGGATGCTGCATTACCTGAAGCGACTCTTGACACGTAGGCATCAAAGCTGGGCACTGGAAGAGGGAACAGGCCCAGTGCCCGTGGTGAGAAGGGCAGCAAGGATTGCGTATGGAGCATTTACCCCGTGGGAACTGCCCATTCGCACCGCAACCCCTCTTGCGATACACTTCCTTTTACCGTAAGAGCCCTCCAAGGGAGGCGCTTGGGCACAGGCGCTCAGGCCTCTGGCTCAGCACTTCGAAGCTGCAGCTTGCAGATAAGGCTGCAGCAACGGTGGCGACGTTCAGTGTCTTTTCCATTGCCCGTGCTAGACATCTGCATGGCATGGGGGGAGGAGATACCCTATATACATATCCACGTACACCCACCCAACGCGCACCTTTCCAGCTGCGATTTAGAAAGCCTTAAGTCTAGTGAAAGCTAAAGCGGTGATACTGGCTGGGTAGGTATTTGGGCTGTAAGGGCAAGGCTCTGTACTTGTTTGACTGTAAAGATCTGGCCAAATCCAGGAGGGCTATCACAGAGAAGGGGCATTTCTACCATCAATTCAGCGTCCTGTACCTTGTCAGATGAAGGCAAGGTCTCTCCCTTCCAGCAAGCCTGAAGGGAGGGAGAGGGAAAAGATCTGCCGAGGCATCAGGAAAAGGTTGTCACCACCATCACTTGAACACTCACGCTGCTGCCCATGCTGGCAGCAAACATAGAGGTGCACAAGCCCCTTCAAAGGGGAACAAGAGGGGATGAGGAATTGGTGTATCTAACGCCAGCCCCAGACATACCTAAGCCACAGGCCCACGCAAGGCAGCAGGATGCAAGGCCCAGCAGCATTGCACCAGCTCCTACTTCATCCCGTGGAACCGGCAAACATCCCGGTCTGCATGCTCTGAACTGAGCCTCAGCAAAGCCCTCTGCCCCGCACATCCACCGCCACCCTATAGCGAGGGCAGGGCTCTGAAATGGCAGCCCAGGCCTCTGCGCAGCAAGGCACCTGGGGTACGAACAGGGCCTAACACCCAGATGTTGCACAGAGATGGCAGCATTAAGGAAGCCAAGGCCCAACCAGTGCCTCATGCGAGACAGAGGCCAGAAAGGATCTGCCCTCGGGGCTATCAGGCAGGTGCAGCCTGCACAGACCACACAGCGCAGGGTATGCTGACGTATCAGCATCCTCCGTCTTTGCGGAAGTGATAGGGAACAGGGGTGAGTTCAAGACACAGCTGCATCCCCAGACAACCTTACTGCACAAGACACAAGCTCCCACATCAGCCCCTATAAAACAAGAAAACTCCCTTGCAAACTCTGCTTGTTGCTGCAGCAGTCCACGTTTTGCTGCACACCTTCCGCAGGAATACGCAAAGCTTAGAGATCTGAGAAACCAGCTTTACTGTGGCAACGGGGTCAAAACACCCCTTAAATTCTGATGGCAGCCATGCCACAAGGGACACAGACCCTTCCCCCCCAGCTCTGATGTTCATAGGGATCCAGAGCCCACAAAAGCCACGACAGCTCTCCATGGGCTATGAGGAATCGACTAGTCCTAAGGCATGCAGTGATTTACCTCCAGAGCTGGAAACAGATCTCAGGGGCCTCTTGGCTCAGACCATCAGACCCTGCTGCTCTCGATGCGCGCGAGTGTTGTAACGGGGATACCCAAGTAACGCAACAGCGCCCAGAGCGGTATTGAGTAACACCCAGACTGCGAGGAGAGGCAGCTGGGGGAAGGGAGAGACACCACAGCTTAGTGACCCAGGGGGTAGCCCAGCACCAACAAGCCCGAGGAAAAGGCTGAGATGAGCAACTTGAAAAGGGGTCTGGGGACAAATACAGGTCCATGGGAACCTTCTCGACAGTGGAAACCCACGTAAAAGTGTCCGGGGAGCCTGAATGCTGGGGACATCCTCCCAGCCTCTGAGATGGGGAGGTGCATGCAGCTACTGCTGCAGGTCAGCTGTGCCCAGGCTCTGTGGCTACACACAACCCCCTTTGCTCCGATTTGTGACTCTGGCAGAGGGGACAGGGCAAGCACTAAAAACCATTCTAGCACTTACACACCAGACACAGGCTTCTGGGGCATTAGACACTAGGGTCACAGTTAGGAGACTCAAACTGCAGAACAGAATTGTTTCTGAAGACAAGACTGACGAGGCTGCCAGCAGCCAGCCTTGCAGAAGGACAGGATCAAGAAAAGAGCAGCCATGAGAATAAAAGGCTGGCAAAGAAGCAAAAAATACTGGGAGCAAGTAATTCTTTCCAGACAGTCCTCCGGGCTCATCTCAGCCTCCATCTGCTCCCTATCTGCTTGGGATGGTCAGGCAGCTGGAGCCTTTAAAAAGACTACTGGTGACTTCCCCTCCAATCGCCGCTGTCTCTGGGCCTGAGACAGGCACCAAAGGGAAGATAAACCTGGAGCCCTTCCACCCAGAGGGGTTGGGGGCCAGTGTCCTCTCCAGCCTCCTAGTAACACGAACATCCACTGCAGAACACAGCTCCACACTGCCAGCGGAGCGGGATGGATGGTTTATTGCCCTGTGCTTTTCTGTCTCTGTGTCAGAGCCAAATTCCTCATACTCATGCAGGTAAGGGGAAAATACAGTCCTCTGGAGAGAAAGGTACTCCAGCTAAGATAGGTGGAGGCAGAGCAATGAGCTGAGCAATGCTGCTCAGACAGTGCCTCTGTTCCCCAACACTGCTAGCACCACAGGGACGAGAGACAGACCCAGCCAGGAGAAGGGCTGATACACACCATGCCGAGATGCAGCAAAGGGGATACACAAAACTAACCTCTGAGCTCTCTGCGCACCTGCAGGCAGGTCGGTCCAACAGGCCATGTCACAGCTCATGGCCAACTGCCCTGAGAGTTGCAGATCCGTAAAAAAAACATGGGCAGGAGGAGACTTTGTGTGTGGGGGGGGCGGTCTCAGTCCAATCCTGCTCTGAGCAGAGCCAACCTCGAGCAGGTTGCACAGGGCCTGGCCCCACTGAGGGCTGAAGGCCTCCAAAGTTGAAGATTGCGTCCCTTGTCCAGGTCTGCTCCAGGATTTGACTGCTGTCATGGGGAATATTTTTCCTAAAATCTGACGGGAATTTCTCTTGATGCATCTTGTGCCGTTGCCCAATATCCTGTCCCTGGACACTTTCCAGAAGAGCCTTGCCGCAGCTTCTCTCCAAATCCCCCTCAGGCAGCCTCTGACAGCAATGAGATCCCTTTGCCTTCGCTTCCCCAGGCTGTGCAGCCACACTGCTCTCAGCCTCTCCTTATCTGCCCTGAACCCCAGCCCCTCCGCGTCTCAGCTGGACTCTCTCCCATTTGTCCATGTCTGCCTTATCCTGGGGAGCCCAAAACCTCCTCCATTGACAGCAGAAGCAGTTCAGGTTCAGGGCGGGGAAGGACAAAAGGGGAAAGAAATGCGTTAATCTGCAATTAGTCACACTTTGGATCTGGGAGCTTTGGATCTGGGCAGGCATTCAATGCCAGCCACACCTCTGGTGGAGAAGTACTGCCTTGAGGACACAGCCCCCTGCGAGCCTGGGTGAGGCTCTGCATTTTGAGGAAGGGATGGGAAGGTCTGTGCAACAGGGAGACACTGACTAGCCACAGCCCGCCACGGCCCAGCTGGAAGATGGGGATGCAGACTAAGCACGGATAGCGTTGTCTCTCCTGTAACATCGTTCCATCCATTTCAACCACCACCATCGAGGAGCTCTCAGCCAGTCTGGTGGCCAGACGGATACAGGCAAACTCCTGTAAAAGGGCACAGGACACCCTCACTCTCACTTCACCCAGTCCACTTAGAGCAGGGGCAGAGGGTTAATCTGCAACACCTGAACTCACAAGCTGCAACAGGCAAAGCAGCTGACTGGGAAGAGGGAGCAGTCACCCATGGCAGGAGGGAAGTCACTCCACCAGGCTGGGCAGAGGGACTCCACCTGGTCCTACCCCAGCATGGTGCCTCCCACAAGCAGACAAGACACACATCTGCCTGCGAGCCCTTCCTCTTCTCACCTGAACAGGCTGCAAACACAATGCAGTGCAGCATGCCAACCTGCCTCAGCCCCAGGGCAAGGGCCAGACCCCCAGGGTATCTCTGGAGAAAGCTGGAGCCTGTTGATCTCCATACCTTGCAGCCAAGCACACACCCAGGGAGGACAGCAGGTACCTACAGCCAGCCTAGGCAACAGACCTGCAGATCTTAGGGACACTATTTCCCACAACGCTGAAACCAGTGGGAACTGTTTTGGTTTGAGAATTCAATCCACAGCTCTCCTCGTTAGAAATACCAGGATATAGACTTCAGTTCCCGTTGCAACATGCCCATGTCACCCTGCATCGGGAATCTCAAGTACCTGCTTCAAGAAGTTTGGCCCTAAACACACAGAGCTTTGGCTTTGCTGCTGTGGCACTGTTACAGGGCCCACCTCCATCCTGTCCGTAGGGGACCTGCCTATGGGCAGCACCATCTGAAGGAGTCAAACTCACCGGAGGCCAGCTGGGGAAGACAAAAACAAAACAGCCTAGAACAGGTCCCCGGATGAGGGAAGCAGCCCTCTATGACCCCCTCAAACGCCCCAACAGGGTCTGCAGCAGGGCCAGAGCCCAGACCACAGACGGGCTTTTGGAGCCAGCATCCCCCTGTGCCCCCAGGCCTGCAGTGCATCATTCCATCCTGGCTCTTCCCACATGCCATGATCACTCAATACAAAACTATCTGTTTAACCTTCTCTGCCCAGCAGGGATCATTAATTTTTCCATCTTCTCCCACTCTGAGCGCAACAGAAGGTCAGTGGACAGTATCCAGCCAGGACAGAGACCTGCTCAGTTTGCCCAGGGCTGGCTGGACATCCCACAGCCTCCCAGGGAACAAGGATTCACCCTACGTACCGGAAGCTGGGATATCTGGTCATCACACTGCTCCCTTGCAGTGCTCGTCTTCAGTCTCTCCCAGGAAAGCCTCAACACCAGCGACTTCCCAGGCCCCACCAGGACAGCAGAGTACTGAAGGCAAGAGGAGACGAGAGCAGAGAACAGGTTCGGTGCTTGCCCAGGCCACGTGCGGCACACGGCCAAGCCGGATACCGGGGATCCTGGCCCGTTCCCTCCGCTCTGCTGCCCAGGACGCGCTGCCTCTGCAGCGGCCACAGGTGCTACCTTCCCCTACTAAGCCTTGGGGCTCTCCCAGCTCTCTTCTGGCACCTCCATCCCATCTCCAAGCCTGGGCTGCCAGGCCCCTGGGCTCCCTTAAAGCCCAGCCCTGGGAGAGCACCTGCCTTTGGCTTCCCGCTGACTCATTCCCCTGTGATTCACCCCCTCCTCCTGCCTGACTCACCCGTTTGCGCGGTTTGTGCCACAGCCCGCGCGTGTGCAACCCTGCCACAGTTGTCAGGGCAATGCCACAAGCTCTGCGAGGCAGCAAATCAGGCAGGAAAACTGGCCAGGCTACACCAAACGCCTTGACTCCCGCAGCACGCAGCGGCAGGAGGGGCAGAGATGACGCCACTGGCTCAAGTCCGCATCGGGGAGACGGGGGCAGCAAGGCAGCCCGGGAGTGGGAGCGCTGCCATGTGTAAGCACTGCTGAGATAAGGAGTGAGGCTGGGGGAGGGTTTCCTCCAGGCTCCCAGGCTGCCTTCCAGGCAAACCCGTTCACTTTATCAGGCCTTTGGCAGCCTGTCCCCCACCTCTGGCTCTGGGAGGGTTAGCTGGTGCTGCTGCTGCGCAGACCCATATGCTAGCTGCCTGCCACCTAACCTCCTTTAGGTACAGCCAGCACATGCCTTCCCAGGCCACCCCAGGCTATGGCTTTTCCCAGCTTAATTCTCCAGGCAGCTGCAAAAGACACAGCTGGGAGCCCAAGACCCTGCTTGGGAAGAGAAGATGAGCTGAGCTGAGTGGCTCCCCTCCTCACCTAACTCTGCTAAAAAACAGTGTGAGCAGCCCTACAGATGGCAGAGGGGTGACCAAGGTATGGGCACAGAGCTCGGGCAGAGGGATACTGTGCTTTCAGCTTCCTGGGAGCTGGGAAGGGCTTTCTTCTAAAGCACAGCTTTGTCGCTCAGCATCAGCTAGTGCCGCGGTCCTTGCGGGGCCTGCAGGCTTGGCCAGTTCCTGAATCTGGACAATACAAGAAGCTATATGCATGATGATACGATGTATACGTATCCTCCGCACACTGCTTCTCAGACTAGTGATTCCCCTAATGCTAGGGGCAGAAGTTCAAATGAAACAAGCTTTGCCCCAAATCCTCTCCCTTCACATTCATCCTAGCATCATTTCTTTCCAGGAGCTCTTTGGCTAAGCTCAGCCTCTTTCTTAGAGGGAACCAGTGTAGACAGAGGCTACAAAAGCAGGATTGCACATCACATCACAGCTGCTCACCGTGCTGGAGCCCAGCGAGAGCTGCAGCATGAGCCTCCCCGCCGGCGAGAGGCTGCGCGTACCAGAGCACATCCATCTGTGTCAAGGAACGCGAGAGAGAGCGGGCGTGCACAGAAGATGCCGGCCTGTGCAACACGCCTGGCGTGCAGATCTGCGCTTCTGCTTACAGCAGCCTCATGGCGGAAGGACCCATTTCCCATCGATTATGGAAAAAAATTACTGAGATCAGACATACACTCTTCTTTCACTCTTTCTGCTCCATACCCTGCGAGTCAGAGTCACGCTGACCAGGGGCTCTGGTCATATTCACCCAGGAGCAAAGTTCAGGACTATATGTCAGAATTGTTGGTTCAGCTAACGGAGCTCCCTGGATTCTTACAGGTATGACACAGAGGTGCAGTACCCAGCGCCTCCTGACTCTTGCCATACGCTCACAGAGCCTTTCTCCCTTTTCAGGGCAAAGAAAACCAAAACATAGAGAACAGAAGTCTTACCCAGGATCACACAGGGAGCCAGTGACTTGCCCCACATGCCACCTCTCCTTTTATCAGGATGCTTCAGTCTCCAGGGTCCCTTCTAGGGAGGTAGGGTGGGACATCTGCAGTACTCACTGCATGTCATCAGTGAGGTCAAAGGCAGAGCCAACACCACGGTCACGGTGTCACCAAGGTCACAGAGCTGGGTAAGTGCTTGAACAAAACTCAGCAGCTGCCAGTGGGACAGGCCCAGCAATTAAAATTGACATGCTTGAATCCACTTGTTAGTATTGGAAAAGATAGGCTTCTCTGCGAGCTCTGGGAGTCTCTGAGACAGTAGACCTATGTGAGCTCCTAGACCAGGCCAGCTCCTTGCTGTAGCCCCAGGAAAAAGGGGGAGCTGAGAGCAAACCCAGTGATGTGTCCGACATCCTGTTAGAGCAGCTAGGGGACTGCTCTGAGTTGAGCCAGACAGCAACAATTTCCTAGCGACAGTTCTCCATTTGTGAATAACAGATGTAACACACCATCCTTAACACCATCCTTCAGTCAGGCTCTGGGACGAACAGACAGGAGATAGCTAAGCTACTCTTGCTTTTGAAGTCTCTCCTACACCAAACAGGATCCCTTGCAACTGCCTTGTGTTCCTCTTCTACAGCCCAAGTGGCAAAAAAAGAGTGGCAGAGCATCCCTCCAAAGGACAGAGACAGCACCTTGCTGCCTTGAAATAGCACATTTCAGGCTAGCCAGTTGGGAACTGTCAGCAGAGAGGAGCCAGTTTATTCACCCATCTTTATGTCAGTGACCTGCTTCTACAGTACAGGTGCTGTCAAAGGGCAGGATGGGAAGAGAGGTTAGGGGAAACTACAGAAGAACTTCAGGCTTCCTGAATGTGGATGGGGGCAGTTTGCTAAGCTGCAAGAAGTGCACGAAGTTGATGCTTCTGCTGAAATGCTTCCTGGTTACAAGGGCTGACGCACAGATCACTAGTTTGAGAATGAGCAATCTACCAAGGTGAACAGAGGAAGTCACCGCTTCCAGGAACCCCTTGCTGGGTCATCCTTCTCACAGCAGCTCTCTGCTCTCCACATTTCTCCCTGCCCAGGGCTTGAAAAAGTAGAGCAGCCTCAATGCTACTAACTTGCATGCTGGCTGCAGTGACCTGCTCAGAGTTGCCAGCAAAAGGACAGAGGTTGGAATAGAGTATGTTCCTCTC
Organism: Struthio camelus; assembly: GCF_040807025.1. Classification (NCBI taxonomy): domain Eukaryota; kingdom Metazoa; phylum Chordata; class Aves; order Struthioniformes; family Struthionidae; genus Struthio; species Struthio camelus. The sequence goes on along the minus strand of NC_090981.1, from coordinate 58,328,774 downwards.
ACAGCCTCTCCTCTCTGCCGAGGACCTGGGGAGATGGAATAGCTGGTCCTGGACCGCAGGATATATGGAGTATTCCTGGGATCACTTTTCATCTCCTGGCTAGATGACAGTGAAGCATTAGTCCTTTGTTCACATCCAAGGTTATCAGGTCCAACGTAAGGACCAGATGTGGAATTTCTCTTAGTAAAAGCTCAGATTGAGGAGCACGTGTCTGCAGCAAGGGATGGAGCTGAACGGCCAAGCGTCTGCTAACCCAGTCTGAAAGAGTTTTAAGGACTCAACTGCCTTTTCTGGTCCGTAACACAAATTCAAGTTTGCTAAAATTGGAAAGCATGCCGTGTGGTTCACAGCTGGCGCTCACCCTTCCTGCAAGCTGGAAAATCCCATCGTCTTGGCAGCCCTCAGCAACCCCCACACCGAGGGGGGATGCTCATGTTGACTCAGCACATCCTGCAGCCTCCTTGCACAACCTGGGTGTGCTGGCTGGCTGGCTGGGGCCATATGAGGCTTAGGATGGAAACTCACCATGTCCCTCTTTCCACCTTGCTGTGGGAAGGGAAACACAGGTTTTAGGCATCCATTCCTTCCCTCCTTTTGCTGCTCCTTCTGCTGCTGTGCCCAAATGGCAGCCTGAGCAGATAGCACTAAGCCGAATGGCTAGGAAAGCAGCTAGACTTGGGCTTTCCTGCTTAACTACACATGCAAATATCCAGCTTTGGCCTGGGTAGGTCATTTAAAAGGCAACTTCCCCCCTCTGCCAAAGCAAAACGTGCCTGCAGGCACCCAGGGCTGTTTCCTCTTCTGCATTTGGGAGATGCCTTCCCTTGAGGCATTGCATTTGACTCTGCTCACTCTGCAGCCTTCGCCTGCTCAGAGCAGGTCAGAGAGGTCCAAGTGCTGATCGCATTGGCAATGCACAAATTCATGCGTGAGCAGCTGCAAGCATCTCCTCGTCCCACACTTCTTTGGTATCTCTTACAAAATACTCGTCTGCCCCACTGTGGATCCACTCAGGCAAGATAGCCTCACTGCTCTTCCCCAGGGAGCGAAAGGCATCCTCCTTCCAGCAAGCAAAGGCTCTTTCTTCCTCCTTTTCTCCAGTAAAGTTCCACACCAGGATCCTTTCCACAAGGACTGCTTCCCCCACCTCACTGTCAGCTCTCCTCTTCCTCCAGGCCCAGGCTCCTGCTTTTTTTGCCCTTACCAATACAGCCATCCGTTCTCATCTCCTGATTAGTGTTACCAGAATATCCTCGTCTGCCACTGTGTCATCTCTCTGCCTGCTCTGGCCAGCGAAACAATTCTCCATTGCGGGAGGGAGACTCCACTACATTTGCCACAACACTTGACAGAGTCACTAACAGCCCCAACAGCAGGAATGGCCCCTCTTAACCATTTTCCTGTCAAGGAGTAAGATACGGAGAAGTGCTATGACTCACCTGAAAACCCCTGGGCAGAATGCCTGAACTAAGCATACAATCCTAGCTTCCTTGCTCCCAGCCTTATGCTCAAAACACTCATGCATCTCAAGATCCAGTCCCAGTTTTCACTATGGTCTTAAAGCTACCCATGAACTTGTTTAGTTTTGGTTTGGTTTTTTTTTTTTTTTTTTTCATGTTTGAGTAAAGACTTGGATCCTCTGGTCCAGCTCCAGGAGCAAAGGACAAATTTCTATGTACTGACCTCAGACTGGCTCTGCATTTTCACCACAAACCTCCAAAAGCAGTTTGGGGCCTGGCCTACCAGGTAAGAACTGTTAAGACTTCCCGGAATCAGGTCTTAAGGGCAGTCCCTGCTCCTCAGCTCTAGCTGAGCACAACTAGCTCTAGCACCCACACCAGGTAGGCCAACATCCTTTACAGCGTCTAGGTTTGGTGCAGCAGCAAATCACCACCCACCTACCTTCTAGAGCGAGAGGCTGAGGAGGAAGGCTTGTTCACGTTGGCTCCAGTTCAGACATTTCACTAAAGTTATTAAAGTTACTTTTTCTCTACTGCATTTGTCATGATCACAAGGTTAAGAGTCCAAGGCTGTTGTCTGGTTCAGCAGGGCGACTGAACGGGAAAGCAAAGCTTATGCTGCGGAACGACGCACAGCTATTGTGCACTGCTCATCTATGAGTTTCTTGGCATCTCTCTCCAGCTTCAGGTCACTCAGTTGCCTGGTTCCATCTTCTTGGGGACTCCTTGAAGAACAGATCCTTTTGGTTCCCCCTGGGAAAGTGATTCAGCTGGTATTTCCTGTTATTACCATGTGAAGCACCACATTTATTGGCAATATCGTTACCCCACTTCTATTTCCCTGGACATAATCTATTAGATTAAATTCATTATTCTCTATCACTTTATAGCACAATCTTTTCATTTCTCTCTTAACACACATCTGAGACATATCAAGTTCCAGACAGGCTCACTCCAAAGGTAATTCCATGCTCTTTCCTTGCAAAGATTTGTACAAGAAGTCATACATTTTCTTTTAGGTGCTAAAAGCCAAGCAACCAACCAAAAAAAAAAAACACCACACACACACACAAAAACCCCACTCATCTTAGGGGTTCATTTTAAGACAGAACTTGACTTTTCTTTCCAGATCATCATTTTGGTTGCAGCTTTCTCAGGCTACGGAAGGCAGCTCCATCAGCAATGCCAATGTTTAGAGCTGTGTTGTAGGGAAGTTTTCAAGGGCAAAATGCCTTTTCCTATCCAAAAGCAACCAGCAAATGAATACAAGCGCTTCCTGGTAAACTGTTACTCTGTGCTTCAAGCCTCTGCTGCAAGACAGGCCTCTGATATCAGCCTTCCTTCCGGAAGCATCACTGGGTTTTCTTCAGTTACTCTAGCAGTATGACATTGTAGAGAAACACAATTAAAGAGAGCTGTAATCTATAATAAATCATTCCTATTGAACTGCCAGGAAGAGAGCTGCAGAGCAGAAAGAGGAGAGCTATTTCAAATCTGAAGTCTGTTTCCTCAACAAACACAAGCCATGAAACAGCCCTTCAGCTACAGGAAACAGGCACAGCAGCAAGAGAAGCACTTTCAGGATGGCAGCCTGATGCCACAAATTCGTATGTTCTCTCTATGAAGACTTATTACACGGCCAGGACAGATCACAGCAAATCCCTTTAGATCCCAGATGGTAAGCCTTGGGGAGAGGTAGGCAGGCCAGCCCAAGACAAAAAGCTGAAAACATGCTAATTCCTCAAAAACTGTTAGTATTTTGGCTGTTGCGTGCTCCTAGAATATGAATGGAAACAAAAAGCTCAGACCTACTACTTGATGCCACAGCCGCTTTCTTTTGCTGGCAGCCACAGCACAGAGGGCCACAAGAAGTGAATTACTCTCTTGTCCACTACTGGTCCAGCTACTCCAATCTCATCAGTGATGGAAACGCCGGCACAGAAAGGATACAAGTGACTGCGCTAACCTGTCTATGCTACACTTTCTCTGCATAGCTACAGCATTGCTGATTGGCAGTAAGAAAACCCGAGTACAGACAGCCCAGATATGCTTTCCCCAAGTCTCAGCTGAGTAAAGAGTTGGCTCTTGCAGACTATTCTTTATGCATCTTCCAGACAGTGACAGCTGCATACCACCGCTGGGCTCAACTATCTTCTCACAATTTAGGGAATGCAAGTAGAAACACCCATCAAGCCAAAGTTTACTTCTGGGCTCAAAGACACATCTTTGTTGAAACTGTGCTGGGGACTTCAGTAGAGGCAGCATTAAGGTTGCTGCTGATGTCCAGAAGGACATTGGCCAGTTTTTCAGTTACACTGTTCAACTCGGTGTCCCCATCTGACTATAAGCAGGCTTGCATGTTCCAGATCAGCCTAGGAGATGGCAACAGCGAAACACAGCACGTAACCACACAGTACTTTCCGAACTTTGACAGAACAGCTCATCCAGAAGGAAATCTCTCTTGGCTGCCTCTCCCTAAATGCTTATTCCAGCACTGCATGTCTAACTCCTCCCCAAATCGGTAGCTGAGAATGTGACCCCACTGCCTTTGGGTTTTTCTGTTCCTTTGTGCTCTGCTTAAAAATGTATAGAATGAGCAGGCAAAACACAAAAAGAGGGAGTAGCACTCAAAAGATGACACTGATATAACTCATCAGATAACAGCATTCAGCATTTCCAGTCTTAGACAAGGATCTCAGCGTGCTAGGTGCTGTATAAATGCAAAAAAACCTCCACTCTCTTCCCTAAAAGCTGGCAATCAACATGCCAGCACACACGTACTTCAGAGCCTTATCCACTGGGCTCTGCTGCCACTCCATGATATTTCGCAGTACACCTCGGGGCCTCAGATCGGAGCAAGGATCAGAAACAATAGGCTGCAAAAACAGGGTGAGAGGGAACTACCGCTTGGCTCAATGAATTCTGGTCACGCTCTGCCATTACTGCCCATAATATTTTGCAATGCCAGTTCTAGCACCAAGTGCTGAAGGTCAAATACATGAAAAGCAGTTCTTGAGCTGTCAATCTGAAATTGCCCCAATATCTCAGCTTCCCTCACGGGAAGGGAGCTTCAGCTGCCAGTTCAGAGCGAGCAAGCAGCTCCCCTTCGTAAAGAAAAGGAACCTGCCTTGGAAGTCTGAGGGAGGAAGGGCACAGCTATCTGCCACGAACAGCTTTCACTTAGGCTCCATGTTCCAGTTTCCACCTGCCTGTTTGTTCTCCCTCGGGAGCACCAGAGTCTGGAGTCCAGGAGACATTTTACAGACGATGGCTGGAACTGTAGCACAGGACAGAGTTGGGCAGTCTACACAGATCTTAAAATCACCCTAAATCTGATTTGGATACTACAGTAGACTGCAAAGAGTGAAATAGTTGTCATAGGCATTTCTGAGGCTTTGTATTCTGGTTCACAGATGGAAGGAGCGCTCACAGCTTAGGCAAAGGATCATGACATTTGTGAATACAGCATCATTCAGGCAGCCCATAGACACGCACCCTTTCCCCTCCATTTCTGCCTGAATGTCCTAGTCCCGGCTGAACTCTGAGCACAGGCACCGTAACAGAGTGCACTACCCCATAACAGCCCCACACATCTGACCCGCACAAGTTCAGAGCATCCTCCGGAGGTGGGGCAGGCTCCTTTATCTTTCAGGGCTGGGTCAGAGCTGGGGGCAGGGTGTTGCGGTTCACTGCGAGTGCTGACCTTTGAGAGGTGTAACGAGAGAGGTTTACAGCTCACATACCAGTACATGTTAAGATGAGCAAGTTCTGCTTGCTTCCAGCCAGTCCCTTGCCCCTGGCTCACACCCAAGGCTTTAGGCACTTTACAGAAGATAGGTCAGGTCCTAATCACACTCACATTATGGCCAGGCTGGAGCTTGGCTTCCTGACCCATTTCCTCTGTGCAGCCAGTGGGACAATGCTCCCTGCTGCATCCAGTAAGGAGAACGAGGCCCCCTACCAGGGTCTGGCGAAGGGTCTGCCCAAAGGCAGCTTCAGAAATATTCAACTTTTCCTTCACCTGCTCTGGGGGCAGGCCTCAGGGTCATATCACGTAGCTAATTAGAGCGTCTGTTTTCCATCAGCCTATAGAAACCCTGGAGCAAGGCAAGCAGGCTGCGCGGGATGGAGGGCACCGTACAGGGCCAGGCATCCTTGGCAGACGCAGGGATGGCTGGATCCACTGACACCAGTTACCTGAGGATGAGCAAGGGCAGCAGGATGACGAGCTACTCCCTGTGATTCAGGGAGAGGGCTTAGGAGAGCGGCTTCTTTCAGGCTGGGCCTGATCTGCAACTCCAGGCTTCAAACAGAACAGGTCTACAAACAGGAGGTGCCGGCCCATCCCCCAGCGAGGGGCAAAAGAGGAAGAACTGGACAAAAGCGGCTGCTGCCCAGGGGCCTGGGGAGAACGGCTCTGGGGGAGCTCCGGATGTCAGGTTAGCACGCAAGGAGCCCAAAGATGCAGAGGAGACAGGCTTGCCAGGAAGGAGCTCCTAACGGCGTGCCAGGATCCTGGCCACCTGAGATACGTCGAGGGCCGTGGCCGCACCGGGCTGCGTGTTGGTCCTGGCTGCTCGTCCGCAGCAGCGCAGGCTGGGGAAAGCGCGGTGCTGCTGCCAGCGGCGGGTTGCCATAGCAATCCCCCCAAGCGTGTCCCGCTGCCTCCCTCCTTTGTCTCGGCTCCCCCCAGCCTCGCCGTCCCCAACGCAGCGCACCCCATACACCACCTACTCCGGGTACCCGAAAGCCTCATCGGGCTCCCCAAAAGCTCATCACCCTGAGGAATAAAAGGGGGCAGAGGTGGAAGCCACCCCCAGGAGCCATCATCCCTACCCCCTTCAACTGCAAGGTGCCTGCTCCGGGCCCAGGTGCCCACACCCGACCTCGTCCACTCCCAAGATGGGAGCCCCCCTAGCCGTTATCCTCCCGCTGCGTTGCGGCAGGGAGGATGCTCTGCCAGTCAGCGTTACCATCTGTCAAGCCAAGCGTTCCTGTACTGCCTACTCCGTGTAGCGATATGCAGCCCCCTGCCCAGCCCAGCCAGCCCTCTTGCGCTGTCACCAGTGGCACAGGAGGGCTTTCTGGATGTGAGAAAGCTCCACGCACCTCTTTCTACCTTGTGCCAGTAGCAGGTTTGATGGAAACAGAGGTCCAGGATTTTTCTTCTTGCAGCCTAGCAGACATCCCTTAAGACAATAAGTCTCTGGTCTCCAGTCCCAGCCCATTTCCATTTTAGGCAGGTTTGTTCTGCTGCACTTAACCTTGCTGTGGCTTGAATTGGAGACAAGATCCTGCTTCACTTCCTGTCCTAAAAACTGTTGTCGACTGTTGCTATGTGCTGTTAAAAAATTATCCAACCTAGCATGTAAGCAGAATTCCCCTCTTTCTTTCCTTTCCTACACAGATGAGATGCAAGGGAAAGACAAAAGATCCTGCTGAACCACATCCAGGTGTGATACCTGCCAACATATTTTGATGAATTAATTTAATGACTTAACAGAATGGATAACCAAAAAACAAAACACTCTGAAAAGCTCAGCTTCCCTCCCCACTGCTGCTCCTTCCCTTGCCCTTCCACACATCCAGGAAGGCCCACCACAAACGGTTACATCATTTGAGCGTTACAGCAAAAGCTAGCAAAGCCTCTGTCCTGATCCAAGGTGACTCATGGGGCTCAGGAGACCATACAACTTCCTTCCGATACCATTAACCATGTCTTAAAGGGGCTAAAAATAAAGTCGGGCCAAAACTGCAGAGCTATGTCTTGCCTCAACATGAAACTTAACAAAGCTCAGCGTTAACCTCAGCTCAACCGGGATACCTGACAAAAATAACATGAGCAGGTGGAAACCAAAAAGCTCAGAGAAGCCAAAAATCTTGGGTAGATAAACAAGGGTGAGGCCAGGAGGCCTCACCCTGTGCTATGCTTGGTTGGAGAACATCAGTGGCAGATGCCACGCTGCCATGCAGCCGTACAGAAAAGGCCAGAGCGGTGCTCTCATCTCTCGTTTGTGGGTCTTGGGATATTTCCACACCCAAAGGCTTTGTGGAAGACTGCATTCGGTGTGGATGCACCCTTCCAAGACAACACGAACTGACTGCTGCAACAGGAGGGATGCTGCATTTTTTGGCAGTCAAGGCAGGGAAGCTGGCAGCTTGTAGTCAGCTTCCCACTGTGCAATGCATGGGCATCCACAAAAGCAAGGTCCAAAGGGAAAGGAGGGTGCTGGCACTAGGGCTGTAAAAAAGGGTCACATATACATCTGATAGGGAAAGGATTTGGCTTAGACACCTTAAGTAACTGAGGAATCAAAGTTCTTCCTAATCTCCGGGACACTACGGCCCTGCAGAACCTCTGCACACTAACATACAGGACTCTCACATAGCTCTTAGCAGGGAGCCGGCAAGATTGCACACAAATAGGACTTCAGAGGGACACAGGCAATGCTCGGGGGCCTAAAATTAGCCCCAGCAGATGATCCTCTGCTCCATTCTTGGGAGCAGTGAGAACTGAACGAGGATTCAGCTGTCCCAGCGCTCCCAAGAACAACATCTTTGAATGCCCAGCCTACTCGCAACAGAGATGGTAGGGCAAAGAGGGGATTCCTCACATAACTCCAGCGCTAATACCCACAAGGAACCCAGAGTCCCATCTCTGAAGGGGGAACAGCATTTCTTTGGGGTTTCCTGTGGAAAGAATATCTAGCACTACCTCGGCTAGTAAGGCCAAGGGACAATGGTAGCCACAATGTGCTAACGACAGACTGAATAGCGTCACGCTGATTACTTTTGGTTGAGGGTATAAACCCCCTCTTAGCCAGGTCTACGGAGCTTGCAAGCAAGGGCATCATGCCTCATTCCTGACAGAGGTGCCAGAAGTCTATTCAAGGATCTGCAAGGTGTACTTGCTTCCAGATTACTGCCGGCTGCATTAAACTGAACTAGAAAGATTAACTCAGTCCAAGTACCAGCTCACTGCTATCACCTGGGTTACAGGAGAGGGAAAAAGTTTCATGTTATGGCCAGGCAGTGGGAGGAAACTGCATTATACGTGTGTGGGAGAGTTGCTGTCCCTGAAGATATCAAGCTGTTTGGTCAGCAAGGGGATTAAAGTGGATCCAACATGGTGAGCTTTAGGTTAAAATGCCACTTGTCAAAATGTAGGGGAGCCCTGAGAGGAGACTGTGAACTTGGTGGGCTGCGATCTGTAAGTAACTCCAGCAGAACAGAGACCAAATCTTCCCTCTGCTCTTACTACTTAATCCATCTCCTTTCTGTTGCTCAGAGAGACCTGGGATCTCAGCATGGAGCAGGTATTAGTGACTGCCCCTCCTCAGCCAGATAAAGGGGCTGCTTTGCTGCTACTGCATTGTGTGATTGGAAGTCTGCACTGCACAGGGCAGGGCTGACATGGGTGAGGGACTTCTTCCTTTCTGCCTCCTAACTTCCCAGGTGAATGCATCCCTGCCTCGCTTGCTGTGGGTACCACTTCAGCATCAGGCTTCACTCTCTGGGAAACAGAAGGGAAAGGAAGGGATGAGGCCCAGACTCCAATTGAAAAAAGTCTCTGGACTGGTGGGGAGAGCAGGAGGCAGAGCAATGTGGCAGCACACAGCCAGCACCAGTGCTGACGGGGAAAGACAGTAATGTGCAAGGGGTTTTGGGGAAAGGAGGCAGCTATGGTAAAAACACTGGAATTAGAGTTCCCTGAGTACACAAGAAGTGTGCACGTGGAGGGGAGGGTTCATCCACCATGTCTGTGAGCAAGCATGAATCTCACCTCTTCTCTGACAAATGCTCTGAAAAGCAATTTATGCCCTGTCCCAATACTACACCAAGCTCTTTGCACGAGACAGAAGAGAGTCCTTGGGCTACCTGAGGCTTTCTGAACTAGCATGAGCCCACAAACAGCAAGGGCCCTGAAGGAGGAAGCCTGCCTCTCATTTTGGCAGGTATATCGCTGTATCCCCCGCACTGAGCACAGCTCAGACCGTCCTAATCTCTGCACCAAACTTCAGCAGCAGTAAGACCTGGGCTTACAGAGATTCCCAGGCAAAAGAGCAAGCCACAAGGGAGCGAACAGCCCAGCAAAGAGCCCTGCATCCTGTCATGAACTCCAGGCAAGGTCTTAGCTCTGTTTTTTCAGGTGAAGGACAGTGAGCAGAAGAGACCAGCAGTTGGGAAACGTTCCTGTTCAACGTGCCAATGCATGAAAGGACAGATTCAGCAAGCAGCACAGACAACAAGTTCTCAAGGGCTTAAAATATACTGCCCTTGAGCTTCTTGACCGCGTGCAGGGTTCAACAGTCTTAACAGGACAGGTCATAGATATCCAGCCTCCCTTAGCCACACTGCCAGCGAGGTGGGAGGCAGGAGCATCCAGGAAGCCTGGGCTATGTGAACACCTGGCTGCAGTGACACCGGCCCCACAGAGCTGACCCTTGAGGAGAGGGAGGAGGAAAGGACAGGGTTCCCAGTGACCATCACACAGCCCCGGTAAAGGAAGGGAAACGGGTATTGACCAGACTGGTTCTAACCTTGGTGCAGGGCTAAAACAGGTTGGAAAGGCAGCTCTCAGCTGTCGGCTCCCACACCGTGGTCTGGGGATGGCTTGTTCCGGCTGTGCTGGGTTGCCTGGAAAGACAAGCGCACAGTGCAGAGATACAGGTTAAACGCAGCTGTGAAATAACCTGCCCACACAGGAAGACCCTCTGAACGCTAGACAGTCAGTAATTGCTCTCACCCCAAGGCAGGCAGGCGGGCTTGTGGCATGTACAGCACTGAGAGACCCTGAGCACCCCAGCACCTGAAGATCCTACAGCATCTTTTACCAGTGCTAAGGCCATCCCTCCGGCTACAGCCCCCCCGCTTCTTCCACCTCACCACCCCAACTCCCCGTGTGACTCCAGGTGAACGTATGATTCCCCCAAAGAGCCAGAGCTGGATCGCTGGAGAGGATTGCTATGGTCACTGCCACTGTCCACATTCACTGAATTGAAGTGGGAAGTAAAGGACTTTTTATACCCTTGGCTTTATTCTTCTCCACCCTCTGCAGCTGTGCTTTGCTCCACCACACAAGGCTTTGCCTGTACTTCGGTGGGTGCACTGGCATATGGTTTAGCTGCTAGTACAGACTCTCACTACGGTCTCCACAAGCTACCCACTAAATCAGAGTGCAGAAACACAGAGCCATGGCAGAAAGGGCCAAACTTTGCTGCCGGCTAAGTCGGAGCTCTCAACAACCTAAACAGACCGAGCCAAATCGAACGCTGTAGCGTTTCCCAGGCTACAGTGAAGGGGGGAAACGACAACTGCTTAATAGAAATCTCCGTGAGGCCTGCCAGAACTGTCACAAAGACGTTGTTTAAAACTCCTCCCCGGGTTCCCACTACTGTAATTATAGCCTACTGGAGACCACATTGTGTGGGAGCTAGGCCCTTGTGTCCAGCAGGCCCTGAAAATCAGGATGATAACAGCCTCTCCAAAACCACGTCTAACATTCCCCCAGCCGCAGGCACAATCAGCGAGAGCTGGTTAAGGGCAGTCCCCGCTCCTCAGACTGGCCCCTTGCTCTGGGTACCGCTCTGTGGCACACAGGCGATCTGCAGCAACACTGGCAGCGTAAGCCAGCTCCGACCGGGACAACGGCAGCGTGCAGAGCACTGCAGACTGCTGAGCAGGCTGCACTGCTTATCCCCCAGAAAGCACAGGCGTTGCCTCAGCCTTTACACCATGACGCAGAAACACAGCCTGTACACCAGCTCACTGGCAGAGCACTGGTCCTTCAAACAGTCATGAGGGTACCCAGCAAGTTTCTGGCAAATGCTGTCTGCAGCCATACAGCTAGCAAGGCATTCTGTACCACCGCCCCAGGACGAGAGCCCACCTCGAAGCTGTAACAGCTGTGCCTGCTAGTCACCACAGCTGTGTTTCCAGAGAGCTTACAAGCAGAACAAACCCCAGTATGCGTACAATGTGTGTGTACTAAAAAAAAAAAAGAAAAAAAAAAAGAGAGAGAGAAAAAAAAAAACCCACACACCAACCCTCCACCAGTTCTCTGCTCTGCCATATTGCCTTTTAGACAAGACTCTCAGAAGGCTCTAAGCCTCAGCACCCCAGTGACATGAATTGCTTTGGACACCACTGAAGTATTGCCACCCGCATACTGCCCTAGCACAGGAAGTGATGGTGAACCATCCAATAGGGACTGGTTGAAAACACTCCCCAGGAAGAATGCAATTACCCCGAATGGACTGAGGCCAGGAGATCTGGATTATCACTTCAGCTCTTGCATAAAAGGCTTTGGATCTTTGCTAACTTCCAATAACAAGAATCCCAGTGTTAACATCAGCCTTAGCCTGGGACAAAGATTCATTACTAAAAAGCACTTCTGGATGAATCACTAACCGTACTTTTTTTTTTACGGCACACAGGACTTCTTTGGAGGCCTCCCATCCAAGTATTGTTCTACCATCACGCTGCTTAGCTGCAGGGTGGCGGTGGGGGGTGGAGCTGCTGAGGCCACAACACAGGCGAGTATGACTGCAAACCACTAGCCAGTCCTGAAAAAGCTCTCTGAAAGGCAGAGCATGTGAGCTCAGCTGCTGTTCATTCAGGATTCACAATCAGCTGAGGACACTAACAGAAACATGGGGAAATATATTCACTGGCAGCTAAGCATTCACAAGACAAAGCAAATGAGACTATGAAAGAGAGGAGCAAAGGAAAAACAAAGATTTGCAAGGAAACTTCCCAGCTGAAGAAAAAAGCTTTTAAGCAAACTCCAAACTTTGAGAGATCAAGCTGAATTCTCAGGAGGTTACTGTCACCTGGCTCACTTGTGCGTGATCACAAGCAAAACTGAAAAAGAAAGAATAAGAGTCGGTCAAATAACAGGGCGTCAGGAAGCAGAACTGCCAGGTGCTGCAGACAGAAAGGACGGAAAGAAGGCTCAGAAACGCAACCGAGCCCACACAACCCACTGGAGGAAGGGGGTCCCTCTCATGTGGTGCAAGGCGGAGAAAAATCAGGCAAAATCCTCCCACAGAAGAACCGTACTGCCAAATAACCCACAATGATGTCCTCCGCAAGCCATCTGTTAATGTACAAATGACTCCCTTTGGGATTTCTCTCTCGCTGCCCTTCACACCTGTCCTGCATCAAACCTCACTCATCAATTCCTCCAGCTGTGATATCTTTGATAAATTTGACTACAGCTATGTTGGAAGTGAGCTGTGGGCACCATTTTTTCTAAGCAACATGGCTTCACGTTTCCCTTTCCGCATCTGTTGTCCCATACTCAAATACTGCTAAGTGGTGTGTCTTCTTATTCTGTATCCAGAGAGCATCCTGGTCCTCTAGGCGCTGTGGATTTCCAGAGAGTAAACGAGAGCATCTACCAACTCTAGCGCTGCAGGGAACAAGCACAGCCAGGGTCAGAGCACTAAGCACAGGTAAAGGACTGGGAAAGACTCTGGAGTCAAGGAACATCAACTTTCAAGAGTGGGACTAATAACCATTCCCTTGAACCATCCTCTGAGAGTCAGAAGCAGCATGACAGCCCTAAAAGGAGAATAGGTCTGGGAGCTCGTGCACAGGCTGACTGAGAAGCAGAGGGCAGAGATGCACCAGGAGTAAAAGCTGGTACAAGACAAAAAGGAGGAAGAAGAGCAGTGCAGATGTGCTTCCCAGCCCTCAAAGGTCAGCTGAACTCAGGGAGGGAACTTCCTTTCCTGCTGCTCTGCGTGCCCAGAAGGAACAAGACCTGAAACCGCCGAGGGAACACAGCCCAGGAAAGCTCATCGCTATATCGCTATATATAGGAGTATATAGGGCCTGGGCACTTGGATCTGCCTGCTGAGAATGCTGCCAGGAATGAAGCAACAACCCTAAAAGTGAAATTAAAGTGATCCATTATCCCCTGAAGTCCATCTCTGCAGGAAGGATAGAGGTGAATGACAACGTATAGAGAGCTCCTCTGCCCAGTTTGCTGAAAAGATGGCAGAGCGGGTGAATCCATCAGTGAGCCATGCCTCCGACAGCAAAGTCCTGAAGTCAGCACAGAGTAATCACCACCAGCTTTCCTTCCAGCAAGGGGTAAGAAACCTTCCTCACACAGGGGAACAGAAACAAGGTGCATCAGTGGTAGTGCCGAAACACAGCCCCAGCCCTGTCCCACTTGCAGAACGGACCCAGGAAGAGCAGGCACCCAGGCAGTGACCTCAGTCAACAAGCGCAGCTTCCCGAGAACAGCTAGCTCTATGGCTGCAACAATGATCAGAGGGCTCTGCTGGCCCCACACGTCTTGGCCACCCCAGGGCCCACGGGAAGGGATGTGTTCAGAGCTCATGAGAGTCAGCAGGAACCTGCCAAGGAGGACTCAGGAGCAGTCGCTGCAGAGGAAGCAAAAGCAGGTGCTCTGTCTCCTCTGCAAAAGACACTGTGGTGACAACGTGACATCCCGCGCTGACAAAAAACTTTGTAGTATCGAGACACTGTCCCCAAGGACAGAAGTAAAACTCTCTTCCCACCCAGGTCCTGTTTCTGCTCTACCAGCAGAAACAGCATAGATAAAACTGCCAGGAGGCTGCAGATCCCAGCAGCAGCACTGCCCAAACTGGCTGCTCAGCTGTGCCGAGAGCGCTGCATGCTGGGACATGTAGTCCCCAGCAGGGCCCTCTCTCTCTCTCTCTCTCTCTCTCTCTCTCTCTCTCTCTCTCTCTCTCTCTCTCTCTCACTTATGCCAGGACCCTCTCTAGATCCACTGCCGCTATTCTGCACGCTGACATGAAACAAGAAGGCAGTGGGGCTTTACAAGACGACTCAGTTCTCCAGATCCCAAAGGCTTTTTTAAAGCAGCGCTCAGCCAAAAGCAACTCCAGCACTGTTAAGATTTGGAAATTTCTCTCCAGTTTCACCTGCCACAACTTGTTTACCTTCCTCAGATATCAGCAAGTTTCCTCAACCTCTTCTTCGTGTCAGGATTCAATACTGCCACAATAACCACAAGGTCCCAGCTGCACCTCTTTGCTATGGCTACCACAAGCAATTTAGGCAGAGGAGGACACAACCATGAGCAGATTTTTCCTTGTGCAATACTTCTCACACAGGCACTGAATGGAAGTTACTTTAAAAGTATCCTAAAAGGCAGCATGGCATTCCCAGACCATACCCTATGTGCTTTCCACAGCAGCGGGAAACTCTACACTCCTCTTAAAAAAAAGTCTAGAGATCCCTGTGATAACTCCATGCCCCCCATACATGTCACCACATGGGCCATGTGCACAGGTGGTTTCTGAGCAAGCCCACCACAATCCCAGCTCCTAACACACAGACATCACATGCGTCTTTCCTAACGAACGGCAGCTCTGGTAATGCTTTCCAAACATAACATTTGGGATTTCCAAGAGTACGCTGAGCACCACCCCTGTGAGTTCTGCAGAAATTGGGTACTGCAGCCGCAGAGACATGTTTGAAAATCCCAAGTCCCCAGCTGCTCCTTTTACGTGAGTAAATGTCCTCCCAAACTGCCCTTCCGCCTGTGCCTCCTGTCACCAGAGGGCAGCAGGCCTCTCACCACGGATGCTGGGGATTCACATCCGCTCCAGCACTGCTTTAGCAGCCCCACACCGAACGGTGTGATTTACCCAGAGGGCAGGTGCAGGCCAAGCAGGCGCCGGACTAGCTGCGCGTCCTGCTCCCCAGCTCGGCACGCTGCGTGGCAGGGGCACAGCACGGCGCAGCAGCTCTAAGCCCCTGGCACAGCCCCACAGGGACCGGTCCCTAAGGCATCGACAGTCCAAGGGGCACGAGAGCACCCAGTTACTCCCAGCTGGGGCTGGGTTTGAGCTGGTGCGCTAGAGGAGGAAGAGGAAGAGGCAGAAGAAGAGGCCCCATCCTGTCCGCACTGCTGTGGGCAGACTGTCCGTCCCTGTGTCACAGCGGAGAGGAGGTGGCCCTGGAGGATGATACTGGGAGACGGCACAGCTCGCCTGAGCTAGCCCAGTTCATACCTGCAGACCCAGCACAGGGACCAGAGCTGGCACAGGGCCTTCAGGGGTGGCAGGGAGGAGGGTGCCAGGGTAGGGGTGCAGCCCCCCGAGCAGAGCCTGCTCCACCCCAGCCACAGCACCCCTCCCTGAGCAGGAGCCCTGTTCACAGTCCCCCACTCAGCACCCCCCCGCCAGCCCCAGATCTCTCTCTATCAAAGCAACCCGTGCTACAGTCCCCCCCCCTCACGTCACAGCAACCCCCCCAGCAGAAGCCCTGGCCACAAGGCTCCCTGCTATGGCCCCCTCCCCTACTCACAGCCCCCCCCCAACCTCTCCCTCCAGTCACAGCCCCCCTCCCTGGGCACATCCCCCTCCCCAAGTCATTGCCCTCCCTATGCTGCAGCCCCCCCGCCCCCAGTCACAGTCCCCCAGCTCTCCCCGCTCACGGCCCCCACGGTCACGGCCCCCCGCCCCCACCCTGTCACTGTCCCCCCAGTTCTCCCCGGTCGCACCGGTGCCGGCCCCCTCCCCGCTCTCGCCGGGTACAGCCCCCCCCCCCCGCCCTCCCGGCCCCCCAAGAGGCCCCCGAACCTTCTGGAACCGGGGTGGCGGCGAGGACGGGGCACATTAACCCCCTCGGCGCCGTCCCCGCCGCCCGGGCCGGCCCCGCCCCGCCGCCCCTCCCCCGCCT
This sequence comes from Struthio camelus, assembly GCF_040807025.1. NCBI lineage: Eukaryota > Metazoa > Chordata > Aves > Struthioniformes > Struthionidae > Struthio > Struthio camelus. The sequence continues at coordinate 58,312,629 of NC_090981.1, read as the reverse complement.
CCCCGCCCCCGCCGCGGCCGGCACCCACCAGCGCCCCCCTCCGCCGCCGCCGCCTCGGCCCCGACTGCTGCGCGACTCCGGCCGCTCCTTCCGGGTGCCCGCGGCGCCACGCCCCCTGCGCCCGCCTCCTCCCCGCTGATTGGTGGGGTGGGCGGGGCACGGCGAGGGGCGAGGCGAGCCGTGGGGCCGCGCGGCCAATGGGCAGGCGGGGGAGTGGTGACGAGCGGCGGAGGGGCCCCGCCCCCGGCCCGCCCCCTCCACGTGCGGGTCTGTGATGACAGCGGGGAAGGGGCGGTCTCACGCAAAGCGGCTTCCCCATTGGCCGCCGCCTGGGGGGCGGGGCCAGCTTCAGCGGCCGGTGGGGGGGGGGGCTGCCGCAGCCGTGACCCTTCACCTCTGACCCGCAGCAGGGTCCCTCACCTTGCCCCATGGACCCGGCCCCGCTCAGCCCCATGGATGTGGGGACCTGGCCCCACCGACGTGGGACCCCTGCCCATACAGACACAGCCCCCGCCCCATCCCCACGGACACACCCCTCCAGCCGCACGGGCATGGCTCCACCAGCCCCATGGATACAGGAGCTTGGCCCCATGGACATGGCCTGCCAGGCCCCACAGAAACCCCCGGCCCCATAGGCACAGCCCCCCAGCCGCGGCCTTCCCCAGCTCTGCAATCATGGATGGGGCCCCACGGATGAGGCTCGCCCCGGCTCCAGGGACACGCCCCCTTGGCCCCACCAACACGGCCTGCCCCAGCCCCATAGACACAGCCCCCCAGCTCTGTGAACATGCCCCCCCCGGCCCCATAGGCATGGCCGCCCCCAGACAGAATCACTCAGGCTCCCCCAGCCCCACAGATAAGGCTTGACCCTGGGCAGGACCACCTGGGCCATGGACACAGCCTCCTCCCGCCACAGACACAGCTTCCTGGTGGGACCATCCGCAGCCCCCAGCCCCACAGACACAGCTTCCTCAGGTGGGACCGTCAGGGCATCCCCAGCCTCCGTGAGCTGACAGGACTCCACGGCACACGCTCACACGCTGATCAGAGCGATACTGTGCTGGAAAAGGTCTATACTGTGTCAGGAATGATCTTGCAAGGATAGCTGATAGGCTGTTGCGGCCTTAAAAAATGACTAGTCAGAAATATTTAGGCACAGAACAAGCATTAAGGGCAGCAGGCTTTGCTACTGTCTGATGGAGACCCTGGGCTAGACAGGCCTCTGGGAATAGCAGTTCTTAGGGTCTGACTTAGCCCAAAAGCCTGACCAAGGGCTATTTGGATCACTGAAATGACTCATTAACTGCAGCAAATTTGGATTAGACCCTGTGAAAGTCAACCCCATAGCTGACTTATCTTGCTTCTCAGTGAGCCACAGATGCAATGTTGCTCTAAAAATAGCAGAGACCAGTACTGTCAAATGATAAATATAACTAGGATCTCGTCTTCTGACTATGTTAGCGTGCAGCAAGATGGATGCTAATTGACAACATACCGGCTACTCAGCTCCAACATCCTTTTCAGCTCGCTCCCTTTTCAGGGGCATTATTTTCAGACATGCTGTCATGGACAAAGCCATGCTCAGCGCACTCCAGGAATAGCCGTGCCAAAGGATAGGGCAGTACAGCCAGCCATTTCACACCCTGGTCTATGCTTACTTTTCCACAGAAAGAAGTGGCAGGACAAGTGTGCTACTATGTGGATGCAGAGCAGCCACAAACATGGGACCCTCCTCTTTTTCTGGGGCCCCAGGTTGTTACTGTAGGAGATCTTTCTCATGCCTCTTCCAAAAACTCATGGCTGTTCCAAAAACGCTGGCTCCATGAGGGTGTGGGCTATTTTTCCACAGTTCCAGGTGTGATGATAGGAACACATCATCCATCAGTGGGTCTTTGCTCCCGATGGTTCGGGAGCCACTGCCTTGAAAGAGATGGCACATTTTCTTCATTTCAGAATAGAGACATGCCCGAGGCAGAGAGAAGCAGATTATGTTGTGAGGCAGCCCAGGCTGGAAGCCAGTTTGAACTGTTGCTGTGTTTTCCTCAAACGGGACACAACCTGAGCACTTACGTTCAGGTCTGCTGAACGAGAATCCTCCCTAATTTTCCAGCAATCACATCAAAATAGCATCAGTGAAAAACTGATAGGCCATCACAGCATCGTTCAAAACGAAGGATCTGTACGCACTACAGCGTGTGGAGAGGCATCGCCAACAGCTCCTCCCCAGCTGCAGAAACCCCCATCCTTTTCCCCTTAGGAGGTGTCCGGCCAGAGCTTCAGTTCCTGCCCTCCTGCAGAGGACATCTACATGTCCTCATCGCTGCTGGAAGCGTGTGGTGGACACCTGCAGGCACGCCACCACCGCATGCTTTGGTGTATGGACGTGCCCATCTGTGTGCATGTGTGCGTGCAGGTGCTGGTTTCGGCAAGGGAGAGCCTGCGAAGGGCAGCAGGTCCCCCCTGCTCATCTGCCACAGCGTGGGTTTCCTATGCTCTCCAGGGGCAATATTTAGCTTTTCTGCCCTTTCAGCCCCATGTGTCAGCCCTGCAACGCTGGTGAGGAGCTATAGCGTCCAGCTGGGAATGCGAGCAGAGGCCACGGAAACAAGAGGGTTTGAAAGCTGCTTGGTCCCCATCCCATAGCTGCTTGTACAGGCCATGTTGTCCAGCCTAAACTGGCTGAAATGAGTCTGGGGTTAAGAAATGGTTAACGAACCATTATTGGCCTGAACAGGAACTGAACTGGAACAACTTCAGTCGCAGCTGAACCTGCCACGGAGCTGAATCCAAAAGATTTGCTGGTTCAGCTCCTTGGCTGTGGGGAAATATGGGCTCCTTTGTCCTTGACAAGAATAATACATTTCTGTTTATCGTGCGGGCAGTGAAGGATTTATAATATCCCAAGTTATTTACCTCCTGCTCTTGAGTGCTTAGGGTTTGCAAGCGGTGTCCCTGCCGAGTACACTGTCCCTTAGCAACCTTCCTTGATTTTTAAAACATGTTCCAGTTCCAAAAACAGGATTAAGGAGCAGGATGTAAAAACTCGTTTTAACAGGCGAGGTGGGGCTAGCTGTTACCTCGTCTCCTTGTCTGAGGGCAGCTCATCGCCTCTCCCCGCAGCACAGGATCGAGGCCAGCAGGTCCCTCTCTGCCCTGGATTGTTTTGCAGATCGGCACACGCTGCTTTTTTGTCTGCTCCCATCCAATTCCCTCTCCACAAATTCAGTTGTGGTCATTTGATGGCAAAGAGCAGCATAGACTTGAGAGCAGCCATTCAGAGAGAGGCTGGAAAACCTCCAGAAGCTCAGAGGAGATAGGGAAGGGGGAAAGTTCCTGCACTAGAGCAACGCCTCCTTCCCCAGAGTGACAGCACAGCCATGGCTTTCAGGGAGTGATTTTCCTCCACTCTCTGCAAACCCCTTCCCCAAGATTAGCTAAGACAATGCAAAAAGCAGGGAGGTTTAAATACCTTACACAGGGATCTGCACCATACTAGATATCTTCCAGTGGCTTGCCTGCTGGACAGGCTGGGAGGAGAGTGTTTTCCCAGGAAAATGGGGTGTCCCAGGCAGCGCGTGATGGAACAACGTCCTTCCGTAATAAGCTCTGCTGCCTGCAGGGCTTCCCTTTGAACGGTGCATTGGCGAGGTGACTCTGCACTGGTGAGTTCATCATTGGGTTAGCTGCCTGCCGACGCTGCCAGCACTGCCCCGATGGGCCGGCTCACACGCTGGGCTGGGGCGGTTCAGCCAGTTTGCCAGGCTGGCTGCTCTCGCTGGAGAGGCTCTTGGGGTGCGGATCTCAAACAGGATTAGGAACTCTGCAGGCTGACACCAATGAGGCTCCTGCTGCAGGTTTTAGTTATGGAAAGGTGACTTCCCCATGCACAAGCTTGTTTCATTGGCATGAGTAAGTTTGCAGTCATAAAAGCGCCTTACAAAAGTACGCGTATCATGTCTCAAAGTTTATGGGGCAAGATGTGCTTCTGTAGGCACCCTTGCATCACTTACCCTCTGCCCATGCAGCAGGCTGGACCATGCTACGTGCACCCAACCCAGGTCCATATCGGTAAAACAGTGCAAGGAGCATATGAAGAAATGAGCACTGAAAAACCTGGAGCTCTGCCAGGAAGAGGTCACAGGGAATTTTAAAAGGTCCTTGGAAGAGTTTGTAGGAATCAGTTGTCACGCTGTTCAGAGGCCCCTCACGAGCCATGCTGGGTGGTTTGGGCACAGACCCACAGCAAGGCCGGACCAGACGTCCTGCTGGGAGTGATGGCTGGACACCCCACATGACTCCTCATCCCAGCTGGCAAAGGAGAAGGAGAAAGTCCAAGGGGCAGGGGTGTGAGAGAAGGAGAGGAGCGTTGCATGTCAATTCTCCTTTTGCAGGGCCACACAGTCATCTGTTCTTCAGGCAGTTGCAAAAGGGCTTGTTCTTTTATTTTTCTTGCAGTCTCAGCCCTCTGCACATTGCAGAAAGACCTTGGATCCTGCTGCAAGCAGCTAACTAACCCCCAGTCACCTCTCAGCACAGCCTCCTCGCTCCAGGTCCCTTCCTGCCTCTCACCTTCTCCAGCATTTTAGCAGGGTGGAGAGGCCACACCCTGCCTTGCTTTCTCCTCCCCCAGCTGATGTGATGCCACGATGCCATCGTTAGGGAGGGGAGGCACCCCAGAGCCCCATGGTGCCCAGCATGGCCAAGCCAGAGCCCACAGAGGTGTCTGCATTAGGGGAACGCATGCTCGCACCACGGGACCTTTCGCCTACTGGAACCTGTTTCGAGCAACAAGCTTGGTTTACCTGTTCGACCGAAATGGCTGTAAAACTGGAGATATGAGTCACGCTTGGAGAGTTTCCTCCCCTCGTGGAGGGGATAGGAGCAGCGTTTCCTTGCTGCACCTGCAGGAGCGCTTCCCTGTGCTGCTCAGAGTGGGGCCCAGGGTCACAACTCAGCTGGAGTCACCCGAGCGAGCCCAGGTGCCCCAATACCTCATCCCAAATTGGGGGTGTCTGCTTGGCTTCAGAGTCTTGCTAGGCATAGGGGGCCTGACAGCTCTACTGTGGAGAAAAGGCTCTGATGTCACTTTATCCAGCAGTGGTGCTAGGGTTGGGCTTGGTTGCTGTCTTCTTCCGGAGCCTCACACCCCCCTCCTAGCTACAGTAATGTCTCTTTCCATGGCCTTGCCAAAGACAGCAGCATTGCAGCCCCCTTGGGACTGTGAGAGGACTCAGGCACAGAGAGGCAAAGCAACTAGTGGCCCACCTAAAGAGATGGGCCATTAACCTTGCGCTCTAGCCTAGGGCTCTGGCTGTAGCCACAGCATTTTGCTCCCTCTGTGTCTGACATGCCCGTGGGGGGTCCTTAAGATAGGGATCTTAGCTGTAGGCAACACTCAAAAGGTTCATCCTGGAGCTGCTGCCCCAGAGCTGTTTGGCATGTGGTGTAGTGAGGGGCAGCAGCCACAAGTTGCCACTTAGCAGGTTCAGAGTGGACAGCAGAGAAAGTTTCAGCAGGAGAGATCTGCAACCCCAGGGCAAGTACCTGGAGGGCGGATGTCCATCTTTGGGGATTTCCAATACTGCTAAGCCACAGCAGATATGAAGCAGGGATGGCTACAGACCCATTCTAAGCAGAAGGTCTAGCTAAGGACATCCAGGGTCCCTTCCCACTGTCAGTCCCTGCCAGCAGGGCTCAAGGGTGGGGGCCAGCTGCCACCCCATGCTCAGCAGTGGAACCAGCTAGTGGAACACCATGGGCCAGCTCTGCACCAGGGAAGCAAGCCCCCACTCACTCTTCTCCTCTGGGACAGCCAAAATCCCCACTAGGGCTATCCCAGTCTGACCCCAGCCCCCAGGGTGTTGCTCCTACCAGAGAGATGGATCCTCCAGCAGTCCTGCAAGCAGGGCAGAGCTCAAGCCAGGACGCCCAGAGGGCCCTAGCCCTTCTCTGTGATGCAAAGGGTGAAAACATAGAAAGAGGTGCTGCCAGCTTCACTCCAGGCCTGGCCCAGCCAAGCTGGGATACAAGCTCAGTATTTGCTTCCAGAGGAAAATAAATCTTGTAGCACAGCAAGACAACATGATCTTTCGGCTAGTGCTTTACCACTTGGAGACACTCATCACTCCAACCAATTTAGCTTAACTTAATAGCACAGGGAAGGCAAGGGGCAGCCAGCAAAACAGCAAAAGAGAGGTAAATTAGAATCAGTTGCTGTTGATTACCATCTGGGCAATTCGGAGGAAGTAATTTGTGCCTGATCTAACTAGCACAGCACTAGGGCTCAGGAAAGTGAGGGATATGGCTGTAGTACTGCTCTGAATGAAAGCCCAGGAGCCTTGGTTTCCCATGTGCGTGTTCCCTGTGCAGTGCTGCTGTCTGGAGCAACCCGGCTGCTCTCTGCCGTGAGCATGGAGCAAGTGATTTGGGTAATGCGGTGCAGGTTTAGCATAGCACCAGGGAGCCCCAGGGAGGAGCAGGCGTGGGACAGGGCGCTGCTTGTCCCAGCTGGCCCTGGAGAGTGATGTACCAGGACAGGGGAATGCATCCCTCCCTTGCTGTCCTGTGCCTGAGCTTCTCCTGTGCCAGCTTCCCTACAGAAACGTTTTCCTTCCTTTGTACCTGACTTTAAAAATAAGGGAGGGACTGATAAACTCCATTATTTGCTAACCAAGATAGCCATCTGTCCCAGGCAGCTAGTCAGCGAGGGCCGCACTGGGGCCGGTGCGTGCCAGGGCTGCCCGGAGCCACGCGGTGATGTCTCTGCCTCGCTGCTGCCCGCCTGGCCGGGCCGGCAGCCTCTGTTGCCACCAGATGTGCGAGCCCCGGTGCCGCGGCCGAAAGCGCACGGCAAACTTCCCCTTGACGTCACCTCACTGGTGGTGGCAGAGGCGCCTGGCTGAGCTGGTGGCGAGGCGGTGCATCCCGCGGCCCACCCAGAAATGCCTCCCAACGCTGCAGGCTCTGCTGCCGCTGCCCTGCGCCCTGACGGCACTGACCTGAGGCTGCTGGCTCGCTCCCGGTATGGCTCTGGGCACCTGCCTGTGCCCAGATTTTGTGCTGTGGGCTGGCACAGTCCGTTGCTTGAGCTGCAGGGGAGCCAACAGCATTTCTCTCTGGCCGTGCTCACCGTTTGGGGCTAAGCCCTGACCTGGAGCTCTGCAGCTTGTTGTACATCCGGAGCTGGCCCTGCTGGGATCCTGCACCCTGCGCAGCCTGGGCGACCTGGGGGGCTACCGGCTTCACCGCCTTGGCGATTCCTCCAACACGGCTGTTGAACGGCAGGGCCGAACTTTGCACAGCCACAGTGAGATGCTGCAGGTGGGCTGCCTGCTCCCGGATGGGTGCTGAGGTCAGTGGGGGTTCCTCTGAGGCCCTGGGGTATATCCTCATCTTTTTGGGTTACTAAAAACCCCTTGCCATGCCTTTCTCGGTCGGTGGATGCTGCCTGTTGGCACAAGGTGGCAGTCCAGCCCTGCTTATTTTCAGCAGGGCTGGGTCCGGCTCCCTCCCAGGGAAAGCTGGGCTCTGCCTGCCCTGGCAGGGGAGGTTTGGTCCCCGGGGGCTTGGGCTGCGCATCCCCCACAGGGTGCTGCCCCAGCCCTGGCATGGCCTGGACTCAGCATTGCAGGATGGACAGATGCTGCTAAAGCAGACTGCGTGCACCCCTGGCCCAGGGAGCAGCAGGGAGACACCAAACCACTGAAACTGGCCAAAGCAGCCTGGGTGGCACAAACCAGTGCTTGCCACGGGTACTGCCACGGAGCATGTCCCCTGCGAGCACCCGTGACGCTGAGCGGTGTGTGCCCTCTACAAGCCTGCACTGAATGAGCTGAGACCTGCCTGACCCAGAAAACTGTCTATGTTGCACTAGAGCTGGCATGTCCCTGTGTGCCCGGATAAGGGCTGTGAGGGCAGCTGGGCAGCATCCCGGAGGATGTGCCTGTGGGCACCCATGCATTGCTCCTCAGCTGTGGTGGCTCTGCTGCCCAACACCTTCCCTCTGAAAGGGGACCTGAGGAGCCAGCACCCACCGGGTGCTGCCAGTGGGCTCCAGTCCTGCAGCACCTGGACTGGGGGGTCCCTGGGGTGAAGCCAGTACTGGGTACATAGTGGCTACCAAGACCTTCTCTCAGAGTCTTTTTGAGCAAAAAGGAGCAATGTGGAAATGGGTGAAGTGATGCAGCACAGCAATGGGGAATGATGGGCTCTCTGTGGAGAGCAGGGATGCCCTGGGGTCTTCAATAACCAAGCTAAAGTGTGGGTATTAGGATGCATTGAAAGTGTTCATGGGCTTCTTGCCCTGGCATGGTTGCGCACCTCCAGCAAAGGGATCAAGAAAAGCATTTTCACGAAGTCCTGATGCTGTGCGGGTTCGTGGTTGCTTGGGATCAGGTCTCACCTCTTGGGGCTCACCATATTCCTTGGTTTTATCTCTGCCTGTTGCAGGTCAGAGTCTGGTTTGTACCTGAGAGTCCCAGCAGATGAGTTCAGTGAGACCACCATGAAGAGGCATAGCAGGCTCTTCTTTCTTCCCTCCCTCCCTTTGTCGTTCCCACCTTCCATCCATCCATCCATCCATCCATCCTCTGCAGGTGAATTTTTGTCCCTCTGTGGAGCTCCTGGCATGGGATAATGTGGTGGCATCGTCAGGATGGTTCCTGGTGGAGGCCTGGGGTTTCCCTGTGCCCACGGAGCAGCCGCAGCTGCCGTGCGCGCCTGCGCTGCAGGGGCTGCAGTTCTCTTCCTGGCTCCTTCTCGATGTGATCCCTTTCCCGTCTTCAGTTTGCTCATCTCTAACAGGGACATGTGGGAATGCTGTTGGTGTGTTAGGCCTTTTTAGAGAGGCCTGCCCCCACCATCTCTTCCTTTGGATTTACTGAATCTCATACCGGACCTGTTTGCCCCCTCTTTCCATGCCCATAACCCGAACTTTGACTATCTAAGACTACCTCAAATTAAATGTTTTTTTTTTTTTCTGGCGTAACCCAAGAGTGCTTAGCGCTCGATGAAGCAACAGTGGCCTGTGCGCTGCAGCAGGTGAAACAGTGCTGCACGCACCGAACTGGGCGAGACTTGCCGTGGGCTGCCACTCCAAATCAGTACGTGCTGGGGGCGAAGCTGCAGCGAGGAGCAGGGCCAGGAGCTGGGCATCCCCAGCCTTTCCCATACAGTAGGACCCAGCTTTCAAGGCACTGAACCTTGAAAACAGTTTCTTTCCTACATGCTGTGGCCTATGGATAGGGGCTGCTCCCAGCTTCTGTAGGAAACTAGGCAAAAGGAGCTTCATTGGACACTTAATATTGACCTCTCTGCATCATCCCAATCTTTAGAGAAAATAAGGTCAGAAGGACCTCATGGAACAGAGGGGCAGATTTGAAGGAGGAGCTGCACTAACCACTACTGTTGGGAGGTTTAGATCTTGCCAAAAATCACAGCCTCGCGATTGCTTGGTAAGGCTGCATTAGCAGACAGGGCTGGGCAGCGTGACGGAGTCAACGCATCGCTGCTGCACCCTTCTGCGTCCAGAAACTCCCTGCTGAGCACCTGACCGCATGCAACTGCTCACGGTGCCCAGCTGTGCAACCCTGTGCACAGGACTGCATGCTCGGCGAGGGTGTCTCGGCGCTCCCATGCTCCGGTGGAGAGCAGGGGGCTCACAGAATAACTCTCCTCGCCCTGAATCACCACCGCTCATGCAGAGGTAGGAGCCCCCCTGCCATTTCCCGAGCCCCAGCCAGGATGGGAGCTGGGTTGGTGCTTTGCTGGCCAGAGAAATGCCCACATCTGGCTGTTATTTCTGTGCTAGCTTCTCTCACTTTTGGGGGAATGGTAGGACATCTCCGGAGCAAACCATTGTCACCTGGCAGCTTCAGCTCCCAGCATCCGGCTCAGCTCTGTGTGCCTGCCCTTCATTTCAGCGTACGCGCTCAATCCCTCACTGGGCTCTCGGAAGGATTGAGAATTAAACAACACAAAAATCCCTGCCAGCTGCCCACGCCAGGGCTCCCCGGATCAGTCTCGCGGGCTCTGCGCAGACGGGTGCATGAGCAAACGAGGTCACCGCCACGGGGGGAGGCAGGCGCCTTGGCTTCCTGCTCCAAACCCTGTGGGTGCAGCCAGAGTGGGGAAGCCTCCGTTGGAGAGCAGATCCCAGTGCTGCATGCAAAGGCAGGCGAGGGGGTGCTGGGCGCCAGGAGCCCCTGGCCGGGGTAGAGTGAAGCCCCCTTAACCAGGGCTGAGGTTCCCTTTGCATTACGCTGGTGGAGGATGCCACAGTGATGCTGGCAGTGTGAGCAGTGGATGCAAAGTGTTTTCAGGTTCCCTTAAGCAATTTTCAGCCCAGAGGGCCTGCCTCTGTGTCTTTCACACTTAGATCTGCACGACAAAGCCCTGCTAGCAAAGCTGCTTCGGTTTTAATTCAGAGGAAAAGACATATAGACCCCCAAAATGATTTAGCAGTGTTGATGAATGTCACCTGATGATGCAGCTTATGCCATTGAGTGTGTCCTTTGGCCACCAAAGCAGATCCAGGCTGCTGAGGCAAAAGGGCTCTCTTAATGGCACAAGCAAGGCAGCTTTAAAAGCAAAGCTCTGGTGTGCAAGCTGAAGGGTTCTGCTGTTTAAAGCTGCCCTAGCAAACCCTCTGGCCCAACGGCCTGTGCCTGCAAGGCAGGGCCCAAGGGAGATGTCTATCAAATATGAAGTGAGTATGAAGCAATCACAGCTACCTTGCTTTGGGTGCAGGTGGCCACGCTGTGGTGGGAGGCACTCAGCTCCTGTTTGGGTAGCCATCATCAGGCTGTGCTATCAGAACACAGCCTGTAGGAACGCTCCGCAGGAACTAGCTATCTCCAGAAGCTGGCGTCTCGCCCTGACCGGCTTGGCTTGGGAGTGAGTGTTTCATCTTTGCAGGCTGCCTCTGGACTAAACACACAGGGGAGCAGGGGGATCCCTGTATCTCTCACAACAGTGCTGCTTTCTAGCCGTGCGTCCACTTTGCTGCTGTAAACGCGTGGGGGAAGGAAAGAGGATAATATTCATGAATTAAAGTTCTAGCCTTGTCCTCCTCCATCGCTAATCCCCATTCAGATTTAATCAGGCAAAGAGGGCATTTCAGTCACTGCGGTTGGAGTTACTGCAGCAACTCCCTGCTCCACAGAGGCTGCGCTTCTGTAGGTGTTGTGCAAGCTCAGAATAAAAAGATAAACCTGCCTCTGAGCCCCTGCAATTTGGAACATGATAGCAGGTAGAGACAACTCCAGGGGGAACTGGGGAAAAACAGAAAGAAGTCAGCCAGCACAGCCCAGGAGCTGGGTAACAAATGCAGCAGGTTCAAGTGTTTTCTCTTTAGGATTGTATCAGCCAGATGGTTCAAGTGTTCAGGCAGGCGGGAAAAACTAGAAAGACGATGATGCTGTACTCCATGACAGAAGGACCTGATGACGGATGTAAAGATCTCTGTTTTAGCCAAGTTGAGCTTGAGGCCGTGGGATTTATCTGTGAGGAAAAAAGAGGGCCAGGCTAATTTTGGACGGGTAAAGCCGAGTCTGGGGCAGAGAGGCAGATCTGCGGTTCCCCAGCATGGATGGTGTTCACGTTCACAGATAAAGCCTTAGATTCATCTCATCTGATGTTTTCCTTCTTCTGAGCTAAGAACCCCTGGATCCCTTCACAGTCAAAGGACACAAATACGTACTTTTAGGGCATCTAACCTAGGTTGAATATGTATTTGAGAACGAAGGGAACTGTGCCTGAGAGGTGTTTCCACTGATTACAGAGGGGAACATAGTGGGAGGAGCCAGATACAGGTGGCCATGCTGCAGACACCTGTGTTTGCCCAGCTAAATCCTCCCCCAGAAGGTGGAAGGGGGAAGCAAGGGAATCTCACAGCAAGCCAAGTGGGATGCACGCTCCAAAGGACACCCCAAGGAAACAACGTGAGAAGACATAGGACACAGAATCCAAAGGAAAACATGGTTTTAAGGATAAAAAGTGGTCAGTGCCCCAGTGGTGACAAACCAGGGAGGTCAAAGCACCCGCTCCACCTTGCACACTGCATTGGGATGGAGGCAGGCCCAAGGAGGAGCTGGAAAATGTCCTGAGCAGCAGCTTTGCAGAGGAGCAGCGCAGTTTTATAGACTTGCACAAACTCAGGTGGTACCTGAGGGTGGCAGAGGATCTGCTTATGGTGTGAACTCATCCTAATGGATACGCAGGGATTTAGAAATGACCGAGCTGACAGCGTGCAGCAAGGATGAGCTTTGAGAAACCCCTGTGTGCAAAGGGCAGGTTCTTTGGCTCTGATAGCTTCTGCAAGAGAACTGCCTGCTCCCAGCACTGCTGCCTGCTCGGCTCTTTGGCCAGAGCACTGGTGTGCGTTGTTGCCCTGCTTTCCCTGCTGTGGGGAAGGGCTTTGCTCATGGTTTGGCAGACAGTCCAGCATACACCTAAAGCGCTAGAAAAGCTCCGCTCTTCCTTCTAGAAAGTGGAGACAAGGTTGAGACGCCAGTGCCTCCATCCCTACATGCAGGTGTAATTGGTAAACACTACTTAACGAACATTCATGCTGCTGTGGCAGCACCCTGCAGCTAGAGATTTTGTGCTGAACAAACTCACTCTGTCAGCACTAAACTGTCAAGGCCACATGGAGAAACTCTCCCTAAATAACACCAAATCACGGCAGTTTTCTGATAAGCCCTCGGATTGCAAACAACCCCCAGGACCCGTTTGGTTTTCCCTGTGGCTCTGTGGCTTTCGGCAGGTATCTCTGCTGCTTCCAGCCTCTGCGCTGAAGCTTCCAGCCAGCCTGCAGGGAACCGTGCACTTCAATGCTCCTGTGTGCTATCTTAGCAGCTCTTCACACACAAGAGCAGCATCTGGCCTGCCTAGTGGTGCCATGAGAGACCTCTAGAGAAACTTGGCTGCTTTCTAGGACAGTGCATTCTGATAGGGATGCTTTCCTCCTGCGTCTGTGTTGGCTTTGCTCCTCAGCATGGTGCCCTGGTGCCAGAAGATCTGGCTTTTTGCCGTCATTAAAGCTTGCTGTGGATTCTGCAGGCTGTGACCAGCCTGAGGAATTGGGCTTTGTCCCGTTGATGTGTCAGCCAAGGGATTTGGCTTTTAAGGGCTTCTGAATGCAAAAGAGAGCACTGGTACTGCCGGTCAGGAACACGAGGCGATAGCCGGTGGGATGAGACCAGTGCCTGGTGGTCACTGCCACCATTGACCAGTGCCTGGTCTCTCTCCCTGTGCTTATATTCACCAACTCTCCTCTCAGGGAACTGGATGCTTTCCTTATGGATTTTCAGAGGGGTGAGGTTTTAGCTGGCATTGCTGTTTTGCAGTGTGACGAGACCCTCCAGCACTTTCACAGCTTTCCTCCCCAGCCTGAATGCTCCTGCTGCACCCTCCCACTTCCTCGGATACAGCTGTCCCCAGGCTGATGAAGAGCAGAGGTCAAGCTCTTCCTTGTGCACTCAAGATGCCAATATCACTCTTGAAGGATGGGGCCAGAAGAGCCTGGACAACCTAGTGTGGTCCTGCTCTGTCTTACACCCTCTGGAGAGTAACAACAGCTCCTTGGGAACCCTAGATCTGCACCCCAGCTTAAGGAAGAGGAACAATAACACTGCCAAAGCTGTCCCTGTTCCCTCAGAGAGATGGGGCTAGGGGCCCCAGGAGACGATGGGTGAGAGGGGAATGCAGAGCAGATGTGGGAGCTGGTCAGACTCACAGGGGTGGGAGAAAAGGCAGGAAGATGGAGATGGGATTAAGACAGGAGGGAGAGAGGAATTACCGGGTGTGGGGGGCAGACAGATGATGGATAAAGGATCTTGTGATGAAAGGAAATATCTCCTTAGCCAGTATCTTTGTGAACAGGGAGCAGCTTTGTATGGATGTACACGAATATCCCATGGAGATGAATGGCTGGCATTCAAGGATCGAAAGACATGACAAAAGTATGATATCTGTCTAAAAATTCACGTGCTTTGGATGCTGACTTGCTCTCGGCTTGCGCGGCTGCCAGTTCTCAACATTTTTCCAAGCAGAATTATCCATGTTAATGCATGTAACTCTGAGCATGAAAGCAAATAGCATCTGGAAGCAAACAATTTGTAGCGAGTGTCATTAAGAATTTCAATCTGCACACCACAAAATGATGCCTTGTGCAACTAAATGACTTTGCCAGTCTGTTTCTTTTCCTATCCACTAAGCAGAACAATGATATTGGGTTCATTTCTCCAGTTTGGGGTCTTACTGTTCACTCCTCAGCTTTCTGAGCAAGCACACATAAGCATCTCCCCAAAAGGCATGAGGACTCCTGACTGCCATGGGCAATATCCACACCACCCAGGCGATACTCATCCTACAGGCAGGCCACGTGCAGTGCAGCCACTCTGTGCTCTGCAAGCATTTAGGCTCCCACTGGCAAGGGAAACAGCCTTTCTAATGACCAAGAGGCCTGAAAGTATCAGGTGATTTAGAGCCAGGCTCCCCAGGGAAGGGGAATGGCATATGCAAGCAGTTACCTAATTGTGATCTAATTACCCAGCTGGAATTTGGCCAGGACACTGGGACCAAGAGCTCTGCCCTGAGGAAAGGGCTGTAGGGTTTCTGCTGAGTGCACGTGCTTGGGACCTTGGCTTTATATGCTTAGGTGCAGAAAGCACAGCTGGCACTGCCCAAGGATGCTCCAAGATGAGCAAATATTTCAGGTATGTTGTTTCTTGGTGGCTTCTTGTCGCTAGAAGTTAGAGACCCAGCTTTGCCTCCTGGCAGGAGTTAGACCTCCAGTTATTGGCAAAGCCAGAGTTTTGTCTGTTTAGCATCTCCGTGCCTCAGAGTGTCTGAATTGTGAAGAGCCTGGGGAGTCCAGACAGGTGGATTATTACTTAACCTTCTTCTGGGCATCTCCATCATGATCCTACCCGTTTACGTCAGTGGGTGTCAGTACAGGCTGTGCAGTTTCTACGTGCAGGAGCTAAGCCAGGGTGCCAGGATGTGCCTGGCCGACCCCGTGCCCCGCTTTGTGGCTGCACTGCCATGTGGCTGCAGTTCTCAGGCTTTGCTTTCCTGCCTGCAAACACCAGGCTCTGTCTGGAGGCTCAGACCTGAACTTGCTTTCTTTTCCTCCGAGAAAACTCCAGCGAGAGCAGCTCCTCCTGCATTGCCCTGCCTTCTGCTGCGGCTTGTGATCTGGATCTCGGTGACGCTTCCTTGTTATTGCCTTTTTCTCTGAGATTGTTTTGTTCTGCAGCTGTTTCCTCGTTAGAAGCGCTGGTCACTTGCTCAGCATGGACCTGACAAACTCATGCCAGTACCAGGCTGTTTAAGGTGCTGCTTGCAGCTGTGCTCTGGTCACAGGCTCTGAGAGCTGCTCCGGCTCAACTCTTAGGCAGATAGGAAGAGATGAGAAAGAACGGGAACAGGAAGGGGAATGACAGGGCTGGGATAACAAGGGAGCTGCTCAGGACGGAGGTAGGGGCTGGAGGTGCCAGTAGCCTCTGGTCCCTCCTTTTGGGTGGGTTTGGAGAAGTTTCCCGGCTGAGCTGAGGGATGGCTGTTGTGTCATGGTGTACCGCAAAGGGTAGCGGGCATTACAGTAAGGCTTGTAGCTGCCTGCCCCAGGGCATGGCAGAAGACTTCTACATAGGGCTGGCGGTCGTAATGTAGTAACTGGGGACTCCTGGCTCCTCAGCTTTCCTAGCTTGCTGCCAAGCCAAACCTTGACGGTGGCAGGATCCTTGCAGCCTGGCGGCAGGACCCCTTATCACCGCTCTAATGTTTAAACAACTATATCTGTGCCAGGCTATTTCTCTCCAACTCTTGCTGATTTCCATGAACAATTTAATGCATCCAGCTGAGCTGGACTTTCACAAGCATAGAGCAAAGGCTTATTGACCTTTTTTGTTGTTTTATGATAGTATATAAACTTGGTAGAGCAGTATTTTCCTCCTTTTTGGTTTTTCTTTTAATCCTCACCTCTTAGCAGGCTCACAAAGCTTGTGAACAGTATCTGTTCTGATCCCAACATACAACAGTAAGATTCATCGCAAAAAACAGAGGAAGCCTGGGATTGTTGAATTCTGCTTTCATATTTGCTTTTTAACAGTTTCTTTCATTCAAAGATCCAGCAAACAGTTACAGAGAAATGGTCCCTATGTGCAACGGATCCTGCTCAAACAGATGTTACTCAAGGAGCTCCCGAGGAAGATATTACTCTTCTAAAACTTGCCATCTCAGACCGACCACCAAAAACACAAGGTGAAGTTTAGCAAGACACAGGTATCGATAAGAAGAGTTACAGCCTGTAAAGATGATTTTCAGGTTGTAATGCTACATCTTCTGTGACTTATCTTTACCTGCAGCTTGCTCTGTTCCTGAGTAAACTGTGCCTTGCAGCTGCCACGCAGGCTGTACTGTGGACGCAAACATGTAAAATGTGGAAAGTCCTGAATTTTTATTTTTGTTGCTTTAAAAAAGGGGGGAGAGAGGAAGGGGAAAAATTAAAATCTGGACAGTGAGAAGGCTCCCAATTATTAGTTAGTGTTCGTACACAAACTGCAGCGCATGGACATTTAATGAAATAAGAGGGCTTCTCTTCCCTTTGCATTGTAAAATCTTTGGAAAAAGGGATAAAAGGGGAAGTCAAATGCGGTAACAGAGAGACTCCTGAGAGGACGGTGTCGCCAAATGCTTACTTTTTGCGCGTTCCTCTTAGGAGGCTGGTAGTAGAAAAGGTTCACAATGGGACTTTTATTTTGCTATCTGGGCTCTGAAAGCACGATGTGTGTGTGCCCGGGGGAGGGAGGGATTGCCTGCCTGCACGCCTTCCCCCGCCGTGCTTCACGTACCAGGAAGGCACGGTGCACACGCACGCGGCTTGGACTCCAGTGCCGCTGGAACAACTTGGCTGCGAGGTTAAACAGCCTGTTTGCATAGGAAATGTCAGTCACTTGGCTGCTTTTAGAGGCTTGGTGGTTCTGGCAAACTGTGGGAGGTTGGCCTTTCCCTGCAATGTACTTTCCCTGCAATGTACTTTATTACTCTAGGAAGTAATTTTATAAGAGTACCATAAAAATCCTCTAACAAAAAACATGTTGCTCATAAATACGGTTAAATACCTTACCATATTGCTTATGGCTCTTACCAAGGCATTTTTAGTCTTAATGTGAAAGCCCTCGTCTCTCCCTGCGGCTCTCAGATAACAGCTACGCTGTGATACGAAATCATGCCGAAGGGAGGTGGTTCTGGCCAACTGCTCCACACCAAAGCGAGAAGGATTCAATAACCCCAAGGGCGCAGCTAATACTTTATAGACAGACACTGTTTAATTTTAGCGCTGGGAACCACAGAAGGACTGTCACGAATAAAGTTCATAGGCAACGGGGTCCCGTTTGCCTTTCCCTGTGGCACCCTATGTCCAGTGCTGGGAGAGGGTGTTGCTGGGACTCTTGACCATGCTTGTGGGGCTGTGAGGCAGGTCAGAGAAGCAGAAGAGCCCGCTGCAGCCTCACACTGCTGCTCCCTCGGATCCCATCACTTCAGCTATATCTACCAACAACTTTTCCCTTTAGCTTTGACAAATAGCTCCTCTTTTATCTCTGACAAATGTTCCTCTGCAATGAATAAAAAGTACAAAAGCAAGAGAAAAGCTATTCCCCAAAGCTGCTCTATTGAAGAATAACCTTCTGCACTCCTCAGACTTTCCCTGTTCATGTGAACAGAATAAAAGCAGAGGGCAAAGCTGTAAGGCAGGAAGCAAATCCTGCCATGGTGAGGGCTTCTGCACTTTGCCAAGCTAAAAGTGACTCCTCTCGGAAAGGTGAAATATCCGACTTTGTTAAAAAAAGCAGCTATTCTCTCTCTCTCTCAATCTCTCCCTCTCTTTGTTATAGGGAAGCCATGGCTCAGTTTAAATATGAATCAGATCAAAGCGGAGTAGAAATGGTAGAATTGGTGTCACGTGTTCCTGTTAAACTGTATGGTGACTGTCTGGTCTCGCAGAACCGCAGAGATCTGAGCATCGTATCTGAGGCATCAAGGTCAGGAAACGTTGGCCAGATCCTAGTGTGATCTGCTGTGTACAATATATGCCATCCACACTTGAGAAGAATTAACTCGGAAAGAGCTATAAAACAGTTGGAGTAACAGTTGGTCAGAGCTGATGGACCACAAGGAAAAGAGGCCTTTTTTTAAAGTCTGGCAAAGCAAAATCTGAGAGGGCATGGGGTTGCTGCCCCATGGTATAAAGACATCTAGCGGGTAAACACTATGAAGAGAGAAATGCTCCATGTGCTGACCCTGGGTGCAACTAGCTCAAGGACAAAGCACCCCAAAATGAATAAGAAATGCTTTGTTCAGGACACTCGGGATAATTGCATGAGAAATGGGTACATTTCTATCGGCTCCAACACACGCGGCTGAAAGACTTTTCTC
The DNA here is from genome assembly GCF_040807025.1 of Struthio camelus. Classification (NCBI taxonomy): domain Eukaryota; kingdom Metazoa; phylum Chordata; class Aves; order Struthioniformes; family Struthionidae; genus Struthio; species Struthio camelus. Next base: position 58,294,188 of record NC_090981.1, on the reverse strand, counting down.
TTTCTACCGAGCAGCTGTAATTAAAAGGTCAGTTCCCATGGAAGCTGCTCCCTTATGCGGAGGGTTTTTCCTCCGAGATGAAAGGATGCTTCTCGCCTCTCTAGCCTTTTGAAGTGGGATTTGTATTCTAAAAGCCTGCGGATCACTTCATCTGTCTTAAATGATTATGTGGTGATAGCGTCTGAGTGTCTCATCATCACTAATGACACTCTTCATCTGTGATACATCCTTCCTTCAAAGAGTTATCACAACCTCCATTTTGTGCATGGAGAATTGGGGCACAAAGACTAAACCCTACCAAAGTGCTCACGCTGTTCAGGGAGGAAAGTAAGGGACCTCCTGAACCTGCCAAAGGGAAAGATCCAGCGAGGGGACTTCAGTGGCACAGTTGCAGGTTGATCAGGGTAGTCAAAGAGTCTCTGTTTCAGGGGGAAATCAAAATTAAGCCATGGGTTAATGCCTTAAGTTGCCAGGCCACTGTCACTTCCAGACATCACCAAGTCACCCTTAGGAAAAGCTGAGATGGGGATTTTGGAGAGAAGACACCCAAAATTGCACAGAAAATTTGGCTGGTTGGTCGGGGTGGGGGCTGCTGTTCTCGCTGCCCCGTTCACCTCTCTGCCCTGCAACGTTACATGCAGGTGCAGTCCTTCAGGTGCGATGTTACTCGGACATCTTCGTTATTTCTGTGCCTCTGAGACTTCACATGTACCATCCTGTTTCAGTGTTTTGGAGTGTTAAAATGAATGTTCTGGTTTAAATATTACTGAGGGAATTACAGGCTACTTCTCTGCAATTCCCAGTGCATGTATGTGCTGTTCTTCAGTTACTGCACCGCTATCTGCTGTGATCCATCCCAGAGAAAGCTGTTTCAAGGTGCTGTTGAAACAGCTCCTGCATTCAGGTGAGATGCCATGCAGTGTTGGGAAAAAGACCCTGGGATCCCCTAGCTGTTCTGCAAATGTTATTACTAAACAAATGGAGTAAAAATACCCGGGAAAGCCCATTCCTTAGCCTGTTACTTTTACAGTCAAACCTGAGGGCTGTTTCCTAATACTAGAATATCAATTAACTGCTTAGACTACATTCAGCACTCAGTTACTGCCAAGTGTCATGGGGTACATTAAAAGCTTTTTTCTCCTTGTCTTTAGAGCTCAGCCTCCCCCAAACCCCAGGTCTGAGATGATTTTTTTTTTTTTGTCATTTGCATAACAGAAAAATAGTTTAACAGATCTAAACCTTTTCATTTAAAATAAAGCCCCTGTGGGTTTGTTACATGCCAGATTTCAGCTTGATCCATTCTACCACGGTAGAAATACAAAACCCCCAAAGGCAGAGGAGCAACAAAAGAAGAAGAAAACACAGTTTACCTAGGCTGCAAATATGGTTACACTATTGCTCTCTTAACAGAGCAACTAAAGCAAATAGGCTGGTATAAAACAGCTGGCAAGCTGCAGTGAGCCAGGGACCACCCATTTATAACCTTCCTATCCAACAACGGGTGATCCTAGATCAGTGGCTGGAGTCTGATCAGCCAGAGAAAATTAACTCTTGCTCTGCAGAGTGAAAATTGGATATCACTTTGGAATCGCCAGTTATGACTCCTTCCTGAGTTTGGAGAGCCCCTCAGTCTTAGTCCAGAAAGGCATATGGCTTCAATGTGTATGAGGGTTACTTTATTGTTTGCTGCACCGTATTTTCCCTCCTTAATTCAATAAAATTCTCCATTAAAAAACATTATATGATGCTGACGCAGCGCATACTACCTGTGCTACCAGAGCACTCTGCCAGCTGCAGAATTTAGATCCATTCTGCTACAACAGGATTTAGGGCTTTGCTTGTGGTTTATGAACCTGGCATTTCCTTTTGTAGATTTATAGAAACAGACCTTGAAAGATCTTCCATGTTTAAGAGGCTGAAGAAAGCACTGGAAGTTTTTTCCTCTTTCTATTGCAGAGTAAATAGCATTAAACTAGTCCCTTATTTATGACAACAGCGTCTAGAGGAAGAACTGGAAAAAGGAACAGGGAAAGATGCGTTTGGAAGTGTCATTTCTACTGGGAAAACATAAAGAAGTTGATATCAAGGAGCAAATATAATTTAGAGGAGGGGAATTCTACTTTGCAAAAGTTTCCTAGTGGTGCTGGTCGCAGGGGTGCTGGCCCGTCTTCCAGCCTGTTTGAAATGGAAAGGAAGGAGAGGTTGGGCAGACACACAGGCAAGCACCATCTTTAGGAATTAGGAGCTGGCTGAAGCACTTCTATACATGATCTCTTTTGATTAGATAAAGATTGGTAAAACACTCACCTAGACCCGGACTTCAGAACTGCAGGGAATTCATAAGACCTACAGTAACCTCAGCCTTTGTGTTATAGCTAGTAATGAGAAACCTCAGCCAGTGAAGGTCCTGGCTACAAGATGCTTCCTGGATTGCCGCAATTACTAGCACCACATTACTCAAGATTTTTAAAAGGCGTGACATCATCTGCCTTGGATGAGACAATTTCTGTCCTATGGTAGCATTTACAAGCTGTAGGCAAGACTTTCTGTACCAGGTGCTGTGTGGCACAGTAAGTGACGATCATGGCCCCAAAGACTTTATTCTTTAAATTAGGACGGGCAGAATAACGGGGCCTAGCAAATGGAGAGTCTGGTGGAGGAGGGCAGTGATGATGGGATTGTATGGTTATTGCTCAGATCAGCTCACGCACAGTTTAAGGGTTTTCTTTTGCAACAAGGCTGCAAAAGAAGAAGAGAAAGGACCTGTGTGAGATAGGTCTAAGACCCCTGAGCAGATCTTTTGCTGGTATAAATTTCTGCAGCTCCAATGACTGCAGAGGAGCAACAGAGATCTAAAAAGGCTGAGAATCTGGTGTGCTACCCTAAGATACATAGAAGATAAATAATAAAGGGCTTTTTAGAACAAAACAGTGACATCTCCTGAAGTTAACTGAAAATCAGTGTCATGCCCAGCTCACAGATGAGGCAGGCTTTGACGATGCGCAGCCAAAATACAGACTGGTTTGCTGGAGCCCTTACAATATCGTACTATATACTATATAATATACAAAATAATATGCAAACATGAATATATAAACTATGTAAGTAAGCAAACATCAGCCTTTGTGGGGTTTTAGAGCCTTTCAGAGACACTGAGGCCAGCCCAGGAATAAGAAGAGGAGATTCCTTCCCCACACGCCTTGGTGTTGGTACTTGAGGCTTCCTTCACTGACAGTCGCCGTTTACACTGCCAAGAGCAGAAGTGTTCCTAGTCCTTTGAGATTGTGCCTGGTAACATCTTAGCTCTTATTCTGCCTGTTTTTTTTACAGGAACACCCTGGCATGTCCTTTCAAGTGTTCGATCTTGGTATCTCAGAGAAGCTCTAAGTATTGCTTACACATTTCCATGACTGATACACTTCTGTGCAGCAAACATAACGGTAGTAAAAGGTACTGTACTGTACGGGGCAGAACTCAGCCCTCTCATGCCTAGGGCTGAATGTTGGGAAGGTCGGTGGTGTCTTTGAAACACCCCACTAAGGGGCTTGTCCTCTGCCCTCTGTGCAGAGTTTTGCATTATTCTAAACATGAATGGAGCAGAACTCACGTTACATGACACTCGACTGTTGAGTTTCAGTATCAGAAATGTTTGTTCCTCCTTGCATCCTCTATTTGGAACCAAAACCACATTCCACACAGTTATGGTTATTAATATATCGGGATGAAGCAGCTGCAGCATAAGAACTAGTGGCCATGAGAGAAAACTGCTGAAGAGCCAGGTTCAAAGGAAACCAAAGGAGTGGAGAGACTAGACAATCGCTTGGAAAAGAGATCGATTAGGGGTTAGTAAACACACAAACACATCAGATTCGGGACCCCCCACCCCAGCTGATGACCCTTCAGAGCTGGAAGGATATTAAGAGGGAGGTCTTCATGAAGGGTAACAATCACAAGTCCTCGACCTGATCTTACTCTTTTCCAAGCATTTGCTTATTTTTATTAGAGACAGAGGGGAGAGGGAAGCAGGTGACCGTTGCTCTGAATCGTTTGAGCCATTCTTAGGGCTGATCAGCTAAATCAGGGAGGGGGGAGCATAAACACGGAGAACGACCGCCACAAAGACACCACCGGCACGAAGTTGTGCATCCAGCAAGTTCTCTTACATTGAGGGAGTAAAACAAAAGGAAAAAATGAGAGGGGGAAAAAAAAAAGGCGGGGGGCACCAGGGAGTTCCCTTTCCTCAGGCGCAGCCCTGCCCTCGACACCAGCATCGCCCTGGCAGGAGCGCTCCGGCACGAGTGACGCCTGGAGCGCTGCGGCCGGCGCTCCTGCTCGCCGGGGAGCACAATTTATTTGCAGAAGACTTAAGTTTACGAAACGTCTAAGCGGGCAGACAAGACAAATTTCGCAAATTGCCTTCGTTTCCTTGAAGTCGGTCTTACATAAGCAGCTTAATTCCACGGAGTCACGGACACTTAAGCATTCTCCTTCAAGCTGCAACCGTAGCGTTGCGTTCACCTTGACTAGCGAGCTTATTTGCGCTTCACTTCACTTCTGGCGCTCGCCAGAGCAGTTAACCCGCTGGAGCCAACTCAAGGGCTCAGAGGAGCGGTTTTAACCTGCGCTCGCGTCGGAGACCTCCGAGTCAGCCCGGGAGGCTCCAGGGGGACGAAGGCTCTTTCTCCGCGCCCAGCTCCCTCCGCAGAGGCAGAGCGCGGCCGCTGAGCGTGCGCGGGGCGGACTGTGGGCGCTGAGGTTTAAACCATGGCGGGGTGTAAATCGCAGGGCTGCGCTGAGCCTGCTGGTGTAACTTCACCCGGGTGTTGTCGGAACAGACCGACCGACCCATTTCGGAACCCCTGGATTTGGGGTCGGGCCGACACCCAGACACGGGGCTGCCTCAGGCGGGCAGGAGATGGCGGCGGCGGGCGGTTGCCGTGGTTACCGGCGGCGGCGGCGCCCCCTGCCGGCCGCCGCGGGGGGTCATGGCGGCGGGGCGGGGGCGGCGGCCGGTGGCCGCCCCGTCCCTCCCCTCAGCGGGGCGCGGTGGCGCGGCTCGTCCCGCCGCTCGGGCGGCTCCTCCCCCGCTCACGGCGCCGCCGCCGCCGCCGCCGCCTCGCCTGCCCGACCGACCGACCTGCGGGGCGGCATGAGGAGCGCCGGGGGCGGCTGGCGGGGCGGCAGCTGAGGCGCCGCCATGTCGCTGCTATGCGTGCGGGGTGAGTGGGGGTGAGGGGGAGGCGAGGCGGTGCCGGTGTCGGGGGCTGAGCCGAGCCGAGGCAGCCCGGGCGCCCTCCCCGGTGCCGGGCAGGGCGGCAGCGGCGGGGCAGGCTCCGGGAGCGCGGAAACGGAGAGGGAGGCAGGGCAGCAGGTGCGACGTCCGGGAAGAGCGGTGCCGCCGCGGAGCGGGGGGCGGGGAGGAGCCCTCGCTGCCGCCCCGCTTCCACCTGCCCGTGCGGGGCCAACGGCCGCCGGCGGCGGCGGGAGGCTGCGGTCGCCGCCCTTAGCTCTTGACTTCTGCAGTTGTTCTTGTCCCCAGCGCGCGTTATCGCTTCAGGTGCGCTGCTGGTTCCCGCGGCCTCCTGCTGTCGAGCCTCGGTCCCTAAGCGAACAGGTGGCCGACAGGCGACTCGTCCTTCCCGCGCCGCGGGTGGCGCAGCGAGCTGCTCCCTCTCCCTCTCCGCTCCTCCGTCTCTTCCCCTCTCCGTGCCCACAAGTCAAAATCCCCGGGGGAGACCCTCTGCCAGGGCGTCCGCGCCTGGGACGCGTCGCCCGGCGGCTGCAGCCTGGCCCCGGCCCGCCTCGGAGGTGTCGCTCGAGCGTTCTCGACGCCTTTGCCGGATGCGGTGAAAAACCAGCCCTGCGTTGCCGCTCCGAGTCCTCGACGGTAGCCCTTCGCCGAGCGGTTCGTTGCCTTTTGCAATCAACAGTCCTTGCCTGGATGACAGTGTTAATAAAGCCAGCGGAGTAATACCAGGGTGGTGTTCTTCTTGAGGGCAGGTTATTCTGGGGGGAGTGCTGCTCTCACAGGAGAGAGTTTTTCAAATTAAGATTCAGTCCTTTTATTAAAACAGTCTGTTGTGTTTAAGGAGTGAGGTGAGATGTGAAAGTGTGACGTTTGTCTTAAAAATGTTATTGTTGTAATCTCTGAAGCACACTGAGCAGCTCTGGTAGACGTATATAGTCCATTTTGAAGGCTTTGCCAAAATCGCTTCATTGAAGCGGATTCCTGCTAGCTCAAGGATGCTTCCAGGTGGTTGAACCTTCTCCGATTGCTTTGGATATGTTATGAGTTTGAGACATAAGGGAGAGGCAAGGTGATGGGAACAGCCCTGGTCTCTCACAGTGCTGGGGCGTTTCTTTGATGTGAAGGTCTGGTATTTCAGAGCACCAGGCAAGGAAATATCAAGAAAGAAGGATGCAAGGTATTCCAAGGTTTTGTGGAGTCAAGGCTTGCATAGCTGAGGAAAATAGTAGCTATTTCATAAACATTACATCTCGGTGAATCTGGCTGCTGTGTCAATCAAAGCCTGTTTAGAACAGGTTCCTGAATCTGGATGTTACTGTCGTCTGCACAGGGAGCTGCTGCTCAGCTGGCAAAGCAGGTAGTAATTCATTTTGGGTTGCTGTGCGCTTCATTTTGGGTAGCTGGGCTTCTTCAGCTTACCATCTGTTTCCTCGTGGCAGTAACTTCCCATAGGTTGTTCTCTGAGCACTGGAGAAATGTAGTACCAGGCTTCTGAAGGAGGATGTGTTTCTTCGTTCTTTGTGGCGGTGGTTCTCAGGTTGTCCTTTCAAAGACATCTACTTCCAATGCTACTTCGAGGTGACTGTGTTAAAGATGATTTGTACTTGTAGTTGTAGCTCATCCATTGAGGGTAGTGGAAGACCGTGAACTGAAGGATTTAGTTGTTGAAGTTGTCTTGCCTCTTCAGGGTCCTGATGCCTGGTCTATAGAGCTTTTGGGATAAAAACTTGTCAGTGGCCTAGAACAATGTGCTTTTGTGTTTGGCTTATTGTTCACTTAGGGATAAAGATAAGAAGAAACTTGAGGCTAGTGAATTAGTGATGGAGGATCATCACAGCGACAACTGTTATCTTTCATTTCAGCTCCTGCACTAAGAGAGTGGCTAATGTTAGCAGTAATTAGGATACAAGATACTGAGCAACTTTTATAATAATGCTATATATAAAGTATATATACTTTATATATAGCATTTTATATACTATATATACTTTATATACTATATATACTATAGTATATATAGCGTGTATATATATATAGCACTTATATAGTGTATATATATAGCACTTTATATACCATAAAGTATAGTAATTTACTAAACTTGAAGAAACCTATTTTTGAAGTATTCATGGACTGAAAGCATAAACCAAAAGCATAAACCAATGAGATCTCAAAAGTGTGAACCATTAAACATAAAGCGGAGGCATACTGAATGAAGTAGAGTATTCTGAAAACTGAAATGGATACTAGGAGCTGAGATAGCGCAATAACTTTGGAGGGAAGCGGGAGAAATCTCTGTTGACTTTCACTTCTAAAAAGTGACACTTTCTTGCATTTTGCCTTTCTACTGACATGAACAGATCTTGATCAGAAAGCAATGCAGCTGTTGATGAAAAGAGTCACTGTTCCAACTTTCTTATTAAAAAAGGTGCACGTATAAGGCTGCATAGTAGTGTGGCGTTGCATGCTGTAAACCTGAGATTAAAAAAGAAAAACAACAAAAAGCCTGTGAAGGAAATGTGGGCGACTAGGACACTGTTAATCGCCTCTGAATTGCAGTTTAACAGATAGAGAGAAACATGGAAAAAACCCTAAGTGGCAGTGTAACAACAAGCCTGGCAGCCAGAAAGATAGAGTTGTAATTCAGTAACTTTTTTTCCTCCTTGAATTACATGCATTAATAATATTTTAATGAATGGATAATCTAAAACAGTGCCCACCAAACAAATCTGCCTGCTGTCTTTCTTCCTGGAAGAGTGGCTAACGTACATGGCTTTTGGATGTCTTTTTTAGCTGCACATTTCTCTTCCTTTTTCTTCCTGGAAATCAAAGCAGATACTTTTTTGGAAGCCTTGTGCTGTATCTGCCACAAAAGCACCTGATGGAAAATACTGAGCTCCTCTGAGAAAGTGTGAATCTGGGGTCACTTGCAAGTGCGTAGAGGATGCGTGAAGTGAGCCAATGGTACAGGCTGTGGAAGTAGGAGCACAAATCCGAAGAATTTTTTTGGAGAAGGAATCCTGAAAGATGCAGAGGGTTTAACTGAAGTGAAGGGGAAAACAAATGCTGAATTTTATAGGATTAAGGTTTTTAGAGGGGACTTCTTCATATTTTCATTCTACTGCTTGAGCACAAAAGAGATTGCATATACTCCTGTTTAGAGCAGCTGTGCGTGGATTATGTCCGATAATCTTCTCTTGGCATAGTTTGCTTTATTAGTTTGCATTTAGTGCTGTATTTGTGAGTATAGCACGTATTGAATAAAAGTAGTCCCAGTGAAGCAATCTAGGTTTTCACGTCAGTCTCGCATTGTTAACTTTCTTGGCCTTCTCTTAAAAGTCTTGATTTTACCTTGAGCTTATTTCCATTAAGTTTCTTTTTCTGATCTTTCCTGTCTTGTTACAGATAGAAATACCTGCTATCTCAGCACAGCTTGCAAGGGTCATCCCATAGGAGGACCTTCCTGAGGTTGGATCACCTGGTCTTGAGCTCTTCATCATCATTTCCTTTACTGTTTGCATCCTTTCCATCAAACTCCAAAGCCTTTCACTTACCGCTTTTATTACATCCTACGTTGCCTCCAGCTCTTGCCATCTCAAGGTAATGGCGTAGCGCCTTACCAAATTCAGTGATGGTTCTCTTCTCATCTTCCTCATCTCTGCTATGTGACAGCTCCTGCTGTGATTTCTCTTCCTCTGTCTCCTTAGCTTCTTCACCCACCTTATCCTGCTGATAATTGTAGTGACATTTATGTCTCTGTCTCCTTACCTTGCCTGTTCTGCTCCCTGCATCAGTGTCTGAAATACTTTGCTCCTCTGCAGTTGCAAAGATGTTGGCAGTGGGGATCTCGCCTCGTCTCTGTGCGCGGTACACAGCTTAGTCCCAAGAGGGTCTAAGCGCTTTTGTCTGACTGAAGTCTTGGGACCTGATGTGCAGTGTCTGTGTGAGATTTAGCTGCCGGAGATATTTAGGAGATTTAATTAGATGATCTGTTCTGGTGTTGCACTCTGAAATTATAAATTGTTGACTGTTATGTGAAATGACACCGTCTTGAGACTGGGGGCTTTCTTTTTTGGCATACCATTTACATTGCTGCTGCTATGAAGGGTTGCAAAAGCTTGCTTATCTGTTGATGTTTTTGTGATATCAGAATAGCAAGGGGTGTTGGAATGCTACTCAGTGAACTCGACTACACGTCCCTGCATTGCTAGCAAAATTAAGGTGCTAATACCTGTCCACCAAATTAAACTCTTGTTAGTGTCCAGGTGAAGGAAGCAAATGGGAAAATGGGTGTTATTGATACTAGAAATGAAAGCACACCGACCCTGTGGAATATTTAAAAATATCCATAACTCGAAGCAAGTAATCAAACATCAGGGCTTTTTCTTTGTATTTAAAGGTTTTTTTCCCACAATCATCAGGGACTTTTCTTTGTGTTTAAAAGACTTCTTCCCTGACACAATAGCCTCAAGTCACCTCTGCATTTTTTGTAGGCCTGAATGCAGCTTCTCCAGCTCCTGATGTCGCAATGGTGAAGGTCTGTAGTTGGAACTTCCTACATTGCACACTTGTAAACAATACTCTTAGCAGGAGTCTCATTGCACTGCTATGTTGTGATTGTATTCTAAAATGGTTACAAAATTGAAAAAAAAAAAAAAAACTGGCTGTCTTTGTATAGATCGAAAGGGGAAAGAAAAGAATCGGATTCTAAATGCAGTAGTAGAAGTACAAGGTATGAAGCTAGGGCATGAATAAAAGCATAAAGCTTCGTGGATAAATTGCTGTGTAACTCTTAAAAAGCTCCTTTTCTTTAGTTGCAATTAATCATGACGCTACCAGTGCATCTACTATTGGAATAAAATAAAATGCATTAGGAACTTAGGTTTTAACGCTAAAGAGTTTTGCTACTAAAGGAACCTCTTTGTATCGAGTCTTGGGTTTGGAAAACTGAAGTGTGTAGTTGGTGGCTTAATTGGAGAGAAAACTTTAAAGCTTTCTTGCTTCTTCTCCCCTTGTTAAATAATAGGAACGCTGAAAACCTACAAACGGCGTTTGGCTTGTGATGCGCTGATGGTAGCTAATTCAGCTGTTTCAAACCCTCACTTTTTCAGCTTTGAACACTGTCATACTGCAAAAGTTGCAACAAACAGTTTGGACTTTTGTTTTAAGTATTTGGGTGCTACAGGCTACTTGAAAATCCTCTGCAGTTTTCAGTGGGATAAAGGCAATACGTAGTACTGCTTCCCCAATTGGGATAATATGTGCTTTCTTCTTGCTCACCTGGTGTCCTTTCCGTTAACTCCTTCAGCTTGGGCTCTGCTAAGTCAAACTTTAATTTAAAGTTCTTTTTAACCTACTTGTTTTAATATGCAACAAACTGCTGGATTTATCCAAATGCTGAAAGTTCTTCATTTTGTACTGTACTAGTATACAAATTGCCGTTTACACATTGTCATATAAAGTCCAGGCAAATTCAACTGCTTTTTTTTTTTTTTTTATCCAGCACTTTACTTCAAATATTTGACTTGGAGGCATGTGAAATGTATATTTCTGCCTGCAAATGACCTTCTTATTACTTTCCTTTGAACCTCCTGCATTTTTGTTTCTACTCCCTTGTTACCAAACTTTAATCAACATTTTGAAAACTACTTTAATGACTCGGTGAAAGCTGCCTTAAGTGCTCTTCCGAGAGCGCTAAGGTACTTGAGGCAGAGCGATATACCTAATAACTATTGCTTTTTCATACAGGTAATTCGTTGTGTGGCCTTGCAAACAGATGTGCTGGCATGTACGCAGATTAGGAACTGCTGTGAGGGTGTGTGGGGACTTCTCTTACTCTCTCTTTGGTAGATTAAAGCCTGCTAGTATCTAGCATTTTCTTTGTGTGGAAGTGTGTGAAAGCACTTGCTATCCTTGTCTCTTGTTATCTACGCTACAAACTGTCAAAGTCTCTCTGGAAGGTGTCTTTTTAGCATTTGAATTTCTGTTGCTCTTTTAAAGTTTCCATAGAAATGAAAATTGGATTTAATATTCTTGTGTTGATCTCCTCATCGTTGAATGGAGAACTAAAATCTGCTGTATTCCTATTGATAGCTCCTGCTTATCTGTGCATACATTAGCCATCTTTGCCAAGGACTTTGCTGAAATAATGTTTCCCTTGACGACTGTGACCTGTAAAACTTGGCAGATGCTTTCTGTCATACAGGCTCTTCTTCTATAGCTGTATCCTGGGTGTTCAGATCCCTCTGCATTGAGCAGGATTTCAGATGCGTTTTGTTTTGACTTGGAACCTGTGTACACTTGACCAGGCTGCTCTGAGTAATGCTCCTTTTATTATTTGCCTCTTCACTAGCTTCTGTATCCTACTTCATTTTTATAAGCAACGAATGCTCAATCTGGCATTGCAAATGTTGCAACGTGGCAGGCGTTAATACTGGTGTTTGGGGAACTCCAACGATCGGGACTTTTTTCTCAAGTGGCTAACCGTTACTCTGTTTCACTGGCTTTCCTGATGATATGTGATTTTATGCTTTAATGAGAATATAATGCACTTCTAAGTCAAATGTCTCCAAAACTTCTGCCTGTTACATCTATGTAGTTCAGGTAAGTCTTTCCAAACCAGTGCTGCCTAGCAATCGCTATTTCTCCATATGCATTGGTTGCCGCGTTAGTTCTTTGTAGACGTTTCTGGCTGGAACTGGTAATGTGCTCTGCAATCTGTAGATACCTGCTTGGAGTATCACCTGGAGGCGGGCACTCCTGGTCTCCTTAGAGCTTCTTTTCTAATCTTTCGGGATGCATTTAACACAACCATCAGTAGGATACAGACTTCTTCAGTGACACCCAAGTGCCAGTTATCCAGACCTTCTGATAATTATTATTTATATCCTAGGGTGTTTAATCACTTCTTCACTTACTAATGGATCAGAAAGTATTTGATCACACAGGTGCTCTGCCTGTTCCCAAACATAGGGCAAATGTTTATTGGATGCCTGACGCTTCTTTGCCATTAGCAATTTAGTCGGTGAATGATTTAGGAGGGCGACGTCCTTCGTAGTGTTTTTTGTTTAATATAATTAAATTTTTTTTTTCATATCTAGGTGTCTCAGACATTTTCTCCACCATCTAACTTCCTATGCTTAATGCTGCTCACCTGTGTTGATACTGCTTGTTTCTCTTATGCTGTACCATGGTTTATATCTGTTTGCTGCTGTTGAGGTAGGATGGACTCTTATCCAAAACTGCCCTTCTTGCTTGAGGAATAGTGGCTTTTTGGCCCCCTGGAAAGCTCTTTGTAAATGATTCCTGTAGCTAATATCACAGTTTTGGTTCAAATTTATTCTTCTCAATGAATTTTACTAATAATTATCCTCAGCTTTTGAAGTTAGCCCCTTTGAAATGCCTCCTGTGAATTGCTTGGGATTGTCTTTGGACTAGCCATATTGTGTTTGATTTGGTCACAACTGCTGCAGGTAACTTTTCACTGATTCTTTTGTAGAAGTAATCATATTGGGATTCAGTTCTGCTGCTGCCTGCTCAACGCTTTTTGAGTTAGGAAGCTATCTACAAGTTTTGAAAGAACTGCAGAATTACTGGTAGGCGTATGATCTCTCCAGTGTTTGTCAGTTTAACATCTTTATGTATGTCTAATACGGTCCTCCACAATGAGTTCACAGATTTCAGTTAACTACTTTCTAAGCAAGGTGCTCGATATTGTAGTATATGATCCTGAGCATTTACATTTCTAGTTCAGGTAGGGAGTAAACTTCAATTTTAATCGGGATAAAAAAGTTAAAGCAAAAAACCTCTAGTTGTTACTTCAGTCAGAGATGCAGCTGAGAGATTACAAGGGTTACTTGGTGCGTTGCAAAAAAAACTGAAATGCCTGCCTCCGCCAGGCTTTCAAAACAAATTCCTAATGTTCTTTTAAGTTATTTTTTCCATTATTAGCTGTGAGTTTCAATTGAATAATTACACTTTTAGCTAGCAAATAACACACTGAGTACCTGCTGATGTTAGCAACTGTTTTCTTCTAGTACAGTGTGGAGTGCAGAGACCGGTTATGAGGCCAAGTTAGATGAAGAGAAATCCTCAGCTGAGGAACTCTTTTGACCAATGTTGACTGAACTTTATAAGCACTGTGTTATGACGTGGATTCACATCCTGAGGTTAAGGGAAGTGGCAAGGAGCTGGAGTATGAGTGATATGATGGTGCTAGCAGGTTTGCTCTGTTTCTGACAGCTGGGTGAGGGCATCTTAAAAATGAAGGGAAATGCTGCCAGCTAATGGCTGTGCCTCCGTTTCTAGCACACTGCTTTTGAGCATCCATATGCTCAGCCTTTTGTTGGATGAGTTGGGGTGTGATTTGAAAAGAACAGTAAGAAAGTTGGCTATCGGCATTCACTGTGGAAGTCTACACTGGGAGCCCCACACCTTATGGAAATACCATACTGAGGGGAAATTAAATTGAAGGAGTGTGAGGGAGAGTGAGTTTTTATGTCCTTCACCCCCTTTGCTTGCAGGAGTTTCTTCTACATGTCTTAGCATTGCTGGGCAGGGATGCAACGGGTTCAAAACCTGTGTTAAAAAAGTCATTTTGTTCCCTTTTTGTCATCTGCATTTGGGGAATGGGGCACTTAGAAGCATAAGGCTGTATGATCTTTCAGCAAGTTTGTGCTGACCTCAGACCCCTGCTCCTCTTCCTTGCAGCTGAGCAGACCCATGTGAATAGAACGTGAATTGGACAGGAGTGAGATTTCTGATGTGGGATGAGAGAAAGTGTTTTGTTTGAGATAATCTCCAGCCTAGAAGTGTTGGCACGTTTTTAAAAAAAAGTTTAGCTTCCAGCCTTGACCAGTGTCCCTTTAAGGAATACTGGTTTTAACCTTATTACTTAAAGCTTCTGTAATGTAAACTTCTTATTTCTTTACAGCTAAATGCTCTGCTAAACAGACTCCAGCGTTTCCAGCACTGAGACATGATTATTAGGTATAAAATAATTGAGAATTACATTTCTGTGCGTTGGTAGACTCAGTGCTTATTTTCTCAGTTCAGGCTGATGAAGTAATACCCAGTTTAAGCTGCATAATCAAAAAAAAAAATACTTTTCATGTAAAAGGACTTCTTGGTCACCCCTCTGTCCAGATGAAGTCTACAACATATAGCCAACCGGTCTTCCTCTTTGTTGGTCTTGAAGAAAGGAGTTTGGGTCTGGAGCTAAGTACGGTTGTCCATTAAACCTCCCATTCTTTTAATCCTTGAGCAGATTGTTCCAAAACTACTCTGCATGCTTGGCTCTTGCACAGTTTTGATTATTTTTAAGTTGCTCTAAAATATGTTTTAAGGATATTTCAGAACACTTGCATGTAGTCAGGTTGTAATGGAAGGGCTATGTATGAAGAAACCCTGAGTCAAATTTCCCTAAAGCTATATTGTAAACTCAAACTTTTGCTTATCAACCATAGCAGTTTTCAAGGAAAGAAAACATATATATATGTGTGTGTGTGTGTGTGCTTATAGATGAATATGTAGATATTGAAATATCTAGAAGGAAACCCTTTAGTGACGTTTCCTTTCCTGAGGGCTTGTTTAAACCCCAGTACATGCTTTCAGGAACTGTCCAGGGGCTTCAGACTTTCAGTACCTGGGATGATTCGTTTTTAGTTGTCACAGGGTCTTCAAACTGCCTGACTGCAAGCCCTTTTGTTGCAACAACCACAGTTCTTTGCAAATACAGTCTCTTTGGACTATTACAAGTGCAATTACACTGGAGAGTTGCAAACTGTGATGCTGGAAGCCTTGAATAACTGTTTCTCCTAAAGGGATCAGGAGTGCTGGACACTAATTGAGATGATGCCGAGGGAGCTTATCAGCTTTGGGTGAGGGAGGAATTTGACTGCTGAGTAAACCACCACGAGCATTTTGAAAAATTGTTATTCCCGTTTTCTTCACCCTCTCAGTTTTGTGAGTCGGTCTTAAGCATGAGGCTTCTTTAAGAGCAAACAGGTGGCTGCCTTGTGAGGGCCTCTTGGCTTCTGCGAGAGGCCCACTTCATGTGGCTTCTCTTGGAGAGTCTGAGGGCCAGAAATTGTGAGAAAGCTGAGGCTACCTTGATTTGGGGGTGTAGGAATTGTAACACCACCAAAAATCTTCATATTGCCCTATGAAAAGGCATTTTCCTGTTATTTTACAAAATGAATTCTTGTCATCTTCTTATTGAAACATCCCCCTAACTTGAATTCCTGATCCAAACCTGAAACTTGTAGTAGGTTGCTGAAGTTTGGCATGCAACACGGATATGGATGTGGATCTGGCGGTGGGGGAGTGGGGGAAATGGATGTGAAACAGTAATTTTGTTTCAGCCTTTCCTACCTGGTGCAATGTGCTCCATATGCAAAGTTTTATTAGATTTTGACATATCAAATTACGTAAGCGGAGTCTGCATATGCTCCATTTTAGTTGCAGATTTTTTGAGGAGATTAAGTGCTTAGAAAATCTATAGTTTTAAGGCCAGAATGAATTGTCATAATGAGCTAATGTGACCCTCTGTAGAACATAGTCTTTTTTACTGTAACAATCTACGGTCTTTTAGAAAAACATCAGGTTTTGAATTAAAATTGATGAAGGATTTACTGTAGTTCCAGGCAGCTGCCTTCTCATGTTAATTATCATCATACTTGACAAATTCATGCTTTCTAGACTGAACTGGTCATCCAGCTTCAGCATCAAAACGACAGAAGCTGATGTGCCTTTTCTTGCATTGGAGAGGCTATTATGAAACTCATATTCTCCCTTCAAATACTTAATGATTGGGAAAGATGAAATTTGGTAATGTTTTTGTTGCTTCAGTGGAGGTACTTGGCTATTGTATTGTGGCTAGTCTGTCTGTAATGAAAAGTGCTGAGATATTTTTCCGTGGTGGAAGGAGATGAAGACGTGCCATCAGATTGGCATGTTCAAATCAATATTTTGTTACACTTTGGCTAGGTAGAGAGACTGTGGCTTAAAAGAGCTTTAGCAACAAACTTTTTACTTCTGTTGTAAATTTGATACTGTTCTGTACGTATCTGACACTTCTGTCAAAGATTTAGAAGTGTGTCTGGCTTTATTGGAGCAGAGCAGCACATGATGGACGTCCAAGTCTGTTCACGCTAACCCTGTGCCCACTTGCTGGGGACTTGCGTTATATTTTTTTCTCGTAGAGCATCAGTGAAGTGATAGTAGGGGAGATGAATTGTGGATTACATGATTCTGGAATGGGAAGTAATATAACTTAAAGTAAATAGTGAAAAGCATCTTAATTAGTAATTTCTCTTGAGTTGTTTCCAGGAAGGTACAAACACGTTAGTATCATAAAGTGAAGTACGGGCCTGTGAGTAAAATGATGAGACTAGAACTGTGGGTGTAAAACTTGGAACTAGCTCTCGTAGGGTTAGCAGAAGTCCTGTGGAGTGGGAGGTATGATGGGAAGGTAGATGCTGGAGGACGTGCCCTGCTCTGGAAGGAGAGGACTAAAGGTGACTGGCAGTATTTCACTGTGCGTTAGTGATGCAAAAATGTAAAGCAGCATTAGTGTGGATAAAGGAGAACCAGCTGGGCTGAAATTACTTTAGGAAGAGCTGATAAGAGATTTTGCTGTGATAGTGCTAGGGAGCTACTGCATGTACTCTAGGATTTAAATGTGGGTTAAAAAAAAAATCTTGTAATATGGTTAGAGAGAGATATTTCTGGGTATTGTCACTGTGAGAGACTAACTCCCTGCACCCGAGAACAAATGCTATTGGTAATGGCTGAGTCTGAAGAGCTGTATTAGCTGGCAATGTCATCAAATAGCGACCAAAGTAAAGAGATCAGTGGAGATCCCTGTAGATGTAACTTTGAAAAGCATAGAAGATGCTGCAGAGAAGCAGGACATAGAAGCGAACTTGGACTGAGTGATCACTGCTTAAGCTGGGTTAAGGTAAATAGATGCACGAGTAGACCAGCAACTGTCAAACCTCTAGAGAAACCAAAGAAACTGGTTGTTAAAGCCAGGTTGGCAGAAGAACTGGGGAGCTTGGATATGGAGAAGGGCAGGGAATGTTGTGAAGCTAAAGGGGCAAATATTAGTATCTCAAATAACAAGCAGAGGCTCCATCTCGGAAATGACCTGGTGATTCATCTGATCATTGCGTCAGGATATGGTGAGCAAACAGAACCTCTGAGAGGTGTGGGCAAAAATCAGTTTGTAAAGGAAGGTGTATCTTGGAGATCAGGAAATTCAGGACTGAGGCAGAGGTTTCCAATACAGCACATGATGTTGAGGTCTTGCAAAGGATATTAAAGGATATTAACACAGGTAACGGGTGCTTTGGCCAGTATGAAGAGGAGAAACAACCAATCTCACAAAGGGAGGAATTAGATCACAGTGCAGCAAGGACAGGATGGAGAGTAAAGATGATCTGAGTGTGATCCCTGAGTTGTAGGCGTTGTTTTTTGTGAAGATGACATTGAAAATGATGCACGGACATACGGAGCGGGAAGAAAACTTTTAACACCTTAGTGCATTTAAGTCGGAGAGATCAGACAATCGGTATTCCAGAGCACTGAAACACATGACATTTGAAATCAGAAGTCTGGTAGCAGAAGTTAAAATACGGCTCTAAGCAAGTAGTTAGGCATCACCTAACTGGAGAACAAGAAAGGTGGTTTCTGTAGGTTGGCAGAAGAATAGGGGGATGGGTGATAGATGTGAGCCAGTATGGTTCTTGACCTCAAAAGCAGGCAAGACTCTAATAGTATGCACAGGTTTAAAACTAACCAGAGAGAATAATAAAAACTCCGTAGACAGGTGGAAGCAGTGTGGAAGGTAATTGGGTATAAAATGCAGTGCGGAGTTGCTGACCTCTTGTTCTAGACAAAAGCAGGCATCTGTTTGGGCTCAGATATTAACTTCTCACAAATAACAATAGCAGACAGGTCCCTTTTCTTGAAGAAAGAAAAAAAAAGTGGTAGAAGAAATGTGAAGCGGATAAAGAACTGAGCGAAACAGAAGTTAGTAACACTGCAAAGGCTGGTGGGAGAAACAGATGGATGTCTCTCCCTTGTGACATGGCAAGAAAAGTAGGAATGTGTGTGTTAAAGCTGTTGTTGAGCCAAGTCATAATGGCATAAACAGTCTGGAAGTAGATAAACATAATGCATGAAGAATTAAATGACCCTGAGGAAAGCCATAATGAAAATGGGTTGATATTGAGTAAAAGAGCTATGTGTGTGAAGGCAAATGGTAAGAATTTCTGATAAAGCAAGGAGCTCGGTGGTGAAAGGAGGGATATTGGGGAGTCCTTATTACTCAGCACTGTGTTGCCAACCAGTGCAGACTGTCAGTGGGAAGAGAAGGAGATACTGGTATGCGTTGGGGAAAGTATTCCTGGCCGAGAGGGGAGGACGAATGCATACGTAGTTCTTCCTTGAACGCAGTAGGCTGCACTGGTGCATCCTTCCTGGACAGGAACAACTCTGGTAGGTCTAGATGGAGAGGGTGAAAACAAACATGACTGCTTCTCCATTCCCATGAGCCTCTGCTGTGGGAAGATGAGGACCGCGTGGCAGCTTCCACCTACTAAATACAGGCTGATGGGATCTATGGCTTTTGTAGATAAATCTGTCGGGAAAGCAAACGCAGAGGATAAGAGGAGCCGTTTAAGGTAGGACAGCGTTGGCATGAGATGTAGTGGGTACAAGTGTGTCATGAATTAAAGTCTATGCTGGAAATTAGGAATGATTTTTTTGAATGGATTAAATGACATAGGTACTTATGAGAGCAGAAAGTAGGCTGAGTGACCCCAAAGGGCCTTTCCAGTCCTGTGATCCTCACAGCTCTAACTTCAGGACGCTGTGTATCACTTCTGTGACAACTGCTTGCTGTAGAGAAATTGTATGTTAAAGCAAAATTTTTGACTGAGTTCTTGCTGAGGTAAAAATTCTAATAATAAAAAGGCAAGCTACATGTGGGGAAACTTGCTCATACTAAATTGCCACACAAGGCTGTTTGTTTTAGTTAATGATTTTGATACTAATGCCATTTAGCCTGATGGAATTTCACTTTCGTTTTTTATGGAGGATGAAATGCAAGCAAACAGCATGGTTTTCAGGAGAACTGTCTTGGGTATAATCCTTGTCATAGTAACACCTGGTTATGTTCTTTGTGTATGCACTGTGTCAAAACAAAAGTATGGGCAGGGGAATATTAATATGTTCGGAGGAGACGGCCCTTGCAGATATTGTAAAACTGCCATGGGGCAGCAGCGCTATCCTCCCAAATGGAGTTAAAAATCCGGTGCTCATGCTTCTGAGCTGCCTTAAGGAATGGAATATTCTAAGTGACTGATGTCCCAAGACCTTTTTAAAAAAAAAAAAAAGAGAGAAAGAGAGAAAAGTTGATGTTGAACTAACCGCCACCCTCTTTCTATGATGTATCATCCAGGGACCAGTATTTTCAATTTGTGAACTGCCAAGTGTGAAGGCGGGCTTTCCAAAGAATTCATCTGCAAACCCTGCTCTGTCCGATCTCAAGTTCCCACATGGAAATCTCATTCAGTTATGGCGCAACTTATACCCTAAAAGTTTCTTTTGCTCTTTTTCAGCGCTCACGCTCAACTCTGTCTCCCATAGATTACACTTTTCTCTGGTTCGTGAACTATAGCAGTTAAATACTGAAGTACCATGATGTTATTTTCATTAGAACTAGTCTTCAAAGCAGATGAACGCTGCTTCATTATTTGATGCAGGAACGCACAGGTGCCGTTTTCCCTGGGAGCTTATCAGTTGCCATAGTACGGCGGGGTTTGTTGTTTAAAAAAAGCAGTTTCTGAATGCACCACAGATGTGCTGTTGGTTTGGTTTTGAATTTCTCTTTTGCCACATACGTTAAACTTGCCAGACTGACCAATGATATTTATTGATCTCTCTTCTTAGGGCGATGCCTTTTGGAGCAGGGTAGTGCTCTGTCCTGCTTGACAAGAGCAGCGTTCCGGCTGGTTGATTCCTGCCTTGCTCTAACTTAAATCGAAACTACCAGAAAAGATACCGAGGCCGCGACTGGGTGGCGATCGCTTGTAGTGTGGTTAGTCAGCAACTTTGGTTCCAGGGTGGCTTCTAAATTAAACTAAATCTAAACAGGGAGTGTAGAAACAAGAGTCGCTTGGGAGACTTAAGTGCTTTTGTTGACCAAGGAGAGAGGTGTGCTCTGGCCAAAGAAAAAGTACACAAGTTCTTATATTCTCTCTGTAATTCCTGGTTTTTCTTCTTTGTTTGGTACCAGAGATATGGTACTTGTGCCTTCTAAGAGCTGTTACTTTGCAGTGAGCAAGCTGTGTGATTTGACCTGGTGACTCCAGCAAGTTTCTGATCATTTAAGTGGCCTCTACCAGTACTTACTATGTCTGAGCAGCTACTGATTGCGCTTCACATCTTGGAAGAAAGTATTCTGTAAAGAGGTGAATTTTATCTAAATCTTATTTTAAAACAATCTGATTTCTGAGGGTTTTTATTTTTCCTCCTCTTTGGCTTGTCAGCTCAGTAACTAAAACTGGCTTCCAGCAGACTTGATGTATTATCTGTCTGTCTCTTCCTCCCTTATAATGTAAGGATACTTCCTATATATGCACTTTTTTTTTTTTTTTTTTTTAAACAGACACTGATGCAAGAGTAGAGATGCTGCCTCTTCTGGCTATAAAATAATGAAAAATTCAGGAGAAATCTGTAACCGTCAGGGAACTCCTTAAAGCAAAGGGATTGAAGCAAAATTTAAGAGAAAATCTCTTTGGAGGGAAAGTGACAAACACAGTAAGTAACTCCCTCCAGTACTTTGCATCCAAGCTTTATTTACTACTTTTTTTTTTTTTTAAACCAATAAAATAAAATAAAATAAAGACTGCAACAGAATGTTGGAGAGAAGAGACAGGTTGGATTATTGGTTAGTTCACCTCTTCCTTGGGGAACCAGGTCACCCGACAGAGTTGTCTGTGTTGCTAGCATCAGGAGGATTAACCTCTCATAATCTCTGTGATTTGAATAAGAGATTTTGTTCCTGTCCTCACTGCTCAGTTCAAAGCAACTGCTGAACAGAAACTTGAATGAATCTTCAGTAACGTGTCCATGTTGATCAACCAAAAAAGGAAGAAATGGATATTCGAGAATTTCTCCTAGCCATGCTTTTTAAAAGCTAGCTTATGTGTTCAGATGTTAAGTGCATATATATGGAGCTGTTTTCTCTAGGATCAGGGAAGTTGGCTGCATCCTCAATTGCCTTTTTGTTTAACAGGTATTTTGTTACACAAGTAGAATCAAATCCATTTCTCCCTCGCTACCCTCTGTTCCCCTTTGGAAAGGAAACTCTGGAAGAAAGTGTTATCTCTTGCTTTGTAAGCACAACATAACAAAATATCAGCATGTATTTATTTCCCTGCTTCTCAAGAAAAATGCAAATGATCCAGTCCAAATCATCTGCGGTGATGCTTTTTTGCCTGTGCTAGGTCAGTCCGAGGCTAGGAGGGATTACTCAGACCATCTCATGTATGTGAATGTAACCTTATGGAATGGTGGTGGTAGTAATGAGGGACTTAACTCCATTTATAGCCCCACAAAATTTGAAGAAGGTTTTTCTTTAGCATATTGTGATCATGGGGAGGCTGTTTATTTAAAAAAAATGTATTTGCTGTGTCAAACGTGCAGGTGAAGAATCATCTTGCTTCTCTTATGGGTGCTAGTCCCTTTCTTCTCAATGGTGTGTGGATGTCTCGTCCAGAGTTTGCTTTAGTTGCTTACTTAATTTGAAATATCTGATACCAGTGTCAAGTGACAGTAAAGATGTATAGCAAAGGGGACAAACTGTGAAGTGAGGTCTCTGAAGCATGTGTTCCCTCTCACTATTAAGGAACTACCGAAGTGGAATTCACCTGAGATTGCTTGTTGGAGCCCTTAAGTCTTGGTTTCATTGGAGATGAAGGAGATTTGGTGGAAGAATGGACCATATGAAACTCTAAATCCAAAAGCACCACCTCTGGGTCCAGAGCCTAGCAGCTGGGAGGTGGGGGGCACATCACTATATAGGATAGGTACTGTTGTATCCTCTTCTCATGCTCTTTCCTAGAAATCTTTGAGGTGTTTGCTTGGGTAAGGTACCAGGCTAAAGGGGCTTGTGGTGCAATCCTTCTTATCGTGATGTGACTACTCTTTGTCAGTTGTGTGTGCAGCCACGTGAGTTAGTGTAAACTCCTGCTGAAGGTGTGTAAAGAATCCCTTGATCTGCAGGGCAGGAGATATCTGATGTTTGGGTCCCAAGTGTCACTGATGTTAAAGTGGCTCTTGGGGATATCCCACCATCCAGTTTGAGCAGTGGGACTGTGGGACTTACTCTAGTCATGTTGCTGGTGGGGGGAGAGGCAGTAACCAAAAGGCAAACCGTGAGACGGCCAAAATGTCTCTCTGGGATATGGTTTGCAAATAATGTAATATGACTTTGATTGCAGCTCTTTTAATTTTTGTGAGGCGAAGTAGGGCAAAGGAGCTGATACTTCAGGTCTTTCTTTCCTTGATGAAGAGAACCATCTGAAAATAGCTCGAGTCTCTCAGTGCCTCTGGGTTTGAGTAGCAAACAGAGATGTTGAGGTGACAACTAGGAGTGGAGTTAAATTTCAGGTAGATGTTAACATGTCTCTGTGAAGGTTACAGAGAAGTAAAGTATAATGCTAAAAAAGCGTCTGAGTATACTGGCTCTCACCTTGCTAGAATTAACTGGTCAGTTTGCTTTGGGATCATGATTCTTGTCAGATAAGTTGAAGAGGTGAGTGATGAGGTGCAGGGCTCTCCAGAGAGCAGCATGCAAGCTTGGTATATCTTTGAGGCACTTTGTCTCCAGCATGGAGCTCTTGAGAACTGGAGCAGATGTTTTCCACACAACCGTTAAGAGCTGGTAACGAGATGTCTCACTAGAGGGAAGAAATCTCTTTGAGCGCTGGGAAGTTGGAATTCCAGTGAGTGTCAAAGCTGGCAGGAGATAGCTTATGATTCTCAATTTGTTCTAGTGACCTGAAGGGTGACTTGAGCTCATGTGGTTGATCTGCTATGCATTGGCTGGGGACGTCTCTTGAGACTGACTGCCTGTCAGATGATCTACAAGACCATACAAATGGGGGAAAAGGGGATAGCCCCTTAACCTGAAAAAGGAGGTGAGACTTGTCTCCTCCTGGCTTTGGGAATTCCAAGGTGATATGTTCCGCTCCTCTCCTTAGACTTTCTCCTCCTCTTCTCTTCTGCTCAGCATATAGCCAAGCAAACTGCCTAGAACTGGGAGCTTCTTCACTTTTTCTGTTTCCAAGTGCAGTTAATGTAAAAACTGGAAAGTCTTTTATGGGCTGTTGGCATTCTGGATTCACTGGCAGTGCTTATCTCTTACAGGGGGTTGTAAAGTTCAAGACTTCATGTTCACACTTTCTTTACGGTCTGAGCATCTGTTTCCAGCTTTTTTTGGCTGTATGGATCATGAATATGCTCTTTTTTTTTCCCCTCAGGGAGAAGGAACAATACTGTCAAACTTATTTCAGCTGCTGCTTGTATGAGATCAATTGAATGCTTCCTGCTGACTTTCAGGAAGCTTCTTCTGGGATCATGTGCAAGTAAACTTCTTGCAGTTTCCTTAGTGCAAAGCAGAAGCTTCAGTAACTGTTGGTGCTCCGTATAATATTGATGCAAGCTGTGGCTTCCAAAAGAACTCATCAATATTTTAAGTTTTGTATTGATAAGATCCCCTGAGTTTTTGGTCAAAACGATGAACGTGTTTTAAAATGCTGCAATCCTTTTGCAGTACAGGCTTCATACCTAGTGGTCATACCTATTTGCCAGCACGGATCCTGTTCTGGACCGTGCTAGCTCTTTAATAAAAATCACTGTAGCCCTTTGGCATGTATTCTGTAGCACTGTTTGTAATCTTTAATTGCTGCTCTTTAAGAAGAAATTTCTCTAGAACAGTCTTCCAGGTTTCTGCAGGAGTGTCCTAACTGCATGGTGACGTTTTCTTCACGTGTGAATTTATGTTCTTGAAATACTTTAGGAAATATTTCAAGTATGTGAGTTCTCGAGCTAAGCAGCAAATGAGAACGCATATGAAACTCTTCAGTTCAGGAGTACGAAAACCTGTGTGATGTTAAGTCGGTGAGTCAAATCAAATCTGGTAACAGATTAACCCGTAAACGAGATCCAGCTGTCTTTCCAACGGTCTGAATCTATTTTGTCATTGAAAGTGTGTAGAAGCCTGCATACATTAACCGCCTGCTGCATGAAACCATTGTAGAAAGTAAAGATAAATTGAATTGCCACTCCTTCTGCTGTCTAAAATCCCTTTTAGAGAAGTAGGGCCTTTTAATAGAAGGCTTCTATTGCTGGGA
This sequence comes from Struthio camelus, assembly GCF_040807025.1. Classification (NCBI taxonomy): domain Eukaryota; kingdom Metazoa; phylum Chordata; class Aves; order Struthioniformes; family Struthionidae; genus Struthio; species Struthio camelus. The sequence goes on along the minus strand of NC_090981.1, from coordinate 58,269,519 downwards.
AGGATTGAGCTGCATTTAAAAAAAAAACTACACACACGTACACCCCCAGCTTGCCAAAGGTGTCTGCAGAGCTGGTCCTCTCTTCAAGCTGTACTTTGAGAATGTGGTTTCAATTGGTGTGTTTGCAACTGTTAAAAAGGATTTCCTATCAAGCCTTTAAATTTGTTGTTTTAAGTTATCTAGTAACTTTGTAAGGATAGAAGCAGAGTGCTGTGAAGCTGTGGTACCAGCAGAGCTGTGCTGTATACATTAGTAAGTTTCGTTCAAGAACTGAGCTGAAAAGTGACAGTGTCTGCGGGAGGTATGAAATTACTTAATTCACTAGGATGATTGAGCAACACAGTCAGATACATCTTTGTTTTGATAATTGGTTCCAGTAAAGTATATTAAATGTAGAATTGCTCAGTTTTGTGTAGATTATGTTGTCCATTTGACTCTCCGGGTGCCCTGTTCAGGTGAGTAAGACACTGAGTAGGGAATTCTTGAGATATCCTACTCAAAAGCTGATAGGCTATGGCAGTGATGAAGGAGATTTAGATAAGACTATGATATATAGCATCTAGTGAGACTCAGCTATCCAGAGGGTTACTGGGAGAGATATGTATGCACTTTCCGTAGTGCTTTTCTAGGTTTGATATCAAAAATGGTACTGAAGCTGGATGGGGTTAGCACAGGAATCTGGGAAATTCTTCCAAGCAGTGTCACCTGTGTCCTAGCTGCTATCAGTCACCATCCTGTGGACAGAAAGGGTGGAGTGACTATTAGGAAGCTATTTGTTGGAATATTGCATTGTAAATCAAATACACTTGGTAGCTTTGTGCGTCTTGGGAAACGGTAATGAATTTGCAGATCATTTGATCAGGAAGATGCTAATTCATGTGAATTAGGAGGGATTCTAATTCATTCTCAAGACGTTTGGCAAAACGAAAATCCCTTGGGTAGATCAATTTGCTACCAGAAGCAACAGAAAATATTCTCTCTCTTTCTCCTTCTTGAGAGAATCCAAGAGGGACAGTAGTTGTTTTTTAAATATAGTTGCCTGCTAAACTGAGCCTAACTTCCCTTTGCTTGACATAGTTCCCAAGGTCTTGAGAAAGGTGAGACAAGTTGTCCTGTGGGCGTTGAGAGTGGTCCAATTGAGGAAAGCTCCCTGCTTCGAGAACAGGAAGTGCAGTGTGAAAGTGGTTTTTTCATGTTGATGAACTATTAAAAATTAATAAACGCATATTTTGTCCGTTCCATTTATTTTGGACTACTTATTAAAGCAGATTAAAGCTCTCCGTTCAGTTGAGGTAAGTTTAGTGCTACTGTTGGCTTGCAGTTCAGGCTATCTGGATCCCCCCACTGTCATCTCAGTCAAATATGATGGATTTTTGAAGGACTGTTTCATGTTTTAAGTCAGAAAAATCCTGCCTTTAGACCCAGCCTTAGTTCTCTGAGTACTGATGGATCTGTGCTACGTTTCTGTTGTAGTGGCTCTTCTTTCTTCTGCTGCCAGAGTAGCTCTCAGGTCAACCCAGCCCACAACAGAAATCCATTCATGCCAAGCAATAAAAAAAGTTATTCTCTGTTTGTTGTCAATGCGGTCTCAGCTTTTATGTCTGTTGATACATGAAGGTGTACCCAGTGTGTTTCCAGCACGTAATCTTTGAAGGGAATACACTGGTGCATAAAATGCTCCCTTCACCGGCTGGGTAGCACAATGGTTATATGTAAACCAGTGATTTGTTTTCCCTGGCAGTAAGATAAAGCATAGAAGTAATTAACCTGACTTTAGTCTCTTGTCTCCATACCACCCCTTAGGTGCCGAGGAATCTCTCAGGTGCGATAACTGTCTTAGTTCAGCAGCGCTCTGGTTTTAGGAGATGGGTCTGAACGGGCCCTGTTCTGGGCTCTCTTGCAGTTACAGCAGAGGCTCCCAAAGCGCTAGTGAGTGCCTATGAGTTGCTGATAGGACTCCTGTGCAACTGTTCTTTTCCTTCTTAGTTATTTAAGGAAAATCTTTTCCTTCTGAACATAATTTAGCTCTGAATGTATGAGAATGCAGTGAAGCTCTGGTTTTTAAACCTGTCTCAGGCTGGGAAATACCAAGGGGCTGTGACACGTTGAATCCTCATAGCAGGCTTCGGAAACCATTAAGCTGCTGTTTCATGCAGCTCCTCTTTTCCTAGAGTCGTGATGGCATGAGAGGAGTTTCACAGCATAGTCATTCTGCTTTCTGCTGTTGCACGTGCAATTGCATTTAATAGCATGACTGTCTGATGCTGCTGCATTTCCATAGGGAATGTGTGAAACAAAACAGTGACCAACTTAACGTGGGAGGGTCTAAGGCCACTGTGTGGCTCCAGCTTTTTACAGTGTGGAGCATCTTCTGGATTCTGGTGGCTTCATTGCCTGCGAGTGAGAGGTGAGGATGTTTTCACATCTGCATAGCCCCTTGGCAGGGGCTATGCGTGATCTATAAAATTTCTTGATTTCCAGGGCGAGGAAAGGTACCTGTGTATCAGGGTTGGACCCCCAGGAACAGAGCAGTCCTTGGTAGATGCAGCAGTCTTGCCTCGCTTGCCAGCCTTTCATGGGTCTTAGAAACAGCTTTCAAGAGGGACTAGGTGTTGAGTTTCTGGCTCTTTCTATCTGTACGTGTGCTGTAGCAGTTGGTGCAGGGTTCATGTGGCAAAATGGTCACCAAAGACTCAGTGCAGCTTATGCAGAAAATGTAACAGACCTGTAAGGCTACAGCAGTGACTAGCCAGCATTTCTCTCTCAGAAGGGAGTCCCTCCTTTCTGCGCGTGTACTGCATGATGCACAGGGCGTGAATTTGGTGTGTTGACTTAGTCTTGGATAGTAGAGCCCTCTTGCAGTTGTCTGTTATTTCTGTTGTTTAAGCAACCTTTGCATGGTGCTTTATATCAGTGTGCACTGAAGTCTGAGGCACTTGCAAGAGGTAGGAAAAGCCCAGCAGAGTGAAATGGGACTATGAACGGATTCTGCTGTACAGTAACTGCCTTCAGCTGAACAAGTTGGTGTACGTGGCCGGTTCTCTAAAACACATTAACACTGCATTCAAGTTTTGCACGGAAGAGGAAGCTATTTGTCAAATTGCTTGTGTACATTAGCTGATCATGAAAATGCATTTTGAATGCTCTGCTCTCAGCATTGCTTTTCTTTTTAAGAGCATTAAACTGCATCTTCTCGTTCTCCTCCTTTCCCATGCAGCCCGTCTTTGGTACTTTATTGGCCTCTGTGTCAGGATGTAGATTTTGTTGTTGTGTGATCAGTGACCAGCTCCTGTCATGTGCTGGATTTAGTTAGGATGTAATCTTTTGGCCATCTGCTCGGGCACTCCCTGTGTCTACATCCCTCCGATTTGCAAAGCAAATGTTAAAGGTGAGCTTGAATCTGCAGTTTTTCAGACTATCCATGAACTCCCTAACTGAATAGGAGCATGTTCCCATTCAGGAGGTTTGAGAAATGTGATGTATGAGCCTCACAGTAATTTGACACGCTGATAACCCCCCCCCGCCCCTCCATCTGGGTTATGGTATACCCAGTCAGAAAAAACATTATTTTAGAAGAATTCAAAAATAAATTGGTAGCAAGGATTTCTCTGTAAAATTGAATTTAAGAATAACTGTGATGTATGTTTTACTGTTGCTTTTCCACTCTCCCAAAATGATTCTGAACCTTTTCTGCAAACTCTGGCTTATGTTTTCTGTCTTCTAGGCTTTAGGAGTCTGTTTGGCTTTCCAGTGTTTTGTAGCTGACGGGTATAGAGCCCTTTATTTCCCCTCTTTATTTAGAGTAACACCAAAATGGTGAAGGATTCCCAAGGGCAATTCTCTGGATGAATGAAATGTTTACATCAGTTATAGTTGCTTTCATATCTGTCCGCCCAATATGTGTCCAGTTATTTCAGTGCAGTCTGTCTGCTTTCTAGTAGGTGCTATCAGTGCTCCTGGAAGTGAGGTGTGGTAGGTGTGACTCTCATATGCCAGTCTTCTCCTGCAACTAAATGCACTTTCGTTTGCTTAGTGAGAGCAGGTGCTTTTCTATGCATCGCTATAATGCATTGTTCCCACATGGCAGTGCAAAGCTCTAGGCTTCTCTTTCTGTTCTTATTTTCTATCATTTTCAATCCCTTCCTTCCCACAGAGCATTGCAGTGGCATAGGAGAATTACTGTTCAGTGCAATTTAACGTTTGCCTCTGAATGGCTGGGCTTTCTGCGCTGCCCAGTTTGCTGAGAGCAGCCGTTTGAAACTGGACAGGATTTAATATTTCCAGTTAGTTTCCAATTACTGCTTTCCCAGAACTCGGAGGAGCTTTTGGGATAACCTTTTTGGCTTTTTTTTTTTTTTTTGTTTGCGCATGGGAGTAAGGAAATTGCTCCTTTAGATCTCTGATTTATTGTCTTCAGGTTTTTAGTTTGTGACAGTCCAGAAGCAAATGCATCTGTGATACCTGGCATTGCTGCATGCTCCGGAGAACGGTTTCCTTTTGTGATACAAATTTTAATCTATAAAGCGTGCTGTTCCATGCGGCTTGATTTCAGTCTACCAACCCACGAACCATGGGAGTAGCAACTGGTTTTTAGGCTTTGCTGTAACACTGCATTTAACTGATAATGGTTCAGGTTCTTTCATGGCTTCATTGCTCCTTTGCGTCATTTGTTGGACGCTTGGCATATAGGGGCCTTTTAGGGAGCTCTAGTGAGATGGAACGAGCAGGTGTGGGTACAAAAATGTCCCTTGGGAAAGCTAAGCTATTGTTCCTTTCTGAAGCCACAGTTGATCAGCAGTGGCTTGATGCACACTGTTCTGCTGTATCGCACCCATCCTGTGAACAGGCTGGGTCTTGGTAGTGTCTAGTGGCTGTTTCCAGCTCCGACCTCCAGGACATTCACCCTACTGTATGGGAAACCCTGCGGTCTTGCAGCAGATCTGATCCTAAAGTGTTGTGGGAGCTGCAGCTTTGCAAAGATTTTTACATGTGCCTACGAAGTGCTTTCCACTGAGCTAAAAAATCAAAATATATCCAAGTCACTTTTCCTGGGAAACTTTTTGGACACACTGGGTTAACTTGCAGAACGAGCAAGAGAATTGCTGGAGTAGATGAAGCTTCCAGGTCTGTGATCAAGCTCTTATAAATAAGCCCTGCTTCTGCAGTTGAAGGTGTAACTTGTTATGTGCAGGTTGTCTGCAGGGAATGAGCCCAGGGCCTCTAGGTATTATAAATACAATGCTTCATTTTTGTGTTACGTGGGTCTGCAGCAGGCTCGGGATCTCCTGTGTTTCGCTTCACTGCCGCTCCAGATCATCCCCTTTGCTGTGACCCGCGGGACAGCTCTTGCTGGAGCCCTGCACCAGGAACTCTTCTGCATACCATCAAATGAACCTCTTAATATTTAGAGGTTGAGACCACAATGTGCAGACAGCCATCTGTCTCTTAGTTTGCATATCGCTTGCTGCGGAGACCACGTTTGTCTCGGTGTGGCTGGGAGCGATTGGCCTGCTCTGGCTGCTTTTCTAATAAATAATCCCTGAATTTCCGCGCTGGGGGTGCATCCGCTTCCCTGCTAACAGCAGTGGAGCTTGTTACCGCTGACCAGGGAGCGAGACTGGCTGAAGCTTAGCTTACTGCACACGCCCCTGCCGTCTTTCTCCCTTTCTCCCTTCCCTCAAGCACATGCACTTGTTTCTTTGTGTCCCCTGCCTTTTCCAAAGAGGGGGTAGAGAGGATCTAAGATAAGCTGGTGTCTACCTGCTCCAGGGCAATGTTGACTCGTGAAACACCTGCTTTTGTGTTATATCCAAAGGCGCCTAGAAAGCAGGTAGATTGCCCTGCCTCTTTCTCCGTGATTAAACAGACTGATTGGTTTGGAGGTTAAAAAGAAATCTGCATCTTCAGTCAGCTGGAACACTGGGGCTGCGACCCTTGCGTGCTTTGCTTGTACCACTAGGTTTAGCAGCAGGAATACTTCAGGCCCTGAATCTGCGAGAAAATGCGTCTATTTATTTTGGAAATAAGGCTTGCAGGGCTTCACAGTCTTGCTAAAGGCTGCAGCACTTCAAACTCCTGTTTGAGACCTCCCTGTCCCATGCTACAACTGGTACAGCATTCCCTGCATAGAAACATCTGCTTGGGCTGTGAATGCTTGCAAAGAGGCATTTATCAGATAGCGAGCATGTTCTCCAGCATCACGCTCGGTTGTAACTCTGTGCATATAACCATGTAAAGGCCATTAAAAAAAAATGATTTCCTTCTAGAGCATTTCTCTTGGAAATTAGTCACTGTGGGATGCTAGTAAATGTTGGGTGCCCTGTTTTCTGGAGGAAGATGCCCTACCTCCCCCCTTCAACTCTTTTTTGCTCTCAAGTATATCTTGCTTCCTAGCTTGTCAAATATCTTGTTAGTGTTATGAAGCTTCCATTGGGAAAGCTAGAGGAGCCTGGAGATAGATGTCTTACCTCAGTACTTAGCTTAGCAATGTCATTGAGGATACGAGCTTGCAAAAGAGAAACGTAAACAAAATCTCACTTAGTTTGACGTGGACTGTCTCCGTCCAGAGAGATAAGAACCAGTGCTGTTTTATGTTCTGATCGTTGTTTTTTGATAAATACTGTCCTGGAATTAAATTAACAGACGAGAGCTCTGACGAGTGACATTTGAGTTCAGCCTGCTGCTTGTTTGGCATAGAGGGTTCATTTCATTTATAGATGTCGTATTATAGAGATAATTCTTGGATGATTATTTTCAAGTTGTGATTGAAAGTCTGCTGTGTCCTGCTGAAGAGATGTTCTTTGTTTATATAGTAATGTTTACTTCTTCTAGAGTATCCATAACTTTCTAAGTGAGATGATATGAAGTGATGTCTTGCTAAGCAGAAGTAATGACTTCTGGTTTGCAAAGGACTGATTTTGAAATTGTTTTGTTAGCCACATCACAGTGCTTTCCAAACATTAATCCTATAATTCTTTTCCTAACTGCATCAATCTAGAGAGGTGAGGTGGGGCACAGAAGAAGCTCTGTCTCCAGATTTGTTAAGCTGTGAAAACCAGTACAGATTTCTGGCTTCCAGTTCTCTGTTGGGGATGTTGTCCAATGGCCGTGATGTCCTGTGGCACTAAATGTCTCCTAGAATGAAAGTGTAGCAAGACAAAATCACTGATAACCTCTTTTTTTTTTTTGTTTTTTCTGTACAGTTAAAAAAGCCAAACTTCAAGGACCACCAGGTAAGCCCTGCTCTGACCTTGTTCCAGTTGATCTTGTTCACAGCAGCGGTGACACTTGCTCCTGTTCCTGCTCACGCTGCTTCACCCCCACAGTTTTCATCTAACCCCTCTCTGCACCTCTATGTTCTCCGTATGAGTGACAACAACTACCCTGAGAGTCCAGGCTGTCTGAGTTATACAGCCTGAAAGGGGACCTGGCGTCACCGTGCTGAGAAACCTCTACCTGCTCATCTGACCTGAACAAGGCGATAAGTGAGGAAAGTCAATTTTCATCTACTGTCACCAGCTCCCACCCCAGGCTGCCCTTTTGTCTCATCTTTCATGTGAAAACATCTGCCAAGCAGAACTGGTGCGTCCCAGCCACTGGTGTGTGCCTGTCTGGATCCAGTGCCCCCCGACCCCTGCACTGATTGGGGTTGCTGGACGCTACCACAGAAGCGACTCATTCTCTTAGTGGCAGCCCTTAATGGCTGTAGTTGGGATCAAAATCGCATCCGCCTGGTTTTGTGTCCACATAATAAAATAACAACAAACAGTTGGTGGCGCACAATTTACAGTCTACATAACTACTTTACTGTGCTTCGGTAGCTAGCAAGGAGTCCCTCAGCAATTAGGCATGTTTGTTGAATGCAATTTGATGTGCTTTTTACAAAAGAATAAGCAGTTTGCCTTTCTTTGGAGCCCAGTGGATTTTAAACTTGCTTGTTTGAAATATCGTTTTGGGGACATTTGAAGAAAGGAAAGAGGTGTGGCTTCTGGAGAAAGATACGCTAAAATGTTTAGGTCCAAAGCAGTTGCACAGCTATATTCATGATGTACTCATTCAGCTGTATTCCCTTGGTAGAGGGGTCACCAGGCTATAGCTGAACTGCAGGCATGCTTGTGTGTATCCTTTTGCTATCTCCTTGTCCTTACTCCACATCAGATCCCGATCTCTACACACACCAGCCTTGGTTTTCCAGGAAAGGAAAGCTGAGTGCACAGGCTGGAAGGGAGACAGTATGTACTCCAGGCATTCTCCATCCAGCAGCTCTGCTCAGGGCTGCAAAATGCTTCCTACAGCCTAGATTTAGCACAAGTGAAGTGTATGGCCCAGTGTGCCAGGAGGGATGCAAGCAGTGTAGCTAGATATGGTGTCCAGCTTCCAGTGACTCCCACTTCTGCCCGAGCTTCTGGATCGTGTATTAAGATATTTGAAGCTAGATGCTAGGATGTGCTATAGTAGCTGGCAGCACTGGTGTGTGTGAATTGCGCAGCATTAAAATGGACTGTGATCTGATTTACGCAGGGCATAGATAAAGCAGAACACCTAATTATTAGAATTTGTCCTTTGCTTTCTCGCTGCTTAGTGTGTGTCTTGTTCCAGGTTTGATAATGCTAGTAGAGATGCCTGATGCAGTAGTTCCCCTTAAAGGGGACTTGCTTGTTCTCAGATGCTGATACTCAAACGTCCTCTGTGTCTATTTGCCTGCTTTTGGTTTTATTAGCAAAGAAGTAGCAGCAATGAGGAAAAAAGTTGTTCCGGGCTTTTCTGTTAGATTTGAAAGAAAAAGCAGAAAATCTTAACAAACCCGGACTTGTCAAAATGCGAGTGTAACATGGTTCTTCTAGTTCAGCTGGTTTGGCACTACAGATCAGTTTTTGCATATTTAGCATAGATCACTGTATTTCCCTGTTGCCTTTAACTTGTCATTAGAAAGCCCTTTGTGGACTCACAGTTGGAAAACCAGATTGGAACTAGGAGAGCAGTCAGGCTGATCATACGGTCTTTTCCCTTCCGTTTCAATTGCTTCTTGCTTGTATGTTTTGTATATCTGTTTTTAGCTCTGCATGGTCTGTGTGATGGGCACTATCCCTTCACACTGGGGGGGACTGTCCCTTCTTCCCCTCCTTTGCGTTTCAGTAAGCAGCCATTTAAAGTGGCTATGTTCTTCAGGGTTTTACCCTCTCCCTCCCCCTGCCCTTTACTTACCGTAAGTGCTTAGTTGCCTGTTGTTTGGGAGGGAAGACTTTTTATTTGTTCATGCGTGAATTTCTAAGAAAATGGGATTGACACTGATGGAAGGCGGAGGCCTTTGAAAGACATTTTCAATATTTAGGTCTTTAACCCAGTGATGTCTCCCCACATGGGCTGTTTATTTTGGGTTCTCTAAAGTGCAATGTATGGACTGAAAGCTTTGAAACGTTGCGTTTATGCGATGACATGGTGCGTATGCTGTAGAAGATAATTTTTTGCCTCTCATTCCCCAGATAAATTCAATACGTATGTGACCCTGAAAGTGCAAAATGTGAAGAGCACAACAGTAGCAGTGCGAGGGGACCAGCCATGCTGGGAACAGGATTTCATGTTGTAAGTACGGTGTTGCATGGCAGTGAGGTGCTTGTGCACGAATCTTTCCACAGCATTGACGTTTATAGGAAGCTCCTTAGCATATTGTATGAACTGGAGTACTTATGCAGGCAAAGTGCGCAAACCTGTTGACACCCTAAATCATTTGATTTTCTATTTTACGCAGTAGCTTGTGCTCAAGGAGATGTGGGCTGGGAGATTGATCCCGACTGATGGAATGGTGGGAGCAGCCTGTGTTCTGTAAGGGTCCCGGGTTGCCTGGATTCCTGCTCTTGGATCCTGTGTGTCAGGGCGCAGCGAGGGCTGGCTGCCCCATCTACGATGGGGATCCGGGAGCCGAGCGTGATACCGCGGCCGGCTCTTAGTTATGGGAATGACATGGTGTCCATCTCATGGAGTCAAAGCTAATGCTGCTGTTTTTCCGTGGGTCTGAGGTGTTTGCATAGTCTCTGTAGCAAGACACCCACATGGTGCTTTGTGAGTGCACTCCCCCCGTACGGCAGCAGTTGGTCGTCCTCTCCCCAGAGCGTCCTCGCCCAGAAGCTTCTGTCTCTGGGCGAGGAGCTCACCTGGTTTGGTACAGGGCAGAGTGCTGCTATCCTAGCTGTGCTCCCATGTCCCTTATTTTGTAGCCCTCATCTCCTTTTGGAGTGGCATATGGGAGTGTGCTCCTCTTGCAAGGAGAGTTGGGAGCCCGTCTTCAGTGTCTGGTGAAACATCAATTGCATGATCATCTCAGCTCGGCACTTTCTGTTCAGACCAAGGCTGTGGCTGACATTAGGGTAAACCACGCAGCTCTGAGGTAATCCCGCTAAGGGAGGCTGGGGCAGGGAGTTGTACCCATCTGCCAAATCCCATGCTAGTACCCAGGCTATTAACTCATTCTTCCTGTGCTTTGGCTTGGACTTGCGGGCAGGAACTAGCTTTAAACCCAGCCAGCTACTGCGAAGGTGACTCAGGAGCGACTGAAGAACGACGGGTTTATTTTGGATGACCACGTTTGCCACCATCCCCGTCGCCCCTGGGACTGCTCTCCCCTTGCAGCTGGGAGCTTAGCTAACATGCTGTAAGGTCACTGTGCCACTCCGTAATTAGTTGCTAAGGGATATAAAAGCAGCATATTAGCTAAACTACCTCACCCTGCTCTTCTCTGCTTTTACCCAGGCAACAGCACAGTTATTGTGATGTTTTTGTAGCACGTGGCAGCCAGTGTGTTTTGCTTGATCCTGTGTACATTAAACTGGCCCAGGAGAACTAACACTGATATTCCAATGCAACTGTTTACTGGTTTGCTCTTCTTTCTGGAGCTGGAAAAGGTTTTTGAACGTAGTATTTTTTTCCCTGAGGGGAAAAAAAAGGGAGCTTTTTACTGTCTGTGTTTGTGTTTACCTCCTTTATAAGGCATGGTAGAAAAATACACTGCAAGCAAGAAAACACTTTCTGTGTGTGAATGTTGGTTTTGCTTCTGAACTCCTTGTCAGAAGTAACATTTCAGAATTTGAGGCTCTGGGGATGTTTGAGATTTGCTTATCTACCAGACCAGTAGAGCACTTTAACGTCTTCTTTGGGAACATCCTCTAATTTTGAAGAAGCTTTGAAATGAGTGCGTGTTTACAAGCAAGCACCTCTTTAGTGAAAATACAAACTATGATGTTTAAAACACGATAATTAAAGCGGTGCTGAAGTTGTTAGAAATGTCTTTCATTTAAATTTTGTGTGTGTGGAATGGGAAAGACATTAAATTCAAATCTCAGCTCTTTTGTTTTTTGAAGCTATTCTGCCTCTCACCAGAAGGTGGAGAAACGGAGACATAGTCAAAGCAATCAAAGCCACCGTCCTGAAAATCTTTCTTTCGTAGCTGGTGACCTCTCCTGTGAAGCTCTGGACAGAAGCCCCATGGGTGTCTTACAGCCAGAGTCTTGCTCTGGTTGCTCTAGGTTGAAGCAGAGACCGTGGTTTTACAGTATGGCTGAGCCAATCTAATGAATCTTCCCTTCCTTCCCCCTCTGGCCTCACAGAGGTCCAGCCAACAGAAAAAATCACTTGTTTGTGTTGGTGTTGCAGGTTTATCTGAGCAGTGAGATAAATGTCATCTCCCCAGGAGGGAAGCAGTAGGACAGTGCCGCAGTGAAGGTGCGAGTGACTAGTTGTTAGCTTGCCTCAAGCCACATTATGTAGCCATATCCAAACGGAGAGGGCTGGAGACTCAGCTTCAAGATGTTAACAGTAAACTCATAACAAGACTGTGTGTTAGCTTAATTGTAAACTCACCGAAGTACTGGGCGCTCCTGACCTCAGTTTCTGTGTCCTAAAACAAGAACAGAGGCGCTTGGATTTAAAATAGGTGTTGAAGTGTTTTGCTGTAGCTGTAGGGTTTGTCTTGAACCTTGCAGATACAAAGTACTCTTTTCGAGTATGAGATGTCTCTGAGACAAAGCCCGATTAGATGCTGGAATTTGCAGCAGTCCTTTTTTTTGGCCATGATGACAGTCTATAGAAATTAGCAATTAACGGGCTTTTAACCTCCTGTGATAAACTTAACGTGCATGCCTTACGTTGCTGGACCAAAGCACAACGGGTAGCAGCTCTTTGTGTCTGAAATACCTAATTTTGGAGATTAGCAGCTGTACAAAGGATAGTTCTGGACTCGAACCAGAAGAGGCAACAGCCTTGCTACATAAGTGCAAGACAATTGTGTATCAACAGAAAGCTCCGGAGCCTTCTGTTCTTTATCATTTCTCCCAATATTCAGACTGTGCCTGTGTTACACTGTTCTTGAGTAGGTATATTATAAACCACCATGAAAGAGAGAGATAAATGGCATGGAGCAATGGGAAGAAATGAATTTGAGGTGTATTCTTTGGTCACTGAGAGGAAAGACAAACACAAAAACCTTCTGACAAATATTTCCAGGAACATAGCACTCGAAGGTTGTGTGCTTGTGTTGCCATGTGCTGCCAGAGACTCGCATGGCTCAAAGTCTTGCAGTGCCGTGCAGAGGAACAAGCTAGTGCAGGATCAGAAGCAGTGCAACTCAGCACTGAGCAACAGGTAGTGCTGCTAATGCAGTTATGCTGTATTTGGGACTGTTACTCTTGACGTATGGCAGCTCTGTTCACAGATGCATATTGGCATGTTTGAGTCTGCCAGAGCATGCTCGTGTTGCTGTGTTGCTGAGGGAAAGGAGATACCAATTTGTTAGAAGTGGGGATGGCTGATGACAGAGAACAGCTTGCCTCTAAGTTTCAGTCCAAAACTTACTTCTATCTCCTGTGTATTTAGCAGCTGAGATGAGTTTCCAGCTCTGGCAGTCCATGAGTTAGTTCAGGGTCCTATTTTGCAATCTTTCTGCAGTTAAACTGTGAGAAATCGGCCATTAGAAATGAGTGTTCCCTATGTGTGCGAGACACCTTGGCTGCACACATTCCTTCCAAAAGCCCTCTGTAGGTTGATTAAGCTGTGTGGAAGGAGTTCACTGGTGTGATCACAGTGGTAATGCAGAATCTCAAGCAGAGCTGGATTGTCCTCTGCTTTTTCCTCACCTATGCTGCCTTTTCTTTTTTTTTCTTGCAGTGAGATCAGTCGCCTGGACCTGGGCCTAATTGTTGAAGTATGGAACAAAGGACTGATCTGGGACACCCTGGTCGGGACCGTGTGGATTGCTCTGAAGGCCATTCGCCAAGCTGACGAGGTTAAGTTGACACACCAGTTCTCCTGTGGTTGCACCAGTACTGATAGTTAATGTATTACAAATCTAGCCTGGTGCAGCTCGGGACTGTGCTTCTCAGAAGAACTTCAACTTGCAAAGCTTGGGACTAGAAGGAGGCTGCCAACATGAGATAATTGAACTTAAATAGGTGCCTGTGGTCTCGTTGCACTCATATGAACTCAAAAAACAGGGCTTAATGTGTTAAGGAACGTGTATATTTGGCAAGTGTCTGAAGTCTCAGGCCCCGACCCCTTAGTTTGATGCTCAACTTTTTTTTTTTTTTTTTTAAGTCCCTATTAAAGAGAGAGGGCATTGTAGTTGTCCCAGTAACAGACAAGCTGACTTTTAAGGTAGGCCTAGGACGTGTCTACATCATTTTCCTGCAACCGCTGAGTGCAATGTTAGAGGGTGCCTAGCGATGTTCCTATTTAAAAAAAATTAGGGAATGGGATGCACTCGTATCTGTAACTCCTGTAACTGCTGTATTTGGCATTCCTTGCAGCTGATCAGAGCATACTTGATTCTTTTACCTCAAATCCAGTGCACTTGTTTAAAATAATATTCAATTTGGTTTTGGAGCAGGGAGAGGGAATTTATAATAGAAATGAAAGGAAAAGGTTGGGGATGCCCAGCAGTGTGACAGTAAGATCTAGACGATGCTGAATCCCTCTGACTGTCCAGGCACTCCTTGGTGTCTGCCTTTGAGGACTTCACTTCTCACGGGAACCGCAAATGTAATAGTTCTGCTTTGAAGTATATGCCTTCAGGATTTGTGAAACCAAGGCTGCCAGCATGTGCTAAGTGGATGTCTGTAGACGGTAAAACCGGGTGTCACATCTTGACAATGTTGTGGGGCTCCTATCCTAGCAAACGTGTGAGAATTACTGCAAAAACACTTGCCAGACCTGAAACTTCCTTTGTGGCTTGTAATTCACAGGAAGGGCCAGGGGAGTGGTCTACACTGGAAGCAGAGGTTGTAATGAAACGTGATGAAATCTGTGGAACCAAAAACCCGACTCCTCATAAAATTTTGCTGGATACAAGATTTGAGTTACCTTTTGGTGAGTGAATTTTGATAACTTACCTAGGATACTGATGCTGGAGAGAAAGTGTTTGGGAGCGATTTGAGCCTTATAATCAAGTTGTGTTCATTCACAATTCAGGCAAAATAGTTCAGCGCAGATCAACGCTGGTGACCGCTCCTTGACTGGCTCCTTTCTTACTTAAAAAGTCAGAATAAATAGGCAAGATTTGAAGGTCTCCGAGTGGTTGAATGTTTAGAAACTAGTAATATTTATTTCAGGATTGTGCAGTCAAACATTTTGTGTCCAAGCAGGGAACGTTCACTTCTTTGTATCTATACATGTTTGGCTCTAGAAGAGTCCAAGTCCGTTATTAGAGCTATTTTGAATGAGCTGTATGCAGTAGGTGCACTTGCTTTCTGCCAGAAGCAGGCAGCTTAGTTCGTGAAGTATTAAGGCCCAATGTTTTTGAACATTCTCATTAACAGAACGTATAAATAACTCAGTGTCATAGGAATAATTGCTTGTCTTGGGAGTTACTTGCGGTTGAAAAGGACAGAATGTGGAAAAGGTAATTGGAGCAAAGCTGTCTCAAGTAAAGGTGTTTTTAATAAAATTAAAAATGAAAAAAAAAAAAAAGGAAAGTTGAGGGGAAGGAAGGAAGGATTTAGCCACAATGCATCCAAGGCTTATATAGCTTCTCTTTCCAGCTCTTCACTAATGCACAGGAGCTAGAACAGAGATGGTATTTGGGAGGGTTGTGTGCTTTTTTTCTGCTTTGGGTGTTGAAGTGTTTCAAAGTTGTCTGTCATTGCAAGACTCATCTCTCCTCTTCTGCCTGTTGCTTGTTTTCTGCAGCTAAGCTCCTGGCAGTGTGAGTGATGTTGCATCATGATCTAAGCACTGATGGAGTATTTGTGCACCCTCTGGCATTTGGCCAGGAATTGTCAGGATTGGCCATCTGCTGTGGAAAAAAGTTAGGTCATCCATTAGTCTCACACCCTCCTTGGTGTAAGGAAGGATGCGGGCTTTGGCCCTGCAGCACTAAAATCGATGTAAATTGTATCTTGTGTTATGAGAGCTACACCAGATGTACTGTTTTGAGTGCACAGAAGAGTCAGCTGGATAGTGCACATTTGACTGAATGCAGTGTTTTATAGAAGTAACAGGCACTACTGTTTGTCTACAGTCCTGCATGTAAAGGAAGAAAGGTATCCAACATCTTAAGTTGTCTAATGTTGTTGTGGAGCTATCCTTCTTCCTCATGAAAACTCCCTTGATGATTTACTGTTGTCACACTGTCAGTGGGAAGTTTGTTACTGAAGTTGCCTGTTATATAGGGAGAGGAGCAGCTCACTTTATTTCCTTGTGGAAAGAAAAATTGCTTCTGTGGGGAAAATGTTCAGG
This sequence comes from Struthio camelus, assembly GCF_040807025.1. Lineage (NCBI taxonomy): Eukaryota > Metazoa > Chordata > Aves > Struthioniformes > Struthionidae > Struthio > Struthio camelus. The sequence goes on along the minus strand of NC_090981.1, from coordinate 58,253,799 downwards.
CTGTCGAGAAGGAGAGAAGACAGCACACGTAGCTAAAGGCAAGGCTTATAGCCACTCTGTTCTCATTTAAGTTCATCTTGACACCATTGCTTGTAAATCATCTCTGCTTTAAAAGAACATGAAGTTGTGATCTCTCTCTCTCTCTCTCTCTCTCTCTCTCTCTCTGTATTCAGAAAATATCTGAAAGAGAATTCAGTTTCTTCTGCAATTCATGTTTTAGACTACGTTGCAGTCTGTGAACTTTGCTTAATAGAAATCATCTGTGTTTTGCGTCTAGGAAAACAGACTCCCTGCAAAACACTATGTGTTAGAACAGTCTGGATTTAACAAATGAAAAATTTCATGTAATTTGTTTTCTCCCTGCTCCTCCCCTCGAAACATAAGACTCTTTTTTAACCACTATTTTAGAATATATTACATTATACAAGACCATAGCATGTGCAGAAGACTGAGAACATTAAATGGATAACAAGCGTTTTACGACTTTTCTGTTTTTGATTTAACACAGTTGATCATATAAAATAAATCTATTACTTCTTCCTTTGCTTATTGTGCCAAATCGTGAAATCATAGGTACTCCACACTTAACTGCCTCTCAGAGGTCTGAGACAATGTCTAATATATTATATGAGGCTTCAAAGGAAACCTTTAGGATGCAAATTAATTTTCAGTGGATTATAGATTTAATAAGAAAACTCTAGAGGGAGGTCTGCTGCACTGAAATAAATTTAGTTTGGAGTGTGGAAAGTTATCCCTTTGTCCAGGGTTTTATAATGTCCAGGGAAATATGGGAATATTAGTTGGCTGTTTCGAGGCTTCTGCAGCTTTTCACTTGAAGAGTGCTGCTCGATTTCTTGGATTCTCTCCCTTCTTAGTTTGCCCTGCCGCAGGAGGGTCAGAAGCAGGTTGAAAAGGTGGAGGTGCCAAGAGTGTGGAAGATTAATCTTAGGAAGGTAGCCTCTACCCACATCACCTTCTCAAGCCGTGCTTCTCTTCCTGTGGTGACTGAATGTCTGCTGCCTCCACCTCTCGGGAGGAGGAGGAGGAGGAGGGGCCCTAGGAGACAGTTTGGGAGTCTTGGAGGGATGCATGGAGATTGCTCAGCAAATCCACTGGGAGAGAGGCAGGGGCAGTGCTGTGAGCTGAGCTATGTCCCTCTAGGCTGAGGGCAGCAGCATGACCTCTTCATGCCCCACTTGTTAAGCCTGTGTTGCCTTATCAGCTGGGAATAGCTGCTCTGAACCTGCACAGAGAACTGAATGGATCTTTGGTCTGCTGTGGAAGTTCTTATGTCTGCAGTTCTGTCACTGTAGACGTAGCCTTTTAATAACAGCATGTTTGCAATGGTACTTAGGAACATTGTGTATCATGTTTTGTTTCCCAGGTGAAGATCTCCTGGATATTGTAGAAGCACAAGACCAGGAGTGATACCTGTGTGCTCGTATACAGCTTGTGCTGCTTTCCGAGTCTGGTAAAATGTGTCTACCTCGAGTAGCAGCTTTACCAAAACAGAGTGTTCTTCTGTTGGGGTGTACTTTTGTACTTTTTCTATCGCTTCTGGCTGCTCTGTTTGTTAGGTTAGATGATGCATGTGGATGCAGTACCCCAGGCTGCTCAATCTATACATTTAAAATGTTTCATTGTGTTTAGGTGGTACTTGAGAAGTTTGTAAGGAAGTATAAGAGAAAATAAATTTCAAAACCCCAAAAGCTGATGAAGTCCTTGGTATGAAACATGATTGTATTTCCAGATTCTTGGATTCTTGATTCTTTGTACTATATTTATCCCAGATTAGTTTGCTGTTCCTACTTCTACCTAATATGTTTGGGATTCTTCCTCCCTGGTATGTCAAGTTTCAAGTTTCCCGCACTTTCTTCTGCTTCTCTGGAGACTGGCAACAGCTAAAAGCTGGAAGAAATGCATAGCATGCTGGTGCTGTTATTGGTAGTACATGATGCAGGCAACCAAGAGATCCCCCACCCCACCCCTGCCATGAACTGTTTTAAAAGCAGTTAGCAATTTGGAGTAGGGAAGCAACCGTCTTCTGGAAGAGGCTGGTGAGGACTGCTGTAGTCTCTGCTCCTGGTGATATAATCAGATATGATCTTTCCAGTGGTCATCCAGGAGTTACGCTTTGCTAATACTTACACTCCTGATGGGACCAGGAACATCTGTAAGATCCTCACTCTAGCTTTTGTATATCCACATTGCATGTTCTGGATGCAGGTCTTGCTTTGTGTTCACTGGTGCTGTGAGCATGGTGTTGGCTGTGGTGTGTAGGGGAGAGAGATCTGTGGACCCTTCTGCGCTAAGCACGTGTGTGTGATGGAGCGCAGTGCTGGGGACCAGGCTCTCGCCTAAATGTTGGCTGCCAGCCCTGTGTTCTTAAATGTTTGGTCTCTCGGAAACAGTGACTGAAAATCCTCTTCTCTGAAAATGGAGAAAAGCGTGAGCTTTAGTGAGAGTTAGTGAGAGTTTGATATTAACCCTTACAGTGCAAAGCATTTTTGTGCTTAATAGTTGTTTAAAAATGATAATAAACTGCTTTCTTGATGGGAAGAAGTGGTTGTTGTCTAAGACAGACTAGAGCAGCTTTGGTTACTGATCAAATCTGATTCTTTTCAGAAATAAGACAGGAGACAGCTTTTCTTCTTGCTTGTTTTAGAAACTTTGAGAAGACAGCCCAAGAATCAGTCTTGCCATTGTTGTCCTGAGATGTAGTGAATGTGTGCTGGCTCCTCTCCAAGACGCTGCTTTTCAAGTGTAAAATTTTACTGTTAAAATGCAACTTTTCTCTGTTCCCCTGTTTAGAAGTGCAGTGGCTGTGTACAAGTCTCTCGCATGGTGGAGTACTTAATGCTTTTGGCTCCCAAACTATAGCAGTTTGTGTCTATGCCAGTCTGTTTCTAGCAGATAAATGGAGTGAGCGTGCTGATCTGCATCCAGCCATCAGGTGGAGTGAGCGTGCTGATCTGCATCCAGCCATCAGGTGGAGTAAATGTGCTTTGTTGTTTTATTGTCTTGGGAACCGTACAGAAAGAGAAGTGTGCAAAGGCATCTCGGTGAGAACTTGTAAGGACTCCCATACCTCTGGAAAGAGAAGAAATTGGGGTTGGGAACTAAGGAAGAGAGGAAGCGAGGGTGGTTAATTCTTTCTTTTACTTCCATCGCTTACTCTTGCCTGTGTGCAGCTGAGGTATATGCCCCAGCCCAGGACTTGCTACTTGGGAAAAGCTCAGGTGGCACCAGATGGTGTGCAAGGAGTACAGTGAAGAGCTCTGGATCAGCCTCGTGGTAGAGAAGAGCTGTGTTGCAAGCAAGGTTGTTGCAAGCTAGAGATCTCTAAGAGAGAATACTGGTGTATTTAAATATCCAAGGGAGTCTGACTGTGGGAGAAATGGTCTGTACAGACACAGGAAGTTCTCTTCAACTTCCTTCCCCAGCCCGATTAGTCTCTATAATGGAGTGCCCTTACTTCTTGGTGGTGCAGTATATGCTGGTGTTAGGGCCCTGAGGGCGATAATAAGCCTTAATGGCATTGAGTAGCCTCACCTGGGGCCTCCACCACTCGCATCCTTGCCCTGAGCCCAGGAGCACCATTTCAGCTCAGCCTGTGGCCTTCTGTCCCTGCCTAAACTACGTTGGAGGTGTACTGATCTGCAGCTCGGCCCCAGCCATGCCCATGCCTGGCCTTGGGCCCTGCGGATCCAGACCTGCATCCACAAGCTGATTTCCCAGCTTGACTCTGGACCTGCCTTGTTACCCTGGACCTGCTTGGCAATCACTGGACGTGACCCTGACCTGTGGACTGACTTCCTGGCGTGACATTGGACCTGCCGCGTTGCCGTGAACTTAACCTCGTGATCTGGACTCTTGGTCAAACCTGGCAGTGATCTCTGGATCTGCCCAGCTCGCCTTGCTCTGGTACAGTAAGCCTGGGCCCTGGCTGGTGAGGTATCAAGCTCAGGTCCTGGCTTCCCTCTCTTAGGGAGCAACTGGCCCTTGCTGCACCCTGACACCGACAGCCCAGAGCGATGCGGAAGAGTTCCAGCTTTCAATGTTTGGCTGAAGGCGGCAATAGAAACAAGGAGGGTAAAGCGGTCAACCTTTTCATGTTAGTGTCAAACTAAGAAGTCCAAAAAGCTAATTAATAGATTTGCCCATCTTCTCGTTGTTCTTGTTCAGCAATTTTGTTTCACTGTCATATGGCCTTCCTGTCTTGTTTACCAAGTGTGATGTGAGCAGAGTCCTTGACTGACATCTGATGGTCTCTGTTTGGACTAGTTCAGCTTCTTGTCTTGTAAGCAAAAGTTAATGTAGCAGAGTAACTTGGACTTGTAATCAAAGCTCTGTATTGGTGCAGGAGTTGGCTAGTGGATGTGCCTCGTAAGCAGTCAGTCTGTGATTTCTGTGCTAGGAGTTTGGTTTCTCTGTGCTCCAAAGCAGCAGCTTAAACAAAACAGCTGGCTGAGGCCAGACACAAATGGATGATAAAATTAAATATTTCCAAGATGCATTCTCAAAAAATCAAGAACTCTGGTTTGTTGGGCATCTGTTCTTCTGAGAAGGTAGCTTCACTCAAATTCGTAGGCTGGTTACTTAATGTTTAAGGTTTGCTGTGCAGTACCTGTACTGCCATTAGCATTGCTGACAAGAGTTTCTCCAAGATTGAAAAGATGCCCTTAAAAACTCAAAGTCTAGATCATAGAAATACTCTATTTCTGACTTGCACAAAAAGCTGTTTCTGTAGAGCAGTAGTGATCCTGTACTAAAAATCTGATACCTCTGTTTATGAAACTGGTGCCTTGGATACAGGAGATTAAAAACAAATCCAAGAGATGCACAGTGCTCTTTGTTGTCTGGGCATTTAGATGAACTCTGATCTATGGGTAAGCTTTAAAGCCTGCTCTGAGACCGCTACAATTTCTGCAGTGTTGATGATATCACTTCCTCCCTCCTGGATCTCATTGGGATAGATTTTGGGCTAGGAGGGTTTATTCCTCAGTTTATTAATAATTCTTTAGCTTTTAGAGATGTGGTGGCTTCCAAGGGCAAAATTCCATAGCTTTGCTCTAATATTTGCATTGTTTCAGATCGTCATTGGAGTTTCTTGTCCCTCCTTAATTGCATTAGGTCCTATGCTGATGGCACTTCAGTTAAGGGAGGTCCTCTTTGTTAATCAGTTATGTCCAGATTTCCTTCAGATATCATCCTTAATTGGTGCAGAGCTCACCTAAGAAATCTAGCTATGTATTTTTGATCCACAGCCTGATGATCATAAGCATGTATGTTTTTCTGCACTTCCCGTAATTGTGGAAGACTGTCTTGTGTTTCTCCTACCTTGTTTTCTAATAGCATGTGACAACAAAGCAACATGCTGTACATCAGAAAGAGTAACTGACTGTGTGTATTATAGTTAAAATATATTACCTCACTGATCTCCCCTCCAGAAAGGGGAAACGGCCTGTCCTTTTTCTGCTTAGTGCAGGTTTTCAAGACCCAGGTACTAAATTCCCAGTTCCCTAAAACTTTCTCAAGTGAGGCTTGTTTTATCCCCCTTGCCTGGACAAGGCTTACTGCGCAAAAATTCAATGGTGTTTATTTTGCAGAAGTGTAGACATTCAAACATGTATAGTCTAGGGAAATACCTCCTTCTGCAACTTGAAATTCCATGAAATTTGGAAATGTTCCTTGTTCGCGTTGAAAGCTGTTCATGTTCTCAAATAGTGGCCAGTGGTTTATCCAGATGTTTTTTGGGTCACGGGCTTCAAAAAGATGATGGTTTATGTAGCTGAGAGAAGTGTCAAACAGATGCCCTCTCTGGGGATAAGAAGAAAGTAATACTCAGTAAACAGCTACCCTCCAGAAAAAAAAAGAATTAGTTCTCATTATTTCTCTCAGGAGCTAGAATGGATGTAACTTTTGGAAGTACATTTTCATCAGGAAACTACCCCGGCATACTTCTCCTGTTCTTGCTGATGTACAGCTTAGCATGTTGAGGACATATTTGTGTGGTACAGTTCATTGCAGCAAAACAAACTTGTTAGGTGTAAACATCTTGGCACCTGAGAAAGTTAAGAGTTGTAGGAGTTGGGAAAACCAGCTAAATTCATATGAGCACTTACCCACATTTGTCAGTCCTGGGGACGGTCAGGTTGGCAGGGTTGGTCTTGTGTAGCCAGAGCAGTCCCTGCATCTGCCGCTACCATCCCGTGCGAGTGCTGAAGTTTCTCCCTGTGTTTAAGCAGTTGTACAGGCCATGAATAGGCAAATTTCAAAATAGTCGATGCCCTGCTGGAGGCAGGACTGACTGACTGCTCTAGTATCAGGAGGGTGGTACTGAAGGTTGGCTGTTCGTTTTTTACTCCAGATATTTGAGAAAATAAATCCTAAATAATTTACAGTTAAATAATTTACGTTAAGTCTGCTGGGTTGGAAGCCTGACTGATGCTGTGCTTTCAGTATCTTGGGCCTCTGGTGCTGTGCATCACTTGCTCTGTTCCTTAAGCACAGTTCATATCTGACTTGCCTCGTGTTAAGCTCTCCGCAGCAGTTTGTCTGCACCTTCAAAGGTGGCCGCGGAGAGGTGATGTTTTCTGAGTGGCAGAATTCGTTGTTCCCTTCAAAGCATTAGGTCGTGATGTTATTTCGAAGTGTGAAATAGAAAATAGTTACCAAGAAAGATGGTAATACTTGCTACTTGCTGTTAGCAGTTAACTTGGTAAATCTTCTGGAAGGTGAAAGGGTGGCTGCAGCTCATTTCACAATGAAGCTGCATTGCAGTATAAAAATAGGAATATGCTTTCATTGAATGTGACTGTGTCTGTAACTCTGTTCATTACCTCATCATATCTGCCTTATCACCTGCAAAGGAAAACAAGAGCCTGTTTCTTGTCTGATGCTTCATTTGGGTCACTTCAGGTACATAGGTGAGCTGTGCTATCCAAAAGGAGTCCTTGTTCTTTGGAGGTTATGAAGGCCTCTAGAAGAAGCTCTTGATCTTGTTATGTGTTGTCAAGTACATAGCAAGCCATTATTAAGCGGCACCTCATAAAGCTAATACTCGAATTAAACATGCACCACTTTGTCTCCCCTTTCCTACTTTTGTGTGGTATATATTTGGTTGATCAGCTTTAAACAAGAAAGTAATGTTTGCTCTGAAGACCTTGAAATGTGTTACTATTTAGAATGTTTATTTTTTCATCTGAGTGCTGGTATAAGGCCATTTTATTTACTTCAAAATTAAGTGTGTTTTTTTGGTGTGATCTTGGAATACTCTTGCTGTTTTAGTGCTGCTGGTGATAAATGCAAACTTGCCTGGTCAATAAGATGGTGTGACTCTGATTCTTTTCCTATAGATATCCCTGAAGAAGAAGCCAGATACTGGACCAGAAAATTAGAACAAATAAACTCACTGGGAGATGATGAGGTAAATATCCGAACTGAAAGATAAATGTAGGAATATAGCCCTGAATGTCCTTTAGCTTGCTTATATTTTTGGTATTGAATTCCCGTGGTTAAGGTAACTACTAAATGTTCTGCCACTGCTACAAGTCTTCCACAAGCTGTTTTGAAGACTGTTTTCTTAAGTGTAATGTTGGTGTTAATCAGAGAAATATTTTTCCATATCCTGGAAGCGCTCAAATAGAACTGTTTTATTGATGCATGTACGCTCAAAGCAAAGGTAACATTATGGCTTACCTTGTGGGAGGATGAAGCAACTTTTGACAATCTGTAATTGGCTGTCTTCGTTCATGAAATCAAGTCAAAAAGGATGTTTTAGAGTTAACTTCTTCTGGGAAGGAGACAAAAACAGTTACTGAATCTCTCCTGGAAAGGAGACGTTACTGGAAGGAAAGCTTTTGACCTCATCAAACTGTTAATGGTTCAGGTTATAAACGTTGTATTATAATACCTGCTACCTATGGCTTTGCTTTCCTGGATTTTCTTATGTGTACATAGGTAAACAGCTGTACACTAAAAATTATGATTTTTATTAGAGAGCCTGGAACACTAGTATTATTAAAACCTTTCTTTACATTTCGTACTACTGTACTGTCTGATGAATTTCAAAATCGGATCTGACCTACTAGTTCCTGCGATCGAAGTTTTGCATTTCTTACCTCTCATGTAGCAATGCTAACACCAGCGAGTAGGAACGTGGTGCTTGCTTAAACTCTGATAGGTCTCTTTCCTTAGCAAGATACCCTGCAAAAGGTGCTATCAGTGACTTCAGGAGCTTGTTCGGGGATTTGTCACCTTGTCCGTTCCTTATTTCAGTCACTGGATTTGCTGTGCAGGTGGAGAAAACTAAGGTGGGTTTTTCTTTTTGATGAGGATGGGTCAATATTTAGGTGAATTAAAAAATAATTGCTCAAGGGCAACCTCTCCTGCCTTCACAGAAGTTTGAGAACCTCCTGGATTTGATGAAAAGCTCATTCAGTGGTTTGGCTTGTCAGTGATACTACTGCCATGCCTCCCTGCGCCTGTGGGCTGTAGCAGAAGTCTGTGCCAGGTACTTCAGTGGAGCGTAGATGCCCTCTAGTGCTTCACTGAAGCTGTACGTGGTGAAAAATGTCCTGAGCTTTGTGAGGCTCCCCTTTCCTTGGAGTGCCATCTGTCTGCATGTTAAGTGCATTCTGTTCCCGAATAATAACAACAAATTCATGTCACTTTATTTGCAGTCTAATTTATAATGGATGTTCACTTTTACCTGTAAGAACATAAAAAAAAATGTAAGAGCAGCTGTGTAGGGCCTGACCCAAGGCTCATCTAGTGCCACATCTGATAGTGACCCGGAGAAGCAGGTAACAGGGCAAGCGTGCAGGGGCACCTTCCTTGCGTATTCTCTGACTCTGCAGCCACTTGTAGTTCAGGAACTTCTCAAGCCCGAGGCAGTAACTTTGTGTTTAAGAGCACTTGAAGGATTTTTCTTCAGCGACTGTCAGTTGGCTTTTGAACCCAACTAAGCCTGTTATGTTGTAGCAAGGAATTCAGCAACTTCATTATGCGTGGCCTGAAGAAATACTTTGTTTGCTCTGAACAAAGAAACCTTTCCTTATGAAACCAGCTGGATGCAGGTTTATTTGGGGAAATCGAATGACTGATCTGCCTTTGTTTACCCTGTGCCCCTCAGAGCTCTACAGCCCCCTCTCCTCCTGGCTGGCTTTCAGGCTGCGGATTCCTAGTCAGTATAGTGGCATTTCATACAGGACAGCTTTGTGCCTTTATCTTTTCTGTTCTTCTTTTGCTGTCTCCATTTGAGACAAAGGATGAGCAGGCTGAAGTGGCACAACAGTATTCAAAGTGCAGATTCATTAGGAGTTTATATGGTGGCATAATAATGCGTTCTGTTTCTGAACACTTAGCGTTCCGTTTCCTTTTTGGGACTGCTGCTAGCTGTTGGGCTGAAGTTTTAGAAAGGACAAACCGTTACCGTTCTTGAATCTCATCTCTTAGTATGACTGCCAGTTCAGAGCCTGTTGCTGTTCTGTGCAGCTGAGGATGTTCATCAGCAGACTTCCTTTCACCAGTCTGCTAACTGGTCAGTGCTATGAGATCTGGTAGTTCCTGTTTTTGCGGTCCTGAATAGCTCAGTGAAGTAGAAGCTTGCTGGTGATATGACTTACCACCTTTCAGCATCACTTGTACATTTTAAATAGCACAGGTGTGAAAATGAGCACCACAGAAGTTTGTGGGTCATCCTCCTCCACTGATCAATAGTTCTTACCCAACCAAAGGAGAGACTGTTTTGCAGAAACTGCAGCACCCAGGTTACTAAGTTGCTGTTTTCCTTGTCTTGAGACCCTTTCTTCCTAGCAGAGACTGTTCTCACTGTTTTGCCCAGTTGTCCTAATTTTCTTACATCTCTGTGTCATATGACACAGAGGAGGATAACAAAATAAAATCAGCAGTGTTCCCCTGTTGAATGCTTGGATGCTATGACAAACAACTTCATAAAAATCGAAGCTGGTTAATTGAAATATCTCCGTTTTCTAATTTGGTGTTAAGAGAGATGTAAAAATTCTTCACTTTGGACCTACAAACTCTTCTGTGATTCACTGTATGCGTTGGCTGAGCAAAAGTATTACAGCCCTTCTGGACTGCCCTTCCATCTCCAAGCTCAGTATTGCTGCAGCGCCCCACACTTTCAATCTTGAGCTCCTGAAGGTGTGCTTGGATGTCCGAGATAAAAGTTTGCTTGTGCTCAGTTCTGAGCTCCCCACCACTGTACAACTTCGATGCAGAGAGTCAGATCTTTTAGATGCCTAAATTGAAATCTCAGAATTGAAAGTAGTGCCTCTGCTTGTACTAAAGCAGACTGTATCCTAGCCAGATGCACAACTGTTAACAGCTGTTTTTTTGCACTAAAAAGGGGAGAGACTGCTGGGAGAACGGTTTGCTATTGGTATTAAGAAGAATACTTTGTGCTTTGATACTGCCAGAGATGTTTTCTCTAGTGTGGCATGTCATACTCTGAAAACTGTTTCATAAAGTTACATTTGCTTTCTTGCCAATTTGCGTTTTTATTATTTTCCTTCAGTATTCTTCTCAGGAGGAAGTCCAGAAGAAACCGTTACCCAGTGCTGCCTCCCAGTGTTGTAAGTCAGACCTTTTTTTTTATTTCTTCCTAACACTTTTTCTTCCTTTAGTGTACTTCATTGCCTTCTCTGGTTAGTTATCAAAGGATGGTACATCTGAACAGTGTTTTCTTGTTAGACCTGCATGGAAGAAATGGCAGATCAGCTGGAGGGAGCAATACTTAAGTCTCTGTCAAGCTAATAACTTTTGTAGGTTATGAAAAACTCTGCCCATGAAAAATGTTGATCCAAAACTCCTGATGCTAGAATGTGAAATCGGTCATCGAGTCTTTAGCCACTGTATATCCTTGTGTACATCAAGAAAACGAGATGTGTCTGAGGTCACCTAGATTGTCAGGTGCCCATAATGCCAATGCAAATGAGAAAATTGGATGCTCAATTTTCATTGTATAGCTGAGTCAGGATATGTTATCTTTAAACATCATGTACTTAATATTATTTTTATGACCCTTATGGAATTTTAAGGGGAGGAGAGTACATGTAGTCAGAGATGCTGCCCATAGCTTGTTAAAATGTAGCTGTTTTGTGTACTTTAATTTCTTTGATACTACTTTAAAATGGTGACTAGATTTTTTTTTTTTTTTACACTTGGATGGGAAAACAGCATAGTACACACTATATCTGATGGTCTGCAAAATTATATTTCTGAAATATTGCTCTTAACATACACTAGAGGAAGCCTCATTGATGTCTCTGAATATCTTATCTTCTTTTGGCAGCAACATTCATAAAATTCAAGGTTCATAATTTAAACAAGTCTTTTATTCTCTCCTTAAAATCCTGGAAGACTTGCATATTACACTTTGCGGGATGTTTATCCATTAGGCTGATTATAGGATCTCTACAAAGCTGTTAACGTTAGGAAATGTTAATTACTCTTTACCTTTTTTGGAGAGAAGAGTTAATTTATCTGTGTGCTTTTATTATGTTATCCTAAAGTTAGCTTCAGAAACATGGATGTTGACCAGTTGCTTAGGAAATCTGAATGTACTGTGTAGCTGAGATGTACAAGCCTGTATGAAAGTATTCCAGCAATGGTATCCTAAGTAGTGCTAAATGTATCCTCCTTTTGAAAACAAAACACCTTTCCCCCAAGCAAAACGTACATACACAAACACCTACGTGCAGGTGTGTATATGAAGTGTGTGTGTGTATATTATCTGAAGATATGGAAGGATGCAATTGATTTGTAAAGCCTACAAACAAGAAAAGTTGTTGGAGAAACTGTAATCTTTGGATAAATCATACTAGCATAGTATACAAAACTCCTAATGTCAAAAGATCAGAGAAAATTTGTCTAATCTAAAGTGTCCACAGAACAAATGTCTTACAGCCTGTGAAGTCATTTCAGCAAACGTGCCCTGGGCTTTTGCATTTGTTTGAGAAAGACTGGATTAATTGATTTGTTCTAAATATTGTGATGCATGAGTAAATTAGCAAGACTATTTCTCTGTAGGAAAAATTGCTGCACTTGTTCCCACAGCATGGTGCTTTTACATCTTCAAGCTCATGTAGCAGGTGTCTTTGCTGGAGTTCCAACTCACTTCTTGCAAATAGACATAGTAAAGAGTAGAACCACAGCAGCCCTTTGTGTTGCCTGTTAACAGCCTGCATCTTGCTGGAAAGTGACCTTTTAAAATAATTAATTGAAGTTCTCCAATTTGAACAATTAGTATTGTGTAAGAATGAATTTAATTATTCATGGGTTTAAAAACAGAATCACTAGAATTGTGATGTTTAGAAATTTCATGCAGGATGTGGCTAACATTTAAGAATTTTCTGGTAATTCAGTGAAGCTTGTGCCACTGCATGCACTTCTGCCTATCTGTTGCCTGCAAGTGTCCAACGTCTGTGAATATCAAATTGTTTCCGTGACCAAATACAGAATAGGCATTTAATGTAGAAGTAAGTCCTAAGTTTGACAAATCGACCCTGCCTGCATTACTCTATGCATAAGAATTGTAAGCTTGTCTGAATGATTTGTAGTCCTTTAGAACCAAAGAATTCAACTCAGAAGACCCGTTGGTTGTGGCTCCGTGTTGAAAGCTGACCTGGCCTTTGCATATGAAGCAGGCACTAAACCCCTTTACCCCCCTTTCAAGTATGGATGGCCTTCCTGAAACAAAAACCCTGAGTACAAAGCCTCCTTACTTAAAATGTGGGTAAATAACTGACAGTTATATTTTTAGACAAAATAAAAATGGGCTCAAGAAACTGCTCTGTAAAACTCAACCAACTTTCCATCACAATGTGCTAGATGAGATCTGTGGTCCAGCTGATGGTCTCCTGTTCCCAGTAGTGATCGGGGTTAGCTACAAAGAGGCAAAAGCAGGAAATTCTGGGAGTGAGTAGATTTCTTTTTTCCCCAGGAAAATGTCTTCCTGAATTGTAAAACTTAACAAAATTGTCTTAAAACTTGATGCGCTGTAGAGCAAAAATGCACTAAAATGTTGCATATAGCTTGCATTTAAAGGAACTAACTGTATATCTAGTCTGACTTGTCAGTAGCTTGGGTCATTCTTGACCTGACTTGAAGACAAGGACTGTAGGGCTCTTCTCCTTTACAATTAACTTGCATTGCATGACACAATGGGATTAGTGCTCAGGGAGAGCCACTGCATGTGCTGCTGGTGTCCTGCTGAGGCCTCCTACGGCTCTCGAAAGACTTATCCGGCTACTTTGTTCTAGCTGGAGAAAATTGTATTCCAGTAGGCAGGTCTGGGTTTGTTAAATGGGGAAATACTTTTCCTTAAGTGCTAGAATTAGATTAGTCCTGCCCTGTTCTGCTCCTGTGTTCTCCACGTGCCTCTGATTGCTTTCCAAAGTCACCTTCTCTCACGGTTATTTTCTCATTTCCTGTATGGATGTGATTTCTGTTGCAGGGGAAGTAGAGAGGGGAAGAAGGATGGAGCAGTGAGCGAGGGAAGGGAGCTGGGTCAAGCTGTCCATTTATGGAGCTCGGCAGTAGCCTCGTGTCTAAAAGCCAAGATCTGATCTGTGGTGGTGGGCTCTCATTTTGTGGGGTCCTTGTGTGTGTGCTGCTGCCTTGGCATGGTGCCTTGGGAAATCTCAGCCCAGACTAGGTGCTGTCATTTCTCCAGAGACTATGGAGCTTTCAGGCCTACTTGACAGTCTGAAATGCTACTTTTTCTTTACAATACATTTCTTTTCTTTACTAATGTAGCGCAGGCTTAGGGCTTTCTACTGATTCCTCAAATGAAGCAGGTGGGTCTGTGCTTGTACATGCAGTCTGTTCTAACTAGGCCCTTCTAGTTTTGGCATTTCTTGCCTCTTCCTTCGTCATACTTAGTCATTTCACTTTTTCCTCGCTACTTCTGTGCTTCTCTGCACGTTTGTCCTGCCCCAGCAAGATCGTATGCTACCAGCTGCTTTAACTTCTACTCATCCCAAGCCATAAGTGAGGCACTATAGTGGTAATATATTTAAACATATAGAAACATATATCGAGGTAAAATATTTAAACAAAACTTCTACCAGGAGTCTTTCCTGAGAGTGAGTTCTCTCTGTCCATAACTGGTGCCTCAACTGTTCACCGCTTGACTCCAATTTTGTATGCATTCCTGTCAAATAATAACCTTAGTTCTGAATTTCCTGATACTTGATTGTTGGATAACTGCAGCATCCTCATACTGGCTTTTACCCGCAACGTGAAATTGAATGTAAATTAAAAAATAAAGCAAGCTTTTATTGTCTGGAAACTTACTTTAAATGAACGAGATTGAAAAAGAAGTTATTTGATTACTTAGAGCTTATTGACTCAATGAATGTCAAAGTTATTTATTGTAGTTGTAGGTACAGATTTATTTTCCTCGCATGCTCGCAATTATTTCTGGCAATGTCAAAGTCCATTATAATCCGTGAGTGAGTCACTCTGTCAGTATTTTAAATGCAGCTCTGACTTGGAGTAGACAGCAATGCAAACTGGGATGATACATATATTCTATATCTTTAGGAAAAATGGTTGCCTCAGTTCATGTCAGCTAGTCTAACTATTGCCATATCCCTTTTTCAGAGAGTTCACAAATTTGGGAGAGAGCAGTTTTTTCAGTATAAATTCTCAGAAAAGACGATATACTTGCCACTGCATCGACCAGTTTTGTCTGTCCTCATATCTTTGGCTGTTAATCTTTGTGAGAAAGGTTTATCCTCCCATCTCTTCGTATTTTTCTTCCACTTCCTTGAGTCTGTGATGTTCCTCTTTTTACAGTCAGACTCTAATAGACCACAGCTCACCGGAGTGATGTCTTGCTTCGTTTCCATTGTGTAAAGTCCCCGTTCACCAGGGCTGTGGGTTCTTTTCAGAAGAAGGTAAATTTGTTGCCTGGCTCTGGATTGTGAGCTGATGCAACAATAAGAGAAATAATTTCTGATTTGCTGTTACACCAGCAAAAGCAATCCAAGTCAGCCTGTCCTTGGTCTGCCAGCAGATGAAACAGAATGGAGCAGGACAGGATCTAGCCTGGAATAGTAAGGAAGGATCCTAAATACTATCTAGAATAGGTATGCCTGTGTGCGTGTACGTGCATGCAGGAAAAAAACGATATAGCTTTGTTCTTGATACTTGGATGCAGCCTTTTAACTGCTTAAAAGCTGGCTAGTTATTTTATATGCATTGTAGGAATGGACATCGTTCCAGGCCAAATCAGTTTGCTGAGTTGACCCTCCTTTCCCAGTAATATTTGAAGACATCTGTCTATTTTTGCAAATTATATAAGGTAGAACTTTGTTAGTATCTTTGAATTCAGTTAATCAGTTGAAAGTACTAAAGACCTGCTCTGAAAAGTTGAGAGGTTTCATTCCTGATATCCATTAGTTCTGTCTCCAGGACCTCAAATCCCATTGACATGTCAGGAAGATTTATACATTCCTCTGCATGTGCTGAGCTTATGGCACCTTCCATGGCACTGATGGGAGACTTTGTTCACTAAAATGCCAGATACCCACCTCCTTTACACCCTACTCCTGCTCCCCAGCCAGCCCCAAGACATCCACATTCATTTTGTCGTGCATTTAGGGTGCTGTACTGGATGCTAGCATGTTTATGCTGGCGTTAATGTGCCGTTGAGTTAGGGCTGTGTCAATCTGTTGCTGGGATTTCAATGGCAGGAGGGTTACGGTTCTAGCAGAAGTGACGCTGCGTTCACAGATCTGGACAGACTGGGCCAACTAAAGCTCTTACTTGAAGAGCTCGGTTGGCAGAATATGCGTTACAGCCTGTTGCGAAGGAGTGCACTCAAAGTGACCTAAGGTTGCAAGTCCACTGGCTTGAACCGCATCATCTCATGCAGTTGTCGGATCCTGTGGTTTATTCTAGCTGTCGTTCAGTCGCTGCTGTCCACCAGTGCTGACCTGGGAGAGCTGACCCTATGGCAGTGAATGTGCTGAAATGCTATCCTGTTGAGAGTGTGGGTTTTTCTTTTTTTTCCTGTTCTATAACAACATTTAAAAAAAAAAATCTGCTATGCCAGGCTTCCAAGGCTAGGCAATATCAAAATGCTTCTGAATAGGCCACGACTCGGTCATCTTAACTGTTCATAGAGGTGTATGACCTGTAATCCTGTACTGGCAAGCAGTGTAGTACGTGGCAATTGCTGGGAGATGATACTGCTCTCCTTGTTGTAGAAATGCATGCTATACCTCTGGTTTTTTTGGAAGCTTTTGCTGAAGTTATTAACCTGCTTCTACGTTTACAAACAACAGTGGGTTTGCACTTACCTGTGGCGCCTCTAGAGAGGCCAGGCCAGTTCGAGAAGGACAGCGAAGAGGTCAGTGAACGTTTTCCCCTTCTCCTCAAGGGCAGGTGCTGCTAAAGATACTGCTGCTGTTGTTGAAAAGCTGCGATTTAGAAATAGCGGTGAAATTACTGGCTGCAGTGCAAACAGCAAGCTTTACAACAGACCTCGGGAAACATTCAGTGTAATTCAAGACGTGGCACGTGAATGAATGTTAAATGGTAAGGGGAGAGAGTGGGTGGAAAGGAGGTTAGTGGGTTATTATTATTATTGAGCCAGGGAAAGAAAAACTACCGTTGTCTGTACCAGTGAAGCAAATATGCGATGTTTTGTGATTGCTCAGCTGATGAGGTGGAAAAGTTGCCTCTCTGTTTCTGGAGGACTGACGGCTCCTGCTCCTCTTTGTTTAGGAGGGGGATAAATCCCATCTGAGAGATTTGTTTCTGTGGTTTTGTGGTACTCGCTGTCCTGGGCTGGCTGGAGACGTGATGGTCTGCTCAAAGGAATGCTGATTCAAAGTCTGAAAACGCCTGCCTGCGTTTTTAGTATAAAGCTGCTACTTCGAGACTGAGCATGTCTAAGGGAAAAGTACTCAGACAACTGAAGTTAAAGATAAAAATAATGGCTATATTAGAAGTTTATGCAGTAACAAAGTTTCTAGCGTTTGACCCACTGCTGAACTCTGCAGATCCCTGGCTTTTTGGCTGATCCTCTGGATGTACTTTATTAGTTATCACTTCCTAGAGCACGTACTGTCTTCTCAAGGGTTTTGACAAAGAAATGAAGCTTTGACTTTTAATAAACTCAAAATGTATGCATCTCTTCTTTAAATGCTGATAACTGCTAATAGTCACACAATTCTCTATGAGTAGCGATCAAAAAGGCCAACGCTCTGTAATGACTTAGGTTTCATAATTTGTTTAGTGCCTCTGTTTTGGGGTTTTTTGTCTTCCTTTTTTTTTTCTGCTGGGGTAACTCTTTTTTTTTTTTTTTAAGGATTCTAAATCTTTAATGGTCATCTTTTATGTCACAGCAATAACAGAAAATTAATTTGAATATTTCTACCACAGTGGAATATAACCATTTATTTAAAATATAAGAAGGTTTTAAACTGATACAAAAATCATTGCTCAACTTGTACACAAACCATAGCATATGTCCTGGAGCAGTGGGTCTCAAACTGCAAGTCCAACATGGAACATCAGAAGAAATAGGCACCAAATCTTTTATCTCAACTACCAGTCCAACAGTATATTCTCCATTGTTTTTTGTATGAAGGTAATGTTATATAATCAATAACCAACTATATTCTAAAACTGTACCTCAAGGAGGAGTATATAAAACTCTTTCTGATTCTGTTTACATCTGGTAGCTGAATAGTGTGTGTGACTTGGCAGCCCAGAAATTGAAAAGACATCTGACAGCTCTTTAGGTATTTGTGAAGTGATACAAATATTACGGGTTTTCCATGATGGGTAAAATCAGTCAGTGCTCTGCCTGATTCTTTTGTCTACAGTTAGTAGTGAATCGCACAAGTCTGTAATAACTTAACGGATACTCTCGATGATCTTATGCTGATCCTAGCCCCGTTCACGTTTTCAGCTCTCGGTCTATTTTATTTTGACCATAGCAAAGTTGACTGGAAGAGCCTTTTAATTTAGTGAAATTAAATTGCCCCAAAACTGCAGCATAAACTGGATGCTGAACTGCAGTAAAATATGTTCAAAAAGAGGGAGTATAGCAGGGAGGAGAGGCACGAGTACTCCCATGCTTGTCCTTAACTCTGTTAACTCCTTGTAGTGTATTTCGCTCCTGTACTTCCTTGTCTCCTTTTGCTCAAAAACCTTATCCATCATTTCTGGTATTCCAAAAATGAACTGGGAAATGTGATACTTGGCATGAAACCTTCTCGGTTAAAATTCCTGCTTACTGAAAACTTGATTCTAAAAGCTAGCTGTTTGACATTTGTTTTATGTTTTGGAAGCTTATTCCGCTAAATTACTGTGTGTTTAATTTTGGAAAGTACATCAAACACTGGAATAATTACACTTTTATAGAATCTGCCGAGACCTGAGATCTGTGCATGCTGTGGAAGGGTGTTAGCTAGAGGAAGAGGAGCTATATAAAACTTTGGAGAAGGAACCAAACAAGACTTGCCCATCTCTGTTTTCTCTAGCACAGTACTTTATCAGCACCAAATATACTGATATTTCCTGAGCTCAGTTTGCTTTATTTTTAAACTTGTTTAGATGCTATCTGCCTTTGCTAAACATGGGCTGTAACAGGAGGATTAAATAATTTGTCAGCATGACTGTCAGAAATGGACAGTGGCAAATGATAATGCTCTGATGCTTTCAGCTGCTCTGAAAGACTTGTAAACCCTGGAACAAAATGACATGCGGAAAATAAAATTAGATTGTGTTTAAAAACTTGGAATGTTCTGCTTTGCTTCAGTGTCCCTACTGATCCAGGCTTGACAGTGTGAAGTGAGGAGGAGGAGTTCCTCCTTGAATAGTTGCATAATTTGAGACACAGAACGAACATATGCTATGTTCAGCTAACTGTGGGAACTTAGATGTATTTTATAAAATGTGTTAATGACAAGAATGTTGTAGCTTCCAAGGCACCAGGCTTGCTGGCATCGCTTAGTTCTTACTTGGAGGTTTATATGAAACCTCATTTTTGAAAGTACTGAAGCTTGTGAATACAAAATAACGTGGTAACCGAGACACACACTGTTTGTGTTTAAGAGCACATAGAGTAACTAGTCGGATTTGTCTGCTTCATCTATTCCAGTATTAATGTATTTTGTTGCATCTTCTTAGGATTGCAACTTTCCATTTTCTACTGTCTGGGCTTCTTGGTATTTTCAGTTCAAGTCTGTAACATTTTACCTCTGGTTTACAGGCCTAAATTTGTTCCCAAAGTTAATCTCAATCTTGAAGCATAAAAGCAACTTGAAAAGGCTAAAAAGAAATTCTGTTTTCATTAACCTTCAAAATATCAAGACTGTCAACCCAGGTCTTCTGTGATGATGCTGAAGGACTGAGATATATACTGTTAGCTCTTGAATCTTAGATGAAATGGCATATGTGTTGCATCTTTAATAAATTCATCTTTTATCCAAAATGTTAGACGCTGAAGTGAAGTGGGTGTCAGTAAAAACAAACAGAAGCAGAGTTGTGAGTTTCTGCCTGAAAATCCCTTCCTCTCTCTGTTACTGCACCTCTTTCCGGCTGTTGCTGCAGTTTCTTTCCAGCAGGTCTGTGGTTCTAGCATGCCCTGTTTAGCCAAGAGCCAACTTAGAGGGTAAGGAGTTGGTTTCTAAAGGCAGCTCCTCTTCACCTCCCTCTCTTCCTGTCAATCACTATTTTTCTTATGCATCAGAAATAAATCTCTAATATGCTTCTGAAAGTTTGTGGGATTTTCATACTGTACATAAGGAGCTTGGTAGTGGTAAGGTAGAGAGGTAAGTAGCTGTCTCAGGGGCATCATTATCGGTTTGAGGGCTCTTGTCTATGGCAGGTGGTAGTGTTTCCCCTCCAGGGACAGACTTTGTCTCTGTGAGGCTTGTTTTTAGTGCTTGGTGGTTTTCTCCTTGTTGTCTTTTGAAGCTGTGAGTAGTATTGTGCCAGCCATCCTAATGGTTGCTGTCAGTAAAATGAGGGATAGGAATGGTCTGAGCTGATTTCAAGAGTCAGGCTTTGTGTTTTCCCTTAAAGAGCCCCTCGGTCCTTCTGAGCAGATTAACGTGGTTGTGATGAGGGAATGAGGTTGTCAGTCTTGGAGTTTTATCTGGGGAAAAGCAAAGTAAGCTCTGTTTCCTTTGTAGCCTTCTAACCTGTATGCTGCTTTGTGATATTTATAGCATCTTCTGCGGTTCTTCCCCACTATCTTTGGGAGGTTGCATGTGCACGCATTTGTGAAAAATGAAAGGGGTTTAACTAGCCGGTAGGCTGAGTGCAGTAATGCTGTGCTGCTGTACAGGTCTTCTGGATCTTTAACAGTAATCCAGGCTGCAAATAGCTGACCATTGACTTCCTTTGCCTCTCGCTGTTCACCTGAGATAGCAACTTCAGCATCGCTTTCCATCCAAAAGTTTCTATCGCGTCCGCTAGTGGTGCGGTATCAGTGGGAGAGCTCTGCTGAGCTTCAAGATTTTCAGGATTGAGAGATTCATAAGCTGTTATCTAACTTGCATGTTAATAGGAAGTTGTTGATTTCCCTTCCTCTTGAAGAACTATTTAAGACGGTGAATGAAAGCTCGGTGCAAAGTTCTGGCTACTTTTTGTACCTTCTCCCTGGCCCCTCTCACCATGTGCTTCTTCATGCCATTCCTGCTTTCGCTGCCTCTTGCTTCCGTAGTCTGTCTTCTGGTTGTCTCCCCTTCTCAGCTGTCCTTGCCACATCCGTTTTACTTCTGCTCTCTTTGCCTGCTTGATTTCTTGTTTCTCTTCCCCTTTTACCCTGAAAGAGACTCGGATTTTAGTCTGCCAGTGCTTGACTCTACGGACTTCAATTTTTCCTCACTTTTTCTGTAAACAGGAAAAAAGGTTTTTTTGTTATTTCTGTAGACAGGACAGGAGTGACCTCTTATTTTCCATAGAAACTGCGTGTTTTTGACATTATAGCTGTTTAATATGTGGTTATTTCTAAATAAACTGGGTAAAAAATATCATGTTGGTTCCATGCACATATTTGGTCAGAGCTGCTTAGATTAATGACAAAAGCAAACATACATGTGTGATTTTTTTTTTTCTTTGTCCTAACTACTCTTCCAGGGGCCCTAAGGGAATGTCGTGCTTCTGAAGCTTTCCTAAATAGTAGAAGTCCCACTAAACTTTAGCTATGACTGTACTTGACAAACCACCAGCCCAGAGTCCAGGGACCCTGCAAGTACTGAAGTGTATCTGAGGAATTACATTGGTTTGTAAACCTTTTATGCTGAGAAGGAAGAAACAGCCTGGCTGTAGCTCTGATGCACTGTTTGTTTCCAGATGAGAGGATTAAACCCTGGCTTCCTCCCCCGTCTTTCTTATTTTTTTTCCTTCAGGATATTCTAAATCTGCCCTCTTTTTTTTTTTATCTGCCCGCCTTAGCTTCACCCACAGAATTGAAGTGGCACCAGAGTCTCTCTGTGGTAAATGTAATATTTTTTTTTTGTAAAGGGGAAGAGGTTTCTTGGGACTTATTTATTTATTTTATTATTTATCTAAAAGTAAAGAATAGCCCGTTCTAACTTTGCAGGCCTTGTTTTGAGGGCAGGAGGAGTGATGTGCTGCATCCTCTAAGCTATCCCCCGCAAGAAAACGCGTGCCTGCCTGGTAGCTGGAGATGAGGACGGTAGCCAGGGAAGAAGGCTCTTGCTAGTTCTCCGCCCGCATGTGAAGAATTTGTGTTTATTGCCTGTTGAGCTTTTGCAGCAACACACTTGTAAATGTCACTTTTTAAAGCATTCTTGCACGCCAGCTTCTAGAAATGCTCGTTCTGAGACTTTCTTGGTGCTACAGGTTTTGGGTGTGCTTCTAAATTGCTTTGAAGGGTATACGTAGCAGGTTGCTGCCGCTGTCATCTTGGATATCACCTTGAGGTGGCCACGTGATATTGGAAAGGCATAAATTGGCTCGCTTACCAACTTGTTGTTTAGCTTTAGCGCAAGTTTGTTGTCATCTTCAGTTATGATACGGGAAGATTTGCTTACTGCTGATTTAATTCACTACTGTTTGCCTCTGGGATGCTCTGAGAGCTCTACGTTTTGTAGCAGTGTCTTTCTCTCTGGCTGAGACAGCGCTCTTCATTTATGCTAGTTTACATGCATGCCGATAGTTTTTTATGCTAATATTACTCCTGTGACGTTTTCACCACTGAAAAGTGGTGAAAGTGGTTATCTTTGTTCTGGAAAGTGGGCAGGAGTGGAAACATGAAGCAACTTCTGCCAGTTAACTTGCAGAGTTCAGACAAGCATTCAGGTATTGCTCTAACCCAGTCTCCCCTCCTGACTCTGATTTTTCGTATGTCCTGTCTGTAATCATGATAATGCATGTAGTAGAGAGTACAGTGTTTAACAGCTCTTGCAGAGTAGAGTGTTGATAAATATTTTGTCTACTTATGTTAATAAATGTATGGTAGTTTAATAGTTCCTAGGGTTTATAGCAGTCTTAATCTTCAGAGCGTCTTATAAACAAACTTAACAGTGAGCCCCAAAAGAAATTTACTGCTGAATTTATAAAGAAAAAATGTCTTACATTTTCAGGCATTTTAAATGCATGAAAAGTATGCTTGTGGTTTGCTTTTCTAAGCTTTCTTTTTCCATTCCTATTCTTTGCTGCCATTTGTGTTACACCCAGGCAACTGGAGTTATTTCGGATGGGGAGAGCAGCTGAGTACGTAACAGTTTAATTTCTTGCAAGTTTCATGATCCTGCAGTGATGCAGCATGCTCCAGTATGAGGAAATGGGAATATTCATGCATATAGAAAATCTATTCTGTTGTATTTTCTTTAACTTTCACGGAGTCTTCCTTTTTGTGTGAATGGTTGTCTGCTCATTTTTATTCATTGTTTAGCTTTTGTTTTGGCAATGTTTTGAATGAGTCACTCGCTCTAACTGGAGTTTGAGGGGTGAGAAAGCAGAATTGGAATATTCTTCTTTTCCTCTAAGAGTGATTCTGATTTTCTGCTTGTACACTTTCCTGTGTTGATCTTCCCACCCGTGTTAACCTAAATCCATCTTTGGAGTAACTGAAAAACAGAAGGGAATCTGTAATTGTTACTTTATTAAGCTGACAAGATAGATTGGAAGTGAACACAGATTTATCAAGCACTACATACAAGGACAAATCTAAAAGAGGATATGGCTAGTGAACACCAGTGTGACAGAAGTGTTGCAGGTGTTCTAGCATATTTGAGTTCAGTGGGACAGCAACGTGGCAAAAGTGGCAAGGCTTTGCTTTAACTCGTGTCCACCAGCCTAGAAAAGGTAAAACTTAGTTACTGCTGACCTGTAGAGCTGAGGGCTGTACCTGAAGGCTGTTTGGTGTGATGACTTTTGCAGAGGCCCTACAGCTCAAGGTTTGCCTGAGGAACCTGCATGAAGCATCTTTACTTTCTGGAAGTCTCACAGGCAAAGCTTCTGCTTAAGCTATGGTGCATGGTTTCTACTGCCTGTAGGACCTCCAGAGATGGATCCATCAGTCTTAAAATTAAGATGTTTGTTCCCTGTGTCAAAACAAAAAACTAGTGTGTTGCTCACAGGGACTGTATAAAGAACAGCAAGAGTAACTGCTGCCAGCAGGAGAATGGTTCTGCTTGATACTATTCCATTTTTGACATAATGGAATATGGAGAGGAAACTCTAACTCTAGCCAAGTAATTAGTCTGGTGTCCAGCTAATGTTACAGTGCATTTCACTAACTGTATTTCTTTCTTCAGCTCTGCTCTATATCCAGCTAAATTATCAAAAAGTGAGGACTTATTCTTTTGATTTCTAGAATGCTTCCACCAGAGCTTCCCCATCTCTCCTTCTGTAATATCCCTCATCCTCCTTGTTCTCCTGTCTTTGATCAAACCGTAAGTTCTTTGAGCATCAACACTGCTAGATGACATCGTTATGCTGTTAGTGTTGAATGTCTCAATTGCTGTTCGAGCTTATTCTCAAAGATATGGTAGGATATTTGAGAATTAACTAGACTTTTTTTTTTTAAACTACTGAAGATGATAAAGATGAATATCCTAAACAGTGTTTCTTTATTTGCCGGTTTGTGTGTTTGGGGGGGAGTGATGAAGGTGCTTAGGTATTGGTCAGTCAGAAATTTAGGGGGTTTGTGCAGAGAGTACTTCATCTGTTTCTCTGGAGCAGGCTTTTCAGAAATGACTGATATTCATGGAGCTCCCTCCTTCCCCTTCCTCCTTTCTGGGCTCTTCTCCTTGAAGTCATATTATGAATTTCCTTAAGGACGGGCTTGGGCCAGCATTCATGGCTGGCCCACGCAGACTGATTATTGCCACAGAAGAGTAGGGAAGAACATTTTTAGCATACGCTCTGTTGTAGTTTGTATGTAGCAAGCTTTAGTTTTTCTATGGCTGCTAAATGTTTCTGTGGCTAGGATAAAGTTAGGAAAACTTTTCTATGGAAGATGAATTTCCTTAGTCTCCAGTTGTATTGTCTCCCTGGTTGTCAGAGCCTCTCTTTATCAACAGGAGACTAGTTGATGGGATCAAACAGATTTGCATGTGTGTGAATGTACCCAAGCCAACTCCATTAAAATCCACGTGAAGTTATAAACTTAAAACAGCAACTGGGAAAGAAACAGCATGTTGGTAGCTGGCAGACTTCTTCCTAGTGAGAGCTTCTTTCGAGAATTGTGCTGCAGCCCAGAGCACTGCTGGCTGGACACGGTGTACCTAGAGCATAGGGACATCTCGTGCTGCTGACCTGATTTCATTTTAAGAAAGGGAAAGACATAAAGAAATAAGGCAGACGTTCAAGGCACTCTTTGCACCTCTGAGTGTCAGGCAGGTTCTTGACCGTTGGCTGTTTTAGCAGAAGGAAATATTTTCTGAAGTGGGGAAAAATAAGATTATGAAAGCCCTCAGACTGAAGACTGCATATTACTAACTGCCGGTGTTAAATTTAAAATCATTCAAATGTCTAGTGTGCTTTTTAAGTAGTGAGGGCAATAGGAAGGATTAATGACCTGCAAAATTTCATTTAAATCATTGCTGCTAAGCTTTTCAGTTTTTAGCAGAAAGAGAGCTGTAGAAGAGCCTCAGAAAGATCCCCTAGTGTCCTTTCTGATTTTTTCTTTCTTTTTTTTTTTTTTTTTCCTATTACTTCACTAGTTCTCCTTTAGCTTTCCAGCATTTGAAGTATAAGATTTCAGAAAGGGAACATGACCATCAGAAATGACGTACAGTTCAGTGAGGATGGAGTATTGGGTTCTGAGAATTGATTAAGGAAAGATGTTAGAAGCTTTTTTAAAAAGCAATTTAAGTGGAATGCAGGGTGGAGAAGGTGGCCTGGGAAGGACCTGCTGTGGAATTGGCAGAGATCTCTTTTGGCCTTGGACTGAAAGCAGTGCATTCAGTACGCTCTCTTCTCTTCTACCCTGTTCTTTTAAAAGTAGATAAAAGCTATGGGAAGCCCAATGACTTATTTTGGAGAAGTGGTGGGGTCTTTAGGATGCAGAACCTTGCATTAACCTCCTTCCTGAGGACCTCATGCAGTGTGCACTTACTGCTTTTGTCCAAGTTTTTGCTCTAGCTTGTGAAGCATAGCTGAGCCCAGGGATTGGACCCCCCCTCATGATGGCAGATGAAAAGCATAAGGCAGTTTTAACTCAATGCAGCCTTTTGAGAAGAGCCCCTGCTGTGCATTGGATCCTTTAGGAAAAAAAAAAAAAAAGAATTCTGAAAGGGCATTCATCCAACAGCCTGTAATAATTTTGCTGTTAACTTTCCTTCCTGTCCTGAAGCAGGATGTAAAGAAAGTTGCAGAAGTTAAGTCTGGCTAGCTAGCAAAGCAGGCACAAAGTGGTTTTGAGATAATTATATTAAAAACTATGCTATTCTGCCTTGCAGCTGTGGTTTGAGAGCATCTCAAGGTGGAGAGGGGAGAGGAATAGGGTTTCTGGGGTGCAGTTGGTTTCAGAGAAGTGGATTCTCTGAACACATCTTGCCATCTCCTTTCTTGGTTTTCCCCACTCTTTTTGTAAAATCCTGCTGTGATGTGACTGTCTGATAGGTTTTCTTTATATGCAGCCTATATGCATGAATATTCAATTATTAAACACGAACAGCATGCTTCTGCCTTTCCCTTCAGCCTTAGGCCCCTGCCCCCCCCCCCCCCCCCCCCCCCGCTCACTGGACAGTGGGTCCAAAGACAAAGAAACTTTTTTCATCCTTGAGAACTGTTTGGTACATGTGAAACTTCTCACATTTGGGTAAAATAACTGCTTCTTGTGTTTATTGTTATGTATCGTGTGATGAATGAACTGATCTTCAAAGATCGAGGTTAAGCTACTGCTTTCCTTATGGAAGGCCTGATGGATCATCTGTTTGAAGAAGATAGTGCTTGAACTTAATATGTCAATGTGTATTGTGAGGGATATTTTGCCGAACCGTGGGCTGTAATGTCTGATCCTTTCTTTTGAAGGGTTACTTTGCCCCCAAAGCTGCTTCTGCAAGTTCTTGTCAGTCTCTTATTTAAAATTTGTTAAGTGTCAAGCATGTTAATGAATGAGGTCATCATCATGTACAGGCAGTTGACGGTAAACTTTCTTGCAGAGATAATGTGTTCTATAAGCCACATAAGGGCTGAGTTTTAGTGCTCTTAATCAGGCTGAGCAATGTCTTTGTGAGTGTTTCCATTAAATAAAGTGAGACTGGTCATGGCGTTTCCGTTAAATAAAGTGAGACTGGTCATAGGGTAGGTACGGTTCAGCATGGACAAGTTTCTGGAGCTGGCCATTATCTGAGTCAGTTCTTACTGAGGGTTTCTTCCTGGTATTAAAAGCTATAGATGCTGTAGGTGCTTGGCACACATATCAGGGGTGTTTGTGGTTAGAGTGTGGTATCCTTTAAATTTGTCATGAGGGAGGCATTCTGTGTGATGACCTCCAAGAGACTTCCTCATGCTGTACATTAGTAAGAGCTGGGAGAATTTCTGGGGCCAAGCTTTATAAACATACATGCTGTAAATGTTTGATTAATATTTAAGCTAGTCTACTATTTTTAGATATAGCGTAGAAATATTCTGATTCTTATGGGAATTCCCATTTTTGAGCCACAATGTTTATCACCTTTCCTATAGAAAAGGAACAGAATATCTGCTAGTGACCGTGCTCCAACTAAGAGTGGAGAATTTTATCCATCATAAACTTCTTTAGTCTGATATAGCAGAATAGTGCGCTCTGCAAGACTGGCCAGTGCTAGACTGGTCATTAGCAGCCACTGGAATGCATAATCAGAACTGAAACAGCGGCCTTGCAGTCACTTTAAAGTGGTGTAGGCCTTAACCCCTTCAGCAAGTGGTTATTCCCCTGCCCGCTGGTCATCCAGTGGCACATTCTGCCACCTCCCCTGTGCTCTCCCACTGTGAACGGGGTCAGGAAGCTGGCTTAAGCTGGAAACCAGCCTCTTCCGCAGTCCAGAAGTGGGTTTTAGCTTGGGGAGGGAGGTCTCTGACCCTCCCCACTGCTTAGGGACACAGATGCTGTAGCCAGCACAAGCAAGCAGGAACGCAAGGCCACACAGTACGCAGACATGGGACTGCCTCGTGCAGCAGCAGGCTGCTCTTACTAGACCTTGCAATGATTGTGCAGCCACAGCTGGAAGAACTTTGCGTTCTATCAGAGTTATCTAACCTTCGCTTTCAATGCGGGTTATATCTGATGGGAAGAAGAAATTA
The DNA here is from genome assembly GCF_040807025.1 of Struthio camelus. NCBI lineage: Eukaryota > Metazoa > Chordata > Aves > Struthioniformes > Struthionidae > Struthio > Struthio camelus. The sequence continues at coordinate 58,226,040 of NC_090981.1, read as the reverse complement.
ATTGAGCAGCAAAGCGAGGCATTCGAAAGCTCTTGTGAAACAGTGTTTTCTGCCCAACAAAAGTAATTATTGTGCATTAGACAGTAATGGCTCAAGCGTTCAGCAGTGACATTGCTCATCTGAGTAATTGCTCATTACCCTTCTGAGGATGGCGTGTGCCTTGTGATCTACAAATAGATCAGCCCCTGCACCACAGACTGAAAATATGGTGCTTTTCAGAAGAGTTTGTCACTTTGGCATATCAAATCATTTTTCTGTGTAGCAAATCATTGGTGCTTCTTTTAGGCCCCCAACTGCATTGAAATTGGACATTTTGTTTTTAATGAAGCTGAATAAAGCAATATATGTTTACTATTCATTTGTATTCAATTGGCTAGAGACTGACAAGAGCTATGCAGCGTTTAGGCTGCTAAAGTGCAGGGGTCTTATCTCTGTTTTCACTGTGGACAATCAAATTAAATCGATTGTGCTGAAGAGGATAGAGTTTCCCGCCCTCGCCCAGCAGTTTATAGATGTGAAGCCATGTTTTATACTGGAATTGTTTTCTGCTTTTTCATCCACTTTAAGGCACTGATGTAACTTTGCTCTATTGTAAAGAACTGAAAAGATCACTAGCAACAGCTTTACCTTAGATGAAAAATAGATGTTGAATTGGAGGGGCATGAAGCTCTAGTAGAAGGAATAGGTGTGTCATCACTGTGCATCATGTCCGTCTGGAGTTTCAGCAGTTAAACTTTCTCTTTTTTTTTTTTTTCTAATTGCATGAAAACGGACAGCACTCACTTTATTCATTGCTCAGCCTCATGATGAATGGCTGGTGAGGGCACATGCCACTGAATAACTTACTAGAGGGTGCTTTAATTTGATTGTCCTTTTCAGACAGGCTTTTGGTGGTGGACATGGTGAATAACGACTGATCTTTATTTTTCCTTTGTTTCAAGCATGCTAACGGTGCACTCCACTAACTTACCAGTGTTTTACTTTCACTGTACGCTTGCAAAGTTAACCTTGCATTCTGCACAGCCAAACACAGCTATGTAGCAATACTGTATTTTTGAGAGCTTTCCTCAGAATAACTCTTTGTTCTCTTTTTCTGAAGGCCTAGCAAGCAGAGGTGCTTCTCCAGGGAGAGGGACTCATGGGAAGGGAGCTTTTCCCTTTGTGAAGGTTGTCTTTAGTGTCGACTACTAAATTTAACAAGCTAACCTACCCTGGTGTGTTAATGTAGCATTTTTTTCCTGGAAGAAGCAATAATTGTTTATAAGTAGAGCTGCTTTCTCAGTTCTGATTTTCCTACTTACTTGACCTTCCTACTGTTTCATTAGTTTCTCTTAACTTTAAAAACTAATACTTTTAACAATCCTCCCCACCCCTCAGCTCCCTAAAACACAGATTAAGGTTGCTGAGAAGAGATGGTATTATGGTGAAAAGGCAGAAAAGTTTCCAGTAAAGACCCCTTTTCCGTTAAGGGAGTGTTTTTCTCCAAAAATCAAAATATTCATTTTGACCACAGTAAAGAATCTGAAAGTTTATTGAATTTAAAAAAAGTCTTAATCTTCTGCTTATTCAGAATGAATAAAGAGAAAGAAGTTCCTCTGATAAGAAGTGGGAAAGGGGGGTGTGGAGGCGGTCACTGGAGTTCCTCGGTATGTATCAAGAGAACCACAGATTATAACCCGCTACATGTACAGGTTGTACAGGACTCATCCGTAGTAGAAATAGCCTCTTTTTGTAGCTTTCTAAAATCTAAATGGGCTTCTCTGCCCCAGCAAGGCAGCATTAGAGAGCTGTGCCCTTAACTGTTTTTTCTTCCTTAGCCTTTGAAGATGCTGACAGTGCTGTGGATGATCGAGACAGCGACTATCGCAGTGAGACAAGTAACAGCATTCCTCCTCCATACCACACGACTGCACAGCCCAATGCCTCTGTGCACCAGTTCACCATACCATCGCGCCTGCAGCAGCAAGGGCTCTTGCGGGAATCCTGTGCTGACTCGCTACAAAACTATGATCTGGATTATCCGGAGCATGTGGCCATCAGGTGGGTGCCATCTTCTGGGTAGTTCTTCTTTTCCTACTTGTCTCCCATGGCAGAACCTGAAGTTGCTGTGCTGGCAGAGGAGGATGGCTCAAGGGCTCCGAAAGGCTTGAAATGAGAAGGTACCATATGTCTTTGCTCACATTGGGACTCAGCTGTGAAGCAAGATAAGCATATAAGGCTATGTGTTACACCAGATCCTGTAGCTTAATAAATAACCTTTTAAATATGCGCTCAAGTATGAGGTCATTTATTCTTGGTTGTACTTTTTCTTTCCCTTTTAAAGGCTAGAACACATGGTAAGGGGTTGTTCTGGTACCAGTGTATGAGTGTGCCTCCAAAGTCAGTGAAACACAGCCTGGCAGAGTTGTCCTATTGTGAGTTTCCTTTCCCTGGGGGCAGATGTATTTTCTCTTTTGGATTAGCTCCTGTTCTTCTATTAGCTCTGCCCATGCAGCATATTCAAGGAGAAGGTCTTTAACTGCTAATTTCTTCAGTTACCATGCAGGGTTGTTAGATAATGCATTCTTTTTTGTTTTGGTTTGTGTTTTTTTTTTTTTTTTGTCTATATGAAAGATAAAGTTTACAGCTTTAAATTAACTTTCTTCATCTTCTTAAGTAACTTCCTTCACAATGGGGTTGATTTTTGCTCATGACAGACATGTAAGTCTTGGGGCCATTTGGCCGTAAATCAGCAATTTCACAACTGCTTGTGTCTGACCCGAGCATTAAGCGTTAGAGCATTGACTTACAAGCATCAAATGGTTGTGCTGGGAGTAGTACAAATGTAAGAAGGATGCTGTTCAAAGTAAAAGACGAATAAGTTTAAGGGAAAGCAGGAAGAAGAACTCTGACAATAGCAGTCAGCTTGATAGGACTGGATCTATAGACCAGGGCATGCTGCTGCTTCTGCCTCTAGTGCAGAAGGAAGAGGTAGTTGCTTAAACATTGTCAGAGTTGGAGGTGCAGAGTTTTACGCATGTTATAACTGATTCATTCTACCTCATCCTTCTCAGTAAGAATGTTCTTGTTTCCTGAAGCCTGAACCTGGATTCAGTTGTTCTCCTCGGTGAATAGCTGAGGCTAAATTTTGACTTTTTTGGCTTGGTTAATCAAAATTCTTTGGTGAAAGCTGAAGCTGACTTAATAGTAGCATTTCATGTTGTCATTGGTGTTAGGATTTCATGTGGCAGAGGCAAATGTGCCACCAAAAATGCGTATACTGTAATGTGATATGTCATTCTTACTGTTTTTTCCTAGTTTGTTAAATACCTAATGGAAAGAATAGACGCTCGTGTCAACTGTTCTATACTGCTGGTTTACAGTGGTAACGAACTGAAACCTTTTCTTTAAGGATGGGCCAAGCTGAATAGCAGGTATTGAACCCCCAGACTGGGGAAGTCGGCAGTGGCTGGATGTTTTGGCAGCCGGGCAACTTCTTCGGCTGGTATTGACAATAGAAAGGGACTTGCCCACCTTGCTCGGAGCAGGCTGTGAACTTTTAGCCCTATGTGACAGATAAATGTGGTGTTTGTAACGTGCCCTTCTAAAGAATCCCTTCTGATTTGAATTGCTAAAGGAATAAAAAAATTAAATATTGCGCTTTATTGGTTTTTTTTTTTGATTTCCTGAATGTATCCATATGAAAGTATCAGGACTTTACTTAAACTTTATTTAAAGCTAAACACTTTGTAGCCCTATTCTGCTCTAAAATTACTTTCACTCCAGGAAAGCAAATCTCAGATGGTGATCAGTTCTCTCAATACTGCTGTTCTCCTATGCGTTTTCCAGGTGCCCAGCAAGATTTTTTGTTGTATACTTAATCTTAATACTTAGGACATGCAACAATGCTTTCCAAAGAAGCTACATCAGATTTTCTTTCTTACCAGGAAAGTATTTCTAACTAGAGTGGTCTGAAAAGAGGCATTTCGGTGGACATTAACTATTTTCATATTTAATATTTAATTAAATTTAATATTTTTAAAGCTCAGTTGCAGCGAGTATTGCAAAAACAAAATGTGTTTTGACTTTTACTCCTAGCAGCTAGAAGTGCCGTGGACCAGGCAGCCACCTGATGAAACCGGCATTCCTGGCAGACTGCTGTTCATGGTTGCTGAGGAAATGACCGAGTAGCTGTTACAGACTCTTGGGCAGACCCAGAGGAACCAGACAAGGTTCTGCTGGAACCTGTCTTGACTTGGGTGAAAACTGGTCTATGTCACAATACTTCAAATGAAACTGGCTCTACTAACACCTGCTTGAGTTTTTTTTTTTCTTCTAACAACGTTTGATTTAATTGGAAAAGTTCTCATCCTCCTGTTCACCTTGAATAGCTTTTCAAGGTGACTGTGTTACTGTGATAGAAGGACATTTATTTTATTTACCTCTGAGTAAACTGAGCATAACAAATATTATTCTTGATTGTCCTTGGAGTATTTTTGCTCCCAGTAGCCAGTTCAACTTCAGAGTAGCAGACCCCTTCCCCCCAGACTTTTTTTAAGCTCCTGTTTTTCTTTGCGAAGTTCATTTTTGGAAGCACTTTGTAACTGTGTGTCCTCCATGTCTCCCTACTCTTGCTCTATTTGCTTCCAAGGCGCTCTGATAGCATAGATTCCACTGTGAGTGGCCGAACTGACCCAGAATCTACATCTGAGTCTAGTCAAATGACAAGCCGCCAGTGCTCGCTCGAGAGCAGGCACTCTCTAGATCTATCCGATAGGTGGGTTAACCTCTTTGCAGCCTATGTGCTTGTCTCCTTGCTGTCGCTGCTGTGAAGTGGTCTTGTGAGATATTTCAGCTGATTTTTCGCTGTTTGCCTTGGCTGTGTTTCAGATCTGTGGTAGTTTTAATGCTGGGCTGACATCATCACTCTTTTCTTCTCTCTCTCAGGTGCTGGACTTCTTGTCATTGCTTTCTTTTCAGTAGAAGAAATGCTTTGTAGAGTAGCGGGGGAAACTCTTATGAGGGGGAGCTCAATTAGAAACAAAAGTAATTTCTTTGGTGCTTAAATTAGTCGATTATTGGTTCAGCATTTACAGCTAATGGCTCTTCATGCATTCATGTAGCTCCTATTGCTTTCAGCTGAGATTTGGAAGGGCCTCATCCAGCAACTCTGGTGGCCCTAGGAGTCTTCAGTTTCATTAGCTTTTTAAAGATAAACATCTCCATTACTGGCTTAAAATTGCAAGCAGGAAGGATGTGGCTATTTTCTAAACTGAGCGTAACAGGGCTCATATAAAATAATGAGTATCTTTCCAATTAGTGTAAGTTAGCTAATACTGATGGAAATGAGGCCTTAAACCAGCGGTAGTGAAAATGCAATGACCCATTTCTCCTTCAGTGCTAGTGCATCGGCATCCTATATCGGGGTGCCTCAGGCATCTCAGGCTCTCGGGGTGAACAGACTTGCATTAGCAGTATCCATACAGTGCCCATATTCCCTTTCCCTTCTCTTGCTCTGTTCTTGTAGTGTCAAGACGTGTGCCCTTATGGTCCTTAGTTCTTTTCTGCGGTGTATCTTTTAGATAAGTAGATGTAAAAACCAAAATGCTTTCTACCTGATTCATTTTTAGTTAGGCTGCCAAGAACTCTTCCTGGAAGATTTAGATAAGGAGGAAGCTTTCTTCCTATTGGCATTGGGAGTGGTGAGGAATTGAGGTAATCCTGTGGTAATTCTGATCCTGGCTTAGGAGTTAATCCAGAAATCCCAAGGGTCATTTACTTGGGATTCTAGAAAGCTCAGCTTGTTTGATAGCAAAACTAGCTGCTGTAATGCATTCTCCCACAGTAGGCAAGTTTGGATTGCTGAGCCTCTTTAGAGGCATAATAGTGGAAAAGTATAGACCCTGGAAAGCATCTGAGGCTTTTTATGGGCATCGCTGCCCATAAACTATCCATCCCTGATGTGTTGTTTTGCCAACTAGGCCAGTAGTGACCCTGAGGATCTTCCTTTTTACATTGGTAGGGGCCACCTCAGAGGGAAAAGAAAAAGTCACTCTGTGCACATATGTGGGCAGCAGCCTGGGGGGCAAGTTTCCCCTGGAAGAGAGCAGGAGAGGATCAGGCTGTCCTGTATGCCAGGCTCAGGAGCTCAAATAACCCAAGAAATGGTCCAGTCCCCCTCTGTGCAGAGTCCTGAGACATGAGCTCAGTTCTCCCTAGTTGCGGTCTGCCCGCCCTGCAGAGCATCTGGAGAGGCGCTGTCGTGGCTGCAGTGAGAGCAGGCCCAGCAAAACAGAGTGGCTGCAGTAGGCAGAGCTCCTAGTGTTGTCTGTGTGCACAAGTTTGTATTTTGTCCTCTGGCCCCTTTTCCTTGGTGTCCCCTGACTCCTGAGACTTTGCACACATTCTCTGCTCTTTAGCCAGCCTCAGGAGGAAAACGGTGCCCGTGCGCTATATGAATACTGCTAAAACAAAGTCTCCTGCCTAGAGTGACTGAAATACAGGCATAGCATAGTGGAATGGTGCATGTGGGCGCTGTATCTCAAAGTAGTCCTGTTACTGTAATGAGTGACTTCTTTCAGTATGCCGAAAAATGTAACAGCGGAGTATTGGTACAGCCAAGGCTGTGTGCCCTCAAGTGATGACAAAAAGCTATTCTTCCTCAAACAGGCATTTGTTAATTTTCTGTAAATGTAACTGGTGGAATATCGTAACCCCTACTCCTTTTCTTTTCTTTTCTTTTTTTTTTTTTTGACAATTTGATTGAAATTTAATGTTGGTAGATTGACAGGTTTTTAGTTTTATCTCTGACTGTTTCTCATTTTAATTTGCCTTTGCTTAATGCATTTTTAATTACCATTTTTTCCTCATTGAAACTGTCCTTTTAAAGATTTTTTTTATTTCCCTTTTCTTCTTTTTGCTGCCTCTCTTCCTTTCCCGCCCACCCCCTTTACTTCTCATCTTAGACAAGAATCTCTAGCTAGAAATGAAAGAGTCAGGATCATTCCATTTAACTCTGAAGATGGAGAAGAAGAACAGGAGAGTAACTATGAAGAGCTAGGAAAACTGCTAATAGAAGAATTCTTAGAAAAAAGCCATAAAAATAGAAGCTGGCAGGAAACAAAAAAGACACCAACTCTCTCAAAAAAGGAAAATTTTAATCACTGTGCAAGATCAAGGTATTGCCAGAATGTGTATGTGGAGTCAGGATCTGTAGATGTCCCTAGGTATCCTCAGGAATATGATACAATAGATAGGAGAAGGAAAAAGAAACTGAGATACAATAATCTTGACGACAGTGAACAAATAAGCCTGCAACGCAATGGAGGCCTGCAATTTCCTAGGAGGAAAACAGTTTATTTCAATGGTGTGCCAACTAGTTCCAAGCCTAATGATGTTTTCCCAGTATATGATAGAACTGGAAAATATACCAGCAGCTCCGAAAATAAAGAACAGTTGCCTGTTTATCCCGTCCTGCGCCCATACAAAAATGGCCTGATGGTTAAAAGTGGCAAGTTGCCCAACAAGCAGGGAGTGAACCCCGAGGGCTCACTTCACCTCAGTAGCAGTGAAGACATGAAACGTGTGGGACAGTTGGAGGACACGTTTGTGCCCCTGGATATCCTTGAGGAGTTTGACAGCAGTGCTTCCGACGAGTTCCAGTATTCACCTGTTTCAGACGATGACATGGAGGAACTGGCTATGCTTTCACAAACGTGGTGCGAGTCTGACATCAGCCCTTTGAGAGGCTTCAATGTTAATTGCCCTGCAGATTCAGAGTCCAAGTTAAAGGCTAGCTGTGATAAAAAACACCGAATTAAAGGAAGCAAGCATAATTATCCTATGCAAGACTTGACACTGTCTCCTGTTGAAGAACCCAATGAGGATTATATAGACACGATGGATGAACTTCAGTGTCTGGTAGAGACGGTCTCAGAATACTTGGCTGAAAAGGAGGAAGAGATCAACAAATTTGGTACGTTGCCGGAGACCAAAAAGAGTGCTGAGAGCGTGTCACTGAAGCAGGATAATGCTGGTAATTCAGCAGAGGGCAGGCAATCTGGACAGACCAAACTTCCTGCCGCAGAGGAGATTAGTAAAGGCAAATCGGAATCTCTCCCAGACTTGTCAGGTGTGAAGAATACAGTGAATTCTCTGTTCAGCTCTTTCACTGAAAAGGTGGGATCAAGCACAAAGCAGTTCACAGCCTCTGTTGAAAAGCTTGTTTCTTCCACTCCGGAGAAAACAGAGAGCAGAAACTCCTCAGAAAGTGGAATCTCAAATGTATTACCTAGTAAGCCCAAATGCGAAAGTTCATCTTCTGGAGTGATGGCAGACAGTAAAGCTGACACCAAGTTCTCCATCCACTCTTTGCTACCATCCCAGGTAAGTGATGATAAAAGAGCCCCAAATGCAATCTCCAGCAAGCCAGAAGCTACTGAGATGGACAATAAGGCTTCCACACCAAATCATCCTCAGCAGTCACGAGAAACTGCCACCAGCAGCCAGCAGAGCCAGCATTCGGTTATGAATTCTGTCCTAGGCATGTTTAATCCTTTAAAGATCTTCTCTGAGAAGGAAGTGCCAAAACAAGAAGTCATAAAAGAGGAGCAAGCCAAAGAGGACAGCCATGTGAAAGCTGATGAGGCAAACCTAAGTGAGAGACTGTCTGGGCAGCCGGCAGCTGGGACTAGCAGTGTTGTTCCGGAAATACAGACGAGTGAGATGAGAAGCGAGGGAGAAGTAAACACAAATAGCACTTCTGTGTCTTCAATCTTTGGCAGGCTCACAAACTCGGTCAGTTCCTTCAGTCTGAAAGCCAATTTTGATGGTCTCTTGGCTCCCAAGCAACAGGATGTGCCACAAACGCAGTCAGATTTGCGTCACGTTACAAATCAGCCAGACATCACAGTCAAAGAGGGTGCGCACACTGACCGAGAGCAGCGTCCTGTGAGTCCCTTAGGGAATCAGCATCCTACAGAATGTGGACTGAGAAACACGCAAACTAGAGGTAATGTGGAAGTTCATTCACAGCCTCCAGATCAGGCTCCAGCATCTGATAACTTTTTTGGTCCACTCAAGAAGTCCTTCAGTCAATTGTTACTTCCTTCTGCTGAACTAGGGCAAAAAGAAAGTACGCCAGGACTTTTTAAAGGCCCCAAGTCTGAAGAGGATGCAAGACAGAACAGTTCATCAAATGACAAACACTCATTTCCTTTCACTGGGAAAATTCCTTTTTTCAATGGATTGGGTTTTTCAGACAAGCAGGAAAGTACAAAGGAGAAAGGAGGCTTTATTCCTTCTTTGTTTAAATTTTCTTCTGCAGAAAATCTAGCAACTTCAAAGGACCAACAAAATCAGAGTTCTGGTGGCATTTTTCCACTTGAGCACAGAAGCAGTAGTTCAGAAAATGCTGTTTCGTTAAAGTCTAGCTCTGTTCCAAATTTATCAGACCAGAAGGAGGAACTTGTACAAACAAAAAATACCAGTAAAAAAACCCCTTCTAGTGCCCAAGTAAACAGAAATAAACAGCAGGAGAATGCCTCTGTTACCTTCAAGGTTGCAGACAAGCAACAGAAACCTCGGAGTGCCCAAGAACAACCTAGAAACGTAAAAGAAGGATTGATGAGAGAAGGACCAAGTGTACCAGGCTTAAACAACAGCTCAGTTGAATCCATCCCTTCAGGTGGAATGCCAGAAGTTACAAGTGCAGGTGATATGCAGAAAAAACACACAGCAGGTTTTCTTTTTGGATTTCTTCACATCTCTTCCAATGAAAACACACCCAATAATCAAGACCTGACTGTTAAAAGTGAAGGTGATGACCAGAAAACCAATTCTCCTGGATTATTTTCTGGCTTATTTAAACTTGCGTCAAGTGAAAATGTGTCTGAATGTAAGCAAGAGAAGGTGAAATCAAGCTCCCTAGGCTTCGTGAAGCTTTTTGATAGAAGTGACGATTCTAGCTCAGAGAGAAAACGCAGCAACTCGGGAATGACTTGTGATACTCAAAGCAGCACTGTAGAAAAGCAGGAAACTTCCAGCTTCTTAAAAAATCTCCTGCCCAAACCAAAGGAGAAACTAGATAATGTGAAAATGACGGAATCTTCCAGAAATACCAGCTCTCTGTCCAGTGCAAGAGTAAATAAAACAGCTGAGCCTCATGTTCCCCAGTGTGGGCATCCTGAGTTCCATGATGCTCTAAATCCTCAGGACAAAGTACAAGACTTATCTGGAAAGCCTGTAAATAGCAGGCATATCCCTTATCAGGATGCAGACTCTAGAGTTCTTCCAACCATTCTAAACAGAGGATCAAATGAATGTCTCACTTTGACTAACGAAAGCCATAACTTTACAGAGCAGCGCTCGGATTATCAAGAAACAAGAAGTCATTCTAGCTTTGAATGGGAGTATGATGTGGGGGAATTTGCTGCTGACGCTCATGGAATAGCTCTACCAGTTTACTATGTATTAAACCAGAACTCTGCTCCACCCCCTCAGTTCTTGAACTGTCCAGAAAGTGATATGGTAGTGAATCTCTGTAAAAAAGATGGAAATGCAAATGTAATGGATTGGCAGACTAATGCCAATTTTGATGGACAGAATTTAGATTTAAGTGTGATATCGTATGAATCATTTGACCAGTTAATGTTTCAAGATGTCTGTTCAGAAGACAATGATAAGTGGACTACTAATTCTCTCAATGAAAATTATAGTAATTTTACATTTGAAAGAGATTGCAGTTACTCATTAGAAGAGATGCCCATGGATTTAAGTTACTCGTCTGGCTGTGATGGAACTATGTGGACCCTAACTGACCAAGATACTTTAAGTATGGACGAGAGCTTTATGTACTCCTCCTATAGCCGGGAGTACCAGGAGTGGCTAGCAATGCTTGAACAGGGTATATGGTGGCCATCAGAAGATGGCGATTGTGGATACTACATGTACAGTGATAGCCAATATGTATATTCACTGCTCACTGATCCGACTGGGCAGTATGTCTATGTGTGCGCCCCTGAAACGTACTCCTATCCAGATTGCTGGGATTATAACTTTCAAATGGGCTCTGTTCCAAGAGCTGCGTTAGAAGACAACATGGTTGCTGTTTGTGGTTTTAAAGTCCCTCTTGGCAGTGAAGATGAGCTGTTCTGGTTTGCTGAAGAAGACTCTCTAGATGATTACACAACAAATAAACCTCTGGATTTGTCAGTAGCTTTGCAGAGAAGTGATCAGTTAATGAACATGAACTTGGAGACTTTTTCACAGATGTTTGAAGAGTCTATTTATTATCAGAGAGAGCAGCCATTAGACTTCTCAGGTTATAAACTCCAAAAACTCAAAGTAGACTTAAGACCTGAAAAGGAAACCCTGAATTATTCAGAGGAATCTCCTCTAACCCTTGATCTTAGAACACATTCCAAAGCAGCTTTTAATAAGTCACTGAATAAAGAAATTCATACCAAGCAAGTGGATAAGACTGTCCCTGTGCCAGCTACTGGGAGCGGATCGTCAGGGTTCTTTGGTTTCCATCTGTTTCAGTCTACTCCTAAAGCTGAAGAAACTGTGGTATCTACTAAAGGAATAACAGAAGCAAAAAAGACTGAAGAGGATAAGAAAACACCTGTGAACAAAGTTGCCTCTTTATTTTCTGCTTTGGGTGGACTGATTGGAAAGTCTTCAAGTCCTGACTCTGAGCTGTCGGAAGATTCTGCCTTGAAGAAAAAAGACACACAGTCAAAATCATCTGAAAATAAAGCTGATGCTTTGTCACTTGCACTGAATGGAAAATTAGGAGATGAAGCACAAACGGGGCAAAAGTATCCTAGTACATCTGAACTGAGGACAAATAGTTCGTCAGAATTTAATTTGGAGTCTGCGAGAAGTGAAAAACATGAATTAAATCAGAATGAAAACTTGCATGTTAAAAATACAGGATTAAAAAAATCTCCTTCTCAGCTGAGCCAAAATATTCCAGGTGGCAGGCCCATAAGAGAAGAGAGGCCCATTAAAGCAAAGCCAGTTTCTAGCCATCTTGAACGCCATGAGAGTAGCAATGAGCCCAGACAGTCACAGCCAAGTCAGAGCCATCCAGCCGCTGAGCCCGAGGAGACGTTATTTAAAAGTGCTCTGAAACTGTTGAGCCTCGGAGAAGGTTCTTCTGCAAGCTCAACTGCCAACAAAAGCCAAGCTTCGGGATTCTTTGACTTCTTTAAAACACAAGTAAGCAAAGCACCGCAGCCATCACCAAATCTGGAAAAAATTCAAAGTGATAAACCAGAAAAGACAATACCTCTGGAACAGAAGGAAACCTCTAGCATCTCATCATTATTTGGATCCCTTGGAGATCTCTTCAAAGGGGAGGCTGTCTCTTCTCAGCCAGCCTCAAGTACTACAAGTCTACCAAAAACCAATGGCAGAACTGTGGCTGAGTCGAAAGAAAAGAGTGAAAAGTCTGTTGATCATCAGAATGCCAGTGTGCCGCGTCTGTCCCCTGCTCCTAAGGAAGGTTTAAGAGTGGAAGGCACGGGCAAACAGATCTCTCCTGGTCCTGACGTGCAAATGGAAGATCTGAGCAGAAAAGCTGAGGAGGAGTCTCCTGATAGCAAAAGAGTGCCTTCCGGAAATGCTTCACAGAAGCCAATGTGTGTAGGTCCCAAAATAGGCCAGCTGAGTCACTCAGCTGTTCAGCAAAGCAGTGTGCCCACGGTTACACCAAAGCAACAAGGAGCAAATCTTTTAGGTGCTACAGTTAATCAGACACAGCCAAGCGAGCCGGATCAGACACCTAAAGGATCTGGTTTCAGTTTGCCTTTCAGCTTGTCGGATATTACTGCTTCAAAATCACAGCCAGCACAACCAACCAGTAGGAACGTATTCTCGTTCTTCACTGGATCAGGTGACCCAATGCCTTCAGCACCTGCTACCGCTCCCGCTAGTGCGAAGCAACGAGAAACAGAGGGGCTATTTCGTCTGCCCTCCTTCTTTTCCAGCAGTCCAGCCGCTGAGAAGAGCGTACCTCAAAGAAGTACTAGCTTTAGCTTCTTCAATTTGACATCCTTTTTCGATGAAAAGCCACAAACTGCCCCAAGACAGGAAGGTGATACAAAACGAGCTCAGTCGGTGAACTCCAGGCCATACATGAAGCAAAGTATTTCCACTGACTCTGGTGTCAGAATTGCCAGACCTTCCAGGCAACAAGAGACAGACGACAGAAAAGACGTTGATGATATTGTTGCAGCAGTGACTGGTAAACAAACGTCTAATAATCTCACCATCACAGAAAATACATCAAAAGTGCTGGCGGTGGAAGATATTGTAGAAAGTGTTGCTGAGGTAGTTGAAGAGAATGACATAAAAAAACAACTGCAGAGTGATGGCAATGCAGTAACCAATTCAGCTGTTTCTGATGCTTGTCTTGAGACTCCCAGCATGCAGGAAGGTTCTCGGGGCCAAGAGGCTGTTTTGTTAGAAGCAGAAGAATGTATTCTGGGTAGCACAGGGAAGATGGACAGCATTGCATTTCCTATTGATAAGGAGCAGCCTTATTCTTCAAAAGAACAAGCTTCTGAAAATAGAGATTATAGCATGGCCTTAGATGATGAAAGGGTTTCAGTGAATCTAAATGGCATAAATATTACGAGTGCCATAACAAATGAGGCAATCTCTAAAGAAGTAGCACGTTTACAACATGAATTGCTGGAACATAAATTACCTGAACAAACTCTTGGTGACGGGTTACAACAGGCACAAGAGCCACAGTCTCTCTCTAAAATGCCAGATGCATCTAATTTGCAAAACAAACCTAAGGAATCTGACAGTGATAAATCAGTACTCAATTCTTCAGTCGAAATGTTTTCAAGTTTCATGACAAAAATGAAACCTCCCAAAACGCTATCTGGTTTCTTCTCACAGCCTGAAGCTCCAGCACCTCCTACTGCACAGAAGAAGAGCTCCTCTTTCTTTGGTTTCTCATCCCTCCCAAGTGGCCCAGCTCCAACTTTCACAAATGACCTTTTTGGCATCTTTAAAGGTCCAAAAGAAACTCCAAAAGAGATGCCTCCAAAACGAACTGCTAAAGCTCAAAGCAGTAGTGTGAAAGTTGTCATTGGGTCCGTTCCAGACTCTAGAAAGACAGAAGATGCATCTTCAGCCAGAGCATCTAAAATAGATGCCCCAAGCTCTCTGAAGCAGGATAAGTTGTCTATCTCAGCAGAAGAGAAAGCCACAAAAGAATCTCTTATGAAAATGGAAACTGAAGAAAATAGGAACACAGAAGCCTGTAGAGAAGAACCAGTGAGGAACACTCTAGAAGCAGTGGTCTCTAGTGAAGATCAAGCCCTGGAGGTCCTGCAATTAGGTAGTGACACACAATCCTCTGAGATGGTAGATGATAAGCCGTGCCAGTCTGATTTCAGTAATGCAGTTGATGCAGAGCAGACGGTGGTCACTGACCAGACTGATGTAAATCCATGCCAATTAGATATGAGCTTTTCACATGTAACAGAAGAACAAGCAACAGAGAAGGCAGCTATTAATTTCCTTCCAGCTGGCTCTAGCAGTGGACTTGAACTGGAAATCGAAGCCCCACCTGATAGGACAGACACAAACCTCTCCCATGCAGATCTCAGTGCTACACTTGCATTGGAGCCTGCTGTTACGGAAGAGCAGGCAAATGCTTGTGCTGATCACTCAGACCTGAGTGGTGGCATTGGAACAGAAACTGCAGCTTCAGCTGATGAACCTAGTGTTCGTCTGCTCCCAGAGGATGGGGAGAAAGCAAGTGAAATAGAACAAAGAGCTGCTGAACAAACAGAGCATTTAGTAGTTAACAAAGTGCCTGCAGAAAGGATTGCCTCCAAATGTGACTTGGAGAAACAAGGTCAAGCTAGTAATGTTCCTACAGATGCAAGCAGCAGTAAACCAGTCTTTGAAGTACCAAGCATGCCCAGTTTGCCAAAGTTCAGCTTTATGTCATCTGCTGATAGTGGGAAGCCATTTGGGTCGCTCTTCTCTCAGCAGCCACCTTCTGTTAATAAAGCAGGGGCAGACCAGGGCCTCATGTCCAGCTTTAAGAAATTTTCTTTGACTTTGTTTGAAGGAGGCGGTGAAGAAAAGGTGAATAAGCCAGAGAGTGCCCAAGGACCAGTATTTGGAAGAAAGCTAGAATTCTCCTTTCCCTGGCAAAAAGACAACAGAGAGGCCCCTGTCAAAAGGGAACTGCATGTACCACCGCAGGCTTTGTCAAAACCAGATGACAAGGTGTTAGGAACAGCCAGTTCAGATGAAAGCTCGAAATCTGCAGTATCAGATCAACTAACTAATGCAAATACAGAAGTAAATTTGTCTTTAAAGCAGCCTGGCACTGTAGACAATGAACTTTCTGAAGAGCCAACTGGTGCCAGCGCTGTTGATGATATATTCAACAAAGAGCTGGAAGAGAAAGTTGGTAAAGAGTCTGAGGATCAGCAGTGTGTGATTTCTAGTGAACTGCAGAAAGACGATCAGGCAGAAGAACGGGAAACGGACCAACCTGAACTGAAAGAAACTGAGTTTGATTCTGCTCTGAACAGAGCATCGCTTCATCCTAGCGCACAGCCTGCAGATCTGAACAGTGCGGAACAACTGAATGAGAAAAGGCCAGTTACAAATTAGGCATAATAAATGGTTTAAAGGAAGTGGCCATTTATAATGCGATACTACAGCAGTAGATATTGGCCGTGGTGTCTGATGTTTGTAGCTCAGTCCCATCCCTTTTTGTTGTTGAGTGTTTGTAGTATTACTGGTAGTCGTCGCAAGAGGATGCGGCAAGCTGTTATTGCTAGTTATGCATAGGCCCTTATACCATCTTCTCAGCTTTTTCCATGCCTTTTTTCGTGAGTGTAATTAGCTTTCCTGTGTTCTTATACTGTACCACTGAATGAGATGCTTTTAGTGCTGATTTCATTAGCCTTTCAGAACTTAATTCTTTGTGTGTTAATTCTTCTGCGTACAATACACTTTACTTTCTTGTTTAGTGATGGTTTTGTTGTATTTGCTAAGGAAAAAGTAAGAGTAAATAACACATTGTGGGGAATGAGCATGGTGTTTTCAAAACGCAAAATAAAGACTTTTAATTACTGAGAGAAATCTAACTTACCACTAATGCATTATAGAACTAATTGGGCTCATTTCACATTATTGAGGCTTTTAAAAACATTTCCAGAGTTATCAGTGAAGGTATTTTAATGCGTGCTCTTCCTAAAATCTGTGCAAAGGGTATATCGTGCGGTACTAAAGGAAACTAGCAGTATTTCATGAGTCTGAATTCAGTCCTGTATATATGCGTGAAGTTACAATTACTCTCAAAAATTAAAGCAGAGACTTGCTAGACTTTCATCTGTGGGTGATGCAAGTGAAACTTGTTGTGCTTTTGATCCTACAGTTGTTACACTGGACTCTAAAACTTCCTGTGTGACATCAGATTCACCTAAATTCTAAATGTGCAAGTAGGAGAAACATTAGTACAGCTTAATTTCTCGGATTGCAGTGTTTACCGTGGTTCACCTGCAGTTTCCTGACTGCACAAGAAATTTCCATCCGCTCTGTTTTGTGTGAGGATTCTAGGGATTCACTCCTGGAAGTGGTATCTTGAATCATGGCGGGTCAGGCCCCTGCTGTGTTGGGCTTTTTAATATAAATGAAATTCTTAGGAAGGCTCTGGAGTGAGACGTACAGCTTCCTTTTGTGAATAATTGCTTCTACTTTTGTAAAAGATTTTAAGCTGATTGTCTTAACAACCTGAATCTTGACTTTAATGTTAGAGTTAACTGAAGTTCTTAGCAACAGTCAAATTAAAAGGTCATAGTAAAGGCCATGGCTGCGGTGAAACCACAGAAGGCAAAACCACTTCCATTCTGAATTCCTGTGTTTCCATTCTGAGTCCTATCTGGCTATTAAAATACCTTCACCAGCAGTTTCTAGCTGACTTAAGATGGAAAGTAGTTTATGGGTGCTAGAAAGACTGCTATAATTCATTAACATATGTAATCTGTATACTGGCAGGCTGTATATCAGCTATTTCTACTGCCTCCCAGAGTTTTGAAGTTTAGTAGTCTAGGTCTACTTTGAGGAGCATAATTGTTAGATATGACTTAGCAACATACCTTTTCAGCATTTTTAGTGTCTCATGCGGGTTATTAGACATGCAGATTGCTTTGTGTTTCTCCAAGCCACTGCTTTTTTCCTGACAAAATCTCTTATTCTCTCATAGTCCTGCTGGCAGTAGTAGATATGGCTCTTCTTGTAATGTCAGCCAGGGAAGCTCGCATCTAAGTGAGCTGGAGCATTCCCACGAAAGTACACACGGCTCGGAGCAAGATGATGATCACCAGGAAAGGGAGTCAAACCATTCCTACCACAGCTCTGGCAGCTACCAGAAAGATGGCCAGGCCTGGCTCAGGGAGCAAGTGGAGCCTCGTGGCAAAGGAGAGGAGGAGAAGGTCTGTGAGACAGAGGAGAAACATACAGATCGTTCTGCAGCTAAATTACCTCTGGAACTTGAGAAGCCCAAGGATGTTGATGCAGGAGTTCAAGTGAGGTAGGTGAAATGCTGTATTATTGAGTTCCTTTTAACTAATTCGTAGAGGATTCTTCTCTTTGTTGTTGTCTGAAGCAAATTGTCTACATTGTTATTGCCATCTTCTCTAACAACTAACTTGGTGTTGCTGATCTACAAAGCATCTTTACGTGCAGGACCAGATATTTTTTGAGACATTGGCTAAGCTTAAACTACTTTTGCTATATACATGAAGAGGAACACCTGCTAGTGTCTTGAAACTCACTTGCTGTTTTACTTCTTGTTCAGTGAGTCCTCCAGTCTGGGCCAAAGATTGCTGCTTGCTTTGCTCCTGTGTAATCAAGCTTACATGCAAGTAAGCAAGTGCTATATCTAGTGATGGTGAGAGCTGCACTAGTTCCTTCTTGCTGTAGTTAGCTGGTCAGAATTAGGGTTTATGGAATTGTAGGTTGTAGGCTTATGGTATGAATAGACAAGTTGCTCCTACTCGCTATGGCAGATTTTCTCCTCCTTGTACTTTCCAAGCTGCTGGCAGTTTTGAAGACAGCCATCACAGCTGAGTTTGGAGGAGTAATGCTCTGGATGATGTACAGCTTTTTTGGGAGTGACTGTTTGTTGCTGTTGTTTTTCTAATTGATGGAATTAAGTCATAGCAGCCCCTAATGTGGATACAGTTATGCTTTCGCAAGGATTAGGGGTTGTTTTTGTCTGGCTCAGTTACATCCATGGAATATGTTTGCCTGCGAGTGCCCAGAGCTTTGAAGGTAACCATATCTTGACACCAAGGTAACTGTGCTTATGTAAGACAGTAAACCCACAGCCAAAACCCTGCAGTTTGTGCAGAGGCAACCCTTACGCTAAGGATGTAAAAAAGGAAAATAAGACTAGAGAAAATGTTAAACTCTTAAACTCTGACCACTCGCTTTCCTCTTCTCCTTACAGATCAGCACAAGTCTTGTCCCAGAATAGCTGGCCTATATTTATCTACATAGACTATTCACACAGTCTATTTCAGGCTAATTTAGGCATCCAACGTGGATATTACTGCATCACTGCCTCCCTTTCTCTCCACTCTCTGGAAACACTTTCCTGTCTCCCTGGAATATTTGGGAACCTAAGTCTGAGAAATCCTTGGAGTTGCACCTGAGCTTAGATGTGTAGCATGGATAGTGTGCCTTGTTGCTATAAGCTATGTATATATGTATATATATATATTTTATACTGCCTGCAGTGCTTGATGCTTTGCAAACAGGGAAAGGTGCTCACCCCAGAATGTCTGACACCTCAACAGCATGCAAAGGGAGAGATACAACCCAAGACCCAATGCGTCATGAGGTCAGGGAGAGTAAAACATGCTGTGGGACACTGAGATTCAACATTTTTGCCAGATACCCATAACCTCTAGAAAAACTGTGGAAAAGGATGGACTGAGAAAAGTGCAGAGAGAGGGTAAAACGCACTTAAGCCCTTTTGCCAGTATTTCCACTGAAAAGGGGCCACAAATTCGTAGCAGTAGGGATAAGTGGGAAGAGGCAGTAGTTAGAAGGGACTGGCAACAGGCCGGGGGGACTATAATTATGGATGGTAAATCTTCATTCTGCCTGCTTGTGTGCACCTGTGATACCACTATGATGAATCAGCTTGATCTGATTAACTTCCCCCTTCCCAGAGCATGTGTCGGGTTTTATTTACTTGAGGGTCTACTTCCGCAGCTGAAGCTTTGATTGCTCTGTGTAATGTTAGTCTTTAATATTACAGATGAGTAATTTTCAGATCGCATTTTTATGTTTCTTGTCCTTAAGCTACCGTGGTGACAACGAGCCACTACCGTTTTCTCCAGCAAGAGCCCGTTGGATTCAAGCCATTAGCAAAGTACGACTGCAGCTTCAAGAGGTAGGATGGAGCATGGCTTCACGCCTTCTCTGTGCTTTCTGGATTTTAGGTCTGTGGCTGAAGGTTTCATTTATTTTTCTTTGTGAGACACCTCTTACAGTTTTTATGTTTTACAGACAAAAAGATAATCAAATGTATTGCACAGGTTTGTAACATGTTGTGACGAGCCTTTGGTGTAAAAGCTATCTCATGCTGCCAAACATTATGGAGGCTTGTTGTTTGGAACTAGAGAGGAATTCTCAGAAAAGATACAGAAGCAGAGAAATTAGCTATGAATTTGTAAATAATGATAATTAAAATAAAAGTTTGGGATTAAATGGCTCATGTTCAGCTGTTCAAAATGAAGATGGCTTTTCAAGCCAACCCCAGAATATCTTGTTAACTCAGTAGGTTAACAGTTAACAGTATTTATGTAACAGTTAACAGTATTTATTATGTTAACAGTATTATGCCTCTTGCAAAGCTTTACACCAATATATTTATATATACTAATTAAAAGTGGGTGTATAAAACATCCTGATATGTCCCCCTCTGAAAAGTAGGATTTAAAAATAAATAGTCTCAATTTGGGAAGTCAAAAGCAAAAGGTTGTGACATTTTCTTCAACAATATAAACACTAGTTTTAGAAAAAAGCGATTAACCCCCCAAAAGTGTGTGTGTGTGTGTATGTACACACACGCACACAGTCTTATGCTTTCATCCATCTGTATGCCCACAGAAATAGAGCACATGGTGTGTTCATTTTCTATAGATGATAAACTATTGCCTGCTGTCCAATGTGCACAGTTAATATCTTTCATTTGAAAACATTACTTTCTTCTATAACTTTTTTTTTTTTTTGGTACGAAACAATTTTACAGCAGCTAACTATCTCCAGCAGAACTTCTGTTTCTTTCCAGGATCTTTTGCAAGTTTCTGTCTGGGAAGGCATTTGAAGCTTCGTAGCAGAAACAGGTTTTTTCCCTGGGCTTATCTGGATTGTAATTTCTTTCTTTCCCATCTGGCAATTACTGTATTACTTCACTTTTGAGCAGAATGGCTTTGGGTCAAAGCTGTCAGTGTTTTTGGTTAATGCCAACAATTGGTATTGAAGATCACCACTGGCATGTAAGCAGAAAGGAAATTTCTGTTGTAGTTTTGTAGCGCATGCAAGCAAAACAGTTCAGTTGTGTGCATTATGGAAAACGTGTGTACAAACATACCAGAGAGGGCAGGAGATTCAGAGATGCCTCTCCCTGGGTATCTCTTTTTTTCTGAAAGAGTACAGGGTCGCTGTCTGAAGTGGGAGGTGTTTCAGCATCAATCAAAACTTTGAATTTCTACTGAGCCGAAAGGAAGTTTTGCCTTGAGATGGCTGTTACAGCAATCCTGGTTTTGGTATGATAGCAAAATATCTCTTAAGAAATAAGTTTGAAAGGAAACCTGTAATACCCTTAGTCAGTCTTCCCACACCATAGCTTTGCCTTGACTGTGCCTAACAACTTTCTGTCCAAACTTTCCTTAAAACAAAAAATCTTAAGTGATGGAGCTTTCCAGTGGCCTGCTCCAGGGTTTAGTTGTCTTTGGTGTCCAAAAGCTTTATCTAACCTCTGCTCTGGATCTCTCTTGCTCCATATAAATCTATTTCTCGTGGGCAGGACCAGTTGAAATAGAGCAGAACTGATTCCCTTCCTCTCTGGAACAATGAAGGGCTGCTGGAAAGAGAGGACCACATCCGCACTTGCTCCTCTCCTATTCGCTAAATGACCCTTTTTCTTTTACTTTTTCTTGTCGATATTTTGAGGAACTCTTTAATCAATGCCTGCCTCTTTTGTGAAATGCAGCGTCCAAAGCTGGATATAGAAGCCCAGCTGGGAGCCTGCTGATCTGCGCTGGAGAGCGAGGAAGACTTTGTTCTCCAGGCTCTGATCCCGATATCCTAAGATATCAGATACTCTGGTGTGATAGTGCTTTTTCATCACAGAGTAAAGCTGTTGACGCACAGTTAGCTGCTTATCCTTTCCAGAGCTCAAGTCCCTTCTGAAGAAGGGCTTTGTCAGTCATTCCCTATCCTATATTTATGTTGGATTAGATCTGTACGTGATTTTGCACTTGTTCTTACATAATTGTTTTTTTTTTTTTTCCTTTTTCACCCCTGAAGCACACTGCCCTCTGTCTCCTTCTAATCTGATATGCCTACAAATCTTTCAAATGAGGTGAAAAAGCTGTGTAGTGCCCAGGCTGCCAGGTTGTACTCTGCCAGAGCTGCCTGTAGGACCCTGTTTGATACATTCTTTGTATTTGGCTACACTGAGTGTAATTTTTTCCAGTGTGTTTGCATCCATTTTAGCAGTTTCATCCAGAAGTCAGGATATAATACTTGCACTGCTCTTCTCCTACCTCTTAAGAATAATTCACCATGTCATAGCAGGAAGCTAAATGCATTTGATACAGTTTTACTCTTGATGAAAGCATACCACCTGTTATTTCTCTCCTTTTTATGTTCTAGATGATTTACAAATAACTTGATTATTTGTTCCAGTTTTCAGTTCCCAGGAGGGGGGGAAAAAGTCAAGTTAGCTCTTTCATAATTATTTAAGTCAGTCCTCCTCTCTCCATTTTTTAAGGATAAATGCTACTTTTGCTCTTTTCCAGACCACAGGTGCATTACCCGTTTTTTCGAGTTCTTAAGTATTAATACTTGGCAATCGTCCCTGTTTGTAACCCTAAGTGCCTGAGGATGAAGATTCATCAGGGCCAGCTGATTAGGAAATAACTACCTTCTCTATTTGATCTCGAATTTGTTTGCCTTTACTGCAGTCTATTTCCTAACTTGCAAAACGTTTTTTTTTTTTTTTAAACCAATATTTACTTCTGTCAGCTGCCTGACTGCAGTTGTCACTTTCAGTGAAGACTGAAGCAAATAAGGCATCAAAAGCTCCAGCCTCAATAATGCCATCTATTGATAGCTTTCCCTTCTTGAAAGTAGCAGCTGTATTTTTCTGTCGCATTGTGTAGTCTCTCTACTAGCTGTTTAATTTTGTTCTTTGGCCTTTTGATTTCTTTCCTGCATGTTTGTGCTTATCCTTAAAAACTTTATCAAGAAGAAATCTCCACTTTGAGGTCCAAGCCCTCTGAAGAGCTTGTTATGTTCTTGAACTGCCCTCTTGTTGTACCACTTTTTCTTCCTCTTCACTGGGATAGCTTGTGGTTGTATCAATTAATGTTGTTTTCCATTAACTGTGAACAGCTTCCTGTACTCCTTTCCATTTAAGCCCATTCTAGCTACTGATTTTGTGAATATTGGTTTGCTTTCTTAAATTCCTGAGTCTTCATCTAGCTCTTCTCACTCCTTTCCTTCCAAGCTATCAGGAAGACGGTATTTCAGTTTTCCCAGATGCCTTTGCATTCTCAGCTGATCTGTCTTTAGTCAAATGTAGAAGAGCTTCTCTGCTAGCTGCTTTCTGTTTTCTGCATCTAGTGCATTGTCAGCTCGTTTTAAGACCTCATTTGCCAGAAATACAGACTATCCAGATAGGTATCTGGGTTTTAAAGTGCAATGTGATGGTAAAATCTGATGTTTCGGGTGATTCTGGGGATAGTTAGAAAAGGTCTAGTCTATATTTTATCTTTCCATCTTCTGTCATTGCCTAGAAGCCTTCAAGAGGACTATCCCCCTCTTTTGTTCCAGCCCTCGGAGCAGGTGCTTATGTCCTTGATGTTCAGGGCAGTGCCTGCAGCTCTTATTCCTGTTCCCGTTCCTCAGTGTGTGATGTTCTTTCATGTTAATACTTGTGGAACTCCAGCACACGGATCCGAGCTATTGGATTCCTCTCACATAGTCTACTGAGATGGTTCTAATGACTCTTAATTGTTAATGATCTGGGCAGGAATTTGAACAAAGATCTGGCTGGAATTTAAACAAATGACAGCTAAGAAGTTTCCATATGTGATTAAAAATCCCCTGAGCAATTCAGCCTCCTACCTGGGAAGAGATTAATATGCATGTGAATATTATACATGCATCCTACAGCACCATGAATCAGAGAAATGTAGTATTTTAATTAAGACTTGACAGTTATAAAATGGCACAGAGATTTGTAACTATGCATATTAAAAAGGCTTAGTGGTAGCATGCGTAGAGTCTCTTCTACTATTTAGCTAGTTTTGTTTCCCTATTTGTGAAAAAGGAAACTTAATTATGCCAGAATCAAACTAAGGTTTTCAGTCCTGAGAGGAATGACTCAATAATCCTCACCTTCACACTTAAAACCTTGCCTACAAAGAGAGATTAACTGATAGCTCTTCTGCTGCAGTGCCTCTGGGGGAGCTGCTTTTTTCAGAATAAGAACAGAGACAGGGCTATTTAATGTTCAACTTAGTCTCCTTAACTGAAATAGTTTTAAGTTATCCACGTGCCTGTGTCACTTTTAAAGTTATACAAATTTGAGTTTGATTGTTGTAGAATACAGAAGAATTAATAGACAGGAGCAGAAGAGGAAAAATTCAATCAAATCATCAAATTGACTCTCTTACCAGTTCTTTCAGCGCTTAAAAGTATTATAAAAGGCTGTTGTGATCTGGAATTTTATTCTCTTACATTGAACTTTTTTTTTTATGGGGAAAAAGTCTTGTGCAGCATTTTTCTCTTTTATGTTAGGAGCTTAAGTACATCAGTTTACTTGCTTTTGTTTCGAAAGCAAAGCTATCCAAGCAGTGTTTCCTCTTTGGCTTTTCTTTTATAAAAGTCATTTTATACCAGTTGTTTTGATTTTATTTGTTGTCTTTGCCTGTTAAATATCAATATATATTCTTTCTGACTGCTATATAACTAGATCATGTATTGAGATGGCAGATGTAGTTGGAGCATTCATGACATTGTTGTTTTGGATTATGATAAGCACCCAGAGTAGGGTACTGAGTTATGTTCTCCTGTTAGTCTTACAAGTACCCGTCTTAGCCTCATTTCCCCATGCACGTAATTAAGCAGGCAGTGCTTTTGATCAAGCACCTATAAATATTGAAGAGCCATTAGGCACTCGATTTTGAAAGCCTTGGTCCACAGAGGGCATTGTATTGGTGGCTTTCGAGTGTGAAGCCCTATTTTTATTTTGACAAAAAAAGGTGATGCTGCAGACCTCCAGCATTGCCTTTTACGTAGCTATGGGGTTCCTGGGGAAGCGGAGTCCTTTTTGGCAATTTCCACTGTTGGTGAGGACAACAGTGGGGCACTAACTGGTGCCATTTTGGTTGCTAGTTTGACTGTAAGCTGTCTGCCTGTGCCCCTCCCCACATCGCAATTGAGGCCCCCAGATCAGTAAAATTGTGCTGTGTTCTAGCCCAGATGGCTAACGGAGGACATGCTTTCTTTGAATCAGTCACCAAGAGATTAGAAACTGCCCCTTTCCACCTTTCATGAACTTTGCAGTGCGTGGAATCGTTTCCTTTTGGCGTTTTATTTCCCTTAAACTTTGCCAAGGTGTCTTTTCATCAGTCCCGTGAAGATGAGTAAGCTGTGCATTTTCAAAGCCTCCCACACAGTGGCAAAGAAGCAAATTGAAGCACCGTGTACTCTTTCTGAAAGTTATTAGAAACTCCTCTTTGTAGGAAAAAATTAATCTCCAGTTAGAAATCTTCCTCCTTTTCTACCTGTTATGTTTAGGGGGGTTATCTTTAGTCTCCAGAAATACCAGCACTGCTGATCAAAAGTCCTAGAGGTCAGGGATGGCGGGAATCTGTAGAGCATCCCTGTGCTTAGGAGACTGCTGTTCCTGCAGTGAAGAGGAGAGCAGGTTTGTGTAGTTAAGGTGTAGGTTTGATGATCACTGTCAGCTCTTGTGCAGACTATCTGATGTTAGACAGCTGTGCTTACAACGGCAGTCAAATGGTTTCTGCGTACCTTATCTTTAAAATGCATATGTGGCTTTCAGATTCCTTAGGGACTGTGCAACAATAACTATTTCAGGATCATTAAGTACAAAAGTAACGGGGACCATCTAGTATCTCCCCATGCCATAATCTTACTTCCCTGTGTTGCATCTAAGTTTGCAAACTAGCAAGTCCTGTGCCAGAGCAGAAGTGTCATAGTAGCACAGCCAGGGCCTCCCCAAAGCCGCTCATTGCTCCCCAAGGCAGCATTTCGTGCGGGGTGGTTATCTGGTACTTGAACGATCTGTGCCTGTTGCTTCTTTTTCCTGCCTTTCTGTGGAGGTTTGGCTGACACGCTCTGCTTGGAGTTGGAGGAAAGGTTTGTTCATCTGCCAAGTGTCTTAAGTAGCCACATCTATTTGGAATAAAATGGATGTTTATTTAGGTTACTCATCCTTACTAAGATTCTCTGAGACCTACTATCATTTCTTTAACCTGCTGTACATTGAATGGTAACAGTTAAGTAGTAATGAAGAGATAATTACTTATGTATACACAGAAGAAAATAGTATTGTGCATTCATTAATGCTGCTGTTGTGGTTTTGAGTGGCTTTTGGATAACCTAATATCCAGAGGGAAAAATCAGCAGGCTTGCCTTTTTTAGGGTAGTTACATTGAAATTAAGAGAAATGCATCTCTTACGAAGCAGTGTGCTGGTCAGAAAGCCTTTTTCATAATGACCAGAGCAGCTAGAAGCTTAATTAATTGCTAAAAGGATTTTCTATGAGGTCCTCTAAACATACCGATGCATTAACGCTCTGCTTCTGTTCATTTAAAACAAATTTCAGTGTTGATGTCCTGTGCCAGGGAACACAGACCATCCGTCCCATTCAGTGAAAACAAAGTTCTTCCATGCACTCCCAGTGGTTGGTACTGAGAAATAACTACAGTTTGTGCAAAAACAAAGCACATGTTCTCCCCCCACCACCCCCCCCCCCAAAAAAAAAAACAACAAAAAAGAAAAGTTTAGTGAGTATTCTTAAAGTCGTTACAGGAATTTGGAGTAGATAGTTAACTTTCCTGTTAGGCTATTTTACTACTTCACTCCAAGCCTCCTGTAGGCGTGCAAGACCCTTCATGAGAAGACAGAATCCTGACACTTTCTCTTCTCAATCTGTAGTAGCATTCAGGACTCCAGCTTTGTTTCTCCAGTTCAATATCAGCAACTTTACACGTCTCTTAGTCAGAATTGTTACGAAGTCTTTGAATGGGAATCGAAGTGTAATTTACTTCTGCTCCAAGGTTTATTCCATTGATTTCCTTAAAAAGAAAAGGCAGATGTGTGTGTGTGATGCCTGGGGTATAGTTTAAAAGGACAGGATATTCCACAGCCTGACACTAACTTTGTGTCAGCACTGCACATAATAAAGTTCCAGGATTCAAATTTGGTTGAAGCACATGTCAGAACAGAACATATATGTCAGAACATATATGATTACACATTGCACATGTATGTTCTGGTCTGCCATTATATCTCAGATCTGACTTGAAATACTTCATGTTTAAGTGTTTTACTTCTGGAGTAAAGCTGTGTGGAAAGCGGTGGCTTCTGTCCTGTAACGTGGGTGTTTATAAGTGGGTGTAGGGTAAGGTATTTCTTTTGAGGTTACCAAGAAAATCCATTACAGACTGGGATGCAACAAATGGGAGACCTCTCTGCGGAACAGCCGACAGCTTAAGGGGGAATACATCTCGACTAAAGAGGGGGACTTAGCCTCTAGTCCCTCATTGGAACTTGACAGTACAGAGATTTTAGCCTAGGTTTCCCACATCTTGGAAAAGAGCCCTGGCTGCTAAGCTGTAACACCCCTTCTAGGGAGGGACCCTTCCCTCCTCTCCCTTTCCTATCTGAATATAGCTTCCATCTTAGACCTGAGAGGTGTTTCCTGTCAAATTCTGTGCGCTCCTGTGAAGCGTGTTTTGATTCTGACAAACTGATGTTTTCTGAAGGCAAAGATGTTTTATTAACCCTTCTTCCTCCCGACTGGAATTGTACTACTGCTGAAGAGAGATTAAGATGTGAGTGGCAGCAGTGCTTTGATAACGTGGATAAATGACCTCATGTCTCATAAGGTCCCTATGTTCCCAATTAGATACGTGCCCAGAAATACTACCTTTTTCTCCTTGGCTCCGTTTTGCTCAGACGACCTGGTCGCAGCAATTTCGGTGTTTGTCCTGTGCAGAAGTGACTTGTATATTGCAGACTGAAGAAACTATCCGTTGCGCACAAAGCGTTGCCCAACTGGGCTGAACCAGAGGAAGTGCTATTCCTCTGCCAGCTGCTGCTCAGCTTCCATCCACGCTTGTACCAGTACCTTCCTAAACGCTTTGTCAAGCAAGTGCTTTTCTCTTTTTAGGACCTGCTGCAGCAGTTGTCTGAAGCTTTTAAGAAAAAAAAAAAACCTATAGAAAAGCACTCAACGTATTAGAAGAGGTCGCATTCACCACCTTCTGCAAAACTTCCCTCTTCGCACCTTATTTTGGGGATGTAATGGCAGAAGAAATACAGCAGCGTGCTCTGTTAGTAGAAGCTTGTGTCTAGTGTGGAGTGGGACAAAGAATCCCGCGGTGGCCTGACCATCTCACCATGGCACTTGCATGTGGTGTTAACCTGTAAAAACTGAGAGATTCTTCTAGCTTTGGAGTAAGTCAGTTACTCCTGCTCGGAATAGGGGTGCAATGGGAGCAGTGGGTGGGGGGACTCCTACCTTCCACATACACAGCTATTAAAAATAGCATTGCCTGTTGGGAGAGCCAGACTTCACACACTTATTTTTAAGACTCTGCGTGGGAGGAGGGGTTATTTCCCAGTTTTGTATATTGCCGAAGCAATCTGTAATGCTGCACTTGAGAGAGAGCAGTGGGCTTTGGCTTACAAGGCACAAGACTTGGGAAAAGACGAGCTAACCAGCATGGGTTGTGAGAGCATCATAGATGAAGCATTAACTATTAGTGCAATGTTAGCAAATGCTTCGAATAATATCAGAACTCTATAGAAAAGTCAGTAGCTCAGAAAAGTGGTCTAGTACATGACAGTTCTGTTTTTCAGTGCTGTTTCTTTCTTTCGCTTTTTTTTCTTGTTTTCCAAGCGGTGTGGTTACACACAGGGGTTGCCTTGCATACTTCTCAGCTACTTGCATGTATTGAATCAGGAAGAGAGAAGGAGAGTCTGTTCTGGGTAACTCCAGGCCTCCTTAGTGTGCCCTCAGAAGTGCGTGGGGCTGTGGAATGATTTTAAAGGGAAAGTGTCACTGGATGGCAAATGGGAAATTAGTAAAACTGTGAATTGCATGCTGCTTTCTGCTCTGTGCTACGGTGTGACAGAGCAGGTGGGCGCTAAGTCTCGTCTGTGTGTATTGCCGTAATATTTCTCATGTGATGCCATAAAGGAAACTAGCAAATAATTTGGAGAAGATGAGGACTATTGCGAAAAATTAGAGAACGGGTTATAGGGCTGGGGAGGGGGCACTGGGGCAGTGTCGAGGAGGCAGTGCTGAGAACGTGTGAGAGGAGCCCAGGCAAGTATGGTTCGTTTATCTCAGCAGTCTGAAAGCTGAGAACGGATGTACTAATAGATCAGGGGAGTAAATATTGGCAAGTTTACAGCCATTTAAGCTAAAGGTTAACGTTAGTGCAAGAACAGAAGGGTATAAACTAGTTCTGAACAAACCCAGGCTAGAAATCAGAAAGCAGTTTTTCTAGTTGTTAGTGAACAGCTTCCAAATGGGTTTCTTTGCCCTTTCTGTTTCTAATTAATCTAAAAATGGCTCTGTTTATGAAAGCTATTATATGACAGTCGTCTGTGGGAGCAAAGAATGGGACTTCATCATCCAGGAAGCCTCTAAGCAGGCTGTGAGAAACGTCCGTGGAGCCACAGCCTCTGTAACTATTTTTTGTAGCGTAGCCTCCCAGCGTTCACGCTGCCCACCAGCCTGCCTTTGCTGCCGAGCTCTGCTGCGTGCCGGGACCCTGTGGGTTTCAGAGCACAACCAGAGGTGCGTGGGAGAGGTATTTGCTATTAGATATAGTCACTGAAGTAAAACTGTGAAAATTATATTGCAGCCCGGCATGGCCTAGCTTTTCGGTACACTGATGCAGTAGATGTTAAAGATGCTAGCAAGTGTGAGGTGTTTTTTGAAGAATAGTATTAGTGACTCATGCCTTTTAATGAAGCTGTCATAGATACCGTTTTGTTTTCTGACAAATGTTCAGGTGGTAACCGTTTCAGAAAATATGGTGTAGTACGTAAGCAGGTTTGTACTTAAATGAGATTTTTTTTTTTTTTTTAAGTTTCCCATAGGATTTCAGTAGCTTATTTAGACAATAAATTGCAGCTGAACCCATCTTCGTTACAGCTTTCTTAAAGCTAACATCAGAAAAGTGTTTTTTTTTGGAGAGCTGGAAAAGTGACAGTCAAGACAGCATTAAATTGGTGATCTGTTCTAAGGGGGGGATAACTGAGCTATCCAGCATTTGGTGACTTTAGATTTGACTTTGCACTGGTTTATATATTTAGCCCCATCTTGGCCATTATTTTAAGCTTCTCTTATGTTCTTGTATATAAGAAACTGGAGATAACCTTACATAAAAGAGCATTTTATTTTAACCATGTTTCTGTCTCTGTTTTCTATTGTTTAGGGCAGTCAGTCAATATTCACCTTGTCACTTACGATAACATACGTGTTTTTGTGAAACTGTTGTTCAGACTAAGTTTTACTGCGAATTATTTAAACTTTCCTATTTTTATTCGGTGTATCCTGTTAGTGCTGCAGATTGAAATGCTTAAATATGTTTTTGTGATATTTTATTTAAAGGGTACTTGAAGGATCCAGTTTTGCCTGCATAAATATCTCTGTACATTGGCTGGTGTAGTCACTCTGAATTGTATCATGCCTCATTTGAGGAACGTATTTTAAAGCAAGTATTACTTCTTCATGTTTATGTGACATGGATGTATTACTTCATGTTTATGTGACATGGATTCATGTTACTCATCATAATTAAGCCACCCTATTTTTAGCCCGCAATACTGATATAGGACTACATACAGCTGCTAGAATCATCCCTCTCTCATCCTGTGTTTGAATTTGCTTCTCTTCCCTTTCAGTGGAGGTTAAAAGGCTTCAGTGACTTGAGAGCGTACAATAGAGTTGGCTACAGGAATGCTCCTCCTGCCTTCTCTGCTCAGTATTTGTGTATGTTTTGGTCGAGCTATGCTTGTCCAACCTGTCACAGACTTGCCAAAGGGGCTAATTGGCCTCTCAGTCACTTAACGTAGGTCAGCTATGTAATCATAGCCTGGTTTGTGGTGGATTTTTTTTTTTTTATCCCTTTGCACAGGTTTTCTAAACCCAGCTATTTTCACTTTTTTACATTAAATTTCCTGCCCTTTTCCCTGTCCCTGACAAGGAGGGGAGTAGTCTGACTGGGTTTTTAGAATAACATGCAGACCCGTTCTGCAGAGACCATCAGCTGTAGGTTCGAAAGCTGTATCTGGGCTGGTTAACGTTGGTATGATCGCTGGAGTCAGCTTCGTCAGAGCTGCAGTGTGCCAGTGCCCCTTCTTTCTCATTCATTACATCCGCTAGCAGTGCCCGCAGAGGCTGGCGGAGGAATGCGCTTACATGGGGTTTATAACAAATCTGTATGGGGTATTTTGGTTCATTAATCAGCTGCTGTCTTCGGTAGGAAATACAAATCTACACAATATTCCCACCTACAGAGAAAGGCAAATTATTTCAGCCAGCAGTCATTAAGCTCAAGGTAGGGTATGGCCAAGATTCTTTCCATGCTTTCTTGAAAGTTGGTGTATCTGTAGCAAATGAAGACGAAAATATAAGAAGAGAAAGCAGAGGTAGCTGGGCATTGCTCCATAGGGTTATTAGTTATTATTCCTCTGCCACACTGCTATATGTGCTGGAGAAGTTATTTAGTGGTGATTTTTGAAAAGGGTTTGCCCCTCGCCTCTTCGTGTGATCTGTTACTTGATTTCTGATTATTTGACTTAAGATGCTGAAAATGAGCCATCACGGCAGTAACTGAAATAGTTGGAAGCTAGACTTTGTAGTCTTTATTATGCTCCAAACTCAAGTACTCTGAAAAATCAAGCTTTTGTTATCTTGAAATGGCTGTCTAAAAGGAGCAGATGGTCCTGATTCTGTTATTACTCTTCTCTTCTGATGGGGATAGTACACTTGCTTGTTTCACAGGGAAGCTATGAAAAAGCAAAGTATTGTTTAGAGCAGTTGAGTAATGTGGTGATGAGTACAAGGAACGCTTCCTAACCCGCTGTGTGTAACAATGGTTCTGTTTGTTATGACAGGGCTTGGCTGCAATGCAGTAAATAATGCATGGGGCCATTCATTGAACAACACAAAAAATACTGAGTGGTTTCTTGTTTGTTGAGCAGTAGGACATACTCTGTTCTTGCTGAGAAAGGGGCTTACCTCCAAGCCTATGAATAGTCTTGAGGTCCGTACAGAGTACCACTCTGTAGGATACAGTCATGTAGGGCAAAATAAAATGAAAATCTGGAGGGTGAATTAATGTTCTGGGAAGGAAGAACTCAAAACCACTTTTTTGGCTCTAGGTGGTAACTGAACTGTTATCCAGGGCAAGAAAATCAACTCTGAGCAGGTTTGAGGGACACACAGCCCCTTTATCCTGAGGGCATGCAGTGGGAGATGAGCACAGTATCGTATCCCGACAGTGCTGATTTAGACCGGATGAAAATAGACAACGTAGGGTACCTGAATCCTGAGGAAGAGTTAGGTGCCGAGACTGTTGGCTGCAAAATTTGGTGCAGAGAAAGGAGCCGACTTCCTGTAGCTAAATCTTGGTGTTATTCCTACCTTTCTACAGAACACGCAAACAGGTTTGTCAGAGACCGTTTACCTGTTCTCCCTGTTATGCTCAAGTGGGAAAGCAAGCTCTATAGTGTTGGTTTAAGCCATTGTATTGTGGACAGCTGAACTGCCATGCAGACCATCCGTAGGGACTAATACACTTTCGTCTTTTATCTCTAGAGAAATGATCCGCAAGGGGTGATGATGCTCAGCTAACACCAGGGTCTCTAATAGCCTACCTAGACTACGTGCAAAGTCATTAAGACATGTTGATGCCTGTTAGCTGGCATTGATGTTATTATGTAGTTTCCTAGTTGAGAGAGGTTCTGGAATAACATAGGTAAGGAGCAATAGAGTTGAGGCCTGGGCAGTCTGTGAGGAGATTAACTAGACCCATCCATCTTCCTCAAAAGCAGCTCTGAAAAATGCAAGTACTCCATCTTTTTAAAAGCTTCTGGGAGGGAGATTTTGTAGCCTCCTTAGACAATCCATGCTCACTTAGACTTATCGCTAAAAGCTTTTCCAGATGTCTAACCTGGCTTTTCCACTGCTGCAAGTTAAGCACGTTATGTCTTTATCTGTGTTATCTGTGCTTACAATAGAAATGCTGAATAGTTTGCTACACTTGTCCTTGCCTCCACTGGTTTGTGTCTGAAGGCTATTATGTCTACCTGATGCCTATATATTTCAGAGCACCTGCGACTTTTACTTCTCAGGTTTCTTGATCAAAAAAAAGCAGTTATAGCTCTAAGTGTGAGTGTAATTCCTTCCCCCTCCCCCCTCCACCTCCAGCACGTCTGGGCTCAGATGAGTTTCTGTTTTAATGAGGTTGATTATTTAATTAGATGTGCAATTAAGACATTTTGATTGTAATTTTCTAATCTCATGAAATATCACATTCTTATGTTTTGAATGCCGTAAGGGGGGAGAGAGAGAGAGAGAGAGAGAGAGAGAGAGATGTAATTTGAAAGAGGAAGCAGCAGAGGGAGAGTTTTCTCTGCAATAAATACTTCCTTTACTGCCTGTTAATTTGAGTTATTTAAGCTGACTGAAATTTAAAAGCCAGTTTGATAGTTGTTCCTGGAATAGGAGCACCCAGTTGGTAAAAATTTTAGTCAGCTGAGTTCTAGAGGACAATGTAGAAGATTTGTAAGGGCCTCTGAAGGCATTCAGCTGTTCTCAGGTGCACATCTAAGAAAGGTTTTGGTGCCAGTCATTCCTGGGGCACAAGGAAATAATGTGTCACCCCAGAGCTTGCCACCTGGAACAGCTTTGCTCTCCAAATCTGACCCTCACTTTGAAGGCTGGTGCGGGATGTGACACGTGGGGTGGCTTTGGCTCAGGAGCAGCTTCTGAAAAGAGCCCAGTGTCTGGGAAATGAGGCTAGTTTGTGCCCTGGGATGACTGGGACTTACTGGGTGAGGAATAAAATAGCCTTTTCTATGAAACACTGGATTTCAGAACTGATAGTATTTGGTTTTATCTACCAAAAGTCATGGGTGTAAACATCAGCATGAAAACAAGGAGGGGAGGAGGTTTAGCTTGTGTTATTAAAAGGGCGGTTTGGGATATTTTGTCAGGAAAGGCTATGCCTGTCCTTGCAAGTGACGCTGATGACTGTGAACAAATCAAGTGGAGGAGAGTTTTAATGTGAGCCTTTCACATTCACTAGCTTTATGAACAAAACTGCCTTTAAGGTCTTTACATCACAAGAATTCCCAGATCCGTTTTAGCCCCAGGAGAAGTTTTTGGCTGATGTGGCAGCAGCCGCCTCAGAGGGAGGTGTTGAGGACTCATCGCAGGCAGCTCGGAAGTCCTTTCTATCCCTGCCTCATAAAAACTAGCCTAAGCTGTGAAGCACAAGGATTCGTAGCCTTGCAAAGATGTTAGTGCTATTTTAACTCTAGGCTTTCATTAACCTTATAAAAATTCCACGGCTTGAATTTTGCTTTATTCTTCACCCTGGAAATATCCTTTATTTCCAGACTATGTGAAAGTCTTTCCTTCTACTAGTTTAGAAACATTCATCTCCCAGGTTTTGGTAGACATCTTTGCATTCAAATAAAGTAACAATAAGGAGTCTAAACACCTTTGGTCCATCAACAAGAAGTCAAACAGCACTGTGGGTCTCACTTATTCATGGCAGGTAGACTTACACTGCCTACCTTTCTCTCTCCTTTGAAGGTAAACAGTCCTAATGCCTCTAATCTCTAGCAGATTTTCATGTGCCAGAGCTGCTATTGTTGTCTTCCTATAAGCCAAATAGTTTACCTTCCTGTTTTATATGAGGAAAATCCCCTTTAAAGGAGGGGAAACTCTTTTGGTATTAAGGAAGGTCATGTCTCCTTCCTTCTCTTCAGGGGTTTCAAGGCCAATAGTTAGTAATTATTGCTTTCGAGCAGGGTGCTATAGAAGGGATCTGTGTCGTTGTTCCCTTTCGAGCTTGCAGATTGTCCTTGCACCTAGCCTTACTTCTTTCCTAAGTGGGAAAGAAAGGATCAGTGCTTTGTGTGACACCTTCATGAAACTTAAACTTATTCTTTCATCTGAAGGCAATATCTTAAAGATGTATTTAATGTGATGTGTGTTGTGGAACTACAGAGTGGCTATGATGACAGAAATAGCATTGGTAGGCTAATTTTAAATGACTTGGAATATTACTGTCTCTTCTCTTCCAAACTTATCTTAGCATCACTGGCTATATTGTGGTGATCCATATGACCTCAGAGTGCACGCACTGAGGACAGTTGTCAAACACTGGAGAACCACTGTTTTTACATTAATACTTCAGTCTTTAGACTTTTGGTTTGATTTTCTTGTGGCTGTGAAGAAGATAGTGAATTGTTTTCACTACTGAACCGATTGACAGCCATTACACTGTATATTTGAACTTCCGTGGTCCAAAACAGCTCTGACCCCAGACTACCTCACCAAGCGCGCGCTCTCTCTCTCTCTTTGGGGAAATGCAGTAGGCAGCTTCATTTTCAATAAATGATGCTCCTTTTTTGTTTGCTTTACGGAAGAAAAGTGGTTTATTTTAGAGAGTTCTTGGGTCAGAGATGTCTGAGGCTATTTGTGAGATGGGTGCAAGTTGGACAGAATTTATCCCTGATGTTTTAGATGGGCTATCTGCATTGACTTCTCCTTTCTTCTCCCTTTGTTCCAACTCTGTACGTAATATTTTATCCTGCATTTACTTAAGCGCCACATTTTTTATTTTCCCAGCATCTGGGGCTAGAAATGTTCTTGCTTGTTTTCCTGGAGGAAGAAAGGTGTAAGAGTCTGGGAGGAGGAGGAAATATGCTTGAAGCTTGCTCTTTTTCCTTTGGTTAATCCACTCATGCTCATGGAGAAACTGCTTACTTACACAATGTAATCAGTAATTTGGTACTTTACAGGAAGCTGGAATGAAATAGAAAGATGATGAGGATTAAAAAAGAAAGAAGGGTAGTGTATACCTCACAGACATCAAAGCACTTGGCCTATATAGTTGAGCCTGGTTTTACTGGTTTTACTAATTCCCTACTGGCTCAACCTAAAATTAAAATCTGTTGGCAAATTAAAAAATCACAGTAAGAAGTATTTAAATTTTTAAGTGGAAGTTTTATTTCTCTAGTAGAAGACAAATCACTTAGCAGTCTGAGCCTTAAGGTAAAACACATTCTTTCTCATAGGCTTTTTACTTAGATGTGAGTTGCACGTATTTTTTCCAATCCTGAATTATTTTCATTATTTCCAAAAATTAGAGCCCTGAAAAACAGAGCCTGAACCAATAAGCAAACAATCTCCCATGTGTTAGATAAGAGATTTTAAGTAATTGAAAGGAACAGTCCTGCTTGCTTCTGAGAGCACCTGTTTTGTCTTTTTATAGCCACATTTTCCTCTCCAGCTCTTTGAGCTGTCGTAAGGGCCGTGACCAGTGCTTCACTGCTCACGACCTCGGTTAGCAGTGTCTCCTGTCTCCTTGTCTAATGAGATCTGCTCACTTTTTCCATGGGTTTTTTTTTTTTTCTGCTCTTATAAGGCAGTCATGAAAGTATTGGGATTTTATGTGGTAGTGCTTGGAAACCTGCGTAGTCTGTTTTGGATCTCAAGAGCCCTGGCTGGAGGATTGTGTTTGGCCCTAGTGCGTTTTTGACTTGAATGTACTGCAGGGAGGGAAGAAGACCAGGAACAGAAGAAATATGAAGGACAGGGGCAGAGGCAGCAATATCAATATGGCATTGGCTCCACTTGTAAGAGGGTCTCTGGAAAAGAGGGAAGGCACGTAAAAGCCTAGGAGGCTGTCTAATGGGTACTTCAGGTGCTCTAGATTGTTAATGCCAGCAAGAAAGGGTTGTCTAACTGATACTTTTCTTTTTGAATGCTGTGAAAGAGATCACTGAAGAAGGTCCTTTTTGTCTTATTTGTATGCAGAACTTTGAAGTTACTAAATGCCACACAAATCCTGGATTGCATTTTATTTTCTTAGTTGGGCAGTCTTCATCCTTATGTGAATGAATTTGATTTAGAGCTTTGGCTCTGAGCTAAAGTGCTGTAATTGGTGTGTTTAGTAGTAATCGTTTCTACTGCAGTGGAACTCGGTGCCCTCAGTTGGATAGCAGCCTTCCTGTCCTGGCATGATGCAAACATATAATGAGAAGCTCAGGGTTAGACTCTTAAGAGTGTTTAAAGCTAAAGCAGCTCTGAAAATCTGACCTATGGTTCTTGGCCCTGCACCAAAGGAAAGAGCAAAGAGAAGGAGAGGCTTCTGGAAGATGGAGGAAATGAGTGACCATGGTGGTCCTCCAGACTTATGGGGATCTGAAATGAAGTTGGCTGCCTGATTTCTGTGCCTGGCTGAAAGGGGCAGTGCTGTGGCTGCACATGGAAAGGGCAGAGGGTACTGTTCACCAGTATTGCTGCTAAGACAAAGTATTGTGACCCGTGGCATTAGTCTACCTGTAAGCAAAACTTGTGCTTATATCCATCGAACAAATGAGCTGACGGGGACACCAGCCTGACCATCATCAGCTGATGCTTCACTGAGGTAGACGGGTGCTGGGAAGAAGCTGTCGGTAGAAGCTGTCAGGAGAATATCCCATGCAGTGAGGGCAAGGCTGGGAGCACGGCGATGTTTGTGGAGGTAGTGGTGAATAAAAGTTGGCTTTGGTGTAGGTAAGAGATTTGGGAGGGGGGAAGCAAGCGTCATTGTCAGCAAGGCTGGCTCACAAGGAGGTAGGAGGTACTTGAGTAGGTGGGAAGACAGTGGCATTTCTATAGCTAAGTCACACAGGCCTCTTAAAAGTTCCACCGCACACTAAAAAGACTTTGTTTTGAAAGATGCAGTGAATTGTCCTTGAGCAAAACCAGACAACGTGCACAGCTCCTGTATAATGCCTTCAGTGCTGGTGCAGCTGTGAAATAGCCTTTGGGAAAGAAGTGGGTGCTTGTGTTGGGTACATGAAGAAGGGCAGCCCACCAGTAGGATGAAGGGAGCATTTGTGAAAAAGGGGATGTGATGCAGACCAACTGGCCAGGAGGACTTTCTTAGCAGCAGTCCTTTGGATGCCCCAGGGGCAGCTTGTGGTGCAGATAAGAAGCGGCTTTAATTTAGGCACTTTTTACAGGGCTGGCGTCTGCTGCTGCCCTGATTTTATACTTAAAGGAAAGAAGTGTCAGTTCAAAGTGAGTGAATCTGATTCTATATGCAATGTTTTTGCAGTCATTCTTTTATGTAATGATAGGACTTTTATTTTTGGGAAATGCAAGATCAATGGGGTGTTCAATCCCCCACACTTAGAACAGAGCTGGTACTAGTCTTCCTTAAGCTGGATATGATGTGTTTGCGCAAGGGCATCACTGAATCTTGCAGGTTAGTCTGGGGGTGAACCAGAGATATAAAAATATACATATGTATCTCTAAAATGGGCAAAGAATCTTCTTGGAACGGGTTAATTGTTTAGTCCTGGGCTTTTTTCCCGGCCCCCCCTGCTCCGCAGTCCTACCGGGTGCCAGGAGCCAGGCAGAGCGTTTTTCCAGTGCAGATGTGCTCACTGTGCTGTGCTGCCTGCTCTCCTGATGCCTAAGGAGTGCTTTTTTGTCTTTAGTCAGATTGGTCCCATCAGTTCTTATTTCCTTCTGAATGGATAATAAAGTGGAGAATCATTTCAAGTCGAGGAGTGTTGGTGTGTGAGCGAAAGAGGGAGGCTGCGTGTGTGAGGATCTAGGCAGTAAGCAGCTGACGAGGAGGAGTAAAGTAGCAATAGCTGCACAGCTTTCTCTCTGCCTCTGAAGTACAATATTTTCTGTTGAGTCACAACTGAAGAGAAGGATGAAGTTTTAACTGTACTTGGTACTGCCTGAGAAGGAAAAGATGCATTACGTTGGTGAACAAAAGAATTTCTGTTGAGGGATCCTCCTTGAAGCTGACAGGATTTCTGCATTTTTTGGTTACGTTCATTGGCTTCTACGGTTTTTTGCTTTTTGGATTTTTAGCAGCTGTTTGCATTTTTTTTTTTTTTTTCTTCAAAACATGCCTTCAACTTTACATGGTTTCTCGTCCTAGTGCTGCTGTGGAACAGGATACTCTCGGTGCCTTTGTACCATCTCTTTTCCCGACCCCTGAGATGGGACATCAGGAATATGTTGATAATCTCCATAGTGAAAGTTCATTATCTGATGAACCTTTAACAAGATTAGGAATCATTCAGGACTTCTGTTTTCTATGAGAACAAGCTATTGTATTCTGTAGTTTTCTATTAATTCTATAAATTTCCTTTACATTTTAACATTTTATTTTATTTTGGAGCAGAAAGGTAAGTGAATGATTGGAACGAAGTGACTAGGTATAAACTACAAATAGGCAGCAAACAAGGAGAATTGCTCTTTCTTTATTTTTAGGGTGAGCTGTTTGTGTGTTTATTTTAGTAATAGCTCCATTGGAAGCTTACTGGATGTAAACACGTGCTTTGCAAAGACAATCTACTATTGGTATGTTCGTTTGTATAATCTATTTTTTTAGTTTTTGTATTCACCCCTTAGACACTAGTTGTAGATGTCTTACTTCTGGTATAATTGGGGTTGTGTCTGTTTACTTCACATACTTTTATATTAAGAGGATTTGTATCTCAGTTGGAATTTGACATCAAAATCGCTGTGTGAAGAAGAGTTGAAGGGAAAAGGATTTTGGAATAATTAAAATTTGATCTCTTGAAAATCAAATAGCTAGAGAGTAATTAAATTACTGGCTTGATTCTTCCTCAAATGTCACTTAAAACAGGCTTGCTTTTTAACCCAGAATATTTGTCATTGGCCTGATTTCCTGTGCTGAGAAGCTTGTGAGCTGATGAGATGAAATGACTGGCATGAAGGAGCAGTGAGGATGCTGTACAAGCTCATGAATCAGAGCAGATGGTGTGACAGTTTCGATATTTTTTTCGGTTTTTGTTCCTTTTTTGCGGGTAGCTAATGGAGACCGTTTCTGGGATAAACATCAATATTTAATCCAGAATGCTTAGCTTTTCT
Source organism: Struthio camelus (assembly GCF_040807025.1). NCBI lineage: Eukaryota > Metazoa > Chordata > Aves > Struthioniformes > Struthionidae > Struthio > Struthio camelus. Next base: position 58,186,352 of record NC_090981.1, on the reverse strand, counting down.
GCCCTCAAGATAAGAAGGAAGATGCATACAAAAGTAAAGCTTCAGTTTTAGCCCAGGAGGATTTTAGTTGAAGAGAGCTGCAGTTTAGCAGCACGGGCTGGAAAAGCCCGTTTGTTCCATCAGCTGCCTACGTTACCTTTTCCCTTCCTGTCTGAAAGCTACTGAGTGTCTGTCTGCCCTGAAGTGGTGCAGGACAGGCCAGAGACAGGCGAATGAGATGATACAGCACCAGTCCAGCTATGCTAGCAGTGCCTCTTGACAACACAGGTTGCATTTCCTAGTTGCATCACGTTGGGCTGGTGGGTGCTGCCTATCACTCCCGGCTCTGACTGTCCTTGTTAGTTGAAGCACTGTCAGCTGGAAAACCAGCTCCAGACCTCCTCAGTGAGCAATTGGAGTTTTGAGAAAAATCGTAGGGATGAGTGTGCGTTTCCTGGTGGCTCTCATCAGAAATGCAGCACTTGGGAGTGCACATGATTGCTTCAGTGCTGGTTGTAAATTGGATTGCAAGTCGGGGAGAGTACAGCATGTTCTGTTTCTGTTACTCTAGGCAGAGCTCTTAGCCTCCTTCAGTGCTTTCATAATAGTGCGCGCAAACCTTATTTAAGGCAGAAGTACTGGCAGTGCCGCCCGTCTACTCTCCTGTTAGAGGTAGCTGGAACAAGCAGAAACCTTTCCATAAAGCCAAGCGTATTTCTGCAGTCCTGATCGCAAGGCCAGCTAACTTGTCAGCGTGCCCCAGTGCTTATATTTCAGTTGTTGGTGCTGTTTCCCTTAAACAGAAAAGTTGGTTCTTGCTCTGGCTGATCTATTCAATATAGTACTTGTTCTTCAGGATCCTGATGTGGGAAAAATCTACTTTAAAGAGCAGCTGTCAGCTGATTACATTGCAGTGCATTAGCTTGTCATGAGTAAATCATTTAATGGAGATACCTGATTCATTCAGCCATGTACAAAATCCCATATAACCTAACATGAGTGCTCTGGAAATAACGAAGCTGCTGAACTTCATTCTCTCTCAATTTGCTCTGAAACTGCTAACAGCTTGGGTTCCCTGCTTGCTGCCGAGGAATGGAGTGATTTTGCATAAGAATGATAGAAGAAACTGCGATTTCTTCCCTTTTTCTCAGCAGTCAATTATCCTTTTTGCTGTTTCTCAGCGGAGGATATTCTTAGATTTAAGTAGGTACCTTAGACTGAGCTTGCTGCTGGCTATGCACAAGCCCTGTCACTGCATTGCCATGGTCAGCAGCTTTCAGCCTGTTCTTGCCTTTCCACTCAGAGGGAGCTTATTTCTTTAACCCTGTCTCTGCATGCCTTGTTTTCTTGGCCACCAGGTAATGGCAGATTTCGTGTGTTACTGCAACGGGTGCCAGCTGCTGCTCCTTTTAGCTTGCAGGAAAAGCTGTGATAAAAGGATGTGGCTGCCCAGGGAATGAGTACATCTCTGGGAAGGGCAGGGCTGTCTAGTGCCTAGCCACTCTCAGGGTCGATTAATTTCAAAGGCCTAATATCTCCATTCTTCTCCATCTGTGCTATCAAAGCTGGTGCCAGTGAGGAGGGGGGAGCAGCGTTAGTCCTGTTTTACAGAAGGCTGAGAGACACTTAGCAACTTTTTCAGTCTGTTGTAGTTTGTAGGGGGTAGTAAGGAGTTAAGGTTGTGTGCTATCTCTCATAGTAATACTCTTTAACTACGTGAATTTAATTTCAGGCAGTTTCTCAACAAAATTTTTTACGCTGCTGATGATCCCCTGGCAACACTTCAGTGTTTTTTTTTTTGTTTTTTGTTTTTTTTTTCAAACCCTCGTAGTCAGTACTTTTTACTGTTCCTTCACTTTGTAGCTACATCAGTCACGTGCTGATATAGCAAAATATTACTTGGTGGTGTTTTTTTTTTTGCATCAGTTGAATGTCCCTGTGTAAAGGGTAGCAAATACCTGTGGCATGAGATATGCGTAAGTGTGTAATTCATTCAGCCAATGTGCTGAGTTCCCCGGCTCACTTTCCACCATGAGAGTTACTGGTATGGCAAATCTGACCTTTTGTTCTCTTCCCTCTTTTCATCGTCAAACAGCTTTGGAAAGGTTTCAACTGTATTTTTGTAAAATGTGATAGGAACAGAGGCTGGCTGTCGTTCATTACACCATTCATGTTCTGATACAACTTCTGCTCTGCTTTATTGAAACAAATCTGTTTGCAGATATAGGTGAAACATGAAAAACATCATTGGAAGCGCTTGAAGATTTCAGAAAGTTTTACAGGTGGGGCTGAGATGCAGTTAGAGTTTTAGCAGCTTATGCTCCAATATGTGAACAAGAACACAGATTGATAAGGCTTGGACAGGAACAGGATTACTAAGTAAGGGGCTGTGAAATAGTTTCTTTGCTCAAATGTGTTTTTTTTGTTTTTATTTTTTGTTTTTAAATCATTTTCATCCTTTTATAACCACTTTCTTTTCAATAGTATGAATGTATTTCCTTTATAGTCCACCTGTGAAGTGCTGTGCATCTCTTCTGCACCTTACTTTTATCCAAAGTGTCCTCAGCTGAACAAATGCTTCAGAATACATTTTGTTCTCTAGTCCTGCTGCTTTTCACCCAGGCTTACTCAGCCTCAGGTATCTTCTTGTTCAAATAATTCATAACAGGACTCAAAAGTTGGAATTTCTGTTAATTACCCGAAACAAGGCTCGGAAAGAGAAAGAGACATATTCTAAGAAGCAAGCAATAAATGCCACGGTTAGGTGTGGTCCAACCCAAAATTAAATCTAATTTTGTTAATTAGAGAATAGCATGCTCACCTCCAGAAGTTATACTGTCAGCAAGGCTGGTTGTAACTCTTCGTGTTGCTGTCAAGCCTTGTTGTTAGGATCCTTTTAGCAATTAATGTGTTTAAAAATCCTGTTTAAAATTCCTTTCCCAGGAAGACCTGATGTTTCAGCATGCAGAGTGCTGGGGCGATGTTGCTATGGCAGCCTTAGCCATGAATTCTGTCTTCTGTTAATGCCAAAACCTTTTTTCCCCACCATGTCCTGCATTTTACTTCATGGTATTTTTCATGTTTAAACAACTCTTTATACAATAGCAAAATGATTTTTTTACTCATTTTGTTACTTTTCCTGTTGTAATTGTTAGTACAGGTAACACAATACCACTTGGCATGGAAGATGCTATAAAAGTAATCTAGTCCGAAAGATTTCACTCGGTGCCATGGTGGTGTGAGTCAATAGCCAGAGAGGCTGCGTGAAATGTCTTTTGGTCGTAGTCATTTTTTGCATCTCTTTGCTGATGACTATCTCATCTGCACCAGGGCACCAGTACCTTCTGACATGAAGGTGTGGGGCAAAGATGTCTCAGAATCTCCCTTAATGTGATGAAAGCCACATACCTGGTAAAGAGACAAACTGATCTCGTGTTAGTAGAGGTTTAATGGACACAAAGGGGCCAAACTCTCTCCTGACACTCTTCCACTTGACTGCAGCCCGCTCACTGCTGCTTGGGGCAGTGCTGAAGGGACTACACAAGGCTGCCTGTCTTTTCAGTTGCGTTTGTCCAGTGGCTGGTAGAAGTGAAGACCCTGCTCCAAGTGGGTTGCAGCCAACTTTCCTCTCTCTGGTGGAGAGCCTGACCTTCTCCAGAGCACTGTAAATGTGAAGTTTGATCCCCAACTGTTGAGCAGAGATTTCATAATTGCAATTTATTTTTTCATGAGACTTCTCATATTCTTATTTCTCACCCATTGATGCTTATCATTGGCATGCCTGCTGTTATTGCAAACCTTTATACCAGAAAGAAATGCAACTGTTTATTCATGTTTTAAGAGGATATTTCAGAAATGTGGCCAGTGGCAAGGTGATCATCTCTGCAGTCTGTGTGGTAGGTTGCCTGTTTCCGCCTGTCTAAAATCTTAAGATGTCGTTTTTGTTCCCCTGGAAATTAAAAAAAAAAAAAAAAAAAAAAAAAAGAAGAAAAAATCCCTAAGAAAAGCCAGAGTGCTCTCACTGTTCCTTAGCTTGAGCCTGGCTTTCTTTGGGGCGGTTGCAGTACATAGTACTGGGGATGTCACTGAAAGCTTTGTAGCTTGCTCTTCCATCTGCACACCCAGAGATGACTGTGCTGAAATAAGCCCTGAGATCTCCTGGAGACAAATGCCTGCTAAAAAGGCAATCAGAAGTTTGTGTAGTATGTGAGGGTTTGCGGTATCTGGCAGGATATCAGGAGGCAAATGCTCTCTCTCTCTCTCTCTAAAGACTGGATTTCTTGTTACATGTTGGTATGACTCCTCAACTGATCCTGGGAGAGAGAGAGACTTAAGCAATGATCTAAGTCTAGATTTTTTTTTGGTTACTTTTACTGTCATTTTGATGACTCTGTGCCATGAGGAACCCGTGACCTTGACACAGGTGACATCAGAGGAACAAGAGACCTTTATAGGGGATAGATAACTGCACAGCACCTGATCTGGAACAGCCAAAGGGAACAAGAGCGCCCACACAACCCTGGGTGGGAGGAGGAGTGAAGGACCCTGGTAGGAGGTGTGGAGGGACGGGGAGGTCAGCCCACAGTATGAAGTGTGGGAGTACCTGGAGCTCTGTGTCTGACTGGAGAAAATGGAGATTTCCATTTGCTTACCCCACTGTACAGAGAGGTGGAGAGACTCGCTCTGAGCCAGAGCTGACATCCTCATGTTCTGCTCTGGCCCTGTTCCCATACTGGGCGGAAACAATTTTCGTCCCTCTTGGAACGAGCTGGATAGGTGTTGCTGGTTTTTGAGATCCGAGTTACTGCTTTTCTTCTGTGTTCTGATAAACTGCTCCTCTATAATGAAGAGCTCTAAGGGGAAAAAATGTATGTATAAATGACAGCTACATACTGTTTGCATTTAAGTGTCTGCTTTGGAATGGCTGCAGTCCTGCGAGTAAGTGTTTGACAGGAAGAAGCGTTCTCCGTAACAAACAACTGCTGCTGTTGAGTGTTGCAAAAGACAAAGGAACTCAGAATAAATTCCAACTGAATTGATTTTTTTTATTAATTAATTTTTTTTTTTTAAACTATAAAGATGATTAAGTCCCTCCAGTGGCTTGAAAGCCATGTGCAGAAGGAAGCGTGTTGAACATTTGAGTATTCGGAGGGAATCCTTGCAGAGGCGTGTGTAGGCTTTTCTCCTAGCACTCGGGGTTTGATAAGCCGAAAAATATTTGAAATGAACTTCTCTGTGTGTTATCCTCAAGCAATGCATGTAGGGAGGCACAGCTTCAGAGCTCTTCTGCCCAGCTGCCACTGAATACAGGTGCTGGCTCTCTGAAGGTTCACTTCTCAAGTTTGACACGAGAGTGTTTTTCTAGCATTAAACACCAGTTCTTTGCTCAAGTGAAAGGTAACTGCATGTGATGAAAGAAGAGAGCAAATATTTCTTAGGTCAGCCCTGTTCTGTGAAGGAGCGTATAGGTAAAAAAGATGTGAAAGGCAGATCTTTATGGATTGAAAATTTTATAAAATCAAAATGTCTTTTCTTTAAGAAGCTAACAAAGAAATTTTGGGGGAAATTAGCATTTACGACTGAGTAAAGTGACTATTTAGCCTACACAAGGGCATGTATCACATCTGGTATGTAATTTCAGCCGAGGTGCTAGACAGTAGGGCTTAAACCTGAAGCACAGATGCAGCCTCTGTTGTGGCGTGTTAACTAGCTCCGATTATAACAATCGATATTTGCAAGTGTTGCTTGCTCCAAATCAAAAAGCCTCTCCGTCCCTGCCCTCAAAGAGAAATGACAACAATGAAAACAAAATACTCACCAGAATGAAAACACTTGCTAAAAGCAAAATATTGATAATGTCATAATAAATGACTGTCAGGTGGAACTGGAGGATATATTAGGGAAAGGAGTTTCTGCACTGCAGTAGCTTGGGGTTGAGGAAGGAGCAGAAAAGCTGAATTAATGCTTTGAAAGTGGGAATCATTGTTTGACTGCTGAAAGAGGCACCTGGCCAATGCTTTTGTAACCTCTGGACCTGGCCCTTAGTTGGCGGAAAGGCTCTTAGTCTTAGATCAAGGCCTCGATTCAGTGCAAGCAGAATTGCTGCGGTGTTCAGTCCTCTGCTTCGCATGAGAACACGTCTTAGTTGGGCTCAGCCCCTTGTCCCACACTCTCTAGTGGATGCTGCTGGGACAAATGTGGCAATATCTGCAGAAGGTTTCAGGATGGCAGAGACCACGTCAGGAGAACCGAGGTTACCAGGCCTCGAATAAGGGTGAGAAGGAAGCAGAAGAAAAACACCTGATGTAAACTGCAACATGCGTTAGCCTTAAGACGGTTAAACCAAGAACAAGGTTAGCTTTGTGCTGAGCTTTTGAGATTGTGAGCTGATGTGGAAGGAGTTAAAAGAACCTTGGGTTTATAATTCTAGTGTAATTTTGAGCAGCTGGAGGAGACCCCAGACTCCATCTGGCCCTTTTTCTATTCCTTGCAACATGGCAGTAAACCTTCCTGTGCAAAGCAATTGTGAGCTATATAGAAACGTGCATCCTGGAGGCAATTGGTGAAATTTAAGTTAGGCTGAATGTTGCATGTGATGCTTAGATTTGTGCATTGTGGGATTTAAACAAAAAAATTGTTTTAGATCTAGATAATAGTAAAAATGAAAATTAAAGGCACTTGCTATGGGTCTTACACCAAATAAGAACATGAGAAAGAAAATGTTTCAGCACTGAGTCCAAACTGGAATGTCAAAGATTGAAGTGTTATCTACTCACCTTGGCTCAAGGAGGAGGAGGTCTATATTGGTCTGTGTCTGGCTCAGTTTCCTGGCTATCTGGAGGAAGCTGATTGTATATAGCTAGTAAGTACAGCAGTGAAGCCACATGAAAGCCTTAACTAGGTGACATAATTCTTTTTTTATATATATTTTTACAGTGGGGATTTAATTTGGGAAATGATCTATTGCAAAAATCTTGATTGTTGGACTAGAAGTGACGTGCAGAATCTTCAGGCTGTCAGCTCAGCCTGTTCGTACATATGCTGAGTGTGGCATGTTTAACTGCAGGTTAGCTTGGGAGCTTGGGAGCTTTGAAGGTGTGGGGGTTATTTTTTTATTTTTTATTTTTAAGTGTTTGGTAGCAATATATTAAGATAAAAATATTAAAACAGCAAAAAGGTTTTACACTCAAAATCTGTCATCCCGTCTTCCTGCCACTTTACATCACTTTGTGCAATTCCTGTTGGATAGCTGGTAGTAAGCCAACTTAAATATGATTTCTACTTCAGTTTGAAGCAAGAATGGATGAAGCTAATGGACTGAAGGGAAAGGAAACTTACAGAGATAAAATTCGTAATATTTCATGTCAAAATTCTGTGTTCAGAAGAGCAGTTAAGCAGAGTACCATTGTTAGGAGCTCAATTTAGAGAAAATTGACAACATGGTAGTAAAACCAAATGGTCACAGGGTTGGTCTTTGCTGGCGGGAGGGGAAGGTATTTTGGGAGTTTTATTTGTTTGCTTTACTCAGGTAGAAGAAAGTGTGAGGAGCAATTACTTCAACAAAGAACACCTAATATGTGGAGGTGGCCAAAACCAAGACGGTGGCTGTAATACGCTTCAAATAGTACATCCTCTTTCTGCCTGCTTTTATGTGGATGCTGGTTTTTTTTCATTATGCTTTTTAAGTTACTTTGGCTATTTCTACTTGAACCAAAACGTAATGTTTTTTCCCCTCTTTTGGTAGCTACTTCATGACAGAATAAAAACTGGATGTGAGTTGTGCATTGGGAAGTGTTTGATGTGTGCTTGTGCGCCTTGTAGCACTATGAAAAACACAGGTGGAGCTGCTGATTATGTTTGCTAGAAGTAGATTGAAAAAGCAAGAAAATGAAATTACACTTCTGCACAGAAGACCTGTTGTAAAACTGTGGGCCAGGAAGCAATTCCGAAAGCAAAGACTCCATTTGTTTGTGTGGGACAAAATGAAGAGGCTTCTTCAAGGCCAGGTAGATGAGAATCCAAATCACGCTCATCACTGCCAGCTCTCTCCAGTAGAGATTGAAACAGACTTGTTTGTTTGTGGAATAAAGAGGAACTCTGCGAGCACTGAATTTTCTACTGCTGGAGGGAACTTTAATCAGGACAGAGGCGATGGCTGCAAGGAAGCCAGTGAAGTTTGTATTGGGGAGGTGGAACTGAACTGGGATGGCTGTGTCAAAATACCATGCTCAGTTCAACAGAACCAGAAGGACTTGGGGGGGAATTCTTCTGATTGTATGAAGCAGACCTCTTCTAAAAGAAAGGGTAGAGTGTCTGAGGGGCAGGACCTTTCTACCCTGAGCATTACCATGAGCTGGAGGGAGATAGCTGAAAGGGAAGGGTGCTTTCCCCAGGAAAAGACCCCTACGTACAACAGTCATAGACGGAAGTCAAGAGATCGCTCGGCTGATGTGGTTGATTACATTGTTAAAGAGCTCCAGGGAATAAGCCGCATCCAGACAGAGATTGCAGAGCTCCGGCAGCACCTCACCTTGATAAAAGGCTCTGTGGATGAAGTCTCCAGCTGTGTGGATACGGTCTTGAGTGAGATAGAAGGCCTTCAAGGTGGTTCCACCAAAACCCCAGGCACACATGCTCGGGAGCCATGTAGGGAGGTACACAAGGAAGAACCAGTATTATATTTTTATGGGATCCCAGAACAAGAGGGTGAAAACACAGTGGAGCTCATCTGCAGCTTCTTGTCTGAATATCACTGCTTCAATGGTATCCAGTGCAGTAAGTATATAAAAGATGCTTATAGGTCAGATATTGGTACAGGCAAGCTATTAACACCAAGACCAGCAGTTGTGAAACTTGTAAATTCTGAACAGAGAGACTTTATTTTACAGAAGTCTATCCTTCTGCAAAGCTCAGGGGTCCGGATTGCTACCAGTGAAGAACAAAAGCGGCAGAATGACCAGAGGGGCCGCAAGGTGGATTCAGTCTCTCTGCAATCTGGCTTCAAGAAAAATCATCGCAGCTCGGCGAATCTTGATGTAGCTCAGAAAACTGATGGAGTTGGGCACCTTCGAACTGACTCTTACCAGGTGAAGTGTAAAAGCACAAGTAGGAGAACACAGTGCGTGGAGGAAAGATTTGATTTTGCACAGAAGTCGACCTTGGCTAAGAAAAGCAACTTGATATCCGAAACTGAGAAGGAAGCACAAGTAATAAGCTGCAGTGAGCAGCCTTCACATGACAGTGACTTTCACCAGGCCCCTCATGAACCTCCACAAAATCTTCAGGTGACCAGTTTGGTCAAATCAGGTGATGGAAATTCCTGCTGCTTATCTGAGTCTTCGGGCCATGCCAGCCAGGTGTGTGCTTCAAGCAATGGAAGTGAACACAGGCTTGACCTTGAAAGCATCCCTGAGAATGGTTCTTCCCCTCTAGATAAACATGAGAGGGTAACTGCTGAAGAAATTGAAATAGACTGTGATAGCCCATGCAAGTTCACTGGTCTGGAGAAAGGTGATACTCAGAGAGAAGATGTTTCTAGTGGGGTGACAACTATTAGCTGTGATCATATAACAGATGAAATGGCTGATAGTAGTGACAGCTTGAAAGATATGATCCAGATGGACCTGAATGATCAAGATCCAACTGATCAGGTCTTTAGGGATGTCCTAGAAAACTCTCAGTATTTCCTTGACCATTCCCGGGATAACATTGATCTTGTAGACATGAAATTTTACACTAATAAGCTTGGGAAAGCTATTCATCACTTCAGATCTGCTCTGCAAGTGGTATTTAACAAACTAGAGACGAGTGATTCCGAAATCCTTTTGGAAAATGATAGTGGCTTACAGATGGATGATGACAATACACTTATGCTGAACAGTTCAGGTATGTGTGACAGCTCTGACAACTTTGCAGAAACCCCTCCTAGTCAGTCATCTGAGAGCCAGGCAAACACAACCGCAAACAGCGAAGTGTCTGCTCATATGCAGTTTGTTCCTTCCAGTCTTCCCTCTGGTCCACATGAGCGTCCTGTTTCCAGTTTGATGCTGTCATCTGACTGTGAGATTTCTGCTGGGCAGCGCTCACCTCCTCATGAGCTTGGAGTAGATGTGAGCTCTCTACCTGAGCAAGCAAAGGAGTGCAGACCTATGAGCCTTGAAAAAGTGTGTGCGGAGACCATCTACCTGAACAAATGCATCAACAATTTCAAAAATGTGCTGAGGGAAAAGAGACAAATGCGTAGGAGACTCTTAAAAGAATTAGCACAGGAAGGAAACTGGATTTCTGCTGAGGAGACGAATTCAGGTAAACTGAAAAAATGTTTTAAGGAGATGTCAAAATCTAGCATTTGTGCAGCCGGTAGGGAAGACCTAGCTCTGTGGGTGAACAGTTTATTAGAACTGTCTTAGAAGTTGTTAGCAAATAGTTACGAGAGCAAGCACACATGATATGCGACAGTACTGACCGAAAAGAACTCAAAATTTATTGGATAACACACTAGAATGCAAGTTTGCAAGCTTCACCCCCCCGCTTTTTCCTTTTTTTCTTTTGAGAGGTTCGCAGTGTATCTTCAAAATAGCAAGTGTTAGGATTTTTGTCATAATTCGTGACTTGGTTCCTTGTTAAATATAATAGTCAGGGAATGTGATAACAAAGTGTGCATTTGAGCTATAAGTAGCTAGATTTGCCAGTTCTAGGAATTGAGTGGATCTAGATTTCCAGTGGCTCCATCAGGAAGTGGGAAGTCTCAATGTTTGTTAGATTTTTATCCTAGTGGGGACATTAAAAAAAAAAAAAAATTGAAACCTGTGTTGTGATATTGTGTTTCTGTAACTTGTCTATGAGATGAGAAATTTTCCATTTCTGTGGGGCTGCATGTTTTACTGCCAGCATAGGTAATGAAGCGTTGGACCTCAGCAGATGTAAGCTGATATAAGGTTGCAGCAGTGCTGGTTGACCTGTGCTGGGATATGAGGCATAGAAATGACCTGCATGTTTTGATGGGCCTTGTTTTAGTAGGCCTGGATTTGGTAAAAACAAGCCCAACCTTGTACTTGAGGTCCATCTAGCCCCTCCGTAATCCAAGGAGTAAAGAAAACTTTCTCAGTAGCATCTCTGTCCGAATCACTACACAGTTAAGGACAATGAAGCGACCTGACTTTCAAGTGTCGTAATGTTGGAACTGTAGCTTGAAATCTTCATTTGCTCATTTTAAGCTTCCCCATATCAAATATTTTGTTCACTTGTCTTCTTGCAGTCATCAAAGCTAATTAGAATAGTCATAGTGCTCCTTTGCCCACTGAAAGAGTTGTCTCACTTCAGTGACTGTCTTATCCAGTCGTTGTGCTTTTGCTGTGAAGAAACAACTGTCAGTCTGTTTGGCTTGTGTACCAGTTACCTTCTCAGTTATGCGGATCATAATGCTTGTAATCAGCTCTTTGCTTTCTTATTTTGTGCAAGGCCCTTATTGTAGAATTCATTCAAACAATAGGCTTGTAATAAGTAGAAACAATAGTCTTTTGGCATGGATGAATACCTGTTTCTGTGTTTCAAGGTTATATTCAAATTACTGAAGTATAGATGGTATAGATGAAACTGATTTTTTTGTATTCAAAAATTTATTTTGCTTTTCTATTGTTTGTTTGTTTGTTTTTTCATATTTTATTGTTTGCATAGTGCTCAAGTCCTGGAAGTATGTCCTCTAATTTTAGGACCTGAGGGAAGAGACAGTAGTTTGGGTTCGCTTTCAGTAGTTTGGGTTTGCCACTGTACAAGAAAAATATTGCAATAACCTGTCTGTGAGGCGCCATCGAATGGGAGGCTGCCTCTCTCAGCAGAGTTTGAGCAATACAGGCCTGTTCAAGGTGAAAAGTAGCTGAAACAGTAAAGAGAAGGAAGGTGACATCTGGACTTTGGTGCCTCAAGTCTGACTCTGGTATGGATTAGCATTCCTGTGAGCATCCCTGGCTCAGTTTTCCTGTCTAGTAATTACAACAGCATCCAGTGATGGGAAAATGAGTTGATGTTTGTGTAATAAATCATGGAAAGGCATGTCTATATGGTAGATATGACAATTGCAGTTACTGCAATGAGTATGAGATGAAATCACAATTTAGGAAATGTGTTCTGAGAGATGGGGGAAATCTAAAGGAGTGAAGGGTAGTGGAAGGAACTAGATAAAGGATGGGAAAAGGGAGAGAACTTGGAGGGGAAGAAACCCTGGAGGAGAAGTCAGGAAGCAAAGCAGCCCAGAACATGAGGGCAAGGCATAGAAATGGGCAGTGGAAGAGCAGGTTGGTCTAGAGTGGAGGCAGGGGGGTGTAACCAAAATGCCAGTGTTAGCACAGGATGGAGCAAGCAGGTGAGGAAGCCAGTGGGTAAATAGCCACTTGGCAGTAGCCAGAAAGATTGGAGAGGATGGCAGTATTGGCAAGGGCCATAGGGTAGAACAAAAGTAACCATATAATCATTCAGTGTGAAATAGGGTTGTTTTGGTATGCGTTTTCTGAGAAAGAGTAGCAAGTGTTTTATATTCCTGACTTCTTTTGCTACACTCAACTCAAAATAGGTATGAGCTAAGCTCTTATTTTCTTCTTTTCAGAAAAGTATCACATACAGAATGCAATGAGAGTCTTTTTTTTTTTTTCCTTCCCCTTCCAAACTGTAGGTGACTGTTTATGCCTTTAAAAATACAGCTTTTAAGTTTCTGAATCAGGTCCACTGAAAACCTGGTTCTGCCTGCTGGCTTTTTTGTTCTGAGCCTGAACCACTGTATTGTTTATGTCTGTTGTAAAGTTCAGTTCAAAGTATTTTATTAAATATGTTTGGCAGCAGTCTGCAGCAAAGGAGTAGATGGTAACTTTGAAGGTGTTAGTAAGTCTGTGTGTTTTGATGAATCAGAGATGATGCACTGGCATAAAGGTTTAAATTATTTATAGTTGTACACAGATGTAAATTATAAGAACAGTTTAAAGCTTGGCAGATGCGTGTAAGTAATTGTTTTATTTAGTTTGAAGCAAAAAGAGAAAATAGAATATCCTCTGAAAATCTAAACAAGCTCATAAAGGTTTAATTTGAAGAAAGAGTAAGTGAAGTGGTGAAGATGGTTTGACTTTGCATATTTAAGAAACAACTGAAATGGTAGCGATTTCTATGAACTTAGTGCTTGGAAGTGAGACAGTAAAAGAATTCTGTGATTAGGGTTTAACTACATCAGTCACTGTTGAAGGCTTGTGCTTTTCAGTATTGGTGAGGCTGTTAGCACATCTGCTATAATGGACGATAATTAGAAAATTTTAAAGCTGTCTCTGCAGTCGCTTAGAGATTTGCCAAATTATATTTAGCCTGAACCTGTCCCTAACATCTTTGAACTGAAGTGGCTTAGAAATCAGAGATACGTATGGAATTTAAGCCAAAATAATCCAGCATTTTCTGAAAATGAGCCCAATGCAGGATTTATTGCTGTATGTTTCTATAAATATAAATTTGATGACCTTTTATTTGAGAAGCTCCAGTGCCCTTAGGCATTAAAATTTGGCAGCAGTAGTCCATGTCAAGGGCTTATCTGTAAAAATCTACCCCAAATGAGTGAAGTGAATAAGCCTTTGAAAAATGTGTGGTTTGCGTATGCCTACTGGTAATTTGTTACAGCTCAGCTGTTGCATTGCCAGAAAATTCATCCGTCCTCAGTGTTTTCCAGGCTGGAGCTAAAGCAGTTTTCCCTGGTAGGGATGACAGAGAACAGTGCCAAACATGAGCGGGCCAAGGAGTCCAGATCTTCTGCTCTCAGAGACTTCATGGGCTCTGGCAACATTGGGAAGCAATCTGATCCAAACATGAAGGAGATAAAACCCAAGAAAGAAGGAAGATTGGATCTGCCTGGGACAGACGGAAAGAACCAAAGGGATGAAGTCAGGAGAGACAGGGTTTGGATGTGGAAGTTTGGGGTGATTGTGCAAAGAGAGAGATGCAAACAAAGGACTTGAAGTGGAATTGGGGTTGCCTAGGTGAGAAGGTTTTTAATAACCTACAGAAAGGAACAGGCAGGAGCATGGTGTTGGAAATCACAGTGCAAGGGAGCAGTTGGAAGTGTCTGTGCCCCCCAAAAAGCAGGTAGCCTGGAAGGGACCCCAAGTTTCCTCAGCTCTTCCACATCAGGAGATAGATGCCGAGCTGACTGGCAAAGTGTGGCATTTCTGTTGCATAGAAGACAACAGTGTACTATATATGTTTTCTCCTCTGTCAGCTCATGAATGCAAGGTCTGTCCAGTGGTCCAAAGGCTTTCATCCCTGCTGTGGATCCGTGCAGGCAGCACTGACATATTTTAAGGTGGAAAGCAGGGATTTTATCTTAGCTACAATCCAGCACTTCATTTTCTAAAATAATTTGACTTCTCCTTCGTGACTGAATTAAAATAGTTTCCAAAGTTACTCTCTATATAGGTGTAATTACACACATGCAATCACTAAGACAGGAAAATAGAGAAGCTATTTTAGCATTTTAACCAATCTGAGTGGCCCTTGTTGCCATGAAGCTATTCCTTCGCCTCTGTCTTTCATTGGCAAATGGGTAATTTGATTCTCCTATGCAGACGCAGCATTTTCTGATTGATAGACTTATGAAATATCATGTGTGTACCGGAAGTTTTGAGTATGGCTCTCATAACTTTACTAGTCTTGAAATTGCCTATCCATAAATATGAGATCTGGTGTAGGAGGCTTCTGGATTTTTTTTTTTTCCTCGGAGGAGAACTGCCTAGATTTATAAAACCAGAAAATCTCTCTCAGCATTATGGTATTTGCAAAAGCAAAATATGTTCCGTGGGAGATAGTGGTTTCCTCCCAATGGGCAAAATGTACAGGGGGGAGGAGAGGGAAATGCTTCGTATGCAAACAGGGCATGCAGTCTGGGGAAAAGGAGGCTAAATCTCTTCCTTTTTGTGATAAATACAGGTTCTCCTTCAAGTGCAATAAATAGCATCTCTAATTCAGTATTAATTAAGATGATTAAAAGTTCTTGAGTTAATAAAAACAGGAGCTAGAACACGGTAAAATCAACTCTCAGAACCATATGTTCTAATGCATGTGTAGTTATGGGTGAAATTTGATCACAATTTAACTAGAGATTAATTAACTGGTGTATGTCCCAGAAACCACATGGAAAAACTCTCCAGTGCGCAAATGTTTTATCAACTTGCAGCAAATGTTTACTCCACTTTCTGAAATAATTTTACAGAGCTCATGGCAAAAATCTGGTCTATTAACTTTTATTCCTCTCCTTCCTCTCTTTTTCTTTGCAGAAGGAGGTAGAGGAGAGCTCCAGGTTGTACATGTTGTCCCTTCTCAGCAGTGTCTCTCTTTCTGAAACACCTGTGTGTGCATGCCTTGTCTTCGTGTAACCGGTTGCTTCAGCTGAGGCTCTGAGATTCAGTTTAGCATGTTATGGTCATGAGAGGAATTGTTAACACTGTGTATAAGCTAAGAATCTGTTCAGTGCGTATTACCTTTTAGAAAGAGAAAACACGAATGCTTCAAGTGGTCTCTTCCCTTCAGCAGTCTGTGGGGCGTGTGCAATGTGCACAGGAACCAGGCTAGTAGAGGACAAATTGTTTGTCTTGTGTTTTCTAGTCACCCTCTTCCTTTATGATTCCAAAACCAAGTATTTCCTAATTTTTCCTCAGTTCTATTATTTCATTCCATCTCTGTTTTGTACAATTCACTGCAACTGAAGTCAAATGTACCATTATGGGATGTAATCCTGGGATTAAGCAAGGCTATGGGTGCTGGGAGGTGTCTGCTGCAGATCCCATGCCTTTCTAGCTAGCTACAGGCTGCACTTTGCTCCAAACAGCAGGGCAGTGTGCCCCAGGGGAAGGGCAGGACTCTTCCATTAATACCTGCAGCTGTTGCCTCTCCATTCACGGACCTGTTGCCTCTGCTTGTCACGCTAAGGTGTTTGGGCAGTTTGTGAGTAACAGATAACTGTTTCCTCCTAGGAGGATGCCCAGAACTTTTTGACTGCTGTGCAACATCTTGGTTTGCGTTTGCAACTGCACCTCATGTATAGGAGTTTCTGGCTGTTTGAGTCTCAGGTTGTTTTTTCTTTTCTTTCAACCCATGCTACATGGATTAGGTGCCTGCTGTGCCTCTGCCTTGCTGTTAGTTGTATGAATCAGGTTAAATCAGCTTCCTGGAGCAGACTGAACATTGTATGTCTTCTGGGCTTCCATGCAGGTCTTATCCTTTAAGCTTCATGAATTTGCATTTTTAAGCTTTGTTAGCTCATATATTGACAGCTTTGTTTCACGGTTTCACAACTGGCAAGTGTCTGTCCACTGACTTTTCTTGGAGGTGCAGAGAAATTCAGAACTGGTGTCAAATTCTATCCTCTTCTGACTTGGGTGCAAAAACATTGTAGTTTTCCTTTAAGCTGTTCGTTTGGCAGGTAGAAAACTGTAATTGGAGAAGTCATCGGGTGGAAGTAGCTTCCTTTGCGATTTTTCAGTCGTTATTTGAATCAATGCTATTGAAGATTCATTGTGAATACAATGAACGTAAGATAATCCTTCGGCTTGTTGCGGCTTTGGATTCCATGTAACATGTAGTGTACTTGGGTCAATAAAGGCACTAAATGACAAGACTGGTTAGTTTAATTGGAATGACTTAGCTCATTCTGCTAATGCCCCTGAAAAAGGGTCTAATTAGACATACCTGGAAGTTTTATTTAGACACTGAAATGGTTTTTCCTTCTTTTAGCCTAATTTGGATTCTTCTATAGCTAAACAAAAGGATTTGAATTTCTAGAAGGCAGATTTTGGTTTGAAGGTTTAATAACCAAACATGGTACGTGGAAATAGGTAAGGATGATTTTTAAAGCAAACAAGAAGTCGTCATTGATTTTCTTATGTCTGTTGAAATAATGCAGCTTTCTATGTCTTACATTTGATTTTCATCTAAGAGAATGATGTGACAGACTCAATATTTAAAGGAGATAGAAGGTTACATTTCAGAAATCATTTTATGTAGTCCTGGAGAGGACTAACAGATGTGGGGATATTTTTCCTTATGCACCTCCAGATTTAGTGACTTTTTTTTGATGCCTTTGTCTATTTTATGTTTTTTTCCTTCTACAAAACCATATAATTGTTCTCTCTATTAAAACATCTTCATGTATATGGAATAAACTCGATGCAAATTGCAGCTTGTTTAAATAACTTCTCAAATTATTTGTAATCCTAGCTATTGCTCTTCCTGAATAATCAAAACCCTTACTGGGTTCCTTCTTAGGCTTTACTAAGCATTGCTTTCCTGATGATTGAATACTGTGCCTTAAATGATCGCGTCTATTGACTTGTTTAATCCAAGGTATGAAATTCATGCTATTGTGTCTCTGGCGTTATTTTGCTAAACGGTTCCTGGTTAAAAACTTCAGTTACTTTGCAAAGACCTTGCAGCAACTGATTGCAGCATTCTTTACTGTGAGTTAATATACGGAATTACTAGGGTTGACAAGCACTTCTCCAGCAGAAGATTTGTCAGACAGTGGTTGTAAAACCATCATCCGTCAGCATCAGAAAAGCACAAATTGGGCACCACAAATTTATGGGCTGTTTTGTGTACATGTTCGCTGCTCCATCTTCTCAGTGCTTCTTTATGCACTTATTGAAGATGAAAACATCCATAATTTCCAGATTCAAGTAACCTGGCCTGGCTGCTTCCAAGAAGGGATCAAGTGACAGAGCTGCAAAGAGGAGGGAAGTAGAAGCCGATCACGAAGCAATTTCCTATGGAGTGCTGAGCGTGGATGTCTGTGTGTTACCCATGCTGGCTTTGCTTTCCCTTCCCATTTGTTTGTTGGAAGGACAGTGGTTAAAACCCTCACAGTTGTTCTGGATGTTCTTCCCCTCTGCCCGTTGCATTTTCTCTGCTCGCCCAGGCTCTAAGCAAGCCCAGCCATCATCTGGGCCTGCTGGATGTGAGCAGCTCCACGACTGGTGATGCGATCTGGACTGGCCACTGGAGCCCTCTGGCACACAGCTGTGAGTGCTGCCTTCAGAGAGCAAACCCTAGGCAACTCTCCAGCTGCAGCAAATCTACCTAAACACCATTACCATTTACCTCTCTTAAATGAAGAGGAATCCGTTTCTATAAAATGTTCCTCCCCACAACTGTGGTATAAACTATGGATTACTTTGTTACACTTAATTAGTGCTACCAGAGGTGTCTGAATCATGTTAAACTGCATGCCAGTACTTGCAGGTAATGCGGCCCCTGTTTCCAAGCTCATTTGACTACGTAGGTTAGTGCAACAAGGGATCGCAGAGGCCTTCATCGCTGTCCAGCCCTCTGCCCTTGTGTGCTCTTGTGTCATTAACTCATATAAACTACCTAGTTTACCTTTCTAAAACTAGTTAAGTTTTAGAAGGCTGCTTGTCAAAGGCTACTACAGAACTTCAATCCTATCATAAGTAGACCCCTTCTTTCCAACTGCTGTCTATATTTATTCTCAATTCTTCTTCCATGCTGTATGTTTTCCTGTCTAATGAATAAACAAAGGTTCATTTTGCTGGAGTAAGCAAGCTGTTTTCTGTTCTCTTCGTTGTAGTGTGGTCTCTGCATCCTCACACGGGTTTTGCAGTTTTCCAGTTTGAATTCTTTTTACTTCAATATAGAATACTGAGGTTGTACATGCTTTTCTGAAGGTGTCTTGCTAGCACTCTGCAGTGGATTTCATTCACGCTTTTATTTCTATGAAGACTTTTCGCTGGATATGCCTATGGATGATACTCTCTCCTTATATGGTTGTATCATAGTGGCTCTCGGCCTCTTTGCGATGCCTACAACTCAAGTTCTCCTTCAGCTGCTTTTCTTCCGCTGAACAACCCCTTGTATGCCGTAAAATTCACAACAGGTTTTGGAGGGGGTCTGACCTTGGTGTTTGTACTGACTGCGTTTAATCTTCTGTTGTCGCAGACTTCACTTCCAGGAGCTTTTTCCATAAGGTTTCTCAGTTCTCTTCTGTATCGATAATTCTCCTGTGTTTGTCATCAGCAGATTTTATCAGCATATCTGACTTACTCCCACTAACTTCCTTATGACGTTGTCCAGGGCTGGCTCAGCTACAGTTACTTATTTACCCACCTTAAACCTCTCCTACTCCTTCTCAGTGTATCCAGCCTTATTAACATCACATGGCATCATGTCAAATGTTTTGTTGAGCTAGAAAGAATTATTGTATCAATGGCATTTTTATGCTTGGTTGCTTTGTCAAAGAAGAAAACAATATTTTTAAAAACTGGAGTACCTTGTGGGACATTTTATCCTATTTTCCACTTGTTAACACGTTAATTCTTCCCTGTATATTTGCTCTGAAGCCTTTCAAGCTCTTGAAGTCAATAATGAGCCTGTGCTAGTCTGGATCACATCCTCCCCCTTCTCTCTCACACCTTAACTGTGGGCACTGTATTTGCTCTTCTGCAGTCTTAAGGCAACAACGCTGGTTTGATGGCTGTCAAGTGCTGGTTCTCTCAGTATTTACTCAGGGAGAACTATGCCTGGAGCAAATTAACCTCTTTACTTCACTTTTGCCTGGAGATAGGTGTGTGGGAACAGGAGTTATCACATGCCTTGCCCCTGCATCAACACTGTCACTTACTGAAAGCTCTTTCTTCTGTTTTGTGGTGATATACCCAGATGATTTTTAATTTCAACCCTGCAGAAGCCCCTCCTTTTTCCATGGTTTTCTTTTTATTCACATATCTAAAAGGCTTGGCAAAAGAAATTAAAACAAATAAGGAGAAATACAGCTTATCTGGCCTTTTGGCAATTTTTACTTTGCACATCTCAAAAGCTGGGAGATTTGTTTCCTGATTATTCTTTCTGCCCCTCTCCACCTTCACAGGCTGGATTTTTTTTCCCCCCTCCCAAAAAAGAGTTCCTGATGCTCTTATGGGCTCAGTGCTGTAGTATGGCGCATGGTATTTGTGATCTGCTTACGTGTCAAAGATTGGCCACTTTAGGTTTAGAATTTCTCAGATAAATTGACTGAAAAACCAGGTTACACCAATGGCGTTTACCAGTAGACGATACTACGTTTATTTGCCATTCTTAGTCATTCAGGACAGTGGTTCAGCTTTGGCTGGATGCTGCTGTCAAGCTCAATCCAGTATAAAACTTTCTATGATTGCGTTCTAGCCATAACTCTTACAAGTGTTCAGAGACAGCGTTAGAGATGTCCTCCCTTCTGCGCTCTGAAGTAGCTCATTGTATTTCCTTCCTGAAATCCTTGCTCTTGGCCAGCAGTTGATCCAGGTCTGTCTGGAGGAAGCCTAGGTTTCAGCTGCGGGGAAGAGTTTTTCAGGAGCTCAGCTTTAAGTGGAGGTGCATTGAGCACAGCCCTTTTGGAGAGAGATTGCACCCCAGCATGCTGAGGGAAATGTGCACCGGGGGCAGACTCTGTGGGTCAGAGCTCCTGCCTGTTCTGCAGTCCTCTGCAGGCACATAGCAAAGCAGGGAAGTCCATTAAGTACTGGGTCGTGTCATATTTTTCGTGCCTGTGGGGGACAAAATTCTACTTAGTCTTCTGATCTACATGGCCCTAGAGTTGTAGGAACAATGAATGAGAAGTTTGGGCTCTTGCTGCTGCACAAGTTGAGACCTCAAACTGAAACCTGTTTTTCTTCGTTATTTCTGCTCTTCTTGTGAGAACTCTCCTGTCACCTGTGAACAACCTACAGGTTGTGCAGCTCATCTGAAGGAGATGAAGAAGAAGTGAGTCTTTCTTTTGGAGCTATGTTCTTTTATCTTGCATATAACTGAAGCTTATTTTCTGATAGGTACTGCTTTGCTTTGCACTTTCCCAGATTGGCGATACTGTTATGTTTGTTTTCTGTGGTGTACAAGCTACAGCCTCTTTATACTCTTGGCAGACATGATTGTCTGAGGTTGGACTGTTAGGTATTAGCAGTCTATTTTGCTTACCCCTATGGTACTGCTGGAAACTAGCTGCCCTTTCAAGTATGCAGGAGGATGTATGCACTGTATGTTAGGAATAGAGATGTTACCATTTCCCGTTAAACAGAAAGTTTACTGTTTTCTTCAGGTATGTTTTAAGTGTTTAAATGCTTTTCAACTGTAATCAGTCCTTTTAAGATTTTCAAGGAAACAAGACTTTGCCCTCTAAGTACACTCTTATATTGATATAAGAACATGATTTGAATTCAGATGATCCTTATATTGCTGTCTGTAGTGGTTTCCATCATACCTACAGATCACGGTTCTCCTGCAGTCATCTTGCAAGCGACTGCCCTTGTTCATCACCTATTGGAAATGAAATACTCGTGTACGAATTGTTGGAGCTGCAATGGAAGCTTCCTGCTGAGGGGGTTGAAGAGTCTTTGTCTGAGCATGAACAAGTGACACTAACGTGATCTGTGCCTAAGAAAGTTCATATGTGTTTGTACAAAGTTTCATGTTGATCAAACATTTGTCCATTTCATACAGATGCTTTTAATTTATATAGTGTCCCAATTATGACCATGTTCGCGTAAGTTGTGATGTAGAGTAACAGGAGCTCTCCAATAACTCATGCCTTAGTTTAATTGAAAAAAAAAAAAAAGGGGGGGGGTTGGTCTTCAAAGCTCCCTTTTGAAAGGGGAGATGCACTGAACAGGCTCTTCTGGTCCCAGTCCGAGGTGTTTAATGAAATTGCATAGCCCATCTGTGTCCATATGACCTGTCCTGATGTGCTGGTCATTTGAGGTGCTTGAATGAGCGTCTGTATGTGTTTGCCTGCATGCAGTGTGGTCTGTTGTCCTTTCCTCAGAATATAATCTGATAACGTTTTCTGATGTTTTCAGAAACTAATTTCACATTGTTCTTTCCCCTTCCTCCGTTTAAGGATCAAGATGAGGCTGATCCATCAAAACCACCTTGGCTTAAAGGAGGGTAAGTGGTATTTTGAAATCTTGTTTCCCTGTGTTTATAGTTACGCTGTTATTTTGTGGTCTCCAATTCAAGTTAAGTAGAAGCAGCACTTCTAATGTTTTTAATAGCTGTTCTCAGGATTAATCAAATAGCCATGTCTCACCTAGAGCCAGGCTGCTGCTACGTTTTGCAGTCTCCTCTTAAACAGCTGGAGGTGGGCTGTGCAGCTATTCAGGAGGTCTGTGATTAAGAACAAGGTTATAATTGCAGTATAATCCCTCAAGTGATGGGGATAAGCGCTTATGGCACTAGTTAGTAAATAATCCTTGCTGAGCATCATAGAGAGGAGTCTGGATGAGGTCTCTTTTTCCCAAATCGGTCGCAACTGGCACCAGCAAAGGGGGAGAGTAGCTCTGAACAACTGGTTTGTCTTTTACTCTTAGAGAAAGGTAACTTTGGGGAAATTTTCTGTCTTTGCAGTGATTTTTATGGCCAGGCTAGTAGCCAAATAAAACTAGAGTAACTCTGGAGATCACTGCAATTTGTCATTTGTAAAGTAGTGATGATAATGCCTCTTTTAGGCAGGTCAGAGTGAGAGGCTGTGTGCGTTCTCTCTACAACGTGCTAGTCGCAGCAAATGAAGCAGACAAATTTTGATTATGTCTAATGTCAGCATGATACTCGGCATAATAGATGCCAGCGCGGTAGCTTCCCTAGAATCCTCTCTGGAAAAGAGCGTGCAGTCTTTCCGAGCTGTTGGGTGATGCGCTCTGTATGCGACTAGAGCGAGACAGTTCTGTGGTGGTGCGCTCATTAGGCGCTGATGTTGTAGCGGCAGATTTGTCCTGAAATCTCAGCAAGAGATTGACTTTCCACATGTACAAGTTAATTCTCATACTACTGAAGTAGGCTTTGCTAATAAAACACAAAGTTATGTCGAAGACTTCATTATACAGCTTTCTGCTTTTGGAGTAATTGTTCTATAATGTTGGTATTGCCACAGAGCTTCCTCCACACCTGCAGATGCCTCGAGCTGCCTAGCAACCCCATGCTTTCTTAAGGAGCCTAAGACTCTGCTCAGCAGACTGCTGGAGAACTGGCAATTAGCAGAAGCAGAAGACAGTGATTAATTCTAACTATAAACAGCACCTTCTCCTGTATTAACAAGGAGCCAATACACTGCGCTTACTGGTTCACACAGATAAAATGATTTCCTAGCTTGAAAGACAAATACAAAGGCAATCACTGAATACTTACAATTTATTTTGTCAATGCAAGGCAACGTTTGCTCTAGTCTATAATTTGTTTCTTGCTCTGCAGGATATAACAAAACAGGCCAGCTACTGTAGTTTTGACAAAAGTCCGATTTATTCACTGTCTATCCCCGTGCAAGGGATTTCCAGAAAAGGCGTTTGTGGCTGGTTATGCTTTAATTCCAATGTTAGCCACGTTGTGGCTTATTCGCCACGAAGTATATTAAACCACTTATGTTTGGGATTGTTCTTCCATAAGAAAGATTAGAAAAGTGGAGCTCTTTGAAGAGAGTAATCATTTCTTGTCATCTCAAACTATCTTTACTTGGTCAAATTTCCAAGATTTAATGTAAATATTTGTGTGATAAAGCTAGTATTAAAATATCAATACATGCTTCAAGCTAAACTTGCATTTAGCATAATGTAACTAACTTTCTGTCTGTAAGCACTAGTTTTGGAAAGAGAGCTTTTAAATAATAAGTACAGTTGGTATTATAGATCAGTTTCTGGGTATAATTTCTCATATCTATATATTTTGTTTATTAACGCAAATAAATCCCTCATCATCTTCATACAGAGATGCTGTTCACTCCCCAGTGAGGCACTCTGTAATAGTGCTATAAATATTACATGCATTGCAGAGCAGAGTTATCCTGTTACATATATAGCTACAGTGTGCCTGTATGAGGCAGCATCAGTAATTGTGTCTGTGCAAAAACTGTGATTTAGTTAAGCAAAGTTAAGCTTGTACTTGACTAAAAAGATTCAGGTATCAGAAAACACAACAAGCTGAATAATTTTGAAAATGAAGAACTAGTGCTGAAAGCTCTTTTTTATATTAATAGGCTAAAAGCAGGTCATCTAGGTATAACTATCTAGGTATTTGGTTGCGTCTCTTCAACAGAGACTGCGAGCACCTTTCAAATATTCTTGTCCTCTGTCAGAGTCTGACTTGGGCGTTGTTCTTTTTATTTGGCAGCTGCAAAAACTTCTCAGTCTGTCACAGATATTTGGCACAAACCAGGTCTTAACTAGATATATTCTCAGGCACAATAACTTGTTTAAGTTTATCTTGAATTTAGAAAACATGCCATTTTAGTGTTTTTGTTTCTCAGGAAATGTCAAAGTATCACGATTCCCTTCCAGTTGAATTAAAAAAAAAAAATCAGAAATCCTGTAGAAAATAAGTGTTGCTTCCCAACTATATCGTTAACATGGACTCTGGATTTTTGCCTGTGTCTATTCTGTTGCATCTTTTCAACTTGCAGACTTTAATCAACTAAAATTATTGATTAATTACACTTCCAGCACTATTTAGATCACAATGCATTCTTAACATCATCTGACTAGTATTCCATGACACCTATTTTACTCCAAAACAGTATTTATCACTAATATCAGAAAAGGTTTGCAACATCAGGGCAACGGATGAAATTCCTGTTTGATTTCCAGCAGGAGCGTACAGATGTTTTGACAACATAAACTTTTTATGTAGGCATTGGTTAATGGTTAATTTGGGTCATTTTTTTCTGTTATAAACCAGAAAGGATTATTGAAGCGTAACTCAGTCAAACAGATTTTCCAGAGTTTGCTGTTGGAAAGGAGGATAGGATAGCCTTTAGTAAAAACACTACCTAGCCTTGCTGTAAGGATTTCCAGTGGTGGAAAGCTATTGAATTCCTTTGGCCTAAAATTCTAGCAGTTTTAGTTAACTGAACCGCTAAAAATCTGCGCCTTTCTCGTATCTGAGTTTGTCTCCCATCCCCAGCTGGGGATCTGGTTCTGCTGTTTCGCAGGCAGAACAGTGCAGCTGACTGGTTTTTTGTTTGCCGTGGAGCAGCATCAAAAACCGCCGGCAGTACTGCGGTGCAACTGTGACTAATGTTGCATACAGAGGCAAACCACGGCTCATGGCATTACACGTGACGACGCACCTTCCCACCAGAGCTGTTCAACCAGCAACGGCTGTTGCTCAGCTGTGACTTGGACATATCACCCTCCTACATCCCATCAAAAGTCAATTTTACCCCTATAGCACTGTGGCAGATTTCTATATATAATAGACTGGTTTCTTCTTTGTCACAGCCTTGTGCTATGCTGTGCCGTGATGTCCTTGTCCATCTTGGAGCCTGATCCCCTAGTCTGTACTAGAGTTCTTATATCTGAGGAGAAAAGAGAAGATACTGAAGGTTTTGGGTTTTTTTTTTTTTTCCTTTTTTGAGGGCCAGGATTAAGTATGTCCTGGCCTAGACTCAGAGGAAGGATAGCAGGGAACTGCCTTAGGTCTGATCCACTTTGACGTGCTCCCTCCCATCCACCAGCGCATGGCGGAAAGGTCTGGATTGTTGCATATAAGAAGATAAACACTTAATCACTTTTACCATAACTGTACACTTTCTGAAGTATAATCTCAGTTCTGGCTGGCTTTGCTTTATCCAGAAAAGCATTTTTTCCCTTCTCAAAGAAAAAAAGAAAGAAAAGAAAAACAAGAAAGAAAAACAAAAAAAAACCTCAAAAAAATACCCCCAAACCAAAAGAACCCGACAAAACAAGAACACAAGATGGATTTAATAGAAGGGAAAGGAGCAGAGAAAGACTGATGCCTGTATGTTTCCTAAGTTTCCAGAATCTTTCCTGACATGACGCTCAATGCCAATAGTGAACTATAAACTGAGTTATACCTAAGGAACAAAAAATGTTTCTCAAAGCATAAGCATGTGAACCGGCTACTGCTGACTAAGCTGTGGTGTGCATTAACGCCACAGGTCTGCGGTTCTGCCGTTCCCTAAGTTTTTGCCAAATCCATGCCCAGTAGTTGCCATGGGGGAAAGGCTGCCTTCCTTCCCCGTACAGGCAGCAGCGAGTGGGGAGCTCTGCATGCTCTGTGAGCGTGTGCCCAGCCTACTCTGAGTGAGCGCAGACCTCAGCACTGAGAACTGGAAAATGACCTTTTTTGTGTGTGTAACAACTTCAGTTTAGTAGATTATTACCGAGTTGCATTTGTAGCGAAACTGATTTTTCATCTGTGAAGGCCAGATCCTTCTGTTCTTGTTGATTATGGTATTAGCAAGGAGACTGATGTTTTTAAGGAGGGCATTTGTTCATCTATTTGCCATATCTCATTGCTGGTGAGATTTTTAATCTTTTTTTTTTTTCTCCTAAATTTCCAGGCCTGCAGGTGGTCTCTATGGCATCGATAGTATGCCTGATCTACGCAAAAAAAAGCCAGTTCCACTTGTCAGTGATCTGGTAAGAGATATATCTTCTGCCACAGATATAGTCATTGGTGCAAATGGCTTACTTTATGAGATATGATAATGTTCACTTGACACGTGCTAATGTTCATTCACCTTCCAGAAGTTGTAGGTTTCCTGTTAAATTAAATTAATCCTTAAAGTAAGGAGTTGAGTTGTGCTTGCAGAAATCTCTGTGAGAATGAGGGATGATTTGGTAGACTAAGGTCTTTTTAATGTTCCTTTTCCCTTTTTTCCAAACTGACTATTTGTAGGCCTGCATTATTCTTAAATGTTTTCCTAAAAATCACAAACTCTGGGGAAAGTTATTGTAGTGCCCGTGTTAGGTTTAGAAACTTACCAGAAGGTCAGAATTTCAGAGGATAGATAAACTGAGCATAAGTGCTTGGATTTTAAAAGTAATTTTCAATATTGCCAGTAGGCTTCTGTGCTGAGGAAGCACAAGAACCATACTAATAATGAGGACAAATTTCATGTACTTGTGTGATATGGTGAGATAAGGCTTCTGTTGGCTGCATGTTCAACACAAGCAGTGCATTTGCTCTTGGGAGAAATACTTTAAGAGCTGCAAGATCAAGGTTTCCATGTCCTGTAATTCCTCTGAAAAGATAACATACAACTCTCTCTGCCAACTAATGCATGGGAGGCCTGGTATGTGTTTTACTAACCGCTTATAGCTCTTAAGTCTCTGCAATGATGGCATTAACTTGTCTTACTTTCTTACTTCTTTTGTATGCTTTCACTCTCTCTCTCCACAGGCCATGGTAAGTGGAGTTAAAGATTATCCACCAAGTCTTAAGCAGAAACAAAAACTATTTTACTGTATTTTCCCTCCACCGTTTTGCTTTTTATTTTGAACCTGCAGTGCATGCATATTCAGTACGCTGTCCTGCCACATCACTGATGGGAATGAACCTTTTCAGTCTGCCTTCAAGTAGCATGAATCAGGGCAGAGATGGAGGTTTCCATTAGGATTTGATGACTTCAGTGCAGATGTTGCTAGCTCTTACTTCCTTCTTGATTCGTGCGGTTGAATCAGGCTTGCTGAAGAAATCCTTTGGATGCCAGTGTTAGGTGCTGCAAAGGCAGTCACCTATGGTGCACACAGCTGCAGAACTTAGCACTGATGTGATGTGAAGGAGGCAGTTTTGGGTGGGGGAGGAATGCTGTTCATTGTATTCAGTGATGCCCGGTGAATGTGACACGCTGCACATTCAAACGTGATTCTTACCCACCCTCTGTTCTCTTTCACTCTGTTTATTTGTATCCCTTTCACTGTCACATTTGGGAGTGTTGGATATGTTATAAAACTGATGAAATAATCTCCTTTTGTTTATGAATAAAGTTAAATATAGAGGAGCGATCCCACATAATGACCTTAGGCAATAGCAGTGCTACTGTTGCTACTAGAAAATAGAAGTGGAGATGTGAACACTGTTTTTGTCTACGATTAGTACAGAGAAACAAAATAAAAATCTCCTGGAGTAAGATGGGTTGTGAACAGGTGGAAACAAGCTGATGACCTTTCAGAGTATGCTTTTGACTCTTCTGGTATGTGGGCTACCATTATTTAAGAAACCAACTTGAATGTAATAGATTGCTGATTTGGTATCATTTTGGAGTGACAGGTTCTGCCCTTGCTCACCTCTCTGTGCATGTATTGCCAAAGCATTTCTGAATATTGCTGGTGAATAGCAAACTTTCTCCTTTCTTAGTCACTGGTGCAGTCCCGGAAAGCCGGAATTACCTCAGCAATGGCCACTAGAACATCTCTCAAGGATGAAGAGCTGGTAAGTGGGAGGTTTGCTTGGCTCGTGATAACTTTTAGTAAGCAAATTGAAGGAGCTTGGCTCTCTGGGGTGTAGTGCCCGCTTCACAGATGTCTAAAAATATAGATGCAAAGCTTCTTATTTAATTTGTTTAAAGAAACCAAACATACTTTAAAAAAAAAAAAACATTTAATGTGTCAAATGCAATCCTGAAAATAGCACAAAAGGAAGTGATAAGATTCTGTCTACCATAAGAGATACTGTGTGGAACTTGCTTTATGCAAGGTACTCCTTGTCCACAAACCTTAGTTCTTTCCTCTCCCATTTTTTTTTTTTAAATATCTGCAAAATCATTTTTGAAGCAGTGTTCTCTGCTGCCACTTGTAAAAGTTTGCTAGACTTGGCTACCTCAGAAGCGTGGATTTATCATGCTGCTCATGCATTTTCTCTTAAAAGTCATATGATAACCAGTGAAAACGGATTCAGTCACCTTTCTGAACGTTTCTTCATGTGTTCTTGTGTTTTAGAAATCCCACGTTTATAAGAAGACTTTGCAAGCCTTAATTTACCCCATCTCCTGTACAACCCCACACAACTTTGAAGTGTGGACTGCCACCACTCCTACCTACTGCTATGAGTGTGAAGGGCTATTGTGGGGCATTGCACGGCAGGGAATGCGCTGTGCTGAATGTGGAGTCAAGTGCCATGAGAAGTGCCAAGACTTGCTCAACGCTGACTGCTTACAGAGTGAGTAGTGACTTTGCTGTGCTCCCTCTTGAGAGGTGCAGTGGAGCGTGGTCCTTCCAAAGGTGTTTCTACACCTTTTCTGGCTGCATACATGATACTTCAGTGATGAGCAAAGATGCTTTTATTAAAGTGACTACAGATTTTCTGAAAAGGTGACATTGGGCTAAAACTGTCCCGTTCACTCTGTGGACACAGGCAGCTCCACTGACACAGAAAAACTTGTTTGCAAGACTGTGCTTGATGTGCTTTTTAAAAAAAAAAAAAAAAGTTTAATTCTCGGCTGTGTCACATCTATTTGTTTTTTGGGTTTGACCTGTGTAACATGTTTAATCTCTCTCTGTGTCAGCTCAGGTGGGATGTTTAGCGTATCCAGCACAGATGAGAGGGAATGGGCTGGATGGATAGGGTCCTGGGTTGAATGTTCTGACTTCTCTTCGGTCGGTCCTGTCCTGGAATCCCAGGCAAATTGCTTGTTTTTACCATCAGCTCATTTTGCTGTAGATTTTAAGATCTTCAGAGCAACACTGGGTTCCTGGTGATGGGATAGCAATCATGGACTTAGCTCAGATTCTCTGTACCAAGTGTAGACTGGCAAGGCATTTTGCCTTTAAATAGGAGAGCCTTGTGGCTGAATCACCTTAGAGACTTAGGGCTGAGTCAGCATAGATGATGGGTGAGACAGGAAGGTGTCGTTTGAGCATATGGGCAGTATCTCATCTTCCTAGTAACGCTGCAGTTTATTTTGTTGTTTCTGCAGCGTTCAAAACCTAAGCCCTCCCTTCAAAGAAGGCAAAGAGCTGTGAGCTTGCAGAATGAATGAGACCTAACACAGGCAATAGAGATGTTTAAAAGAATTTGATTAAAAATGAAAAGAAAAATATTAATTTGATAGGCACCTTGCTTAGCCAGATTATTTTTATTTGCTTGTAAAACAGTTTCCTGATTTGGTCTCTAGTTTATATTAATACTTGAGAGCAAAATATGTTAGTCTAAATGGAATGCAAGTTTCTACCATGCATGTTAAATCTTGGGTAGGACCCATTTCTCTCGATTTTCTTCCTGTCCCAGATTGATAGAGTAAGTCTACGTAATAGGAAAAGTTTGTGAAGTATATACCAGGTTGTTGCAAATTATGGTAATAGGAGTCTGAATAATCAAATCTTGTACCTGCCTCCGACTTTAGTTGGGAAAGTTAGGCTGGATGATCCAGCAAGGGATACCAGTGAATCATAGGTCACCAGTTTCATAGGGTTTATCTTGACACCTCAAACAGACGTTCTTTATACTTTTATTTCTCATGTGTGCAGGGTTTTAAAGAAGTCGCGGTTAGGACTGGGGCCATTTGCAATGACTGACTTACATTTCACCAGTATCAGCCGTGTCTGAACTGTTCCTCAGTTGCTTAGGATTTATTTGATTTGCCTTCAAGGGCCGTAAGGTGATCTTTACAGTTTGTAGTGTTTGAGGGATTGCATCATTGATAACTTGGCTTTGTTGTGACCATTTGGAGCCTAAGCAAAGGGCTTCTGGATTTCCTTTGGTTCAGGAGAATGAAATTAAGCCATAATTCAGGTTTCTGACAAAATTGGATATAGAAGATCACTCAGACTCAGGAAAACTTTGTTAGTTTTGGGTTTCTGGAGTCGCCAGAGCCCTCTGCTACCTGGGGATTTTCAATATTTGAGATGAAAAGGTGCTGATATGTGCATCCAGGTTTGTTTCAGATGCATGTCGAAGATACAGTCATGTTTCCTTTGGAGCTGTAATATCTCAGTATGGCAAAATGATATGGAGAGCAGAGGAAAACTAGGTTTGCACTAGGAGCCGTGAGGAAATAGATGCAATTTAGCTGTGCAGAGCAGAGGTAACGAAGTCAAAAACAGTAGAAGGAAAACTAAATTTCAGAACTAGCTGATGACTAAGAGGGGATGTATTCCTTCAGAGGGCAGCTCTGGCCATCCGTGTGCAAGAAGGCTTACTTTAAACTGGGGTGCGTACTGAAAGGGGTGCAGTGGTAATGGGGGAAGTGTGGACTGTTTCAAGAGGAAGATAGGAGTTTGCTTGTTCATCTTTCAAAAGAGAGGCTTGAAAGGGTGAGATGGGAGGACGGCAGGACTGGTGCTATTTCAGGAAGCTAAGAATGGCCATATTAGGTCTGTTCCAATATGGGATTTCTAAAGCGATGTTGTGGAGCCCTAGGCAGAGGTGTACGACGTGCAGTGTAGAGCTCCTACATCTCTGGCTTGCTCTCCCAGCTTACAGCTGTCCCTGGCTTGAGGACTTTCCAAGTAGTAGATGCTATATTCAGTAACCAGCAGTGATGGCTCTGTGAATTGGTCTAATCCATCTTTGAACTTGTTTATGCTTGAAGTATATTGAGGAAGTGGAACATAGACAGCACGGAGGGCAGTGGCCTGTTTAATCCTAATGTTTGCAAAAGAAAAAAAAATGGAATAAATTTGCTGTAAGAAAATTAAGGCTGGAAGCTAGAAGATGGCTTTAATGGTGAGAGCAGGAGTCTCTGGAACAGCCTCATAAGAGCATAATCTCTGTCTGGAGTTAAATCGGTTTGTGCAATGGGTTCTGGGATGTGGTGATGACAGTAGTCTGTGTTTTTTCTGTAGAGTAGAAGTAACAACTGGAAACAGCACTGCTTTTCGTGTCTAGCAAAGCACCAGATAAGAACTTATTTTATTCATGGGATTGCAGATATTTGCTTTGCACATTTCCTTTCAAATGTGAACACAAGATATTCCAGCACGCAGTCTTGAAGGTAAGGAGAGGAAGAAACTGAGAGTGCTCTGGACTCAAAACTCATGAAGCACATATAAAGGCAAAACTTCACTTACTGAGTTGTTTGAAAGTTTGCCCAGTATCAGAGCAGGGAAGATCCAGAGACTGTGAGCTGGGGCTCTAAAGGTAGCCAGTGTGAGCGTGGCAGGTATTGTATCTGGGGTGGAGACAGGACAGGAATTGGAGTTGGGTACTATGTAGTTAAAAGACGGAAGAGTCAGGGGAAAGATAGTCCTAGGAGATTAAGACGGTGGGGCCAATGTGTGGATGTGCTGCTGGGGTGGGAAAGCAGTTGTTATTGATACTGAAAATCTCTTTAAAGGCTTTTTCAGAAATTTGTGTTCTTTGCTTCGGCGTGTTCATGCTAAAATTCTTCTAACTGGAACCTGCAAGGCCAGAAGAAAATGGAAAAATTAAATTAATTTTTATGTATGTTTGAAGAACATAGACTCTGCTTGAGGAATGAGAAAAAGGAACTTCTGGGAAGAAAAGCAATAGTTTAGAGATCCAGTAAATCTGAGACTAAATTTTTTTTGTTTATTAAACTCAGGAGGGGGTTTCTTCCCAGCAGAGAAGTCTTATTATTGCTGGCAGTATAAAAAAGCATCTTCTCACATTGCATCTTCACTTAAGTCTATGCAAGTCTTCCAGAAAATGTTACATTGGAGTAAATGAATTTTCAGGCTGGTAAGAAATAAATCCCGTCAGTTATGCCTTGATGTCTCAGGACATATCTTCATTCAAGTGTATATAAGTCTTCCAGAAAATCTTGCACTGAAGTAAAGAATGTTCAGGATGGTCACAAATAAAATTCCATTGATTATACCTTGAAAGTTTGGGTAGATGCTTGATGTTCTATTCCTTAGATAGAGTCAGGATGTGATGTTAATCTTCTACACTCCAGTGACTTTCTCTAGGAAGTAACAAGATCTCTTTCCCCAAGTCTATTAGAGTTAAGCTCAGTTATTTCTTCTGAGGGAGTTTTTCTCACTCTCTGTATTTTAAGAATCTGAGTATCTGATAGAGTCAACAAATGTGTGGGACTGTAGTGACAAAATACTCAAATTCAGCACTGCTTTGTTGCAATTTGAAACAAAATCCATTTGGGTAAAATTGGGCACTATTTCTGTATTGAAGCCAATTTTCTCATCAATTTATGTTTGTGAGACTGCTTCAAAACATTAGTTGTCTAGGAGGCAATTAAGAATGTATTTGCAATATATTTCCTGCTCCAGGAAGCATTGCACCCAAGATAGGACACCCAGCCGAGAGGAAGGATGGGAAACTTTTATCTAAAATTTACTTAATAAAAGCAAAACTTGCAACTTTCAGCCTAGCAGCTTAGGGTTCAGCAGTTTTTTGTTTGGTCTCCAATATTGTGTGATGGGTCATGGCTTACATGTCAGTTCAGGAATGCTGTTCCCTGAATTGGCGATGTTTGAAGTGCACTAAGCCTGAATTACTTGTGGCATGTGTAGTGCAACCATCTGGTTTATGGCTCTGTTGGCACTAGGTTGTTGCTCCGAGAGTATTAAAAAGTCTGAGTTTCTGTATAGCAGATATTTATAAGATGTTATTGTGGTGATGAGGCACTAACCTTTTTATTTTAAGGTCATAAATACTTGCGCAAGGTCAGATGCTCTCTTTTTAGCCTTTGGCGATTCTTGGGAGTAGTTGAAATTTCCCCTGTGGTGTTCTAATCCTTTCTCTCCAAGTGAATGGAGGGATGTTCCTGGGAATCCACAGAGCGGGCAAGCTTTTGGAAAAAGGGTACCTTTATTCTTGCCCTGAGCACCAGTATAATACTAACTAGAGGACAATGAGTGAGCAAAGCTGGTGTTAAGGGAAGAGTAAAGCTGAGGATGGATGTAGGATGCAAAGAAGCAGATGCAGAGAAGTAGGTATAGCAGAATTATGAAGAGTGTGGAAAGAAGGGCATTATGATAGCAAGATCATAGCAAAAGGGGCTTGCACAGTTCTAGGCTAGCTTTTGAGAAACAATAGTATTCTGCTTCTGCAGGTGTTCATCTTGTTTTTCTGTAATGTTACTAATCTGGTGGATTACAATCAAACCTGAGGAAAGATATAGCCCTGGGATATCCAAGTCTGGTTCCTTGGAGCTCTTGAAAATGAAGAATTGAGATCTCAAGCCTGAAACTGCTGTTGAACAGGAAATCTGTGTTGTGTGTGATTAGCCATATGTCTTTGCCTAATGCATCTGAAAGGATTTTCGTTCTTTATGGCGTGCTGGAGTCACAAACCTGCAGAACTTCGTGCGAGGTATCACAGCTGCTTTGTTGGATGCTCTTCTTGGCACTGTTTTGGCCCCTGGGACTTTGGTTTACTTCTGGAGCTCTTCAGAGAGCGTTCTGGCTCAGGACTTGAAGTCAGTTACCTTTGCGGCTTTTTACATGAGAAACTTTTGTGTGTTACACTCTGAACAGGTTGCAGTCGCAGAGGCTGAAGGTGGACTTAGTAAGACAGATAAGTCAGTCCTGTGATGAACATCTTGACTTTTGTGTTGAATGATGATTAAAGCACCATGGTGATGAATACTTGTTTGCTTCCAGAATCCTGTACGGGAAAATATTTGCACAGAAGGAGGAAGGATACCTTTATTTGAAACTTGAATATCTATTTTAAGTTTCAGGAATATAGAATTTCTAAGCATTATCCGCCTACTGAGCAGCTGTCTTCTATCCTGCCAATGTTGCTTTCTTGACTTTTTCCTGTTAGAGCATAAGGTAGCAGCAGTGGCAGTTTACTAATAGCTGTATCAATACCAGTCTCAATATAGTCTTATTTCCTTTCTGTTTCCAGTCATAAATTGACTCATGATTCATTTCTAGAGAGGAAGAGATAAGGAAAGCTCAGTACCATTCATATGATGCTGTATATTCCTGTACACGGTACTTGGATATTCTTTAGCCTTTCTGTAGTCATTTACAGAACTACTTGAAAAGCTGAACCTTTACACTGCCTGAAATCACCTTTTTGCAGCTGAGTGAAAAAAAAAAAAAATCTCAAGTCCACCAACACGACAAGCACTCTCTGCCTTCCAGTGTAGTGATGTGCTTTGGGTGTCTATCCCATGCATTACAGGTGATTAATCCCCTGATGATATTTATTTTAGAAACCATGGAGATTTTGTACCGACAAGCAGGTGTTAAAATGAGGAAAGGGTGTATTGTTATGACAGAGAGTTTGTCTGTTCTTTACTCTGTTAGTCTGTATTGTTAATTAGGCTGCCTGTTTGTTTGGTCCTGGCTTTTGTGCTCTGGGTCCAGTATAACCTCTGCAGGGAGAGGAGGAACCTTCCCAGGGGAGGAATAACCAAATCCTCTTCCCTGGGCAAACGATCTGGGCAGAGTAGGGGAGCAGCATGGATGGGGACAGGGGGTTACCTGGGAAAGTCGTGAAGCAGAGCCTTTGAGGTGACAAAAGTGGGCGCTCTCCGAGGGTCTATGTTGCAGTGACTGCGTGTGCCGCAGTCCAGGTGGCCACAGACGGCTGCCAGCCTTAGAGTGAGCCTGGATGAGTGACCCCATTCTGCAAGGTTTCTGGATTGGGGGGCTATTAAGCATCTTTTTAATTGGGATTCCTCCAGTTGCCCAAGTTTGTGTCCTGAAGCTGCTTTGGTGCCTCTGGAGCGCTTGCATTAATACAATAATATGGACCATGCCACTTCAAAAATACAGTAAGTTGGGGCCCATCTCGATGATGAACAGCAAAACATTTATATCTGCCAGCTGCCTGGCTACTAATTTCTTCAGAAAATGACTCTGAACTAGAGCACTCCCACTCGTGCATGACATGAGCTCTTAATGTTTAAATTTGTTTCTTAATTTTTATAAAATCCAAAAGGGCAGGGCAGGGTTTGTTTCTTTGGCTCACTATGGATTTCAGAATTCCAGCAAGGAAATGCAAAATGTTCAATTTGGCCTCTCCCGATTTTCCAGTAATTTTTTGTAGCTGTGTATGCACTAAGTAGAGTCCACCTCAGTCCCCAGAAGGCCTAAAGCTGAATAGCACTTATCTGAAGTTCAAAGTATAGCCCTAGTATCATTTCACTTTTGTAGTCCTTTAACAAATGCTGAGTCTACAATGAGATGGTTGTCTTACACAAGACATCGCTTTGCGTGGTGCTCACTCGTGTTCACCAATGAGTGGAGACAGCTGGGACTGCGTAATTAATTCCAGTATTTTAATTTCATTTCATCTTAAGCCAACAATAGGAAACTCTGGGGCCTTTTCTCAGATGCCTTTTATTGTACTAAATGGAATACTGAACATAGAGCCTCTAGCAAGTAAAATGAAAAATAATTATCAGGTGAGGCGAAGTTATGGCCTGTTTTAGAGCCAGGTCTTTAATAACATGCCTTGGTATGCAGTATCTTTAATAAACTTCTGAAACTTCAGCTATCACAGTCTGTTCCAGATTGCATTTTTATTCTTTTCGATTTGGATGGTGGAAGTTATAATTGAGTTTTGTTTCTTTATTGAAGTGAATTTAACAACGGTTAAAGGCGTTAGATTGACAGTCCTGGAAATGGATGTCTTTAGGCAGCGTTAATCACTGAGCACCCTGTTGAGCCTGCTAACAAGACTGCCTGTTAAGTTGTGCTGCTGGGGGTCCTTTTTGAGCGTGCACTTGTTTCACAGAACTTTATTCGTATCCAGACACCAACTGCTGGAACTGTTTCATATGCAAAATTGTAATGCCTTATATTAAGGTGTTCCCGATATCATCTTTGCCAACTTCTTTCAGAGGCAAGCAGTTTTAGGTATCTTCATGATTTGATGGCTGCCTTTGCACAGACTTGCACCTGCTTTAATGCATATTTTTACAGAACATTTCTCTAAGACAAAAGAATATTTTAATTAAGCTGTCCCAGGGAAAAACAAACAAACAAACAAACCAAAATAAAAAAGCATATTAAACGAAACCAAAATGCGATGGTTGAATATATTCACAGGATTTTTGTCCTGGTTTCACTCAATCTGATTTAAGATCACAATTTCAACTGCAGACAGTGTAGAGAGACTGTGTGTAGTCTTGGATTTCTGTTTTTCCTTTCACACTCTGGTTTGTCTGCCTTGTTAGTTCGTGTCAGTGCTTTCAGTAACGTATGCCTCGTATCCGACCCGATAGTCTGTGGCTGAAATCTGCCAGTGAACGTGACCAGCATAATTTAATAGGGAATAGTTAGTGGTGGGAGCGTTCTTATCTCATCATTATATGAACTTTTTAATGTTCTAAGAGATAATACAGATGACCAAAGTCCTCGATTTTCTAGTTACCTATGAAGTACAGACCCCTAGTCTGGCTTTTGTTTCCAGTGGCTGGTTACTGTACTAGCACCTCTATCTCATGATGGTCTGTATTGTTAACTTTTGAATTTGCTGTCTTATATGTTACATTTACTATAGCTGCACAATTCTAAGAATGGTTTTTTTGTTTTGGGCTTCTTACAAGTTGATAAAATAGAGTGGGCTCCAGGGAGGCACTTCAGATGCCTCCAGCTAATGCCTGATCCAAGCAGATGGTTCTAGGCAGAAGAAATGGGCGTACACTGGGCAGTGAGTCTGTGCTCCACCTGTGGAGGTGTGTGGAGCCTATCAGTTGGAAATGCTGTGCACTCGGGTCCATCTGAACTCCTACCCTTCCCTGGTCCTTAGGTGCAGCCTTCAGACAATCTCATAGATGCAATTGGATATGAAAGACCTACGTCCTCTTCTTACCACTTCCCCAAGCGGAGTTTTATTTATTCAAAGCAAGTTCATGAGAGGAGGGGCATGCTAATGTCTGCTGTTACAATGAGAACCTGATTTCTGGGTCTTTCTCAGTTTGCGTGATTCTGATGAGCATTTTGTACTTCCTGGTGCACAGGAGCAGCAGAGAAGAGCTCAAAACATGGGGCAGAAGACCGAACCCAGAATTTCATCATGGCCATGAAGGATCGCATGAAGATCCGGGAGCGAAACAAGCCAGAGATCTTTGACTTGATCAGAGATGTGTTCTCTGAGAGCAAACTGACACATGCTCAGCAGATGAAGACAGTGAAGCAGAGCGTGCTTGATGGTACCTCAAAATGGTCAGCAAAGATCACGATCACGGGTGAGTGAGGGGAGGCACGGGTTCTCTTGACCTCACTTGGGAGCCTAAGGTGAAAGGGAGTCGGGGTACAACTCGAGAGAATGGAGAAGAAAAGCATCTGCTCTGAACTGTGTGTCTTTCTGCTCAGTGTGTAAGAAGCAGAGGGAGATGCACTTCCTGCCCCAGGCACTGTAATGCACTGTGAGCTGAGGCTCAGCAGAAATGGTATCCCTCTTTCTGTGGGCGTTCTGAGCTGCCACTGCATGTGGCGGGCAGACACGTTGTCTTACTGGAGGGTGGCGGTAACGCTTTTCTTTTCTTTACAGTGGTGTGTGCTCAGGGTCTGCAGGCCAAAGACAAGACTGGGTCCAGCGATCCATACGTAACTGTTCAAGTGGGCAAAACAAAGAAGAGGACAAAAACAATTTTTGGGAACCTGAACCCTGTCTGGGAAGAGAAGTTCTATTTGTGAGTGCTCTACGAAGGGCTCTCACCCCTCTTCTGCCTTTCTGTATGATCTCTACTTCTACACTTACCCCTTCTGTATCAGCATGCATTCCCACACCACCTATCATGTATGATGCTTTCATTTGTCCTCAGCATAGTGTGTGTGTCTGGAGGCCTGATGACTTTAACAGTATGCATGGTGCATACCTGCCCATGTCATTTTTCCTACTTGTTATGTGTATCTAAAAAATTTATCTGCTTTGTGAATGTCTTTATATTGCTGTTTGTAGAGAAATATAAAGGAAAATCTTTAACTGGGAGACTCTTGTTCATGCATAGTAGATGTGCATTGAAAATTCTTTGAAGTATAGAAGAGTAAAGTTTGCACAAAAGATTATGCAAGCTGCCTGTGACCTACTGCTTGTGTTGGTGTTTGACCAAATTTGTGAGCTCAGATTAGAGGTAGAGGATTGTCTGTCACTTGTCTGTGAAGATAGCGAGCTCCCCCTTAATTCTGGAAAACCAGTGTAACAATAACTTGAGGGATTTTTCGCTTTCAAAATGAGCAACGTATGGGCATCTGAATCAAAAATAAAGGCTAGAAGTACAAATTCTTAGATAACAAATAAGCTCAGAAGGCTGAAGAGGGTTTTGTTCCATCATACTTCTATAAGTAAATAGTAGCATCAATTTATCATCAAACTTGTTGTAATTCAAAATGGAGACATGAAATCCAAGAAGCAAGTAGCTTCTGAAGATTCTGGGTGATTTCTTGCACCCATCTTTGTTTCCTTCAGTGTGTCAGCACTTCTGTTGTACTTCATCTCGCTCTCATTTTTCTTTTCCCTCATTTTTTCCTGAACTGGTTAGAGGAGAGTTCTTCCTGAAAACTGAAATTTGTGTTTGTATTTTAAAATCAAGCTTATGTCAGTGCAGGTTTGTCTTTTCAATGCTTTTTTACAAACAAAATTATTTCTAAAGTAGTTTTGAGTTCCTCATTAACATCAGAGAAATCTCAGTTCTATTTTGAGCTGCTAAGCCCTTGGCCTTATATTCTTAATTTAATGAAAGATAACGTTACTGCTTGGTAAGTAGTAAGCAGGCTTATGTACCATTTGGATAACTCTAGTCACAATAGCAGTGAATCTGTGTGGGAGCCTTAAGGACCTTGATTTGCCATGCCAAGTAGTTACCATGGTATTTGCAGTGTGTTCCCTTCTAATTTTAGGAAATTCAACAAATACTATGTTTAAAGATAGATAGCACAACATGATAAATGTCACAGTTCTCATGGTGCCGCTGTACGGGTTTTATGGCCATATCTGTGATTCAGTAGGATAGTGTGCTGTTGGACGTTGGAGTTGGTGCTACTTTATATCTTGTCCATGTCTGGGTGGGTATTTTAATTGCCTTGGGAATAGCAGGAAGAGGTGAAGGAAATGAGCACAGTATCCAGATCACTGGCCAGAGAGCATTCAGTGCAGGAATCAACGTGTCATTTCAAGTAACAGGTGTCAAAGCTCACCTTATGCCGATGAGGAGAGTCATTTAGTTAAGCATATGAATTGCTGGTTTTTTACATTCCCATCTTTTCTTGCATTTATAGATCTTTTTTCAGCTTACAGCTCTTAAAATTACTGAAATCTCCTTCTCCCCATAAACAAATGGAAACTTCAGTCAACATACGCTGACCAAAAATACACCCATTACTTACTAGGTGGTTGTTGTTGTTTTGTTTTTGTGTGTGTGTGTGTCTGTGTGGTGGTTTCTTTTTTTTTTTAAAAAGCTTGTCAGGGCAATCAAGAAATTGTGGAGGGTTTTTTGTTTGTTTTTTAGACATAATTTACATGGGTAGAGAGAGGTCAGGGTAGTGATAAATATATGGATTAGTAGTAATTGCTGTTCCTTTTCTGTTTGGCTTGTTGGACAGCCTTGTTTGTAGCTGGTATTCCTTAGGTGCCCACTGTCTTTATACTGATCATAATTCGAGTGTCTGTTTTTAAAGACTGAATACAGAGCCAGAAATCTGTCTATATCAGTCATTATCGGGTTGATATTGTAATCCATACCATGAACTGAGGCAGTGTATGTATAGCTCAGTGCTATAATACTTTCTACAGACTCAGTAAAGTTTATTAAAATTTTTGAAACTGGTTTAAGCTGCTTTTAAGGCTGCAGTAACCCATTTCAAATAGTTCTTCTGTGCTTATTTACAATGATGGTTGGAAAAATCTATTAGGGTAAGTACCCCTCCTTAAATATGACTTTGTTCCTTTCTTATATATTTTTAGAAAAAATATTGTGGGAAGTTTGACCCAATTTGGAAATCCAAATTTAGAACCCTATTTTAGAAGAGACTGAAAAGACTTTGGGTTGGCATTATTTAGGTCATTACCAGCCTATGTCTTACCGGTGTCTGCTTAGATTAATGACCAGGTCTTGGAGCATACTCATGTTGTCTGAGGAAGTGATTTGCAGGTCCTGTTGTCTCTTTCTGAAAACTATCTCTTGGTATAGTCACATCTTTAGCTTTAGGAAATGTCCTGCTCTAGTGAGATTGTTGTATCTTTTCATTGAAATTTAAAGACTTGGGAGAATTTAAGGAGTTGATCTTTCTGCTCCATTCAGTGTTGCAGACTTGACACAGACTCGGCATATGCAGTGCTTGGCACGATGAAGCCTTATTGGGGGACCCTGGCCATTCCTGCAAACAGAACGAGTCGCTCTGTGAGCGTGCACTGGTGAAGCCTGCTTATCTTGGGTTTGCATCCCATTTGTCTTCTGCAGTAAATCCCGGGTCCCTTCCCTGGGAGCTTATAGGTGGTTTCCTTCATTTGCCCTGTGGGTTTCTCTGCAATGCCCTCAGCTGTCTTCCCTGGCATTGTACTCTGGCTGGACAGAAGGCAGAGCAGGGCATGCCTGCAGCTGGGTCTGAGTTGTATGTTTGGATCAATCAGTACATGTGAGCCAGGTGGCTGCAGGTTTCCCTGGGACAGCAGCTGGTTTGGGTTTCTCTACTCCATCCAGCTCTAGCTTTTCACAGAACTTGTTGGAACTTTGGTAAGTCTGCACAACTCTCAGCTAAAATAAATGTAGGGCCTCCTGCAAGCAGAAAATCAATATTTTGCTAGGACTGTTCCAAGGATATGTGACTGTTCCGAAGTTATTTTTTAAGACTACCCCTTCTGAGACCGCTATATTTATAAATGCCGCTGTAACTCTGCACATTCAGCCTTTGCCCATTGCATGGCAGGGGCCGTGCAGGCTGTCCTGCTTTCTTTATTCTCCAGGCACTGCGGATAATGAAACTGGCAGTCTGATAAAGTCCTGCTTGTTTCCCTGCTCAGTGACCAATGTAAAAACTAGATTTGAGCGCAGAGTTGATGCCTTGCAGCAAGCGCCTGTTGGGAAGCTGAGTTAATGTAGCTAAAGCTGTAACGCTCCAAATCGCTTTATCTGCTCTTTGTAGTTTGGAGAGTTGCACGATTAATTTGTGCAGTCAGTGCTGTAGCA
The DNA here is from genome assembly GCF_040807025.1 of Struthio camelus. Classification (NCBI taxonomy): domain Eukaryota; kingdom Metazoa; phylum Chordata; class Aves; order Struthioniformes; family Struthionidae; genus Struthio; species Struthio camelus. The sequence continues at coordinate 58,144,576 of NC_090981.1, read as the reverse complement.
TTGGGTAACAGCAAAATGATTGTACTTGTTCCCCTAAGAAATGAGCTGCTTCATGCTCATAAGAACAGAAAACTCATTTCTTTGTTGTTAGACAGCAACAGCTGGATCTCAGGGCATTCGGTTATGTTGTCATGCTCAACTTCTAAGCTGCTCCAGATTTTATCCTGGTTTTTTTGCCTCTCTGATTTTTGCCTTTAGTGTTTCCTCCAGTGTCTCTTTCTGCTCTGATAGAGGAGTCTTGGCATTACTTAAAAATTAACCAGTCCTTAGAAGTTTTCTGCCTTCCTTTCCTATTGAAGTTGGCCATAACAGACCTACAAATTGAACTCTGCTCTTTCAGGACACCTCTGTTTGAACCATATCCAAATTATTTTACTTTTTCAGCCAGATTGTTTCCCAAAGTCAACTTTTTTTTTTCCTGCTCCCTCTATGTATGTTATTGTAATTCTTTATTAGGCTCTTTTTGCCTCGTGCTGGTTGCTACAACTACCCCTTCCTTTCTAATTTTCCAGTAATCTGCTTTGCTTTTTTTGGAGCGTTGCTCCTCAGAAACTGAAATGATGACAAGTCCTGAGCTCCTGCTGGTCTGCACTCCTGTGCGTTTTCCCACCTCCTGCACTCTCACCCACTCTTCCTGCAAGTAGCTCTACACTTTTTTCTGTGTCTCTAGCATTGCATGAACTGTCCCCTTGCTCTGGTCTGTGAAACTTTGTAGTCTCTCTTCAAGAGCTGCGTCTGCCGTGATGCAGAATGGAAACTGCTCATAGCGTATGACTGTAGAAATATGCATTAGGCTCTCTGGACATAAATATATTTTTAATATCAAAGCACAGCAAAACTATTTAATTTTGGGCGTGACTGACCTACTTTCAAATCTGCAAAATATTGTTGTTCCCTCGCTTCAATTGTTTGTTCTCGCTATGCCGACTTGTTGCTTTTTGTCTTTATTAGACTGTCAGCTCTGCAAGGCAGGGGCTCCCTGCCTTGCTGTGCGCTGCCAAACACAATAGAGTCCTGATTGCATCTGGGGCTTCTGGGCTTTTCTGTCTTCAGACTGCAAATATGAGAAAACAACGTAATTTTAAGGAAATGTCTTTATGTGAAAGGGGCATGTTGAATGAAAGGGTTGTGTTGGCTTCTCACCTCTCTAATCTGTGCAGTGCATGTTATAGACATAAACTCTAAGTCTTGCTGCAGCATTAGTGGATTGAAACTGATGGTCTGATGTATCCTACTGGGTTAACTTGTTACTAATGCATTTCTTGAGATGAGAAATTGATTGAGAAGAAATATCCATGCAGATATGATACAAACGGAACTGAAAAAGCCCTTATGGTATTTACCTCTGTCTTATTTCTTGAGTATAGAGTCATCAGAGTGAGCTAATATTGTCAGAAGGTTTTAGTTTCTTTTCTGGCACTCTCCATGGTCTAAATTTATTATCTTGATTGCAGTTCACTTTATCGTTTGTGACCTGCTGGACACACAGGTTGATAGGTGTACCTTGGTATCTCTTTTTGTAGAACTTTACAAACTTTATGTTTAGCTACAACTTCGACGTACGACTTCATTTGACATTAGTATTCCTCCAGCGTAGAGATTCAGTAACAATCCTGCAAATGTTGTTAGCACAAGCAACGAATGATTAACAAATTCAGCACAATTGCCATTGTTTTCTCCACCTCAGAGTGCAAATCACTGGCTTGAAAATGTTGTTCTGGTCATTTTTAGACAATTCTCCTTTTTCTTCTCCTCACTTTCTTGAGGAGAGGAGGCATATGCCGTGCTCTGTCCCAGACCCTTGACAACTTCTGAACCAGTTTTTACAGATAGGCAGAGGTCTCAAACCTAGCAATAAGTAGGTTTTTTTTTTTTTTGGTTGTGTATGTGGAAATTGGAGCTGGATTACAAAGACCCAAATAATTAAGTGAATTGTGGGAGAAGCTGTAATGCATATTCAGCAGTTAGCATGCTGCTGTGTGCGTAGCTCAGAATTAAGAACAGCTTCCCGTGCTTCCCCTCACTGCAGCTGGCAGCTGGGGTATGGGAATAGGGGCAGGGTATCGAAAGCACTGAGGGATCTATGTGGGGAACTGGTAGTTTGGGGCTGGGGCACAGCCAAAGAGGAACGTGGCAGAAAAGCTGGAGGTAGAGAGTGGGTTAGGGGGCAAGTCTGCAGATCCAGGCTTTGCTACTTCTACTGCTCCTGCAACCTGCGCTGGCTTCAAGGAGAAAAACTTCATGGAAACAAGTTTACTATTTATTTGACTTTTGCAGGTTTTGTGTGTTACTTCCTGAAAATGTTACCTTACTTGGTAGTTGGACACGGCGAAGTAACTTCTGTATATAAAATGGCGTCACTGAAAACATCAAAAGAGTAAAGCAATAAAAGAGAGACAATTTCTGGGCCACAGAATGGAGGGAACCTTGTTTACAGGCCATTAGACTCTCTGAAATCTCTCCGAACTCATTTGGTGCTTTCTTCCTTGTTGTGGGATATGACGGCGTGTTTCCTCTATCTGCCTCCTCTTGTGAAAGTTGTAGGGGGTTCAACATGCAAGAGGGACTGGATGGACGTAGATGTGCGTACAGATCCTTAGGAAATCAGGCTTCACCAAATGGTAGCAAGAAGCAGGGCAGGCATCTTTAGAAATATGCCACCTCCTGTGTTATGACAGGGCAGGTTTCTAGCAGCAGTCCTGTTGAATTATTATCATTCTGTCACAAACTGGAAGCTAATATTTTTCATTAGTTATTGAGTCTATTATCAGTTAACAAGCCTGAATCCCCACATGTTCATGGTTTTGTTTTGGGGCGCTCTCTGGAACGTGTACTGATGCTAACACAACAGTCCTACTTCGATGCAAACAAGGACTGTGGTTCCTACCGACTTACCAACTGTGATTCCTACTGACTTACCAATAGTGACGTTTGAAGGGTAAGCCACCAGCCTAAGGATTTCAGCCGCTCTGAACCAGCGATAAGGTACTCTCTCTGGCATGGGAACAGCATGAGGAATATGAATTGAGAAGTCTCTTAAAAATGGCAGAGAAAGGCGTGGTAAAGTAAAAACTTCAGGAGCTCAGTAAATGCTGCTTAAAAGCTTCCAGTGGCCCTTTGCAGTGAGCTGTGCTGCTGTGGCCAAGTGAAGGAGGGCGTTCAGCCGTTCTGGGAATGTGGGACGTGCGTGTGGGAGCGCCTAAAGCGGATTTGTGTCTAAACAGCTTGAATGCTTTCCTGAAGGAAGGAGCAAAGTTTTGACCATTGGTAGCAAAGAATTGAGATCGAAGCTGTCTTAATGAAGAACTGGAGCACTAGAAGGTGAGATCTGAAGGAGTCAGGAGTTAGCTTGCCTGGTGCTTTGTAAATGCCACTGTGCGCCAATCTGTATCTTTAGGCGCCCATGTATTTCTGAACGCTGAGCCTCCGAGGTGCTGCCAGAATGTATATTAGTGCACTGCACAGGGAGCAGAGAATTTAAGTGCTTATGCTGTGTTGCCTGTAGACGTGGCAATGTGCTCAGATAAATTTTGAGAGCTACAGAGAGCAGTCCTAGCATTCCCTGCCTGCAAACGTTTGCTGCATAGTTTAGTTGAAAGAGGGCATCCTTGAAGTGGAGGAGGAGGAAGGGAAGAATAAATGCAGAAAAGAAACACTGAACCTTCTTTCTTCTGAACTCTAAACACGCTCCTATATTGCGTAGGAAAGGAAGGGAGCATGGACAGTCTCGAGCAACGGTCAGAACTGTCCAGAATTGCCTCGAAGTTTCTCCATGTAATCCCCAGGTATTCCTTTGGGCTGGAAAAAACCTGTAGGAGCTGCCTGGGTGTCTGTTAAGCAGTCCTGAATCTCATTAGTGGCAATAGGAGCCCAAAAGATTCCTTGATAAGGAGCATGCAAATACCAGACACTGCTACATCTTACTGACCAGGCTTAGCAGATCTCCTCTGACCCATTTCTTCCTTTTCCTTGTTGCTTAGCAACAGATGCAGCATGTTAAAAAGGCTAGAAAACAGGCTTTCAGCAGAAGTTGCCTATTTTCATAGGTTTTATTTCCTTGGGGGCAGACATTTGTAGTGGTTATGGTGAGTAATCACCCTTGTCATGGTCTCATGTGAGCATTCAAATTGCTTTATTGTATCGTGTGGCCTATAAATGAGCAGAGCTCTTATTATGTGGTCCTTCTACCCACTTCTGATATCCAGGAGCCTGTTTATGTCTACAAAAGGTATCTGAACACCTACGCGGGGAGGGAGGCTGCGAATTCTGCCTGTGCACTAGGCTTAAGGTGCGGATTCAGCAAACAGTAAACTGCTTTATTTTTTTTTTTTAATGGAAGTGTCTTTACTGACCTGCCTGCGGCACAGAGCAAGTATCAGTCTGAATTGCGAATAATAGGCAGAATCAATTTCAGTAATTAAATACCAACTTTGTTACAACTACTGTATCCCACCGCATCCTCCCACGTACGGGCAGTGTTTATATCATCTGATTATAATGTGTTGTACATTAAGCATTATTACTTTGTGAGGATCTTGAAGTAAGAGGACTATCTCTACCTGAGCTACTTATTTATTTATTTTTGTTAGCAGAGAACGTGGGGGGCTCTTCTCATAAACCTGGACCCTGCTTTCTTAAGCACTGCACATGCACAGACAGAAATAGCCTGTAATGCTTGCAGTCTAACATGAGACCGTTGATGGAGAAGGATATCAGAAACCAGTGAGATGCTCACCGCCCTCTTTGGGGTGTGCAGGTCGATGCATGAGCCTAGCTATCATTGGGATTTTATGTGCTTCACAGCAAAAAAGATGAGGATAATGAAGATGATTCGTGAGTTCAGGGAGCTGCTCCTGGGAATGAGGAAGAGCAGTAGAGCTGCAGCCACTTGCACGTCTGAAGCTAGTGGTTGCAATCAGTGCAGGGCACTCTCCTTCTGCCTGCATCACATGTGCCTGTATCCATCATGTCATAGGAGCAGTTAGAATGCGTTGTCATGTGGTTCCTATCAAAGGCTACCCTTTTATTTAAATTGGCAGTTGTTTATATTTTATGTTTATGCATCCCTCTACTGTTAGACAAACAGGTCAAAATGAATGTAAAGCATGTAGTGTAGAAATGCCACCTGAAGTATGTGCTCTTCAACATCACGTGTGTCTCGTTCGCAGTGAGTGCCATAACTCCTCCGACAGAATCAAAGTGCGAGTGTGGGATGAAGATGATGACATTAAGTCTCGCGTCAAGCAGAGGCTGAAACGCGAGTCAGATGATTTCTTGGGGCAGACTATCATTGAAGTCCGTACACTGAGCGGAGAGATGGATGTGTGGTACAACCTTGGTGAGTGGGGCTTTGGGTTTGAAAATGTGTCATGTGTTTGTTTGGGAACACTGGGAAGCCTAGACAGTTTCAAGAGTGGGCGTTCTACAAGGCTTTGGTCTTTGGTCCCAGTTAAAATGGAGAAGTGTGATTTAGCATTTCCCTACAGGCACTGGAAAGTACTGTGGGTAGATACTCGGCACAGGGTGGGACTCTCCTGACACTGGAGGAATATTTCCCATCCTGTTCCCTTTCTTTTTATGCTGATGTAAGCATTTTACCAGTCTGCCAGTGCACTGCACTGGGCTGGCAAGTTGTTGAGGCCTTTTTCAAGTGGCAAAAATAGGACTTTGAAGGAAAAAATAATATGTAACCAGATGGTGCTGATTTAACGCACATAAAAATCCTAGGAGGTGCAAAACTGTCTTGATGAGGACAACATCAGCAATTCCCAGGAGCCTCAGGACTATGATGAAGTCAGGAACAGATTCCACATCGGTCAGCCCTATTCTTAAAAAGGGATTTGAGCAACATTTTCCAGATACACTGGCATTTTAATGCTTGCCTTGGTGAAAACCTTGTGTTATGTATGCTGAACTCTCTTGCCTGCTGTTATATGAGCCTTAGTCTGGAGAGGTTTGCAGCATGTTCCCTGGTGGTTTCAGTTCAAGTGACTGAGTCTGAGTCCGGGGACCCTGCAGCACAGCTGGCGTCAGAAGGGCTGGTTTATGTCTATCAATGTGCGTAGCTGTAGCTAGATGCGTCATACTGGGAGTGTATCGTGGCAGTTGTTTTCCTGGGGCCTAGTTAGTGTTTAATATTTTGGAGGAAAAAAAAAAAAAAGTCAGTCAATTTTCTCTGTGGTTATTCTGACTCCAAGTTCAAGCCTGAGTTTCCAGCAGTCTCTTTTCCCGTGTTGTCCCCCCAAGATGGCTGTGCTCCACACGTGAAAAATACGTATAATTGCTGATGCATTTTGCTTCTAGAGAAGAGAACGGATAAGTCCGCGGTGTCTGGGGCTATCCGCCTGCAAATCAGCGTGGAGATCAAAGGGGAGGAGAAGGTGGCTCCATATCATATTCAGTACACTTGCCTTCATGAGGTAAGAACATGTTCTGCTTAGTCCTTTCTGTGTTCCTCCTTTCTGTTGAGAAGCAATCTTCCGACCTTTATTTCCTTGAAATGTTCCTCCTCACCCTAGATAAGCTCTTCTTTCCCCTGTGCCACAGGCCTGGAAACTTGCTGAATTGTCAGACCTGCGTTTATCAGGAAGGCAGAGGAGGCTCTAGGTTGTCTGCCCTGCGCACGAGCACTGCCCGGCTCAGCTGATGGTGTTGCGCTCCGTCACGCTGTCGCTGTCCAGCTCAGCGCCCCGTACGAGCATAACGTGGAAACTTCTGTATTTCCTCAAGCAATGTTTTTAGCATGTACAATACCTAGGTTTTTAGGGCAGGACTACTCAAATGGCAGGCTCTAGCCCAGATCCGCTTCACAAATAAACTTCATTCATACCTTGTGGGGTCCCAAACATGCAGCATTTCCATGTCTCTGAGCGTAGTGAGTCTCTCAGCGTAGTGAACAGAACTGCTTGTGTGTCAGTGGTAGCGAGCAGCAGTTTCAGTACATCATTGTAGTTTCCATCTGGACAATCAGCATGTGTTGCATGGTTCAGCAAAGCTGAGCCTAGTGCTTAGACTTGGTTGTATTGTCCTGCTTGGACAACACAGGAAAAACTGTGAGTGGCCCTACTGAAGAGTAATTGCTAAGCTACGGGCTAGTGCCAAGCGTTCTGCAAATTTGAAATGAAATGACATCAACTTCTTCTGTATTTTGTGAAGCAGGAGAGTTGTAGAAAAGCTCTTAGGTTGCTCAGTAAAAGCTGTAGTTAAGCTCACCTGCCTGAAGAAAGCTAGAAAAGTGAATATTCATGTGAAAAGTTGGATTTTTCACCTTAGCGGCTTTATGAGTAAGTTCTGTTCTGGCGAAGGCTTTGACTCTGGCCATTGAGCGGTGCAGGTATGGGTGGTGTAGATTCCTCTGCGCTGCTGTGCTGCTGTAGAGCTATGAATGAATATTGGGGAACCGCAAATGAGCTCCGGTTACAGGGTACTGAGCTGCCTCAAGATAGACTAAGCTAGGCAGGCAGTGTTTAAGAAGTTGGATGAAACTCAGAGAGAAGACTTGTAAGAACATTTAAAAGAAGGGAAAACCCTGTGTCTGAGAGATTCATGGTGCCCAGTCTATTTATCAAAGAGAAAGCAGGTGACAGATTCAGTCTCTGAGTGCCTGAATGGGCAGAAGTAATCAGAGTCCTTTTACCTGCTGTATAAAAATATCACAAGGTCCAGTGAAGTTGAAGCAAATTCAGATTAAGAGAAGGACAGCTGTGTCACAGTGAGGAGCGTTCAGCTAGGGGAACAACTTATGTATTTAGGCACTGGGCTAGATGAGCCCTGTGGTGTCTCCTGGCCTTACCAAGGAAGAGACAGATAGATGAATATCAGTTTCGTTTAGTAGGCTGTGCTATGTCCTTCAGTATATAGTTTTTGTTGTTTTTGAGTGACTGCTTCTGTTTGTTAAGCTATTTTTTCCCCTTCTGAGCATGCATGATCACTTGCTTCCCCTCCTTTTTGCAAAGATGTCTCTTTCCAAGCATCACCTTCTTTCATGGACTTATTTGTGCATCATAAAATGAAAATGATTTACGCCTAGAATAATTTCATCAGGAGAAGCAGCGGTGTAAAGCAGAGTCCTATAGCTCCTAATTAGCCCATAAGACTTTTGCATCCCTTAGCTACAGGGAGGCAGCTGTCTGAAAGACTGATGCATTCGTAAGTGACATAAATTTGAGGATTACTGAGAAAGCCACTGAACTGAATGTGCAATTTCTGCACAGCAAGAATAGATGAAAGCCTTTCCAGTGTTCCTAGATAAAGTGAAAGGTTATGATGAATAATAATTTAAGGGTCTAGTTGTTAAGGGTCCTGCTTCTTGGAAAAAATTCTGCTCGGACTGTTCTGCTGGATAGTAGTAATTATAAAGCTGCTACAAAACTGTTACATCAACTAGTTTAAATAGCTTGTCCATGTTAAGTCAATTTTTTTCTGAGGATAGAAATGTGTAGGTTTCAGGAAACTAATTACTCTATTATTTCACTGCATTGAAGCACTCCTCTGTATCATTCACAAAGACTGATGGGTAAAGTGGTAAGTATGCACGTGAAAAATTTATCTGTGAATGCTCGAGAAGAAAAACAAGTCAAAGCAGAAAAATACAGAGTGAGTAGCGGAGAAGGAGAGAAGGAGGGGAAGGGAACTTGCCTTCAGCAGCTACTCCCTCAGGGCAGTTTCAGGCTGGACAACAAGACTCACTTGGAGGCTTCAACAACTTCACGTATAATTTTATTCCTATTTTGTATTTCAGAACCTCTTCCACCATCTCACAGATGTGCAAGGAAATGGGGTGGTGAAGATCCCTGATGCCAAAGGAGATGATGCCTGGAAGGTGTATTTTGATGAGACAGCTCAAGAGATAGTGGACGAATTTGCGATGCGTTACGGCATTGAATCAATATACCAGGCTATGACGTAAGATGCCTTTCGTATGGTCTATAGTGCAGATGTTCAGTCTGACTAATTGATGTGACTTTTCTGAGTCTGAAGATTAAATCTGGTTGGTAATGAGAGGCTTGGCATTGCCGGCTATTCCTTTGGGGGATTACTGTGAGCAGGAAGAGACTGCCTATCTCTGAATCAATAGCTTCCTCAAAGTCTAGAAATTAGCGTCTGATAAAGTGCTGGAATTAGACATCCAGCTGAGCACTTGGAGTGAGCACCTTTCCGTTTAAAATGAATTCTAAGGCGCTACACCAGCCTCAGTAGTGTAAATAAGTGTACTTTATTATTGACAGTTGAGCCATTTTTATTTTAAGACTCTAAAATCTCTATTTGAACACTATCATATTAAAAAGATATTGTCTAAGGATCCCAGTGAAGATTTCTAGTGGTATGAGAAGGGAAGAGGTTTTGTGAAAGTGTTAATCCTGCAGGTCTGTTGTGGCAATTGATACAGTCCTGTGAAATCACTGTGAATGAAATCCTGTGAATTCCCAGATGCTGTTGAGAGCTAGCTGTAATATTCCTAATGTAATATTAAATATGCAGACTAATGCAAAAAAAAAAAAAAAAGGTCCACATCTGAAGCTGAAAGCTTTTTTTTTTTTTTAAATCAACTTAAGGGCCTTGGACTAGTTATGATCTGCACTTATGTCTGCTTGCAAGCACCTTTCTGCCTATTGATTTAAGCCAAAGTAGAAAGAAATTGCTGAAATTAATGAGACACCTGCCATGACTAGATGTTCTTGTCCAGGGCTTATTGTGAATAGCTACAGTTAAGCTGCTGGCACATTGTGGTTATTGTTATTTCAGGGATTTTTGTAATAGTAAAAATAGGGTTTGTGTGTGGGCAATAGATCTTTCAGAGACATTTGTTAAAAGATGAAAAAATAGCCAAATGGAAAGGGGAACATTATTATTTTGCAGACTTGTAGAAAGATATGAGTTGGAAAGGACTTCTGGAGGCCGTCTTTCTTGCTCATAGCAGAGCTAACTTGGCAATTGGATCAGGTTGCTCAGGGTCTGGTTCACTTTGTTGAAAATCTCCAAGGATGGTGATATACCGCCTCTCCCTCTTTTCCGAGGACACGAGCTTTCTGGGAAAGAAATTCCTAGTTGGAAAATCCTAATCAGAATTTCCTGTGCCCCAACTGCTGCATGTTGCCACTCTAAGATACTGTCTCTGTCTCCATCTTCTTGCTAACTCTACCCTATCTGTTAATTAATGAAGGTATCAGTTAGATCCCTGCTACTTAAGCCTGCTGTTCTTCAAGCTAAACAAAGGCAGTTGATGTGCCTTCATTGATCAGTCTCCATCCTTATTTACTGATAAAGTGCCCAAATTACCTGTTGGTACATAGCTTGCTGGCTACGTGATACCTAACATTGAAGTATCAGTATCATATGGTTATCTGAAATACTGGTTTGTGAATTTGTGTGAAATCCTCTCACTGGAACTTTTTTGGTTTTAATTATTTGCAGGATAACTTGCAAATGTCTGTGGTCAGCCCCGTGGGGAGAAAGCTACATTTAGAAAATTGCTCCCAAATTTGATTTGGGAGCTTTGTAAGGATTCCTGCATAGAGAACTACTTAAAAATTGGCCAACTTTCCTGTCTGTTGGAATGAACCTCACTTGCTTCTGCTCTTATCAGCCTTCTTAAGCTCTGATTTTTTTTTTCCCTCATGTCTAACAGATTTTCTTTGATTGTTTAATCATTTCACAAGCCCAAATGCTTCTGGAATAGCGTTGAGATTTCCTGCAGGAGGGTTCCTTGCACTTTAATGAGAGCAATTAAATGATAAAATGCAAATGAGGCTGTGTGATTCCAGCAGGATGGAAGGGTTAGCCCTAAGGAATTGAGTATCAGCGTGGCACGCAGCTACTAATGCATGATCTCGCTGTGCTTGAATGCTTTGCGGTTGCTGCTGCCTCGTGTCACCTCAGTAGCTGTGGCTACCTCAAGGAGCAGTAAAATTTATGGTAATCTCCTTGTGTCAGGCTTGAGTCTTATAATTGGAATTAGGACCCAAGGTATTACCTAATCACGAGCTATTGACAATAAATTGTTGAGAAGAGAAGCTATTTTGTAGTATGGAAAGGGCTGTAGTAAAGAGATTACTCTTGTTTCTATAGTATCTATTGTTTCAATGGTATCTTTCCGAAAAACTCAAAGTAAGGTGCTGGAGACTTCCTAGAAGAGAGAAAGCGTAGTTGGCATCTGTGCAGGGTGCTAAGCAGAGCCATGTGGCTGTTAAAGGGATAGGAAACAGTGGCCGACCTTTGGTTCTGGAGACTGTAGGCAGAAAATGAAGTTGTGCTGTGCAAAAGAGACCAGAATGACCGGGACTGTCCTCTCTATTGCAGGCACTTTGCATGTCTCTCTTCCAAATACATGTGTCCAGGTGTGCCAGCTGTGATGAGCACCTTACTTGCCAATATCAATGCTTACTACGCGCACACAACTGCCTCCACAAATGTGTCTGCTTCAGACCGCTTTGCAGCCTCCAATTTTGGGGTATGTTTCTGTGTTCGATGATGTTACAACTGGACATGTTTGATTTGCCTATGACGTTTCTGCCTTTCAATAAAGAACTAGATCCGCTTAAGGAGCGTTAGATCCATGAGGAGCTTTAAGCTGTGGAGCTCTTCTAGACAAAGCAGAGCAAGGTTTATTGTCATCTTCACACAGTTTGTATATTTGTCAGTGTAATGTATTGGAGTGTCGGCTCTTTGTGTTCAAATTGCACTGAAGCACAGATGGTATGGAAATGAGCAAATTGTATTAAACACTGTGTGGTGATGCTGTTGATAAAATATACCGTGCAATCTAATGATTTCAAAACTTCATTTTTAAAAACAGCAACTGCTTAAAGAAAAAAAAAAAAAAAAAAAGCCTGTCCCCTAATGGTTCAGCTCCTTCATATAATATGAGGTGGGGTTGAGCACACTAGCAAAGTGGTAGAGTGGAGCATATCGGGAAAGTAACTGCAATAGCACGAGTTCTCCTGTAGGACAGAGGATACATAGATTTGAATGAGGAGATGTTCACAGTGCGAAACCAGGATCCAGTGGAGAGACCTGACTCCAAGAAGATAGCCCTAGTCACGAGACACCTGTAATACTTGTCATTGAACTAATACGTAAGAACTTGGATCTGTCTCATTGCTCTGCAGTAGACCCTTTTATGCCTGTTCCTTTACTCACTTCTGAATAACAGTTTCTCTACAATACAAGCTTAGTGCAAACTGAGTTCTAGATATCAGGTTGTTTCATTCTGCCTCTACTTCAAAATGGTAATAGAGTATTTTTGCAACGCTTCTACTGTTTTATAAGCTTCAAAAATCATTACAGTGTAACGGCAATTCCAGGAATCCAAAGAAAATACTGTTTGCACAATGTGGTTTCCTCCCACTCTCCTGAGATCTGACACTGCTTCTCTGATAAGTGGCTTCTTACTCTGAGCATCAATTGGACAGTGATGATATGTGATGTTTGTTGGTGTTTTCTGCTCAACAGAAAGAACGATTTGTGAAACTTCTGGACCAGCTCCATAATTCACTTCGTATTGATCTATCAATGTACAGGGTAAGTGTCAATAAATGGAATCTTTTCAGTGATTCTCATGGGCAGAGAGGAAACACAGTTTGGATTTTTCTTATATGTCTGAATTTTTGGGTAATTTCTGTGTCTTATGGAATTGTCGTGACCAGCTTGTTGCTCAGATGCCTAATTCTGTTTCTCTTTTGGATAGAGCTTCAACTATATTCTTTCCTGCTTTATAACTACCTCAAAACTTCTAAAGTAATTTAAAGATTGTGAACTGTACTTATCTGTGATACTCTCTCAGAGTAAGTTGAGTTAGATTAATTCCTTTGAATTAAATCCTCCTCAGCTACTTCAGGCATAAACTACAGAGAGAAAACAGACGAATCTGTTCTCACTTAGAGAGGCAGGAACTTTTAGGGGACTCACAGCCACGTTGCACATATTTTAGGTCTGGCAGACTCTAATCGCTATCGCTGACTTTGGATCTAAGATGTGCTCTCAGGATGAGATCCCACTTAAAAGTATAAGGGAGGATGAGTTTCAAAAATTACCATCAGTCCATCAGACTTCTTAAACCCTCTAGTTTCTTTCTGTGCTGCTCCAGAGTCAACACAGTCTTGTGATTTGGCTGCTTTTTTTAAATTAATTTTTATTTCTTCCTGGAGAGTCTAGCAAGAAGCAGGAGCATAGGAGTTCCTTACATATGTTTTCTTTTTCTTATTTTTTATAAAATACACTAATTACAAATTTTTTTAAGGAAGCAGGAGTCCTGGAAGCATTTTGCTGACGCCTCAGTCCCATGGTCCTGAGATGTTAGGCTCAGTGAAGTCTCTGCTCTGGAATATGGAGAGAAATGGTATCATAGTCAAATACCCTTTCTCACATCAAATGCAAGTCCTCTCCTTTTGTCATGGTTTCCTTCAGAAACCTTCAGCCTATCTTCTGGGGCCCCTGTGTGAGAGTGGAAAAACCTCTTGGTATTTAGCACTAGCTAATAATTCCAGCTATCGATTGAATGGCCCTAGCTTGTTTGTGGTACTGAGTTTCTTCCTTTGGCAGGGGACATACTGGAGCAGTTTTGAGCCGTTTTACACCTGTGTCAATGGAAATACAATAAATAGTGACTAATACTGCTTCACTGAAACGTTCAAAAATGGTGTCAAAAAATCAGCTTTGTTGTTTTTTTTTTTTTTTTAAATCATATTCCAGGTGGTTTATCTCTCTGAAACACACCAAAACATACGGAGAAGGGAAATATGAATGGACTAAGAGGAGGAATGCATTAGGAAGACAAACAGAAAGGGACAAGAAAGGGCAAGACACAAAAAAAGATAAAAGGGATGCTATGTAATGAGCTATTCTGAAAGTGCATTACTAGTAAGGCAAGGTCCAAAGAGAGCACTGATCCGCAGTGTAGCAGAGAAAAAGCTACCAAAACATGGCAACAGGAAGCTGCAATGTTGGTCCCTTTCTGTTTGTATGATCTTCAGGAAAAATTGCATTCGGGTATGGATGAACAAGACCTTAGCTAAGGACTAGGAAAAATTAATGTACTTCAAATAATGTAGAGGTTATCAAATTGGTAGTATACTTAAAAAAAACAAAACAACACAGGGACTGAAGCCATCTGAGACCTGCTAGTGATTATTTTAAGACCCCTGAAGGACCTGCTAAGTTCTGGAAAACCAAAAAAGGCATTTCTGTTTGCAGCTGTAAAAAGAGGAGATAGCAATGTACAATTTAAATTACCCAATTAAAATGCGCCCCCCCCCCCCACAAAAAAAATATTGAAACAGCAAGCTATTCGTAAGCACTTATAACAAAACAATGAGTAACCAGCAAAGTGGATTTGTCAAAAAGAAAGCATCAATAGTTTTTGAATGGGCAAACATGACAAGACTATTCAAGTGCGGTTGCCTTTGCTATTTTACTTGTGGCAAAAGCAGCACGCTGGCCTGAGTGTAAGAACGTGCTGAGGAACCTTAACACTGTGAAAGGACACAGGAGGGAAAGAGTGGGAACACAGGGAAGGCAATGGTGCCTGAGGTCAGAAAAGCAGCAGTCTGTTGCAAGAAATAGCTTGCTGCTTTGGGGTCAGCATATATGTGCATGCATATATAAATATATATATATATATATAAAAAAAAAGAGAGAGAGAGAGAGATTGTGTGTGTGTGTGTATATAGTGTATATGTGTACATATATATGTGTATGTATGTATATAGTTCTGGAAAGGACAACGTGGATCTCAGAGTGGAAGAGGAAACAACCATTACAGACAGCAGGGTGATAATGTAAAATAAAAGTGTGTTAGAGCGAAGGAGGTGCTGAAGGATACGTGCTTATCTTGGCGGCTTTGGTCTTAGAGGGGAGCAAGTGGTTAAGACAACTTTTTATGGTGAGCAGCGCTCTTTTTGTCCTTCTCCGTCCGATTTATTCCTCCAGAGAGACTGAAAATATACCACACCTTTTGGTGTCTCAGAGAAGCCAAAAGCTGAGCAGGGAGCGTGGGAAGGAAAGCACCAGCCCAGTGGTTAGGCAGGAGGCCAGGGCTGAGGGTGGCGAGGCTGTTGTTCACAGCCTGCTCTTCGTGGGGCCAAGGAAAGGCCTCATGTCTCTGAGGGTTGTTAGTCTCCTGGCATCCACAAACTTTGCATCCATATGAGAAGCTATTAAATTAAGCAAACAGATGAGCTCCTGCAATAAAAGGCCTTATTTGTTGAGCATTGTTTTGACTGGTACAAGCTTCTTGAACAGGAAATGTTTCTAAGACACTTTCCCTATTTAGAACATGCTTGAAGCTTTGCAGGGATCTGACTGTGCTTTCCAACAGGATTTCCCTTTTTTGTCAACAGAACAACTTCCCAGCCAGCAGCCGTGAACGATTGCAGGACCTGAAGTCTACAGTGGATTTGCTGACCAGCATCACCTTCTTCAGGATGAAGGTCGTGCTATGGGTGGGGATGGGAGCGAGACCTCTGTAGCTTTGCAGCAGGAGCTGGTTTTCCATTTTTATTCTGTTATTTTGTGCCTTTGTTCTTTAGACACTGTGAAAGACAATGGAGGTCTTAGGCTGACTGTGTGATAAACATCCACATTTTATTTCTATATCACTGTATGTTGATTGACAAAGATTAATGCTGTTTTTTCTTTAGGGTTCTTAAGTCATAAACATGGCACAAATAATTTTCTTCAAAAAAAAAGAAGGCATATTGTTCATCTTTAGAATAATGTTAGGAAGCTTTTCATATAAAATTTTGTCTATATCACTTAATTGTGACAACTATGTCTTCACTCTCTTTTATCCAGTAGATATTTTTAAATTTATTTCCTGGAGGGTAAGATACTGAAATGATAGTATCCATCAGTAAAGACCCAAGGGAGTTTTTGTGTATGTTAATGTGCCTGTCTTGCAGTAAAGTTTATTGTTCTGGCAATGTGCAATGAGATTATTTTTAACTCTTGATTTTTTTTTTTTTGTTTCTCAACTTTTTTTTTTTTAAACTGCTGCAGTAGGTGAGCACATGTCACTTAGCAGCTTTCATCTTTTCAAAAACAAAGCAAGTTTTCATTTGAGCTATTTCAGGAAGTGCTTATCACTCTCATCCTAAGGCTTTTGGATGATAATGTTTTAGAACTTTTTTTTGAAAGTCTTCATTCATACAACATGTATGTATTGAAAGTTTGGTTTACAGAAGCACTCTGAAAGATTTAGAGACAACAGCAAGCAAAATTGCCTCAGGATATAGTTGTATTCTCAGGATGATGCCTGCATATCTGTTGCAGTATTAAAGTAGACCTGTAATGTTTTTCTAAAGTAATGTAGCAGTGACACAAAAGAACTGATGTTGCAAGAGGAGAATGGAGTATCAGTTGGCATGTCACTAAGGATTCTGGTATGCTTTAAAATTCAGTTAAGCTGATGAAGAAAAATGCCCTCAAAGAAAGTTATTGTATTTAAAGGCACGTGAGTGTTTGGTCTTTAGCAAGACTTTCCAGATCAGATGTAACGTGCATGCTCTGATGGTTGAAAAGAACGTGTGCTGTCATTATAGCAAAATCCTTTAAGTTTAGCAGAGATTATGTGTGCCTAGCTCAGACTTTCTGCACCAAAGCACACAATTTATGTATTCTGAAGAATGCTCCTTGGCACTTCAAAATCTCTCTTATGCTCCAGATGATCCTGCTGGAGCATAAGTGTTGTCACTGCTGTTTTGTAGCTGGGCAGGTGAGCCACAGAGACTGGCTCTTACATGGTTTCAGGTCACTAACAGTGCAAGCGGTGGAAAGCAGATCCACCGAGTCCTGGGTAGTGCCCAAACTGGTGGCTTGTTCTTTTTCTGCTTTATGAACACTGTTTTGTTTGGCTTTTTTTTGTTGTTGTTGTTGTCTCCTTGCAGGTTCAAGAGCTGCAGAGCCCGCCCCGAGCCAGCCAGGTAGTGAAGGACTGTGTAAAAGCTTGCCTCAACTCCACCTATGAGTACATTTTCAACAATTGTCACGAGCTGTACAGTCGCGAGTACCAGACAGATCCTGTGAGTAACTGATAAGCAGGCAGAAATCCAAGCTTCTGATTTGCTTAAGATGATAATGAGAATACTAATTAATACAAAAAGCTAGAAGAAAATTGTGTGGCATGTAATCTTCTAAACGTACAAAACTTGTAATCAATTAATGAGCACTGATTAGTAAGTGGAGGATGATAATTGTTTTACACTAACTAATTGCTCTGCCATTCATTTTACCAGCTTCAGCTATTTTATTTCATGAGCAGCTATTTCTGAAGGGAAGGTTCGATGCAGCATTCAGTCCGCAAAAGCCAATTAGCATGTAGACCTATCAAGGAAACCGTATTTAGGTTAGATAAACCTCAAGGAGTGAAATTTTACCTTGTTTTCTGGCACCTAGTGTCCTGCACTGGGCTTAGGATGTACCTCTAGCCCCAATTTTTTCTCAAATCCCTGAGAGCTCTACTGCCCAGTCTTCAGTAACACGCACAGAATTTGTCAACGTGGATATGTTAGTCAACACAAGTGACTAAAGTGCAAGTAGTTGCAACTAGCTTAGAGAAAAAGATGTCTCGGCAAGTTTGCCCTAGCCTGAGCTGCTCTTGGCATGGTACGTGACAAAAGGAGGGTTATCTCTGGCTTTGAGGCCACCACTTGGGAGCATGGTTTGCGTGTTACTGTGTTTTATGTTAGATGAAGCAAGTTGCCGGGAGACGTTAATAACTTTAAACTCTTTGGAAGGACGTGCCCAAATGTACTTCGTGTTTGGAGTTTGTAAGGAACAAGGTGATCCACATTTGTGAGCTTTTTCTTTCCCCTTTAAATTTACGCTGAGTTTCCAATGGCTTCCTTCCCAGAACAAAAATCAGGACCTTCCTCCTGAGGAACAGGGCCCCAGCATCAGGAACCTGGATTTCTGGCCCAAACTCATCACACTGATAGTTTCTATCATAGAAGAGGACAAAAATTCTTATACCCCAGTCCTGAATCAGTAAGAAACTTCCATGTCCTTTATGGCTAATGCTAGTAGTGGTCTCTCTGTGTGCTCTGCTTTATTTGTTAAACTGCTTTCTATCTCTTCTGTCACTTGTGTATTTCTAGAAGTACTTATCTTGTCTGTCTGTCTTTCTGTCTTATTTGTCTCTGTCTATATAAATAACTCTTTTTGATTGGGATGGAAGAGTTTCAAAAGGTTCATTTACGATGGCGTTCGAACACAAACACCCTGATTATTACAATCCTGAACTCAGGGAGGCAACTGAAAATGGGGTGAGAGTTGTTGGTTTTTTGTTTTGGGGATTGGGTTTTATTTTTTTTGTTGAGCAGTTCTGGGGTGCGTATTAATGCACACAGTGATGCCTCGGTGGCAGCGCCTTACACTGTGGTTTAGGAACATGATGTTCTGTGCTGTGCCGGGAGATTGCATTGAATGGAGTTGGCGTAGCATTGCAAAGGAACCTGAAACTGGTCTGTATAACCAGTGAACGCTCCTCTGACAATGCCACAGGGCAAGAGAGAGGGAGATATGTGAAGATATGTTATACGTGAAGGGATGGATTTTGCCCTAGAAGGTGTGGATTTAACATGGTGAGAACACCTGATTAGTGTCCACCTGCTACCAATGCCTAGTAATTGTAGAAAAAACCTGGAATATGGACAAGAAAGGGAAAAACGTGCAAGTGCATTGAGGTCACATTGCTGGAGTTATTGTATATGTCTGTTTTAGGAGCGGCATCCAATGACTGGCTCTTTGAGCTAACACCAGTCTCGACCAGTCCTTGATGTCCAAAATCCACCTGGTTATCTCTCTAGGGTGAAAGACATGTCTGTAATGTGGAGTCTTTCAGCTTATAGTTTAGCTCAGAGCAGAATAAAGAGCCTGTTGCTCTGAAATGTGCCAAAGCCTTTCCCAAATGTCCTCTCAGGTTTCCTCAGGAGCTTGCTGTTGGGAAGATCAGTGCGGAGGTCATGTGGAGTCTTTTTGCCCAGGATATGAAATACGCCATGGAAGGTAAGAGGATTTCTCACCGCTGCCAGCTGAGCTGTTGTTGCTGATCTCTTATTCTCTGTCCATTTGGTGTAAATGAAGCTTAAGCAAATTGGTTGTACCACTATTTGGAGCAGGTTTTTCTAGTGTTTTATTTGTGGACAGCTGCTTTGTGGGTGAGAATTCAGACTGAGAGCTGCATGGCAGGCTCCAGGGGGTCTAGACCTGGGTGTCAGGCTGTGTTGCAAGCTGTTTATAGTCATCTCAGCTTATTTAAAGTAAGGAATTCGCTTGGACCTCAGAACATGGTGCCCTCGAACAGCAACAGTTTCTTCCTGCAATGTACTGAGGTAGTGAGGTAGGATGGGCTCTGGGTCGTACCATGGCTGCAGTTTTCTGTGTGATACGGTGTAGGCTTTGTCTAAGTGATGAGCAGAAACGTGCTGCGAAAACAAATCCTGCTGCAGACATCTTTATCCTGAATAAATCTTTGCATAATCCCAGCAGACTCCTAGTAAAGGAGGAATTTTACAGTTTTTGAAAATATGAGTTAGGCACACAGAGGCCACCAAACTTCCTGAAATAAATTTTGCCATTTGCAGTACTCTTCTTACAGTTTATTACAGGGTCTGAATTTGGTTTTTGTATTTGTTTGCAGAGGGCAGACAGCTTCTTACAAGGTTCAGAGAGCATCCAGCTCCCCCTGTCTCTGCAGCTATAGTGGGAGTTGTTTTCTCAGTATTTTGCAGGGTCAGGCCTTGACAATCATCTGTAAGGTGACAGTCTGATAAAACGGAAGTGCCTGTGCTGCCTGTGTGTTAGGTGTAGCTTGTATTCCAAAAACAAAGTTACTACTTTTGGTCACTCACAAAGTTGCCCTCAATCCATTTACCTCAGTTTGATCTAAGCTCACTTACTGTTAGAAAAAAGCTGTTGCTAGCTAAGAGAGTTTCCTGCATGTTGTTCTGCAGGCGCAGTCTTGGAAGCTTGTGCTGTAAGTGAAGAGGATAGACTCCATCTATTTCTCAGTCTCTATTAGCATAACAGGGCTAGAGACTGTGCTGTGGACACCCTTTGCCAGCTCTAGGCTTAACTTGAGCAGGCTGCAGGTCTAGATGAAGCATTGTCACTTCTGCGTTAGGAACTCTTTGAATATGTTTGTACCCCTCAGCATCTTTGTCTTGTGGGGTTACGTTGATCTAAGAACAGATATTATGAACACGGGACTGAGACCTACTAACTGTATTGAAGTGTCTTTCTTGTAGTGACTGGCACTACTGGCTCATGCATCAGAGATAAGGCAGCTGTGATTATTTCACGTTCACTTTCCCTAGAAACCGTTTGCTCCTACAAACCCTTTTGGCTTCCCTCTCCATTTTGTCTTTATTTACTCCTGTGCACTCATCCTCAGGAAATCATAACGCATTTTGCTCTTCTACATGTTGAAAGTGCCTTTCCTATTGGCCTTGAAAACTGTATCTCTGTGGGTCTAGTTGCTGACTCCTTTTCCTGAGATTTCCATTCCCTATTGCGTCCAAAATATAGCTGCCAAAAGTTGTACTGATTCTGTCTGTATCTGACTGAATCTGGCTGATGATTTCCCCCCCCCCCCCTTTTAAATGTCTCCATTAGATTGTCAATGACCAAGCTAACTCTGCCTCCCGAGTTTTCTCCATTCACATCTTGTACCTTGTCCCCTTTGACCATGTCAGTGGTGCCATCTGGACTTATTTTAGCTTTTCCTGGCATCCTTCTGTTCACTTGTGAGCTCCTTAAGACAAGGACTGGCATGATGTTTCCACCCAGGAGTTGATCAATGCATAGGAAATACTTGCTAAAAGAGCATATATCATAAGAGCTTCCCTCTTTGGAGTATTTCTTGCTGAGAAGGGTTGACGCTAAGTCAGCTGATGGACAGGGAAGGGTTTGCATTTTGAACTGAAGATGGAAAAACTGCATGATATATGTATTTGTACTCTATCTGTGCAATTCCTGTGGGAGGGTTGAGCAGTGGTAGAGTGTATGTTGGCGTGTGTGTCTTCCAACTATATATTCGAGAGATCCTCAAGGTGCAGAGTTCTATTCAAGGCAAGTGTGATTCCACACCGCTTTACTTTCCAGAAACTTTGAAGGTAACCTTTAGAACAAGCTTGCAGTAATTGAGTTACTGGCCTTACTATCCAGGTTTTAAATACAGATGCTTGGATTAGCTCACTGCATTTCTTTTTTTTTTTTTTTTTTTTTAATGGGACAGAGCAGGGGAAGGATACGAAGGATGAAGATCAGATTTGCTGTCCTTGGCTGTGTAATTTCTCAGTTTAACTCACTAATTTCACTACCAGTTTAGCTGTATTAAGAGTTTCACATTCCTGTCTTTGCTGGGTTGTGTGTAGTAATCGGTGGGTACACTTCTAGTGTGCTCTGAGGTCTGTATGCGTCAGAAGCTCTCTGCTACAAAAGCTGATCTGTTTTGTGGAGATGTGTGCACGTGAATGCAGAGTGTAATACCTGCTCCTAACTTTCTTCATGGTGTTTTCCTTTATGTTCTTTTCCTAAGTTCTGGATAACATGAGCTCATTCACTTCACCAAGTGGTAAGTTCCTGCTCCTTAATAGAGTTTATAGTTGTGAGTAGGCAAAGACTTTCATATGTTACTGGTAGTTAAAGCACCTTGGCCGTAGTTAGTATTAGCTTTATTGTCCTGTGGTGTCCTCCTGTCTGAGGCCCTAAGCTGTGGGTAATATTCAGTGGAGAATAACTGCTGAGGTTTGAGCTCTAGTTAATGTGCGGGCCCGTTCCTTCCCTCCTGGCTGGGTGACACTTGAGGATCTGTGGCCCCTTCGCTCTGCAGTGGCAGTAAGCTGGCTTCTAACTTAAATGCTATGCAATGGCTTTGGTGTCGAAAGAGTGGGGGCCTGGTTGCATGAAACTGCTCTCTCCCTCGCTCCAGCTTGGTGCTTCCACATTGCTCTCCAATATGCAATGTGGAGAGAATTGTGAGGTTCAGGGGGAAGGCAGCTTCTCTGAGCTGGAGAGCAGCTCCTGGCTGCATGAGTTGTCCTCTTTCTGCACAGGTGGTAGCTAACAGCATCTTTTCTGGCTGGAACTTCACCCCCATATGCACTGAACAGTCTGTGCAGAGCAATGTAAAAATGGTAGTGTATAGGAGCAGTACACTGCACTGCTCTCAGTGCTGTTAGTGGGCAGGATGTTTTAGGAGGAGGAAGTAGAGCCCTCAGTGAGATGCAGACCCTAGGCTAAGTTAAGCATCTTGTTTTTTGTTTATTTGTTTTCTCTGTAAGTCTCTATTGCTAAATCTGTAGCTTTGTGAGAAGAACAGCAGCTTTCAGAGAATAAAGTGTAGGAGATATCTACGATACAGTGCTTGGGGGGCTTCAGAACTGGAAGTCTTGCTAGTTCAGGGGTGCTGCAGTATGTGCCCTTTGAACACCTTTAGAAGAGTAAGATTGCTAATGTTTGAAATGTTCAGGTCATAAAAATGAAACACCTCTTCTCAATTCAAAATATGTTCTGGAACTGGTAGTAGTAGTGACGGCAGCAGCGTGCTGGAGGTGGCTTCTGGAAGGCAAGCGTGCTGGAGGCCCATCTTTTGCTCCCGTTTGTCTCCCCTAAGGAGACTCAGGTATTGAGACATGGCAGCAGCTCCGGGATCTACCAGGCCTGTCTTTTTTTTTCCTCTCCCCAGAAGCAGTGACAGCTCAGAGCACTGTGAGCAGAAGACCTGGTGCTTCCCTTCTCTTTGGCAAAGGCGGTACAGGAGGAGACATTCAGAAGCTGCCCCCTGTTCCCCGTCAGCCTTGGGGGGGCAAAATAGATCGGATAGAAATGTCACACGGCCCAGATTTGGTTGGCAGGATCCTCCTACTCTGCAATCACCGTAGGGAAGAGCGCAGTGTTTCCAAGTTGCACAGTTAGCTTCACTTCTGTGGCACTGACTAGTGCTCAGCAGCTGGAGAGCCTCCTCGTGAAACCAGTTTGGGCTTACAGATGAAACT
Organism: Struthio camelus; assembly: GCF_040807025.1. Classification (NCBI taxonomy): domain Eukaryota; kingdom Metazoa; phylum Chordata; class Aves; order Struthioniformes; family Struthionidae; genus Struthio; species Struthio camelus. The sequence continues at coordinate 58,121,585 of NC_090981.1, read as the reverse complement.
AAACTGGAGTTACTAGTTTTCTTGCTATCTCCCATGAAACCTCCATAACCCAGAAAGCCCACACTCCCCAAGCGAAGAGGGATTCTGCTCTTTCTTTATTAGGAAGACATTAAAAGGCAGTAATAGAAAATCAATGTCATCCTTGACAATAACATTTCATCTTGTTTTGGACATATCAGTTTTAGGGAAGCTGAAAATTGGAGGCATCTCTGGTAGCAACAGAGACTGAGTAGACTTGGCAGGAAGGGCTGAAATAAATCATTCTGCCACAGTCTGACTTCTGATATGGGAGATCAAGTGCGTGCACGGATGCCAACTTTCTAAAGTGTTAACACCCCAACAGCCTAGGTAGCTATTAGCATTTTTTTGCAGAAATTCGGCATTATTTGCTTGAAATTAAGAAAAGTAGGTTGACTATCAAGAAAAAAATCCACCCAGTGTGATGTGATGGCCTGTGGAGTAAGAACGTGGTGGAAGTCCTATTCTCTTTCTCAAAAATAGAACTGGACGTAACATTGAAAAGCCTGCTGCTAGGAAGCAGTTCCCTATTAACGCTTTAATAATATGACCTCAGTGACGCTAAAACTCTTCTCCAGAGGAGACTATTTGCAGACGAAGTCTGCAGAGGAAATGTGAGGACGTTACAGAAGTTGGTGGGTTTTTTTGAGGATAAAACACAGCAGTTGCTGAAAAATATCTGTGTACTCTTCCACTATTGCTGCCACTAAGCTCTATAAAAGCCAGCAGGTTATAAAGCAGAACCTGGATCTGCTAAGACTGATGGCTCCTATGCTCTTCAGCTTATTTTTTCTGAACAGTGTGAGGGTCTGCAACACAGTTTGCTTTGTGTGAAAGGTGTAAGTGCAATTTTATGCAATATACCTGTGGCCTGTAGCTGATGTATTTCCATGTTGCCTTCACGTGCTCTGAAACCTTTCTCTTTACAAAGAGTGCGGGTGATCAAAACCCTGCAGGGGCCATTGAAGGGGGGGAAGGCAGAAGGTACAAGCTGGTGGAGATGAGGGGCTATGGCTTAGTTGGTTTTCTTTCTGCTCCAGTGTGTTTGTCTGTTGTAGTTCATTTTTATCTTTTGTCTGTCACAAGCCCCGCCTTTCTTTCGTATACGCAAAGGTCTCTTTTATGGTGGTAAGACCTCTCTTTCTTTTAATTTCCCTTAGTTTTGTCTCCTTAGTGTCAAGCCTCTGCTTTACTGCATAGATGGTTAGGTAGCAATCCCTGAGCTTATGCTTCTGTGGCTGCTTTGCATCTTCCAGTTCTGCAGTTTACTAGTGTTTTAAATGTCCTACTGCAGGAAAAATGCATATCAAGAAAAGGCTTAAATTGCTTCTAGTGTGCTGCTTAATTTTGAGGAAATAGGTCTGATTGAGTCCTTTTTACATTGCTTTTTACCTACAACATTTAAACTTTCACCGTCTTGGCTGCTATTGTATGCACCATGTTCCCTTGTTGTGTGAGTGATGCAAAAAGCAGAGGGGTCAAGCCTCCCCCCAGTTTCTGAGCTAAGTGCCATTAGGCTTATCACAGTGAATGTGTTATTTTGGCCTGACTGTTTTTAAAGCTACCTCTCCACCCTTTACAGGTGATATGATTCAAAGTTCAACCACGAGTGCTGCAGGCTTCTGAGTAAATGGTGCTTAGGGAGGTGGATAGTCCTCTTACAGGTTTTTTGGGGTGACTTTGGGATGATGCCTCACCTTTGTCGAGGTGCACAGCCAAGCTTCAAGTCAGGCCTTCTGTTTGTGGGAGCAGAGCTGTTCCCATATAGGAACCGCACCTCTCTAGCACCACATACCAAAGTTAATGAAGTTATAATCCTGCATCGCTAAGCGGTCGGTGATATTGTTATTTTTGTTTCCAGTTTTAGGTCTACAAAGAGAGCTTATTTTCTTCTGCAGTTATTCTGAGGAAGGTCAGCAGTTTAGACTCTGAGGGAGGGACATGTTTCCTTAGTGCTGAAGAAAGATATTAGCTTTATTAAGCTAAAACACAAACGTACTTCTGTTCCTCTGCTTCCAATAAAAGCAACTTCACTGTGAAGAGTGATGGATCACAGCACATGTGGTAGCACATATGAAGTAATTTGTCCATCATCCCCTGGGGATTATGTCTATCTGTTTGATATCAGCCATTTTAATTTATTTAAAAGGAAGGTTGGGTTTCTTTTTTTGAAGATTGTATCCATGTGGATCTGCTACATGTGAATTGGAAGAACACTCACTGGAGTGTTCTACTGCTTTGGGAGTTGGTGAAGTTCATAAAACAATTATGCGTGAGAGGTTCCTTGTTTTTGTGTTTTTGGTTGGATAACTCAACTTATTTGGCCTTTCTTCTTATACATATTGCTCCAGCTTCAGAAGAGAGGTGGGAGTTTCTTAATGTTTTGAAATAGCTGCAAGTATTCACATTTACATTAAAATGTACAATGATAATGTAAGATAAGGTTGTCTGTCAGGTTACTGCTTAGAAAAGCTGTGACCATTTTACATCTTTAAGGCACATGTTCAGCTGATCAATACCTGTAGTGTATGTTGTTCGCCTATGCATATATTTACCCAGTTGCTGGGTACTTTTACTGTAGTACTAGATCAAAGCCATTCAAAGTTGAGAGAGACTTCAATTTTTAACGCGTTCAGATCCAGTCTACGCATGTAAGCGGCGATGCCGTTAGAGACTTACATTAGTAATGACATAACCACACAAAAACTAGAAAGTTAAGTTTAAAGACAAACCCTAGATCTTACTCCCTTCCTCTCCTAGGCTCATGCAAGCTTTTGGAAAAATTCCTAAGTCTGTATCCAAATCATGTACGTTTTAGCATAGCCTAATATCTAAGACCATAGTCATGGCCTAGCAGCTTACCATGGTGCTAGAGTGAACAAACTGACAGACAACAGGCACAAAGTGTATTCATGCTGTTGAAGTCTGATAGAAGAAAGAAATGGATACAGGTGGTGCAGCACTAGTCAGCTGATCGTTAGGATCACAGTTCACATAAAGCTCAGCTTCTGTGAGCCCTCCATTAGCATCATGAAAGAAGATTTAATCTTATTCTCCTCAAGGTGGATTTTGAAGAAAAGCAGTGCACTGGGAGGAGCTTCTTTTAAGCTCACAAGTGGTGGCCTGGGAGAAAGCATGAAGGTGCTTTTTGGAGAGCCTAACAAGTAGGTTAAAAACAGGGCTTGTGGGCTGACCAGAGGTGGGAGTCAAGGTGCTGAAAGATGGTAACGTGGAAATAGGCTGTGAAGGGCCTTGGGAATGATGACATGAAGCATATGTTTCTTATGAGAGAGAAAGGGGAGCGGTGGTCCAAGGAGATGATCTCTGCGGTAATGTAGGTCTGAGTTTGGCAAGTGCTTTAGCTGCGTAGGTGTATGGGAAAGGTCACGTTATGGAGACAGATGCATTATGCAGAGAGGAGCTGTGTTGTTCAGATAGCCTGGGTACAAAGACATCTGGAGAAGCTCAGGTCAAGCAAGAGGGCCAGGTTAAAGGTCTCAGGAACAGCATGCCATGTAGTGACCACAGTGAGCAGGAACAGCAGCTGAGATGGCTTTGAGGTGCGATGGCAGTAGTTTGCTTTGGTTGCACTGGGCTTTGTGAATGAGGAGAGGAAGGGAGAGAGGTTGAGATTTCGTCTTGCAGAGAAGACTATAGCTTGGAATAGAGATCAAATTAGATCACATTTGAGTCTGTGTTGCAGAAAACTGGGATGGAGGGGAGAGTAGATGGATGATCTTCTAAGGGATATGCTGAAGCAAGGACTAGAAGCTACAGGAAAAGCAGAAGATAGGCACAAAATCTGAGGGGAGTAAAATTTTCAAGAATTATGCTCCACCCTGTTGATAGGCTGAGCGGGGGCCTATGGAGCTCTGGTTCTGAGATTCCGAAGAGGTCATTTGGATTAAATGTAATCTGAGTGTTGTAGGTAGGACATGAGAGATGATCTGTGGTGGAATGAGACAGACTCCTAGTATTGCTTGTGCATGTCATATTCATTGAATAAGGGTGGAGAAAACAAGAACAACTGAAGACTGGAGACGTGAGCAGTGGGTTGCTTTTGCAGATGGGGAAAACTAAAGTGTACAGGGGCTGAGGGGCAAAGAAGAGTCTGAGGAAAAGACTGGGAAGAGTAAGCTGGGCAAAAGGGTAGTGATGCGAAGGCAAAGAGTCGTTAAGCTAAACTGAGAAGAGGAAGAGAGCAGATGAAGAACAGGCACAGTAATGGATAAGTACAGACAGATTTATGTGAGGCTTAAGAGCAAACATGAACACTTCTGGGCTATGCAGACTGGCTTCAAACCTGTTTGTTACTGGGAAGGTAGCCCATATGCAGAATGTAAGGTAAAATAATAATAATTACTTGAAGCCAAGCTGGTAATGAAAAGCTGTATGAGCCTTCCAGGAGATATATGGAAATAACATGCTGTGGCAATCCGTGGAGTGTCTGTGATGCTGAGGAATGTTTTGTGGCTGTATTGGAGAAGTGGAATGGAGTATTTCTGGCTACGTATTGCCTCTCTTTAGGGTACGAGGAAGGAAAAGGCCTTTCTTATAACTCTACTTGTACCACTGAGAATTCAGCTGCAGATCAAGTTGATGTCAAAATGGCTCCAGTGACCACTGAATTCATGCTTGCTCCTTCCCAGTCTTCACAAGGCAGAGCTGGGCAGGGGGAGATTTCACATGCTATAGTGAAAATGCTTGAGAGGGCCTATGTGAAGAATTCACAACTAGTCTCAACTTGCTCATGACTGACAACTGTCAAACTAAAGAACTTGATTCTCTCTACTGCTGTCTCTTAGGGGATGTAGTGTAACATATATATGTTGCCTGTCTTTATATCTAAGAATGAACAGATTCACTCTCCTTGATTTATTTTCTGAAAGAATAAAATCTGGACATCATATGTTAAATGGAAAGGCTATAAGAAATTGCTCTCTTTTTATTGCCTTGGCAACCAAAACCTCTTAGTAAGTGGAAGTATTAGTTGGAGCTACAGAAATAAACTCCAGAGCACAACCTGTCAAATGTAGAGAACCCCTGCTCGCTGTTGAAATCCTGTGTCGTTGAAGATTTTATGGCTCTGTAGAAGCTTTGTGCTCAAAACCATGGCATACTGCAGACGTGCTTTGTAAGACCATCCTGTATCTGATGCAGCAATAGTGGCAAATTGAGACTTAACTACTATTTTTTTTCCTTCTTTACAGAGCATGAGAAACACAGGCTGTGTAAAAGTGCAGACTATATGAATTTACACTTCAAAGTGAAGTGGCTGTACAATGAATATGTTCGGGATCTGCCTGCCCTCAAGGGAAAAGTGCCTGAATATCCAGCGTGAGTGTATTGTATCTTCTGTGGTAAACCCCCACTCTCCATCTCCTTTTGTCGTCTTGAGGGCAGTCATTTGGCTGTCCCATGGTTCCTTCATGATGCACTGTTTCATCACTCCTTATTTATGTGTGTGTTTGTCCCCTGTGGTGGTCTGTGGCCCTATCCCTGACGCAGTTCAGTCCCTTGTTGTATAGTGTCTCCCATAGGTCTCAAAAGGTTTAGCAGGGGCATGAACAGCCCTTAAACCATTCTGTGCTTATAGCGTGGGCTTTGGTCAATTCTCGAGCAGCAGATTTTCCCTGTCATCAGAAACCCTCTGAGTAGGTGCCCCAAATGTATGCAATCCCTGTGCCTCTAGACAGGTGCTTACATTCTTGGTGTTAATAGATACAACTTTATACAGACACACGCACACGTACTGTATGTATGTCTGTACATGTATGCATGGTATCTCATATACACACAACAGGATTTGTAAGTAAAGATAACTTTTTTTATGAGACCAGGTGGTTTAGTTGGAAACATCAGATAAGCTTTTCCTCTTAAGCTCTAGCAAATGTTCTCAACTTTTATTTAACTTTAAAAGAGAAGGAGTAGATTTCAGACCTGAAGAAGGTTTATGAGCCCAAAAGCTTCTCTGAGTAATCCAGAGAGAATACCGTACCAGAGTCTACCACCTTGCCTAAGGCAAGAGCCAGGTATGTTGTTGTATGTTGTTTCTGACCAGTGTTTTTCTACCTGGTTTTTAAAGACTTCCAGTGATAGTGGCTCCACATCCCCTTCAAGCAACTGTTTTCCTTGGGCTTCACTGTTATCCCTTTCATCAGGTTTTGGGGGTTTGGGCCCCCCTCCTCCTACAAATCTTTCCTGCCGGCCTGGGCATGAAGAACAAATTGTTCCTGTTTTACGAGAGTCACCTACTGTCTCCTGCCCCTTCCCAGTCTTCTGTCTGTTCCCATTTGTTCTAACTTTCTTTTAAGTGAGTTTTCCTCAGCTCTTTCCAGCTAGTCTGTGTCTGGACACGCAATACCCACACTTGAATACGGCCGTTGCATCTAGACCTTGCCTTGTATTACCTTGAACGCGTGCTGCAGTTCTTGCATGCCAGGGCGATTGCAGTCGTCTTGCAATGGTATTGCCAGCCCCCAGGGCATCCTCAACAGTGTCCTCTCTAGCTGTTGTTCCCATCCCATATTTGATTTTGCGCTGCTGTCTAAATATAGCAACTCTGCATTTGCCCCTCCTGCTTGGACTGCATATCCAGTTTGGCTTTTTGAATTCTCTTCCCATCCTCCACTGTACACAGTCCCTCAAGCCTGGTGTTACTTGCATGTTAATAAGACCTCAGGCACTTGGTGTAATTGCTCGCTTGAGCTGTGAGCCTCGCTTAACAAATCGGGTCAGAGAGAGGCATTAGCTGAGCGAATAGGATGCTGGAGTGACAGTCTCAGAAGGCTTATCTCTTTGTGCCTCTGAGTCAGTGCAGACTTAGGCAAGCAATCAGATATTCTTAGTCTCCTTTTTTTCTCCTGTGTAATCAGGATAACGATGCTCAGTTTCTTTTTGCAGACTGTTCTGCTCTGCTGGTCTTTGTGGTAGAGCTCCTTCAGTGCTTGTGTACCTGTGCAGTCTCTGGCTTCCCTTGCTACTCCACTCTCATATTTTAGTACAACAGCCACATTGTCAGGCACAAGGAGTGTCTGTTTCAACCGTGATCTTCACCTGTCACAAAATACTCCCTTGATATCAATTACAGCAATGTGCTGTTGTCTATTTTGCTCAGTCACAAATGTTTTTAGTCTTGCAGCTCCTTTAAACAAAGGAGTCTATGCGTCAGGTTTGCACATCAATAAACTCTGTAGATGAAACCAAATTGCTGCTGTCCAGAGAGCAGCTGAGATGTCTGTCTGCTAGGAGGATATCCATAAGCTCTCTTTTCTTATTTGAGCTGTAAAAGACCGTACTTCTGAAAGCCATGGGAAATGATTGAATAAGGTGAAGGCTCCAAAGTATTGAAGCTGAATTTTTTTTTTTTTATTCTCCCCTTATTTTCTAAAATTCAGCAGCAGTTTCTGAAATTGAAGTGTAACTGGGAGTGGATCTCTAAAACTTCCTCTCTTCACTTTTTAGCTGCATGCTAAAAGCTGTGAAGTGTCAATTTCCAAAAAAAAAAAACCCTATATTTTTAGACATGTAAAGAAGTGTTCTATGTTTTGTTTTAATAGTGATGTTTGCATGCAGCTTGAATTGTAGCTGTACTAGAGACTAGCTGCTCTCCAGTGGGGGGAGGCATTCCTGCCTTTGAAATCCTGTTTTGTCCCTCTGACTCACTTTATCGAACAACATATCTGCTCATCTAAATCTTCAAGATCCTGCTTGCCTTCTTGCCTCTTCAGTTGCCAGGGCCCACTGGATGTTCGCTGGACACCCACAAGCATCAGCACAGCAAATGAGCAAGATCAATTCACCTACCAAACCTGAGACCACAGAAGCCGGGCTTGTGGTCAAGCTGAAATTACAGCTTTTTGTGCCACGTTACTGTTGTGCAACCAACAGCAGCACGCTTGCATTTAGTCACAAAGCACTGCTCCCCTTCCCTGCAGACAGGACTGAGGCATATTCTGTACAAAAGTTGTTTGGAGACGTGGGCTGTGCCGTCTTGAATCAGGCTGTGCCGACCTCTGCAAGCACAGAGCGTTCGTGCAGTGGCAGCGCGAGCTTCTGCCTTGTGTGCTGGTGTGTGAGTCATTACCCCGCTTACTTCTAGATCGATAATTGAAACCGACAGGATGAAGACTATATTTGCCATATAACAACATTTTGAAGTTATTTCTGCATGAAATCAAATAATTTCTATTGGCTTCTGTGCTAGATAATTTTGAATGTCTTTTTGGACATGTTGCCTTCGTGGTCCCCAGTATCCCTCCTCACTTGCTCAGCAGCCCAAAAACTGATGGTAAAACACTATAAGGGGTACTTGGCCTGAGAAAACTCTAGGTTTTTGTTACAGCTCAAATCACATTTTGCTCCTGAATGTGCTCAAGAACTAGAAATATTTATAGATGATTTATAATCTCTTGTGCAAATGTGGCTACAAAATTTCCTGACCTGACCTGAGTAGTTCACTTTGCACTTAAAGGTTCATTTTAAACCTTTTTCTGGACGTGGAGAATGTTTTTTTTTTAAATGATGGAACTGTAGGGGTAACATGGCAAAAACCCGAACCAGAGTGTCCCTTTCCTTACTCACCATCTTTATTTAGGAACCTGGTGAGACAGTAAAATAGGTATGCAGTTGATTTAATGTATCAATATATGGTAGCCATAAAAATGGGCAATTACAGTTCTGAACATTGCATGGCCCTTTCTTACGGATATGGTGCAATAACCAAGGACGAATGACAACTGGGAAGTAGTTCTACTTCTCTTTGTGCCAGAAGCTGCAATTTTGGCTCTAGCAAGTAATGCTGTCTATCCATTGAGCTTTGACACATGGGAGGCAGTCAGCAGCTTGCAGCCTGGGAACTCTGAGAGAGGTGGAGAATTTTGTAGTTGCTTCCTTGTAAACTGCTGAGTTTTCTTGTAAGGATCGAACTGCAGCTTCAAAACGCACTTTTGTAATTAAAAACAAAATGTTGAAAAAACAAAAGTTGAAAGACACTTGCAAAGCACGAGAAACTCCCAAATATGCTGACTTTTGAGAGCTTGTACTAGCAGTCAAAAGGAATTTTTCAGGAACACGGGAAGTCCATATGTCTATGACTATTTTCCTCTGTTGCTGTCTAAATTGAATAGTGCTGCATAGGCAGGTCGCTGTTGGCATTTAACACCATCTCAGTTACAATTTCCAATATTAGCATCGATGTGCTTTATGTTCCAAAGCGTAGAGAGTATTTAAGGCTATCCAGTGTGTTCTGTCTGTGAATTTGCTCTTCATCTGCCTCTCATGTCTGGCACATGCTTTCATGTTCTTTGCAAACTCAGCCCATAATTAGCACGATCCGTATGAACACAGCTGCTTGTTTAGAGGAAGTTGTACTCTGTTGTGAAACTCGTATAATAATCTTGTATGGACTTAAATCACATATGGGCATTTTTTTTTTCCTTATTTGTGATTGCTGTTTAGTAATACTTGAAATTAAGGTTTGCTTCAGCTGCAGTACATTAGCACTTGCACACGACAGATCTGAACAATAAACCCTAGACAGACGTTTAAATAAAGCCTTAAGTGCTGTGTTTTTGCTTAAACACAGACAAAACTCCTCCCATTTGTAGTGTGTGGCTATGCCCCAAATAGCAGGGGACAGAGGCGTGACCTGCTCTACAAGCTCTAAGGTCCCATCACTGAAGCAACTTCTCACCTTGCCTGTTTATTCTCCTCTGGCACCACCTCACGTAAGGCATCTTCCTGAGATACAGCAGTGACTATTTTAATAGTTTCCTTCTCCGTGACCTCTTATATTCTGCTCTACCATTTAGCATTTCCTCCCAAATGAGGAGAGGGGAAGGATACAAAACTTGTCCTGGTTCTAGGGCCTGCCTGTCTGGGGAACTCAGCCATGTTCCAAGGCTGTTGGGCCAATGCTTTTTCCCATGAACTGAATTTACACTTCTTTAAAAGAAGACAAAGAAGTGCTGTTTGCAGGGCTGGCCAGCTTTCTGTGAGCCTTAGAGGATGAGCTATGCTATCATAAGAAGTTCATCTTACTCAAGCACCCTCACAGTGAGATCAGCAGGTCGAGGAAATGGGAGGATGTTCTGGAGAAGGCTTGGGGAGGAGCACAGCAGTATTAAAGCAGAGAAAACTTCTAGCCTCAATTCTCGTTCTTGGCACTCCGGAGCTGTGCCTATATGTGCAGATAAAATGTCTACAGGGCCCTGAAAAATGGTGTCTTTTCCTCCCTTCATACCTCTTACATGCAAAATGATAAATCTAAATAGACCCCAGCAGGACAGCGTGTTCCCTCTCTCACCTCACACAGGTAGGGGGTGTGGAGGTCTCCCTTCTCTTGCACAACACATAGGTGAAAAGGGAGGAAAAGGGAATAAAAATGCTCTGAGATGCTGAAAAGGTAAAGAAGGAACCCACGGGAAAAAGGGGAAAGGAAGAGGAAATATAGGGGAGAAGGACAAAAATAGCACAGGACCAACAGTCTGCAGAGGCTGGGCTGGGCTGTGTTCTACTGATCCAGCCCAAGTGATGGTACAGGCCCTACTCATTGTTAGTTTGTATACTAGTAAGAGCGTTTGGGGGGACTTTGGCTGGATACATAGATAACCGTATTCAGGCAACTAACAACAGCAAGCTTTCACAAGGCTTACTGAAACAGCAGCAACTGTCTGACGGTAATGTTGGGGAAAGAGGAAGGGCGAGATATTACTCTGAGGGCATTTAGATCATCTGAACATTCGCTGGATGCTGCAGGGATGGGTATGTCCCAGGAAAAGGTCTGTTTGGGGTGCTCATGCTGTATCTTTCTATCTTTCCTGTCCCTCCTCCAGATGGTTTGAGCAGTTTGTGATGCAGTGGCTGGACGAAAATGAAGATGTTTCTTTGGAATTCTTGCACGGTGCTCTGGAGAGAGATAAAAAAGATGGGGTATGTAGGTCACTGAAAGGACTGCAGCATTCAATCCAAGCACCAAACAATAACAGTGTAAATTCAGCTGTCATGCGAACGGAGGATGCAGTCCTTTTTGCACTAGGAAACTTGTTTGTAATAGTGCTTTTGTGTACAGGTCATAAAGAGCTGTTTTAAACTAATAGTAAGGTGCAAACCCTTCATTTATGCCTGTTTCTGTTCTACTGTTATTAACCTGTCAGCCAGTGGCTTGGTGCACTCTCGTCTCCTTGTGTTTGTGAGATATGTAATTGAAGTATAAGGTACTTAGGATGTGCTTAATAACAGTAGTGCGAATATGACCTTAATCTACTTACAGACTAATCTTATTCTTAATTTACTGGGTATTCCCAATGGAGAGCACAAGCCTTGCAGTTTGTTCAGTGACTGTTGGGGCTGTGGCCTGTGATGTGATGCTAATGTCAGCATTCCTTTTAATGTCTACGTTTCCAAAAAAAAAAAAAAAAAAACACCTTACCAAAAAACTCTTCGCTCTCTTCTTTACTTGTTAACTGACAGGCGAACAATGCACTTCATTAAAGGTGTCAGCATCATGGTACATTTCCTTAGTGCTTGTCAAGTCCTAGCTGGTGAAGGACAGTAAACCTAAAAATTCAGCGGAGTTGGCTGTTTAGCTCCTCTGGGCCTCTTGGAGAGCTTCTGACTAATTCAGAGGAAGATGTGGGTTTTGATGAAGTTGTCCTGCCTCCAGGACTGCAGATGATAGAGATACCCATGAAATGCAGCTCTGTATTTCAGACCTTCCCGTTTGGGAATGACTCTGTGTGCTTCTATTTTAGTTCCAGCAAACATCTGAGCATGCTCTATTCTCCTGCTCGGTGGTGGATGTCTTCACTCAGCTCAATCAGAGCTTTGAGATCATTAAGAAGCTGGAGTGCCCAGACCCCGTCATTGTTGCTCATTACAATAGGAGATTTGCTAAGGTAATACCTTCAACATCCAGCTGTTTGTCTGCCCTTAGTGGGAGGAAAAATAGTATGAGGTTTTGAAGGACCCTATTTGGTCTGTGGTTTTGTCTTGATTTCCTGGAGCTGCCCTGCAGTGATGGGGGACAAATGACAGTGCTGACACCTTGTCTTCACAGACAATTGGGAAAGTGCTGATGCAGTATGCTGACATCCTCTCCAAGAGCTTCCAGTCCTACTGCTCCAAGGAGAAACTGGTGAGTCGTGATGAATTCCTCCTCCACCCTGAGGAATCACATAATTGTCCTGATAAAACAAGTTCCCTGCCCACTGCATCTGATCACATGGATGGTGTAAATATGATCAGTACTGTTTTTATCATCATCCCTACACTTTTGTGGATTGAATTCTGGTTTAGCTATAAAATAAAACCAGACCCCAGAGGTGATCTTCAGGGCTTGGAGGCTGTTAGGTCCCCTTGGAATTAACTTCCACTCTGCCTGTCTGCATCCTGCATGATGATGGATGATGGGCACAGGTTGTTCTCTAGATATGGTACTGAGAAGCACTCTTGGTTCACTTTTGTCTCCATCTAGCTGACTTGCTGTTTAAACCCAAATTTAGTAAAATTCAGGATATTAAATAAAACAAAGCCTTTCATTTTTGAACCCTGGGTCTGTCTCATGCTGTTTTTAGTATCTCCCACAGCTGTGCTGGGGATGGAAGTAGGGAGAGGAGGAGTCTATTGCTCAAGCTGCCCTTGACTACTGCTCTCAGGCTTGGCCTAGCGGACCCTAAACATCTCTCTGAGTGCAGCTCTGGCTGGCAGTTTCCCTTATGACCTGAGATTGACACAACTCTCAATAGTACATGGCAGCAGTAGGCTGAAGACAGCAACAGCTTGGACTTTTGGAGGGCATGGGAGGAGAGAGGTGGGCGTTTTCCTTGCACTGACTTCTTCTCAGCTCATTCTCTGTGATAGAGGTGAGGAGGAAAATACAACAGCTGAAAATTCCCTGATCTGGGGTTTCTGGAACTGGCCATCTCATTTCAAGCTGGAGAAAGAAGGACTTTCCTTTTTTAGGTGTGAGTGCTGCCATCTGTGCTTGCCTTACCTCCTATTTGACTCTCAGAGCCAGTGGTACTTGAGGGAGGGTGTCTGAGGCACAGACTGTACCAGTGGATGAGTATGTGTTAGCGTCCTGAGCAGTAATGGGCACCTGCTTTTGTCCCTTCAGCCCTGCATCCTTATGAATAACATCCAGCAACTGAGGGTACAGTTGGAGAAGATGTTTGAAGCCATGGGTGGTAAAGAGGTAAGAGTGCTAAAAGGTTGAGTAATTGTTACCCGTTCCTACTGCAATGTTAGTAAGTTATTAGCATCATCCTGGTACTTGCAGGCTGCAGTCATGAGGAGAGCCCCGTGACACCTGGCACTATAGTAAGTGTGACGGGACAGCCACACCTGGAGATTTTTCAGCTAAATTTATCGTAAGAAGCAGGAGGGAAAGTTTCAAGACACAAAATAGAGTGGAGGAGGAAAGAGAGGAATCTGTAACGTGTTCATGTGGACTGGATGTGGGCAAGACTCTGAAGTCGGACAGATGTGTCTGAGAACTGTTGACATCAAGTTGTTTTACATGATGTACATGTGGGACAGGACCTCTGGTGTTAAATGTTCAGTATCTAATATACTGCAAACATGCAAATGCTGAGTTACATACTCGGAAGTGTCCATGAACATAGATATCTTTCTTAGCTTTCCATTCTTTTTTCTAAGATGGCCGTCCGCACAAAAATAGCGTTTTTTCTCCCCCAAATAACTGTTTCTGTTCTGATATAATCTGTGTACTTTTTTCTTTTTCATTGCTTTTCAAGATTCAGGAAGATGAAGAAAAGGCTTCTGATGCCGCTGTTAGGAAAAAACTGTTTTCAAAGCCTAAGTGCATTTTCTTTTGGCTGTGTTGTGGTAGAATCTGTGCTATGACCTATATACCAAGAGGAAAGTTCATTTTGCTAATGGGTAGTTCAGTTTTTACCTGCATTGCTGTTTCAAATCTTTCTGGTGCTTAGTGGCAGAATTCTATGAAGTGGCAAAAATCTCTACTAGAAGATTCATCTCATAAGGTGAGAGACCACTCTTATCCTTTCACATGTGATCTCAACAGTCCTAACTTCTTACAGTTACATCAAGAACTAGAATTATATCCTCTCAGCTGTAATGGCAATGCTGGCTAAATGCTTTTTTTTTTTTTTTCAGGAAAAAAAAAAAAGCCTTTTGATGAAATGTTTGTGAAGTGATTTATAACGCTTTAATACATACACACTCAAATTCTCTTAAGGAATCAATTTGTCAAATTATTCCATAGCCCATTGACCATTAAGTAGGGTTTCCCTATGCTTAGAATTGAAAATACCAGCAAGTTAGCTGGTACTATGTTAAATTGAGGGGGAGGGGGGAATGTATTTAATGGGACTGTCACCTGCTTTTCCTAGCCTAGACTGCTTCTCTGCAGTCTACCATTTAAAACCTTCCTCAGGTGGTAGTTGAGGTAGAATAGAAGTAACGAAGCCACTATTTCCCCTGTAATGTCGAAATGGACAAGAGAAAAAGGGAGAGGAGCCCAGCCTGGGAGCAATAAAGCACCTAGGAAAAAAACTGGTAAATATGCTAGAAAGCTGTTTTTTGGAAGTGATTTCCTTTTTTTTCTTTTCAAATTCTGCTTGTTCACTTCATCAGGCTGCCGCTGATCACCAGAAATAAATCGTGTTGTGCTAGGTGCCTGAATTAGTTGCTATCCCCGGGAGTTTTCCTCTTGGTGACCGTGTAGTATTTTGCTTCTTGAATTGAAACCTGCCAGATCCTCTATTTTGCTAAAGTAAATGAGATCTCGTCCTAGTTTGAGTAGCCCCATTTCTGATGGAGATTAAACCTGGCTAGTGGGTATCAGTTGGTGAGACAACAGCTTTGAAAATAGAACCACGTAGGCAAACACGCTACTAGAAATGCATCTCTGAGTTTTGTCCTCTCCTTCAAGAAGGCAGTTCTTAGTTTGTGCGATAGATTTGATGTGTGTTCATCTATACATCATACAGCAGCCTGCGCAAATGTAAATGCTGTACACACCACTGTACTCAAAACAGAACTGCTTCCTTGAGGGATTAAGGAAGTAGCATAGTGATATGTCCTGGCCCTCTTGAACTGTTTGCTTGTTTGTGTTCTTGTGTATGTTGTTGAGAATTAGGTACCAAATGTTCTGTTGTTCCAACAATAGTGACGTTAGATATACCATATGTGAAGCCAGAACTTGGGGACTGTTTTCAATTACTGTGTGCTCGTGGCTTCATTTGATTCTGATTTACAGATCCATGTCCATCTGCAGAACGCTAGTCTTGCAAATCTCTGGAGAGCTTTTAAATGCTGCTGCTCCCTAGTGCTCTTTGCCAGCAAGTCCCAAGCCACTCTCCAGCGAAAGTTCATGTCATTTATTCTTTTTTACAGCTAGAGAAATGAAAAGATGATAGCCCAGCTATAGTTACCCTGCAGTGTAGTAGCATAACAAGGAATAAAGTGCTTGCCTGATACTATATCATGGGATTAGGCTCCTTAATATAGAGTCTCCCTTCTGTCTTTCCTCAGGTGAGGAATCTTATATCTGCCCTCACTTCTTTTATTCTTTTTGCTTCTTTGTTTAGAAGACATAAAGTAGGACAAAAATCATCAACCAGTTTCATATGTGATGTCATGTAGACCATAAATGGTACTAGTTGGAAAGGTAGGTCATCAAGGGCTCTAGAGAGCTCTGTACGGAGTGATTCTTTCGTGTCTGTGCTTGAGATCCAAAGGAATCTTTGTATAGATTATAAGAAGAAGAATCTTACATAATTTTTAGGGTTTATAATTGATACTTCTATTCCCCTTTTGAGATGTGTTATCTCATGGGATCAAAACAGCTTCAGTGTGGCTCAGAAGCTCTCTCAAACATTCCTGAAGCTGGTTTTCAAAAGGTAGCATTTATGGTGTGACACTTAGTATTAAAAGTATAAAGGGCAATGGAGTCAGGGGTGAGTCCTGGACAGAAACTGAATACATAAATACTTTTTAGAACTATGCTGCTCTGTGTTAAAATAGGATGTGTGTGTGTGTGTGTGTGTGTGTATATATATATATTCATTGCTAGCACTTGCCTCCATCTGGCCTCATTTATGTAATTATTCATACATTATTGAATTAAACCTAATGCGACCTGCATTTTCTACTCACCTCTGCAGTTTTTCTGCAGACATCAGCCTGCCCTGCACACTCTGCCTGAGGCCAGTGTAAGCCTTTCTGGTTTTGCTGGTGAGAGACGGTTCTTTGCAGCCTATTATTTTGCTCAGCTTTTCATGAGTTATGAACTCATAACATTGAAAAATAAAAGCGACCCTACTGCATTGCCTACTGCTAGAGTCTAGGTGTGCTGTGGAAGCCTAGTTTAAAACAGCGTTTCTGCGCTTTTTGTGAAGTCCGAGTGTCTAGGGTGAGTATCAGAGATGAGCATTGCTTAGGGAATGCAGAGAATTAGCTACTGAGTAGCAGCAGATTGTCATCCTACAATTGTCATGCCTTTGGTTACAAGCCAAGCTGTACAATTAGTGCTTCAGGAAACTCTTTTTCTTAGTGCTCAGCCAGGTTTAGCCCACATTTTAAATCCTTAGTTAGCTAACTGAATAACAAATTGCAGGACAGCTTTAAAACAGCCAAAACTTGACAGGAATGTTCTCACAGGGTCTGTGGCATCTATTGGTTGCTTCTCATTAGCCTCCCAAGAGCCGTAGCTCTTCAGGCCACTCTAGCGTTTGAGAAGCATGCAGCTGTTGCCAGTATCAAGGTCTCCAGGTTTCTCCTTCCTGAAACCTATAGGAAAGTGGGGAGAAGCATGAAAATTCAGTGCAGCGAGTCCTTTTAAGAAGCTTGAATGTGTTTAGCTTCCTGCCTCACATTTACCTTTGCAGAGAGAAGTTCCCAGGCACTAGTGCAGGACGACAGAACAAGAATTGGCAACTTCAAGCTGGAGACAGATGAGTCCAGTAACTTGCCTGTAGCTAAAATAGGATAGCAGGACAAAATTCTCTGGCTGCTGCTATGTCACATCAGACCTGATGATTTCACAGGCTTTAAGATGTGAATTCATTAACATCATCAAGATGATGTTAATGTAGACATCATCTAGACAGAGAGAGCTGAGTTTCTGTAGACAAAGAAGAGCCTTCCAGTTCTGGTTACTCACTCCTCATCACTGTGTGTAGAAACAAAGGACAAACTAAAGACACCTCGTGGAGAATTTGGAAGCCTGTGACAGCAAATTCATGGGTTCCTTTTCATCCATGAGAGAAGCAGGAGAAGGTCAGCCTAAAATGAAATTTATAATACCATGCTGTAAATACCACCGTTCAGATTAGCGGAGAACTTGAGGTTCCAGCCCTGTATCTGTTTGGATGAGACTTCGAGGCCTGGATTCTCTGAAGTGCCAAGTTCTAAGTCTTCACAGAAAATCAACAGGGCCCTGGTTTGTTCCCCAAAATGTATATATAGGGTTAATGCTTCCCTCTTTTGTCTGCACCTCAGTTGTCTGTGCCACACATTCAACGTCTCAAGCATGGTACTGTGGAAGCACCAACCATAATTTCCACTGGAATTGGAGCGTTTTCTCAGAGATAGAAGCCACGTGGCCATAGGTGCTGTCCCGTGTTTTGCACAGAGAACTTTCCGTTAGCTTTGTTCCTCTGAATCATCTCCTGTACACCCACAGAATGGAGATCGCAAGCATGTTGAGCTCCTGTTTCCAATTGAAATGGTCTGGACATGACATATAGCAGTGGCCCAACTATCTAATATTGCTTTTTGCTTTGCTCTACCGGCCAAATTTATCCTGCAGTCCAAGCAGCACTTCCTACTGTCAGTGATAGCTGATAAACTTAGAATTCATTGGCTGAGCAGCAAAATAGACATTATTTCATTTGAGAGCTGTTATCAGTGCTTCACCGTATTGGCAAAGAACAGTTCACAACTATACCATGTCCTACAGGGATGCTGCAACCGATGTGTGACTTATGCACGAGAAACAGCAATACATTCCTGCCTACACCTTCCTAATGGACTTAACTCGTGCTGAGATAATTCCCTACAGTGTACTTTGAGCCAATACCTAAGCATTAGCACTTGGTAATGTATTATCTAGACTCCTCCTCCTTCTGTAGTAGTAGTAATTCAGGAAAAAAAAACAGCCTTTCCAGCCTGACAGAAGATGTGGTGGTCACTTAACGAGAGTGCTCATCACCAGGGTTGCCTTTGGTTTTGCTTCCTGAGGGTAAGGTTAGGCACCTCTAAGTCAAATCTGGGCAGCTGTCTTGCTGGTTACACTCAGAGAGCCATGGGCTGATGTTCTGGAGGGGACACAGTTCCTCATCGTGGATACTGGAGCTTGTCCCCCTTGTAAAGCGCTGCTCCAGCTGTTGCGTCTTGCAATACAAGTATCAGACTTCCTTCTGCTCCCTGGAAGGTTAGACTGTGGTCAACAAGTGTAGCAGCAAGGAAAAACTTAGAGGCTCTCAGTCATGTCACTTCACAGTGAAATGATTCATTAATTACATAGTTTATGAACCAAGGCAGCAAGTTGTTGAACCATGTCCGAAGACATCTCTAGATTCAGTGCACACACACGTCTGGTGACTAATAAAGAAGTAGTAGTAAATGCAGAGCAATAGTTGATCCGTAGAAATTTCTTCTGGCCTTTTTTTTCAACTGGAAAAGCCATTGCCTCAAATGTTTGGGCCAATCGTGAGCTGATCTGGCCCCAAATCTACTAGAAATGGCCAAAATGAGAACACTGTTCAGTGCTATTAGTTATCAAGAGTGAACCAGGCAGCTTGTGATTTGTTGCCACTTTACGCTAATATGAGAGCAGCAGGCTTGCATAGGGGCAAGACAAACCGTTGCCAACAGACTTTCTTTATTTTGTCACCTGCAAGTTTGACTAGAATGGTTGCTGACTGGCATGGCGTTATCTTTCCTCTGCCTTCATAGCAAGGGACTTGCAAAGATAATAGAAATACAAATTCATATTAATAGAGAAGAATGATCACAGCAAGCAATGCCTAAAGTTATAAGGCTTAAGTAGTCATCATCTGCACGTTTTTCACTATTTCTTTCATTCTGATCCAGGAGTTTCATTAGTGCTGTTTCAAATGCCTAACAGAGTCAGTTTTCCATGCCAGGTTGCAACAGGAAAATGAATGGATCAGATTTCAAATCCCCTAAGGCTTGGCTTTCTGTAGCAGGGCTTCAGCACAGAATGTAGTAGTGGGAATTCCCATCAAGTCCAAATCCTGTGTAGCTGCACGTGTGGATATACCACAAAAATCTAAACCGATTTCTAGCCACTGTAGTGGCATCTAGCTGATTACATTGGTAAATAGATAGTCTGCTTAGAGATAAAGCTGAAGCTCTGAATGCACACATTTTGGAGGTTTTTTGTTTTACAACCAGAAGCTTGCCTGCATACAAAGGCAAATTTATTCTACAAGTTACCCTTTCAGGGCAAACGATCCCAAAACATTCAACATGTGGTGTTATGTATGCACACAGGCAGCCTGCTCAGAAAATGGCTTTTGTTTCAAGGCAGGAGGGATGAAAACAGCCAGAATACAAGCACTTCACAAATGCAGAAACAGGTAGCTTTGGGCTGAGAGTAATGGAGCAAGCACTTTCTTACAGCACATGCCAAGATGTCAGCAAATTCCGTGTAGTGCTTGAGCACTTTTTTTTTTTCTTATAATGTATATAAAATCTTCCGTGAAGAGTTGTATACCAACAGCTATCTGGATCCTTGTGAGAGCAGAGCTGCATGCTCAATATTCACAACTGAGACTATGTTTTCCAAAAGTGATCAGTGCACAACAGTTCCTGATGTGGTACTTGTGGCTAGATTTGCAAGATAGCTGGGGAGCAGTCTTCTGAGAGCAGTGGCTAGGTCAGTCTGTAGTTTGAATACTGATACCAGGGTGAAAGGTGAAATAGCATCTTTCAAGATCATGCATGGAGAAACGTACAGGTAAATAACATCAAGTCTAAAAAATCAAAGTCTGCTTCTGAACATGCAGTAGTATCAGGAAGAGGACTATGAGGGCATCTGGGCCTAGGGCAAACTCTAACTGCTGTCTGGTCAGGTATGTGTTGACAATGCCACCGCTTCTGTAATAGCAGCAGGCAATAGAGGAGAGAGTCCTAGTGTGCAAAATCCAGTGGTGAGAGTTCACATGCTTATTAACAGTGGCCTGAACAGTGAATGTGGACACTGTAAAGGACAGCAGACTGACCTCTGGGTCCAAGCTAAGTTTTCTTCTTTCATCTACAGTTGGACACAGAAGCAAGCGACCATCTCAAAGAGCTCCAGGTGAAGCTGAACAATGTTTTAGATGAGCTGAGTGCAGTGTTTGGTAACAGGTGAGTATAACTAGGTTCTCAGTCCTTGAAGAATTCCTTTCTTTCATCTAGCCTCATTTGTTGAGGTAAAAAAGAGAAAAGAAACTCATGTCAGCTGTATTGTATTTTTCTTTTTGTTATGAATTCATGGCCTTTCACATGCTGAGACCACATAAAGAAATGAGAAATGTTTTCAGAAGTCTGTTTTCTATGTTGCTTTGTGTAGAGAGGTAACACGGAGATCTCTTCAGCTGTGAAATGTATTTGAATTACATAGGCTGATTTTTTTTCTGTAAACACTGCTTGTCAGTAACTCAATTGCCTGCTCCTTTATTGCTCTGAAAGCAGTTTCCAGCTTAGCGTTTTTGAAGCGACATTCTTGTTTAAACATTCTGCTCTGAACGTATGAAACAGCTGAGTGATTTCTGATTGTTAAATGAATATAGGAATAAGAAGGGAACGGGTTTGGAATTTGAAATCGGCTTGGTCTCATGTTGCAATGAATTGTGTTTTCCAATGTTTCAAAGGGAGAAGCCCTTTAAAGATTTGCCAGAGTAATTGTTGGCAATTCAGTTTTATTTCAAATCATGATACTATTTACCTGAGGATAAAAATGTGCTCAACTTTGTAATAATTTTTCAGTGAAGCAAAAAGATGTCAATTATGCAAAATCTAGAAATGGAGGGTTCCCAGCTGATCTTCCAAAATAACTGTTTCTCATGTTAAACCCCATTAATTTCATGTTGTGCTTTATAATCAGATTAACGCAGGCATGTAGAGTGGTACAGCTTAAACATGGGTATGGAGAATAGAGCAAATTATACCAACTTAGCTTCCTACAGTCTACAGATTTGCAGTACTTATGACCAAAAATCGCTGTGGGATTTGTCAGTGTCTAGCTGGATTTCAGCACACAGAGCTAAGTGGGTAGCTCCCGTTGCCACTAGTGGATGGCGTAGCAAGAAACAGATTCAAACTGTAACTGATGTGAAACAATAAGGTTCATTATTAGGTGGAGAATAAGTGAGAAAACATAGTTAGGGGATGAATACTGTTACCTGACACCTGTCTCTGTGGTGTCACTGCTACAAGACAATTAGGGTTGAATCTTGACATTTGCAAACGTAATTTAAAGAGATCATTCCGTATCAGCGCACATACCAGGGAGTGTTTGAGAGAGATGTGCCAGCAAGAGATTTAACCAGTCAGAGGGCTGAGCTGCTTCACTTATTCCTTAACAGTAATAGAGAATGAAAAGCAGAGCTGCAGTTTACTGTATAAGCAGGATCTTCTCCTGAAGGATGTAAATGTGGGAGGTAAGACCAATATCCACAGTATCCTGCACAGGGTCTGCAAGGAGCTGCTCCCACAACACAGTGCCCACTTGACGCTGCCGATCTCACTTTGGTTCGTCTGTGTGAGATAATTGCAGCTGCTGGGAAAGCAGCCTGCATCCCAAGAGCCTTGCCGCCTTTGAGCTGAGAGATGATTATGTCTGGACATGGAAACTTTTTCCGCTTTACAGGATTTCTTGGAGAAAAGGAACCCTGAAAGGCTTTACACTTCATGCAAAGCTGGTTGCTGTTTTGTTCTTGGAAGCTGTGGGAGGAAAGGGAGGAAATCCTGTAAGAATTAGGGAGCCGAAGGCCCTGTCTGACAGCATAGGTGAGGTTGTCTTTTAACTCACTGTTGCCAAGGGTTCCTGCTGAGCTGTACGTTCACTTAGGCCTCACATTCAGGTGAAACTGTTACCACAGTAACTGATTTAACCAGTTTTTATTGTTGGTGACAATTTTACCTTTTTTTTGTTTTTAAGTCTTTTAAGAGATGCTGTTACTTTCTTTCCCCCAGCTGGAGGTTTACAGTATCTTGAAGCAGGATCCCACAATCGATGCAGTATTTGGGAGAACGGTGGGGTGGGATTAGCCTGTAACAGAATAAGGACTGACAGCAGTGTAGGAAATTCCCAGTAGTGTTTTTCTCTAGCACACCTGATGTGGCTTATGTCTCTGGCTAAGCTGTCATTGTAGCTACAGCTGGCTTTTGCAAGCCCTCCTCTGCTAAAAATGGGGAAAGTGGAAGTGGAGGCTGCATGCAGAGCGCGCTCTATCTGGAACTGCAGTGAGAAGCAGGTTAGAAGCGAGCAAGGAGGATCATGAGGCTGGAGGATGCGATGCAGGAAAGAGGTGATGGGTTGGGGAAGGAAAGGGTAGAGTGAGAGGGCAGTAGCCGGGGGAAGGTGTTGTATGCTGGGAGGAGCACTGCCTGTTCCGTGCATGTCCTGGTGATTCACACAGAAGCAGCTCAGGTCACTTACACAGATATAAAACTGGCTTCAAAACCTGTGTTCCTGCTCTTAAGTCTTTACCCTAGTTCCTAGCACTGGTTTCACTTTGCAGTTTCAAACCTCTGTGCCATTAGTAGATCACTAAATGTCACTTGTAATGCCTGTTGCTAGTAATTGCGCTTTTAAATGTCAAAGCATTTCCCTTTATTCACTCATTTGGTAGGTTGACAGCTCTGCTGTGGTATTCGTTATATCTAACCGTTGTATTATTTCATTTTAAATCTCTTTTTAGCAGTAAGAGATGGAAAGGTAACTGCACTTTAATGGCTTGCAAGTCACATCATTACAGTGATACTGCTCATTGTATAGCTAAGCCCCACATCCAGTTCTGATATTTTGGTATAGCACGGACTGTATGACAGTGGAATGATTTCAGTCTGTATCTGCTTTCAGGCTGTCTCTATGACTTTAAAGGCTTGGCCTTGGTCACAGCCAGATTACTGCTGATGGACTCTTACGTGCTTGGAGTTGTACATGCGTCATGCCATTGTTCCCTGTTATAACCTGATCTCTATGATATAACACTGTGTGTAGAAGGCAAAGATATGTAAGGCTTTGAACTAAGAATAGCTGCATTTCTAGAAAACAACAAAGGATCATTTCTCTTTGCAAGCTGAATGAACAAACTCCTCTTAAGTGTGACTGTGTCTGTGTTCACAGGTGGTAGGCTGTCTGTGGATGATGTGCATAAGGAACTGGATAGCATGTCTCTTTATAACAAGCACTGTAAGGAAATAAGCGGAAAATCTCAGGGAGGAAGAATGTATAACTGAGTGCACAGTTTATGGGCTTGAACTATTTTACCTTATGGACTAGAGGTGAAATCTGTGCCACAAATAATCTTGTTTTTGCTTCTCTCTTACCTGTCCAGCTTTCAGACTCGTATTGATGAGTGTGTCAAGCAGATGTCTGATATCCTCTGTCAAGTGAAAGGAACGGGAAACGTTCCTGCTAATGCCAGGAACACTGTGGCACAAGATGCGGATAATGTCCTGAGGCCATTGATGGATTTCCTGGATGGAAAGTAAGAGTGTATTCAGATATGTCTTGCACATACAATGCATCACAATGGGAACAGGATGGGGGAAGGAAAAATAGCTCCATATCCTTGGGTGGTTCTTGAGACGTACAGCCTCTGAGCTCTCAGGTAGAGTTAACGTCTTTTCTTCCCAGATCTACCTCTCTCCCAAGCGCTGGGTCGTGTACTACTTCAACCTTCATTCAATACCACAATTCAATCCTAATTCTCCCTTCCTCCTTCCGGCAATTACAGATATCAGCAAAACACACCGCTCATCAGGTAGTGGGAAGACTATGAGGCACGCAGTAAATTATAAGTTTACTGACTACAGTTTCCTCTTGTACAAAATACACTGTAACACACTGTAGCCAGTTAGCAAACATACTGCAAAACATACTCATATACTTACGCATACACTACTCAGTATCCCAGTATCTCTTGTTAAGCTTTTGTGTTCTAGCCATACCAAGTGCTGTTCTGACTAGCAAATAAGCTTTTGTACTAGTTGAGGTTCATTTTTGCACATCCAGCTTGGATCAGTTGAACTACAATTGTTGCCATTAACGCTACGCAGCATTATTCAACCTTACAGGGACATTTTGCTGCTAATCGCATGTAATTCTTGTGATCAGCTAAACCTTGATCTACAAAGCAATATAGTTTTTAATCATGGTAGAAATAAACATTATTGATGATGCACAGCAGTCCTTTATTTTGAAAGGTGTAGCCAGCAATTTTCATGATAAATGCTGTGAGGGGTGTGAATCACAGAATCACAGAATCGTTTAGGTTGGAAGGGACCTCTGGAGACCATCTAGTCCAACCTCCCTGCTCCAGCAGGGACCTCTAGAGCATGTTGCCCAGGATCACATCCAGACGGGTTTTGAATATCTCCGGCAAAGGAGACTCCACTACCTCTCTGGGCAACCTGTGCCAATGCTCTGTCACCCTCACGGGAAAGAAGTTTTTCCTCATGTTCAGGCAGAACTGCCTGTGCTTCAGTTTCTGCCCGTTGCCTCTTGTCCTGTTGCTGGGCACCACGGAGAAGAGACTGGCCCCATCCTCTTGACACTCTCCCCCTTCAGATACTTATACACGTTGATGAGATCACCTCTCAGCCTTCTCTTCTCCAGGCTGAACAGGCCAGCTCTTGCAGTCTTTCTTCACAGGAGAGATGCTCCAGGCCCCTCATCATCTTTGTAGCCCTCTGCTGGACTCTCTCCAGTAGTGCCATGTCTCTCTTGTACTGGGGAGCCCAGAATTGGACACAGTACTCCAGGCGGGGCCTCACCAGGGTTGAGTAGAGGGGGAGGATCACCTCCCTCGACCTGCTGGCAACACTCTGCCTAACGCAGCCCAGGATACCATTGGCCTTCTTGGCCACAAGGGCACACTGCTGGCTCATGCTTAACCTGTTGTCCACCAGGACACCCAGGTCCTTCTCTGTAGAGCTGCTTCCCAGCAGGTCAGCCCCCAGCCTGTACTGCTGCATGGCGTTCTGCCTCCCTAGGTGCAGGACCCTGCACTTGCCTTTGTTGAACTTCCGGAGGTTCCTCTCCGCCCAGCTCTCCAGCCTGTCCAGGTCCCTCTGAATGGCAGCACAGCCTTCTGGTGTGTCAGCCACTCCTCCCAGTTTAGTATCATCAGCAAACTTGCTGAGGGTGCACTCTGTCCCTTCCTCCAGGTCATGGATGAATACGTTGAACAAGACTAGAGCCAGTACTGACTGGCTGGGAGACAGTGCTTGCTACAGGCCTCCAACTAGACTGTGCGCCATTCACCACAACCTTCTGAGCTCTGCCATGCAGCCAGTTCTCAATCCACCTCACCGTCCACTCATCCAGCCTGCACTTCCTGAGCTTACCTAGGAGGATGTGCTGGGAGACAGTGTCAAAAGCCTTGCTGAAGTCCAGGTAGACAACATCCACTGCTCTCCCCTCATCTACCCAGCCAGTCATTCCGTCAGAGAAGGCTAGCAGATTGGTCAAGCATGATTTCCCCTTTGGTGAATCCATGCTGACTACTCCTGATCACCTTCTGGTCCTCCAGATGCTTAGTGATGATCTCCAGGAGGAGCTGTTCCATCACCTTTCCAGGCATGGAGGTGAGGCTGACAGGCCTGGAGTTTCCTGGCTCCTCCTTCTTGCCCTTTTGGAAGACCGGAGGGACACTGGCTTTCTTCCAGTCCTCAGGCACCTCTCCTGATCTCCAGGACCTTTCCAAGATGATGGAGAGTGGCCTAGCAATAACATCCGCCAGCTCCCTCAGCACTCGTGGGTGCATCCCATCGGGACCCATGGATTTATGGATGTCAAGTTTGGACAAAAGATCTCTAACCTGATCCTCCTCCACCCAGGGAGACTCTTCCTTTCTCCAGCCTTCCTCTCTTGTCCCCAGGGTCTGGAATTCCTGAGGACTGGCCTTAGCAGTGAAGACTGAAGCAAAGGCAGCATTCAATAACTCTGCCTTCTCTATATCCTTTGTTACCAGGGCACCCGCCCCTTCAGCAGCGGGCCCACGTTTTCCCTAGTCTTCCTTTTGCTATTGACATATTTGAAGAACCCTTCCTGTTGTCCTTGACACCTCTTGCCAGATTTAATTCCAACTGGGCCTTAGCTATCCTTGTCGCATCCCTGCACGCTCTGACAATGTCCCTGTATTCCTCCCAAGTGGCCTGTCCCCTTTTCCACATTCTGTGTACTTCCTTCCTCTGTTGGAATTTTGCCAGGAGTTCCTTGCTCATCCATGCAGGTCTCCTGCCCGCTTTGCTGGACTTCTTCCTCAGAGGGATGCACTGATCTTGAGCCTGGAGGAAGTGATGCTTGAATATTAACCAGCTTTCTTGGACCCCTCTTCCTTCTAGGGCCCTGTCCCATGAGATTCCCCTAAGTAGGTCCCTGAAGAGGCCAAAGTTAGCTCTCCTGAAGTCCAGCGTTGCAGTCCTACTCATTGCCCTGCTCCCTCCTCGTAGGATCCTGAACTCCACCATCTCATGGTCACTGCAGCCAAGGCTGCCCCCAACCTTCGCATCTCCAACTAGACCTTCTTTGTTCGTTAGTACAAGGTCTAGCATTGCACCTCTCCTCATTGGAGTCTCCACCACCTGAGTCAAGAAATTATCATCAGTCCTCTGCAGGAACCTCTTTGACTGTTTGTGCCTAGCTGCGAAGGCTACTTGCAAATTTGCAAAATGATTTATTTGCTTGCTTTTTGTACTTGGTCTTTCCATCTTTATTTCAAGTCACCATGCAGTATGTGACTGGAGCAATCATTACATCTAGGACCTATCTCATTTCTTTAAGCGTTTTCCGTGCATGTCTTTGCTAATCCTGAAAAGCTATCCTCTTTTATGTCCTTGGGAAATCGGAGTGCTGTGAGCTTTTCATCCAGCTGCAGAGCAAGTCATTTTGAGGATGATAATCTGAGGCTAGATTATTTTCTTTACTCTTTTGTGGAAGAAAAGTCTTTTTTTGATGACTCCTGCATCGTACACACATCACATCGGTCCTGTCCCTGTTCGGTTTTGTTCACTCACTGTCTGACAAGTTATGGGAAAATAAGAAGTTTGGGAGAAGATGTTACACAATGTAAAAGTTGGCTATTGCCTGTGCACTACTAGTGACTGTAGAATTCCTATTTTATAGCTCTCTCAATGTGATTAGCAAATAATACTAGAAAGGACAGTGGGACTTTGAAGATGGATCTGTTATTTCTTAGCCTTTTTGAAAGCCTGTACAATAGTAAAGGAGGAATAAACAGGGAGATAAAGCAGAACTGCTTTATGTGAAAGGGAATAAACATATGGCAGGTGCTTGCTGGTGAAGGCAATTGCAGTAAAGTGCAGAGGAATCCAAGAAATGCCTTGATGTGGTTCTGGAGGCGATTTGTTAAGGAACTCCAGCAAGTATCAGAAGTTGTGCGTTTGCAGGAATTTCTGCATAACAGTCTGGGGAAGTATTAGTTTAGGAAGTCAACCAAGATCATTATAATAATCCCTTCAAGCTTAAAACCATTTTTCTATATTTGTTCATGACTTTCTCCTCTGTACTTTGTAAGCCCTATACAGCAGAATGTATCTCCTTAAAAGGAACCAATGTAATGGTACCTGATCTTATTTGGGATATTCCCAAATACCATAATTCAGTGGTATCTTCTGTGATCGCTGGGTCAATAAACAGAAATGACTGAGGTCAGAAATGTCAAGAACCCATTTTGGCCAAATGTCATTAGTGCTAGAACTCCAAGGATGAAAACAGGCTGCCCTGAACAAAAAGGGAAGATTTTTCCCATAAAGCAATCATTATGAGAAACTGTTTTGGATGGGGCACAGATTCTCATATACACATCTCCTTTCTCCTTGCAAATTGTATTTCTGGTACTTACTGAGTCCTTGTTCTCTCCCTGCAGCCTGACACTATTTGCGACTGTGTGTGAAAAGACAGTGTTGAAACGGGTGCTGAAAGAACTCTGGAGGGTGGTAATGAATACCATGGAGAAGCTGATTGTGCTGCCTCCTCTTACGGACCATACGGTAAAGCATTTTCTCCTTCCTGGCTCATAGCAGAGGTAACACTGTTCCTGTGTAACTTAATTCCTTGACCAATTGAGTCTTCTGTCCAGCTAAATCAGTGTGCGTGGAAGCCTGCTCTAGGAAGGAAAGAGGTGTCTGTAACCTAGCAAAGTAAGAAAGCTCTATTAGTCTCAAGATTTCAAGCTCTATTTGTTTCAAGGTTAGTTTCAAAGGTTGCAAGGTATAGAGCATATACTCTAGAAGCACAACAATCCAAAATCCATGATCCAAAAGTAGTGATTGTCAAGAATATCAAGTTACATTGATTAGGAATGGCAATCCTTTAGAGAAAGTGTGCATATGGGATTATCCGGCAGTTAGTGTTGGCTTCATGGTGTTAGATCTACACCTGTAAACTCTTTTGCCTAATTATTGTCATCTTATTAGCCGTGTGTGTCTCTGTATAGATGTGGTTAATTTGGGGTTGTTTTTTAATGACCCCAAACCTTTAACATTAGTAAGGGCTATCATGGCTTCTGCATCTCTGGTGTTGGAAAGTTGGAAGCATGTCCAGACAGTTTGCCTTCAAAGGCAGCCTTTTATGTAATTGTTCAGTTCAGCTGCGTGGACATGCTCAATGAATGTGTGTTGTGAGATGTTTTGACTTTTTAACAATGCAAAATTAACCTCTTTCCTAATTTTGAGAAACCACAGAAGCTGATTGAATGCAAGTCACGTATGTCCAGCTGCTCTAGGGGATAACACAGAGTTCGGTAGGTAGTGTGAAGTCTGGGCTATAACCTTATTTTTGGAGATGATCCAGAACTTCTTTTCATGCCTGCGTTGGAGTGAACTAGTGGCTAATTTATGCTGATGTATTTTATCCTAGTACTGAGTAGAACAATAGTGGTTTTCACTATTCAGCAGCTGCCTACAGATATTGAGTGGATTTCTTGCATTGTAGCGTATAGAAAAGCACTGTCAACTTGTAACTTCCTCTAGGTATTCCTTGCTTTGAGAGAGGGAAAGTCTTTGTCTCTGACCTTGATGACAACTTTAAGTAGAGCAGCTGGGACCCAGTGTGCTGTCATACTGAGCGTGAGGCACAAATTTGCTAGGTGCTGCCAGCTCCGAGCTTAGGTTTGGAGTGATCATTTCTGTTTTCCACTGGATTTATAAAGGAGAAAAAAATTAATTTGAAAAGAGGTTGGAATTTATATCTCTTTGCTGAACTCCTATGAAAGCAGTCTTTGGGGAGAAATACTAAAATTATCATGCAAGAGCAGTGTTATCATGACCCCTTAAGAACGGAAGCAGTGAGGTCAAGGGCCTCAGAGAACCAGGGAGGAGCTGCTTGGGTTTTATACTTGCTGATTTTGAATTTTAATGGTGGTATAGTAGAGTGCTTCAGTGCTCATATCATGGGGAAGGCAGTAACTGTGTTCAGACAGTTCTCCCAGCGTGCAAGATGTTGCTATAAGCCACTCTGTGTTTTTTACAAGTAGTTTCATGTTGCCATCACTTCAGTTTCAAATTGAGACACCCTCTTTTGTGCAGTGATGCACACCCTCAGTTTTTCGAGATAATGTGAAATGATCATAGCGGGATTTTTAGCTATCTGGTCAATTGTATCGTAGTGAGAGGCTGAACCAGTCTGCCCTGGGAAAAGAGAAGCTGCTTCAGAAAGGCAGTTGTGGGCAAAGCAATGAAGGAAATGGCCCCTTCTGCAGTCCCTGAGCAGGGATCTGTGGTGAGGCTAGATGGGCTACAAGGATGAAACTCTGCTTGCAAGGTGAGTCTCAGCTGTCCCCTGGGACATGGTGTTGTATTCTGTCACTGCCAGATCTTCATCGCCCTGGTAGAGAAGGCTGGCAGGACTGCAGCTCTGGGTCGGCAGTGTAGACAGAAGCTGGACTTTCTCTTTGCTGTTGTGCTTCTCTGCTGCGCACCTCTACGTATTTTACTTCGTCATAAAGGAGGGAACGTTATACTCAGAAACAGCCCAGGCACCGTAACTCGCTTTCTTCCCTGGCTTCAGCAAGAGAAGGCCCTAGCTGTACCTTCTGCATGTTTGAAAGACGTTGGATGGGGTTTTCCGTCTTAAAACTCCTCTGCAGCCCTTCAGAAGTAGGAGATGCTTATGAGAGAGGAGAGTCCTTTTATGTTTGGAATGATTTTTCTCCCCTTTCTGTAAGCTTACTAGAGGTGTAAAAGTGTTTTTAACGGTGGTTATGGAAAGCATAAGCAGCCAGAAGGTTCCCTACTGGAAACACTGAAGAACGTTAACTCGGCATGACCTTGTCACTGCACAGTGCTTTAACGCCTGTTATTCTCCGGACTGATTTATTCCACTTGAATTAGCTCAGTCTGTATTACACAGGGAAGAAAATCTGATCTCTCCTCTTTCATTTTCTGCTACTTCGGGAGGGTTTTGTGTAGTGGGGGGAATTAGGATGCTCTCATGGGCAGCTATTGCCCATGGACGATATAGCCTCACATTCCAAGGAACTGAGCTGCCGATGTCCTAATAACTCTCTCAAGTGACTGGCTTCTACCTCTCTAAGCTCTCACTGCCCATGGATTGTGAGATTAAAAACAACATGATCTCCAGTAATTCACAGAGCAGTTCACACCTCGCGAGCTTTAAGTAAAGATCAGCATTTAATTAAGTACTCTGTGTCTTGGATGAGTGGATATGCAAACATAGCTCTCTGGGAATTCTTATTTTTGGGCTCAGTGCATATCACTTGGGGATATTAGCAGGACTAGATATGCTTTTCTTTCTCCCTGCTTAGCACAAAGTTCCGGCCTTTCATCAGGTCAGTGAAGAGCTGCTTAATTCACGCACAGATGATTCTTCTGAAGCCTCTCCTTTATTTACGTCGCATGGAATGCAGCAGCCCATTTTTTACATAAAGCTTGCCCCTGCTGTGCTTTTCTCTACTCTTGACAAACTTTTCTGCACTAAATGAGAACGTGGTCCGAGTTAGAAACACAATTTTCTTTAAGCTACAGACAGATTTTTGCATGTAATCTCTTGACTGGTTTTCTTCAGTGGCTTCTGTGAGCTATTCTGTGGTGCCAGAGTGTTTTGCTTTGAGAGGTCTTCTGAAACCTTTAACTTGTGGGTAGTTTAAATGCATCCTCTCTTCTGCAATAGCTAGAAGCGGAAAAGTCAAAGGCTGGCCCCGTGGTGGGGAGAGGAAGCTGTCTTAGCCTTGAGTAGAATACTCTACTTTTGACTGTATGCACGAGTCCCACTAGAAGGTCTGTAAACTGCACACGTGCCCAGATCTCTGTTCCAAGAGGAAATTCTTTTCCCTTTTTTATTCTCATTTTAAAACCTATCTTCTCAGTGTTTAATACACTGCAACACCTCAAAAAAGTCTGATTTTAATGAGAGGTAGCTAATGTTCCCCGATGATAAAGCTTTTAAAATGAACTTAAATGTTCATTATCGCTAATAAGCGATCAGCTCTCATTTGTTGTTGAATCTGGGAAGAAAAAAAGAACCCTGAAAGGAATGTACAATACCAGTTAAAACTTCCTTGCAGTAGTATGACTTTTAAAAAATAACCTTAAGTAATAGTAAGTTTTCCAAAAAGAGTGGAATTCAAGAGACTTGCAGAAGGCTTTTGTTTCTTAACTTTGTGTGCTCAGTGGAAGGACAATTAAGCTATGAGGATTTAAGCCTTTTGGAATAAAAATCAGCACAGTTCTGTTGGCTTCTAGCAATTAGACTTGTGACAACTGATGATCCTTCTCTGAATGCTTTTCCTGGGGGAAAATCCAGTCAAAGCTTTAACAATGAATTCAAAATCTCTGTGCTGCAGACTATAGATGTTTCTGAATATTCCTGTTTCCAAAAAGTTCACAAAGGTAAATGAATTTCTTGAAAAGAACTAGGAACACCAGCACTGTTTAAGGTTTGTCCCTTTTCCAACTATGTTTATCACAGAGCTAGGTAGAAACATTTCCTATTAAGGTCTTAATTTCCCCCTTTCTTTCATCCTTGGCGTTTTAACCAATTCTGTTGTGGGTAGTGTGTTTTTTCCCCCTCAGAAACTATTATCCAGGTATGGTTGATTTCATCCCAAATGGTGCACATAGAATAAATGCTACCTATAGAACTTTGTAGTATGTTTTCCATGAATAAATAACTTTCTGAGGATGTACAGCGTCTTGTTTACAAGAATGCCATTTGGCAGGGAAAGGAGCTCTCCCGATTGTCATTAGGCATTACCAGCATTGATGAGAAACTCTAATAAACAGTGCAATAACTTTTGCTTGCAGACATGTTCACAGAGATTGGCACTGATTGATGAGGATTTTCTTAGTGGGCAAGAAGAGCTGAAGAGCAGTTATCTGAGCAGCTTTGTTCCATGAAGCGTATCAAGTCACTGGGAATTGCTCAGTGTTACAGACCTGCCCTGCTAAGAAGCCTGTGGCAGGGAGACTACGTGCCTTGGCCAGTTAATGTTGTTGTTCAAATGTGCATCAAAAAAATTCCAATGAAGGCTGAAAATACTGAATCAAGAGACATCAGTGTATTTTGAGGCTACTCACTTAACATTTTTATAACTTGGATTTTGAAAAGAACTTTCTTTTTCTTCCGGCTTTGTCAACAGGCGTGAAAACCTTAAGTTTTAAAACCTGTAAATCAAACAAGCTCCATGATCAATAGTAGAGAACAGCAGGCACATCTGACAGCATTCACAGCTTGGTACCGGAGCCTTGGGTGCTGCCATGTCCCTCCAGCTGTCCCACGTGGTGGATTATGTGGTGTGAAATCTGTTTGCTGCTCCTGTTGTGCTGCTCCCCACCTTGCTTGCTGGAAATATGAAGAATTTTGTATTCTTTCAGTTTAGAGAGTTGTAGTATTCTACCACTGCTGGGCCTACCCATGAGATGTGGCAGCAATTGGAGCCCCCAGTCTCTTTTCAGAAACCTTCCTTTAAGGATGCCTTGCCCTTGCCTGCATTTATCAAGAGCCTCTGTTCACCTATAGAATCAGTAATGATCATGCTCTATATTGATTTCTATTCAAGAAACATAAAAGGCTGAGGAACAGTGAGGGCTACGTGATGGTTATGGATAGAGCAAATCAGGAGGTTGGGCACAATTTCAGGTCACAGAGTCTTTCAGCTTGAGCAATTTCAGAAACTGGCAAAATTAAAGAAGAAGTATCTAATCAAAGAATGCAGGGCTGGACTGCTCTTGAAACGCTCGAGAGGACGTCTAGCTCTGTCTTTCCAGTGTTACTGCTGTAAGCTGTTTGCCTGTGCTTTTCTTCTGTAAAAGAGTATCTGCTACTTCTAGTGGCAGGTATAAAGGCATGTTTTTGCTCAGGGGGAATGGATTAGTGGAGCTGATGAGGTTAGTTTAACCCTAGACAGAAATGAATGATTTTTAACAACAATTTCTGCAGTAGAACCTGATTCCCAGTCTCCCCTCTGCAAATGCATATGCAGGGTAGCTGCTGCCCCACACAGCAGTGACTTGGAAAGCAACAAATGAGCAAATACTGAAGAAGTAAATGAAACAAACTGATTGTCATAGGTAGGAGCAAAGGAGAGTATAATAATTTTAGTGTTACATCGTACTTTGTTACTGTTAGAGAGGGGCTTGTTCACAGCAGTTGTGGTTAAGTAGGCAGGTGAAGGACTTTGAGATAAGGAAGGGTAGTAGATTAGAGGGAGGACGACTGCGGAAAGGAGAAACTGTGCTTTGGATTTACCAGAGATCTTTGGGGAAATGTGGCTCTTATGGAGCCAGCAGGTCCCAAAAGATAATCAACTTTACTTTCTCCCAAGTGTTTTCCTGAGGAAAACAGGCCATACTACAAAGTGCCACCCACCAGCACGTCTGCCTGTCTCTGAAAGTTTATTTGTATGGCCTCCCCTGGGCCCTTCTCAACTGGTAGTTGTGATGGCATTTCCATATGCTTTTAACAGTAGCCCCTAACAATTGATGAGAGCTGAAAGTCATCTTTAAGAGGACAGCTCTCCTGATCTACCTACAGCTTTCCTGTAGAGAAAAAGAATGGTGGTGGTGATTAATTGGAGAAGAGTGGTGGCCTGGAGCTGTATGTCTTAGTCCTATAGCCCAAATTTGACCAGCCCAAGAGGGCTGAAGTGGAGAGCAGAAGTTTAATAACGTGATAGATGCACTATTCACAGTCAGAATTACAGTGGGCTGTGAATTTATTCCGAGTGGAATAATGGGCACTTGTTTAAAGAAAAAGGCAAGAACAGATGAATGGCAGGAACGGGGTGAAGTGGAAAAAAATAAATTCCAGCATACCCCATAAAGCATCTGTGGGAGGAGAGGCTGGAGAAATGTATTGGTTGCTTTTATCTTTCTAATTTAATTTTGGACCTATGTCCCTAGGCAAAAGCCCTATCAGAGAAACGCTTCGGTGGGGAAAAGGAAAAATGCCTTTACATTATCACCGTTGCAGGGAGAGTATGTAAAAATCCATTGTACTAGAGTGCAAGCTGCTTGAAGCAAGATTTCTTGTCACTAGGCTTTATCTCCCCTCCCCTCCCCCCCCCCTTTTTTTTTTTTCTTTTTCTCCCCCTCATTGGTCATACAGCATCGGTAAGGCACAGTGTGGGAAGAAGAGCCACTGTCAAGCTTTCCGAGATGTAAAGAAGTTGCTGTAACATCCACTGGACTTAGTTTGCCAACCTGTTGCCTGAGATCTGCTCCGATTCAGTTTTGTTTCTGACCCAATGTACGCTTACCCCCACCCCATTCACTGTGCTGTACTTCTGTAGCAAGATTGTCATCAGCAGTGTGTGATCTCTGCTTTGACCGATCTTACAGTATCACTGTGTTCACGTGTATCTAGACTTGAAATCCAGAGGAGCGCTTGGAGATGAAACCCATGTGCTGTCTTCACGCCCAGCTTGTGCAACCCGTTTGAAGGCGCATCCTGCTTAAATGGGTGGCCTCTGTAAGCAAGAGCAAGCCAGTTAGCAGAATATTGTGACCTAAAGTAGGTCTGGATGTGGAACACACAGAAATGCCAGGTTTTTCCCTAGGTAATGAATTGGCAAGGAGTCAAGTTGTTGTGACTGGCCTTGGGGGTTGTTATGTAAAGGTGTTATATCTGTAAACCGACTTGACGTGCTCAAAGGAAAAAGATGCAACGCTTGTTTATAATCTTTTCTTTTTTCCCTTTCTTCTCTTGTAACTTCCTGCAATCGTAGGGTACACAGTTGATTTTCAGTGCTGCTAAGGAACTGGGACACTTGTCAAAGCTGAAGGTATTGTTGTTGTGCATGGCTTGTGTTAACGTCCTGTGTTAACGTCCTTTCATGTAAGCATGAAAGTGTAATAGTGCGTAACGTGTCTTGTGCTTCCAGTAGTTTGTGGCTGTGTGTAATTATAGAGAATGTGTGCTTTGAAATGCTGCTAACATTAGTGTTGTGCTTAAATTAGCTGTTAGATTTTACCGTGGATTTAATCAGCTGAGTACTTTATATATTCAGTAGAAATAGCGATGAGTTTTTTTTTATATCACTTTAAAATGAAAAAGTAAAGATCTCAATATCTGGCCAATGCCTCTGCATCCCCTTGTGTAAAAGGGAGTCCCTTGTGTCATCCTTTTGTAGAAGTCATTACTAATGCTCCCGATAATGAGATATCAATCGGAAAGTCTATTTTGCTAGCTATTGATGAGGGAATTAGATGCTCTGTTGCAAAAATAACTGTTGCTTCTGGAGCAGAGCCTGTGTCTGTAAATTCCTACTGCGTGGGCTCCCTTTACAGGCAAGCTGGCATTTAGCATGAAGGCTATGATGATGTGTTTTGACAGTGCATGACGTGACAGTGCATGACACGAGCATTACTAAGCGCACGCCACCTCATCATAAGCTAATCAAGCTCTAATTCACTGGTCACGACAGGAATGGTATGAAATAGTGATGCCTTACAGTG
Source organism: Struthio camelus (assembly GCF_040807025.1). Taxonomy (NCBI): domain Eukaryota; kingdom Metazoa; phylum Chordata; class Aves; order Struthioniformes; family Struthionidae; genus Struthio; species Struthio camelus. Next base: position 58,085,402 of record NC_090981.1, on the reverse strand, counting down.
TTCAAATTGCACTACAATGTGGTTCGACTTGTGCTGCAAAATACATTTTTGGCAAGAAGAGGTTTACATCGGGAGAGTCACAGTGCACAAGTGATGCTGGAAGGAAGACCAATGTGAATGTGAACGCTGTCTAGGAAGGTGGCCAGGGAATGCTTCCCATGGCAAAGGGCGTTCTCCTAAGTGATTAGTGCAATTTCAAAACACATTTATCTTTTTCCATGGCATCTTTTTGTCGTGTGTGCTTATTACAGTTGTCTTTATACAGCTGTCTGTTTTCCTTGCTTGGCAGACATGTTTTGCATACACATGTTTATGAGCCAGGACAGTATGCAATCGTTTAAGGCATTACTTATTAAAAATCTTAGTAATCTGAATATGCAGGTGCTCTCATTAGATGCACACACTTTTCTCCAGTTATATTTTAAGAATGTAATATGACAGTTAACAGTGGCCACATAGAACCCCTCAAGTGTGGCCCCTCAGGGGAATAGATGTCTTCTCTGGTCATTTGTGCTGGAGGATTGCCCCCTGCGCTCCCACAGCTGGACTGGCCTCTTTGCTGACGTGGTGGCTCCAGAGGAATGTGCCAGCCACCTCCACTGTTGCCTGCATTTACAATGCTCTGTATCACTTCTGCAGTGACTTTTGGCAGAAATGGGGAGAGAGGAGCTTTGTGTCCAGACTGGGAGAGTGGGAGCTGGACCACAGGGCCTAATGACCCCCTTTTCCTGGCAATGTCCTTTTACCCTTTTAGAAACAGCTGTGAGTACTCAGCATTTGGAGGTGGAAAAGTCATCCCTGCTCTCTGCATGCACTTCTGGCATCAAAAGGGGAGAGCTCTGTGAATTTGCTCCGTTACTCTTCCCAGGTCACAAGGGTAACAGTTTGTGTACAGATGACTTCAGTGGCTGTAAATTCCCTGGATTCTTGGACGTAGTCAGTGACATTCACTGTTATCTTTTACTTCCTCCGTGTTTCCCCTTTACTGGAATTTCTGAAAGCATACAAGGTGCCTTTTACCAGGAATGAGTTGGAAGCTTTGCCTGTGTCCGTTTACACTGGTCAGACAAAGGCCATCCCTCAGCAACAGCTTGTCTTCAGTTCACTTTCTGTGAGGCCTATCTTTGGTAACTCTGGACTGCATTTTTAGAAATGCACATAATCATGCAAATGAGTCGAGCCTTGGTGAGTGTTCAAGGCTTTATTTGCATAGCCATATATAAAACTACAGCAGTGCAGGTACGTGGGATTTTATATCTGGCAGGAGAGCTGTACGCAAGGGCGAATGCACTCTACCACCTGTATTTTGGGGACTTTTAGTTCAGACAGATGTTGTGAACCAACACTGCATCCCAGTGAGAACTTCCAGAAGAATAAGGGTGTTACAAGAGTGTGAATTGTTTGGGTTTGTGTAAACGTTATGGATTTCTTGCCCTTTTGTACAGTGCTAGGCAAACTAACAGGAAAAACATGAGTGACTAGCTCTTCAGAGCCCCTCTCCTGTACATTTTACAACTACAAATCTGGAAAAATTATGGCATGCGTTTTAAGCCTCTATTTTGTCTTAAACAGAAGAGGGGGGAAAAGAGCCCTAGCGAGTCAGATAACTCAGCTGAACAGCTGAGGCTGACAGACCTAATGAGCACAGGCTCCTGTCCCGGTGACAAGTCAATTTTGCAATGTATTTTAAAATGCTGGGAAAACTACCTGTGAGACTGTCACTTTGGTGCCATGTATCTGCCTCTTGTTTATTATCAAACCCTGTCTGCTCGGTTGGCTTAAGCGAAACTGGGCTGTCGCTGCTGCTTGCCCTGCGGAGCCAGGAGCTGGAAAGAGAGGAGCAGGGAGCAGCCGCCTGTTCTCCCTTGCACTGCTTCTGGAGCAATTAGCCGAGCTTTAGCTATAAAGTTTTTCCAAGGGCACCTCTGGAGCATACAAGAATGAATATGTGAGACCAGGAAAAGATTTTGACTTCATCTGCTCGAAGTTACATCACTATTTATTTGGTGTAAGTATTTGTAGCTTGCTCTTGGCTCACAATCTGGGAAGCGCAGGGTAGCGCTTTGTGCAGCCCTTTATAGGAACAGTGTGGGATGAGCAGAGGGCAGGTACACAGGGGAATGACAGTCGTGGGCTCCTTTGAGTGTAGGTGCAAGCATTACCAGTCCAGGCACTTGGCTTTTTTTAGATAATGTGTTGAAGTAAATGCCACGGGGAACCTCTCTTAGGAAGCAGTGACGTGTTGCTCTGCTATGAGAGCCTTGACAGAGTCAGGCTGGGTGACAGCTCAATTGGGTGGTGAATGAGCAGTTTAGGAGAAAAATGCTGATCTCCTGGTTTCTATTGCAGCATGGGGCATCTGGCTGGCAGACTTAAAAAACTGTTTCAACAGACATGAAAGTCGCTCTGCCTGGGGGGGCATAGCTACCCTGACTAAATAGTCCTCTCCCATGAGTGTGGCCTTAGGCTCTGGTTGATTGTGGTTGCTTAATCTCAGATTGTCAGACTGAGAAAGAATGGTTTGCCCTCTGTGTACTGAAGTGTGAAACCACATCATCTTCAACGGAATTACTCCCAGCTCATGAAGAAGAGGGAGGAGAGCTGTTGCTCCCCTAAGGAAAGCTTGTCACAAGATAAGATACTTTGCAGCTTACAGAATAGCATGCCACCACAAAGAGCTTCCCAGACCAGAAACAGTTAGCGCGGAGGAAAGAGAAGAGTTAAGGCATGTCTCTGTTACTCAAGAAAGCACAGTACAAATTTGAAGTATTTCTGATTTGAGCAACTTCTTCTGTATATTGTAATGCAGCATTGTGCAAAGATACTAGCTAGACGTCTCTGAGGAGCATGGTTGTTTGCCAAGCGCTGCTCCTAGGCTGCAGGAAGCCTCATCTCCATCAAGCTGGAAGAGATGTATCATGATAGATAACAAGCGGAATAACCCCAAATGATGTCAACTGCAAGACAGCCAACCAGCCTATCAGCTAGGCACACTTCACTGGAAGATAATTTCGTGGATGTGTGCCCTGGAAGTGCCTCTTATCAGAGGCTATGCCACATTTATAGCAGGCATAAGTAGCCTGTGTCTGATTTTTTCCTGTATCATCTTCACAAATGTGTCTGTGCCTAAGCTGCAGCCAGCTGGCCTGACCCTCAAGCAGCTCAGTTAGTCTGGGTTTGTGCAAACCTACTTCCTAAAAATGTACCAGTTTTACCTAAGATCTAGACTCAACATCAGAGAGCTTAGTGAAACCCCAAAGGACGACATGTTCTTGTGGCCTGGTAGGAGTCTAACAGGGATGTGCTCCAACTGCAAGAAAGGGAAGCTTCCCCAAGGATACCTGGCTTTTTGGTATTTAGAAGTGGTGAGTCTTAATGGGAATATCTTTTTCTCTTAACAAAGGTATTTTCTAGAGCATGTTGCTTGTTTGTTTTCTCCCATTATACTAATGATATGATAAAGTAGTGGCCTATGTAGATGGAAGAATTTAAAAAAAAAAAATCCAGCAAAAACATCAAATAATTTTGCCCAACTTGCGGTTCACAGAATTCATTGCTTTGGGTGGTGTTTTGAGAGTTTTGTTTTGGTTGTTCTAGGATGACAGAATTAGCAAGCAGGTTCCCGTTTGGGTTTTCTGAGAGACAAACTGTGATTTTAAAATGTCATTTGTTATCTTTGTCCAGTTTCCTTCTGTATTTCTCTCTTCTTTGCCTACAAGAAACAGAAGAGTTGTGTTTGTTTTCCAGTTAAGCTGGCCACGTAGCCACTGCATGAATCCAGAGAAAGAGGTAACACTGACTACTCCTTTTCCTTTAGTCTCTAACAGCATACTAATATCATATATAATGGTTGTTTGCAGGATCATATGGTGAGAGAAGAAACTAGGAGTCTCACTCCAAAGCAGTGTGCTGTTTTGGATCTTGCACTGGATACTATCAAAGTAAGTGGTTTCACTTCTGTAGCTGTCCTTCCTTTGCTCCATCCTCCCATGCTGTTTTGGAGGATAGTGCCTGTCCCAGTTAGGAAACGCCAGCAATCTGTCGTCACTGTTACAATAAAGGCACCAAGTGAGCCATACTGTGACGTTTGTATAAACCTGAACAGGCTCAGGTGACTGGCGTATGCTTGGAACTAGCATATTTACATTTAAGAGTTTTGGGAGAAGAAAGCCACGAGCAGACAGGATTAGCTGATCTAAGCAAAATTTGCGGCGTAGAAGCTGTTTTTTGAAATTTTTAGCTCTTTCCGTTCTGTCCACAAAACGTCATAGTAAGCATTGGTTGCCGGTTGTAACCTTCTTCTTTAACATTTTTCCTTTTTATTTTTACTCTTAGCAATATTTCCATGCTGGTGGGAATGGTCTGAAGAAAACCTTCTTGGAGAAAAGTCCAGACCTGCAGTCACTTCGGTACGCGCTCTCTCTCTACACTCAAACTACAGACACTCTCATCAAAACCTTTGTCCAGACTCAGACAGCTCAGGGTAAGACTCTTTCCTGTTGTTGGCAAAGCTGAATGGCGCTAACCACTCTGTTCGTAATTGCTCTGTCTTGTTCTGCCAGTTTGCGGAGCGCTTTTGGCAGTAACGTTTTCTAGAAATGTGACAGTTGAGAGCTTTTGAAAATGGGAAGGAGGGAAAAGGGATTCGTTCCTGCTCACCATTTACGTTTTGAGAGCTCGGAAATATGTGAAATATAAATCCTGAGGGTTGTGTGGTCTTTTCTCCTCAATGCTCATTTAACAGTCACATTTCATGAATTAATGTGGGTGGGTGACTTAAAGTGAAAGTCTTCACAAAAAGTGAAGTTTTAAGTTACTGTGCTGAAACTTGTGAGTGGTATGGGAGACGATTTTGGCAAAATATCACTGCAGAAACTAGTCGTTGTCAATGTCACAGGCCGGTTTCCAGCAGTCCATGCAGCTCTGACATGCTGATTGACAGCAATGCTGTGAGTCACAGGGCTACGTGCTGCCCTTAAAGGGAAGAGTCTCCAATGAGAGTAACACACATACTGTTTTGTGTGCAGCCAGTATAGGATGATAGCTAGACGACTACAGATCTTAAGTGAAGAAAATATTCACTGATACAACATTTTAGTAAGCTGCAGGGATGGGTCACTGGAGTTATTTGGTAGCTCCCTGGGAAGTCAGGGTGCTGTTTCACTGATTCAGAAATGGTAAATAGTTAATTGTCTCTATCCTCCATTACTTTCATGGAAACATCTCCGGATTCTGGCACAGGGCTCTAGTCAGGGACCTTCACTGGCTGACTTTGAATCCTGCTAGTCTCAGGAGGAGGATGCAAATATTATTATAGGTTAGGTAGAAAATGGAAACTGATGATTTAAGATTTCAGGCTGTTTAAGTCTTGGGGGCTGGGCAAGCAAAAGGCGTTTCAACAGCAAAAGGTGTAAGACTCCGTGGACGGGTTTTTCTGCCACCTTTTTGCTTGGAGTCCTGCTTCTTTCACTCCTTCCAAATCCACAGCAGCTGGCGACCCCACAGGCCATACTAACTCTGCCAGCGTATTGCCACACCAACCACTGGAAACAAGCAGAAACCCCTGCTTAGCTAATGCGCTTTTCCCTGGTGTGTGATACTGGCATTCCCAAAACATTGGAGAAAGTACTGGGAATCCTGGGAATTTGGGGACTGAACCATCCCTGTCTTTAGCAGCACGACATTTTCTTCCTTATGTTGAAACATACTGGGTTTAAAAACTAGAGTCATTGCCTGCATTTGAGAAAGTAGTCCTATGACTGTAGGTCCCAGCAGAGCAATGATGACATCCAGTGGCCAGAAAGGTCAAACACTGCTATATCCACAAGGGACTGAGGTTAGAATTAAACTCTAGCTTTAGGATATAAGATGCACTCGTTATGTGTTAGCCAATTATGTCTCATAACTGACTGATAAGCTACTTCACAAAGAAATGTTATCAGAGACACTTTTGGGGACAGGTACTGATCCAACTTAAAATCTCCTACAGCGCTAGGCTGAGAGTTTTGGGGAAGGGAGGAAAAGGCTTGAGCTCTGCCACCTACTGTTTGTAGGATCAGTGGTGGTACAGCTCTGAAAGAGGCGCAGCTGGTTCCTGGGTTTGGGGCTAGAGAAAGAGGATGTTGCTTGTGTACATTTCTGAGCGACCCTAGACTGTGAAATGGCTTGGAGATCTGCATGTGCGTTGGAGGGCAGAAGGAGCAGCACTCATATTTACAGCTGACATTGCCTTTACAGAGCTCTGACTGGTGTTTCTGTTTGCCTAAGTCAAGCTTCCACAGGCCTAGGGGAGGACATGGCTGCCTGCAAAACCACTAGTAGTAGTTGTGTATTCCAGTTTGTGAGGTCTCTGTTGCCCTCCTTTTCTTCCTGAGCAGGCTTCTGTGACACAAAGCTGTTGGCTGTTTGTGCTGCAGTGTTGGATCAGAGCTTGTAGTTTAGCTATGCCAGCACAAATTCTCTCTTCATTTTAACCCAGACAATCCCTTACTCCAAGAGCCTTGCTCTCCAAAGCCTGTGGTGGTGCAGAAGATCTAAGAGGTTATTTAGTTTATTAAGAGCTAGAATGTCTTGTATTTGTTTAAGTGTGAGCACTAACTGGATTGTAATTCACACTCTTCTCTCTTTATCCTGCTTGCTTCTTGCCTTTTGAATTCATGTCTCAGTGCATGATGGGAAAGGTATTAGGTTTACCGCTAATGAGGACGTTCTTCCTGATAAGGGTATGTTCAAGACTAATGTTGTTACCATAACAACATTAGCCAGTTGCAAACTTGCCTTGCTTTTAAAGTCTTCTTGCCCGTGCTCTGAAACCTTTTCCAGAGATCCCTTTCCTGTGGTTCCCTGTAGAAGTGGACTGCTTGCACCCTACGGATAGAGCCACGGGCTGTGCGCGGGAGAAGTCTGCTTGAGAGCCTGTCCCGAAACTTGACATTTGTTCAGGGGGTGTGAAAGCTGTCCTGAAAAGGGGCTGTTTTTTGAGAGATGCTACAGACTTGTTCCCCTACCCTCTGTCGTGGGCTGTGTATTGCCGTGTTTCAAGTCTTAGACTTGCATGCGTATGTTCTGCCACAGCAGGCTACTGCGGTACATGGTAACGTTTGATATGCACTCAAAGTTATGGCCGAGCTTGAAACATCTGGCTGGGGGCGGGGGGAGTAGCTGGAAGCCTTGGTGTTCAGGAGAATGGAATAAACTTAAGTCTTGTGTTTCGTCTCTCATTTTATGCTGTCCAAAGCATTTTAGGTCCTTAGGTCAAATATGTCTGTAACACGTTGCACGAGCTCACTCTGCAGTCTCACCCTCCAGTATCACCATACCAAGGAGACTTTCATGTCAAGATTAAAATCTGCTTGTCACTGTATATGTAAGCATATGTATGTACGCAGTTGTAAGTGACCAGAGTATTTTCATAGGCTGTCTACAGCTATTAAGTCCTTTTTTTAATCTGAGAGTATTTCAGTTAATATAACACGATCTTTATATAAAAAGACAAAAGTGAAGATAGAAAACCTTAATCTAAATCTGTCTCCCTCAAAGGTAATGGGGCAGTTCTGCCATCGTTCCTCTGCAGCATTAGTGTCTCATTTATAGCCTGTTAGCCAGTGACAAATATAGCCACTACAGTTCGATAAAATCAAGACCTGGACAATAATACTTCTGGTAAAATGCTTCTCTTCTTTTGCAAGTTCAGGGCTGTACTGTTGTTAAATGATGACTGTCCAGATCACTTGCATCAAATTCTCAACCTTGGTTTACTCCCTAAGCGTATGTGCTGACACGGCTGGACTACTGCCTTCTGCTGCTCTGCTCAGCCCTTGGAGGAGGGCAGGGAGCTGACATGTGCAAGGCCCTGGCTCTCCAAAGTACCTCAGGAGCAGAAAGACTGATTTTGTAGCTGATGTTTTTGCAACTGTGGTCTGACGAAGTCTGAGAAGATGTACCTACGTAGTATCGGTAATCTTGCCTGCTCCTATGGAAAATGCCGATAATATGAGTGAGAGACCGTCACCATCAGATGAGTCAGGTCAAAAAATTAAGCCTTCCAGTTTTAACGCTGTGCTTAGGTACAGGAAAGAAAGAACACTTAAGAGCAGGGATAAAAAAATGTACATGCAAGATAATGTACAAACATTATAGCGTAATATAGCGTAAAGGCTGTTTATTTTACTTAGGTCAAGAATGAGAATCTATCCTAAGTTAATAATATGAAGTTCTATTATGTTTGCTTATATACTTGCATATTAATGTGACTTGCTTTGTATACAATTTTTCTGTGCCACGTAATGCACTCTCCAAAATTGCAGATTAGCTCTCAACCTTCTGTCTTCTTTTTAAAATGTTTTTGCTCCTTGCAGTCTGTTCTCGTAAAAGTCGACGTTAGACCCATATAATCAACATACCTGTTTAATGATATTACTTCAAGCTTCTTGTCCTAAAATTCAATAAAATACGACACTTCTTTCACTTCATAATGTGTTTTAATCTCAAAATTGGCAAAATAGTCCTTTTCTATATAGGTACTCAATTATCCTGTAGGTATGCCAATTACAACTACATTGCTAATTGTCAGCCTGAGATCAGACAGTTATCAAAGGGAAAGTAAAATAAATCTCACTATCTTATCAACTTAATTTTCATTTTGCCAAGCAGTCTTTTTCTGTAATTTACATGAGATCTGGATTTTCCTACCCAGATAAATGTCACTTCCCTGTACTGCATGATAATTAAGATTAAAAGTGGAAAAGTTGAATGCATCCTGATACAAGAATTTTAAGGCTCACGTAATCTTTTATTCTCCCTCTGTTGTAACGTTACCTTTTCCTCTGCGAAACTACATCTAATTTTCTCCCTGGCTAATTGATGAAGGGAAGCAAGTACGCAATTTGTGAATGCTTGCTTTCTCCTGACCGTTCACGGCATACAGTAGTTAAGGGATTCCCATTGTGCTCTGAAGGGAAGCAGGTAGGCAGTTGGTATGACAACTTTTATCTGATGTACAGCATGGAAGCTTCTTGGAGGGTGAGGCTGCATTACGGCTCAGTCCAAATGACTATCATTTTTGTCTTTTTTTTTTTTTCTTTTCTCTAAACTTCCTCTATTCCTCCCCCCCCCACCAAACGCACACTTTTGTGAGATTATAGGAATGCTGATGTCCAGCACTGGAATGCCTGCATGTGTATTCAACAGCTTTGCAGGAACTTCTAAAAAATTCTTGTTTTCTCTGAGGGTCCGTTGTTAAATTTTAGGAGTCTTGTTTTCTTCCTAGTATTCTCACTAGGATGTAATTTTTAGTGTTTCATGCAGGTTGGGCATGCGAGCCTGATGTTAATTTGCATTAATGTTACGTTATCAGTGTTGACTGAAAAGCTGGCTATGGAGGGTGTGCTGTGAAAAGGATATTGTCTTGCTGAGACCATAAACCAAATGTGGTGCCAATGAACAATAATCTGTGTGTGCATGGTGGGGGGTGTCCGTTTTCTTCCAACAGGGTCTGGTGTGGATGATCCCGTGGGTGAAGTGTCCATACAGATCGACTTGTATACACATCCAGGAACTGGTGAACACAAGGTCACTGTGAAAGGTATGGGAAAGCATGCGTTACTGCTCAGGGTCTGTGGTTGTATCAAGGCAGTTTTCCAGCCTTGGAAGTCGTCATATTTTTGAGCTAAACCATGCAATGTGAATCCATAATTGTTTTTTCTGTTTCAGATCAGAAACATGTAGAGAAACAGCAAATGAGCTTGTCCAGCCCAGCCAGTGAAATGGCAATGTTCAGTCCTGTTATTTATTGGCAGCGATATATGAAGTAAACAAAAATCAGATGACAGCTCTCACCAGGCCCCACAGTTTAGCATGTGCTGCAAAGCACAGGGCAGCGTGACAGAGTGATCTTGCGAAATTGCTCAGTGTGAGCTGAGAGATCGCAGAGCCACTAAGAGTACAGAGGCTTCTCTCTGCCTAGAAGGCCAAACCGGTCCCTGAAGAGCCACTCTGAAAATAACCCAAGCAGTGATTCATCTTAGGCTTCCTCTTCCTCTTTGGTCTCCCTTACTTGCCTACAGCCTACTTGTTTAATTTTCTCTAAATATATATAAATATATATATATTGCAGCTCTTCAGGCCTCTCTTCTGCAGGATAAATCTATACTGTAATGTAAAAAGTGGCTTTCACAGATATTCCCTGTGGTTCAGTCTGTCCCCTGCAGTAACCTTGGAGTGGATGACTATTAAAGAGCTAATAATGTGGGATTTTCCAAAGCTTTCTGAAAGTACCCACAGCTCTTATGCTTTGCTGGTCTTACCTGCAATCTCATTTTGCGTTTCAACAGACTTTTGTATCAGTCCCCCAAATGCCTCGGTTTTCCCTCGTTCCACATCTGATCCTAGAGTTAAGCACAGAATTGCCAAGGCAACCTGCATGGAGCTGTATGAGTGCCTGTTTCTCAGACTAATTTCTTGTCTCTGCGCATGGCAAAAGCCAAGTGCTGTCCCAAGTATTAAGTTCCCTATACAGAACTAAAACAGGAGCAAAAAAGCCTGTTGTTGTAATACAACACAGTCCTGCCCATGTGTGTCAGGACACTTGCGTGTTTTGGAGTGAACTTTGTCCTCTGAAACAAGGAATTGTGAGCAGAAGGGAACTGGGAAGGTGTCCAGAGCAACGGGGACAAATGAGCGTTTACTGGAAAGCAGTTTCTGACTCTCTCTTGCAGTTGTGGCAGCCAACGACCTGAAGTGGCAAACATCCGGCATGTTCCGTCCGTTTGTCGAAATTACCATGATTGGGCCCCATCAGAGTGACAAGAAGAGGAAGTTCACAACCAAGTCGAAGAGCAACAACTGGGCTCCCAAATACAATGAAACCTTTCACTTGTAAGTGTGAAAAATAGCCTAAGACTCTGACCTGGAGACTGCAGATGCTGAGCACAGATAGAGCCTTCCAGTTCAGTGAACAACCTGGCAAGGGCCGAAAGGACTACTCAAACCAGGAGCTTGGCCCCATGCTTGGTGTTGTGGCAGGAAAAGCTAGAATATGGGATTTTTTGCGGTGGGTGGGAATGCTGATGTCTGTCCTTTACCAATAGCATCCTTTAACTACCTTCTGAAACACACTGGGTATCCTGTCAACACATTTCACTGTGGTCTGTCATTTTAATGAACTTTATATCTTTTCTTGGTAGAAATGAGGCTAAAAGTTCATCATGTAGTTTGGATTTGTTTTTTTAAACTAAATATTTGTTTCTGTCTTGACTTGACCTGCAGGACATGCTTTCTGAATCTGTTTCCAAGGATACAGTCTTTGGAATTAATAGCGGTTACTTTGCTACAATTGCAGCCTTTCTAAACACTGACCTCCTCTTATTTGGCTTTCATTATTACAAGGGCATCTTCCTTCTCGGAAGACTCAAAAATGGAGCTACAGACCAGTCTTCACCTAGCTGTGCAGTAAGAATGAGAGGAGTAGAGGTGACCAGCAAAAAAGTATAAGGATCTTGGAGGAGAAAGACTATCCATATAATTTTTTGTTGCATTGATGTGAAGAAAGATCTGACAGGCTTCCTCTAAATGAAGAGATTTTTGTGCCTTTTTCTCTTTCTTTTTTAACTTCAGAAGTATCGGAAAGATTGGCAGTTTATTTTTATTAGCTCTTGCTTTAATAGAAAGTTCTGAATCTTTAACAAAGACTTCATCTAATTAAAATATTAATTACTGAAATGAAGCAACCTTTAGCACAAGCAGAAATGTTTCACGTTATCTGACTTGGAAATACTACTGGCATGGCTTTAATGTTCTGCTTCTCTCATTTCACAGTTTAGCACAAACGCACATACAAAGGCAAGCTGAAAAGCATTGTTGGCTTTTTCTTTTTAAATATCCAGGTTGTCTTTATCAGCTATGAAACAGCAAAAATGCCCATACACCGTAAATTTTACTTCTTCTCTAACCCTGGTCTTTTTTCCCCTCTCTAACCTGGATTTTGTAGAGTTTTTCTGTAGAAAGGAGTTTTCTATGGCTCATCCAGCACTCTAGACAGCTGCTGACACCTTTTTGCAGAGAAATGTGTATATTCTGCCGAAGCTAAACAAACTCGTGTGTGTTTTTCAGCATATTGGGGAATGAAGATGGCCCTGATGCCTATGAGCTCCAAGTCTGCGTGAAGGACTACTGCTTTGCTCGGGAGGATCGGGTACTGGGCATAGCGGTGATGCAGCTCAGAGACATAGCGGACAAAGGAAGCTGTGCTTGCTGGTGCCCCCTTGGACGCAGGATTCACATGGATGAAACTGGACTTACAGTCCTGCGGATTCTCTCTCAAAGAACCAATGATGAAGTTGCCAGAGAATTTGTAAAGTTGAAATCTGAATCTCGTTCCGCAGAGGAAGGCACCTGAGCTGAGCTATGTAATGTTCCCTTTTCTCTTCTGCCTTGTGCCAATATGTGCAAGTGTTCAACAATTCTCTCTTATTAATTACAAAAGGTTTTTCATGTTGTCTTTGTCAGCTCCAATAGCGCACGTGTGCTGTACAGGAAACAAATCCATCAATCTGATGTGAACTATTTATTTTTTAGTAGCTGGGTAAGACACTATAGAGAATGAGACAATCTCTTCTTATTTAAGATGCAAATTCTGCTTTGTGTATATACATTATTTTATACTGGAGGCTGGGTATGCTGGGTTTTGTTGATACGCAGCACTGTGATTTTATCCTCTGAAGTTGGATAAAAAGGTTCTACATAATCACGCTACAAAACAAACCAACTGTATGGAAATTGGGAGGAGAACAATGATGTGGGGTTTTGGCAAATCAGTTATTCCTCGTGGAATTCGTGTACTGTGGAGCTGCCAAGGGATGTTCTTGCACAGATTATACCGGTGCCCAATGTGATACGTAGACGCCTCAACGTCTGCTTAAAAAAAAGAAGTTGCGTATTGCTTTGAAGATGCACACCAAAAGAATGTATGACCGTGGATGTGCTGCTGTGAGCATGGGCAAGACCAGTGGGACAAGTGCAGAGAGGCTTAAGATCTCATAGCCAAAAGCTGCAAAGGCCACATGCCAGCAGCAGATTGCGGCTGCCCTGCTGTTGTAATTAGATGGTGTGTCTTGGATAATATACATCTCTGAATGCTGCTGTGATTCCTACATTAACATGGGGGTGCTATAAGCTGCCAAACTCCGCAAGTCATACTTTGGCTCCTGTGACCAACGTAGTGGGGATGGGAACAACTTTAGGGCAATGAAAAATAATAAGGCTGCTGAATACCTTTTCCACCTCAATATTCTTTTGTTAGTTTTATGTGGATTTGGTAATTTAATGCTTGCAGGCTTTCTGTAGCATTTTCTTTCCCTGGAACAGGGATTCCTCACTACGAATCCAGAAATGATGGCTTGTTTGGGAGAGTGCAACACATCTCCCCTCTGAGAGCCCTCAGTCCTCAGTACTGGTCAAGGTGAAGCAGGTCCATTCTGTTCTCATCTTAAAGTTGCTGTTGGCCATGCCATGGTTGATCCATGCTGATTGTTGTTATTCTTGTTATTATTAATGAAACCACTGAAAAATGTTCTTGCACTAGCGTGAAGCAGCATCCTGATTTTGTTTTTTTGCAAAATGAAGTGATGTCCTGAGCAAAGTGATTGCAGGGATGTCAGAATTCGTGACTGAAGTTTCCTAAGCAGAAAGGACTGGAGTAGTGATTGTACTTGAGGTTTTTTTGTTTGATTGATTTTTGTTTGTTTGTTTTTGTTTTGCTGTTTTCAGCTGCCCTTGTACTCTGGAAAGTACAGCTGGAATGAGCCAGTCCTTACCCATAAAGTACTGTAATACTGTCAATAAATTCAAGGACTGTGTATTGAATGACTTTTTTTTTTTGTATTTTATTTTCTATTTTCTCTGACACTTGTACAGCTGTATGATAGGACTCGTATATTTCACGGGCCTGCTTGTAGGGTTCTGAGACTGCACATCTGCGTTGTTCTTGTCCATGGTGTATTATAATAATGCTCTTCAAAACTCCACGCTATTTGTCATGATTTTGAATCATTGTATGTGCCATTGTTACAAGAACTGTTAGTACAGTCTTTAATAAACTCTTTTAGCAGCATTTGGAGTCATCTATTGATGTGTAATTGTAAATGGATTTGCTAAATCATGTAGGCAGAATCACTGTTGCATCTTTGCAAATTAGTGTTGTTTAGTACACATTTTTTTCTTTTCCCCTCCCTCCCCCTCCGCCCACACTATAGCTGCCCAGCAAGAGGTCAGGCAGTTCCCTTCTCCGTGATGCAAATGTGCCTCCATCTTTCACATCTTTCAATGAAGTTCTTGGCTTCTGATAATGCACTGAGACATTACAGAAAAACACAGAGAACGACTTATTTCCCTTTATTCTCCTATCTTGCCTTTAAGTCAGGTTTCCTTTGTATTCAGGTAGGCTCCTGAAGGTGCTAAACAAAAAGAGTCAGGCAGGCAGTAGGATATTTTACGGATAACGCATGAAGAAATATAATTATATATCCAGCTTGATTCATAGCTTCATTCTGATGTGAACATTAGTAGTCTGTAGATGATATTGACAAGAGATGAAAGAATAAATCTTCTTAATGTCAACTAAATTACTCCCTCTCCTTGTTCTTTGGGGACTCTGCCAATTTGAAGCAGACAAGCTCAAATAACTCGCAGGGACTCACGTTTCATGATTATGCAGGCCTCAACTGATTGTGTTCTGAGGTGCAGTTTTTTTGCTTGGGTAGCATACACTTAGCAATGTGAGTCCAAGTAACTCGGCTAACTCAAGGTCCAGCCTGTTGCTATATTTCTGTTTCTAGCTTGAGTGTGGGAAATTCTTGAGTTTGACATGTCCCATGTGATGGGCTATCTAGCACACGTTTAAAGCCCCTCTTAATACAGTTAGACAGACACACATTTCTAACTCATTGGTATGTTCGCTTGTGATCGCTTCAGTGAGCGCTGCACTGGAGAGAAACCAATAAAGGACTAGTCAAAGGGAAGAAGCCTGAATCAGGAAAGTGGTTTGGCCATTATTAACAGAGCCAGGAACCCAACGCTTCTGAATGTATTGCTTATCCACCAATCTAGTGCTTGTCTGCAAACCAAGTTTGTGAACTTTTTAATTATAGAATCAAAATACATAATTGTTGCTTTTTAACATGTTTTTTGTCTAAAGCTGTCTGCCTGTCTTGCATTGTTTCTTGAGTTTCTACTCATTCTATGATGCTTTTAAATTTTCTTTTCTGCCAGAAAATCATGCAGACTTGCGTTACAAACACTTGGACTTTCTCTTGTACCTGTGGCCCTAAAGTGCGTGGCAGTGGTTTTTTGGAACTTTCCAACTTTCTTGGAGGTTTTTAGATGTCTGAACACCTGCCTGGTGGTGTTACTGAAAGGATAGTGGGACTGAGATGCCCATTTAGCTCTTTGATTTCTGGTTCTCTTCACATCCAAAAATAATTGGTGTTTAGAAGAAGTGCATCAGTCAGAAGGAAGGGACAGAGGCTGGAAGAATCAGCTTCCTTGCCTTTATTTCCTTGAATTTTTTTTTCCCTTCATAGAACCACAGAATAACTTAGGCTGGAAGGAACCTCTGGAGGACCCTGGGTCAGTTCCACTCAAAGCAGGGTGAACTCTGAAGTCCTTGCCCGACTCCAGTTAATGGTACTGGTGGTACGCACTTCCGGTGAAATGTCACTTGTCTAATAGGTAGATATTTCAGACACCCGCACTGAGTGAGTGAAGACATTTCTGTGGATTCCCGTTGTCTCTCCTCGAGCAACAGACCTGCTACCTTGACAGTAATGCTAGGTAAGATAACGGTAAATTCAGGACCATCAGCAAGACATCAGAAATTAAAAACAGATTTGTTTCAGAGTGATTTTGTGGGGAGGCTATGTTTTACTCTTTATTTTTTTTAATTTGATTGGGTTCCTGTTTGTCCCAGAAGACAGTTGTGTTTATCAAACTTGAATTTTCCCAGAGCACTTGATTTAATCCAGTGTCCTTTTTGATTAACAGTGAATTAAAAATGGGCTCTCCAGCAAGTTTCAGAGTACATCAGGTGGAGAGAGATGGGAGAGCGGTGCCATTTCTAGTAGGGTTCCTAATGTCTAAGTCCTTGGTCCTGTGATATCTGGAGTTAGTGACTGTGGAGAACACAAAAATGATCCACGATAGTGTTGTGCACATGGCTTTCTTCACTCTATCTGAACGCTCCTCAAAATGACAGCTAAGCCCTACCCAGGGTGGAAACAGCTATCAAGAGTTGAAAGAGGCTGTTTTAAGAATGCCATGGCAAAGGTGTCAGAAGCACCAGTGAGTGGTAAGTTGCCTGCCATCCCATCTGGGATGAGCCTATCTGCTGACAGTCTGGTTGCTCTGACCTTAGGGCTTTCTGCTGGGCCTGTGCGAGCAGCTGTGTTGTTTCCGACCAAGAGTCCCTCCAGCTCAAATCCTGCCTCCAAGAGTGGTTCAAGCAGCAGTCCAGAGACAAATTAGAATAAGGTAAACTAATGATGCTTCCTTCTGGAATGCTTTAAGGTACTGACAATTTTTAGCTCGGGATACTCCTGAGCCTGTGTTTTCTCTTTAGTAAGTCTTAAGTTATCCTTCTCCCATCTCCCTTTGAGCCCCTGAAAAGGAGATTCAAGGATTTAGAACTTTTTATGTGGAGACCGATCCTCTTTTCTTTGTTTTGAATCTGGCTCCCACTAGTTTAATCTGATGCGCCCCATTCTTATGTTGGAAAAGATGCTGAAGCGTTGGTCCTATGTGCCCTTCCCAGGCTAATCAGCATATTGTAGACCTCTAGCATATTTCCTCTCCTTCATTCCATCATTGCTTTCTGGGGCGGTAGTATCCCAGCTTACTCAGTTATCCCAAAACTTTGATAATCCTTATTGTCCATATTTGAACCTTTTCCATTTATATGGATAGTTTCTGAGCTGTGAGGACCAGAACTACAAGCACCAGAATGGCATCCAGCCTTCGAGGTGTGAATGAACTGTGCCAGGAGAAATCCTTTTGAAGAAGGCATGTTGCTCCTGATCTTAAGAGCAATGGAGTCAGTCAGCCCAAGATGAGCTTCCTGGTTGCAGGCGGAAGACACTGGCAGATTGCTGGGAGGAGTAAGGAGCAGACATGCAGCTAGACTTCTAGGGTGACAGAGAGATCCTTCCTACAAACATGAAAGGGAAGTTAGAGAGGTTGCTTCAGCTTGGGAAACCAGCATAACCCGAACAAACCTGAGAGCAAGGAACTATCCTGCTGAGATTCAGTGAATAACAGAGATCTGGTTTTGTTTTTTGTGTTTTTTTTTAAATTTTTATTTCTAGCCTTTGTTTGAAAAGATTAGACAATTTTTGAAGAATAGAGAGAGAGAAAGAAAGCCTAATTTTGTGTTTGACAGACTTACTGTTCTTCAGGAAAATCCCTTCTAAGGCTTTGGCCAGCTCAGGGTTGTAACATACTCCTTCAAAAAAATGGACTGGAGGAGTGACAGCAGGAATCAAAGGGATGATGCATGCTTGTGATCATGTGACAGGGATGGAATGGGCTTACAGGAAAGGACATTGTATTTCTTGGGACAGGAGAGGGTAGAGGGTAGAGCCAAGGGCAGATGTGGGGTGGGTGTATTCCTGGAAGATGCTAGCAAGATGTCGGATGAAGACAAAGTGGGCAGGAGAATGGGAGGGTCTGGGGAGTGAGAAGGATATAGTGAGGAAGCAGCTGGCATTGCCAGCATGGGATTTGCTTTTCCAGTTTCTCAGTAGCAACATTGAGGGAGGAGGCAGCCTAGTGGCAATGGAGGAAATCAGGCTGGTCGTGGAATTTCCTTTTCTGTCATCTGGTCATCTTCCTTTTCTGTTCTTATGCTCTCATTTCCTCCCTTCAAGAGAAAACTCTAGACTTTGATCCCTATTGTGCTTCCGCGTGAGTAAAGTCTGTGAACACGTATTCCCTAGTGCTCGGTGGAACACACCCTATGGGTCAGGGCCCTCCCTGGCAGCTGTGGGCTAATCCCACAAACTCCTTTTTTAAATCAGGAGTGTGGACAGGAATTTAACCATATCTGGAGGATTTTTTCAGAACCTCACTTCTCTGATACTTGGATATCTTCTCAGTTGCAGCCTTGACTGATGTATGGCCAATTTACAAATACTTGTTCTTAAACCAGCAGTGCTCTTCAGTTTCATTGAGTCTCTTCCCTGGCTCCTGATACTTGGATAACATTGTTATCTCTGCTAAACTTTTTTCTGCTGATCTGGACAAAACTTAGCTTTCTGCCTATATTCTCCATTTCCAGTCCTTTCTTTGCATCTGCTCTAAAGTGCAGCCATTTGAGCATCACTTCTTTCCCTAGCTTTTAGAAGAATTACTTATTATCAGTCCCCTGCCTCCTTCGGCTTCTCACAGTGCTCAGCCCATTTCCTTTATGTCACCGCATAGTTCTTTCACTGATCCCAGATTCCTCCAAATAGTTCCCATCTGACAACGTCTGTAATGCTTTTCTCTAGTTCCAATAGATTTGATCTGCTACATTGGTACCTAGAATTAGGTTTGCCCAGCCAGCAGCCTGTGCTAATATTCAGGTGGCCGAACAGTTCCTGAATTACTTTGACTGCCTCTTAGTATCATGTACCTAACCCTGCAAGCTGCCACTGCTCCCAAGTCATCTCAG
Organism: Struthio camelus; assembly: GCF_040807025.1. Lineage (NCBI taxonomy): Eukaryota > Metazoa > Chordata > Aves > Struthioniformes > Struthionidae > Struthio > Struthio camelus. Next base: position 58,066,705 of record NC_090981.1, on the reverse strand, counting down.
AAGCAATGAAGGAAGCTTACAGAAATGTAAGCCTTTGACGGGTTAGACCTAGGAGAACATGTCTCAAAGGACAAGTCAAATTGATCCTGCATATTCTACCTCTGCCAAATCCACGCTGCCTTTTGTCCCATTTCTTATCCTGTCTCTAATATTCTTTCCTTCAAGATTTGTTCTAAAGCTTTGCACACTGTCCAGGTCAACCTAACATGCTGGAAGTTGCTTGGACTGTTTCCTCACTAAGATAAATTACAGATTTTGCACGTTATTCTTCGGTCACCAGACCTCCACCTACACAGATGAAAAGATCCTTGCTACCAAAACTCCAATTCCGTGTTTCAGTGTTTTCAGAACCATAGGATGGAAGTGATCCATTCCCAAGGATCTGGGGGTTTTGAGCCCTCTGAACTTTTAGCTACCTTGATGTAGGAGTTTCTATTTCCTTGCTCTCTGTTGTCAGTCACCTTGCCTTTCTGTCACCAGACAGACCCTCTAAGGCAAAGTTCTTCATTTGTGGGATATTTTTTCATCTTTTTCTGATGCTCTCCTTCCTGAAAATGAACATTTGACTGAAGGAACCAGAGTTCCTTTGAAGCCAGTCTCTCAGTCACCCAAGACCATGGAATAGGCCTTAGACTAAGTGAAGGAACGTCCGCCCCTCAGATCAGAACAACATCATATCAGCAACTCAAAATCTAAAGAAACTGTGATATGCTACAAGAAGCGAGCAAGAGAGAATGGCAGCACCACAACCACGTTAGCAAATTCTTCACTCCTGAACAAGTTGAAGTCAACACGGCCAGAAGAGCAGGCGTCTTTAAATCTGGCCTGGGGAAGTCCATACCCAGTGGGCTGCTAAACACTGAGCAAAAGCAAGATACAGAGGCACTTGAGCTGTTTTCTTAGCACCGTTGGTATGTTGCAAAATACACTGAAGAGGATGAGAAATTAGAACAGTTATGCATTGGGAAGGAAGAATGATTGTTTCTGGCAGCCTACAGAAGACGAGCAGAAGTCCCGAAGCATAGCATTAGTTATTTCAGTGCTAATATGACGTGATAAATAATGTAAGTATATTGCAAGTTCAGATAAGAATATCAGATGAGATTCAGAATGCTCAGAGACTAAAGCTTTTATTCAGAGATATTAATCTCACCCTCGAGCATCCAGAGGGACGGCAAGCCTGCAACATTCATCTCCAACAGTGTCAAAGGCTTCTTCCAGCCCAGTAAGAATTTCACTCTGAGACCAAAGCACTAGCTTCAAATTCTGCCAGGGCAACTCTTCCTTCCTCTGCTCCCTCAATCTCTGTGCCTCTCATATTATCTGAACATTTACATTCTCTGTCCTTGACAAGGTTAACTCGGATGAACTTTAATGAGTTCCTGTTTATCTCTACTTGATTTTCAATTTGTGGAGGTTTTTTGTTTTAGAAAGAAAAAATTTTACAGATTTGTATTTATCCTTGCATTTAAACAGCAAATAACTATTGGACTGGACAATAGTGCTCTTGTGAGTTGCTGTTTTTAGTATTTTCACAGCTTATTGGAACCAAACCTAGAATAACACCTCCTTTTATTATCTCAGTGACTATGTGGTGACAAGATCTGAGAGTTGCCATGTCGGGTAGTTCCATTATTAACAGCAGCTATTCACCAGATGCTAGCTGCCTGTAATGGCAACTGTCAGCCAAAAGGATTTCCATCTGTCAGCTATAATATAGGTAAGTGAGAATATCAGCCCAATGAACCAACCTTTGGGGGCAGACATTCGACTCGTGGATTTTGCAAAGAAGCACTCTTAGTGCCTGCTCTACATCTCCTATTTTTATCCTAAGACACTCTTTCCCAAGACCCCCTCTTGTTACCCACCAGTGTTTGGCAAACTGAGGAAAGTAAACCTTGCCTGTCTGCATCTTCAGAAGCAGAATTAATTTACAGTGATTTACCTCACCCCTAGTCACAGCTAGAAAGACAGAGAGGCGTGTCACTTTGGTAGCTGTAAGAAGTGATGATGTCAAAAAGCCACCTTTAATTGAAATCCCTACTAAACATGGTCAGTTTATACTTTTCTGAAGCACAGCAGCTTGTCATGCTGCAGATCCTTATTTGGAATTATTTTCATGTGTCTGGAGTCAAGCCTAGGTCAAGTCATGTTTTTTTTTTTTTTTTTAATCAAAGGAGGAAATTTCTGAGGATGACAATCACGGATACAATAAACCCACACAATGGTGACCAAGGTTTTCTCTCAAAGTTTGGCAGACACAGTCAAATATTCCCTAGTGTGCGTGGGGGGTGTGAGTTTGAAGAAACAAACACCCTGTGTTTTTCAAGGAAGTTTCTTATTCAGTTTTCAAATGCTTTTTTTTTTCTTAAAAAAAAAAAAAATCACTCCCCCACATACAGACACTCTCAAACCCCTTGCCTCCATATGCTAAGTTCATATACTAAGTGTCTTTAAGGCACTTTTTTCCTTTATCTCCCTTTCCTCCCCTTTGGAAGTAGTAGAACATTCATCAGCAGGTGTTTGAGACCTCAGTCAGTGCAGAACTACTGAGTACTGCAGTTGCATAGGCTGCTCTATGCGACTTTTCCAAATCATCCTTTCATTATCGTGTTGTATGAACAATCCAGGTTTTAGCTGCATGTTTTTCTGCAGGGGGAGCTTGTAGTCCAGTCTAGAAACTGGAGCTAGGAAAACCACCTGGAGAACATCTAGTTTGTTCAGCTAGAGTCCAGATTAAGAAAATTCCTGCCATTACTCCCCGCATGAAGGAGGTGCAAGGGTTTGAGTCACCCGGTTACTGCTGTATGCTATGAAATTCATTCTCGTAACATAACAAGCTATGAAGGAAATGAAAGCAAAACCTTGGTCAGAGGAAATGTAATTTTACAGATTTTTAGGACAGTGACCTTTTTTTTCTTTTGGATCTGTCTTGAAAAAGGAGAAACATGAGAACTCCTCTTTCTCAGCCCCATGATAATATTATCAAACCTCTTCCATTGTGCGACTACCAAGCTTAAACCAGGCTTCTGAGCTTCTGTGTTGCTAGGCCAGCAGAAGCACTGATTTCCATGGTGGTAAGCCAGTGGTTACAAGCCACACTTCCCAGCAGTCATCTAATAATTGGTATGATGGTCCTCAGCGATAATCTCCCTACCTATCTGTTTCAGGTAATTCACAATAAAAAAGGCACCTCTATTGGTAATATACAACCCTTACACTTCCCGGAGGTAACGATGTTAGCAAATGCCTTTTGTATCTCATAACTTAATACTTTTTCTCCAAACAGTCAAGGTGAGTTGTGCCTCTGTCTATGCTCACCTCTTCTGTTTCTGCCGTTGAGAAACTTTGAGGCATCTCCTGCGCTGCCTGGAGTAACTAGCAATCAGTCAGTTCGCTAAAAGTTGAAAATTATTAGCTGAGTGAGTTGTGCACATTTTGAACCACAGGGAAGTAGCATAGGGGGATAGGAGAAGAATGTGGCTTGGAGTATCCCACTTGCAATCACCTCTGCGCAATATGCGATGATGAAATGGGAGAAAAAGAAACACGTTTTGCTCCTTAGTATTGCTATTGTTCAGTCTACACTGTCTGTCTAGTGCCATCCCCAAACCAGTGGCACTCTTGGTAATGATAGCTCTCGTCTGTTATGTAAAACGCCATTCTTTCCAATATAATGAGCATCTGTAAACTAATGCCAGCGCTGTAGCCAGTTTTGTATGTACTGCAAGTTTCCTCTGAATCGTGCAATGCAGTTTTAAAGGATTGACAGAAAAGTGTGATTCAGCGGAAAGCATCACCAGCCTGAGTTTAAAAAGTAATCCTCTTAAGCAAATAAAAACCATCATCTTCAGTGACAGAAGATCCCACCAATTCTTTCACAGTTTACTACCCCATCACCTACCCAATTCACTGCAGACTATTAAGGCCCTTTCCTGTACTCTGCGAAAGACATGATGACCACCATATGCATAACATCTATAGAACTGAAGCCAGGGAAGAATCAGTAGGTCATTTCATCTCATCTGCTGCATTACACAGGCCATAGTGTATCATCCAGTTAAGTCTGTATTAAGCTCAGCAGCTTTGGTTTTGTTTGTCATCTGCCGCAGAAGGATATTCTTTATCTTGCTGCTAAGACACTATGAAACGGAGATCAGCCCACTTCCTTTGGTATTTCCCTCTAATGGGTAACTGTTCAGAAGCGTTTAGCTTTCTAATGTTATTTGTTATTCACTTGAGGCCTCTATCCACTGATTCTTATTATATTATAGACTCAGGATGGGAGGACAGTTGTTAGAGCAAGAAAAGATGAGAGGTCTGCCTAGGCTGTCTAGCTGTAGGTTTACCAGAGAAAATGTTAGTTGAAATGGATCCACATGGACCCAGACCATTAACTTGCAGCCCACAGGCCTATGGGGAGAATTTGGTCCAAAACAAAAGAAGGAAGGAATGCAAAATTATAAGCCTTTACCAGGTTCTGTGCTTTAATGTTTCAAAAGTCTCCTGGAAGCATCAGTATTCCCGCTTCTCTGTCCCCATGAACAGCTGGTTAGAAATAAACTGAAACAAAATATATCTGTTTCCTTCTCCCACCTCTCCTGGGATGCATCAGAGATTGATCAAAGATTGGCAGTCCACCCTCTGTGGGCCATAGGTGACACAAAGGTTCCCTTTCTGAAATATCTGGTTGGTACATCTTGCACAAGTACTCAAGGTCATAGTGATAAACAGATTTAGGGTCAAGAAGTATTATTACAGAACATGTTGACTTGTGCTGCAGTGGGCTTCCACCCAGCTCTTCTTCACAGCTTCGAATCGGTTGCCGAAATCCTTTGGCATCTCAACCCTAATATTGCAAATAATTAAGAAAATGCAGTAGCTAGTTCTAGCACAATCAAGACAATAAAAAAGAACCTAGAGTTTGTTTATAACTGCATCAGAAACAATGCTGGAAGACTTGCACAGCTTGTGCTTAGGATCCTCACCCAGAATACACAAGTGTCTGGAAGCCCCTATAGTTCTGTAGCCCCCTCACACTTGTTGTTTGCGTTGTGGAGCATTTTGCAACTACGTAATAGACTATTTTGCAGAACTATAAACATCATAAAATTCTGGCATGGGGCATTTAGTGAGGATAAAATTGTTTTCTTGACAAATGACGTGAAAGAAATCCTCCTTTTATCTACAGAATAGCAGCACAAGCAGACTTCCCACACACTTGCTATGCCAGCGTGCCTGAATCCTGATCTGCATATGGGACTTTAGCCAGGAGTAACACGTTCTTCACCACTCATGTAAGTTCTTACCTCTCCTAAGTATCCTACTTTGAGTAGGGTAATGTTGCACAAGCTGATGCAGCGCAGAAACATGGGGATGAGATCCGGCAAGTGTTGTAGTTTTGCTGGCACAGCACTGCTCCAACCAACCATGGGGCCGATTAATTGTATTATGTTTTTTGGGGCTGCATCTGGCGCAGACATTGCTCATATCAAGCACAGTAAGCCCACGATAGAGACCGCAGAGCAATGGCTCATCCAGTTATGAGAAGAAAATAATTTTTAATCAAAATTACTCAAACTTTGATTAATTTTCATTCTATCGCTTCCTGTGTAAGTCTACTTTTCCACCTCTTCATGTATGTATGCAACGATAGGATTGGCTGTGCAATCACAGGGTGTATCCCTATTTTGACTGTTGGGCATTGAATCAAGAGAAAAGCTGTACCGCTTGAACTAAAGGCATAACTAGAAGCACTGCTATCAACAGCGGCAGATTTTTTGCTGTCCCCTTGGCATGCAGCATGGCATATACGAAAAGCCCCATCTTCCTGCCTTTGTGCAGACGTGGTGTAAGCATGCTGCACTGCCATCCAGAGTGTCCCCACATACAAACAGTATTTACTCAAGCCTCCTTCTAGTGCAAAGCAGGGCATGACGCCCACTGGGGAGACGGTACGTCTCAAGACAAAGTGCAGCCAGGTAGAACTCAGGACGCAGCCGTGGTTTACGCTTGGAGACCTAGAAGTGCTCCCAGATGACTGGTTTAGTGTGACCTAGGCACAGCAGTTAAAAGCGCCCAAAACCCGTGATGCTTGGTGGCTGTGCCCGTTTCCTTGCCCGGGGCCCCACGTGCCAGTGGTTTGGTTCACTGGGGTAAGCACAACCCTCACACCGCAGTGTGGGCATGGAGAGGTGGCCACAGCGCTGTGGGCAGGTGGCCTCATCCCAGGGGAATTTTCTACTCAAACTTGGTTCATAAAAGTTCAGCACAGGTCCTGTTCTGAGAAACATAGAAGGGTTCGACGGCTGACAGCGTCCAGAGGCAGCAGAGGGGGAAGCTGGAAGGGTAAACAGAAAATAACTTTTCCCTTTGCTTTGAAGTCTTGCAGGTGTGGTGTGAAAAACAGCCCCTTTGGAAAGCACAGCAGCTCTCCGGGTTGTAAATTCCCGTATTCTGAAACTCCATCAGGACTCGTTCCCAACTCCTGCTAGCAGGGAGTTGCAAGAGATCAAAGCCCTAGGTAAGTAGGGCACCTATTACACCGAGCCTTTATCTTTTCTTGACAGGAGATGGGAGACAGCAGGAAGTTTGATTGTACAAAGCTAAACCAAAAGTATTTCTGCAGCTAGGGGATATCACGGGAGCCTTCACAGCGGTTTTGAATTTGCGTCTCTCAGCAACTGATGTCCTGTCCCCAGTGTGCAAGGGAACATACTCAGGGACTCAGCAACCATACAAGCAAAAGGGGAAAAACATGTAACAAAACGTGCCTCCTTTCTTTACTTATTCTCCTGTGTATTTAAACTTCACTTTGAGGTGTCATTGTTAAAATCATTTCTCTTTTTCTTGTCAGATGCTTCTCTTCAAAAGCCTAAGTAATATTGTTGGGTAAGACAGAATTTTGTGGGTATATCTGCGATGCTGGCTAAACTCATACTGTCCCAAGGGTAGAGGGGAAACTATTCAGGCACTGTTATGTTTCTGGCAACCCTTTGCCAAAATTTCTCCTCTGCTAGAATGTGTATTGTTGTATATGAGTCTGACTGTGCGAGTTAAAACCCTTCATGGCAGAGCCAACTTGTTAATAGTGATGGAGTGAATTCTCCACATGCTTCTTAGTCCTGTAAAGCCTCCTTTTTCTCCTGTTTCCATTATCTCCAGTTTTATGCCAGAGTTGCCCGTTTTTGGGATAGAAACTTGAACTTGTTCATGCACTATTTTGCTATTAATGATTCTTATTGTAATTAATGTAATAATAAAATAAATGTTCAATATAAGTATTTTGTAACATTTTAGAGCTCTCTGACTAATCAGGGTAGACATTGCTAAACAAAGGTAGGTTGATTATCATTTGCGAAAATGCCTTCAGTGTTTCCAGCTGTAAAAGTTTCTCTGTGCTAAATGACTATGAATTTAACACACATTTTGTGATCTTTTACTTGTCCACATAATTGGGTGCTTGGAGTCAAATTCTAATTTATTACAGTGTAGTAAATTCAGAGTATCTCCTATAATGTTAATGATGTTAGCTATGAATTAAATCACAGAAAAAGTAAAGTTGAACCACAGTACCAGGCCTTAACATACCTTGGTCTAGCTCTACTGCTATGAGCTCTGAGCAGGCCTTAGGTTTCTATCTGAGGGTCATTTTCAACCTTATTAAGAACAGATTTTGTTGTAACTGTTCTTTCGCTAATGTTTTATAAAGAGGTATCACTTGTCTTTTAATGTTCTTTTCTTCTAATACGATCTCTACATTTAACAGCTAATAAGATCATTTAGCGAACTGAAAGGTTTCTCTCTGAGTATTTAACCATGGTTGAAGCTACCAAGTTTCTCCAGAAGGCTCAAAAATTGTCACTTGGGAGGTTATGTCACTGGCATTTTAACAAACTGCTGGGAAACTGAGATTTTTCACAGGAGTCAAAGGGATGTAGGCGCATAAATTTTCCTGAAATTCACTGGAAGGTGACAACTACATTACTTGCAAAAGTTAAAATGGAAACTTTGGTCAGAAGTTCTCATGACAGCAGTGGGCTGTAAATGATTACATGACCACATGCTTCTTTTAGACTCAGATTGTGACACTCTTTCTTACATGTTTTTTTTTTATTTTACATCATGATGCAAGCATCAGGGAGTCTGTTTGTGCCACAAACATCTGACGTGCCTTAGAACAAATCAAACCGGAATTAACAATGCCAGAGAGGCCTGTCTGAATTCTAATCAGTAACAATAACTGCATTTTTACAGAGCTGTCTCTCCCTTGGGTCTTGTGCTATTCCTTCATATGTTTTGGAGTGAAAGTCTGTTTATAGCCTCATTATAGGGTGTTTAGCATTAAATGTCAGGAAGCATCTGGTGGCATATTTCTCAGTTGGAGACTTTTAAATTCTGCAAGTGAGTTTGGGTAGCTGTCTTGAATATACATGGGAGTTTCCTCCAGAGATTTGGATCATGTCTTTGAAGACAAGTTAAAGTTGCCTTATTGCAAACACACTTCATCAAACGGGCTTCTCAGTAAACGGTCAAGCTGAATACTCGGCAGCAGGAGTTCTCATCGTCCCTCATTTCAATAACACCCACTGTCTGGCCCATATCACAGGGGTCTATGGGAGCATTTTTTGCTGGTATTATCTCCACGTGTGAAGTTATACTTCCATGAGACACTGGTTTCAGCAATAAAGTGGCTTAAGGAGTTAATCCCTCCTGGACCCTAGCATCACAGTCCTGTGGGTTTTGCCAACACAAGTGTTTGTGAGGCCATGTTTTAAATTCAGTTGCTGAAAATACCTATGTAAAAAGGTAAGCCTGTGGCTCCACAGGCATTGCAATAACTTCAAGTGGGCCTCACCAGGCCCCAGCCAGCCTGTTGTCACTATTCTTGTTGGGCTGACGTCGTTTTTGTGACTGTGGCAGTGAGTTAGATGAGGGAATTGATCCAACTGAAAATGTCAACAAATATATTTTTTGGCTGAATCACTTCCTATTCTGAGGATGGGAGCAAACAGGAGCTTCTTCAGGTGGTTTCCCTGTTGAAGCCAACGGCTTATGAACTAAACCGATGGTTTGTAGCATAGGCAGTCTGTCTGAACCGAGCTTTGCGCTTAGCTGCTTTGAGCTGCCTGTAGGCGTGAGTTCTTCTTAATTCAAAGTGTCTGCTTCTCTTCACACGCAACCATCACACGTTCTTATGTATTTAACATTCAATTATGTGTTACTGATGATCCATATAGTCTTCGAGGCCTGCGTGGTAGGTTCTAGAGAATAAATTAGGACTGCTCCTTGTCCAAAATGATGAGTGAAATCATGTGGCTGATGGATGCATCTGTGTTTTAGAATCAGTCCTCAGTTAGATGGTTTTATCCTCCTGTTTGGATTGGCAGGAGAGGCAAACCCTATTTTCTTCTGTGTTTGCATCCATCAGTCAGGATGTTATGATGAATTTTCTTACTCCAGCAAGATTGGGGTGCTTATTACCTGCAGGATGAATCTCCCTGAGAAATCATTAGAGATCCGTCCTTTGCCTTGTGTCTTCCCCTCTTCCCCTGCATGTTACAGCTATAGAGCAGGACACAACATAGCAAGATATTTCTAAAGCAGAAAACGGGGATGGGGAAACAGGGTCAGTTTGTACAAAGAAAGACTCTGAATTCATCCAGGGGAAGGAAAATAGGTTTTGAGTACCAGCTACAGGCTAGAACCTGGAGACAGGTAGAAGATGGAAGAGAGGGGAAACCCTTCCCCTATATGTTGTATTTTGTAGAGGGGACAACTTTTGAAAGCTCTCCTCTGCAAGAAAGCTGCTGGGAAAAAGCTGAGGGAGATTAAGGGAGGAGCAGTCTATGAGTAGTTCTTGCAAAATGATTTTCCATTAGGCAGCAGCATGTAGCCTTTCTCTTCCCCTTAAATATTGCATCATTCTTAAACAATAGCTTTTCAGCTACACACAAAAGGCTTTCGTTCTCCTGCTTGGAACGGTTTAATCTCACGTTCTAGTTTTAGTTCCAAATTATTAGCTATTGTTAATTTTAAGTTATTTTTACTTTAGTGACCAAAACATCAAAGACAGGAAAGAATTATAATTTTGCATATCTTCCAAGACTGTTTCCGACTTCTGGGTAACAGTCGTCTTACTAGCGCACTGACTCATAGCTGTAATACCTGGAGTCAAAATGCTGGCATGAGAGTATTTTATATTACTATTGATATTAAACCTGAATCCTGCAGTGTTGTTGTGACACCTTTATATTTCCTTAAGAAGAGATTCTTCTGTTTTAAAAATAGTATCACAAACCAACACAAGAACTGAAAAGTGAGCAGAAAAAAACTTGTTCACCACTTCTGCCAGAGAAGGTGAGATTCCCTTTTTTATCTTGAACAGGTTTTTCCAGGACTTTGAGATAACCTAGGCCTTTGTTACATGAGAGAGACTTAGCAATTTTCTTGTACTGAGATGTCCTTGATACGACTCTAAATGCCTCATAGTCCTTATTAATGCATCCTACTCCGTCTCTTGAGGAAGTGAAGAATTGTTATTCCCTTTTATGAATAAGAAAATGGAAGTACAACAGTATTAACAGACTCGCCCATAATTTGCCACAGATGTGAGAACGGATTTGACTCTTATTTCAGTGTTTGCTCAGCCTGCTATCCTTCCTTCTTCATGTGCTCACGTGACCCTGTTAGTCATAGCCATGGCCCATTACCTAACCAGAGAATTTTAAATAAAGCAGGAAGCTTTCACTGCCATGTTTGTAATCCTGTCTACTGCACGGAAAACTACAGAATAAACTTTATTTGAAATAGGCTATAAACAGAAGTGGTATTGACTAGTCTATTTTCATTAACTGAGAATAAACAGTCCCAAAAAGCCCAGACAAGATGACTGAGAAGATCTGAATTACCTTTTAAAAAGCCTTCCACTTCAATAATTTGGCATGTTGCAAGGAAAGTCAAAAAAAAAAAAATTACTTATTTAACCTAACACTAATTCTGAATTTTTCAGTCAGAAGATGTCATCGCACCTAAAGCAGGTGGTAAAAATGCCAACCAGTGCAAATCAAAGCTTGTGAATTAGCGTCGGAAGCTTGTATTACTGAATAGGGAAATCTGGAATACTAGTATGGCTTGGCACGTGCCATTATTAAGGTTTTTTTAAAAACTTAAGTCTTCATACTACAGCCTATTGTAGTTGTACTTAGGTGATTTTTTTTAGACTAGCTCGGTCTCTCCTCTGTCTCACAATTCTCTTCACAAACTTTTTTTGGCTGAAGAGGGCATTGAATTAAATAATCTAGAGTCAAAAGCTGAATTTACGTGTTTTGTTAGCATAACCATGGCAACCAGAAGCCTGAATCTGGATCCTTTTGTACTCAGTGCCATAAAAACCTAAAGGAATGGATTGTCCCACAGAGGCTACATACCTTTTAGTCCTTATAGGTGATAATGAAACGTCTGGCCTTTAGGGAAGAAAATGTTTTGTGTTTGAAATTCTCCAGCTGAGGGCTGTGCAAGAAAATCTGTCTGTTGGTTGCAGAAAGTTGAGCACATGTCTTGTTTGCCACTCTAGCTACCGGTTTGCTCTAAGAGCATGCACAAGTAGGCTTTTCAGGCTGCATTTCTCTTGGATGAAAGAGACTCCTGTGTGTGGTATATTCCTTATTAATACCTGATGCCATACATGAGTCCAAGGATCAATTGCTTCTTATTTACTCAGTGCTACACAGTGCCATGTTCCACCCACAGGGTCAGGAACTTTGCCTTTACTCTTGCCGGTTTTATTGAGCACATGAAGCACACAGAGACATCCTGTAACTTCTGGGACATAAGGATCACGTTCAGCGTGTCCCAGCCCGCGTTTACCTCCAGATCCTGGAAAGCGTGGTGTCCCCTAGCGAGCTTTGCAGCTGAGCTAGAAGGAAGCTTGGCGTTCTCTGTTGAATAATCACCTAGGGTTTTTAAAAGAAACTGTACGTTTTTGAATGGTGCTGAAAAATTCCTTCATGCTTGTCTTGACAAACAGCTCCAGATAGAAAAGGAAACACCGAACAGCCAGGTAGGCCAATTTCTTCATGTGATCTAGAAGAAAAGTGTAAAACCTCGTGTAGGAGCCTTGCTTTCTATTTTTATTGTGTGTTTTTTTGCTTTAGCATGCTAGATTATTCTGTGTCTGTAAATGTCTCTTGAGAGTAAGTTTTCTTTAGGTAGTGCCGGTCTTACTATGTCAGTAACTTAAGAAAAGTTGAGTGAGCTGGGACCACTGAAGTGAGGCTTTAGCAAAGCCTTCAAAAATCAGCAGGAAAACACGTGTTCACTTTCCTGGCTTTGGGTTTAGGTCTCTGTTCTCTCTCTATAATATCTGAAGGGAGAGCCTGGCCTTTGCTTTTCCTCAGTATTCTCTCTATTCTTGGTGTTGTTGGTGACTGCATTTTGGTTTAACAGTAAAGGCATGAAACACTGGAACTTCTTGCCTCCATCATAAAGGGTTTTTGCATCATAAGTGACTATCTCTGGAAGAAATATGCTCAGATAGGTAGATGAACAAATTAATGAGTGTTGTTCTCTGACCTGTTGTATAGTAAATGAAAATAATGGTCTTTGCTGCCTTTAAAATTGGAGAGGGTAAGACTCAGAATGGAGGATTTGCATCACTTAGAACCTTATATATCTCAGGACATTAGCTTTCACCTAGATATGCTTTTACTGAGCACCATTATTTTTGTTTGATTAAACTTATATGTGCCACACTATGCAAAGAGAAGAGACTAACACACATTATGATGGTAGAGAACTGACCACATGAAACATATTCAAAGCATCTTCCCTAGCACAGAGAAAAATGACTCCTTCTCCTCCAGGTCCTTGCTACTCCAACAGAAGGACTCTTCCATCCTTACCCCATGTCTGATACTAATTTGACTGTCAGCCCATGATTAAATCATTTTAGCCATGTGTGGAAGGAAGATTTTCACCACAGAGCATTGATCTTCTCTCTCTGTCCACGAAAACATGACTATTCAGGCATCCTGACACAAACAACGGTCTCACAGAAGCCAGCAGGAGATTCGCTAAGTGAGGCTGGCAGGTGTAGAAGCTTTTTTGTTTTAGCTGAAGTTAACTTGCTGCACTAACCCTAATGTGTATCTTTGCAAATGAGAAATTAGCTCAAAAATCATATTGAGAGAAAGGTTAAGGCCGTACTATTGATGACAGAGGCAGTGTCTCTATCGGTATAACTTGGTTGCAAAACATCAGAGCAAAAAAAGCTGCAGTTCACGTTACAGATGTAGCTCTTTACTTCCTCTCAAGTGAATGACTTATTTTTGTTATAGGTAAAAATTCTCTGTGGAGCTCTTCCTAGTCAAATGTGTGCTGATTGCACTTCAGCTTTGATTCTAGTTGTTAGCTTATTCATGACCTACATACAGTTTAGCATTATTGTAAGTTACTCTTCTGGGCTTAAGCAAAAAAAAAAAAATCTAAAAGGGAGGGAAGAGTGAAGTATGTTATTTTAGTGATATCAAAGTAAATCACACCGTTTCCTGGGAGTATAATTGTCTTCGTGTCAGGCCGGAGACTTGCTTTCAGTTTCAGTGAGAACAGTTATTCCTCATCAGACAAGAGAGACCGCCAGTGCAAGAAACAAGAGGTAGGTTGTCTGCACGAGGGAGGCTGCGGCGTGCTCCTCGGTTGCACACCTTGCATGCACTCCGTGTGACGATGCTTAGTCTGGACAGCCTTCCAGTCCCTCACGTGTATGGGTCCCCTCTAGGGCTGACCGTTAGTGTGGTAATGTTTGCGAGTGCTCACCACTGACTGCAGGTCGGAGTAGTGCAGGGGCACGAGGAGCAGGGTTAGGCTCTTGTACATGGGTGAGTGGGTATAGTGATGATGAAGCAAACCCACCTGAGACCCCTAGCCTTGTTAGTGCTTTAGGGCTGGAGGCCTCTAAGAGGTGACTTCTAGTCACCTATAGCTGCTTCGGTCTATAGCTGCTGGAGGAAAGTTAAAACAGACTTTTCCAACTCGAAAGTTTGAATTATGCAGCTTACCAGTGCTTTAAAAGCCATGCCCCAAGCAGGAGCACTGAGTGGAGGTAAAACAGGCAGGTCACAGTCCACTGAACGCTTTACTTTTTTCTCACATGCTGCAGTGATGGATGGCAATGTGAGATGCTAAGACTGATGGTTGGACACCATTATGGTAAATCCAAGGTCAAAGCTAGGTGTGTGCTCTGTGGACAGGGCCAGTAACTAATCCCTACATGAACAAGGCTGCTTCTCACTTTCCCTGAGTCAGTCCAGGGGCCTGTGCAGCTCCCTGCTTGCCTGGAGAGCTTATTTACAGCATTATACTTTCATTGCATTGCTTCCTTCCTACTCCATTGTTCATGTGATCCTTAGTTTATTGGACTCTTAGCTACTAATGGTTGCAATTTCAGTGACCATGTGGATTACCTAGCAGTTTAACATTAAGACCTTCACTTTCTTTTCACTGCCTTTTGATAAGAGCTGTTGTGTGTAATTTATCCTGTTGTTGGCATCGTCAGGCATGTTGCCAGTGCTTTCTCCACCTGGCATTTCACTTCTTGAACAAATAAGATTTAGTTTACTTTTCTGTCTTAAATCTACAGCCTCAGATTTTCAAGCATAAAGGCTATTGATACAAAAGTAAGGGGAAGGAGAGCAATGTTTTTGCCTAAACTATGGTTAGTTGCAACAGGTTGCTGTATTTCATCCCAATAAGGCTCGTTCTCCCTGGTTTTCTCTTCCTCTCAATGCTGCAGCACTAACTGGCTGTCCTATGCAGAGGAGACCCCTCTGCCCTCGGTGCTGTGTACTGTAGACTCAGAAGAATCGGTTTCTACCTCAGAGGGTTTCTTTCTAAGGGCTCTGGCTCATGTTCACAGGAGTGGGATGGCTGGCGTGGTTACAATGTCGAACATCTCTTGAAGGCTGCTCCCTCATAGCAAGATCAACCAGACAGATGTGTGTCTCTTGACCTGCATAATTTATAGGAACTGTCATATGAGCATAAACTGAAATCGATGGTGGTTTGTGTTTATTTGCAGGGCTGTAAACCATGACTACTCTAAGTAACATCCTCTTCAGCTGCAAGATCAACAAATGCTTCAGCTGCCAGTGTTAGACTTGTCTATGAATGTGACAGGAGCCCTGAGGCTGCAGTCATATGAAACATAGGCTCCCACCTGTAAGCAGTCACATTAAATTCACTGGTTTTCAGTGCTTTTCATTATCATTATAATTATCTAGAAGTGTGTTTGTCTTTCAGTCTAGGTCTGACCTTAGGGCTATTTTACTTCATCCTGTTATGATCCTAAATTTTCTTTTTTGCATGTGAATCCTTTTGCTTCTGCTACCTTGTCTTCATAAACTCTAAGTACTTTCCTTCTTCCTTTACGTCTCTTCTTTCAATGCTTGTAAGAGGCTCCACGGAGGCCCCTTATTGTTTCTTTAACAAACAAAAGACTAGAAACATGAACCAAAAATAGAAAAACCTGTTCAAAATTGTAGGACTCTTGTAAGATGAGCTGGAGACTAAAACCAGCTTTCAAGAAATTTTTCTTCCAAAGACTTGACACCACAAATGAATAGCAACTCCTGGAGATAGTCTATGGATTTTGAAATCTAGCAGCAACAATCACAACTATAAAATGGTCACTGGTCGCTGTTTAGGTCCCAACAAAGGTCCCTCATTAGAGTCTCTTTCCGGGGTGGCTTCTTTCCCACCTTTCGGACATTGGAGTTTGTCTTAGAGCCATTCTGAGCAACATCTGTACCAAGCAAATACTTCAAACTTTACTCTGGAACTTTTGAAACTACTTACTGCATAAATTAAAATCATCCTGCAATGTCCTTCCAGATATTGATTAATGAAACAATATACACTTTGGTCTATTTACATGTCCTGTCTGTCTGAGATGGTTGCCTCATGTCACAAACTTTTTGGAGAGTCACAAGGTACAGAACTGCTACCCACTACTTTGCCACGTGTCAAACAGTCTTTCTAGCTACTGGTGATCACCAGACTTTACTTTTGACTCTGGCTGCTTGCCAGAGATCATCATTTTCTGGATTATCAGCACAATTTCCCTTGTGTTTAACCCTAGCTGTAAAGCTGTGCTGCATAAGGGCTGGCCAGGCTAACGTGCTTTTATTTACTTGGTTTACAAACAAAATTTCTTCTCAGCAATTTTTCTTGTAGTAGTGTAACTCTCTTCCCAAATGTACTACACAAACTCACTCGGGACGCTGCCTTTGCCTGACCCCTTTGCGTTTTATGCTGCTTTTTCTCCTTTGGCTAAAATGGTATTTGTCCAAAATAGCAGTCTCAGTGTGGGAACAAATCCATGTCCATATGAATGAAGCTGTGCTTTTCTGGGCAAACACTCCCTGTTCAGCAGATGACATCCAAAGAGCCCTCAGACCTGTAACTAAGCCGTTTGAATCTGTGTGCCACTCTCCACCCAAAACTAATCCCATTTTTCTCTTTCTAGGAGGAATTATGAGTTACATGTACACAGCATTTATTCTGTTCTGATTACACCACTGTTGCTACCACTGTTGCAAATATGCACAGGGATTACATGTGTTTTCTACTACTTTGCTTCATGCCAGGGAACTTGTCCAGATACTACTGGTCCTTAGAAGACGTTTCTTCTTCACCCAAGCCCTGCAGCCCCTTTCAAACTAGCCTAAACAGCTACACTGGCAGCTGTAAGCTTTGGGTACTGGGCCAGTAACCCAATCTGGAGCTGGGCTATGGGAAAGATGTTGCAGAACCGTGCTTTCGAAAATTCACCACGTCTGGGATGAGGAATGCTGTATCACTTGCCAAGATTCAAGGTTGTATGAAAGTTAAAAATGCAGATTTATAAGTAAGGGAAGATGGGGAAAAAAAGCTAAAAAAAACAAAACACACCCTCAAGATGAGGCTTAACAGCACAGTTTCTTGTTGGCTGCATTAGCCTGCCTGTAGCTTATATCTCTTATTTTCAGTTGGGATGTTCTGTCATTATTTGAAAGCTATCGAAGGTGGCTGCTGCAACCTCCCCCCTCCTGGGGCAGAGGAGATGCGAGCAAAGGTTGAAGTTTTGTTTCTGTGCCACACCAAGCCAGATTGCCATTGGGTTTTTTACTTCCTTGTTAGGAAAATTCCTCTCTTTACTTCCCTGTGACTAGGTGTTTGGTAGCTACCTTACTTAATTCCCTTTCATCTCTGCTGTTCTTTGGTTAAGTTTTCTGCTGTATGCCTTCATTAGCACATTCCTAGCTTCAGGCTGTGTGTCACAGCCTTCTGGAGATACGCTGGGAAAACCTTTTTGATTTTATCAGAAATAGCAAATGCCTTTTCTTCTTGCAGGGTTCACTACTAGTTTCATCCTGCGAGCCGCACACGAAAACCAAACATGGCAACATTGGGAATAGTGTGTTTAATTTAAAAACTTGCCTCCCTCTCCATGTATCTCCTTGATTATATAAGGCTGTTCTGTGATACTACATCACACCGCAATAGGAAAAATGGCTATGGTTAACCTCAAATCAGAGCAACACCCCTTGCACCTTTGTGGCTGTGGGCACCGTTGTATCTTCTCTGGATTTCTCTCCTGACTGAGCTGCTGCTGTGTTCTCCCCCTGCAGGTTATGGTTTTTTTTAATTGTTGTAGCACTTTTGGGAAAAGAACATGTCCTACTTAACACTGCCATCATATCCTGAAGGCCCTGCACACCCAGCAAATTATTCCTCTCTTTCATTTGGCTGCAGAGGGATTTATGTGCAAAACTTCCATTGAAGTTAATGGGAATTCACTACTTAAAAGCCTTTCTGCGTGCACAGAGATGAGAATAATGCAGGCCTTTGTTCTCAACTGTGTGAGTGCAAAGAAACATACATTTCCTTTAAACACCTGGAAAACAGGGAACAGAACAATCCAACATAAAATAAACTCGTACTGAATAAAAGGCAAAGGTTGTCAGTGCCAGGCCCTGGCACGTCTGTGCCGTGCTGGCAGAGCCATGTTATATACTGTTTACTTAGCACAGAGGTGATTCTGCAATTCAAGTGCAAGCTGTTGACAGAGATGTCATGCCGTTTCCTTTTGGGGGTTCTCCAGGGAAATTAATAGTTTTGTGCATATTTATGCCAGTGTGTATTAGAGCAGCCATCTAAGATCTTTGGTTAATTAGCTAAAACTTGATGTTTCAGAAGGGAGCCAGATTCTTTCTTCTCAATAGACTAGGTCCCTGGGCCTTGTTTTATGAGTTGGCTATTTCTTTCTGACTCCGTCCTGAGTCACTCCATGATCCGTTGCCACAAGTCAGAGCTCACAGATCATGAGTTAGGACAAATCAAGAAGTCACCCAGTCTCAGTCTTCAGCACTAGAATAATATATTCCTGTGTGCTTGTGTTGATTTTTGGGAGCGTGCAGGTACAGAGAGGCTGGTCTTGCTGTATAGCCCTAGAGGGGACATCACCCTGGCCCTCTTTGAGCTCCAGCTGACCTCTTCAAGATCTTATTGCCCTCTGGTAAAGGGCAGCCAGCCAAAGCTATAATAATACAATAAAGATGTAATATAGAAAATAGTAATATAATATATAAAAATTATGATTGATACGAGAAAGAATTTCATGGAAGCCAGCAGATTGCTTCAGTGTTTTCCCCTGTAGGCTGTATGTGTAACCTGGAGAAGTACAGATATGTGTGCACATATATGTGCACTTGGAAATACAGTTAAAGTATTTCTGAGCATAATAGATGTAACATAGTATTTAAAGGAACTGTCTTGGAGTGCCACCTGAGTTTTCCCTGTTAAGGATAACTCAATATCAAAGCAATATATAATGGAAAACATGAAAAATTTGAACAAATAAATCCGAGGCCTTTGGGTGATGCTTCAGGGAATGCAGAAGCTATCTGTTCCCTGAAGATCCATGGATCTCTCATTGCTTTCACATATGCTTAGCGCCGAAACCTGTGGAAGTGGCAATGAGGGACAGAGCCACATTAGAGCTGAATGAAACTGCCTGTGCAGAGTGGTGGACTCTGCTCCTTGGAGTCCTGTATGACTACAGACTGGACAACTCAAGCACAGATCCAGGGCACCCCTTTCTCCTTTGCCTCGTGACCTCTCCTAACACATTTGTTAGGCATTGGCGCTTGCTCTTCCGCTGCAGTTGAGGGTCACAGAAAGAGTACCCAGGCTAAGCACGCCTGGGGCCTGAGCATCTGTTAGTGGAGGCTACAGATGTTTTGGGTCATGTTGTACATGCCAAAAGTGTCGTTTTTCCAGTGCAGCTCAGAGGCAAATGATGACGCTATAAAACACCTAGGCATTTTGCTGTCTCTGCATGGGTTGAATTTCCTTTGTATCTTGAAGTAGTGGGTCCCACTGAGGGAAGTCCTAGTTCCTCAGAGGTTATGCTCTTGTTTTCTGATGTGTGTTTGAGGAGTGTGCAAGTGACAATGTTTGCAGTGCCACCAGATACAGCATATGCATTTGTGGCAGCTACTGGCTTGCAGATAACATCAGGAGGTCTTGTGTAATACCCGTGTTGCAAAGGGCATTTTAATCTGAGGCTCTAACAAGCTAGGATGTTGCTTTACCCTCAGCTATTGACTTTTCCGTTCACGTAGGTAGGATTAGCTTTTAACAAGCCCTCCCAAATATTGCCCCCATGATTCCACTTTGTTCACTGAAGATGATTAGGAAATATGTGCTAAAAGCAGCATGGACACACCTGGGCTTTGCTGCAGTGGCTGATTGTTTTGTATTCTTTCCCTGTATAGTCAGGCACGCGCAGTGTCCTGGGCAAATGAAGAGATACAGATTTATATTCCAAGAATTTAATCCTATCACAGGTGGATCTCCATCAACGCCCATTGGCTATGGAGACCATCAAATCACCCAATTGCTGTGATCACAGGATCACAGCAAATGCTTTACAGTTCCTCCCTATCGATCAGCCCCTTCTGCACCAGGAGAAATGAAAACTGTTGGCCAAAGGAGAGCTTGCAAACACAAGACAAAATCCAGTGAGAACGAGACCTCACTGAAGAGATGAACTCAGGCCTCGTTCTCCACAGAACTGAGTGTAAACTTTATCTCCCCTTCAGCGTAATTTGAACTGCCGAAACTCATATGAGTGCTCTTTGACCAAAATCTCCTTAACTCTGCTCCGTCTTCTATAGACTGTGAAGGTGGGGAAGAGAGAGAGAGACTATTTTAATTCCTATTTTAAAGCGTCAGAAGGTATCCCATTTGCTGGTGTTGGTGCCAGGAAGACGAGACTGATAGTCACCAGAACAAGTTGCTCTTTTCCTTTAGGAAGCAAGAGGCTGCAGCTTTGCGGATTTCTTATGAATTTCCCCAGATGATCATTTTTTTCTTAAAGGCCAGGAGTACTGGGTGAGGGGCTCTGAGAGGAAAAGGGAATTTCTTGCTACACACCCTGCTTTCCCTGCTGCAAGTAAGTGGCACTCTACTGAATCCTGATCAGTATGAGTCACATTATTCTGCACACACCCACTGAAACTATTTTCTGACTGATTTCCATTTCACATGTAACTTATAGCACTCTCTCTGCTCCCAGGTACTGGAATAATAGGTGAAGTATGGGACTATTTCTGTATGGACCTGCAGTGCTGAAGCTGCTCACCAGACTTCTGTTTAGATTGCATCCAAGGGGCTGGATGTACACTGATAGGAATTCAGAGCATCCCTCCAAATTGTGTAACTTTGAATTTCCACCAATTTCCATCGGACCTTGGGTCAGTTCTTTGGAGGAGCAGTTAAAATAATTTGGCTGAGAAGCTCCCAACAGGCGAGGCTACTCTGACAGTAACCGATCTTTCTATCTAGTCACGTCAAAAGGTTGCCTTCCTGTATCCATTTCATTTTCATCCCACGGTCTGGTCATATTAACAGGAACCTTTAGGATTTATTTTTCCCTTCCTCTGCAGTGGAATCACAGTATACTTTCTGCCACCTGTAGCCAATTTTACCTGTTAGATCCTCTACCAGGACTGAGGACACTGTCAGTACACTTCAGCTTCCTGCCCTCACCTGTGACACTGTATTTTGGGACTTTTGGTCTTCTATTCCTTGCTTTATTATTGTGCTACTGTTTTGTGGCCTATGGCAATCTGCAAACTGGATGTTCTGTGGGTCCTCCTACACTGCACTTTTTAAACAGTTCTTTGATACTCAAGGGACTGACATCAATGTGTAGGTCCTTTCAGTCCTGTATCTTTCATGCCTCCTACATTGACTTGCAACAGCAATAGGTTGGGGAAAGCTTCTTGTAGGAAGAGCAGCCAAGACAAAATGCCCATCTGACCCCCTCGCAGCCTTTGTAGGCTCTTATGACAGTAACAGATTTGCCAGTGGACCCCAAAGTGATGTTTGCTCCTTATCACTCCCCTACAAAGAGGAGCTCTTGCCTGGCTCGGGGAGGCATTTGGTTGAAAGTAGTTTTGATAACACTGACATAGGGAGGGCTTATTGAAAGGACTGGCGTTTAGTTTAAGTCTACACTGTGGCATGTTCCAAAGTCTGTTTCTCTCCTGTTCCTCTCGGGTTGCTTGAAGGCATATTAAGCCACACAATGCTGCTCTAGGTTACCAGGCATGTCTGGGTCCTATGCGCTCCAAAGAGTCTCTGGCTCTCAGAGGTTTGCTGTGCAGAAGGACAGAGAATCTGATCTTGAGGGTGGGCTGAGGGCATCCCTTAAAGACCGCTATCATTAAGGCCTCAGTTTTGCACCTTGGTCATGGTTCAAATCCAACACAGACTGAATGTCTGGAAGTCATTCTGCCACCTATGGTTCTAGGATAAGGTTCAAAAAGCATGAATTTCAATCCATCCCACTACACTAGCCTTCTGTGGCAGGGAAAGCGGAGGATTCAAAGCACCATGCTGCGGAGGTAGTTACCCGTCCAAGTAAACAGCTCCTGTTTAAGGAAAAGGCAACAGCCTGAATGCCTTCTTCCCACAGGTGCAGCTATGCCAAACTGGAAGGAAGGCCCAGGGCTACAGGAGAGCACAGCAATCTAACCACTGCCTTGCTGCTTGGCTGCTGAAAATAGAAAGTTTTGCTGTTTGGATTTGTCAGCCAGCACCTGAGATAGGATTTAACTCATAGATTAGGATCCCTAAATTTAGATGTCAGCACGTGAGCTCAGTGTTTGAGCTCCTACTACTGCCGATGGAGAGCTAATGAATACAGTTAGGGAAGTCTGGAGAGTGCGTCATCTCACCCAAGTGTAGCCCCTGCATTTGGTCAGCTGAATCTCTGCCCCGATCATGTAGACTAGCTCCACTGACTGCAGTGGGCGCTCAGATACCCGGCATACATGTAGGTACTTTATGGAGGCATTGGAATTTAGAGAACTTACTTTGCAGGCTGCACTCCTCCCTGATGTGTTCAGAAATTTGCAAAGGAGCCAAAAAAATGGTGTGAGCTTTGGGAAGATGGTTTCCAGGAACCTATGTTTAATGCAAGCACAAGAGACCTCAGAGCTGAGCTGAAAATACTGAATCACTCCTGCACTCCTAAATGCTTCCTCATGCGCTGAACTTTGCTTACGTGAGTAGGTTCATTGAAGTCTGTGGGGAAAGTATAGCTGAAGGGAAAAGTCATTACCGATGTAGGTGATGCGGATTTCAGTGCCAAGAAAAAAGCAAGAAAAACAAAAGAGTTTACCCAACCATTAGCTATTGTCAGGCCTAAACAACAAGCTCCAAGGCCAGTTGATTTTACGGCTGGGTCCACTCTTTTGTCAAAGGAAGGAGACGAACCTAAAACTAGGGAAGGAAGAAACGACTGAGGCGAGGGTGAAAGTAGTAACTTGTCATTATAAAGTTAGCAGCAAAGGGAGAAAGTGGGAGTAGTATGTAATGAATTGTCACTAGCTAACATATTAAAATAAAATGAAAAAAAAAAGCAGAGAAAAGTTCTGAGTCTAAGAAGGAGAAAAACTCCAGAATAAAGCAAGAACAAGAGGTTCTTGAAACTGTAAAAGACTGAAATTAATATAGATCCTTGTTCTATTGGCCATAGGAAAAAATATGCTACTTCAGTGAATGACTGTTGGAGTTGAGATGGGGTGTGGGTAGCGAGAACATGAGAAATGGCTAGTGCAGGGAAATTCATCTTCGAATTAGATATTTATCAATTCACAATCCTCTGCAAATAACTTCAGTCTTGAGGAGATCATTCCTACATGTCCTGTCTCATGTTGGCTGTTTGTATGAATTCCTCGTGTTGGAATTAGAAATCAGATTCAATGAGTGTTACCTGAAACAGGTGTAGCTTCAGAGAATAACTCTGGCATTAATGCAGAGGGGTGCAGGCTCTTGCTCTTCCATCAGAAATTGCTTACAGTGCAAGAAGATCCAGTTGATTGTTTCTCTACGCTCCATCCCTTCATGACCACTGGACTACTGCCACTACAGCATCAAGGACCTTCCACAGCTTTTCCATCAACGGGACTTAAGAAAATTTCACCTTCCAGAGAATGCTCTTTGACAAACCCTTTACTTTCATGTTTTTAGGATTAATCAGCTGATTAATGTATTTGTGGGTAGAATTGAAATTCTAATAGTGTTCACACAAATCCAATGGGAAAATACAACAGATGAAAGAAAAATGAGAGAGAAATGCATATAGAAATCTTTTATATTAAATAAACTTTCTCCTGCTGTCTGTGGTAAATCAGCATGCTTCTGGCAGGCATTACTGTTGAATCATCTTAGGGAAGGATATGGTCATCTTAAGAATAATCGCAATTCATATGTATAGGGAAGCAGGAAGGTTCCTTAAAGTTGTAGTTGGCCCAGTTTTATTTTTGTAGGGTACATAGCAGGTAAAGTGCTGGGAGACAGGCATGTGGCGGGGGGGGAGGGCACTATAGTGTGAAAGGTCCTTACATTTGACAAAAAATTTAAGTGTGGTCTGCTGAAGGTGGGAGAGCGAGTGGGAAGGTGCAGAGGCTTGTGATTACGCTGAGAGCAATTGGCAAGGAGGACCACCTTGACAGCTGTGCACTGTCTGTGAGGCCGTGCGGATGTCAAAGAGGCCAAGGGGAGGTAATTCTGTTAGGGATGAGTAAACCCTTACATTTCGGCGCGTAAGCTGTCCTCTGGCTGACTAGAGGAAGCCCTGTGGTTGAGTTATGCAACTGTACTTTACGAGGTTTTTCTCTGCAGAGTTTGCTTCTCACAACTGTTGGAAATTGGACTAGGTGGAGCCTTGGGATCAGCTTGCAGGATAGTTTCTCTGCATTTAAAGAATCCTCACTAACTTTGGGAATACAGACAGAGAGTGGGGCTGTTTCTGGGAAATGGATCCCTTACCAAGTTCATCCTTTTTAAAAGCAATTTGATATGCTGGGGTCTTTTACTCTCTCGGTTTCCTTTCGAAAGCTTCTGCATTGGCAGGAGGTAGGTAACGAGAGCAACAGTTGTCTTTGGAATTAAATGGGCTATTACAGCCCAAGGTGCTTTGCTTTTCTGCTTTAGTCTTTCACAGCTTGTTGTCCTGGACATTTTATTTTAAGGGAGCTACTACACTCTCCCTATCTACAGGAAACAGAATTAAAAAAAAAAAAAAGAGAAGAATTTGGCAAGGAGCCAAGACCAGTGACTGAAGTAGGAAACTTAGAGTAAGTTTAGTTACCGGGACATTGCATGGCAGACAGGATCTGCAGTGCATTTTACAGGGCTGGAGACAAGGACACAATGCCTATTGCACCGTGTAAAGAAGCTTTGATTTCTTAGATGAATATCGTCTCTCTGTGATTATGAGCGAGGCTGTTGATCTTGGGAGGGGATAAAGCAGTGTGTAAACGAGAAGAGAGGACTATATCGGAGTGCTATGGAGGGCAGTAACTTTGTTGCTGTGACTTTTACAAGCCTTCAAGGGTAAGATTCGATGCTTTCCTTTCACTAGTTTGTTCTCTCTGTCAGCTTCTGGGGCAGAAAGCTTGCATTTTCAGACCCAAGATTTTTGTAAAGCCTAGTCAAAGTGCTTTGCGTTGAGTTTTTTTATATGCCCGCAACGATAGACTTCTGGGTGGAGTGCACTGCACTGTGCAGGATTTTAGCCAGCAGCTGTATGGGGAAACTGCTATTGTTTGAACTGTTTCAGAGGGAGCAGACTGCAGTTTGCGTTTCTTTTCTGTGAACGCTCTCTTCCTCCGCTGTTGGATCAGTAACCTGAGCATTGCGACTAACTTACTTACCCACAGGAGCTGAATGCAAATTTTGACTGCCATTCTGGTGTCAATTTAAAGAGAGTTTTAATGAAGACAGATGGAGGATATGGGATCATTACTTTAAAACGTGGCAGATAACAGACTGAGTCTGTTTTCCAGCAATTATATCTAATTGTATTGGCACAGTAGAGTGTAAGGGGTAGGAGCAGTTTGGTCTGTGGATAATTTTGTGAGCTGCTGTACATATAGCTTGCAACAGCACCAGAAAATAGCTGAAGGGCTAGTTCACTTCTTCCAGGATACCTGCTCAGGTATTCCTGATTTAGGAAGCTGGGGAGGTTTTAGGCAAACTTTCAAACTCCTTGCAGAGAGCTCACAAATTTAAGTGAGTCACCACTTCTTTTGTGAATCCTGACTACAAGATTAGTCTTTTATAGTTTCTTAAACTTATTCCGGGTTGAATCCAGGGAATTCCAGCTGCAACCCAAAAGTAAGAGTATTATTCTGAGATTAAAACCACAAGCTTCAGTTGCCTGTTCTGCCACGCTGTTCCTATATTTTCCATTGGCAAAGCAGGGAGAGGTAAAACACGTGCTGTTCTCTGCTTTGCTTTGCTTTGGAGGAGTTCAAGCACAGGAGGATGTAAGGAGGGGCAGAGAAATATAATTGCTAATGTATATTAATATTAACGATGACTGGTACAAATTATTTTTAATGGCTGAAATTTTAATGTTTGCTTTAAATGGAGGAAAGCAAATGCGGCTTACTTTTTGGAAGCACGATTTGAACAATTTGACTGAAACTGTTACTACATCAGCACTTGAAATGGGACCCTTTACAAACATGACTTTTTGTGGCATGTTACAAGGTCAGCCCATGCCAAGTGCACCAGATGTTTACACTGCTTTTGCCAGAGCATTAAGAAGTGTTGTACCAACTGCAATGCTCTTCTGTATGATACCTGCGAGCAAATGTGGCTCTCCTTTTTTTTAGTACCTGATATCGCACAACCCCTTAGCAAGTATGAAATGAAGACATGGGAAAAATAGGTAGTTACCTAACTCACCTAACTTGTTTAAACTCTTAAATATTTTCCCAGCTGTTCCTCCACATCCAGTTTAGAGTGATATGCGTTCAAAGTCTGAGGACTTAGACTTGGTTCATCTCATGATATGCAGTAGCATTACTCCACCAAAAACACTAAGCAACACAGGCAGTTTTGAACCTTTTCTGTCATATGTCCTGTGCTTGGGATTCTGCTTTCTCCTGTACTGAGATGTTGGTTGGATATTTAGTACTTTAGTAGGAAAAAAAAAGCTCTAAGACCCGTGAATATTTGTGTTTGCTACATGAGCTGAATACAGATAAAAACGTTCCCTTACAAATCTTGCTCACATGCAGAAGCTGACCTGACATGGAAAGCTGTTGAGTGAAGGCATGGCACGCACTCTGAATTTTCAGCTAGACAAGGCCATTGCATAATAAGGATGCGTATATATCACATCATTATTTTTGGTGGCAAAACTGATTGGAGAAATCCTGTTTTCCTGCCTACCTCCCCTGGACTCTGGGTGCTTGTTTCCACCATCATATCACAATTTACTGCCCCATTGAATCTGCTAATACCGCTGTGTGGACAGGAATTTTAGTCTGTACTGGACTACACCCCATGATCTAGATTAAAAATAACATTTCCAAAAATATTATATTTAACATGGATCATTTCACAGAGTCTGGGAACAAGGTGGTGGGAGCAGAAGCACGAAGTATTCTTTAATTCATATTTATCATTGAGTCTGATGTATCATGTAGCTACACCCGGAGAAACTGGGGCCAAGAAACTAACCATATTTTCCACTCAGAACATCTGCTTTCTGTTCATCAGAGTGGCATCTTTTCTTATTTTTCTACTTATTATTGCAGTGGCAAGGAGTGCCTCCTTCCATCTCCAGTTTGCAGTAGAGTGCCTTTGCTCTTGGTTGGTGAATTACCCTTAGGGAGTCATGTTTTTGGGTTAGGTTGTGGCCTCTGCGAATTCCACGTGTCATAGCTCATTACAACCTGCCTCTTAGGCAGAAGGAACATTGGAATTGCATTCTCAAGCCAAATCTAGATACTGGCTTTTGACTCTCAGGCCTTAAATAAGGCTGACCTTGGATTGTGAAAAAGCATCCCCTCCCTATTCAAGACCCATCAAAGTAGCTTCTCTCACTGTGGATATTAAAGTGCTCAGAGCCTGTGATGAAACTGTCAGTAGCCACAGAGCAAATGGATTGTCTTTGCAGAAGCGTAAGCCCTAGTTAGGGATTTTGTAGAGCGCTGTATGTACAAAAACCTTCCATAGTGAGAAGAGGAAATTTATTCATAGTTTATACCTCTGACTCCCCATAAGGGAGGTACTGGGAATTTGATCTTTAAATGATTTTCGCCATAGACTCTGGAAACCTGGGGAAGTAACACATGTCCTGTTAGGCAGAGGAGCTGGAACTGCATGACTAATAAAGATCTCTTTTGAATACCGTCAGCCTCAGTTGATTACTGAACAGCACAGGGTACCAGGAGGAAACAGAAATGAAACAAAATGGTCAAGCGGAAAATGGAACAGCAAAGAAGTCCAGCTGAGTTGACTATACTATGGGAGACAGCTTGGGGAGCTTTAAACAGTGCTTCACTTTGCGTCTGAAAAATACTGGTGCCTGGGAAAGGCAAACAGGAAGTTGTCTGTGTTTTGACTGTAGGAAGTTTTCCTATGTTTTATGGTTTTCAGTTAATTCAGAAATAGGAGGTTGTGAAAATGTCATACCAAAATTTGAGAAGTACTTCACACCACATGAAAATGAAGCATATGAGAGACATCATTCTTCTAGAAAGTGCAAAGGGAAATTAAAACTATAGCAATGTATGTGACTGAGGCTGAAAATCCATTGTTGCAATTTTGGAAGGGAGGCTGAACCTTTCATGTAAAAAATAAAGCAAGACATAAGAAATAACAGCCAAACAGGAATGTGAATTTGGATCACATCTGGAATATGGAACAAAACCCTGGAGGAGATTGTTGATAGATACCAGTGGAGAGTTCTTTGACCCTTAAGGTACAACTGAGAGACCAAAATGTGCCAAGAAAAAAAGACAGGCTTGCAGAGCTAACATCAGCCAAGAAGAACACATCTTGCTGTAGAAATTGTGAGCGCCAGCACAAATGAGAACTGTACGTGGCACCTAAGGAACAGGTGAAGGAAATGCAGCGGTCGAAGCAGTCTGCAGTGCCTGAAGCAAGAGTTAACACCAGTAGGAAGTGCTGAGCACTAACGAAGAGGACAACTCCACCACCATTTACTTAGGTTTGTTTTCATACTTGCAGCAGCAGGACAATGAACTCACAGGCTGAAAACAAGCACATAAAAGTATTAAGGTGTATTGCCAGAAACTGGGCTGTTAGCAGACAGGTACACAAAGAAGCTACAGACTGTGAAAAAAGTCGGAGATTCGGTTGCTAGCTAAAGGAATACGAGAATGAGATGTCTGAGTCAAAAACAAACTGGAAAAAGAAGATATCTGTAATATTATCAAAATAAAGAGTACACCTTAGCGGGTTAGGGCTGTGTCAAGCCTTTTGTGTTATTATGCGTGCACCCATTGAATACTGACACATACTCAAATGACATTGTGGTTTTGGCAAGGCAGGAACTGAATTTTGCTTAGAGGATCAGGTCAGCTTTGGAAAGATTTGTAACTCATGGGCTTTAGCTAAGCAGGCAGCTGTGATAAATCTGTGTGATGGAAATAACATATTTGGAAAGGTATTGGTAGAGAGGGGCGTGGTAAAGTTATTATCCATGTCTACCCTAAAATACAAGTTTTCTTTGAAACGGTGAGCCTGTAGGAATACTTGTGCTGCTTTAAGCTGCCCTTGAAGGTAATTTGAATTTGCTGCTGAGCAAAGATATTCAGTGGATGCAATTCTGATCAAATGCACTGAAGGAATTAAAGATGCCCCATGACAAAACAGTATATTGTTGCAGTCTTTTTATCACCCTACTGTCACGCCAGAAACCAATGATTAATGTACCACAGTAATTAACAAAACCCATGTGTCAGAGCTGAGGGAAGTTTCATGTTTTTATTTATGAGAAGCTGATCTTAACTCTATTTTTTGTTTGACTTTATTATTGCCAAAAGAAGGCTTATAACCTCCCTTCTCTCTGCTCTCCCATAAAAATAAACCTTTTTTCCCTCTACTGAAGTTATATGCCTTTCAATTAAGCACACAGCTGGGAGATATTTAGTAGTTGCAGATAGTTTTTCTGAAGCACTTGGCAAATACAGCAAAGTCCAGAGTTCAGCATTGTACCTATACCAAATGATTACGACCAGCCAACCCTTTGCAATCTTAAGCTACATGCAGACTGTGCTTATCAGATCTGTGGCTCTTGGTGCTCTAGGAAGAGTCCAAGGTCTTTACCTCTAGGTGTGTGGGGAGCATGTCTCAGTCCTCCCACCTGTTTGTGTGGAGCTCAGTCCTAGTTAGAATTGTTTATAAGACATAGGATTAACAAGCTTAAAAAGATACAGAAGAATATGTTGAAAAAGATGCACTAAGGTCAGTTAGGGATGGAAAGTAAAAGTAGTGCTAGGGATATTTTATATTAACCTCAAATGAACAGCAGGACTGAGAAAGCTTTAGATTGTGACTGTGAGTGTTGTAACTTTAAGTGGTTTAGCTCCATGGACAAAGGAAATCTGAGGGAGAAATATTGCCCAAACATTTATTCTGGTGAGTTGGATCTACATGAGTGCCTGCAAAAAGGATCTCTTTGAAGTACAGTGGGCACAGAGGGTTTCCTGAGCACTGCAGTAACTGAGTCACTGAGGTGCGACTGGTGTGCAGCTGGGAGCGCTGCCTGGACTGCTGTGGGTCCAGGGCCTCCAGCGGTCAGCGGGCTGGCTGGAGCATCACCTGCTGCTGCTTGCAATATTTCAGGCTTATTGAATTACAGCTGCTGAAAATAGCTCTGTTTTAGCATCTGAGACAGAGAAGATCTGCACGGTGTTCAACCTATGCAATCATTGTAGAGTTTTTCTTCAAGTTTATCTTTGTTTTCTGGAAAGAAGTGAAACCCAAGCTAGCACCCAGCACTGACCAGTGATGTTGCATCGGGAGTGCACCTAGGCAGTGGCGTGGGCTGTATTCACACTTGTGTGTTTCTGAAATGGGGTATATCATCTGCTGTACTTATTTCTTTAGCCAGCCTTGCTCGGGCACAGATAAGAGTATAATCTTAAGTAAGTGGCACTTTAAAATTAAAGAAGAGGAGTTGGTATGTTTTTGTATGAGAGACAGTATGAATGTCTGCAAGTTGCCGCGGACTCATGGTGGGTGTTCTTTACCCATAACTTTTAATTTTTCTTCATGAAACACGAGCAGTGTCAAGGTACAAAACTTCATTCTATCACTTAGTTACGGTCATCTGCAAAAGTTATTTTAGTTAAATTTGGTTCCCTCAGACTTCTCTAGTTGGCTCCATTGGCCTGTTAAGCAATTAATACAGCATTCATCTTCATTCAGGCTCCAGGTCAACCAGGCATGCAGGGGAATGCAGCCTTTTCCCAGTGTTCAAGGATCTTCACAGCCTGTCAGCACCAACATGACCCTTAAGTCCTTTAAATGAACAGTGCCATGCTGGGAACACTGGAAGTTTTATCACCAACAGACTTGATGTGATTCTTCTAATGTTCGGTCTCTCTGACTATCAGGACATGTTAAGTGCCTTAAAAGTGTTTCAGGTGCCTAGCTTTAGGCTAGAAATTTTGCAGCCACCAGGGGAAAACTTATACTCAGAGCCATATAAGCTAGTCAGCCTCAAACATTGAGGATACCCAACAGATGGGCAACAGTGTGAGCCAGCACATGTTGAGAACAGGCAGATGTACAGAAAGCCAGTTTTTCCCACTGCTTCCTTCTCTTCAGGGAGGCTAGTCTTGCTGTGGGTAGTCATACAGTTCCTTTGTATCTTAAATTCAAGCCCTGTGAGTATATTCATTCTTTTCATATAGGGTCAAAGAAGTAGAGAACATTCTTTTTAGTGTCTCCTTCACTGGCTCCTTCTCTGTGCTATGTCAGGAGATGAACAGATCAAAATGTCCTAGGTAAAGTAACCTACACTGAAGTGCTGCAACTTGCAAACCTGAGATGGTTTTATGTTTAAAATTTGCTATGTGAATAACTGTAGCTGTTGATGCTATTGCTTTGGAACTAGGATCTCCCATTGTAAGGCTATAAATTATATGTTACTGTTACCTCATGTCATGCTGCATGGCTAGAAACCCCCGCTGTGACTTGCCTTCTCTCTTGTCTTGCAGAAATTCCATGGAGTTGGACTAAAATAAAGTTTTGGGATGCCTCTATTTGGAATACAATTTGGAAAGAAGAAGTTGAAAGGTGAGTGAGGTCTGGTAATTAGCATTGTCACTGATGACAACCTAAGGAATGTAAACTCAGCACATGTGCTAGTCCTTGAGGACATGCTTGGGAGCATGTCTTACACCTGCAGAGCAGGTGAAGGAAGAGGCATTCTGTTTACTTTCTCTGCATTTACTGCTACGTCAGGGAAGTGCTGCAGACTGTGTCCCAGGGAACGGGAGAACGTTTAAAACAGAGCAATCTGTAAAGGTTGTACTCTGCCATAGAACGTGACTGGCTTTTTTTTTGGTGTCCTTTCTACATGGCTATCTTGGAGTGGGGGGAGTGATCCGCAGTACCCTGTTGGTGATAAAAAGTGTTAACGGCAAAGTGAGAGGCATCGTTTTAGTGAGAAGCAGGAAGAAGAGCAAAGTAGAGAGATGCACCCTGAGAGCACCCTGAAGGCTGCAGAAGGGAACAGCCCTGGAGTAGAAACCAGAGCCTACATAATTCCTTCCTTGTGAGCTCCACATGGCATCCTGAGACAGACCCTGAAACAAATAGGTATAGAGATAGGGAACAGCCATTCTCTGCATGATCTTCACCAGACTTTCCAGCAGGAATCCTTGCAGAGAAGGACGCTTGGCGCATATTAGCCTCCTTTCTGTGGGGAAGCTACTGCAGGTAGGCTGGGGGAGCTCCCTGGGGACAGAAGAGAGGTCAGCTGGGTGCTGCTTCAAGAGAGAATGGCATCTCGTGCAAAAGCCCTGCAATGCAGGGATATACATGCTGAGTTTGGGGCTCAGCTGCCTCAGACACCTTGTCCGTTTGGCTGGTCTGCATAATTGGCTCTCCTGCTCCCTCCCAAAGGTTTCAGCATGATTTCTGTGCGCTGCCTCAGAGCTCTCCTGTGGTTTTTCTCATTGGGGCAGAGAGCTGGTGTCATCAACAGATTTTTGTTTATATGAAGAAGAAAGAGGCTAAAGACAGGAGATCCACCTGCTGAAGCCTCACACAGAAGTCTGTCTATATGGCCTTTACTTGTCCATTCATTTAGCCCTGAGAGAGTGTGTGTGTGTGTGTGTGTGTGTGTATTTATATTATATATATTCTGCCAACACTGATTGCTTTCACTGCTCTGCCCACCAGTGCTGGTTATTCTGTCCCTCCTGCACACTGCCTCGCAGGACAGCCCACTGAGTCCTGAGAGGGACACAGAAGGGACAAAGACATCCAAGTGGAGTGTATCCTTAAAGTGGGCCAGCTTCCCGCAGCTCCGTAGCGGGGATCGTGGTCCGTATTAGGGCTTTGCAGCAGGGGTAACTGAACTGAGTCTAGTATTTTTGCACTTCATCTCCAGGCCCAAGGTGCTATTAAGGTGCCCTGATCTCTTATCAGGGATCCATGTCAGCAGCTTCTGTGTTAAAAGGGAAAGTCTTTGACCTTGCCTCTCCAGAACTCTTGTTGTTTCTCCCTGTATAAGATGAACACAGAGGTTAGTGCCTACTCATATTTTGACATTAATTTTTTTTCCCCCAACCTATCTGAGCTCAGAAGACTGGACAGTTTTTTTCCCAAGGGTTTATGTCTGCAACTGTGCTGCTGTTTCCCCTTCCTGGTGCGGGGCAGACTGTGTGCCCTGGAGTGAGGACAGGGACATCTGTTTGCTGTTCTGACAGTCCCCCAAGAAGAGGTTGTGTCTTCTCACAAAGAAGAATCTCTGCCAGCTTGAGGTCTCTTTCTCCATCTTGGCTCTGGAGAAAAGATACGCTGTGCTTGTCTGTGAGCCACTGTCCATCCAGGGCACCTCTGCTTGTATAGCAACAGTTGTTCTGATTATCAAAAAGACTATGTTGCTGTAGGAAAATTTTGTGTTTTGCCCAGCCATGTATCTGGGCTTCAGTGGAGCAGTGTTCAGTCCCTTTTCAACTGAGCGTCTGAGAGTCTCAGAGACTCAGAACTTCCTGGATATAAAGGAGCATACTTTACAGGGAAAGATCATTTATTTTTCACGTTTTATGTGCTTTGATCATCAGTTCAAAACCAGTGAATTCAAGCAGGAAGAAGTTTAGAGAAGGCTAAGGGAGACTGGGCTGATCAGGGAATGAGGAACTTCTATAAGAGGAAGCTAAGAGAGGGTTTTTTTTTTCTTTTTTTTCCCCTAATTCTTTAGTCTTGCAGCCCAGAAGTCAATGGGGTTACGATTCCTCTTTGCAAACATTTCACTGGAGTAAATGCCAGGGATGAAGTTTAGGAGCCTTTGTGCCTGGAGACGTCTTTAGGCCTGTGCTGCCTCAAAACAGACGAGGTTCTTCTGTGGGGAACACCCGTACACTCTCACTTCCTAGGGGGACAGCAAGGCTCATGGAAAGGTCTAATTTCCATTCCAAAAACGAAGCTGGGCTAGACTTGACACTATATCCCTAGCCTAGGTCTCGAATGACTCTTATGGGAGAGAATGGATTACCTCAGGTGTAAATTGCTGAAACTGGGATCAGGATTCCTCCCATCAGAACCAGTAACATTTTACTCATTCTCCGCAGCAAGACATGGCTGTTTTCTTATGAGCAAGGATACAATAAAAATTATGAGGTTTTTTTTCAGGATAGATAGAGTTTAACTGGACAAGTAGCGTGCTCTGAAATTCTTGGAGATAAGAATCAACTTCTTATAGTTTTATGTTCTTTACACAAGGAACAGGGATGTAATTAAAACTCAGCTTCATAAAACAATATGTGATGCCATGTCAGATACTTGTGCAAAAATTGTTAGAGGAAACCAGTTCCTAAATGACTAAAACTTAGTGAGGCTGTTCAAGCTGAAGTGGGGAACTACATGTTTTAGGTAAGTAGGAGAAGTGTTTTTGTGGAAAAGATTTCTGACTGAGATCTTTCATGCTGAGGTTTAACCTGCAAGTAACATTGCCTAAGCAAAGAAGAATGGGGAGACTTTAGGTTCACAGAGCATGTGGGAAAAAATAAGGATCAGGCTGTGACAATGGCTAATAAACTTGGAATATCTGCTCATTTGCTTGACCCCCATGGCAGCTAAACTCAGCACTGGAGCTTCAGGCCAAAACAAAAGAATGAGGATGATCGAGTATCATCTATGAAATGAACAGCAATAGAGAACACAGAAGATTCAGCTGTACTAATAACCTGACTGCTAGGTGTGCCCCAGGGAGTGTTTCCAGTTCATGGTTAGAGTCCCAGACACTCCTGCAACTTAGCCACCTTAAGCCAAGCCTAGGGACACTGTGAGAGGAAGAGGAAAGATAGCAATTGAGGTTAGGTTTGGAGGAAAGTGAACTGCCTTGGATTTTCCTTGTCATTGCTGGAGGCTGCCTGCTCTCCAGGACAATTGGTTTTTGAGCAGCTGAGCTCTGGGCAGAGCTCAGCAGGAGCAAGCAGCTCCAAACAGAGAAGCCTGGCTGGGAGGGGGTCAGTGCCTGGCCTGCAGCCCACGAGTGGCTCTGCCGACGTAAAGCTTGGCTGACTTTGGGACTCCCATTCAGCTCTGATAGGAAATCTTGTATGACCGCAGACACTGAGAATGAAAAATATATTTATTTTGACATAATTTCCCATGAGGAAAATAACTGTGAATTGAAAAACTTTTCAAAGTTTGTTTCAGAGCTGTATTTATTTTTATGATTCTACATCACTTCCCATCACTGTGTATCTCTGTTATTGACACCATGTGCAATTGTATCAAGCTGTTGCATTACCAGCATGCCTAGGAGATACTGTCTTCTAGTAAAGGATATGATATAGTTTGATCAGTACTACCTAGTCACTGTCAGAATAGTTTTTAAAATACAAATAATTAACTATTATTTCCGCTGTTTTATTTGATGTGCTGATATTTGTCTAAATATGATGAACCACTATTACAGAAAACAGGATACAAAGTGATATAAAATTCTAAACTAAATTTGGAAAAATAGAATTTCCAAAATTAAAATTTTCCAACATGAGGAAGAGACACAATCTCTACTCGGTAAAATGTTTGAAAGCACTCGTTTTCATTCTGAAGTGGACTGAAAACAAACATGAAAACGTGTAGCTCTTCCTAAAGAAATAATTTATTGCAAGGCATTTCTGAGATGTGGCAGGTAACACCTTGCTGAGGGTCTGGGGAAGGTGGACAGGTTCCTGGGCAGGAAGAGGGGGAGGACAAACCAGGACTGGTGCTATCACAGGAGAAGGGGGAATGGAGAGGTGAGGCAGTTTCCGTCCCTTCCTGTAAAGACCTAACAGAAAGTGCTTTTCATTTTAAGCTTCTCTAGCACCTCTTCCAGGCCTGTGTCACAGAGGTCCTGTTTGGCCACGTGTGTAGTACATGTAGGGCAAAGTTGAGGCATCCTTTTGGAGCACTCTTTTCATGTCATGGGTCTCTCTCTCCTTATGGTGATAATATGAAATGAGGCTTTTAGAAAAGGGCGGGATCTAATACTGAACTTTATCTTCAAGCTAAATATTTACTGGACCTGACACAGAAATAATTCCAGTTCACTCTCAAAATTTTTTGTTTCAGACCTTGCATCTGCTCTATGGCAACAGAGATATCTTAGTACATCTCTTGAAGGGGTCCTATATTAGGTGATGCCAGAAAAAATTCATTTTGCATTAATGCCTTGTCTAGGCACATGCAAAATGTTTTACCTATGTTGTCAAATTCCAGTTGTCATGTAGTGTTTGTTTAGTGAGGACAGTAGGTTTAGCTCGGCACTGGGCAAAAAAGACACAATCCTTGACCAAAGAGCTTACCTTCTACAAAAGTGTATTTCTTACATTTTATTTCTTCATAAGGAGGAGGACTCTAGTCCTCCTTTCAGAGGACTCTGTCTTGTTTTTAAGTTATGGGAGGAAAAGATGTGACAAGGAAGATCTTCATTTAAGAACGGAAGATCAGGCAGGAGGGAATAGGACTAAATCCATTTATGGTGGTGTATCCGAATGGTCTTGCCTCAAGATTTTTAAATTAAATCCCTCACACTCAGTACAGACCAATCTGTGCCAAAGATGAAAATGCATGTGATGATTGCCAGAACAAACTATCTCCAGCCACAGCAGCCAGAGAGGCTCCGTAGAGAAATGGGCGTTTACTGTTTAAAGATGTTCCGTTTTATAACACGGCAGCCTTAAGAGCTCCTCCTTTGAGTCAGTAATAAAAAATATTTTTGTTTGGTGGGCACCTGTGCATGCGCCTGCTCTGAGCACGGCTTGGCTGTAATCTTCACTTTTCCCACTTCCATCCCACCTGGTCTTACCTCTCCTCCTGCTGCATACGCAGTCACTGCACCATGTCAGACTTTGGCTCCATTTCAAGTCATGGATGGGCTTTGGTTTGGTACCGTAGAGCAGCTGGCACACTTCAGCAGCCTATGGGTTACAGCATTAGACTGATATGCAGGTAATTATGGATCAGTTTTTGGATGTGTGCCAAACTGCCTATATAGTGTAGATATTTAACCCCTGTGTGCCTCAGGCCCCTCACACAGCTCGTCTCTTCACCACATATTCTGTGATCTTTACTAAAATTGTGAGATGTAAAAAATTGTTTGGTAAAGATCCTTTATACATAAATATATATATATATATATATTATATATATATATATGTATAGCACTCACTCAAGGCAGCTCTGACCTCTGTGGGCATTGCTGTATTATAAATTTGAAATCCTCTAATGTGAAGGGACTTTGGCTAGTAGTTTGTGTAATAACCTCCTCAGGAACAACAATTTAAATTCCCTAACACAGGATATAATGACTTGCCCTCTCCCATGTCCTTTGGTAAGCACTGTGATTTTCTTTTTTGGGGATGGGGGACAGAGGTACCAGCAAACCATGGCAGATTTCAGAAACTTGCCCACGTGGAGTAACAGCTGGGCACAGACCAGGAATCAGGGGTAGGATTTCTCTGCCTGTGAAGAGGTGGGTGATCTCCTGTGTACTGGATGTACGGTGGCACTTCTGTGGCCATTCCTGCGAGGTGGTACAGAAAGCTGGGTCACACGGCGCCCCCAACAGCAGATGAAGCGCCCAAAAGCAGGATCCACAAATGTAGTGGGGAGATGGGGCATGGTGGA
This sequence comes from Struthio camelus, assembly GCF_040807025.1. Taxonomy (NCBI): domain Eukaryota; kingdom Metazoa; phylum Chordata; class Aves; order Struthioniformes; family Struthionidae; genus Struthio; species Struthio camelus. The sequence continues at coordinate 58,028,971 of NC_090981.1, read as the reverse complement.
AGGAGGCTCATCTGTGAAATTTGACACGTGCTGAAATTGGTGGAGGCCTTGTGAGGCTGCTTATAGGCTAGTGGGGGTGGGGGAAGGCCTGAATTACTGCTGCCCAAAGGACAGGCTTGGGAAGGTCAGATGCGTGCTTCTGGGGAACAGAACAGTGCTGAACAGCCCAACTTTCACGTCTTGGTATTGGTATGCTTTGCTAAGAGCCCCTTTGCAAGGAACACTGAGCAGACGAGCCCAGCTCCCCGATGCCACTCTTTGTAGCCGATTCAGTGCAATTTTCATGCTCGTAAGGTTGCTTGTTTAAAGGGTGGAAAAGAGGTTGGTTTTTTTTTTCTTTTTAACAGTTTGTGCTGTCTCTACACTGTTGTCAGACTTGGTTACTTCAGCACTCCCCTAATTTGGCTGTGCTCATTTCATGCCTGAGGTATCAGGCCCTAGTTTGTATGTAACTTGGCAAAAACAAGCAGATCTTAACCTCCCTCTCCTTGGAGCCACAAAACCTAATATCTGCAAACCTTTTCCAATGGCCTGTTCAAAGCGTTTCTCTTGGCCTACGCTCCTTAGAATAAACCAGAAGCAAATTTCCAGGATCTCTGACCAGATCTTGAATCTAACCTTTTGCAGGACTTTTCCATGCAACAGCCCTAAATGCAGAAGCCTGGTGGGCTGACCAGTTACATTTATAGCTGATTTTTGGCATGGATTTAACATTATTCAATCCAGATGTTATTCTGTGGTTTAGCTCCTAAATCTGTCTGCCTGAGAAAACAGCCAGTTTCCCAGTGACTTGGTCTCAGTGGTTAGACCAAGAACTGGGCACTAGGCCATATTTGTATATGCTGAGTTTCCACTGATGAATAATTTAAAATAGTTTTCAGTGGCAGTGAAATGATAACTTGGAGCACAAATCCCATTCCTTCTTTCCAGTGATTTGTGACCACAGTTTGCAGAAGCAGAAGGTTTAATAGGAGTTGCTTAGAGGTAAAAATGTTTCAAGAAATGAGCAAACTCTCATCTGCTAGCCCTTCAGTTTTCCCCTCCCTTTTTCTTCAATGCGTCCAGAATTAACAGTGCATGATAAGACATGTGCGCTTAGATCTACAGCCAAAATATTCTGAGCTGTGGTTTCCAGGCATAGCTGAGGTAATGGTAGAGTTTCTCTAGCTCTTTGTTTATAACGATTATCCAAGAGGCTTCGTTTCTGTCCAAACTGCTACAGAAACAAATAAAAGAGATGTCTACTCTATCTTAGTTTGAGAACTGCTTGTTTAGGAAGCACAGCAGGAGGGCCTGACTGTTCTCTGTTGGTAAAAATAAAACCACTGAGACAGTGCTGCCCTGTGTGTGTGGTCAGTGGTGGTTCTCCTTTAGTGTAGCTAGAGGAGAGAGAGTTTTGCTTGCTGACCTTGCTGGATGAGGCATCCTTTGCAATTTGTTGTGGCTGTTGTTGCTTTAACAAAGGTATTGGTTATTTAGAGTAAGGATAATGAATATCTTGTCATTTGAAAGTGGCCTCAGATCTTGGCCTTTGGGAGTGCCACCTCTCGAAGGCTGAAGACCATTAAGAGCTCAGGTCTCCAGAAAGGGAAGAGTCCTGGTGTTCAGGATGGATTTCCTAGGGCAGGCCAGAGAATTTCCAGTCAGTTTTGAACCCAGGTTCATGGCTATGTGGGGCCTTCAGGAATGGGTTGTCATAGAAATCCTGCTCTTGATACCATGCTGGTGCTGGTGCACCATTCAGGTGCTTCTTACCTAGTTGTACAGAGGGATTGCATGATGCTGGGCAGCAGCCTGAAAAAGCTCAGCAGCTTCACTTGTCTGAGCTCCTCTGTGTAAGCACGTGGCATGTTTGAACACTTCTGCCTCTGCTCTTCGACAGCCGAGAGCAGAGTTGACTCGCTGTTCCCCAGCCTACCACAAGCTCTGCTACTGCATTTCTACAGGCTGATAGATTTTCAAAGTTTTGACATCGAATCCTATTTTCTTTAAAGCCATTTATTGTTTTTGTGGATTTTTATGCTGGGACTAGACTTGGAGTCCCTGGGGAAGGAACTGGACGGAGTAGCACTTTCTGTATAGAAGGAAATCTGTGAGCATAGGGAAGTTCGGTTTTTAACAAATAACTGTATCTGTCATCTACTTTGATAATGCCGGTTACTCTCAAGAAAATTCCTGAAGGGGCACATAACACAATAGTTAAAGCTCTACAGGCCTGGACCTCCTGAGCTCTGCTTCTGTTTTCCTTTCAGACACTGGACAAGTTCCCTGATCTCTCTGTACTTTGTTTTCCCCATTGTAAAAGATGAGAAAAATGTGTCGGAGGAAAGCAGTAAAGAAATTAAGCACTCTGAGGGTCCTGAATGAAGCCTCTGTGCTGGTCTGAATCACCCAGCCAGAAGCAGATGAGAATTGATTTAAAAATGTCTGACTAGATATGCCTGAAAAAAAGGGAAAGAACATTCACCTGCTAACACAGTAAAGAGGGTTTTAAGTAAGCAATTAGAGGGCCTGATGACAACAGCTTATAGACAGACATTAAAAAAAACGTGATCTGGAAAAGGGCTTAAACATTAGGGATGCAGTGTTACTTACAGGGCTACTGGAGGGAAAGGAGGAAGGATAGCAGTTCAATAGCTTAGAGGTTAGCTAATGCAAGAGTGGATAAACAGGAAGAACTAGATGTCTTAATAAATCATTTAATAGGTAAAACAGACATGATGGGCTAATTCATGAGGCTAGTACATTAATATAAAATAATAGAGCTTATTCTGGAAAGGGAAGAGATGTTTTCCTTGTATGTTCGTGTGCTTTGATATCCAGTGTATAAAAAGAGATGAACAAAACAGCAAACGTCTGGGCAGTAATACAAGGGTAAAGAACACAGACATAGCAAACCAGGAAGGACAGTCTTTTGTGAACAGTTAGTATGGTTATCTGAAATACAGAGCACAGTGGTAACGGGCAGAATTCTAACTGGGCAGACATACGATTGGAAAGGAGCGTAGGGGAACATGATCTGTTCAGCGTGTTCTTGGAGTGAGTTTGGTACAGCCCTTCAATACAGGGGGGACAATTTTTTGGAGCTAGAGAGATGAAATCATAGTATGATACTTAGGAGAGGAAAAAGTGACATCGGTGAAGTGTTTAAAATGGACTTCAAGACGGAAATCTTCAGTAAATATGGAGAACTGGTAACTAATATCTCATGGGAAGGAAATCTAGGGCGGGGGAGGGAATTAAGCAGAACTGTCATTTCATTAAATAAATTATATTAAGGGCATAAGTGTAAGCTATCATGTTGCAGAGAAAGGTTCTGGAGAATGAATAAAGCGGCTAAATCACAAGCTCTTCATTCACCTCACACAGAAGAAGGATGCCTACAGAAGGTGCATAGCAGGCTGTTTTATCCAGGACAAACTGTGTGGGAAAGGCACAAAGTGATAAAAAGCTATCAAGGGCATAGAGGACAATAACAGTTCCTCTGTAACCGTTGGGTTCTCTAGGGTTCTGTAACCCTTCTAGTAAGCGGCAGATCAATGAAGGTTTATGTCTGATACTCAGTGAAAGAAGCTCAGCAAATAATGGCTGGGTTTTTTTTGTTTTTTTTTTTTTTTAAACTCATTTCTTGCCAGCAATGGAGGGGGAGGGAGATTTTGAACTGAAGTAGAGAAGAAATAGGTCATTTAGGTAGGACAGATGTTTTCTGTCCATTTAACTGGGTGAAGCTGATTGTGTACTGAGAGAATTGCCTGGAGCAATATTGTCTTTGGGAGTTTTTGGAGCAGAGACAGGCAAAGTTCAGAAGACTAGGAAAAGAGCAAAAGAGCTTTCTAGGACATGTATCTTGAAACAGGGGAAAAAGAAAAGCTGTGCAATTATAGATGTATTGGCTTTGCTTCTTGGCCTAAATGTTGAAACAGTCAGGCAAACCACTTCAGAGTAGTTGGGGAGGGAAGAGATGATTAACAGTCAGAAGTTCAGAAAAACTCCATTAAGCCAAAATTAATTCCGTATTAGTGGCAGGCCTGAGGGCGAGGGAAGAAGCCATAAACAGCTGTCATGTATCTTGGCTGACATAGAGAGACATGCTCAAGATAAAATCACCACAGAGTGAGTGCTACACTTTTCGGGAAAAAATACACTGACAATAGGTATTGATGATTCATTATCAAACTCATGGGATTCATCAGGGATGTATCCTAGATCTGATATTCAATATTTTCTCTTCCAACTTTGCTTGCAGAATAAAGAACACATTTACTAAATCTGCACCACCATTGGCACCACCCGGCAGGAACTGCAAGCACACTGAAAAATAGGATTAGAATTGGCTAATTGGAGAAATAGTCTGAAAAAATTTGAGTGCAGTTCAGTAAGGGCAAATGTAAGATTTGCATATCCTGATGAGGCATTAGCTCTACCAAAAAGAATCTGAGTATATAACAGATCATATTCTGTCAGCTGAGTCCTGATGGTGCAAAAGGATATTATTTTAAATTATTCATAGGTGAATTCCAAGTCAAATACCTATTGTCTGCAAGATAGATGGAGTATCCTTTGTGCTCTGGTCAGCTTTGATAAGGCTTCAGCTGCTAACCAAAACCCATTTTGGGTACTGTGCTTCCAGAATGAGGTAAACTAACTGGGAAGCCCTCTGGAGAGTACCAAGAGTGATGACGGTTCTGACCGACTGATCCATAAGAAGCAACTGAACAAACTGGAGTTGTTTAGCCTAGGCAAGAGAAGACTAGAGTAAGGCATAACAGCCTTCAAATATGTAATAAATTCATTTGTGCTTTGTGTCCTTGGCAAGTAGTGCAAGGAACTGCAATCTAAGGGAGAGCAGAAGAGAACTTTTGACCATCCTAGGTCAAGATACAATTTGTTTAAATTCAATAATGAGTTTTATGTTAGAGAATGGGAAAGTTTCCCCGCCTGTAAGGACACTGCAGTCCTGGAATAGACAGTCAGAAGATTAGCCCTCGCTGGAGCTTTCTAGGACATTTATTGAGACTGACAGGCATGACTCTGCCTTGAGGTAGAGGATATATTTGATGACCTCCTGAAGTCCCTTCCAGTGGTCTTGGATTTTGTGACTGTTGTGGTGGTGATGTCCTGTCTGTGGGATGATGCTAGGACATGCATTTGTATTGGCTGAAGGGCACTAACAGTCGGTTCATGGCATTAGAGACACTTCAAGGGAAGAGGCGGAACAGGGCAGGGATTTCGAGTACCACTAGTTAAATGGTAATTCTTACCCAGGAGGACTAATAGGACAAGCAAACGACCTGCTAAAGCGGTGCTGGCATTGCAGCGAAGTGTGTGTGAGGGCGAGTTGGAGTACGGGCTCACATTACTATGGTACCAGTTCACAGTGCTGCCCTGTCAGTGCTGCCAGCATGGGGCATTTAGCACAGAGCACAGATTTTGCATGATAGCACCTCTTAGCAGATCTTCTTTCTTCTGCTGCTGCTTCATTCGTGTCTGTGTGGATTCTGCTTATCTTCAAGCATGTATCAGCTCTTCCTCTGCAGAAGTCTGACGTATTTCTTCTTCTCTACAGAGCAAGAGAGACAACTTCAAGCAAACAATCGGGACTTCAATCTACAGTTTGAATATGCTGTAAGTAATCAGCATATATTGTTTAATGAAGTTGTAATCACAGATGTGTCACATCTGCTTCATGTCTTCACCCTGTGAGGATATTTCCCTTCATGTTCATTTTGTTGTTTCAACTGGTTCACATCAGTACATGCTAGCTATGACTCTGCAAACAAAGGGCTTAAGTCTACGCTTTATGAAGAAGATTTAATTCCCTGGGCTTCACAGAAAGACCTGGACTATGCATGTTGCTGTATCTTGTGGCAAGACAACGGGAACTCTGCCAGAGGGCACATCAGGGAGATGCTTCATTACTGACTCAGGCACAGGGAGATCCATCTTTGCAGTCAGCCCTGCAAATGGGGAATTGAAAGAGATCTAATTCTGGAGGAGCGTAACACAGTAACTTTCCAGAAAATTATGTGAGTCAGAGTGTTTGCAGGATCAGGATCCAAGGTCTTTCAAAAACGGAACCTGGATGGAAATTTTCTGTTGAAAATGTGGCTCCATTTAAAGTAAAACATGAAAGGAAATGTGTCAGTTCCTCAGCTCTTGCAGTGAAATCCTCTCTGGCAGGAAGGTTTTGAATCTGGCCTTCATGGCCTCCTGCCAGCTTTTATTTCCAGCTCCTTAACAGCCTACTTGGGTTCACACTGTGCCATGAAATTCGTGATTCCAAGGAGCACCATTACATAGCCTGGCTGTGACCCAGGTCTGCCAAGCCCTGATGCCAGGCTGCTGTTTGGGCGAATGAGACTTGGGGACCATTTGCTGAAGCTGTGCATGCAGGAGAGCCAGCTCAGCTGGTAGGCCTGTGCTTCTTGGCTGTAAGGTAATCTCTTCGCTGAGGCTATCCTGAAGTTACATTCTTTTGAAGCCTTTGCAGCTGCCAACTGATATTGAAATGTATATTGGGAATTTTTTTCCTGTGCATCTCTGAATTCCAATGGTGAAACTCATCCTTCACTTTTACTCCGGAGCGCCTTTGAATCATATTTTGTTTTAGGACCATCAGAAATGTTTTTTAGGAGATTTCAGAACTGGAACATCCAAAATTTCAGAACATTTTAATTTTTCATGAGGTAGAAATTCTCACTTGCTACCAGCTTTGACTATAAGTCTTATTGTAGCTGATCTGTTGTCAAAGTGAACTGGATGGTTTGCGGTGGTCACCTTTCATCCATGAACTATCCTACACAGGTTAGAGACTTCCTAGGTATGGAGCTGCTGCACATGTACTGAATATTAAATGCATTGTAGGTAATACATGTAAAGGGCTGTTCACCTCGAATACCTATCAGGCCAGGTGATTTGAGACTTAGAAAGTGCATTTGATTAGCACAGAATCTGCCAGTACAATAAGGGAATTGGCATTGCCAATATGCATGGATTTATGTTCCTTCATTGGATGCTGGATGTTGCAATGCAGAGTATGTGCAGAAGTGGGACAGTGAAGCAGGAGGCAGAGGCACAATGATTGCGGGGAGAGAGAGAGAGAGATCTCACAGATCTGATCTCACAGAGAGAGAGCAAGCAACCACCCAAAGAGATTTTGCATGTCACTGCTTCCTGCCCAAGGATTTGCAAATAACCAAAGTCAAGAAGAGGGCACTGAGAGCTCTGGAGGGTTTCCACAAAAGTCTGTTGGTTAGGTGTGAAAGTGCAGGCAGCCAAACAGCCAGCTCAGTATAATCTGTTAAAACTCAGCAGTGAATTTCTGTTAACCAGTCCCTCATGTTAGTCAGTTATGGCTCATGATTTCTGGAGCCCAGTGTAAATCAAGCTTTGGAAATTCTAGAAAACTGTCTAGAAAAAGCCAAGTCTTGAGGTGCTGCCAGAGTGGTGGGATACTAAAGAACTGTCCTTAAGTGATGATGCAAGCACTGCCCAAACTGTACAGACCTGGACATCATGTCCTGGGCTGCTTTTTTCCAAAAAGCCCTGATAAATTAGGTCGTATTTATTAAATCTCTGTTACCATGGTGTATGAAAAGGAACTAACCTTGCTTAACATTACTTCAGATTGCATGCTATAGGTTGCTGGATACATCTGGAAATGTCCAAAAGGGAGATCCTCCTTCCCTCTCCCCATCAACATACCATGAAACTCCTGAAAGTTAGCTCTACTAGTCTGGTAGTCTGCTGGAACGGAGAAATCTGGGCCCCTTCCTCACTTTCAGATTTGTCCAAACACTGTGAGGTTGCACTGCAAAGCACTAGGGTATGATCCAGTGGGACTGAAGCTATGCAGACTCCATACCCTGCCCTTGGCTGCAGAGGCACAACTGCTGTTAGGGTCAGTTGGCTCTCAGTGTGCTGGCATCTTCTGGGCAGAGTAATTTCTGTGTCCTGCAGCTGCAGTCCTCCCTGCCCAAGGCATCTTCTCACCTATATCTATTTAATTTGACCTGTGCATAAGGGGACAACAGAAGAGTTCAGATTGTCTATGCTTCATTGTGATACTCATTTCTTCAGGCCAGGAGAATCTGTCTGCATGGACAGCTGCACAGGTGATTGGAGTCTGCTTTATAGGGGCCAGGAGGAGAACGGCTGTCATTCAGCTCTTGGTCCCACAGTGGGGAGATCAATCCTAGTCTGAGTGCATGAGAGTCTTGTCCCAAGGCAGGATTGTCCTCTTGTCCCAGGAAGTTTGCGCTATACGGTTATTTCAGCCAGATAAAGAGGACATAAGGCAGAAACTGGAAAGAAACACAGCACTATAACAAAGCTTAGAAAGTGTTTTAGACAGTGTAAGCCACAGGGGTAAGGTTCGCTTTACTCAGTACTTTAAGGCCTTGTTAGCTGTAAAACCTATAGAACAGGTTCTTGTAACAAAGGGTAAATGTTTCTTCAGGGTGAAGCAGTTGTTGAGAAAGACCAACAAGAAAAAGAAAGGGAAATGCAAACAGAGGTATAGTGGATTGCCTTATTACTGCTGCCAGGCCGTATGTCACAGCTGGTGTACAGGTTTGAGCCTTTCACTAAAAAGAGAGTTTCTTCTATGTTGGCATAGATCAAAGGTACAAAAATGCTTTGTCCTTGTTTAGGCTCAGTGAGAATAGGGAAGTCGGAACATACAGTCAGAAGTAGGTGTGTTGCCCTGAGTAGTTTGTGATTATCTTTCCTTTATGGTGCAAAGTCTACAGGATGTTTGAAAAGGAAGAAGTGGAGAGCTGAGAAAAGCTATTGTGTGTGGAGTGTAACATCATTCTGGCAGTTGCAGAAAGTTGGCCTTCCTGATATGAAGCAAGACTCCTGAATATTCGCAAACCAGCTTTTCAGAAACATGATGCTGCACTGTGAAAAGCGGTGTCTGCCAGTTCGTGCAAGGGAATGTTCAGATCCATCCCACTTGGTCTTGTGGAAGACTTCAGAAGTCTTCCCTTCCAAATTCCCTTCCTGAGTTCATGAGAACACAACACAAAAGGTCAAGCTACAGTGTGTCGCTGTGATATTGCTCCAGCCACTGAAAGCTGAGCAGTGGCAGGACAGAAGGGTTAGACACTGTGTGGAAGCTGGACTGGTGGGATAAAGAACAGGACAGGAGTTGCACATAGTGGAAATCCTCTTAACACAGAGGCCTCATGAGGAGGCCGGGGTTCTCAGAGAGAGAGCTGAAGGCTTGTCCCTATGCACAGAGTGCTATGAAATGTATCATACAGATGGACTGGAAGGGTGGGGTGGTCTCCACCATCTGTGTGAACGGAGACAGTACAGACTGAGAACGGGATGAAGGGAGTGTTTCTTATCTGAAGAAACACAATGCCTCTTACACATCTCCTGACAATTTTTGCTGTGATTAAGAAACAGGAGGTGCCTGTGATTAAGGGCAGCAGCTCTGAGCGATCCTCTGGGAGTGCTTGGGTAGGTCAGGATTTAGTTGGACTTACTGTGAAAGCACTGGTGTATGCTGAAACTGGAGCTCTCAGATTGATCCAACCCCAAACATCCTTGGCTTTACCCTGCACAGCAAGAATGCAGTAGCTTAGAAAAATAAATCCAATTTTAAAGCAAAGCACTGTGCAATTAACTGGAAGGGCCAAGTGTGAAGGTATGTGCTGCCCACCAGCCCCCAAGAGCAGTTAGCAATGAGTCAGAAACCAAGTGTGAGTGAGTGACATGTGCAAAGGCACTTACTTCAGCACAAGAATGGACTCAATATTGGTCTGTAAAAATGAAAGGTCACGTCTAAATCCTGTGTTTATTCACACTGCAAACAGGCAGATTCTCCCAACTTAAATAAGAGATTTGTCTGTGTAAAGATTGAAAGAAAGTGGAGAGCAGAGTGCCGTATGTGGTCCAGTGAGATTTAAGGAGTTTAATTAATATTCTTATGTGAGGCAATTCAGTGTGGCTGCGCTGTCCCCAACGGAGCTGCAGTGGCAACTTCTCCAGTGTGGATCCGCCATGACGGTCCACCTCTGCACCTCTCTGTCTACAGACCCTCTGGAGAAGGAAATCTCTTCTGAAGGTTTTTCATGTTGTCTCCGATTCAAATCCTTTTTTATTTCTTCAGTTTCATGGTGGAATTCAGCACAGCTGCACTGGGACGTCACAAAGGGCTGCAAAAACAACTTTGAAATTGGCTTTCAGACAATAGGAGAGGAAGTGCAGGGCCCATGAGTCAAAGACAAATTTCATCTTGGATCAGGATTTAGGGTCAAACTAGCATCCTTTCTGTAGGGCCAGCAGTGAGGGGGCTGCTTGGCTCTTTTTATTTTCCTTGGTCACCTGATAAATTCTCTAGTGAAACAGGAGGGATTCATATAACTTTCTATGGCTGATACTGCCCTGGGCTAGAGCAACAGCAGGGGAATCTCATCTCTTTGAAATAATGAGAGCAAGGAGCTCGCACAGTAGGCTTAGGCTCAACTCCGTTTCCTATACTCTGATTGAAGAGGATGCCTGGTGGGTCATCCGCCAGGACTCTTGTCAGTTTGATCAACAGCAGCAACAGCTGCCCTTTGATCCTGTACTGAACCTGCAAATGTTTCCCAGTGTTCTTCACACCCGAGGTTGAAGGGAGTATTGTCTAATCACATTAAAAGTGGTTTGAGTAACTCCTGAGCAAATAACTGCAGCAGCATCCTGCAGTGCTCTTTCCGCATCTAGGGTGGTGTTACCTGGAGCAATCCAAAGAGCAGCTGTGCTGAGGCAGCACTGCCAGAGAGCAGCAAGTGCAGGACTGCTCCATGAGAAGGGACAAGCTGGGAGCTGAGGATGTCTCCAGCGCAGGTAGTGCCCTTACTGACCGGGGCACAGTCCTGCAGCATATGATCAAGGTGGGCAAGGCAGGTGGCTGATGGCAGGGTCCATCCCGACAGTCTCAGGCAAGGGGCAGTGATGAACCATGTCCACAGTCCATGCAGGGAGTCCAATCAGGAGCAGCAGGAAATGGGGCTAGAGGCAGGGCTGAAGGCAGGGCTAGAGACAAGATGCCTACAGCATAGGTCTGAGATCCATCTAGGAAACAAGGACGGATACAGATCTGCAACAGACACACCAATGACATAGTTCAGGCAAGGACTGAAGGCCCAGGCCTGGGCTTAAATGGAGCTCCTTGGCCATGGGCAGAGGTGTGGGGGGAGGCAGGTGAGCTTAGGGCGGTTAAGGCCTGTTAGTGCCCTCAGGGCCCTGAAAGGCACAGAACGGCTGATTTGTCCAAGACATGAAGTGCTGTGAAGTCCGTGGACTCTCACGGGACCGAGTCCTTGGCTCTTCATTTTAGCTCAAACCTCATGCAGACAAAACTACTGCACTGGTTGGGAGCCTGCTTGTGTGAAAATTTAGTGACCAGGCGAGTGTGAATTGGTGTTTGCCTTCCCTTGCATTCAGCAATGTTCTGCCCTGCCCTTCTGCTCAGATACTGGACTAAGCTGGAGGAGAGGGCAGTGTAGTTAAAGCAGATAACCAGGAGACAAGGCTTTCGGATCCTGGTCTTGACCTGTCTGCGAGTGATGATGTGACATAACGCAAGTGATGCCACCCCCTTTTACCTCCATGCATTTCTCTGCATCAGTAGGATAAGGATACTCACTGCAGGGATGACACACTGATTAACAGCTTTGTAACGGGATGACTCCATCCAAAAGGAAGAGTGTAGGAAAACAATCCTAGTGAATATATTTTCCTAGATATTTTCCTGGAATACCCAATGTATGATTATATTCTGGAATTCTTTATGTTATTGCTGCCAAGAGGCAGAGGGGGTCAAAGGGTTATATGTGCAACAAATTCCCAAATCTGTTAATGAAAAAAAGAAAAAAAAGGAGTGTGGGTTGGATATGAATCTTTCTATTTCTGGTATTGGGCTAGCCTTTTACTTCTGAGAGCAAGGATGAAATCTTTATAGGGACCAGATGAACCCCCATTCGCTTCCTATGGGCCTTTCTCACTCTTCTCTTGATCTCGGGCTGCAGTCAAACATGATTGCTCTGTGAATGGCAGTTGCATGCTTTCAAATTGCACTGCTGCAGTTAAACAAAATGTCACTGAATTGTGCTCCAGCAGTCTCCTTGCAAGGGTTTATCAAAGCACCTGGGAAGGCCGTTTCTGTTTCTCAGCTGCTTCTCTGGTTTGTGCCTTGTGCTATGTTGGCACCAGTGTAAGTGTCATGGTGCAACACCTCCCCACAAGACAGCCAATCTTGCTGTAAGGTTTGCTTTGAGGCAGTTTGTCCAGTTGCAAGAAACTAATATAGCGCTGATCTAGGAATGTAAATTCAGATGGGCAGCTGCTCTCCTACCTACCATGCCCTGCCCTTTCTGAGTATCGCCCTTTAGCCCCTGTAACCTGACCACAAATGCAGCAGTGTCTCATATATCCAGTGTCTTTTATGGTGAGGAGATTGTTTGTTCAAGGAACAAAGGTAGGAGCCATCTGCTGAGTGTTTGCCTGTGGTCTGACGTCACAGGCAGGATTCTGAAAACACCCCCAAAGTAACAGCTCATCAGTCAGATCTGGACTTGTTTAACTGTGGTGCTATAGGCACTATTCTTAGGGACAGCATTTCAGTGGAGTCACACTTCCAGGAGGTGTGAATCTAGCCCCTGAAAAGAGCAGATTAGAAAAATCCATCACCCACAGACAATGCTGTTCTCATATCAAACTTTGCATTTGTAGATCTTGAAACCGAAGGTGGGTAACCACTGTCTTTCCTACTGCTTAAGGAAACAGGCACACACAGAGGGACTGTCCAAGGTCGCACAGGAAGTCGAGGGCAGAACTGGGAATAAATGTAAAGCTCCTGATTCCCATCTTTGTCTTGACTCATAAGGCTGCTTTTCTTGGATGTTTAGTTTTTATAATTCTGTAGGAAAATAAGAAGCTGCTGTAAGCCTGTATAATACTTAATTGCTTCTTCCAAAATTTTTCCTCTCCCTCACTTTTCTTACATGGGCAGATGCCCATGTAAGTGATGGAGATCCATCACTGAAAACAGAGCATGGGGGAGGTAAGAAGGATGTTGCACTAGAGGCATTGCTTATAAAATGATGGTGGCCTGTGGACTGCTTAACACACTGCAGTGCTGCAGGTTTCTGTAGTACCCCTCCCATCCCAGAATAAGGTTCTCGTACAACTGTTAATAAAGGACATGATGGTACTAGGCATCACAAAATGGGATAAGATAAGAGCAGAAGCCGGCTGAGGTTTCCCTCTAGTCAACTGAGAGCCTAGGCTGTCAGAGCACACAACTCTGGCATGTTGCATGAAAATAGAAATGATCTCTTACATAGAGCTTCAGATGTATCCTTGAAATGAGAATTCAGAGCCTTGAAGTGGAAAGGCTGAAGTTTTCCTTAGCTTGTTTTTAATCATTTAATATTTACATTCTCATAGCTAAGGGCTATGGACAAGTTTACTTGTTGAATTACAAATTTGCATGGTGATGATGGGTAATTTTTTTCTTTGGGTGCTTGGTTTTAATTATAGCTTCTGAGACAGTCAGGCAATCGCTTGTGATGCTACCTATCCTCATTCTGTTCTCTGTAGTGTCCCAGTATCCCGAAAGACAGAGTGTGACAAACAATATCATGATCTTGAACTACTATGCAGAAAATGCTGGACGGCCTGTTGTTAAGTTAGCATTTGGAAGCTGTTATGTTTGGGGTTTTTAACATGACAATAGGAAACAAAATGAATGTGTCTGGTTCATTCAGCGGTTTTCCTGATGTAATTAATGGTCAGAAATAGAAGGCAGGAATTGAAATAAAACACTCCCATTCTTTTCCTTTCCACCTCTGAGATTTTGCAGACAAAGTCCTTCAAACTTTATGTGAGTGTTTACAGAATAGTTTTTCTCACATTGTATATGACTGTCTTCAAAATCTGGTGACACATGAAGGTCAGGTCCCCTGTACATACTTCTTCCTGTAGCTACTGTCTTCTCCTTTTAAAGTGGCAGTGACATTTTGCTTCAGAATAGCAGGGAATGAGCCTCTTTAGATCTGGGTTTTATTAAAAAATCTGCCAGACTGTGTGTCCACTGGACACTGACTTGTCAGGCAAGTTTTTTAATTCCCTACATTTTAGGTTTACTGAGCATGCAGCTATTTCATTGCTTGTGTTTTAGTAGTGTCTGTGGAGCCTGTATGCAGCGCATATTAGGAACTTTGAAATAAACCAAATTTAAAGGTGTGTGGTGGCATTTGTTAACATTTAGATCACAGGCAGAGTTAACCACATCCAGAGATGGCTACATGATGTCAAAAGACAGGCAAGATGATTGTTTAAATGATGATCACTGATAAACATCTCTTCTTGCTAGAGTGCGGTCAGCTGGTCAATTTGGTTAGCACTTCCACGGAGTTTCCATCTCTGCTCTCTCAGAGGCTTACTGACTGGCTTGTACAAACGGATAATACATCAAATTAATGCTGAAGACTGTTTTGTACTTTGTGTCTGGATACAGCCAGGAATCCAGTAACTGCCTGAAATGGAATAGCTTCCTCCATGCACACCTTATGGTGGCGATGTTGAGTAATTGGTTGACTTGCTTAAATAATTTATTTAATGACAGAAACAGGCTGATTGTGAGTCAGCTTATGAGTAGAGATCCTGGACCAATGCATGGATTGGAAGTGGTCTGTAGTTCATGTTCAGCAGCTCATGTGTTCAGAGGAGTTCAGATCCATCCCAGCTTACCAGTGTCTAAAGTTTATTACAATGCTATAGTCACCACTTGCTCTTATGTAGAACCAGCAAATCTATTACTGAACAAAGGTGCACTGCACAGTACCTGCCTCCCTGGGCTGTCACGCCTTAGATTCCCATGAGAGGGCTAAATGCACCTTTTCTGGAGAGCTTCTCTGGGGTAAATTTAGATGTGCTGGCAACAGCTTGCATACACGCTTCCATGACTAAACATGGATGAGTGCTTGATAAACTTCATATAAAAAGAAAATCTAGTACACCCGAATACTGAAGGGAGGAAAGTAGCTGCCATTCCACTGGAGCACTGGGAAAGGTCTGTATCACAATGTGTCCTCAAGCCAAGGAAGAAACCTGTGGGTCACATTTGCCTGTCCAGCTGTGCATAACTCCTTCTATCCTTGGAGTAAGGACTCTGTGCTCATGCTATGCCTCCATCTTTGCTCAGTGTATCCCTTTGTACTTTGTTATGCCCTCAAGACTTCACATTTTAACAGTCTTCCAGACCCAGGCCTATTGATATTCCAACGGAGTGTCAGATTTGATAACAGTAAATCTCTGGGATGTCGCTAGACATTCAGTCCAGGGTCCCACATTGTTACCACTGCCCTCAACACAGTGAGTTCTTTGGTATGGTCCACTCTGGAAAGACAATATGGAAACAGTAACTGCTGCTGCTTTGGCTACCATGCTGCTGAGGCAAACAGAGAGATGTGGGCTGCTCCAGCTGCTGCGTGTAGCCTAGGGCAGCTTCAAAGAGCACTACAAAGCAGAGACAGATCTGAGCTAAAACTAGCTGGTGGGCTCAGTAGGGTGGATTGAGCCTGTCCCTCAGGTGGGTAGAACTGGATCAGAATGCCATGAGTTTTGGGGTAGAAAATGCTCAGACCTGTAATATCTATCTTTGGTCTTTCTTCTCTGGTTTGAAGAAGACAGAACTGAGGGAGTGGCTAATGCTTGTGGCTGGAGGGGCTGTCTGCAATTCAAAAAGGAAAGTAGGAATAGGGAACAAAGTCACAGCTTGCTTACAGAAGTAAGTGTTGAATTCTTGTATTAGTGGGTCTTTGCACAACACCGCATTCAAGTGATCTTTATGGAAGAGAAAACAGCAGCCTCTTCAAGTCGCTGAGTGAGAAGCTGCTGAATCAGCTAAAAGCTTTAAGATCAGATTCAGCTTCTAGGCAGACCTATAGCTCCTATGTGGTTGCCTGGCTGAATGGCGCTTAGAAGTCTCAGGAGAAGTTACGAACAACTGACATAGCATGCATTTTCTAACCCTGCTTTGTTGATGCTAACAACAAAAAGCTAACATCTGAGTTAGCTATGACTATAACTGACTGGCTACAGTTTTTAGTTCTCTTTGTGTAGCTCCTAAGTGGAAAGAGTAATAAAGGGAAACTATGTCTCTGTGTGTGAGTGACTGTACCTGTGCCTATCTGGAATTGCACTGGCAGAAACTGAGCATCATGTTTTCACGAATTCCATGAGGAATTCTGTCTGTTTACCCAAACTCAGCATGACTGTATTGGGGAAAGGAAATGTTTTTTGAGCTGCTGCTGGAAACAATGCTATTGCTAAATATAAGCAAGTAAAAACACAGTTGAAATGGGTTGTGCTGTAATTTTTGTTTCCTGTTTTACCAATCCTTTTTTTTGCCTTTCTTTCCCTACAGAGCAATTCAATTAAAACATCGAAATACAACTTCTTCACTTTCCTGCCTCTCAACCTGTTTGAACAGTTTCAGCGAATAGCCAATGCTTACTTTCTTTTCTTGCTGATTTTGCAGGTATGAATTCACTGTGCTGTTTCTAACAGATTGTGTTGTCTGTTATCAGAGCCTGGCTATGTATTGATAATTGTAATGAAGTGCAAGCTATGTGCCGGGATTAGCATCTTAGCAAAACCTTAAAGTAGGTAGAACGTAGGGCAGGAAAAAGCAGTTTCCTCCCTTACCTTTGAATATGATGGTTTGAACTAAGCGAAGAAAAAAATTTAATTAAAATTTTCAACAAGTTGTGTACATTTTTCATGCCCTGTCCTACTACCTTTTTGTGTCTACATCTAAGTGCTCCTGGCTGTCCTTGGCTTTGTGTATTCCTTCGGTAGTATAAAAGGAAGTCATCTCTTATTCAAACGTTTAAAGGCAAATTCTTTATATTCCACTGCCTGCCTCATAGGAAATAGCATGAAGAAGAACAAATTTTCCTTGGAAAGGAAGGAGTTAACATCAGGAAGGCTGACAGTTGCAGCTAGTTTGCACAGAGAATTGAATATTGCTGCTCTCTGCTCGGTAGAGTGAGGAAGGTCTCTAATATGGAGCATGTCAAACAGTGGCAATGCTATTGAACCCTGTGGCTCGTAATAGCACTGAATTGCGCTTTGCCCAGTGCTGATAATAATACTACTCCTTCTGAAAGATGAGCATATCAGAGAAATTGATAGCAGGATTTTTTGCCCTTTTGCACTTTGCTACAATACGGATTAAAGCTGTGCACTTTGTCATTTTTGAGTCTTATTGGAATACATGTTATCAAAAAACCTGGTCTAATTTTTATTATATGGTAAGTATGATATTTTAAATTTTATCATTTCACTGCAAACAAGTTTGCAAAACTGCCTTTTCCAAACCATCTTTTTCCCTCTTAGCTTGAAAATGTGTAGGCAAAATTTTGTTAAGGCTAAAGCAAACTATGCACAATCTTTTTTGCTTATTTGCAGAAACAAAATTTAGGAAATTTCAGCCCACGTGTATATTTTTCAGGGAACTAATTTATACTAAAAAATGCATTTTTAGCTAAGCTGACAGCACTGTTCCTGCGTTGTGCTGCACTCTAGCTGTTTGTCAGATTTAGAGTATTTCAAGCTATTTGCCTTAAATTCCTCAGTACCTTTTGCTGAGCCATTTAGAAGCGGTTGTATATAAAACTGTATCGCTTTTCTACTTTGTTTATCGAGGTAGGCTAGAACGGGTAGCTATTAGTCTTTTTATCATATTCACCCATTTAAGTTTTTCCCTTGTCTGCCCACTCGCTCCATCCCTGTAGCACTGAAAGTATCTCTGCCTACATCAGGCATGGATTTGATGGGCCAGCTGTGGGGACTCTGCCTCCCCACTCCACTGGCACAGCCCAGTAGGTCATGTATTTTCCCGGTTAGGGGAAAAGATAGCAGTTACATTACGTGGCTATGCAGTCTCCACAGTGGCATGGCTCTACAAATCATTCCTCCTGACTGAATTTGGTGGTGCTTGTAAGATCTTGGTCGTGACGGTGCAGCAGCAGGAGTGATCTCAAAGAGCAGCTCTCCATCCTTAAAAATGCTTTAGTGGCAAATACGTCACTTCAATCATTCTCATGGAGCTGATGCTATCCGAAACCATTCTGATGGATATGATGATGCTAGAGTCACATTGCTTCCATCATTAGCGCTGGTCTTCTAGAGGAAGGGGGGAACTACACTGGGGTAAGGCATCTTTATATCAGTGACAGCAAAAGGCCTTTGACCAGCGGTTGCTTTCAATTCTCGGGTCCTCACGCTAGCAAAAATGGAAACAAAAATGGTTCTGCTGGTCTAGTAAGGGCAAAGTCAGCCCTGGCAACAGCTCTCTGTTGTTTGTTGACATGAAGTTTACCTCAGCAAAATACCAAGAGTTACCGAAACAAAAATAGAAGCGTTTGAAGGTTCTGCACAGCAGGCTTTGCTCATATAGCTCTGTGTTCCTCTCTCCAGGCTTGCCCATGTCAGGGCCTCCAGAGAAAATCCACTGGGGACTTTGTAATTCTAGTGGTACAAACAACAAGGGAGAGCAATCCATTGCGTTTCCTGAGAGCTCCATTTTTATATCCTAAATTAGAGCTTGGCTTGTAAACAAAGGCATGGTTTCCCTGGTTCTTCCACTTTGTGGGGTGACATGCAAGTGCAGCGTTTCTATCTTTACTCTGTATTCAGATATCATAGAAAAAATATGGTCTATTGCTTCCACAAAATGCAGTGTTTTATTTCCTTCTTTTTACTGAACTGACAAGAAACTTCTCAACCCAGATCTCTTTTTTTCTGCAGCTGATTCCTCAGATTTCCTCATTGTCCTGGTTTACAACGGTGGTGCCCCTACTGCTGGTGCTGGCTATATCAGGCGCCAAGGATGCCATTGATGATTTCGTAAGATTGCTGTCCTGCACTTTGGAGTTAGCCCATGATTCTTCAGGACTATGACTAAAGCAAACTACTGAAAATTAACACAGCCAGTGGCACACAGTTGGAGAATTGGTCTGTGGCCAAGATGGGGTCTGAGATTAGATTCCCAATTTTATATTTCATTACCTAAAAAGGAGCCAGAATTTCCAAATTGCTGAAATTCCAAAATGCAGCCCAGGAGCTCCATTGACTTTCTCTGGAACTGGTTAGCACGTCTGAAAATGTGATAGACACACCTGAATACGTGCACAAGAGTCTATTCTTGGGCTTCCACTTTGGAAAACTCATCCTCTTCCATCTAGGTCCTATGTCTGTGTCTGGAGGGGAGGAGCCTCCTGCTAGGAAAGCGCGTTTGGTAGGAAGTAACTATACAACCTGTGTGTAATTTTTCAAACTTTCCCAGCCTTGGCTAAAATTTGCTCCCATCAAAGCTGAGGGTAAAAATTCCATTGACTTCACTGAGAGATGTGAGGCCAAAGCTGAGTTTAGCACCTGATTTTATCTCTTTTTTAAAATAAGTTTGATGCCCGAGCTTGGTCTATGGGGACTCAGTATAACTTTGTATATAGGCAGACAGCGACATAATTGTGGAGTGTGAGCAGTCAGAGATGGTGAGGTGCTCTCCCAGGAAAAAATACCAGAACATTTGGGGCCACTTTCCATATCAGAGCAGAGGAACGAATTTCTCTGGGTACTTAGTTCACAAAACTGTGATGGGCAGGACCAGCCCCAATGGAGTCGGGATTATGTTAAGTGACATATAAGGCCCTACCCTCCTCCTTCCTCCCTCCAAGAGCAAGCCCCATGTCACCTATTCCTCTTTGCAGTCTGGTTATGCCATCTCCTACTAGCTAAACATGGTCTCAACTGTGACTCAGCTATGACTCTAATCTATGCTTGCATGCATGGCTATAGTGTCATTGCCCATTTATGCCAGCTGGGTGAAAACCTAAAATGTTCATGCACTGCCTACACATCTTGTACGCTTGGTTTCCTGGAAATGTCTTTTAACATGTTGGTCAACTTTTCAGAATCGACACAGAAGTGACAAACACGTCAACAACCGCCCAGTTCAGGTGCTGATCAATGGCATGTAAGTCTTGTTTCTTCTGCTGTAATTTCAACTGAATATTTATCACATTTTGTTGCTATTTTGTGTGTCTGATTCCCAAAGAGCACTAAACAATTTAAAATGGGATCTTCTTTCATGCTGTTTGTTCACAGTGCTCAGTGCAATTCCGTGCTACTGTATCTGATTAGTGATTCCAAAACACAGTACCACAATCAGTGTAAGACATTATGGCTGTGCCCCTGCATAGATAAAAAGTAAACTATTTATTTTCCATGATATGTATCTTTTTAAATAGGTGATGCCTTGAGAGTATCATATTATTTTTCTCGTTACCCTAGAGACACCAAGCAGGGCCATTTGTGTTTATTGTATTTATTTCTGAGCCAAGCAGAACTAGACATAATCAACAAGCAATTTTAGATTAAAAAACGTGAGTAACTTCTCCATACATGTTGTAATACTTTGAGTGTGTCTACTTATATATGAAATGCTTCTGTCCTAGAGGTATTCAAAACATTTCAGCTGTACATCTTAGGCATTGTACTGCTCGCCCTTTTTTTTCCTTCAGAAAAAAACAACAGACCCTTCGGCTTTGTGGCAGACAGATGAGCTATGTACTTGCAGCTCCATGGAGTCCAGTTGTCCATACGACACAGCTGTTGACAGCTGTGAAGTCCCTGGTGGCTCTGATAGTTTTTCTGTACTATAGATAGCAGTATATTGTGTAAACCCCAACAGATGCTCAGACAGTTAAAAATAGAACTGGAAGCTGAAGAATAGGCACATGCTTTTAATATTTTCAGCTAAGTAAACTAATTTCTTAGTTTACTGTGTATTAGTTACTGTGTCTACTAAACAATTGCATTGAAATGCAAATTTGCTAAGATTCTGCCTGTTTCAAAACACCTAGAAACCAGAGGTCCTGCCCAGCTCTGGCTGACATCGAATAAGAAAGGGCTGAGATGAGCTCAAGCCTGAATCCCAGTCCTATTTTGAAATAATTCTTGACATTTTCATCTTTAAGTTTTTTTCAGATACAGACAACACGACTTGGTTAGGTTGGCATTTGCCATTTAGCTGGACGTCTTGATTAGCGCTGTAAAGGCCATTGCAGGCACTGCCTTAACCAGCTGTAGCACCTGGATTCCTGCCCTTTTAACAGCCAGTCCCACACAGGGTCAGAATTGCTGTTCTGGCCCTCAATCCTGCTTAGAACTAACATAACTAACATAACTGGCAATTTTCCCAGGCATTTGGGATATCTGTTACAATGAAGAAGAGAGTTCTTTATAAGCCAGTGTGACTCTTTAGGGGAAGGAAGGGAGTAATCAGTCCAGACAGGACATTGCACGTGGACTGCGTTGCTATTGTGGGACCTGGTTTCAACCTTGCATGTGTCGCCACGTGAACACTGTTGCTACCTTTTTGTATCATGATAGTCTCTCAGAGTTTAGCATGGACCAGGCCACAGACTGGCTGGCCCTGCTCCATTTAATCTACAGTCCAGTTCCTGATAACACTTACAACCTGGCTTTAGGAGCAGAGCTGAGTCTCCTAGGTTCCTAAGAGTATTTGCGTTATGTGCTTACTTAAAAGGAGTTTTCTTGCAGGTTGAAGGATGAAAAATGGATGAACGTCCAAGTAGGGGATATAATAAAACTAGAAAACAACAACTTTGTGACGGTGAGTACAGTTTCTCTCCATGATGAGCACATTTGGTCTTTGTAATTACTCTTCTCACTCACAAGCAAATTAGACAGTAGTGACGCTAACTGCCTCAGAGAGCTGCAGTGTTCGGAAACCACAAGTGGCATAGTGGTGCCATTGGTCTCTGGCTGTGTGAGCTCATGCCACGTCTGTTTGTTTGTGTTCAGGCTGATCTACTGTTATTGTCAAGCAGTGAGCCGCATAGCCTGACATATATCGAGACTGCTGAACTGGATGGGTAAGTAAGTGAGCCTGGTCCTCAGGCACAATCACTGCTGCCAGTGCAAGGCCAAATTTTGTGTGGTGACCCTTGATGCCACGAAGGCTATCTATCTCGGCGTTTCCAGCACTGCCAAGTTCAGAGCTGAATCACAAGAGCTGTTATCATATATCCTGCTAGATCAATGACCAGGATTGTACATGGCCAGCAAAGGTCAATCCTGTTTGCCTGCTGTTTCCTCCCTCGTCCTATCTGCACTTCTTCCATACTGAGAATCATCTAAATGCATTCTTTGCCTATTGAACATTTGCTTGCCCCCTACTCTCATCTTATTGTTCTCCATAGAGTTGAAAGTCATTTCAGCTTTCCTGCTAAGGGGGTTTATCACTAGATGGAAGCATAATTGTTTAGCTCCAACACACTGCATGGGAAGATTGCAATCAGATCCATCATTTACTAAGTCAAGCAGTTGTCTGATGTGGGTCCAAGGTTAAGTCAAAATGCACCTTGTTACCTGCAATGGCTTCTGTAGCAATAGTTTCCTAATACTTAGAATAATCTTCAGGTAAGTGTCTTGAAAAATGATGTCTCTGGTGGATACTCTTCACTCTCGCATGTCAAATGTCATATGGGGAGGGGCTTGGTACCCTCTGATTTTTAGTAACAGTTCTTCTGACACTCAGAGTTAGTTTAAATTTGTTCCTGCAATATCTAAAGTCACTGGCAGAAGCTTTCTGGCTTTTATATCTGCCTTAGTCTTCTTTCTTAGCCAAATTATTTAGGTGAAATAATCGCAATGAATAGCTCCAGTAATCTTCTTTGGACTGCTACATCCATGCACACCACAAAGGCATCCAAACTTTGCTCACTCTGGTGCACAACTGGCAACTGGCCACAAGACAGAGGGCTACAACTAATTTGTGTTAATTGGAATAAACTGGAGCTGACCTCATTTTTATGACCGAATTTGCTTACCTTTTCTGGTTGTCTGAAGCCATCCTCAGCTGTGGACTTTGGCCTTGCTTGAAGGACCAAGCAAGACTAGAGAGACCCAGTCTCTCTAGACAGCCGCTACACACAGCCCTCTGGACTTTCTCCTTCCATTTTTTGCTGAAAATGAGCCTGTAGTTCTGGTTCATGCAAGTGCTAGGGAAAACTAGGAGGCTCTGACCAAGTGAAGTGCTTCTTTGACATTGCAGGACCCCATTTTCAACTCACTTCCCCAGCTAGCTGGCTAGTCCCAGGACTTCAGTACTCTTGAGGGCCAGAGTATCATAGCAGAAGATCCAGAGCTCTCCTTTATGTTCTGATACCTCAGGGCTGAGTGTGGTATGAGCGGCAGGATGGACGGTGAGCTGCTCAGGGAGCTGTGATGCCTGGTGTCACGCTTTGCAGTGACGGTGAGAAGACAGAGCCAGCTCACCCTCTTTGCTAACACGTCCAGCATTCCTCTAGACCACCTCTCTTTGGAATAGGAAGAGATAATGATATTGTTATGGCCAGGTAAAAAAGGCCCATAACAGCGTGATCCATCAGATGTCTAAGGAGGACGAGACTATCCTCAGGAACAGAAGTGATCTTTCAGGGAGAGCTAGGCTCATTCTTTTATGTCTCATGTAATTTATTACAGTGAAACAAACCTCAAGGTGAAGCAGGCACTGACAGTCACTGCAGAACTTGGAGAAGATCTTCAGAAACTGACAGAATTTGATGGTGAGTCTATGTGGAAAATTAAATTCCCAAAGCATTTTTCCAAACACCAAAGTCCAGAGAGAGACTGGGAGCCTGCCTTCCAGGCTGTCCTGTTTCCTGCATAGGACTCCTCTGGATACAGTAGCAGCAAAACAGAACTGGTACATTGCAGTCTGTACAATGGATAGCAACAGCATATATAGAGGAAAAGATTCCCCTTTGCTTGTAGGTCTCTCCAGTGCCAAGTGTGGCTGTTGGGTTAAAGGGCATTGAGTGCAAGTCTCCTTGTGGCTGCACCCTTTTCTTTAGCATCTGTCTGTACATGTTGACAGTTCTTTTAATTGCACGGTAGGAACTGGTTTCTCAGCAGTATTTGTACCAGACCACTTTTACACTGATGTAGCCTGCACTTCCTAGCCCCAGTGCTGATCTGAGGACTAACTCTGGTCTGTGCACACATGACACAGGACTGACTTCCCAGCGTGAAGCTTTGCGCTGCCAGTATTTCTCTGCTCTCTCAACACCACAACAAAGACGATATTTTAAAATATTTATAGACATACAGTGCAGATGTGGTTAACAGACAAGGTGTCCTTTCTTAGCACTGTTTTCTATATCATAAACATATAGCAGCACATACACAGAAAGCAGCCAGACGTGTTGAAAACAGAATAATCCATGCTCGCACAGTTGTTTCTCTGGAGAGAGGATAGGATAACAGACCAGTCAATGTTAGCTATGTTTTGCAGTGCTCTGCTGGCTTAGATATGAGGGCAGGACTGCAGTGTGAGTCTGTATGGGAAGGGGTGGAGTTGAGTGTTGCTGTCCCTGGAACTTCTTGAGGACAGCAGATTCTCAGGAGATATTTTTCAAAGAAATATCTTTGAAATAACTAGACAATTCCTGTACAAATGGTGGGGATGCAGCAGAGATTTGGCATAGCTTGGACAGTCTCTGGTAGTACTGTCCAAATGCATGGGCTTTTCTTTTGATTTCTACATTGAGGTTTTTATGAAGTAATGTGTTTCCTCTCAGCTGAGTGACAACTCAGTACATCAGGGTTTCTTTGAAGTGAGGGCTGGGGTTCTGAGTGCTTTAGGTCTTGATAAGTATGTTCTTACAGGTGCCATAAGAAACTTTATGTTAATAATCCCAGTTGCTTGTCTAAATTATTTTCCTGAAGAGACTGCAGCGTGTATCAGTTTTGGAAGCAAAACCTTCTGTCTAAATCATTTTTCAAAAATCTTCTGTGTAATGCTATCTGAGGATACTGCAATTTTGAAACTGCATGATTATAAAATGTTTCAAAATCTTCTGGAAAATTAAAACTTTTCTTATCTAATATTTATTTACTCTTTGGTTCTCTATTTTAGTTATTTTGTAAATAAAAGTGGCTTCTTTGCAGTACTTAAAATGAATAAAATATTTCCCAGGATGATTTATATTTGGAAGAATACTGGGAAGAGTGCCTAGAATCAGACCTAACTCTGTATTTCCCTAGCTAACCTCTGTAGAAGTATTTAAATATTTATGTAACTCTTTATCTAATTACTTCTTAGGACAGGAAGAGAGGAAAGGGTTGAAAAGCTAATAGAGGCACTGAATGGAATGCTTAATGTCCGTTATGTTTGTTGACATTGTGATGGTTCAGATAAGGGAGATGCATGCCAAAAGATGAGCTTTTTTTCTTTGATTTGGGGAGCTGGGAGATGAGAAAGGAAACGATACTTTTCAGTTAGCTACTGCTGGTTGCATGTAGCCTTGGCAGTATTGAACTGATCTGGGTGAAACACATTCAGATATCTTCTTGCTGTTAATGGTAGAAGGAGACAGGAAGCGTAGTGTCTTGCTGAGGTATCTTCAGCTGCAGAGTTACCAGAGTTACTGCAACTATATTGGGTGAATCTCTAGAGCGTCTTGCTTTTTGGTTGACCAGCCTGACTTGGATGAATTTCTTCTGATTTCACTATCAGCATACCAGTAATGTGGATCCACTCACTTAACTGGAAAGCAGCGCTGAATGTTAGCATACAAAGTACTCACACAAGCAGCGTCCCGCAGTTAGCATGAGGAGAGGCACAATATTCCTGGTGAGGGATCTTCAGCTGCCGAGGCATGCCCCAGTTTTGGTTTACCAAAGCT
This sequence comes from Struthio camelus, assembly GCF_040807025.1. NCBI lineage: Eukaryota > Metazoa > Chordata > Aves > Struthioniformes > Struthionidae > Struthio > Struthio camelus. The sequence goes on along the minus strand of NC_090981.1, from coordinate 58,003,190 downwards.
TCACCGTGTTCTTCTTCAGGTTACATGGCAAAACCTCTGTTTTCTATGTGCTTTTCAGGTGTTGCAAGGGTTGTAGTGAGATAGGCCTGGTTACCCTAGACTTTTGGAGATTATGGAGTGCAGGTATGATTGTTTTTAGATTAACTAGACGATAAAATAAAAGATTATCATAGTTATTAGTGTGGGCTCTGATGTCACATGTGTCTTAGAATTTCCCAATTGCTTCATCTGTCAAGTCTTATAATTTGTCTGCACTAGAGTGTGGCTACTTTTCTACAAAAAGAACATCTGTTCTTGAATTTAAAATTTGCGGCGATGGAGATAGATAGTATCACAAAACCTAATGAACTTTTTTCTGGATTTCTCTAGGTTTTGCTTCCAATCTTTTGAGCTTGATGTGTTTTGTCTGAGAACAACTGGAAGAATTGTATTCCAGGCAAATGCTAGTCCTTATGCAGATATTTGCAGTCTGTGATCAAAATATCTTATGTCTGTTGATAAACAGAATAGAATGAGCTATTGGAATCACTTTCAATAAACTGCATTTTCCAGTTCTTTCCAATACATCCCTTGGGCTCTTTCAATCTTTAAATATTGCTGTAAGTGTTGACTTAAATAATAATTTTTATATTGAAATATCTGTGTTGGCAGTATTGTGCGAACACATTTTGTTATAAGAAGTAAATATGTAATATGGAAAAAGAAACAGTCTCTCCAATCACATACAGTGTCAGCTGCACAGTCAAAAGTACCAGCTTCTTTTTTCAGGTGCCAGTGGGACTTAGGGTATGAAAGAGTTGAAATTAGAAAGTAGTGAGCAAAGACACCTCACTTAATTACTCTCTTGCAACCTTCAGGCATTGATTTTCTCATTTGGGCTTGTGCAGTTTTTAAAGAAAATGGAATAAGAATTATGTGAGGTCAGCAACTGCTATCTAAAATTATCCAGTGACATCCTACCACTATGAACTTGCTGTAGAAGGATTAAAAGTATGTTGCTGGTTCAACATTTCTTCTCACCCACATATAAGGAATGGAGACTTTGTGTTGGGCTATACCAGTACAAAATTGCTATATTCAGAGACCAGGATAAATCCAGATTCATTGTGGCCCATGGGATTATGACATGAAAATGGGGTAAGAGCAATATCCCAAAACATAAGGAAATACAGGATAAAGGATGGGCATGACAGAGCCAGGAGGTGGACTGCAGCAACATCTGGGGAACAGCTGAGAATGCAGTATGTATTGACTGACATATTTCTAGGCTAGAAAGATTTCCACCATCTTCTATCTTGTTTTTTTTTTTAACAGGTGAAGTCAAATGTGAGGCACCAAATAACAAACTAGATAAGTTCACAGGAACTCTTACTCTTCGAGGAGAAAAGTATGCCCTGGACAATGAAAAGATGCTGCTGAGGGGCTGTACTATTAGGAACACAGAGTGGTGCTTTGGTCTCGTTATTTATGCTGGTAGGTCAAAAACTCAACATGTACATTGTGAATTGCAGAGCACAGCAGCATTAACATGTGAGCACATAAAACACAGTAAGTACCAAGCAACCAAATATTTTCCTCTTCAGAAAATTTGTTTCTGCCAGGTACAAGAGCAAGAGAAAAACTATACATGTGATCCCTTGACTGAACTCTAGGCTAGAAATTTTGCATACTACAGGGGATTTAAATTTGGAATTTTTTTATAGTGGTCTATAAGAGAAATCTGAATTGCAAATGCTACGTTACAACATCCAATTCCATCTTGATGGAGTACTTTGGTAAGCAAAGGCAGTCTCTTATTCCATAAACTCATGCAGCAAATAACATGACAGAAATCTTAATGGAGCGATCAATAAGGGAGAATTTAAGAATTAAGTCTGTTTAAGGATGCATTGGCCAATAGGAGACTTTCTGTATCTCCAAGCATATACAAAACTTCCCACTGTTAAGAGTTTCTATCAGTTCTATATGATTGCAATCCCTATTGGAATATCAGGATCTTTACTGATGTTACTGTAGGCTATTAGATCTGTGCTTTTTACAAGTGTAGAACTTCTGTTTCTACAGTGCTATAGACATTTGAGACAATGTGTAATATGCCACCAATAACAGAGCATTAGCAGGTATTCTATGAGAAGTAATTAAACCCGAAAGGGAGGATTGATTTTTGACAGAAGAGAGCAGGATCCAAATCCAGAATGAATGGTTTTATATATGAATCTCTCCATATGATCTAAAGCAAGTTATTTAACCTTTTTCTGCCTGGGTTTCCCACCAACACTGTCAACTACTTGCACCTGCTTTCAAGAAGGCTCTGATGGGTATTTGTGTTATAAAGCATGGTGAGGCATCAAACCGAATCAACTTTTGAACTGTTAAGCATTGTTACTAGAAATCATGAGTGTATTTGATCTCCAGGGCCAGATACCAAACTGATGCAGAACAGTGGAAAAACAACTTTTAAACGGACAAGCATCGATCGGCTCATGAATGTCCTTGTGTTAGTGGTAAGTCTGATTAATTTGTCTTCATTTCTTCAGATGTGTTCATCATTTCTGAATGCTCCACCTCTTGTCCTCACAAATGAGGGGCTATCAGAAGTGACTAATGATAAAAAGACGAGTTCTGTAAAAATTTATTAGCATACAGACTTCTGCAATGCCTTGGCCTGCCTATCTTGCAAAGCAAGGCCATTACATTGACAGTGTTACAGACCTTTCTTCTGAGCTTTTCAATTGCTGTGCTTTCTCTCTCTTTCTCTCTCTCTTCACATTTTTTTGTGAGAATCCCTTTGAAGCCTGCAAATTTCTTCTTCTGATAATTTTGTCATTTTCTATTTAAATTAACATTAGCAGTTCTCCCTCTCCTTGCTGATTGCTTGGCATCTTTGGTGGTATCTGCACAGGACTTGGTTATCTCAAGTCTGTTGATGTACGTAATGCTAACTTTTGACTTAACACATTAGGGTAAAATGTTAGCTACGGTCTCATTAACACCCAGAAACTGGTGTTTTCAGCAGCTGGCAAATTTGAGAACACTAATCTTGTGTAGCAGGTACTCTCCACAAATTAGGAGACAAATCTGACTTGAGGTTTAAGCTTGTCAGCAGTTTTAACAAAGAGCAAACATTTCCACCTGGAGATAGTGAATTTTCTACAGAAACCCTCCCAAGACTTTACCACTTGAGCTAAAAGCCACTCAGGCAAGGGACTGTTTTGGTTGCTACTGCCAGTCTTCAAAGACATTCTGACACTGCTTTATTCAATGTTACATGAAGGAAAGCTCCTTAGTTTCAGGGTTTTATTTTCCTTTGGATGCAATTTTGTCATGCTTCTTCATGCATGTTCCACTGCCTTCCCTTTATCTTACAGGAAGAGCTGGCCACTCTTACGGTCACCTCTTCCTACAAGCATTCACTGTTCCCTCTTCTTCCCTCCTGCCCTTGCTCTCCGGGCAAGCTGGGGCCAGGATTCATCCCCCTGGTGCTGGAGCAGGCCCTGGGGAGAAAAGATCTGGAAGCCTCCCCCAGCAGCCTGTCCATTACAGCCTAGCGCAAAGCCCTGTGACCGGCTGTCCTGAGCTCTGCCTTCCCTCGGAGGCTTTGTGCCTCTTCAGCATGGGGGCTTATAACACATATATCTCCAAGCTTCCTCATCTCGCCATCCTTGGCACTTTATCCCAGGCCCTGCCCTCCTGTTTTTGTTTTTATTTTAGAATTGCAAAAACTCTTTAGCTGTGCTCAGAGATAGGAGAAGTTAGTGGACAGCCGTGCCACTGCCAGAACACAGGCTGTATGTAGTGTGCTGTGAGTCTGAAAATTATACCAAAGCGGCACCAGTGACACTGGCTCCCAGAGCTGTTACAGTGCCCTCCTGAACCATGTGCATGTGTGTATTTGCTATAAAGCAATGCCACTGCACAGAGAGCAACTCCAGGGTCATCTTCAAGCACCCTTGAGTCCTTACTCAGTGTGCAGTAAGGACGCTCACTCCCTTGACTTTAGCAACATTATGCCAGTCTATGCTGATGTTTTCCTCCGTGTGTTGTCTCCTCAGACTTAGGGGGGGACACAGAAAAGAAGGTCTGTGCAGCATGAGTGCCTAATATTCAGAATTTTGCAGATGTTTGAAAAACTTCACATTTTCTTAGGTGTCCTGTTGTGATGTAGTTGGGAAGGAGGAAGGGATGCAGGGTCCAGCTATATTGGATCCCTAGTGCAAGGAAACAGAGCAGAGAAAAAGTGAGTAGGGAACTATGGATTTAACGCTTGATTAGGGTTTGCCTACTCTTCTTTCACAAGTTAAGGGTCCCACCCAGAGTCTTCAGACTGTTTGGCCTCTCTTTGTAAACATGAACAAGATCAATTTAGCTCCTGGCTCTGTTTTAAAAAACTGAGCAAGTTGCAGATGATTGCATCAGCCTCTGCCTCGGTTCTTGGACATTGATTGAGCCAAGCGTGTGTTTTTCTCTCTCATGCATTTTTAAGGCACTTAACATTTTGGCATCCAAGTACAGTTCTGTTCTACTCTAACCACCTGGTTCTTCATACACCAAAGGGAATGTGGCATGAGGTCCTTTCAGCTCACTCTATGGTCAAAGTTTACAAAGCGTGGTCATAAAAAGAGGCATTGTGTTGCAGTCTTGAGTTTGGAAACACAAAGCAGCTATAGCTTGCTATAAATAGCTCATTTTAAGTGAAATGAAACTTGTTCCATGTGAACACAAGCAAAGCTATTTTGTGTTTAATTGTCCGTGAAACTTACAAAACAGTGTTTAAGCAGGGCATTCAAATAGAGTCCTGGTTAAATGTAGCCCTTGTGTATCTCAACAAGAGTTAATCAATCAGGAATAAACCTTTCCATATGGAAACCGTAGTTTTCTTTTTCATGTTTGGGAGTGTTTGGCAGCATAGGACTGAAATCAGAGGGAGAGGAACACAGTATTTCTCAGAGATCTCAGAAAGAAGTGAATGTTCCTCGGCTGAGGACACACCCACCAGCACCACGAATGCGTTTTGCTCTGAGGCTTGCTTTTTCTGCAGGCTTGGATAAGCACATTTTCAGAGAAATGGAGCTGTCACTGTCAGCTCTAAATGCCTTATTGCTTCAAATCCCAAAACAGAACTCCAAAGTGCCAATAAAGAAACTGAAGCAGTCATAGTCTGACATGAAATGTCTGTCAAAAGTCATCTTCTCTTTATAAAAAAAACAACTGCTCAGTCCTTCAGAGGATACATCATGGGCACTGCATGGTCTAGTCCCAAAGAGAGAGGATGTTCACGGTGGGAAGCCCCATGAGCAGGTCATGTGCAGGTCTGCGATCTGGTTTATTCACATCCTTCTCTTACAGAGGCTGTGGTAATGAGTACAACACCCTGTACACAGTTGTTTCTCCTTATGGAAATTAATCTCTGGGGCTGCTGTTGGGTCAACAGCTCAGTCTTTCGCATGCGTCTCAAAGTGAAGTGTGTTAGCAATCCTTGTATAAGCGTAAGTGTTATACACAAATCCAACCTTGTACGGATGAGAGCAGATATACAAAATGTACATAAAGCAAAGCGTATATAAGGCAGTATATAAGTGCAGTAGTTGGGTCCGGGGACAGGAGCTGCTGTGATATGGGAAACTTCAGCTGCTGTCTGCCCCATGTTTATTTCTGTTGCTAAATCATACTTGTTTCCACACTGAATTTCCTATGTAGAAGATGATATACTACAAACTGACAATTTTTAACCTGTGCGACCTCAACCAGGAATCTTTCAGGGTATAATGATAAAAAAGCCAGCTGGCTCTTCTAATTAATTCCTTTTACAAGAGACTATGTCTCCAGAGGCAAGTAATATCTTTCATTTATTTCTAGAAAAATGGACAAGCTTGTCTGTTTTCTCCATCTATGTCCATTACCCATCCCCAGGTCATGCCTCTATTATATCCTTAGATCATCATGACCGTAGCAGTGCAACTTGTAGTCTGTTTTTAGTGCCAGTCACAGAGGTTGAAAAGCACCACACTGCATTCCTTGCTAGTTGTCTCTGTTTCACAAGTGGAGAAACTTGATGGACTTGCTGGAATTCAGTAGATAAGCTACTACTGGTGTGGAAATAAACTGGTCTCCTGAGAATGAGCCCAGCACATTTACTTAGTGCAGTCCTTCTTTAGCGTCTTCTTGATATTAATCTTAATTTGGTAGGGTATGCGCTTTCAACGAAGCAATTCAAATCTCTCTCTAAAGGTATCCTTCCTCCCCTCATAGTTTACCTCAGCAACATAAATATCAGCTTTATGAACAAAAGTTTCTCTGTTTGTACCTCAATTATTTTTTAAAAAGTTGTGTGGTAATATGACTGTTACTGGCTGGCCTTATACGTAATGGCCCAGTTTACCGGTATTTCCTCCTTAATAGCCATAGTTGCAAGAAATGATGCTTAGTCCCCTATTGTGCTGCTGGTTGATTCTGTATCTTCATGTTTTTATTAGGATGTTGGTCATGCTAAGTCAAATATTTGGAAAAGTCCAAATGTTCCATATCAACAGAATTGCTTTTATCACCCTTTCTCCAGGAACGATGTCAAGCTAACTTCAGTTTATCTTTCCCATGGTCACCATTTCTACCTTTCAAATACTGGAATTGTGTTGGCAGATTTTCAGGATAGTGGAGCTTCCCCAGCTTTTCAAGCATTGTTAAAAATTAACTCTACTAGTTAAGAGAATTTCTCAGCCAGTTCCTTTAAACTGTTATATTTGAATTACCTGGACCTATTTTGACAATGCTAATTATTAGCAGATAGAGCTACGTACTGTTCCTTGTTACAGATGGTAAACTGTCTTTTCCATCTGCTACATCATATGGGATAGATACATCCTTCTGCTTCATTTAAAATGAAGAAAAGTCATTGAACATGACTGCCTTTCCCACATCTCTATTTATGAGTTTACCATTTTCTTTTCTTGATATTTTATAGGACTATTAGTTATTTATAGCTCAATGATTCCTTACTGCTCATATTAATTTTTCTTAATTACCCCTCTTTCCTTTCTTTTTATATTCATTTCCAAATTATTGTGTTGCTATGTTCTTTTAATCAAGTGCTTTATGACCTATGTAATGTTTTTATGCCTATGGAATGGTGTTCCTGAGCAATTCCCAGTTTTTACTAAGGTGTTCCACTTTGAAATTCTGTTCTTGCTGTGCCACTGGTTGCTTTAGGCTTCAGTAAATAAGCTTCTTTCAAGTCTAAGGATACACATCACTGGTTAGTGCTGCTCTCTGTTTGCTCAAAGGAAATGTAATCAGATTGTGATGGCAGGTACCAAGGCAACCATTAGTTCTGAGTCAGTGATTAACTCTCCTTTGACCATCAGAATAGTATCCAGTACTCAGTTCCAACTTGTTGAGTACAGGACTTGCTGTATTAAAAATTATCCTTAGTATTTTTTCAGAAACTGTAAGGAAAACTTTGTTCTTAGCCCATGATACATCCAGCAAATGGCCAGATAAGGTGCTTTGTGAGATTTCTGTTCCCAAGTGTGCAGGCAGATGTTTGAGGAGCAGCAGCTCAGCTTACATCTAGTGAGGTTTGACGTTCTGTAGCCAGCTGCCCATGAGGTCCTCATTTTAGGTCCCTGCTTAGAACCTAAATTCCCAGGTGTTTGATGTCTTGTGATTCCAAATCACCAAAGAGACTGTACGGTGTAATTTTGTCTTTGAATTTAATTGCCATGCTTTTGCTCTTTTTCCTCCTTCACCACTAGGAACCATTTCCATGTGATTCAGGCTGTCTAACCCAATCTGATTAGGGTCTTTTGATTAACCTGTACATAATAAATTCCACGTTTCTAAAATCCAATATCTTTGTTGTTTTTGCAGATCTTTGCGTTTTTAGCACTGATGTGTCTTATCCTAGCCATTGGAAATGGCATCTGGGAGTACGATAAGGGCTACTACTTCCAGGTCTATCTGCCCTGGGCAGAGGATGTCAGTTCTGCCTCCTACTCTGGCTTCCTCATGTTCTGGTCGTACGTGATCATTCTAAACACGGTGGTCCCAATTTCGCTCTATGTCAGGTATGTGCCTGAACCTCATTTCATGTTTCATCTTAGGTGAGCTTTGACTTTTGCTTTAGTTGGGAGCAGCGCTTTTCCCAGTACATGAATGAATTACATTGTGGGTATGACACACAGCCCAGGCCAGCTCTGAGTGCCAGTGCCACCTAGTGAGGACCCCTAATAGCCACTGCTTTCTTTGTGGGTCTTGACTAGTCAGAATAAGCCCCATGCGGTTTTAAAGAACAGAGGGTTAACCTTTTTTTCTTCTCCTTAATTCCCTCCTTGATTTGTCAGGATCTAAAATCGCATTGTTGGATAACTCCACACCACAGCGATGCTGTCCTTTCTGCTGCCTTGGGAGGGCTCTGCCAGGGCTGGAGCTGGGATACCAGTGAGGTCGTCGAGAGGGGAGGATGACTTTGCAGTTGAAGGGGAAGTTTTCATTTAGGATACTATGGGAGTGAGAGTGGAAACCTGCTACTGGTAGCACATTGCTCTTCCATGGTTACACTGTCCACCAAAGAAAGTGAATGTCACATTCTCCAATGTGACTGTAGGGCTCATGTGAGGACTGAATTGCCAAATAGGTATGTTTAACCAGCCTGACGACCTGTTGGGCTTGGCACAGTATGAACAGAGAGAATGTCATCATTTGTCTAGAGGTCATAGTGCTGTGTTGGTTCCTGCAGATAGGCAGGCAGGTGTAAAGGGGAGGCAACACGCCTGTCATGCTTTGGAAACCCTTAGGCTGGGGTGCAGACTGACTTGGCCTGTGCAATTTATTGTTTGAATCTAACTCTTCATGGAGCTTTGCTACTGCCTCTAGAGTGAATCCTTAGTGTATAATTTGTACAGACCATTTATGTAAAGTTTGTGATGTCAGACCTCAAAGGACAACTCTTAGCTCCTGGTGCTGCCCTTTCAGCAATGGTGCCAAGAGAGGCGAAGAGTTGTGAGTTTGGAAGTTGCATTCTGAGACTCTCTTCTGTGTTAGGAAATATGAATAATTCATTCCATTCCTGTCTAGTGTTTCACACCAACAACAAAATGGAAATTCATGTTGCCTGTGTGCTGGTACAGCTCCATGATTATATTAAATTACACAATGACTCACTTGTTCTGGAAGTCTGGGCTGTTTCAACCATGGCTGTTCTCAAACCCGGGCATCGCAGCTCAGCCCAGCCCAGCATCCGACTGAAAATGTGCTCAGTCTGACCACCATTCCCTAAACTGAACCAAATGAAACACACTGCTGCTGCCATCTCGCTCTTTGGTCCAGGGACATGGCCTACCCACAGCCTATTTGGTGTGCAGTGCTGCCGCTCATTCACAGCAGGATTAAAGAAGGTTTGAAGGAGTCTGGGTGAGGGTGACTTCTTGCTGCTTTTTAACTCAGTGTCCAGCCTAAGGCTTTCTATGACAGAAGGGTGGCCCTGACAGAAGCAAATACAGACTGAAAGAAAGCATCAGATGTTTAAAGTTTCTTAAATACTTCTGAAACTTTTCAAATGTATTTTTAAGAAGTTGTTTTATAAATAAAAGAAAGGAATTTACCACAAACCTAAACAATTTTTCCAATGGTACTTGCTTCAGCAGTGCTTAATATACACTCTTTAAGACACTCATGTCTTTCAGACTTTAGGGACCACCTGGTGAGTACTCCCTGTCATTACTTTCAAAGTTGTCTTCTAAATGCAATTACTAGCAGTCGTGCTTAAGATAAAGATCTTGTCTCTTAAACTAATGAATATTTCATCACCTTCTTTTCCTGTTTCACCAGTGTAGAGATTATACGTTTGGGCAACAGCTTCTACATTGACTGGGACCGTAAAATGTATTACCCAGTGAATGACACACCGGCTCAGGCCCGTACCACCACACTTAATGAAGAGCTGGGGCAAATCAAGTACATCTTCTCAGACAAAACAGGAACTCTCACTCAGAACATCATGTGTTTCAACAAGTGCTCCATCAATGGCAAATCCTATGGTACGATATCAGTTTGTCTTATTTTCTGGGTCTGCCTCTTAGTCCACAGAGACTAAAATGATATCTAGAAGAGACAATCTTGTAAGGAGTGGAACAGACTTAAATGCTATTATGTGAGAATTACTGCTCTGAAGTGATGGGTGGTTACTGATGCCATCAGGCCTGGAATAGGCACTGATATGCTTATGCCAAGATGCTCGATCTGTCTGTCTGGGTGTTCCCTCATCGGCAGGGGAAAGTATCCTGTACCCTCCAGTCCTTCTGACCATGGAAGTTTGTTTGACTCGTGTGTTATGGTCAAAGGAACAGATTTGGTTTATCATCCTAATCTAGCTGCAGTGATCAAGTGCAAGGCTACCCATCAGATATTCCTGGACAGTCTTGATTACATTATTTGCATATCTTAATATCATTTTTCTGAACCTTGATTCTCCTTTTGCTCTTGTACCTCCCTTTTTCTGGCCTAGTATCCTCCTAAGTAAAGAACCTGCCCCTAATTACTTTTTCCCTATTGGTCCCAATTTTGCTACATCTGTACCCAGCGTTTGTTTTTTCTGATATTGCTACCTAGGTGATCTCAGGCTTATATGGTATTATTGATATGGTACTGTTAACCTTGCCAGACTATTCTCCCCAAAAGGCCCCCAGTATTTCCCTCCAACTATTTGTGACATTCAGCTGTTTCTCACATAACTCCCTCTTAGCCACTTGTGAAATCAGCCATCCATCACGGCTCTATCTGTAACTTTTGTCAGCTTCTCACACAGTTACCTCTTGAATTTAGCAATTTCTCATGTCATGAGCAGTGGTTTTCCACATCCTGTTCAGGTAGGTTAACCTTAGGCCAAGGCCTACTCAATGGCCTAGCCATTTATCTGCAGCCATAACTATTACTTCACCTACTAGAAGAGAGAAAAGGTTGTCAGGAGTTGGAAAAAAATGGGAAACAAAAGTTGTTGGCTCTGTTTGATCCGAACAGTCATTGGCTTAACAAGCTCATTCATTGTCTGGTCCAGAGCAGTTTTCTCCATACGCCTCAGGAGGTGCCAAGGATTCACAAATTGTCTAGTTGATTAGCATCATTATACTCCCCCAGAGAAATTAGTCACAGCTTATTTGTAGATTGATGCTTGTTGTGCCTGTGTCAGACCTGCTGATGGAATAGTGTGCCAGAAGACTTGTCTTTTTTTCTCAGTGCTATTAGTTGGTCCAATTAAAGAGGTTATTTCTTCCTATAAATTTTGCTTTGCTTATATCTCTAGACCATTGTATCTACAATAGCGCTACTATGCTAGCTAGCATTAGTACTGCTAATCAGAGTTTGAGAAATATTCAGTCTGGTTATTCAGGTCTTGTAATAGACTTTTCCAAAGTGGATGTCACCTCAGAACATAGACATAGGATGTAGGTTCAAGAAATGAGTGGGAAAGATGCAAAAATAAAGCAGACGACTGTCTATTCGCTATTGTTTTCTAAAAGCTCAGCTTCCTCCTTGGAACATGCTTCTTTGGATTGCCTGCTCAGGCGTGTTTGGGAAAGCCATACCAGGAAGGATGAATCGGTTCTCCTGCTTGGGAAGGTACTCTGGAGGCTTAGACTTCCCATTGAAAAGGAGGTGTCTAAATGTCTCTTGGCTACAATTCCCGGGAGATAAACTCACGTGCAGTGGAGATGAGATTCTGGATTTTGTCGCGGACTAACAAAGGGACAGATTGATATGAATCATCGGTCCTCAGCCTTCCCGTCAACATATGTGTGATTATTGAAACTCTTTAACTTGATCCTAGCTTTAAAACTTTAACTAGTTTCTGTGGTAGAGAGGCTCAGAGACTGCACCTAGCTGGAGTTTGTGGCTATAACCCCAGCCTCTCTTGCTTTCAGGTGATGTGTATGACCTGGCTGGCCAAAGGATAGAAATAAATGAGGTAAGTGCTCAAGTGCTAACCGGGCAGGCTCTGTACTTTCCGCATAGGTGCCAGTGGACTCTTGGTATATTCCACCGAGGCACAGTTCATGCTCATGATCCTCTTGATCCTGACAACAGGGAGGTCGGTTCTGACGGGCCTCAGAGGATTTTCAGAATTGCATTCCCCTTCAGCACGCCTGGTTTACACCTGCACGGAGGGCATTCTGAGTGCCTGCTGTTCCCTCAGCTTCACATGGCATCCTACTGCATGCCCAGCTCCTCTGAACACTTGGCCATTGCTGTTTGTCGGAAACCTGGACGTTAGTGAATTTTATTATCCTTGGCAGTGAATTAAAGCTTTTGCTGGGAATCAGTGAGTTCAACTTGTATCTGTAAGAAGGTCACTGTCAAATTCTCCTAATGTCTGGACATTGGAAGGTGTGGAAATGAGTGACCTTCCCATTTCTATCTAGCCTCTGCCTCTGCTTGCTGGCACAAACCTGACTGTCTGGGATTTTAATGCCTAAAATGTTTGAAAACTGTATGTAGTAATTCAGGTAACAAATGGCAAGACGATGATCAAAATGCTACTCCTCATTCCAGTGATTCATTTCCAAGCTCTTTAAAACTTAAATTATCCATTGAAATTGTCTATTTGTACTGAGTGCTGTGCCTACAGACTGCCCTCACTCAGGCAACAAAATGAGAAGGGCTGACTTGCTTAGGGAGGGAGAGATGCTGATTTGCTGCCAACCAGCTGCCCAGCAGCTTCTCCTGCCCCTGCTACCCCAGAGAGCACAATCCTGCAGGTCAAAGGGCTGCTTCTCACACATCTGTGGTGTTGCAGTGTCCAGAGCTTGTTGTGCAGGCTAGTGGGGGAGCAGAGGGACTGCGCTCTTTTGGTAAGTGTTAAATGTCAGCTTACACAGGTCAAAAGCATGACTTCCCATCCTGGAAACTCTGAGCTCTCCAGGGATGAGGAGGGAGTCTGAATGGTCCCGGGCAGGCTCAGCGGTGCATTCCTCCATGACACATCATACTTTGAGCTTCTGGCTGTTTCTCAATATGTTCCACTCTGTTTGGAGTGGAGGCAAAAAGGGCAGCGCCTGTGGAGCTGAACCTTTACATCATTTTTTTGCCATCCTTTTTCATATCAGGTTTTTTTTCTCTTTCTGTGGGAGAATAGGGTGGGGAATACAGCCTTTTGAATTGTTTTAAATTGGGCCTCCACATTCACCTTTTGCTGACAGCCATCGAAATCAGGAGCATAATGGCTCCAAACAGGCATGTGTTGTGAAGGCAGGCATTTCTGCACTACAGAAATCCTTTAGCAGGCACCTCATAGGAGCATTTACTTAGTACAGGAGGCATCTTTAGCTAAAGAGGTCATCAGTTGGAGCGCTGCTTTGAAAGGCACCTCAAGTGCCTGTCCTATTCTGTGATTCAGTGGCTTACACAGCCTCCCATTTATTTAGATTCATCAGCCTTTCTTGTCAATAGCCCTATAGGAGAGGGATTTTTTGTAAAAGTAACAAAGAGAGGGGGCTATGGTGGGCAGTCACTGGTGTACAGACATAGGAGTGCTTTACAGATAATGCTGAACCATATTTTTGCAGAACACAGAGAAGGTTGATTTCTCATACAACCAGTTAGCCGACCCAAAGTTTGCCTTCTATGACCACAGCCTGGTTGAAGCTGTGAAGCTGAGTGATGTCCCAACGCATAGGTTCTTCCGGCTGCTCTCACTCTGTCACACAGTAATGCCAGAAGAGAAGAAGGAAGGTGAGGACTCTTGAAGGCACCGGTCTGAGTGGCTAATGTCCACCCTGCATCACAGTATGTCTTTTCTTCACAGAAGCTGTAACTGGTCCTTTTGACTCCCTGGTGATTTTCTGTAGTATATGGCTACATGCAAATCTGTGTCTTTGGAGATTCTGCATGCGAAGACCAGTGCCACCACTCCCCATGTGTTCCCATGGTGGAAATGACACTAGTGCAACCACCACATCTCTGAAATTTGGAAATTTCAGGTGCCAAAGCATCCCCAAGAAGATGGGTAGATGGCTTGCCTCACTCTGCCTCTGCTCTGCACCAACTCCTATAAAGAGTAGAGCATATGGCACCTATCTACTGGAGACTCATTAGCTCTCCTCATCCAGTGTTCCTGCAAGTATGGGCCTGTTAGGATGAAGTTCCATCTTTCCTGGTGCTTTAAGGGCTAGAATTGTTAATACGTGCAAGATGAAAGTATTGATGAGAAAAACACATACAGATGTAACTAGAAGTCCTTAAACCCAAGGAAGTTGGCCTCCCAGTGAGATCTTTTGGACTCCAAAGAGAGTGATAAAGGCCCCAAAAAGAGGCTAGGATCTCTTGCACTGGCCTAGAGGATAGAGTGGATGGAACTAGATGGAGAGATGTGATCACAAGGTGCTTTTTAGTGCTAGGTCTTTGCAGATAGCTAGAAGAGCAGATGGCTAACTGCTATGTAAAGTCTTTGATCCTGTATTTGTTTAGCCTCAGGAGCAAGATAGAAGTGATATTACTTGTCTTTCTTGCATGTCAGGTAACTTGGTGTATCAGGCCCAATCTCCTGATGAGGGAGCCCTCGTCACTGCTGCCAGAAACTTTGGATTTGTTTTTCGGGCTCGCACACCGGAGACCATCACTGTTGTGGAAATGGGAGAAACAAAAATCTACAAGCTGCTGGCTATTCTTGATTTCAACAATGTGCGCAAGCGAATGTCTGTTATTGGTATGTCCTCCTCGCTCCCTTCTTTCTTTCCTGACTTCTTATGCTCTCAAGTTTGCCCTCATTCTGCTTAGATGCCTTTCCCACGGACAGCTCCTTTGTATCACTTTCTGAATACTATTTACTTCTCAGTGCTTGCGATGGGCATCCTCAACCATTCACTAACACAGCAACAGTGCTAGATAAAGATCTAATCTGTGTAGGTGGGAGGACATCTTCACAGCTGGACCACAGTGATGGAGCAGCTTCCTGAAGACACTAGGCTTTCTACACATTTCATCTCCTTCATAACAAAGCAGGATCCTACTTCCTTCCGGTCAGCTTCAAAATTATCAGCAAAAGCTGAGGAAGTGGGAAAGGAGAAAGCAAAGACAAGAAATCCAATTTCCCACAGGGGAAATGGTGAAACAATTCAAGAAACCTAGTGTAGCCTTTATTAATCCTGCAGTGTCCTCAGATACTTTAGGGACTGGGATGGCATAACTGCAACAAGAGAGTGGCAGCACCTCTTTTGGCAGCAGGACTGTTCTCTAGCAGCAGACTGTTTTTGTCTTTTGAACATACATGTCCTCCTTGAGGTGCTGTTTGTAGGCACCACATAGTCTAACAGAGCATCTGTTCAGACCAGTGTAGTCTGGGAACTGTCTTCTGTGCCACTGCCACTGAAGTTGAGAGTAGTTACATTATCTTCTGTTCTAAGCAAAGCGCATCTCAATTCCTGGCAATTTGCCAACACATGGCAGAGTATGGATGTCTTTAAAAACCTTTATTTGTTTAGAATGCAAGTGCTATGAACGCTGAGTGTCCGGTATTTGTAGAACTATTATTCCTCTTCCTTGTAGTGCGGAGTCCAGAAGGTGACTTGACTTTGTACTGCAAGGGGGCTGACACCATTCTTTATGACCTGCTTCATTCATCCTGTGAGTCTCTCAAAGAAGAGACAACAGAACACCTGAATGTAAGTGCTTCCTTCTGCACAACAGCTCTGCATTTGATGGTTGCCTTTTGTCCATGTATTCAAACCTTTCTCATGCCTTCCTCTGGACTAGAAATGCAATTTGTATTGAGATGAAGAGCAGATCTCAAAAGCAATGCCCAAACATCAAGTATTTTATTATTTTTCATGGGGAATGAAGGAGGAAATTAATTTATAAAGTCTCTGGTGTCAAATCAGTTGCCTAAGTATATGCATCAGGTGCCATTTGAAGTGCTCTAGCATATTCCATATATCTGCACATAGCTGGCAAATGCAATGCAGGACATTTAAAAGACCTGTGTGTCTTTGGAATAGGAGCTGGAGACCAAGATAGGATAATTGGGGCATCGGAAATGGCACTGCACATCTGTGTTTTGGTAACTAAATTGCACCTAAGTCTGCTGTTACTGTACAATGCATGCACCCAGTACATTCAAACATGCCTTGGATTGGAATAACTCAGGCAATGAGTAAAGGGCCACTGAGCCTTTCTCCTTCTTGAATACAATCTAGATCTGCAGTGATTGTGATCTGAGAGGCCTCAGTCAAAAAGGACTACACAGGCACTGGGGCATACGCTGGCTCCCTCCCTCCCCCTCCAGATCATATAGGGGTATATTGACTGGGCAGCTTGGAAAATGTGGCATTCAAACTTGTGGGTTTCTATATTGTTGATGGTGTATGCTGTGAGGTGATTACTCACACAGGTGGATGTTTTGCCCAGTGTTTACTCCCTTGTGATACCAGATTCTGCTGGTACAGTGCAGAGCACAAGGTAACAGAAAACCTTGCTAGAGAGGTTGCAATGGCACAGACATCTCTGCTCACTGCCCTGAGGGAGCCAGGGAATGTTGCCAGTGAAGGAAGGGCCAGAGCACCGGGAGATGGGCTGTCAGTAAGGTCAGTTCCTTATGCAACTTTACTTCAAGCCTGTTCTTTCAGAATCCACAAGGAGAGAGAAATTGTATGTCCTGTTACGGGAAGGAAGCCTTCAGTTTGCAGAAAGGGTTCTCTGTTATCTTCCAAACACTGAGATGCATATCTCCAGCTAAGCATATGCAGAAAGGGCACTTACAAGGACTTGCTGAGATGCCATGACTGATGGTGCTCACACTAAGCAAACAGTTGGACCAGCATTTGCACCTATAAAAATGTTGAGCACTGCTGAATTTCAATTTAAAGCTGAGCTCAGTGTGTTTTATTTAGGTCTCATTATTCTGAATCTCATGTTGAGAAATATCAATGAGGGAAACAAGTGCCTCGTTAACGTAAAGCTTTAGAATGAAAACACAGGAAAGCCCTTTTGAATTTGTTTTCTGTAAGGGCAGTGGCTGGCAATCATAAAGTGATGTGGAACTAGCTGTTAAAAAATACCCCTAGGTTTGTGGTCTAAGGTGTGATTTCTCACCTTTCCTTTGCAGACTTTAGGTAAGAAGTTTGAAAGAAAATGGTTATTTGTAAAGAGGGTTCTTTGTAAACCCGAGTGAGGAGACTATTCTTCTTTGACCTCTTCTGCCTCACCACTGTCTCACAGGAGTTTGCTGGTGAAGGTTTGAGGACGCTCGTTGTGGCCTATAAAAACTTGGACGAAGAATACTTTGAGGACTGGATCAGGCGTCAACATGTAGCAAGCACTGCCTTGGAAGGAAGGGAAGATAAATTGTCGGAGTTGTATGAAGAGATTGAAAAAGATTTAATGGTTGGTATTTCATGGAATCTGGGCCAAGCTCTGGGGGAGGTGGCAAGGATAGCGGTTTGTCAATAAACAGCTCAGTATGGCTTCAGTAAACATTGTTCTGCAAACAGCTCAGTGCGTTGTGAGCCTGGAGTGGTTTGGAACAAGGCAGTCCTGGGTTTTCACTGGCACCTCTGTGAGAAGCCAGTAACTGGGGTGTCAACCATCAGTGCATGGGAACAGTTTTATTTTAACTCACAAGGGTGTCAGAGTAGCTTTCTTGTGATGAAGCAGCATACCAGAGCTTAAGGGAGATGACAGAGACACAAATATTTCATAGCTATCCCTTGTACATGCAAATGGCTGATGTATTTATTCTTCTGTCTTTGAAATAGCAGGCAGTGAATAGTCCCCAGGTTCCCCTCCATTTCAAGGAGTGTCATCTTTGTTCTTGCAGCCCTGGGCAAGATGGAGGATGATGTCCATGAAGTTGTTTGTGTCGGTTTGAAATAGGGCTCAACTGTGATCTTCAAGTCATTCTTTTCTCCATGAGTATTACTACAGCTTTTTGAACACTCCAGGGTTTGCCTGTGTTTTAGAGCCATGAATAATGAATGAAAAGGATGAGATGTGTGGGATCTGAGGGGAAGCAATTCAGCTTTTGCACGTGCAGCAGTGCTCTCCTGAAATCTTGGAAACCCTGGGAGCTGTATGGTTGCTCCTTCCATTAGCTGTATGTTCAGGATGCCAACAGGGCCAGCAAAGAAGTAGGTGCGAGCCTAGAAGCTGCTGACCTTTGGAGGCAAGTGTAAATTGCATAGTACAGGGGGAAGACTGCTGCCCTCCTGGGTCTCAGTACAGCAGTGGAAAGTGCTAATTGTCTAGTCCAGAGAATACATCACACAAATGCCTTGTGGAATGTGTGCAAAGGAGGAAAGGCATGCAGGTTTAGGAGGCTAAGGAGCCAGCTGCTTTGCAGGAAAGGACTATGAAGCTCATGGCCTGAGTAGAGAAGAGGTCATGGGCTTGCAGGAGGAAGAAGTGTTGTTCAGAAAGTGATTACACCAGACCTTCTCTGTACCCTGTGCAAGAATGGCTTTACTTTCAGAAGGTGCCACAGGGAGGGACAGAAGGTGGATGTAGGAAAGCCTGGCTTGTGAAAGAGAATGGATTTGAAGGACAATGTCAGGAAGGAAGTAGATGAGTCTTGTGTTGGTGTAGAGGAATGTCAAGCATCAGTCTGCTTGACAGTCAAGAATGGGAGTCCCTGAGTTTAATGCTAGGGGTCTTTACAGGGAGTGAGGAGATAAAGGCAGCACGGGGTGGAACAGGGATGGAACATGGTTATGTTCAGAGCTTTGAATACAAAAATGCAATTTAACATTGACTGTCCTAAAAAATAAGGAAGAGCCACAGTAAGGAAGGAAGCATGCTTGTTCCTCCAGCTGCTTGTACACCAGGCCATGGGCAGACAGGCAAAGGCCTGGCATAACTCACAGCATGATTGTACAGCTGTCCCTATTATCATTGCCAAGGCACAGATACAACAGTGCTATTGTACTTTTCTGCAGCTCCAGAAAGACAGTGTCTGTGGGGAGTACAAACCCTTATTCGATATTCCTGGGCATATTTGACATCAGTGTCCATCTTTGGCCTTCTAACCCAGACTCAGAGGGCTGCCAAGGATGAGCAGGTACTCCCAGGAGATGGCTTTGTACGCTATGAGCATTTAACCTCTTGGTAGCTGGACCATGGACCACTACTGTAAAATGTGGATTGTGCATCTTTGAGATGCCTATAGAGAAGTTTCTTCAGAGTTGTTGTGTGCACTCATAACACTCTTAACAGATGAATTATGAACATCCCAGGAAGCCAAAAGGGATCTTGGGATGAAAGCCAAATGCTGAATTTAGTCCCCCAACAGCAGGAGGTAGGTGGTGGCAGATGCTGAGCTAAACCTGAGCTAGCAGTGAAAGCTTCATATCGCTTTGACGTCAGGTTAAAGCCAGCAAGCGTCTCCAAAATGCAGAAGAAGCAATGACTTTACCATAATGCAAGTTTGCGTCTTGTGCAGTCTGTGATTTATAGTGCTGTGTGGCAGCATGGAGCAGGGATGGAGACAACTCTTTTGTGGGCTGGAGGGGATGCTGCGCAGCCATGTGACAGCTGCTGTACAGTATGGCTGGGAGCAAGCTCCACACTGGAAGATGCATATGGAGGTTTGGGGTCAGGGATCCACAGTTCTTTTAGTCACAGTTAAATCTCTACCTGCTGTGAAAAGGACACATGGGAAAATATGAAGACTATTTGTAGCCCTGCAAACATGTTGGCAAATAATTTCATGCAAAGTCACAGTCCAACTTAATCTGGGGAATTACGAAGTAGAGTGTTTGCAGGATCAGGGCCATAGTCTGTACAGTAGAATTGCTGAGGAAAAATGAAAGTCATCTCAGCCTTGCTCCTGGATTTCATTTGTGCTTGCTTAAGTAATTAGCTGGAGGTCCAGTGCTCCTCCTTTGTTAGTGATGAGAAGACTTACAGGTTCCCTACTGTTTTCTGTTAAGCTGCTAGGTGCCACAGCGATTGAGGACAAGTTACAAGATGGAGTCCCACAGACGATTGAGACTCTTGCTAAAGCCAGCATTAAGATATGGGTTCTGACCGGAGACAAACAAGGTAAAGAGGCTACAATTTTGGGTGTTTGTCTTCTCTCCCATTGGTGGGATGATTCTGCTAAGATCCATGGTCTGATTCTTTCTCCTTTTAAAAACTGCACAAAGGATAAGCTTACAGGGCTTTGCTTGGTTGCCATCTAGACAAAACTCCAATTAACTGGAATTGGATCAAATAACTGTAGCTAGTGGCTGTTCTTAATTCCTATCCTAAGGCTGGAGATAGTATGGATATTAGCATCCTTTGCCTTTGAAGAGATGACGGAGAGGATCCCATGGTCCCTGTCCTATGCAAAGAACAAATGCAGCCAGGAAGCAATATTCCTCATATTCTTTTCCACTATGAGAAAGAAGAGGTATCACTTTAGTAAAGTCAACTGTCCTGGTGAGGAAGGCTGGAAAAATCTAGTCCTGCTTTCCAGGAACTGGGGTATGGCCTAATGCTAGAGTTGATGTCAGGTCACTTTTAATTTGGTCCTGGGATTAATAATCTGGAATGAAAATGGGGGAAACACAGGCTTTTGAAGAAAGCATTAAGTTAGAAAGAATTTTGAATAGAATCCAGTGATTTCGCCACTGGATTGGGGGATAAATAGTGACTTTACTGAAACAATGGTATTTCAGGGAGAACAAAACTGTTGGCAAGTCATTTCATTCAAGAAATGAGCAGAGAATTTTTGAGACTGATCAAGTGTTTCAATTTGTTATGTTCAGAATGAAATAGTTTTGCGTATGAAATGCCAAAATATTGTTTTTCAGTATTTTCTGAACAAAAATTCTTGATATTCTTCTTCAGAATTATGGGATTTTTTGGAGGGGGAGGGGTGGAAATTGACCTAAATTCCAACAAAGAAAGAAAAAGATTTTTAAAAAGTGAAATAACCTGAAAAAAATTTGAATCAGCTTGAAATGTTTTGGATGATCCAAGTGTGTGGACTGATGGATGTTTTAAGCTTTTTAGTTTTGATAGAATTCATTTTTTTTCTGTGGTCTTGCAAAGCCATTAGCGGAGATTTGCTGCTATGTTCATCAAGGAGACTCTCCTGGTTCACTTAAACTGTTGGCTCTGAAAGGCTCAGGGCTCTCTTGGACGAGTCTCTTGGGCTCTCTTGTCATGTATCTAAAAAGGCGGGAGAGATTGTGGGGTGAATTCAGGGCTGCTAAGATGGGTCATCTTCCTGGTTTATCTTTCCCAGAAACTGCAGTGAATATTGGTTACTCCTGCAACTTGCTGAATGATGACATGGCGGATGTTTTTATTATTGAAGGCAGCACATCTGACGACGTACTTAATGAACTCAGGTAAATGGCTGAAATATGCAGCTTCATTGCTGTGTGCTGACAGAGGAATGAAGCAGCTTTGTAGTAGTCCATCTTTTCTTTTCTGTATGCTTTGCCTGGTGCAGCTCACTGCAGGGACCTTGGCTAAAGGTTAGCTAATTCCCTGAATGATCCAGCAGCTAGTTGCGCATGGTATAGATATCTGCGAGGAGAAACGCCAAAGCTTCTTGATCCAACAGGTTAAATCTACATAGATGTATAAGGAAGCAGACTCAGGCAGGCAGAATGGGTTGACATTGGGCTGGTGATCGGGAGCCACAAAGCCTTTGGCTCTATGCCTGAGCTATGCAGTTGCTCCACTGCTGTGGTAGTTCATCCACACTGCGGTTCTTTCCCTGGATATGTTCCTCTTCTAGCACTACCTGGAAATTTCCCTTGCTTCCAGGGCCTGCTCAGGAGACATCACTTCTTAGGTTCAGGGAAAAATGGGGAAGTCAGACCCTTTTATTTTGAAGGAGATGGTTGCCAGAAAACATGAACAGAAATTTGGGATGGCTGTTGAGATAATGTTCTTCACGACACTCAGATGATTTGTTAGACTCTAAGTCAGCCCACATTTAGCACACATTTATTAGAGTTTTAAAAGCATGTGGGTGAATTGCATGAACGAGAGCAGCTAATCCATGCATGCTGTAGTGGGGATACAGGGAAAATTGAACTAAATTAGCAACAAGAAGCATAGTATTTTTATTTTCATAAAGTTGATTTAATAAAAAATATCTGTCTTTGTTTGCAAGCTATTAATTATTCTTCTGGATGTTTTTTTAGGAATGCAAGGGAAAAGATGAAGCCAGACTCCTTTCTGGATAGTGACGAAGTTAACATTCAGTTTGCAAAATCTTCCAAAAAAGCAAAAGTTCTACCTGACGAACAAGCAAATGGGGTGTACGGTCTTGTTATCAATGGCCATAGCCTGGTAAGGAAGGTTCAGTTATGTTAAGACTGAGTTCTCGTAAGACCTTAATGTGATAACAATATACTGGAAGTCTGAAAATGCTGAAAAAACTAGCCTTAGGGGTCTAGATTTTTTTTCCTAGTTGGAGGTTACGTCCCGAGCTCTTGATAATTCTTGTAAAATTGTCGGAAGGAACTTAGAACCATTAGTTGTTATCTGAGAAATCAAGGGTGCTGAACAAGGTTTCATAAGCCTGGAATGGGGAGAAATTGGCCCTGAAGTGAGGTGAAAAGGAGGAGGAGTAGGGTAGCTGGATTAATTTTGATTTCCAGAAAGTTACTGAAGAAATAATCATGCAATCTATAGATGCACCAAGAAGATAAGGTAACATCAGACATGGATTTCAAGTATGTCAAGAACATACGTGCTTAAATATATCTGTTTTCCACTAATGGATAGGATAGATACCATGTAACTTGACTAATAAATCATTCGATCTCCCATTATGTTTTTCCAAGCAAACTGAAGTAATATGATCTAGATGAAGTTGCTATGTGGCAGATGCAGGACTGCTTGGAAACTATGACTCTTAGTGGCTCATTGTTGGTCTAAAACATATAAATAAGTGGCACGTGCAGGGGGCTATCCCACATCTATTCAATATTCAGTGTTTTAATTAACCGCTTAAAAAGAGAGAAAGCTTCTTAAATCTGCAGATTACACCAGCCTGGGAGGAACTGCAGACTTGAGGGAGTTCAAGATTAGATTTGAAAATAATTTTGACAAATTGAAGTGATACTTTGAAAAATAGAGAATGCAATTCAGTAAGAACAAATGCATTGTTCTTCACTTTCGTGTAATCATCAGCTGCACACACAAAGGATCAGAGAGGCTCATATATGAGAGCATCATCTGCAAGGTTTGTGAAGAAAACCTTCTGCTCCATTTGGCATTGGTAAAGTCTTAGCTGAAGTACTGCAACTAAGTTGGGCCCTTTTCTTTGAGAAATACTTAGACCACCTAGAGAGAGTACACAGAAAACTGCAAGAGTGATCATGCATGATTGAGAAAGCATGAGGGAAAACTGAGAGAGTTAGGGTGAGTAAAGAAAACTGATCTGTCTTGAGAGTAGTCTTCAGATAATAACAGGTAAAAGAACTAATGGGCTTAAACTGAGGCAAGAGAGTTTGAGGTTAGGTTAGATGTCTTTCTGGTGTGAATATTGAAGCACTGGAAAAGATTTTCTGTCCTTGAAAATTGTTTAGAACAGGTTAGAGACAGAACTGATTTAGATACAGTTCATCCAGCCTGGGAGAAGAGTTAGATTAGGTCAAGCTTATGTGTCTACTGTATTTTGCTTTCCCAGACTGCAGGATAAGCAAATAGGAAGAGATGCCGAGAGGCAGGAGGCACTGCCTTTCAGAGGCAAGATGCTTCTGTTTTCTGTAGCTGCTAGCTCTCTTGATAAGAATCAAGCAAATTTAGCTCCCAGACCTGCAAATTACTGTTCATAATCTCCTCATGCTCCACCTTTGGCTTCTGTACGATGGTTGCTGATCCATGAACTTAAAAGAGGACTTATCTGGCACTGTCTACATTCTTAAGTATGCTCTCTCCCTCTGCTAGTGCTGTAGAGTCAGGATATTGTGGGAAAAAACATCTCTAACTGTAGTGTCTGGCCAGTGTACTAAAACTAAACCATGAAAAGGTCTGTTTTTTTGAGCAAGCCTGCCTGTCACTGATGGCAGGGAAGCAGGGGTGTTGGTGACTCACAGCTCTCGCCTTTAAGAAGAAAGGGCATCTGACCTAAGGTTTGGCTGCCTTATGTAGAAAGGGCAGCTGCCCTGCTGTTATGGCTTTGAGGAGGAGACAGTCATGTAGATTCCTTCCATGAGTGTCTGCTGAGAAGAGACACCAAAGCACCGACTCAAGGAGCACAATCAGTAAGAAATATGAAAAGCTAACACTGCTCCCTCCTTCCCATGTAGAGCTGGAGGGCTAACAAGACACCCAATTAACTGTACATTTCCAGAATAGAAATAACACGACTGACTGAATTAAAAGGTCAGCACTCAGAACAGAGTTGTGTTGTCTGGTTTTGTGTTTTGCTTTCTCATGCCCATCTGAGTACAGCTTTTTCCATTTTTTTTTAATTAAGTACTCCCAAGTTGAAATCTATGCCATTTATACCACAGATCTGTCAGAACTTAAAAGGTAAACCAAGAAGCATGAGCAGAAATTCACTCGCATGGAGATACGCGAGCTTGCTCAGGTCCAGAAACAGGTGTGTTAATGCACTGCTCCCATTGTTTGACAGTTCTGCTGCACTGTCAGGATACATTAGCCAGAGTAAGTGTTGTGCTGATAGGACAACATCGCAATAGTACAAGCATCTCAACAGTAAGTGTTGCGATGCTTCCAAGACCAAAGCTGGTAGATTTATTCTGCATGGCATTATATCGTGCCGCATGGATATTCCCTTGAACCGAATGGCCAGATTCCGTTGAGGTCACTTTTAGCGAAGCGACGACATATGTATTTTTGATGAGAGAAACACTTGCTGCAGCACTGGGAATATCAGCTCAGCCCTGGAGACCTTTCAGGCATCTCACACCTTCCTTATGCTGAATGAAAGAACTGGATTAGTTCTTTTTTATTTCCCACTATTTCTGCTTTGTAAGGGTGAGAATTGCTGCTAGCCTGACTCACCCTTGCCTTTTTTCTCAGGCCTATGCACTGGAAGAGAATCTGGAGCTGGAGCTGGTGAGAACAGCCTGCATGTGCAAAGTGGTGATCTGCTGCCGGGTGACTCCACTGCAGAAGGCCCAGGTGGTAGAGCTGGTGAAGAAGTACAAGAAGGCAGTGACTCTGGCAATTGGAGATGGGGCTAATGATGTCAGCATGATCAAAAGTGAGTAAAGGCATCCTGTCCTGGCTGATGGTCAGCATGCTCTAGCAAACTGGTGGGCTACTGTATCTGCTGTGCTGCCATTACTTGCTATGGCAGGTGGGTAGGAGCAGCTCTTTGCTGTGAGCATACTTCAGGCTATAGGACTTGGAAGCAGAAATGCTTATTTGAATGGCTTCTACATATTCTTCTTTGTGGAATCAAGGTGGCTGGGGCTAAGTTTCTGGAGATTTCTGCAGAGCACTGTCACTTTGGACCAGTCACGTCTCCTGCCTTCGAGGGTACACAAGACTGGTACTACTTTAGTGGCTGCCACCAGAGACACTAGAAGCTAAGACTGCACTTATTGTCTATTTCTTCATTTCTGTCCACTGATCTTTCAAGCGTGTTTTGTTTATAGCTTGGTTACTTGGGAGAGTATGTTAAAATCTGGCAATGCTGAGCCAGCGCAGCATACTAGACTTATGAGAATAGGAAGATCAACTGTTAACGCTCCTGCTCAGAGGGAGACTTCTCAACCCTTATGTCCTGTGCCAATACACAAGGATTCAATTTCTGTCAGCATCCCCGACTCTGTCAAATCGACCTTCATCCGCTGAGGTCGTTAGATTCAGATCCACTGGTTCCCTCCCTCCACTGCTCCCTGGGGTCAGGTAACCCTCACGTCTTGCCTCCAGAGTAGACAAAAGCCTGTAGGGGCTGTGACATGTACACCTATGTCTGTGTGACTATCATCACAGTGGCAGTGCTAAGAATAAACAAATTTATTTCAGAGAGGTGGCCTATCAGCAATGCAAAAGGAAAATTTTCATGCTTGTAAATAGTCTGTATAACGGTGTATAATTTTTTAATGTTTCCATGTGGTCTGGGGTCACTTGTCATTTATCTCCCTTGTCTTATGAAAAACAGGCCTCTAGGCCCCTTCGTTCTTGAGTATCATTCGGTGCTACATTACCTCAATGAACTTATGAAAAAAATCCCTTAACTAGGTATAATTAAATTAAGATTATTCAGAAGGGCCTATTGCTGATCTTCCTTGTGTTAATTTGCAAAAATTGATTAACTGGAGCCTTTTAATTAAGAAAGTAAAGGCTAAGTAGGGAGCTTCAAGGAGATAAGTCAGGCAGCCAGTCAAGAAAGGATAAGAAAAGCAAGTTAAAACGTGCATGATAACTAGAAATGAACCCCGCCACTACGAGAGGGTTGGGACTTTGGGATTTTATCAACTCACTGTTCCATGGAAACCTCTCAGTCTAACCAAACTCCAGCCATCAAGATTGTTCTCATTAGTTAAAGCTGTATAATTAGCTGTCACATTAAACTTACGTCCATGTTTAATAAACCCAAGTTACTATTAAAGCAGACATGACTCTTCTATCTAATTATTTGATTGAAATAATAAGGCTCAGAAAATGTAAAATGGTGACAGTCTGCCTTGTACCACTTTGCTTTAGAAATCTGTAAGGAGTTTGTTGGTTTGGAGCTTTCACCTGTCTGGAGCGATGTTTTAAGGCTGCTAGAAGAACATGCATGCATATAAATACTAGTCACATCTCAATAGAAATTAAAGGTATTTCTTCATAACAGCAGTGATATTTTGTGCCATTGATAAACATTAAGAAAGAAAACATGAACGGTCACTGAGGGTGTAATTCCATTCAAATAACATAAGCCCAGTTACTGTAAATGTATCACTGTAGCCAAAAAAATACTGCCACTGAAAAAAATAGTTTCTCCAAATCAGGTTTTTTTTTTCGTAAGTAATTTTACATTTGACTTTTTCTGCTCAGGCTGGGAGGGAATTAACGCAGTGTACCAGTGTGGCCGGGACATTTAAAAAATGGAGTTATCAAAGCTCTCACTGTAATGACATGACCAATCATTTTCTTGTTGCAGCTGCGCACATTGGGGTTGGTATCAGTGGCCAGGAGGGGATGCAGGCGGTCTTGTCCAGTGACTTCTCCTTTGCACAGTTCCGTTATCTCCAGCGCCTGCTCTTAGTCCATGGCCGGTGGTCCTATATCCGCATGTGCAAGTTCCTCAAATACTTCTTCTATAAGAATTTTGCCTTCACATTAGTGCATTTTTGGTATGGATTCTTCTCTGGCTTCTCAGCACAGGTAAGTCAGCTTCTGTTTTCTCACGATCAAGTCTAGCATTTTCAAGCAAAGTATCTGGAAACATTGTAAAAGTGTAAATAAAATAAGCCGTTCCCTCCACCTTACTGAAAGGTACACAGGCTTGTCTTTTCCAGCTGTGCCACTCTAATGCAAATATTGCTTCCTTCATTGGACAGATGGTAAAGGACAGATGCCTGAAGCTGTTTAGGTGCATTATGAAGCAGATAGCTACCTCATGGGATTTTTGAAAGTGACTGACTAGACTAACTAGACTGACTAGAGCTATCAAACAAGCGTACAGATTAGAGAGAGGCCTGACCACTTTGGTGCGGATCTGTATAGGGCCTATGACTGCCTTTGTAATACATTTAAAGCAGTTAGTTTAACTCCAGATTGCTTGTGTGTTTCAGCAGCTTGTAAGAGAAGCAAATCCCATGCAACAAAATATGCAGCTTTAGTTTAAGATAAACCTATCTCCACCCCATAGAGCACCACACAGTTAGTGTGAAAATATTAATCCTGGGGCCGAGTATGCAATGGTGCAGGAAACACCTGCCTGCTTGCAGCCTGCAGCAACCCGCAGCTCCCACCTGGTGGCTGCCACTGTGCCAGCTACTTAGCAGTGCCTGGGGCAGTGCCACAGGCAGCTGGGGGCCCTGGGCTGGCCAGGGACCAGGGGTGTCTGCCCTGTCACTGCTATCCTGGTGCTCAGAGCTTTCTCTCACACAGGAGCACTGCCACTGAGAGCTGGGTACCATTGGCCAGTGTGCTTGAGGTGACCAACAATGTGTCTTTTGTGCTAGGCTTAGATGGGACTCCAGTGGTGTTCTGGCATATTATTTTAGAGGTGAACGTTGCCTTCTGCAAATATAGGAATGAAACAGTTACAGGCAGACTGCACCAGGGCTGTCATTTCATTAGGACTCAAGAACAGTCATACTAGGCTAGGCCAAAGGGCTCTTTGGCCCAGTACCCTGTTCTGGCTGTGGCCAGTAGTGGATGCTTAGAAAACAGGACTAGCATAAAGAGATCCTTCCCCTGTGTATTCCCTCAGCTTCTGATAATGCACAGTAGTGGACTGCTGAGCTTGACATTATACTTTTGGTCTCAGGACTGTTCTGAACAAGATGTTCCAGCATTTCATTGTGTATCCTTTTAGGAGAGATGGAAAAGGCAGCATTTTGCTAACTCCATGCTCTGTTTTTCTCTTTAGACTGTATATGATGAGTGGTTCATTACGCTTTACAATTTGGTATATACCTCCCTCCCGGTGCTAGGAATGAGCCTCTTTGATCAGGTATCGTTTCTATCACTACTTGGATTTTTTTATAGGGGTGCTTTGAACTGGTTCTATGAAGCAAAGCAACTGACTCTGGCTAGCTATTGTGGTAGCCCCTGAAGTAGTTTCTTGCCAGTGACCACTAGGAGCACAAAAAAAGGACACACAAAGGAGGAGATTGTATATTGTCTTGAACTGGACAGTGAGTTTCAGTGTGTGGCGGGACTTTTGGGTTAGCCTGTTGACTACAGTAAAAGCCGCCATTGCAACGCTCCCCTGACCTAGTCGTGTCCTGTTAGTTCTGTTCCCTGAAGCCTGACTAGTACCTTTTTAATGACCACACAGAACAGTGAATGAACTAGACCTCTGAAGATCTCCTGAGCTAGGCTTTCTTTGTTCAGCCTTTTTAATGGTGTCCTTCCTGCAGTAATTTCACATGTGCATTTCTACCTTATATGCTTTTATTGTTCAGCAATACATAGAAGCATAGAAATACATGTTGCTCCTACATGTCTTTTACAAATGTGTAGGAACTTGCTACTCACACAGTGATTCATAGTGTTCAGCTCTTTTAAGGAATCTAACTCAGAGGGCCTTTCCTATGTGTGGACCTCTGTACTTACTAACCATTAGCTTCCAGGAACCTTTTAGGAGAACAGGTTGTACAGCCTGCTTAAGAAGAAATGTGCCTTCATTTTTTGCAGTGCTTGTCAGTTTTTTCAGCACAAGGTGAAATTCAATATGGAAAATGTGCCTAGGTGACCTTGGGATGTGGCATGCTAGTCAGCACAACTGAGTGAATTGTGTGCAAAGCCTTTTCTTGTGGAAATGTGCCTTCTCAGGGGCATGGCAACATTAAGTGGTCTTATGAGGTCAGTTGGGTAGGTGCCAGCAAACGGCTCTAATCATCTCCTCTCTACTTTCAGGATGTGGATGATCGCTGGAGTATGCTGTTTCCTCAGCTCTATGTGCCTGGCCAGCAAAACCTCTATTTTAATAAAATAGTGTTTGTCAACTGCATGTTGCATGGGATCTACAGTTCCCTCATTCTCTTCTTCATCCCCTATGGGGCCATGTACAACACAATGAGAAGCGATGGGAAAGCCATTGCTGACTACCAGTCCTTCGCGCTGATGGCCCAGACCTGCCTACTGATAGTGGTGTCTGTACAGGTAAAGCATCCCTGGTAACGTTTTTAGGAATTCATTATTGTTTTAAGAAGGCAGCATCTGGAGGGGCCACTTGAGATCCTGTTAGCATTCTGTTTGCTGGTGCATCTTGCACTCTTTCCAAAAACATCTCTTCACACCGGATTATTCTCTGCAGTTCAACAGACCAATGGATTTGGGTGTCATGAAGGATCAGGGCCACAGGAAGACAGAACCTCTGCCTTGGGAAATTTACAGTCATAGTAAACAAAACAGCTGTTTTGTTTAAGGCTGGGAGAAGAGAAGGACTCATTCCACTTTTTCAGGATGGGTTTAAAGAACAGGATTGTCTCTCTGCTAGCAGGCAGTTATTTATAAGGTCTCAATTGCGGTGCTGCCTCTGCAGCCTGGTTCGATGCATGATGCAGATGCTAGAGCTGCACTTGATGGAAGAAGTGACTGAGATTAGGATAGTAAAAAATTCAGATGATATTGGCAGGATGAGAGAAACTTCTCAAAAGAAAATGTCATCTATCTCACCTCTCTAGATAATGGTTTATGCTGTGTGAGGTGTTATAGGTGCCTTCTAATTTTTGATAGCTAGATCACAGCATGGGGTAAGGACATAAGTAATGGCCCCTTAGAACCTAGTATCCTCTCTCAAGCGCGGGCCACCAGTGAATGCTCAGGAAGAGGGCGAGAACAGGGCAAATGAGTAATGCTTGTCCCGAATGTTCTTCCAGCATCCTATGATCTGTGGCTTGGGTATTTCTTGAGCCTTGAATCGTGTCTGTGTATCTGATAGTACATACTGTTTTTAATATGGGTTCGTAGGAGAGGCCAAGAGCTTCTCTCTTGGTTATTACACATAGATTTTGGAGCAGGAGGGTACAGATGGCATAACAAATAACTGTCTCAGGGGGGTGGGAGTGATGTGAAGAGTGGTGGACAAGATCTCGAGCTGCGTTCAGCATAGATACACTAAATAATTAAGGCGCTGACAGCAGCTGTATTGCTCCATTCTTTCAGATTGGCTTGGACACGGCTTACTGGACAGTTGTGAACCAGTTCTTCATCTGGGGCAGCCTTTCTGTTTACTTTGCTATCACCTTCACCATGTATAGTGATGGCATGTACCTGATCTTCACAGCCGCATTCCCATTCATTGGTAAGCCCTCTGACAATTCTGAACTGCACTCAAAGTGGGCAAACTGCTGGGCTTAACTCTGTCAAGTATTTCTACTATGTGCATAGGAAGAGCTCTCAAAAAGGCAATAACAAGCTGCAGAACATATCGATTGCCATTTCCACAAGAAATTCCATGGTATTTCTGCAGGCTGCTGGGAATGCTTATTCTGAATCCCATCCATCCATGTGGACATGTGTCCCATGTTCACTTCCTTGCAAAAGAGTGCACATTCACACAGCGACAGGAATAATCCTTTAAATAAGTCCACAGAAGTGGATGGAAAACTTTCTGCTAGCTCTTTTCTATTCTGTTTCCAGAGCCTTACAAATATTTAGGAGCATTTTGTTTGCAGAAGCGTGTGTGTTGTCCTCAAAATAAGTTAATGTGTTGGTGTGGGAGGGCATAGAAATCCAGCAACCTTACTCTACATAAAATCTTTCTGAACACATGCAAAAAGTGAAGAATAATATAAAAATTAATCTCGCTCCTGAGACTGTGAGCAGGAGGGAGACATAAGCTCAGCAAAATAATTTAGCCATTTTAAATAGCTCTGTCCATCTATATCAGTACTGACAGAGTTTTGCTGTGAAACTCTACTTCTAAAATTCTGAAGCACGTTGCTTCAAATCTCAAGTTGGTGTAGTAATCAACGCCTTGGATTTGTTAAGCCAAGGCCTTTTCTGCCCATCTGCAGTACCAAGGTGCTTGGCCATTTTAGAAATGTCTGAGATGTAGGTCAGCTGTAAGGTATTTTTCAGGTAGATGGCCAGATCCACTGTAGAGATGGCTTTTAGTATCAAAAGTTCTGAGTGAGAGAAAGTAGAGTGTCTGTTCAGTTTCCAAAGACAGCTGGTAATCCGCTTACCAGGGACATCTGTATCTGCTGTTCTGTTGATACTACCTAGGCCAAAATACACGTAATGTTGAGTACCACTTAATAATGGTCTCACTGTGAGACCATTTTTTATGAAAGTGCTTCAAGTCTGGACTCAATTAACCTGACTATTTTAATTTCAGCAGAGTTGTAATACGGCAGAGTTTGGCTAACTGAAAAGAAGGCATTCAGCAACTTTACTGCCAACATCATTAAACACAGTAATGAGGATTTTGCAGGCTATTTGTTCTAACCTACATTCCTTAAGTTTTTGGAAGAGCCAACAGTGAGCACTTTAGTTTTAAAGAATGTGTCAGTGTCATGTCACCACACGGCAGCTGCTCTGCCAATATACCTGGTAGGCTGCTCTGTCTGTGCAGACTCCCAGAGCAATGCACACGCCTCTCTCATAAAAGACTGTGATCCTGCCATCTACTGGGCACCCAGAGGCAGTACCCCCTATGCTTCAGGAAACAGTGCTGGCAAATAAGGAAATACTATTCTTTCTTTTTGACTGGAGTCCTGGATTGCCGCTGAAGAAGAGCTCTCAAATATTTATCCATCAACCTGTTGCAGTGATTTGACTCTTTGTAAAGGGATAAGGCATTCACTCTGACATCTTTGTCTCCCTGAATAGTTGCTGCAATTCAGCCTGAACGCTGCTTTCTTCTTTGCTTGTCTAAGAAAGTTATGACGGTGTTACTGTCCTCTCTGCAGCAAGTTGATTTCACAGTTGGAGTATATTTATATTTATATTTATATTTATATTTACATTTACATTTACATTTACATTTACATTTATATTTATATTCTGGTCTGTTTGCCAAGTGCTTTGGAAGGTGAATAAGGGTGAGAGGTGTTGCTGTCACGGTTTTAATCATGCTCTTGTTTTTCAGGTACGGCTCGAAACACCCTCAGTCAACCAAATGTGTGGCTAGCAATCTTCCTCAGCATTGCCCTCTGTGTGCTGCCTGTAGTTGGCTATCGATTCCTGAAGACTCAGTTAAAGCCAACTGCCAGTGATAAAGTAAGGAAATACGCTCATAAACCAGAAACCCTGCTCACTGCCACCTAAGCCTACTGAGAGCTGTATCACAGGGGCCTGGCCTTAGTGTATGTTCCTGGAAGTGCAAGTGCTGCCATCCTTCTGTCTCCTAGTCCCTTAAAAAGGAGGACTGAGCATGTGTTTTGGCGCAGTTCAAGCCATCTGCAGCTGGGAGCAACGCTGAGATTATTTAGACATGGATTAGATCACACTGGAGTGAGGAAGCAGCACTATTTTTAGGTGCAGGGTTTCAGGGTGTGGCTCAGTGGCAAAGCAGTGGCATATTTCACAGTCAGCAGTGACACCTTTCTGCCGTACAGTTTTTAGCCTGGCAGACTGCACCTCTTCACCCTCCTGCTATGCGTACATGGTTGTTGGGGATTTTTTGGCTTGAGAATTTACTTCCTTTATAGCCAATGGTTATATTCCCCCTTTGAAACCAGCTGCCCTCCCATGCCCACAAATATGGAGATGAGGCCAAGGAGAGGCTGGGAGAGGTGGAAGGGGCAGAGAGTGCCCAGCTCACTAGAGCCAAGCCGCTCCTGAACAAGATCAGTGTAAATGCAGCTCCCTGCACTGCCTTTCAAACAGATATCTGCTAAATGTTGCTGCCACCTGGTGCTTCCTTCCTCTTCCTACACTAAGCTGTGAAACAACAGCGTCTCTGAGCAAAGTCTGGAGGGGTGGCACTTGGTCCTCAGTGGCTGTCTTGATCAACCTTGGGATGTCTGTAAAGGTCCTCAGGTGC
This sequence comes from Struthio camelus, assembly GCF_040807025.1. Lineage (NCBI taxonomy): Eukaryota > Metazoa > Chordata > Aves > Struthioniformes > Struthionidae > Struthio > Struthio camelus. The sequence continues at coordinate 57,969,631 of NC_090981.1, read as the reverse complement.
TCCAGGGCTGTTTGAGGAGGAGTGAAGAGGAATTCTCAGCCCTGGCAGAGGGGGTAGATGGGTGCTAGAGAAGATTGCTAGGTTGGAAGGTCCTCAGCACATGGTTAGAGGAAGAAGTTCAGATTGTTCAAAATATGCAGAAGTGGGCTGAATTTACTCTTCAGCTTAGTAGAACTCTTTGACACAGATGTGACCTGGAATCACGGTCTTAAGGCTTTGAGTTAGCCTCTCTCTCTAATGCCAAATCGCTTCACTTTTCTACTTCCTTCAGAATTTGTCTGGGAAGCGAATTATCACAGGAGAGGAACATTTAGGTTTTCTGCTAGAGAAATCCCTAGTCTGAAAAGAACTAAACACAGGCCTGATGATCAGAGAGCCCAAGTACCTACAGCTGCCATTGTCCCAAGCAGGCAGGGCAGAGGTTCGACATCTCTGCCTCCCCCTGTGGAGGGACCCACACTCCCCCTTTTCCCAAGGAATATAAGAATCTATCGATCACCATTCTCATCATAAAAAGCCTTTATATATTGAAAATCCCCTTTAGTAGCCTGTTTTCTAGATTAAGTAAGCCAATTTTTCAATCTTTGCTTTCTGGACTTCTTTGACTTTGACATGTTCGTTTTTTTGATTGAAGTGCCTGAAAGAGCTTCAGCAATACCCTATCTGAGGGCTCACAGTGCTGTGAGGAGTAACAAATGGAAATCATTCTCTCCCATATCTTACAGATGACATTCCCAATAATGCCTTCTGGAGTAAGATTTGTTTTTCCTTTTGCTGAAGTGCTCCCATGGTGCTTCAAGTTCAGTTCCTGCTCTGCAGCCCTTCCTGCCGTCCTCGTGTTTTGTCAGTCATTGTTGGCTTTGGACCCATGCTTTTGTTTCCTCTTCTGAGCTCCTCTTTTGCTGCACTCATGGATAATGATGTATTTCCCACTTGTTCAGTCTTATTTTCTAATTTCAGGTCCTACGCAAGATCAAAGAAGCCAAAAAGAGGCCACCTCCACCCTCACCCAAGAGGCGTCTGCGTCGGACCAGTACCCGCCGCTCCGGCTATGCCTTCTCCCATCAACACGGTTTCGGAGCGCTCATTATGTCTGGGAGAAACATGCGGCCAAAATCACCTTTTGCTACAACAGGAACGTTCTCACCCAATAGTGAAAAAAACAAACACAAGGGACTTTAAAAAAAAAGAGAAAACTTAAAGGGCTGTCAGGAAAGGAAGCTGTGCTCCTTGCAAAGCACCGAGCCAGTGGCTGCTCAGAGGTCTGTCCTGTGAGCTACCAAAACAAGGACTTGGACCTTTCTTTTTACCCACAGGCAGTCTCCGACTGCAGCTTCTGTTCCAAAGAGATATGCTGCTCCTAGGGAAGTAAGGGAAGAGTAGGGAGAGCAGATGAATTAAAGCTGTTGTTTTGTATTCCAGAGGGCCTCCCTGGAACAAGAGAGAGAACATGCTGTGGGAGGCTCCTTCACTCACTGAGATTGTTTATGATGCCATTTTTTTCTCCCTTTAACTACATACCTCAGAACAAAGTGAAGTCCAAGCTGAGGAAGAGACAGAATTGGTGATGCCTTTTTCATTCACATGCCTGCCTTTGTTTCTGTCATGAATCTGTTCTGGGCCATGTTCCTGGGCTGACAGTATTGACCCCAGGTGTGCCTTAGCTCCAGCTATACAACCCCCAAGTCCCCAATCTTTGTAATATGTGTAATTTTGTAGCTTTTTGACTATAATGTACACCACCACTTCAGAAAGCATGAGTTGCAAATAACCTCCTTCCAGACTAATGGTTTCTCAGAAGATGGCCAGTGCCACAAGCACAACTCTCTTCCTGCATTTGCAGCGTGGAGGTGCTGCAAGCTCAGAAAAATGTCTAGTTGGTCAAGAGACAAGGACTTGACATTCATCAGACAGCCCTGTATCTGCAACCCAAATCTGCTCTGTGGTAAATGATCGTTGTTCTCAGAGCCGTCTCAGGTGTTGTAGCTGGGCATCAGCCATTTCTTTTAGACTTAAAATAGAAGGGCAAAAGAATTTCAGGCTCCCGTATAGATCAGGCCATAAAATCTAGCACTGAGGAGGCCAATACCTCAGCTAGGACTCAGCTGGGAGTCTCCAACACCGGGTGGCTTTTCTCACCCTAACAGACTGAGAAAAATTCTGTCTTCCGAAACACATGCACATCTGACTTGATGGAAATTATACAAGAAATAGCAGAGGGACAGATGCTATTTCACTGCTAGTGCAGGGTGTCCTGCCCTTTACTGTGCTGGTGCTGTTTGTCAGTGCAACAGATGAAGCGTGATCTGGTTGCTCTTTCACCCTCCCCTGATGGTCAAGTTTCAGAGGAACTTAGTGAGGGCTCAGGGGCCTCTGCAGAGTTTCGCTGTGGTGGCTGGTATTTTATTCAGAAAGGTTCATATGTCAGTCATCACTTCCAGAGAGCAGAAGGCTCCACCAAATCCTATCAGTCTGAGTGCCAGCAGAGGGACCGAAAATGCACAAACACAGCCAAAGACATGATGATATTGAGAAACTGGGACTTGCTCGCTGGTTTGTTACACAGTGCTATAAAACTAGCATCAGTAGATTATTAGGTGGAAAGCCAGAATGAGAATCTGTCCTGCCAGTGCGGCTGAGCTGTCGAAATGGAGCCTTTTTTGTGAAGCCTTTGCTGTTATATTTTCTTGGCTTCTTTACGGAAGTTTAGACTTTCCTTCTTTTGAATCAGGATTTTTGCACACTAATCATCTGATATTTATTGAGTTCTCTGCCTTGAGCCTCTGAGCTATCGGTAGAGGCAATGTGTCTTGGCAACAGGCCAGCCGTGTCCCTACTTCATCTGGTCTGCGTATAACACCTTACTGCCTGAGGTCCTAGTTTCAGCAGTTACTGTATTTATATATATATATATATATTTTAAGCTGTAATAAAAGGTTTCATCTGCCTGGATTTAACTCAGCACAAAAAAAGCGGTCTGTTGCACCTGCTGCTTTGAGAGGCTTGTTGCAAACTCTAGTATTAAATTTCAGTATAGCCAGTGCAAATTAGACCTGGGCCTGGATCCAGATTTCAGCAGCCTGGAGCTGCTTGTTAGAGAAGGAGCAATTTCTAATCCAGTGATCTCCCCTGCAAGGAGATGTCTAAATAAAGGGAGCACCTGTACCCTGACTGAGAAAACTCTGCTGTGATAGTTACTGCTCTTCACCTCCCTCTGATTTGCCAGTCACTTTGCAGAGACAATCATGGCTTTCTGGTTAGGATAATGCCTTTCACAATCAGCCTCCCTGGGGCTAGAGGAAAAAACAGGATTTATGCAGGTGAGCAGCTATCCCCACAATAGCCAGGTTGGCCTGTGGACTGACAGGCCTGTCAAAGCTGTTGCAAGTATGTAAAGCAGTGGACTATAATGCTGAGCAGTAGAGGCTGACCTTTTCCTAACAGAGCAAGGAAACTCTGAGACTGTGTCACTCTTCTCACATGGTTTACATGCAAGGCACTCCGCTTGCCTTGTGGCTGAAGGGGACTTGCAAATGCTGCATAGGACGTGTTGGTGAACTTGCTCCAGCTACGACTATTTCAATAGCTTGACAAGATCAACCTCTGAAACATATCAACTGGCAGTGATGTTCAAACTACATCACTCCTGATTTTTTTGTAAAATTATTTTTTAAAATAAAAAGAGATCATTAGGATGACTGATTCGTTGCCAGTCTGCTAATGATTAAAGGAGTTTATAACCAGATGTGTATGTTATTCCTAGATCTCCTGAAGTAAAAGGATAGGCTGTGGGAGGATGGATCTGGAATAATGGTCCTTTTAATTTAGTATCCTGATTTGGAAAACAATCAAGAAAGTAAGGAAGCTCCAGTGAACAACTCTGAAGAGTGAGCCCCTTGGAAGAGCCCTGTGAATTAGTAGCTGGTTATCATGCCGTGAAGGTGGAATTCCCTACAATGAACTTCCTTTGTATCTTGTAAGTGAGATCTAGGTGTTCTTATCAGCCAAATTATCCTGCACACTTTTTTTGAGCTTCTGGTTTCAGTGGTCAGATGTAACAGCAAATTCAAAGTTTGCGTGTGCTTTGCAATAATGTTTTCTCAAAGCTGTTTTACAAACAAGACGTTTGTAAAAAATGGCTTGTGGGAGGGTAAGAGGAGTGAAAAGGCAAGACCTGATTTCTAGTGATGCTAACAGGTCACAGAGGCTCTTCCATCGTTTATTCACCTCCCTGAGCTCAACACCCCCCACCTCCCTTCTGCACAATGAGGCAACGGTAGCACCCTGCTTTGCATGAACGCAGAAACCAGAGTCCCTCAATAGCCATACTGTGATGAAGGAACCTCTCGACTGCAGTAACATAGTGAAGTAGCAGCAGGCCAAGGACGCTCTTGCCTCTTTTTCCCCATTTTGAATGCAGTGGGTGAAACTGGCAGCGATGTCAGGAGGCAGGGCTGCTGCCCAGCATGCAGCGAGTTTGGGACAGGTGATGCAAGTAGCCTGTGTGTCACTGGGCCACTGAGCAGGCTGGCGGGAGTGTCAGTGCTGGCAGGTGGTAGAGGAGGTGGTTGTTGCTATGGTGGTAGTTAGAGGCACCATCAAAAGTGGGAGTGGCAGTAGAGGAGGTTGTTAGTGCAGATAATGGCTTGAGGAGCTGTTGCTGCCATGGGAGACATTTGGGGATGGTGGTTGTGGATGGTGGTGGTGGATAGGAGTGTGATGAGTGTTGTGAGTGGCTGCTGGGGTGGCTGTTCCCAGAGGCGATGGATGAGAGAGGCAGTTTGTATGTGACTGCCGGGGCAGCCGTTGGCTGAGGGGGGGCAGTTAGCGTGTGGGTGACCGCCGGGGCGGCCGTTGGCTGAGGGGGGGCAGTTAGCGTGTGGGTGACCGCCGGGGCGGCCGTTGGCTGAGTGGGGGGGCAATTAGCATGTGGGTGACCACCGGGGTGGCCGTTGGCTGGGGGGGGGGGCAGTTAGCGTGTGGGTGACCGCCAGGGTGGCTGTTGACTGAGGGGGGGGCAGTTAGTGTGTGGGTGACCGCCGGGGCGGCCGTTGGCTGGGGCGGGGGGGGCAGTTAGCGTGTGGGTGACCGCCGGGGTGGCTGTTGACTGAGGGGGGGCAGTTAGCGTGTGGGTGACCGCCGGGGTGGCTGTTGGCTGAGGCGGAGGGCAGTTAGCGTGTGGGTGACCGCCGGGGTGGCTGTTGACTGAGGCAGAGGGCAGTTAGCGTGTGGGTGACCGCCGGGGTGGCTGTTGGCTGAGGGGGGGCAGTTAGCGTGTGGGTGACCGCCGGGGTGGCTGTTGGCTGAGGCAGAGGGCAGTTAGCGTGTGGGTGACCGCCGGGGTGGCTGTTGGCTGAGGGGGGGCAGTTAGCGTGTGGGTGACCGCCGGGGTGGCTGTTGGCTGAGGCAGAGGGCAGTTAGCGTGTGGGTGACCGCCGGGGTGGCTGTTGGCTGAGGCAGAGGGCAGTTAGCGTGTGGGTGACCGCCGGGGTGGCTGTTGGCTGAGGGGGGGCAGTTAGCGTGTGGGTGACCGCCGGGGTGGCTGTTGGCTGAGGCAGAGGGCAGTTAGCGTGTGGGTGACCGCCGGGGTGGCTGTTGACTGAGGGGGGGCAGTTAGCGTGTGGGTGACCGCCGGTGTGGCTGTTGACTGAGGCAGAGGGCAGTTAGCGTGTGGGTGACCGCCGGGGTGGCCGTTGGCTGAGGGGGGGCAGTTAGCGTGTGGGTGACCGCCGGGGTGGCTGTTGGCTGAGGGGGGGCAGTTAGCATGTGGGTGACCGCCGGGGTGGCTGTTGGCTGAGGCGGAGGGCAGTTAGCGTGTGGGTGACCGCCGGGGTGGCTGTTGACTGAGGGGGGGCAGTTAGCGTGTGGGTGACCGCCGGGGTGGCTGTTGGCTGAGGCGGAGGGCAGTTAGTGTGTGTGGGTGACCGCCGGGGTGGCTGTTGGCTGAGGGGGGGCAGTTAGCGTGTGGGTGACCGCCGGGGTGGCTGTTGGCTGAGGCGGAGGGCAGTTAGCGTGTGGGTGACCGCCGGGGCGGCCGTTGCTGCGGGGCAACGGCTGAGGGGGCAGTTGTTGCGGGGCTCGCCGTGAGGACCGGACTACGGGCCGCTGTGCCGCCCGTTGGCGGTTGCGCCCGTTGGCGGCGAGGCGGGGCGGGGCGGGGCGGGTCTGGGCGCGCGCCGCGGGCGGGCGGGAGGCGGCGAGGCACCGCCCCGCCGCCCGGCTGTAAACAGCGGCGCGGCGCGGGACGGCGCGGTAAGGGGTGGTGGGGGGCGGCCGGGGGGCGGCGAAGGCTGTTTGCGGGGTCCGGGGAGGAGGTCGTGGTCTTTTTTCGAGGCGCCGAGAGCATGTGAGGGGCTCGGGGGGAGCTTGGGGGGCTCGGCGCCCGCTGTCCGGGGCCGAGCGGGCAGCGCTGCTGGGGACGTGCCCGGAGGGTGGGCCTGGAGCCGCGGTTGGCGTGACCTGCTGCCTTGGGGATGGCTGCTTCGCGTTGCAAAGGCTCCTGTTGCAGGCTTTGGGTTAAAGCAGCTGGGTGTTTTCCTTACCACGGCTTTCTGCCGAGCAGATCACTGCGTGTGTCTGCTTCCAGCAGGCTGGCCGTGAGTCTGTGCTCTCCTGGCCCCCTGGGCTGGCAGCAAAGGGAGCTCTGGTAGGCAGTGTGGGGCAGCCTGGGATACTTCTCTGCCAGCAGGCCTTGCAGCAGGCTTTGCTGCGGGCAGCGAAGCCTCCTAGTTGTAAGGGTCATCGATGTACATAGCAGTGTTGCATGGCCATTGCAGAGAAATCCAGTAATGACTATATAAAGTATTATAAATGCATTCTTATCAGTGTTTATAGGGCAGTAGCTGAGTGTGCTGCAGGTGGAATTCATCTGTGCTGTGTTACTGACATGGAGGAATGTCTGAAAACCAGTGGTAGTAAATAGACCAAGATCCTTGGGGAGTCGTCATTTCTTCTGTGAAAATGCACAGTACTCCTGCTGAGTCCCACAGCGGGGATCTGGCATGATGTGTTGAGGCCTCACGTGATCTGTTGTACAGCATATTTTTAAAATATCATTGAGAAAGACAATTTAGTTTTTCATGGAGCCTCCTATATCTAATAGTTAGGTATATCAAAAATCAATCCCTGGGGTGTTTTTTCCTATTCTAGTTATTCAGTAACGGGGAGGTTCATGGTTTGAACAGCGGGTTCAGTTCCCCTGTGGCACCTAAAAACTCAGTGGCCTATTAGACAGTAATCTTGAGGTCAGGAATGATAAGGCTGTGATGATAACCGGTGAGAGAGATGGTTACTTCAGTTTTATTGCAGTGGAGGAAGAAGTCGCTTATGATATCTCCTTTCCCCCTAGAATCCATGGGGTAACCTGTGCTACCTCTGCAAATAAGCGTGCAGCATTAGGTGCTTTTGGGTGAAGGCACCTTTACAGTGTTTTACATAACTAAATGCAGCACGGACATTCCTGCTGCCTGGCGGCTCTCACTTTATCTGTGTTCATCCAGGCAGCTCTCTTCCACTGACCTGTAGTCTAGAAGTGATTAGTCATAAGCAGCTCTTAAAGAGTGGGAGGGCAGAGGAGTGCCACATGCTTACCCTCAGTTATCCAACTTTAGTGATCCTGAGCAAGGGTTGCTGTAAGAAAGGAGCCTTCTGAATCATGACCCATGCTAATTCCCAACTAGAATCAAAGACAAGAACACAAGAGACCTCTTGGGTGCCTTTGGGTATACGCACCATGTCATATAACCCCTTCAGACCGCTGATTAAACTTCATCCTAAAACCAGCTGTGCCAGCTGGAAAGCTTCCTGTTCTGATGGTTGATGTTTTCCTTTTTCCCCTCTCTATAATTTTGCAACCTAAATATATTCACAGCACGTTTATTCACTTGTTGTGCCAGCATTATCCTTTTGCTTCAGCAGTTCTGTTTGGCTCCTGTGATATATTTAGAGAGCAATCCTATCTATTCTCTGCTTACATTTGGCTAGGCTAAAAAAGCCAGGTTCTTAAGTTTCTTCTTGTTTGATAGGATTTCTCTTTCCCTCAATCATGTTTGTGGCCCTTTCTGCACCTGTTCATTTGAGTTTGTCATTTTTAAATGTGGATGACCAGGATTTTATCTATGATGCTCCTGTCACCAGTGTCTGTACACTAGTACTGATATGTCACTGCCTTGTCTAGATTGTATTTGATTTTCTTGTGGCCACATCATCTCTGAAATCCCTAGTACAGCTTTTATGGGTGACTGATTTGCTGAACTGCTCTGTGGTTATTTTTCCTAACTTTTCTGTGAATGTGCAGGTTTGTCCAGCTCAGTACTTGCAGCCAAGGTCTCACTCAGGCAGTCTCTAAAATCACAGGACATGGGATAAATTAAGCTTGAAAATGTGCCTTTCCCTCAACACCATCCTTTTGGACAGATCTGGATCTTCCTGTTCTGACTTTATAAAGTTGTTGTTTGTTGCTATGAGAAGCATCCTTCCTCCAGTCCATGCCTGTGCCTCTCCAGGGAGACTTCACCTGTGAAGCAGAGGCAGAGGGATGCACGTTTGGGACAGCCTCCTGATACATGGGACTGGGTGCTTTTAACAGAGGCCCCCTGGGCAGGCTGCATTCCTGTGAATCTGTCCATCTAGGGCCTCAGGCACCCACAGTTCCTAAGCGTCTGGAGTGAGTTAGATGTTGGCTAAATAAATACTTCTTGTTTTGGATTGTCGTATGCCCAAGAATGTGAGGAGGAGCCAAAGTCATTGTAGTGCCAGTCTGTGTATGCTGCCGCATTAAGCTGGTGTCTTTTTTTGTCCCCAGGGACAAGTTTTCTCCCGGAGAGCTGTAAATATGCTGAGGAGACTTGTAAATTGTAAATATGCTGGGGAGAGGGAGCTCTCATTCCTCCTAGGGAAGGCAAATTCCTAGCCTCAGCTTTGTGTCCAGGAGTCTCCTTTGTCTCTATTTCAGTGATAGGGGACTGAGTTCCTGGAGGGATGTGTGTGGCACAGGGCTTGGAAGATGGGTACACAGCCTTGCTGGCTGGGCTTGACTTGAGAGTGTGTCTGGCCTTGGCTACAGCTCAGCTGCTATTCAGTGTTTGGGAAGCTAGTCTTCTGCTGCCCTACTTTTTATAATTCACTCAGAAGTAAAGAATGTTTTTCTCTGCTTGGCACTATGAAGGAGCAACCTCTCTCCTGTTGCTCTCTGCTTGAAGGGAAGTGTTTTTTCATACGCTCGTATTTCCCCTGGTCTGCCTCTTGTGCTGGGTGGAATTGGCTGTACCGAGCTGTCAGCTCCCTGCCTTTCCGCACAAAGCTGAGCTCTCTGCCAGGCTCTTTAGCTATAAATGGATCTGGCTTCTTCCAACCTTCTTCCCCCCACCCCGAACACTCCATGTGATATTGCGGGAAATCAGAGCTGGGCCAGGCTTCCTCTTAATTAGGAAAACATAAGTTCCTACCACTGCTTTTAGTAGGTTCTCTGTTAAGTAGCGTGCCTGGTTTGAGGGGTAGCTGTCTGTGCACCAGTGAAGGCTATGTTGCTGAATTGCCTGTTTGCACTGTGAGAGAGTGTATTCCCAGGCTTGAATGCAGAGCTTGGGCAGACCTTTAGGTGCTAGATCCAGTGACCAGCCTGGTGCATAACACCACAAACAAAGCTCTGTTTGATCTGAGGGTTTTGTCTCAAGGGAAGGCCAATGTTTTTGCTACTGACTGCATCCTGCCTCCGCATCCATGTTAGGTACTTAATAAAAGAAGCTTTGCTTTTGTGTGTAGTGCACAACCCTCTCTTGCTCCCTTTACTTTGGGATTTATGATAGAGATCCTGGGGTCTTTTATGTATTATGCATTTCCGCTCTGCTGAGGGACAGGGAGGATCAGTATCTTAAGCGGTAAGGAGCTGGGGGCAGAAGTATGCAGACCAAGATAACTCAGGGAGTCAATAGCTGCCCTGAATTAAACTAAAGTGGTTTTTTTTGTGCCTTCTTGAGCAGAGTGCTAGCCTCTATCAGGTACCCTCCATCCTGCAGGCATTCAGGCCATTCATTCCATTTAGAAAACTAATTTGTAGTCTCATATTTAAAAACTGTAGTCTGAAAGTCTCCTAGTTGTGCTTCACCGAAGCTGGTAGACCAGGTCCCATCTTGGTGTCCTTTCGTTGACAGCAACGGGTTTGCTTCCTTTGGGCTTTGGGCTAGGTCAGTTGCTTTGAGACTTCAGAGATTCTGCGGGCTGGTTTCACGGGGGTTGGTTCAAACTGCACCAGGATCCTCCATGACTGCCAGGGCACGACGCTGGTTCAGATGGCACTGTGTGAGAACAAATTTGATGTGCTGCTAATCTCATCTCAGTGCTGGGATGTGGTATGGCCCTGCAACTGCAGTAATGGTCAGGTGCTACAGTACACAGCTGCCTATAGGGAGCTTTGAGACTGTGCTCGGCAAAGCCTGTGGTGTTTCTGGCAGGTGTCTGTGATGGGGTGAGGGGCTGGGAGGTTTCTTTGAGACCCTAGGTGGATGTAGAGGTGAGAGCAGAAAGGAGGGGAGGTACCTGTGCATCTTAGTCCGTTGGCAGCAGGACAACCCCAGCTGTGGTAACAGTTTTGAGGACAGCCTGGCCTTTTGGTACAGGTGTCTACTTGTGCGTGGCCCTGCATATTCTGCCCTGTGACAGCACAAGTTCAGATTTAGAGCATGAAACAGCAGCTAAGAATTAGTGCTGTTGCATGTGAGCTCCCACAGGTTCTTGTGTCAGGAAGCAATGGGGTATCCCGCCCAGACAGGGCAGCACAGGCTCTTATGAGCTAGTGTAGGACAAACAGTTCAGTTGTCTTGAGCCAAATCTTGATGAGCAAGGGGACAGAGAGACCAAGCTGCAAGGTGTGTGTGGAGGTGACGGAGGAAGAGGTCTACCTGAACAAAGATTAGAAATACCTTTTCTGTCAAGTGCCACCTGCTGCAATCTGCTGCTGTCTCCCACTGCTTCCCCTGTCAAGCTGGGAGGAGCGAGCCAGTCAGTCTGCCCTGCTCCATTGTGGACTCCAGTTTATCAGAGGAAGGGCAACGCCTGTCTGTGCCCTTTCCTGATCCTCCTATGTCACTGCTCCAGAGTGAAGGCAGAGGCAAGTGATGTCAGCATATGAGGAGAATTTCCTGTCTGGGGTGTTGGTGGGAGTCTGGTACTTTTGATTTGGAGGCAGTGGGGGCAGCAACACAGGAAGCCTTTGCCTGGGGCCAGCGCAGGTCCCAGTTTCCCCTGCAGTACAGCTGTGCTTTTCCTGCGCATGAGGCTTGGAGAATTTACTCTGCCACGCTCAGCAGATGTCCCCAGGATGATGCTTCTCCCAGGGGATGGCAAGATGAGCTATGTCTAAGAAGGGGGGAGTATAGTACTCTGCTGCGCTGTGAATACTGAGTCTCTGCCTTGGCTCCTTCCCTCCCTTCCTACTCCCAGGCAACATCATACCGTCCTATCTCTGGCAGCCGTACCTTTATATCCTCTGTCCTGCCTGGCCTGATACTTAGCTTATCCTGCCTGTCTCTTCCTCAGTGCTGATGGCTCTCCATATGCCCTTGTTTTGTTGTTCTCCTACTCGTTTAGTCTGGAAGCTAGCTGCATTTCCAGTTCATACTTCTGTCTCCTCGCTGCTCCTGTTGTTTCATTTCTAGTTCCTCTAAAGTGAACACGGAGGTAAGAGTTAGGTCTGTTGTTGCTACAAACCTGACTCAGTGATACGCCACTACGCTCAGCTCACGTATTTCACCATGGTTGCCAGTGTCTTTGCTTAGAGTACTTCTTGTTATAAGCCAGCCAGTGAATTCTTCTCTTCCAAGTCCTCTGTTGTAATTTCCGTCACAATCTAAGCAATAAATGCCTCCGGTCTCCCTCCACTGAGGACTGGGAAGGGCTGGAACTGTACTGCTTTGCTGATGGCAGAGTGCCTTGGATGCTCATTTTAGGAGCAATAGCGAGATTCACCGTTATTTGCTGCTCACCCTATTGTAAACTTAGAACTAAGATTTTTGTGGAAGCTGGCTGAGGCTGCAGCAAAAGCAACCAGAGAGTAGTCATCTTGGGGTTTGTGCCTGCCATTTGGCTTGCTGCAGGTGGATTCTTAACTGCCTGAGTCTGGTATCAGCAGGACTGAGATTTTGGAAAAACGGGACTCAGAATCCAGTTATAATTTTACCTCTGCCTTTTTCCTCTGAAGAGCTGAACTCAAATCCAGACACTCATGAGCTCTGTTTGTGTTTCTTTCAGTAGGCCAGATAAAGAGTTTAAAGCCCCTGCAGTGCTCCTCAGTTCCCCGCTCCCTACTGGAGGAAAAAAAAACGTCTCCTGGCAGCCTTGAGCTGTTTTTAAACTAGACAAATGCCTGGGGTGCCTGTCTGCCAGATCCTCCAGCCTGTACATTGAGTCCCTTTTTAGTATGCTTCTCTGTGCATCTATACGTGGCTCCCGTTCCTTGCTCTGGGAACGTGACCTCATCGTTGTTTTGGTATTTCCAGTGATTCAGCCTGGTCTGGGGCAGGGAGGAGTCATTCCTAGTACATGCTGATGGGGTGTTTATGCATTGCTCGAATTCCAGAGCGGTGCAGCCCCAGCCCTTCCGGTGCCTTGACAGCTCACTCTGAGGGCTCAGCTGATGCGTTGCATTCCTGCTGGCAAATGGTCTGGACACAGCTGGTGGAGCTACTGAAGCTCCTGCTTTTGAGGCTGATGGGAATCACTGTCTTTGCAGTACACCTGTATGCCAATACAGGTAGAAAGCAGGAAGAAAGCTGAGTGCAGTAGCTTGTATGCCTGGGAAAGCCACAAGGAGTCTCTGCTTTATGAGTGGAAAATGAGTCTTCCAGCATGCTTGCTATTTACAGAATGCCTGCATCTCATAATGGTCTTATACTCACAGCATCTGTAGAAACGTGGTAAGTGTCATGATCCTTATTTCGCAAGTGGGGAAACTGAGGCACAGAACAGGGAGGTGATCTGCTTGAGGTTTTAAGCAGCTAGAGCTGGAAAAGTAAATTCCTGTGAAGTGGTGTTGACTGTGGTGCCCATTCTCTCCTGTAATAGCTGAATTTTTCCAGTGAAAAAAGGGGGTGGCCAATGGGTCAGACTGAGATGGAGCAGTGCTTGTTGGGAAGAGCAGCTTCCAATGTGAGATGAGGCCAGGCTGTGCAGATTTCTAAACCACTTTTTCTGTGGCTGTTACTGTCCTCTGTCTCTTCAGGTGTGTCAGAGAACAGAGAAGAGAACTCTGGGTTCCCCAGCCAGGGTCAGTTCTCATGGTTGTGGCAGGCTGTGGATGCAGCAGGGCTAGGACTCGCACTTTGGCAGGGTTGCGTTTGCTGGAGATGTGATAAGCCTTACTGCAGCCTTGGTCCAAACACTCTCAAGTGCCTTGTTTGAGCCTGGGCTATTGTGAATGGTTTCCAAACCTTTCAGGCTCATCTAGTGGTTAGGCATTCCCTGGCTGAGACCAGTTTTGCTGCAGAAGTAGTTTTGTTGAACTTCAATGTTATCTTGCTCAGCAGGGAACCAGCCTGCCAGTATAGAGTAGCTTCGTTCCAGGAAAGGCCTGTCTCAGTTTGTCACAATTCAGGAATAAGTCATGAAGGCTCGTGATGTTTGAAGAAGCATCCTCGTGTGTGGAGCCCTCTTGCCCAGTGTGATGGATATACGCTTGGAGACTAAGTCCTGGCAGTATTCTCTCTCTGACGGATCTGGGAAGCTATGTCAGGCCCCGGATTTCATGTGGTTACATTGGGAGGCTTTCTCTTTTTCTTGTGCAGCAGTAGTACGAAGACAAGAAGGTATCTTATTCTGGGGTCAGCTGAGCCATGCTGTGGTGGAGGATGACTGCACCACAGAGGGAAAAAGCAGAAAGTACCTTCCTCATTGCAGGCACCAGCAACCCAGGGGATGGATATCAGCATGTGCAGGGAGAGGCAGTTTTAACTCCAATAACCTGTCCTATCCGAGGCATGTGCAGGGGTAGTGGCTGTCCTGGCAGTTTGCTGGAGGCAGGAGACAATAGATAATTGTCTCCTTGACAATTAATGGGGAGCACATCAGGTTGGCCTAATACTTGGCTTGCTTGACCCCTCTTAAACGTATCACCAGGACATACATCTGCTCCCCGTTGCTTACTCTGGGGTCCCTGTGCTCTCCTTGAGTCTAGGTTTTTAATGGCACTCACTGACGTGATTGCAGTATTTTTTTTTTTTTCCTCAAAGGAGGTACTCCCAACCCCTATAGAATACACATTCAGTGGCTACAAATCCATATGAGCTCCCTCTTCTTTCTCCCTAGTTGCACCTAGAGGTCACTGGTGTGAACTATATGCTTGTGTGGCATTAGACTTAATGAAGATAGGCTATGCCCACTGTAGTATGCATCCTGACACAGCTCCTTGTCAGCCCCTTGGTGAGATCTTCCAGTACTAGTTTAAGAGGCAGTAGTTGAAACCTGCTAAACCCTTCTAGTGTTGTTTCCAGCTATGGGGGGGGCAATGAAGGAAAAGCCATCAAACATTTTGACACATTGCTGCTTTGCTGACCTATTTCCTGTTTCCTTATCTTCCTTATTTGATGTAAATCCAGCTGCAATAATGTTTGTAGATGATCCTAAAACGGAAGGCAAAGAAGAATCTTAGCAGAAGTTGCCGAATGCAGTGAACTGGAAAGAGGGGTTAAGTTGCAGTGACTGCAGAGCCTTGCACGTGGGGAGAGGGCTTGGACAGCGGAGGTGACTGCTGCGCCATGGGTTGGTCATGCACAGTGATGGAGCGATAGTCAGATCAGCCCTTCTCCCCAGGCATGATTGGTTGCTGTAGCAGCACGCACCCAGGACGGTGTGGGGCTGCATCTCCAGGTGTTGGTAAAGGGGTCATAGCTTGTCTAGACTGGGGTGTGTGATTGCAAATTGCATGGGTCAGCATTACTGCTGGCAGTTGCTGTGTAAGGAGTTGTAGGAGCAGCTAGAGTGTGAGGATTTAGGTGTCTCTCCTTGCTAGTGGTCACCTCACCCCCATGGCCTCCTCTCACAGGCAGCGAGCAGGCTGTGGAGTCAGCCCGCACAGTCCCATCACACTCGCTTCTTTCTGAGCTTGCTCTAAATGGCTCTCTGTAACATGAGCTGCATTTCTGCCATAGTTCTCCCCAGAGTGCATCTGTATTTACACCAGGGCTTTCATTAGCAATCTGGCCCTTGCTTCGTCAGCAGCCCTTGCTCTCCCTTCCTGCTCGCTTGCTCTGTGAGTGAGACAAGCACCTTGGCATTGCTGTTCCTGAGGACAGGCAGGTGACTGGCAGTGAGAGGAATCCTTGAACGAGCTCCCATCGGGGAGAAGTGCCTTGTCTTGTTGCCTCTCGCCTGCCACCCTGCAGCAGCTGGGTGGTTGCCTGCAGAGACTCCCTGCAGCAGGGCTTGCTGATCACTGAGCCGACACTGAGACAAGCTGGTTTGCTTTGGATTATCGCTGGCTGCACAGGCTGAATTCATGCTGCTCTCATGCAGTTGCTGCTGTACCCGATTCCCAGCTGCAGCGAGCTGAGTCCAGGATCTGGGGAGATTGTATCTGGCAAGGTAGGAGCTGAATCCTTCCGTTTGTACTGCTAAAAGTAATGTGACCAGTTCTGCCACCACCTGAATATGCCTGAATGAGTAGTGTGTGTGTGTTTTTTATTCTGCATTGTTCTGTAGCTCTGAACAGACAATATGCTGCTTGGGCTGTGGCGTATAAGACATGGAAGGGCAATACGTATATCCATTTTGTTTTTAGCAAATCAAACTCTGGCTCCCTTTCTACTCCAGTTTGGTGCTCTGGTACTCCAGAGCCTCTCTCCTTTTCTCTGTTGTTGTGCAGCATCCTGTGCATTTTGGGGCAGTTGTGTCCCCTGCTTTTCCAGGAGGTAGGGGCCCTCTGACAGTAGAGAACAGTCTAGACATATCTCTGGAGAAAGGGGGAGGGAGAAGAAATTTACCGAAAGCAAAAATCAAGGAAGCTTAATAGGCACTGACATAGCTCAAGAGAAATTATTCTTACCTTAGACAATTAGACAGGGGAACAGCCTCCTTTCTCTGGGTAGTCTCAAAAGGGTATCTTCTTTCCTTTCAATCTCTTAGGACAAGCCATTTCAATACAGAAAGACCTAAGGCTGCTGTTGTCACTGGGGGTAGAGGAGAGTCAGTCTTGTCAAGCTGATATCTCCTTCTCAGCTAACCCCTCACTGTTTGGCATGTAATGCTTCATCTTCTCCCAGCTGTACACATTCTGACTGAACCTGAAGAGGGGCAAGAGATGATGACCAAGAGATGCTACCCCTGCTGGTTGTCCGTACTGTAACCAAGGACAGATAAAATGAGAGGGCAGCAGCATTTTCTTCTGACCCAGTTGGTGCTTAGGCCGAACTGTTTCCTTTTCTCTCCGCAGCAGCTGGGTGTGCCTGCCCGCGTGTATGCACAGCCATTCATCTTCCCCAAGACTGTTGTAACTGGGCTTCCCTCCTATGCAGAGGAGAATCTCCTGAACAGGACAGACAAGGAGGTCAGACCTTCTGCAAGCGATGGTTTTGTTCTGAGGACTAGCTCAAACAGCAAACCATCTCCCCCCCATATCCCTAGTTCCTAGGTTTTGAGGAAGGAAAAGGGTCCTCTACCTCTTTAGCATGCCCTGCTCTGCTGCCAGTGTATAAATAGTGCCCACAGTATGCTATTTTGATGACACGCTCTTCCCAGGATTCATCCAAAGAGTTATGTGAACAAGTGTTAAAAATAACACTAAGCCCTGCCCAAATGCTGGCATCAACGTTTCAGTCAGTGTTGGGAACCTTCTGCAGAGAGCAGCCTTGGCCCCTTGGGTGGGGGGAGCAGGACAGGGCCCAGCATGACTCCCAGGGTTTTTCTGTGGTCAGCAGGGCAGCAAGAACAGGCGACACTGACCTTCAGGTTCAGCAGATCTGCTGTTCCCCATGAGTCTGTGAGACTTTCACTTCTAATTAGGTTATTTGCTCCTGAGCTTTCCCTACAAGTTCGGATTATTATCTCTTAAGTCTAAGGACAGGAAATGCCAAGAAGGGTTAACCTGAGTTTTATCTAGCCTACCACCAGTCCCTGCCAGTGGCCAGATCAATCTAGCTGCTTCTCCAAAAGGTCCTGGTTCCTAGCCATGGCACACGCAGAGATTCTGTCCCTACATTAGGTGTGGCCTGAGGACTGATAGTTGGACTGGTTTACTTGCAGAAAGGATATTAAAGCTATATGTTGAACCAACAGCTATAGCTCTGGATGTTCTTGCTCTCCATATAAACACAAAAGTAATTCCAAAATCCTACCCTTTTCATGGCGTGGTCAGTGCGTAGAACTGAAAACTGGACCACGTTGCAGAGGTTGCTGGGCTATGTAGCCAGTGCGGGCTGCCCCATCCCGCTGGAGGAGCTGAGCGCTGCAATTGGTTTCCCTCATACTGGGTTTTGCCTGTTGTTGGTCAAGTCCTATGACAGTGTAACATCTACTCACCTGCTCTCATGCTGCTGGAGTATCTCTCCCACTTTGGGGCTGTGTATGTCAGGGCAGCAGGCCCCACTGACCACTTGTGTCCAGTGCATGGAACCCAGAGCTCACAGAAGTGCTTCTGAGGGGGCCTTATGCTCAGAGAAGCATCTGAAGACAGAGATGCCCCTCCTTCTTGTAGGCAGGTGATGAGGCTCCACTCTTGCCTGGTCTAATATGGAATATAGCAGAAGCCACCCTCTCACATTACGCAGTGTGGCTGTTACGTGGCTTAACACATGGGGCCCTTGCATGCAGAAGGAGGAAGGAGCTGAGATGTCTCCTGGCTGTGAGCTTGGAAGCAGTGCTTGAGCTATTTGCTTTGAATTGAAGGTAGCAGTGCTGTGGGCAGGGGAGATTGCGCTTCAGTTTTAGATACTGAAGTTCTGAACTACAATGTTAATCCCTCTGTTTAACACTCTGGCCTTTGCGTATGCAACCCTACATACATCTCTGTGCCAGTTCCTGGCTTTGTAGAGAAAGGATCGGATGCTTCTAAAGCCTCCAAGTACTTCACTTCCTGAAGAGCTAGATTTATTTTAAGCTGATACAGAAAGTTGCTGTGAAAACAGCAGGCCTGTAGAAATTGCTGAAAAGGTCCCAATTGCTGTTTGGTGCTCCGTGCTTCACCTCCCCTGATATAGGGATACTAATTCTGGCAGATGTCCTCAGGGATGGAGGGCAGCTCCCATTAGAACATCATGACCGAGAGTTTTCTCCAGCGATTGCACCGAGAATTAGAGCACAACAGCCGTTCGCGTTTGGGCTTTGACTGCCTTATCTAGCTTGCTCAGCCCTCGGTAGCCCTCCTCCCTTTCTTGCCGTTTAGTGGAGCTTCTTTTTTCCTTGCTGTCCGATGAAAGGCACTGGCTGAGTTTGTGCATGGGCTGGAGTGCTTTCTTACATGTGTGTTCAAAGTACAGATTTTTAGGATTGTCAAAGGTGAAAATATATCACAGAGTTGAAAGGCGTATTTGTTTTTCCAGGTATTCTGTAAGTCTGATTAGCCCTTCACTAGGGGCTTCCTACTCCTCTATAAATGTTCAGCCAGTATATGAGGTGCCTTGAGTCATCATCATTCCTGTTTATTATTAGGTCTGAGCCAAGGCTCTGTATCTTCGTGGTATGCATTACAGAGCTCCCAAGGGCTCTTTCCACACTGGTATGCTCTTATTCTCATGCGTGGAATGTACCTGGGATGCCTGAGGATGCACGGCCTTGTTTGTCCTGAGTGCTTCTTTGCTGGCTGTTCATCATCAGCCTTCTGCGAGGTGCCAGAGTCCCACACCACAGTTTCCAGTGGTTCCTGAAGTGATAAGATGACTCCACAGGGAGCCCCGTAGAGCAGACTGCCTCCTCTCTTTCACCTGCCTCACATGAGGTTTGAGTCCGATTTCAGTCTCTTCAACCCAGTCTAAGCCTGACATGTCAGGAGTCTCTTATGACCTGCTTTGCCTTTATGATCTGTCTCCTCACTGGTGCCAGATCATGGGCACTGTGTGAGCCCTGGACTAGGCTTTGCCTTTAACAGCTTTTGTTTTCTATTTTAAAGAGTATGTCGGGATTTCCTCCCGTGCAGGAATCCCCTTTATCCCTATGCCATCCCCTTTGCTGTGGGTGTTTCTCAGTCCTGAGCAAAACTGCCGTCTGTTCCACACAGTGTAAAGGCACATCCTTCCCAGTTCTATGTGTT
Source organism: Struthio camelus (assembly GCF_040807025.1). Classification (NCBI taxonomy): domain Eukaryota; kingdom Metazoa; phylum Chordata; class Aves; order Struthioniformes; family Struthionidae; genus Struthio; species Struthio camelus. The sequence continues at coordinate 57,950,400 of NC_090981.1, read as the reverse complement.
TGTGTGTGCCTGCCTACGTAGGCATGTGTATCTGTCTACGTACAGACATACATGGTGCCTCTTAGCTGGAACATACTTGAAAAGGATGCAGACCTTGCATAACTGGCAGTACTGCAGCTAGATGCCACAGATTAGACTCTTTGTGCTGCTTTAGCATGTACCTGTAAGCGCATACAGCCAAAAGGTTGTTTAATCATGGGATGGCCTGACATGGAGACCCGGAGTATAGCTGGCCGAAAATCCACTACAGCCTGCTTTATTAGCTGGGAAGAGGTAACAGTAACCAAAGAAAAGGCTAAGAGGGTTATCAGTTGTGGTGAAGTAACAACTTCAGCAAGACCAATGAGAGAGTTTCTCTTCACTGTGGTGGACAAAAGTAAGATGAATTCACTGGGTAGAAGCTGGTACCAAGCACATTCCTTTTAGGGGGAAAAAACCCAAACCCTCAGGGTGGGTTTGAACAGCCAGGTGGATTAGCTATTGGATAAGTTGGCAATGGGATGCTTTTCCACGCTCTGCCTTTACGTGTAGGTTTACTGTCTCTTTCCAGAAGCGTATTTCTGTTTCTCAGGCTTTTAATCTTTCATCAGAGGCTTCCTGCTCCCCTGAGTCAAACAGAAATCGTAAGAAAATAAGACCTCTAGAAGCCATGTAATTACATCTCCCTGACCCAGGCAAAGTTGACTTAAAGTATGCCATTCCTTATGATTCTTTGTTTCAGCTGTCTCTAGAAACTTCCAGTGATGGTGACCTTGGCTGCTGCATTCCACAGCCTAGCACCCCAGTCCCCTCCGTCCATCAGTGTATGCTAATGCCATGGCACATTGGGCTGGTCAAGGCATTTGATGGACCTTTCTTAGTGGCAAACCTAGAAAAAGAGACCATTTCCAATTTCTGACACTAAGGATCTGTGCAAACTAACGAGAATATATGTTTCTAAATTTGTAAAACAAAGAGCTTCTGAGACAGCACCTCTTGTAGATTATGTGAAATATTAAGAATATTACCTCCTGACTGCTGTGGGTTTTTTTTTTGTTTTTTTTTTTTTGGTGGAGTGATGAATGGCTAGTTTTATCTGATGCCTAACCTAAACTTCCCTGGCTGCCCCTCGGGTAGCCTGTTCCTGTTGTCAGGGGAGAATAGCTTATTCTCTCGTTCCTGGCAGTAGCCTGTTATGCATTTCAGAACTACTTTTGTGTATTCCCTAGCTTTATACAGACAAATAACCCAACTGCTCTGTGCTTTCTTCCTTTCTGTTTTTTTCTTGCTCTCTTTGGACTCTAAGCAGTTTGTCCAAATCTTTACCAGACTGGTAGAAGATGAGGCCTTTACTAGTGTTGGGTGGAGTGGGAGGCTTGCTCCATGTCTTGCATATGATCCGCCTATTCATACAGCCCTACATACTGTTTGTCTACTTCAAAGCAAAATACCACTATTATTCATGTTCAGTCTGTGATTTGCAGTAACCACAGATCCCTTCTGAGTGAGCAGGTCCTGTAGAATGATTGTGGGTGGGGGTGTCCAATGCATGCTGTTTAAGATGTCATGGTAATGATTATAATTTATGTCTATTTACAGTCTGTATGTAGACGTTATCTGTTTTGTTGACAGTATCAGTACTAGAGGTGGTGCAGATGAAAGTAAGAGACAACCACTCCCTCTAAGAACCAGCAGGTTAAAGGTATGAGAGGTGGATGGGACTGCCAGGATTTGGTTACAAGCCTGCATTGCACAGGCTTTTTAGGAGAAGTCTTCAACAGTTCTCCCTTAATAGACTGTTCCCCCTCTTCTTTGAAGTTTTTGTAAGTGCCTGCTAGGATGCCCATGAACAGAGGCAGGCTCTTTGGTGGCATTGTCTTAAGCATACCAGTGCTGTGTTGTAGGATTGTTGCTGCTGGATGGTTTTTGAGTGTACCTTCAGCGGTCTATTCTAATCGCAGAGGGCTTTGCAGAAGCACAAGCTATCTAGGGCTTACTTTATTTGCCACTAAAATAACCACCTGGGGGAGGGAGCAGCGCAGAGCAGCAAGAGTGGCCAGTTTGTGTGGTAAATGAAGAAACATAGGAAAAAGCAGTATAAATAATAGTTAGTATCTTGTATCTCTAAATCAGCTGATGATTATATGCTCCCTGGGGTTTATTGTAAAGATGGGAGTGTGTTTGAGACCTGGGAGGTCTTTTGGGAACAGTTTACCTCGAGTTGACAGATATCACTGCTTAACTTTTGCTGTTGCTCTGAGCAGTGATGGCAAAAAAGGGCTTAGATGTGTGCAGAGGGAGGTGAAGTGAGTGAGGTTTTCTGTGTGAAATCCAGAGCAGTTTTCTGTTTGCTGTTTCATCAGAAAACTGGAATGTTTATGACTGAATGGTATTGATAGGAGGGTAGGAGACTTTCTCCGTTCTTGGATGTAGCCTCTCTTGTCTCCATCAGTGATGTTCTTCTTCTTCTGCCCTTTTCCTGTTTGCACCCATCCATTACAGTCTCTGTGAGCTGAGGCTTGTTTGCAGTGCAGTTACACTCGCCTTAAGGCAGCCAGGAGATGCCTCTGCAGTGGGAAGGCAGTGTCACTTTAGGTACATCTTGGGAACCTCGAGCAGTCACCTTTTTGAGCAGTGCCCGCTATGTACACAGTAATCTCTGCTTGTCCCTAGTATGTAGACAGTGAACCGGCTTGTGGCTGTATAGGTCCAACTGAACCCTGCAGATTCTGTGCTGCTTGTTTGGATAGTAAATATTAAAAAAGTATCTTTTTTATTTCAGGTCAGAAACAAACCAGTGAATACAGCAGAATTGTGGCTGCCAGAAGCATCAGTTTTACTATGTGATCTAATGTGGCAATTTGAGGCTTTCCTCCTGGCGGTGGGGAACTGTTAAGTCACAGAGAAAATGTACTAATAGTTGAGGTAAATTGTGCTATAGAGACAGCACTGATCACATTCTTGAAAGCTAATTTTCATGTAAGTGAAGCCAGAACGCTTTAGTATCTGCTGTTTCTATGGCCAGCTCAGAGCAAGTGGTTGGTTGCCAAATTAGAAGGCATATCTTTTTGTAATAATACCCTTTCTGCTCCTTTTGCCAGTGCTTTTTTTGTTGCAATGGTTTATATCAACAAAGCCCGAGTGTTTGTTCAAGCACTCAGGGCTGCTGTCATAGCAGGGCTCTTGCTTCAGGCACTCTGAAAGCATAGACTGCATCAATTATGTCCAAACTTTGCTTTAATTGAAGGTTTTCTGTACAACTTTATGAGCTTTGTTTTATCAGATTGAAGCTGAGACTTCAGACAACAATTCAGGAGCTGGTCTGTTGTTTTTGTCCTGACTTCCCTCTATCTCAACTGCTAATCTATTTCTTTGTGCTCCTGCTTTAGGAAGCACTGAATATTAGGGCTGAAATATGGGCGCTGGGATCCTAGGATCTGTTCTTGCTTTTCCCGCAGGCTTCCAGTGTAGTACCAAGTGAAGCACATCTCCATGTTGCCTCAGTCTCCTGCGTGTAAAATACTGATAACCATACTTTCCCTGGAAAGCAATACGAGCAAACTGGGGTCCTGGGCTGGAAGGGACTAGCAACAGGCAGCTGACAGTGAGTTTGGTTTGGTTTTCCCATAGATGTCTCAGTATTATTGAGGTATGTGGAACTCAGCCCAGGCCTCTAGGGACCCCTGCCAGAACTAGCCCTATCTGGTGGCTTTGACTTGTTATGGAGCTTGTAAAAGCCTCTGTTCCTGAGCAGGAAGGTGTCAGCTGCTAACAAAAGGAAAGATCGGACCTTAATATGGGAAGACAGAAATCACTATAATGGCCTGGATGAAGGATCCACCTAGCACGGTGTTCTTTTTGCAAAACTGGTTGCAAATGGTCAGCTAAGGAAAAGTGAGGAAAAGGCAAGCAGATATGATACCTTAATACTTCCTTAGCTTCTGACCTTTTTCAGTTCAGGGTATTTCCTAAGTCTATTGTGTTTTATCTGTTTAGTAACCTGAAGTGGATCTCCCAAGCACTTGTCCTGCCTCCTCTTGAACAAGCATGAAATTCTTCCCTCCACAACATTCTTTGCCGAGAAGTAAGGAGCAGCATACTGACTGAAGGAAGATAGGAGGAATGTTGAAAGAGGAAATGCTGGTCCGAAGGGAAGTTGTCAGTAGAAAGTAGCCTTGGAATGTAACCTAGTCAGTATATGAAATAAAAGCTCTGAGCATTAAAAAGTAAGAGTTTGCTAATAACGTTTCCTGAAGAGACAAAGCTGGGGAGCATCATCAATTCAGAGGTAGTTCAGGGTTGTTCAGAAGGAAGTACTTGGATGACTTAAGGAATAATACAAATGGGAACTGAGTAGTTCAAAATTGCATGGTCATGTCCATTAGGAAGAAGCAGAAAGTTCAGCTCCATCTGGGAGCTCACTGGGGAAAATAAGGGAGAAAGGAAAATCCAGGCTCTGTCAGTCAAGCATGAGATAACTGTGAACAACTAATATGATGCAGCCATGAAGAAGATAAATGTCATCCAAAATGACATGTTGGACAAAATATTTCTAGCAGAGATGGGGAAATGTTAGTGCTATTATCTTAAGGCATGTTGAGAGCTCACTTGAAAGATTGTGTATGTTTCTGGTCACTCTCAGAAGGTTGGATTCAAAGTGGATCAGGTCCAGAGAAGGGCTACTGCTGTGATCAAAGAAAGGGAGAGCCTACCTACTGCGAAGCAATTACAGAACTTGAATAATTTAACTTTAAACACAGACTGGATACATGTTGATGCTAACGGTCATCTTTGGAACAGGAATGACTAGGGGTGAGCTACCCATGAATAAAGGTAAGCTGGAAATTTTTAGGTTCTTAAACATCAGAGGAGTGAGTTTGGGAATTTTGTTATCTCAAAAAATATTTATCAAACAAGAATAGTCAATTTTTTGGAAAAACACCTTTTGGTATCAAGCCATTTTCTTATTTGGAAGCATGTCTCCTGCCTCGGATTGCTAGCCCTGAAGAAATCAGTACTGCTGTTCTATAGAGTGGGCAGGGCTTGCTGGGGCAGAGTCATCGTGAGCAGCTTGGTGAAACCTACTGTTGCGTATGTGCAACCAGCATTGCCCTGCCAATGGTTACGCCTCTGCCCTTGCTTCCTCTCAGAACCCAGGCTCAGTGGGAATCATTAGTGACCCTCTGGGGAAATGCAGGGGCTGAGGGCAGGCATTGTCACTGTAGTGTTGTTGTTGTGCGCTTTTCTCACTCTCTTTGGATTTTTTTGCTCTCCTCATTCGAAATCATCCATATTTTGTTCCCACTTTATGCTCGATACAAAAGTTGTCAAGCACATATTGGTAATGATCAGCCTGTATTGATCTTTGTGTTTTGGGGAGAGATGATGTTGACCTTAAAGGCAGAGTTTGCAGAGATGGGGAATGATTTTTTTTTTTTTTGAGGATTTTTAAGTTTTCAGTACTTCCTGCTTTCCTGGAGGCATCTGTGTTTTGATCCCCCTTGCTCCAGGTGAGCAGCACCATGCTGATCAGTAGCTCTGACCAACATGCCTGTCTGGCATTCCTGAAATGGCCTGACTGGTGGTGGATGGGGTTTTGTGGATTCAGATTTCTGAATCAGTGAGTGAGGGTGGAAAGGCAGTGAGCTGCTCCCAGGTTGCTCCTGAACGTCCAGCATGTGTGAAAGCGTGACATGTCTCTTCCTCCTGTGGCTGTGCTCCAAATGGGGTCATGAGGAATCAAGCGGTGGCCTAGGCATGTTCTTATGTATCTGCTTTGGAGCAGAAGGCACAGGCTGTCCACTGTGGTGATGACCTTGCTGCTGCTCTTGCAGCTTTTTATTTGCTTAAGGCACACTGAAGTAACGATGCCTAAACCAAAATCTCCATCCTCTGGAGAAGGAGGCAGTCAGCTCCCTGCGCTGAGTTACACCAGTGAGTTGCAGCGAAGAGGCTGTAGCCTGGAAGCTGTCTGACTGTTGCGAGGGTGGGTAGACTGAGTGCAGTGCCTGATCAAAGGCATGATTAAAGGCCTTTTCCTATCTGGTGCTTGATGTCAGAGCTACGGCTGAGGTAGCCAGCTGGGATTTGGGCCGGAGCTGTTGCCACTCCATTGATTACCAGAGAAGATTTGCAGCAAATAGGTGGGAGGCTTGAGCTGTTTTTGCTGAAGTGGGTGATTTTGCTATACAGTTGTGGTGAGAGTGGGAAGGTTTGTTCCTTCTTGTCTGCAGAGTTGTGCTGGCCTTAGTGGGTGATTTCTGCACAGTCCGTGAAAGCAGATGAGTATTCTCCTGACAAGGTAGAAGAGCATTGTGCTTTTTTACTCTAGGTGATCAGGGGTTGGAGGGGGTGTTCATGTCCTGGATATGGTCTGCAGGAGAACAGAGCCCGAGAGGTACATATGTCTGGCCCATGCCCGGCCCAAGCGTGGTGCACAGGGCTCCTGCTAAAGTAGTGAGCAGTGCTGCAGCCAGGCACTGGGAATGGGATGCCTGTCCTTCCTTACTGGAATACATGGGCTGGAGAACATGTTGTACACTCAGTTCTCACACCCTTGGAAGGGGAGGATGGCAGAACCCCTGCCCTACATCTGGGATGCCTGTGAGTAGTGAGACTAACATTGCTTGATAGGCAGGTCTCTCCTGCCAAGCTGTACCCTGCAATGCTGAAGGTGTGTGGGAAGCACCATCTATCCCGTACCTCTCCAGGCAAAGCAGAGAATGGAGCTGGGTTACTGTAAGAGCAGGCTGGTTTTGGCCCCTGCATCTTCCGTGCTGTGCTTCTCAAAGGAGCAGAGTTACCAGCCTGCAATTCCCTTGCTCCCCTCCTTTGCATGAGACTGCGGAGTCGGCCATCCTCCCCTTCTCACACTGACTCATCTTTGTGATCAAAGAGAAGTCATCTCCTAGAAGTCAGCCCCCAAAAAAGAGTTTTCTTCTCTGTGACTGCCTGTAATCTCTTATTGCCTGTGAAGCTCTGAGAAAACCCATCCGTTTTTAGCGCTGTTGCGGAGAGGGGCAGCAAATGGGAGCTTGCAACAGGGGTGCAAGGACATGAGTTTAGGTGAGGGGGAAGGCACTGACCTGAATAACTGTCTCAGGGAGGAGGATACGAACGTTTACATTGTGAAGCATATGTAAATAGCTAGCTGGGGGTGTTTCTGAAGGAGCCCTTTTTCTACTGCATTGCTCCATCTGATTTCTAACAAAACAGCTCCCTGACTGCATCTGCTCTGGGGTGATTACTTGCTACATGAAGGAGGCATTACTGTCAGTGAATTAGTTAATACCAGTGTTCTGTGGCAGGGGCAGCGATGCAGGCAAACGTTCAGCCTGCCAGCATTTATACCTCCCAGCGTCAGCGTTGGCAAAGCTTGCGGAGGACTGGGGAGGGCACCAGAATAGTTTCCATTCTCCTCTCTGGTGTGGGAATGAGTTTCCTGGGTAACAAATGCTACTTGTTCTGCGCAGAGCTCCACAGTTGAGACTCTGTCTCCTTTCTTGCTGCCGCTCCCTTACTGCCCTAGCTGAGCGGGCCTGAGATGTCTGCTCGAGTCTGCCTTAATTAACACTGACACTGCAATGGGACTGGCCTTAGGGAGGTCTGGGGGCTGCACTCTATGGGAATACTTAGCTGAAACTGTTAATAGTCTCATTTACCACAGCTTGGGGGAGCAGGGCTCTCCAGGATTAGCTCTCTGCTTGCTGCAGTCGCCAGGCGTGGAGGTACGTCCCTCACTCCTGCTATGGGGCTGCATCATCCCTGAGTCTTGTCCCTACCACGTGAATGGGATCAGATGGGAGTGTGGGGCAAGCAGTGGGCTCGGGAGCGTGAAATACCACATATGGGTCGTGTGCATCACCCGCAGGAAGGATCTACAGAGCCTGAGTTTTGGGACTGACTGACAGATTGTTCCCACTGTTTTGGAGGTGAGTGGCAGAGCTGCGCCTGTGATATTGGCTCCCAGGCTATGTGAATGGACTGCCTAGCCACAGACAGCCTGAGGTCCATCCTTTTGTGTTCCTGTAGATGTCTCTTTCTGTACCCATAACCATAGCACTGGCAAAGTCCCAAATGCCTGTCTTTGGAGCCCTTGATAACTACTTGGTGGGAACAGTCACTGTGTTTTCGCTCAGAAGTCTGATTTGAACGTTATCCAAAGAGGCATTTTAAGGGTTGATAGTGGTCTGGGATCCAAGATGATTGGCAACCGCTTCCAGTGATGAATCTAATATTTTTCTAGTATAGCTTTTTATGTTGGCATCTCCAGAGGCAGAAGCCTGTACAAAGTATTGTGGTGTTCAAGCTGTTTTGTTTTGTTTGGCAGTTGTTTTGGGTGTACCGTGGCATAGAGCAGAAAGTACTAAGGTGTGTGATTGTTCTTAATTTCTTTGAATTATGTGTCTGTGTGACGTTTTTACCCTGTTTTCTGACTTGCCTAGTCCCCTTGACGGAGATGGGTTTTGGTTCAGACTTTTAGGCCTTGATAGCGTAGAAGAGCGGTAATGTTAACTTAGCCCTCTGAGTAGGGTTAGACAGCAAAGTGAAATAATGTGAGTCATCCTTCTAGGATGGTTGCTCAGGGGAGCTGCTTTACTGCTATAAACATCCCTGCTGGAATGGCCTTTGAGCCCAACTTGGTTTCTAAGGTGTGTAGTTGTGCCCAGCCTGTGACAGAAAAACAAGTTACTGCCTCAGGGGGCAGGGAGAGGGTTCAGGGCTCTTTTCAGAAGAGAAATCCTAAAGTAGCAGTGTGTGTCGCGCAGCGAAGGGGCCTGAGTCTTGCCAGGAGCTGCATAGACTTGCATATGGAGCAGGTTGCAGCAGCCTCTGGTGAAAGCGGGCCGACCAAAAGAAACCTTATGCGTGGTCCCAGGGTCACAAAAGAGCCTGACTTTTTGCAGGTAGTGATCTCTGTGCATCTTGGCTTCCTCTTAGGAAGGAGGGTCTGTTATGGATTGCCTTGAAGGGGTGCCAGGATTTAGGCTAAGCTATGGGCAGCACTTTAATCCCAGGCTCTAGTTAATGGTTGCTGGGATCTTGATGTAAGATTTCCTGTGACAGCTTGAACTTTTTACATCCTGTTCCTACTAGGTGTGTTTGACAGTGATTGAACTATTTGTGGTTGCATCCCACTCCAGGGGTGGCTGCATTTCAGGGATGTTATGTGGATATTGTTGGTAAAGCTGTTTAGGAAAAGGCATTACAGAAATAGAAGAGAAGCTTCAGGAAGCTTCTTGTAGTATTCCTGATCTTTCAGTTTGAGTCCTGCCCATCCTCCTCCTGTGTGCTGCTTTGCAGGATAGCATTTCATCTCCAAGGACTCTGGCTGCCATTGTGAGTTGGAACATAGCACTCCAGCTCCCTTTGATTTCCAAAGCCAGAAGAGACCAGAAAGCTTGCAGCCACGCAGCATCTGAAACACGAGCTCAACACAGGATAAGATGCTGCCGCTCTATTTTACAACACAGGCTTTGTCTTTATGTGTTTTCTCAGGCTAGCTTCCTGATTTCCCACTTACTGTAAGAATCAATCATCCATCTTCCAGCTCAACTTGTTCTCTGCCCTCCCCTCCTTGTCTGCTCCCTCCCATCCCCTGCTTGGTCTGAGGTCCCGCAGGGACTGACCGCAAACCGGAGCGGCTGTGCTGTGGGCATGCTTGCTCCTTCATATGCAGCAACGTCACAACAGCAGCAGGAGCATTGGAGATGTGATTGCGCAGACCCTCTGCATTGCCAGGGATGCAGCTGTGAAAAAAAAAAAAATTGACTCTGTGTTTCCCACAGCATCCTGGGGAGAGAACACAGAGCCTGCTGGAATCTGAGCGCTCGGCACTGGCTGGTGCTGTTGGAGCAGTGTGTGTTCATTGAGAGGAGACGGGGAACAGAGGATCTGTGGAAAGGTGAGATGGGAAAGTGATCGGGTGGGCGTTTTTCTTGCTGAACGGTTTTCAAGCCATTGTCCTGCAAAGGGGTTGGTTTGTTTTTATAGAGATTGCCAGCTACCCAATGGAGCTTACAGATTTCAGGATTGCTTTGTCTCTTATTGCTTTGGAGTGGTAGTGATTGTAATTGATGTAAGAGAGTGAGGAGGCTGATATTACTATGCAGAATACGTTTGTTCGTTGTATCTATGAAATAGCGGTTGCCATGTCCAGGGCTGGTTGTGCAGAGGCGAGCTGTGTTTTGCTCTGACAATGCTCACTTCTTAATGCAGTTGCACAGTTCTTCATTGTGTCTGCCATGACAGTCGAGCGCACCCGGATTGTTTTGGTCTCGAGAGCTGCCATGCTCTCTGTGCATCCCTGGCGGTGCTGCTGCTGTGCAGCATGAAAGCTGTTCTGACAGACAGCGCTTCCATGAAAAGCCAGAAACAAAGGACACAGGCAGAGAAAAGGTTGCTGTCTGTGTGGCTTTGGGCTCTATTTTTTTTTTTTAATAGCAGTAAATCAATTGCACAAAAAGGTGTTAGCATAAAATAGAGTGGCAGGTAAAATCCTGCTCTTATCCAAGGAAATCTGTGCAGGTTGGAGTCCTTTGTGTTACAGCTCAGGGTGTGTCTGTGATGCTTGTGAAATGAATGCTTTCTCCTTGTCGCTTTTCACAGATGAGGAGAGAAAGGTTATCTAAGCATGGAGGAATTATTATTTTTAATTACTGAGATGAGTGGTCCAGGCTGGGTACCAGTTACTAGAGCTTAGGCTGGGTACCAGTTACTAGAGCTTAATTACGTGGTCTTGTTATAACCAAATCCCTCTTTTTCCCTCCCCGACTGTCTTCTTCCCTCCCCCACCCCTGCATAAATCCTTCCATCAAGCTGCCTCTGCAAATGCAAAAGGAGAAGGGCTTGAACAAAGAGAAGGATCTATGTGGGAAAGGGATCTAGATGTTGAAGAGGTAATTTTTAGGATGATGGTCAGAAGAATAAGGCAGAGGTATAAAAGAACAAGATTTTGGTACATGTGGTACCATGATGTGGCTATAGAGGAATGCACACATGGGACTGTAGTAACATAAGGAAATGAGCAAATAGCAGATGAAGTCTTTTGGGGTTATGGAAAATGCTGAGCATGTGGGGTTGCCGTTGCAGGTGTCTGGGGGAAATGTGGTGTTTATGGGAATTACAGGAGCATTGGCTTATTGTGGAACATACATATAGAGACTGGAGTGATGGGTGTTGTAAAGGATGTATGAAGTATAGGGGAGGACGAGCTCTTCTGCTTTTTACCTCTGGACGCCTGAAGTCTCATATACTGATATTGCTAATGAGCAAGTTTGGCAGCTCTCACCTATTCACAAAGCGTTTCTGCAGTTTGTCAAGCTTGGCAGAGTGCTTGGGGGCAGCTCATTGTTGAAATGACCAGAGAGTAGTTCATATAAAGCATCTTTAGGTCTTTCAGGAGCCCCAGGATAGCAGGAATAATGTAGGTAAAATACTAAGTGTTTTGACAGAGCAGTGGAGGAACCTTGGCACCAAAAGGCCGTAGACGCGTGTGAGGGGCTTTGCAGAGATAGGAGAGCAGGGGGTTGTGGGTTAGAGACCAGTGGTAGAGGGCACAAGAGAGGAAATCCAGGGCTGTCATTGTCAGGGTTTGTACTGTCACTCTCCAGCCTCTCTCACTGTGTTCCCTGAGGTGGTCAGCGTTGTGTGCAGACCCAACAGGTTTGTTGAGATGAGAGCGATCCTCAGGACAGCCTTTTCTGCAGTGGTTTTCTGAAGGAACCATTTTACGGCTGCAGATTCTCAGACAGTTGTTCACTCTCCATTCCTGTATTGTGGTAAGGCGCTCTGGTCTTTACGCTTTGTGAAGAAGTAAAAACCCAGAGTTTCTATTCAGGGTGACAAATAGGAAGTACAGGGGCTTCCAGCAAAGCCACGAGGCAGTGTGCGTTCTGCCCACAACTCTGTGACAATGTATTGGAAGCTCCTTGGAGCTTACTGAACTGCAGCTCCTTCTCATCCCAGGCCTGAAACTTCTCCTCAAGGACTAAGAACCCTCTTTGCGTCTGTCCCATTCAGCCTGGTGGGACTGGGTAGCAGGATGTACTCCTGCAGGTGTGAGAAGGGGGATTTGTGCAGTGAGGGACACACTACCAGACTGCATTTGTGCTGTGAAGGGGTGATGCTACAGAACAGGCTTCTGCAGGAGGTAGCTAGGGGGTAAGAGCGGCATGTGTGCGTTTGTTTATAGGCGCATCGTGGGCCAGAGGACAGGATGCGTGACAGGACGAATCTATGCAGGACACGTGTATCAGGGTGTGGAAGAGAATTTGCAGCGTGTACAATGTTTGCCTGACAGAATAAGAAGGTGGTGATGCAGCCTGCTTCCCTGCATGGGGGGGAATACTCCCTACGATGCACAGGCTATGCCTATTTAGTTGTAACTCTCAGAGGAGCATCTGTTAAGCACTAAGACTGCATAGAGTCTCTGCCCTGAAATTCTTACAGTCTGAAAGATGGGCAAGAGCTTCTGGGGACTGGAGCTTACTGAAAGTGATTCCTGGGAAGGAAGTAAAATTGCTACTGTGTGTTGTCTTTGCTGCCTTGATCCAGAATGCGGGGGATAACGTGCAGCCCTATCCTCTGGGGTGGGCCTGGACCTGCGCTGCAGGAGGTGCAGGTGCCCAGGAAAATATGCAAGGGGCTCACAAATGGGCTGCCTGTGGCTCCATTATTGCTTGTCAGAGTGTCTGAGGCTGTAATAGGAAACAAAGACAAAATTCCCTGTCCCAGAGATCTTAATTTCCTTCCAGTCTGAGGCTCCTGGTGAGTCAAGATCTCACTCTGGTTTTGTTCCTGACAGCCAGGCAGTAACCCTCCTTTAGCAAACCCATGTTGTGTTTTGCCCCATTTTTCATTTATTTCCCTGGCACCTTATTCTTATGTAACCTTATAAAGCATTGAGGGCAAGCCAGTAGATCTGTTCTAGCATGGATCATTGCCCTTTCTCTTTCCATACAGGTATAGGCTCTACCTTTATTATCCACATGGCTGCCCCTCCTCCCTCCCTTTTTCCTCATGGATATTTTTATCAAAAGCCCTGATGCCAGCTGTGATCATGCAACAATTCTTTCATTGTTCTGGGAGCAAAAATGACTTGTCCCTCTAACTTGAGTGCATTCATACCCTTGAATTTGTTTGCACTTCAAATAATCATATCGTTTTTCTGCACCTTCTTTTTCCCTGAATTGCCTAACACGTCATCGCCCCAGCTTCCATGTTTTTCTTGCTGAAACAGCATCAGAGAGTGTAGCTATTTGGGTCATATCTAGATCTGTCTTTTCACTCTACCTTGCACAGTTGGCTCTCTTCCTCTCTCCTTGTTTTCTTTTTGTTTATGTGGCTGAAGAACTTGTTAGGTTTCCTTGGCAAAATTTAACGATGCTTGACCTTTGTGATTCTTTCAGTATCCCTTCCCATGATGTCTTAAGGTGGAATTTTCTTGGATGAATAACTCCTTTTTCCATTCTTTGCAAGTGCTCTACCTCCCTCTAATATCCTTCCTGATGTGGTTATTCATTCAGGTTAGTTAGGAGTACTACTGTTCAAATTTTCTCGCTGTGCTTGGCATATGGATTCCAGATTACTTATGGTGTACATTCAAAGTGTTTTCTGTGGTATTCCCCCAGCTCTTCGTTTTTGTTGACTTTTTAACTGTTTTCCCAAATATACCAAAGAGCTGCTTTTTCAAATTAAAAACACTTCATTACAGAGCTGTTTGATTTTTTTTTTTTTTTTTTTTTTTTTACTCTTCTTCTAAATGTAAACTGGATCAGACTGAGATCATTCAGTCCAAACTGGATCAGCTTGAGATCATTCAGTCCAAAGTCACTTCTGTATCACCGATGCTAGGTGATATCTCTGTAGGCAAGTTTCTCATGGGCCCAAGCAGACCAACAAGGTTCTCATGGACCAAAAAAAGCAAATGATAAGTGAGAGGTGCCCAAGTCTTTGAGACGCTGAGGATCTGAGATGGAGATACCTCCCTGTCAGCTGTGGAACTGAATGACAGTACTGACTGAGAAGATTTTGGGGGGATAAAGTGATTCTGGCAGATTGAGCCGTAAGTCCCAATCCAATCTGTAGGTCCAAAAGAGCCAGAATTTTAACCCCATTCCAGGACTATGCAAGAGGCTGCAATATAAGACTTGAAGGAGCTGAGGGTTCATGGCTGGCAGGGGGTGAAATCCATAGCAGTGGTCAATGACAGCTGTGTTGGTAACTAGCCTTAGTAGGGATTTCTCATGTTATCTGCTGAGCAGGTTCCCTGCGTGCCCTGACATTTATATGTCTGTTCCAGTTTTCTCTCACCACAGAAATTATTTTAGTAATGGAATTATTTAGTAATGGAATTTTCTATCCATAAAACACATGCAAATATTTCCTACTGGGCAAGGCAGTGGTTCAGGCGCAGTCTGTCAGGCAACATGCTGCTGGGAGTTTTGTTCATGATACGTTAACATCAAGAAACTGCAGTAAAGGTCAGGGCTCAGTGGTTCAGGTGCTACATAGAGCAACATAAGAAACATCCTTTGCTCCAAAAAGCTTGCTGAATGAAAAACTTGACAGGTAAAGCTGCCAGTGGAGGGAAGCTTAAAGGAGCACAAAGATGCAGGTGACTTATTCAGGTGCTTATTTAGACAGAGAGAAAAGACTGTGGTCATAATAACTGCAGTAAATGAGAGTGTTCAGCCCAGTGGCAAAGAGCTGAGGTTGACTGGAGTGTGTCATAGGTGAGGTGATGAAGGATACTGCCAGCCAAGTGGCAATAACAGGAGGCAGAGCTACCCAGGTAAATAGTGACCACGATGCAGCTGGGTGACCATAGTGTATGTGACTACACTTTCTGGCTCAGGCTCACCCTCCGAGTTTGGAGCTGTTGGGAGAGAAACCATGTGCTGGTGTTTGTGCAGTGCTGGTGGTGTGGCGCTGGCAGTACCATTGAGTGACAAATAATCACAAGTATTTGAGAGGTGGCTGCAATGCTTAGTACTGGGTCTTAGCAAGTGATGAAAAACTGACACTCAAACCAAACCATTGCTTTCTCAGCTCCAGCACGGGATGTTATCTCGAAGTAGAGGCTGAACATCACCACCCTATTGTGATGCTTTTTGGGCTGGTGGTACAGCGCTCTTAGAGTGATGAGAGCTAGCTTCCTTCTGGCAAGAGGGGATTTTCTGCTCTGGGAGTTAGAGTGAAAATACCTGTTTGAGGCAGTTGGACCTTGGCAAATATACAGCAGACTTTCATCTGATACTTCCCTTGGACGCACTGTTACATCAGACTGGACTGTACTCTGTTCATGAGCAGAGTGGGACACTTTGGTGAAGGATGAGGACTGGACTGGGAGAGTCTGCTTTCCCCTTGGTTCCCGGATGTGCAGGGGACTGACCTGTGTGTCTATGGTCCTGTTTGTTCAGGAACTCTACTGAATACTGGTGCCAGAAAAATTGGCATACAGTTGCAGGAAAATGAGTTTTTGCATGAGAATTCCAGTTATTCTGTGATGTTTTGAACTAATGAGCTGCTTAACCATGATGCAGTCTACCCTGGGGAAAATTTTGTGCTTCTCAGTGATGGCTAACGCAGACTCAGTTCAGTGCCAAGTAGATCGTCTCCCTCAGCTCTTTCCAGCCCTCAGGGAATGGACTCTTCAGGTGTTACTCTTGAATGGAGAAGGGAGTCCTTGCTCTCACAAAGTTAGGCTAATCTCATTAGTTTGTTTTAACTCCAGAGCTGCACTCAATTCTTTGTAAACTGGTACCAGCTGCAATTGCTTCTGGAAGAGTGTGACCTATATGCTTTCAGTGGGCAGGCTTTTTTCTGTTCTGCTCTGCCTGCGTTGGTGCAGGAGTAACCACAGGCTTACTTAGCCTCCTTTTTGTCAAGCAATTCCAATTCTGCCTGAACTGTTTACCAGGCCACCTTCTTTTGATCCCTCTCTGGGTTTCCTATGGCAAAGAGCGGGGACGCAGGCATCACACTACACTGCCACGTGTATTCTGTGTAGCTCAGGCAGCAGAAGCAGTGCTCAGCATAGCTGTCCTTACAGATGCCCTTCTCAGCAGGGAGAATGACCTGTCTGGAGCATTGTGCTAGTGCAATTTACTGTTCTTTGTAGTCAGGCTAGTTCCAGTGCCTGCTTGCGCTGCACTTTTTCCATGTAGTCCAGGCCTCAGACCTTTTCCAGTAACTCAGATGGTGCTGTTGTAAGCCCGAACATGAGAAAATCCAGTGGAGGTATAAATAATTCATATCTGTGGTCCCAAGGTATTGTTATCCCATGCAGAATGTCTTCCGTGGTTTTGCTTAGATCCTTCTGCTGATCCTTGGCTAGAGTGTCCCTATTTGCCCTGGACTGTGGCTTACTGTGGCTGTCCTCTCCCTCAACACTTGTTAGTATGTGAGTAGTTGCAGTCAATTCTAAGGGGCTTGTTGACTGAATATGGCTTAACATGAGCAGTGGTTGTAGCTTGGCTCTTTGGAAGAACAGCAAATGGATTTCAGCACGCATCTATGCTTAGCAATTTTGTATTGCCAACAAGCTGTTCTCTCTCATTCCCCTGCAATTTCATCTAACTTGACCCAATGCTAAGGCTTGTCCTCTTGCTGCAGTTCATAGTGCTTGAAATGGCTGCTGAAGCCATTGATGATTGAAGCCAGATGCTTGAATGGCATCTTCCTTATCCGGATCTCACCTCTTTGTCTTCAGCTTCATGTCCTATGCCTCCCTTTCATTTCTGCAGACGCTTGCTATTTATATTTATAAAGCACTCTGAAGGTGGTGACTGCATCTTATCAAAGTAAGCCTGACAGCCTCTTATTTCTGTGTGTTTTCTGTCCCTGTTTTCTCTTGGGTTGGCTGCCTCTTGGGGAGGACTTAGCAGAGAGGAAAGGTGAGACTGCGTGGAGCACAAAGGGACTTTAGATGTTCCTAAGAGTCTCTAGACCTTAAAACTGCTGTTTGAAGCCCTACTGTTCCTAGTAGGGCTAGACACTTTGCGGCACAATAAGAGGTATGGAGAGGAAGAACTGTCTGAGGAAGATGTGTCCCAGCACTGACAAGCAGCAGCCATTAGGGTGGTTAAAGCACTACAGTGGCACCACGGTAGTCATATGTCGTTCAGTTTAGGCCTTGCTGTGCCTCGTTGAGTAAGTGATACTAGTAGTCAATGATCTAATGGAGTTTCTCTCATGTGCTTCTGCTGGTGACTTGCACAAGCTTTAACCACATCAAAGAATACCTCCTTCTCCATAACGCTGACCTCTCCCAGGCTTTCTGCTGCTGATACAATTGGGTATTACAGGATGGAGAAACACTCCAAACTGAAGCAATGCATTTGTATTGGTCCTGGAGATGCTGAGGAGTGATTTCCCTCTTTACCAAAGGTGTTCTGCAGCCAAAATTTTGGTCTCCTACTGCGTTCTCTGCTTTCCCCTGGGTGCAAGTTGAGGTTGAGGAAAAAAACCCACAAAAACCACTTGGCCTGCTTATCAAAACGAAAGGGGAAGCTTCTTTCTTTTGTGGAGCCAGGTTGCCAGACCTCGCTGATTTAATGAGGTAAGTTCGCCAGCCAAACTATCTTTCAGCCCATACCTTAGTAATTGAGAACCTCCTTATCTCTTGGGGGGGGTCCACAAAGAGACTTTGCATGAGGGCAGGGAAGACTTTTCCCCACACTCCTACCGCAAGAATCTGTGCAGCTTCACAGGGCAAAACCCCCATAAACCACACTACGCAAACAGTGAAAAGAAACTCCTCTCCCCAGAGAACAGATATGTAAGAAAAATTGCCTGTTTCCTTCTAGGCTAATCTTCTTGCAAAGACCTCGAGGTTTAGGAGCTTGATTTTTTTACTGTAAGAAAACAACACGAGTAACAGAGTTAGAGAAGATACCTTTCAAATAAGCTGCCATTAAGCTCAGAAGAGCGCCTGGATGCCATTCTTGCCATTTCTGTGAGGACCTTTTTTTGGTGAATGCCTGCATTTGAGTGTTAGGCTACATAAGAAATGGAATGGAAAATTATAGTACAGTGTCTTCTAATGTCAGTACATAAAACGGAGGACCTCCCACTTTTCGTTGGGAAAGAGTGTGCAATTAGTACTCCAGCTCAGAAGGATGACTACAGAGTTGGAGAAAATTGAGAAACAGCCCAGGAAACTGCATGAGGTCCTGGAAAACTCTCGTAAGAGGAAAGACTGAAGAAACTGGAATTATCTGCTAGAGGAGAAACTCAGGAATCAAGATATGAAATAATGAATGCTCAAGAGAAAGAGGACAATGATTTATGTGCTGCCCAATTTATAACATGGAAATTTGCTAGGAAATTCAGGAGGATTATTTGAAATTGATAATAGGAATGATTCTCACATACTGTGATTGATTAGTCCAGGAATGCTGCTGTTAAACTTCAAAGTCCAGCAATATTCCCAAATGGTTTGGGGCGTGTGTGAATAACAAGGCTACGTGATGTGTTTATTGTGCATATTCAGAACAAAAATTTCGGAGTTTTGAAATCTCATGGTTGAGCTGAAGCCAATTTCAGTGTAAGGGCTTGGGAAAGGCAAAGTCTTCCTACAGCTCTTCCTACACTATACTTGTTCTTTTCTCTCAGACATGTTGTACAAAAAGGACACAACGGCTTGAAGTGACAATGTGTCCCAGTGTGGGTGTGTCCTCACTGGGATGGACTGGAAGCCTACATTCTTGAGTTGTCTTCCTGAACCCTCCCTAGCGTCCCTGAAGAGATTAGAAGCAGAGCAGCCATCCCTCTGGTAGTCTCTGTGTGTGCTCAGGGACTTCTTAACTGCTCCTCCAGTACAGAGCCAAGGATCATCCCAGTTTACCCTCCTCTTATCTCCTGTAGAGTAGGTGTATGCCTACTCTGCAACCCAGCAAGACATTCCACAGCAGACCACCTTGGTTAATTCAGGGTTATCAGATTTAGTTAGTTAGACCCTTAATACTCGGTTGAGCCCAGTCATTCCAAGCCCAGTTAACACATGAGCCATCTTCTAGAGTGTATCCTAAAAGAAATGCCGCATTCGAGGCAGCTGATCGCTGTCCCTACTAAAGCTTTTACAGTAAGGGTTTGGTTTGGGTTGCCAGCCCCTGTGAGGGATAAGTTTCTCCCCTCAGAAGAAAAGTATATATTATCATTAGTAGTGTCTGCTCTGCTTTACAAGCATGTTATTAAGGTTCTGGCTTGCCTTTTATTAGTTCTTTTACATGGAAAATATTCTGTTATGTAAATTAATGTTGCAGATTTATCCAGGTCCTCTGAGTTCTGCCTCCACCTCTTCCACTCGCCATGCATATCCTTGTGTGTGCGCGTGTGTGCGCACGCACACACATTAAGAAGGCAATCAGAGAGAGATGGGTGGCAGGACCAAGGGCCAGGCAAATGTAGTGCTGAAGATAATATTCTTCCTGCCCTAACGCAAGAACAAACGGTGACATTAACAGCTGCTGTGTTCAAAAGGACTGACAGAAACCTGCCCCTTTGGCATGTAATTAGCTGGGAACTCACTGGCTCAGGAAGTTACAAGGCCCAAAAGCTGCGAGAACTCAGGCAAAAAATGAACAATATAAGGGATGTCAAGAATAGATAACATTATAATTATTTAGGCACCTAGCTTAGTATGGGAGGGTTATAAAACCTGCTTCTAGATGTAAGCTGTCCTCCTGGGAAGGAAGCTGCTTGTGGGAGGGGGAGAATGGAGCAGCCAGTCACTCACGTAGAGCATCTGAGCTCTCTGCTGGCAAAGACGAAGGACTGGGCTTCACTGAGTATATAATCCAGTCCAGGCTTCTGTGTGCCTCTGCTGATATCAAAACTTTACTGTAGCTGTTTATCCATGAAGGCTAAATATGTTAATCTGTCCATTACGACTTTCTTCTTCTCCTACTTCTGAGCTAGTGACAGTTGCCCTAGATTTTCTTTCTTGGAAAAAAACCTTTCTTGATAGACTTGTTTTGGCCAGAGAAGTCACATCAAGAGTTGCCATGTAGTGCAAAGAGCCATTTCTATTCTTAGGCATTCTCACCCTAAGACTGGTTCCAGAATTCGTTCCCAAATCTGAAGCTTCTTATCTCATTATCTTGGGAAGCATTCTTCCTTTCTTTTCCCACCCTGAACTCTGTTGAAAGGAGATTCAGACAGTGTCTGGGCACGATCAATTACACAGGGCCTGATTGTTCAAGCACTCGGCCCAAAAAAAGATCAAGAAATGCCTGGTCTTAACAATAGTCAGGTGAACAGTTTCCCTCTTTAAACCTCTGTGTAAAGCTACAGGGTCTCTTCCTTCAGCTAACTGTTGGGAATTGCTCAGTCCAGCCCATGAACTAAGAGCAGTTGGATGGCAGTAGCAAAAATATATGTAGTCCTGACATCCTGCACAGGATGGGATAGATTGGATGCCTTAGCCTTGGTAGATGCCACTTTTATTGGACTGTTAACTCAGCCCTCTTGCTTTATAACATCTTATCATTTCTGAATCAGCGTTCTGCCCGCTTCCAGGCGATTGAATTGTTTATTGCAAATTCCTGCTTTGCAGAGGTAGAAAATTTCTTCCTGTGCATCCAGTTATTGCTTCTGGCCTTGGTAGAGCTTCCTAGAGCTGGGAAGGGTTAAAGTTTCCTGCAGTTTTGGCAGGAGGACGTAGCTGCTATTTGAAAAGCCATTTAGATGAGCAGCATAAAGAGGAACATCTAGTAAAACCAGCCTGCTGCTGGGATGTTTTCCGTTTGTGTTTGGTTTTGGGGCTTCTGAGCTGCTTGCACACAGTATATTAAATTTCATGTGGGATTGCATCATTTAAAAATAATAAAGCTCTGCGGATGCAGGCATTCTGTCTGTCTGGCGGAGCTGACACTCATCGCTACTAGGTTATGTTTCATCTGCATTGCTTCTCCCATTCACTGGGACGTGGCTGCCTAGTCCTGATAGGGAAACCATCACGCTGCTGCTTTATACAAGTCTGAAAATGATCATACTAGGGTTTTTTGAAATCTTTTGCTGTATTCATGCATCCCAAGGTTCTGTGTAGTTAGCTACAGTGGGTTGTGGGGTGGGATAGTACCTTAATTATTTCAAAAGCTTGGTCCCCCTGAGGTTTTCCTTTATTCGCAGCTGAAAGTAGTATCCACCTTTACTGCCTGTCCTACTCTTGCTGTGTTGCTGCATGAGGTCATATATCTATAATCTGTCATCCCAGAACTGGCTGTTTTTCACTTGATAATGAGTAATTCTTATGTATGTGAAGCTTTGATCTGAAAGGACAGTGGGCATGATTTTACAATCTCTTTATCTCATTTATCTTAACACTGAGTTCCTTATTTTTTTAGGCTTTCTTCAGTGGTCTTTGGCACTTTTCCCTTGCAGTGAGGCTTCAAGACTGTTTTGCAGCTGTGATTGCAGCAAGATGTGATCTGGAGAGAAATGCCATGCCAGTTTTAATCTGGATAGTAAGTAAGAGCAAAGTAAGTGAGTAAGAGCAAAGATAGGCAGCTAAGGAGTCGCTGAAGTTTCTGTGGGTGTGCCAACCTGTACTGCAGTAACACCTTGTTTAAGGTGAAGACAGACCTTGTTTGTTCCTCTTAGGGGTTAGCTCACCGTCTTCCCCAAGTCATGAAGGTGATGGGGATTTAGAACTATCCAAGTTGAAGCGCTCCTCGTTTGTTTTTTCTTTGTGCAGGTGAAACCTCATGCTGAAATTGTCCCCCGCTTAAGCCTTGGATAAGCAAGACCTCTCCTTTGGCAGGAGCTGGGCAAGGCCAAGTTGTCTGAAGCTAGATTCCAGTAGATGTTTGGGGGGAAAGTCCACAGGGCCCAGCAAGAATGATTTGTGACCC
Organism: Struthio camelus; assembly: GCF_040807025.1. NCBI lineage: Eukaryota > Metazoa > Chordata > Aves > Struthioniformes > Struthionidae > Struthio > Struthio camelus. Next base: position 57,928,564 of record NC_090981.1, on the reverse strand, counting down.
CTCAGAGACCTTTCCAAAACATGGCAATTTTAGGGACGCTTATATCCTCAGCAACCCCTGAAATCTCCAGTGCTGTTGAAAGTACTCTCACTTACGTGAAGCAGCTATACCCTCTCCTCCTCTTTCTATGATCCTGGGAGCCTTTGCCCCTGCAGAGCGCACCTGAACAACCTGCTCAGTTACAGTTGCATGTAGCCATATAACAGAGACTTCAGGAGCAGCCTTGGCATTTTGTATGTCTCCAGGCCCAGTTCAGCTTTGGTCCATGAAGCCACACTGAGCTTCAGGCGTGACTCTTTCAGGGAGGTGGTTTATTCCATGCCCTACTGTGTGGTGGTTGTGGTGCAGACTTTTTAACTCCCAGCTCCCACGTGTAGAAGTTGGTGGGAAGATCTTCAAGCTGTACTTCTACTCTCCTTGACTCTGATTCACCCAGAACTACCTGGGCTGTATTTTTTCCACTACTTGACTAAAGCCTCTGGTTCCTCAGCCATGTCTGGAAAAGGAGCACATTCATGAGGCAGCCAGCTGATAGTCACAGCCTTGCTTTGTGGCTAAGCCCTGACCGAAGTTGTACAGTCTCTGGCAGATACCATGCACATTCAGTGCAGATGAGCCTGGGCTGCGTGGAAAGACTGGGTTATGAGATGTCATTGAAAGTGGTGCAGGGGAGTTAGGTGGCAGGGCTCTGTCCCCTGGCTGGCTTCTATGCACCATGTTGTGTTTATAAGAAGTCCTGTGGTAAAGAGGAGTAAAGCTTGGCAGCTTAGCTAGGTTCTGCCCAGCAGTTTCATTATCTTATTGGAATTTTCTTATCTTCAAGGATCCTTGAGTGCTCTTTGGGAATCACGTAGCAGCCAGGCTCCAGCACCTGGACAGATCCACGTTTCAGAAAAGAATTGTGACTCCTGCTCTTGTAAAATCTTTAACATGCTTTCAGAATGATCAGACAGAAAGATGCTATAGAAATGTAGTTCTTCTTGCAGCTGCTGCAGCTGCTACTTGAGTGTCTGTGATAAGAAAGGATTTACTGCATTTGCAGTTTAATTCAGCAGTAATCTAAGTGTGATATTAAGAGCTAGAAACATCAAAGTCTTTTTCTTCTCTGTAGATTTGCATATGGTAATTGGGAGCATATATGATTGGGGCTGGGACAGAGGATTGATGGAAAGAAGGAACAGACTCAAACCCAGATCACCTTGGCTAATGCCTGTGAGTCATGGCCTATAACTGGCTACTGCGGAGTGCCACGTGCCAAAGGATGAGTCATGGAGCAAGAGAGCACAGAAACAGGAGAAACTTGTCAGGTCGCTGTCCAGCCAGCATGAGAGCTGGCGTAGTTTTGCTCCTTGAGCTATTTCTAATGTCTCCTCTAAGACAAAACACTAAAAGCAGCTGGGACTTCTTTACTTCTAGTGGGGAGGTACCTACCTCGTGCTAGTTGTGTCATCATCAGGAATATACAGTCTACCTTTACTTGCTCACCATATCATTACTATAGCAAGCCCCTTACCCCTGACTTGAGCAGCTCCTTGCTTCCCTGTGCACAAAGGCTGGATTAATTGTCACATGCTGCAGTTTCCATTTTGAACACATTGTAATCCTTTATAATTCTGGCACGTAGTGATACATTTTGGCTAGGCTTCTTGGTCAAGCTGTCCTGGAAACCTCTGGAAAATCCTCTGGCCCAGGCAGCACGTAGCTGTGGAAAGAAAATGGAAGTGATCTCTTCAGGAATCATGACTTGCTCAGGAGCACGAGAAGAACAGGCCTGAGCTAAGGGAAAAGCTTAGGAAATATTTAATCTTCCTATCTTGCAGCAGCTCCCTTGTAACGTTAAGCGCTGGAATATTCACTGTGGGAACAGGCAGACCAACCTCACTGTGCTCTGTGTTCCCTGAGGCAGGGAAGGAGAGCTGGAAGCTTAGGAAGAATCAAACAGCTAGTATTTCCTTTTAAACCTTTTCTTTCATTAAATGTGCTGGATGATATATTACATGATTTGATGAAGGTGTGAATTTGGCAGCGATGTGTTAGCTGGCTAGAAATGAATGACTATCCAAGCAGATACCACTGGCTAATTCTACCCTACAACAACTTAGAGGCTTCCAAAATCCTCACACCTATCTTCTTTTTATTAATCAGATGGTTCAGTCCTGTCCCCAAACCACTCATTCCATGTCTCTTGCTGTTCACTCAGGCTGTTCTCTGAATGCCCCCCAGCTTGCTGGAATTGTCCTGCTGAGTTTTTTAAACCATTCAGTACTTTCTGGCAGGCTTTGGAGCAGCAAAGCTGTGGCAGGGACTGTGTTACTTGAATCCTGGAAACTGGTGCCTGAGTCAGCGAGCAGCTGTTTGAGCCCTGAGATCCCCCACGCTGGCTGTCCAGTGGAAAGTCTCAAGATCTGACTTTCAGTTTGGATTCTTCTCCCAACCACCTGGCCCTGAGGTAAACTTATAATGGTTAAACTGGATATATTTCTCCCCCACGGAGCAAAGATACATGTGTTTTGCAGCATTTCTGCTGATTCTTGTTCTGTAGGGCTGTGTGGTTTCTTCGGGCATGTTGGTGCAAATGCCCCATAGGAATCAGGGGTTTCTGTGGAACAGCCTTCAAAAGAGTGTGCAGCTTCAATACAAAAGGATTTTGCCAGTTCGTCAGTGAGACTGGATTCCTAGCCCTTAACCCTATTTTTCCATCTTTCACTCTTAAGTGACTTAATTGGTCTTGGTTCGTCTGAGGAAGATGATGACAATGAAACCATAGCCATACAGAAAGAGGCAGCAAGAACGGGCACAGTAAAATATTTATGTTGTGCATTCAATCTCATGGATGAAGTGGCTGGGATTTGTAGAAACGCTAATCTATTTAGAAAAGCCAGCCTTCAAAAAGGCAGTATCCCCTCCAGCTGGCAGTTCTGATGATCTTGCTCCTGGCTCTACATCCTCTATGCTATATATATTATCCTTTTGTATTTAAATGATATTTGTCTCTTAAATCTGTGCGTGCCTTCCTCTGCTATTGCATTATATCTTACGAGAAACTTGCTTTACTGCCTCTTGAACTTGGTCACCTCGTCTGTGCAGCTGACAGTGTTGAGCAGAGCAGAGTATTAAACAATCAGTGATGGAGCTCCAAAAGTGTCACTAGGGCAGTAATAGGTAGCGGGGTATATCTGGAGGTGTGTGACTGCCACACCTAACGCATCAGCACTTGTAGGCATAGCTGGTATTTGCACAAGCTCCCTCCTAACTGAAGCAGAGCCACGCAGGCTGGTTTGGAGCCAGCTCTGAGGTCTTCAGCAGCTTCTCTGCAAAGCTATAGCGGCAAGAGGTAAAGAATTTTGACATTTGCAATCACAATGACTGTCAAACTGCTGTGTTTAGAGTCACGGTGCTCCCTTTGTACCTGCACCTATCTGTTATCTCCTGCCTTGTACTGCCATGACACGCTTTTCTGAGCAGGGATCGTTGCTGGATGCTATGTTTGCTGTTGTGTGTGTAGTACTGAGGAGGATTCAGCGCATTGTGGGCTTATGGTATTACAAGTGGTAAATGAGAAGAGTGAAGTGATTTGGCAAAAGTGTCTAGGTACATGCTACCTATCCCCACTTCTGAGAATCATTGCTTGCAAAAGGTTGTAAGGGCTTTTTCAGAGAACTGATCAAATCCTACAGAATCTGACACACTGCTCTGCCTGATGCATTTTAATCAATCCCAGCCTTCCAAACCTTGAATATAAGAGGGAGAATCCTTCTACAGTCTTCCAAAATTGGTGAGGGAGAACCAAGGGAGGGTATGGCCAGAGATATATGGAAGGAAGGTTGGTCTGGTGTTGGGAACTGAATGGTCCCTGTGGTATTAATGCTACTGCCTGACTTCCCTGCAATCCCCAAGACAGGAAGAAGCCAGGAGAGGTGTTCTAAGGAGGAGACGGGTATCTAGCACGTGAAAGAAGTCATGCATATCCCTAGGGAAGCTGTTAGGATGACTCCCGGCAGCAACTGACTTCATGCCTCCTGCAATATTGGCCCTCAGAGCCTTGTACTGGGAGCAGGCTGGGAATGCAGGTGGAATAGGCATCCGTCTGCTGCAGCATCTGTGACAGTGAATCACAGTCCACCCAGGGAGCCTTTGCTGCCACTGAAACTGAATAGCTGGGCAGAGTTGCATGATGCGGTCAGAGCTCCAGAGACACAACTGGGAAATGGCTGTGTGTCAGCTCTCTGACATTTTGCTGTCAAATGTCAAAGTGTGCCTGTGCAAACCTTATCCTCCCACAGCAACATCTGCACCAAAGTGAGGCCTGTGTTGCTCAGCAAGGCTTGTCAGCAAATCAGTGCTGGTGCTGGAAATCTGTTCCCAGCAACCACTTACAGAGAGACATGGTCTAAACCTTACAACCAGCCACAAAGGTATTTGCAAAGGCAGCGGAGGTCTGAATGAACAGATGGGCACGGGGGGCCCATGCCCATCCTTTTTTCTTTGCTGCTGGGGGAGGATAGGGTAAATCAGGGCTCCTGCTGCTATGTGCACCAGCATTGGTATGCAAGCTTCTTCAGAATGGGGCACGATCACTGCCCCAGCTGCAGAACATCACCTTCAGTATATGTGTGTGCTAGGCACAGAGCCAGTAGCTGCTGTTACTAATGGTGGTTCTTGAATAATGTGAGCTTGAGAATCCCTGATGTGAAAGGTCTCCTGGGAATCAGGGCTGAGAACTGACTCATCCCTTTCAGCTATTGCAGCAGAAGATGCGGGAAAGCAGCCAGAGACTTGTCAGACAGAGAAGTCACCGAAGGGGGAGTGAAGGGTTATATGAGTATTAAGGAATCTATAGTTGGTGGGAGCTTAGGATCACGCGATAGTCTAGCTGGATGTGGTCCAAGTGTCCTCTCTCCCTCAGAGCCTAATCCTGGGTGAAACATCCTAGCAGAAGCAGGTGCGAGGGTGTGGGCCTCCATGCGAGTCTCATGCTGATCTCTGATAGAGTCTAGTCTGATCCACAAGCTTGTCTGCTTGTTAACACTGGTGTTAGCATTAACTCTTACATTAATAGGTGTTTACTGTAAACACCAGGTCTGTTTCCATCTTTCTGATTTTTTTCCTGCCAACACATCCTATGTCTCTGAGATGCACTGTTATGCGTGGGAGGAAAGTACTTTTGATCAGCTTTATTTTAGCATCTTTTAATAGCTGTTCTTATGCTGTGACTCTGGAACAACTGAAGCTCCTTATCTTCCTTTTGTAGAGCCATCTCATTGCCTACACTGTTCTGACTTTTTATCCTTCATTTTTCAATTTCCCTTCTGGGCTCCCATGTGCCCTTGTAGCTCTCCTCCAAATATATTATCATCCTATAGTCACAACTGCTGAGGTAAGGTAGATGAAGGCTGAGATATTGTGGATGTTACTTCATGAGATCTGGAGTGATGGCAGCAGACCCAGGGGTCCTGGTGTCCAGAGCAGGATCACAGCATAGGGCATCAGGATGCTGTGAGCACTGAGGATGCTGAGATGAGACATGAGATGTGGATTGCTGACCAGCAGTGTTTGGGCCAGAGTTGGGAGGAGGAGAGCTTGATGCTTGAGAGCCCTAGTTCGTTCTCAAATCCCTCAAGACTGTCCTGGTTCAACATTGGTTGAACCCGGTTCAACCTGCTTTCTCCCTCTCCTTTCTGCCTTAGTTGCCTGCCATGAATTTCTCTGCTCTGGGTTCTCTGAAGTATATAAGGGAATTCAAGAGGGAAAACACCCACCAGGTTTTCCTGGGAGCACTTACTGTTTGGCCCTCTGGAGCAGCTGGGGAAGGAGTGAACGTGTTTCCTGCTCTCCAATGTCAAATGCTGGTAAACATCTTTCTCTAGCCTTATGACAGCCTGCTATTTACTGACCGCTGAAGGAGCTGGGCTCTAAATACCCTGCCTGTATGGCTCCTGGGACTGCAGACCGTTAGAGTGATACCCCTGTGAAGTGCAGTAGATAAGTGCTACAGATAATGTGGCAAAGTGGCAGGAAACCATGAGCCAGCCACCTTATGACTGTCATCAGCAAAAGGTTAGTAGAATGCAAGGTGCTGTACGAGATCTATTTAACCTTCAGCAGTAGCTCCCCATGGCCTCACTGAGGTCATCCACTCCCCATAACACGGGAGGCGCTTGTGTGCCTCAGTAGTTGCCCGCTTTAATTTGTTCCCCTGGCACCATTAACAGAGTTCAGGGCCTCGTGGGAGCTCCTTGACTTCAGAGAAGAATGGGTGTTCCTGCTTTCCTGTTCCAGGGCTGACCTGGACTTCTGTATCTCTAATGCTGTGAGATCTGCCAGTACAGTTAAGGGTTTTGTTCTTAAGGGAAAGTTCAAGAAACCAAGAGGCAGGCAAAGATACTGAATCCAGTGCAAGAAGATAGACTGCCCTCATCAGAGGGCATTTGTGTGCTGTCTGCTTGTTTTCCTGTGAGTTTACAGTGCCACGACCGTTGCAGGGCAATGTCCTGAGCAGGACCTGTGCAACCCTTTGGTCACTTGAGTAAAATCATTTTTCTGACTTCAGATAGGTTTGAGAGGGATCAGTTGGAAGCAAAAGCGTTGTCCCAACAGTCTGGAGGGAGGGGACACGTTTACCTTGCGTTGTAGTGCTTTCCCTGAAGAAGGAGAGCTGAGGACTTTAGTAATTGTGCTGAGAAGAACCCAGTCTGTTCAGGGCATGCAGTCTTCAGTCAAGCCAAGGATGCTTTAAACTGTTTCTGCCTTTCCTGAGAGGTGACTTTCTCTGGTTTATTTTGATCTCTCCCTAGGTATCTGAATTCCTCCATGAGAAGTGTTCTTCCAGCCTCTCATGTACACCACAACCTGTCCATGGGTCATGCCAGCTTAACTGATGTCCTGAAGAGCATTCCTCACCATGGATAGTCCACCCAAGCTGACTGGCGAGACACTGATTGTCCATCACATTCCCCTGGTGCATTGCCAGGTCCCTGACAGACAGTGCTGCTCCGTGAGTAAAAGGACCAACCCCTTCTGCCAGCCAGAGCTAGGCATCACACGGACCTCTGCCCTTCCAGACAGAGACCTTTCACAAACTGACTCCTTGGTGTACAGCAGCTTTCTCCAAACCTCGGAAACCTCAGCAGAGGCCTCAGACAACAAAGAAGGCAAAGCGAGGGACTTGATTGTCCCTAGTGTCAGTAAGCGGCACAACCCTTTCCTGCTGAATGAGGGTGAAGACCTCGGTATCTTTGGGGATGACTTGGGTCAAAAATCTTTCCACCTTCACAACTCCCTTGTGGCTGGCAAACCTCCCTTTCACCTACATGAGCTGTCCTTGCCCCCTTTCCACCTCCACGACTCCAACCACATTGTGAAGTCCTGGAACATGGCCACTCGCTCCGGTGTGGTGGATGGGCAAGAGGACAAAATCAGCAGTGATGACGTCCAGAAGAGGAACAACGTCAACCGGTGCCGCCAGGCCTCGGAACGCATGGAGCTCGATGACTGCAGCTGCCATCGTGGGAGCTCTTCCAGCTTCTTGTTTGATGGTGGCGACCAAGAATGGAACCAGAACACTGGTGAAGCACTGAGGAATCAGGACACTCTGCACAGCCGGACATGCAGCTGTTCTAGCTCAGAGCTCCAGCACTGTCGGTGCTACAGTTCATCGAGTCAGTCGGAAGCAATTGACCAGCAGATGGGCTACATCAGTGACTCTTCCTGCAACAGCTCCGATGGAGTGCTGGTGAACTTCAGTGCTCTCTACAACAAAATGAACGGCCATTCTCAGTCTAACCTGAATTCAGCCAACCTGTCCTGTGACTCTTCCTTCTGCAGCCACTCAGACACAGGGGCTTTTTACCTGGATTTGCATTCATCACCCACAGAATCCAAGATGTCTTGTGAGTCGCATCATCCAGAGAGTTCAGGGAAGGTATGTGGATGTCAACACTCCTCCTCACCTGTCCTTGACGCTAACTGCAACTCTTACCACCTCCACTGTGAGCCTTGCACTTCAGAGAGCTCAGATCTCACTGCCTGCTTCCAGAGCCAAGCACGGCTCGTTGTGGCCACTCAGAATTATTATAAGTTAGTCACGTGTGACTTGTCTTCCCAGTCATCCCCAAGCCCAGCAGGATCTTCCATAACTAGCTGCTCAGAAGACCACACCAAAGGTAGCCCAGCCCAGCCAAATGAATACTACCTGTTTAGAAGGCCTGACTTGAAACAAGAAGAAAGCAATGCGGAGTGCAGTGAAGAAGAGACAAAGGGAGAAACCACCCAGAATATGATTGAGGGTCAGGTCTATGTAAATGTGTCACCACCTAACCTCAACGCAGGCCGGCAGCGCTCCAGGAGCTACGATCAGAACCTGGACAGGAGTCCTAGCAGCCGGCTGGGCTCTCTGGAGCGTATGGTGAGCTGTCCCGTTAAGTTGAGTGAAAGTCCAGCAATACCTATCCAGAGTTCTCCCCCAAAGCGAGTGACATCTTTTGCTGAGCTGGCTAAAGGCAGGAGAAAGAATGGCTCTTCCCCACCTCTCCGATCCAGTGGTGATTCCTCCCTGGAGTTCTCCCCTATTCCTGAGACACAGCGGGATTGCCCAGCCTTCCTTGAAGAAAGAGCTCGCCGCAGCCAGAGTCTTCCACCCATGCCCTTCATCCATGGCCTGAACCGGAGCTGTGAGGGCTTCTGCTTGGATCAAACCTTTAGGGATGGCCAGGCTTTGCGTTCCACCAAAGACTCGGGCTCCAGTGAGACCATCCCTGGTGGGCATGGGGCAGGTGAGCAAGCCTCTCTCTCCCTGCTCACGGAGGCCGATGCCAGCTGCTCAGGTAGCTCTGCCAGTGGCCGTGGACAAAGAGATGTTAGAATCCGAGCAGACGGTAAGGAGCCAAAATAGGCAGAATGGAGATGTAAAAAGAAAGGCTGCCCTTTGGGACGTGAGGGGAGCAACAGAAGAACCTGCATGGCACTGGGAGACCGTTGCCTCTGCAGTTTGTTCTCTGGCCTACTGCTCTCTAGGGTAAAGCCCTGCTGTGCTTATTTCAGACCCACATCAGTGCAACTGTCTTGCCCTCGTCTGTTTCTAGAGCCTTTTGAGGTAGTGTGCAGTCTTCCCATATCATGTAAGGGAGGACATGGCATTAGCACTTAGGATCTATGCAACTTCTTGGAGAATTGTCTTATTCTGACTCCGTTCCATGGAGTTGTACTCCTCCAGTCCCATAAGGATCTCCTGCCGTTAGTTCCCAAGAGAGGGATTTGAGGATGCTCAGCACAGCTGGGTTCCCAGCAGAGGTAGGAAAGGGAACAATAAGATATTTTTTAGCCCTTCTTCTTTGGAGCCATATGGAGGGGAGGAGAAGGCATAGCCAGCAGCCTCTTCTCGATGAAGGGCCCAGGGAGCTTACAAAGTGTCTGCCACAATTTATAGCATGAGCCCTGTAGATGTTAGAGGAGCAGTGGTGTCTGTGCTCAGCCATCCCGTTAGCCTGGAATATCCTCGCTGTATCCTCCACAGTGCATGGGTTTGCAGCAAGGATTCCTGTAGAGAGGCACGTGGCCATCACCAGGGTAATTGTTCCGGTTCCCTCTGCAGGAAAGCCCTTTACAAGAATCGCTTTCCACACTGATATTGCCATTCCGTGTCCTGGTGAGGGAGCTGTGTGACCCATAAGTGGCTGAAGTACAGCCATTCCTCTAGCATACCAGGAGATCTCTGTCCCTGCCCCAGGCAGTTCTTGTACCTTCTTCACAGGTAGGAGCCTGTCTAAAATGGAGCAATGACCAGATTGCTGTGGTAGATAGCCCCTAATGTGCCAGAGCCCTGATTGTTTCCATTTAATGCCATGAAGATTTCTAGCGGGAGATGGGAAGAACAATTCATTCACTGCTGGGGCCGTGTTTTGCACTGCAAGTGTGGGAGAGAATTTAGCCTTTGGAGCAAGCGTTCTTTTTGTGTTGATCTCTTTGTTTACTGAGCCTTGAACCTGTGCATGGTGCACAGGATGGCTTGGAAAGCAGGTCTCTTCTGGGAGAAGATAGCAATGGGAGCAGCGCTCTTGGTTTGCAGAGGAATTGCTTGGAGGGAGCAAGAGCTGCGTAGGGAGTGGGAGAAGGGGGCAGACAGCAGTTCCCACAGCCATGGCCTCTGTACTGTCCCTTCCTATGACCAGTAATAGCAAGGCAGTCATTAGTGCTATGCAGAAAACGCCTGCCTGCAGCCAGAGATAGACGCAGAGCTGCTTTGCTCCAGCTGAGAGCAGCATGAAGCCTGGAGGGACTGAGGAGGGACTAGAGGGAAAGAAAGCCCTGCTAAGTGATAACTAGAGCTCTGCTTGGAATAGATCCTGAAGGTCCTCAGCAGCTCTGTATCCTTGAGTATGCCGTAGGCCTGGCATTTCTTAAGGCAGGTGCCTGCCCAAAGGCAGTTCTGGAGGAGGGGCAGGAGAGGCATGCCAGAGCCTGCTATGCCATGCTGGGATGCTGTGTGGCTGTCAGTCAAGGAGCCTAGCCAGTCCTCTGTGTGTATCCAGTGCTGTGTGTGTGTGTTTTGCACTGTGTGTACAGCGCTTCACACTTCAGCTGTTTCACTGTGGATATAGTGGCCCTAGGACGTCTGTGTCTGTCATTTGCTAAAGCAGGCCTGGCTTTTCCAGGGTTGGAAACTCTTCTATTTCTGCTGTGGGTCTGACTTGCTCCTGGGGAATTACTTTCTTGCCACCACTGATATATGGAACATCCTGCTTGGGTTCTGGTACGGGCAGGGGGAGGAGGGAAGCTCAGAGAGGGAACTGTTATAAAGGAAAGAGGAGGAAGGCAGAAGGGAAAGATCTGGCAGGGGAGCAATGGGCCTTTCCAACAGCACTGAGTGTGATATGGGATGCAGAGCTGCAGTGCTGTTACTTGGGATGCTTGTGCTAGGTTGGGTGAGTCCTCAGCACGTATGGGAGGGGACAGTCCTTTGGGATATTAAATCCCGCTGTCGTAAGTACTGTACCATGGTGTGTTGGGCCTGTATGGAGGCGGGCCAAGGACAGGTGCTTGGGACTGTGGTTTCTGGACACCTAGAGCTGCACTGAGATTTTGTTGTCCGTGCTGTCCTAGGGGATGGGGTAGAGATGAGAAGGGGGAGTGGAGCGTGTGAAGCTGGTGACTCTGAAAGGAGAGAATCTCCAGTGCAGCCCCCTGCTCTTCCAGGTGGCTGGGCATTCCACATTTGGGGCTACTTGTCTTTACCTTGCCAGCTCATGATGTATGTGGCCGGTTCTGACTTGAACCACTCTGCTTATTTCACTGGCTCATCCTCTTTCTCCCACAGCTGAGAGTACGTTCCATTTTGCTTGTGATCTGCCAGGCTCATGATGATTGTTCCTCTGCCCATCCTCACACTCGATCCCCCTTTCTCTCCCTGAAGGTGGTGGCACAGACAGCAAACCTGTGGTACGCTACAGCAAGGACCAGCGTCCCACGACTCTGCCCATCCAGCCCTTTGTTTTCCAGCACCATTTCAGCAAGCCACCCAAGGCACGTGCCCTGCACAGCCATTTTGCCTCTAGCCTTTCTCAACTCTATAGTTTGTCCAGCAACCGACTTGCCAGCCAGCAGACCTCCTCCAATTCCCAGTCCTCAGCCTCCGCCACCTCAGCAGAGCAGTCGATGGTGGCAGGGAGCCAAGCTCACAGCACGCTCCTGACCCAGCGCTCAGCAGATGGAGCTGCCTCCCTCAATGATGGCTGCATTAAGAAGCCTGCCCCTGAGACAACCCGGCCATCCCCCTTGGGGAGTTACTCTCCTGTGCGATGCAACGTGCCTTTCTTCCAGAGTGTGGACTCCTCCTCTTCCTCACCCACTGCAGAGAGAGCTGGAGAGAGCCAGCCTCCCAGGAGCAGGTCCTGTCCCATCTCTGCCAGCCTGCTTCCCACGAGGTCTTCCCCAGCTGTCAGTGCCAGGCAACCTGTCCACGTCACCAAAGCTGATGCCCTGAGGCAAAAGGAGAACCCCAAGCCAGTTCCCAAGAAGGAGGCACCGCTGGAGCCAAGCCCGCCACTCTCTGAGTACCGACTCCACAGTGAGTCCCTGCTACCCCTCTCAGTGGGTGGTAGGCCCATGAGCAGAGTGGGAGGCCACTCAGAGCCCCACTGGAGGAGTGGCAGTGAGACCAGCAACTCTAGTTCCCTGAGCAACATGGGCATACGGCCCCTCAACGGTAGGTACCCATCCCCCAGGCCATGCTAGTCTAGGAGACTAGACAAAAGTCTAGTCTGTGGCTCTTTTCTGTAGTACCACCCTCCCTTATAGCCACAGCCCAGGGTGAAGTTTCCTCTGGGTGCTACAGTGCCCTACAGCCCTATCATCAGTCTGCCTGCGAAAGGAAGTTGTATGCTGAAAGCACATCCCTCCAATTCTGGTCCCTATACTGCACCTCTGGAGAAGGCAGCATGGGGCTGCTGATCCCACAGCTCCCCGTGCCAGGTGCTTGCACCCCAGAACTCACTCCTTCTGTGCCTACAGCCATGAGGCCACTCAGGCTCCTGTGTTGCTGTGCCAAGCTGTGGCCTCCGCTTGTCTGTCATGTATACACGCTAACGTCCTGAAATGCTGCTGGACTGTAACTAACTTGCTGTCTCTCTTTCTCTGTCCTTTCTCCTCTCATCCTCTCTCCCCATTTCCCCTCCAACTGCTCATGTCTTCCCATACGGTGCACGCTGCCTGTGGTGTTCTAGCGAATCACCTATCCCCTCAAGCACTGAAGTGGCGGGAGTACAGGCGGAGGAACCCCCTGGGCCTGGACCGTGTTTCAGGGCTGCCTGGCTTAGCAGGCAGCCTAGACAGGAGGCAGCAGGAGCCCCGACTGAACCGGGGGAACCCCATCTTTGAGTTCCCTGGCACTCTCAACACCAGCCAGTTCCACTGCAGGCTGAACGGTGCGCACCACCTCTTTGCTGGGGGTATCTGGGGATCACCTTGGGGCTTAGGGTCAACATCCCAGCCCTACCAGGCCTCATTTTTGCTCTGCCTGCTTCAAGCAGGAGGGATATGGCATCTGGTCACACTGGGGCTGAGGTGTACCAGAAGAAAGTGAAGACTGGCTCGCTGATGGGTGCAAGCTGTGTGGGGCCTCCCTTCTCCATAAGCTGAAAGTAGTCGGGTCTGGCTCTGGACCAGGTTGAAGATCATGGGGAAAGTGAATGGCCCAAGAGCAAGCTCAGACCTCAGCAAGTGGTCGTGGACCGTGTCCAGCTTGTAGCCCATTTCTCAGCTGTTGGAGATCTAATGTCCAAGTGTCCCAGGGTCTTGGCCCATCTGCCCCAGCCCTGGTAGCATGCTGAGTGCTGGGTTACAGCTCTCATGGGGGGGCTGGCAATACTTCTCTGCTCTGCCATTAAGGTGTTCCCCATCCTCTAAAAACTGTGCAGGAGGCCCTGTGAGGGGCAACTGCTTTTGGCTGAACCTTTGTGAGTCCTCCAGGAAGAGCTGTGGGGTCTGTCTTTCGGAGGGAGAGTGTTCTTGAGGCCAGCCCCACATCACGGAGTGAATTCCCCGAAACTCTACATCTCACACTGCCAACCCCACCAGTTTCTCCACCCCTCCTTCACTGGGAATCAACCAGATGGAAATCTAGCATATGAAAGAACTCCTGGAGAAGTCTACCCTTGCAGAGGGAGAGACCATCCCAAAGGATGGGCAGAAGGCAGCACATTGCTTGCTGCCTGTGTGTGACAAGTAGGGATTCTCAGTGTGCTCTGCTTTTGACCCAGTTCCATCCCTGTTGGGGCTATCTGTACAATGTTCCTGAGAGTCTGGTGTAGTGAGGTTTCCTTTAGCACCAGTCATTGAGAATGAATCTCCCACAGCATCTTCCAGTGCCCACGGTCCCCTGCCAAACTGGAGCTAGACGTTGGGTGGCCTGTGGGTTTGAACTGTAGAAGCTCATGTTAAAAACCGTTGCTGGGGGAGTTACAAGCCTGTAGCCTTGCAGCTCTGCCTCAGGCTGGGACAGGGTAGTGTGAAGGCTCCTGCTGGTGCAGGTTGCCACTAGGAAAAGCCACAGTGTAGGAGAGGCTTTGGTATAAGGGCTTGGGGCTGATCCTTCTCCCTCTTCTCTTGGCCCAGCAGGACAGTCTATGAGGCAACTCCAGCTTACCTACACTGACTTCTTCCCTGACTACTTCTCGCTAGCAGAGAAACCCCCTGCTGAGTTCTGCCTCTCCCCAGATGGCAGCACAGAGTCTATCTCCATTGACTTGCTGCAGAAGAAGGGTGAGTCCATACCTCTTGTGTGGGAGTGTGGCGTGGCAGAGCATAAGGGCAGACAGTGCTCATCTGTCTTGTCTCATCTCTGAATAGGCATAATGGTTTCTTTCCCTGCCTTTCTCTGCTGTTGGTGTCATACTAGATGTCCTCTTGTAGTGACAGCTGTTTCTGTGGCAGGTTTGCTTGTTCTCTGCGCCATGCTGCCTGCCATGGAATACGTTTGAGGTGCTTGTCCCAGGAAGAATGATGAAAAGGGATCTTAAGTCCACAAGAAAAGGTGGAGAGAATAGGCAGGCACAGGAGTATGACCCTAAAGCAAGGCATGCTGCCACCCTGTTTCACTATACAGGGGTTAATCTGTGGATTCACGTGATGCTGCAGATGCTTGAGATTTTGTAAATTAGTTGAAAGCTCTGTTGGGTTCTAAGCTATATGGTGAAGCGTTTGTATAAATGGGTGGGGGAGAGAATCTAGAACAGGGTATGGCTGTGATAGGGCCTGAGCTAGAGGTGGGCTTGGGTACAGGGTTGTTGGTAGCTACCTCTGTATCATGTCAGAGAGAAGGGATGTGCAGAAAGGTTCCCGTGCCTTTGCCAACTCTGCGCTGGCGATTACCAGGTGGCAGCCTTCCCCCCTATTCTGCTTCTGTTCTTGCATCATGTTGATGCAGGTGTCACGTGACCCACTGCTGGCTTGTTACTGAAAGTTATTACATAGCTTGCCAAATGCATGGCTCCTGCTTTGTCTCCAAGCAGGATCAGAGCATTGAGGGACTCTGTGCCTTGGATCCATCTCTGCTCCCACAAGGGACAGTGTATGGAGAAGGTGTCCCATGTCCCCTGGGAATCTTGACAGGGTGTCTTATGCTTCAGCCGCTTCTAAAGATTGTTCCTATTATCGAGGTGATATTTGAGTCCGGGAACCAGCAGGGACAGATTTGGTTAGGAGAGGTTAGAGAGGAGACATGAGCTCATCTTCTTGGAAATGCCCCTGCTCGACTTCTTCATGAAGTGTTTGGCTTGGGCCTCTCGTAGAGGCCCCTCAGGCAGCTCTTTGACCGTGTCTTTGTCCTCTAGGTCTGGTGAAGGCAATCAACACTGCCGTTGACCTGATTGTGGCTCACTTTGGAACCAGCAGGGATCCAGGGGTGAAGGTAGATATTGCTTTCTGTATCGCTTCTCAATGTCATGAGTAACACAGAGGGTTTGGTAGGGGCTGACTTTCTGTTCTCTTCTAGCCCAAAAACTATGGGGCATCAAATGAAGCTAGCAGTAGTAAGAACAGAACAAACAAAGGTGGTGGTACTTCATGCAGCAGTTAGTAAATTTGTGGTAATTCTTGCTGCATGGTGCTGGAGGTGCTAAAAGGTTACATGGATTTAAGGGAACACTGGCCCAATACAGGGAAGGGAAATTCATTGGGTCTACTAAACACATAGGAATCATGTCCAGCTTAGGCAGTCCCTGAGCTGAAAGTAGTTGTAGGCTGGGACAGTATAAGGGGAAGTATTATGTGCGTTGCTCTGGTTTGACTCTTTCTTATGGACTTACATTTGACCCTTAACGAGAGAATACCAGGCCAGCTGGACCTCTGGTCTGAGGCAGTACAGCTGCTCTTTTATCTCATATAGTGGAGAGTTATATTTCCCTCCTCGGCCCTTCCTGTGATCCTGATCAGGCACTAATACCAGGGCACAGTGCAGTGTCCCCAGTCCCTTGATATATCACAGGTCTCCACAACGATAAAAAGTACATCTGTCATTGCCCATTGGTGTCCTTCTCTGACACCCTTCCTGGGGGGACCTGCGTTGCTTCTGTGACAGAGCCCTTGAGAAGTCGCGTTGCCTTCTGTAGCTGGGTGCCACAGGAGTTGGCTCTGCCACAGTCTTTGCTCTACCCTTGCATCAGCATTTGTTTTGTTGTGAGGCTGGGGATAAACGGAGCGGCAGTCTGTGCTGTTCACAGCCACTTGCCTGTTAAAGTCAGAGCTCAGATTGAAGAGCAGATGAGACATCTGGGGCAGGCAAATGTCCCCTGTGGCCCTTGCCACAAAATCACTAGCTTCAGAGTGCATTTAGGCTGCCCGTGGGGCTGGCTGCCTCTGGCTTGTGCTCCCTTTGTCTCTCATTTCTGGAATAACGCAGGCAGAACAAGCTCGCTTCTGCCTGCCCCAACCATTGTTTTTCAATCCTGTGACAGCATGGCTGTGGTGCCTCCTCTCAAAGGTGAACATTCTGCTTCGATCGCAGGGGCCCTGAAGCAGCAATGTTACAGTGTTTGGACGTGACAGCTGCCCTGGGGTGCTGTCCCCAAGGAGAAACCTGACTGTGACAGATTCCAAACCCGTTCAATCTTATCTCAGAGCCCAGGGTAGTCTGCCCCTAATTACAGTTGTTGCTGATGTGGAGATTGCTGTGCAGCAAAATTGGAGCTGTTTGGATGTCCTAACTTTGTATTTCCACAGCTTCTTGCAGACTTCACTGTGGATTTCCTATGCTTGCAGCTTTGGTCTAGGGAATAATTTGAACGTTTTCACACTGCTTTACTTGGCAGACAGCGCTGTACTTACAGCCTCGTCATGGTTTTAATATGGGGTTCCATTATGCCTCAGTATGCCAAGGGCTGAGCATTCACCTGTTAAAAGGCATCCCCTGTCCCTGATGCTCCTACGCTCAATGGATCTGGCAGGATTATTCCTGACCCAGAAGTTCAGACTCAGTTCAGGGCCTTTGTGGACCTGTGCCAGCCAGCCAGTGTAATTCCAGCTCAGCTGGTAAAGCCTGTGCTCTAAGCCCAACTGCCCAGGACCACCAGAATGATGTGCATCCAGGGCTGACCCTTTGGATTGACCCCTCGGCAGCTCAAGGACTGCATGCAGCAGAGTGTATCCCTGCTCTGCTGATGCTGGGCTCTTAAATGCTTCCTCACCTCAACCTAGGCCTTGTCCAGCCATTTTGCCTCCACCCTGTTTATTTATAGTAATCCCTAGGAATTATAGCTTGGCATGTCACTGAGTTAAGTGTTCCTTAACCCCTCAGTGCTGGAAGTTCCTTAACCCCTCAGTGCTGGAAGTTCCTAGGTCAGTTGCTGCTTCCTGCTTCTAAAATAGCAGCAAGAAAATCTTTTGCAGCAGTACAAAAAGTCCCTACTCTTTTCTTCCTCCTGCAGGACAGCCTTGCTATATCTCCTTGCTATATATGCTGTAGGGAGAACTTCAGACATCCTTTCTAACTAGGATATCCTCTTGCCAAGCTGTTGCTTCATCTCAGCATGGTGTAGACGCTGCAGGGAGCAGCCCAGAAGTGGTGTGTGAGGCAGCAGGGGTGAAGGGGAAGAGCTAGCCTGTGCAAGGAGCTGCTCAGTTTCATCTTGGCCTGGATATTGCCCTGCTGGATGTCTTTGGTGGGCAAATGGGGCTAGACTGTTTGCATATGTCAGTACTCCACGGAACAGTTACTAACTCTCTCCCTGTTGCATCTTTTCCCTTAGGCGAAGCTTGGGAACAGCTCCGTGAGCCCCAATGTGGGGCATCTCATCCTGAAATATCTGTGCCCTGCTGTCCGGGACATCCTGAGTGACGGGCTTAAGGCTTATGTCCTGGATATGATCATTGGCCAGAGGAGAAACATCCCCTGGAGTGTGGTGGAGGCATCCACCCAACTGGGTATGGAGCCTGTGATGATGCCTGTCCCTCCTCAGCACTGCTCTGCTGTGGCTGAGGAGGTGCTGGGGAAAGTTGACTGTAGGGGTGGGGGTACGAAGTGGCCATTCTCCCTCAAATTGCCAGATTTTCCCGTACTAGGCCCTCACAATGGAAAATAAAAAAGAGAGGGGAACCCCTCCCCCGCAAAGTATCCTTTTTCTCCCTCCCAAAAGAACGTCCTTTTTCTCCTCTGTACCATTCCAGGGTTCTTCTAGACTTCATCTTTAGCCCTGCACAGCTGCTGTGTGAGGCAGAGGTGTGCTTTAGCTTGGTCCGTAAACAAATTTGTGCATACAACTCACTGGGCTCAAGCATATCCACGTCACCTACATCCTCTGCTATTAGTACTTTGCACCTTAGATTGTGGTGGCAGTGGCTAACATCCAGAGGTTACAGATGGCAGGCCCACACTGTTCTCTGCTTCATGAAGAGCTTAGGTCCAGGCCTGGGAAGCCTCCTAGCCTGTCTGCGGCAAATCTCCAGCTCCGGTGTTGTTGCTGTGATTGCAGACACCCCAAATTATAACCACCCATAGCACAATTCTGTTTACTTGGTGATTCTGAGCCACAGGTTGTGGTCCTCTCTGAAGTGACAGGGACATGTCTGTGGGGTACTTTCCTGCACTGACACTCTCCCAACGTTTTGGAGTGACAGTCTAGGAGAGACTATGGCACATCTCCCTTGCGGAGCCCAACTGTTGGGATGGAGTGAATTCATTCCGCTCATCAGCGGAGGGGAAATGCACAAGCAAACAGGGGCACCCAGGCCCTTTTTGCCTTTCCCTGAATGCTCCTTCCTGATGGTGCCATTTTGGCTTTACTGACCACAACTAATCCCAGCGTTTTGCTTGTCTCCATAGGCCCCTCCACCAAGCTGCTGCACAGCCTCTACAGCAAGATCAGCCAGTACACGGAGTTGACCAACCACACCATGAGGTTCAATGCGTTCATCTTTGGCCTTCTCAAGTAAGCAGGCTTCTCGGGCTGACTGCATGTCGCTCTCCAGGGCTGGCAACAGGCTTTGCACCTGACCCCCACGCAAGTGCAATTGCCAGTAGAAATATTTAAGAAACTTGGGAGCAGCTCCCCAGCTGTGAGTGGAGGAACAAAGAAGCCATGAGCCTTAGGGAACTCCAGAGGGATCAAAACCTACCCCTCAGCAGGCCAGGACTGAGAGGGGCTGGCTGCAGCCCACTGAAAAACACAATCAACTTGTTTTAGCCCCAGAACGTTAGTTGGGAGGAATCTGTCTGTCTGCGTTCACACAGGACTGGAGATAACATAAGCAATTTAAATTACTCCTGGATAACCCTGTATTGCTGCTTCCTAGGGTTGCAGTGAATTCCAATACGTGAGGCTCTGAAAGAGAGATTTTCCTGGTCCAGGACTCTAGGCTGACCTTTTCAGGCTGGATAAGGAGTGGGCACGCTCAATATTAAACAGCAAAATGACAGTGATGTTCTGTCTCTTTCCCTTTGATGGGATGAGTGCTGTTAGGATGCTGTTTCCCTGCCCCACTCCAGTGGTCAGCAGGAGCTCTTGACGCTGGCAGTGGAGTCCCCAAGATTTCCAAATGTTGGGAGACCCCCAAAGCCAGTTATGCCATGCCCACCGTGCCAAGGGTAGCCCAGCTCTTTTCCTCAGGCACAGAGTGCCAGCATTTTGGCAGCCAAACCTGAAGCAATGGTCTTATGTTTGTAGATGATTTGCCTCTTCCATAGGAGCCCTGCTCAGCAAAGCTAAGCTCTGCTGAGAACGTAAGTGCTAAATGGTGAGGAAACTTGCTGGAAATGTGGCTCTTAGGGGCCACAGTGGCACAATACCTCATTTTAAAGCAAATAGGGAAGGATGGTTCCTTAACAGACTGGGTGGCTGTGGTCAAAGCATGCTGATTGGAGTAAGTCACTGTCTTTTCACCGAGTTTTGAGGTTCACAGGGCTGTGCTATGTAAACGCCCTTTTCCAGCCACACTTCTTGTAAAACAGCTAGGATGAAGGGAGTGAGGGGATTTTTCACTGCTTCTTCCCTGCTTGTTTTTCCTTCCTCCAGTATCCGGTCTTTGGAGTTCTGGTTCAACCACCTCTACAATCATGAAGGTAAGAGCCTGGGTGCTGTGAGCTGGAGTGGAGACCAAATTCTGCATGATATGAGCACAGATCCAAGTTCTGGGGCCCTTTTGTTCCCTGGTAGTGTCTCAGTCTATATTGCTCCCCTCTGCTCTGAGCTGAAGGATTAGACTGTGTCCAGTGTACAGGTTGTTGCAGGGCTGTTCAGCTACAGAGACGGAGGTGGAAATTGCAGCCTCATACAGCTCCCTCCACCTAAGCTGTGGAGAGTCTGGCTAACCATGTCCTTCCCAGTTGCAGCCAGTACCCAAGGCTGCCACCTCCAATGCAGATCCCTCAGTCTTCCCTCATGGGATCTGGTGCCTGTGTGCAGATGTAACCCTCCACAAATTTATTTGTTTTTTTGCAAATTTCTGCCCAGCACCTAGGAATCTGAGATTGCAGGGGGTGTAAACACTTTACTGAAACACTTCGAGTATGGGAGATGGAAAGGAAAACCTCCTGATGAACAAAGAACAGATTTTACTGGCTGTGTCTGTTTTTTCAACCAGGGTTGTATCTGGACTGTGTAGACACCCAGCAGCTCTGACCAAGCTGCCTAGCACTTCGTCATGCTGCTTCTAGGTGTTAAGTGCGTTGTGAGACAGACACCCTTAACATGCTGGATGCCCTGTTAAGTGCTGCAGGCTCAACGTGCGCTCAGCCCAGGGCCGCATGCACTGCTAAAAGAGCCCAGCGTAGTGTCTTCTGGCAGGCTTAGTGGCCGACAGAAGATGACATTGCCAGCTGTGCGTGTATGCACTTCTCTCTGGAACAGCCAGGAGAGCAGACGTGCCTTTGTACCCAGAAGTGGGGCAAGAGACACCACCCTGTTTTTCTGGAGCAGAGAGACCCCCTTACAAATCCTCCAGTCTTTTCCAAGCCATCATTAAGAGCTGAAAGGGTGAGCAATATCTAGGGGTCTCTGGAGACTGAAGGCTGGGCAGAGGGGTAGGAGACAGGATGCAAGTCCTGTCTGTGGTACAAGTTTGTTACCTCACTGGGGTCAAATGGCCACAAACCCTATGCCCAGCTCTCTGGTGGAGAGGTGGTGGGTGGTGCCGCAGGTGCGGTCAAATAGGTGAATGCTGCAGATGGAAAGAGCTAGTCGATTTTCTGTTAGGATCCACAATTCAACAATTCCCAGCCAGATCCTTGGAAAGAATTTATTCAGCTGTTCCTGACACACTCTCTGTGTGGGGGACTGGTATTGGCTCAGTTCTGCAGCTCCCTGTTTGTATCTGGGAGGTGGAAGAAGAGAATGTTAACATGTGTCAGCCATCTTTGATGCTCTTTATTCACACCCTATGCCCATGGCATTTGTGATAGAGGGTCTCCTGGTGGATAATCTGACAGAACAAAGTTCAGGCTGCAAGCAGGACTAGAAGCAACATCTGGGCCAGTTTGCTCACAGAATGTCTGGTGCTCCCTGACTACTGGCACAGTGCTGAACCTCATGCTGCAGCCGCGGTTGTTACCAGAAACTAGTGTTCAGACTCCTTTCTCCATAGCTTCAGTAGCTTCTTGGTGGCCTGGCAGTGGGCAAAGGTGGCAAGGGCCTCTGATCTAATCGCTGTCTCCTGCCCTGTAGATATCATCCTGGCACACTACCAGCCGGTGGGCTTCCTGTGCCTGTCTCACAGTGTGTGCCAGCCCCTTTTTGAGGAGCTTCTGCTACTGCTCCAGCCTCTCTCCCTGCTGCCCTTCAACCTAGACCTCCTTTTTGAACACCACCTGATGCAGATGGGCAAAGAGCAGCAACAGCAAAAGGAGCTGCTGCGTGTGAAACAAGACCTGCTGCTTTCTGCACATTCCACCCTGCAGCTGATGCGAACACGAGGCAGCAGTGAGGATCCTGATGGCTGCAGCACTGCCCCTGAGTCATGTAAAGCAAGTGCCAGAGATGGTGACGTGTCACCAGGCCACAGCCCCGACCAAATTGCAAGCGAGAGAGTCAAGGGGGTGGGGGCTTCCTGTGGAGACGTCGACAGGGAGGAAGAGAGGAGGAAGGTGCGAGACAGCACATGGGAGGGGAAGAAAGACAAGCAGGCAGGCTGGTGGTACCAACTTATGCAGAGCTCCCAGATTTACATTGAGGGCTCAGCCGAAGGCTCGAAGTTCATCCGCTATGAAAAGAAGAAGAAGGCTTTGAGTGCTGTGCCCAGTTCAGCTGAGACCCACAAGGCACCGCCTCCCCGTGAAGGGGTGGTAGAGGGTGCAGAGTCCTGCCCAGTTGCTGAGGGCACCTTGGAGGAGAGGCCCAAGGCTGCCAGCAGGCCAAGCCCCGAGGCTGTGGCAAAGCCCCCAGAAAAGCCGCAGCAAGCACCAGCCAGCGAAGAGGCCAAGGAACGAAACTGGCCCTTCTGGATGGGTAGCCCCCCAGATTCAGTGCTTACAGAGCTGAAGCACAGCAAGGAGAAGGAGACCGGGACTCAGCAAAGACTGGGAGCAGCAGCAGCCCCCCAAGAGGAGAGCAGCACCAGTGCACCAGAGGGCAGCCAGCCCATTAAGTGGGGACACTTGTTTGGGTCCAGGAAGGTGCAAAAGGAGCCCAGACAGCCCAACAGGTAGGGACATGGAAGGCTTAGGGTTGGGGAGGGCTAGTTAACCTGGGATTGCTGCAGTGCAGGTGGGAGTCAGGCCAACAGCCTAGTCCTGTGCTACACTACAATGGTACATCAGCCCTGCCAGCCTGCCTGCCTTAATTCCACCCATACCACTGTTCCCCGCTGCTCTCACCCTTCATCTATCCCTCTTGCTGACTCTCCTCTTCTGCCTGAGCTGGGCTACTGCCTAGATTCCTAAGCCCCTCTCTGGGGGAAGATGGGGAGAGGCCTTTAGTGTGGCCCCTGCTGCTCCATTCCCCTCATCCCTCTCAAAAGCACACACTAGGTGAGAGAAGAACATGAAGGCATCCCCGTTGCTCACAACGGGTGAGGAGGAGGCATGAAGTTGCCCGGTGTAGCTGGATCCTCCTAGCTTTGTTTCTCCATCTGCACCCTGCTTGCTTCTGTGGCCACTAGAAATGTTCTCAGAGCAGGCCATGTTGTGTCTGGAGGTAGCTGAGCTCGCCCCGCAGGATACGTCTTGGGGACTGCGGTGCATGTTGTGAACACAGTCGGACTTACAGGGCATGAACTTGCCGTGGAGCAGCTGCTCCTTGCCTCCAGGTACAGTTCCCTGCCACTGCCTGCTTCTGTCTCCCTCTCACAGGTTGCCCTCTGGCTGGCTGAGCTTGGACAAGTCTGTGTTCCAGCTGGTGGCCCAGACGGTTGGGGCAAGCATGTGGCGAGAAGCAGCCCCTGAGCCAGAGCCCCCACGGATGGAGCCGCCTGAAGTGTCACCTGAGCAGCGGCTGGCTCGGGGGCTGTCTCCCAACCCTCCCTGGTGAGCCGTGCCATGTGGCCATCCTGCAGGTGCCAGGGATGTGGTGGGCTGGTGGGGTTGATGCTGCTTTGCCTGTTAAGGTTTGTCTGGTCCCTTTTGCACTCGTGGGCCAGTGGCAGTTTAGGGCAGTAAAGCAGTTTGCGCTCTGTCCACCCCAACTCGGCAATCTGCAGATGAGGGGGAGCTGGGGAAGGCATTCGTAGGGCCCTGTCACAAAGCAGCCATGGGGAGTCTGACTGGGGAGGCGAAATTGCTCTACTTGCTCCTCTGTGACTACAGTGGTCCCTAGGCTGCAGTGGGGTGAGTGTCCTGTGGCAGGCTAACCCTTTCTTCCCTCCCTCTGCCTGCAGCCAAGTGAAAGCTCTTTGCCATCACATTGCCACTGAGGCAGGACAGCTGAGCTTCAACAAAGGGGACATCCTGCAGGTCATTTCCAAGGTGGACGGTGACTGGCTGCAGTGCAGCTTCGGCTCCGAGAGGGGACTGGTGCCCATCATGTACGTCACCCACCCAGAGGACGAGGACTATTGACACGGCTGGGAGGCTGAGCACAGTACCGTGAGCTGCTGAGGCTCCTCTGGAGGAAGCCCACCCACCCTTCCAGAGGAACAGACACAGCTTCTTGCTAGTTTCTTACCTTTTTTGCCATTACAGGATACAGTAACCATAGGTTCTGCTCCTTCTCGCTCCTCCTCGTGCAGCTGCCAAAGGCCGACTCAGCCGAAGGGGCCTCCTGCCAGCTGCACCTTGTGTTGCCAGGCATCGCCGTGCATGCAGCCGCGCCAGGAACTGCCTGAGCCCCCTACACCTCACGCCATCTCCAGCACCTGTAGGCCGTGAACTCGTACATAGCAGGAATTCAAGCAGTCCCTGCCAGAGCAGGCGCTGCCCCTCTGCCCAGCTCAATGCCATGCTGAAGGGTGCAGGACGTTGGCTGTCCCCTTCCCAGGAATGGCAGCGCAGCCTGCAGCCTTCAGTATTGCTGGAGTCATCAGCTACAGGGGTGGGAGCACTGTGCATTAGCAAAATCTCTGCAAGGCTCTCCCATGCTGACAGGTTGTGTTGTGGCTTGAGGGGGACCAGAAGGTAGGCTCCCCCATCTAGAACAGCCCTGTCCTAACCTATAATAATGGTGCGTTGTGTATTGTACCGCACCAAGAGCTTGTGTCACACAGGTCGGGCATGGCCAAGTGCCTCCCTGAGAGGGCAGTCCAGCCCATGGCCTGGCACTGCCACACTGCAGGGCCTTGTGCTGTGCCTGGCCATGGCCAGGGGAGAGGGGAAACGGTATGTGTGTGTGCAGGACAAGGGGGTGTGGGGGGTTGTGAGGAAGGCGTGTGAATGTTCCGTATTGCGTAGATCCAGAATGGATAGTGGTACCTGGGCAGAGATGGATGTCCCTCATTCCCTCCATACTGATGAGGGAGCCAGTGCCTAGGTTGCCCTGTGACGCTCGGTGGAGAGAGGGAGGCTAGGACGGGAGGGAGTGAGGACAAGGTCCCCGAGTGGGATAGGGATGCTCTTTGGAGAAGGGGGCAGTGCTCCCAGTAGGTAGAGCGGGAGGGTGCTCCCAGAGGGAGCAGGGGAGACAGGGTGGGAGGGATGATGTTTCTGGTCTTGCTGAGCAGTGCTGTGGTGGGGGGAGCGAGTGGGCCCATAATTGTGCACAAGCACAAGGGGCTGCTGGGGGTCCTGGGGTCCTTGGCAGAGCCAATGCCAGTCAACCCCTTCCTTTCATGTTCATGCCGCCCACCGGTGGGGAACAGTGTTAATGAAAGACCGTGCCAGTATTTGGTGCCTTGGCCAGGTTGATGCTGCTCACGGTGTCATGCCTGGGCTGGCTTCCCCATGGCAAGGGGCCCTGGTTTTGCAAGGTTACCTCCTGCTTGTACATCGCTTAGCGGACATTGCACCATATTTAATTTGTATTCCCCAGTTAGAACGAGGTGTCTTGCCTTTATTTATTTCTTTATTTATGATGCATATTAATAAAAAAGGTGCTGATTGAGCTCCCTGCTGGTATGCGGCCTTGTGACTTCAGCCTGTCCCTGGGGAGGGCCCAAGGGGTACCTGTGCTGGGTCACCGCATTGCAGGCTTCATCCTTCCTCCAACCACAGCCAACACCAGACCTTCAGAGAGAGACAGATTGCCCTCAGCTACCCTTGGCTTATCACAGACCATTCGAGAAGAGAGAGGTTAGTCCCCGTTTGGCCCAGAGTAGCAGATCCAGTCCCCATATCATCCAGTTGAAGTGCAGGACCAGAAGTCCTTTCCTCACCCGTACGATGTATTCACAGACCCTGGCTGGATGTGGCTGCCCGTGCCTGGGTCTTTCTTTTCTGTGCTCCCCTGGGTAAGCCTGTGTGTTTTTTGCCTGCTTCCGGCTCTGGCAGTGCTAGGCCAGCAGTGCTGTACAGATTTGGAGACCCTGTCAGCTTTCAGGCCTGGGAGGAAGAAACTAACCATAAGGGGTACTGCTCCTGGTCTTGCCATAGACCTGTCACCGTCTGGGATCTCTTGTTCGTCCTGAAAATGAATTGCTTTGACTTGCTGGGCTATGTCACATCATCTGATGGTGGTACGTCTCAGCTAGGCAGCTCAGCAGGGCTGGGGTGACCCACCCTGGAGGATGCAGTATCCCCTCAAGGGAGGTTCCTGCGGCAAGATGGGGCATAACTACACCAGGATGCAGCCCTAGGTAAGCAAGAAGAGCTGCAAATCCCCTTCCACCTTGCATCACACTGGCAGGCAGCATCGTTTGGGGTTGCTTGTCTTTATTCCTTATGCATGCTTGGGGGGAGCCCAAGTAGGT
The DNA here is from genome assembly GCF_040807025.1 of Struthio camelus. Taxonomy (NCBI): domain Eukaryota; kingdom Metazoa; phylum Chordata; class Aves; order Struthioniformes; family Struthionidae; genus Struthio; species Struthio camelus. The sequence goes on along the minus strand of NC_090981.1, from coordinate 57,902,311 downwards.
TTCAGAGAGGAGTTCACACCATGCCTGACCAGTATTCTTAGTCTGGCATCTGCTTCTTGACGGTGCTCACGCTCAGGGCGTTGTTAGTAAGGTGGCCATAAGTGTGGCCAAACTGGAACTTGTAACCTGTGGACAGCAAGGAGAAAGTCCTGAGTAGTGTGGGAAGGAGGAAATGAGAATAATGGGCTGAGCACAGGTCATGGGGCTAAGAGCCAGAGCCTGGGACAACCGGGCTGTGAGACTTGCTGGCTATGGGTCACCTCACACAGAAGGGATCTGGGGCATTTAAACTTAGACCAGCCACAGCACAGGATTCCCAGGTTCTGCAGCAACGACCTCTGCGAGCCCATCCATCCCTTTCTCTTACACCCAGGTAGCTCCAGGGAGAAGATAAAAGCTCTGGTTGAGGCTCCAGCTTTTTTTATGAGGGTATCACGTTGGAGTGTGAGGCTACAGTTTGCAGTGGTGAAGTGAGCCAAACAGGTTCAAAGTCCAGAAATGAAGCAGCACGGCCCCTTATCCCAACCTAGGGAGTCACAACATGGCCACAGCTTGCACATGGTGCTGTAGACAGACCCGCTTACAAATGGCACCGGGCCAGACTGCTCTTCCCATTTGTGCAAGCCGGCCGAAACGGGGAAGGGAACTCTGTGCGCCCAAACAGGAGTGTTGAGTCAGACTTGCAGCAGGAGAGGGGATTTCCAGCACCCTGTGTGCTCTTGGCACAGACACCAAGAGGCTCTCATGCCAGCTTTGCCCATGCTTACAACGAGGGGATGCTTGCTGCGAGGCTGCCCTGGATGAGGCTGGCCGTAGCTGAACGATGAGGACATGAGAGGCTGGATTTGGGGTCGCAGCTATGGGTTTCCGGCCCTTGCGTCCTTCCGTGCCAAGACACTCTTGCTAGATGTAGAGGAGCACACTGGGGGTGAAAGCTGATTTCTCCAGAGGGAAGGTGTGTGGCCGTGGCTGCTTGCTGCTGGACGCTTACCTGGGACGTAGCCCGTGTAGTGAGGTGGCAGGCCCGTCTCCCTTGGGTAAGTCTTTCCCAGAGGTGGGAGGATAGTGCTGCCTTCCTTGGTCTCACTCCTGTCTCCTTTCTTCAGGGCCATCTGACTAAACTCAACCAGGGCCCGGTTGGTGGTTATCGGGTAGCCTGTCCCAATCAGGAACCGGGCACGAGGCACAAAGCCCGTGAAGCCTGCATAGGTCACAAGAGATACCCTGTAACAAGACCGGCACTGGCTGTGAGCAGCCCTCAGAAGGCCTAGTGCCCCCAAATCACCCAGGGGGGCACCTGGGAGTCCCTGCTGGACTTCTCCCATGCCCACCACCCCCTTCCAAATTGGCGCTCTTAGGCTCTCTGCATCCCCTTTGAGGAAATACCCTATCAGGGCAGTATCCCCTTACCATCCCCCTGGGAGCCCAGCCCTGCCCTGCTCCTTGCAATCTTACCTGAAATGAAATATTTCTGGGGGTCATCATCCTCCATGGAGTAGGGGGAGCACTGTGGCTGGAAGGTGTGCAGCAATGCATATGGGGCAGAGGCTGCCAATGCTGCTGCTGCGGCTGGGTGGCCCTGGTGGCAGCCTGGCCCTAGGGGGTCAGCTGTGAGATCCTGAAGGGGACATGGAGCTGTGAGTACCACTAGCAGCAGGCTCGGCTGGGCAAGGATTCCCTGGTGCTGCCATGCCCTGGAGCAGGCCCTGATCTGGGAAGGATGGCTCAGCCAGGTGCTGTTACAAGGAGCTCTGCATCCCTCAGCACCCCTCAGCTGGGACCCAGTGGCAGAAAGGCAGATGCTGTGGGACACAGGTGGCGATGGAGGGAGGGATGGGTGTTGGCTGCTGACCCCAGCTCGTGTGCCCTCCCCTCGTTGTGGCTGCGATGTGCTGTGTGCCCTGGGCACAGAGCAAGGCGGGGAACAGCCCTGGACCAATGGTGAGATGCCCACTCACCCCAGCCCGTCTCACATTGCTCTCCTGCGTGGGGTCCTGCAGCAGCGTCCGTGTCTTCAGCCAGGCTTGCTCCTTGCCGGCAGCTCTCAGCCTCTGCTTGGCAAAGTCGCTCCTGGCCTCCTTGCAGATCTCGGAGTAGGTCTTGGCAAAGAAGCACTGGGCTCTGGGGATGAATCCTGGAGCAGAATGCCCGACGCGTTTGAAGCAAAGAGGAGCCCCCCTCCACGGTACAGGGCCTGCTCTGGTGTGATGGGGAGGGCTGCAGGACCCAGCAGTGGGGTAGGTAAAGACATGGGGTGAGAATATGGCTTGTGGGGGGCTGAGGGTGAATGGGAGCACAGAGGCATGCGCCAGCCTGAGGGATGTGTGCCAGCTTGGAGGAGAAGACCTGCCAGTGCCAAGTGACAGGAGTCCTTCTCTATACACCCTCTGGTCTGTCCTGGGAAACTATCTTGCAGCTCCCACAGTACCGTGGTGCTTCACAAGGGTAAACAGTTGGGACAGGGCAGCAGGGCTGGGTGCTAGTACAGGTAGGTGGGTTCTGCAGGTCACCACTGCATGCCAGGGCAGCCTCCTCCTACCTGTATATCCAGGGATGATGATGGAGCTCAGCGACTGAGTGCCTGCCCCACAGCAGGCTCCTGGCTTCCCTGGCAGGTTTTGGGGCTCAGTGCCTCGGCAGGACCAGCGAGTCGGCTGCAGCACCAGCTGGCAGGAGCGCAGGACCTCTGGGCTGGTCAGGAGCTGGGACGTCTGCTGCCCGTAAGTCTTCCCCATGCTGAACTTGTAGTGAGGGCAGTAACCAGTGTAGCTGCCACGGCAAAGCGAGGGCAGCCGCAACGTTGGGAGAGTTACACAGGGCAACGCTGAGTCCTAGCACTGTAGCGCTGCCGTGCTCACCCTGCCTCTTTGCGTGTGCTGCCGTGCTGCCACTCTATGTGTGTGCCCAGCAGCTGCAAGTGCTTACCCTTGCACAGGCAGTGAGAGCAGGGAGGAGGGTGCACGTGGGGCAGGGCAGGCAGGGAGAGTTGGGATGGGGATGCACATGGGGGCAGGACCCTCCCAAGAGCAGGAAGGTAACCACACCTTATTCCTGTGGACCAACCACATTTTGGGAGATGCTGGAGGCCACAGGGTGCAGCCCTGCACACCTGATCTCTCACACCTGGAGTTAAAGGGCTGTGGGAAACACACAGCAGGTGAACAGCACAGACCAGCTATCCCACACACCAACCCACCCCACCAGAGACTACCTGCACCTCTAAACCCATTTCCCCTCCATCCTGGCGACAAGGACCTGCCCTGGACGCTCCTGGGTGCCTGCACCCAGGAGCAACCTATTTCACATGGAAACTTGCTCCCCGATCCCAGAGCGAGTCTCAGAGCTCCCGGTGGCCTCGGGGGAGGCGAGCAGCACCCTGGGACACCAGGGGGCTGAGGTCGCTGGGGCAGGCACTGCCAGCAGGAGAATGCTGCTCCCCTCTGCCATGCCACCTCGCTCCTTGCTGCTGCTCCCGGCTGGCCGGGGCCAGGGTGGAAGGTTGCTATGGAGGCCCCTGTACACAGTGTCATTGCGAGCTGGTGGCTTGTGGGGCCCCAGGGAATCGTCCTGATGGCATCTCCCTCCCTTCCCTCCCTTGAGGAAAAAAAAAATACCCTGGATGCCAGAGAGGCTGGCAGGGACAGGGAGCTTGGTGCTGGCAGGAGGAGCTGGCAGGGCTGCGGGGGAGGGCAGGGCTGGGCTGGGAAGCAGAAGCAGCACCCCGTGGGGCTGCACAGAGCAGTCGTGCTCTGTGGGCCTCGGTGAGGAGGACCCCCGGTACAGGGGTCTCTGCACAGGGACACAGCTGCTCCCAGAGCCCTGTTCCTCTAAGGCCAGGCAATCCAGCACCAGCCCCTGTGCTTACCCAGGGATGTAGTGGGGCTTGGGAGTCATCAGGACCTGGCTCCTCTTCGGAGCAAAGGCTGCAGCCATGGTTTGCAGAGCCCTCACTGGCTAGGAGCAGGGCCCTAGTCAGAAGCAAAGCAATGTTGACAGTCGCTCAGAGACTGCTGTTGGAGCCAGGCAGGCAGGACAAGTGCTGAGGAACCAGGGGCCAGGAAGGGAGGAGCCTCCTGAGCACCAACAATGGCCAAGCTGCCTTGGGAACAGGCTGGGAGAAGCAGGGTGGGGATGCACACGGGGCAGGGCGGGCAGCCCCAGGGGGTGAGTGCCAGGCCTTGGTGGCCTGCAGGCACCCCAAGCTGATAGACCTGCCCACATGCGCTGCTTCCAGTGCCAGGCTCTGGAGGGGTCATGGTGGTACACACCAGCCTTAAACCCCATGAACCTGCAGTGCTCATGCAGTGCCAATCCCCACAGTGCAGGAGCGACATCCCATGGGGTGGTAACAGCTCTGCGAAACGTAGCTCCAATACCGATGCACTGGCTAGGGAGGCAGTGAGCCAGCTGTGCTGCAGTGGCAGCCGCAGGCTGCAGGGAACTAGGCCATGCTGCGAGGCTCACAGCAAAATGGGGCACGTGCACAGCAGCGTGCCTGGACCCTGGCACCGCCGGAGCACTGTGACACATGATGCACAGAGGTGCTGGTTGCTGCCCATTGACCTAACCATTGGCCAAGCTCCACATGCTCCCAGTGCAAATATTGGAGCAGGCCCTAGGTGATCTCTCCGGGACCGCAAGACATGGCTCCTAAGGGGGAGAGAGGAGGGTGGCCTCTGCCAGGGGAGACTCTGAGAGTCTCTCTCAAGCTTGCTGAGCTCCTGGAGCAGCTTGCCGGTTTTTTTTTTCTGGAAAAGCTGCTGACTAGAGCCCTAACCAGCTCTGTCCAGTCCCTGCTGTCCCACCCAGGGCCCTGCATTGCATAGCTGCTTTTTGGGGTGTTAGGGGGTTGCTGCTCTCCCTCTTCCCCGGGAAGCTCTGGCTGCTCCTCTCTTCAGGTCGTTGCACTGCAGTGTGCCCCGAAGTCATTTCAGGGCATGCTTGGAGCTCTGGCACCGTATTGCAACACCTCCTGTCGTTATGCAGAGCCTGGGTTATGGTCAGCAGTGGATTTTTCTGATGCAGTGCAAGGGGAAGTGTGAAGAGAAAGAGTGAGTGAGAGCACAGGGCTTCCTGACAGCTGCTTGAGCCACACTTCTGCTATGGAATTTGTGGTTTCAGATGGGGTAATAAAGGGCTTTTGGGGGTGTCATACTGTTATCACGGGTCTAATCTGACAGCCATTGCACTGGGAGCAGCGCACAGAGCCACTGAGGCTGTATTTTTTCAGCTTTATTTGATTTATGGAATTCTCCTAGCCATTTTCCAAAGACCCGCAAAAGGGGAATCTCTTCCTACTGAGGTGGTTTGCTTTCATAGCCCCTTCTTGGCCTCCCACACTGAAAAATCCCAGATGTAGAGTTAAGCACCGTGAGGCAGGGAGAGGCAGTGTCTGAGTTCCCATGGGTGTGGGAGGCAGAGGAGCAGATGCTTTCCCCACTGAAACCTCCCACCTGAGGCAGAGCGTGGCAGTGGGGTGCTGTGCTGCAGGGAGAGCCAGCGACCGCACTTGGCTAGGTCACGCCTGGGTACCCGTGGGCTGCACCATGCCCGCTGCGTGGGAGCCCCAGGCACTTCTGCCAGGGCAAATACGTGGTCAGGTAAGGGAAATCCTGTGTGGGTTAGCTCTGTGTCTGAGCAAAGGAAATGGAAAGGCAAGTCTCTGCCTTGGGGAGCAGCTCTACTGCAGGAAGAGATTAAATATTGATAGGGGAAAGGAGGCTGAGGTTGTGTTTCTGAGTGCATGAGGGAAGGAGAGAGGCGTCCAGGCAGATGCTAGCTCCGTCCTTGAGAGGTGCTTGGCTGTTGGAGCACCTGCCCCAAGCAGCATCACTGGGGAAATGCCAAAACTAGACTTCTATAATGGGCCAAATTTTTGGGACTGCTGGGGAGAGAGTATTTTTGGAGGGAGCCCCCCCCCCCCCCACCGTACCACACCCTGCCTGTGCTGAGGCCAGTAAGGCAGGAAACGACTATTGCTTGCGGATCAAGTGAAGGATGTGCATCAGCATAAAGCAGATAGATAGCTTCAGAGTCCCAGACCCTCCTGGAGAGCACAGAAAAGAGGAATCTATCACAAGGAGCTGGTGGCCCGTCTGGGAAGGTGTGGACAAGATTTCAGGACATGATTTCTCCCCAGCTGTGCGCTACAGCTGGGGCATGGACCAAGCACCTCCGGCAAGAGCTGCTGGGCAGGCTGGAGCACAAATTCATTGACTGCTGCCCTAGGCCATCTCTGATGGTCAGGTTTGCTGCTATGGCCAGTTCTACCAGTAGCCAGTCACTGGCAGCCTCTTCACACCTCACTGCCAGTGCATCTCCTGGCTGTGCTTGCTGCTGCCTTAAAAGCTCTTCTCACCCATTCCCCCTCCCAGGGTATCCCTGTGGCACAACCAGCCGGAGCACTTGTGCTCCCCCTCTCCCGGGCAGCTTGTTCCTGAGCATCTGCCCTCAGCGTAATCTGGTGCACCCAGCCATTTCTGCCAAAACCTTGGCCTAAGGCCTGCACTTTTGGGTAATTAAGACCTCCTGTGCACCTTAAGGACCCTTTCTTCACAATCCCTCCTAAGTTCTCAGACAATAACAAGAGGAGGGTTGTCCTGACAGCCTGATGCAGTTTCTGTGTGTTCCTGCAAAACCCCAGGTCTGGAGGACTATGAACCAGCAATGCTCACGTGTCCTTCTGGGACCTCTGAGATCTGTTCAGAGAGCAAGCATGCCAGGTGTTGTGGCTAGTGGCTGCTCCTGTCAGAAAAGCTGAAAAGGCCGTTCTCAGAAGATGAGAGCTCAAAGAGCTGTGAGACTGCAAAAGGGGTGTGAAGTTGCCTGTTGCCCCAGCGCACAAAAGAGAAGAATGAAAGCAGCACTGACACTGGCGGAGGTTCCCTCTCCAATGAGGAAGCCTCTTGCACCACATGCAATTTCTCTGCGTGGCTGCTTCCTTTCCGTGCACGCATCTCCTGCTATCAGTCCGGTGAACTGAGAGGCAGTGAGTGAGCCTGAGACCTCAGTCGTGCCCTGGGACTTTATGCTAACATGACTCTGAGATGGGCCTTTCTCCTGGTTCTTGCACCTCTGCTGGCTTCATGGGAACAGAAAGATCCTCATCCTGAAGTCCTAGAAGATGCACCTCTGCTGGCTTCATGGGAACAGAAAGATCCTCATCCTGAAGTCCTAGAAGAAGCCAGCGAAACTGGTAGGACTTGACTTATTTTGTTGCTTTTGTGTCTGCAAGAAGAGGTTTTGCTGCTCCTCTTTCCGTTAGTTTGCAATGAGTCTTTACCCCATTTGGCTCAGAGCAGCTGTGCTGAAGAAGATGGACTTGATGACTACATCAGTCCCAAGACAGTCAGGCATCAGTCAGGTAGCAGTGGGGTGAAGCTGTGTTTGGGGTGGAGGGCAGCAAGCCTCAGGGCGCTGGGAAAGCTTCTGAGAGCGTGGGGGCTGTAATGTTCCTCCAAGGAGTGGGCGGTGTCCTGAGGAGCAGGAGTGCGTGGCTTTCCCAGGGCCATAGGAGCAACGTCCCCATTGCAGGGATGATGGGTGCTAGTCCTCAGCAAAGACCTTGGAAGCTGTGAGCTGAGTCCCTGTGTCAGCAGGGATGCCTACTCTCCCCAGAGACCCTTGGAGATAGGAGTGGTGGTTTGGTGGGATTGCTCTTCAGAGGGCTTCTGCAGAGCCAGGAGGACCAGGGGCACTTCCCAGGGCTCTGTTGGCTCTTCCTATGAAGGCTGCATGCTGTCCTCTGTGCTGCGCCCCGAGGCTGCCAGTATTTGTGGTGCACCCCTCTCCCCCCACACCAGGGGCTGGTGTGCTGGAGGGATGAGTCATTGTCTCCACAGGGAAACCAGTGAGCAGTGACTGCCATGACCATGAGCACATGAATCACGTTACCCATCGCTGGTGACTGGCAGGATGCTGTCCTCCCAGCAATGGGTAGCCCTCAGCTTCCCCTGAACAGCTCAGAGTGGACAGAGATCTGGGGTAGGGACAGATACACACAGTGAACGTGGAGCACGTGCCCCCTCCCAGCTCGGGCAGAGGTGCATTGCAGCACAGCTTACTTTCTAAGAGCAGATCATGGTTGTTTCACTATTTCTAGCATCTGTCAGCAAAAATGAGAAAGGAGGCTGACATTCACATCTAAGCAGAGTCCTTTCATGTGTCCCTGTAGGGTCAAATGTTGTACGACCTCCCAGAAAGCCAGTGAATCAGTCCAGCTAGGCACGGTGTGAGCGCTGGGTTCAGTGCCGGGGGCTGTGACCCTGTGTTGCTCTGCATCTGTTTGAAGCTGAGTGTTTCTCTAAGCTAACCTTGCTCGGGCTAGGTGACAAAATCACTAAGTTAGCAGCTGCTCACACTGTCCTGACCTGCTGTGGGGATATCTCTGGGCTGATGCGGGTTAAAAGAAGGAGCTGATTCAAGATCCTGGCTATTACAGAGATCTGGAAACCGGACGGGGATCTTTGCTTACTGATGTGAATTCAGGCCCAGTGAAGCGACAGCAGTGCTGTGCTGTGTGACACGGACTGTCAGAGCCTCAAGCCCATTCCCAGAGGGGAGGTGTCCCTGTGGTTGCAGGGACTGTGAGCACAGCACTCTGTCACTCGAAAACCGAGGGCTAGCCCGCAACGGAGGATATCCTCCTGCCTGCGGTGGCTTGCCCTCACCTGGATCCCCTGCAGGACCAGCATGTGCAGTTCATGCATGGCACGGCTCTGCAGTCAACTAGCACGGCACACGTGGGCACGCCAAGGCCAGGACCTGGCTGCACCACACGTGCAGAGACTTAGCGAGGAGTCAGCGGCTGGCAGACCCTCTGCGTGCTCTGCGCGATGCTGTTGCCTGGCTGTCCCAGGGGAAGCCTGGGGCTGCCTGCGGCGGAGAAGGCATTGCTGAGTTTGCACCCCAGCATCTGCAAAACGAGAAACAGATGAAAACACGCAGCAGCCGCACCCAGTGGTGCAGGCAGCCCTGCCTGCATCCTCAGCACATGGGCTCATCCCATCCCGGGGACCGGGCTCGAGGGCCTCATTTCACTGATGCCAAGACATCAGGGATAGCCAGGAGGGGCACAAGGTCCCAGAAACCTCCCACCTCCCTGGAAGGTAAGAGGCCTCCACAGGGCAGCGGAGCAGGGTTGGACAAGGGAGATGGGGGGAGCATGGGAGCAGGACACGGCCCAAGACCCCCTTTCCTGGATGTCCCTGAGAATCCCCCACGACCCTGGCAGATCAAAGAGATGCTTGGGGAGTGGGGACAAGCCATGTATGGATGAGCTGCTCCCTCTGCATGACACTGCCCCACAGCAGGGCTCCCGCATGCCGAGTGCACGCAGCCCCTCACATCACCCCGTCCCCCTGCTCTGAGCATCGGCAGCGCCAGTTCCTGAAAAGCCACAGGCATCACCATAGTTTCGGAGATGAGGATGGAGGGGGGGGGACCAGGGGTTTGGGGCAGTACCGCAGGCTGCAGGGGCCCTGGACTTGCCAAGGAAGTGAGGCTGAGTCACACAGCAGTGTGCCAGGGGCAGGGCAGGAGGTTCGCGCGGCGTACGCGGCATGAGCGCTGCGAGGAGCAGGGCAGGAAAGAGATGAGCAGCTGCAGCAGAGGATGTGGTTGGCATGCGGTGCACATTGCAAGCCGGGGCTGCACCTCCCTGTTTGCACTGTCACCTCAGCAGCTGTGCCACAAAGGGTGCCTTGAACAAGGAGCATTGTCCTATCATCCCCTATTGTCTCGCTGTGTTGTTTTTGCAGGGTGTTTCTCCCCTGGGTTATCCCACTTGTACAAAAGCCTCATCCCTTTATAGATCAGTGAGCCTCAGAGGGAAGTGGAAAAGCTTCTGGGAGAGGGAATTTTCTCTGCTGAGGCTAGGTCTGTTATCCAGGCTGCTCTAGCCCTTTTCTCATCAGCCTTGCTTGACATTTCACAGCGATTTATGAGCAGCTAGCAAGGAGTTCTAACTAAGATCATGGATGTAACGCCTGACGGATCAGTGGGTGTTAGTTAAAATAAGGCCATGCTCGCAACAGAAGATTTTGTGTTACATCCTGGCTGCGAACTGTGTGTTCCACCATGCTTTTGCTATCTGTTACCAGAATACAGACACAATTATTTCACCACCTATTTTTAAGACTCTGTCGAAAGTCCTTTTGCATGGCAGCGCAGCAGAGGCTAAAGCGCTGCTGCTTCCCCTGCTCTTCTGCAATGCCTAGTTCGATAACCTGCTTCATCACCTCTTCCTCTGGCGTCTCTTACACATAGAGCAGTCCCATGGTCTATCACGCTGCTTATGGCTCTTAAAGACTCACGCAGCAGCTTTGGCTGCCAGCAGCGAACACAGCGATGCTTTAAGCACCAATGCATGTGTTCTCAGTCGCTTACAATACTGCTCTCCACTAGTGAAAACAGCGGTGGCTTTTCTTAGCTTGTGTCAGTAAACATGTGGTACCAAACACAGGGTAGACTCCGGTGCCAGCAATACACTTTGCTTTCACGTGCATTAGCGGTGAATGTTCGGACTGCCGTAGAAACAGCATTTAACTTCACCTGCTGCTCCTTGAAGTTCACAGTGTCATTTATTCTCCATGTACTGGATAATACTATGTAAGAATATGCATCTTCTCCTGGCAAGCAATGGACCGACCCCAGGAATCTGACCTGAATAACCAGAATAGCTATTTCTTCTTTCTCCTGATCCTTTCTGACATCCCGCTGTAGGACATGTTAGGGCTTGGCTTTGTCTGCCAGACTCACTAACTCCTTTGCAGCAAGGACAGCCATTCTGGATGTTTTCTATAAAATGCTTAGTGTATTCGTGGGTGTTGAACAATAATAATAAGGAGGATATTCATTTAATAATAGCTAATGAAAAAAAAATGTAATGGTTATCTTTGACTATATGAGGCAAATGCATTAGCCTTTTATCACCACTTCTGCCTAGGAGTCTAGCATTTTCCATTTTGCAACGAGCACATATTACATGTTACGAGAGGTGTGTGTTTTGTCACATCTACACCATATTTTCCATGCTGAAATTTCACTTGTCTCGTCCTCTTTCCTCTGGTTGGGGGTGGAGGGGCCTGTGGGTGGATGTTTGTGTACTACAGTGCAGGTGTTTAAAAAAAAAAAAGCCTTGGGTGACTGTTTCTTTGGTCCCTGGGATGGTGTTAGGCCCTACAACGCTAGAAGCCCTGATGAGTGCTTCTTTCCCCTTCCTCTCTGAGCACCATCCCTACCACAGCAGTGCCCTGTCCCCCAAGCGAGGGCACATGTGTCTATCCGCTTTGCACAACTGGTGAAACTGGGGCGGATCTGAATACGCTCTGACTCACTTACCCCCATGCAACTTCCCATGGCCGACGGCACTGCAAAAACACACAAATAGCCACCACACAAACCGGTTCCTCTGCTCCAAGGATTTTATTGCCCCCAGCAAGTATTACCAAGTGGCTGGGGAAGGAGTGCAAGAGGACAATTATAGTAGGGTCCCACCGCCTCCAGCAGTCACGGATTGGCTCAGCCCAGCGAGTCTCAAGTAGTAATTACATTCCTTGGCCTGGGCTTACTAGAGAAGGGAGGTTGAGCCGGGCTATATTTGGAGATATTCTCGAGGCAAAAGCAGGCACACATTGAGAGTGTCTTCTCTTCCGCCTTCCATGGGGAAGCAGAGACTTCCAGGCTGTGCCCTCACATGGTCTTCAGAATACACAGTGGAAAGGGCTCTGAGCGGCTGCAGATCCCATAATGCAGACAGTATCGGTGCTGTATCAGCTGCTCAGCAGCACCAGGGTCCTGTGCGAGGCAAGCCCTGGGGGTGCTCTGCAGGCACAGACGCTCCTAGCAGGGTGCTCTGCATATGGGAGGTAAGCAGGCATTGGCAGCCTGCCAGGCTATCTCGCTTGTATACGCTGTCCCTTTCCAAGGCAGGCGAATTGTTTTTTATATCTGTCCCTCTGCCAGATAGCATTAATTCCCAGGCTAGTTTCCAAGGCTGGTGTGTTCCTCCACAGCAGCACTCTTCAGGCTCTGGCTCCTCCAAGGACTGGAATTAGCTATGGGCTCTGCCAGCCTTTTCCAATCTCTCTGTGCCCAGCCCCAAGACCTCCAGCGCTTGGCTCTGCCCCGTGAGGTCTCTGCCCAGCCTGGGTCCAGCCGCTGTGTTGGCCAGTGCCTGCCCCACATGCAAGCACGGCAGCGCCGCATCCGGCAGGCCGATGTGTGCAGTGGGGCTGGTATGGAGGAAAAATGAGACTAATGCCCACCCACGTGGCTCAGAGGACTCTGTAAGGGAAGGGCAAGTTGCAGAGGATGAGTCCAAGGAGAAACAAGAGGGCTTGCCTGTGGGACTGCTCGCCAGTGCAGTCCTTGTGCCCCACGGGGTCCTTTCAGGCAAATCAGGTGTGGGGCTGTTCCCCTTTCCAGGAAGGACACAGCATGGGGATGGGGCAGGTGGTACCCAGGCCTGGGAGCCCACAGGCGATTTGGGCAAAGGATGGAGAGGAGAAAATATCCAACATGACCTGCAGAGCAAAAACAAATGAGCATCTTGATTTTTTTTTTTTTTCTGGAAATAAGAGTGCTCATGGGTATGGGCAGGTATTGTTAGAAGCTGCACAGCAGCGTGACATGAATGTGGGTGTGTGGTGGTAGCAGAGACTTGCTGGAGTTGATGCCTTCCCACTGCCCCTGTCTTTGGGGCAGATCCACCAGGCTGCTGGATCTGGCAGCTGGGATCCCTCGCAGAAGCGTGGGACAGCGCAGGGTGGGGCAGGCGCGCCTGCGGGAACCCTTCCTCATCCCTGGCGTGACCGGGGTAAATGCACTGGGGTCTAGGTTTAGGGGCAATCCCTGATCCTGGGAGGGGCTCATCCCTGCAACCCCTCTGAAGGGATGAGGTCCCATTGCCCCGAGAATGCTGCCAGAGCCAGGGGATGCCCAGGGCTCTCCCTCATTTCTGTCGCACACAGGAAGATGCAAAGCCCCCTCCAGCTGGGTCCCCAAGCTGCGGTTTACCCCTGACAAGACCAGCTACACCTTGAATGACCTGGTGCAGCTGAGTTGTGTGGGGGGCTACCAGCCATCAGTCCCCGTGGTCAGATGCATTTCCAACCGCAGCCAGAGCTTGTGGAACGAGACTGCCACCTGTGAGGATAAGCACAGCCTCACGTCACCTGGATCCCAGGGTCCTGGGCTGGCACCAGCCCCTGCATCCTGGCTGTCCTAGAAAATGCCTTCTGCCTCCCATCTACTGCCTTCTTGCGCTGCAGCTCAGTCCCCTGCTCAGCCAAGCCGGTCCCCTGTTATGTCTGCCCGTTTTCCTGAGTATGGGGATGGACCGGTCTTGTGCTTGGAGGTGGCTGTCCTTACAGACCTGCCAGCTTTCCGGAGCTCCTTTGCCCCCTATGGGAACCGCCTGACCAGGCCAGAGCAAGAAGATGTCTGCCCTCCTGAGGGCTGGGCTCTGTGCTCTGCTACGTGCTCACTGCCTCCACCAGTGGAGTCAGCCGCCACTCTCTCCCAGGCACTACAGCCAAGGCTGCCATTGATTATCACAACCCCAGCCAGCTCTTCCTGGATCACGAATGGCATGTCCCAGAGGGCTTCACACCTGGCTGGCCCATCCAGTGGCTGTGCTGAGAGGTTATCCCCAAGGCCCTCCAGAAAGCTCTGGGATTGTTGCACCCCACGGTGTTGCTCTCCCAGCAGATCTTGGGGACCTTGAGGCTCCCCACGTCTGTAACCTGGAGACTTCCTCAAGTTGCTTAAACCGGACTGTGCCCATCTGTTCACCTGAGGAGGTGGTGGGGGCACACTCCCACCACGATGTCCCCCTTACTGGCCTCTCCCTGGTCCTGACCCAGAGGCTCCAACCAGCCCGTCACCGGTCTCCTGTTTCCTAGGAGCACTTGAAATGCTCAGGCCAGCTCTGTATACCACCAGGTCTGCTGCTCTGCCTGGGTGATGACCTTGGAGCTGCAGACCCACAGCGAGCCCCTTCCCAGCCGGCTGACACCCACCTCTTCTTCTCTGTGCAGCGAGATGCCAGCAGCCCCAGTGGGACCCAAGGCTCCACTTTGCCCCAGAGCAGAGATTTTACAGGCTTAATGAAGAGCTGACACTTAGCTGCCTTGCCGCGGATGCTCCTCCCCTTGCTGTGATCAGATGTGCAAAAGAGAGATCTCCAGATCTGAGGGATACCTGGGAAGTGAGAACCATGTTGGGAGCCTGGCATCACATAGCAGAGAACCTGACTTGCGTGGGTAAGTGGAAGAGCAGCAGCTTTCCCCTGCTGCATGCTGTTCTCCCAAGCAGGGACCCTGGGCAGCCTACCACGACTGTGGGATGTGTGGACCTCAGCTTGGAGATGGGTCACAGCTGGGAGCAGTCTCCAAGCTGGTTGGATGCATGGGGGGTTGGGGAGGGACAGAAGCCTTCTGTGTGGGACAGCTTTTCTGACTGTCTCTGCATCTCCTCCCTGCTCTTTCCTGAGTCACAGGAGATCACCGCAAGAGCTGGAGAAGGAGAGAGTGATGGAGGGACTGGGAAATCGGAGGCTGTGGGGAGGTGCTTCCCATCATGAATGGTCATGTGAGGAGAAGAGCAGACGCCAGGGCTGGTTCCCACTGTGGGCTCCTGCATGCAAGGTGGTCGTGTGTCCAGTCTAACGCCCTGCGTCCTTTAATTGGCCCTGCTGCGGCGATGAACAAGGTGGACTGGACAGAAGTTAGTGCAAACTGGGCAGAGGCCATGGAGAGCTTGGGGGAAAATGAAGGTGGTAGCAGGGAGCCCAGTGGCCAAACCCTACCCCATTCTTCTCTCTCTGAGTGTCCTCCATCACTGCTGTGTCCAGGCACACGCTCCTATCCTGTGCTCGGGACGTGTCCTGGTGGTGTTGACTGCCAACACCAACTGCCAGTTGTGGCACAGCTGCAGCCCCCCTGCATGAGCATCTCCTCGACCCAACACAGGAGCTGACGCTTTCTCTCTAGCAGGAAAGTGCCCAAAACCCCAGGGGGACCATCACCTCCGGTTTTCACCAAAGAAAAGCCATTACGAACTGAATGAGGAACTGACGCTCACCTGCCCTGGAGATCTGGAGCCATCCTTCACCCACGTCAGATGTGCAAGGGAATTTCTGCAACTGAGCTCTGGAAAGCCAGTATATGACAATGCCTGGTGGGGGAGGAACAGCACAGGTGGCTGGATTCGTACTGGGAGCAGCATGGTGTGTATCGGTAAGCGATGAAGTAGCAGCTCTTCTGAGTCCCCTCTCAGCCTTGACCCACGGTGGCCATTCATGATGCTGCCCAGCTGAGTGCCAGGCAGCCACAGTTCCCCCTTGCTGCTGTGTGTCCTGTGCGTGCTGGTGGAAGAGGCCAGTCAAGGCACAGGAGACGACTTCCCGCAGGCAGGCAGGCAGGCAGGCAGGCAGGTCCTGCGGTCCTTCCTGAGGAGGCCAAGTGTGGGGCCCTGCGGATGTGGTGCCAGGGCCTGGGGCAGGATTGGAGGTTCTCACCAAGGTGCCTGCTGAGGTGCCACCCCAGAAGGTGGAGGTCTGTCCCATTCCTGTCACCTGCCTGCCCATGCAGTTGAGGGATGGGAGACATCTGCTGTGGCCCCTGCAGCCGGGCTTGAGGGGACCAAAGTGAGCCCTGAGTGGCCAGTGCTCGGATGGCCCTCAGCATCTGGGCTGGCGGCAGTGGAGTGACACCCGTGGGGAAGAGCGATGCCCTTCCTCAGGGGCTGCTGGGTGTGGAGCTGCCCCGGCAGGCACAGAGCTTGGCCGAGTGCAGGGTTGGCTGCATGTGGCAGCCCAGAGTGCAGGGGAGGTGGGACAGGGACAGGGAGCCACCCTGCATGCTGCGTGAGCCTTCGGTTCCCTGGGCTCGCTCTCTGCATCTCAGGGCAGGCAGGGCAACGGCAGGAGGATGCACCAGATCAGCCTCTGTGCAAGGAGTGTGACAGGCAACAGGGCTCTTCAGCTGGACAAGGCTGTGGAGGAGATGTGCTAGAGCGTGGGGTGTGTTGAGCCGGTGCTTCAGGGTCTTTTTCCTAGCAAGGTAGTAAGGGGTGGGGAAGGCGGCACTACCAAAGGAGTCAAAAGAGGAGTCTCCTCATGCAGGGTGCGATTGCCCTGGGAAAACTCCTTGCGGCATGAAGTGGTGGAGAGCTCCAAGTGTCAATGGAGATGAGAGCAGAGCAGGGAAGTTCATGGATAAGTGATTGGTCGTGGTGCCTTGCTGCAAGAAAAGCCTCTTCCCTCTTGGTCTGCTGGGGGTGTCAGGCCCCGGCCGATGGGTGTGTCGCCATTGCCTCTGCCTTGGGGGGCTGAAATCTGTCAGTGGACCTGAGGCTCCTGGGTACAGTTTTACTGGGGTGTGGGATCAGCTTCTCAGCCCTGACACTCTGCAGTGCATGCCGTGCAGGTGAGGGAGGGCACAGAAACTAGCGGTTGTGCCCCTTCTTCCAGCTCAGTGAAGGTGTGTCTGAGTGCAGGTGGTGGCAGGAGGGATCCAAGCCCAGGGGACAGTTTCCCACACGGTCTGTGCAGAGAGATGCTTGAGAGGCCACGAGGCAGCGATGGTGAGGGAGTGCAATTTTGGAGGCGGGGGGGAGGGGGAAGGTCCCGCATCACCCATGGTAAGGTGAGGTCAGCAGAGCAGCACACACCAGGGCTTCTTCCTGTTGTGGGTTCCCGCCTGCAGGGTGGCCGTGTGTCCAGTCGGGGCTGCTTTGTCCTTTCATCAGTGATACCTAGACTTGTGCATTGTCATGATATGGCCACAATGTGCAGTGGCCGTGAGGACCTTGGAGAAAGTGAGGGCAGCAGCCTGGAGCCCAGTGGTCTAATCCTGCTCTGTTCATCCCTTTAAGGGTCCTACATCGCCTCCGTGTCCAGGCACAAGCTCCTGTCCAGTGCTCAGCAGAATCCCTTGCATTTCCTCGCTGTGTTGATGCTAAAGACATCCCAGGACCCTCCCAGCCCCCACTAACACGCACGCTTTTTTCTTTGACAGTAAAATGCCCAAAGCCCCAGTGGGACTCTCGGCTTCAGTTGACACCAGAGCAGCAAGCCTACAGGGTGAATGAAGAAGTGAAACTGAGCTGCCCTGAGGGATATCAGCCATCCCTCCCCCAGGCCACATGCAAAAGGGTCCTTCAGATTATGAAGAATGGGAGACATCTGCCCAAAGGTGTTTGGAGAGAGAAATCCAGTACAGGCAACTGGATGTACATTCAGAGGGACGTGGAGTGTATTGGTAAGTGGGTGAGCAGGAGGTGCTCCTCTGGAGCCCTGTGCTCAAATCCTGCCCCCTTCATCCCTCTCTGAGCTTCTCTGGACAAGCTTTGTGCATTGCACGGTTCCCTGCCTGCTGCGCAGAGTCCCAGGAGCTGCCAGCTCCCTCTGGCCTTTCCTGGGAGGCCTGGGGGGAGCAGTGTGGAGCTCTTCTTCAGCTCAGCTCCTGCCTGGGGATGTGGTGCGCGAGGGCTCCTCCTCGGTGCTGTGTCCCAGAGCTCCCTCCCTCCCTCGTCATGCCGTGCCAGGGAAGGGGATCACCCCCTCCACCCTGTGGCACGCTCTGCTGGGCCAGCCAGGGCAGGCAAGTGACACATGCGTTGTTAGTGTTGTAACTGGAGATAGAGAATGATGCAGGAAGAGAGTTGAGAGAGATGAGGTTGGAGCCATAACCTGGCAGGTTGTGGTGAAGGCTGGGCAGAGGTGAGCCCCTTGGTTACATCAGCAGCTGTACCTCCTCACGGCCATGTCCTGTCAGATCAAAGCAGTGGCTTTGAACCTGAAGTTTGACTGAAAGGGGACAGTCCCCTCAAACAGCAGGAATCAGCCCAGAAAGTCATGCCCAGCTTCTTGGCACACTGTGATCCCAGAAGAGCTGTGTTATCTCTCTGGCAGCGAGTGACAAGGCATTGGGGCAGGGGGGCATCTGCCATGCCTTTGGGAGGGAGGAAGAGCCATGGCTGGAGAGAGCTGCAGCCCAGCAGCAGTGGCCATGCATCGGGGGTGGGAGGACAGGCTGACCTGGGGGCTGGTGTGCGGTCAGCAGCCTATGCTGGGAGGGCGGCAGGTGAAAAGGAGTGGAAGGAGGGGAGGCCTGCTCTTGCAGGGGTGATTCTCTCAGGAATCTTTGTTGCGGGGTGTGGTGGAGGGCTAAGGGTGTCCATGGGCACAAGGGCACAGCAGAGAAGTTCATGGAGGAGTGGTCAGTCCTGCTTCATGTGCACAAGGAGAGCTACCTCCCACCAGGCCTGGCTGAGGTGTCCTGTCATGACCAAGGGACGTGTCACCTTCCCCTCTCCCTTTAGAGGACTAGACTCCATCAGAGCTGATTCCTACACCCCCATCATCCCCCGTGCCCCACCTGGTCACCCCACAACCCTGACTAACATGCACCACCCTTTGCCTCTGCCAGAAGTGTGCCAACATCCCCAGTGGGATCGAAGACTCCAACTGGTACCGGACCGGAGATATTCAAAACCCGTCTGGATGTGATCCTGGGCAATATGCTCTAGAGGCCCCTGCTGGAGCAGGGAGGTTGGACTAGGTGGTCTCCAGAGGTCCCTTCCAAGCTAAACCATTCTGTAACCCTCTTGCAATGTTTCCTTCACAGAACTTCTCCAAGTTGTCCCTGGGTCCTGGGAGGTTTCTGCCACCAGCATCAAACTGAACTGGACCTGCAGGTTCCCTGACGCCTGTCAGCACATGCGGGCCACGTGCCAGCTTGTCGGGCCTGCCTTCCCTACCTGTGAGGCTGAGGATGTCAGGGGAGAGAAGCTGCTACGGGGCCAGAAGGGAACGTTTACCTGCGCCCCTCTGCAGCCCTTCACAGTCTACAGCATCACCATCTCCTTGCCCCCCAGCACAGTCCTGTTCACATGGCAATTCCAGACAGAGGAAATGGGTATGTGTCCATGGGCGAGTGCATCAAGGTCAGCACAGCGCTGAGCTGCACCACAAGCGGGGGAGGTTGGGAAATGCACCTTTCCATCTGCAGCTCAAGGCAGGCATCTGCTTGCTGTGGTGATGGTCCTGAGAGTCAGGCCTGCGGGGATTTGGGGCAGGGGCTGTGCAGGGCCCTAGAGCAGAGCACATGCCCTCCTCACCCTCCGCGACGCACAAGCTGCAGCAGTGCAAGCTTTGCCCTGCTTGGGTGCAAAGCCTGCTTGGGGGGGAGGGGGGAGAAGGGGGTCAGTTTGCAGCCTGTCCCCTGGGCCAGCAGCTGCCTGCACCCTGCTCTGGGCTCAGACCCCTCCCTCGTCAAGCGCATAACTCCATCCTCCTGTGCTTCCAGTGCCGGACAAACCAGAGAATTTGTCACTGGATCCCAGCACCGGGTCACTCAGGTGGAACGCGCTGCCCTCCTGCAAAGGGGAGATCCTTGGATACCAGGTACCAGGTCACCCCAGACTCGCTGGGGTATCCCCTCCGCTTGGCAGGCACGTCCCTGCCTGGGCTGCTGTGGGCATGCCGGTGGGGAGAGCAGGGAAAGTAAAGCTGTCATGACCCGCAGTTTCGCCTCCGGTCTTGTGGAACTGAATTTCAGGCTGTAACAAGCACGAGCATTTTCTGACTCACTGCCTATGTTCCTCCCGCTCCGGTGCTGTCTGGGGAAAATGTTGGGTGCTCCCTGCCCCAGGGCTCTGCTTGTGGGGCATGTCACCACATTACCTGCAGTGCTGCAGTCGCGCACCCATCACCTGGCCTGGGGCTCATCAGAGGCACAGTCATCTAGCCGAATGAATGACCTTCACGTTGCGCTGATCCCACAAGCCTGGCGCTTCCTACGGGGGGCCCAGACAACCCCGCCCGGCCCTTCTCAGCATCTCTGCACCCCCGAGCTTTTCCTGCCCTTGCAGGGGTTGCAGCGTCCTGGTGCACCAGGGCCAGGTCCCCCTTGAGCATGGTGCTGCCAGGCTGTCGTGCCTCGAGGCGAGAGCTCAGTGCTGCTCCCCTCCAGCTCTCTGTCGTCCTCCAGCTGGGCATCACAGCCAGGAGCACGCGTGAGGGCAGCTTCCTGGAGATTGAGCGGCTGAGACTGAACAGCTCTGTCACCGAGTACAGGCTGCCAGACTACCGACCCGGGCGCACGTACGTGGTGACGGTGCAGGGCCTCACGGCTGCCGGTGGCGGGGATGTGTCACGCCAGGAATTTCTGAGCAGCGGCTTGGGTAAGGTGGAGCGTGGCAGGCAGCGGTGCAGTGGGGCGGCGGGGCCCTGCCCCCTGGCCAAGCCCCGGGCCTCTGCCAGGGCAGATGCAGGGCCAGTCAAGCCCCATCACCGCCCCCGTCCTGCAAAAGGCCTGCGCGGGCTCAGCTGCACCAGCCGGGGCAGCTCTGCAGCCTCACTGCCTGCGGGCTGCTGCCTGCACCCCGCAGGGCCCCTCCCTGCCCGGCCGCCTGCTGAGCCTTGGCCCTCTGGTTCCTCTTCAGAGACCACCGCCCCTCTCAACGTCAGCTCCCGCGGTGCTCGTGACATCTCCCGGTCCCAAGGCACGGCCGTGCTTCCCCTCCGCCCCATCACCCAGCCCCACGAGGCAGTGAGGTGAGCGCAGCCCCCGCGGAGCTCGGCTCCTCTCCGTCCCGTGAAGCGTTTCCCCTCTGGCAGCACTTCCCCGTGGCTGCCTCTGCTCTGCTCTCTCGCTGCCCGTGCCCCCCGGCCCCTGTGACAGCCCTGCCTTGCAGGGAGCACCAGCTCATCGTTGCTGCCAGCCAGGACGCCGCTGCGGTGGCAGGCGCCTGCTCAGAGCAGCTGCCGCCCTTCAACGCCAGCCTGCAGCACCGTGCCTATGTGGCTGCCGTGCTCAACCTCACGGCCCCCACCGACTTTGTGCTGGGTGACGGGACCCGCCGGCACGGTTACTACAACGCTCCCCTCCAGCCGGACTGGAACTACACGGCCCTTCTCCGCCTCGTTCGCCGCCGGCAGCAGGTAGCCTCTCGCGGGGCTCGGAGCAGGGCACAGGCTGCTCCTTCCCCAGGCCCCGTCCCCAGCAGCGCGGCGAGGGGGGCTGCTCCTGCCCCACACGCTGAAAGCTGGAGCGTTTTGGCAGCACAGTCCCGCTGGGGAGCTTTGGCCGCAGCTGGGGCATTTTGTGGCCGTGGGGCGGAGGCCTTTGCTCCCGGGAGCGGGCAGCTGGGCAGCAGTGGCCTGAGCTCTCCCTCCTGTCTCCTCCAACAGGCAGAGAAGTTCACCTGCGTTTGCTACAGCTTCTCTGTTGGTAAGTGGGCTCCTCTCCTCAGGGCCGGGCTCGGCCCCGCACCCTGTGCCAGAGGCACCATCCCGCATCCTACCTTTTCCCCACCTGGCCGCTTCCCTTGGAGAGGGAAAGCCAAAGCTGAGTCAAAGGGCAGGAGGGTCCTGGAGTGCTGGGGAGAGGAAACCTTTTCTTTCTCATACATGTGGGTCTCCCATAACAACATCTCACTTCCATCATCTTGCATATGCCATCTTGAGACTCTAATGGATGGATGGATAGCAGGTGGCTATCCTTGGCCACTTGCACAGGTATTCGCTGGCCTCCCTTCAAGCCTCTGTCCCTGTGTATTTACTGCTCATTTCCATCATGATGTCAGAGTTGAATGATCTCAAGGGATGGCTGGACACTCCCGACCTGGTCTTGTATTACTGAGATCTGTGCTGTGGCTGACACTGCAGTATGGGGTGTGTTGCTAGGAAAAAAATCCTCCTCCCGCTTGCCTGCCAGGGCCACTGACTCTTTGTCACCCTCAGCTGCCCCAGCACCACACAGGGACACTGCTGGGACAGGTGGGAGAAGCCTGGGAGGCTTTTGGCTGGCCAGAAGTGTGCACAGCCCATCTCTGATAGCTCTTCTGGATGCTGAAGGCAGCATGCCTTCCCTGGGAAGGGTTCCTGGAGAGGGATAGGAGAAGCAGATGACACACATCATTGGTCTGGCAATGCAGGGTGGCCTGCAAGGAGTAGCACGGCTGGCAGCCATGGGTATTGTGCATCCATGCCATCATCTCATGTTGAATATAAGTCTTAATGCTCCCTTGGTACATATGCAGCCCCACTAATGCAAGCACCTCACCAGGCTCTGGCCATGCCTGGGGACAGTCAGAGAGACAGTGCTCATGCTGAAGGGTATCAAGCCAGGCAAGTTCTTCCTGCTCTAGCTTAGCTGTTCTCCAGCACAAAGCCTGTGGTGGGAGGTGAGAAAAACTACTTTTCTCCCCACTACCCCAGTAGGATGTCCCACTGCCTGGTTCAGGCTGTGCAGCAACCTGAGTCTGGGCTGTGCTGGTTGCAGGGCAGGAGCCGGTTCCTCAGCTAGACAGCAGAGTGGTGATTATGGCAGTAGCGCTGGTCGTGGCACTCCTGGCACTAGGAATTTTGCTGCTCTTTCTGCTCTTCAGGTCAGTATGTGCCTCACCTCTCCTGCTCTCTGTGCTGCCATGGGACATCCAGCTCCCTGCGCTGCCAGGCAATGTACAGAGTGGACCATGAGACAAAGCAAGGTGGGAGGCAGGGCTGTTACATGGGCAACACGCTCTCCTCTATATCCCTCACTTCTGCTGGTCTATGGGTCTGACTTACTGTTTTGCAGGAGGAAGCGCAACAGTTCACAAACCTATGAAAGCAACAGCACTATTCCCCTGAGAAGATGTCGAAGAGGTGTGGTATGAACAGAGACCCCGACAGCCCTGTCTGGACAGGCGCTATGTTAAAAGCACAGGCAGGGGGGTTCTGAGGTCCTTACAGGAGCAAGAGGGTCAGAGCTGGCTGGCATGGGGAAGGGCACCTCCTGAGAGAGAGGGACTTGTGTGTGGCTTTGGTGGGGTCCTGCCCATCTCAATACCAGTCCAGTCTCAACTTCGAAGGTCCCACTCCCAATGCCAGGCATCAGATACATGCTAAATTGCTGGCCTCATGGTCCCCATAGGTGCGAACAAGATGAATACACGGATCCCAGTGGAGGAACTGCTGGAGGCTCTGAAAAGGTTCAAGAGGGAAGAAGTAGAGGCAGAGCAGACAGAGGATGAATCAGTCATCAACAGAGAAGGTGCTGGGCGTCTGGGAGAGTATCAGGTCTGATTTAGCTTTGCTTGCACTTTTGGCTGCACTGTCCATCCAGACCCAACCCCACCTTGGGTGCGTGATACAGTTGCTGTTGGCCAGCCCCAGAACATGTGCTAATCCAGAGTGGGCTCATCTTCTTCCTCTGCAGAAACTGGTCTCCACTTTGTTGCATCCCTGTGATGCCGGGAAGGAACTATGTAATGAGGGCAAGAACCGCTACAAGAGCATCATCCCATGTAAGCAGAGCCTCCTAGGGGCTGCCACAGGGATATGGAGGGGCAGTAGGCAGTACAGGACACTGGGTGGGTGTAAGCTATTCAACAGCGCTGAGCTCCTCGTCTCATTTCAGTGACCTTGTGGTCACTTAAACCCACAAGTTTAAGTGATGGGTGTTTGGCCCTACATGGGGGGTGTTTGTGTTGGCCCTCCAATTCTATATCCAAATCATGGTGTTGGCCCTACAATTCTACATCCAAATGGAGAATCCTGTTGTTCTGGGCCCTGCTTGGTGTGAATATTGGCCATTGCATTAAGTCTCCTCCATGCATTGCATTTCCTCCTGTGCTCTGTCACCTTTCATTTCATTAACTATGCTTTACTTTCAAATGTATCTTGAGACCTGGAGTGCTGCTGAGGAGCAGCAGTCCTGGGGTTTCCTAAATCACATATCCTTCCTTAAACAGTCACTTCTGCCCCAAAGAGGCAGTCCACGACCTCATGTCTCCCTTCTCTTTCAGATGATCACTGCCGTGTGGTGCTGCAGCCCTCTGACACAGGCAATGGCTACATCAATGCCAGCTATGTGGAGGTAGATTGGGAGGAATTACTGCCCTGTGAGGGGCAGGAGAGATACCAGCTATCTTACAGTACAGGGTGGGGACAGTCCTTCTCACATTGGTGACCCAAGGATTGGCACTTGTCCTGGGTCCTGGATGGTGTCCTGTCCACCACCATTACTGCCCTCAGGAGTTGGCAGATCCTGGGCTGTCATTTTCCTTGCATCCTCTCTGAGCTACCTGGAGTACTCTGGATTTGTGTGCAATTCTCATCCTTAACAAAAAAGGACCACACTCACAGTGGGGGACAGGAATGGAGATGTCATCCTTGGATGCTAGCTGTCTGTGCTAACTGAGAATAGTGCTGCTGGACACTCTCTGCCAAGCACTCTTGGCTCTGGAGCCTGTGGGAAAGGATTGTTTATTTCATTCCTTGTTCAATGTTTAATGCATGTGATTAGAGCTCTTTAAATTTCCCTCCCACAGAGCTACCAGAGTCCACGCTTCTTCATTGCAGCTCAAGGTGGGTGCTTGCAGCCCTGGGAACTGCCCAAAGCTGGCTCAGGGTCCTGTGCATGCTCAGGAGAAGGCAGGCCCAGCTCTGAGCCTTTTGGAGTGTGTAGAATTGGGACAGCAGCAGAGGAACTGCTAATGGCTCAGTCCAAGGGCCCATATCTCCAGAGTGTCTGGCTCAGATGGTGGCCACTGCTGCTGCAGAGCATGAAAGGCCTCAGTGGCACTTCAGCAGTGATCAGACCACAGAAGAAGGCTGTGCTCTGATCTCTGGTCTGACTAAGCTAAAGACCTGGTTGGAGCATGTCGTGGTTTCTCCCACCTGCAAACCTGCCCTATCTCCTACTGAGACTGATGTGACAGTCTGGTCTTCACATGGGTCAAACCTGCAAATGCCTGACACTCCTGCATTGTCAGTGCACTCAGAGAACTGGTGCCTCTGATGGCATGGAACCAGGACACATTAATCTTCTCTGGGCATCATGCAGTGAGGGGTCTCAAAGGCTCCATGCAAGCTGCGGAGATGCTTTTCAGGAAATAAGACCCTAGATGTGGGAGCAGCTCACAGTCACCTAAGGATCTGACTGAGGGAAGCTACTTGTTGCACTGCCACAAGACTGCACAGCCTTCTGGCTGCCGGACCCCAATAGGCCACTGAGAAGTCCCTGCAGCAGTAGTGAGTCCCCAGCATTCCTTCACCTGCCTTCCCTTTTCCCTGTCCCGCTCTCTAACATGGTTGCTGAAGCCAAGGTAGCTAGCACCCCCTACTAGGCACTGCCATCCTCAGGCTGTGCAGTGTTTGTCCCTGGGCAGAGGGAAAGCCAAAGCTGCTCTGTAGCGTGAGAACGTTCACTCTGCCCTAGGAGTCTGTGCAGTGGCTGGGAGCAGCTACACCTCCGTGTCCTGGATCATGACATGGGGCTCTCCTCTTCCTCCCCAAGGCCCCTTGCCTGGAACGGTGGTGGATTTCTGGCAGATGGTCTGGCAGGAGAAGACTTCAGTCATTGTGATGCTGACAAGCTTAGTGGAGCAGAACAAGGTAGAAAAACCATCTCAGTCTTTGCTCACCCTGAGCCTCACCGGGGTCCAGGCTTCCTTGCCTGCTTTACTTTGTTTTGATGCAGCCATCAATAAGAGCAGAGAAAGCAGCTCCCCATCAGACCCCTTCCCCGCTTCAGAGCCACCCATTCCCAGCGGGAGCTCATCACCCTTGGTCTGGTATAGGAGACTGACCTTGGGGAGCACAAGAGAAGAAAAGCAACGTGCCATCAAAGCACATGTCCCCAGGGAGCAGATTGCTGCTCCAGAAAGCACATACCAGTACCCTGGGTGTGTGAAGCATCAGGAAAGTCTCCAGTGCGGGGGAACATGTTAGCCCTGATCAAGACCTTGTATCCCACCTGAGCCATGAATCAGTCCTTGCACTGTCTGTTGCCTGCCCAAGCACAACAGTGATACAGGGCATGCAGTGTACAGCTGCTGGCTTGCAACATTCCCCTAATGAGTTTGCTAGTGCTTAGGGGTCTCGATTCTCTTGACAGACTAAGTGTGAGCAGTACTGGCCAGAGCAAGAGCAAGTCTATGGGGACTTCACAGTGACACTCAGCAACACAAGGACTACCTCAGGCCTTGTCACACGCATATTCCACCTGCAGAAGGTAAGACTGGCATGTAGCTGTTGGGGATGCCGGGTGTTTCTGGGGGGTTCAGCAGCTGATAGGTGCCTTTGGCCGAGAGACCCTGTGATCAGCCTTGCCAGGTCTCCAGGAAGACAGGTCAGCAACTGCTTCAAGTTTAGCTGTTCTCAGTGTGGGGAAGTAGAGAATAAAGTGAATTGTGTGGCTGTGTGCTTGATGAATTTGCTTAGAGTCCTCATCCTTGTTGTGCCCATTGCTGTCTGAGCTATGGTGGATCAGTCAGCATGGCAGGGGTGCTGACTGGGAACTGCTGGGTGCTGGTGCATCCCTGCCATGGTTTTCTCTACTACTCCCTAAATGTTGGCCTGCAATTACTTGCACAGCTTTCTGGGATGGTTCCTGTTCCCTGTTCCCAGCCCTGTCTCCCTTTTCTCCCTCTCTACAGGCAGGTTGTGATCTCCCAAGACTGGTGGAGCAGTTTCACTACCTGCTGTGGCCAGACCATGGGGTCCCCAGAAACCCTGCTCAGCTCCTGTGCTTAGTGGAGAAGGTGAACAAGAGGGTGTCAGAAGACCCTGCCGGCCCCGTGCTGGTACACTGCAGGTACTAGGCTGGGAGCACTCAGGTGCTGGAGCAAGTGTGGCCAGAGCAGTGCTGATTTCCCTTTTCTGTGTTCTCAGTGCGGGGATTGGGCGGACAGGTACCTTCATTGCCCTGGACTTCCTCCTGAAGATGGCGAAGGCTGAGGGCAAGGTGGATGTGTTTCGGTGTGTGCAGAGGCTGCGGGAGCAGCGGGTCAGCATGGTGCAGACCAAGGTGTGGAGAGTTACTTGCTCCCTGCATGCTGCAGGCTGCAGATTGCACGTTCTGGTTCCCACTCTTCCCAGGGACGTGGGTGTGCAAAGCCTCACAGGCTGTGCAGCGCATGGTCTAGCCACAGCGACTGGGGCTGCCAGGTGACTGAGGCTGCAGGCTCTTGTTTTCAAAGTGGTGTCCAAACCTAGGCAGCCTCCATGCTCTCCTGAGACCCTCTGAAGTGGCAGCAGCCTTTGAATGCACCAGTCATCCTGGTATGGAAGGGTTGTCTTGTAGGCAAGGCGGATGCGTGAGAGTGCACATGTCCTTTAGGTTTGCAGGAAATCTGCCCTCGTGGTACCCTCTGGGCAGCAGTGTCCTAGCTGAGGGACCCTCTTCCCATGGTCTGCTCAGTGCTAAGGCCCCATGGAGGGGATCTATAGGATGGGTCGTGTTCCTTGGTCCCTTGAAGAGGAGCTTTTCACTGTTTTTCTGAGTTTCCTTCCTCAAACCGGGGTCTGGAGTGAGAAGGATCATTAAACCACAGGAAGATGGCCTTGTCTGGGTCATTTCATTTGCTGGCTGGCCATCAGCAACACCTGGGAGGTTTTTGGCCTCAGGGACTCACAGCAAGGGGGGGGTGAAGCTGGAGCTAGCTCATTCCTGGCACAGGACACCATCAGAAAGATGTAGTCCAGTGGCTGGTGGCCTAGATTCCCAGGAATCTCTGTGTTGTGGCCCTGGGTGCAAACAGGTGGAGTTGGTCTGGGCTGTGCAGCTGACCCATGTCCTCATGCAGGAGCAGTACACCTTCTTGTATGAGGTGTTGCTTGAAGGCCTGCTCTGCGGCAGCACCGGGGTCCCAGTGGAGAATGTCATCAGCCACATCAGCTCCCTACGAGAAGCTGAGATCCAGAGGCAGAACAACATCCTTGAGAAAGAGTTCAAGGTACCATGGGATCTCATTCTGGGGCAAGCTGTATGGGATCACAGATGTTAATTTGGTTGGCTGTAAGGCAAAGCTGAGCTTCATTAGGGGGAATCACACCTCTGGGCTCTCTGACTGCTGGGCAAAGCCTCTCCCTCTGTGTGTCTTAGTCTCTGGAGCTGGGGTTCGCGAGCTGCCAGGCTCATGTCTTTGAGGCTGTGTCAAGGGTGGCTGAGCATGCAGCTCCCTATGTTCTCGCTTTCTTTATTGCAAAGGATCTGGTGCTGACAGGGCTGTTCCCTGGTACCTCCACCTTGCTGCTCCCCCTCAGCAAAGGGAGGGAGATGGGGGGAGCATTTCTGGGGGGAGGCTGAAGGAGGGAGAGGGTCACTAATAAGTCAGAATGGCTCAGCTGAATCATCCCATCAGGCCCTGCAGAAGTTTTCCGAGTTGTTCCAGCTCCTGCCATGCAAAGAAGCGGAGAAACCCAGCAACCAGCCCAAGAATCGCAAGCCAGGGATCCTGCCAGGTACTGCTGGCAGGGTTGGGCTGCCCTTTGCCCTGTGATCCAGCACTTGAGAGTAGTATGGGGTGGACTTGCTGTCCTCAGCACTACTGCCTTTCTTCTTGGCACCATGCCACTGCTAGGCTCAGTCCAGGGCAGCCAAGTGCCACTTTCTGGTTGACAATACTCAGTGTAGACTAGACCAATCTGTCCGTGTGAGCAAGGCGCCATCCATCCATCCCTCCCTGCTTCCTTCTGTACTTGCCAGACCAGTGGATTCATGGGCTGCCCTGAGATAAAAAACGTCCCTGGGTCAATTCTGTCCCAGAACTGGGCATCAGGGACCAATCAGGAGGGCAATGTTGCTGTTCCTTAGTGCCTCCACCCACGCGGGCTCAGGACATCCTGTGTCAGACAGCCCTGACTGCTCCTGGCACTGGGCCTGGTGGTGTCTGCTCATGCTGACCCCCACCACTTGCAAGGAAAGCCCTGGGGTCTCTGTGCAAGGAGAAGTTGGCTCACCCTTTCTGTCTCTGGCCCTTACCTCCACAGCGGATTCCTGCCGGCCTGTCCTCATGTCCTCACTGAATGCAGATGGCTCACCACGTTATATCAACGCAGTGTTCGCTGATGTAAGGCTCCAGCCACAACAGGGGTTTGGAGCTGCTGGGAGCAGCAAAGGCTTGCAGGGCCCCACAAACACCACCTCTTGAGGCAAGGCTAGACTGTGGGTCCTGGATTTGATGTGTCTCAGCTCGGGGGCTTCCTCTCAGTGATTGCTTCCCAGTGGTGGGGCTCTGCCTCCAGGAGATGGCCTCAGTGATCAGTTTAAACCCTGCCTGCGCTGGCTCCCTCCTGGCATACAGCTCAGCAGGCTGCTGTACAGCCTGTGGCCTTTGCTTGCTGTGAGGAGGGACCAAGTGTGATGAGCTGAGGGGTCAGAGGGATGCAAACCTGCTCTGAGCAGGGCTGTGGTGGCCTGCATCTTCCTGGGCTCTATTCCTGGGATTGCAGAGCTGCCTAGTTTGGCATTTGGCCTCATGGAGGTTGCTCAGGTACCTGGCCAAAGTGGTTACTACAGGGACTGGGGATATTGGCAATAACCCCAGGTCCCAATGGGATGGATCCATGGGGACCGACTGTTTCCCTCAGCTCTGTGAGGACCCACAGAAGGAGGCAGGCTGCTGTCCCCCCCATCTCCTATTGTCACGTCACCCACCTTCAGGCTTACCTCCCAGGGATCCAGCATCTGCCTTCTCCAGGGCTCAGCATCAGCTGGTGGGGGTACATGTGGAAACTTCCCAGCAGCTCCTGCCCCTTGCACTGCTGGGGATGTGTGGGTTACCCCTACTGACATGCACAGTGGCTGGGAACCACTTCTACAGGTAGCCCCTTTGCAGTCAGGCCATCCTCTTGCAGGGCTGGCAACAGCAGCCTGGCTGGGAGGAGGCAAGGACCTTTTCCTGTGATTAGAAGGGCTCTAAGGGGGTTGATTATGTGACCTCCTCCATGCTGTGTTTTGCAGACATACACTGAGGAAGACAGATTCATTATCACCCAGCTGCCATTTCTGGCCACACTGGTGGATTTCTGGGCTCTGGTCTGGGATTACACCTGCACATCGGTGGTTGTGTTAAACCAACTGCAGGAGCTGGACCAGGTCAGCAGCCTACACACTGTCCTCCCCTCCCTGGCTCCCGATGGGGCCAGGCAGTGTACTATTTTTCCTAAGCCCCCTGCAGCTCTTCTCATAAGGCACTACAGTAATGGTGTCTCCCCACTGTCGTGGTGTGGGCTATAGCAAGGGAGGAAGGAGCATCCTTCAGGTTTTGCTTATGCCTGCCCAGGTGTCCTGTCAGTGGGGGTGTTATTTTTCTGATTGCAACACTGTGGGTTTATTGGTCCCAAGTGCACGGCAGGCAGAGCACCCATGTGCACATCGTGATTTGTGGGTGAAGGGCTGGGCTGAGCGTACCGATATGAGTACTGCTGAGCTCTGCCATGCATGCAGATTGAGGCAGTGTGTGATAATGTGTGTGTCACCCCCTAGACATACGTGGAGTTCTGGCCCACCCAGGGAGAAACGATTTACGGCTGTTTCCATGTCCAGCTGATCTCAGAGGAGCCCGGAGCTGGCTTCACAGTCTGGACACTCGCTTTGACCAACAAGCAGCAGGTGGGCTCTTTGCACAGATGGTGAAATGAGACCAGCCCTTGTGAGACCTGAGAGTATTGGCAGGGCTCCAGCATCAGCAAGCTTTGCTCTGGGGTTGGAGTCACAGCTTGCAAAGGCATAGGCCACAAGGGTCAGGGAGACCTGACGAGGTCCTTGGAGGGCCCTGAATGGTGTAGGGCCTTTCCCCTTGGGGGAGAGGTTAGTCCAGAGAGGCTCATGCTGCAGGTAGAGATATAAGGCAGAGCACTGGTATGTTTGTGTTGCCTTTTCGAACTCTGAGGACAGTGGCCATGGAGAGAGTCTGTGCATTCTCATGGTGGCTCTTGGATGGGGACAGCTATTACAGGTAGTCAGGCCCCGGACTGACATCAATCTGAGCTGCACCTGGTAGTCAGCTCTTAGCTTACGCTCTGCCCATCTATCAGTCTCAGAGCACTCAAAGGAAAAGGGGAGAGTCACTCTCTCGGACTAGGCCATCCCACTGTGGAGCTGTTCCCTTGTTCTATTGTGCAAGACTGAGCTAGGACTGGCACACACTGTCCCTCCCTTCCCTCCATGTAGTTCTTCTAGGCTCAGCTCACTGTCTTTCTTCTCTGCTAGCCCAAGAAATCTGCACTGAAAGTCCAGTTCTGTCAGCTGGAGGACTGGCCCATGCAGCAGTGCCTTCCCCCGTGCCCTGCCACCATCATCAGCCTGCTGGGAAAGGTGGAGACACACCAGCATCAGAGCCAAGGTTCACATGTCCTCGTCACTTGCTGGTGAGCAAGGTCTCTAGCAGGGGCAGCTATGGCACAGTCCAGGATACATCATCTAACTTGGGTCACAGTTCCAAGGATGGACTTGTGGACATGGGTTCAGCTGTGTTCATGGGAGGAAAGCTTCCCCATGGAGGCTGGCTTCATGTAGGATCTGTGTATGAGACCATACTGAGAGCCCCAGGCCTGTGTGGCTAGCAGGACACCCCCACGGCTCAGTACTACCAGGTGATCCTAGGCCAAGTGACTCTCCCCTTGCTCTTCTCTGCAGGGATGGTGCCAGCCG
The DNA here is from genome assembly GCF_040807025.1 of Struthio camelus. Classification (NCBI taxonomy): domain Eukaryota; kingdom Metazoa; phylum Chordata; class Aves; order Struthioniformes; family Struthionidae; genus Struthio; species Struthio camelus. The sequence continues at coordinate 57,870,878 of NC_090981.1, read as the reverse complement.
GAGTGGGATCTTCTGTGCTTCCAGTTTTCTCTGTGAGCAGATCCAAAGTGAGGGACAGGTAGATGTGTCCCAGGCTGTGAGGATGTTGAAGAGGCGACGGAGACAGCTGGTTAAGGATGTGGTAGGTACTGACTCTAAACCCAGCTGGGGATGGCAACGCCACAGCAGAGGCCGTAGCCTGAACAGTTCTGGCAGCTACCCCAGAACCTGTATGTTCAGATCCTTCTGGGTAAGGCGAGACCTCTGGAAACCTTACTTTTCTGTTGCTGTGGCATACCCAGCCCACTCAGCTGCAGTCTCTGCAGAACCAGGTGGGTGCTGGAGCATCCCACAGGCTGAGCTGCCCCTTGTTGGTCCACAGGCCCTGCTCAGCTGAGGGCTGAACCAGTGGGTGCTCAGGTGCCTACGTTGCACCCACCTCCCAGCTAGATGCTGGAAGCCATGATGGGGAAAGCACTCTGGATGGATGTGAGCAGCAAACATTTTGCGATGTGGTTGCTGGCTTTCCTCCTGAGACCAGCTAGCTGCAGCCCCTCAGCTTCTTGGAGTACACATATGTGATTTCTCAGTGGGGGAAGGTGGGCTGTGAGTGGGAGGAGGAGATCAGGCTGCTCCTATACCATAGGCGCCTATGCCTATCACTCAGAAAGCTGTCAGCAGCCAGGCTGGCCTTTCATGACAAGGGTTCATGCACTGTGTACTCATGTATGTCCTGTCCACAGGAGCAATATCGGCTGTGCTATGAACTAGCCCTCAGTTACTTGAATTCATTTGAAACCTATGGAAACTTCAAGTAGAGGCATGACCACAACCCACCTCTGGCCAGGACTTCCAGCTCTCTTGACAGTTCTCTGCTAGTGACTGTGGAAACCAGAAGAAATGAGAGCGATGTGCACAGCTCCTGTATCTTCTGCAGCTGGACAGGGCAGTCTGGACTGTCCCCAAATCGTGTGGTCACTGACCAGGCTTTGAAGCAGGAACCCTGCCCTTTGCCCACAGTTTGGGTAGGAACTTACCTGGCATCACAGCCTGAATGTGCAGACCACAGAGGAGGCACTGAGACTTTACCTATTTGTGCCCAGGATGGAGAGAATCAGCTGCCCCATCTGGGCTCCCATGTCCTCTTAGGCAGCTGCATGAGAAATGAGGCAGCTCCACCAACACCAAGACTCTTCTTCTAGGGGAGCATCAAACTGCTATCAGTCAGATCCACAGGGCTCAGGAGCACAGGCTTACTGTCCTGCACTGGGAGAAGCATGAAGCCCAAGGCCAAGAAGAGCTAGAAGGAAAAGCCACAGTCCTGTAGGACCATCCTGGTCCAAAACCCCTTCCTCAAGTGTTATCTTGCTGACATTGATTGTCCCGGGTGCTCTAGGTGCCAGCTCCAGGGAGGCTCCCTCACCAGCCTATCTCTCTCCACCACAGCAGTCCCAGGTTGTAGCATCTAAGCTTGGGTACCCTTAATGCTATAACTGCAGTTTGCCTCCTACAAGGGGCTGCTGCACCTTCGAGATTGGTTCTGCCAGAGCTGCTCGAAGAGGAAAGTGTCTCAGAGCCAAAACTGACCCCCGACCCTATTCTGTATCTTACCAGTAAAGGCTCTGTGCTGGACATGGTGGGGCCGAGCTTTGACCTTGGTGTTCTTCCAGAAATCATCAGGTGTTGGGGAAGCAGAAGAGGGAAGAGCTTGCAGGTTCCCCAGCTCTGCTTACAGCACAGGCCACAGTCTTGCCCAAGGTGTGCACCGAAGAGCACCATGTTTCCCTGTTTCCTACCATGCATCCCATAAAAGCGCACATGAGAGTTGCCCTGCACAGCCCTGGGGGTCAGGCATGTTCTCAGGCTTGGATCCAAGCCAGGGGGTCACGGTAGCCCTTCTCCCAGCATCCTCTCTCTAAAATACAATTAGCTCAGCTCCCCACAGGAGATATTGCCCTTATGGGGACATGAGAGGACCAAGCAGGAGCTGTAGCAGAGCAGGTAGCCCCCCTCCAAACCACAAGACTTAATTGTTTTTCTGGACATAGCAGGCAGAGTGACAAGGCCAAATTTGAGCAGAGTCATGGGTGTGGCTGGGCCTCGCCATATGGAGCCGAGAGAGGGGTTGGGAACCCAGCTGGAGGCAGCAGCATAAGCCAAACCTCAGACGAAGCCCACGCAGTTCAAGGGCTAGAAAGACTTGTTTCCAGTCCCAGCTTCCAGGAAAGCAAAAAAGAAAACAAAGCCACAAAAAAGAGGCTATAAGAAGTCTCATCAAAATATGCTAGCCATTACAAGATCACTGAGTGAAGGATGGGGCAAGGTAGAAGGTTTAAGGAAGAGAAAGATGATAGCCTTTCCTTTGCTCTGCTGAACTGGATGAGGGCTCCCAGGGCTGGTCACAGTCACAGGAGGGTCTGAGGAGACAGCTGCCATTAGCACGAAGCCAGGGACATCTTCTTCCTCTTTTCTACTCCCTTACTCCTCCGCCTGTCTCCTGTGATCCTGGGCAGAGATGGGGTGTTAGCTCCCAGCGCAGAGGCTGCCATGTGCCCTTGGCAGTGTGGGGAGGTCTCGCCAGCACAGCTGCCTGCACAGGCAAGTGTTTCAGACAGGCTGGAGTCCTGGGCAGTGCACTCTGTCACCCAGCTTTGCCCATCCACAGGTCCCTAGAGGCTGCCAGGATGGCCCAGAAATGCACACATGTGAGAGCAGCCAGGGCCTGGGGCTCCCTCCTGGCAGAGCCTTTCCCACCACACCAGAGGGTGAGCATCCCCAGGCCCTGACCACAGCCCTGGGTCCCTCCAAAGGGCAAGAGACAAGTCTCCCCTTTGCACACTCCTCTTTGCTTGTTGCCACCGCTGCGCCAGGCTGGGGAGATGTGCCTGCAGCCTCGCTTGACTGCAGCCTGGGCCCCAGAGGGCAAAGTTATCCTGACCATCCAGGGTACCAGAGAGCTGGTGCAAACATGGGGCATGTCACCCCGGGATGGGAGAGGACGGGCAGATGTTTCTGCCGAGGGTCAGGCCTTCCTGGTGTCAGCCCTGCAGCCATCTCTGTGGTGGTGGCCCCAGGAAGATGCATTTTTCCTACCTTTTTACTTGTTCTCCTCAGCTTGGCTGATTAAGGCCTTCTTTTTCCTGGGAAGACAAAGGGCAATCCTGAGAGGGGTGAGGCTCACGTTGCCAAGGCCACTGCCAACCCCAGCTGCAGAGGGATGGAGGGCTTTGCACCTCTCTGCTCCTGGCCTCCCACAAGCTGGCAGAGGAGTTGCCCACCAGCACCCTAAGGGATGGCAGTGGTGGCAGGAAGAGCCACAGGGGACGAGGTCTCTTGGTGCCTGTGGCCCCTGTCCCAGCCCCAAGGAAGATGCTCACAAGCCCCAGGTGGGAGCCCTGCAGCCAAGCCAGTGTTGGAACCAGCTGTCTGCATCCATAGCAGCGCCAGGGTGGGAGAAGCAAGGGAGAAGACCCGATCTGGCCCCAGTTGCCCTTCAGCACACAAAGCCCTGCAATAGAGCAGTGACTCCAGGCCCCCCAGCCACTCACCTGGACAGCACAAACCACAGGATCCCTGCAATCAGGAAGGCCAACACAAAGAGCACAAGAACCACTGTGACCGCAGTCCAAGGCCATGGGGCTGTGGCTTGCCCTGCAGCTAACACAGAGCCAGAGGTGGGTATCACAGCCTGGGGCATGAGTCCATGAGGGCCCCCACCCTTTGCATTGGATGTGAGCATGTGTGTGCACACATCTATCTGGGCTCTACTGGCTGTTGAAGTGAGGCACAGCCACACCCTGCCTTGCAGGGAGCTAGCAGATAACACATCTCTACGTCTCCTTCCACCATCTCTGCTGGCACTGCCCAATCTCTGGCTCTTTGCTCAGGGTCTCTGAAAGGGCAGGAAGGCATGGCCCCCCAGTTAGCAAGGCCACCAGATCCCAGGGGCTGATCCCATGAAGGGGACAATGATCTTGATAACCCTGTTTGAGCAGGGGGGTTGGACCAGATGATCTCCGGAGGTCCCTTCCAGCCTTGGCCATTCTGTGATTCTGTGATCTTCCCATGCTGACCCTCACAAGTCCATGGAGCAGGATCTTTCTGGGATGAAGGAATACCCACGTGTATGAGAAAGAAAAGGTTTCCTCTCCCCAGCACTCCAGGACCCTCCTGCCCTTTGACTCAGCTTTGGCTTTCCCTCTCCAAGGGAAGCGGCCAGGTGGGGAAAAGGTAGGATGCGGGATGGTGCCTCTGGCACAGGGTGCGGGGCCGAGCCCGGCCCTGAGGAGAGGAGCCCACTTACCAACAGAGAAGCTGTAGCAAACGCAGGTGAACTTCTCTGCCTGTTGGAGGAGACAGGAGGGAGAGCTCAGGCCACTGCTGCCCAGCTGCCCGCTCCCGGGAGCAAAGGCCTCCGCCCCACGGCCACAAAATGCCCCAGCTGCGGCCAAAGCTCCCCAGCGGGACTGTGCTGCCAAAACGCTCCAGCTTTCAGCGTGTGGGGCAGGAGCAGCCCCCCTCGCCGCGCTGCTGGGGACGGGGCCTGGGGAAGGAGCAGCCTGTGCCCTGCTCCGAGCCCCGCGAGAGGCTACCTGCTGCCGGCGGCGAACGAGGCGGAGAAGGGCCGTGTAGTTCCAGTCCGGCTGGAGGGGAGCGTTGTAGTAACCGTGCCGGCGGGTCCCGTCACCCAGCACAAAGTCGGTGGGGGCCGTGAGGTTGAGCACGGCAGCCACATAGGCACGGTGCTGCAGGCTGGCGTTGAAGGGCGGCAGCTGCTCTGAGCAGGCGCCTGCCACCGCAGCGGCGTCCTGGCTGGCAGCAACGATGAGCTGGTGCTCCCTGCAAGGCAGGGCTGTCACAGGGGCCGGGGGGCACGGGCAGCGAGAGAGCAGAGCAGAGGCAGCCACGGGGAAGTGCTGCCAGAGGGGAAACGCTTCACGGGACGGAGAGGAGCCGAGCTCCGCGGGGGCTGCGCTCACCTCACTGCCTCGTGGGGCTGGGTGATGGGGCGGAGGGGAAGCACGGCCGTGCCTTGGGACCGGGAGATGTCACGAGCACCGCGGGAGCTGACGTTGAGAGGGGCGGTGGTCTCTGAAGAGGAACCAGAGGGCCAAGGCTCAGCAGGCGGCCGGGCAGGGAGGGGCCCTGCGGGGTGCAGGCAGCAGCCCGCAGGCAGTGAGGCTGCAGAGCTGCCCCGGCTGGTGCAGCTGAGCCCGCGCAGGCCTTTTGCAGGACGGGGGCGGTGATGGGGCTTGACTGGCCCTGCATCTGCCCTGGCAGAGGCCCGGGGCTTGGCCAGGGGGCAGGGCCCCGCCGCCCCACTGCACCGCTGCCTGCCACGCTCCACCTTACCCAAGCCGCTGCTCAGAAATTCCTGGCGTGACACATCCCCGCCACCGGCAGCCGTGAGGCCCTGCACCGTCACCACGTACGTGCGCCCGGGTCGGTAGTCTGGCAGCCTGTACTCGGTGACAGAGCTGTTCAGTCTCAGCCGCTCAATCTCCAGGAAGCTGCCCTCACGCGTGCTCCTGGCTGTGATGCCCAGCTGGAGGACGACAGAGAGCTGGAGGGGAGCAGCACTGAGCTCTCGCCTCGAGGCACGACAGCCTGGCAGCACCATGCTCAAGGGGGACCTGGCCCTGGTGCACCAGGACGCTGCAACCCCTGCAAGGGCAGGAAAAGCTCGGGGGTGCAGAGATGCTGAGAAGGGCCGGGCGGGGTTGTCTGGGCCCCCCGTAGGAAGCGCCAGGCTTGTGGGATCAGCGCAACGTGAAGGTCATTCATTCGGCTAGATGACTGTGCCTCTGATGAGCCCCAGGCCAGGTGATGGGTGCGCGACTGCAGCACTGCAGGTAATGTGGTGACATGCCCCACAAGCAGAGCCCTGGGGCAGGGAGCACCCAACATTTTCCCCAGACAGCACCGGAGCGGGAGGAACATAGGCAGTGAGTCAGAAAATGCTCGTGCTTGTTACAGCCTGAAATTCAGTTCCACAAGACCGGAGGCGAAACTGCGGGTCATGACAGCTTTACTTTCCCTGCTCTCCCCACCGGCATGCCCACAGCAGCCCAGGCAGGGACGTGCCTGCCAAGCGGAGGGGATACCCCAGCGAGTCTGGGGTGACCTGGTACCTGGTATCCAAGGATCTCCCCTTTGCAGGAGGGCAGCGCGTTCCACCTGAGTGACCCGGTGCTGGGATCCAGTGACAAATTCTCTGGTTTGTCCGGCACTGGAAGCACAGGAGGATGGAGTTATGCGCTTGACGAGGGAGGGGTCTGAGCCCAGAGCAGGGTGCAGGCAGCTGCTGGCCCAGGGGACAGGCTGCAAACTGACCCCCTTCTCCCCCCTCCCCCCCAAGCAGGCTTTGCACCCAAGCAGGGCAAAGCTTGCACTGCTGCAGCTTGTGCGTCGCGGAGGGTGAGGAGGGCATGTGCTCTGCTCTAGGGCCCTGCACAGCCCCTGCCCCAAATCCCCGCAGGCCTGACTCTCAGGACCATCACCACAGCAAGCAGATGCCTGCCTTGAGCTGCAGATGGAAAGGTGCATTTCCCAACCTCCCCCGCTTGTGGTGCAGCTCAGCGCTGTGCTGACCTTGATGCACTCGCCCATGGACACATACCCATTTCCTCTGTCTGGAATTGCCATGTGAACAGGACTGTGCTGGGGGGCAAGGAGATGGTGATGCTGTAGACTGTGAAGGGCTGCAGAGGGGCGCAGGTAAACGTTCCCTTCTGGCCCCGTAGCAGCTTCTCTCCCCTGACATCCTCAGCCTCACAGGTAGGGAAGGCAGGCCCGACAAGCTGGCACGTGGCCCGCATGTGCTGACAGGCGTCAGGGAACCTGCAGGTCCAGTTCAGTTTGATGCTGGTGGCGGAAACCTCCCAGGACCCAGGGACAACTTGGAGAAGTTCTGTGAAGGAAACATTGCAAGAGGGTTACAGAATGGTTTAGCTTGGAAGGGACCTCTGGAGACCACCTAGTCCAACCTCCCTGCTCCAGCAGGGGCCTCTAGAGCATATTGCCCAGGATCACATCCAGACGGGTTTTGAATATCTCCGGCGAAGGAGACTCCACTACCCCTCTGGGCAACCTGTGCCAATGCTCTGTCACCCTCACAGTCAAGAAGTTTTTTCTCAGGTTCAGATGGAACTTCCTGAGGTTCAGTTTCTGCCCATTGCCTCTTGTCCTGTTGCTGGGCACCACGGAGAAGAGATTGCAAGAGACTGGAAGGTTGTTTCCTTCCCTTCCCCTCCCACCTTTGCAAGGATGCTGCAGTCAGAGAGCCCTGCTCCCCACCCAGTGGGGAGGAGGAGGAAGCACGAGGCTGACTGCAGTCCCTTCGTGGCTCCCAGTGGGGGAGCAGGAGGAGTTTGGGATCACAGTGGGCCAAGAAGTCGGGCGTGGCTTAATGGGTGTATGCGCTGATTGCCATTACTCAAGGCAACTGTCTCCACTCAGCGAAAGTTTAGGTGTTTGTGGGTCCAAGCAATTGTACAGCCCACTGTATCTGGCTGTTGGAGAACTAGCCTTTCCATGGTGTGGCTAAGACCCAAGAGAAGGTGGGGATCCTGTGCCCTGGCACAGGACGATGAGAGATGGAGCTCTGGGACACAGTACGGAGGAGCTCTCCCCCACAACATTTCCAGGGAGGGACTGAGGGGGAAGAAAGACCCCAACATTGGGAGCTCTGTCAGGACTGCCTTCGGTAGCGCCTACTCTTTCCCTCGCCTGGCAAAGAGCCTGAAACTTTGTGTGCATGCACAGCCTGCATTTTCCTGTTCAGGGAGGGAAGAGCGGGGCAGTCAGGAGAGCTCTTGAGGCCTCCCTTACCAATGCACTCCACATTAGACCGAATGCGGATCCAGCCACCTGTGCCGTTTCTCCCCATCCAGACTTCTCTGTACACAGGTTTCCCATGACTCACGGACCAGACTTCACTGGCACATTTGACCTCCGTAAAGGATGGCTGCAGACCCTCAGGGCAGCTCAGCACCACCTCTTCATTCTTCTGGTAAGTCACACGGTCCGGTACCAGTTGGAGTCTTTGATCCCACTGGGGATGTTGGCACGCTTCTGGCAGAGGCAAAGGGTGGTGCATGTTAGTCAGGGTTGTGGGGTGACCAGGTGGGGCACGGGGGATGATGGGGGTGTAGGAATCAGCTCTGATGGAGTCTAGTCCTCTAAAGGGAGAGGGGAAGGTGACACGTCCCTTGGTCATGACAGGACACCTCAGCCAGGCCTGGTGGGAGGTAGCTCTCCTTGTGCACATGAAGCAGGACTGACCACTCCTCCATGAACTTCTCTGCTGTGCCCTTGTGCCCATGGACACCCTTAGCCCTCCACCACACCCCGCAACAAAGATTCCTGAGAGAATCACCCCTGCAAGAGCAGGCCTCCCCTCCTTCCACTCCTTTTCACCTGCCGCCCTCCCAGCATAGGCTGCTGACCGCACACCAGCCCCCAGGTCAGCCTGTCCTCCCACCCCCGATGCATGGCCACTGCTGCTGGGCTGCAGCTCTCTCCAGCCATGGCTCTTCCTCCCTCCCAAAGGCATGGCAGATGCCCCCCTGCCCCCATGCAGATGCCCCCCTGCCCCGATGCCTTGTCACTCGCTGCCGGAGAAATAACACAGCTCTTCTGGGTCTCACTCTGTCCCTCTGCTGCTCCCTTCCTGCCCATTCCCCCCTGCAGCTTGGACATGGGGCCTTCTCCATTCAGGCCCTCTGCTTTACCCCTGCCCCTTTGCCGTGCCACAAGCCCTGCTTCCTCATCCTCTGTCTTCCTCCTGGGGTGAGGACGGCCCAGGTAGAGAGCAGGCCCACAGCCTGTCCCAGCAGTGTGCTGAGTGCTGCGAGGACAGGTTTTGTTGTAAGGATTCCTGCAGGCAGTGATGCTGGCACCTACAAAGGGAGCACTTCCCCATCCCAGCCTCTGCAAGGGTCTCTGAAAATCCTCACAGTGCCTAAAATATGAATTTCCCTATCTTAACGGGACATAGAATGTGTCTGACAAGTTTCATATCATCTTTTGAAAAGCCACAAAGAGGTACAAACCTTGCTGTGAAGCAAAATCCTAGCAGGAGAAGGTTTTATTTTCGAACAACCCTGGTTACAGAAGACAAGGGATGCCCAGCTGAGAACCACAAACAGCAGAGGTACCCCAGGAACACACCACTGCCTATGCATTTCCTGTGGTCTAGAGACACACAGTCCCACCCCATGCCCTGGTACGTCTAGCTCAGCAAAGTGACAGGCTGTTCCTTTATGCTCTGCTCTCAGCAGGGACAGCGTCCCCAGGGGCACATCAGCCATCAGCCAAGGCTTAATGTGTAAGGTTGGGTCTGCCCCAGCATCCTTCTGCTCTGTGCATGGCAATGAGCAAGGTTGTCACCTGCTCTGGGATGGATTTCCAGTTAAGAGCGTGGCCTGTCCCTAACTGACCAGCCTTATCCCGTCTTTCTCATACTATCCCCAACACAGCCACATAGCACTCTAGCTCCTGTCCCCATGAGTCTCTCAGAAAAAGCAGGCATCCCAGATGACACAGGAGCTCAGGCATCTGGCTAGACTCCATCTCACGGGTCCTGAGGTCTTTGCTGAGCACTAGCAACCAGGTCCCCTGTGATGGGGACATTGCTCTGATGGCCACGCACTCAGGCTTCACCCGCCCACCGTGCAAAGAGAAACGGCCACCTCCTGCTCCTGGAGACGTTGTCCTTTCCCAGAAAAATGCTGCAGCCCCCGTGCTCTTAGAGACTTTCCCAGAACACCAAGGCTTGCTGCCTGCCATCCCCAAATGCAGCTTCATGTCACCACAGCCTGGCTGAGGTGCAGGTGTCTTGGAGCCCTAGTACAGGCTCCAGTCCTCTCAGATACAGCTACTGCATGCTGAACCTGGTAAAGATGCACAGCTAACTTACAGGAAGAGGAGCAGCCAAACCTCCTCTTGCAGAGTGAGAAGCCACCAGCTCTTACCTGTTTTCTGGGGCACTCCTTGAGCTTTAGGACCAGGCTCTTCCTCTCCCTGCGTGGCGCTCAGAGGTGCAAGGACCAGAAGAAAGGCCAGAACAAGCCCTTGCAGGACCATGTTAGTGTAAAGACCCAGAGTAGGACCAAAATCTCAGCACCACTTGCTGCCTCCCAGCTCATGTGTCTGTAACTGAATGCAAGAGAGGTGCAAGCACAGGAAGGAAACAGCCACGCAGGGAAATTGCTTGTGTCGCAAGAGGCTGCCTCTCTCTTTGCAGAAAGAAACTCCCAGTGGTGTCAGAGCTGCTGCCTCTTGTTGGCTGTGTGCCATGGGGCATCCGGGCACAGGATCTCACCAGGAGGACCCCTGTCACTAGAATCACAGTGTCTCTCCTCAAACCCACCTTGTAAGCGGAGTGCACTCAAGAAACACTGCTCACATTTCTGACACTATAGCTGCATGCTTCCCAAAGCCATGGCTTGCAGTCATAAGCTTTTTGAGCTTGAATCACTGCACTTTTACCTCAACAATCACAGCAGCCTAAGGTCCTCTGACAAGGTATGGAAAGAGCTGTCAAGAGTCAGTGTCAGGAAGACAGGTGAACTGCGAAGAGTACCTCAAGACCAGAAATACTCCTTAGCCCTTCTGAAAAACACATTCAACACACACAAAGCCTCTTCACAGAATCCCAGAGTCATCATCTAGTCCAAGCCCTCTGCTCAAGCACAGTCACTGAGAGCAGGCTGCCCAGGAGCCTGTCCAGACAGCTTTTGAATGTCTCCAAGGATGGAGACTGCACAACCACCCTGGGCAACCTCTTCCAGTGCTCTGTCACCCTCACAGTGAAGAAATTTTTCCTCATGTTCAGGCAGAACTGCCTGTGCTTCAGTTTCTGCCCGTTGCCTCTCGTCCTATCACTGGGCACCACGGAGAAGAGACTGGCCCCATCCTCTTGACACTCTCCCCCTTCAGATACTTATACACGTTGATGAGATCACCTCTCAATCTTCTCTTCTCCAGGCTGAACAGGCCAGCTCTTGCAGTCTTTCTTCACAGGAGAGATGCTCCAGGCCCCTCATCATCTTTGTAGCCCTCTGCTGGACTCTCTCCAGTAGTGCCATGTCTCTCTTGTACTGGGGAGCCCAGAATTGGACACAGTACTCCAGGCGGGGCCTCACCAGGGTTGAGTAGAGGGGGAGGATCACCTCCCTCGACCTGCTGGCAACACTCTGCCTAACGCAGCCCAGGATACCATTGGCCTTCTTGGCCACAAGGGCACACTGCTGGCTCATGCTTAACCTGTTGTCCACCAGGACACCCAGGTCCTTCTCTGTAGAGCTGCTTCCCAGCAGGTCAGCCCCCAGCCTGTACTGCTGCATGGCGTTCTGCCTCCCTAGGTGCAGGACCCTGCACTTGCCTTTGTTGAACTTCCAGAGGTTTCCCGCTCTGCCCAGCTCTCCAGCCTGTCCAGGTCCCTCTGAATGGCAGCACAGCCTTCTGGTGTGTCAGCCACTCCTCCCAGTTTAGTATCATCAGCAAACTTGCTGAGGGTGCACTCTGTCCCTTCCTCCAGGTCATGGACGAATACTTTGAACAAGACTAGAGCCAGTACTGACCCCTGGGGGACACTGCTTTCTACAGGCCTCCAACTATACTCTATGTCATTGATCACAACCCTGTTGAGCTCTGCCATGCAGCCCTTTTTCAACCCACCTCACTGGCTACTTATCTATCCCGTATTTCATCAGCCTTGCCTATGACGATACTATGAGAGAGCATTATGTGTGAAGTCAAGGTAGACAACATCCACTGTTCTCCCTTTATCTACCCAACCAGTCATTCCATTGCAGAAAGCTATCAGATTAGTTAACCTGAGGTCCAGCAGAGCATCTGTCCTCGTTCATTCTCCTCTCACCTGTATCAGGAAGTTGTCATCAATGTTCTCCAGCAACCTCCTGCATTGCCTGTGCCCTGCTGTGTTGCTCCTCCAGAAGATATCAGCGTGGTTAAAGTCTTCCAGGAGGACCAGGGCCTACGAACACGAGGCTACTTCCAGCAGCCTGTAGGAGCCCTGCCCTCTGTTCTTCACACAGGACAGTCTTGCGTGCACAGAGAGGCCACGTCCATCAGTTCCCAAAACGGTGACCCCAGAATGGATTTGATGGTGCAGTGCAGAAGCAGCTGCAGACAGTGTCTGGTACAGGACTGGTGCTCCAGGGCACAGAAATCCTGGGGGACACGCTGATACCAGGTAGCACAAAAGTTCAGTCATCTGACGCAAGCACGAAAGGAAGCAGCAGAACAGGCGTGAAAGCAATAGCCTGCAGTGATTGCTACAGAGCACTGTTTGAGTGATTTCAGACAGACAACCAGCTGGCAGGAAGATGAAGAACAAATGGCAGCCATACAGAGATTGTGAAGAACAGGACTGGAGCCACAAAATACCCAGGAAAAGAGAACAGAGGCAGTAGAAGGTCAGACATTAGTCCAAAAGCTCCCCAAGGGAGAGAGAGGATACTGGGGCACCTGCACAGAGCGCCAGGAGAGGAAAGAGGGGTGATCAGACCTGGGGGCAGCAGAGGGCCTAAGAGCACCCAGGTCCCCCAGCTCTGCCCACAGATCTGCCCCAGACCTGTCTGGGGAAGCACTATCCATCCCCAATTTCCACCATACACCCCATGCAAATGCACGTGAGAGCTGCCCAGCACAGCCTGGGGGGGTTAGGGATGCCATCAGGGCTGGGGGGGGGGGTCACAGCAGCCCTGCTCCCGGCCTCCCCTCCCCAGGACTCAAGTAGCTCAGCTCCCCGCAGGGGATGTGACTCAGTGAGAGAACCAGGCAGGAGCTGTAGCAGGGCAGGCTGCCCCCTCCAAACCACAAGCTTTTATTAATTGTAAGGACACAGCGGGCAGAGCCACAAGGCCAGTGCAGTGAGGCCAACATCAAACAGAACCATGGCTTTGGATGGACATCAGCATATGCAGCAGGGCAAGGGGCTGGGAGCTCAAATGGAGGCAGCAACACAGGCCAGCCCTCAGTTTCCCCATTATCCCAACCCTGTTCATTCCCCCTTGTCAATCAGCAGCAGCCACATTGGGCTCAGCTTTCTTCTTCCCTCTCTGCCCCACGTCAGTTCAGAGCAGCTCCATCAAAGCAAGCAGGTTACACCAACAAGAGCCCATGGGAAGGAGCTGCTTTTGTCCCAAAGGCCAGTCTTGGGCACAAGGGTCAGGGGCAGGCAACTTAATCACAACAGCAAAGGACTTTCAGCACACGTCTTTGCTGGTACAAGTAGTTTGTCCCAGGCCTAGGGCTGCTCTCACTCTGCAAGAGACCATGCTGGAGCTTGTTGAGGACTCTAAAGAAGCCGCTTGGTCTGCTGAAAGAAACAGCTCAGGCCTCTCCTGGATGGGGCTCCCAGAGCTGATCACAGTCACAGGAGGGCCTGGGGAGCTCTGGCTGAAGTCAGCACCAAGCTGACGACATCCTCCTTGTCTTCTCTGATCCCTCACTGTTCTGCCTGTCTCCTGTAATCCTGGGCAGAGAAGAGGGTGATGGCTCTTCAGCGTGGCCACCTTTACCTGTGGAGACCAAGAGCACCAGGGCCCTAGAGGCTGCCACGTACCCTTGGCACATGTGAGAGCAGCCAGGGCCTGGGGCCTGTCCCTCCTGCAGTCCCTCCTGGCAGAGCCTTTCCCACCACACCAGAGGGTGAGCATCCCCAGGCCCTGCCCACAGCCCTGGGTCCCTCCAAAGGGCAAGAGACAAGTCTCCCCTTTGCACACTCCTCTTTGCTTGTTGCCACCGCTGCGCCAGGCTGGGGAGATGTGCCTGCAGCCTCGCTTGACTGCAGCCTGGGCCCCAGAGGGGAAAGTTATCCTGACCATCCAGGGTACCAGAGGACTGCAGAAAATGTGGGGCATGTCACCCCAGGATCCTTCTCCACCTTCCCCCCCAGGGATGTGTGGGGACACAGTCAGGGCACTCTGGGTCCTACCTGCATCGTGTTAGTGTTAGGGGGGGCTGGGAGGGTGTTAGTGGGGGCTGGGAGGGTCCTGGGATGTCTTTAGCATCAACACAGCGAGGAAATGCAAGGGATTCTGCTGAGCACTGGACAGGAGCTTGTGCCTGGACACGGAGGCGATGTAGGACCCTTAAAGGGATGAACAGAGCAGGATTAGACCACTGGGCTCCAGGCTGCTGCCCTCACTTTCTCCAAGGTCCTCACGGCCACTGCACATTGTGGCCATATCATGACAATGCACAAGTCTAGGTATCACTGATGAAAGGACAAAGCAGCCCCGACTGGACACACGGCCACCCTGCAGGCGGGAACCCACAACAGGAAGAAGCCCTGGTGTGTGCTGCTCTGCTGACCTCACCTTACCATGGGTGATGCGGGACCTTCCCCCTCCCCCCCGCCTCCAAAATTGCACTCCCTCACCATCGCTGCCTCGTGGCCTCTCAAGCATCTCTCTGCACAGACCGTGTGGGAAACTGTCCCCTGGGCTTGGATCCCTCCTGCCACCACCTGCACTCAGACACACCCTCACTGAGCTGGAAGAAGGGGCACAACCGCTAGTTTCTGTGCCCTCCCTCACCTGCACGGCATGCACTGCAGAGCGTCAGGGCTGAGAAGCTGATCCCACACCCCAGTAAAACTGTACCCAGGAGCCTCAGGTCCACTGACAGATTTCAGCCCCCCAAGGCAGAGGCAATGGCGACACACCCATCGGCCGGGGCCTGACACCCCCAGCAGACCAAGAGGGAAGAGGCTTTTCTTGCAGCAAGGCACCACGACCAATCACTTATCCATGAACTTCCCTGCTCTGCTCTCATCTCCATTGACACTTGGAGCTCTCCACCACTTCATGCCGCAAGGAGTTTTCCCAGGGCAATCGCACCCTGCATGAGGAGACTCCTCTTTTGACTCCTTTGGTAGTGCCGCCTTCCCCACCCCTTACTACCTTGCTAGGAAAAAGACCCTGAAGCACCGGCTCAACACACCCCACGCTCTAGCACATCTCCTCCACAGCCTTGTCCAGCTGAAGAGCCCTGTTGCCTGTCACACTCCTTGCGCAGAGGCTGATCTGGTGCATCCTCCTGCCGTTGCCCTGCCTGCCCTGAGATGCAGGGAGCGAGCCCAGGGAACCGAAGGCTCACGCAGCATGCAGGGTGGCTCCCTGTCCCTGTCCCACCTCCCCTGCACTCTGGGCTGTCACATGCAGCCAACCCTGCACTCGGCCAAGCTCTGTGCCTGCCGGGGCAGCGCCACACCCAGCAGCCCCTGAGGGAGGGCATCGCTCTTCCCCACGGGTGTCACTCCACTGCCGCCAGCCCAGATGCTGAGGGCCATCCGAGCACTGGCCACTCAGGGCTCACTTTGGTCCCCTCAAGCCCGGCTGCAGGGGCCACAGCAGATGTCTCCCATCCCTCAACTGCATGCAGCAGGGGAAAGCTGCTGCTCTTCCACTTACCCACGCAGGTCAGGTTCTCTGCTATGTGATGCCAGGCTCCCAACATGGTTCTCACTTCCCAGGTATCCCTCAGATCTGGAGATCTCTCTTTTGCACATCTGATCACAGCAAGGGGAGGAGCATCCGCGGCAAGGCAGCTAAGTGTCAGCTCTTCATTAAGCCTGTAAAATCTCTGCTCTGGGGCAAAGTGGAGCCTTGGGTCCCACTGGGGCTGCTGGCATCTCGCTGCACAGAGAAGAAGAGGTGGGTGTCAGCCGGCTGGGAAGGGGCTCGCTGTGGGTCTGCAGCTCCAAGGTCATCACCCAGGCAGAGCAGCAGACCCGGTGGTATACAGAGCTGGCCTGAGCATTTCAAGTGCTCCTAGGAAACAGGAGACCGGTGACGGGCTGGTTGGAGCCTCTGGGTCAGGACCAGGGAGAGGCCAGTAAGGGGGACATCGTGGTGGGAGTGTGCCCCCACCACCTCCTCAGGTGAACAGATGGGCACAGTCCGGTTTAAGCAACTTGAGGAAGTCTCCAGGTTACAGACGTGGGGAGCCTCAAGGTCCCCAAGATCTGCTGGGAGAGCAACACCGTGGGGTGCAACAATCCCAGAGCTTTCTGGAGGGCCTTGGGGATAACCTCTCAGCACAGCCACTGGATGGGCCAGCCAGGTGTGAAGCCCTCTGGGACATGCCATTCGTGATCCAGGAAGAGCTGGCTGCGGTTGTGATAATCAATGGCAGCCTTGGCTGTAGTGCCTGGGAGAGAGTGGCGGCTGACTCCACTGGTGGAGGCAGTGAGCACGTAGCAGAGCACAGAGCCCAGCCCTCAGGAGGGCAGACATCTTCTTGCTCTGGCCTGGTCAGGCAGTTCCCATAGGGGGCAAAGGAGCTCAGGAAAGCTGGCAGGTCTGTAAGGACAGCCACCTCCAAGCACAAGACCGGTCCATCCCCATACTCAGGAAAACGAGCAGACATAACAGGGGACCGGCTTGGCTGAGCAGGGGACTGAGCTGCAGCGCAAGAAGGCAGTAGATGGGAGGCAGAAGGCATTTTCTAGGACAGCCAGGATGGAGGGGCTGGTGCCAGCCCAGGACCCTGGGATCCAGGTGACGTGAGGCTGTGCTTATCCTCACAGGTGGCAGTCTTGTTCCACAAGCTCTGGCTGCGGTTGGAAATGCATCTGACCACGGGGACTGATGGCTGGTAGCCCCCCACACAACTCAGCTGCACCAGGTCATTCAAGGTGTAGCTGGTCTTGTCAGGGGTAAACCGCAGCTTGGGGACCCAGCTGGAGGGGGCTTTGCATCTTCCTGTGTGCGACAGAAATGAGGGAGAGCCCTGGGCATCCCCTGGCTCTGGCAGCATTCTCGGGGCAATGGGACCTCATCCCTTCAGAGGGGTTGCAGGGATGAGCCCCTCCCAGGATCAGGGATTGCCCCTAAACCTAGACCCCAGTGCATTTACCCCGGTCACGCCAGGGATGAGGAAGGGTTCCCGCAGGCGCGCCTGCCCCACCCTGCGCTGTCCCACGCTTCTGCGAGGGATCCCAGCTGCCAGATCCAGCAGCCTGGTGGATCTGCCCCAAAGACAGGGGCAGTGGGAAGGCATCAACTCCAGCAAGTCTCTGCCACCACCACACACTGTCCTGACTTCACCCTTTGAGCAGCTTCCAGCACTGCCAGCCTGCCCTTAGGTTGCAACATTCACAATGCTGGCCACATGACTCATGTGGCACTCAGTGAACCCAGTCTCTTCTGTACACTCCATCCAAAGTGAGTGTGTCTTGTCCTCCTCTGGCAGACACATCACCCAGGCTTGCTCACCCAGTGCAACCTGCATCTGTGAGGAGGCATCAGGGTAGGAGCTGGCCAATTTGCTGCCTCCCCAAAAAGCACAGATAGGATGAAACACTCCTTTTAAGCTATGCATGCACATCTTTATATCTGCCCACTTCCTGCCAACCAGCCCCCTCGGGGCTTGCGCTCACATACCCTGGAACAGGGGCATCACTGAACTTCCCTTATCTCGTAGTGGGTTTTTACGACACCATCTCCATCCTGGCTCTGGCCCTTTACTTCAGAGGACAGTGGCCCCTACCTCATCCTTTGAGACTGCTTAACTTGTGCAGGTAGGAACTTCTTCCCCCTCACCTGGATGCCTCCTAGCACCCTCAGACCACAGACTTCATTGTGACAACCAAAAGCCTTGACAGATGTTAAGCCCTTGACTCAGTGTGTGCTTAGTTAGATATCCCCAGTATGAACATTTCCCTTTTCCCACGATTAAAGGAGAGGGGAGACAGGGAGGCTTCCACCACAGTAGACCACCACAGTGGGCTACCTCCCCAGGGCCAAGCATTTGACCAGGGACACCAGGCACCAGGGAGTAAATCCCTCTGCAAGCAAAATGAAACACACTTCAAGAAGCAGACTTTCACACATGGTGAGGACAAGTTTCCTGTTGGTAATTGTCAGGAAAGAGTTTGAGAAGGCTAGCTGTCCCTGTGATGAAGTTATGATATGAAAGGCTATGCAGAAATACCCTTACACAGAAGGAGGAAAGGGTTTGCAGTGAGAGCACAGCCTGGCTCAGTTATGAGGCTGATGATGACCTGAAATGCAATAGTACACAGTAAAAAGTAGGTTGAACTACAAAGGAAGTAGAAAACAACAGGAGGAGCATGTGGGGAAACAGTTAGGAAGGCCAAGGGACAAGAGGGGATGAAGTAAGTGAGAGCAATGGGAGCATGAGATTGTCTTATGTAGAGCTCACTGGGGAAAGGAAGGCCAGCAAGACTGGGCCGTTGGCACTGTCAGCAAGTGACATGGCTAAGGCAGAATTTTTCATACCTTTGTTGTTTAGATCTAGTCTAGAAAATGCATGTGGATCATTTGGCTATTCATAGCTATCACGAAACATAAAGGATGTAGGACGTGCAGAGAAAGTGGGAAAACCATACATCTATGGTAGACGTGAAAATAAGCTGGATTAATTCCCTGATGATACTTGAAGAGCACAAACTGCAGCAAAAGCCCTTGTGCAGCCTTTCCCTGACTTTCCTCTTTGTGTAGGCTGAGGCAAGCTCTCCTAGGCTACCCATAATCCACACACTCCTCTGCCCCTTTCTGTGCTGCAGATGCCAGCTGCACGGTAAAGGGGGTAACAGGCAGAACTTCAGTTCTGTGCTCCACACCTCTTCTGTGGCTGCAGATCCAAGAAGCTCCCGCAGTCATTCAGAGCCAATGCCACTACCAAGCACATTGCAGCTTCCTCCATTCCCCAGGCAGCAGGTCAAGGAGGGGAGAGCTGTGAGTATTGAGAGGGCTCATGAGAGATAAGCTATGGGGAATGAGAGCAAGTGGCAAGAGCTGCTGGTGAAACCTGGGAAATTGACTTCACACTGCCCTTTTTACAGATAGCTGAGAGCTGCCTCTTGCTGAAAGGGTAGTGTCCCTCCAGCCACTACAGATGGGTAACATGACTCATGTGCCATAGGGTGATTTTCCAAGCCACTTCTGCTCAGATTTCCCCATAGAGACAACAACTCACCCCCTCATGGCATTGGTGGGAAGCAGAACAAGACTATTAAAGAACAATCTCACCAAACCATAGCTCCCACCACTGCGGTCTCCAGGGTCTCCAGCAGAGAGCAGGCATCCCCACTGACACAGGGACTCAGCTCACAGCTCCTGAGGTCTTTGCTGAGGACTAGCACCCATCATCCCTGCAATGGGGACATTGCTCCAATGGCCCTGGGAAAAATCACACGCTCCTGCTCCCACTCCTTGGAGGAACTTTACAGCCCCCACGCTCTCAGAGGCTTTCCCAGTACCTTGAGGCTTGCTGCCCCCCACCCCCAAACACAGCTTCACCCCACTGCAACCTGACTGATGCCCAACTGTCTTGGGACTAACGTGGACATCAGTTTCAGCCCTGTTCACCTCAGCTTCTGTGGGCCAAATGGGGTAAAGCTGAAAAACAGACTTGCAGGGAAGGAAGTAACAAAACCTTCTCTTGAAAAGAGAGGAGAAACCAGCTCTTACCTGCTTCCTTGGCTGCTCCCTGGGTTTTGGGACCAGGATCCTTCTGTTTCTGTGCAGGTAGCAGAGGTGCAAGGACCAGGAGAAAGGCCAGAGCCAGCCCTTGCAGAGCCATGTTAGCATCCAGCCCAGGACTGAGGTCTCTGCCCACCCACTGCTCCTCAGGAAAGGTGTCTGTGTAACTGAGCGCAAGTGAAGTACTTGTAGACACAGAAATGAAACAGCCACACAGGGAAACTGCATGTGGTGGAAGAAGCTTCCTCTTTGGTCAGACAGTCTCCCACTGATGTCAAAGCCACTTTCTTTCCTTGCCTGCGTGCACAGAAGCACCATGTTCAAGGTCCAGGGCTTGTTTGATCTCCCTGGTGGCCCAGTCCAGCCTTTTCCCAAGCTATCTCAGGCAGCCATCATATAATCCTGGTCCCATAAGCATCTCCAAAACTTTTTCAAACCTGTTTTACTCATCTCTCCCTAGAAATCAAGTTGTGGGTGTCAAGAAAAAAACAATCCTGTTTCATCTGCCTGTGACTCACCTTCAGAAAATATATCACATCTGTGAATGAGCCACCCAGATACCACATAAAGCCTTGCTGCTAACCATTCAGCATATGCAGTGAAATTACATGGGAAGCAGAACTTGAAATTCATTCCTGGAAAGGGTTCTCACATATTGCTTCATGCGTGATGCAAAGCCAGCCATCAAATCTGTGCTGCTCATGCTTGTGGATCTCATACAGGCCATTTACAGAACGTGACAGTTTCCAGCCAAGGCACCCAGTTTCTTCACTGAGATGACATGGCTGAAAGCAGCTGATGCCCCTATATCATACTCTACTCCCTCATTTCTGCCAGTTCCTCTCAATACTCTATGCAAAGACATTCAGTAGACACCAATAGCTTCTGACCTGTGTTTGACCTGGACTTTACTGCTTCGTGCTAGAGCTAGTAACAAGAAACTGCAGGTGAAAATGTATCCACTTTTTTCTAGCTAAGTCAACTGATCTTATACTGCATCACCTTTGCCCCCAAATCTCACTACTCATTACCTTAAGCCAGCATAGCTGCAACAATCCTGCTGTTGAGCTTCACCTGTAGCAAATTGACCTTACCTTGTCTCCTTTCAGGCCTGACAAGATCTTGAACCAGCCAGATGTGGCTTATTTGCTCTCTCCTCCAAACCGTTACTGCTATCCTGCTATGGTGGTGGTCTCCACCAACCAGCTGGGGCTCCAGGACTGGTCCTTTCCCAGGAACCACCATTCTCAGCACTGTGGGACACCTCAGTGCATCTGCCCACACTGCCTCAGCACAGCAGAGACCTTGAGGAGTTTCTTCAAGCTGGGTCTCTCCTATTATCAGCTCAAAAACACCAGTACATCAAGTCCAGCCCTCTCGCATATAGTATTTTGAGATGAATGGGGTAAAGCCTCCCAGCAAACTTGCACAGAGAGGATCATCAAAACCAAATTAGACCTTCTCTGTTTTCTTGGATGCTCCCTGGGCTTTGGGACCGTGGTCTTTCTGTCCCTATGCACCCAGCAGAGGTGCCAAGACCAGGAGTATGGCCACAGTGAGAACTTACTGGGTAATGGCATCATAAAATCCCAGGGTAAAATGTAGACCTGCTCACTGGTTCTCTTTGCTGCAAGAAAGAAGCAAAATCAGTGAAGGAAAATGACTGAACTTAGGAAATGCATTTGGTGCAAGAGCCTTCCTACTGCAGTTGATGTCCATAATCCTTTTCTTGTTCCCTGTCCTTAAATGCATTGGGGCCTAGAAATCTGTATTTGGCTTCCTCCTTCACAGAAATTTACCATTTTTAAATATTTGTTCTCTTAGCATATAACATGCACTAGCACAGTGATGAGGATAAATTGAAAGCCACAGCACTCATTCACTCATTCATTGCTTCCAGGAATGCCTGCCAGCCCTGTGCCTTACCCCAAGCAGGGGCCCTGTGGTGTCATGCTCCTCTAGCCAGGTGGTGCTTGTAGAGAGCGCAGTTCTACCCCATGAGCCACTAGACTGTGCCACCCTGTGCTCCAGGGAAGCCAAAGCAGGGGGGCAGTCACAGTTTCTCTCAGGTGTCCAGAGTTGTGAACTTAGAAGCCCTCCAGGCCCTTCCCAGATGATAAAACCCAGGCATCCTGGTCCCCTCCAGCATGTCTCCCCCAGAGCTGGGGAGAGAATCCCAAGCCTCTAGGCAGAAGGAGGGTAAATGGAGCCCCAATAGTTCTGGGGAGCAGAGGGATCTCCCTCCAGGGTGATAGCCTGGTCATGATGGGCTATCACAGTCTGCCCTGGGCCCAGAAAAAAAGTCTAGGAGGTTCGTAGTGAGCTGTGCTGGCCTTGGAGAGGGACAGTGCTAGGGTATCTTTGCAGTCACCCAGCCGACAGAGCAGCCTGGGCAGGGACTCCCTCTTGTGGCACTGGCCGCTCGTGGCTGTCATCTCTCGCTTGCTGGCAAGGTGGCTTGCAGAGCCACCAGCTCTGTCCTTAGCCTGGAGTCCCCCAGATCAGATGGGGTGGGCTGAGAGCAGATATGTGACAGGGGGACACCTGGCAGGGTGCATTGGTCCCAGTAGGGTGCTCCTGCATGCCAAGCAGACATGCGGCAGGCCCTGGGGGGCTGGATAAGCACCCTGCCTTCCCCTCTGCTCTGCCTTGAGCTGCTGCAGCAAGCTCCTTCCAGAGGAGGGAGCAAGACCTGCTGTCTGTTGTATGTCATGAATATCTCCCCACCTTCCTGAGTCCATCTGTGCTTGTTCCCCATTCCCCCACCCCACCATGCCCCTCTCCCCAGTGCATGGACCAAATGCAAGCAAGCAACTCTGCCCTGTACTGCAGCCTTGGCACGTTGCCCTCTGCAGTGCCAGCCTGCCCACAGCCCCCCCCCTCCACCCACCCATGCGGCTCATGCCAGTTTGGCCTTGTTCTGCAGCCTACTTCTCCCTCAAATACAATCTCACTCCCCTGTGTGACCCTTCACTCTAATGCTGCAACGCCGTCCCATCTGCTGACCACTCAGAAGGATATTTTTAGCACTCAAAATTGAACATAAGCAGTTTGCAGCTGCAAGCAGGGTGGAGTAAGGCTGGAGGAACGTGGGATACTGCATTTTGGTGTGGTTTGATGAAGGTGTGTTCAGAAATGGGATTTCCAGCTCTGACCTCTGAGTAATTCCACATTTGGTCCAGCTGTTCCTGCTCCCACTCCCAGAACTGTCTTCCACACGTTCCTCCAGACAGGGAGCCTCGCTAAGCCCAGGAGGCAGGAACTGTGAGATTTGATGCAAAGTCTCAGACCAGACTCACGATCTCTCCCTGCACATTCTCGCAGTCCTGGACAGAACATGCTAGCTTGGCTTCTTCATCTGACAGCATGGCTGAGACAACAGCTCACAGTGCTGGCCAGGGTCTCCTCACAGGAACACATTAGATGACAATAGCCTTTATCTTTGGATGAGGTTTCTCAGGCTCTTGGGATGAGTAGAGCTGAGGCTCACAGTCTCCCCACTGCCAAAGGCTAGATCTGCTCCAGACTCCTGCCTTAGACAAGCTGCTCTTTCTGTCTGTACATTTCCTAGCGCAGTACCCTATCTGCCTTCTGGCAGGGGTGGCATGCTGTGACTGCAGTCTTTCTCACTGCCCAGGTGGAGCAGTTCTCTATCCTAAGCAAACCCTTCACTGTGCACCTCCTTCACTGCATTGGCCTATGTTACTTCTCCAAAAATGTTCCGCCCAACCCCATATGCTGGCCCTAAACATCATAGCTCTCTTTAATAGGATCTCACTGACAGCTGATGGAGTGCATGTGTTTGGTGGCATCCTGAGTCTCTCCCTCCATCCATGGGTCTTAAATAAAGGTCTTGGTATTTCCCCTTTTCAGTTCTCAGCTTCTACAGCTTCCAAAGGAAAGCAAGTCCTGAGAAACTGCCTATGCCACCCAGGGTAACTGGGAACAGAGAAGTGCCCAAAATATCCTGAGTCCGGAAGGAACCAGATTGAATAGGGAAGAAAAAGCCAAGCAGCTGTTTCCTCAGTGAACTGGAGCCAGTAGCCTGGAGAGGGAATGTGGCACAGCTAGTGGTGTAAAGCTATTCCTCTGAGGGCTGCACAGCCCCATCGTCTCTGGCTGGCACCACATTGATAATGCCTTGGATGTGGTGGTCTCTTCACATTGCCCCCAGCGGGAACCAGAGCTCCTTTCTGACCCATCCCAGGAGGGCTCTCAGTGTCCTGGCCACGGGGTTGCCATCAGCAAAGTGCTGTGCCTCATCAAAGCCAGGATATGTTTGGTAACACAGACATCAATCACCTTCATCCCCAGGAATGCTCCCAGGCCTCCTGCTGCAGCCCACAACCCCACAGGCCCTGTACTTTGTCATATGGGATGGCATTTGAGGGCATGAGGCTGCCCTCATGCCCTGCAAACCAGCAGCTGCCTGGTTTACAAGGTTGTTTGGTGGGGGACAGCTAGGACTCGCTTCCTACAACGAAGGTCAAAGGCACTGTTTGCAAGAATTTCCCAGGGGGGACTGGTCTCCTGCTTACCCCCTATCCTCAATGCATGGCCCTGCAGAACATGTTGGGAGCACATTGGTTTCCCCCAACCTTCAGGATGTTTGAAGCCTTGGCAAAGGTTTGTCTTGGTGTGACCTTAGTCCCCACAAAGGCTGTGAGCAGGTGGAGGAAAAGGAGAGAGGAGGACACCATGTCCTGGGTAAGACAATGTGAGTGGTGAGGATGGCATGGTGCCCGGAGCAAAGGGAGCAGCTGGCCTTTGTTGTATAAATATATGCATAAAATCACCTCTATTTCCAGACCAGGTTCAAGCCAAGAGGAAGATCCTGAGCAGATCTTGGGCAGGGCCATGGCTGACCCAGAGACAAAGGAAAGGTCCCATCCCATGAGACAGCTCCCACAGGGAGCTATCTAATCCCATTCCCAGTCTGCCAGCAGAAATCCTGCAGAGCCCAGGGCCTGCTTTGTCTGCCACAGGACAAGCAGGCTGAAGAGGCAGTTTCCCAAACAGGAGGCAGTGGAGAGGGAGAGATGCTGCTTTGCCCTGGGTCATGAGGGAAAGTTAAGTCTCCCACTGGATTGAGAGGAGGATGTTGGAGTTTCCCTGGGGAGCTTGGTGAGATGATGCTTGTGCTGGCTTTTCCTCCTGAGAGCCCAGGCTACAGGGCATCCATATGGATGCTCCTGAATGTCCCATATACAAGGACTCCAGATGTGTCATGGTGTGGCTTGCATTCCAGGCGCTGGACTGATGGTGACACACTTGGCTCACCCCCAGCCTGCAGCACCAGGTCTCTTCCTGGCTGCGACTACCCTAGAAGACCAGTTTGTCCAGAGCTGGCGCAATCTAGGCACCACAGGATGAGGGCTCAGCAGGGTGGGGTGGCCAGCCACCTGTGACACAGGTGGACAGAAACTAGGCCACTTTAATCACAGTCATGAATATGTTACGGTGGCATATACAAGCGCTACCTGAGAACAGCGCTCCAGTGCGCAGGGTGCTGAACAAGCCCAGCAAGACCTAGACCCTGCCCCACTCATCTCAGCTCCACAGTTTGCTGAGGCCTGCAGAGACTCCAGTTTAAGGTGGCACTGCTCCCAGTTGCTCTGGTTGACATATCATTTGCTCCTGCTGCTGCTGGGCTGGGATCTTTGAGCTCAGATGTACCCCACTAATATGGCTGAGGAGGAGCCACTTTCCCTCCTGATTTCTCACCCATTGTAGAGTAGAAGGCTGCTGCATGTGGACACCCCTGCTCCCTTGCCCTGTTGTATTTTAAAGGTGGCCCCAGCAGCACACCTCTTTTCCTTTCCTTCACACCATGTCTCCTCATGGCAGACCCTGAGAGACATGGCAAGGTCTGTGCTGGACCCATGCAGGTACTCAAGGGTGTGGGAAGGTTTTTCAGCCCAGGTCCCCTGAGGTGTGCTGATTCACCTCCTTGGAGTTCGGAGTGCCTTGTCTCATGGGAGAGGGCAGGAGGTGAGAAATGCTGCCAGTGCTGCACATGAGATTTTCAGCAGCCAGGAGAAGCAATAAAGAGCCATGACTAAATTGGCGGCAAGCAGCAGCATGACAGCGGCTTCCACGCTGCACACAATGCAGCCGCCTTCCCTCCTGATGCTGGGCCACGCTCCAGCCTGTGCTGCTCCAGCCTGCCCTACCTGGCCAGGGGTCCAGATAGGTCACAGGAAAAAGAGAAGGGGGTGGGAAGTGCCCCCAGTTACAGGGTGTTCCTGCTCTTGCTGGTGCAGAGCTGAGGCTCTGCTTTCTGGCTCCTCCAACACCCCATGCATGTGGACAGAGCACCTCAGTGCCCACTCGGCCCTGGCTCTGGCAACCTACAGGAGAAAGGCTCCCATTTGTGTGGGACCACACAAATCCCAGCACCCTCACCCTGCTCCTCTGCACCCCAGCATGCAGCTGGGGGGAAGCGGAGTGGGAAGGCAGCAGTCACACGAGACCAAGCACATGGCTGAACTCTCCTCTCTCCCCGGAAGTGGCCGTGCCCAGGCTTCCTACTGGGACTCATCCTGGCCCATGACTTTCCCTAAAATGAGCCCTGTCCTATTTGGCACAGTCCAAAACTACACCAGGGAGTATGTTGGCAACTAAACAGTGTAGCTGATTACAGGACCGTGCTCAGGCCCGTGCCTTGTCAGGTGAATTACTCAGAGAGGGGTAGCCTGAGTGACCGCTGGCTTGATGGTGGGGGAACCTCTGGCAGCACCTACCTCTTGCTCAGGCATCTGGGAGAATAAGCAGGGCTACATGGTCTCTAGTTGGGGCAGGAGAGCAGAAGGGGTTAGGAGCATCTCTTTCATCCATGTACCTGTGACCAGGGTGGGGTGCATCCTTCCTGACCATTCTTTGCTCAGAGTTTGCAGGTGAACAGCTCCCCAGCCTGATGCATTGCTTTCTTCCAGGAGGGTGTCCTTTTCTCTGGTCTGGGATGGGTAAGGAAGCCAGATCAAGACTGAGGATGTTGGGTGTGTTAATGTAGGGTCTCTGGGATGGACTGTGCATGCTGATTTGTTATTGTAGGGTCCCTGGCAGTCACTGTGCTGAGCTATGCACACTCTCTCTGCCCTCTCCCTGTACACTGCTGTGCTGCTTTTGAGTTCCTCCCTGAAGGAATGGCAAGCTGTGCAGGTCAAAGGACAGTGACAAACCACAGGTGAAGGCTGTTCCTCAATGCCATGGGCCAAGCCCAACTGAATACACCAGGCCTCACTGCCTGCCCTGCTCTCCCACAGCTGGCAGCATGGGTCACAGGGCTGCTCCCTAGCTCACCAAGGCCTGCCCTGTGCAGGCCTCTGATGTGGTCCTGCTCTGCCCACTGATGCAGCCAGACCAGCTTATTGGCGTCTCTGCTCCTGGCTTATGTCTGGCAGAACCGCAAGCAATTCAGGGATGCTGCATTGTGGCTAGGGAGTATTACTAATAGCCTGGCAAGGGGAAGGGAATGGAGCAAAGCTGGTACAGCCTTCTGGGATGAGTATGGAGCTGCTGAGAGCCCCACTGCCCAGGGCCAGGTCAGGAGGGCAAAGAGCAGCTCTTACCAGGTGGGCAGCCTTGGAGGAGGAAGGGAACATGGCACGTACTGGGAGATAAGCAAGACAAGTTGGATCAGGACCAGGGTCGGAGATGCTGGAGGCTGCAACATTAAAGATTTCCCCTATCTGGTTGGCATGAAGCCATGTTTCTGGCCTGGGCATCTGGTGACCAGTGAAGCTCTCTGCAGCACTTGTTCACTGGAAGGATTTAGACCTGCTCACATGGCTGTGCGCCATGTCACCATAGGTCACAGATGGTGCAGACCTGGCCAGGGCTGCCTATCCCTCTTTTTTCAGTGTTTTTTCAATGTTTTCAGTGTTTTCAGATACACAGCCCCTAGGGCTCCCAGCAGGCACTCCCTCAGCTGGGCTCAAGCATCGGCTGCTCCGTTCTCAGCTGTCACATCGTGCCTCCTGGCAGAGGCACTGGGGCGTGTCTGGGGACAGGCAAAGCAGGGAGCCGAAATCACTAACCACCTGCAAAACATGGGGGTAGGATGCAGATGTTGCCTCTGCAGATGTCCAGTGTACTCGCACCCAAGTGTGAGAAGCATCAACAGGAGAGAACAGCAGTCAGTGAGCAAACGCTGCCCTGCCCTGTGCTAGGCTGACTTTGCTCATAGAAAATTAGCGACAAAACAAGTGTTTGCAGCCCTCCCAATGTGGATGGTCCCCCATTGGCCTTGCAGCTGGAGCGCTAGGGAGGGAATAGAGAGGCAGCAACATGCCTGCACAGCAGGGACTGCACCAACCCCTGCTCGCTGCTGAACGTGGGCTGCTGCAGCTTACAGCCATGGCGCAGGGTGCCTCTCTCTGCATTTAGTGAAGGAGGCATTACAGGGCTTGCTGGGAAATGTAGTCCCGCTGCATCACCTGTACTGTGTGCTGTTGGGCATAGCCAGGCTGCACCTGAACCACTGAGGCTAGGACCTTCTCTCGCCTACTCTGGGCTCCTTGCACCGTGCAGGCCTTCTAACAGGTTGCAATGGACCCTACTGTGCCCTCCTCTCCCATTTCCGACCCAGCTCTTCCCAGCAATGTGGGGCAAGAGAGGGAGATGTTTGTCTGTCCCTCTCATAAGCAGGGGGCTGGGGAACATGCAGGACAGGGGCAGGTCCAGAGATCTTCCGAGAGGTGTCTTCCTCTGACAACCTCAGCTCTTTTCCCACATTGCTGCACACACAATGGCACCAGTCATTGATTTTTTTGTGTGTTTGCTGAGGAGGAGCCTTAGGTATGACTGGGCTCCTTGCACACAGATGCAGAGGAGGGGACAGTTCCAGATCTGGGTCCTGGACACTGAGCAGGGCAAATCTTTGGCTCAGGATGGGTTGTCACTGATCCGTCCCAAGGACCCAGTGCAGCAGGTGCCCCCCCTGCACACACCTTGCTGCCCTGCCGCACAACCTTGCCACACCACAGCAGTGATGCGCGCTGCTCCTCCAGCCCCCACGTCCCTGCACTGATCTCCCCGTGCCATTTAAAGGCTCTCACCTCTGCTGCCCCACAACAGCCTCACAGCTGGGTGATGCGTCAGCCCCACCACACACGCACGCAGAAGGAAGGTGTTGTTTGTTAAGCATCGAGCCTTCTCCTCATAAGAGGGGGATGGTGTGAAGTCCAGACAGAGAAGGGCAAAGAGGACACAGCCCCCCTTCTCTCCCCCTGCGGCTCCTCAGGAGCGAAGCACAGCCAGGGAGACCCGCTTCCTCCTTTCCCTCTCCAGTGCTTGAGGAGCTCAGTTTGTGGTTTGCTGCAGGTTCAGCCTTGCTTTGCACCCAGCTGCTAAGACTGTACCTGCCTGCACCATGGGAGGGCTTTGTGGCAGTGGGGACCTTTAGCCATGTCTCAGCTCAACACTGCTGTGTCAGGCAGGAACAGAATAACACAGGGGCAAAAATAGCACAGTAGAGTTACTGGGGCTGATGAGAGAAGGGACTGTAAATCCTGCAGCAGCAATTTCCACAGTCAGGGTTGTCTCCAGGGCTTTAATTTATCCGTTACAGCTTAATTGGATGTAAACCCAGTCACTTGTAAGCAGCAGAAGCCCTAAACAGGCAGTGCCTGTGAGGTCCTCTCTGCAAGATGCCTCTGCAAGAGGACTCCATACCTCTGCCGAGCTGCCTCGACCCTCGCAGGGCTGCTGCTCACGTGCACTCAAGGGAAAGGGAGAGGGTGCGTGCAAAGACCACGGTACCAAGCATACTGGGGCAGCCTTGTCCTGCCTGGGTGGATGGATGGGAGTGTTCATCCGTAGACTATGGCAATGTTTGCTCGCATCCTTGCCTCTGTGTTGCCTTGGCCCCGAATGAGCTGACTTTGCTGCTCCTTACGGCAAAGTGGAGGTGGAGGTCACCAGGCTCTAGATACAGCAGGATGCTCAGGCCTCTCAAATGCCAGGGCTGAGCCAGGGCAGGAAGGGAAGGAGTTGGCTGCCTTCAGAATGGATGCAGCTGGTTCTTGTGCTGGGAGGGCAGAACTTGCAGCCCAGCGCACCTCTCCTGTCCCCTCGTGCAGAGACTTCTCTTCTCTTCTCTCCATGCCCTTCCTGTGCAGCCATGGCACAAGACGTGTAAAGCTGCTCCTGTCATTCTGTACAGCTGTTGTGAGCAGGACAGACGTGTGAATCCCAGGAAATACAGGAATATGGCTTGTTGCACAGCCTGGTTAGGCAGCAGCAGCCTCCCCCTCTCCCTTGCACATGCCATCAATCACCTTGGCATATGCCATCAATCACCCTGGCAGGCAGAAGCACGAGGCTGGAGCTGCAGGAGGAAAGGGACAGTGCAGACCTTGTGAGGTAGGGG
The DNA here is from genome assembly GCF_040807025.1 of Struthio camelus. Classification (NCBI taxonomy): domain Eukaryota; kingdom Metazoa; phylum Chordata; class Aves; order Struthioniformes; family Struthionidae; genus Struthio; species Struthio camelus. The sequence continues at coordinate 57,841,043 of NC_090981.1, read as the reverse complement.
CTGGCAGAGCTCCGCCCCAGCCTCCATCTCCCCACACCCAGGAAACTTGCCCTGCACAGGCAGACTCCCTTCTACTGACATAATAATAACAAAATACAATAATAAGGGGAACACCATGCATTCCTGGTGGGGCAGAGGACTGCTCTCACTATAAGGGAATCAGAGGCTCAGTTCTCCTGCTCTAACCCACAAGGTCGTACTCCCTTCCTGGGGTGAGGAGAGCCCTGGCCCCTGGTACGTGGCGCCTACACTGTGTTTTGTGGCACCTGGGAGCTGAGCTCTGATCAAAAATGCCATGTTAAGAGACACACTATGCGGCAGAGAGGCATTGCCATCTCAGCTGGGCAGGATTAACCCTCACCCCCTGCAGTCACCCTGCTGGAGCTTGGAGTAAGGCCCCTGATCTGTGGTCACCTGGGAACATGGGTATGGGGCTGCCCGTAAATGCCTGGAGGCTGCACGCCAGCTCAGAAAGCAGCTAGAGCCAGGCAGGGCATGGGGAGACAGCTGTGCTGTGGTCAGGGAAGCAGCTGGAGCAAAACAGCTGTGGGGAGGCTGCCGCAGCAGGGCAGCGCGCACGAGTTGCTGCAGTGCTTGGGAAGGCAGCTGGGGCAGGGCTGTACCAGCACAGGCAGGTGAATGCCAAGGAGAGCAGCAGAGCAATGTGTGGGACGGAGCAAGAGCAGATCCAGCCACAGGGAGTCCCTGGGCAGGAAGGACGGGACAGATCAGCTGCGGAGCAGGGAAAAGGCCTGGGGTGGGAACAAGAAGCAGAAGGAAACCAGGGAGAGAACAGAAGAAAGGAAGAGATGAGAAGCAGGAGAAGTAGACCCCACACAGACACCAATGTGTGTTGGCATAACCAGAGGCACCCTCAGCACCAGCTGCAATTTCCCAGCTCCTGTCTCCTTTCAGTGCCGCTTTTCTCCTATCTAGGATTCAGGCCCGGTGCCCATTGGACCTGAATTCCCCAAAAGAGCCACCAGCCCCCTGGATGCCAAACGGAGGGGAGGAGGGGAGGCTGGAGTAGCTCAGTGATGGGCACAAGAAGAGCTGGGTTGTAGGTAACGTGCCATCACCAAAAGGCTGCATCTCCCTTCTCCTCTGGGTACAGGCTGCTGGGGGTTAGGCTGGGGTAAGGGAGGGCAGAGCCCTCAGGGACACCATCCACACAGGGGTGGGTGTACAGGGAGACACACTGCCGCACGCACAGGGTCAGTCCTGGCGATGAGCGGGGTGGGGGGAAGGAGGGCACCAGAGCCTCTGTCAACAGGGCCCAGCCGGGCAGGGGCTCTGCATCGGAGCACCTCACGGGCTCCATCCACGCGGGCCGGGACCCGGCGCACGGCGAGACAACAGCTCCGCACCCACGAGCCCTACCCGGGGCAGGGGCCGGTGCGCGTGGAGACGGGACGCCCACGGCCCGCCCGTCGGGGCAGGGGGCACCGCGGTGCCGGCGGTTTTGGGGGGGGAGGGAATCGGCCGTGGGGCGGGCAGCGGCGGTGCCCAAGGAGTTAAGGGCTGTCCCCGCCCCGGCTCCGCCCCGGCGGTGCCTGCGCTCGGGGCGGCGGAGGCGCAGCGCCGGGCCGCGGCGGGGGTCGGCGCGCCGCCGCCCGGGCATGAGCGCCGTGCGCCCCGCCGCGCCGCCGGCCCCGCGCCGCCGCCGCTGCCGCTAGACGGGGCGAAGCGAAGCGAACCGAGCCGGGTCGGGCCGAACCGAGCACCCGCGTCGCGGGGGGCCGCGCGGGCCGGGCCGGGCCGCGGGGCGATGTGAATGGCGTTGGGGCTGCTCGGTGGGGCCGATATGGAGTGGGAGAAGCTGGCGCGGCGGCCCGGGCTGGCGCTGCGCGGGGAGCGGCCCGACGAGGGCGAGGGGGAGGCGGCGGGGCCCTGGCCGGGCTGCGGGCGGCTGCGGCCCTCCTCGTACCGGGCGCTGCGCAGCGCCGTCTCCACCCTGGCGCGCATCGACGACTTCTACTGCGAGAAGATCGGCGCCGGCTTCTTCTCCGAGGTCTTCAAGGTGGGCGCGGAGGGTGCGGGGGTCTTCTCTGCCCCGGGGGGTGGGGGGGGACCCTCCTGCCACCCTGCCCCTGTCTAGGGCATGGGTGGCCGGTGTTGGGGTGGCAACCCGCTCGCCGTAGCGGGCGCCGGGAGGGTGGCTGCTCCGCCACCGAGGGGTGAGGGTGTGGGCAGCCCTTGGGCCCCTCGTGAGCCCCCTCCTCTCCGCTTCCTCCATGGCATGGAGGTCCCCCTTCTTGGAGGGACCCAAAAGGCATGTCTCTCCCCTATGCCACCCTTGGGTGGGAGGCGAGCTCCCTTAGGTGGGGAGGCAGGCCCACACCAGCCCGGCTGCGCTCCCGGCTGGCAGGGGGCTGAGCTCCTGTGCATGGGGGCGAGGTGCTGCCTGGACAGGGGGCCGGGGTTGAAGCTACTCGGCCAGGACTTAGGGGACCGGGTCGCCCTGGGATGCTGGGGAGGTCTGTCCCCGCTGATGTTGTTGTTCCTCCATCCCTCTGTGCAGGGGGAGGGGAGCGCCGGGTCTGTTTACAGCCAGGGAAGGCAGCGCGCTGGGAAGCGCTGCAGCCGGGCTCGCAGCGGGGCTGCCTGGGGGGCCAGGGCGTCCCGGGGGCAGCAGGCAGGCCTGGCCCGTGGACCTCTGTCTCGAGCCGGTAGCTTGGCTCCTGGCAGGCCCGGCATTGGGCTGGGCTGTGCCTGTGGTAAGATATGCAGGCAGGGTTTGCTGCGAGTCCAAGGTGATTTCCAGTGTTGCCAGTCCTGGGGCTGGGCCTGCTCCAGCCTGTGCTGAGCAGAGATGAGCGGGGTGCCCTGTTGGAGCCTGCTGAAGGTGACCAGGCCGGGGAGAGCAGTTTGATAGTGTCGCGCAGCGCGGGGTCTGGGCCCTGTCGGGCTGCCCACAAACGGCCCCCGGCTGTGGCTGCCTTTGTCCCCTGCAGGAGCTCTCTGTGGCTCAGAGCGGGTGTGCGAGCGGCTGGAGCGGGGACATTCGTGGCCTGCACCCACGTTCGGGGTGCATGGGTGCTGGCGTGGAGCTTGGGCTCCCCAGCGCGAGGCGACAGGGTTGCAGAGGTGCGGGGTGATGGTACCTTGCCAGCCCGTGTGTTGCTGGTGGGGTGTGAGGGGAGGTGTGCGGCAGACGCGGGGCTGCGCTGCGCTGTGCTCGGCTGCCACGGCTGCCTCTCCCTTTCAAAGGGGAGCTGTGTGCACGTGTTGTTTTTGTCCTTAGAGTCGCTCAAGGTGCCACGAGCCTTCAGGCAAGTATTACCTCTAAGCCATGCTTCCTGTGGCTTCACCCCCCTCAAAGAGCATCTTTGGGCTGGCCAGGGTGCCCCTGCGGTCTCCGAGATCCTGGCAGCGCTGTGCTGCCCCCCCGAACAGGGCCAGGCTCCCGGCTCGGCTCCCGCGTGCAGTGTGCTGGCCAGACAGCTGTGCCCCGGTACGGCTGCCCTGGCAAGCTCAGCCTGGGGTCCCTTCCAGCCTAGCCTGGGGAGCTGGGAAATCCTGAAACCCAGCTCCTTTCAGCTGCAGGACTCCTGTGAGGTGCTGTGGCAGATGTGCGGAGGGGTCCCTTTTCCTTGTGATCCCTCCTCTTCCTGCGGCCTATGGCCTCTGCGCTGGCCGGATTCCCGCTATTGATCTCTGGCTTGGAGCGTGTGGCTGGAGCGGCAGCATCTTGGAGCAGAGGGAGGCATTTAATAATGTCAGGCGCGGATATAGCTCTTTAATAATGGATTCTGCCGTGTCTGTGCCAGGTCACGGTCTCTCCTGGCCTTGCTGTGTCTGCTTCTCCAGGCCCTGCAGGAGTCCACAAAACGATCTTTCTCCCCCTTAGGTGGTTGTTATCCTTGCAGGGCCGCATGCTCGTAGGATTTAGGGGAGCTGTGGAGGTTGGGGTGGGAGCTGCTTCGGGCAGCAGGAGCCGAAGTGTGTGTGTGCAGGGAAGGAGGCAAGGGCAGGAGGGGGCCAGATGGGGCTTCGTGCTCGTGTGGCGTGCAAGGGGTTGAGTCCAAGATCTCAGCAGGATTGTGAGGCAGGCCTGAGGTCTGCCCCGGGGTTCGGCTGTGTGACACAGGCCCTGAGGAGAATATAAGTTATAGCGAGGAAGGTACAGCTTTGCAGGGCAGGAGAAGACCCCTTTGCCTCCCATCTCCCTTGCTTACGTAGAGTTACCAGGGCTGTGGGCGCTTGCAGCTCCCTCCTCCATGCAGCCACTGGGTCCTGCCCCATTCCAGCCTTGCAGTACTCCCCAGTCCCACGAAAAGCCTGGGCACCACGCCAGTCCTGTCCTCCACGCATGGCTCCCCAGCCAGGCCTGGGCTGCCTCTCTGCACTGCTGGCGTCCGTGAGCTCTTTGCGAGTGGCTGTGGGAGACTAGGAAGGGACCTGGGCATGTGTGGCCCTTTGGAGGTAGCTCACCCCTGCTTCAGACAGGGTCCGGTGTGGAGCTGAGCCTGAGCCTGGGCCAGGCAGGCTAATGGGGTACTGCCACGGGGGTCTGACTGCGTTCCCCGATCGAGCACCAGAAGGGCCCGTTAGCTCACCGTGTCTGAGCCCTGGATACCCCAGACTCGCCCGTGGGTTGAGCCTTAGCTTGGTTGAGCTAAGTGCAGCTCCTGGGCTGTCCGGAGTGGACCGGAGCTGCCGGTGAGGGAGGCTGCCCTCTTCCCAGGGAGCTGGCCCCTGACTGCTGCCCTGTTCTGTCACAGAGCTGGTTTTTCTTGCCTTTCTCTGCACCATTTAAGAGGTGCCAGGCCCACTGGTTTTCTCAGGTGCACAGACAGGGCAGTGAGCCACCTCTCTGTCTCTTTGACAGACTGAGCAGATTGAGCCTGGTGGGTTTCTGCCAGACATTTTCTCTAGCCCTTAAACCATCGTTGCATCTCTTTCCCAAATTCCTCTCCAACTTTTCCGTGTCCAGTCTAAAGCAGGCCCTGAGGCTACAGGTCCTCTCCTGGCTTTGTTCTCGTGGGGCTGTATGCAGAGGTCTTTGCTCCATCCAGCTCTGTTTGCCCGTTATGCCTCGGCCCCCCCCACCCTCCAGAGAGGCAGCTTCCCTGTGCTCGGCTGAGTGAGCGCCCCGTGTGCACCGTGCCGTGGGGCGTTTGGCTGCAATTAAAACCTTCCTGCGTGGACAGACCTTGAGTGATAACTGCCGCCCTGATGTCGCCTGCCCTGCCTCTGTTCGCTTCTCCACCAACCTTTGAGATTTCCTATGTACTCCCAAATCGCCGGTGCAACTAATGACACGACTCCCGCGCTCTTATCTGGTGCCCTTCATCAATGGACCTTGCCTTGTTTCACGAAGGAGGGTGGAGTGGCATGACACAGGCGGCGCAGCTGGGGAAACTAAGGCAGGCAGGGCGGAAGTGAATTTGCCGCAGTCAGCCGGCCGCAGCCGCAGAGCTGGGAGCAGCCCCAGCCTCCCTGTCGCCGGTCAGGAGCCCTGAGCGCTAGGAAACGCTTTGTGCTGACTAGCCGGGGCCTTGCACCCGCTGGAAGTTCTCCGGATCCGTCACGGGGCGCTTAGCCCTCGCGGCGCGCGCGCTGCCCCAGCGCTCCCGAGGGTGCCAGGGGGCGGAAGCTGCTGCGCCAAAACGTTCCTCGGGGTGGGCGTTTTGTGCCCTGCCCGGTTGCTAGCAGCCCTCACGCGGCGCAGCCTTGGCTGCCGGCTCCTTTCGCTTCCCGAGAGGAAGTATTTCTTGAATGATCCTGCCTTTTCTGCCTAATGAGCAGGTTTTCCAGTCCCACCCGGTAAAAGACCTGTTGCGCTGCTGGCATCCCCGGGAGTTCGAACCCGGCCATCCCTAGCAGCGATGGCATTTGCACCCTGCGCCTCCATAAGCGCCCGCTGGGGTTGCAACCGCGTCCTTCCCGCCTCGCTCTACGGGGCGGCTCGGGCTTCCCGGGGCGAGGCGTGAAGGCGAACGTTGGGCGCGTGGCCTGTCTGCGGAGCGGCCTCTGGGCGCAGGGGGCAGCGGGCTGCTGGGACCCCCAAGCCCCCCCCCAACCCGAGCGGGTCCCGGGGGCTGGCTGTGGCGCGGGGCCCCGGCGGCCAGGTGAGGGCTTCGCCCCGGGGAGCCCCGAGTCTAGAGGGGCACGCGGGCTGCGCCGAGGGAGCGGGCCGTCTGCTCGCTCTCATTAGCGTGCTCTTTAAATAAGACTCTAATTTCCGCTGCTGAAAGAGCGCAGATCCCTCGTGCCCAAGCTGAGGCTGCAGCCAGCCCCGTCCCTTCTTCCCCCAGCTCGGCGCGCGGGCGGCGGATGGGACGGGGAGCGCACCGGTCGCCGTACCCCGGCGTCGTCGCTCCCGGGCACCCGGCGGAGGGGCGGCGCGGGCGAGACGAGGGCAGGAGCGACGGCTCGGCCGACCCTTGCGTGGGGGCCGGCGGCCTGCCCGGCGCGCGGTGCTGCCCGGCTGAGCTCAGCTCCGGGGAATGCGCTGGGATTCCTGGGCGCCCTGCCAGAGCGTGGAGAGGAGACGGGGGGGGGGGACGCATATCGCCCTGGGGAATCGCTGCTGCCCCTGCTCGGGCTTGGCTGGGGTCGGGGGGGAGAAGGAAACCCCCTTCTGGCAGGCCCGGAGGTAGGCTGGGGTCAGCCCGCTCCCTGCTCTGCTGTGTCCTGGGGGTTGCTTCTGCTTCCCGAAGGGTGTCCGGGGTGCGGGAGGGGGCTAGTACCTGGCCGCGGCCGTGTAAACAGAGGCCAGACACGTGTGGGAGGCCGTGCGCGCGTAGGGAGAGCGTAACCCCTTCCCCGCTGGCCTAGCGGGAGGCGTCGGCACAGGTCGCGGGGAGCGCAGGATGCGGTCTTGCAAGCAAGCACCGGGTGCTGGGCACCCTAGGCAAGGCCTGGCCCCTTGGGTGCATGGGGTGGGACTGTCCTGGGAGCCCCTGCAGCCTTCCCTGCCCCAGCAAGCGGGCACCGCGCTGCAGCCGGGGTGCCTGGCTCGTCCTGGAGCCGGGTGCCAGGCCAGGACTGGGTGCCAGCGGCGGGGGGCAGCGGGGCCCCCAGCTGCCTCGTGCACCTGCAGCCTGAGCTGCGGAGCTGAGCCTGGCCAGGGCAGGGTGTCAGTCCGTCCCCCCGGCCGCAGGATCCTCTTGCGGCTGCTCTTGGCAGGATGCGGCAGCGGTTGGTCTGCAGGGCAAGGAGGGCTGGCGTCCGGCTTTGTTCACAGCACCCCTCGCCCTCTCCCTCCAGCTCCCGGTGATGCTCTGGGGGGCTCCCCACATCCGCCTGGGTGTTAGGGGTGGCGTCGCTGGGGGTCCCCCAGATTGCCCCATGGCTCTGCCTTGCGGACGGATGTGCTGGAGAGACCTACAGCCCTGCCGCTGGAGAGACGGGGTCCCCGGAAGAAACCCTGGGAGGCTTTCGCCAGACCTCCCTTCCCCCCGGCTGTGCTCCCATGTCATTCCCTTCCTCCAGGATTAAAGGCATTAGACGCTCTGCGGCTGCACTCGGCATCTGACCCAGCCAATTGCAAATGGAAGGAGGCTTATTAGCAAGGAATTAGGCCACGGGCACAACGCGGGCACGTGGGGCCGAGGAGGCATCCGCCGGGGGCTGCTCCCTGACGCAGGGACGCTGCTCCTGGCCGGGACGCGGCCGGTCCCAGGGCGGACCGCTGCTGCGTGCCAAGCGCGGCGCGCGCCGCGAGGCATTCCCGTCGTGGGCGCCCGGCTCGCGGGCCCACGGCGCCGAGTCTGCCGCCGAGCCGGGCGCTGGCGCCTGGCAGCTCCCGGTGCCAGCCAAACCGACCGATCCGGTCCTGCCAGCCCCACTCGGCGTGGGAAGGCAGCGAGCGTCGCTGTCAGGCGAGCCAGGTCAGCGGCGTTGCGCCTTTGCCAGGGAGCACCCGGCGCCGGGGGGGGAGGGGGGGCGGCAGCAGCTGGGTGCTCCCGGGCAGGTCCTGGGGCTCGGCGGGGAGCTGGAGCCTGGCGCAGCCTCTCCAGCTGCCCCTCTCCATCAGCCGGGCCTGGCGTCATGCTTGATGCTTTGCCCAGCGCTCCGACCAGGCGAGCCCCCTCCTTAAAGCGTGCACGGTGCCTGGGACCAGGCTGGGAGCCTCGTTTTTGGGACGCTGCATCCGGCAGCCCTGCACGCCAGGTGGGGTGGAGGGACGGCCGCTGCAGCGGTGCGGACGGGGCAGCAGCTCGGGCACACGGCTCCTGCCCCTCGTGCTGCCTGCGCGTGTGCAGGGAGCCCCGGGGACGCGGGGACAGCAGGAGCCGGCTGGCGCAGAGCGGGTGGGTGCCCTGCCGGGGAGGTGCCCCGCTGCCCCAGCGTGCCCTCCGCGGTACCAGCTTACCGGCTGATCGGGCTCCGATACCGCGCCAGCAGGGGACAGGGAGCTGGTGACACGGGGCAGGACACACTCGAAACCATCCCCCTGAGCTCCCGACTGCTCTTTGGGGTGCTGGCGGATGGGGGGACCTGTCCTCCCCTTGCCCCACATGTGGTGGGGGCAAGCGGTGGCATTGGGTGTTGGTGGGAACCCATCCTTGCCTGTCCCGGACCCATCCTCCTCCCTGCCCCGCTGCGTGGCCCGTGCCCTGGAGGCGGGGGACCCGGCAGGCCAGCTGGGGCTGGCCTGGGAGGTGACGCAGGTGTAACCTGAGCGCGGTGCCCGCAGGCAGGCGGCTGCTGAATTATTCAGGGCCTCGCAGCAGACTCCATGAGCTGGTAGTGGCAGAGCAGGGTCAGGCTGGGCCGTTGCCGTTCACGTTGACCCTGCCTAGGGCTGGTTGGCCTTGGCGCACCAAAATGCAATGAGGGATCTTTATAAAAACCTAATTTCCCCCCAAGCCATTTGGTTAGGGGGAGCTGCTCTCCATCCCCCGGGTTTTGGGTGCTGCATGAGTCCCCATCTCAGCTTGTGCCCCAGGGCAAATGTTCCCAAGGCGATGCCTGCCCGAGCCGCCGAGGGCCCACAGCAACAACCTCCTGCCCCGCGTGATGGGGGCAGGGGGTAGGGGACAGTCATGTCCCGTGCTGGGCATGCATGTCGCTGGCATGCCCCCCCTCTGCAGCGTGCATGTGGGGAGCCCCGGCCTCCTCCAGCCGAGGCGCAGCCCCTCCAGGGTGGCCTGCAGCAATCCCGTGCGGAGCTGAGGGCAGGGCAGGGGCGCAGGGAACCCTGTGCTGAAAACAGACTCATTTGGGGCCAGCCCTGCCGGCCGTGGGGTCTGAGCCGCGGCGGTGGGGGGATGAAAGGGGCCGGGGCTCTGCTCCCCGATCCTGCCTCCGGCTGGCTGCTCAGACCCGGCGGCCTCTAGCCAGCCCCCTGTGTTTTGGCCAGGCAGGCGATCCTGGGGTAGGGGTATGTGGGACGGGCCAGGGGCTGGCACCGGCGCAGCAGCTTCAAACAGCATCGACTAAAAAGGACAAGAGCAGGGAGCTGACGGCAGCGCCGAGGAATGCCTGCGTCTCCGTGCGCGGTTCGGTGTGCGCTGGGGGGCCACTGGGACCGGCCAGGGTGATCCCCGGCCGGCAGCTGCTCCAAGGGGGCTGCTGTCCGTTTCCGAGCACCCGCTCCGGAGGAGACCCTCAGTGCCGGCTCAGCCCCTCAGCACGGTGCTGGGGATCGCGCCCCTTGCTCCGCGTGTGCCGGGGGCTCCAGGAGGACGGGGTGGGTGTCCGTGCTTGGCCGCGTTCCCAGCTGCTGTTCCTGGCGGGGAGCCAGCCCCCCAGCTCACATGGCAGCGTCGGGCTGGGGCAAGCTAAATATATAGCCTGGCCCAAGCGCTGTGCCCCGCGGGGCTGGGGCTGGGGTCGCCTGCTGGGGCGACGTCAGCCGTCACCGATGCGGCCCCTCTGTCCTGTGCTGACGGGATCTGGCTGGGCTTGTGATGCTGGCCCAGAAAAGCCAGCTAGTTCCCCCCTTCCCAGTGTGCCCCAAACCCGCACCCAGCCTGTCCTCGCAGCGGGGTCGGCATCACAACTTGCAGGAGCTGCCACTGCCTCTCTGGCAGTGCTGGGCAGCGTAGCCTAGTGGGGACAAGCCAGGTGGCCCTGGGAGGGTGGCGTTGTGTGTTATCGGCACTGAGGTCTTTGGGGGTGCTGCTGTGCATCGAGATGCTCCCATTCCTGGGGGGGGCCCATGCTCTGGGCAAGTGAGGTGCTCGGCTCCAGCCCCGTGGCTGGAGATGGGTCTGGGGCCTTTGGAGTGGGCACTGGGTGCTCATGCCCCGGCCATGGGGCTGGCTGGCAGAGGGGTGGCGTGCGGGGGCTGCAGAGGTCCGTGGGCCTCAGCTTCCCCGTGCACCTCCCTCCCAGGTGCGGCACCGCCAGTCAGGACAGATCATGGTGCTGAAGATGAACAAGCTGACAAGCAACCGAGGCAACATGCTGCGAGAGGTGCAGCTAATGAACCGTCTCTCGCACCCCAACATCCTCAGGTAGGACCTATTCCCGGGCTTCCGTCATCCATGCCCCCAAGGCCTTGCTGCTGCCCCTTTTCTGGGGCAGGTGGGCTGAGGATGCCCCTTTCCTGAGACATGTCCTCAGCACTTGTCTAGGGGAGTCGGAGCTGCCGCTGGGGCTGGGCTATCCCATGGGGATGGTTGATGCAGTGCCCACCCTCAGGGCCCTCTCTGTCTCCCAGGTTCATGGGGGTCTGTGTGCACCAGGGACAGCTGCACGCGCTGACGGAGGTGAGAGCAGGACGGTGGCCGTGAGTCTGGGGCTTTCCCGCGGGCAGGGCCAGGCTGGCCTGCGAAGGGGCTGGGGATAGCAGTGGGGGCATTTTCTTCGCCTGTGGCACATGTGCAAGGCAAGGTCTGCTGGGGGGCTGTGCCATGGGTAGCTGCAGGATGCTCTGTGCAGGGGGAGGAAGGCAGGTGATGAGAGATATGGGGATCCGGCTTTATTGGGAGGGATGCAGCAGCATGATGGCCTGGCTCTTCTCATCAGTACATCAACGGTGGGAACCTGGAGCAGCTGCTGGACAGCCCTGTGCCCCTCTCCTGGTCCATGCGTGTCAAACTGGCCCTCGACATTGCCCGTGGCCTGCGCTACCTACACTCCAAGGGCATCTTCCACCGCGACCTGACCTCCAAGGTATGGAGCATCCAGCCACCCTCGTTTCCCTGCTCCCATCTCGCAGGGCCGGCCTGCAGGAGCTCTGCCCCAGGCAGGTGCCCGCACACCAGGGAGCAAGGGGCCTGGGCAGCGCTGCTGGCAGGCACTGCCCAGGCTGTCACAGCTGGCTGCCCTGCCGGGGGGAGCAGTGTCTGGAGAGGCTGGGGTGGCTGTGAGACAGTGTGACGGGGCTCCTTCTCTGCCCCCAGAACTGCCTGGTGCGCTGCGAGGCTAACGGCTACACAGCCGTGGTGGGCGACTTCGGCTTGGCAGAGAAGATTCCCACCTACAGGTGTGTGGGGAGCATCCTCCTGTCCCATCCCTGTCCTTGGAGCAAGAGTCCTCCGACCTGCTTGAAGCAGGAGTGGGGTCTCCCAAGAGAGGGATGGACATTTGGGATGCAACTAGAAAGGGAGGGATGGGGGGAGGTACGGATAATCCCCAGAGGCAGGGACACACCGAGTGGATGGACATGTGTGGGGGCTGGCTAGGAGGGGAAGGAGAAAGGAATGGAATGGGTGGTCCCACTGGTAGGGAGACATGGGTTTGTGGGGTGCATGGGGTGTATGGAGGAGAAGGGTGGTCCCACTGGTAGGGAGACATGGGTTTGTGGGGTGGATGGGGTGCATGGAAGAGAAGGGTTAGCCCAGGAAGAGAGAGGGAGATGGGGATTTGGGCTGTCCCAGATGGAGGACGGGACATGGGACAGAGGCTGGGGGCTTTGGGTGGCCCATAACGTCACTGCTGTGTCCTGCAGCGAGGGCAGCGAGAAGGAGCCACTGGCTGTCGTGGGATCCCCGTACTGGATGGCACCTGAGGTGCTGCGAGGGGAGATCTACAATGAGAAGGTGATGCCCTGGGGCTGCCATGCGTGGTGCTTTATCGAGGCTTGTGCTGCGGCGGGCGGTTTCCTGGGCAGGTTCCTGGTGGACCTGGAGGTGCCCATAGGCTGGGAAAGCTGGACATGTGAAGGGCGCAAGATGCGCAGAGGCAATTGGTGTCTCTGCTCTCTGCAGCCGCCAGCTTGGGGGTGCTGGATAACAGGGACCGCCCATGCTGATCCCTGGGGCGGAGGGGAGCTGTGGGTTTAGCAGGAGGGTGGCACCATCCTCTCAGGGCTGCAAGACCTGCCCCATGACTCTCTGCTCTCTGCAGGCCGATGTGTTCGCTTACGGCATCATCCTGTGCGAGACCATCGCTCGTGTCCCCGCTGACCCCGACTACCTGCCCCGCACTGAGGTGACTCCTTGGGATGGGGTGGGAAGGCAGTGTGCGGTGGCACTGGGGCTGATTCACTGAACAAGGGGGACCAGCACCCTGTGCTGAGCAGAGACCTGTTGCCCTGCCTCTCGGGGCAAGGGTGCCAAGTCCATGACGTCTGCTGGCAGCAAGTACCTGGGGAGAGGTGCTGTCTGCTAATAGCCTGCGGGATGCACACTCAGAGCCCAAAGTTGTCTGAGGTGGGTTCGGGGGATACTTGCATTCAGGCAGAGAGCGAGGAGGGATCTATGTCCTGCCATCCTCCCGCTTGGGATGACCCCAGGCTCCCCTCTTGTTCTGGGGTGCGGGGACCTCGTGCCAGGGTGCTGCCGAGTCCCTGCTGCCCGTGGTGGCAGCCCATGCAGCGTGGGGCAGGCCAGGCTGTGCCAGGTCCCCCAGGGCAGTGCGGTGCCCCCGTTGGACCTGGCCTCACCGTTCCTCCTTTCCCCGGCACAGGACTTCGGCCTGGACGTCACCACTTTCCGCAACATGGTGGGAATCGACTGCCCGGCGGCCTTCCTCCAGCTCGCTTTCCACTGCTGCAGTGTGAGCCTCCGCCGGGGGCCAGCCCAGGGCCGCGCGAGGCTGGCGCGGGGTCCCTGCTGCCCCTTTCCTGCTGCTGGCACCCCTGCACCCTGCCTGGGACGGGCCGATGGGCAGCCCTGCCAGCGCCGCGCCGGGGCCGTGGAGAGAGGCCGGGAGCTGCCTTTGCTGAGCGCAGCCAGCCTCGAGCCTCCCCCGGGGCGGAGGGGTGCGGGGAGACGCTGGGGAGCTGGTGGTGGGGGGGGCGGTCAGAGACCTGACTGGGGACCCATCCTGCCCGCAGATGGAGCCGACATCCCGCCCCTCGTTCCTGGAGATCACACAGTGCCTGGAGGGCGTCCTGCAGCACCAGCTGGCGGCCGAGGGCGCTGGGGCCACCCTCTTCATCGGCGGGGAGAGCTTGCCCGCTCCGGGGACGGCGGCCGCGCTGAACGGTACGTGGGTCGGCTGCTGCCGCAGTGCGCGGCCCTGGCTATGGGAGCCCTGCGGGGATGCCCCGGGGAGAGGCCGGGGTTGGCCGCGAGGGGCAGGGACTGCCGGATGTCACGTCCTCCCCCTGGCATCCCAGGTGGCTGGCTGTGCCACGGGGAAGGAGATGAGGGGTGCGCAGGATGGACCCCTATTTCTAACCGAATGGGGAGAGCCCAGACCGTGGGGGCCGGTGGAGAAGGGTGTTGCTGCCCGGGAGCAAGGCGGCTGTGCAGGGCAGAGGGTGCCCCGAATCTCAGCCGTGTGCTGGGAGCTGCTAGCAAGGAGCCAACCCCGCTGAAGCCCCGGGGCATCGGTGACCCGCTGCTGTGCCTCCGCCCAGGGGTAGCCGGGAGGGCGTCAGGCCGCGCCGAGCAGTCACCCCTGCGCGAGCTGGGGACGCAGCACCTGCAGCCGGACCAGCGCCTGTCCCGCAGCCAGTCCGACATGTTCCCCCCCAAATCGCCCGCCCTGCTGCGGCCGCCCGAGCCCTACGGCGGGGCCAGGACCAAGGAGACACCGCCACGCGTCAACCCCTTCTCCCAGCGCGAGGACCTGAAGGGCGGGAAGATCAAGCTCTTCGACACGCCGAGCAAGTCCGTCATCTCGCTCACCTTCGACTTGCCGCCTCCCGCCTCGCTGCAGCTCAGCACCCCCGTGACGCCCGAGCCCGCTGTGGAGGTGCAGTGTGACTTCTCGGCCCCCGCCGCCGCCCCGCGCAAGTGCCACTCGCTACCCACCTCCCCGGAGCTGCCGCGCCGCGGCGGCTTGGCGCTGGGCATGGGGCCCCCGCGCGCCGCCGAGCCCCGGCCTGGCAGCCCCTTCCCAGCTCCGGGCCGGGCCGGGGCACCGGAGGCGGTGGAGCCGACCTCCCCGCCGGGGCCGGCCGCGGAGGAGCAGATGGACTGCGGCCCCGACAGCCCCGAGCTCCCTCCGCTCCCCAACAGCAACTTCATCAGCACGGCGGCCTCGGGCGCCCGGCCCTGGCCGCCGGGGCCGCGGCCCCCCAACGGCCTCCTCTTCAACAACAACCACGTGGTGGTCAGCAAGCCCCTCGCTTGGGGCGCCGGGCTGGAGCGCGGCTTCTCCGAGCTCAGCATGCCCTGCGCGGCGGCCCTGGAGCGGACGGAGCGCGCGGCCATGCTGCCCGGGCACAGCCCCGGCGCCGCGCTGGAGCAGGACGAGGTGCTGGCCTGCCCCGGCTGCTGCCTGGGGCCCTTCAGCTTCAGCTTCGCCTCCGTCTGCCACCGGCCCGCGCCCAGCCCGCCGCGCTACCAGAACCTCAACTGCGAGGCCAAGAGCCTCCTCTACCACCAGAAACCCCAGGCGCCGGCCCTGGCGGAGCCCAGCCTCAAGCTGCCGGAAGCACAATCCTAGTGCTGGGGACACGCGGGGGCCGGGGATGCATCCGGGCACCCCACGGACCCCCCCCCCGACCTCAGCGTGGGGCCGCTCCAGAAGCCCTGGGCGTCCTCGTGGTCCGTCGCGGCGAGCTCGCCCGGACCCCGGCTCCTGCTGGTGGCCGTGATGCCCGGGTGCCGCGATGGCGATGCGGCCGGGCTCTGCCGAGGTGCTTGAGCTCGTGTCCCGGTGGGGTTCGTCCTTTGGGGCGCGCCGGTGGTGGCTGGGGAGGGCAGAAGGCTCCCCCCTGCCCTGCCTGTGCCCGGCCCCGGGGGTCCCCGCTGGGGGTCCCGGGGCTGCACCGGGGCATTGCTGGGCTGAAGTGCAATAACACCGACGTTTCGGGCACGCGCCAGCGCCGCCCTGGGCGGCAGGGCTGGTCCCCCGCAGCGCCACTGTCCCCGCTCAAAGCCCGGATGCGGGAGCCCCCCATCCCCAAGGGCTCGCCCCCTCCACG
Organism: Struthio camelus; assembly: GCF_040807025.1. Taxonomy (NCBI): domain Eukaryota; kingdom Metazoa; phylum Chordata; class Aves; order Struthioniformes; family Struthionidae; genus Struthio; species Struthio camelus. The sequence continues at coordinate 57,825,820 of NC_090981.1, read as the reverse complement.
GGCTCTTGCAGAGGGGCGTGCAGTGACCCCTGTCCAGCACGGCGCCTCCGGCGCTGCTCCCCCCGGAGCACCAGGAGACCCCCTGGTCTGCCCGCCCAGCCGGGGGGCTGAGCCGGGCCGGGCTGGGGCTGGGGGGCAGAGCGGTCGGTGTGTGTATGTGTGTGTGTTGGGGGGGCCCCGCCGGGCTGGGGGGTGTCCCCGCTGCCTCTCCGCAAGCGTGGAGAGCGTGCCTGGTCTCAGATATCTAACGGGAGGAGGGGAAAGGCGTCATGGCATGCGGTGGGGCACGGGAGAGGGGTGATGCCCAGTGGGGCAGTGCATGGGGAGGATTTCCAGGGCTGGGGTGTCTCGGTGGCCACGCGACGTGGCGGGGTGGGCGCTGAGCCGATAGGACAGCCCGCACCGACCCGCTTGCTGCGGCTGCGGCGGCGAGAGTGGTGGCAGGGAGGCCAGGGTGCCGTCCTGCCCCGACACCGTGCCTGGCAGGGGGCGCAGCCGTGCTCCCGTGCCACCTCTGAGCTGGGGCACCCCCAGGGCCGGCCAGCGCCTCCCGGACAGGTGCGGAGCAGCCGGGGGGAGAAGGAGCCTGTCTGCGGCACGGCCAAGCCGCCCAGGCCCTAGCAAGGGTGGGAGCCGGCTTCCCTGCCTCCCACACAATGCACTGGTGAATGCAAAACTCTTGTGTTTTTTTATTATTATTAATAATAATAATAATTGCTAGTAATATATACCCAGCTTATTTAAAGTGTTCAATAAAACTGAATGTCCTAGCGCCTTGGGCTGCTGCTTCTGTCTCTCAGATGCTCTTTGAAGGGGGAAGGAAGCCCAGCCCCAGAGGCTGGCGTTAGCTTGCGCACGTTTTCTGGGGCTCCAGGTGGACCTCTTGATCCAGCTGTGTCCCTCGGGGACCACGACTCAGACCTGGCTCAGCCCCAGGTTTCAGGTGGCCCCAGAGTGGCCGTCTTGGTTGAAACCATTTCAGTGAAATTCCTGGTTATTATTTAGGATTGTTACAGACATGCCTTTGAGTTCTTGTTCTTGGTGGCACCACAAAAGAGCAAACAAAATAGAAGCTATGTCTCTTTATTGCTACCAAGTGAGTTCAGCCAGCAGACAAGACAGAGGAATGGCACGTGTCACCTCCAAAAAGCCTGCCTTTAACACCCTTTTGCTCTTCAAGCAAACTAATTTACATACTAATTGGTCAACTATATATGGTACACACAACTCCATAATAAGCTGAGAGCGTCTTCGCCTGGTTGAACATGATTTCCTTTGCACTCGCCTTGCTGCAACGTTACATCACAGTGCTATCTTGCTTTATCTTAACATGTGCACATGTGCCACAACTATTTAAAGGCCCGATGACTTGTCTTGCAAAACATCTATCCGCTGCAAGTGCTGGAGTTGCTTTTGCTTTGAAGCACATTGTCACAAAGTATAATCCTAAGATTACCGCTCTATTCCCTAATCAGCAAGAAAACCCAACCCACAAGTGCAGGCAACAGCCCGTTCAGACCCAGGTTCCCTCCGTGGTCTCTGAGGTAGAGCTAAGGTGGCTTTTTTTCCCGTGTATTGCCTGAAAGCAGAGGCCAAGCTGCCCCGAGCTGGGTCTGGCTGGCCACGGGCAGCCTTGCAGGGCTGCCAGGGGCTGGTGGGGGCGGCAAGCCTAAAAGTCCCTGCCACGGGGAGGGGATCCCCGGCGAGCCACGCCAGGGCAGGCTGTGGGGCTGCGCCGCCCCCTGGTTCTGCTTCCCTGCCTCAGCACCGCCGCTCCTGCCCGCAGCAGAGCCCGCTGCGCTATTGCCTCATGGGGCTGCTCTCCGCGCTCCCAGCACCGAGCATCGGACTCACGGGCTTGCTGCTCTGCAGCCAGGCCCGTGGTCCCCATCTCGCTCCAGCAGCGCGGCGATGCTGCAGGGCAAAGCGTCCTGCAGCCCGGGCAGGGCTGGGTGCACCGGCCCTGGAGCTGGAAAAGGCCTTGGGAAGCCCCAGGGAAGGTGATGAGACCCCCGGTCCCCCCCAACTCCTGTCCCTACATGCAGTGCCCCCATGCAGGTGCAGGGCCGGGCTGCGGAGCCTTCACTGCTCCGCTGAACCGCATCGGCCGGGGACAATGGTGACTTCTCCCCACCAAATCAGCAGCCCTGCAGGGCTGGGATGAGTGGGTGCAGGGCGCGGAGGGGCACCCGAGAGAGGCTCGTGGGGCTGACGCTGCCAGTGATGGCAGGCAGTGCCGGCTGCATGGTTTTGGCGGCAGGAGAGCCCCAAGGCCAGTCTGCAGGCTGGAGCCGCGCGCGCCGGGCAGGCACCATCGCCGACCCCAAGCCGGCTGTCAGAGGGCTTCGGCAGGGAGCAACGGGACCACCTCCCAGCCCCTGTCCCGCTCTGGTGCCCCTCATCAGAAGCACAAGCGGGACCAGCAGGGAGGGACCCAGGCATCCGGGCAGCCCCTGGTCAGAGGTCGGCGAAGCAGGGGGGCTGCTCATGCCAGCAGGGCCAGGCTGGATGGGGCAGGCTCCTGGGTGGCATGCGGGGCTGCAGCGGTGCTGAAGCAGAGCAGGTGCATGGCGTGGGGGCTGCAAGGGAAGGTAGAGGGCGACGAGAGCCCCGCGGTGACTGGCTGCCCCGGCACCCCCCTCCCGCCGGGGCGCCGTGACGCCTCCTGGGGAAGGCAATGTGCACAGGGGTTTTCCCCATCTTGTCCCCTTCCTGCCCCACAGCTGGGTGTCACTTGAGTCTCCCTGCCCCCAGCTCCCGCAAAGCAGGGACCCCCCGCCGGGGCAACGAAGGCTTTGTCCAGCCCTGGCGATGCATCTTCATCCCTCTGTCCTTCCTGCTCGCTCCTTGGACCAGCCCAGCCTGGCTCAGCTCCCCGCTTTCCTCCTCGCACACCCCCTGGGCCCAGCACACCCTGCTTCCCCCGGGCTGCTCGCGGCTCGGCAGAGCCAGGCACAGGCGAGGGCTCACATACTCACTGCAGCAGTGGCGGGGCCGGCGGCTATTCTGACAGGAAAGCGATGCTCGGGCCTGCCTCCTTCTCGCAGATCCAGAGGTGCAGGTCGTCTGGACTGGCGCACTGAGTGGGCTTGATGTTCCCATGGCTTATTATGGCACAGGACCCATTGGGCTTCCACTGCCAGGGCCTGGCGAGGAGACGGCGCGTCAGGGAGATGCTGCAGCCCGTCCCACCAAGCCCTGCTTAGTGCTGCAGGCAGCCAGGACCGGCAGCAGGTTTCCCCTTGCACGCTTGCTCAGGGAGGGTTTTAAGGACGCAGCCAAAGGGCGGGGGGGGGGGGGGGGGGGGGGGGGTCCTCCAGTCCTCCTTCACTAACTTCACCGGCCGAAACTCATCCCTGCCCTTCCTTGGGGCTCCAGGCCCAGAAATCCCTCTGCCGAGAGGTCTGCATTGCTCGTGACTCCCCTTGGCCTCCCTCCACTCGGACCTCAGCTGCCCACCCTTGAGGCTGGGGAACATTTTGCTCCGGAGCGCCCTGGGGAGGGGGGACGCCAGTCATCCTCGAGGAGGCTTGGACCGCCAGAGATGCTGCCTTGCCCGGCGCTGCCAGCGGCATGGCAGGGGCCGGGCACTCGGCGCCTGGCGAGACAGACCTGTTCCTCCCCACTGCCTTCAGACACCGCAAGAGGAAGCGGCGGTGAGAAGGGGAGGTTGTGCACGTGGCGGGGAGGAGCCCGCACCGCTCTGCGGGCGGGAAGGCCTGATTGCCCCTTGAGGACGAGACGTGGGAGGAAAATGTGGTGCTCAAATGCTTTGTCTAGACCCCAAATAAAACTTGCGGTTTCTTTTGTCCCCTATCACTGGCTCCTGCTCGCACAGGCCCTGCACGTGCCCTCTAAGGCTTTGCATGGCCTCTGAGCTCCTCAACGTATGGCTGCTCCCACCTCCCCTCAGCACCACCTTGTTTTATGCCTCAGCAGTTGTGCCAAGGGCAGGGACTGAATATTGGTGGGATTTAAAAAGCTTCTTAAGGCCTTGCTGGAAGAGAAGGGCTTTCTGGCGGGGGGTGTTACCCTGTCTGCGCCTCTCCAGCAATGGATGCACACAAATCAGCCTCCAAGTACCTTTCATAAAGAGAGCCATCAACCCATAGCCAGGCGTCCGTACCACCCTCACCATCTGGATCCTCTTCCTCCAGCCACCCGTACTCGTACCAGGGGAAGCTGCTCTTGTACAGCCCAATCCAGTACGGGGTGTCTGAGTTCTTCAGGAAGTTCTGGGGAAGGGAAAAGGAGCCTTACGTGGTCTTTCTCGACCCCAAGTAGCTCCCTCACCCTGTGCAAGGACAATTCTCCAGAGGCCACAGGGGCGCACGTGTGCCTGGCACCGAGCAGAGGGATCGTGTGTGCAGTCCGAGGAAGAGTGCAATGAGTCCCTGCAGTGAGCGTTTCTCCCATGCCGACAGCCAGCCCAGCAGAGAAAAGCGCATGAGACTCACCCAGCCACACTACTGGCTGCTAACGTAGACCTGCCTCCCCGGCTAAGGGGTCTCCCGAGGGGTGTGATCTCCCCACGCAGCCCTTTGGCCTCAGGGCTCCTTGTGGCAGGACGTCTGAGCAGCTCAGGTGCCCTGCTCCAGCCCATGCATGGCCGGAGGTGAGAGGCAGAGCCGTTCTTCCTTGCGCCCAGTGCTGGCCCCATGCTGTCATGCTGCGCTCCAGGGATCAGCCCCACACCCTCCGATCCCAGGACTCCCGCAGGACTTTTCCCCCGGCACAGTGCTGATGCGCCCGGGTGCCCTGGGGCACAACGCACCCAGCCCCAGCCCTCAGCTCCCTGCACACCGTACCGGCACGGTCCAGCGAGTCCAGGATTTAGTGATCAGGAGGTCAGAAATTTTCTTATTGCACTCTGCTCTGCTGTCCTCCCAGGTCTTCTTCTCCGCTGACAGGAAGAGGCACTTGCCCCTGTACATCACCCAGCCTGAGGGGCAGCAATCTGGAGGCACAGGCAGCACTTAGGCGCGTTCCCGGCCTGGCCCGGGAACATCCCCTGGCATTTCCCCGGCAGACATCACAGGCTCTGCAGCTTCTCCTTCTGGTCCAGGCATAATATCATCCATGGGTCATCCCATCCCCACCAAGTGCAAAAAAGCCAGTGCCCCTGACTCAGTGCTGCCCTGCCAAGGATTGCCTGTAGCCTGTGACACCCCATTCCTGCTCCACCATGGCCTTACCGATATTTGAACAGGAGCGCAGGCTGCTCACAGTGCTCTCGCTGGCATTGAGCTTCCCCTTCACATCCTGCAGCTCCTTCTCCATCTTCCCCAGGGCCCCCATGACGCGCTCCAGCTCAGTGTCCAGGCTCCCCAGCTCCAGCCGGCTGCTGTTGCCCTCCAGCCACGCTCGCTGCAGCTCCGCTCTGGCCCGCGCCAGCTCCAGCTGCACCTGCTCCAGGCTCTGCTCCCGCGCGCTCACCTGCTGCGAGAGGCGGCCGCGCTCGGCCGCGTGCGCCCGGGAGGCGTCCTGCAGCCTGCGGGTGACCTGCAGGTCTGGGGACGGGGGGCAGGAGCTGTGGGACGGGGCCGGGACAGCTGGGCAGGGGGACGCCGGCACTGGCCCCGCGGTGCGGGGTACGGCGTGGGCACGGCTGGGATGGGCACAGCAGGACTGAGTCAGGCAGGGCAAGACAAGGAAGGGAACGAAGGGTGGGAAAGATGGGAAAGACAAGGCAGGGAAGAGTCCAGTCAGGGGGTAGGCAGCAGAAAGCAGGACAAGACAGGATGGAGCAGGACCATGTAGGACACCATATGACAGGGGCAGGGGCAGGGTGGATGTAGTGGTGCAAGGCCGGGAAAGGCAGGGATGGGGAAAGATGAGGCTGGAAGACAGATAAGGCAGAGCAAGGCAAGACTGGATTTGGCATGGGAGGGAAGAGAACCAGTAAAAAGGAAGATTTGCAACAGGAGGCAAGGGAGGTGCCTGTGACGGGCAGGGGATACAAGGTAGCTTGGGGCAGACTGGGCATTGGTGCTAGCCCTGAGCAGCCTGAATGGGAAACTGTCTGCCCAGCTATTCACCCACGGGACCCAGCAAAGTTCCCTCCCTCTCCCTCCCACTGCCCAGCCGCCCCACAGCCCCAGCGGTGCCCAGAGCAGCCCCTACTCACAACAACCCCCCAGGGCGATGGCAATGGCCAGCAGCAGCAGGCAGGCTGCTAGCAGCCCCGCACGGACGGACCGCAGCCGGCGCCAGGGCCCTGCAAGACACAATCAGACACCAGCATCACCTGTTGCCACTGCCACCATCCCTGCAGAGAGCAGTGAGACTGGAAATCCCATGCAGCCGCCAGCCCTCCTGCCCCAGAGCCAGTGCAGACAGCAGGGCAGTAGAATGGCAGAGTAAAGGCAAGGTGTGCCACCCATGGCAAGGTGTGGGCGTTTCTTCTCTTCAAGGATGTGAGCAGAAGTTCCCTGATACAGCCCCATTACCCATGCCTGGGCCTCTCCAGGGTGCCCCGGGCCCTGAGCTGGGCACTCACCTGGGCTGGGCCGGGCCCCCTGCCCGTCCTGTCCCACGGTCACCTGCCCCGGCTGCATGTTCTCGTAGGGGCTCTCCGCCTCGTCCTCGCACAGGGCTGTTGGAGGAAGGCAGGGGAGAGCGGGTGAGTCTGTGGGGCCCGGGCCCGGGGCGGGCCGCTGTGGGGCTCCCGGGGGCTCTCACCTGCCTCCAGTGCCTGGCAGGGCGTGCTGCGTCCCGCAGGCACCTTGGCAAACCTCAGGTCAGCATAAACCACACTCTGGGCCATGTGGACAGGAGCTGGCTGTGCTCTGGGCCCCGCTGGCTCCAGCTCTGCTTTGCTGGGATGCTCTTGCTCCCCCGCGATCACACCGTCTCTCTAGGGTGTAAAGGAGAAGTGAGGCTGGTTTCTGCAGAAGCAGAAGTTTGCTCAGAGCTGCACCAGATGGGACCAGTGAGGCACGGCCATGGGAACCAGCAGCCTCCCATTGGCCCCAGCACCACCTGCTTGTCCCCTCCCACAGCCCCGAAAGTGCTCACGATCCCCTGGGCCCATGGCAGGGTTGGAGTGGCACGGCCCAAAGTTGGGGCACTGGGCTGAGCCCTCGGCAGATCTGCAGAGCCCAGCAGGTAAGGACAAACTCAAATCACTTGGTCGGGGAGAAACGGGTAGAGCAGAGCCAGTTGTGATGCAGGAACATGTTGCTCTGGGGCTGTACACATCAAGACCTGGAGACCTCCAAGAATGAAGTTTTCCCAGCACCCCATCCTCACACAGGGCCTTGCTCTATATTTTCTTCATATCTAATGAGAATGTTCCACTTTCCAACATCTGTCACCGCCTCTTGACTTATCCCTCTCCTAGAAGACGCCAACTCTGGTGTTTCTCCAAACCCCCATCAGGCAACTGCGAACAGAATTAAGACCCCTTTCACCTTTCCTTCCTCAGACTGCACGGTCCCTCTGCTCTCAGCCTCTCCTCGTCCACCCTGACCCTTTGGCATCTCACTTAGCTAACCTTGATGTAGGCATTTTCTGGGACAGGATAGGTATGCAAGGATACTGGTGGAGGAGGGCCATGGCATTGTGAGGCCACCCTCTAGCATCTCTGTAAGGTCAGTGCAAGTCTCACAGAATCATAGAATCACAGAATCATTTAGGTTGAAAGGGACCTCTGGAGACCATCTAGTCCAACCTCCCTGCTCCAGCAGGGACCTCTAGAGCATGTTGCCCAGGGTTGTGTCCAGATGACTTTCGAATATCTCCAAGGATGGAGATGCCATAGCCACCCTGGGCAACCTCTGCCAGTGCTCTGTCACCCTCACAGTGAAGAAATTTTTCCTCATGTTCAGGCAGAACTGCCTGTGCTTCAGTTTCTGCCCATTGCCTCTTGTCCTATCACTGGGCACCACGGAGAAGAGACTGGCCCCATCCTCTTGACACTCTCCCCCTTCAGATACTTATACACGTTGATGAGATCACCTCTCAGCCTTCTCTTCTCCAGGCTGAACAGGCCAGCTCTTGCAGTCTTTCTTCACAGGAGAGATGCTCCAGGCCCCTCATCATCTTTGTAGCCCTCTGCTGGACTCTCTCCAGTAGTGCCATGTCTCTCTTGTACTGGGGAGCCCAGAATTGGACACAGTACTCCAGGCGGGGCCTCACCAGGGTTGAGTAGAGGGGGAGGATCACCTCCCTCGACCTGCTGGCAACACTCTGCCTAACGCAGCCCAGGATACCATTGGCCTTCTTGGCCACAAGGGCACACTGCTGGCTCATGCTTAACCTGTTGTCCACCAGGACACCCAGGTCCTTCTCTGTAGAGCTGCTTCCCAGCAGGTCAGCCCCCAGCCTGTACTGCTGCATGGCGTTCTGCCTCCCTAGGTGCAGGACCCTGCACTTGCCTTTGTTGAACTTCCAGAGGTTTCCCGCTCTGCCCAGCTCTCCAGCCTGTCCAGGTCCCTCTGAATGGCAGCACAGCCTTCTGGTGTGTCAGCCACTCCTCCCAGTTTAGTATCATCAGCAAACTTGCTGAGGGTGCACTCTGTCCCTTCCTCCAGGTCATGGATGAATACGTTGAACAAGACTAGAGCCAGTACTGACCCCTGGGGGACACTGCTTGCTACAGGCCTCCAACTAGACTGTGCACCATTCACCACAACCCTCTGAGCTCGGCCATTTAGCCAGTTCTCAATCCACCTCACCGTCCACTCATCCAGCCTGCACTGTCTGAGCTTGCCTGTGAGGATGTGCTGGGAGACAGTGTCAAAAACCTTGCAGTAGTCAAGGTAGACAACATCCACTGCTCTCCCCTCATCTACCCAGCCAGTCATTCCACCAGAGAAGGCTAGCAGATTGGTCAAGCATGATTTCCCCTTTGGTGAGTCCACTAACGGCAGCCCTGCCCTCCAGTGTACCCACCACTCCCCCAACTTGATGTCACTCGTCAGCTTGCTGAGGGCCTTCCCCATCCTGCATCCAGGGCACCAATGAGGGTTTTAAGGAGTATGGGCCCCAGGATCAACTCCAGAGGGATGTCACAAGTGACTGATCACCAGATGGACTGGGTACCACTGATGACAACCCATGCAGTCCTCCCACCCAGCCCTGTTTCCACCTACCTTATTATCCTCTTCTCCTGGACAGGTCTCCTCAGTCTGCCAGTGAGGGTACTGCAGGGACCACATCCAAAGCCTTGCAGTGATAAGAATAAAGGAATCCCATGGCTCTCCTCTTGTCCCTGACCCAGTCCTTGCATGGCAGCAGGCAGGCAGGTTGGGTAGGTACCACTTGCCCTTGATAAATCCCTCTTGGCTCTCCCCAGCTACCAGTGTCCTCCCTGTGCCTGGACTGGGCACCCAGGAGGATGTGCTCCATCTTCTTCTTGGGACTGAGTCGAAGCTGCTCAATCTGAAGTTTTCAAGACCTCCTTCTTGCCCTCTTTGAAGCTGGACACGATATTTTCCTTCCTCCTGTCACGAGAGAGAGGTACATTGCTAGACCTTGTACTAACAAACAAAGAAGGTCTAGTTGGAGATGTGAAGGTTGGGGGCAGCCTTGGCTGCAGTGACCATGACATGGTGGAGTTCAGGATCCTACGAGGAGGGAGCAGGGCAATGAGTAGGATTGCAACGTTGGACTTCAGGAGAGCTAACTTTGGCCTCTTCAGGCCAAAGGCTAACTTTGACCTACTTGAAGGAGTCTCGTGGGGCAGGGAGGAATATAGGGACATTGTCAGAGTGTGCAGGGATGCGACAAGGAACGCTAAGGCCCAGTTGGAATTAAATCTGGCAAGAGGTGTCAAGGACAACAGGAAGGGGTTCTTCAAATATGTCAATAGCAAAAGGAAGACTAGGGAAAACGTGGGCCCGCTGCTGAATGGGGTGGGTGCCCTGGTAACAAAGGATATAGAGAAGGCAGAGTTATTGAATGCTGCCTTTGCTTCAGTTTTCACTGCTAAGGCCAGTCCTCAGGAATTCCAGACCCTGGGGACAAGAGAGGAAGGCTGGAGAAAGGAAGAGTCTCCCTGGGTGGAGGAGGATCAGGTTAGAGATCTTTTGTCCAAACTTGACATCCATAAATCCATGGGCCCCGATGGGATGCACCCGTGAGTGCTGAGAGAGCTGAAGGATGTTATTGCTAGGCCACTCTCCATCATCTTGGAAAGGTCCTGGAGATCAGGAGAGGTGCCTGAGGACTGGAAGAAAGCCAGTGTCCCTCTGGTCTTCCAAAAGGGCAAGAAGGAGGAGCCAGGAAACTCCAGGCCTGTCAGCCTCACCTCCATCCCTGGAAAGGTGATGGAACAGCTCCTCCTGGAGATCATCACTAAGCATCTGGAGGACAAGAAGGTGATCGGGAGTAGTCAGCATGGATTCACCAAAGGGGAAATCATGCTTGACCAATCTGCTAGCCTTCTCTGGTGGAATGACTGGCTGGGTAGATGAGGGGAGAGCAGTGGATGTTGTCTACCTTGACTACTGCAAGGTTTTTGACACTGTCTCCCAGCACATCCTCACAGGCAAGCTCAGACAGTGCAGGCTGGATGAGTGGACGGTGAGGTGGATTGAGAACTGGCTAAATGGCCGAGCTCAGAGGGTTGTGGTGAATGGTGCACAGTCTAGTTGGAGGCCTGTAGCAAGCAGTGTCCCCCAGGGGTCAGTACTGGCTCTAGTCTTGTTCAACGTATTCATCCATGACCTGGAGGAAGGGACAGAGTGCACCCTCAGCAAGTTTGCTGATGATACTAAACTGGGAGGAGTGGCTGACACACCAGAAGGCTGTGCTGCCATTCAGAGGGACCTGGACAGGCTGGAGAGCTGGGCAGAGCGGGAAACCTCTGGAAGTTCAACAAAGGCAAGTGCAGGGTCCTGCACCTAGGGAGGCAGAACGCCATGCAGCAGTACAGGCTGGGGGCTGACCTGCTGGGAAGCAGCTCTACAGAGAAGGACCTGGGTGTCCTGGTGGACAACAGGTTAAGCATGAGCCAGCAGTGTGCCCTTGTGGCCAAGAAGGCCAATGGTATCCTGGGCTGCGTTAGGCAGAGTGTTGCCAGCAGGTCGAGGGAGGTGATCCTCCCCCTCTACTCAACCCTGGTGAGGCCCCGCCTGGAGTACTGTGTCCAATTCTGGGCTCCCCAGTACAAGAGAGACATGGCACTACTGGAGAGAGTCCAGCAGAGGGCTACAAAGATGATGAGGGGCCTGGAGCATCTCTCCTGTGAAGAAAGACTGCAAGAGCTGGCCTGTTCAGCCTGGAGAAGAGAAGGCTGAGAGGTGATCTCATCAACGTGTATAAGTATCTGAAGGGGGAGAGTGTCAAGAGGATGGGGCCAGTCTCTTCTCCGTGGTGCCCAGTGATAGGACAAGAGGCAATGGGCAGAAACTGAAGCACAGGCAGTTCTGCCTGAACATGAGGAAAAATTTCTTCACTGTGAGGGTGACAGAGCACTGGCAGAGGTTGCCCAGGGTGGCTATGGCATCTCCATCCTTGGAGATATTCGAAAGTCATCTGGACACAACCCTGGGCAACATGCTCTAGAGGTCCCTGCTGGAGCAGAGGGGTTGGACTGGATGATCTCTAGAAGACTTTTCCAACCTAAACCATTCTGTGATTCTGTAAAGTGGGGTGACAAGAACCTGATGTTCAACCAAGGGAAAGGCTGAGTCCTGCAGCTGGAAAGGAGAAACCCCCTGCACCAGGACAGACGGAGGTTGATTGAAAGGCAAGGAAGCAGCTGAAGGGTTGGCAGGAACCTCTGGAGATCCTCTGGTCCAGCCCCCCTGCTAAAGTGGGGTCACCCAGAGCTGGTTGCCCAAGACTATCTAGATGGCTTTTTAAGATCTCCAAGGAAAGAGACTCCACAATCTCCCTGCGCAACCTGTCCTAGTGTTCAATCAACCTCACAGCAAAGATATGTTTTCTTATCTTCAAGTGTAATTTCCTGTATTTCTGTGTTTCTGTTCCCCTAAAATGGCAATGCCCAAATCCAGGAGCAAAGCCCAGAGAGGGGGCCTTCTCCATCTTTAAAGGGACCAGCTCCAGAGCAACATGTTCCTGCATCACAACTGGCTCTGCTCTACCCCTGACCAAGTGATTTGAGTTTGTCCTTACCTGCTGGGCTCTGCAGATCTGCCGAGGGCTCAGCCCAGTGCCCCAACTTTGGGCCGTGCCACTCCAACCCTGCCATGGGCCCAGGGGATCGTGAGCACTTTCGGGGCTGTGGGAGGGGACAAGCAGGTGGTGCTGGGGCCAATGGGAGGCTGCTGGTTCCCATGGCCGTGCCTCACTGGTCCCATCTGGTGCAGCTCTGAGCAAACTTCTGCTTCTGCAGAAACCAGCCTCACTTCTCCTTTACACCCTAGAGAGACGGTGTGATCGCGGGGGAGCAAGAGCATCCCAGCAAAGCAGAGCTGGAGCCAGCGGGGCCCAGAGCACGGCCAGCTCCTGTCCACATGGCCCAGAGTGTGGTTTATGCTGACCTGAGGTTTGCCAAGGTGCCTGCGGGACGCAGCACGCCCTGCCAGGCACTGGAGGCAGGTGAGAGCCCCCGGGAGCCCCACAGCAGCCCGCCCCGGGCCCGGGCCCCACAGACTCACCCGCTCTCCCCTGCCTGCCCACAGCCCTGTGCGAGGACGAGGCGGAGAGCCCCTACGAGAACGTGCAGCCGGATCAGGTGACCGTGGGGCAGGATGGGCAGGGGGCCCGGCCCAGCCCAGGTGAGTGCCCAGCTCAGGGCCCCCCGCACCTCGGGGAGCCCAGGTGTGGGGCGAGGGGGGTGGGGGGTGCTCCTATCCCCACCCCACGGGGACGAAGGGCAGGAGGCTGGGGACTGGCGATGGAGTTCCCCTCCGCTCGTGGGGACTGTGCTTGGTGGTGGCAGCACGTGGAGCTGGGGCCCTGCTGCGCCGGGTCATGCTTCTGGGCGGCGGGGTGGTTGGGGCTGCACCATCCGGGCCAGCGGGACAGCAGGGCATGGGCAGCGGCCGCCGGCATGTCCTCTTCATGGATGGGAGCACTTCCCCACTGCGCCAGCAGCTGCTTTTGGCCCCGCATCCCTGGGGAGCCGAGGGGGCCGGGGCCCACATCCCTGTCCTGTGCCCGCGTGGGTGCCCACCGGGTCCCCACGGCGCCCCGTTGGCTGCCAGCCCCGGCTGCTCCCGGCAGGAGAGCTGGGGGCTGCGCGGGGTGACCAGGCTGGCGGCGGCTCTCTGCGGGGACGCCGGAGGCAGCAGCGGGGCCCGTGGGGCGGCTGATGCCGGTGGCCGGTGGTGTGTTGCAGGGCCCTGGCGCCGGCTGTGGTCCGTGCCCGCGGGGCTGCTGGCAGCCTGCCTGCTGCTGCTGGCCGTCGCCGTCGCCCTGGGGCTGTGCTGTGAGTAGGGGCTGCTCTGGGCACCGCCGGGGCCGTGGGGCGGCTGGGCGGCGGGGCACGGGGCGGCGGGTGAGCGGCAGGAGGGAGGGAGAGGAGGGCCGTGAGCCAGGGGAAGAAGCCGTGGGGCTGGGCGGCGCCGTGGGGCCGTCTGGGGCAGGCGCTCGGCGGTGGCGCGTGGCTCGGGGCAGCGCCCCGGGGACTCCCCTCTGCCGCGCCAGCCGGGCTGTGCCCACGCTGCACCCCGCACCGCGGGGCCAGTGCCGGCGTCCCCCTGCCCGGCCGTCCCGGCCCCGTCCCACAGCTCCCGCCCCCCGTCCCCAGACCTGCAGGTCACCCGCAGGCTGCAGGACGCCTCCCGGGCGCACGCGGCCGAGCGCGGCCGCCTCTCGCAGCAGGTGAGCGTGCAGGAGCAGAGCCTGGAGCAGGCGCAGCTGGAGCTGGCGCGGGCCAGAGCGGAGCTGCAGCGAGCGTGGCTGGAGGGCAACAGCAGCCGGCTGGAGCTGGGGCACCGCGACGCTGAGCTGGAGCACGTCACGGGCACCCTGAGGCGGACGGAGACGGAGCTGCAGGACGTGAAGGGGAAGCTCAATGCCAGTGAGATCACCGTGAGCAGCCTGCGCGCCTGTGTAAATACAGGTAGGGCTGTGGCGGGCTGGGGCCGGGGGGCGACGTCTTTTGGGGAGATGCCGGGGGACGTTCCTGGGCCGGGCCGGGAGCACCCCTGAGCACCGCCCGTGCCCCCAGATTGCTGCCCCCCGGGCTGGGTGCTGTACAGGGGCAAGTGCCTCTTCATCTCGGCGGAGAAGAAGAGCTGGTGGGACAGCAAGGAGTACTGTGAAAGTAAATCCTCTCTGCTCCTCGTGCAAGGCCGCTGGGAGTCATGGACCCTGCCGGTATGGAGGGAGGGTGGCTGTGGCCACCCTGGGGGGTGGTGGCGATTGCTGGGGCCACGCAGAGCCCTGGGGGGCGAGAGGCAGCAGCAGGCGTGGGGCAGAGCCCGCGCGGCGCTTGGTGGCCGTGGGACCGCAGGGCTGCGGGATGGTGCTGGGGTGGCCCCGCTGCCTGCTGCCCCGAGCCCCATCCTGGCCAGGGGCCGAGCAGGAGCAGGGCTGAGCCCTGGTGCTCCTGGGCCCCCAGGTGGGCGCAGGGCAATGGGGTAAGTGATTAGCAGCTTCTCTCCCCCCAGCATTTTATGACGGCGGTGGATGCCCGGTACTGGATCGGTGTGAAACTTTTTGGTTGGAAGAAGCAAGTAGTGTGGCTGGACAGTGAGTTCTTTGACATGTAAGTGTAGCAGTCCCACCTTTGAGGCCATATCCAGTTCACCCCGACCCAGAAGGGTTGGTGGGAAGGTTCCTATTGGGTCTCTATTCCACCCTCCTACTCACGATAGGACTATGACCAGTGATAGAGCAGGGCAAACCTTAAAAACCTCCATGGTCAGAAGTGTCCCCATGAACCGGGGTCACCACTCCTGTTTCACCCCAGGATGCTCCCCAAGCTGTGCTGGGGAAGAATCACCCTTGGCTCTCCTTCCCCAAGGATATGGCCACACTGGGGGAGGGCACAGCATCTGATGGGAGCGGAGGGCAGAGGGCAGACTGCGAGCGTAGCAGAGGAGCTGAGAGCGGGTCTGCCCCTCTGGACTGGCTCTCCACCACAAAGGGTTTAATGGCCTGTGGAAAGGGGGGAAAGCCAGGCACACTTGACCCCCAGGCATCACAGTCCCAGTGCATGGCATGGTGCCATGCATGCACAGTAAGGAGGGAGGATGCCGGTGGTGGAGCAAGGGGAACATGGCTCTTTCTAAGACTGGTCCCAGTGTGAGGCACCCCTGCCTGCCCCAGATGTACTGGAGCCTGTGGGAACAGGCAGCCACAGTGGGGACGCTGTCCCTGCTCATCTAAAATGTGTCTTCTCTTCGAGATACAAAAAATTGTCAAATTGCGGACTATCAAGTGCTGGGAAAATGGTGAGTGTAAAATGCTCGGAAAAACACCCATGGATCTGCGAGCAGGCCCCAGAGCTGAGCAGTGCATCCAAGACCCTGTTTCCTCTCCTGGCCAAGGGGTGATTGCGACTCCCCTGCCCTGTCACAACAACACACGGGGACAGGATCTGGGGCTGCACTGGGGAGGCACCCTCACCCAGGCTGCAATACAAGCATCCACACTGCACCCTTGCCTCAGCCGTGTTGCAAAGCTCTGGGGAGACAGTCTGGGAAAGAGGCTGTATTGTAAAGCAAGACTTCTGGAAAACAATTGGTATTTCCCTCTCTCACACCATGCTCACACTTATACCCCCTACCACCTGCCCTCCAGCGCCCGGATGCGTGTGCCCACGTGCCCCAGCCAGCACGGCTCACGGCACCTCAGGGGCAGAGGATGCCGGTACCGAGCCCTGCTCATGCCTGCTGTGTTCATCTGAAGCTGTCGATTGTGTGCTGGCGGCGGTGTGCCTTTGGCACCTTTTTGGAGCTGGGGATGATGGTGCCACTTGTGTCCCTGACCTGTCCCCCTCTGGGAGTGCTCTGGACTGCCTGGTCGCCCCTTGCCTCCTGTGCTGGCTGTCGGCAACTCCTGTCCTGACCTTCCTCCTCCCACCATCACCTTCCCATGCCCTCTGACCCTCACAACATTGCTCTCCCTGCTGTGGCCCAGGGACAGCCTGCTTCTGGGTACACTGTCCGGCAGGGCTGATGTGGCTGCAGGGCAGAGCCAGGGGGTCCTGGCCCTGGCCATGGCCCGAAGGCAGCCCACAGTTCAGAGATGCAGGCTGGAGCTACACAGCAGCTGGAGAGGTGCCCAGGCCCAGCTGCGAGCATGAGGATGGAGCAGGGGGCTTTCGGGATGCGAGGACGGTGGTGCTGGGTTGACTGTGTGTGCCCAAGCTTGTGGTTATTGGAAGCAGGGCTGGGGCAGAATAAAGGGGGTGCAGCAACCTTTTGCTTCTCCTGGTCAGGTGGGGGAGTGCTGGGGGGCCCAGAGAGCATGGGGAGAAAGGGAGGTGCAGTAGAAGCCCAAAGACCACAGGGGAAATCAGGGTGCAGTGCAGAGCCCTGAGACTACAGGGGAAATGGGGTGCAGTGCAGAGCCTGGAGACCATGGAGGGAAATAGGGGAGTGCTGGGGAGCCCTGAGGACACGGAGGAAATGGGGTGCAGTGCAGAGCCCGGAGACCATAGGGGGAAATGGGGGTGCAGTGGGAACCCTAAGGCCCCAGGGGAGATTGGGGGGGGCATGGAGGAGCCCGGAGACCATAGGCAGAAGTGGTACGATGGGGAACCCTGAGACAATGGGAAAGATCTGAGACAATAGGGGGAAAATCCTTAAGATCAGAGTGGGACTGGGGAGCTCTGAGACTGCAGGGGAGCAGATGAGGGAGCACTGTGCCAAGCCTGGCCCTGGTGCAGTAAGGAAGTCCAGAGCTAGCCCTGAGCCTCCGTTGCCCACAGTGTTTCCAGAGAAAGGCACTTTTCAGAGAGGGATGTGAAGGTGGGGACCACCTAGCAAAGCTGAACACCGGCAGCTTCTGGGAGAGAAGAGGCAGTGTGGAAGGATGCTGGTGGGGCAGGGCCATGGTGCTGCAAGGCTGTGAGGTTGGAATCGCTAGCTCCAGGGTCCCCCTCCAATGTCAGCTATCCTGCAAATCCATGGCTCGGTCCTGCCTGTGCGAGTCGCCCTTGCCCACAGGAGTCCAGACACAGTCTCCCCAGCGCCAGCGGAGGGGCTAACGCTCATCCCTGGTCCCACTTCCTGTGCTCTGGCCAGCACAGCCTGTGATGCCGCTGAGCACCATCACTGTAAGGATACATGGCTGGGCCCTATCCAGCCTCTTGGTCTCGGGTCCCCCATGCCTTTTGTGGCACTGCTGCTTCCTTGCCCATCCATTGGCCCCAGCCTGTCTTGGTGCAAGGGGTTTCTCCTTCCCATTTTGGGGACTGAGTCTTTCCCTTGGTTGAACATCAGCAGGTTCCCATCACCCCATTTCTCCAGGCCCAACTGAATGACAGCCCTGCCCTCCAGCATACCGACCACTCCTGCAACTTGGTGTCACCTGTCAGCTTGCTGAGGGCCTTCCCCAGCCTGCATCCAAGGCACCCATGAAGGGTTTAAAGAGTATTGGCCGTGGGGCTGACCCCAGAGGGTTGCCACCAGTGACAAGAAGATGTCACCAGTGACATGTCACTGGTCAAGAGCAGGGCTAAACCAAGGGACAGGCTGAGGCTGTGGGAAGGTGATGGTGGGAGGAGGAAGGTCAGGACAGGAGTTGCCGACAGCCAGCACAGGAGGCAAGGGGCGACCAGGCAGTCCAGAGCACTCCCAGAGGGGGACAGGTCAGGGACACAAGTGGCACCATCATCCCCAGCTCCAAAAAGGTGCCAAAGGCACACCGCCGCCAGCACACAATCGACAGCTTCAGATGAACACAGCAGGCATGAGCAGGGCTCGGTACCGGCATCCTCTGCCCCTGAGGTGCCGTGAGCCGTGCTGGCTGGGGCACGTGGGCACACGCATCCGGGCGCTGGAGGGCAGGTGGTAGGGGGTATAAGTGTGAGCATGGTGTGAGAGAGGGAAATACCAATTGTTTTCCAGAAGTCTTGCTTTACAATACAGCCTCTTTCCCAGACTGTCTCCCCAGAGCTTTGCAACACGGCTGAGGCAAGGGTGCAGTGTGGATGCTTGTATTGCAGCCTGGGTGAGGGTGCCTCCCCAGTGCAGCCCCAGATCCTGTCCCCGTGTGTTGTTGTGACAGGGCAGGGGAGTCGCAATCACCCCTTGGCCAGGAGAGGAAACAGGGTCTTGGATGCACTGCTCAGCTCTGGGGCCTGCTCGCAGATCCATGGGAGTTTCTCTGAACAGAAGAGAAACCTTACTTCCCCAGAGCGTGATGCTCCACAGTCCATGTAATAGGGCAGCCTAGAAGGGAAGGAGAATGTCAGAGGTGCAAGGACAGCACCTCGTGCTCCTACCCTTCTCCCAGTCCTGCTGTGCTGCCCATGCAGCAGAAGATGAAGGCCACCACAGCTGGGACAGAAAGTCCAGAGTGTTGCCAATGACCAATCATTGACCCCATTGCTAGGAGCAGGGACAGGCACCTGTTCCTCAAGGCTGAGAAAGGTAGAAAAGCTCTAGGGGAGGTCCAAGCAGCCAGGACTGCTCTGCTTACATGCTAGGTGTCTTGTCCAGCCACTCAACTGTCGTTCTCCAAGAGGAATACATTGCGCCAATCCAGTACCGGGCATCCACCGCCGTCATAAAATGCTGGGGGGAGAGAAGCTGCTAATCACTTACCCCATTGCCCCGCACCCACCTGGGGGCCCAGGAGCACCAGGGCTCAGCCCTGCTCCTGCTCGGCCCCTGGCCAGGATGGGGCTCGGGGCAGCAGGCAGCGGGGCCACCCCAGCACCATCCCGCAGCCCTGCGGTCCCACGGCCACCAAGCGCCGCGCGGGCTCTGCCCCACGCCTGCTGCTGCCTCTCGCCCCCCAGGGCTCTGCGTGGCCCCAGCAATCGCCACCACCCCCCAGGGTGGCCACAGCCACCCTCCCTCCATACCGGCAGGGTCCATGACTCCCAGCGGCCTTGCACGAGGAGCAGAGAGGATTTACTTTCACAGTACTCCTTGCTGTCCCACCAGCTCTTCTTCTCCGCCGAGATGAAGAGGCACTTGCCCCTGTACAGCACCCAGCCCGGGGGGCAGCAATCTGGGGGCACGGGCGGTGCTCAGGGGTGCTCCCGGCCCGGCCCGGGAACGTCCCCCGGCATCTCCCCAAAAGACGTCGCCCCCCGGCCCCAGCCCGCCACAGCCCTACCTGTATTTACACAGGCGCGCAGGCTGCTCACGGTGATCTCACTGGCATTGAGCTTCCCCTTCACGTCCTGCAGCTCCGTCTCCGTCCGCCTCAGGGTGCCCGTGACGTGCTCCAGCTCGGCGTCGCGGTGCCCCAGCTCCAGCCGGCTGCTGTTGCCCTCCAGCCACGCTCGCTGCAGCTCCGCTCTGGCCCGCGCCAGCTCCAGCTGCGCCTGCTCCAGGCTCTGCTCCTGCACGCTCACCTGCTGCGAGAGGCGGCCGCGCTCGGCCGCGTGCGCCCGGGAGGCGTCCTGCAGCCTGCGGGTGACCTGCAGGTCTGGGGACGGGGGGCGGGAGCTGTGGGACGGGGCCGGGACGGCCGGGCAGGGGGACGCCGGCACTGGCCCCGCGGTGCGGGGTGCGGCGTGGGCACAGCCCGGCTGGCGCGGCAGAGGGGAGTCCCCGGGGCGCTGCCCCGAGCCACGCGCCACCGCCGAGCGCCTGCCCCAGACGGCCCCACGGCGCCGCCCAGCCCCACGGCTTCTTCCCCTGGCTCACGGCCCTCCTCTCCCTCCCTCCTGCCGCTCACCCGCCGCCCCGTGCCCCGCTGCCCAGCCGCCCCACGGCCCCGGCGGTGCCCAGAGCAGCCCCTACTCACAGCACAGCCCCAGGGCGACGGCGACGGCCAGCAGCAGCAGGCAGGCTGCCAGCAGCCCCGCGGGCACGGACCACAGCCGGCGCCAGGGCCCTGCAACACACCACCGGCCACCGGCATCAGCCGCCCCACGGGCCCCGCTGCTGCCTCCGGCATCCCCGCAGAGAGCCGCCGCCAGCCTGGTCACCCCGCGCAGCCCCCAGCTCTCCTGCCGGGAGCAGCCGGGGCTGGCAGCCAACGGGGCGCCGTGGGGACCCGGTGGGCACCCACGCGGGCACAGGACAGGGATGTGGGCCCCGGCCCCCTCGGCTCCCCAGGGATGCGGGGCCAAAAGCAGCTGCTGGCGCAGTGGGGAAGTGCTCCCATCCATGAAGAGGACGTGCCGGCGGCCGCTGCCCATGCCCTGCTGTCCCGCTGGCCCGGATGGTGCAGCCCCAACCACCCCGCCGCCCAGAAGCATGACCCGGCGCAGCAGGGCCCCAGCTCCACGTGCTGCCACCACCAAGCACAGTCCCCACGAGCGGAGGGGAACTCCATCGCCAGTCCCCAGCCTCCTGCCCTTCGTCCCCGTGGGGTGGGGATAGGAGCACCCCCCACCCCCCTCGCCCCACACCTGGGCTCCCCGAGGTGCGGGGGGCCCTGAGCTGGGCACTCACCTGGGCTGGGCCGGGCCCCCTGCCCGTCCTGCCCCACGGGTACCTGCCCCGGCTGCACGTTCTCGTAGGGGCTCTCCGCCTCGTCCTCGCACAGGGCTGTTGGAGGAAGGCAGGGGAGAGCGGGTGAGTCTGTGGGGCCCGGGCCCGGGGCGGGCCGCTGTGGGGCTCCCGGGGGCTCTCACCTGCCTCCAGCGCCTGGCAGGGCGTGCTGCGTCCCGCAGGCACCTTGGTAAACCTCAGGTCAGCATAAACCACACTCTGGGCCATGTGCACAAGAGCTGGCTGTCCCCCAGGCAGCTCCAGATCAGGGACTTTCTACTCTGCTATGCTGAGATCTGGCAGCAGATTTGTGGCTCATACAATTGGGGTGGAGCAACTTCTTGCTTTGCAAGAAAGCAGAAGTGCTCACGCTATCTGCAAATTATAGATTACTTCTGGGCAGCTGTTGCTGTAGGGGGAGCTAACTGTTCTCCATCCTGGACACCATGCTCTGCTCCCTAAAGGGTCCCAGCCCTACGGTACAACGAAGAAGGATGGTCATCTGCTCTACCAGTCTATGAGGAGACCCTGGCCCCAGTGCTTACTGGCCACAGTGGATCCATGCTGTGCAGTGTCACAAGTCTGCAGGCAGGAGCAAGCCTCAGGGACAGCATAGGCCCTATCACAGTGGGATGCATCGGTTGGCAATCTCCTGGGGCATCTACAGTCAGAGACCCCCATGCTGCAGAGCGATGTGACAATAGTAATAAGAAATGAAATGATGCTGTAGAAACCTTCAACACTGGTAGAACCTTGTGACAATAGTGATAAAAAGTGAGAGACAGGAGCAAGCAAGGAAACAATAAGACATGATCGAGTAGACCCTTAGGCTCGTGATTGGTTTAAGCTACTGTCCCTGGGGAAGAACAGTGAGGAAACTATAGAAGATCAATGCCAGCTAGTGCAAGAGCGGACCCTGCTGTGTGTCCTGACCACAGGACGACCACCAGGTGTGAAGGGGATGCCTGCATCGTGATTCCTCTGTGAGAGATGGGGCATTGAGGATCAAATTTCCTGAGACAGCAACTTGGCTGCAAACCTGAAGAGCACGTAGTATAGCATTTAGTGCCTGGCTATAGCAAATTAGGCTAAGATAAATCTACAAAGGAGTAATAAATGCGCACTGCTTGTGGTCATGCTACACCTGGACTCCTTGCTTTTTACGGTTCTCCCATAAGTTATTGACCATTGGAAAAAATCCTTAGGCACAAGGCCACCACGCAGCAGCCATTCTCAGAGGGGGCAGAGCAGAGAGGTCTCTGGCTCATCCCGGCTTAGGTGACACAAAGGGGACACCCACGAAGGGACCAAGCAGCAGGTTTGGTGAGAGGCAATGCAGGGAAAGGAGGTCTGATCTAAGGGGCCAGAGGGGGCTGAGCACGACCTGGCATCATTCGCAGGAGCACTCAGGGGCAGGAGTGCAAGGCGTAGGTAGCGCGTGGGCTGGCTCAGCGGGAAAGGCAGCTGTCCCCAACTGGCCTTGGCCCTGCTTCCTCCCTCCGCCCACGCTCCTGCCTGCTGCAGGCACTGGGCTTCCTCTGCTCTTCACTGTCCCCATCCCACCACCCATCTGGGTGAGAGCCAGGCTGTGATCCATCGTGAAGGGCAGGAGGGGCAGCAAGGGAGGGCTGTGCAGGCTCTGTGTGCTGCTGGCACGACCCCGGTGGCCAGTTTCAAACCAATGATAGCCATCACCACCGAGCAGGGCTTTTAGACTCTCATGCACCACTCAGTCTCAAAGTGAAGTGAGTGCATTCACTGTGACCTCCACAGACCACGCAGGCATGAGGACACAAGCTGCTGCACAGGCCAAACCCTCTGCCGGGACCAGAGAGGCACCGGCTGCCTTCCCTGAAGAGCTACAAATCTCCAGCAGCGGGTGCAGCCAGCAAGCCCAGAGCTTTGGGGAGACCCGTCCCAGCTCCACGGGAGCTGCTCCACACTGCCCCCATGCCACAGGGACCCTTGGGTCAATCCTGGCCCCCAGCCACCTCCCCTAGTGCAGTTTCCAACCAGGCTGACAATGCTGTGGGTGCCACAACTCTGCGGTGACGGCAGAGCCTCCCCCTCAGCACTTTGCCCCAAAGACAGCTACAGCATCCATGCGCCAGAGTTTATTGCCGAAGTTCACAGATCCGGGCTGGGGGGGAAGAAGAGCTCTGCGTTAGGAGACCGCAATCTAGGATGCCAGTGTGCAGGAGCTCGGATCAGGCTGGACTGCAGGGGTAGGATAGGGGTGGTGGGGTCCCTGCGCTGCCAGAGTGGCCATGCTGGAGGTCCTTGCAGGTCACCAGGGCCCCGCGCAGGTGTAGGTGGTGTTCCCCCAGAGGAAGGTGGGGGGTGCAGACTGGACCCATTGCAGGGCAGCAGCGCTCTTCTCACAGATCCAGCCGCGGGCTTCCCCACACGGGCCGCCAGATAGCCCTGAGCCAGATACCCTCCCACAGGCCAGGAAAGAGCTGGTGAAACGCTGGATTGGGAAGAGCCTGCACAGAGAGAGTGGGGTGAGACGGCTTGGGGTAGGATGGGATGGAGTGAGACGGGATGGGGGCCAGAGGGGTTGGGGGTGAGACGGGATGAGGCAGGCTGATCAGCTCCTCCTCTGCCAAGGGACTGGAGACTGCGCAGAGATGCCACAGGGGCAAAGCTAACCCTCACCATGGAGCAGTGCCCCTCGGCCATCCTCCCCTGCCCAGGGTACCCATCTCGATCTCTTCCCATCCTGTCCCTGCCCATCCTGCATGCAGCACCCTGGGCCCTTCCTGACAGGTCTCAGCACCAGCTGCACCTAGAAGAGCTCCCAGGACCTCATGCTGGAAACCTGCTCTTGGGGGATCCCCCAGCCTTGCATCCAGACCTCGTTTGTCCCCAGGGTGTGAATGATAGGGTCAGACCTCTGCAATCTTCCCTCCCCTAAAATGCCCCAGTGTAGCCCTGAGAGGGGAGAGGTGGCCAAGTTGGGGAGCACATCTCTGCCCGTCTGCACTCTCCCTGTCCCCCAGTCACCTCCCAGAGCCCGGGGATGGGACAGGATCCCCAGCAACCCTGGCTGGGGGGCAAGCTGAAAGCCTTACCCCTTCAGCGCAGTGCCATCCAGCCACTTCCAGTCAGCCCGGGAACTGTCACGCTTCAGCCCCACGTGAAACATATCCGTGTCGGACATGCGCGTCAGGAACGCCTGGTGCACAAGGAGACAAGCGTGAGCTGCCTGAAGGGCCGACATGCTGCTGCTGGCACGGGCACTTGCACATCATGCCCAGACACTCCCACAGACAGACACGGCCACATACCCCCCACGCCAGCAGGAGTTCACACTACTGCATGCCTGCACATGTGAACGCATGCGTGTGCGCTCTTGGAGGGGTGGTCATGCCACACACGGGAACATGCAGCAGCCAGATGGGATGGCTGGAGCAGCATGGAGCTGGGTATAGCTCACTCCCATGACTGAATGTGGTTGGGGGCAGGCTGTGGGGCAGAGCCTGCTGCTGCTGTGTGCCAGGCCAGGAGAAATGCAAGGCCGACGCACTGGAGGGACACCCTGCCCGACCCTTCAGGCATAGCCCCAGCGATCAGGAATGAGAGCTGTACAGTGCGGGCAGAGCATCACCAGCTCTCCGGCTGAAGGCTTGGCTGTGCTCTTGGCACGTGAGCCACAGCAGGGGAGATTGCACCCCATCACTGCCGTAATGCCAAGCCATGGCATTGCTTGATCCTTGCTGTCCTGCCTCCCCAAGAAGGTGGGGACAACAAGGTAGGGTGCACAATTTGGTGCGGGTGGTCAATTTGATAGAGGTGGTCAAGGTGGTCATCAGCTACAGTTTGGTAGAGGTGGTCAAGGTGGTCGTGGCCCGATGCCCACAGGTGGGTTAGACAAGCTGGTTGGGTGTCAGCAGGGTGCACTCACCAGGGTGGCGTTAGTTCGGATGGTGACCAGCTGTGCCCCTCTGGAGCAGCAGTCCTCTTTGCTCTGCTCCCAGGTCTTTTTGGCAGAAGAGAAGTAGTAGCACTGACCTGCGTCCCAGAACCAGCCAGCTGGGCAGAACTGGCATCGCCCTGCACACCAGAAAAGCAGCCTGCCCATGGCTCTGGGAGCAGCTGGGACAGGGAAGCCACCAGGGGCTCCCACCAGCTCCCAGCCTGCGCTCAGAGCTGCTGCAGCAGGGTGCAAAAGGGGCAGCCAGGGAGCCATGGCACCAGGCTGTACAACCAACCCACCATGCTCCTGTGGCTGCCCCATGGAGAAGACCCCTACATTGGTGTCTTCCTCCGGAGGCCCAGCTCCCACATCCCATCTCCAGCCCTGCAGGACTCTGGTGGGAGCCCCGATGGAGGTGGGTTAGTTACATGAAGGGGTTGGCACAGGGGAGGTGAGCCAGAGAAGGGTGCTCCAGGTTCAGTGGAGTGATACAAGGATCCCCTACATTTGCAAAGTGCTGGGAATACAATCAGGATTTCAGCTTTCCTGGAGGCCAGTCTAAAGAGAGCATCTGACCCTGTCTGGCTCACAGACGCTCATAGCAAGCAATAACCCTGCAGCTTGCCTGGGGCTGGTGGCGTGTCGAGGTGAAGGTGAGCTGCCATGGGGTTCTCTCTCCCAAACAGGTCCTGGCAATGCAGCATGTTCAGCAACACCGGGGCAGCTCTCCAGGCCACGAGCCAGAGGCCCAGCAGCAAGAATGGAGGGAGACTGAGGTGGGGGCATGGTCCGGTGGGAGCCCCCGCTCCAGCAGGCAGTAGGGCCAGATCCTGCCCCTTGTATCGCCAGATCCTCTCCAAACCTTGCCCAGAAGCCCACCAAGCTCTCCTACCTTGCGGACTCTGTCGCCCACCGCTGAGGCTCTCTTCCGTGCTCCAGGGATCATGGGTGCAGCCTGCCAGTTGCCCTAAAACTATGCACCAAGAGCACAGTAGTGACCCTGCCAGCCAGCCTGCAGGTCCCAGGCCAGCTTTTGCTCCCAGCAGCACCCAGTGAACGCTCCCATGACTGGGAGCCCCACAAGAGCCACAGCCAGCCCACCGCTGAAGGCTTCCCCCTCTCTTTAAGCCAGCCAAGCCTGCCGAGGCCCTTGCAGCTCTTGCTGTGCTTCTGAGCCCATCACATGACAGGCTTTCACAGAAAGTGCTTCTTTCTCTCAGTTTCAGTCTCGCTGCTCTTGGTCCTGTCTTCATCTCATTGCCAGGTGATGGAGCGGGATGCCCCAGGGCCCTTCCTGAGCCCACGCTTTCCTCCCCGCCTTTCACTCCCCCACACTGGAGGCACTCCAGACAGGCAGGCCTGGGACCTGCACCTCGCCTCACCAATTTTGCTACTTGCCCCTGAGCCTGGAAGCATGCAACACCCTTGGCTCTGAACAGGAGGGACCAGCTCCGCACTCAGCGCCCGGAGGGGAAAGTTCAGGCTCTGCTTGTGCCTGCAGTGGTGTCGGGGCAGCTGCTCTTTTGACAGCCCTGCAGCTCTGTCCCCGTCCAGCACACGCACAGCACGGACCGCGCTGTGCCGAGGCCGACCCCGAACCCCCAGCCCCGGCTGCGGTGAGCCTTGGCACCACATGAGCGGTTGGAGGGGCACCGGCAGTGACTGGACGTAAGCGGGTACTCACAGTGGAAGCTCAAGCCAACGAGGACAATTTGTGCCAGCAGGAGCAGCAGGCAAAGGAGAGCCAGGCTGAGGGCTGCACAGCGCCAGGGCAGCTGCTTCAGCCGCTGAGGAGCTGTGAGAGAGAGATAACCAGGGTCCTGAGGGCTCTCTGGGAGAGCAGCAGGGATCCGCCGTGCCAGGAAAGGTCTGTGCACCCTAGGAGGGTCTCAGGAGGGCATCAGGGGAGCCTGCTGCTCTGCGGACATCAGACTCCTGCAGACAACATCCCTCAGGAAAAGTGCAACACTGCTGTGGGCCAGAGGGAGAGCCCAGTTGCAGGGCCCAGATCCTGCTAGAAGTCGTCCCCCTGCAGACGGTGCTTGGCATGGGGGGAGCAGGAGTGCGTGCATCACGCATCTGGCGTGCAGTGAATGTCCCCTGCCCCTGAACCCCTCCTGCCCCGCAGCCCCAGAGCAGGCAGTCTGCCAGGCAGCTGGAGAGGAGCTGCTTGGCAGAGGTGCAGGAGCAGATACCTGAAAAGAGTGAGTGGAGTGGGAGCACTTTCTGGGGGAAAATGGCCCTGCAAAGAAAAATGAGCTGCAAGGGGAAGTGGCGGGGAGAGACGGGGATGCCACAGGGGCGAGCGGGGCAGGGGGTCGCCAGCATGCTGTTACCTGGTGGCGGGGGGAAGTGCAGATCAGCGTACGTGACCCTCTCTTCCATCCCGCGGTGTCTCGCTGTGCACTCCACCGGCGAAGCAGCAACCCCCTCCCTGCCCCCTTCCGCAGCCCAGTGTTGTGCGAAATGGAAAGTGTCACTTCCTGGCAATATCCCCAGAGACACCACCAAGGCCGCAGCCCCTCCGGGAGCCCCAGCATCGCTGGCTCCCCTGGCGAGGGGGAGCCCCAGGCAAGGCTGAGACCCAGGAGTTCCCGGCACAAGGAAACCAACCCAGCAGCCCCGCTCGCACAGCCCACGCCGCCCTGCCACCACGGCAGGCTGGGCCTCGCACATGGCCCTGTTACCAGCCCTTTCCCCAGGTTCAGGGGGTGGTGAACAGCATGGTCCTGCTCGTCCCCTGCCCAGCTGAGCACCCTGCGGCGTGCTCAGCAGATCAGCCTCGGGAACTGGGGTGGGGGGGTGTCTCTGCTACCCTGAGGAGCAGGACATGGGGCCCCATCCTCGTCCCCAAACTCTGCGTGCTCAGAAGCAGCAAGGAGGCAGCGGAGCACTTCTTCAAATGTGGTTTCTGGTGTCTTTTTTGCATGGGGCTGCAGCTGTGCGAGCACTGCCTGGAAAGCCCGAGGCTGCCTGCTCCTTCCCTTCCCCGAAGGCCGGCAGGCTGCTCTGTCCTCACTCCCTCTGCACCCTGCACCCGCCTTGTGCCTGCGAAGGCTGCGGGGGGGGGGGGGGGAGTCTCCAACCCCCCCGTCCCCCCAGGGGTGGGCTCTGCCCCGCGGCTCCGCGCAGGGGCAGCGCATCTCCGCCCCCGCGAGCGCGGAGCCAGCCCGGGGCGGGGGAATCCACGGCCGGGACTACGTTTCCCAGCGGCTCCTCCCGAGGCTGCGGGTCGCACATGCTCGGTGCGGCGGCCGGCGCAGTTCCCGGCGCGGCGCGGGGCGGTGCGGCGGGTCCCCGGGGCGGCTCCCGCTGCAGCTCGCCGTGCAGCGCGGGGGCTCCCGGTGCGCTTCCCGGTGCAGCGCGGAGGCTCCCGCTGCAGCTCCCGGTGCGCCCCCGGGAGCGCACGCCGTGGGACTGCACCCGGCCCGGCCCGGCCCGGCCCTGCCTCGCCGCCAGCCCGGGGCCGAGCTGCCGCCGGCGGCCGCCCGCCTTCCCCCGCGCTCCCGTCCCCGCCGGGGCCCCGGGGGCCGGCGCCCACCCGGCCCCATGCCCCGAGGGCGCGCCTGGACGCAGGAGGAGGTCGGCTGCCTGCTGGCGCTGGTGGGCGGCTGCGGGCAGGTGGCCTTGCTTATGGCCTCCACGTCGCGGCCCAACGAGGCGCTGTGGCGGGACATCTCCCGGGGGCTGGCGGCGGCCGGTTACGGCCGCAGCGTGACGCAGTGCCGCTCCAAGTGGAAGGCGCTCAAGCAGGCCTTCTACTCGGAGCGGGCGACGCGCCGGCAGACCGGCTGCCACTCGTCGCGCGTGCCCCTGCACTACCGCGCCATGAAGACCCTCTGGAAGGCAGCCGGGCGGCCAGTTTTCGGCGAGAGGCGGCTGCCAGGTGGGTCGTGGCCCTCCCGACGGTTCGGCGAGCCTTTCCGGGGCAGGAGGAGAGCCTGCAGCTGGGCCAGCGGGGTAGCGGGGCTGCTTGGCATGGGCTTTGCGCCCCCAGCCCTTGCCTTGCTGGCGTGCCGGACTGGAGTAGCGCTGCTCCTCGCTAGGAGCTTGCTCCGCGCTGCCAGCTCGGTGCTCTTTACTGCCTCTTGTCTGATCCCTTTCTCTCTTCCTAGACCGGGTGAAGTTGCCTCCCAGGAAGCGCAGGCCACCCCTCGAGGACCACTCTCCATCCTCGCCTGAGCTGCAAGGTACCCACGGGCTAGGGTGGCTGAAGGTGGGGGTCTGTCCTGACTTGCAGGATGATCTTTATATTTCAGAGGGGTTGGGGAGAGGTTACATGATTTTGAGGGCTTGGAGGCGAGGATGCAGACAGTTGTGACCCTCCCTGAGTTGTTCCCTCTCTGTTTCTTCCTGCCGACTGCTGGCTTGTGGTGCTGCGCTGGGCAGCAGCTGGATGTGCTCCTTGGTTCAGGCCTGGGACCAGTCCATGTGGGGCTTTGTCTGGGACAGTCTGGCTCTTGTACCCCAGGGTGGCTGGGATCCCTCCTCTCTGCTACTGAAGGTCTTTTCTTTCCACGGCACCTCCCCTGCTGTTCTCTCTGCAGAGCACGTCACCTGCACAGATGCCCTGGGCACGCTGCCGTCCCCGCCACCGCAGTGCACGAAGGACAAGCCTGCGAGCCGTAAGTACTGGTCTGCCCTGCTGCGCTGGGCTGCATGGCCATGACTCCAGCTCAAGCCCGCTCCAGCATGATGGGAACGTGATGGGCTTAAGGAGTGAGGAGCACTTCTCCCAGGAGGGACTAGCTGCAGTATGGTCCCTAGGCAGGGATGCTCTTGGACACAGAATGGGGATGTTGGGACTTGTCCCTCCAGAGGCTTTGGCTCCAAACCAGCCCCAGGGTGTGAAGGGATGGGGAAGGGTGGGATGGGGAAGGAAGGGTCCTTAGCTCTGACCCAGCCTCAGGGCACAGAGAAGATTGCTGGCTGGTCAGGGGGCAGGTGATGGGGCTCAAGGCCTCTAGGGGACGGTGGCCCTGATCCAGTCGAGGTGGCTCTTCTGGCTGTGTGGCAATGCAGGGCATGTGACTCCACTTTAGCAGGTCCTGGATCCCTCTGCCTCCCCAGCAACGCTGTAAAACTTAGTTTGGAGAGAGTATGAGGGCCAGAGCCCAAAGTGCATGTGCCCCTGCCCTGCAGCATACTCAGGCAGAGATCCTGCGCCTCCCTTGCTGTGCGCACACCCAGACAATTGCTTGGGAGGTTTGCCACCCAGGCGATCCAGGGTGCGTCCCTGCGTCTGATTAGTCTGAGCAGATGAAGGAAGCAGATGCTGTTCCCCGAGCCTGCTCGCTAGCTGGCAAGGATTAGGCCTCCAAAGCAGAAGCAGGTTAAACTTCTCCCCTGCAAACATGAGCAAACAGGATCAGAAGGGTTATATCTCGGATTGATCCTGATTTCCAGGGTACTGCGCTGCAGGAGTCTTTGGGAAAGCCTTGGCTGCTTCATATCCCTCCGCCTCCCCCCTCGCTAACGCCAGGGAGCGAACCCCGGCATCCTGGCCAGCTTCCGTACTGGATAATTACGTTCTGTCTCCATAAATTCCCCCTGCAGTTTCAAGTGGATGTGGGATTCTCCTTCACTCCTGTCCTAATCTGTTGTGTAGCGTTGCTGTGCGCTGCTAAACAGCTGCTGCCTTCCACCCCAGAGGTGGCTGCATTGCAGTGGTGGGTGAGTGACTCCTGCTTTTGTATCTAGCTTGTAAAACGCTTTGAGGGCCGGCAAGGCGCTGTGGAGCTATGGCTAGGGCATGTCGGGCTGCGGGGCTGGCCGTGGCAGGCGAGGCAGACCCTGGGCTGGTTGGGTTCCCCCACAGCTCCTGTCAGACTGCGCATCTCTCCTCTCTGCTCTCTCCCAGCAGCTCGTCTGGACCAAGTCGCTGGAGTGCCTCCCGCTCCCTCTCTCGTACCACGTAAGGCTTTTTTTGCCCTGCTTGGCCCAGTAACCTTCCTCAGCCCCGTGAGCAGAGGGCTGTGATGCCTGCAGTTCTGACACGGTTCTCGTTGCAGACGCTGGCCACCCGTTCCTTCCCCTTCCCTTCCTCGGTGAGTATCGCGCCTGCTCCGCGCTTGCGTGCCCTGGGCGGGAGATGGTCGAGCCTGCTCACGTGCTGCGTCTGCTCTCGTTCCAGACTTTCACGCCACCTTCCCGCCCCTGAAGCAGGAAAGAGCTGAACAAAAGGCTGGTAAGAGCCTGCAGTCGCTTCTCGCGCAGTGCAGCAGGCTCGGCTTGCGACTTGCTGGGGCGGGGGGTGGATTCGGACAAGTGCCGCCGCTCGAGGGGGAGCTCTATGCTACCTGCCCGTGGGGACGTGGGCACGCACCTCCCAGAGGCTACGGTGGCATCAGGTGCTGCAGCAGGGAGGCTGGCATGAGCGCAGGGTGAGGGCGGCTCTGCTACCCTTGTGCTCTCTCCATGCCAAGCTGTCTTGGCAGGTTCCCCTGGCGAAATGTCTCTAGGGATGGGAACGGGAAACCGAGCGCTGCTAGTGGCTACCAGAGACTCGGGCTCCCCTGGAAGGGCTTCTGCGAGCGAGCAGACAGCAGCAGATGAAGAGGCATCAGGCACAAGCCTGCAAGGTGCGTCCTCACTCCCTGCATCCCGACAGCCGCGCCGCGTGCGGGGCAAAGCCTGACGCCGCATCACCTCGGAGGCCTGGTCGGGGCTTGCTCCCGCTGACCCCACGCCCCATCTCGCTGCAGGCGCCGGCGTGGCGGGCTTGCTGCAGAGCGTGCAGCAACTCCTGGTGCAGATCCTGCAGACGTCGCAGCAGCAGCAGGTGCTGCTGGAGAGCCTGGCCAGCGACACCGTCTCCCACCTCCACGTTATCTCCGACAACCTGGTGCAGGTGGGCGAAACGCTGCACGAACTGCTGCTCCGGGCGCACGCCCGTGCTGGCACCCTCCCCAGCCCGCTCGACTCCTATGTCAGCCGCGCACCCCTTTTCGAGGGCGGCCCCCGGCCCCCGCTGCTCCCCGGGATGCCTTGCTCCCCTGGCACTCCCCATGCCTCCCCCTGCCACAAAGGGGAGCCTCTGGGGTCCCCTGCCACCAGCTTCACCTCGCCGTGAGCGCTGCTGTCCCCTGGGTGCCTGCAGGGGCTGCCCGCATCCCCAGGGGAGATAGCTGCCCTACGCAGTCGCTGCACTGATCTTTATAGCAAAGACCCTGGATATTTTGGGCATTTATAAAAGAGACAGATTTTAATAAAATTAAAAATAGCTTTTGTAACAGCAGCAACCCTCAAACAACTCTTCCCCCCTCCCAGGGGGACATTCCTCTTCTCACTTTTGAGATGAGCAGAAGGGGAACTCGGCTATTTACGGCCTCAGAGAAACTCCCAGGCTGCAAGCCGCAGGGCAGATGCGCATCCTCTGACCTTGCGCGTGCTCACCTGCCTGCCGCCTTCCCACTCGGCCGGGGGCCGGCAGGGCTCCCTGCGTCGAGGAAGGACCGTGCAGCTATTGTGCTGCATGGAGAGGCGGTGGGCAGGCAGGGGGCCGTGCATCGCCCCGGGGAGGCGAAGGCGCTGGCAGCGAGTCGAGACCTTGGGCCGCCCTGGCCTCTGTGTGTCCCCACGGGGCAAGGGTGGGCTGGGAAGGACTGAGGACCCTGCCCCTTGGCCAGACCTGCAGCCCTCTGGCGCTGTGGGAGCGCTGGGCAGACAGGGACAGACCTGTAACGGGGTCCGTCTGGGGTCTGCCCCCTTCCTGCCCTACACAAGGCCTGCTCAGCTCGCCGCGATCGGGGCTGGCGAAGGAGAGGGACTGTCTGGGGAAGACTGGGCGCGTGGAAGCCCTTAAGGCACTGGTAGAGCAGTGCGCCCATCTTGGCAGGCACGGGCTGGCCAGGATGCACGCTGCGCCCCGGCGGAGCATCCTGCAAGGCGCCGCGGCTGGTGAGGTCGTGCGCGCTGCGGCTGCACGTAGCCCTCGCGCCCTGGGTCCGCCGGACCCCATGGCCGGCCCCTGGGTGGTGCAACCAACAGCGGTCCTCCGCACAGCACCGTCGGGGCTGGACTCGGGCGCCGGCAGGTCACTTCCAGCGGGTGACCTCGAGGCTGTCGCGGCAGGCACTGCGGGCCTGCAGCATGCTCCTCCGGGCCGCCTCCTGCTCCCGCGGGTTCAGGTGGTGGATCACCATCAGGTACCGGTAGTTGCAGACGCGCCACCGCACGTTGTGCTTAGCAAAGCGGGCGCTGGCTTTCGCCCGGACCCCCGCCTCCTCCGCCAAGATGCCGACGTAGGCGTCTTCCACGGGGATGGGGCGGACGCGCCGTGCCGCCTCCAGGATCTTCTCGGCCGCGTCCAGGGAGAGGACGTAGCCGATGCCGCTGGCGTAGGGCGGGTACTTGTCCGGGCGGTAGTCCTGCCGCGACACGTACCACTTGCTGGAGGGCTCGCGGATGACCTGCCGCTTCTCCTGGGAGAACAAGGAGCCCACGTAGAGGCCGGTCCTCGCCGTGTTGAGCTCAGCCAGGAAGGTGGGGAGGCGATCCGTGTTCACGAAGCAGTCGTCGTCCGTCTTGAGGATGTAGCAGGGCCGGCACTGCTCTGACGCCCACTTCAAACCGTGCATGACCTTCAGGGTGAGGTTGCGGTACGTGTCCTTGTAGTTCCCCACCAGGATGTCCCCAAACTCCTGCTGTTCCCGCTGCACGCCCCTGGCCACCTCCGCCTCGGCTGCCTGCCCCACCAGGAACACCGTCTGCCACCGGTTGGCGGGCTGTCCCTCCTGGGCGCCCCAGGTCCTCCTGATGACGTGCCGGGCCTCCGCGTTGCCCGGCGCGGACGTCACCAGGATGAGCAGCACTTGCCCCCGGGCGCAGCGCGGGCCGGCGTGGGACCCCGCGAACAGGGAGGCGAAGTCGACCCCCTGCGCAGCCCGGGCAGGGGGCCGCGTCGGGAGCTGCCCCCGCGGCGCCGGGCGGAAGCGCCCGGCCACCGGCCGCTTCTTCTTCTGCACGTCCCCGGCGAGGAGCAGCAGGCACCAGAGGAGGAGCGAGAGGAGGAGGCTGCCGCAGAGCAGCCTCTTGGAGCACCGCGGGTGCATCCGGGCGGCCGAGGGAGGCCACGGGCATGGTCAGCCGGGCCGCCAGCCCGGCAGCCCCGCCGGACCGGGGGGCGAGGGAAGGGGCGGCGCGGCTGAGGACGGCCCCGGGCTGTCGCGGCGAAGGGCTGGCGTGTCGCGGGGCGGCGCGGCCCACGGGCGAGCGGCGGTGCCGGGAAAGGCCGGTGCCTGGCGCGGCGCCTGCCCCCTCTCCTTCGCCGCCCGGGACGGAGAGAAGGGCCGGCCGCGAGAGCGGAGGCGCGCCGGCCCCGTGACGCAAGCGGGCAGGGACACGGGCCGCGCGAGCCCCGGCCCCCGAGCCCGCAGGCGCTCTTGCACCAAGGGGCGTAAATCCCGGCGGGGGGGAAATCAAGGCACAGAGCAGGGCCTGTGCTCCCGCCGCGGCGCACAAACCCGCCTCTGTGCTTCCCCCAGCAGCGCGCAGCAAGCAGCTGGCTGCCAGCCAGGGGCTCTGGCCTTGAGCCTGGGGGCCCGCTGGGGGCAGAGAGCGCCGCCTTTACCCACCCTCCGCGGGCGACGGTTCGGCCTGGGCAAAGGCCGGGGCGGGAGGAAGGTGGGATCCCGCTGGCCACAGCCCCGAGCCGTAAGCCGGGGCAGGCTGCAGCGCTGCAAGCTCCCCTACTGCAGCGCCGTGCCCCCCGCTCGGCCGCGATGCCCGCGAGCCGGGGGGGTGCCCGTCGCTCACGCTGCGCCTGGCAGCGGGGCGCCGAGCCTTCGTTTCTGCTGGCGGAGGGGTCCCGGTGCTGTCGCTGGGAGCCGCTGGACGCCAGCCTGGGCTGGGAGGGCCCTGGCGGCGCTGCCTCGCCTTGGACGATGTCCCCCCCGCCGAGCCGGCTGGAGAGGCATCCCCACGGCTGCAGGCTGGCTCCTGCAGCGCTGGGGCACCGAGGCCCCCAGCCCGCCGGGCATGGAGGAGCGCAGGGCTCAGGGGGGCACGGGGCAGCGGGGCAGGTTCTTCCCCTGCACAGAAAGGGGGCGAGTCCCCGGCGCTAGGAGGCTTAGCCGCCCCGGTCCTGGGGCAGCGTATCTGCAGCAGGGATGCTGCAGGATCCCCGAAGGTGCTGCAGCGCCGGTGCCAGCACCCCGCGGGTAGCGCCAGCACCGCAACTGCCCCAGCGGCTCCAGGACTGCACAAAGCAGCCACGGGGCAGCACGCACCAGCAGGCCAGGCCAGGCCGTAGGGGCCGCGCAAGGGGCAGGAGCCAGCAGCGCAGCGCCAGGGGCTGCGCCCACGGGTCTGCCCCCTCGCTTGGGCACAGGCAGCGGGATGCAGGGGGGAGGGAGCAGATGGAGGAGCAGAGGGGCCCAGCTGGTGCAGGCAGAGGGAAGGGGCCGTGGGGTGGGGGAGAGCAGTGGGGAGCTGGGTGCAAGGGGGCAGAGGCAGTGAGGAGGGGTGTCCGGAAGGGGTCCCATGGAGGGAGTGTCAGTGGTGGGCTGGGTGTGGGGGTAGGCAGTGGGGGCTGCATGCAACGAGAGGACAGTGGAGATGAACAGTGGGAGGGCACAGTGGTGGATAGGCGCAGTGGCGGGGGCACATTGGGGATGGGGGTGCAGTAGGAGGCTGGGT
Source organism: Struthio camelus (assembly GCF_040807025.1). Taxonomy (NCBI): domain Eukaryota; kingdom Metazoa; phylum Chordata; class Aves; order Struthioniformes; family Struthionidae; genus Struthio; species Struthio camelus. The sequence continues at coordinate 57,790,780 of NC_090981.1, read as the reverse complement.
GCAGAGGAGGGTGCAGTGGGGAGCGAGTTGTAGTAGGGAGGCCATCTAGGGGGTGCAGTGGGGGGGCAGGGTGCACTAGGGAGTCCTTTGGGGCTACGCGATGGGGACTGTGGGGGGGGCAGCAGGGAGGGCACTGGAGTGCAAATGGAGTGCAGCGGGGAGGTGCAGTGAGGGGCTGCAGTAGGGAGTACACTGGAATGCAGTAGTGGGATCAGCAGAGGTTACATGGGGGTGACGGGGTGCACTGCGAGTTGCAGAGAGGGAGTGCAATGGGGCACAAGGGAGGGCAGTCAGGATGCAATGGGGGCTGGAGATCGGAGGTGCAGTGGGGTTCATGGGGTGGCTTTAGGAGTGCAGACGAGACAGTGGAGAGCATGGGGGTTGCAGATTGGGAGTGCAGTGGGGTGCAGGGGGTAGCAGTGGGGGGTTGCACTGGGGCCTGCAGTGGGCTGCACTGGCAGTTGTGGGGGGGTGCAATGGGGTGCAGGGGGCGGCAGTGGGAATGCAGTGGGGTGCATGAGGTGGCTTTGGGAATGCAGGGGAGACAGCGGGGTGCAGCGGGGAACGAGGTGGATGCAGACTGGAAATGCAATGGGGGGTGGGGGGAGGCAGTGGAGGACAGTGAGTGCAGTGCGGGGGCAGACTGGGGGTGCGCAGGAGGGTGCAGTGAGGTCGCAGTGGGTGTGCTGGGGGTGCAACGGGGTGCAGTGCACCCCCCCCCAGGCGGGCCGGGTCGGAGTGACAGCTCGACAGCCAATGAGAGGGGCGCGGGGGAGGGGCGAGGAGGAGGCAGGGCCAGAGCGGGAAGGGGCGTGGCTGAGCGGGGGGGCTCGCACCCAATCGGAAGAGGTGAGGCGGAGACAGCAGGGCGCAACCAATCAGACAGCAGGGCGGGGGCGGGGGGCAGGGGGTTCCCGGTGACGTCACGAGAGGGGATTCCCCGAAGCGGGGCGCGGAGCGCCCCCCCCCCCCCCCCGCAGCGCCGGCGGGCCGGTACCGGGCACCGGGCAGAGCCCTCCGGCCTTGCACCCCCCCGGGGCCGTGCGGGGCCAAAGCCCCCTCCCCAGTATGGATGGTCACCCCCTTAGCACAAGGACTTCCCCCTCCCCAGTGCAGGGGCTGAGCCTGCCCCCCAAGAGCGGGGGTGGCCCCCCAGCGCGTGGGGTGGGCTCCTTGCTAGGGGCTGTCCTGCTGCACACCGGCTGTACCTGCCCCAAGCACACCCGCGCTGCACCCCAGGCCGAGCTCTCTTCCCGTACTCCCGAAAAGCACAGCACAGCCTGGGGGGTGCCTATGTCCCCCTCCCCCCCCCACCACCACCCCGATTTGTGCGCAAAGGGGCTGCGCGTGCAGGGCTGGGCTCTGCTGCCCCTGTGCCCACCCTGCGTGCACGCGCCTTATGAGCATCCCACCCACGGGACAGAGGCGGGCGACCTGCGCCGTCACGGCGTGGTCTCAGCTCGCAGCCCGGAGGAGCAGCCTGCGAGGGGAACCAGGGCCTGCCCCGAGGCGTAACTGCGGAGGAGCGCTGGTCCCGGGAGGGCTGGAGATAGCCAAAAGCCTCTGCGCGCTCCTGGGGGCATCAGACTGAAACAACCCCGGTTGCCTGGCAAGGCGCCTCGGACTAGAAATGGGCGCTTAGCCCAGGCTGGCAGTAACCCTCAGGAAAACAACGGAGAAGCCTGGGGTGAAGCCAGACTCATTTGGGGGCACAACAAGGCCTTCTCCAGGCTGGAAATGGAGGCAAAAGCACCAGCACATCTCAGCAGGGTTTCAATGCTGCCGTCTAGCGGTTGAGGGACCGCTCCTGCTCCACCGCCAGGCACTGAAGATGATGCACAGCTCTTTTCCCTCGACTCCGGGCAATAACATGCAATAAGGGAGCCGAGGTGTGCCAAGTGCCCTCCCCATGGCCCTCCTGCGCCGAAACAGCCGTACAACCCCCAGGGAGGCCGGAGCAGTCCCCTGGGGGGAGGATACCTCGGAGGGGTTTTCTCCCCAGCTTTATCCTGCTGTGGAGCAGGTCAAATCTGTACCACTTTCCAGTCCTCTCTTTCCTACTCAGCCTGTCGCAGCCCAGTCAGGGGGAAACCCTATGTTTAGCGTCAAGAGAAACTGCAATAATAAAATGTTTTTACCTGCCAGTGTAGCAAGCAGGAACGCTTCTTGCTCTGCCTCCAGCAGCTGCGGGCGCCTGGAGACGGTGCCCTGGAGACGGTGCCGGGTGCCTGCAGGAGCGTGGTCCCAGCCCCAGAAAGAAGTGGCACCGGTGGCACGACCCACCCAACAGCCCAGAGAGACGCTCTGGGCTGCATGCTTTGGCTGCTTCCTTCTGCCGCTCGGTCCTGCGGCTTCCCCACTGCACCAGCAGTTCCCCTTTCCCTTCCTGCCTCAAAGGGTGCCCAAAGTCCCCGGGCAGGCAGATGAGGTGCACGCGTACCCCTGGCCGTAGCTCAGCCCTGGCAGCACAGGTGAGCGAACCCTTGTCCGCGCCCCGGCATCGCTTCGCCACCCTGCACACTCGCCGGCCCCGGCAGCGCGAGCCCCCTGGCAAGGCGGCCGTGCTGGCCCTCGGCCTCCCCCGTGGACGTGACTGCGCACCCCGACTCACGGCCGTGCCGCGGCTCCGGATGTGCGGGGGATCTCCCTGCCCGGAGCCTAGCTCCTTGCCAAGGCTGTGGAGGTGGCCGGCCACCCCCTGCCTAGCCCCGCAGCAAGGTCAGGCTCTTTTGGACTCGTGGACTGTGCCCAGACATCACGGCAGGGCGTGCAGGCTGTGGCCACCCACCACCCCTTCACCTCGGACTAGCTCTTTGCTAAAGCACGCGCCGGAGCGAGCCCTGCGGAGCCCCATCCGAGGCAGCACGCGGGGAAAAGCCTCAGGACGGCTGGGTCCGTAGCTCTGGGTGCTGGTCTTAGGAACGGTTCCCGGTCAGCTTTCAAGTGATGCAAAATCCTTCTAAATGACTTTGAATGCACGAGGAGCGATTCAGCATGGAGTTTCTGGCTAGTTCGGGACACCCCCCTCTTAGCGCCTGTCACACCTCTCCTGGTGCTAATATTCGGTATTTGCACCCAGGCCTTTATAAGCACATGTCCCGCTGATCTTTTGTCAGAGGTGGTTTTGCAGTGTTTCTTGGCTCTTTATAGCTGGGCCAGAAAGCAAAGCGGTGCCGAGCCCCGGGCCAGAAGGGAGTATTTGGATTAGCGTCAGCGCACCGAACGTCTCACACCGCAGACCAGCAGCCAGCAGCTCCCCATTCGCCCATCCAGGCTGGACTAAGCCGCGGGACGGCATGTACAGATATATAACTCTCATTAAAAAAGCGAGCAGTGTGGGAGAGGCTATCTCAGTAGAAGGAGAGGAAGTTGTTGTGAAGTGTATCAAGAAGTTTATTTTTATGTCAAAAAAAAAGAACTAATTCACTTTTTTAATCAAACAGTTCCTCCCTTTGAAGTGATCCTTTTCGCACTGTGCCTGACGGGGGCTCCCAGGGGACTCTGCAGAGACGTAGACCTTCCGCTTGCCAATCAGTAATTTTTCTCGTCCAATTGGTCTCAACAGTCCAGATCACAGCAGACAGGATGAGACAAGGAGATAAAATTTCCGGGATGGATTTTATTAGGGCTGCAGAGCAGGCATGGCAAAAACGAGGCAGAGCAGAGAGGTGCAAGATAGCAGGGATCCACAGTGGGAGGGACTGGGGGCAGCGGAGGGGGGGCCATGGTGCCGCTCAAGAGATTTGCAAGCTCGGTTCATCTCGGATAATTTTCTCTTCTTCTAAAAGAGAGGCCGTACTTGTGGCTGGAAACCGCTCTACCTCGCAGGAGAGGAAACAGCTGCAGACCGGTCCGTCTGCCTCCTGTGCACAGCCGCGAGCTCCGGGGCTGATGTCGGCAACCGGCATTTCCCCGGGGGGGGCTGAGAGATGCCCCCAGGCTGCCGCTGCCTGCTTGGCACAAACGCAGCCTGCTCTCCGGGGCGCTCTCAGCTGCGCTCAGCGGCTTTGCTGCCAGCAGACGGCCCTCGGGGCTCCCGGGGAGGGCGAGCGGCGGCCGGCGGCCACCTTGCTAGGGCGAGCGGAGGGGAGCCCAGGCCGGGGTAAAGGAGAGCGCGGCGTCGCGCGGCGGGGACTGCCCCCCAGCTGCACCCCGAGCCTCGGCCGTGCGCTCCTGGGGGTCCCTGGAGAGGGGCTGGGGGCTGCTGCAGGCCTGCCCGGATATGGAGGGAGCCTCCAGCTCGGATTATTCATCTTTCCCAGAGGAGACAGCTTCATTAGTTAATTAGTACAACTGTTCTCCTGGGCCGGTCTGGGATTTGCCTCTGCGCTGGCAGGAGTGTTGCTGACTCCAGGCAGGCCCTGGAGGGAAGCCCCGGGAGAGGACCTGGCTCCGGTTCTAATTTGTTGTGCCCAGGACACAGCTGTCTCCCTGGCTGTGCTCAGGAGCAGCCACTGAGCCTTTCCCCGGCCCAGGTGACAGCCCCGTCCCTTTTTTGGCAGAGCCCAAGTCTCATCGTACCCTTTCAGCAGTCAGCATCGCTGCACCCGCTCCTCCTAAGGCCTTTGCTGCCCATGCAGCTGTGCTTGTTACGCAACGGCGGTGACCTGCAGACATCAGCCAAGATGCTGCTTGCTGCAAATTTGGGACGGTGGAGCAGCTTTCCAGAGTTGGCCAGTGTTCGCTCCAGTAGGTTTCTGCTAAATCGGAAATCTCTAGCGTGCAATTGTTTGGCGTCAATGTGATTTTAGCCAAAATGGTCTTCCTAGAAATCTAGAGCCCTGCTTTTGAGCGCTTGGAGGTGGTGAAGTGTCTTTATATAAAGTAAGAATAAACTGCAATATTCCCTTCGGTGTAGGCACCATTTACATTCAAAAAGAAAGATTCAACATGATTTCTTTAATACAGCTTCCATTGAGAGCAGTATTCATACATAGCATATTGCAGAGCACTTGGTTTTCTCAAGGGAAATTTTAGTGGTGATATTTGAGCGGGGAAATGTTTTTTATGAGAAAACTTTAATCTGCAATCCATAAAGGGAACAGTGGCTTTGCATCCATAAAGGGAACAGTGGCTTTCCATCCCATGGAAAATGTTCTCAGCCTCCACTAACATGGTTTTATCTTCCTCTGCAGGCTTGCTTCTTAAGATAAATTTATCCAGGATCGCATTTTGTGTAACAGTTTGATTTTTGTTGGTGTGAGGTTGATTTCTCATGAGAGTAACTGCCTTAATTTCCTACCACTTGACAGCGAGCGCAGCTGCACTTTGTGCTTGTAGACTTTGTTCTCGCAATCACAGCCCGCACAAGCTCCTCTCCCGGCTCTCCAGCAGGGAAGTGCCGAGGCTGCTCCTTAGCCCTGGCGTCCCCCTCGGTCAACACACGGACCCTGGCAGTCCTGGCTGTCACCACACCATCCCTCCCCTTCCTGTACCCTGGGGTGTCCCTGGAGGCCCCGACCCCATTGGAGTGCGAGCCCCAAAGTCCCACTGGGTGAAATCTGGCCCCTTCGGCGCTGGCTTTGCTGCCTGGGTAGCAGCCGAGCTCTCACGGGAGCCCTCCTTGCCGAGCCACTGCAGGCTGCCTTCACCGCCTGTGATGATCTTCCCCTTCCAGTCTCCCTGTGGCCCCACCAAAGTGTTTTTGCTACAGCTATGTTTGCAAGTTGGCTTATCTGCAGTTTTATGCTGTTGCCAAGACCTTCCTCAAAGTCTTTTTTGCTCTGGTTTCATGTGCAGTTTGCTGGAGTTCATGCTCCTTCCCGTGCTCTTCATTCTGACACAGCATCCCCTCCTTGAGGAATGCCCTTTCACGTCTAATCGCCTGCTCCACTCTGCTCTTTGGCTGCGCTGGCTGGGTGCTGACCATGGAAATCTTGTTAAAGGATGCGTTCATTTACTGGAAGTCTCCAGCATGCTGTTCTGAGCAATTCTTAGGCTGTCTGCAAGCAGTCTGCCCTCCTGGCTAGTCTATTAATTTCTTTTAGCAAGCTCCCTGATTTTTATGCAGTTCCCTTGATGAAGCTAAGCGCAAATCGAGTGGCTTTTCCACTTGACAGAGCAGCTCTTCAACAACCCTCATCAAAATTGCTGGGGATAAAGTCCTGAGTTCTGCCCCTGCTGCGAGTTCCCCAACCAGCCTCTCCAAGAAGTGCAATTGCCAAAAGCTAAAAATCGCAGTGCTTTGCACCTCGATGGCATTTGCCTAGTCTGCCGGGTGACAGCGAGAGTCTCCCATTGCTGTAGTTCCCCTCCTCCCAGCTGCTCTGGTCTCCCCAGCAGGCGAGCATGGCTGTCGCTGTTAGTCGCCTGGGCCTCCTGTTTCGGATGCGGGGGCTGCCTTTGCAGTGCTCTGCTCCCTGTGGACATGGATGACCTGGATAACCCATCCGGCTCAGCTCCGTCCTGGCTGTGTCACACAGGGACCCACGGCATGGTGCTGCCCGGCATGCAGGAACCGGGAGAGACACCCCATGGTGGCAACAATGCAGGAACGTGTGCTGAGGCTGGGCTTGCTGCATCTGTAGCTGTTCCCCCACCTCCGTGCCTGGAGCTGCCTGGCTCTCAGCAAGGTCCTGTTTGCCCTGGCTCTCTGTACACTCCAGGGAGAGCACTGAGTGCTTGAGGGGCACAGCTGTACCCTCGTGTGCTGCCCCCTCATGCTGCGCCCGTGTCGCATCTCCTCTGCACCCGCCAACTGCTTCTGCACCACTCGCCTCCCCACCTCCTCTCCAGTCTGCTTCCGCACTCCATTTTCTGCCTTTCCCATCCCCGTGCCCAGTCCCCGGCTCACCTCCCCGTTCCCCAGCCAAGCCTCTACGCCAACATGCCCTTGCCCAGCACCCTGCACACCGGGGCTGAAGCTTCGAGGTGTCCCTGACACAGGTCACAGGCTGGGGATGGAGGCAGGAGGAGTGCGAAACAGGACTAGGTAATGGGGGAGAAGGAGGGGTGAGAGAGCAGGGTCTGGATGGATTGCACTGGGGGAAACAGGACTGTCCGCAAGCTCAGAGCCGCTCCCACAGGGCTGCCGGCAGTGGGGTCACTGTCTGCACGGCTGAAGGATGGCCAGGGGCAGAGCAGGGCAGGCAGCTCCTGAGCCTGTGGTCTGCACAGCGGTGCCAAACGTGGGTAATGGATGGGTCTGAGCAGGCAGGGAGGTCAAAGCTTGCTACTGTGATGAGAAAATCATCGAGTGGCTGCAGGGCACGCTGGGCAAATTGTGAAAGAAGAGAGCAGCCAAGCCATTTCTGAGCCTTTTATCATCCTCTGAGTGGGCTACCGACAGCCGCGCCTGGCCAGCGAGCGAACTCTGGCTGCACCCCCACCGGGACTTAGGTTGACTGGGTAGCCCAAGGCAGTGGAAAGACTTCATCTTGCTGGGATCCCAGCAACAGAGCGAGCAGGAGGGGAGGAGAGGACCTCCTGGGGCAGCAGTGGGGTCTCTGCTGCCCCATGCTTCTTACCAGAGGGGTTCGTGAGGAAGTAGGAAGCAAACATCAAGGCAGGGGGCAGAGTGGGGGCACATCCCAGCCTACAGACCTGCCCCTGCACCCGTGCAGAGATAACCCTGCTCCTTGGGGTCCAGCCAGCGCAGTGGCCAGGCAGGGACAGCTATCCCCCAAGTAACCAAGCCACCAGCATCTCACAGCCCTCAACGTAAGCAAGGGGCACAAGCATCCTCCCTCACCTGCAGGGACCCAAAATGCTGTCACCCAAGGCTAGATGGCTGCCAGGAGAGAGGCAGCAGCTCTGGGGAATACCATGTACCCCAGGTGTGTCCTGGGAGAGGGGATGAGGGGACTTCTCACAGGTCCTGGTGTCTCCCTGCTCCCTCCACAAAGCCTGAAGCACTTCTGCCTGCCAGAGATTTCTGGGCAGGGTCCTCTTCAGGTGCTGCACAAGTCCTGGGCACACCAGGGCAGGGACACCTCTTGCTGCTTCCAACCCTATGCAGGACTGCCTTGCACTCTAGGCTGCCTTGGAAAAACTGATTTGAGGATCGGGAGCCAGCAGGACTTGGGGACAGGGTTCTTCTGCTCCCCGCAGTCACACTGAGACCCCTTTTGCCCTGTAGCTGGGTCACCATTTCCTACTAGCTTCTACGTCAGCTGGGACCTCTTGCCCGCCTCTGCCAGCTGCTGTGCCCCTGGGCACACGTGGGCAGGGAGAGGAGGAGGGACGGGTCCAGCCTCTGTGCACACAGACTGCTGCAGGGCTCAATAATTCAGGCCCAGCACATTAAAGTTGCATGGTACGAATTGCTGTCTGCAATGACAGACTGCATCAGTCCCGCAGTCTGGCGAGCCTGGCCCGGCAAACAGGGACCCGCAGCGGTGGAGGGGCCCGGGGGAAGCCCTGCAGAGAGGGCAGCCTGGGGGCAGCCAGCTCAGAGCATCCCTGCGGCAGAGCGGGCCGCTTAGGGGCAGGGCAGCGAGAGTGAGAAGAGGTTTGGGGGGAGCCTGGAGCCTGCCTTCAGGATATCTGTTTCCAGGACACACTGCCCTGGTGGTGCCTCCATGCCCTGCTCTGGCCTCCCAGGTGTTGGGCTCCCCTTGTAGGTGGACACTGAAGTCCCTCCAGCCGGCTCTCTCCCCACCCGCTGCAGCCCCCGGCCCCATCCTCACCAGTGCGGGAAGAGGAGAAGCTCCTCACCAGTGAACTTCAGGGACAGGCTGTTCGGGGAGTAGGTTGCCATGGGGATGTCAGATGTACCTGGTTGTTATAGGGACATCGTTGCCATGGTGACGAGGTTGCTATGCCTGGGAGAGGCAGGGATGGCGTATCAGGAAGGCTGTTTGCTGTGGCGGGGGCGGGGGGGAGAGTACCCATAGGGGACTCGGGAACCCAGCTGGCTGAGAGCCCAGCCTTCGCCCAGAGCCACCCAAAAGAGCACCCTTGCTGAGCCGAGACACGGTGGCGGGGCAGAGACCCGGGGAGATGTGCTGGTGAGGCTCACGGACAAGCCATTGCTCCTGAGCAAGGCAGAGGGAAGCCGCGGAGGAGGGCAGGCTACAGACTGCCCCAAGGAGGGCGACAGGGACCTGGGGCACGTTCCCACCAGGGCTTGGTGGGAAGCGTGGTGCCACCTACCCTGGGCTGGGCGTCCTGTGGGAGAGGGGGCTCTGGGCTCCTACCCTCACCCTCAGGACATGCACTGAATAGGGTGACATGCCCCAAGTCAGAAACCACGCTGCAAGGCCGGCTTGGGCACGTCCTGCTCCCCAACCCTGCAAAGCGCCTCCCCACAGGGCCTGCAAGGTGTCTGTGGTCCTGCAAAGCCGTGCCTCTGCCCTGCCCGGGCTAGCAGGGATGCGGGGAGGGGTGATTCCCAGCTCACAGCCAGGCTGCACTGCGCTGTCTGGGGAAAGGGACGTGCCACTGGGGGGGGCCAGGGTCCCGGGCTGGGCTCACATGGAGCGCTTGGACCTTCCTCATGCTCCCTGGCTTGGCTCCCTCCCTCGGCGCCCACTCAGCCGCTTAGCCCGTCCTTGAGATGAAAAATGGAATCGCAGGTTTAATTAAAATGAGAGCTAGCACCAAGCCGCCCCGGCAGCCTGTAGAAGAAGCAAAGCAAAGCCTGTGTATGGCTCCTCCAAGCTTCGCTGGGCTCCTCTGCCAGAGCCCAGCTCCCCAGTGGGGTGCCCGGTGCAGGGGAGCTCACATGTGCACCCTGCACGGCCCTGCTGCCATGCAGGATGCTCTGCTCCCTACAGCTCTGCACCAGGCCCCGGGAGCTGTCCTGACCCCCACACCACGCAGCACATGTGCTCTCCCTATCTGCGCAAATCGCTCTGCATCAGCTCCCAAGAGCAGCCCAGTGCTGAGCCCTTGCAGCGTGTTGCGACCTCAGGAGCTGCTCCCAGCAGAGCGGCCTCTTGCCTGGTATTTCACATGATCATGAGATAACTCACGGACATCATGTCCCAGATCGGCTGCCAGGACCTCTCCAGGCTGCCGGGGCAGCATCAGGACATGCTTGTGCCACCCCTTCCCTGCCATGGGGCAGGCCCTTGCAGCTGGCTGCAATGGGAACATGCTGCCACAGCCATGCTTCCTGCTGGATGCTCTCTAGGCTTTGTTATTGTAGGGTCTGTACTAACATGCAAGAGAGGTTTTGTGCTTCACAGCCACAGTGGTGGGCTGAGGCGGTTGGAAGGGGTAAGGATGTTGCATGGAGCACCGACCTCACCATAAAAACAGAGTGCTTAAGCAAGGGACCATATGCTGGGCTGGTGCATCATGCTGGGGCGGCCAGGCCTTGTGTTCAGAGCGCACCGCGCCTGAGTGTGTTGTTCACGTAGAGGCTGTTTTGAAAGCTGAGCTCCTCATCCTCTGGGGGCTGCTACTGCCAAGGAGATGCAATTGGACTTGGTGAAGTGAGCAATGTTTTTAATTAAAAATTAATCCTTAATTGGTGGCCTGGCTGGACCAGACACGGCATTTTGCCTGGCAGAGGAAGGGCTGGAGGCTGATCTCACGGTGAAGGGGGAGGCACAGGCAGGCAGTGGGTGCACACACCATGACTGTCCCAAAGTTCCCTGTGCGCAGCGACAAGGGGCAAGAACGGACCCTGCCCCGCTGTCCGGGCCGTGCAGAGCTGCCCAGCATGACTCCGTGCCGGGGCTCATTCCCCACAGCCTTCTCGCACCCAGCGGCTGCTGCTTCGAATTGGAGCTCCTCCAGCTGCAGGGCTTCGCGGTGCCGGGGAGCTGGGTCTGGCCTGCCCAAGCTATGCATGGGGATGCCTGGAGCAAAGGCTTGAGCCTACCGTAGCCGCTGTGGGCTCCCGACCCTGGGCATGTGCTGAAGGGCAGGATCACAGCTGATGGCCACAGAGAAGGGGTGTAGGCAGCCCTCGGCAAGCCTAGGGGCGGGCAATACTAGCCAGATCCCTTTTGGTAGAGAGCTGGGCAGAGGATGGGGCATGGTGGGGACCTAGGGCAGGAGGTGCCAGCCCAAGGTAGATGCTTGCAGGAGGCTGCAGTCCTCACCAGGTCAGCCCTCCTGCTGCTCTGGCCGTGCCGGTACTCGCTGTCCCCACCACCTGCCCCCCAGCCCCCTGAGCCAGCTCCGCTCTGGCCAGCTGGGGCCCAGCTCCCAAGCAGCAGGTTTAATTAGATTGCAATCCTATTACAGAGCTGCCTGCCCGCCTGCGGTTGCTAATCCTGTTAGGCATCCAGTAAATCTCCTTGCGCTGGGCTCTGTCCCGGGGGGTGCAGGGAGGGGGGCAGCTGGCAGGTGGCTCTGCTGAGTCAGGAGGTGAGCGCTGGGATGAGGGCATGCAGGAGCAGGACTGACCTCAGAAAGTCAGAACCCCCAGAAAGTGGGGCTGAGAAGAGCCCAGGGGTTCATGGTGATCCCAGAGGGGACCAAGCTGGTGGGGGGGGGGGGGTCTGTGTGTTTCCAGCTGGGGCGTGGGGCAGACCTGCTCTCTGCAGCACGCGCTCCCTCATGGGCTGGTCCCCAGGGTGCTGGGTGCCACAGAGTAGGGGCTCCTTGGGCACATCAGTCTCTGCAGAGCTTTCTGCCTCCCTAGCCCTGCTGCCTGGCCCTAAGGCCTGGCCCCATTCCCATGTGTGCAGGCCATGGTATGGCAGCACAGATAGGACACCTGCGTTTGCAGCTCCTTGGCCCTGCTGGTGCTGGCCATGGCCCTGCACCGGGTGATGTCCAGGGCTCTGCGCAGCCTCCTCATGCTCAGGCACATGAAGCCAGAGGTGCTGAGCAAGCGGAGGCACAGGAGCAGGGTGGAGATGCCACATACCTGTTCCATGTGCAGAGCCCAGGTGCTTACCACCATGCCATGGTCTTCAGCAGCTCAGATCAGTGCTGTGCCCATGGGCCTGACCACAAGGGCAGCAAGGAGTAGGGGCTGAGATGGAGTTGCCCCGAATTAGTTGGGATCCTGAGTCCATGCAACACCCCCCTGGCAGTGATGCTTGGAGCCTTGCAGAGACCAGCTCCCTCCTGAGCAAGGAGCTGCTCATCACTGGTGGCACCAACATGAATGCGGAGTTGCCACTGCACCCTGCCTGGGTGGGTGCACCTGCACACCAAGGTGCTCAGTGAGCACGGGGAGGAGGGAGAGACAGTGAGCACCTGGTCACCCCCCTCTCACCAGCCACCCTGCACCATGCCAAGGCCTCCTCAGATGAAGCCCTGCACCAGGGCTCGGCCACAGACCAGCCTGCTTCCCTCATGCCCTGTAGGATGTACGCCCAGACCTTCAGAGACCCCAGACCGCACAGACAAGCTGCAGCCAACCCCAGGTCCACCACCTCTCAGAACGGCTCCTTCGGCTCCAGGGTCCTCACACCCGCAAGAGGCACCGTGCTGCGTGACGTGATGGTGCCCCCAGGACCCGGCCCTCTGTCCTGGGACTGCCCTGGGGTGCTGAGCCTGGGGACAGATGGCCAGCTGGTGGGGCTGGGGTGCCTGGAGGTAGCTCTGTGTCCCTGGCCATGGCTCTGGCAGTCATTAAAGAGGTGTTCCCAGCACAGCTGCGTCCAGAGGCAATGGGGAGCCCATCGACACATCTGCGTGCACCCCAGGGTGCCAATCCAGGGGAGCCCTCGGGTCTGGGAGGCAAGGAGAGAAGGTGGAGGCCCCGCCTGCTGGCCCAGAGGTGCTGGTAGCACTGCAGGGCAACAACATGCAAGCAAGAGCCGTGCCTCCCGCCGGCTGTCAGCGGAGGGGCTGGGAGCTATGCTGGGCCCCCGCACCCTGGCAGGGCGCCAAGGCAGAGCCGAAGCCCGAGTCCGTTCTCCACCGCCGCGGGAAGCTCGGTGCCTTCCTGGCACAAGGCCGCTGTGGCACGGCTGTGCGCATCCCTGGGCCGCGACGGCCATCCTGTAGCAGCACAGAGGCATGATTCCCCAGTCCAGCCCACGAACAACTCTCACTGCTCCAAGCCCCAGAGAGACACAGCCCAGAGAGCCCCAGCCTGAGTCCTGGCACCAAGGGACCAGAGCAGAGCCCACAGCCCGTGAATCGCCTTCCTCTGCCCCTGCCAGGCCAGGTCCCCCGGGCCCACAGGGCTCTGCCAGCCTCAGCAGCCCGGGGAAGGGGTGAGCGTGGCCATGCGGGCACCCCTGCCCGCCCGGCCTGGGCTGCTGCAGGGGTCCCCAGCCCCAGCTCAGCCTCGAGACCCCCCAGACCTGCACTGGACTGAGCTGCAGCAACTCCTGGGAACAAGTTCAACCGGGCTGTAATTGCAATAACACGGTGGCACTGGCAACTCTGTGTCCACCCAGAGAGTCCTGGCGCTCCCAGGATGGGCACTGCGGCTGCACCCAGCCCAGGCGCCGGCGGCACTCATCCTGCCTGGTATCGGGAGCACCGGGCAAAGCCCACGTGGGAAGTGAGCAGCCGCCTGGCCCCACAGGGCTGCTGTCCGTGGCTCCAACCCGAGGGGCCTGGCTCTGCTCGCCAGCCAGAGGAGTCCGGGACGCCGGTGGCATCAGCTGGTGCAAATGCTGTTGATGGAGGCCACGGCAGGGTCGACCAGACCCAGCTCCTCCTGTTCGTTGACGCAGAGCTGGTAGCCGCAGCCCTTGCGGCGGGGCAGCGGCCCCAGGCGCCCGCTGGGCTTGGAGCGGGGCGGCAGCAGGAAGCCCACGCTGCCGGCGATGAGCAGGTGCCAGATGCTGTGGATGTAGAAGTAGTTCTCCTCCGTCTCCACGAAGGCGTAGAGCAGCACGGCGGCGGCGGCGATCAGCGCCCCGGGGCACAGGTAGAAAGCCCAGCGCTTCCAGGTCGGCGGGTAGCAGTGGCGGCGGCGGATGGTGCGAGCCGTCTGGGGTGGGGGGAAACGGGGCCGTGAGCGCCGGGGAGCAGGGTGCACTGGCATGGCCCCACCACGACCGGGCTGTGTCCCATGCACCGCGGGGACGAGCCGGGGAGGGTTGTTCCCCAGGGGAAGGGTGAAGGCAGCCCAGGGCAGCTGAGACGAGTGGGTGCACGCGGAGATGAGTGGCTGGGCAGCAATGGGGACGCAGAGGGACGGGGAAGGGGGCAACCCGGCCCCGGGAGGGCACCGGGCTCCTTACCCAGGCGATGGCCATGATGCCTAAGGCGAAGAGGCTGGGCCCGAGGAGGTTCCAGAGCCCGTGGCGGTCCATCTGCAGAGCCATGGAGAGCAGCATGGCGCCCAGCAGGTACAGCACCTGCGGCGGCAGCGGGGCGCCCGTGAGGCTGGGCGCGCTGCCCGGCGCCAGGGCTCCCCTCCCAGGCGCGCACGGCCGCCCTGCGCCCAGGTTGCCCACTCCCTGCACTCACCTGCTTGACCACGGGCTGGAGCCGGGCCATGGCAATGACGGTGACCCAGACGGACATGAGGGAGCCCAGGAAGTCGCAAAACTGCAGCACGTCGTAGTCCATGATGCAGAAGACCACGATGCCCGGCTGGTCGCAGGCGTGGTAGAACTAGGGGTGGGGAGAGGAGAAGGGGTGAGAGCCGCCCCGCATCACGCCCCGCGTCACACTCGCATATCTCAGGGCTGCCCCCACCCCACACTCACGGTGGAGAAGAACATGGTGAAGATGTACACGGCGGCTTCCAGGAGGTAGTGGCTGCGGACGGCGATGGCCACGGGAGGCACGAACATGACGTTGCTGAGGCACAGCAGCAGCGTGGAGAGGAGCTGGAAGCCGTAGGAGAAGGCCTCAGCATTGTCTGTGCAACCCCAGCCATTCCAGCCTGTGGGCAGGGGAGAGCCACCGTCACCCTTGCAGCACCCCGGCACGGCCCACAGGCGCCGGGGAGGGAGCAGGGAAGCCCCTTTCCAGCGCCCTGCAGAGGCCATGTCTCACCTGGGCCAGCAGCAATAGCAAGGACAGGAGGGGAGGATACCAGGGGAGGCCTCTGGGGGCAGGGGGCACCGTGGGCTCCTGGGCAGCTCTCACCTGCTTTGCACTCGCAGGCAGCGTACAGGTAATTGTTGGTGCGCAGCAGCTTGCACTGGCCGTAGATGCCGCAGTCGTTGATGCAGGGCGAGAGGTAGGCGCGCAGGTACACCTCAGCCGTCACGTTGGTGCAGGGCTCGAACCTGCCGCACAGGAGCACGGGGTCAGCGCCCAGCCCATTCGCGCCTCGAGCGAAACAACCGCTCTGTGCACCTCACAGCCCTCGAGCAGCTCCCACCTCCACCAAAGGCACCCTCAGCCCAGCCGCACTTGGTGCGGCACCCTGACTTTGCTGGTGAGGGGAGACACAGGGGTAAGCAAGTGAAGTAACGAGTTGGTTTGGTGCTTGATAGGGCTCCTCAGAGCTGGTCCCCAAGGGTCTTTGCAATGCAATTGTCTGTGCCAGGCTGGACAAGCAGATGGGAACGTGGCTGTGGTTAGACCCACTTTGCCTTTAGTGACACATTCAGCTGGCTCCTATTTTGTCTGGATTTTGCTGTGCAAACACAATGCCCTGCAAAGCTTCTGTGTGACTGCATCAGGGAAGGACTGAGTGCAACTGGCAACCTCAAGTGAACTAGAAACATAGCTGAAGAGCTGGAATGTGCACACCACCCCTGCCACCACTCACCTCCCACGCACACAGCTCCATGCACGCACCCCCGCCGCCCCCGCGTGCACACTCAGCACATGTGCAGCCTCCAACAAGCAGGAACACAGGCAGGCATGCGTCTGGGCAGCCCACACCTAGCGCTGTCTGTATGCACGCACGAACCCACATATGCACAAACATGTACATAGCACTGTCTGCACACATACACATGGTGCAGTATGCACACGTGCCTGCTGTTCATGCGTGTGCTCACCCAGCCAAATCTGCACACACGTGCATGAAGAACGCGCACAGCCCCATCTGCACGCACATATGTGAACAGAACCGTCTGCGTGCTTGCATGCAAATACACTCATAGCCTTGTCTGCACGCGTGCACCCAAACACGCACACCACACCATCCACACGCATGCACCTAAACGCGCATACCATGCCATCTGCATGCGTGTACCCAAATGCACACACAGCCCTGTCTGCATGCACGCACAAGACACACCATGCCGCCTGCACGTATGCACTTAAACACACACACTGCGCCGCCTGCATGCATGCAGGCGAACATGCACACCATGCCAGCTGTACTGTGCACAACCTCACATGGACACTCGCTCGCACAGACACATGCAGGCAACAGTCTCTCTCTTCCCCAGGGCTCTCAGCCAGACACAGAGGCCAGGAAGAGAGCTGCAGACACTGGATGAGTCCCTGGAGATGGTGAGCAGAGCAAGGGCACAGCAGCCTGGCCAGTGCTCCCCCTCAACCCCCAGACATGGAGCCAGGCCCTGTCTTTGTAGTGATAGCCCAGTCCCCTGCCAGGCATGGGGACGGGTACGGATGGTACAGATGGGCACTGCCGCAGAGATGGGCAGGCACCAACAGATGCACAGCGCTCACATGCTGACGGGCGCTTCCTAGCAGAGAGACGCAGGCTACAGCCACGAGGCCCCACAGATGGTCAGGCAGGCGCTAGCTAGAGCTGTACGTGCCCACGCAGACACTCACACACAGACAGACCGCCCGCAAAGCCATGTGCGCGGTGACGCACAGTCGCAGAGCCATGCAGGGGCCAGGCACGCACAGGCTGGCTGCACACACAGAGGCACGCCGAGGTGGGGACATCCCCTCCAGGCCTGCAAGGCTGGGGCACGTGGGGGCTCTTACCCATGCTCCGTGGCACAGAGCGAGCGCAGGCTCAGGTACCAGCTGCCCGTCTGGGGGTAGGGGATCCGCAGGCGGCTGAGGCTGGCCGTGGCATTGACGGAGAGCAGGAAGCCTGCCAGGGACTCTGCAGCCAAGGAAAGCTCTGGGTGAGCAGGGCAGGGGGAGCTCCGTTCCCTTGGGAGAGCTGTGCCAGGGCAGGGTGCCCTGTGCCAGGGTGCTGTGTGGCTCTGAGGTGTCCCCAGCTCTGGGGCCAGATGCCCCTGCGGTCTCTGCCTCTTCCCACCCGCTGTGCCCAGAGACCTGGTGCCTCTCGCCGAACCCGTCGGCGGTGCGAACCCCACGAGCCTGCAGCAGCACCAGCCCTGCACACACAGGCTATGGTAGGACAGGCATGCGCCGCACTGTGCACCCTACCCGTCGCGCAGGTGACCGATGCGTTGTCACCAGATGTCAGTGGGACCTCATGGTTGAGACACCCAAACACTGTCACGTTCTCTCCGCACAGGGAGCTCTGAACGGAAAGAAAAAAAAGCAGTCCTAAACCAGGGCTGGGGATGTCCCCTGCTCAGATAGTGCCTGGCTCACATCACACCACCTAGCAGCACCCCACACCACTGACCATCACCCAGAAACACTCCAAATCCAGCCCATTTTCCTGCCCTTGGAGCATCCTGGCCCCCACATCCATCACCCAAGAGCACCCCAGATCATGTCCACTGTCCTGCCCCACCAGTACCTCAGCCCCCAACCCATCATCCAAGAGCACCCCAAGTCCAGTCCACTGCCCTGCCACAGCCCCAGCAAGCCCTCATCTCCCATCCCGTCTCCCGCAGGCTGCCCTGCCTGCCTGGCCCCGTCCCAGACGCTGCACGGCTGCCTCACCACGTTGAGCCGCAGCTCCAAGTTGAGCACCCCGCCACTGTCCAGCACCGGTAGGAGGTTGATGACGAAGACAGCAGGGCGGTCAGGAGGCACCGACACGTTGGGCCCGAAGAAGATGTAGAAGTGGACAGAGAAGGTGTCCAGCTCATTGCGCAGTGTAGGGCGGACTGGCCAGCACCGTTCGCTGGCAGATGACACGGTGGGGATGGCACTTGGCTGCTTCGTGCTGTTGGGGTCCATGGGTGGAGGGCTGTCCCCCAGTGCCAGGCCGCCCGCAGAGCCGAAGGAGTGGGGCATGTTCATGGATGCACTGGGAGGCAGGAAGGGTGGCCGGGCCAGGCTGGGTCTGGAGCAGTCTGGGGGCAGAACCGTCACCCCAGGCACCACACAGCCCCTTCAGCCCCCTGCACCCTCCCCCACCTCCCTCTTGTCTTAGCTCCTGCCTCCTCTCCTGACCCACTGCTCACCTACATCTGTATCCCAGCACCAACACCTCTTTGCACCTCCTAGTATCCCCATCCCTGCAGAGTGGGGAGTCACCGTGTGCCCAGCTGGGGCCAGATCCTGTGGGCCCCCCTTGCACCCCCACCAGTCCCCCAAGCAGGATCAAGGTTGTGCCTCCTCCCACCTCACCCTGTGCTCCCTTACCTGTGAGCTGCACGGTGACCTGGAAGGAGACGGTGCCTGGCACCCCAGGGTGCTTCTCCACTAGCACGTAGTACCAGTGCTGCCAGAAGGGCAGGTCCAGTGCCAGCTGGCAGGGTGTATGCTCCCGGCAGTCCAGCGCTGTGGAGTTGTGCAGCGGGGGGGCCTTGGCCCGCACACGCAGCCGGAGCGGGCAGCCCTCAGCCCCGCGGCACCGCTGCACCTCCACCAGCACGCGTGATGTGTAGCTGGGCACGAACACCCTGCAGGACAGCAGTGTCAGGCCCTACCCCTCAGTGCGGACCACCAGGCCTGGGGTGGCACGCTTTGACAGAAGGGGATCCAGAGGAATGGGGGCATCCTAAGCTCACCTGTTGATGGGGTGCACACATCGCTCCCTCTCCACCCTGGGGACCCCCCCCCCAAGGCTGCCCTCTCCTTAGGAGACCTTCTTGCACTCACTTGTAGAGGCAGGAGCGGTTGTGGGGGGCCATGCTCTGCTCAGTGACGTACCCGGGGTACAGCACGGCAATGCTCACCAGGCGCTGCACGATGAGCTGTGGCTGGAAGAGATACTGGCACTCCTCGTAGAGCCCCTGCACCAGCAGAGCAGTTAGCACGGGGCAGGTGGGGCCCCCGCCACACAGACCCACAAGCTCCCAGTTGCTGACCCCACACCGCAGCAAGGAGGCAGGGGGCAGCGCCCCTCCCTTCGGAGACACCCAGGACCCCCACAGGGGGATGTGGCAGTCCTCCTGCCCTCCACATGGTCCCACTTGGGGCACCTGCCCCATTTGCCCCTGGGTGCCACTAGCCTAGAAGGACAGCCCGACCCAAGCAGAGTCCCATAGCGAGTCCCCACCCCACATTCCCCCTCAGCCCTTCACCTTGACAGAGATCTTGCCCTCATCTTTGGGTAGGTGGGCAGCCAAGAACCAGTCCCCGGGGAGCGGGCTGGTGACGTTGAACACTCCTGTCGTCCGGTTCGGCAGGGTCCAGGTGAGCGTCAGTGCAAAGGAGCCAGGGACAGCTGTGTCCCTGGGGAAGTGCGTATGCAGTGGGTTAATGACAGAGGGAGCCCCTGAGCGGAAATACCTATGGGAGAGACAGCAGTTAGCAGGGCCCAGGCTGGGCACTGTGGTGAGGACAGCCTGCCTTACACATGTTGGCCTGTCCTCCACGCTATCAGCATGCTATTAGCAAATTCAAAGATACCACGGCGAAGCCATCTGTAATCTGGGAACTTGCTGGAGACTGTAAGCTTATTTAGATGTACGCTCAAGTAAAACTGCTCATGCGTAAGATGGAGTCTGCAGTGGTCCTGGAAAGACCAACTAGGGGGGAGTGAGTGTGCATGCATGTGTGGGAGTGCATGTTTGAATGTGCGTGTGCACATATGTGCATATGTGCATGTGTGTGCATGTATGTACACAGCTGTGTGTGTACATGCATGTGTGTGTGCACAGGTATGCATTTGTGTACATGCATATGTATGCCCAGATGGGTGTGCATGTACATGCATGAGGCTTCCTCTGTACTTGTGTGTGCATGCATGTAAATGTGGGTGGGTGTGCATGCATGTGCAAGCAAGAAGCAGACAGGCTCCAGGGTAAGTCTGGGCAGGGGGCAGGAAAGGGCAGGCAGGGAATAGGCAGAGAACAGGCAGGGGAAGGCTGCTTACTCACACGGTGATGCTGCGGTCTGGGCATTGGTCCCCAAAGGTGCCACCCTGCTCCTTGAAGGTGATGAGGTTCCAGACGGCAATGACCGTGTCCTCGGGGATGTGGAAGTGGAAGAGCTCGATGCTGGCAAAGGAGCGGAAGGGGCTGAGCTTGCGTGGTGTGCGGGTGAAGTAGTCAGTCACGAAGAGCCCATCTGCAGAGGACACCCAAGGGGCTCTCAGCAGGGGTGGGTGCAGCACCCCTCCCAGACCTGGTCCAGCCCCATCAGGCTCTGAACATGCCCCAAACTCTGTAGCCTGAAGGCAGGAGGGGCTGAGGCCATGTCATTTCAGTGTGTCCCCAAGGCTGATGTCAGCTGTGCCCAGCTGCACCTCCCAGCCCTGGCACAGTCTGCATCATGCTTGGTTCAGTGTGGCCTCAAGCTCAGTGCATGGAGCTGAACTGGGCAGTCATCTTCAGGAGCCCTAGGGAATCCTTGGACCTGGCTGCACTGAACTCTGCTCAGGCACATCCTACCTCTCTTTCAACTCATCGTTCTCCTCAATGAGGACCTGTTCCCTGCCCTTTACATGTGATAAAGGCTGATTCCTGATGGCTCCATCCCTGCTCCACCAGCTCCCTCTGGCTGTGGGACACGCAGATCTCCCCTTCCCTGCCTGCTGAGGGGTTTCAGCACAGAGCCCACCATAAACTGCACACAGAGTCCCATCCTGGAGCCAGAACAAGAAGGAGAGAGCAGAGTGTTTCCTGCACAGCCCTACACCTCTCCCATGGTGTGCAGATGAAGAATGGTGCACATATGTGTACACATATGTACACGTGGGTACTGTCTGCACGCATGGCAAAGTGGAGGTGGGTACACCCACAAGCATGGGCATGCATGGTTGTGCACAGCACCATGTGTGTCCAAGACACTTCCTGCAAGCCTACTGCACTCCCTGGGTCCACATCTCCCTGCCCAACTGTTTGACAGCTTTGGGATTCCCAGGAGCCCCAGCAGCAGAGGGGCAGCCACTTCCTTGGCAGGGTGGAGACAAGGGAGCCCTGCTCTCCAGGCAGGAGCTGTAAGTTTACCCTGCCATTGTACATGTAGACAGTGCCAACTTGGGAGACCTATGCATTCTCCAGAGATGCACTGAGGAAGAGATGTATCTCCCACAAGCTGCTGGCAAAGGGGATGCCAGCAGACGTGGGCTGGGAGCAGGGATGTGCCCAGAAAGACTCTTCTGGTGGGGAGCGGGATAGCTGAAAAGGGGGCTGCTTTGCACAGTGCATGCCTGGCTGGGAGAGCGCGCATGTGCCTGTGTGCACGTGTGTTTGTGCTGTGTGTGTGTGTGCAGCCCCAGCTGGCTGTACCCTGACATGCATCTGCTCCCTTGCCTGGAACAAAGGCATCTCCCCCTCCCCTTTGCTGCCAGACGACATAAGCAGGGTATGAAACGCCAATGTAAGTGCAAGGAGTACCTAATCCCAATTGCCCCCCACCACGAACTTGAGTACTGCATAGCTCGCCTCCTCGGGGACCAGGGCTCCCCTGCTAGGTGGGGGCTGTGGCCTGGCAGAGGACCCCAGTGAGAAGGCAGTCTTGAACGCCCCTCCAAGAGGTGGCACGGGGGCAGCACTGGAGCCTTGCGCTCTGCTCCCAGCGTGGTTCCCCTTCCCTACTCCCCCTGGGCAAGGCAGGGAGAGCAGTGTGCAGGGACAGGAGCAGGCTGGAGCACCGCGGCGGTGCCGCCAGAGCCCAGGCAGGGGACCTAGAGGACGAAGTGGGATTTCCCACCCACGAAGGGGGATGGAGAGGAAAGTAAACATCCCTCTGCCCCGGGCCTCGGGCGCGCAGCCTCGGGACGGGGCCGGGGCCGGGGCCGGGGCCGGCTGGGCGCCAGCGGTCAGCACCGCGGACAGCTCCGGCGGGCGCCGTCAGTACCGCGGACAGCTCCGGCGGCCCACGGAGCCGCCCCACGGCCCGGCCCCGCTCCCTGCCCCACGGCCCCCCGCGACAGAGACGCCCCCGACGCCCCCGCTCCTCAGCGCGCCCGCAGCAAAGGCGGCAGCCCCCCGCGCACCCTGTGCCCTCCGCCTGTACAGCCCCTCTCCAGGCCCCATAACCAACCCCCCGCCGGCACCCCACAGCACGCTCATTGCCTCACGTAGTACCGCCGCTGTTCTCCCGCACATTAGTCCCTCCCCGCTGCCTCGCTGCACGCACATCCCCCTCGCCGCACACCCTCCATCCCCACTGCCCCACTGCATGCATACAGCACTCTTGCCTGTGGGCTCACTGCACCTGGATCCTCCCCGGGGACCCACTGCACGTGCACCCTCCCTCCGAGGCTGTCCCACTGCATGTCCACCCCTGGCACACGCACCTGTGTGCCCCACTACACACTTATCCCCATGACCCACCCCGTGCCCCACAGCACACACATCTCTGTGTCCCACTGCACTCACACCCCACACCCCATTGCATGAGCACCTCACATCCCACAGCACATTCACCTCTTTGCCCCATTGAATGTGTACCCCAAGCCCCACTGCACACACCCCCCGTACCTCATTGCACACGCTCACCATGCCCCACTGCATGTGCACCCTGCCTCCCACAGCATGCAAACACGGTGCCCCACTGCGCCTCCATTCACGTCCACCCCGTGCCCCGCTGCATGTACGCCCCATTACACACATGTGTCATACCCATTGCATGCACTTCCTCATGCCTCACTAGACAAGCACCCTGTGCCCCACTGCACGCACACCCCATGTCCCACAGCATGCTCACCTCATACCCATTGCATACGTACATCATGCCCCACCGGATGAACACCTCACACCCTGTGTCCCATTGCATGTGTACCTAATAGCCATTGCACGCGCAGGCTTGTGCCCCATTGCATGCATATCCCTGTGCCCCACTGCACATGTATGTCATGCCCACTGCATGTGCACCCCATGCCCCACTGCACGTGTATCTCATACCCATTACACGCACACTCCGTGCCCCATTGCACGTGTGCCTCACACCCGTTGCACGCACACGCCGTGCCCCATTGCCCGCGCACCCCGCGCTCCGCGCCCCCCGGGCACTCACCGGCGGGCGGCGCGAGGTGGAGGAGCGGCAGAAGGAGCAGGGGGAGGCGGAGGAGGGGGGCGAGCGGCCGCCGCTGCCCGCCGCCCCCGCCGCCCCGCCGGCCCATGCCGCCGCGCCGGGTGCCGTGGGGCGCGCGCCGCCAGCCGCCCCGCCGCGCACCGGCGCCCATGACGTCACCCGCCCCGCCCCCGCCCCCGCCCCCGCGCGCCCATTGGCCCCGGCGCGCGTCACTCGCCGCCGCCGGCAGCGCCCCCGCCTGCCCCGGCGCGCGCCTCCCCCGAGCCCGGGCGCGGGGGGAGAGGGGCCGGCGCGCGGGGGCACGGGGGGGCACGCGGGCTGGGGGCAGGGGGACACGGAGCTGGGATACAAGGAGCCATGGGGCTGGGAGGCAGGGGACAAGGGCTAGGGGCTGGGGGCCATGGGGCGGGGGTGCAGGGGGATGTGGGGCTAGGGGCCATGGGGTTGGAGTGCAGGGGGATGTGAGGCTGGGGGCCATGGGGCTGAGGTTCAGGGGGATGTGGGACTGGGGGCCATGGGGCTGAGGTTCAGGGGGATGTGGGTGAGGTGTAGCGAACATGGATTTGGGGTGCTGGGGGACATGGGGCTTGGATACAAGGAGGACATGGGGTACAGGGTACAGGGCCCATGGTGGACTGGGAGGCACTGGGACATGGGGAACAGGCAGGGGGAATATGGGGGCTAGGGTATAGGGGGAAAATGGGAGCTGGGCTGCAGGGGATATGGGGCTACAGTGCAGGGGGGACATGGGTCCCACTGTGGGGAGGGGAGAGGAGGCTTGAGCAGTATGGGGCCTGGGATGCAGAGAGAATAGGGGAGAGGATGGAGATTTGGGGCGGAAGGGCTGTAGGAAGGGGAACCAAGGGGAGAGGGCGTAAACAAGGTGTGCTATAGGGGCTGCGGCACGGTGGGGAGGGCTGTGTATGAGGGCTGCTCAAGAAGGTTAGGGGAAGGTGAGTTTGGTTGGAGAAAAGCTCCCTGGCACATTTTGCCTGTGCTTTGTCTGATCAACAGTCTCCGAGTGCTACAGGCCAGTAGGTCTGGGCACCAGGCTGTGCAATGATGCTGGCAGGGGACAGGACCAGCCATGGTCCTGGGCAGAGCCTTACTCTTTGCTCAACACAATCCCTTCAGCAGGCTGAAACCTGGAGTGGGATTTGGCTGGGCAGCAGGAAGCCCTCAGGGCTGGGTGGAAAGTTTGAGCTGGGGAAAGCTGGAGGTTGGAGGGCACTAAGGAGATGGGGTCTCTCAGCAGCCTTGTGGGCCCTGTTGGTGCAGGTAAGGCATCCTGGCCTTGAGGCATATTCCCCCCGGCAGCCCATGCTCCAGCCACCCTTGTCCCATCTTTCTTGCAGGCAAAGCGCCCTGTGCGCTGCACATGGAGCTCTCCGGGAGAGGAGAATCTGGGTATAGTGTGCATGGATGAAGGCATCCCAACTGGAAGTGAGCTCATCACATTTCCCCACACTGCCCTGACATCATCGTCCTCCTCGGCCACAGCTGACGCACATGGGGGTGACTCGTGGGCATGGTCCTGCAGGAACACTGAGCTCATCCCCGGCTCCATCTGCAGCATACACTGGTATCTGGGGCCCTCCAAGCACTGCAGTGCTCGGAGTTGGGCCCTGCACTGCAGACCAGACTGTGGCCTCATCTGGGACAGCCCTGCCAAGACCATGGCTTTGGAAGCAGAGCGATACTGGGGGGGGGGCTCTGCCCTCCTGGTTCCATCCAGCCCTACTCCTGCCTCATGTCCTCGAGCACAGAGTACCCCAAGGGGCTTCCTTGGGTCCCAGTACCCCCACATACCTTTCCCTCCTGGCTCTGCTGCAAGGAGGAACATCTGCGCTGGGCCCATCTCTGCCAACCTGCCTCTCTCCAGAGGGCACTACATCTCCTCGGATGGCTGGAGTGCAAAGTCCAGGCTGCTAAGTTGGTTTGGGAGAGGTTATCTTTGACAGAAAGCAAGCCAGACAGCCAAGGACCTGGGGATGCAGGGGCAGTGCCCCCTGAGACAGAGAGTCCCTGAACTTGATTAGAGTATGACCATGTTTGCCCTGTCCTACACTCACCCAGAGCTCATGCTGCTGTCCCCAAGGCAAAGACTATTCAGAGTTGAATCAGCCTCTCGGAGACAAAAATATCACCTGAATAAGTGATTTCACCTCAAGCCAGCACCTCACCAGCGACACATTAGAGAAGAGCCAGGAGATGGCAGAGGCCAGGCCAGGCTGAGAGGTGTCACGGCACAGACGTTTGGGCTGTCTGTGTCTGCTCCCAGAGCCATTTCTCTGCCTCTTCTCAAATGCAAACCCTGCTGAAGCCCCCAGAGAGCTGCTCTGAGACCAGCGTGGCTGCAGGCAGCCTCTGCACAGAGCCTGGCTCTGGGGCAGAGATCTCTGCCTCATGCAGGGACTGCAGTGAAGCCTGTGGTCTGTCCAGGAGCAAAGTGGTCTGTGTTTCCTTTGGAAGAGGATAGGAGAGCCCAGCTGGAGCGGAAATGCATAGATGCTCTGATCCTGTGCAAGATGCTCCCCAAAGGAGCTAGTCCTGGCTCCAGGGTCATACAAGAGCTCTGGGGGGAAAGATCTGTCCCCTGTGAGAGACATCTGTCAGCTCTGGGAACTCAGACAGGATGGCTGGGCCAACTGAGGCCCTCAAGGTTAGCCTGCTTTGGTATGGGGGAAGAAGAGGGATAGGATGTTATGGGAGGCAGAGGCAGGAGGGCCAGCCCACGTGCCAAGCAGGTGTGGGGTCACACATGAAAGGCAGGGCACAGCTGAGGTGAGGACACCAGGCATCTCTGGACCTCAGGGGTCTCTTTCACAGATGGCCTGATCTCAAGCCAGGAGAGATCCATCAGTGGGAACAGCCTTGTGCACAGCAGTGGCCAGGGCTTCCTGGCAGACTCAAGCCCAGGGGCTGCCAGGAGCCCAGGAGTCACAAAAATTGGCTGGAGATGTGAGGCTGAGGGAGGACTCACTGGCCTACCAGCGACAGCTAGCGCAGCCCCCGCCTGACCCTCCTTCCCCCGCCAATGAACGGACAGGCACAAAGTGCACAGCAAAGTGGCACGTTTCTTTGGCTCCTGGCTCCTCATTTCCGTGGAGCGGCAGCCCAGATCACGTCACCCGTCTCTGCCCAGCGAGGCTGTGGGATCTGCCCTTAGCCCCTGGTTGGGATGCACGAGTCAGGAGCAATTTCGATGGGGATGTCCCCCAGCATTGGTTTCCTTGAGCCCTGCAGGGGATGTAGCCAGGTGGGCAGGGGACACACCAATCCCCAAGGCAGCAGGCAGGGCCGGGTGCTGGGGTGCCAGCCTGGTCAGGGACTCCCACGCACCGCGGACCTGCCTGGGGCTGAGCTCTGCCGAATGCCCTGTGCCCCCCCTGCTGGCAGAGAGAAGGGAGATGTGGCAGGAGCAGGGCCAGAGGGGGAAGCAGGCATAGCATGAGCAGGAGGAGGATGGGGCAGGGAGCAGGGAAGGGTCACCCCAGAGGCCTGGAGGTGCCCCACAGGGTCCTGGGCAGGTTGGTGTGGGGCACGGCCATAACCACGGGGGCCAGGGAAAGGGATCCTGCAGGGTCCGCAGGTCTCATCCCAGGCCCCTGCTGCCACCCTGAGCCCCCCTGCATGCTCCTGCTCAGCCCCACAGTCCCATGCTCTGCTGTCCCTAGACCCTGTCAGCCCACAACGTGGCTGGGCACCCCAGGATGTGAGCACCTGCATCGCCCCAGCCCACTCCTCGCACCCTGGTGCAGGGCAGCGGGGCCGGTGCCATGCCCAGGGACCCCTGCCCAGGGGAGCTGAGCGCTCCTCGGCTGGGAAGGAAGCGCAGGAGCCTGGCTCCTGCCCCTCGCTGGCTCTAACCACCGAGCGGTGATGCCTCTCCTGGTCGCGCCTCCCTCTGCTCCCCAGCCCCACAAAACCATCCCCACCTCCTGACCCCCTCCTCCTTCTGGTTATCAGGATCCCCCCAAGGCCAGCAGGGACCCCATCTCCTCCCACTATCGCGAGCTGCTCCATGGCCCCACGTCCCCCAGCCATCTGGGAGCTGCCGCATAGCCCCACATCCCCCACATATTTGGGGCTGCCCCAAGGCCCCACATCCTCTGGTCACACAGGAGTTGCCCCCTAGCCCCCTGTCACCCAGCTATCGGGAGCTGCCCCGAAGCCCCGCAGCCCCCAGACACCCTCCCCCCATTCCGGCACAGGGGTCCCTGTGTCACAAGTCACCACGGCCACCACCAAGGTTCCCTGGCAACCCTGAGCATCCCCGCTGGGGTGGCTCTGGCCATGCAGCACCCGGGCCAGGCCAGCTATGGAGGCTGAGGCACCGCAGGCAGAGGGCCCCGCCGAGGGGCCCCCGGAGCCGGCTGACGAGCCCCAGGCAGCGGCCCCCCTGCCAGTCGGGCCCCCCACCCAGCCAGCCCGGGCAGCACCTGCTGCAGCAATTGAGGGTGCCCAGGGGGGGCCCCACTGGGAGGGCAAGGATCTGTGGGGCATGTCCCCCCCTCTGGCTGTCCTGGAGGGTGACGAGGTGGAAGCGAGCTCCCAACACAGGCAGGCGAAGCCCAGGAAGCCCAGGGGCCAGAAGAAGAAGGCAGCTGCCAAGACAGGGGTGGCAGGTATGTGGCTCTGCCCCCCGGCACCCCAGGCCAGCTCTGGGGTGCTCTGGGGATGAAGTCCCCTTAGGGTAGGGGCATCCCATGGTGAGAGGGTGGCAGCACAGTAGCCAGGAGCCCCCCTCCCCTTCCTACTGCTCGGGCAGAGCCCCCCATCCTAGCCCATCTCTCCCCTTGGCCATGTCCCCTCCATCTGCTTGGCAACTCTCTGGCATCACTGCCCCTCTGCAGCTCCTCCCACGTGCAAGCAGACCCCACGGCCGCAGGTCTGCCGGCTGGAAATGGGGCAGACCCCACAGCCATAGGTCTGCCAGGTGGAAATGGGGCAGACCTAGCACTGTGGGAGGCCACCAGCCTGCAACTCTCCCAGGGCCAACCCTTGGGAGCCATCTGGGGCCATGCCAAAGACGCGGTGGCCCCATACGTCTCTGTCTGCTCTCTCCTCCGCAGATGGCACGATGCAGGCTGTAGTCCCGGCCGGGAAGGCCGAGCTCGTGTTGGTGGCCAAGGCCATGCACCGTGACCACTTTGGCAAGCACGTCGAGGAGCTCTTCCACCTGGAGAAGGAGGCAGCCCTCAAGGCCCTGCGGACAGGCAGGCCGGCTGGGGGCACGGGGAAAGCACTGCATGCACCACGCGCTGCGGGGCAGCCGGGCTGCTCCATGGCGGGGCGCCTCTCGCCCGACCGCAGGGCAGCACGGCTGTGTGACCCAGTGCGGGGGGGGGGGGCGCAGGGGGGCTTGCAGGGCACCGGGGGCTCAGTCCTCCGTTGGCCCACAGGCCTGTACGTGGGCTGGCGCTGCCCCGAGTACCTGTGGGACTGCTTCCGCGTGGGCGACCACTCCAAGTGCTTCTGCGGGCACCTGCTGAACGAGCACCAGGCCTATGCAGGTGCGTGTGGGCGCTGCCGAGGTGGGAGCACCCTGACAGCCCTCTCACTGTGAGCCCCCCCAGGCTCCTTTCCCAGCCAGCTGGACCCCTCCACCCCTGTAAGGTGCTGCTCCCCCCCTGCGAGGGGCTGGGGCTGACGGCTACGTGCCGTGCTGCAGAGACGCAGGGAGCGGTGCCCTGCGCCACGGAGCGCTGCGAGTGCCAGAGCTTCACCTTCATCCCCTCGCGGCCCGAGGACGTGGGCGAGTTCTGGCTGCGGCGACGGGCCCCCCCGGAAAGCTTCGCCTGGCGCGCCAAGTGCCGGTGCGAGCACAGCCACGAGAAGCACGTGCCCAGAGCCAGCCGCCCCTGCCGCGTCGCGGGTGAGCGCGTGCGAACGAGCGGGTGCCTCCTGGGTGCACCCAGAGGGCTGCAGCCTCGGGGGGGGGGGGGGGGCCCTGGCCAGATGCAGAGGGGCAGCCTCCTGCTGGCGATGCCCACGTGCCCCTCTGTCCCCTCCGCAGGGTGCTTCTGCAAGTGCTTCGAGTCCACCTTCCTGTGCGCGGCGTGCGACCGGCGCTGGGAGGAGCACGAGACTTTCTTCGAGACCACGGAAGCGCGGAAGCAGGGTGGCCTGCCCTACGGTATACGGGGAGGAAGAGGAGGAGGAGGAGGAGGAGGAGGAGCGGGGCCTGCCCTGGGGGGGCTGTAGCCCCCGGCTCCGCACCCTGCCTCCCGCACCGCCTCTCTCTGCCCCCAGGAGAAAACTACCTGCTCTTTGCGGAGATGCCCGAGCTGAGGAACGCCGTCCTGACGGGCAAGCTCAGCGACGACTCGGCGTACCAGGCCCTGCTGGCCGAGCCGCCCGGCCCGTCCGGCTCGCACGCGCTGCCTCTGCCCTCCCCAGATCCCCAGCGCCCACCTGAGTAGGCGCCCCGGAGCCACCAATAAAAGGATGCTGCAACGTGTGTGGGACGGCGCCGGCGGGACGGGGGCAGCGGGGACCACGGCTGCGGCGAGCAGTGCCGGCACCGCCGCTGCCAAAAGCAGGGCAAGGGGCCGGCGGGCGCCTGCCGGCTGCCTCGTCCCCCTGCCCGCTTCGCCACCCGTCCGCGCCGCCGGGGGACACGAGTCCAGCCCGGCACAGGCAGCGCCTCTCGCCCTCTGCCCGGGATCCCGGGGGATCCTGCTGCCG
The DNA here is from genome assembly GCF_040807025.1 of Struthio camelus. Classification (NCBI taxonomy): domain Eukaryota; kingdom Metazoa; phylum Chordata; class Aves; order Struthioniformes; family Struthionidae; genus Struthio; species Struthio camelus. Next base: position 57,761,095 of record NC_090981.1, on the reverse strand, counting down.
TCGGGGCGGCGTCGAGGGGCTCCGGGCCCCGCCGCCGCTGCCGCGCCGCCTCCGGCCGCCAGGGGGCGGCAGCGCTCCGCGGTCGCCGCCGCGCTCTCGCCGGCGCCGTTCTGCCGCCGCCGCCTGGGTCCGGCCGCTGCTGGGCGCTTCCGGCCGGCGCGCGGAGCTGCGCGCGCAGCGCCCCGCCCCCCCCCCCCCCCCGGCCCCGACCCCGGCGCGGTACGTGTGTCCCCCACCCCCCCCGGCCCGGTACGGCCGCCCCTCCCCCCTCCCACCCGGATATGCCCCCCCCCGGCCCGCCCCGGCCCCCTTGGCCCGGTACACCCCCCCCCCCCCCGGTCCGGTTCCCCGACCCTGTACAGCGGCCCTGACCCGGTACGGCCCCCCCCGACCCGGTCCCGTCCGGTCCCCCGGCCCCCTACAGCGCCCCCGATCCGGTCTGGCCCCCCTCGACCGGGTAGGGTGACTCCCCCCCGCCCCATCCTGGTACAACCCCCCCCCCCCGACCCTGTTTGGCCCCCCCCCGGCCGTGGTTCGGGCCCCCTGACCCTGGCCCGGCCCCTTCCCCCAGTACAGGCTGCTTCCCCTCCCCCCCCGGTGCAGCAGCCCCCCCCCCCCCCCCCCCCCCCCCCCCCCCCCGGTACAGCCGTGCCGGTCCGGGGCATCCTCTCCGGTATCGTCTCGTGTCCGATACAGCACGGAGCACCCTCTCCGGTACCGCTCCCCCGGCAAACCCCCCCCCCCCCCACTCTCCAGGCCCGGGTCACCTCTCCAAAACAGTCTCACCTCTGGTGTATCACCCCCCCTTCCCAGTATAGTCCAGTTCAGCCCCCCCCAGCACGGAGCACCGTCCGGTACAGCCTTTTCCTCAGCTGCAGCCTCCCCGCGGCACAGGAACCCCCCGACCCTGGGCAGCCCCTTCCCCATCACCCCCTGCACTCTCTTGGGGTACAGCTCCCCCCCCCAGGGCTCTTGCCCTGGCTCAATCCCATGCCCCCGTCCTGGGGGTGCCTGGCGCCGTGGGGCACGCCGCGGGGAGCAGGCCGAGCGCCGGGGCCGCCTCCGAGCTGGGTGTCTGTCTCCTGCCAGGCGCGTTATGGAGTTCCCGGCCACCCTCTTCCCTTCCTACTTCGGCGCCGGTCCCCCCAGAGAAGAGGGGGGCATCGCTCCGGCAGCTGGCTGGGGCGAGTACGGGCAGCTGCTGGACGCCTGCCCCGGCCTGCACGCGGTGAGGCCACGGGCAGAGCCCGTCCTGCCCCGCGGTGGGGGGCATCTGGTGTGGTGGGGTGTCGGGTGGGGGGGTCAGAGCCCCACACAAAGAAGAGGAGCTGTGCTGCAGCTTCTTCCGCCTGCGTTTCCAGCCCTGCCCTGTGTGCGGGGTCTGCAGCCCGAATCCGGGTGCTTTGGCAGGGAGGGAGTGGGACGGGGCAGCACAGCCAACGTGAGCTGCACTGGGGCACTGTGGGGGTGAGCAGGGAGGTGGCGCGGGCTTGTGTCTCACCTTGTGTCTCTCCAGGCTGAGACAACGTTTGCGCCCCGCTGCGGCAGGACGGGCGAGAGCTGGGAGCCTGCTGACGTCGCTGCTGTGCCCTTCCTACCCCCCAATGCGAGTGAGGGCTCTGCAGGGCAGGCTGGAAGGGGGTGGGAAGGGACGTGCTTCCTCAGGCGTGCTTCCCTGTTCTGCCTTCAGACCCTCATCCCAAGCTGCTCCGAGGTGCTCCGAGGTTTGGGTTTCCAGCCCTTCTATCTCCATCAGCTCTCCCCTCTCCCTGGCGTTTGCCCCAGTGGTGTTTGCTGGGGGTGGGTGAGCTGTTCCCCAGCAGTGCTGTCCGGTCTCTCTGCTCTTTGTACCCAACGCGGCTTCCTGGAAATTAAGGCTTGCTGCCGCAGTACCAGTCGAGTCCTGCCCTTTTCCTGCAGGCTCCTGGGTCCCCTCACTCATGCCTCAGGACATCCTTTACCGTGGGGTCCTTCGCAGGAAACTCCGGTCAGGCAAGTCTGGAGCTGCCCTCGACTTCACCAAGCAGGTAAGATCTTGGACACTGCCTCTTGCTGAAGACCTGCCTATTCTAGGAGGCTGGCCTGGCACCCTGGGGGTTCCTCTGGAGTCGTGGGGTTACGCAGAAGTGCAGTACCCTGCCCTTCCTATTACGGCATTTCTTCCACTGACAGTGCTGCAGGGCAGTGTTACTTCCCTGGAGCCAGGGAACATGTCTGAGCACAGGGAGGGGAGCCTGGTCTCCTAACAGCGCCTTGATCTCACCCCAGTACATCCTAACCCTCGCTCTGTCCTTCCTGCACAGCTGGGCCACTTCTTTGTGGATCACCCAGAAGATGCGTTTGGCTCCCTGGGGCAGCTGCTGCACAAGAACTTCTACCTGGGCAACTCCAAGCTGAGGGTCAGTGTCCCTCCAGGGGTGACAGTGCTGCCCCTCACCCTGTGCCTTGCAGCTGCCAGCCCCAACCTCTGCCCCGTCTCTTCCCTACAGAGAAAGGCCCGAGACACTACCATCCGGATGACATCCCTCATTGAGGAAATCAACCGGCTGAAGGCCAGGCAGTGAGTGTCGCCTGCTCTGGAGAGGAGTGGGGAGCTCCTGTTTTCTGCTCCGGCTTCCCCTGCCCTAACTCTCTGCACCCAGAGTGGGTGCTCATGAACTGCCTGGCTCTGCCCTGCCTGACACTGGCTGTCTCCGCAGCGGCTGCCCCCAGCAGCACCTCACCTCCCGCGTCCGCTGGTTCTCCCACCTGTGCCGCGACTGGCTGTTTGAGGTGCCGGTGGACCTGCTGGCGGACTGCGTGCACGACGAACTGGTGCTGCAGTGGGCCAGCCTGCTCTTCGACGACAGCTCCACGGGGGGGGCGCTGGCCTGGCTGCCCCCCGAAGACGCAGGCACACGCATGGGCTGTCTGGTGTACCCTGGAGGACAGGCCATGAACCACCTCTGTATCCTTCTCCCAAGGGTCCTGGGGGGGTGTCCCCACGGCAGTTTGGTGTCGCACCGCCCTTAGCCAGCACCCCAGATTTTCAGGATGTGGTGCTGGGTGAGGTGCCCCGCACCCGGGGCTCCCCAGTGCAGTTTGAACTCAACGGACGCATCCGGCAGGTGGCTGCCACCCAGATGGACGGGGAAGGTGAGCCTGGTCCTGGGATTGGTCCCCCAGCCTCAGTGGAGGCACCCTGCGTCCAGCCCCAGGTCAGGGAGGGAGCGGGGAGCTCCCCCTGCACTCAGGGCTGTTCCCTCTAACATGCCTCTTCTGTCCTGCACCAGGTTTTGTTGGTGTCCGCTCAGACTATCACTGCGGTGTTTGGAGGGTGCGGAGCAGGACAGGCGCTGCCCCTACCCCGCTGCAGGTCATCCGCACCAACGTGCCTGCCTCCTGCCTCACAGTCAGGTAGGCACCTGGGGAACGGGGCGTAGCGGATGGGCTCGGCACCTGCCTCTGCATCCCTCTTCCCTGGGGCCAGGTGCTACTGCCCCCGTGGTGAAGCCCTGCCCTTCTCTCGCAGCCCTCATCTCCCCGGGGAGCTGGCTGTCTGCACGCAGAGCGGAGCTGTCTACCTCTGGAGCGTGGAGACGGGGTGAGGCCGGGCACATAGGCTGGAGGGGGCCAGCACAAACCGCTGGTTCTCAGGAGTGGGGTGGTGATGTGGTCCTTGGGAGAGAGACAGCTCTGGCCTCTGCTCTCCGCTTGCCTCAGGCCCAGCTGTGACAGCAGTGGCTTTTTCCCCTAGGCTGCATCAGCTCCGCCGGGACCCCGAGACCATGTTTTTCCGGGACCATTCACCCTGGCGCTGGAGCGAGTTCACTGCCCACCCGCGGGTGCTGAGCTGTGCTGACCGCACCGGCCTGCAGTGCCTGGACATGCGGGTGAGCCTGGGAGTGAGCAGGCAATCAGCGCGGGGCTGCCTCAGGGCCAGCCAGCCTGTCTGGACGTGGGTGGCAGGAGAGGGCCTCCCACCGCTGCGTGCTCATGGCATCCTGCTTCACTTTTCCAGGCACCTGGGAGATGCCACTTTGATTTCTTCAAGGTGGGTGAGGAAGCCGGGTGTCAGCAGGGCGAGCGCGTGGTGCTGCCCATGTACCTGGGCAGGGCCCACCCCTCCCAGCACCTTGTTGCCACCCAGGTCAGTCGCGGGACATGGAGGGTGGCAGCTCGGGGGGACCCCCAGCACAGCCCTGGCTCCCAGGCTACCTCCTCCAGCACCTGGGCATTAGGGAGACCAGCATGTGGTGAGCCCTGAAAGTGACGGGGGTCCCCAGCTGATACGGGGTGGGGGCTACCGCAGGGTGTTGGTGTGAGCCCCACTGAGCCGTGCCCCATCCCAGTTTGCAGTGTACGTGATGGACGAGCGCTTGCCGCTGGTGCCCATGCTGAAGTGGGCACATATGATGAAGGACCCCCCGCTGTTTGCCCACGTGGTGCCAGGGGGCCCCGGCAGGAGCCACAAGGTGCTGCTTGGCGCGCCTCACACCCAGGAGCTGTTGCTGCTGCAATACACAGGTGAGAGATGGGGCTGCGAGCGATTTGGGGGTGCTGTGTGCTGCAGACCTGGCCGGGGCAGGGCATCCTCTGGGTGCCAGGCCTGGCAGAAAAGGGGTTGCCCGCCTCCTGTGCTGATCGGCAGTGGGGCCAGCTGCCATGTGGTGACCAGGGATCACTGAGCAATGTCATCACATCCTTCCACAGGGGGCAGCAAGTCGGCCTGCCAGCTTGCCGGGTCTCCGCAGAAGCTGCACAGCATCTCTGGCTGCCTGCAGCACCTGCCCACGCAGCTCCCGCACCGGCACCACCTGCTCCAGCAGCGCCTCGGCGCCCCAGCTGCTGGTGGGTGTCCCACGAGTTGGGGGCGTGCGGGTCTCGGGGCAGGACATTGCACCAAAGCTGCCTCCCTGCTGGGCGGGCGACGGCTGGGCAGCCCCGGGGGTGGTGGGGAGGGTACAGCCCTTGCAGGGCTCTGGCATGGGGCTGGAAAAGGCAAAAGCAAAATCCCGAGCAGCTCCACGCGCCAGGGCAGGCTGGAGCTGATGAGAAATTAACTGCCCAGGAGCGAGGTCAGCCAAAGTGCCGAGGGGCTGGGGATCGGGGCGGCCGGGGAGGCTGAGAGCAGCAGGCAGGCTGGGCAGCCTGGGGAAGGGACGACGAAGAGGTCTCCTTGCTGTTGGCGGTGGCCTCGTGGGCTTGGAGAGACACCAAGGCTGCCTTGGAGAGCCAAAGACAGGACAGTGGTACAAGTCACATGCAGGGAAATTCCCATTGAGTGAAATGTATCTCCCATGAGGGCAGTTAAACCCTGGAGCAGGGCCCAGAGAGGGAACCTCCATCCGTGGAGACCCTCAGCCCTCGATGGGGCCAGGCCCTGAGCAACCTGATGGAGGTTGGCTCTGCTCTGGGGGGCTCAGCGTGAGCTGCTGCCCTACCTTCCTTCCTCTGTCCCTCGGTGGCTGGTGGCTATCCCCTGTCTGTCCCCGCAGGGCTAGCGGCAGTGCAGCAGGCGCAAGGACCTTGGGAGTCCCTGCTGGTTTTCCAGCTCTCCGAGGCTGGGGACATCTTCTACCAAACCCTGACGCATGACGCAGCGCAGCCCAGGGCTCCCAGCCGTGGGGACAAGGATGCGGCAGTCCCCAGCGCTTCCCCTGTGCTGGAGGCTCCGTTGGGCAGCGCGCCCGGCTCTGGTGGCGAGGAGGAGGAGGAGACCTTCTACTTGTCCAACCTGGAGGTGATTGTCAACGAGGAGGAAGAGGACGTGGGCACACCAGCAGCTCCAGAGGAAGCCCAGCACCCGGAGGAGCTCCGTGCCAGCCCCCATCCCTCGCCGATTGTGCCCAGCCCGGCCGCCACCGCGCGGTACCGCCGCTGGCTGAAGGCGCTTTTCAGGGACTGTCGGCACCTGCCTCAGCACGCTGGGGCCCGGGGGCCCCCCACCATCAGCCAGAAGCGCCTCTTCACCAGCAAGGACCTAGGGCCACCGGCCGGGGCCAGCGAACTGCACACGCAGGCGCGCCAGCAGCTGCGCCGCACCATGCGGGAGCGGGGCTGCATCCCGCGCTGGGACCCGGGGCCCGACCCCCAGCCCTCGCCCCAGCCCGTGGAGCCGGCGGCGTGGCCCGACGCCCTGAGCACCCGGCTGACGGCGGCCTGGGCCGGGGACTGGAGCCGCTGGTGGGAAGAGCGGCTGGGCTTGAACGTGGCGCAGAGGCAGCGGGCGCTGCGGGAGCGCCGGCGGCGGCAGAAGCAGGCGCGGGGGCACCGCAGCCTGTCGGCCAGCTTCACCTCCTCCGTCACCTACCAGTCGGAGCTGTCGGAGCTCAGCGACGGGGCGCCCAGCTCGGCCCCGGGCCCCCCGCTGTCCCCCGGGCACCCCGACGCGCTGCCCCAGATCTTCGCGGAGGCCTGGGGGGGCTCCGCGCCGGGTGGCAGCACCCACTGCCAGCGGCCCCCGTCGCCACCCCCTGCCGAGCCCCTGCTCTCCTCCCAGACGCTGCGCTCCCGGGGCATCCCCAAGGAGCGGCGCAAGATGCTGCGGGACTACCTGGCCGTGTGCGCCGAGGGCCCCGCGGAGCTGCCGCCCGAGCCGCCCTCCAGCCAGCTCTCCAGCCAGCTCTGCATCCCCTCCTCGCAGAGCCAGCTCTCGGCGGCCGGCTCGCAGCCCCGCCGCAAGCGCCCCCGCATGGGCTTCTGAACCCCCCTCGCCCCCAATAAAGTGGTCGTGGGGCAGCGTTCCCTCGTGGCGTCCTTGGTGGGGGGACCGCGTGGTGCCGGGAGCGCTCGGGGCCACCAGGCTCGCGGGACACCAGTGGGAGTCTCGCCTGCTTTCTTCTGTGGGGGAAGCTGCCCGGCCTGCCCCGCTCTGCCTTAGGTGCCCGCAGCTCCTACGAGGCGCTCCGTATGGCGGCTGTGCCGCTGCGCGCGGTCTCATGCCGGCCGCGCGTCGCGCGTGGGGGAGTACGGGCCCTTTAAGGCGCCGGAATCGGGCTTGAGAGTGGCAGCTGCGGGAGCCAATGGGGGTGGCGGGGCGGGGCTGGCGCGCGCGGGCCGCAGCGATGGCGGCGCTGGCGCGGGGGCTGGTGCGCGTGGCGCCGCTGCGCGCGTGGGGGGCGCGCGCGGGGCAGGTACGCGGGGCGCGGGAAGGGCGCGCGGGCGCAGGGCGCGCGCTGGCCACCCGCGGTGCCTTCGTGGGTACCCCAGAGGGGAGGAGGGCCCGGCGGTCCTCGCCCCCCCCATGGTCGTGGGACGCGGGGGCCGTGGGGCGCGCCCCAACACGCGGGGGGTGTAGGCTTGCGTACACATCTACACGCCCTTGACACGCGTGGGTGCGTGCCCCGAGCCTTGGGCGCATGCGTGTGCGCAGGTGCACAGGTTCCTCGCGCAGCGCCCCCATGCAGCACGCGCGTGAGCACTGCCGTGCACCGCCCTCCCCCCCCCCCGCAGCTGCCCCACGCACTCGCACCTGCACGGCCCTGCCGCCCGTGGGCCGGGCCTCGCCTTGCCCGCAGCCGCCTGCCAGCCCTGACGGGCCTCTCCCTGCAACCCTTGGCGTGCGCCCTGCTGGCAGCCCTCGCGTGCAGCCCTCTGCTGCCCCGCCATGCACCCCCTGCAACGCCTTGCCTGCACCCCCCGCAACGCCTTGCATGCACCCCTGCAACGCCTTGCATGCACCCCCTCTGCAACGCCTTGCATGCACCCCTGCAACGCCTTGCATGCACCCCCTCTGCAACGCCTTGCATGCACCACCTCTGCAACGCCTTGCATGCACCCCTGCAACGCCTTGCACGCACCCCCTGCACAACGCCTTGCCTGCACCCCCTGCAACGCCTTGCATGCACCCCCTGCAACGCCTTGCATACACCCCTTCTGCAATGCCTTGCCTGCATCCCCTGCAATGCCTTGCATGCACCCCTGCAACACCTTGCCTGCACCCCCTGCAACGCTTTGCATGCACCCCCCCTGCAACACCTTGCCTGCACCCCCTGCAACGCTTTGCATGCACCCCCTCTGCAACACCTTGCTCGCACCCCCTGCACAACACCTTGCCTGCACCCCCTGCAATCCCTCCCATGCGTCTCCCCGCCAGCCCTTGCCCGCAGGCCCAGGGCCCCGAGCCATGGGGTCCCCGTGCCCCATGCCTGGCCCTGACTGCGGCGGGCCGGGCTGTAAGGCCTCCCTGTGCCTCGGTGCCCTAGAGGTGGTACGTGGCGCCCGGCGGGCAGGACGGGGAGGTGGGCAAGGCCCAGCGGGCGGCCGCGGCGGGCGAGGAGCTGGGCCAGCAGCCCACCGTCTTCAGCAAGATCATCGCCCGCACCGTGCCCGCCACCATCCTCTATGAAGACGACCAGGTAAAGGGGAGCGGGAGGGGGGCAGCGAGGCGAGCGGCAGCCCCCCCCGGCCGGGGCTGCCCCCGAGGGCACCCAGCTCAGCCCGCTCGCTCGCTCGCTCTCTCGGCAGTGCCTGGCCTTCCGCGACGTGGCCCCGCAGGCGCCCGTCCACTTCCTGGTGATCCCCAAGCGGCCCATCGCCCGCCTGAGCCGCGTGGGACCCGAGGACGCGGAGGTGAGTCCCCCCGGCGCGGGGCCGGGGCCGGGCGACGCCGGCGCCTGACCCTCTCGCTGCCTCGCTCGCAGCTCCTGGGGCACCTGCTGCTGGTGGCCAGCCGCACGGCGCGGGCCGAGGGACTGGCCGACGGCTACCGAGTGGGTGAGTCGGGGCGGCGCGGCCCCGGGTCGCGTCCCGCGGGGGGGGTGGGCACGGGCCAGGCGCGCGCCCTAACCCCCCCTGCCCTCTCTTTTCGACAGTCGTCAACGACGGCAAGCACGGCGCCCAGTCCGTCTACCACCTGCACCTGCACGTGCTGGGCGGGCGGCAGCTGGGCTGGCCCCCGGGCTGAGCGGCGCCCGCCACCCCCCTCCCCACCCCGGCCACCTCCCCAATAAAGCGTGACCGGCCACCCTGCCTGCCTGGCGCCTGCATCCCGGGACGGGACGGGACGGGACGTCGGGATGGGGCGCGCCAGCCCCGGGCGCCTTCGGCTCCTCTCTCCGCGGTGGCAGGAGGGTCCCCGCGCCGCTTCCCTGCCCGCCACGGCGTTTCCGCCCCTCGGGAACGGGCAGCGGCTGGTCCCTGCCGGGCAGCGCGCCCGGCGTCACCCCAGCTCCTTCCCCAGCTGGGCCGCGCGCAGCTCTGCAAGATCCTGCGGGTGACGGGTGCCCGGGCCGCGGGGCGATGCAGGGCGCCGTGCCCGGCCGACCCCCCGCTCCGGCCTCGCCGCAGGTCTGGGAGCTGCTGCCCGAGCTCACGGCCATCGTGCAATACCGGCAGCCGGTGCCAGCGAAGCTGCCCAACGCGTACTCGGTGGGCGCCTCGGGGGCTGCGCCCGGGTGCCGCTGTCACCGCCCCGGGGCTGGCCTGCCCCTGCCTCACCCGTCACCTTCCCGCAGCGGGAGCAGTTCGGGAGCTGGGCCAGGCAGAGCCAAACGCCGTCACGCGCTCGCTGCGAGCCAACCCTCGTCTACAGCACGGGCGCCTCCAAATGGGTCGTGCTGAGCCGCGACGACGTGAGCGTCGCCGTCCCGGGGCTTGGGGCACCCCAGCCAGCGGGAGGATGGGGGCTGCTCCGCCGGGGATGCATCCTGACGCTTGTGCCCGCCGCAGCTCACCTGGCCCACGGAGAGGCTGGCGGAGGTGCTGGGGCTGCAGGAGGGGGAGGTGACCCTCAGCTACCTGCCCCTGAGCCACGTCGCCGCCCAGTTCGTGGACATCTGGATGCCCATGTGGGTCGGGGGCACCGTGTATTTCGCCCAGCCCGATGCTCTCAAGGTGATCCCACGGACAGCGGCCGTGGGGCTGCTGGGGAGAACTGGGGGGCGATTGCCTGCTTCTTCGCACTGTGCATCGTGCCAGGGCTCCCTGCATCTGGGAGAAGATGCAGGAGAAGCTGGAAGATGCCTTCAAGGCGGCACTGCTGCCCAAGAGGCTGCTGCTGAGCTGGGCTGGGGCGTGGGGCTGCGGGCCAGTGCCGGGCACCTGCACGGGTGGGCACAGGGCAGCACCCATGGGGAGGGTGGGCACGAGGCAGCACCCGTGGGCAGGGTGGGTTCAGGCAGCACCCACGGGGAGGGTGGGCGTGGGGCCGTGCACAAGGGCGACGCTGGGCACGGGACTCTGCGCAGGCTGCAGGGGAACAGCAGTGCCCCCGCGCGGGTTGCTGCTGGCGCAGGGCTGTGGGTCTGGGGGGCAGAGCCCACGCAAGCCCCCAGCACGCAGCGCTCCGTGCGCGGCTGGCACCCCCGGCACCCGTGGACCCTGCAAGCCTGACCCGGGCCGTCCCCGCAGCGAGGGCTCAGCGCCCTGGGGTTTCCGGCTGGCCGACTGCCTGGTGCTGCAGCAGGAGCTGGGGCTGGATCGGTGCGGGTGAGCGGGCCGGCTGGGGCGTGGAGGGCCGGGTGCCCCCCAACAGCCCGGTTGCGGGAAGGAGAGGAAGGGCTGCAAGAGCCGCATCGACCGGCAGGACGCGTCGGGCGCCGGGGAGCTGTGCGTCTGGGGACGGCACGCGTTCGCGGGCTACCTGAGCCTCCCGGAGCAGACGCGGGAAGCCCTGGACGGCGGCGGCTGGCTGCGCACTGGGGATGTGTGCTGCATTGACGCGGAGGGCTACGTCTTCATCACCGACCGCAAAAAAGGCACTGCCCGCTGGGGAGGCTGGGGTGGGCACGTGGGGGGGCTGCATCTGGCTGCGGCGGGTGCCCAGGACGGGGCAAGGTGGAAACCCAAAGATGGGGTCTAGAAGAGGCAAAGCCCCGGGGGAGGTAGGTACCAGAGGGTGCATGGGCATCCTAGGAGGAGGGGACCAGCCTGCAGCCGCCCCAAGGAAACCTCCCACCCCGTCTCGTTTGCAGAGCTGCTGGCCACCTCCGGGGGCGAGAACGTGCCCCCCTGCCCGTCGAGGAGGCCTCGCGGCGGAGCAGCTCTGCCGGCAGCCGGGCAGCCCGGCGCGGTGGGTGCCGGAGGTGCTGAGCACCCGCGACCCGACCGGGCACGCCGCCGAGCAGCGCGGGGTGCACCAGGTGAACCGCGCCGCCCCCTCCAAGGCCCAGCGCGTGCAGAAGGGGCTGCTGCTGCCCCGGGACTTCTCCGTCGCTGGCGGCGAGCTGGGCAACGGGGGGGTCGGGGAGGGCCGCGGTGGCGGGGTTGCAGGCGGGAGACGCTGCTCCGAGGCTCTGGGTGTCTGCCCTCTAGTCCTGAGGGACACGGACGGGCCCCATCCCACCCTCGGCAGCTCCCTGGTGGCTTCCTCACCTGGAGAGGACCTGGCAGCGGGGACCTTTGCGACAGCAGAGCCCCCAGGGTGGGACGAGGTGGCTCTGGAGGAGCCCCCAGCCGTGCCCGGGAAACCCCCCCACGGTGTGCAAACGGCCCCAAGGCCAGACGCGCGACCGCTCGCGCGGCAGCCCTTCGCGCCGCCCGGCCGCCGGCGCGCTCCCCGCGCCGTGCCTCCCGCTCCGGCTGTTTGCTTGGCCGCGAGCTCGGGGCCGGGCGCTATATTTAGCAGCGGGGCCGGGGCTGGCGCTGCGCGCAGCCCACCTGGCACCGCCGGCCCGGCCGCTCGGGAGAGGGTGGTGCCGCGCGGGGGACCGCAGCCTGGCGTGCATAATGTCAGGTTTGTTCAGCTTCGGCACGCGGCTCGGCTCGCCAGCACGCGGGGTCGCTGCCGGGCTGCCCGGAGCGGCCGGACGGAGCGGGGTCCCCAGCGAGGGGGGCTCCTTGGGCGCACGCCGCCTGCCCTCCAGGCCCCTCCGTCAAGGAGCTAAGAATAGCTCCGGGCCGGCAGTGGGACGCAGGCGCGAGCCCGTTAGCATCCTCGGCCCCCGCGCAGCCCCTGACGGGGGGCTCCTGCCCGCCAGCCCCTCTCCGCCACGGCTCGGCTGAGCCTTCTCCTCCTCCTCCTCCTCCTCCTCGCGAGATGCCCCGTGGCACGAGGCTCCCCGCTCAGCCCCGAAAGGCAGCAGCTCAGCAGGAGGCAGGGGAGCCCTGGACCTCAGGGCTTGACAGTCCCACGGGGCTGGGTGGGTGGGTGGGGAAACGGCTCCTTTCCCCCAGCAGAAGTGAGTGCAAAGGTTGGATGAAACCGTGCCCAGCGCACTGCAGCCGAATCCCCAGCGCCAGCGTCCCTGGGAGACCTGCGGGCACGATGTGCTGGGGCCGGCCTGTCCTCTCCCACTTTTTTTTCGCATGAGGAATCTGGGTGCAAACTCACTTTCAAAACACTGGCTGGACATTGCTCCTTCCCTCCTCCGGTGACGGGCACGTGCTGGCCAGGCTGCCAGTGCTTGGAGGGCACGAGCGTCACCTTCAACCCGTCAGGGCTCACACCCCCTTCAGCTCCCTGCGACGGTGTCCTTGCTGCTCCCCTCACCCTGGGAGAGCGGCTGGGGGGGTCCGAGGCCACAGTGGCCCATGCTGCCTCGTGGGACATCCAGTGAAACGCCCTTTAGCAGCTCCCCGGTGCAGTTTTGCATTCAAATCCTTTCTTCCAGCTGGTCTGGTCTCATACCAAATTGATGTTTGTGAGAGGGGCACTTTTAAAAGTCTATGTATATAATAATTATAAGTGGATTACACAGCACATCCACGTTGTGCCCCTATCTCTGTAATTCCTGGCTTGGACTGTAGTCACAAAGGGCTGGTGCTGGGAACTGCTCTTGCCTTAGCTTGAGCTGGGGCTGGGTTTGGGGCCGCTCTCAGACGTGGGCCAGTCCAGCACCACCTGCACTGGGTGCCTTGGGAGCGACAGGCGTGCTTGGAGATCCCAAGGATGGGGTGCAGATCCCGAGGATGGGCTTGGAGAGCCTAAAGGCAGGGTGCAGATCCTGAGGACAGTGAGAAGATCCTGAGGACAGGATGGAGATGCCAAGGATGGGGTGCAGATCCTGAAGATGGGGTGGAGATCCCGAGGAGGGGATGGAGAACCTGAGGATGGGGTGGAGGTCCTGAGGACAGGGTGGAGATCCTGAGGATGAGGTGCAGATCCGAAGGACGAGGTGAAGATCCCGAGGATGGGGTGCAGATCCTGAGAGTGAGGTGCAGATCCTGAGGATGGGGTGGAGGTCCTGAGAACAGGGTGGAGATCCTGAGGATGGGGTGCAGATCCGAAGGACGGGGTGGAGATCCCGAGGATGGGGTGCAGATCCTGAGAGTGAGGTGCAGATCCCAGAGATGGGTAGGCATCCCCAGGAGATGGTGGGACTGAGCAGTGCCCGTGCACAGGAGGAAGGTGGCAGTGGATGGGTGGCTATGCGAACAGCCGAGGCTCCACGGGTGTTTTGTGGCGAAGGCTCGGGAGGACCCAGGGCCCGGCTCAAGGCTGGCAGCGCAACAGGACTGCTGGAGGGGACCAGCACGAGCTGCCCAGCATGAGGGAGCTGCAACAGCCTCTCCGGGCAGCGGCTCACCAGTGCATGTTCTCCCAGGGCTTAGCAAGGGCTACAGGAACGCACCTTGGCAGGAGAGGAGCTCTGCGTGTTGCTCACAAGGCAGCTCTCAGTGGAGAAAGCAATCACAGAAGAGCCAAAAAAGGGCATGTTGTGCAAACATTGCTATGTTTCAGGGTGGTGGTTGCTGCTCCGGAGCAGGGAGGTCAGAAACACAAGAGTTGCTCCTTCTCCTGACCTCATCGAAGACGCAACTGTCTGCGGAGCTGTGCACTTGGACCACGGTGCAGCGTTTCCCTCCACGGGCTCCACTGGGGATGTGGGGACGTGTGGTGCCACCTGAGAGCTCGGGGCCATGCCGGAGCGCTTCCCACCGGCTTGGCCGACCCTCAGCCCAGCGCCACGCTCTGCAGATGGTGGACACGAGGTTGGGCCATGAACATCTGCAACCGCGTTTTGTCCTTGGCCACGTTGATTTTGTCAGTCCCCAAACGTGCCCACCCTCCGCGGGCAGCGCCGGTGTGGCGCTCCCAGCCCTGCAGGGTGCAGAAGGGGGCCGTGGGGCTGGGGGGCCGTGGGGCTGGGAGGCCCCGGGGGCTGTCTGGGGAGTGGGGCGGGCAGGGGCTCGGCGCGCGGGGGACGGAGGGTTGTTTTCGTTCCTTCGCCAAAGACTATCACAAATGACGCAAGTTCCCAAAAGAGCCAGGGAGGGGGAGCGGAGGGGGATGTGTCAGCTGGCCCGAGGCGCCCACATGTGCTCCAGCAGCTCCAGCGGGAGCCAGGGCTGCCGCCCCACAGCCGTCCCGTTGGGGTGCCGACCCCCAGGCTGCTGCCCCACGGCCGTCCCGTTGGGGTGCCGACCCCCGGGCTGCCGCCCCATGGCCATCCCGTTGGGGTGCCAACTGCCGGACTGCTGCCCCACGGCCGTCCCGTTGGGGTGCCGACCCCCGGGCTGCCGCCCCATGGCCATCCCGTTGGGGTGCCGACCCCCGGGCTGCTGCCCCACGGCTGTCCCGTTGGGGTGCCGACCCCCGGGCTGCCGCCCCATGGCCATCCCGTTGGGGTGCCAACTGCCGGACTGCTGCCCCACGGCCGTCCCATTGGGGTGCCAACCCCCGGGCTGCTGCCCCATGGCCATCCTGTTGGGGTGCCAACTGCCGGACTGCTGCCCCATGGCCGTCCCGTTGGGGTGCCGACCCCCGGGCTGCCGCCCCATGGCCATCCCGTTGGGGTGCCAACTGCCGGACTGCTGCCCCATGGCCGTCCCGTTGGGGTGCCGACCCCCGGGCTGCTGCCCCATGGCTGTCCCGTTGGGGTGCCGACCCCCGGGCTGCCACCCCATGGCCATCCCGTTGGGGTGCCAACTGCTGGACTGCTGCCCCATGGCTGTCCCGTTGGGGTGCCGACCCCCGGGCTGCCGCCCCATGGCCATCCCGTTGGGGTGCCAACTGCTGGACTGCTGCCCCACGGCCATCCCGTTGGGGTGCCGACCCCTGGGCTGCCGCCCCATGGCCATCCCGTTGGGGTGCCAACTGCTGGACTGCTGCCCCACGGCCATCCCGTTGGGGTGCCGACCCCTGGGCTGCCGCCCCATGGCCATCCCGTTGAGGTACCAACATCCAGGCTGCCGCCCCACGGCCGTCCCGTTGGGGTCCTGACCCCCGGGCTGCTGCCCCACGGCCGTCCCGTTGGGGTGCCGACCGCCGGGCTGCCGCCCCACGGCCGTCCCGTTGGGGTCCTGACCCCCGGGCCGCCAGCCCCTGGACCACCACCTCCAAGGGCTCCTTTCCGGCAGCGGGTGCCGGCTTGGCCCGGGGCTGACGCGCCGCGGCTGCCTGGCGCCCGGCGGCGGGAGCCATCGCCGCCGGGGGCCTCCGGCTAGCCGAGGGCAGGCCGCTTCCCCGGCTCGCGGCACCCCGGCCCC
Organism: Struthio camelus; assembly: GCF_040807025.1. Taxonomy (NCBI): domain Eukaryota; kingdom Metazoa; phylum Chordata; class Aves; order Struthioniformes; family Struthionidae; genus Struthio; species Struthio camelus. Next base: position 57,745,744 of record NC_090981.1, on the reverse strand, counting down.
AGCCAGGAAAAACAGAGGCCCCCGCCGGCCTCGCGCGCGGCGCACACCGCAGAGCGCTGCAATAACAGCAGTCGCCTCCGCGCTCTCTCAAAGGGCCCTTCTTCTCCCCGGCGGCCGGCAAGGACGGACGGACGGACAGAGGCCGCAGCCGCCCGGCCCGGCAGAACCGTGGCCGCGACCTCCCGCCGGCCCCCGCGGGGCCCCCGCACGCTCGGAGCCACCACCCCCCCCCGCGGCCCAAGCCGACTGCTTTCGGGGAGGGGGGTCTCTGGGGAGGCCGGGGCGGCGCGCGAGCGGCGGTGGAGCCAAGCCTCGGCCCCGCGCACCCGGCGGGGCCCCGCGGCGCCCGGGGAACCCCTGCGGCGCGGGCCGGGCGCCGGGCTGAAGGCGCCGCTTGTTGTTATAAATATCGCCCGCGGCCTCGTCGGCCCTGCGGGCGCTGGCCGGGCCCCAGGGCTCCTCCCCGGCCCTGGCCCCGGCGGCCATTGGCTCCGAGGGCCCGGGGCCAGGCCCCTCTTCCTGGCCTGGGGCGAGGGGCAGGGGCGAGCGGCCACCCCTGGGGGCTGGGGCCGGCCAGGGCCCCCCTGCTGCCCCCCAGCCTGGCCCTTGGCCCCATCCTGCCCCCCCGGCCTGGCCCTCGGCCCCTTTCTGCCCCTTTCTGCCCCTGGCCCCGCCCCTTTCTGCCCCTGGCCCCGCCCCTTTGCCCCTTTCTGCCCCCGGCCCCGCCCCTTTGCCCCTTTCTGCCCCCGGCCTCGCCCCTTTGCCCCTTTCTGCCCTTGGCCCCGCCCCCTTGCCTCTCCTGCCCTGCCCCTTTGCCCTGCCCCTATCCCCGCCCCCTCGCCCTTTAGCCCCGCCCCCTGCCGCAGCAGCCTAGTGCCAGGGCTTAGTGGGCGGGGACAGGGTGGACCCGCGTCCCCTCCCGCCACGAGGCTCTCCGCCAATGGGAGGAGCGGCCGCGCTCGGCCCCGCCAATGAGCTTACAGAGTTGTGGGGGGGGCGGGTCCGGGGCGGAGGGTGTTTACCGTCTCCATGGAGACGGAGCGGGGAAGAGGCAGGAAGGAGGGGAGCAGGGGGTCCCGCCATGGAGCCGGGAGCGCGGCGGGGGCCCGAGACCCCCCGAGGGTGGGGCAGGGCCTGGAGGGGGCATTTGGGGGGGGCAGGGCCCGGGGGCCTGTTTAGGGGGCGGGGCAATGGGGGGACACTTAGGGGTCAGGGCCCAGGGAGGCTTTAGGGGTGCGGGGCCTTGGGGGCCTTGCGGGGGGGAACTGAGGGGGAAGAGCTCTGGGGGTGCATTAGGGGCGGCACGGCCTTGCGGCGGCATCAGGGGACAGGGCCGGGGTCATTAGCAGATGTGCGAGCCAGAGGGGGACCTTGGGGGGACATTGCCTGGGCCGGGGTGTTGGGAGGATTGTGCCTGGGGGGACCTTGGGGGGCAGAGCCCAGCATGGGGAAGGGTCTGGGGTGGGAGGAGGTTGGGGAGGGGAGTGCGGAGGGGAAGATCCCTCCGGAGCGGAGGCGCAGCAGCAGGCACTGCTTTCTGCATCCCAAGAGGGAAAGGAGTCCCTTGCCCCCCAGCCCAGAGAGGGACCTCGGCGCGTCCGGGAGGGTCTGAGGTGCGAGCAGAGTGGGGCAGGGGTGACACCGCAGGGGAGCTGCGTCCCAGCGCCTCGCCTCAGTGACCGCCTCTTGTCCCCATGCACAGGGTGGCTCTGACAGGCCGTGTGCCTGTCCCGCACCCCGGGGAGAGGCTGCTGAGCACCGTCTGCACCCCCAGCAAAGTGCCTGGGCCCGAGGGACCCAAGGAGAAGCCCTCGTGCAACGGGAAGACGCTCGCGGCCGCAGCCGAGACACCCAGCGAGGCCCTGCCGGCGCTGACTGCCGGAGCTGGTGCGCTGCCACCCCCTGAGGTCGGGAAGGAGCCCCTTGGGGTCGCGCTGCCGCCCTGCCATGGAAAGGCAGGGCCCTGCATCGGAGAGCTGCCCCCGAGCCCCGGGCAGATGCTGCCCGTCCCTGCACAGGCGCCCACGGAGCAGCCGAGCCAGCCCGCGCCCCGGGGAAGTTGCTTGATCCACAACTGGCAGGAGGAGGTAATTCCCCAACACTGGCTTGGAGGTGCTATGCGTAGCAGTGCGAAATGTTTCTCGAAGACAGCTCTGGCAGTCTGCCACGTTCCTACCCCCTTGCCGCGAAGCCCCTGCTCGTATGTTAGATGAAACGCTATAGTCTGCACGCTGGCCCAGGTCAGCCTTGCTTACCGTGTGCTTCCTGCCTCGCTGGAGCTGAGGAGGTCCCCTCCATGCTCTGTCAGTCTGTACTGAGGCCTCTCTGTCCATTGCCCGCCCCCAATCCTGCCATGGGGTGCCCTGGCCCCCCATCTTGCTAGCGGAGGCCTGCCGTTGTGTTTTGCGCTTTCTCTCGTGCTCACAGGCTGCAGCTGGGGCAAGGGAAGGCCCTGGGAATGCACTGTTGCCAGCACCCTCGGTCTTAGCCTACACCAGGGCACGGCCTGTCAGCACCCCCGGATGAGCTCTCTCTCTTTAAATAGCTGTCCTTGACCAAGCCTGAGCTCCCTGGATGACCTTGAGATCTGCAGGATAGAAATGGGATGAAATTCAATAGTGCAAAATGCACTGGCATGCACTTAGGGACCAAGAGCTGTAACCTGGAGCTCGTTGTTTCGGAAGAGAGGGTTGAGTGTTGCGGTCGATCGTGGAGTAGTGACAAGCTGACAAAATGGGAAGCCGTAGTGACAGCAGAGACTGAGGCGATGCAAGGAAGTGTCAGGCCAGGCAAATTCCAGCAGAGCTAGGAAAGTATTTGTGCCACGGAGCAGGGCTCTAGTGAGGGTGTTGCTGAAAAAGCAAGCGCAAGTCGGTAGCCCCTGGTGAGGCGAGCAAGACTGAGGGGGGCAACGAAGGCAGAGAGGAGGATCCCCGATCCCTTCGCTGAGCCCGACTGCTGCATCCAAATGCCCTGGGGAGCTCAGAGGGCTGTGCAGACCAGAGGACACTGCTGGATGAAGAGTAGGTGGACCAAAAGTGGCCATCTAGGACAAAATTAGACTAATAGAGTTGGCAGAGCTCTCTAAATAGCATCTTTGTCCTTGGCCCAGGCAGCAGGAGCTCTGCCCAGCCATTCCTGACACGTTTAGCCTGCATGTAAAGTTGTGGGGTGGAGGGTGCAGCCCTCCCCAGGTAACCTTCCTGCTGAGCACCCGTGCTTCAACTCTTTCCTGTGAAATGTCCCCTGAAGCCTGGCCTGCTTCTCCCTCAGCACAAGCTGAACCTACAGCTTTTCGTCCTGGCTGTGCAGTCAGGAGATGCCTTTATTCCCTTCCCTATTTTGCACATAGAGACCCTTCCCACATCTAACCTCACTCTACTTTGAACCTGAACCTCTTCATTCCTTCCCAGAGGTTGCGTTATTCGTATTTTTGCACTCTGCGTGCTTCACCTTTGGCCAATGTCTATCTTAAAGTGCTGTGGCCTGACCTGGGCACAGAATCACAGCTGAGACTTCCTCAGGACTCTGCACCACATGTGCTGCCGTGACAGCCCTGCCCTGATGCTTTCTAGCGTCAGTCTCATCCCCGGACCTTTTCCTGCAGAGCTGAAAGAGCTGACTTTTCTCACTCCTAGATTTCTGCAGCTGGTAAATGTAGCAGGCAGTTTTCCACCAAGAAAGCAGTGATGGTCAGCAGCGGAGACGGGGTTCCCGTGTGTAGGGGCTAATTTCCCTTACACTCAGTGTCTGCCCACAGTGAATGTCCCAGTTATGCAGAGGGCCTTGTCCCTCAGGATATTTACCCAGTGCATCAACAACTGGCATCCTTACAAGTCTCCTCGCCAGCTCTTCTCCAACTTCTCCCTGCATCGTTGCTGCTGATCAGTGTCCGCTTTACAAAGACCGTGGCTGCCTCAGGCCCAGGTCTCCCCTAACCCGGCCTCTTTCTGATGGAGCTGGTGCCAGAGCAGAACTGGAGTTGCTCATATTTGGTCTGAAGTGGCTGAATAATCAAGAGGCCAGTGCACACGCAGCGCCCAAAAGCGAGGAGGGTGCCTGCTGGGGGAGAGCCCGTGTGGGGCACATTGCTGGCCCTGCTCCACGTGCAGCGCAGAGCGGAGCTGCTTGTCCGATATGCGCTGGGCTGGCGGCACAAGCGTGGGCCACTGGCTGAAGTGTGTGCAGAGGGATGAGTGTCTCCTGGGGCAACTGGGCTCCCTGTGCAATAGTTTGCATGGGGAACTGGATGCATCCCAGGGCAGCCACCCAAAGGCCGTGGGTGCGTTGCATTGTGTGCCCTGGCAGCCCGACAGCTGGCGATGACCATGTGGTGACTCCGCATGACAGGGCAATGGGGATGCCCTCTTGCTGTGCCAGCTGCCCTGGCAGGGGCAGGTTGGGCCGGGGGTTGCTGCCAAGCTGTGTTGAGGCTCAGAGAGCCTCCTGGTTTGCTTTAATGCCGTAGCAGTGCTTGCCCAGCTGTAAGGCCAGCTGGGACGGCTGTGCAGGGCTGTTTTCCACGCAGGCTGAGCACCTGTTGCCTCCTTCAGCTTTTCCTGGTGGGGGTCTTGGTAGCTCTACAGGGATGTCTGACCCTGGGCAGGCAGAGAGAGGCTCAGCCCTACCCAGGCTGCAGGTGTCTCCTTTGCAGCTTTCCTGGTGAGCAGAGCTTACGGGAAGGACCCTCTCCTTTTTGCAGAACGAGCCTCAGCATCTGGGGCTCCTCCTCAGCAAGGTGCCCTGGAGCACCTTGTTTTAGGGAGCTGCTCATCGTACTGGGCTTTGGCACCCAGCTGGATGTTGCGCCTTGATGCCAGGGTCCTGGGGGAGACACGCCACAGCCCAAAATGAGGGTACTGTCACCGCATCATGGTGGTGACTGCATGGTGTGGGCATGACCCTGTGCTGTGGTAGTTGTGTGGACGGGCAATGCTTGGGGCAAACATGGGGTTGGCGTGGCCTTGGGTATGTGATGGTGCCCACACCACAAGGAGTCATCACGTTTAAGACGTGGCGCAACTCAGCAGGAGGGGAGCGTTGCCTGTGGGGACCTGGGCCCACCTCCTGCCTCTCTGCTCAGAGCTACATGGGACTGTCAAAAGCTTAAAAGCCTGGAGCAAACACAGGGCAAAGACTGCGCTTGCCTCCTGCCCCCTCCCCACAGCCCCTGTAGTCTGTTCCCAGAGAGCCACGAATGACCTGGACCGTGTGCCAATGCCGGAGCTGGGCAGAGAGGCGTTCTTCTACCGGCACGGCCACCACGGGCTGCTCACCCGCCAGCTCCTCTCCCAGCTGGCTGACAGCACCACCATGAAGGACGCCTACCGCCAGCCCTGGAGGACTGCGCTCCCGGCACGAGGTGAGGCAGAGCCCTGCTGCGCCGTGGCCCTCCATGGGGGCGGTGAGCATGGGGGGCCTTGGCTGCCCCGGGGGCTGACGGTGCCTGCTTCCCCCGCAGGGCAGCGGGAAGCCATGCTGGAGGTCATGCTGCACCAGAAATACAGGCAAGTCTGCGCTTCTTCGGGACAGCCACCGTCAGGCCTCACCGTCACTGCTTGCTGGGCTCCAGCTGCGGGTGGGAGGCAGGTTCCCCAGTGCAGCAGCCTGCCTCGGTGGTCCTGGAGGGACCTTGGCAGAGTTAAGACCTGGCTCAGCAGAGCTATGATCTGGGCCTGGGGTGTTTTCTGCTGCTTTCCATCCCTGCGAGAGTATGAGTCGGTCAGCTGGGCCTGGGCTGACCAGCTCCTCCTCCCCGGCCAGCTGATCTGCGGGAGCACAGCTGGGGTGAGGAAGCAAAGGGACGAAGAGGATCCGGAGCTTGCTCTTGAGGTGTGAGCTGAGCTGGCAGGAGGTGAGGAAGGGCTGGGGATGATGCTCTGGCATCAGCTTTTCCTGAGCGCGAGGTGGTCCCCTAGTCCCAGAGGCATTTAATTCACCCGGACTGCGCCAGCCAGCCCTCCTCTTCTCCTAGCCGGCTGCTCTGGGCCTCAGGCCTGGAGCAATACTCTGGAGGGAGGGCTGTGTATATCCGAAGGCACCGAGGCCGAGTGGTGCTGGGGGCCCTGTCCAGCTCTTGCCTCCAAGCCTCAGAGCTCTCCCTGCAGGAAGGAGATGCTGGAGGAGATCTGTCCGCCCCCTGCTCCCATGGAGTCCATCTCCACCACGCACCAGGACTACCGTGCAGAGGGCTTTCAGCCTGCACCGCTGCCTGCCACCCAGGTATGGCTCACCCCGAGTGAGGGCGCCCTCCCAGCTCGTGGCAGCGCCCAGGCCACCCACAGCTCATGACGGCTGTCTTGCCCAGCACTGGGAACAGCCAGGGGACTTTGGGAGCCCCAGGCCTGCCAGAGCCCCTCAGAGCACGGAGCGGCAGCTGGATGTCCTTCTCCCTGCTCACGGGCTCTGCACCTCTTCCACCCACAGCCCCACGACTGCTACACGGAGCAGCCCCACAGCTACTGGCTGGAGCAAGCCCACCGCGTGCCCGTAAGCACCCCGCCGCCCTGCCCTGCCCAGCGCCCTCCGCGCTGGCTCTGCGCTGCTCACGGTGACCCTCTCCGATTCCTCCCCCTCCAGGGTGTCACCAGCATCTGCACCACGGACACCCCCTTTCGGAGGAACGCGGCCTTCTCCACCCCCATCACGGAGTACCTGGGCCAGCCCGTGCCCTGACGCCCTACAGAGCTGCCCCAGCCTCTAGCCTGGCCGAGCAATAAAGAGCAGGAGGTAGTGGCTTCCTTGCACCGCTGGAGGGTGAGGGCCTGACTCTGTCCTCCTGGGCATATGTGTGTGTACCTGCCGCCCCAGGCACCCTTCCCAGGCTAGGCCAGGTGCTGCCCCACGTCCAGAGCGCCTCATTTCCCATAGCTTCTCAGAGGGGCCCAGCCTGCCCTCCTGGCATGGGGCACCCTCCAGCCCCTCGGTGACTCACTGCCAGGAGCACAGCCCCGCTGCAGACCCCGCCAGCCCGGCCCAAGCCCAATGTCCCCCACGGCAGGGCCCCGGTGCTCCCTCCTTCGTGCGGGGCAGACCCGCCTTGGGCCCTCTCTGCCCGAGAGGACGAGTCCCGGCGCGGCCCTGTCCCCTGGGACGCGTCCTCTCGCGGTGCCCAGGTGACGCGTGGCCCGGTGCCCAGGTGACGCGTGGCCCCCAGGCGCAGCTCCGGCCCCGGGCAGCACCCGGCCGCTGCTCTCCGGGCACAGGTGGGTTCCAGTAAGCGGCTGCCGCGCAGCCAGAGCATGAGCTCACAGGAACGCGCTGCAGCCCTCGCGCCAAAGCAAACCCCGCAGCGGCGAGGCCTTCCCAGAACTGCCCTGAACCCTCTCCAGCAGACGCAGCGCGGCAGCCTCCCTGCCGCGGCTCGGGAAGGCCGGCGCGGGGCGGCTCGCTGCACGCGCCCAGCGCCAGCCCCCCGGGGCCAGCCCCCGGCCCCGCCGGGGAGGCTCTGTCCTCGAACAGCCCAGGGGCCGCCGTCCCCAGCCTCGGCTGAGCTTGCGGTGGGGGGTCAGCTCTCAAAACCCACCCCCAGTTTTGCAGCCTGGGCGGGGGGGGGGGTCGCGGCTTGGGGGTCGGAGCGAAGCACAGGCTGGAGGCAGAGGTGTTTGGGGAAATCTGTATTTCAACAAAATAGTTTGCGCTATCTGACTGCTATATTTACACCTGGTGGGAGGGGGTATTTACACGACCCGGTGGGGCTATATACAGGGGAGCGGGAGGCAGGTGAGACGGGCAGGGGGTGTGGGGAGGAGCAGCGGCACTTCACATAGTCGGCTGTGCTCCAGCTGAGGGGCCAGTCCTGGCAGGAGCCCCCGTCTTTCCCCCACCCCGGGGAGGGGTGACAAGGTCAGCCAGGGCCCGAATACTGAAGAGAGAAGGCAAAATGCCCTGTGGGGCAGCCAGGCCCCAGGTAGTGGGCTCAGAGCCAGCTGAGCCGTGGGGGAGCGGACGCAGGAGGGTCCAGGACCTGAGAGGGTTGGGGGACACGGAGCCGGGATCGGGGCTGGTTCCTCCCCTCCGCGGGGCAGCGGGACCCCGGGGGGGAGGTGGGCTTTGCTGGTGCCTGTGGGTGGGGGGCAGGCGGTGCTGTCACTGTGGGGCCTCGCGTGCCCGAGCCCTGCTCCAGGAGGCCGAAGCCGGGAGCTGCAGGGGCCGAGGTGGCCCCGGCCACCCCAGTCTGTGGCATGGCCCAGGGGCGTGCAGGGCCAGGCGGCGCCGGGAAGCGTGGCTGGAGGCAGAGCGCGGCGTCCCGGTGCGGCGCGGGGCTCCACAGCGGTGGCGCAGCTGGGCTCAGATGACTTTGGGGTCTTTCCTCTCACCCAGCAGCCAGTACGTCCGCATTTTGCCCTTGCCCTGGGGGCAGAGGGAAGCATTCAGAGCCATGACTGGGTCAGCACCGGAGCCAGACCTTCCTGAGCCCATGGCCTGGCTGCGGTGCGGACCCCGTCCAGCCCTCGTGCAGGTGAGCTGGTGCCACCCACTGCCCTCTCAGATGCGACCTTGCAGACTACCAGATCGCCTAGGATCTGCCAAGGGGCACGGGGCCCCCAGTACCATACCACACCACTCAGTCCAGAGCACCTGGCTGGGGTCCTCCACCAGGCCCCCTGCCCACCACCCAATGCTGGCCTCACCTTCATCTCCACATCTCCACGCAGCTCCAGCTCAAAACAGCCAAACTCATCCAGGACTTCCTTGGTGGTGGACGAGACATGGATCTTCAGGGCTGGGGTGCACAGGGAGGGAAAAGAGACATTGCTGGGGCCTGGGACGGGGGTGCCACCTGCAGCTATGAACCCTGGAGAAGCCAGCAGCCCGTGGCTGGCCCCGGCCTCGGGACTCACCCTGGCCATTGGACTCCATGCGGGAGGCTGTGTTCACCGTGTCTCCAAACAGGCAGTAGCGGGGCATCTTTAGACCAACAACGCCAGCACAGACAGGGCCTATAGGCACAGAGATGTGGTGACCTGCTGCAGGATGGGTGAGCGTCTCCCAGCTGCAGTCCCAGCTGAGTGCCTCTCCAAGGATCCTTGAGCATGGCACCTATGTCACCCACGGGGTGACAGCAGCCCTCACACCCCTGTGCCCTCTGGCATCTCTCAGCTTGGGGCTCACCGGTGTGGACCGGCTCACACGCGTGGGCTCACCGGTGTGGATGCCGATACGCAGGTGGAGCTGGTCGTTGGGCCGGTGCCGGATCTTGAAGGTTTTGACGGCCTCGAGCAGGGCCAGGGCCATGCGGACGATCTCGTGGGCGTGCAGTTTCCCGTTGCGCACCGGCAGCCCCGACACCACCATGTAGGCGTCCCCGATGGTCTCCACCTGCGGCAGCGGGGGTTAGGGGAAGCAGCGTGCCCTGCGCCGCCCTGGCAGCACCCGCCTCGTCGGGGTCCCCCGTCCCCTGCCCGCAGCCCCCTCCTCGTGCCCCCCCCAGCCAGCGCCTTGCTGGGGTGGGGGCTGCGCGCACTCGCGTCCCCCACCTTGTACACGTCGAAGTTGTCAATGATGGCGTCGAAGCAGGTGTAGAGATCGTTCAGCAGCGTCACAACCTGGAAGGAGCGAGGGCGAGCGTGGGGCCGCGAGCGGGCACGTCCCTCTGAGCTGCCCCGAGCTGCCGGCGGCACGGGCCCGAGCCCGGGGCTGCCAAGCTCTCCCGCCGCCCCGCGGGGCCCTGCTCTCACCTGCATGGGGGTGCTCTCAGCCGAGAGGGCGGTGAAGCCCACAATGTCGCTGAAGTAGATGGTGACGCTGTCGAAAGCCTCGGCCCGCACCGTCTCCCCGCGCTTCAGCTGCTCCGCCACCGAGCTGGGGAGGGAAGGAGGCACGGTGGGTGCCACGGGGCCTGGCGCGACCGCGGGGAGGATCGCTTGCTCCCTCCCCGAAGCCCGGCACCCCGCTCCAGGCTCCCTGCCCTCTCCACCCCTTTCCCCGGCACAGGCCCGCAGGGCCAGGATGGGGACCCTGCGCTTGCCCGGCGGCGGGTGCAACCAGGCACCCGTCTCCGGAGCGCCGTGCGCGCCCGTCTCGCCCGCGCGCCCGTCCTCACTGGGGCAGGATCTGATAGAGCAGGTTCTCAGCCTTGCGCTTCTCCTCCAGGTAGGCCTGCGTCCGCTCCTCCACCAGCTTCTCCAGGTTGTTGGCGTACTGCTCCATGCGCGACAGCAGGTTGTCCAGGATGCTGGTGCTGCCCTCCCTGCAGGGACACCGGCGCCTGGGAAGCCGGGGGCCGCGACGCGCCCTCGCTCCCAACGGGGTGAGGTGCCCCCAGGGCACCTGGGGACCCAGCTGTCCTCCCAGAGCCACCAGGTCCTGCTGTCTGCAAGGGCTAGGGCTGCTCTCAGCCCCTCCAGCACCCGCGGCCACCCCCCACCAGCACCCACTTGTTGAATCTGCGGATGAAGATCTTGATCTGGCCGAAGTCGGGGCGCTCGGCCGGCTCCTGCGCCCAGCAGCGCTCCATGAGCACCGCCAGCTCCTCGCTGTGCACCCCGATGTCGAGGGAGGGGCGGAAGTACGGCTTCTGGCTGTTGCGCACCTTCTGCACGATCTCTGCCGGGGCGGGGGGACGCGGCGTCAGGGCGCCAGCTCGCCGGGGGCACCGGGCGAGCACCGGCAAACGCCCCCCCCCCCACCGCCTTCACCTTTGGGGCTCAAGTCCATGCCCTCGATGTAGAAGGGGCCGTTGCGCAGGGCGATCTCCTGCACGATGATGCCGAAGCTGTACACGTCGGCCTTCTGCATGCCCTGCGGGGGCAGCTGGCCCTTCTGCAGCAGCTCCGGCGCCGTCCACAGCTTCTCTGGCAGGACATAGCCACGGGGCGGTGAGGCAGGGCCACCCCATCCCACCCCCGCGGGGACCGGGCCGGGACCGCTCCGGCGCCTGTGCCCCAGCAGCCGGGGGACGGCACGGCACGGCACTCACTGGCGTAGAGGGCGTGCGTGTCCTCGCCGTCGCAGGACGAGCGGAAGCTGGCCAGCCCGTAGTCGGTGATCTTCAGCACGAAGCGGCTGTCCACCACGCAGTTGGATGACTTGAGGCTGCCGTGGTGCCCGATGATGCTGTTGTGCAGGAAGGCCATTCCCTGTGCCGGACAGACAGACGGACGCTGCAAAGCTGGCACCTCTGAGCAGAGCCCCGGTACCCCCCCGGCACCCCGTCCCACAGCCCCACAGCCCAGCGCCCTCATACAGGTACCTTGACGATGTCATTGATGAGCGAGTAGCGAAACATCCAGTCCAGGTTGATGCTCTCGTTCTCCAGGACGTCCTGGGGGAGCAGGCTGGACGTGAGCGGGGTCCCGCCAAGCGCTGCCGGGCAGCAGCACCGAGCGCCTGGCCTCGCAGGGAGCCGAGCCACGGGGCTCGCCCGGGGTGGCCCAGCGGCACCGACCCCGTCCCGTCCACATGCCTCTGCCCCGCCGGCACCCCGTTCACATGGCTGCTCCCCTGCCGCCAAGTCTCGCGGGGCTCGCACAGCCACCGGGCGTTCACAGCCCTGTCCTCAGTGCAACCAGGTCACTAGCCGTCAGGGCACAGCGCTGAGAAACCCCCCCGCCCCGGACCCCTCCGGACATGGGGTGCAGCCGGGCTGGGTGTCACCTCCCGGCCCCTCTACCTGCAGGCTGCCCCGCGGGCAGTACTCGGTCACGATGCAGATGTTGGGGGGGTCGATGCACGCCCCGATGAAGCGCGTCAGGTGGTTGAACTGGATGTCCCGCATCTAGAGCCGGAAGCAGAGCCGAGACCATGCCGAGATCAGGCGGGACACGCTGCTGCTCGCGCCCCGGCACCCACAGACCAGCCTGGCCCTGTGTCCCCCAGCCCCCCCGCCGGCAGGACCAGCCGCCGTGCCCCCAAGCAGGGTGCCCCCCGCCGCCCGGACCCCACACCTACGTGCTTCAGCTCGAAGAGCACCTGCCGCGTCAGCTCGATGCGCTTCTTGTTGACGTGTTTGATGGCCACCACGTTGCCCTGGGGCGGAGGAGAGGTCAGTGCCGCGCGGGGAGGGAAAGGGGCACAGGGCGGCCGCGCGGCGGGGGGACAGCCGGGCACGGATAACGCTGTAACGGGGGCCACGGCGGAGGCGGCACGTGGCGGGGAGCAAAGTGCCAGCACGCAGCCGAGGGGGACGCCGGAGGGCGCGGGGACGCCGCACGGCCGCGGGCTGCAGGGCTCGGCAGGCGGCGAGGCGGCCGCTCTCGCCGCCGGCCGGACTGACCTTGAAATGGCCGGTGTTGGCGAAGATCTGGAACTTGCCGTGGGTGGTCATCAGGGAGCCGTAGCTGGAGCCGCGCTGGGAGGGAAGGAGAGGGTTAGGGACGAGGGCTGCGGGGCAGGGACAGCCGGCGGCAGCGGGGCGCGCAGGGGACGGCGCAGAACGGGGCTCGGCAGGGCCAGGGTCCGTGGGGCTACATGCTCTATAGGGAGGGCGAAGTCTACGGGAGGAGGTGGGATGCTCTGCCAGGGACGCGGCTCTCTAGGGGCCGGAGAGGCGCGCAGCGGCAGGGCGAGGCGCGACGCTCTCACCAGGGACAGCGTGAGCCGGCTGCCCGCTCTCTTGTGGTACCGCTCGGCGCTCCCGAAGTGCAGCTCGTCCCAGCGGATCCGCCACAGCATACTGGCCAGCTCCTTCTCCAGCATCAGCTTCCTGGGGAGCACGGCGGGGTCAGGCACCCGTGGCCCTGCCCGGGGTCGCCCAGCGGGGCAGGACCGGTCCCTCACCCTGCCCAGCACCCTGGCTGCCCGGCCTGCCCCCCACCGACTCGAGGGGCGCCCGGGGCCAAGGCAGAGGCTCCCCGGTCCCCGACTGACCTGAAGATGAGGAAGCTGGAGATGCCGAACATGACGAAGGTGAGGCCGGCGCCCAAAGCCACGATGGCCAGCATGGAGAGGGGGGCTGCAGGGAGCAGGAGGCGTTAGCACAGCCTGGCTTCCCCCCCACCGCAGAGCCCCCGGACCCTGCGGTGGGCACCGGCCAGGCCAGCGCCCAGGGGAAACCGCCCCAAAGCCTGGGAGAGCCCGGCTGGAGCTCCCACTGAGGAAGGGCGCTGGGGACCAAGGGATGGGGGAAGCCGGGATGTCGGTGCTTGGGGGCTAGCTGCCCCACTACACTCACTTTTATCGCAGGAGGGGTCATCCACGTCGAAAACGCAGGGCGGGTTGTCCAGGGGGGGTGCCCCCTTCACCCAGTGGATGGGCCCCAGCCAGTGGATCTGCTTCTCCGCACCTGAGTAGTGTCCCACCACCTACGGGGAGAGAGCGCTGAGCCTGCGGACCCCCACCAGCCCCAGGGCCCTCCAACTCGCCCTGGAGCTCCCCACCCACAGCGCTCCGAGCATCCCTTCCCCAGACCCGGCTGCGGGCACGCTCCCCGCTGCCCCGGCTCCGCAGGGCCAGCACCAGCCCCCACCTCGTACTGCCCGCTCTCGGGATCGCCCATGGCCCAAAGGTTGAAGTCCGTGTCCCGGTCGTTGTTGCTGTCCATGCTCACCAGCCCCGTCACCCCTGCAGGAGAAGCGAGACCCAGGTGGGAGAGGGACCATGTTCAGCTCCCACCACGGGGGCCAGCTCCACTGCGTCGGCCCAGCCAGGCCACCGGCCTCGACTCCCACCCCGACCCCACCGTTACCCTGGAACTTGCGGTCCCGCATTTTCTGGATGATGCGGGTGATGTTTTTCTTGGAGCCGCCCTCCCGCAGCGTCTCGTTCAGCACCATGGCGTACAGCAGCACCCCATCGTAGAAACAGCCTGCCACCAGGTTCATCTGTCAGGGAGAGACGTCAGCGTCCCCAGCCCTATGAGCCCAGACATCGGGGCCGTACACCCACCCACAGCCCCATAACCCCAAGCACCAAGGCCATACACACAGCCTCCGGAGGCGGCACCTCTGGCATTGCACGCGGTCATGTCCCACCTTCTGCACACTGGGGACATGCCACAGCCCCGGTCAGACCGGTCCTCACCTCCTGGCATGCAGACCCACGGGGCCCCACTTACCAGGGAGTAGTTGAGCTGCACCCCAAAATTCTCCTTGGCTCGCAGGATGAGCTGGGTTTGGAAGTGCTGGTACTCGGGGTTTTGGGGCTCGTGGTAGGTGATCACCAGCACCGTCTGCAAGCAAGCACAGCACCGCGGCTGTTCACGCAGGTCCGGCAGCGCTGCCCCGGGCCCCGGCCCCGGCCGCAGGCAAGGGACGCCGCGCCGCTCACCTGGAAGGCCTCGCGCAGCCCCGAGTCCTGGCCCTGGCCCTGCTGCCAGGGCTTGAGGGCGTCACGGGCAGAGTCTCCCCGCAGGCTCTCCCCGAAGACGTCCACGTAGAAGAAGACATAGTCGCCGTTGGTGAGGTTCTCGCGCTGCGCCCGCTGCATGATCCGCCGCAGCATCTCCAGCGGGCCGCAGAGGTAAACCACTGCGGGAGAGAGGGGGCGTCAGGGGGGCACGCCGGCACCCGCTGCCGCCCGCCCCGGCCACCAGCGCCTCCTCGGGCACCCAGGACACCCCTGCCACGCGCACAGCAGGCTCCTTTCTCTCAGGGGGACGGGGCAGAGCAAATTCCCCTCCTGGAGAGGGGAAGACGGAGCAGGCGGATGGGGAAGATCTCAGCTCACCATCTTTTAATGCCCACATGCCCATACCCTCACGGCCAGAGAGCCCAGCCAGCCCCCTCCACGGCCCTCATTTGCCCTGTCCCGCTCCTGCCGCCTTGGACACCTTGGGTTAGAGGGTCAGAACGGACAAAAAGGCAACCCTTGCTCCGAAATATGGCACAGGCACCCCGTGCATCCCCACGCACAACAGCCTGGCATCAGTCACCCCACGCACAGCGCTCCGGCACCCCCCCACCGCGCCGGCACACAACCCCGGCACAGACGGGTCCTGCCCAAACAGACGCCAGGCACCCTCAGAAACAGCAGCCCCACACAGCCCTTACACAGCCCCACTGAAATGGGTCTTGCCCAGGCTGATCCCCCCCCACCCCGACACCGACCCCGCGCGCAGGCACCCCGCCGCCGTGCCCGGGAAGGGAGGTGACAACCAAGGACCACCTCCATGGGATGCTGCCCGTCCCCCCCAGCCCCTGACGGAGCAGCCGGGAGCCCGCTGGCCCGGCATCCCCGCTCGAGGGGCTCCACCAGCCCCGGCCAGGGGAAAACAGGTCCCGAAAGGCCCGGGGGCCGTGCCCCGGAGGACGGCAGCCTTTGCCCAGAGGACGCTGGGGAATCCAGACTCGGGAAGGGACAAAAACATGTTTGGGTTTGCGGTCGTGCGGCAGGAATGTGCAGGTTCCCGGATTCCAGCACCTTCGGCGGCTGCGGCATTAATTGGAAACAGAGCATCTGCTGGTGCGGCGCACGCGGCAAGGGGGTGCCCGGGCCCCGGCCCGCCGCCCCGGCTGCCCCCAGCCCAGCGCCGGGGCTCTGCCGGCCCCGCAGGGACACCCGGCCCGGGCACCGCGACGGGGGCTGCACGGGGCTGGCCGAGAGCGCCGCGGGCGGCGGGGAGGGCTGCCACGCGGGCTGCGCCTGAGACCGTCTGAAACCCCCCCGAGCAGGGGCCCTCTTCGCCCTCGGAGGGCCAGAGCAGAGGCTCCTGCCACCGCCTCCTCCCTCCCCCCGGAAAACCAGGGCCCCCGCTCCAGCCAGGCTGGCTGGGAACCCGGGATTGAGCAACGTGGGAGGAGGAGGCGGCGGGCGCCGGAGGAATGTCACGCTCAGACGCTGGCCCCGGCGCGCAGCCCTCCCGCGCGGGCTCAGCGCCGTGCCAGGGCCCCGGCCGGATTCGGAGCCCAGGGAAGGACGGGGCGAGCAAGGAAGCCCCGGGCCAGGGTCCCTGCGCCAGGAGAGCCCCCCTGCTGCGCGCGGGCGCGGGGCCAGGCAGGCAGCGGGATCCGCAGGGGCTCCCGACAGCCTCGACTCTCAGCGCAGCAAGGCAGCCCGGGCTGGGAGAAGAAACCCCGCAGAGCCGCCCTGCGAACCGGAAAGCCGCAGAGATGCCGGGAGCTGCTTCTGGGCGGGGGGCAGAGGCTCAACGGCAGGGGACACAGGGGAACAAGGTGACAAACGTGCCGCACGCCGGCCAACACAAACATCCCTCTGCCATCGCGGCTGAGGCCGGTACCCGGCGGCAACGTGTCGCTGCACAGCCGGAGGCGGCTCCCGCCCGTCCTCCGGGAACCTCTGCTCTCCTCGCGAGAGATTCACAGCCGGGCACCCCAGCACCCTGCCGCCGCGACATCCACGCTCCTTCCGCCCCGCCATCGTCCTCGCTCCCCGCTCGGCGCCGGCGGCCCAAGCTGAGCAAGGCAGGCACGAGCAGAAGCCTGTTTCAGATTTCCTAAGGGGTCAGAAATGGTTTCGCCCCGAATGCTGCACCTCCTTCCGTAAGCACTGTCTCTGCCCGCCCCGCGGAGCTGTGCGGGTCTGGCGCAGAGAAACCCGCCAGCTCCCACTCCCCAAACCGCTCCGCCACTTCGGGCAGCTCAGCACCTCGGCAGCGGCGGCGACGCGGGAGCTACGCAGAGGCCGCGAGCCCCGCGCGCGGACCTGACCTATGACCGAGCCCAGCCCGGAGCAGGCGCCAGGCTGGGGGACGCTGCTAAAAAGCAGCATGAAGCTCGCGGCGAGAGGCACCGAATGGGCTGGGGAGCAACAACAGCTGGTGGCAGATGGCGGGACACCCGGCGCAGCAGGCTCCGACGCCAGCAGCAAAACCCAGCCTAGTCAAAGGCCACGGAGAGCGGGAGGAGGAACGGCGCCTCGACAGCTCCCCGGGGGCAGTTACAAGAGCCGGGCAGGGCAGGGTCAGCCTTGGCGGCTCTCCGTGACGCAGGCGGCCGCCGGCACGCCGCGTGCCTGCTGACGGCCGCCCGCAGGTCGGCTCCCCGGGTCCGACGGGGGGCTGCAAACGCAGCCAAAGCCTTGCAGGGGAGCCTCAGCCCGGCGGGGCTGGCAGCATCACGGGGGATACCGGGCGCGGGGGGCCTGGCTGGCCCGTCTGGCACCCAGGAGGTGCAGGCAGCGCAGAGCCCCCCGGCGCCGACCCACGGGGTATCCGTGAGGCAGGAGGGCAGAGCGCGGCGCGGACGGGGCGGCGGGATGCCGTCCGCTCTCCAGCGCCAGGGAAGGAAACCCGAAACTGAGGGCAAAGGGAAACCTCCCCGCACATCCCTGTTTCGTGCAGCAGGGCCAGCGCGGGACGCCCCGGGGCGCACAGGCCTGCTCGGAGGAGCGCTGCCAACGCACAGCCCCCAAAGCGGGGCTGAGACCACCGCCCCAGTCGAGCGCCCTTCCCCTTCCCGCGGATATTGTGCGCATGAGGAGGGCCAAATCCACTCTCCTCCTGGCAGCAGCACCCCCCCGTTTCCCCAGGCACAGGACCTGTGCTGCGCAGGCAGATGCCCCGGTAATTCCCTCAACCTCAGCTCTAATTATATCAGTGCTTTTGTGAGCTGCAGGAGAGACGAGGGCCCCTGCACGTCGCCCAGGGCCCGCGAGGGGGGCAACGGGAAGCACAAGGCGCTAGCATGCAGGACGGGGCAGGGGCTCGCCTGCCCTGCTCTTTCCAAACTGTGGAGCTCCCTCAACCCCCCGCGCTCACTCTTGAGAGCTGCAAACATTGAGGATCGGGAGCTTCAGGAGCTGACGAGGGGGACAGGGAAGTGGCTTTCCCCAGCGAAGTTTTCCTTCACCAAACTCATGCCCATCACCTGGGAGAAGGGAGCTGAAGCCAGAACAAACGACGTGGTCTCGTTGCAGGACGTAGCCCCAGACACGCGCTGCAACTGCAGCTCCTGCTTCCCTCCCCAGCTCTCTCCCTGCCTGACACCCCACACGTGCCCCAGCGCCGCGTCCCTACGCACACAGGGCTGCCAGCACACCCACACCCCTGCTGCGGTGCCGAAACGCCGAGCCGGACAGCCAGGGCTCTAGCAGGTCCCGCCACCGGCGCCCCACGGCGTACCCGCGTGCTGGGGCAATGCAGCTCACGCAGGGGTCCCCACACGCTCCGGTGGCCCCGCAGCCACGCACTCCCGAGGACCAGCCATCCCCACCGCAGTGCGCAGACAACGGGCATCTGCCCTAGGACAGCCTGGCAGACGGCTCCCGCTCCCTGCCCCACACCGCCAAGCTTGGGGGACCACCAGGGCCACGGCGATGTCGGCACTGCCGGCCCGAACATCCTGTCCGCACACCCAGTCTCCAGACGTCCAACCCCCCATCCTGCCCCCCCAGCGCCTGGCTGCAGCCAAAGAGCCCCAGCTTCCCTGCAGGCCAGCCGGCGGGCCCACGCGCTGCCCCGCGTCTCTGCCCACGCCTGGCCCCCTCTCCCCGGCCCTCGTCTCCTGCCTGCATCACGAGGGGTCGATTCACATCGAGGTGATTTATGGCACCAAGCCGGAAACGGTGATTGGAATCACTGATTTTGGCCTTTTTCTGTGCGCGGTTCTTTGCCCCCCCGTCCCACGTAGAGCTCCAAGCCCCACGGCAGCACCGCCGGCGCAGCGAGCCTCCATGCCCACCGCTCGGCCAAGCAAATTGCAGGGGTGGGCACAAGCCCACCCTCGGCTCCTTTGACTCATCATGGGATGCCCAACCTCACCGATCCGGCGCCGTCAGCCTCCTCGCCAGCACAGCCCTACGCACCTGGGCCAGCCCAGCAAACCGTGCCTTCGGCCCCTGCGAGCCCAGCACGCGGCCGAGCACGGCCCGGTCCCCCCGTAAGCTGGCAGCTTGGCCCAACAGAGCCAGGAGTAGCGTTCCCTCAGCCAAATTTCCCACTGTCCAGTCTGGCTCCACTTGCCCAGGCTTGATGTCCTTCTTAATGACACAGCATCTTAGGATCCATTAAGAAACAATGCCGAGCAGTTGTCTCCAGGATCAATAAACCCTGCTCATCAATAATGAAACAGCATCAGGCCGCCCTTGGTCTCCAGCTGCCTCCGTAATCCAGTCCATTTCCTCCTGCTCCCAATATAGCAGCTCTCCCGGGGCGCTCTCAGCGCGCCAAATTGATTTATCCCTCCATCAGCAGGGTGGGGCCGTCCCAAAGCCCCGTCCCAGGGGTCCAGCCCAGCCCTCTCATCTGTCAGCATCGCTCAGGCGGGTGGGTGCTTCTCCGGGATGGGGCGGCAGCTGCCCCTCCCGGGTCCCCCGCCGCAGCCAGGGACCGGCACGACCCAAGGGCACCCATGGGCCAAGCCGGGGGCTCCCTGCGGGCCGGCACCTCGGAGCCTCGCTGCTCCTGAGCGAGCAACCTCAGCCAGGACCATCCTGCAGCCGCGTCCACGCTGTCCCACTCAGCCGCCACGCGGGGCGGCCGCGTCCAAACTGCCCTCGGGGACGGCCCCAATCCAGCTAACACGGGCTGTGCCTGGGCTGGCTCGGCAGAGGGCAGGATGTGCCAGGACCGTGCTCGCAGGGTCCCCCAAGTGTCCCTGGCCCTGCTCTCCCTCCTGGCGTAGCCCAACGCGTCTGGCAGTGCCCACCGGGGCGAGGGCTCCGGCGCAGGGTGGCGGGGCTGGGGACAGGGAGCGCGCGGCCCCCGCTGCCCGGGAGCCCCCGCCTGCACTGGGCTGGTCTCGAGGCCCTGGAGCTGCCTTGTCCCCTGCTGGGCCACCCTCCCCGAGCAGGGTCCCGCTGCACCCAGCTCCCACTATGCCTACCTTCGCCCCTCTCTGTACACCACCTAGGTCCCACTTTGCCCCCTTGCTGTGCCCCACACAGGTCCCACAGTCTCCCGGCCACTCACTGTGCCCCTTGCAAGTCCCACGGCTTCCCTGTCCCCTCGCCGTGCCCCACGCAGGTCCCACTGCGCCCCGGCCTCTTGCCGTTCCCTTCTGCAGGGCTTTGCTCCTTCCCCTCCCTAAGCCCCCCGAATGGGTCCCTTTACCCCCCACCCCGCGACCTGCCCCATGCACGGTCCCCTTGTGCCCCTCTTTGCGCCCAGCCCCGCACAGGGTCCCTGCGCGCTCCCCCCGCTTTGCACACTACCCCCCGCACGGTCCCTGTGCGCCCCCCCGCCTTGCACGCTGCCCCCCGCACGGTTCCCTGTGCGCCCCCCCGCCTTGCACGCTGCCCCCCGCACGGTCCCCGTGCGCCCCCCCGCCTTGCACACTGCCCCCCGCACGGTCCCTGTGCGCCCCCCCGCCTTGCACGCTGCCCCCCGCACGGTCCCTGTGCGCCCCCCCGCCTTGCACGCTGCCCCCCGCACGGTCCCTGTGCACCCCCCCGCCTTGCACACTGCCCCCCGCACGGTCCCTGTGCGCCCCCCCGCCTTGCACACTGCCCCCCGCACGGTCCCTGTGCGCCCCCCCGCCTTGCACGCTGCCCCCCACACGGTCCCCGTGCACCCCCCCGCCTTGCACGCTGCCCCCCACACGGTCCCCGTGCACCCCCCCTGCCTTGCACGCTGCCCCCCACACGGTCCCCGTGCACCCCCCCGCCTTGCACGCTGCCCCCCCGCACGGTTCCCTGTGCACCCCCCCGCCTTGCACGCTGCCCCCCGCACGGTCCCTGTGCACCCCCCCGCCTTGCACGCTGCCCCCCACACAGTCCCCGTGCGCCCCCCCTGCCTTGCGCGCTGCGCCCCGCACGTCCCCATGCGCCCCCCCGCCTTGCACCCAGCCTCACGCACGGTCCCCGCGCGCCCCCCTCTTCTGCGCGCTGCCCCGTGCAGGGTCCCCGCGCGCCCCCCCTTTTGCGCGCTGCCGCGCGGGCGGCCCCCGCGCGCCTCCCCGCCTTGCGCCCAGGCCCCGCGCACGGTCCCCGCGCGCCTCCCCGCCTTGCGCGCTGCCCCGCGCGCGCCCCCCGCTCCCCGCGCAGCGCGCCCCGCTCCGCACCGCGCCCGTTGGCCTTGATGAAGTGGACGGCGGCGTCGGGGCCGCCCTCGTCGGGCGAGTAGATGTGGTAGCGCAGGGTGATGTTGCTGGCCTCCTGCAGCTCCTGGTAGACGCCCTCGATGGTGAAGTAGTAGGGCCGGTCGTCGGTCCGGCGGTCGGCGTAGAGGAGCGCGGCGCGGGCGCTCCAGTTGAAGTGGGCGTGCAGGTGGGCCACGAAGGCGCCCAGCTTGGGGGCCGAGGGCCCGGTGCGCACCGTCGTGCTGTAGAGCTTCCGCTTCTGGCTGAAGCCCGCGGCCACGGCGCCGGCGGTGATGAGCGGCAGCCGCCAGTGCGAGGCGAACCGCCCCACCGTGGCGGCGGGGTAGACGCAGCCCGGCCCGAAGAGCACGTCGGGGTCGTGGTAGAGCTTGAGGTCCACGGCCTTGAGCGGCGCCACGTACTCGGAGCAGGCGCCCTCCAGCTCCGAGCTCATGAACTCGACGCGCACCGAGAAGGGCCGCGGCAGCAGCGGCGGCTCGCCCCGCTCCAGCGCCTCCAGGGCCAGGCTCAGCGCCGGCCCCACGCGCGGCCAAGCCCACGCGTAGCTGAGGTTGCGCTCCGGCAGCACCACGGCCACCGTCAGATTGGCGCCCGCCCCGTCGGGGGCCGCCGCCCGCCGCCCGCCGCCGCCGCCGCCCGCCGCCGCCAGCAGCGCCGCCAGCACCAGCGGCAGCCGCGGAGCCATGGGCCGCGCTGGCTCCTGCGCCCCGGCCGCCGCCCGCGGCTCCCTGCGCCGCGCCCGCGCCCGCGCCCGCCCCGCCGCCGGCGCCTCCCCCCGGGCGGGACCGCACCGGCCGCCGCCGGGGGCAGCGCCCCCTGCCGCCGCCGCCGCTCGCGGCCCGCCGCCCCCCGCCCCGGGCACCGGCCACCGGGTACCGGCCACCGGCCACCGCGCCCGCCGTCGGGGCGGCCGCGCGCTCCCAGTGCGCCCGGGCGGCGGGGGCCCGGGCGGCGCCCGCGGGGTGCGCGGGGGCCCTGGGGAGGGTGTCCCCACCAAGAGGGGGGTGGGCTAAGGGTGCTATGGGGCCCTGGGGAGGGTGTCCCCACCGAGGGGGTGGGCTAAGGGTGCTATGGGGCCCTGGGGAGGGTGTCCCCACCGAGGGGGTGGGCTAAGGGTGCTATGGGACCCTGGGGAGGGTGTCCCCACCGAGGGGGGTGGGCTAAGGGTGCTATGGGGCCCTGGGGAGGGTGTCCCCACCGAGGGGGTGGGCTAAGGGTGCTATGGGGCCCTGGGGAGGGTGTCCCCACCGAGGGGGTGGGCTAAGGGTGCTATGGGGCCCTGGGGAGGGTGTCCCCACCGAGGGGGGTGGGCTAAGGGTGCTATGGGGCCCTGGGGAGGGTGTCCCCACCGAGGGGGTGGGCTAAGGGTGCTATGGGGCCCTGGGGAGGGTGTCCCCACTGAGGGGGTGGGCTAAGGGTGCTATGGGGCCCTGGGGAGGGTGTCCCCACCGAGGGGGTGGGCTAAGGGTGCTATGGGGCCCTGGGGAGGGTGTCCCCACCGAGAGGGTGGGCTGGGGGCACTGTGGGACCCTGGGGAGGGTGTCCCCACCGAGGGGGTGGGCTGAGGGCGCTGTGGGACACTGGGGAGGGTGTCCCCACCGAGGGGGTGGGCTAAGGGTGCTATGGGGCCCTGGGGAGGGTGTCCCCACCAAGAGGGGGGTGGGCTAAGGGTGCTATGGGGCCCTGGGGAGGGTGTCCCCACCGAGGGGGTGGGCTAAGAGTGCTATGGGGCCCTGGAGAGGATGTCCCCACCGAGGGGGTGGGCTGGGGGTGCTATGGGACCCTGGGGAGGGTGTCCCCACCGAGGGGGTGGGGTGGGGGCACTGTGGGACCCTGGAGAGGGTGTCCCCACCGAGGGGGTGGGCTAAGGGTGCTATGGGACCCTGGAGAGGGTGTCCCCACCGAGGGGGTGGGCTAAGGGTGCTATGGGGCCCTGGGGAGGGTGTCCCCACCGAGGGGGGTGGGCTAAAGGTGCTATGGGGCCCTGGGGAGGGTGTCCCCACCGAGGGGGTGGGCTAAGGGTGCTATGGGGCCCTGGGGAGGGTGTCCCCACCGAGGGGGTGGGCTAAGGGTGCTATGGGGCCCTGGGGAGGGTGTCCCCACCGAGGGGGTGGGCTGGGGGCACTATGGGGCCCTGGGGAGGGTGTCCCCACCGAGGGGGTGGGCTAAGGGTGCTATGGGGCCCTGGGGAGGGTGTCCCCACCGAGGGGGGTGGGCTAAGAGTGCTATGGGGCCCTGGGGAGGGTGTCCCCACCGAGGGGGTGGGCTAAGGGTGCTATAGGGCCATGGGGAGGGTGTCCCCACCGAGGGGGTGGGCTGGGGGCACTATGGGGCCCTGGGGAGGGTGTCCCCACTGAGTGGGGTGGGCCGGGGGGTGCAGGAGGGTGAGGAGCCCTATGGAGGGAGGCCATGGGTAGCGGTGTCCCCCGGGGGGGCCGAGTTGTGGGGTAAAGGGGGAAGGCCCTGGGTAGGGGTGTCCCCACTGAGGGGTCCCCCAGGTTGTGGAGTTGGGGGGACCAAGCTGTGGGGCGCTCGGGGGGAGCCCCAGGTGTGCTGTCCCCACAGAGGGGTGCCCCAGGGTGTTGGGTGGGGGGGCCTGCAGAGAGGGTGCCTTCAGTGTGAGTCTCCCCCTGGGGGGGGGGGTGCAGGGGGTCTGAGAGAGCCTTGGGTGTGGGTGTCCCTGCCAGGGGGTCCCCCAGGCTGTGGGGTCCCCTTGCACCCCCCCCCTTGTGCCTTGCTCCATGCGTGGTCCCCTTGTGCCTCCCCTGCTGTGGAGGGTGCCGGGGGAGAGGTGCCCGGGGAGCTGCTGTGCCCGCTGTGCCCGCTGCGCCCCTGCCCCACGCGCGCGCCGGTCACATCGCTGGGGTCTGGCTGGGGCCGGGGGCGCTGGGGCAGGAGAGGGCTCGGGGAGTCCCTCCGCCGGGCCCCCCGGCTCCCAGCCGCGGGGGGGCCGGAGGCAGCAGCACATCTGGGCTGCAGGTTTCAAGCCTCAGCAGCGGCCCCGATGCGGGGCGCTGGCGCCGAAACCGTCCGTGGGGTGCAAGCCGGGAGGGGGGGCCGGGGGGGCCAGAGGGTGGGGGAGACCAGCCGGGGGAGGGGGGGGCTGCGAGCGGAGCAGGGGCGCTGGGACAGAGCCCCGGGGGGCTCTGGGGGGGCAGGGAGCCCCGAGGAGCGCCCGCCAGCCCTTGCAGGGACGCCGGGGGGGGGGGGTTGCAGAGCGGGGCAGAGGGAGGCCGCGCGGCAGGGAGCCGGGGGGCCGCGAGCAGGCGAGGGGCTGCCGCGGGGAGCTGGCCCCGCTTGGGGGGGTTGCAGCGGGGCCGCGGCGGGGGCACGCAGCCGCCGCGCGCCGCATTCCTCGCATTCCCGGCCGGCCCGCCGCCGGCCCGCGGGGCCCCCGCCGGCCCCCCCGCCCTGCCGCCGGCCCCTGCCCGTTGCAGGGCGTTTTGGAGGACGCAGGGGCACTGGCAGGCACGGGGAGGGGGTGACGCCTGGAGGGATTGAGCTGGGCGCCCTCCCCACGCGGGTGCCCCGAGCAGCCCCGGTGCGGAGGACGAGCCGTGCCCCCCGCGGCTGCCCGCAGAGCTGCAGGGTTGGCCCCAGTCACTGGGGTCTCGCTGGCACCGCTGGCCCCTGCGGGGGGGCGCGCTGGGATCCGGCCGGCGAGATCCGGGGGTGTCCCCAGCCCCCCCCCCCGGCCCCGTGGCCCTCGCAGGACCGCTGCTGCCGGAGGCCGTGAGTGAGGAGTAAGGGACAGGCTGGGCATCTCCTGAGGGCCACGTGGCGGCCCGGACGGGACGGGCAGCGGCTGCGCGCGCCCCCCCCGGCCCGCCTCCGGGCACGTGCGCAGCTCCAACTGCAGCCGGGCCCGACACCTCGGGGGCCCCAGCCGCTCTGGGGCCAGGACCGGCGTCCTCCTGCCAGTGCCTCCGCACGTGTCCCCGCGATGAATGACGTGTCCTTCCCGTCGGGGGGTCACGGAGCTCGGCTTGCCCAGCCCAGCAGAACCTGAGCTCCGGGCATTGGGTTCCCGGCTATAAATACCCCGGCGAGGTCGCAGCTCCCAGCCGGGCGAGCTGCCTGAGCCAAAGGACGATGCCGGCCCAGGAGCAGCTGTAATCCAAACGGGGTGTACGTCTGGGTGAGAAGTGTGAAGCAGGGAGGGTCTGAAGCAGCTTCCCCCTGGGGCACCGGGGCTGGGGGAGAGGGGGACTGCCCGGGGTGCATGAAGCAGCCAGCCCTCCCGTCCCCCTGCAGTCCAGCAAAAGGAAGTTCCTGGAGATCCCCCTCAGCCCAGGCATTTCCAGGAGTACTGGTGAAATCACTGTGTCCCTGAGCCTGGGAAGGACCGAGAGCAGAGCTGGGCACAGTGGATCCCCAGGGGTGCTGCTTGGGAAGCGCAGCCCAGGTGATCCGCACCTTCTCTGTGCTGCTTGGCCAAACTCAAGCCCGCCTGGCTGGGGACCTGGCACAGTTTGGGGCCACGGTGCCTTTTCTAGCGCCCGCCCCGTTTCAGCCTCAAAGCCCGTCGGCATTGCCTGGGGCACAAATATGTCCCGAGGACCCTTGCCAAAAGCTCTGCAGCTGCCAAAGACCCTGGGGCGCTGACTGCACCAGGCCCTTCGTGGCGAGACGAGATGGGGACGTGAGGAAATGGGGACAGGGGCACTCCAGCAAGGGCTGGGCTTGGAGCCTGTCGCCCAAACACCTCCAGCCTCGGGGAGCCTCCGCTGCTCCCTCTTCCCTGGGGAGCCCCAGGCTGGCAACTGGGGTGTGCTCCCGGCCTGCGGGATGCCACCCGGGGGACTTCTGGGGACCTCGGAGCAGGAGGGCAGAGCAGGGGATGCCTCTGGGGTAGGAGCAGGCACCGGTCAAGGCTGGTTGTGCAGAAGGGCACGTTTCACCCCAGCAGGGCCGAGGGTTTCCCGGAGGCGCAGGCAGAGAGAGCAGAGGGACCCCGGGCTCTCATCCGCTCTTGCCGGGAGCAGGAGAGCCGGCTAGAAAGCCGCAGCAGGCACGGTGCCTCCAGAAGGGGCCGGGAGCGGGTGGGACTTGCAGACCAGGCGCGCAACCAACTTCCCTGCGATGGGTGAGGGCGCTCCCGGAGGAAAGGGGCTGACGGCCCCCCGGCTCCAGAAAAAGCTTTGTCCAACCTTTTCTGTCCCTGCCTATGATGGGCTGGGGACGAGGCTGTTGTGTCACTTGTTGGGGACCTAGCGATGCTCTTGTGGGACGTGCTGCAAGCAACGGGGGTGTAGCGTCGGGGTGAAGCGACGCCAGGGCCACGGGGAAGCCGGCCGGGAGCACGGGGAGCAGCGCTGCACTCCCGCTGCTGGGAGGCCTGTGCGGGGCCGGGCTTTGCTCCGGGGCCGGGGCCGTGCCAGGCTCAGCAGGGAGTGTTTGCGTGCAAATGCCAGCAGAGGGGGCCCAGTGACCGGTGCTGTACACCGTACGCTGCACGCTGTACACCGCTGCACGGGGATGCTGGCACCGCCGGGGCACCGTGCACCGCTGGGGCAGGGAGGGCTGGGAAGGGGATGGGGTCTCACGAGCAGCGTGCCCGAATGTGCCGCGTCCTCTCCTTAGCCGTCCCAAGCCGTCCCAGAGACCAGGGCTGTGCAGAACGGAGGGGACGCGGTATCTGCACGGTGTGTCGCGTGCCACCGTCATCGGCTGCAGCCTTCCGCGCAGGCTGAGCTGGGCCCCGGCACAACCATCCCCGGGGCAGAGGGGAGGGAGGGACACGGAGCGATGGATCTTGGGGGGTCACTCCTGGCAAATGGGATCGCCAGCCCGGCAGGGCAGCTCTCCCGGCAGAGCTGGGAGAGCAACGTGCAGACCAGGACTGCGATTTGTGATTTCTTCCGCTTCTGGAGTGTGACTGCAACAGAAGAAACAGCAGAGCAAGGGTGGAAAGACAAAACACGGGATACCACTCGTTTCCCTTGTTTCAGTCAAGCCCTGCTGAGGGCACAGCTCAAACCAGTGGTTAACAGAAGGCCCTGCACCCTGAGAGCAGGTCGCAGCACGTCTCCCACCGCATCCCTCCTGCCGGCCCAGCACTGGGACAGGCTGCGGCCAAGGAGCACCCAGGGCCGCCGCTCATTCCTGCAGAAGATCTCTCCAAAAGATGGTCCGTGGTTGCCCGTCTGGAATAACCCTGTGGGTCCTGCACTGTTTCACTACACTTCTTTCCTGCACTTGAAGCCTCTCAGCTTGGATCTGACAAGTTTTCTACTAGAAGGCTCATTTTTAATGATTCAAGGTGAAAGCTGTTGCCAAACCTTTGCCCTGAGGGAGCCGTGGATCGGTCTCCCTGCAGGAGGGGGTTTGGTTTTGCGCCCCAGGAGACCCCCATCCCTCCTGCGAGCTACCAGCAGCAGCCATCCCCAGGTGCCGGATCTGCTCCCAGGCCTGGAGCTGCCACACGTCACCGTGGGGCTGTGCCCAGCGCCCCGGCCGTGGCAGTCCGCGTGCTGGGTGGGAGCGTGGCCAACACTGAGGGCGCAGCCCTGGCCACCTGCCCCAGGTTGGGGGTCATGACCGAAAGGTTCCTGTCTTGTTTCCTGGGTTCCCAGAAAGCAAAAACAAGCCCAAAGCCCCCAAAGCGGGTGATTGTTTAATTGGTCAAAAATGTTTCTCCCTACCCTGGAATGCAATAAACCAAGCTAACGTCTGCAGGAGCGTGCCAGACGTAGTCACCTCTGCACCGAGAGCGGGGCCAGAAACCTGTCATTCCCGGAGGTGGCTGTGAAGAGCTTTACAGGCATCAGGAGTGGGGTGCCCTGGGGACTGCCAGCTCCTGGGGCCATGCAGAGGAGCTGCGCAGCGTACATGGCACAGGGCACAGGATGTGCGTACCGCGTTGGGTTGCCGGGAGGTCTAGCGCTCTGGCACAGCCCTGGAAAAGCACGTGGTGGCCCAGGCGGGCACTGGCTCCTTTTTGCTGTAGCCACTGCATGGGCTGGGGGTCATAAATGGGCTTGGTAATGGGAGGCTTGGAGTGGGAAGGAGGTAGGTGCCACACGTGGGGCCCAGCAGGCTGTCCCCTGCCGTGGTGCTAGTGGAGGAGAGTTCCTCAGAAGGACACCTCGCTCCAGAACATCTCCAGAAGGTCTCGCCCTCCAGAGCCTGCAGCCACGTGGCTGCTCTGCAGCCTGCAAAGAGCCTTTGGCAGCTCAGCTCTGGGCAAGGACAGTTCCCTGGGTACTGTCTGCCCTTACCTGGCTGCCGGCAGCGCTTTGGCACCACAGAGGGAGGAGATGGAGGTGAAAGCGGAGCCATCTCGGGCACTGAGGAGGCCCGGCCCACGTGTCAGGCCAGGCTAGCATGTGAGGTGGTGTGGGCCAAGAGTGGCGAGCCTGTGGCGTGAGATAATGTGCGGGGATGGCTTGGTGCATGCGGGGTGACCTTTGCATTTATGGGTTTCCTCTGCTCTTGTTGTCAGGGTAACCTGAAGGACTCCTTGTTTGTGTTTGGATTTTATGTGCCAACAACGGAAAAAATGGAGCAGAAGTGAATAGTTTAAAGGGAAAAATGTGGGTAATGTGGCAGCTGTGTTGTTCCTCGGGTTCAGGGCAGGTTCAGGGCAGGGGCCTGTCCGTGCAGCAAGGGCAGAGACCCAACGAGTCCATGAGGCAACGTGTTCACTGGGACTCACCAACTGCCAGTGCCTCTCCATGCCCCATCACCCAACGAGGGGATCTACACGCGTTCACAGAGTCACTGAGGGACGGTGGCTGGAAGGGACAGTGGTGGCTAAACCCTCCAAAGCAGGGCCAACCTCTAGCAGGTTGCTCAGGGCCTGGTCCCATCAAGGGCTGAAGGTCGCCGAGGATGGAGGTTTCCTCTCTGGGCCCTGCTCTAGGTTTTGGCTGCCATCACGGGGAAATATATTTCCTAATATTTAATAACCAGCAGCTCCGAGCGGGTCAGGAAGCCGGGCCACCGGACACATGGAGGAGTTGGTGTCATCGGCCAATGGAGCACATGGAGGGTTCAGCCCAGGGCCAGTCCCTGTCCGAAACCAGGCTACGATATTCCTGCTGAGATACATCTCCCTGCAAGGGCATTGCTGCTGAGGTTCATCCCGAACGCCCGGGGATGGCCGTGGAGAGCGAGACGCCGAGGCCAGGCACGCGAAGGCCCATTCGTGCCCCAGCTCGCGGCCGCTCATCTTGCAGCCGCTCACCGGGGCAGCTCCGCCACGGGTGCCCGCTCTTCCCTTGGCCCCGGGCCTGACAGGCGTGTGGCACTTTCTTGGACAGCGCGGCTCCTGCGTGGCCCAGGAATGATCTCCCAGGGTTATTTCTGACTCACAGGACAGGAAACGTTTAGGGGTTTAAGCCGAGATGAATAATGTGCTCATTTCCTTGTGCCGACTACAAAGCACCTGCTTCGGGGGATTTATGGAGTGCCGCTCTCTCGCGCTCGCGGCGCTGCTGCCCGCCCGGATGTTTTTGTTTTCCCAGGATGGCCAGCAAGTGCCAAGGCCTGTTTTCCTAAACACCTCGCGCCCTCCCGTCACGTTTCCTTCGAGAGGAGGCCGAGCGGAGCCGCGGGCAGCTGCGCGCGCCCCGAGCCCGGAGGTGCCGGCTCGGGGAGCCAGCCCCGGCCGGCACCAAACGCAGCCGTCCCGGGTGCCCGGACACATGGGGGTCCGCGACCGGCCTGGCACGGGGAAGGCTGCAGGGGGGTGTCCACGCAGCTCTAGCGAGAGGCGTGCGAGACGCGCACAGATGCCAGAGCGTCTTCGAAGGGCGCTGGCGGGCGGCGGGCAGCCCGGGGCAGAGCTGCAGCTGCGATGGGAGGGCTGGAGAGCGCGGGAGTGCGACGGCCCGCGAGAGCGCGAGGCTGTGCAAGAGCGTGGCGAAGGGCAGAAGGGAGCACGAGGGAGAGCGCAGGAGAGCAAGAGCGTGAGTGCGAGGGAGCGTGCGAGGGCGCAAGGGCATGCGAGGGTGCAAGAGCGCGAGGGGGTGCAAGGGAGCCCGAGGGAGCGCGAGACAGCCTGAGAGCATGTGCGAGTGGGAATGACTGTATGCAAGAGAGTGCAAGGAAGTGCCAGGAAGCACGAGGGAGCATGAGGAAGTGCAAGAGCCCGCGAGGGAGCACATAAGGCCGTGGCATGTCCCAGGACGTCTTTTCCAAAAGCCACCGTGCTGCTGTCCCCTCCTGCCCTCCCGAGCCCTCGTCACCCCCTTTCGTGCTGACCGCGGCTCTGCCCCCCATGACTTGCAGCAGCCCTTTGCACCCCGCTTTGCAGCTGCCCACGAGCGGGGCCGTGCTGAGCTGCCGCCCGTCGCGAGGAGCGCGGGGAGGCGGCCGCGGGGCCGGCCGCTGCCAGCCCCTGGCCCTCTCGCTGCCTTCGCCCAGCGCCCGGGGGTCCCTGGCTCCTGGCGGGTCTCGGCCGTGCCGCAGCCCCCGTCCCGGACCCGAGGGCACGGCTGCGCCCCCTCCTCTCCCAGCCGCGGGCGCCCCGGGGGGCTGGAGGGCCGCGGGAGAGCGTCCTGCGAGCTCTGCCTCTGCCCCGACACCCTGAGGAGGGTGCGGGGTGCCTGTCTCTCTTTGCGCTTATCCGGTCCTACCCCCCTTTCTGGCTCCTTGTTGCCCGTATCCCCCCCCCACCACTGCATCTCCCCCCTCGGCTCTGCCCGAGGCCGGGAGTCGAGCGGGGCCGCGGCGGCAGCGCTCTGGCCGAGCTGGGTCCCAGCGGGGCTCCTCTGCCCGTCCCGGTTACTGCCGCCAACCCGGCGGCCGGGAGCCGTCTCTCGGTACGGCCTCGGCACCCCACAGAAGTGAGGTTTTTCGACGAACGGGCACTTTCTGGGGCAAAACCCGCCTCCCGGCAGGCTGCCGTCGCAGGGGCAGGAGCGGGCAGGGGCGGGAGAGGGCGGCGCGGAGCCCCCTCGCCCGCGGACGGACGGGCGCCGGGCACCGAGCGGGCGCGTGCCCTGCCGCCTGCCCTTGCCCTGCCGTGTGCAGCCCTGGCAGCGGGCTGAGGCAGGCCCAGCGATACGTTGCGGGTTGGGTTTTTTTTCTTTTTTCTTTTTTTTTTTGTTTTTTTTTTTCCTGTTTAGAGAGAAAATAAAAGTGCTTGTGGGGAGCAGGAGCCAAGCTCCCCAGTGCCTAAAACAGCAATCGCGGCACTTCCTCGGATTTATGGTGTTTGCTTTCACAATGCCAGCCGGGATCCTGTTTGCTTCCTGCTCTGCAGCTGCAGCCTCAGCTGAAGGCTCTGGAGATTCGGGTTTTACAACGCTCCTGGATCCTGCCGACGGCAACTTGTCCATCATCTTTATTACCCGCGCGCCTCCTGCGGGGCTGGGGTGGGGGTCCCACGTCAGCCGGTCCCGCCTGCCCGGGTGCCGCAGAGGGCGAGGGGCTGCGCGAGCTCCTCGTGCCGCGGGCGCTGCCAGGCCACCCCGCGCCGTCCCGGCTGCTGCGTTTACCCGCGCCGCGCGGGACCCGGTATTTAAAGCCCGCGGGCGCCCCGCTCTCCCAGCAAAGCCGGATCCGCCGGCGCTGCCGGCTGAAGTCTCTTGCCTCCCGCCTGGGACCGCCACGGGCCAGCTCACAGCCGGCGGCACCCTCGGACAAGCGCCTCCAGCCGGCGCGGCAGCTTCCCCCGCGGCGGCTTTGGGCAGGCGCGCCTCCCCGCTGCCCCCGCTGCCCCCGCAGGGGCCAGGGCAGCCGGCGCAGGAGGCAGGGGCGCAGCCTGGGCGCCTGGCCCCAGCTGAGCCTGCCGGGCAAGCCGAGCGCCTTTCGGGGAGGCGCCGCCGCGGGGTGCAGGGTGCAGGGCAGCAGGGGCCTCGGCGGGGGCATCCGCGCCGCCGCGCTCCTGCTCAGACCCCCGTCCTCCAGCCCCGCCGAGGCACGGCCAGGCGCCTCCGGCTCCCCTCCTCATCGGCACGCTTTCCCCTTTCCTCGTCCTCCGTGTTTATACCGCTAAACGCTTCGACGAAATGGCCATATGTTGCAACCGGGATGTTAACCTTCACCTTCTCTTTAGGAAACTGCAAAGGTTGAGCTGCAGAAATCCCAGGAATGTTTTCCCGTGTCCCCGTCGGAGCAGAGGCGGTGGCCTTCCTTGGGGCCTCGCTCGCAACTCTCTGCACATTTTTGGGGTCCTTCTTTCTGGAAGCCAGGGCAAACCATCTCCAAACGAAAAACACTACTCGTGTTTTGATATTTTCTCTGCTCGGTGATGAAACGGTGATGGGTTACTTCATTGTGGTTGCTAGCGTGCCAGACTTCTCCTTCCAAACACACAATAGGAATATTCATTTACTGCCCCGATGATGAACGCTTTTATCCGCGTTATATAGTAACAACTCTACCAAAGGGCAAATTTCATTTGTTGCTGATACACTTAATCATTCCCGCTTGCAGCCCCGCAGTCAATAGGTTGTTCCTGGTACCCTGAGCTTCTCCTCCTGATCATCAGCCTTTTCCAGCTGATGTTAGACTTGCTGCCATCTGCTTCACCATTTTTCCCTTAGTTTAACATTTGTGTTTGGGAGTGCACGTTTTCCTTCGCTTTCAATGAATTCAGCGTTTTAACCAAAGCAGCCACCCTCTTTCAGGAGATCTCTCCGCACCCAGCAAAGTGGTTTCAGAGGGTCCTCCGGCCGGAGAGCCCAGCAGCCTCCGGCTCTGGGGAAGTGCCGACCTCTGTGCTCCCAACCTCGATACTATCCCGGCCCCGACGACATCCCGGCCCCGGCCATCTCCCGCTTGCACACGGCCCCTTTCTGTGGGGCGGCTGGTGTCCGAGCCCCCCCCAGACGCACCACGACCCCTCTCCGCTGGCTGGGACCTGCCCTGCAATCAGAAGGTGGCGAATCCAAAACGGATAAAAGGAAATATTTTTTCACTCTCTGCTTAATTAGGCTGCCACAGGAAAACATCCCGGCCAAAATTTAGCAGGATTCAAGGAGGGATTGGACATTTATGTGGATAACAAAAATATCCAGCTATAATAGCGGATGCCAACACAAATTCTGGAAGGGATATTGAGCCTCACGCGTCAGGGTGTAAACCTATCCCAAACTTTTAGAAAGTAGGAAGCTTAACGTAGGGGCAGATGACCCACATATGCTACTGCTACTGCAAACGCATCCCTCCCAGCGCTGGCCGAGCTGCCGCTTGGACCATCCCCGGGGTCCTATTTCCTGCTGCCAGCAGCTGCTTCTGAAGAGGGCTGCAAATTTCTGTTGGCAACTCAGCACTGCTCTCGTACGTGCCCCGGGGACGGGCAGCCACGCCACCCAGCCCGGCAGCTCCTTGCGTCCTGGCCTCTTCCAACGCTCCCGTCCCATCCCTTTGGCCACTTTGGCCATTGGTTGAAAACCTTATCAGTTTGCTGTGGAGAGGGCCAGTCTGAGAAAGGGATTTCCCTGGGGGCCGTGAAGGGACGGTGGCAGTGCTACGTGCCCCTCCGGGTCTGCCCAGGGCTGTGATGTCTTCTCATGGCTTCCCAGTCAAGCCCCTTGTTTCCTTCTCTGGTCACTTGTCCAAACCCACCCTCATCCCCTGATTTCTTGCCTACCTCTTGCCTCCTGCACGTCTTGCTCTGTTCCCGGCTTTTGCCAGGGTTGGTCTCCAGTTCCTGACAGGGACGGCTCAGCTCCAGCCGCTCTCAGCCACTGCCGCGTCCGCAGGCGGGACTGTAGGGCCCCGTTCTCATGCTCACGTTGGTGGCTACCAAACCAAGACCTAGGAACTTTGTTGACTCGTGGGGGCTTTCCTCACTGCCCCGTGGCATGGGCATCGCCGTATAACTCACTCTCATCCTGAAGAACCAGCTGTGGCCACCTCAGCCTGGCTGGGGCTCCGAGCCTGGCTCGGCAGCACCCCGCAAGGCTGGAGCTGCAAAGACATCCCAGCGGCAAGGGGAAACGCAACGGCTCAGCTCAGAAATCTGGAGAAGCGGCAAAATTGTGCCACGGTGCTGTCCACGCCTCAAGCCGAACCCAGCAAGGCTGTGCCGTTATATCCCACGCTGGCTGCTGTCGAACGCCGTGCCAGCAGCCACAAGCCCGGGGACGGCTGCGTGGCTCTGCAGCGTGACAGTTCGGACACTGCGCTTCCCACTGGCAGAAGGCAGGTTGGAGCACGAGCCCATGGTGCTACCAAGGGACATTCTTCTTGCTCTTGCACCAGACCGATGCCCAGGCGACCTGGCTACAGCTGGGCTGGAGCACGCTGACGTGGTGCCTCTCCTGCAAGACGAGATGCTCCCAAGATCTCGGCTGTTTTAATGGATCAGAGACAGCTCTGTGCGACCAGGAGGGGAGTCCAGCGCTCTCCTCCTAGTGGGGTGCCAAGGGCTGCAGCGTAAGCCTGCCGTGACCCTGCGTGGGGCCTGCGTGACCCTGCCGAGGGCAACCCCGCTGGGGTCCCTTGGATCTCCCCTCGCCGTGGAGCCTTGCACCCACAGGGGCTTCCAACTGGAGACATTTCTGGAGGGCATGAATCAGCTTTTCACAGCTTGTTAAAAATCTTGATCCTACCTCTTGTTTTCATGCCTTTCAAATCAGGAAATGAGTTTTACAACTTTTCCAGTGGGGCACAGCTGGTGGCCAGGGTCGTAAAGCTGAACTTTATAAATATCTCTTGTTGGGATCAGGGGAAGAGCATTAAAAAGGCAGAGAGACAGAGAGAGAGAGAAAGAGAAGGGAAAGGAGCAAAAGAAAGAGAGAGAGAGAGAGAGAGAGAGAGGAAAGGCAATCTCAGCAGGACCGCAAAGAAGCCCAGCTCATCAACAGCCATGGCCATGAGAGTGCAGAAGATGGTGTGTGCCTGGGGCAGGCTTTGCCTGCTGCTCTCCCTCCTCCTCCAGCTGCCGGGCTCCCAGGCCAAATGCTACTTCGAGGCTAAAGGTAAGTGGCCTGGGGAGGTGAGCTGGGAACATGAGATGCTAAGACGAGGCCATAGATTTCCCCACGGCTCTCGGGGTGGTGGGGGCTCTCCTTTGCATGCCTGCGAAGCGCTAAGTGGGCTGTGCTGAGCTCAGGAGCATGATCACAGGCCAATGATGACTGGAAGAAGCAGTCTATAAACCGCGGAACAGCTCCCCAGGGCTCTGGCTGAGAAATCGCTCGTTGGGCCATGAAGAGCTCCTGACAGGAGCCCGGCTGGGGCCGTGCATGCAGGACCAGCAGCAAAGGGAAGAGGGCAGCCTGTATTTCTTGTGCTGCCTCCTTCCAGGGCTGCAGGGATGCCTGAGCAGGCATGGGATGTGCCTGCTCCGGGGCAACAAAAGCCACCTGCCGTTGCCCCCTGTCTCGGGGCCACAAGGGCTGTGGGGAGAGCAGCAGGACACAGCCAGGAGCAGATGGGTGGGAACATCGCTCTCGGCAGCTGCTCGGGCTTCCCACACCTGCAGGAGCCCAGGGAGCAGGGCTGCTGAGGCAGGGTGGAAAGGACACCGACTATCTTCTGCGCCACTGGGCAGACGGGAGGTTGTGATGTTCCCCCCGTCCCCTCTTTGTGGCAGAGGGGTGCCAAGGAGGTTCCCACGCCCCCAAGCACCAGCCCGTGGGTGCTTGTCTCTGCCATTTCCTTTCCAGCTCCCTGCGAGTATGAGGGGAAGCAGTTCTTCCTCGGGGAGTCGTGGCTGAGCGCCAACTGCCTGCTGTGCACCTGCCTGCACCCCATCGGCGTGGGCTGCTGCGAGACGTGAGTGAGAGGCCGCGGGGCGCTCGGGGCGGGCTGCCGCGGTCGGCGCTGCCTTGCTGCAGCACCGCCACGCAGGGCGGCGTGGGGCTGGCGGCTGGGCATGTGGCGGAGCAACTGTGACAGCCCCAGGGGCTGGTGGTTGGAGCGAGCAGGGTGCCAGGCCCTTGGGAAGAGGTGGGTGGGATCCCCCTGAGGTGCTGAGGGTGGCAGGGTGGTCGTGCTCCTTATCTAGGCAGGTGGAGAGCCAAGGACAGCCCAGGGCAGGGGCATCCCAACGCAGCGAGGGCAGGTGGGGTGAACGGT
The DNA here is from genome assembly GCF_040807025.1 of Struthio camelus. Taxonomy (NCBI): domain Eukaryota; kingdom Metazoa; phylum Chordata; class Aves; order Struthioniformes; family Struthionidae; genus Struthio; species Struthio camelus. The sequence goes on along the minus strand of NC_090981.1, from coordinate 57,709,889 downwards.
CCCAGGGCTCTGGGGACATGAGATATGACAGGAGCTGAGGCCCAGCCAGTGTCTTGCAAAAGCTGGCTTGGGGACACCCCTGGCAGGCCGGGCTGGCAGCGGAGGGAGCCATCTGGCCAGGCCAGCAGCCCAGTGGCAGACGTCAAGACCACAGCGATGCCTGCCACTGACAGCACCGTGCCCTCTCCCACAGCACCCAGCACCCCATCGACTTCCCCGACTGGTGTGAGGCCCACTACGACTCGCAGACCTGCCAGATCTCGGTGGTGCAGAAGGCCAACCCCAGCCTGCCCTGCGTGAAGAGCCTGGAGCACGAGTGGGGCTTGCCGGCACCCCCGAGCCGCTGAGCGACAAAGTGCTGGACGCGGGGCTGAGCAGATAGAGGCCCGGCAGTGCCCCCGTGCCCCCAGCATGAGCCTCTGTAGTCCAGAGCGCACCTCCTGCATGTTCCAGACCTGCCCCATCCTGTAGAGACATCACTACAGCCACCTTTGAGGGAAACCACTATCCATACACTATTGTACTGAGCTAACATTTACACCCTAGTGCTGCCATGGTACGGCTTTGCTTCTGCCTTCAGCTCCCTGAACTGAACCGGGCTCCTTCCCTCGAGACAGCATGCCGAGGAGGCCCTGCATGAGCGGGGGCTCCTCGCCTCCCATCCTCCAAGGCCAAGCGCCTGGCCAGGGCACACAAGTGCCCAACAGGGCTGCGAAGCCGAAGGCTCTCGCCAGATTGACCTGGGCTTGCTAGCGTGACTGCACTACTCTCAGCTCTCCCCAGCAGAGCAGGAGGGGAAGGAGTCCCTTTTTTTCTCAGTGCCTGCAAGGAGGAGGGCTTGTGTAGCTCTGAGCCAGGCTTTCTTTAGGAATGCAGATCCCAGGGGATCTCCTCCCAGGAGCGCAGGAAACTTCCCATTTAATTTAAAGCAAGGGTGAAAGGGCCAAATTTGCTTATATCGCAGCAGGTAGTCTTGCACTCCTGTGTCCACCGTGGCCCTTCATGCAGGACCTGCGCACCCCGGCCAGCCCCTTCTCTGCCCTGGAGCACGAGGGACAAAACCCACCTCTGGAACCACTAACGCCCCTGCTTCTGCAGCTCCCAGAGCGAGAGGAGACCCCCCCCTGGCACCGCACACCAGCCCTGGGCAACACTGCAATGGAGCCAGCCCAGGGCAGGCAGCAGCGCCCTGGGTGCGCTGGGGGAAACCACTAGAAGATGTCCCCAGCCTCCCCCCCGGAGGCTGTCCCATTCCTAGCTGCAGGGAGCACGCCGGGGGAGCCCTGCTAGCGTTCAGGGAGCTGAAGCAATCTGTGTGCGCCAGGGTGGAGCCGGCTGCCCCGGCAGCCCGCCTCAGCTGGTGCCATGCCTGTGTTGTGCAGAGCCTTGTGTAGATGTTTCTGTTCTTGCAATAAAAGTATTAAACAAACAGGAGGTCTCCAGCCAGTGACTGTTATTTGGGGCGGGCTGTGCCTACCACAGGGAAGAGGCCTGCAGTGTTGCACCTCCAGCCTCCGGAGCAGAAGGGTGCAGTCTCCACCCAAGGGACCCCCGGTCTAACCTGCCCTACAGCTGGGGCTAGGCTCCAGCCCACCAGAGAACAAGCGGCTCCTGCTTGTGCTGGGGCCCCGGAGGGCTCAGGGCAGAGCTGAGCCTAGCAGAGTTCCTGATGGTCCTTGCCACCACCAGCACCAGTCAGGAGCAGCACTAGGTGCACTGCACAGACCCTGCTCTGCATCACCCAAGAGGCAGCCAGAGGCTGTTAGAGATGCACCCACTCCAACCCACAGCCCCACATGCAGCCAGGCGTACAGCGACACTGTGCACCCCACTCCCTTGCAGCAGCAGAGCCCAGAGGCTGGGAATAAGGCTCTCTGGAGGACCAAGTTTGCATGTTCAGATGTTTATTAGATTTCCATGCAAAGAGGAAAATTCTTTGAAAGATTTGGTGGAAATGCAGAGCTAGCTGTTGAGCAGGGAGACCTGAACTCAACCTCAGCTCCAGGAATGCACAGCATACATTTGCTCCAGCTCCCCAAGGATCCTGAGACCTGCAGGACGCCTTTGTGACCAAGAGGGAGCCCAGATGCTTTGTACTTCTCAGTGCCGGCTCAACACCATCATGCTGCCACCTCGCTCAACCTCAAACTGTCAAAGCACTTGGCTACATCCAGGCTACCAGCACACGCTGGCAGTGCAGGGCTGGCCTGCCAGGACCTGCCTTGTCCATGCTAGGGTAACAGGGGTGCTCGGCTAGGTGCACGAGATATCCCTTCCACAGTGCAGGACAGGCATGCCAGGACAGTGCCTACTGGGAGAGCAGTCTCCCACCCCACTCCAGTGGCCTGCATGTGTCACCTGGAAATGAGACCTCTGCTTGTGGGGTCTCCGCTGTAGGGATATGACCTTCACACAACGCTGGTACGAGCTTCACCAGAAGAACTCCGTTCTCCTTTTCCTGGGCTGGACCCTTCTCTCTTGGAAGCCCCTCGAGGGGCAAAGGCACGTAGGGTCATTCCCTGGCAGGCAGATCTCCTTTCAGTGAGTGCTAGGACTCGCTTGTTCACCAGGCGAGAAAGGGAGACAGCGTCTGGCTCCCAGCTGACAGGCTGCAGCACAAGGCACTACAGCAAGCAGAGTACTCCTCTGCCCACAGGCAGGACACACCTGCCGGGCGCCCGCCTGGGCATTGCAGGTAAAGCCAGGGGAAGCACTGGGCTGCGCACCCCACACCACGCTGGCTATAGTCCTGCCTGCCATTCCCACTGGCCTGCAGCACTGCAGGCTCCTGCCAGCAATCCCCACTCTCAGATGGTGATGGAGTTGGTGCTGGAGAACTGAGAGACGTAGGAGGCCAGGACGGGGTTAGTGGGAAGGACTTTGATGGGCAGGTCCCAGCTGAAAGTGTCCACTTCGATCTGCTCCACCCCCGACCAGGTGATGGCCTCCGACTGGCTTCCACGAACCACGCAAGTCCCCGCTGATTCCCCGGAGGTCACAAACTCGAAGTGCAGCCTCCACTTCAGGGACACTGTGGGCAAAAGGGGAGTCAGCAGCCAACACAACAGGGGACAGAGACAGCAACCGTGTCAGTGCTGGCTGTCCTGGCTAGGGCACAAGCAAATATGCCCACTCACACAGGCCCAGCTCCCTCCCACACAACACGACGGTGACAAGGCAGGGCTACCTGTAACACAAGGAGATGTCACAGCCCTCCTGCAGAGACAAGCAGGGGCAGCTCCCTTCCCCAGTGGCCACTAACCGATGTTGGTGGTGAATCCTGGGGTAGAGCTCAGCGGGATGGGCAGGCTGAAGCTGCTCTGGGCCGTGTGCAGGCAGGCCTCCTGATGGCGGGCGTGCGTGCTGTAGGAGACAGGCTGCCCCCGCCGCCGCTGGAACTCCTCCTGGATGCTCTCCTCCGTCTGCAGGCTCACCGAGTACTGCAGGGCAACGGGCAGGGTGCTCGCTCTCACACGCTCACACAGCCACGGCTGAAAGCCCTGAGGCCTCCCATCCTCCAGATGAGCACTAATTTGGAGTCCTTCCCCACCTCACACCCTAAGAGGACCCCAGATGGGTCCCACTGAGGCCTCACTAGAAACCCCAGAGAAGCTTAGTCCCACCCCAGCCCCAGCCTCACTTTCCCACACCTGAAACCACAGCTCTGCCCCTGTCTCTCTGCATAGTGAGTCCGGAGCCAGCACTGACCTGCAGACACGGGATGTCTCCTTCTGAGAAGTTAAATGTCCCAATGACATCCTCTCCGATCTTATACACTGTTTTAAAGATACAGAATGTCCCCACCTTCCCACGGGTGTTGCTGATGTTATACAGGTCTGTGGAGAACACAAAGGGGAGAGGGTTGCAGCATGATGATTGCTCCAGACAGCAATCTGGGGTAATTTAAGAGCCCACCAGACAGGAATCCACACCTGCTGCCTGGGAACAGAGGACAGGCCCCTGGAGGGGGCATTCCCTTTGAGAGGTGCCTGCAGTGAGCAAAAGCAAACCCCCCAGTGTGTGATATGTCAGGGAAGAAGCTCTGCCTGGCTGAAATAGGAAGAGTCTGAGATTGGCAAGGAGGCGGTTATGGGGAACTGATCTGAGCAGGTCCTGATGGAGCTGGAGCTGCTCCACAGCACCAGTCAGAGCTTTTTGCAGAGGGCATTGAGCTGGGAAGGGGGCTTCGCCAAGGGCAGGCATGCAGGCATTGCTTAGTTCAAGCACAGGTTAGGACAGCAGGATCAAGCAGGGAGAACGACCTACGCAGGCTGCGTCGGGAGGTGGCCACCATCAGCAGCTCTGTCGCCAGGTCCGCCAGGCGAGAGTCTTTCTTCAAGCCTTCCTCCTCCTCCAGGAAGGGGTTTGAGGGAGCAACGGCCTCATCCTGCGGGAACTGGTAATCCTTGAGCCCTGGGAAGAAGGTAAGAGAGTGAGTGGGGCAGGGTAGGGTGCAGACAGGCCCGTTTCCGAAGGGAGGGCAGCGCTGTAGCCTTACCATGCAGCACAAGGACACGGAAAGGTACGCGCAGGAGCTTGATGGGGGAGTTCACACGCTGGCAGCCAATGGTTAGCTTGTACACGTACTTCACTGACTGTCCCCGAAAAGAAGGAGGGCCATCTATGGGCAGCGTCTCACAGTATGAATCTGCAACGAGCGCAGAAGGTATTGCTATCCAAGGCCAAACAGAAGTTTCTGGAGCTGTTGCTCAGAGACTCCTTGCACTGATGGTTAAGAAGAGCAGTGGGGCTGAGCTAGGGGCAGGGCAGGGTGTTCTCTACCATCTCCTCTTTCCCACAGCGGCCTAAGCACATCCCCAGCTTCCCTGCAACAGTGCCCTGCTGCTCACGTCACATCACGTGTACCTGCCATTTAGATACTGCTTCCAGCACACACAACCACATGCACCAATTCTGCCTCAAAAGAATGTGAAAGATGTAAAACCCAGGAACACAAGCACATGAAAACTGAACTTACTCATCACATGTTCAACCTGAATTTGCCTCTGCATGCTTCCTTTATGTGCTGCCTAACATAACATTTTCAAGATGAAGTCACATGTTGTTTTCCTCAGGGCTTTGCCTCATTCATGCACACACAGTACTGAAGGGAGAGAGATGCTGATCAATATTTATTTCTGTAGTCACTTTACACAAACCTCAAGCTCAAAAACAAAAATTAAGTTTCCTGCTGTGCTTTCCTGTGAGGCTTACCAACAGTGGGTATAAATGGCCAAGAAACAATTAACAGCCCTCACAGCAATCTGTGGAGAATATCCCTTTACAGGCTGACAACTTACGCCATCAAGACTCCGAATCTGTGACCTCTGAGATACCAGGGTCTTGCTTTACACAGCATTCAGCCCTCTCAAAGCCCCTAACCCACTACACGAACCCCAGTGCATCTCGATACAGTGTGAGCACTTCTGCACACAGAGTAATAAGAATGAGGTAAATAGCGTCCTGTGGAAAGTCTCCATCTATCCGGCTTGCCCACCGTGACGCAGATACCCCCTGCCAGAGGAAGGGCAGCATCCTGCTGTTAAACCACAGATCCTTCCCCAAATCTGGCACATCCTAAACTTTGAGGCTTAGATTAAAAGATAGAGTTACATTTTAAATATAACTTCCAGATTTAAAAAACAGAACTCGAAAGAAAAAACAACCCATGCTAGTGCCTAGAGCTCTACTGCCAGGCTCTCACACCTAAAAACGCAAGGCGGTCCCACTGGAACAAGGCTAGGGTGCAGCTGAAGCTGAGACTTGTCCTGACAGGGATGAAAGTAAGGTATTTCAAAGGCAAGTTCAGGAATGCTGCAATAGACTGCTGTAATCCCCTACACCAGCTGTTATGAACTCATGCCTGACTTAATAATAAGTACCCAGGAACATCTTTAAGCCCAGTCAGGCTAACCTGAGTGCAGACCTCTGCCGTCCAGGGCAGCGGGGAGGAGCATGGGAGATGCACTGCTGCTTGCTACCTGGCACAGGAATGCTGAGACTCAGGAAGTCCCAGCTTCAGCGCAGGTCCCAGGAGGAAGTGCATTCCCGGCACTCCGGGTGCCTTCCTCTACCCACCCTGCTGCACCCTCCGGCTGGGCTCCTGGCCTGTATCGATGCGGCCTTCACTTCCTCCTCTCTTTATGGTATACCAAATATCTAAAGGTATTACAAACTGGAGAGGAGGCAAAAACAGCCACAGATACGACTTGAGGGCTTGAGAAAATGTTCAATGGTGACAAATTTAAAGAGCTTGGTCAGGGCAGTGTGTCACAGTGACGAGAGGTGAGTCAACTTCAAAATATAGGTATCACAACAAGGGGAAAATATGGAAGAGTAAGCTTGTAGGCAACGGAAAACAAGGCCTTTTATCAAAAGATAGCCTCACACAACCTCAGCTATACATGCCAGCTCTTGCTCTATTTTAATAACATAGTACTTCACTGAAGCAGAATTCAGGTTTCTCGGTATTTTTGCCTTTCCAAACTGTGCAGCAAAACTCAAAACTTCTGAAAAACAGGAAATGAAAAATTAAGATACACACCCACACAGCCTTAACTCTGCCTCCACGGAGCTGGCAAGAGCCCCCAGGAATGATCCGCAAGCATGCCAGCTGCCGTCTTGCGTGAGGGGAGCTGCGCTGCAGGCTGACGGGAACGGTGTGAGCAGCCTGGCAGAGCTGGGGCCGAGATATCAGAAAAACAGGATGGGCCAGGCCCCTGTGGAGCCTGACTTCTGCTTGTAACCAAAGGAAAGAAGCCAGAATCCACGGAGGAATCACTTCATTGCTGCAGTTAGCTGCCCCAGTCAGCCATGGTGCAATGGGAGAGGAACAGCGGGTATAGGTGCTAAAAAGCTGTGCCACCACACTGCCACACACATTGGCATGACACACCAAAGAGATATGTGCATTGCATAACCAAGGGGAAAAGCTGCCACATGCAGTAAGAGTCTCAAAGCATAGTAGGCACCGCATCTTTTCCTGAGGGGCTGTGTCCAAACGCAAGGCAGACATGGGTTGCTCATGTTCAGTGTGACCAGAGGCAGAGCGAGCACACACAATACACGACATCACTCCGAGGGGGACATTAGCACTAGCTTAGCTGAAGGCTAAACAGCTTTTGCCTGCAACAGGCAGCACACAAGAAAATCCCCTTATAACCCAGCCCAACCACCTGAGCCCTGGAGCCAGGCAAGATTGCTGTCACCAGTCTGCTCTCCCAGAGACTGTCTGAGCCACTTCCAAAAAAAGGGGCTCCCCCTGCTCCTGGAGAACAAACGCTCCAAGCCAATACTTGCCAGCAGCAAGGAGCGCAGGGGAATCCAGGTGAGACTCCGGGCATTTGAGATTTCTGCCTCCTCCTCCCTGGCACAGCCACTTTCACAAGGCACAGAGGACTTGGACTGTGATGTGGCATGGCCAGCTCCCAGCATTGGCATACTGCTGCGGAATAGTAAATAAATGACTAAATGTGCCTGGATAATAGGAGTTGCAGTTTAGGACATATACCCAGCAAACATTCCTGGACAGCACTGCTCCACCCCACTAATCACCTAGTCGAGCCAGGTTCATTTAGCCCTATCCGCTTTTCTCTCCAATCAGGCCCCTCCAGGCCTAGAATGGTAGCAAGTCACAGCTTCAAAAACGGCATGTTACAACTCACGGCTTCTTGGTCTCGTCTGCAGCTCTGCTCTGACCTCCCCAGACCTGAAAATGCTCCAGCGGAGCCCCCTCCACCATAAGCAGCGCATCTCTTCTCCTTCGCTCTGCGACTTGAGAAACCTCTATCACCCAGTTACAGCAGATACCTAGGACAACCTGAAGAGCCTGTCCACGTGGAGCCTGTAACGCCTAATGTTATGCCACTGCTGGACCATGCGCTCAGCCACGGCTGAGATGCAAAGGAGGTCTGCCATGAAATGACAGGCTCAGTCATCCCTCTGCCAACTGATAACAGCACACACTTGTGTTTTCCCAGCTGCCTGTTATGGCAGAAGCCCCTGACACATGAAGTTGCCTGGAAATAGGAAAATTAGTTACTGCAAATTCTCTCTGAAAAGGATGAAACTTTCTCTAAACAATAAATGGGAAAGTAGTGAAGAAGGAGAAGCTGAAAGAGGGCCCAATGGAAGAACATAGTTTGAGGGTTTTGAAGGGATGGAGAGCTCTGAGCCAGAGAAGATCATAAGTGCTTGCTTTCAAGGCAAAGTCAGAAAAAGACAGGGCTGTGATTTGAAGGACAGTCATAACCTTCAGAGGAAGCATGGACCACTGGAGGATGCCAGCTAAATTCCAAGAATACTCCAGCGTGGCTGAAGAAAAAAAGGCAGGGAAGACCAGGTATATGCTTCTGTTCTTCCAGCTGTAGCCAAAGATACTTCAAGAGTGTTTCATGCCTTGCAGCTACGCAACGGACCTGTGGCAAAGGACACGGGCCAGGGGCAGAACTGAGGGACACTTTGCAGTATGTAGGCCTGGTACGCTGGAGAACACACTGTCTGGACGATGCAGCAGGGAACAGTTGCTTAGCATCCGCGCTCCCAAGGGACCTGGCCTTCTGCGAGCACCAGGTCTCCCACTCGCAGCGCTCAGGTCTGCAAAGCTGCTTTGAGAGCAGGGCTCCCAAGAACGCTTTGAGCAGAGGAAGAGAAGACAGGACTCACAGGACTTTGATTCCCCAGGATCCAGTCGCAAGTCACAGAAGAGAATCTTTGGTGGAGTGGACAGGATACACTGACCCCGCTCTCCTGGAAGAGAAGAATAACCAAGTGAACGCTGCACAGTCGCGGGATCCAGACTGAGGGGCACTCACCATGTCCAGGGCCAGCTGTGCCTCACCAGAAGGAACGGGGAGGAGAAGGGGACAACGAGGAAACATCTCAGTCCCCGGTCAGATGACAAGACATTCCCAGAGCAGCTTGACTGACAACCCTCATGTTTTGCTCCAACCCTCATGTTTTGCTCCAACCTAATATCACTTCGATCTCAGCGCTAAAGAGGCACTGCAGCAGCCATGCACCAGGGAATTATGCAAGGAAAGCAACACGGGCTTCCCTTTTGCGTCTACATGTGCTGCCCTCAGACACACATTACACTCCGCTTCATTCCTGCTCACTGTGCTCTCACTTTCCCCTACCCAGGAAAACGAGAGTAGCACTCACCTCTGTTGGGGACGAAGACTGTCTCGTTCTCTGCCTGCACATCGTGTTTGCTGCCGTCCGAGGGGGGGAGTGCTACCCGGTTCTCGCTGGCGTGAAACTGACAGTGGATTTGGGCGCTGGCCCATGCCAGCATCTCGCTGAGAGCAAAGAAGAGCAACATTCGTGTCTACACTTTCATCTGGATTAACGCAAGCATGAACTCAGAGAATAACAGCTCTTCCTGCTTATCTCCATGTGCAACTGCTCTTCCAGAAGGAAGAAGGCCTTGCTTCACTGTCACTGAAGCCACTCTCAAAGCCCCCCTCTGAACATGCCTTCAGGGCAAACTGGAGCTGGGTCGCTGACCCAAAGCCACCTCTACCTGAGCTGCACGACAGCCACTGACATCAGGCTTCACTCAAGGCTACGTGGGCTGAGGGCTCTCGCTTAGCAGCAATTTTTGCAGCCTCCGTGAGCACTGGAGCCACAACACATTGGGCATGGCACAGAAACAGAGTGAGGAAACATCCTGGCCCCAATAAGCCTGCTGTACACACAAGGCAAAAGATGGAAAGCAATATAGGTCATCAGCTACCCCTTCCACAGAGAGCTCCCGAGAGACAAAGTGGCCCGCGCAGAATCCCACAGGGATCTTCCACCAAAAAAGCTGAAGTGTCCTGAGATCCAGTCCAAGGCCTTCTTCACTTGGTCACCCTTCTCACCACAGCAAGGCACAGCTGGGATCTGCCGCGGATGCGCACTACTGAGAGGAAAGCTCTAGCTGTCACACGCGGGCCATGCCTGGCAGAAGACTTTTAGCCATCACAAGTGAGAAGTGACACAAAGAGCAGTGTTCTGAGGTGCCTCCAGTGATGGTGCAACAACCTGGTAAACGGGTGGACATAATCAAACCGGAAATAACAAAGGCCTCCGACCTGCGATCAGCTGCCCTGAGCGCAACACTCCCCAGGGCAGGCAGGCTAAAGACATGCTCCCTCCCCACAGTACCGTCCGTCCCAAGAACATCAGTCTCTGCTGGATGTGTCAGACTGGAGACGGACACTTCTGGGCCAACCCCAGACAGTGCCACAGCTCTGCCTACTTCAGAGATACCTCTCTTGGCTGCAGTGCTCCTGCCACAGGTCTCTGAGAGGCAAAAATAAGGCCTTATCTCCTGCCCTGCTCCCTGCTCTGAGGCTCGGCCGTTCTCAGCGTCTAGCACAAACTCTTGGGGCACCTATAACTGCACCAGCAGCGCTGGGTCAGGGCTGAACCCCCAATTCAGCTGGGATGGTGGGGAGACCACACTGAAAAGCCAGCACAGAGCTGTGATGGGAGAGAACGAGCATGTACTTTTACTGCTCACAAAAGGTCTACGGCAGGGAGCGCTGTAATATCCACTTTTTTTTTTTCCTAGAAAGCAAATGCAGATTAAAACATAGTACAAAATAAAGCACGCTTCACAGACAAAACCCAAGCACCACAGAGAGGTCTACGACGCCAACTAAAGCAGCAGGTGCCTGTCACCAGCGACGATCCTGGAGGCTGCAGAGCTTCTAGCACACAACCCTAACCTGGCTCTGCAACAGGCGGTGAGCAGGACCTTCAGCCCAGGCCCCTGCTCAGGGCTGACCCGCTCTGAGCTTGCCAAGACACAAGCACAAGCCTGGGGCCTGCACTCTGCAGGCTCTCAGGGAACCACAGCGCTGCCCCTCCTAGCTGCCAGGCAGCTTCTCCAGAGCACCTCCTGTCCTGTCCCACCTGCACTGGGCAGCAGTTCACCCTTCCGGCTCCGAATTTTGGTTCTGGGCAGCTCTTCCCCAGCCTCCTCTGCTGGTCACCCCATAGGTATGAGGTTCTTCTATTTGAAACACCACGAAACTTTGCAGTCTCCCTGCCTGTGATATTCATTATTTTACCTGATGATGAGGAAACACTGAAAGGAATCTACTGAAGGTTATAGGGGAGGCAAAGGCATCATTTTGCTCCCTTTCTGTTCAGCCACAAGAATTGATTTGTACCCAATATGAAGAGTAGTCTTGCATTTTGGACTTCACTACAGCCTCAGCCGTTCCACAGGGTATTTCCAAAGGCATCATTCACAACTTTCAGTTTCCAAACCCCTTATCTATCTTTATTTTAACAGATGTACTGTTAATTTAGCCAGTGGCTGGTTCCTCTGGTGTTATCTAACATCATGATCTCATTAGTCTGCTGCATTCATTTCAGCTGACTAATTATGCACTATTTGATCATTTGTATGTTCTGGCTGCTTTTCTGCAAACAACACACTGGATTCTCTACTCAGTTACTTCTAACCCTACAAGTTGTAATTCTGTATCTTCAGATGCACCAGTGTGGCTTTTTCATAAAGTCTGCTAAAAGGTTATCCTAAGACTTCTGCTATATGAAAACAGAGAAATGCTCTTGTTTAAGAGACAGTGTTTACTGATTTTATATAACCTCAGCATGATTACAGTACCTTCAAACACAGTATTCTTGTCTATTCAAACACAATGAATTTTGTCTTCATTTATTTTCAGTATTGCACAAAAAAATGCCCCTGAATTGTTTTTATGTTTCTAATTTGCATGTGCCTTTCTACTGGCAGACCTTGCTCTCCCAGCTGGTAGGATATGAAAGGATCCTGCCTTACTGCTGAGGACACTTCTCCCTTCTCCCACTTTTTCTTACAACTCCTGTAGCCCGCAACAGCCCCAGTCATCATTCCGCACAGCCTTTGCGCAGAACAGCTTTGCCTTGGTTTTTCGTATGCCTCACATACCACAATCAAATTCTCTTTCTACCATTTGCTTACTACCCTACGCTTCAAACATACGCCTCTCAGTTCTTCCACTTGTGCAGCAGCTTTCTTTAGCCCTGAAAGCTATTCCTTGAGCAGTCCATCTGTTTACTGCAGTGACTGCACTTTGATCTGGCTACTGCCTTTACACTGTAGCTTCAGTTTCTAATCCACCCATCTATTAGGTGTTCCCATTCATATGATTTAGCCTAGACTGGTCAGTGTGGCCAACTCCTTTTTTATTGTAAAAACTTTCCTTTTTTCCAAGAGCTGGTTTTCTACAGACCACAACATTCCTGAAATTCACAAATGAAGCTTCCATTACTATGCTGTGAAACTCCAAAACTGCTCCATCTTACATCTTTGCAGTCCTACATATTTCAGAGGAACAGGAGCTGCAGCGACAGGTCCCAGGTCCACTTTGAATATAGCCAGGCCAGCACTGACCATCCTCTCACATGCTGTATTTCCAGAATGGGGAAAAACAACTATCACTTTACAAGACAAAATTCCGGAAGCTAGATGCTCATGCCAGAGTTGAGTTTGCAAGTTTAACTCATCAGGCAAGAGGAAACCCAAATAAAAGATGGAAAGTGAAGGAAGTCAATTAAAGGGGTCCTACAGTGGTAATACAAAAAAAGATTGCTTTCCTGCTGTTGAGACTGGAAGCTCTGACTGTGGGTCTACCGGGTCATACCAGAATAGGCATGTCTGAAATTTGTACCGGCAATGAAAAGATGCTGAACTGCACAGGGCTGGAAATCGATACTTCCCAGGAAGGACCCAAGAGAAGAAAGCAATCTCCACCCCTTGCAGGATCAGACAAGGCCACACACAGAAACACGAGGCACAGAGGCTTTGGGTGAATTATTTCTCTGTTGAAACACTCCCTGTGAGTCAGTATAGAAAGCTCATCTCTGCTCACCTGTCCTCAATGTCTACTTCAGGCATTATGAGGCTACAGAGAGAGACGATGCTCAAAGGCTGGGCCACAGAGAACATCTCTGACTGCTTCTTCCCCCCTCTAGGTATTGCTAGTCCCTTTGATTGCCAACCCCGGAGGCAGGATCACCCTGACATGCCTGTGTGGTGCCAGGCATAGAGAATTCCTTCCAAAAATATAGGAAATAATGATGTTGTCTGGATCTTGCCCTGTAAGGCTGCCACTCTGGTGTAACCAGACACTCTGGTTTGATAGCCAGTTTGGCTCCATTTTCTGCCAATGACTCTGCTGCTGAGGGCACACCTGAGGGGCAGTTAGGACCATCTCCCTCAGCATCTCAAACTGCATACTTTCCTCAAGTCTCTCTTAGGGGCAGAACACCAGAACTGCCTCAGTTTTAGCCCTGACAGCAGCTCGAGATGGGGCCAAGTGCCATTTGCATAGTACCTTGGGGCAGGGAAGGCACCAAGGCTGAGCTGGCACTGTTGCCCCACAGCTCGGCCGTGCCTATGCCCGAGCGCTCGGCGCTGGGTGGACGCGGACAGCGCGGCTGCAAGGCTTCGCGCGCGGAAGGGCCCAGCAGCGGGGGCTGCCCTACCTGCTGGCAGAGGTGGATGAAGCCGATAAGGGGTTGGTGAAGGTGATCACGCACTCCAGCACCTCCCCTGCCAGGAAGACAGGCCCGCGGCCCAGCTTGGCCAGCACCTCGATCATGGCTCAGACGGCTCCGCTACGCACCTGCCTGGAAAAAAAAAAACAACGATGCATGTGGGGAGGGAGGGCTGGATGGGCAGCGGGGCTGTGCAAGCGCCCACGGGGAGGTGAGGAACACCCTGGGCACAGGCGTGCACGGGGGACGGCGACAGCCCCGGCCCCCCCCCCCCACATACACATAGAGGGGAGTCAGGATGAGGCCCACACACATACACACACACGTAGAGGTCAGTCAGGATCAGGCCCCCCCCACAGGGGCCAAGGACAGCCCCAGCCCCCCCACACACACACACACTCACACACATGTAGAAGGGAGTCAGGATCAGGCCCCCCCATACACACACGTAGAGGGCGGTCAGGATCAGCCCCCCCCCCCACATACACACAGGCAGAGGGCAGTCAGGATCAGGCCCCCCCCCATACACACGTAGAGGGCAGTCAGGATCAGCCCCCCCCCATACACACACGTAGAGGGCGGTCAGGATCAGCCCCCCCCCCCCCATACACACGTAGAGGGCAGTCAGGATCAGGCCCCCCCCCCATACACACGTAGAGGGCGGTCAGGATCAGGCCCCCCCCCATACACACGTAGAGGGCGGTCAGGATCAGGCCCTCCCTCAAGTACAGGCGGACCAGGGACAGCCCTGCCCCTCCCCCAGGCGGGCAGGGACAGCCCCGGCTGTAAACACACGGTCGTAAACACACAGAGGGGGTCAGGCACAGCCCCGGCCCCTGCTGCACAGCCGGACGGCACCCCACAGCCCCCCCCGTCCCCCCTCCCGGCACGCCCCGGCTCCACTCACCGCCCCGCAACGGCCCCGCTCGCTGCCTCTCACACGCTCCGCGCCGCTCCGGGCCCGGCTTCCCCGCCGCCGCTCGGGCTCCGCTCGGCAACTCCCGGCCCCGCTCGGGCTCCGCTCGGGCTCCGCTCGGCAACTCTCGGGCTCCGCTCGGCAACTCTCGGGCTCCGCTCGGCAACTCTCGGTAACTCTCGGGTTCCGCTCGGCAACTCTCGGGCTCCGCTCGGCAACTCTCGGTAACTCTCGGGTTCCGCTCGGCAACTCTCGGGCTCCGCTCGGCGCCACTCGGCAACAGTCGGCGGCGCTCGGCCACGCCCGCGCCGGCGCTGGGCCGTCCTCGGGGGCGCTGGGCCGGCTGCCGGCGGGGCGGGGCGGGGCGGTGTCCCGGGCGGGCGGCGGGCGGTGCGCCGTGCCCGGAGGGCGCGGGCGGGGCGGGGCGGGGCGGCGGGCGGTGAAGAGGGCGCGCGCGGGACGCGGGGCGGCGGCGGCCATGGCGGACGCGGAGCCGCTGATGCGGCGCTACGAGGGCGCGGCGCGGGGCCGCGGCGTGGCGGCGGCCGGCTGGCGCCTCTGCCTGGCGCACCGCTTCGAGGAGCGGCGGCAGCCCTACTGCGCCTCCGACGTGCCGCTCGCCGACGTCCTGCGGCACGTCGGCCTCGGCTTGCGGTACGGGGGGGCCGGGCGCCTGAGGCGGGCGGGGGGTCCACGGGGGGACAGGGTAGGCGAGGGGGTGGCCCCAGGGCGCTGGGGGTGTGGGGTGGCCCCGGGGCTCAGGTGTGTGGGGGGGGGACAGGGGGTGTGGGGTGACCGTAGGGGAGAGGGGGCTTTGGGGGGACCCCAGGTGACAGGGGGATGTGTGGGGTGACCCCAAGGGACAGGGTAGGTGACCCCAGGGGACAGGGTTGGGTGGCCCAGGTGACAGGGGGTGTGTGGGGTGACCCCAGGGAACAGGGTTGGGTGGCCCAGGTGACAGGGGGTGTGTGGGGTGACCCCAGGGGACAGAGTAGGTGATCCTAGGGGACAGGGTTGGGTGGCCCAGGTGATGGGGGTGTGGGGTGACCCCAAGGGACAGGGTAGGTGACCCTAGGGGACAGGGTTGGGGGGCCCAGGTGACAGGAGGGTGTGGGGTGACCCCAGGGGACAGGGGGGTGTGGGCTGACCCTAAGAGACAGGATTTTGGGTGACCCCAGGGGACAGGGTTGGGGGGCCCAGGGGCGGGGGGGTGTGGGGTGACCCTAGGTGACAGGAGAGTGTGGGGTGGCCCCAGGGGACAGGTATGTGTTGAGTGACCCCAGGTGCAGGAGACAGGGTGTGTGTGGGGTGGCCCCTGCACCCTAGGGACGTCTAGGGGGCAGGCAGGGGGGCAGGCTGTGTGGGAGGGGCCTCCCCCAGCCGTGGGGGCACCATAGGGTGCGGGGGGTGGCGTTAGCGGGGCTGCGGGGCCTACCCAGTGCTGCACCCCGCCACGGGGTCCCGTCTGACTCGGCATGCCAGGGATGTGCCGCCACAGACCCTTCCTGTGAGGACCCGGCTTCACCAAAGCCCCCGAGTGCTGGTGGCTGATAGGAGGATTGCCCAGGGGAGGTAGCAGAAACCTGCAGGTACATCGAGAGTAGGACTGTGCTAGGAAAAGAGATGGAAACTGCGAAGAAAACTACCTGGAAGATCAACAAAGGCGCTGGGTTGGAGCGTGGCAGGAGGAGCTGCCGCCAGCCTGGGCCGTGTCCTGCCAGCGCCCACGCCTGCCCGGCTCCCTGGCGCGAGCAGTGGGAGCGCTGGTAGGGACTGTTCTTCGGGCAGAGCCGGCGTCGGACTTGGCGCCCCGGACTGCGCTCGGCGGGTTTGGGGGCGAGGGCGCAAGGCTCTTCTTGCAAGTGTTCTGCAGCCTGGGCTGAGCACGAGCACCAGAGGTGTTGCCGAGCGCTGGCTAGTGGGTGCTTTGCTTTTGTGGTAATCGCAGGGAGCAGTCCCTGGGAAGGGGACGTACCCCTCTTTCTTCAACCTTCAAGGGTTGCTGTTGGCGTCTGTCAGCGCTGTATCTTCGCTGGATAGCGTCGTGTGTTTGTTGAATTGCATAAGAAAACTTTCTCTTGGCAGATTATGGAGATAAGATGTTAGGTTAATTAAAAATATTTTGAAAAACTGTGAACTATAGCCGATCTGGTATACAGGAGTTCTTCTGAAGCACAGCAGAGCCAGCTTTGAGCTATGGTGTGCTATAAGTAACCAGGAAAATCACATATGGAAAACAGTATTTTAACCTTGAAAAGCAGCGCCTGTAAAATGCTCTTTGAACATTGACGGTGTTATGCAATGATCAAGGTTGACATTGAAATAGATGGCAGTGTAATTTAGATATGAAGCAAGCACAAGCAAATATCACCTTTGTTTTCTGGGCTTTTTTTCCTGCCCCTGCCCTCCCCCTATTGTTTGTGGGGAGGGGAGCGTTCCTCCATTCAAGGCAGGAAGCTGAGAGATGGACCTATGAAAGGCCACTGAAGGTTGCTGCCTGTAAAGCTTGTTCATGCAAAACCCGATGAAGGGGCAGATAATGGATTGCTCTGGATTATACAGCATGCTGGTTTTACCTGAGCAACATGCACCCTAACATCCCTAATGCAAGGCTGAGTATCTGGGAACTGAGAGCGTGGGTCTCGTGGGGTAGATAAGGGCTATTGGAAAAAGCAGCGACTGCAGGTCGATGCTGACCTGAGCTCAGTGTATTGCGGTGGCTCTGCAAGCGTGAAGTCCCTGGCTGCATGAGCAGGGAGGGATTATCTCTGCACTGGCTTTAAGGAGATGGTGATTGGGTCCTATGCCCTGTTTCCACATGCGTTTCGACCAGAATAGTAGCAGCTTGTATAGGTTCTAGGAAAAGGACTTAAGTTTTGGAAGACGGTTTTTCAGCAAGAAACTGAAGAAAAAGAAGCTATTGGCCCTTGCTCTGCTCTGACTTTAAGGACAGATTGTTTGTGATCCCTCTGTACCTGCAGAGGGCAAAGCTTTCTTGTAATGGGGCTCCTGTCCGGCGAGGAAAGAACAGCAAGGTCCTAGTGTTGATTAATGAGGGGGAAGCTGGCATAAGGAAATGTCCAGGACACTGCTCTTGCCTTTGGCTCACACCTACAGGTCTGTCTAGTAGAGCTCAACCAGGAAATGGGCTGGGTATGGGAGCGTCAGGCTGGGTCACCGCGGTATGCACTCTGCGGATGGCTGCAATGGCTCTTCTGGCCTTTGAGCACTGAACACGGGTGCCACGGTATTTATCAAGAATGCTGTGTCAACAGGATCCTTTTCCTTGTGCCTTTGAAAACTGCTCTAAGGCACTGTCCCCAACTGTTCAGCAGCTCCTCACGTGCTTGTGGGACCAGGGCCTGTGCAATGTTTCTGGGATGTACTCTTGCTGCAGAGGCAGCCAGCTAACTAAAAACTGGGAGTTTGTGCTACAAGAGAAGCCTAGAGCTTGATCCCATGGCTTGATGCATGGATTTGAACCTCTGAAGTCCTGCAGGTTGGGGTGACCTCTCCTTTTGTAGATGTCAAACGAACCATGATTGCCCCTCTCTTAAGGCAGAGGGGGGGTGTAGCAACTCCTTTCTTGGGGCACCTGTGGCAGGATGATGCTGTGCTCTCAAAAGCTGTCGTGCCTTGGAGCACCACAAGTAGAAAACTCACCTGATGCAGCCTCTTGCAGCTCCAGAGACTGCTGAGATAGCCTTGGGATTGCAGCGTGTTTTCAGCTGAAGATGCCCAGGACCTTGGGAAGAGCAGTCACATCCTAGGCTGATTGGGGTTCATGTGTCGCTGTTGTGTTGAACTTCTGGCTGATGAGCATCCTCTATTCCTCTTCCCCGACTCCCTCCTCCTGCAGCCCAGACATGTGCTGCATGGTGTAACTGGGGTATTGACAACGCTGGGATGGGGGTTTTAGGCCTATATGTTAATCAGGACTCAGGGATAGTTTCTATGATGGAACGTACCCAGCTGGAAACATGGAAGGAAAAAGTAGTTATGACGCTTTGGACTCTGGCACGCGCTAGAGCTGTTAGGGCAGGAGGGAAGGTGGATGACATGCTGGCAGGGGTGGAGGGCCTCTGGAGAGGCCGATGCGCTGCGCTAGAGGGTAGCTGATATGCTCTAGAAGATGTTCACGATGCAGATTCAGAATGACAGAGAAAGCTGGGTGATGTTTGGACAGGTTTTAATTCCGCTACCAGTTTGAATGGAAAGGAATGCCCTCCAGCCCCGGCATCTCTTTAGGTGTTAGAGGACATTTTCTCCTGATGGCTTTTGCAGCCCTGTGAGAGTTATTGATAATTGGCACAATTGCACAGGGAATCAACTGCATTTTCTTTTCACGCTGTGTGAGGTGGGGGGAAAACTGAGGAGGAGTTAGCTTTTGAGATAATAAAATAGCTCAAGCGGTGGCTGGCTATACATTTCGACTGTCTCTCACCATAAAATCATGAAACAACTGCTTTTACAGTCCAGTGAAATCCCAGTGCTACCTTCCTTATAAGGAGCTGGGATACCCCTCTGGGCTGTGTTATGGCAGCTATGTGGGCACCTTGTTTTGCATATCCAGAAACCTGTTGGGGAAGCAGCTGGATAGGTTCTCTGAGGCTGGTTAAAAAGGTATTTCCTCAAGAGGATGTCATGCCAAAAACTCACCTCAGCAATGTAAAGTCAGAGCTGTCTCAGCTGTTGGAAGAGCAGTTGCAGCTGATGAAACATAAAGATAGTGGCAGGCTGGTGGAGTGGCAGGTGCTGATTCAGGGCAGCTATACAGGCCAGGCTGGTTCCTTGGTGTGCAGGGCTCCTTTGGATGAAGTGTCCGTAAGTAGTCAAAAAAAGTTAAATATGTAGGACGGTGGGCTGCAGTCAGATCACATGAGACTGCATCCTGGAAAATGCGACCCTGAGAGGGATTTGGGGACCTTAGAAACTTGCAAATAAAGATGAAGGTGCAGTGGCCATGTGGCCAAAAAAGGCGAGTTTCTCCTCTAAGTAAGAGCAGAGAATGTGATGCTGGTAACTTAAGTCCCGGTTTACCAAAATCAGTTCTTGCGCCTTTGTGAAGGGCGTTGAAGGATGGAGAGAGCACAGAGCCATTGAGAAGCGCTTATCGTATTAGATTGCCGTTAAATTCGCTTCAGTGCCGATGTTCCTGTAGCTGCTGTCATCTCTGTGCCACTGATGATGGCGAAGGAGGGGATTACAGGTGTGTAGGGCCTTTAACCCCCAGCTTCCGGGGGAAACGGCCAGAGGGGATTTGTGCTGGCAGGTTCCCCTTGCTGTACGGGAGTGTGCTCAGCACCCTGCAGGTTGCTGGCGTGGCAGTGTGGGGCCCTGATGTCCCATTGGAGTGGGACAGGCTGTGCGCTCCTGGCCACAGTAGTTTTTCCTCATGTTTGTTCCAGCTACCCTATGGGAAAACCCTCTCTGTGGCTTCACAGTACAGCACCTGGCACCCTCTCTTAGTTGAGGACGGTACTTGCTACCGTCTGCTTGGGAGCTGGGCCTGCTCTGGCAGCGCTGCCGGTTCCGTCTCTCCTGTCTGTTCCCTCAAGTTCAGCAGCTTCTTTTAGTCTGGCAGCTATTTAATGTATGCTAATTTTATTTAGCTGGAAGATTTAACTCGGGGCAGTTAATTAGCAAAAGCCGGTCTCTCTTATGAGCGCTGCCTTGGGAATCCAGCCCTGTTCCTGTTGCCTGGAGTGGTGCTGGCGCACCCAGGTCTGGGTGTGCCCTGCTGTGTGCCCTATTGTCTGTGTGTCTTGATTCCCAGGCCTTTGGGTGAGAAGGTTATCTGATGGGCAATGCCTGGCTCTGTGTGTGTGCGGGTGTTTGTCTCGCCTGTGTGCCATGCAAGCCAGGATGAACTGTAAACTGCAGAGAGCAGGTCCTGTCTGTCCCAGGGTACAGGTCCCTGATAGCCCAGCCACCCCTAGAGATGTGGCGCTTGGATGTAGCAGGATGGGGCGTTACAACAGGAGCGTGGAGGTGGAAAAGCAAGGTTTGCCTCCCTGGAGGAGGCTATGGCTTCCTCTGGGCTTGCGCCTCGGCTCTGAGACCTTCCTTACCGGTGCGCGCAGTACCAGGTGCGGAGGTGCTGCTTGTGTTCATCCCGCTTCTCAGGGTTGGGGGACAGCTGGAAGTGCTTTGGGCTGGGAAAGCTTCCTGCCTCTGCCCAAGTCAGGGAGCTGAGTGAGAAGTATAGGCCTTGATCTCTACCCAGGTGTTGAAGTGCTCTATTTTCTCAGTGCGCCCTTGCACACAGGCTGTGACTCAGGGTGAGTCTGAGAGTTGCTCTGCTGGCAGCGTTTCCTAACGCATCTGCAGTGCAGCAAAATCTCGGCGCCAGGAGTTGTCACCCCGTGTCCCTGTGGCCCAGAGGTTCCGGCAAGGCCTTTGTGCCTCTGTACAGGAGGGGCAGCTGGAGCGTGTGCCAGCCCCATGCTCTGGAGCGGTGATGGAGAAGGGGCAGTATGTCCTTTCATACTTCCTTTTCCTTGCAGATACTTCAGATGGTGGTACAAGAAAACCCGCACAGAGAAGAAATATCCATTCATCAACCTCTTAAGTGCAGTTCCTCTACAGCAGATATATGGTGAGACTCCAGTTTGGACACTGAGTGGTGTGGAGGGAATGTCAGGATTCGCCCCAGGTCCTGGAGTCTGTGCCAGGTGCTGGTGGTAAGGCTGCTGGGACCTCCCCATGCCTGCAGAGTTGGGGTGGAGTGGGAGAAAAGCAACAGGACAGAGGGCACCAAGCTGGAGGTGCAGGTTTTCCAGAGCTGATGCGAGGAGCAGGGCCTCCTGTAGGGCGGGTGCCTGTGCGCTGGGAGTGATGTGGGTGCTGCTGATTGGGAAGAGATGTGTGTGGGGCAGTCAAGGCACTAGAGACTTCTGGGATGTGGGCAGTGCTTGGGGCCCCCAGAGCTGCGGGGGGGGATTGTTGAGCCAAACGCTATTGTGTACAGTGCCACAAGGAAGAACAGGAGTGACCATTTCTGTGTTTGTCAGGGTGCCCGCTGGGCGGGATTGGGGGAGGCACCATCACCCGCGGCTGGCGGGGCGAATTCTGCCGCTGGCAGCTAAATCCTGGGCTGTACCATTACGAAACAGTCATCGCTGACCAGGTAGGTGCAAATGTGTAGCGGCATGCTGTCCTCCAGCCCCGTCCCTCTGTGCTTGGCAGCGCTCTGTAGCGTAGGCCAGGCAGGCTGAGCCTTGCAGCGGCCCCCAGGGTAGAAGGCTGGTGCAGTAAAGCAGCAGAGCTGACACCAGTTTGGCAGATGAGCAGCGGTTTGTCCTGGACGTCAGTGTTACAGGGCTGCTCCCTGCTCTCTGTGGCTCTGCCTTCTAGGCGGGTGTTTGCTTAGTGGCACGTTGCCCTCAGAGCAAGAGTGTTCAGGGCATGTGGGGCCAACCTGGACACCCCAGCTTGAGGACTGGGGCAGTGAGGGAGGAGCTGCTTGAAGTGACAGCATGTGGTGGCTGGAGGCTATGCCTCTGCAGACCCAGCTGTCTCGTACCTCCAAACCCCTTGTGCTCCACCTGGCTGAGAGAGGAGCTGTTGTTTCTAGGGCTGTATCCGACCGGCCTGTGTTGCGGAGTGTCTGGGAATCTGCTGTGCATCCCCATACTACACCTGGAGCTAGGAAGGGGTCAGATGAGCTGAGATTTCATTCTTTTGGGGGGATATCTGAGACTTGACGAGATCTGAGCAGCGCACCTCTGAGTGCTTTGGAGGTCTGCAGTCTCTGGGTGTCCGTGCCAGACAGGAGGAGTCTTCCTCCTTAAAGGAAGACCTTAAAAGGGCCTCATACTGGGACTACCTGCCAGTAGGTCCAGTAGGTGTGATTTGGTTGCACATGGCCCTCTAAGGCAGCCAGGGCTTGGTCTGTGCAGGGACCAAGAGCCAGATGGGGTGTGAGCTACACTGGAGCCACCTGTGCTGTAGAGGCCTCTGCTCCTGGGCTCATCTGATCACTTTGCCCTCCTCTGCTTCCCAGTTTACAGTGTGTCTGCGTCGCAAGGGGCAGACAGTTTACCAGCAGGTGCTGTCAGTGGAGAAACCCAGTACTCTGCAGGGCTGGAACTGGGGCTACTGTGGCCACTATGCCTTCTACCATGCGCTATATCCTCGTGCCTGGACAGTCTATGAGCTCCCAGGGCAAAATGTGGTGCTTACTTGCCGCCAGGTCTCTCCTGTCATCCCCCACGACTATCAGGTAAGGAGGCGATGGCCCCCCGCTCACCGCAGCCTGCTCTGAACGTTGGGTGGTGTGGGCGCTGCTACCACTTGCAAGCAACGCGTACGGTGGGGTGCTGGGGTGAAGTATGTCCTGCAGCAGAGTTGCAGGATGACAGCCCAGACCTGGCCTTGTGAATGGGAGCTGGTGTTGCTGTGGCAGCTGGGTGCGCTCTGGGTTCCCAAGAGCCCTATCATGGACAGGGCAAGGTGCTACAAGTTTTGAAGACAACTGCCCGTTTTGGGGCTTGAATGCCCCAATGTGCCCTTTTAGGAGCATGAACGAGCTTGTTACCTGCTGTTTCTCCAATTAAGCTGTGGAGGCAGATGCTGCTGCCTTATCCACAGGGCTGGTTATCTTCCTGCAAATGGGTAAGGAGGGGAATAATCTTGTGGGTGGTATGACAAATGCGGCCACATGCAGCTGCCTTAAGGAAAGCAGATCAGACTGCCCCTTGCAGCAGGGGGATGCACTGCGGGAGCAAGTGTCCACACTGGGCTATGGCAGCGCAGCTATTACAAAGTGGGTTGGCAGGGACTTGGCAGAGGTGCCTGAGTAGGAGTAAAGGGTCAGCCCAGCAAACTGGACAGTCCTGTGCTTTGGGATCTGCTGTGTAAGGTATGTGTAGGACAGGCCCTAAAGTAGTGGCTTGGCTCACAGATCTCCATGTCTGCTGTTTGGGCAGGAAAGGCTTGGAGCTGGTGGATATTAGACCCCTGAGCATTGCATGCTGTGCCCACAGATGCTGCAGTAGATGAGAGTCCTTGTCCCCTCTGTCTAGTTTTAGGAGTAGCAGAGAAGCATGGAAGAAGTGAACTTGCTTGTCCCCAAATTGCTTGCAGCTTGAGGGAAGCAAGGCCAGGCCAGGAGTGAATCACAGACGAGTGTCCCTGGTGAGGCTTATGGCTCTTCATGGCTTGTGGGTCCCAGCACTCCTGAGGTGCCATAGAAACAGATATGACAGATGTTGGCTTAATTCTGTAGGCTTTTCATCCTTGTTTTTCTTTCCCAGCCTAGTCTTTTCTGTCCTGGTCTGTCCTAAGATCATGTCCCTAGTGCCAGCTGCTCTCTGAGCCTGTAACAGTCAGACCCTGGTAAGGCTCTGCCCATCCTGAGGCTGTTGGTGCTGGGAGGGGTTGTCCCTTTTTCCTTCCTGTGCTTTGCTCTGGCAGCTGTTCCTTTCCCTTGTGACCTGTGCTTTGATGTTTTGTCCTGCTTGTTCCTACACTAGTTTCTATGCTGTGACAATCCCAACCGCTGTCCATGCGGTGTGGCAGGCCGACGGCTGTGCCCTTGCTGCATGAAGGGTCAGGTGCTAGCGTTTTAAGAATTCCTCAGACTGATTCACAAGAACAGGCTATCAGCTGAGTGCTCCCTCAAGGTGCTCCTGGGAGTGTTCTGGCTGGTTTCTGCCTGCTCTTCCCACGTGAGGGCTATTTATTAGCTAGAGTTGCCCAACTACAGTCTCCACTTAGCAATGTTCCCCAGGCAGAAGGAGCCCCTGCAGAAATAAGGCAATTCCAGAGGCTGGCGGTAAGGGATGCCTCACTAATCCTGCTGTGCGCTTCCAGCCTTGGGTGAGGGCAGGATGCTGTGCTGCAGACATTCCTGACCCTGCTGTCCCCTCAAGAAGCAGGTGGGTCTGTAGTAGCTGCTGATGTTGGCCTGTTAAGCCCTTGAGAAACACATCTCAGTGTTAGGCACTGGTTTCTGTCTGTCTCCGTATTGCCTGATGCGGGTTTGCTTGCTCAGGGTTCGTGACCTGAATTTTGTATTACCTGCCCCACAATTCCTTTGCTCCGGTTTGGCAGCAGACTCCAGGTGTGAGGTCAAAAGACTGAGTCATTCCTTGTGCTCTTGCACCTGCCTCAGCCCAGACAGTTTCCCCTGGCACCGGGGAAAGCAGCGCTTTGAGCAGTTTTCCACAGTGTGCAAGCTCTGTACATGTCTGTCTCTGCCAGGACTCCAGCCTGCCGGTGGGAGTGTTCATCTGGGAGGTGGAGAACGGGAATGACGAGGACGTGGATGTCTCCATCATGTTCAGCCTGCAGAATGGCATGGGTACGAAGGAGGACGAGAGAGGAGGGCACTGGAACGAGCCCTTCACCTTTGAGAAGGAGGGCAAGCAGGTTGTTGGAGTTCTGCTGCATCACTGCACTCCCGTGAATCCCTTCACCCTTGCTATCTCTGCCCGGGAGAAGGTAAAGGGCCGGCTGGTTGGTGGTGGTCTGCGGGCTCAAAGCACCCATCACGGCAGGGAGGCAGGGGCAAGGCATGAGTGTCCCATGTGGCAGAGGTCTCAACTGTTGTGCCTGGGAGTGACCCCATCCTGACCCTGTCTGACCCCATTTGGTGTGGCTCCCAGCATGGGGACAGCTGTGCAGCCCTGCCGAACGGGGTGTCTGTGGGCTATTTCTGCGCAGCTAGTGAAGGACAGATGTGTGACATGCCTTGGGTCAGAGTCAGCACCACCCCCTGGTGCTTACCTGACTGCCAGGGCAGGACTAGGGGCGTGACTTTAAGTAGGTTCCAAATGGCACCTGTTTGGGGAGTGGGATTCTGGTAGAGAAGCTGTAGGTGAAGCTTACAGGACACTAGAGAAGTAAATTTGGAGGTAGCGTTGATAGGCAACGTGCAGAGTGTGGAATCGGGGCTGCAGGATTGTGGGGTAGTTCACTGTTCCTCCCCACCTCACCCACAAAAGGACCAGCTCCTAGTTTAGGCTCTGTGGGGGATCTGATCTCCTCTCACTCAGTGGAGACACTCAAGGTGCTCATATTACCTGCCCTTTAGAGGGAACCCTCACCGTGACCCTATTTTTTTCATCCCCAGGCTGGCACCAGAGTTACCCACTTCACAGCATTCAGTCCCACAGGATCAGGTAAAGAGGTGTGGCAAGACCTCCTTCAGGATGGCAGGCTGGATTCCCCTGCAGGTGAGTCCTCCTTTCTTTCTGTGATTGAGGCCAGGTCTGCACAGAAGTGAGCAGAGGGAGCATGTGGCTGCCCTGATGCAGGGCACAGAGCCCCAGGCCTGGCAAGCAGAGCTGAGTTCATCTTCGTCTGACTGCCTGGATACGGTTGCAAGGAGTGTAGCTTCTGGAGGAAGCTGTCGTAGAACTGAATGGAGAGAATCTGTACCCTGTGGAAAGATCCTCCCTGTCCCTTGTGCAGTGTAGGGTAAAGGCCTAAAGTGGGAGATGCTCTTAACAAAGCTGTGCAGGGCTGCCAGGTACCCTGAAGGGCTGACTTACCTGTGGTTGTCACTCACTCTTGTTTTTGGTGATGCTATGGCCTGTCCCCAAGTCCTGTGGCCCTTATGCTGCATGAAAAGGGATTCGATCTATATATGAATTTCCTATTGTTTAGTTTCGTTGTCGTGCTGTCCTTGTTGTGGTTTCATGACATGAGTGGAGGTTCTCCAAAAGCTGTTTGTATCAGTTTGGGGCTGTTCTTGGCTACATACTTTGCATATACTGATATCTTCTTAGTCTGGCCAAGGGCGAACAGAGTTGAGTCTTCTACTGATCTAGCCATAGGGATACCCCACCACCTCTGCTGTTGTCAGTGCTGTGACCTGCCAATTATATTTGTCCTAGTAGGCATTTAGCACTGCGCAGGTTTTGGTGCTGACGTAATTTGCTGTCATCGTGTTTCTGCATGGGTTTCCTGAAGGTCTCTCAAATTTCCTGGATAATTCTGCATCATCCTCTGCTGTCTGCTTGCTCCCTCTGCAGAGAGCCTTAAAATGGAGTCTTGCAGCCCCTGGTGGTAACCTGTTACTGCAATAAAAGCTTGACCTTTTGCCTAATGTCCCAGTCAGCATTTGACCAAGAATAACGCTGACAAATTCAGTGATGCTGATTCTGGGCCTTTGCAAAAAATTTTTCAAAGCTTGAGTTGTGTAAAGCATTTGCATTAATATCTCCAGAGACATACGTCTCCTACCTGCTTGTCTGCAGATGCACTCAGAGCTCTTGAGGCTATTGGGATGTGGTTTTCCTCTGTACATGCTAGGCATTATCATAGCCAGGATCTGTGCTCCTGTTAAAATCGTTGCCTAAATGAGTTTACCTGGGACGCGTGTCAGGGCCAGCATGTAATTATCCAGTCCCCCAAGGGCTTTTCTTAAATACAGGTGCGATTCAAGCACCCTTAAAACAGTTGGAAAGAGGACTGTCATTTATGAGTGATTGTGTCTGCACTGATAGCAGCGCAGTTACTAAGTAATGAGGCACTCTGTCCATTCCAGTCATGCCTTCTGACTTTCCTAATTTGCACCTATGCTTTTGTTTTGTTTGTTTTTAAGCCCTGTGCCTTTTGGCAGATATTTTTTCCTATTTGTAAAAAGCAGTTACTCGCGTGCACTAATGTTTTTTATGAAATGTCCTGGACGTTCTCCCCAGGTCATAAGGGGTCTGGGGCATGCCTGAATAGCCTTGTACCCCTCAGGACATTGCTGAGCCCAGAGGCTGGGGGTAGACTTTTTCTTCTCACTTGTGAACGTTTCTTGCTGGCAGGTAGAAGCACCCCAACGGAGAAGGGGCAGGTGGTTGCAGCAGCTGTGTGCACCAGCTGTACAGTGCCTGCCCGAGGGCACAGGACACTTGAGCTGGCTCTGGCGTGGGACATGCCCTGTGTTCATTTTGGCTCAAAGGAGAAGCTGCACCTCAGGTGGGTGGATTGGGTGCAGCCACACAGTCGAGCTCCTGGGCCTGCTCCAGGTAGAGCTTGGCTCATGTGCCTGGAGCTCCCTTCTCTTCCTCTGCTTTCTGACTCTGGGCTTGAATGCTGCCTGAGGGGGCTTGTACTTCCCAGTCTTTACAGCTGGCTGGACTCTGGTGTGGCCATGACCCTGCCAGCTCATGCAGAGAGTGAACATGTCCTTGTCCTATGGGTGTGTCGAACCTTCTTTCCAGAACCCATGCTTTCCCTTTCAGCAGCCCCCAGCACTGCTTATTAACCTCTTAACTGGTCTGGAGACTTGGACCCTCCAGCTCTGTCCCTCTAGCATGCCAGTGCTGGCATGCTAGACAGATGAGCTGGCATGCTCATCTGTTTTGGAAGCTCCACAGTCTTTTCGAGCCTTGACATCCCTGCACTAGCAGTCCTTTTGGTCTCATATTCCTTGTGCTCCCGTTGCAGTCCAGCTCCTCTCACCTTACTGGGGATGGCCAGGTTGGATGTCTGGGCTAGATGGGCTTTCCAGGTGTGCCTCTACCTGTCCCCCAGCAGGCTGTGTGGGTGAGCACTCCCAAATCTCTGTTCTGCAGGCGGTACACACGCTTTTTTAGCAGCAAAGGAGATGCTGCTCCTGCCCTGTCGCATCACGCTCTAACGCACTATGAGAAGTGGGAGAAGAAGATTGATGCATGGCAGAAGCCCATCCTGGAGAACAGGTGGAGTAGATGGGAGCAGCACCCTGGGCAGAGCTTAGCACCCTTCTGACAGACAGCACTAGGCTGAAAATCTGGGGCTGGATCTCTAGGAATGAGCTGGCAAGTGGCAGCAAGGTGAACCCCTACCAGGACCGTGGTCCCCACAGGCTCTGTGCAGCTCTGTCACGTGCTGTGAGGGAGATGCAGCAGAGAATCAGTGTGTTTACCAGATGCTGGCCCCAGCTCGTGGAGCACAGCGTGATTGCTGCTGGCCTCGTGGGGCTGTTGGGGGTAGGAGCACTGCGTCCGCCCCTCTGCAGGGCGGGTGTTGCCAGGAGTGGAGGCTGCGTGCTCTGGTGGCGTGGTCTGCCTCTCAGGGTCCCCTTCAAGCTGAAGCTCCAGGGGACTGTTAAGTTATTCTTGCTCAGGCTCACTGTCCTGGCTGTTGTGGCTGTGTTTCCCTTTTGCCTGCAGCCACCTGCCTCCCTGGTACAAGTCAGCCCTGTTCAATGAGCTGTACTTCCTGACGGACGGGGGGACCATCTGGGTGGAGCTGCCCCCGGACTGCCGTGCGGAGGACGTGCAGGGGCCGGCGGGGGCTGGCCTGTCCCAGCTCCTCCCTGTCCTGCGGGAGTACGGGAGGTTTGCTTATTTGGAAGGTAACTTGCAGAGAAATGATGGATGGTCCCAAATCAACCCTCCTGGTTGCTGTTTTGCCTGCTGTGCAGCAGCTCTTTATATGCTGCTGGGTGGAGAGCAGGGAGCAATGCTGACTAGCTGTTCCCAGAAAACCCACTGTGGGGTCAAGCATGGTACAGCATAAGGCCTTCTCCAGACCCCTGGGTGTTCAACATAAGGAATGCAAAATGTCTTCCTAATGGGAATCCCTGCCTATGCTGGGGAAAGGGCCCAGCATCTGGGGCTGTGTGGGAGGGAGGATTTGCCCCTCCTTTCCCCTCCGCTGCAATAGGTCTCCCCTCCGTCACCATCCCTCTGTGCTTACAGGCCAAGAGTACCGGATGTACAATACCTACGACGTCCACTTCTATGCATCCTTCGCTCTCATCATGCTGTGGCCCAAGCTGCAGATCAGCCTGCAGTATGACATTGGTGAGTGACCCAGGAGACCCTGGCTTGACCCCTGCTGATGTCATGACCTACAGGGGGGAAAGAGGATTTGGGACTGCTTCTGCCATAGAAATGGGGGCTGTGGAGCCAGCATCGCCTCTGCTCTTGTGCCCTGGGACTTGTGAGCACCCAGCGTCCTCTGCCATCTGCTGCTGCTCACCATCTGTCTGCTGAGCACTGTGATACCTTCTTGCTGCTTCCTTGCTGTGCTGGGGATGCAAACCTGGCCCTACCTGGGCTGAGGGAGTCCCTGGTCTTAACAGCTCCCTTCCCATGCCCCTTGAGGGGGGAGGGGAAAGCTTGTAGCTGTTTGTAGACCCTGATGCTTTGAACAAGCCTGGAGGCTCCTCTGTGTTAGCCCAGCCAGCAATGGTTCCAGAGGGGACAGAATCAGAGCACAGCCCTTTGCTGGGCTGAGGGAGAGCTGAGCCTGCTGAGGCTCCTTTCCAGCCCTTGGTGCTGCCACCACCTCAGTTAAGGTGAGTACATTATGGCAGTGTCACATGAGGTCCTGGCTCCTAGCATGGGCAAGGAACAGAGGATCACATGTACCCTACTGAAAGAAGGCTGGGAGCTCCTGGATGTCCCCTCATCCCTTTGCAGGATGCTGACTTTTACAGCCCCAGCCCAAGTGGGCAGCCTGGTGTGCTGTGGACACAGTGGGGCGCTGGTGGCTTGTGCCAGTGGTTAGGGCTTGCTGCTGCAGTGCCTGCTGGTATTCTCATGGTTCTTGCTTTATGTCCTCCCTAGCCGTCACGGTGGTGAATGAGGATGTCCAGCCTCGGCAGTATCTGATGTGTGGTCAGACAGCCCAAGTGAAGCTGAAGAATGTGGTGCCACATGACATCGGGGAACCAGGTGAGGGGTGTTGCTTGGCCTGGCTTGCTGAGAGGCAGAGGGAGTGTAGGGCTGCTCACACAGCTCTTCATGGTAGTTAACCCCCAAGCTGTGGGGCAGCCTGTGCTTGGGAAAGCTATATGGTGTATGGAGTGCACTATTTTCGGGAGCGGGAGGCTTGGACGGCCCTTGCTGTTCAGGGTGGCAATGGTGATGTAGGATGTGCTGTATGAAGCCTGTGCAAGGGAGAAGTTACAGCAGTAGGAGGAAGGCTGTTCCCAGGAGAGCTGGTACAGGATGCAGTATGTTATTTTGGTGCTGCTTGCTCATAGCATTCTTGGCACCTTGCACCTAGGTAGGAGAGTGGAGGTTTGTTGCTTCCTAGACTGCTACATCTGCTGTTTTCTTGCACAGATGATGAACCATGGCAGCGTGTCAATGCCTACCTGATCCACGACACAGCCACTTGGAAGGACCTGAACCTGAAGTTTGTGCTGCAAGTGTACCGTGACTACTACCTGACACACGACTCCCTGTACTTGCAGGACATGTGGCCAGTCTGCCAGGTACTGGGAGGAGGTCCTGCCTCACAGCCTTTCACTGAGGCTGTGGGAAGGGAAGCAGCATCCTCCTTAGCTTTCATTGGGAGACATGTGACATCCAGGGAGCAGAGAGAAATCACGCCTGAGCAGAGCATGAGGGGCAGTCATGGGAGAAAGCTGCAGAGTGTGCTTGGGCTGCATGACTGTCTCCTGCCTCCCACAGGCTGTGATGGAGTCGGAGCTGAAGTTTGACACAGATAACGATGGGCTCATCGAAAATGGTGGCTTTGCTGACCAGACGTACGATGCATGGGTGGTAACGGGAGCCAGGTGAGCAAGAGGCACGTGGGCCTTGAGAAGGTGGAGGATGGCAAACTGGGACACGAGCAGGGGAGATGCTTCAGAGCTGGGAAGGCAGCCCCAATGTGTTGCAGGGGCTCTGCACAACCGTGCTCCATCCAGCATTGCAAATGCTGCTTTCCTTTATTCTGGCAGTGCCTATTGTGGTGGGCTGTGGCTGGCAGCTGTCTGTATGATGTGCAAGATGGCAGAGGTGCTAGGCGATGGTGAGACCCTGCAGAAATACACCGCCATCCTGCAGAAGGGCAAGGAGGCATTTGAGAGGCTGCTCTGGAATGGTGTGTACTAACCAGTGGGAAACCATGCTCCTTTCAGCCCATAGGGGCCACCAGGCTGGCCACCCTCTGCTTGGGGAGTGGGGCACAGGTCCCCCTGAGGGCACAGAGCCTTGCTGAGGAGCTTTGGGGTGCAGTGGCCACTGCTGGAGGACAAAGGAAGGAGGGGAGATGTCAAGTCCCCAAGTAGAGGGGAAGGACCAGGTGCTGGGGAGGGATGTTGCCTCCCACAAAGGGAGGCAGGGGAACAGGAGGGGTATGATGCCAAAGGGTGGTTTGGGAAAGGAAGGAGAGGAACACCTTATGAAAAAGGTGCCATGTTCCAGCCTTGCCAGGAGAAGAAGTAGGACCGGCATGCATGGGCAGTGATGCAACCGTCTGTTTACACTGTTTACCACCTCTTCCAGGAAAATACTATAACTATGACAGCAGTGGGAGCGTCGCCTCCAGCAGCATCATGTCAGACCAGTGTGCTGGGCAGTGGTTCCTTGGGGCTTGTGGCCTGGACCAAGGGCAGTTTGAGGTAAGAGGAGAGGCAGCATGGTCCGGAGGAGCTGGGCTGCAGTGAGCTGGGGACTGTGCCTGGAGGAAAACATAGTGTGGGTTAGGCGTTAGTCTGTTAGCCGCTGGTGCGGAGATCTCTGGTCCACTCCTATGTGTTGGCAGTGCAAATCAGTGCAACTCATTAAACTGAAATACACTTGTGAATAGACTGCAACAGGTGTGTGTAATCTGTCAAATTGGGCACGCTTCAGAAGTTCCCATTGGAGCTTGTTCTCAGAAAAATGTTATTTGTTTAAAAAGTGAAGAAAATGTGTCGATGTTATTTACTGACCATTTTCAAGTCCTGCATGAAAATCGGAGGAGACCAAGTTTTATTTGAGGCCCTAAAGTCCATAGCCTTCCATTTGCAAGAGAAGGATTGACTAAAGACTATCCTGTCAGATGTTAGTAATGTAATTCCCAGAACACAACAGGATAGTAGAGAGCAATCGGATGAATTATTTATGACCAATAGACAATTGACAGACCCTACTACTGGACGGCAAATGTTTCTGTAGTGATGCAGGACAGGTGAAAGCTGTGTGTGTCTCAAAGAAGGCAGAATGATCCTCTCAGTTGCATGAAGGTGATGGATCGTTTTGTGGCCCATTAGTGTTTGAGGGGAGCTTGAAATAGTCTATCCTGGGAGCAGATTGTACTAAACATGTTAGGATTTAATGAGAACCACTGGCTTTTGCTTGTGTCCTCCTGTATTTACTCCAGTTTGGATTTCTTGAGCAGGGAGACTAGGACTGTACCCAGAATTGCAGGTGACGTCTTGCCCAGGCCCCATGCAGTGATACGCAAACATCCCTTTATGGGGGAAATAGTAAACCTGGTGCAGTCAAAAATTTCACTTGCCTCTTCCTCAGGCCTCAGACTTTGTTTAGGGAATCTTTCTTCTCCTTTAACTAGTGAGCTTTGAGCTTACTGAAGACTTCATACTGCTGAACTTCTCTACTACTATGGTCATCCAGTTCTGTCCACGTGACGTTTTGATTTCTGTGTTGTTGGCACCACTCCTGTGTTTGTCATTTCATTAGCACACTCCTGCTGCGTGCCCAGGTCAGTAATGAAATACAAAGTAAGAAAAATCCTGAGCTCAGTCCTGAAGGAATTCTACCCCCCAGCCTTCTGCCAGAGAGACAGCTTCACACAGCCCTTCCACTAATGCCTTCTTCCTTAACAACACTTGTACTTATCCCTAGATACAGAGCCCTTCTGGAAAAAATTACTGTATTGGATGCTTGGCTTTAGTGAAGGTAAAGGGGCTATGCCTTAACTTCTGTGGACACTTATCAAGGAATCTGGTTAGACTGCTCAGCCTGCCTTTGGCAAGCTCGTATTTCGGTTCGTCATGCCTTCCATTTCCTCTGGCTTTGTCTGCAACAAACTTGCAAGAAAAGTCTGGAGCATCACTGGGGTTGGGCTGGACTAATGAGCCAAGAATTACCTGACTTTCTCCTCTCTTACAAAGTGGTGTAACATACACTATCTTCCAGCTCCAAAATATCGCTCCCGATTTGATCATTGTGAAAAGTCCATGTGATGACTTTCTAGTTACGTCAGTGTAGGATGAGACTAAGCGGTCCTCCTGTTGCAACATTGCTGAGTTGTGAGCTTTGCTTCTGTCACATAGGCAATGATCTCTGAAATTATATTTCTCAGTATTATTACCAATACTGAAAGCAGTGGAAAAGTGCTATTTACTTCTAGCTATGTGCAGAGGCTTTTTAATCTTGATGCAGTACTCATTGCACAGCCGCTCCACTGCTTTTTATTTGGCTGGCAGGCCTCTTAGTGCTCACTCTTTAACCTCTTTTGTAAGAGCTTACTCAGCATGGTTATTTGCAGTTTGTTCTCCTAACTTCTTGAGCTATTGGCTTTAGTTTGAGCAACTGACTTCTTTCCACCCCCCTCTCCCTTTCTTCTGGGAAGAAAGTGTTTTCACTTCCTCCTGAATTTTCCCTTGAAGTGACTGCTTATCCAGAAAGCTGCCATCTCTTTTCCCGTAAGTTGTCTTATGTTCTTAACCTTTGCTTTGGATAAAAGTTTCAGGTTCAAATCCAGACAGTGAAAATATCAGGCATCCTGAACATCCCAGTCTGAGCTAATCCTGATTTACTTGCATCACCACCCAATTACAAAATTTAAGAAATTAAAAACCTTCTGAAATCCACCAAAAACAGGAATTCAAATAAGAAGGTAATTCTGAGTAGGGTTGGCCTGGTCCCCAGAGCAAACTCCTAAGAGAAGCAATGGGTATGACCAGTGACTGAAGGTGAGAAGCTTTTTGTGGAGTCACGATAGACGATAGTTGGATGAGTTGTCGGATTTCCTGCAAGGAAGATGGGGTGAAGCTGTGTCCTGTGATCTGAACAGGAGCAATAATAGTCTCTTCTAGCCTAAAATTTAACCTTGCTCCCTGGAATTTCCTGGCTGAGAGGTATGAGTAACCACTGAGGCAAAAGCTCACACACTCCCTCTGCCTCTCTCTCCATGCAGGTCTTCCCCAAGAGTCATGTTGTCAGTGCGCTGAAGACTATCTTTGAGAAGAATGTCATGGGCTTTGCTGGCGGCACCATGGGAGCTGTGAACGGCATGACGCCTGATGGGGTGCCAGACACCTCCAGCCTACAGTCCAATGAAGTGTGGATCGGGGTAGTGTATGCCTTGGCTGCCACCATGATCCAGGAGGTGAGTAGGGGTTTCTGTGCCCTCAGGCCAGCAAGCAGTGGCCCTGGGCCTGTGCCCTCTCCTTGTGCTCCATGCAGGTACTGATGGCCGCCTTCCTTCCCTCTGCTGCAGGGCCTGGTGCGGGAAGGGTTTCACACAGCGGAAGGCTGCTACCGGACAGTTTGGGAGCAGTTGGGCATGGCCTTCCAGACACCAGAAGCCTATTGTGAGAAGAAAATCTTCCGCTCGCTGGCCTACATGCGGCCCCTTAGCATCTGGAGCATGCAGCTGGCCCTGGAGAACCGAGGCAACCAGGCACTAGCACCTGCAGGGCCCACCCAGGCAAACTCCCTCAACCCCTGAGCCTGGGAGCCCGGTGGTGCTGAGCAGATCAGAGAGGGCGCCCACCCTGGGGATGGGAGCCTCAGCTGGAAGGCAGGGACTCTGCCACAGTGCCCTTCCCCTCCCTCCCCCTATAATTCTCAAATTGCTGTTTTACTTCTCCATCTCCTCACCCAACCCACAGGACATGCCCTTCACCTTGGGGGGGCCTCCAGACACTGATGCTGAGCGCGAGGGGGTCCAGAGACACAAGTTAATCTCCTTACCCTCACCAATGAAAGGAGGGGTAGGATAAGGGGGTAGTGCTGAGGCTTGTGCCTCCCTTTCCCTATTGCTCAGGGCTCTGCTAGCCTGCAGGACAAGTAGCTTTCCTCGACGTGAACTGGCACCATCTCCTAGGAGCAAGCAAGACCTTTCTCCTGCAGGCTTTGTCTGGGAGAAGTCAGTGGGCCTGGTAAGGTAGGAGTTGGCCTACAGGGCTAATAAGTGTGCGTGTGTGTGTGTGAAGTGAGGACCTTGGACTAGTGTGGGATGTGGCTGCCTGCACCAGATCTGGCTGCTCATTGCTGCTGTACATAGACACGTGGATACTGTAGTTGTTTCTCCGCTTTGTAACTGCGGCAAACACAAACCAGCTCTCCTGGACTGACCGCCCCCCGCCCCAGCTCTGCCAGCAGCTGAAGTTGGCTCTGGGCCTGGCTCAGTGCTGGGTCAGTGAGCTCTGGCCTGGCCCAGCAGCTCCCTTGGAGGGGGAGCTGCCTGCCCAGCCCCTGTACCACAGCTGCTCATGGGGCTGCGTGCTTCTCCCCACCACCCGGAAGGAGCTAGCTGCCCACCTGCCCCAGGTAGGGAGCACACAGGAGAGCTTGTGGCAAGTACAATCCGCAGCGGGGCCTTTCTATGCAGGGGAAGGCCTGGCTCCCTGGCCCGTGACAATCTGAGCCCAAACACATCCTGGCCCAGGAGGGGCAGCGTGTCCCTGGTCTGGTACTGTGGCTGGCACCCCTCCCTACTTGCACAGTAATACAGGCTTGTGTGGGCAATGGAGCAGATTTTAGATTATGAATCATTTTAATTTAAGTTCTTAATAAATGATTATCCAGATGTCTGTCCCTGGTGGTGTACCTCCTTTGTGGCTGGCTGAAGGGAGAGTGAGCCTATATTGTTGTCCTGTTTCCTTCAAAGCTTGTCCCACCCTTAAATAGTTTCTGCGGAGGCCTGTGTGAATGATTTGTGGTGCGCGTACGGGACAAGACTTAACTACAGGCTTGTTGTCATAGATTATTTTGCCAACAGGTTTGTGATAGGAGCAAAAAATGCCTTCCACCCAGCTGCGACTGCATTGAGGTCCTAGAGAGCAGTCTGAGGCATGTCCCTCATTCCCTACTCCGATGTAGGTGCAAACCATGTGAAGGCAAAGACACTGGTGTTGATATCAAATTCCACTAGCATGCGGCTTGTCCCCTCCTTGGGCAGGTAGGGCTGTTCTCTTTGGGTGGCTGCTTAGGTGTCTGCACTGCCCTCGAGCTAGCCCTTGATGGTGACTGGCTCCTGGTGCCACAGGCTGTGCTTCTTGCTGCTGCACGCCTTAGTTTTCTCACTTCTCTGCAAACAGTCTGCTGAAGCTTGAGGGAAGCAAGGAGGCTGTACCTACTTGGTTTCAGGTAGGTGCCCTCATGAGCTCAGGTGTTACCCCTGGAACAGACAACTTTACTTTGTCCCTTGGCAACAAAGTTGGTAGGAGGGGAGCAGGGCTCCACCCCATATCAGAGGGGCTGCTTTGGCTCTTGGGTTGGGTTATCACCTCAAGCATGAGGCTGAACACAGGCTCTGCACCATGGCCAGCCTGTGGCTTAACCACCTCGGGGAGTGCCAGCACCAGCGCTCCCACAAGTTTGTGTAAGTCTTGTCCGTCCCCGTGGCTGCAGGAGGGTGGGAAAGTCCGCTCAGGTTGGCTTATGGCTCCAGCGTGACCGAGCACTTAGCACTACCTTGGCCCTGGTGGAAAGGGACCTTTGAGCTGTTGGAGGTGTGCCCCAAGGGGTGAGGGAGTCTGCCTCCTGGAGAAAAGCAGGGCAGAGACTTGCCTTAGGCATGTCTCCCCTCAGAAAAGGGGCACGGTGGACAGGTGGTAGTGAGTGATGCTTTCCCTAAAAGAGAAGGAGCTGGGCATAGAGCAGCAGGTACCTGGCCCTTGCCTGTGCCCCTAGCCTGGCTGGCCTCCATCCTCTTCCCATATCTGCCACCTCCCTCTCCCTGTTTCTGCCTGGTTTAGTTGTTCCCTGCCACTTAGTCATGCGTGCTGCTTGTTTTAGTGCTGTCTATTAATCTTTAAATGGGACAGCGACTGTCCTTCTCTTTGTGCCCATCTTTCCTCCCCCTTAGCCATGCCCACATGGGAATGCCAGTGGGGCCGGGGCAGGCAGGAGAGCGTGAGGCTTTCCAGCAGCTGGCTGGCCGGCCTCCAGGCAGCTGGAGCTGCTGTGACCTGCAGGATGCCTTTGTGCCAGGCTCTTGCTGTGGATCTCCAAACGCAGTGTAGGTTCTAGGCTACTGATGGTTGACCTGACCCCAGGCCTGGCCAACACTGTGCTGCTGGCTGGCATGGGAACGTGCAGATCTGGCACCAACGATCACGGAGCTGAGGCTGCGGTCCCAAAGGCTGCTGCCAGCCTGGCCCGGGAGCCAGGGCCGCTCTCCCACTTGCGGCGTTGGCGTGGTGGTGGCTCAGCCAGGCTCGCTGATGCGTTCACCTGCACGATGGAGACAAAACCTGGCTGGGCACTCTTTTTGCTGGGACTCGCTGCCTGCTACTACGTAGGAAAGCCTGAGAGCGGAGTGCCTGCTGGCAGCTGGCTGGGGTGCGGAGGGACAACTAGCTCCGCTGTGACCGCAGCAGCCTTGTGCAGGGATGACACCGAACTCCACAGCTCCTCAGGGAGCTCAGCTGAGCTGCGCAAGGGGCACACAGCATCTGCGTCGGGACAGTCGTGTCCCTCAGCCTGGGAGAGAGGCTCAGAGCGCCTGCAGGTGTCGTTTTGGTTCACCCTCGGAGCTCCCGCAGAGGGTTGCCCTTGAACACGGGGCATGGGCAGGCTGGCGCTGGCCCAGCACTGCCAGCGTGGCAATGAATGGCCTTTTCTTCCCCTGCGCTCCCCAAGAGAGAGTTCCTGCATCCGTGTGGGCTGAGAAATAATGTTATCCAGGCAGGTCTTGGCGGGCACAGCCCACTCCAACCAGCCCCTATTGTATTCTTTTGGCTTTGGGCTCGCGTGTGGCTGGCGGGAGGCCACCACCTGGAGCTGCAGGTTACCCAGGTGTTTTGGGGAGGAGAGGACTCTCGCCTCTGCTGGGCACAGGGCCTGCAAAGCCCCTGCGCCCTTCACGGCGCCACGGCTGGTGGAGAGGGGCAGTGACGCTCTCCTCTGGCGTTGAGGATTTCACCTCGGCCCCGTGTTCCCTGTCCCCAGGGGCAACCTGGGCAGGTCTCCGCTGGCCAGCGAGCACTTGGTTGTGGCTTCACTGCTGTGCTGTGCCAGATTCCCTGGCTGTGGGTCCACAGGGACTGCTGGCGTCCAGCAGTGGTGCTGGGACGCAGGTGGCAGTGCTGGGGCAGCTTCCCCAACCTCCTGTCCCTGCAGGAAGGGGACATGGTGATCCATTGGAACAAAGAGGGGGCTTGCTGGGCTGAGCCATAGGGGTGCTGGCCAGGTCTTAAGGAGCTTTGGCAGAGAGGGGAGCGCTGGGAGACCAGAGATCTTCCCAGCATGGTAAACTGGGTATCCCAGACTGGAGTTGTGCAAGCGCCGAGCACCACTAGGGAGGAGCCCCTGTGAGCTGAGTTCACAGTTTGTCCGCTACCCTGGAACTGGAGGTGTGGTCCTGCCCTCTCTGTTGGCTTGTTTCCATTAACTACATGCTAAAAATTAGTTTTCCTGGAATTTCCAGCCTTGTCCGTGCCAATGGTGATGTGCAATCCATGACGTTCCTGTGACCTTCAAAGCAGCCCCTGTCTATGTCCGTGAGCTCTATGGTGGAGGCGGGGGCGAGGAGAGGGCTGTGCACCAGCGGGGGCAGTTGCCCAGCACGGCCACCCCTGTGCACGCAGCAAGCGGGGCAGGGGCCAGCAGAGGCACCTGCAGCTCCAGCGAGGGAAAAGCAAGGCTGGAGGAGTGCGGCGGATGCTGGGTTTTCCTCTAACCTGATGCATCTGTTACCTAAGTTGCAACACCTCTCTCTCCAGGAGTTTCTGGTGGCAGCAAGAGTCTGAGTGACAGCATTTTAGCTACGTTATTTCATCCCTCTCCTCTTTATGAGGAACAAACTGTTTACATTACATCAGTAGTTCCCAAAATACAGTTACATTCTGATCCAGCAGGCAAAGAACAAACATAGCTGTCAAAACCATCATGTTTTCTTAACATGCTTTATTTTATTGCAGAAACTCACCAGCATCGTTCTTTAACCCTTCATAATAGCTTGCACAGAAACTTTGTTTCAAAGGTTGGGTTGCTCCACTGAGAGAGTAACAAGACGGATTTTTCTACTGTTTTCTTTTTACTTTATAACACATATCAATTAAAATTGTGCATTATAGGGTTAACTTTTGGAACTTTTGTTTTTTCCTGAGACCTTTCTCGAATCCTCACACCCCAGTTCTTTCAGCTTTTAACTTCTTCAGCCTCCGCTTCCACCCTCCTCTTCTGACCTTTGGCTCACCCTTGCTCCATCCCTGCTCTACGCGTGCTCGAGAGCCCGTTGCAGGACTGAACTGCTGCAAGGACCGCGAGAGCCGAGCCGGTCCTGTGGCTAACCCTTGGAGGATCGCTCGGGCATGCAAGCGCTAAGGACCTCCGCCAGTGGTTGCGTTGTTTTCGTTTTGCTTCCCTTTCCGAGAGCTCTAGCTGTGACTGTTGAACGAACGCGCTCCTTGGTCTGATCCTTGCACCTCCAAGACACGTCGCTAGGCTGAGGGTTTTTAAACGTGAAAAAGAAAACGATTGCAGGCGGATAACCGCAATGGTGGTTGTGTCATGCTAAAATATGGCCACAGCTGTGGATGAGCTGTGCGTTTGCTCTGCAGCTCTGTACCTTCTTGAGCAACCCCCGTGCTTCGTCCGGGTGCCTCTCCTTCCTCAGCACCGGCCTCAACAGCTGCAGGGCAGCGCGCGGTGGCCCCCGGCACCGCTCGCACGCACCCCAGCTGGCGCGGCCAAAGTAAACGCAGCTGTTGCAGTGGGAAAACATACCTCGATATAAATTCATAAAAGAGAAAGGCAAATATCTGAGCGGGACTTTCCCCTTGCAGGGAGCTCGCCGCCAGTGCCAGGGGCCACGCGGAGCAGAGCTCCTGCAGGCAGGGTTGGGACAGAGGCCGCCGGCAGCCCGGGAGCGCCCCAAAACCCCGCGTGGAGCTCGGGCCCTCGTGGCGTCCGCTCCCGAAACGCAGTCCAGAAGGGCCAGCGAGGCGCGGCGGGTCCTGCAGAGGGGCCGGGAGCCCAAAACGCGGCTGGAAACGTGCCACGGAGCTGAAGCCCCATCGTGACATCGGTGCGGCGTTTGCTGTCCCAAGGCTGAGAAAAGGGCTGCACCTGTGAAGGTGCAGGGGTGTCCGCGGGGGCTCCGCAGAGCAGGGTGCGGGGAGGAAAGGGAAGCATTTGGGTAAACCGCAGCCGAAATGCCAGGTTTTAAAGGCCCGGGTAGTGGTGAGTGGTGCGAGGGACTGAATTTTACTGCTGGAGAGAAACTGGGGCTCAGAAATTAGGTTAAAAGGCAACTAAAAATCGAAAAGTATTTCTGAGATGTTATAAAAAGTTCGTTCCATTTTAAGAAAAAGAGCATTTTCTGATAAACAGGCCTAAACGAGCCCTTGATGTGATGACAAGGGAATTCACACATACACGTTTTAAGAAACCACCTTGAAAACTGTTAGGGAACAGGTAAGGAAATTGGGCGTGAACTGAGTCGCCTCAGGGACAATTATAACACAAGGTCAAATTTATAAATAGAGAACAGGCCATATTTAAAAACCCCTGTGTGAACATAAGGTGTTGCCAGCATTAAAATCCGACATTCGAGATATTGGAGGATTGATTGTTTTTTGGTAAACAACATAGCTTCCCGGCAATAAAAGTCAGCTTGGCAGGAGCGTCGCAAGCCGTGATTTCGAGCCCCAGCCGGAGAAGAGCCGGGGCGGTGTGCCGCCGGCTCCGCGGCGCCCGCGCGGGACGGACCGCGGGAACGCGTGCTCTCCGCCGCGTGGCTTAAAAAGGGGCAGGAATAAAGCAAAGCCCTTGAGGAAAGGGCTTCCCGCGCCTGCCCGCCGGCGGGGTTGCTTGGGGCTTTCGGCACGTGACAGGGCTGGGTGCCTCCTCTCCATCCAGCCCCGGCAGGGAGCTGGTGCCAAACCCTCGGCGAGGCCCAGCCGCCTGTTGGAAGGCGTGTTGCCCGTTTTGGCGCGTGCACGAGCACCGGGCCGGCTGGCGGGGACCCAAGCAGGGGCTGAAGGAAACACGCCACGAGGGGCGAGAGGTGCCTGCTGCTGCCGCGCCGGGGTGCTGGGGCCGGGGTGGGCACGGGCGCGAGGTCCGGGCCGGTGGGCAGGCCTCCGCACCGACCCGAGCAGGCTGAGGGCAGCCGCACGCCCCGAGCGCGTGCCACGTGGCGATGGCCGTACGGCCCGGCGGGGCTCGAGCCGTCTCGCCAGCCGGCGGCGCGGGGGAAGCCACGGGAAGAGGAAAACGCAGCCCACACGGAGTTTGAGGCTCAGGGAGCGAGGGGGGTCTTGGCGGGTGGGCAGGGAGACGGCACGATGCTCCCGCAGCCCTGCACCTCCCGGCCAGGAGCCGGCCACCATCATCCCATGCTGTGCACGTCGGGGATCCTCTGCAGGACGTCTGGTCCCCAATGAGGTTTGCGGGAGGGTAGCCGGCAGGGAGGAGTGGGCTCGGGTCGCCCGGGCTGCTCCATCTCCAGGGCAGGCTGGGGCTAGCGCCGTCCAGCACCTGCACAGGGAGCTTGGGTAGCGAGGGGTGCAGCAGCCTACGGCCGGGAGCGTGCAGAGAGCACCAGGAGAAGGTGCCAGGGATGGTGCCAGGGTGGGAAACGGGCAGGGGGTAAGGCTTTGGGAAGACAGCCCTTAGGAAGGGGTTTTCCCTGGCTCGGGGGGCACATGAGCAAGGAGGGGCTGTTTCGGCACAAGCTGCTGGGAATATCTGCATGCAATCACCCTCTCATATCTCCAGGAACCACAACTTTGGAAACACCCAGGTTATGCAATGCCTGGGCAGAGCTGGCACTGGGAGCCCCAGCAGCAATAAAAAGGAGAAGGAGCCGGCAGCAGGACAGATCCCTGTGAGGAGCACGTCCCGCGCATCGGCAAGCACCTCCCGGCCGCAGAGACCATGCAGGCGTCCCCCGTCCTCCTGGCGCTCGCCCTGGCACTGGTGACTCCCAGCTTGTCTGCTGAGAGGAAGGTAAAGGTGTCGACGGGCCGGGCCGGCCCCGGGTGCTGCCGGCTCTCCCGCAGGGCTGGCCCCCGGGCACGCGGCTGCCGGGCTCCTGCATCGCACTCTGCAGGGCTGAGCTGGGCACCCGGTGCTGATTCCTTGTTTGCAGTGTGTCCTGACAGGGTCTTGGATGAATGACCTGGGCTCCAATATGACCATCAGTACTGTGAACAGCAGAGGCGAGTTCTCCGGCTCGTACCTCACAGCCGTGACAGCCACCAACAACAAAATCAAGATTTCTCCGCTGCAGGGCTCCCAGCAGTACAGGAACCAGCTCAACCACCCCACCTTCGGTTTCACCGTCAACTGGAGTTTCTCAGGTGCTTCTCCCTTCTCCAGCCTCCCCGGGATGTCTCTGATGATCTGCTGCCCTCCCCTGTGATGTCCCCGACGGTGCTCTGCCCTCATGTCCCCAGCACTGCCCTGTCCTCCCCGCGATGTTCCCGATGGTGCCCTGCCCTCCCCTGAGATGTCTCCTGTCATCCTTTACCCTCCCCTGTGGTGTCCCCAGTGGTCCCCTGCCCTCCCCGAGTTGTCCCCGATGGTGCCCTGCCCTCCCCCACGGTGTCCCCAAGCCCCGCGGTCGACGGGACGTGCCAGGCACGTGTCCTGAGCTCGCTCCTCGCTGCAAACGCCAAGTGGCCTAGATGTAAGCGTCCGGCTCCGGGGCCCCGAGGCGCACAGGCGGTGCCACCACCGAAGCCCGCTGCCCGCCTTGCGAG
Source organism: Struthio camelus (assembly GCF_040807025.1). Classification (NCBI taxonomy): domain Eukaryota; kingdom Metazoa; phylum Chordata; class Aves; order Struthioniformes; family Struthionidae; genus Struthio; species Struthio camelus. Next base: position 57,666,921 of record NC_090981.1, on the reverse strand, counting down.
GCGCCCGGCCGCCCGGGAGAGAGGCCGACGGAGGGCGGGTTTCGGGGCACGGGCTCTCCGCGCCGTCCGGCGGCGAGCTCACGCCTCCCGTGTGTGCTCTCTCCCCGCCGCCCGCCCCGGCCCTGCAGACTCCATCACCGTCTTCACGGGCCAGTGCTTCGTGGACAAGGACGGGAAGGAAATTTTGAAGACCATGTGGCTCCTGCGAGGGACGGTCGACGAACTCGACGACGACTGGAAAGCCACCAGGTGAGAGCGTTACCCAGCGCGGCGCCCGCGTCTCCGAGCCCCCCGGCAGGGCGCCGGGCCGGCGCGGGGCACCTTGCCCACCCTAAATCCCCTCTCCTGCCCTTGCAGAGTCGGCGTCAACACCTTCATCCGCCTGCCGCTGCGGAGAGAGTGAGGGAGCCGGGCACCGCGCAGCCTCTCCCGCGCCGCCGCCGCTGCCGCCGCCGGGCTCGGGCTCAGCGCCGGGCTCGGCCGGCACGGGACGCCCCCCTCCCTCGCCACCCGCCTGCTCCCAATAAAGCTCTGCTGCAAACGGCCACCCGGTTGCCATCACTTGGTGCCTCTTGCCGGCCGCCCCAGCCCGCGGGCCCCAGACCCGTCCCGTCCCTCCTGCCGCGGCACCCGCCGCAGCCCGGGCTCTCTGCCGAGGGGCCCCGCTCGGGCCCCGGGAGGGAGGGAGGCAGGCGGGCAGGGAGGGAGGGTGGGCGGCGCGGGCTCTGGGGCAGGGTCCGTGCCCGGCGGGCCGTGCCCAGGGAAGGGGCGCCGCAGCACGAGAGCTGGCCCGCGGCCGTCCCCCGCTGCGCTTCCGGCGGCCTCCCCGAGCCCAGCAGCGGCGCCCCGGCACGGCGGCACCCTCGCAGCCCCCGCCGGCACCGCGGCCGCTGCCGCCCGCGGCCATCCCCGCCACTTCACCCTCGCGCGCCTCAGGGCGCTCGAGAGCCCGCCGGCCCGCCGCAGGCGTCCGTCCTTTGGCAGGAGTCCCGGCATGCGCAGCCGCTGCCCGGCCTGAGCCCCCTACGCTATAAAGGGAGCCGGACCCAGAGCCCCGGCAAAGTGCTGCAAGCAGGGACTGCCCCGGCGCCGGCGTCCTGCTGCCGGGTGCGATGGGGAAGCACAGCTTCTCCCTCATCCTCGCTGTGGCCCTGCTGAGCCTCAGCACCACTTCAGCAAGGAAGGTAAGGGCAGCTTTCATGCGGCGTGCGTGGCTCAGGAGCTACGTGCTCTCGCTGCGCTGTGCCATGCCGTGCTGTGCCGTCCCTGGGTGCAGCGTGCACAGCCGAGGGGGTTACATGCTCTATCTGTGCTGTGCCGTGCCGTTTCCATCCCTGAGTGCAGTGTGTGCGGCTGAGGGAGTTGCACGCTCTCGCTGTGTCGTGCTGTGCTGTACCATCCCCGGGTGCAGTGCATGGCTGAGGGGGCTGCATGCTCTCGCTGTGCCCTGCTGTGCTGGGCCATCCCCGGGTGCAGTGTGCATGGCCGAGGGGGTTACACGCTCTCGCTGTGCTTTGCTGTGCTGTGCCATGCTGTCCCTGGGTGCAGCATGCACGACCAAGGGGGTTGCAGGCTCTTGCTGTGCCATGCTGTGCCACCCCTGGGTGCAGAGTGCACGGCCGAGGGGTCTGCGTGCTCTCGCTGTGCTGTGCCACGCTGTGCCATACTGTCCCTGGGTGCAGCATGCACGGCCGAGGGGTCTGCGTGCTCTTGCTGTGCTGTGCTGTGCCATACTGTCCCTGGGTGCAGAGTGCACAGCCGAGGGGTCTGCATGCCCTCGCTGTGCTGTGCCATGCTGTGCCATCCCTGGGTGCAGTGTGCATGACCGAGGGAGTTGCATGCTCTCGCTGTGCCATGCCATGCCGTCCATGGGTGCAGTGTGTATGGCTGAGGCAGTTGTATGCTCTCGCTGTGCTGTGCCACGCTGTGCCATACTGTCCCTGGGTTCAGAGTGCACAGCCGAGGGGGTCTGCGTGCTCTCGCTGTGCTGTGCCATGCTGTGCCATACTGTCCCTGGGTGCAGCGTGCACGACCAAGGGGGTTGCAGGCTCTTGCTGTGCCATGCTGTGCCACCCCTGGGTGCAGTGTGCGTGACCGAGGGAGTTGCATGCTCTCGCTGTGCTGTGCCACGCTGTGCCATACTGTCCCTGGGTTCAGAGTGCACAGCCGAGGGGGTCTGCATGCCCTCGCTGTGCTGTGCCATGCTGTGTCATCCCTGGGTGCAGTGTGCATGACCGAGGGAGTTGCATGCTCTCGCTGTGCCATGCCATGCTGTCTATGGGTGCAGTGTGTATGGCTGAAGCAGTTGCATGCTCTCGCTGTGCTGTGCCACGCTGTGCCATACTGTCCCTGGGTGCAGCGTGCAAGGCCGAGGGGTCTGCATGCTCTCGCTGTGCTGTGCCACGCTGTGCCATACTGTCCCTGGGTGCAGCGTGCACGGCCGAGGGGTCTGCGTGCTCTCGCTGTGCTGTCCCCAGCTGTCGCAGTGTCTAGGATTTGGGGGCCAGCTCTGCACTGCCCAGCCATGGGCTAGGGGACGTGCCAGGCCAGGTTGTGCCTGGGGCTGCTGGTCCTGGCTGCTGGGTGGGTGCTGAGCCGCAGGCAGAGCTGGGCTGGCCAGCGCGTGTGCCCCATGCGGAGGGGCCGCCCCAGCCCCGAGCCGGCGTGTCTGCGAGGTGGCACAGCAGTCACCCATCCCGGCAGCCCTGGCAAGCTGGAGCAGAGGGGTCCCGGCTCGGGCGCTGCACCCCTGGGCCGCGGGCTGCAGCCAGGTGCCGGCGTGACCCCTCGGTCCCCAGTGCGACCTGCAGGGCCTGTGGAGGAACGAGCTGGGCTCCAACATGACCCTCTCGGCCCTCGACGCTGCCGGGGCCTTCATCGGCTCCTACCACACCGCCGTGGCGGCCACCAACAAGCGGATCCTGGTGTCGCCCCTGAAAGGGGTCCAGCAGCACCCCAGCGCCAAGGGACAGGTCACCTTCGGCTTCACCGTGCAGTGGCAGTTTGCAGGTACGGCAGCACCCCCAGGTGCCGGGGGGCTCGGGGGCGGCCAGCGGGGCCAGCCCTGCCCCTGCCCGGAGCCGGGTCCCCTCGCGGCCTCGCTGGCCCCGGGGATGCCCGCAGCAGCGCTCGGCGCAGCCACCACTGGAGCCCCGTCTGGCCGCAGGGACGCGCTTGGGGGGGGGGGTCCCTGCTCTGGGGGGTGTCCGGGGTGTCCGTGTGTCCGGGGAAGGTGGCGGGGTGCCTGTCTGCGCCCGGGTTCCCACGGTCGGTGGGTGCTGAGCCCCCTCTGCCTGCCTCGTAACCCGGGCAGACTCCATCACCGTCTTCGTGGGCCAGTGCTTCGTGGACCAGCGCGGGAAGGAAACGCTGGAGACCACGTGGCTGCTGCGGGAAGAGGTGCCATCCCGCAGGGACAGCTGGAGAGCCACCAGGTGAGCGCCCACCCGGCCCTGCCCTCCGGCCCCGGAGCGGCCAGTCCCCCCCCCCCCCGCCAGGGCGCTGACACCATTTCCCGCAGGATCGGCACCAACGTCTTCACCCGGGTCAAGTGACGCAGAGGGCGGACGGAGCCGGCTGCATCCCCCGTCTCACCCGCATCCCTGCGCTCAGCCGGCTCGCGGGGCCCCTCGCGCCCAGCCGCCGAATAAACCTGTCTGTGCTCAGAAGCAAGCCGTGCCCTCCCGCCTGTCCGTTCCCAGCCAGCCGCCACGCTCGCCGGCCGGGCAGGGGTGGGGGGACGGCGCGGGGGACGCCGCCGCTAGTTTTGAGCAACGCCCCAGGCAGGCCGGTGGCTGCAAGTAACCCCCAGATGTTTCGATTGCAGAAGCGCGAAATCCGCCGAGAGCCGAAATCTAGCGGGCAGCTCCGAAGGGGCGCGTGGCAGGTCCGCAGGCTGCCTTTGCCAGCCGGGACGGCACCGTGCACAGAGGAAAAGCTCGTGCCCGGCGGCCGGCCCGGCCCTGTACGAGCTATTCGGCAGCAGCAAGCGGCTGCGGCCCTCGGGAAGGGGCGGCGGCGTGATGCCCACGGCCATGAATGCCGCAGCGGTTGCGGGGACGGAGAACACAGTGGGGGTGATATATCCCCTGCAGGAAAAGCCTGCTCAGACCGCCCCGGCCGGGGCGACACGGCTCTCCGAAGGCAGGTCTCGGCGCTTGGCCCCCTTCCGCGCTGCCGGGCCGTCGCGCGGGCGGCTGGTGCCCTCTCCTGCACGCGGCGAACAGTGCCGGATGATCCCGCTGGCCGGCCTCGCTGGGGCCCCTGCCCACCCACACGCCTGGCCCCGCGGCCCTCCGTGGGTGCCGCCGCCGGTGGGTCCGCACCCCACGGCTCAGCCCCGGCCCCTCGGCCCGGAGCCGGGTGTTTCTGGCCGCAGCGGGATGATGTGCTGCCGGCCTCTGCATCGGACCCGCTGCTGCAGGAGGGGGGCCGAGCAGCGGCCCCGGGGTGCTGCAGCCCCGCGAAGGCAGCGGCGGGGGGCAGCGCTGCACGGCCGAAGCCCCCCCAGGCTGCAGAGCCCGGCAAGATGTCTCAAAGCTGTGGGTGGGGGCCTGACCCTGCCGGGGTCGCTGCCCACGGGGACGGGGAGCCGGGTAGGGCACGGCTGCGGAAGGGCGTTCGGGGACTGCACGGGATGTTTAGGGGAAGGACCAAAGGTGGGGGAAAGCAGGCGTCGAGGGAGTCCTTTGGGGAGGAAGAAGTGTGGGAAAATAGGGGGAGCAGAGGATAAAAGGGGCCGGCCGGGAGCGAAGGGGTTACGGCCCGCGCGCCTGGCCAGCCCTGCGCCCCAGCACCTCGCGCTGCCCGAGCCAGCGAGGCGGCTCTGAGGCTTGGGAGCCAGCATCGATCGGGGTGGCCATCTCGGGCCAGGTACTGGGGGGATCAGGGGGGCTGAGAATTGGCTACAGGAGGGACCAGGGGGTCCAAGGGACTATTAGAGACTCTGCGGGGTTTGGGGTCAGCTCCTGGCAAGGCCATAGGTCTGGACCAGTTCCCAAAGACCCATTTGCACGTGTGAGTGTCCATGCGGAGGCAACTGGGAGAGCTGAAGGCAGCTACTGGGTAGACTGGGTGTCTAAGGCCAGCTACTGGGGGGATCCATATTGTATGTATGTGCCTGTATTTCCCACTATCGGACCACCCCCCTGGCCCCGAGAGAGGGGAACAGGATGAGCCCCGCTAACGGGGCAGGACACGGAGCAGCAGCACGGAGGCCCCGCTGTCACGTGCTGCCCTGGGGGTCACGTGCCCGGGGCGCCAGGCAGGGACACAGGGGGGCCCGAGCCCCCGTGGGGAGTGTGGGGTGCCAGGGGCCGTGCGGGAAGGGAGGGGGGCAAACACCCCGGGAAAGCAACCGTCTGTGCGGGAAGCTGGGCAAAGGAAGGGGGTTACTGCCTGGGGGCACAGGGCTGCGCCCGGGACGCCGGGGCAGAGACCGTGGCTGGGAGCAGAGACGCGGAGAACTGCAGACAGCTCCTGGGATGTTCGGGGGGGACGGGGGTCGCAGTGGGTCAGAGAGGGACAAGCGCAGGAAGACAGAGGGGGAATAAAAGACAGAGGGGGAATAAAAGGCAGCAGGGGCTGGGCAGCAGCTTCATGGGGCCCAGCCCGTGCTGTGCACACCGGCGTACGGAGCAAAGGCCTTTGGCACTGCCCCAAAATCCCCTGGTTAGCTTCAGACAGGAAAAACGAAAGCATTCCTCGGAGGAGGATTAGCAGCCGGGGCTGCCAGGGCTCCGAGCGGTTTCCAGGAAGCGCGAGCCACGGCTGGAGGAGGCAGCCCGGGCGGCCGGGGCAGCGGCGGAGGGAGCAGCTGCTCCTGTTCTCGGTCGCTGTCACTAAATCCCCAGTGCCTCAGTCACAGCTGCTGCTCTCGAGGAGGGCTGGGCGTTCCTGCTACTCTCCGAAAACTGTGCTCCAAACTATGCGCAAGACCAAAACCCAGCCCCGTCAGAAAGGAAATCACCTAAACAGCCAGTTCTTTTACTCAGAAACAGAAAGCCGTCACCCCCAGCCTTAGGGGAAGCCGGGGACTTTGAGAGCGACAGCGAATGTGCCAGCAGCAGCTCTGTCGCCCTGTGCTGTGCTAATGGGGCAGGGGTCCCAAACGTCTGGCAGCCCTTCCCTCCGCACCCCTTCGCCGGCCCTTTCTCACCCTCTTCTTCTCCCACCCCTGGTTCCTGTTCCCCCCGCGCCTGCATTTTGCTCTTACTTGTATGTGCAATGGAGTTTGCCATCTCGGGGGGGGGGGGGGGGGGGGCTGTCATACTGCTGTTAGCACAGTTTCAGTTTCCTCTTCAGGCGACCGATCTGTGTCGCCGCCGACCATCCTCGGCCCGGGGTGCTGCAGCGGGTTTCGCACGCCGTCGTGGGCCGCTACGGTTAAGGAGTGACCCCCCCCCCTCCCCCCAAAACTATGTTGAAGGACTTCGCCGGCACGCTGGCATCAAGTCCCAAGCCCCCCGGGTCACCCCCGGCTACGTGACTCGCAGCTCCAAGAGCCGGAGGGCACGGGCACGGGGAAGAGGGTTGCAAACAGCGCGGTAACCACATCCGCGGCAGGGCTTTGTCTCAGGCAGCCGGGTGCGTGGCGCACGGTGCCGCTGCGCAGCGCCGCGCTGCTCCGTGCCGCGGGCAGCCCCAGCCCGCCGTGCCGCCCGGGGCGTTGCGGAGAGGCGGCGACGGCCGCGCTATAAAGGGACGGGGCGGCTCCGCCGGCCGCAGCCGTCGGTCGGGATGAGTCGTCGCCTCCTCACCGCCCTCGCTCTACCTGTGGGAGCGGCCCTGGCCGGAGCTGCCGGGGGAAGCCAGGTGGGAGCGGGGACACGCGTGGGAGCTCCGGGGGAGCCTCCGCTCCGCGGTGGGACGTGCGTGGGAGCGCCGCTCCGCGGGCTTGCTGCTCTGCTCTGCGGCGGCGGGGGGAGCGTCAGCTCCCGGGGGGGACGGACACGCGTGGGAGCGCCATCCCCGGGGGTGCCCCTGCTCCGGGGATGGGAACCCTGCTCCGGGGTGGGACACGCGTGGGAGTCCTGCTCCGGTGGGGTGGAACACGCGTGGGAGCGCCATCCCCGGGGGTGCCCCTGCTCCGGGGATGGGAACCCTGCTCCGGGGTGGGACACGCGTGGGAGTCCTGCTCCGGTGGAGTGGGACATGCATGGGAGCGCCATCGCTGGGGGTGCCCCTGCTCCGGGGATGGGAACCCTGCTCCGGGGTGGGACACGCGTGGGAGTCCTGCTCCGGTGGGGTGGGACACGCGTGGGAGCGCCATCCCCGGGGGTGCCCCTGCTCCGGGGATGGGAACCCTGCTCCGGGGTGGGACACGCGTGGGAGTCCTGCTCCGGTGGGGTGGGACACGCGTGGGAGCGCCATCCCCGGGGGTGCCCCTGCTCCGGGGATGGGAACCCTGCTCCGGGGTGGGACACGCGTGGGAGTCCTGCTCCGGTGGGGTGGGACACGCGTGGGAGCGCCATCCCCGGGGGTGCCCCTGCTCCGGGGATGGGAACCCTGCTCCGGGGTGGGACACGTGTGGGAGTCCTGCTGGGGGTGGGACACGTGTGGGAGTCCTTCTCCGGGGGGTGGCACATGCATGGGAGCGCCATCGCTGGGGGTGCCCCTGTTCCGGGGATGGGAGCCCTGTTCCAGGGGGGTGGGACATGTGTGGGAGTGCCATTCCCAGGGGAGCCCTGCTTTGGGGGGGGGGACACAGGTGGGAGCCCTGCTCTGGTGGGGTGGGACATGCGTGTCTGTGCTGTCCAGGGGTGCAGCCCCTGCTCTGGGGTGGGACATGCATGGGAGCCCCTTCTCCTGGAGCAATGTGCATAGGGACCCCTGCCCCAAGGCGGGCCACATATGTCCCCCCCCCTGCTATGGGGGGATATACCAGGGAACTCCTGTGGGGGCATCGGGACATGCGGGAATGTCTGCCCTAGTGGGGGGTCATGGGGACCCTGGTCTGTCCCCAGGCTGGGGAGGTGCAGCGACCGAGGGCACAGGGAGGGCTTCGGGGCTGTGCCAGAGCCACGGCTCTGCAGGCGGGATGCTGCAAGGCACCAGCCATCGGGGCTCCTTGGTCTCGCAGGGGGCCCAGCACAAATGCCAGGGCTCTGTCCCTTGCCAAGGGCTCTCCCCGGAGCGCTGGCACACCACGTCCCGGTGCCAAGCACGGCACACTTTCCTTACCTCTTTTGTTCTGTTTGGCTTCACTTAGTTTGTGGCTCTCCTGACATTTCTGAGATTGTGATGACTTTGTAAATCAGATGTCTTAAACAAAAATGCCTGAGCAAAAGGCCATGGTGGGCTCGTGCCCTCCACTCCCCAGCCCCAGCACCGTCAGACTCCTCAGGCTCCTGAGAAATGCTGCTGCCAAAAACTGACTTTGTGTTTCGTTTATTTTTAAAGGTGCTTTGCCAGTTAGGCGAGACCCTCAAAGAGGAAAAGACGACCATGAAGGAGGCAAAAGGAGCAAACGCCAAGACTGGGCGGGACCCTGAGCAGAAACAGCCTGCAGGAATGGGCAAGGTAACTTTGGCCCCTGGCCCCTGGCTGGGGGCTCTGGGGAGGCCTGGGTGCTGCGGGGAGCTGGGCTCTGCCAGGGGCGGTGGGCAGGGGCTGTCCCCACAGCACCACGGACGGGCCAGCCCCGGGCAGGGGCAGCCCCCGGGGAACCACATCCGCTCCCTCCCTCGGCAGTGCAACCTGGCCGGGTGGTGGCAGAACGACCTGGGCTCGAGGATGCACGTGTTCAGCGTGAACAGCCAGGGCGACTTCTCCGGAGAGTACCACACCGCTGTCTCGAGTGCCCAAAAGCCAATCAAGCCTTCACCCCTCTGCGGGACCCAGCACTTGGACGAGGACGGACAAAGCACGTTTGGCTTCACCGTCAACTGGAAGAGGTTTTCCGGTAGGTAGGGGCAGCGGCTCCGTGCGGATGGGAGGGGAGCACAGGCAGACCACCATCGCTTGGCCCCTCCACACACTCCCCTCCCTGCTCTGGCCAGCGTCTGTCTGTCTGCCGAGCACCCCGCAGACAGCGTGACGCATCCTGAGGCACCTCTTGCTGGGGCAGACTCCACGACCGTCTTCGTGGGCCAGTGCTTCGTGGACAACAACGAGAAAGAGATCTTGCAGACAGCCTGGCTCCTGCGACAGAAGGTCAACTCCCTCCACAGCGACTGGAAAGCCACCATGTGAGCAGCGGGATCCTTGTCCCTATGGGTGTTGGCCCATCTGCCAGGTGGGCACCAACAGGGTCTGTCATGCATGTGCTTTCCCGCAGGACCGGTCGCAACGTCTTCACTCGAATCGACTGCAAGGAAGAAGAAAAAGCCCCTCCGACGGCTTCTCTGCCACCCTAGGAGGAAAAGATGCTTTGCACAGGTATCAGCAGCACCTGCCATGAAGTATTTCTCCCTCTGCCTATCTTTTCTTGCTCTCATAGCTCAGTATTTGCTGGCTTCCCCAGCCTTGTCCGGGGGGTCCTGATGGGCCAGTCTGCAGCATCAGCTCTGTGCTGGTGCCACTGGGGACGCAGTGGGGCTCTGCTCAAACTCCTTTGAGCTTCTTCAGCAAGAAGCTTCTTGCAAACCAGGAGCTGTGCAGCCAGGACGGGAAGAGCCTCTGTGCCCCAGGACTTCTCTAGGTGCAACTTTGGCTGAGGCATTTGCTGTGCTCAGAGCAAGGGGATTAGCTCAGCAGCTCGCTGCCTCCAAACCTCATCTGTTGGGAGCAACCCCCATCCAGACATGGGGCCTTGTAGCTTCTCTGAACACTTTGGTTGCCTCATGTCAGCTCTCACGTGTCCGGAGAAATCGTGACAGAGTTGAATCTTTTCTCTGGTAAGCTCCTCACGGAGGACCTTGGAGCCGCCCCTTCATGTGCCCTCATTCCCTTTTCAGGGGGACTCGCCTGGGCTGTGCCACACCACGTGGTCTGACACATACCATCACCACCTCCACACATCAAGGCTTTTGTGGACATGCAACGCGAGTGTCTTCTTAATAATGCCTTTTTAGTGCCTTCACGGTCACCTGCAGAAGAGTCCTACAAGCAATCCCTGCCCTGGGGTGTCCCTAGATGACCTACCTGGCATGAGGATGTCCGATCCCTCTTTTGTCAGCATTGGGCACCCCCTGCCCGACTCTCCCAGCACCCAGGCTGTCTACAGGCCCCTGCACCTGCCTCCCCCGGCCTCGTTGGGCTCACACAAGGTGCTCCCCCCCCCAACCTGTGCATCTGCGGCGCAGCACCAGCACACCCACCGCCGCAGCCTCGCGCTCTCCCCTGGTGGGAAGCACGTGCAGGGGAGAGCTGCGCTTTGGTATAAGTTCTCCTCTGAGGCTGTTTTCAGCTTTGGGGAAAAAGGCTCCAAAGTGGGAATAAAATGAAGGATGTTCTCTTTAAACCCAGTGTTGTGTGTTTTGTAGCTGTATACGTTGAGAAGCCGGGTTGAAGCGCTGCTGCAGGCAGAGGGAGCAGGACGAGGTGCTCGCGCACCTTTTACTCCAGAAAGGGATTGGCCCTGAGAAAACCCCATTTCCAGCTCCAACGGGCTTTGCAACGACTGCAGAGCACTGTAGGCTGCCAAAGAGAAATGGGCCCTTGTAGAAGACAGGGAGCAGGGAAGGTCCTTGGAAGCCAGCACAGGGGAGCAGATGGGTCTACATGTGCACGCTCACAGTCTGGTTTCTCCTGTCAGGTGCTTCTTCCACCCAAGAAATTCCCCAGTTATTTTCAGTATAGATTTGCTGCTAGTGACAAATTATTTCCTGTTCAGGACACTGTGTTAGGGTCTAGCTAATGCTAATTCTTGCTTGCCCCTGCCTGGTGTTGCCGAGTCCCCTCCCCTACCAGCTCTGGGGGATGCCACCCGCAATGGGTGCTGAGCACCCTCTCCCGCTTTGACCTCTCCTCGTTTCAGTATGCCCTGACTGCTCAGTTGTCCAGCTCTGCTGTTTTTCAGTTTGCTCTGTCTGCTCTCAGACCCGAGCAGGAGCCATGCTCTGCTCACAGCCAAGGGGCACTTCTGTTCATGCGAGCCCCATCTCTGAGCATCTCACCAGGGTCTCTCAAACCACTTTCAAACACACAGCCCTGAGCTTAACAGGCTGGGATTTCAGTATTTACAATGTTATCGTTCCCTTTCGGTCCAAAACTCGCGTTTCGGTTTGTGATGGGGGGCGGGGGGTTGTGCAAATTTCGACAGGACACAAGCAGCACCTCTGAGCACAGGCTGCCTGAGCCTGCCGCCAGCCTGGGGCAGCGCTTCGAGCGGCTCCGTACAGCACAGGGCAGGAGAGGGATGGCACATCCCAGCAGCCACCATCCTGCACGAAGGGAGCTAGGGCTGGACCTGGGGCTATGCATGGGCTGGGGCACGTGTGATGAGAGCGTAACTCTGGGGGCCCTTTGCAAGCCGAGCAATCTGCCTGGCGGCTGACCCGCGTCCTGGGCAGGCAGACACAGCAGCTTGCACTGTCCTCTGCTCCCGGCGAGCAGGAAGGGCTGTGCAGGACCCTGCGGCGCCTCTAGCCCCAAAACTCTGCTTCAAAGAATTAATGTCATTTACTGGAAACGGGTGGTACAGGGGGAAATGCCTTGCTGGAGAAACAAGTGCTGAAGCAAAGCTTGTTTCTTGATCCGCCCAGTTAAGGCCCAAGCAGCTGATTTCCAGGAAACTCAGTGTTAGCTGCGGACCTGAGACTTTTTTGAGCTGCCCGGCCCTGGAGCGATCCCGTCTCTGAGTGGCCAGTGAGCTGCAGGGTGTTGCCGAGCTCTCCGGCAGCCCGCAGCGCTTCGCCGCCAGCGAAGCTGCTGCCCCCTGTCACTCCCCTGGGTTTCCTGCTGCTGAGGTCTGGGAAAGGTTTATTAATAGCACCAATGGCTTTAGCAGGCTTTTCCACTTGTTTTGGCCTGCCTTGTTGTGGATTTGCAGATTGTTTGCTCTTTTTTTTTTTTTTGAATGTATCTCCAGCTTCTTAAACAATGTTGTTTTCTTCGCATTGCCTCCCTTCCATCTGCACATATTACCAGCTTTTCTAGTTCTTTTACAGCCTTTCTGAAGGGAGTACCTTCATGCTGGCCCCCTACTACAGTGTTCTTAAATCTCCTGCAGTATTTCACCTTTGTGGCTGCTCTGCTGGAAGTCCCTTTCCAACAAACTTCCTCATTTTGAGATAGTATTTAGTCCAAACAGCTGCTCTACGGGAACCTGAGGATTAGAAAAGCGGGGAGCAGAGGGGAGCATGGCCGGCTCAGAGGCATCCGGTCTCGGTGCTGCGGATGCTGCGTGCAGGGCGGCTGCCGGTTTTACTGCACGCATCCTCCTGCCTGTATTACCACCGCCAGGCAGCGCCGAGGCTCGTGCTAGGACGCAGGCTGCCAAGGCAGAAAGGCAGCAGCCTGGCGAGCCGGCACAAGTATTTACGCACCTTAAGGCCACACTCCCATTTCTGCCCTGCCTACACCTGTCTCAGCCGCAAACACCTCACCAGTCACCTCCGTCCAACTCGCGTCCATCGGCACGGCAAAGCCGAGCACCTCCCTGTGGGGTAAAACCAGCCGTTGCTCCTACATCACGTCTTCTTGGTCGCTGTCGTTCACGCGCTGCGAACCTTTGGAGAGCCGGGAGGTGGAGGTGGAAGGCCCTTTACAGAAATGCACAGCGTACTGCTGCTAGCGTGTCTGCGTCACGCAGACACTCGCAGGGAGATCATTCATTAAAAAAAATAACGAGAATATACTGGGATCTTCTTGGCATAGATTGGGATCTTCTTGGCATAGGGTGACGCTCATATGGGGGGGTCTCAAATCTCTCAGATAGGACAGTGGTGGCTGTCCAGAGAGTGACAGGAGTCCCCGTTGCAAGGGTCCTTGCAGCGGTGCCCTTACGAGGACCAGGTGAGATGCTCCAAACCGCTGCTCTGCACAGTTCCTGCCACCTTGCTGGCTGTGCTCCTCCATGACCACGCCAGTGCATGCCTGATCCATCCTTACTGATTATCTTACCTATACAGAAAATATCCCTTAAATGTCATAACCACATAGAGGAGACTGGCCTACATGACCTCTCCTGCAGGAACAAGACCCACTGACTGTTTACAAGCACCTTATCTAGGTACAATTTGATCACTCCCACAGCAGAAGCTCTGGAGGGGAGGGCCAGATTCTCCACCCAGGTTGCCAGCTCACATACTTAAAACATATGAACTGCACCAGGAAAGCAGGAGGATTGTCTGAAATTACCTCCTGGAGGATTCCCACATCCTTCAGTCAAACACTTAACTGCGATAGTCCAGAAGAAAAAAAAATCACCTGTTTCAGTGTCCAATGACTCAGTGTTCAATGATTCAGTGTTCAATGTCTCGGTGTTCAATGTCTAAGTGTGCAGTGATAATCCAGCCATTACCTCAGCGAAGCAGATAGAGCCGGGGAGTTCCTCGATCATTCAGGGAATTATGGGCTAATTCCTCCGGATGTGCACAGAGCCACAGCCCTGATACCTAGCCACACTGCTGTGATGACTGAAGAACAAAATTGATTTTTATTACTCATTTATAACTTAAGTCTTATAGCTCCTGCCGCACGGGTTGTGTCCATGTGGTTATCATTCCCATCAGCCTCTCCGGTCCGGACCAGCACTTCCTACTCAGCAGCTCTCCACACCAGAGCCGCTGCTAAAACCACCGGTGTGGAGGAAGCCTTGCTCTTCTCCTCTGCCCCTCTCCTTGAGCCGAGCCCTTTCTGCAGCCTTTCCTGGCACGGAGCTCATCTTAGGTGGTTGGGTGAGCTCCTCCGCCAGCTCCCCAGCCCTGCCCTCCCCAGCCCACTCTGGAGACGCAAGCCACTCTGAGCCCTGATTTTGGGAAGAAGCTGGGGTTTTTTAAGGGTTTCCTTCTCAGAAAGGTGAAATCTTCACAGACAGAAAAACCTACAAAGACTGAAGGGGTTTTGCCTAAAGGGGAAAGTCAGCTCCAGCACGAGCGCACCAGGGAAGTGGAGCCGAGGCTTCCTGGGAGCCCTCTCCCTGCTGCTCCCCTGCAGCTGCGTGCGAGCGGCTGCAGACGTGCCAGGGGAAGGAGGCCAGCGACCCGCCAGCGTTCCCACCTCGCCCAGCACAGCCACCCCTCCAAATCCCTACCGAACCCCACGAGCCAGCGCTTGCACCCGTTCCCCCGCCAGCCCTCGCCGCCGGGGCTGCGCGGCACCGAGGACCCGGCACCTCTCGGGAGCAGGGACACCTGCGGGGCTGAAGCCCGAGCTTGCTGGCCATGCTGAGCTCCTTGCACCGGGCAGGACGCCCCTGGGATGAGCAGGAGACCTGTTTTATGGAACTTCCACTTTCACTTTCCTTCTTTGTCACTAAGATACAGGGGTCAGATCGCAGCTGGTATGTGCCTGTTCCTTGGAACTTTTAAAAATAACAAAAACAATAGAGCCCGTCTCCCTGCAGCTCTATAAAAAGGTGCCGCACATACTCCACAGCCAGTTAACCCAGGCGGTCGCAGCGCTTTGGCAGCCAGCACCTGCTCTGGAGAAGGATGGACAGACTCAGCATTGCTCTCATCCTCGCCCTGGTGGCAGCATCCGTCAGCGCCGCCGCAAAGGCCAAGGTAAAACGGATGCCAAAGAGGGACCCGCGCACCATCCCACGCCGGGGGCATGGCTGGGGCTGCAGGGAGCCCTGGGGGATGCCTGCTCCGGCATCTCTGCCCCTGTCCTGGCTGCGCCGCAGCAGCCGGGGCTGATTTCCCCTTTGCAGTGTGTCCTGACAGGGTCTTGGATCAATGAGCTGGGCTCCAATATGACCATCAGTTCTATGAGCAAAAATGGCAATTTCTCTGGCTTGTACTACACAGCCGTGACAGCCACAAAGGAAAAGATCAAGGTTTCTCCGCTGCAGGGCTCCCAGCACCATAAGAACGAGCAGAACCAACCCACCTTTGGTTTCACTGTCAACTGGAGTTTTTCAGGTAATTCCTCCTTCCTCAGCCTCCCTGCAGTGTCCCCAGTGGCCTCTGCCCTCCCCTGTGGTGTGCCTGATGCTCCCCCATTCCCAGCCCAGGAGCTGCTTGGGTGGGGGCACCTCCCAATCCCAATCCCCGTGTCTGGCTTGTGTCCAAGGCAGGTCTAGCCCAAGAAGAGGAGGGGGCAGAGCTAGATCTGGGCTCAGCTGGGCTGGTCACCCCCAAGAGCTGAAATCCCAGATCCCTCAGGTCTGCTGTCTCTGATTCCAGCAGTGACAGACTGGAGAGGGAACCGTCACCCACAGGTCACCACAGGACACACAGGGGCTCTCAGCTGCAAAGCTGTCACATTATGAGCTACACCTTTATGAGCTAGGACCAAAACCCAGCCATCCATATTATTTGTGGACGCTCCCTTTATGAGTTGATGAGACCCCTGCAAGAGGCTGTTCTTGACCCTAGGTGGTCATAGCAGCCTTTTTCACCCCAAACTGGCCTGCTGCCTCCCAAGCAGAGAGAAACCCCTAATCTGGGGGCTTCAGAGTACCTGTAGGAAGCACCACGCTCCCAGTGTCCACGGTGAACCAGTCATCCCCTGCTCACCCACTCTCCACTGCAGGGACCCTCTCTGTGTCCCTTCCCAGATGCGAGTAGGGTGCAGGACCTTTATTTGACTGAATGGTGCTGTCCCCCCTTGGCGCTGGCCTCGGCACTCACCCCACTTCCCATCCCTTCCCTGCAGACTCCACCACCGTCTTCACGGGCCAGTGCTTCGTGGACAAGGACGGGAAGGAAATTCTGAGGACCACGTGGCTCCTGCGACAGGAGGTCCACAACCTGAGGGACGACTGGAAAGCCACCAGGTGAGCCGTGGGCAGAGCAGGGCCTGTGGGTGCGGGGCCATCCCTGCATCTGGAGGATGCTCCAACTGATGCTAATCACTGTGCTCAGGACGGGCATTATTGGTGGTCACCCTCGTGCTGTGCAGGGGTCAGACCAAAAAGTCCCTCCTGACTTCGATACACCAAGGTACGAGCTCTGTGTTTCCCTGCAGTATCGGCAGTAACGTGTTCACCCGGTTCCAGTGATGGGACACGCGACTGCCTCAGAAGAGTCAGCTGTGTCCTGTGTCCCCATGTGTCCCTCGATTTGAGGACCTCTGCCCACCCCGTCCGTCCTCCCAGCTCTGCGTCTCCCACGCAGCTGCTGGAGGGCTGCTGAGCTGCTCTTCTCCCACGACCCTGCAGAACTGCTCTGCTCGCAGTAAAGCTTTGGTGCTGCCAAAACTGCAAGTCCCTTGTCCTGTCATTGCTCACAGCTTTTGGGGTAAAGCCTGGCTGGGTCCTACCCCCGCCTGCCCTCCATATGCCCCGGAAAGATCCTGGACTTCACGCTATTAGGGACCCCTTTGGAGGGCTCAGACAGGGGTGTCTCCTTGAAGCACATGGGGCAGGCAAGGTTTGGGGCAGAGGGAACTGAGCCAGGTCTGCTCCCTCAGCCTCCCTCCACGGCAGCCTCTTGCCCCTTCCCCTGCCTTCTCGCTCTGTCCTCCCCGCTCGCCTCCCCCCAGCCCTGCCTGCAGCGCCCCACAGCCACCCTTCCCTGCCCCACAGCCATCGCCCCCCACGCCACCACCGCTGCGTCCCCCTCCACAGTCCCGCAAAGACCCTCTGCGGAGACTCTGCCCCAGGACCGTGCATGGGCCACCCCCCCAAGGGCACGGGGCATCCCTCGAGGGACCCTGCACAGGGCATCCCCTTCCCCTCCTGCAGGGTGCCCCCCCTTGAGGGACCGTGCACGGGGCATCCCCTCCCGCAGGATCCCCCCTTGGGGTCTATGCACAGGACATCCTCTCCCATGGGGTCCCCTGAGTGTCCTGTGCCCCCAGCCCCTGTGTGTGCCTCATGCCAGCTCCTGTGACACCAGTGGAGGGGACCCGTCCCTGCTCTGCAACACCCACTCCTGGGCTGGAGGGATGGGGCAGAGCTGTGAGGGGCACGGACCAGAGCCAGGGGCCACATCTAGCAGGAAGAGCGCAGCAAGGGCTGGCCCAAAGTGGCTGAGGGAGGGCAGGGACAAATCTGCGGGCTCTCTGGGCCCCCGAGGCTGAGCGCGGTGGCCTCAGGAGATGGCTGCAGCAGGCCGGGATGCGTGCAGCGAGTATCCTGAGCTGCAGAGCGTGTTCTCCCTGTGGCTGCTCACCTTTGCCAAGGAAGAGGCATCATTAGCTCTTGCAAAGTCCACTACTCATCATCGCAGCGTGGGTCCTGGTGGTCCGACTCCAATTTTAACTTCCGCCCACATCCCAGACGAGCTCATCGGCACTTACCACGGGGATTAAATCTGGGCCGTCCGAGAGCTTGCGTTGCAAGCTGCCACTGGCCCCAGACCCAGGGAAAGCCCAACAGCCCGGGAAAAACACCTTGGGAAAACGGCCAAAGCTTCTGACGCGGAAGGGGGCTGTCGTTAGGACAAAACCACCAGGGAAGAGGTGCGTTTTTCATGTCCGGCAGGGAGTCTGGGGTCCGTGGGCGGTGGCACGCAGATGGCGGCAGCGGGACGGCGGCAGGCGGTGCGAGCGCCCCGTGCAGACCCCACTGGTGCAGGAGCAAGGGCCAGGGCTGGCAGCGCCCTGCCGCCTCTCCCCTCCGGCCCTCGGCGAAGGGCTGGGCGAACCGCGCCAGCGCTGGCAGCCGGCGGCTCTATCTATAGCCGCCCGCCGCCCCGCGGGCCGTCGGCGCTGCCCAGGTCACGCAGACCCGCTCGCCTCGCCTTTCCCCGGGCGCCCTGCCACCGCCAGCCGGCTCTCCGCCAGCCGCCGAGCCGCCGAGCCGCGGCGCCGGCTCCGGTTGCAGCCCGCGCCCGCCCGGCTATAAAGGGGGCCGGGGCGCGGGTGGCCGCAGGGAGCCGCGCCGGGGCGGGCGGGCGGGTGGCATCCCCGCGGCCATGGGGAGCGGCGCTCTCGCCCTGCTCCTGCTCCTGGCGCTGGTGCCGGGGGCCAGCCCGGCCGGCAGGAAGGTACGGGGCCGGGGCGGCGAGGCGCTTGTCCTGGGGATGCGGCGGGAGCAGCCGGGGGGGGGGGCTCCCCTCTTTGATGCCTTTTCCGGCTGGGACGAGGGATGCAGGCAGGAGAGCTGGGGAAGCGCAAGGTGCGCTTCCAGGGAGGTAACGCGGGCACAGTGGAGAACGGGCATCCCTCTGCTCCCGCGTCGGGACCGCGTGTCCACGCCAGCGCCGCGGTGCAGCGCTGCGCTTTCACCTCCCTGGAGGAGCGGGGCCAGCCGCTGGCCCAGCACGGCGCGTTTCGTGCCCGAGCCGTGGCCGTGGCCAGGGGCAGCCGGGGACGGCTAGCAGCCTGTGACGGCGGGGAGGCAGCCGGGCGCCCCGGGGGGCCGTGCCGCCCTTCGCCCGGCGCCCGCGGGGGCAGCCCGTGGCACGGCCGGCCTGTGTGCCCCTTGCAGTGCGAGCTGAGCGGGCTGTGGAGGAACAACCAGGAGTCGCTGATGGAGATCTCGGCGGTGCGGGACGACGGCGGCTTCCAGGGCAAATACCTCACGCGGGTGAGCCTGGCCGGCGGCTGCCCCCGCGTGTCCCCCCTGAAGGGCGCCCAGCACCACCTCAGCGAGGCGTCCTGGCCCACCTTCGGCTTCACCGTGCGCTGGGAGAAATTCTCCAGTAGGTGCTGGGCCGCACAGGGCCGGGGCCGGGGCCGGGGCAGGGCTGGGGCGGGAGCGGGGAAGGTGCCGCCGTTCGCGTCGGAGAGCTGCAAGGCTTTGCCCACGCCGCCTAATCTGCTTTGTGCGCAATGCTTTTGTGCGTATGAGCCCAAGCAAGCAGCGAGCCAGTCTGGAAAGAGAGGGATCGGGGAGGAATCCCTGCTGGGGTGGAGGGATGGGTGCAGCGGCGCCCAGCAGCGCGGCGGCTCTGGGCCGGCTCGGAGCAGCTCCTTCTCACCGGCATCCTTGCGTCAGCCCGTGGGGTCCGTGGGGTCCAGCCCAAGGTGCTCGTGGCAGGTCTGGCCTGGGCACGCCGCTGCCTGCGAGCCCGGGCAGCGGCCCCATCCTACCACCACCGGTTCCCACAGACGCCACCACCGTCTTCGTGGGGCAGTGCTTCGTGGACGCGGGCGGGAAGGAGACGCTGGTCACCACGTGGCTGCTGCGCGAGGCCGTCGGGTCCCTGGAGGACGACTGGAAAGCCACCAGGTAGGGAGGGGGTTCCTGCCACGGGGTCTGGGCGCAGGGCTCTCCCTGGCCGGAGGCGTCGGGGTGCCCCCGGGACGGGCTGGCGCCGGCGGCGCTGAGCGGGTCGTCCCCGCCGGCCGGAGCGCGGCAGCCCTCTGCTTCCCCGCAGGGTGGGCAGAAACGTCTTCACCCGCAAGCGCAGCCAGAAAGGGAAGATCCTTCAGAGCTGGTCTTCCTCCTGCGAGGACGACCCGTCGCCCGAGCCGTGAAGGCGCCCTCCGCTTGCAGCCCGGTGACTCCCGCCGTCCTCTCACCGCTTCGGCTTTGCCTCCCCGCGTCCCCCCGCCCGCGCCTGCCCTGCAACGCCCGGACCCAGTGTTTGGCCCCGGCAAGCTCTGCCCCAGCCACGTGCAGTCCCTCGGGACTGCAGCTCCGCTTGGGCTGCCTCGGCGCTCCCCGCAAGATGCGCGGCCACCTCCCGCCATCCCGTCGGCAGGTTCCCCTTCCCGCAGGCCCAGCGCGTTCCCCGCCGGTCCCTCCTCGTGCCCCTGGGGAGCAGCGGTCCCGCGCCGTGGGGACAGCCGGCCGCCTCTGTCCTCGCCGGGGACCCGGGGCCAGGGCTCTCGGCAGCGCTCGCCTCCCCCAGCCCCCTCGGGCTGTGCATGCCAGAATCAAGAGGAGCCTTCCCCAGCCAAAAAAATCATCTCAGCCATGGTTGCATTTTTTAAAAATTGCCCTCACTCACCCTCTGATGCAGCTTCCCTCTCCGCAGCCGCCGGGTCCCCCGTGGAGGTGAGGGCTAGCGGGTGTTTCTGGCCACTGCCGCCCTTCTCCAGGGGCGTCCGGACCCCCCCCAGCCTGCTCTCCCCCCTCCAGCTCTCTGAGCCCTTTCCCCTCTTTACCCTAACTTCAGCTGCCACCCTGAGCGCCTGCTCCTCGGCTGCCTGTCGGTGGCAGAGACCCTTCCTGCATCCCTAATCGAGCTGCCGTCCTTGCAGTAAACGGGGCGAGCCCTTCATATCCCTCCCTGTCGGGCGTTTTTCCAGCCCCAGGACTATCTACGTGCCCTGCGCACGTATGTCAGGCTTGAGCGCGAGAGCCCGGAGCTGCCCCGGCTCTCGCACGCGGAGCCGCGCGCGTGCGCTGCGTCCCATTGCCACCTCTCGGTGCCTTCGGGCACAGGCAGAGCCTCTCCTGCCCCCGCGCTGTTTTTTCAGCAAAATCACAAGCTCGGTGATCCCGCGTGGTCTTGGTGGTAAAGGCAACGGTGTCAATGGATGCAACACATCTGGAAAGTGCTGCACGACGTCCGGAATGAGGAAACGAGCCCCGGAAAGCCTGGGGAGCACACGCGAGCATCAGCTTGGGCATGGTCATGCTGGTGCAGCCAGCGAGCAGTCCCCGAGGCCCTGATTTACCAAGAAGTAGGGCAAATTGCTCCGCACGGAGCTCCCTGCTGCTCTGATGCCTGAACCACCTCATTTCAAGCCAGCTAAGGTATAGCTCTGTGCTACGCTACCGCTCGCAAGAGAGAAAACCTCCCCTTTGACGGAGCGCACCGCTCGCTCGCCCTTCCAGGCTGTCTCCCGGTGTGTCGCAGCAGCGCCAGGATATCTATTTCGTTGCACCAAGGACAGCAGCCAAGCTCAGTTTTTCAAGCAAGGTTTTTGGCAGGTTTATCAGTGAATCCAAAGCCTCTTACAGAGGCATGACAAATATAACCCCGTCGGAGGGGATGACCGCGCACAAGCCGTACTCTCTGGCCAGCCTGGGTGAGAGCCCCCGAGGCCAGGGCCCAGAAACACGGCCTGACCCGACACCCGCCGCAGGGGGCCAACGCACGCGGATGCCAGGGCATTCACGAACAGGCCGGTATCCGGTACTGGCACCTCAGACGGAGCAACACGTCCCTGCCAAACAGCACAGAAACGCGTGGCCCGGCGGCGTCCTGAAGAGACCGTGCGCAGCACACAGGGCGCCAGCAAAACGTCCCCCGCGCTGGTGCAGCAGGAGAGGGAGCGGGGGGTTTCTTGGGAGCCTGGTTCTAGGAAAAGCCCAGGATTTTGGCACTGCATAAAAGGTGACGAGAAGAAGCGACAGAGTTAGGAGAGAGATGGTTTCTGCTCAGTGCAGCCCGCGGCAGCCGTCCGGACCCGAGCACCAGGCGCTGCTCAGCGGCCAGGGCCTGGGATGTGCCGGGGCTCCTGGCTGGCTCTGGGCTGTGCCAGCAGCTCTGCCGGAGGCCTCCTTCCCCGGCCGGGCAGCGATCCCTCCTGTGCTTGAAGTGTGCGCTCGGCAGTTTCCAGCCCCCGGAGCCAGCCGGTGCTTTTCTGTTCCCAGGAAAGGTGCTGCCACCCCAGAGACGGTTCGAATCCCACCTTCATTTTCTCCGGTCCCCAGCCCTGTGAGGCGGCCCCCCCACTGCAGTGCCCCGAGATGCAGCTCGACTGCCCGGGGAAACGCATGCTCTGTTTTGCACATCCAAAGCCTGTCAGAGTGGCAGTGCAAACACACCGAAGGTTAGCGTGGACCCCAGAGGCCCCCGGCGCGGTTGTTTCCTCCCCTAACTCATACAAAAGCAAAAAAACGTTAGCGGAGCATATATCAAGCTGACGGTGGGGAAACGTGAGTCCGCTGAAGCAGAACAGCCCTCACCCCGCACGGCGATGCAAGGACGGCAGCTCGCCGCTGCCAGCACCCGCCGTATGCCGCTGCCTCCGGCGTGACAGCCCCGGCCACGCAGCCGGGCCGGCACAGCACAGAGCACGCAAGTGTATAAACCAGTAATGACTTTCAGCCCAAAATGTTAAGGAAATGAATTTCCAAGCAAAGAAGCTGATTTCCCACCCCACCCCCCTGCCAGGGTGCTGTTGGGGGGGATCCTTAAAGACAGGGAACCAACAGAGCAATAAGGAGCAGTTTCTAAAGGCGGCAGACTGCAGACCGCCTTGGCACGGAGAAGCCGCTCGGGTCGGACCTGGGGGAACGAACGGGGCAACCCCAGCCCCAGAAACGTTGGCGTCCTTGCCCGCGGGGACTTCGCCCTCGGGATGAGGGTCACGCGTGCCAGGGCGTTAGGTGCTCTGGGATCCTTGGGGAGCGAGCGCGGCCGGGCAGGGCAGGGGGAGCAGGGGTTAAATCCCGCTACAAAGCCACACGCAGGCGAGCCGGCCCCGGCCCCATGCGTGGCGGTGGCTGCTGAACGTGCCCGGGAGCCGGGGCGAGGAGCAGGCCTGCTGGCGCTGGCAGCCGGCGGCTCTATCTATAGCCGCCCGCCGCCCCGCGGGCCGTCGGCGCTGCCCAGGTCACGCAGACCCGCTCGCCTCGCCTTTCCCCGGGCGCCCTGCCACCGCCAGCCGGCTCTCCGCCAGCTGCCGAGCCGCCGAGCCGCGGCGCCGGCTCCGGTTGCAGCCCGCGCCCGCCCGGCTATAAAGGGGGCCGGGGCGCGGGTGGCCGCAGGGAGCCGCGCCGGGGCGGGCGGGCGAGCGGCATCCCCGCGGCCATGGGGAGCGGCGCTCTCGCCCTGCTCCTGCTCCTGGCGCTGGTGCCGGGGGCCAGCCCGGCCGGCAGGAAGGTACGGGGCCGGGGCGGCGAGGGCGATGGGCGGAGAGGCTGGGAGGGAGGCGGCGCGCTTGCGGGGATGCTCCTCGCTACGGGCAGCGGGAACCTGCCTGCAGACCGCCGCCGCCAGCGCAGGCGAGCCGTAGCCCAGAGGCATCCCGCGGCGCTGGCTGGTATCGCTGCCCGTCGTTTGGCGCCCGGCCCGCGGCCCCGCGCCGCAGCAGCCCCGCCGGGCGCTGCCCCACCGCAGCCTTCGCCCTTGCAGTGCGTGCTCTCCGGCTCGTGGCGGAGCGACGGCGGCTGCCGGATGGTCGTGTCCGTCCTCGGGGAGGACGGCGGCTTCTCGGGCTCCTACCTGCCGGGGGCCGCCGCCAGCGACCCGCAGATCCTGGCCTCGCCGCTGCAGGGGTCCCAGCAGGACGTGGGGCTGACGGCGCAGCCCACCTTCACCTTCGCCGTGCGCTGGAGGCGCCGAGGTAGGCGGCGGGACGGGGCCGGGCGAGCCGGGAGCGGCGCCCGCGGGGCGGCCCGGCGCCCCGGCTCACGGCACCGCCGCAGACGCGCCGGGGGCGGCCAGGACGACGGCCTTCGTGGGTCAGTGCTACGTGGACGAGGCCGGCGAGGAGTCCCTGCACGCCCTGTGGCTGCTGCGGGAGGAGGCGCAGAGCCCCGCCGAGGACTGGAAAGCCACCAGGTGAGCGTCCCCGTCCCCTTCCCCCCCCCCCCAAAAAAAAATGGGCTCCCCAAAGGGAGAGGGGGCAGCCGGGGACCGCGGTGCCGCCGGCCCCGGGGACCCGGGCGTCCCGGCCGGGTGACTCACGGTGCCTGGGGGCTCGCCCGCAGGATCGGCACCAGCGTTTTCACCCGGATAAAGTAGCAGCCGGGCGGACAACGCAGAAGGTGAGGCCGCGACCGCAGGGAGACGGCGGGTCCCTCGTGCCCGCGGGCCGCGTTTCTGCAGCTCCCCGCTCGGCGCTTCGGATTGCTTTTTCGGCAAGTTCAGCCCAACGTGAACGGAGAAAAATAAAGGGTGGGTTTTTTTTTTTTTTTTGCGTGTGTGTGCGTGGAAAAAGCAGGTCTTGGCTCTGTGTGCTGCCCGGGCTCAAACCCACGCGGGAGGCTCCGTCCAGGGCCCCGGGCGCGCCGAGCCGGCGCGGGCCACCTCAGCTGCGCAGGCAAAGCCGCCGCCGGTTCCTGCCGAGCCCAGCCGCTCGGGAGGCGCCGGAGGAGATTCGGGTGCGTGCGGGATACGAAGGGGCTGGGGAGCGGGAGCAGCCGGGGGGGGCCGCGCCGATGGCTCTCGCAGCCCCGGCCGGCTCCGCACTCCCGCCAGCCGGACGCGATCCCCGGGGCGCAGCTCCCGCCTGCGCCCGGCCGGCCCCGGGGGAACGGCTCCTTCTCCTCCAGCGCCGGCGTTTCCCCTGCGGGACAGCTCACCCACGGGCTGTATTCACGTCTCGGTTTTCAAACACGCTCTCACATTCCTGTTAGTTTTTCTGTTTCCAGCAATATCCAGCAGCTGGTGCTAGTGGCTAGAAATAACGACGTGGTGCCAAGGGAGGGCATAGGCTTCTTGCAGAGCAGGCTGGATTTCTTGCTCCTGCTGCTAGCTGAAACTCTCGCCTCTGGAGGAAACGCGCTTTCCGATTTCCAAGCCCTGCGCAAGGTGGTTAAGCCTTCGGCACGGCCCAGGCCCTCTTCGGCTCTCACAAACAAATCTCCTTTCGCACTTCCATAACTTTCCATAAGACAGCCGCTACCGTGAAAGGAAACCGGCACTGTCAACACAGAGGGAGTCATCAAACAGAAAAGGGGGGGGATTCTATTTTGCAGTGTGTGTACCAGACTCGCTGGGGCCTGAGCAGAACATTTTGTCCCGAAAGCCGCCTGTTTCTGCTCTGCCAGTACCTGTTTTGCAAGCAGGGATGAGGTATAGCCCCGCGTTGTTGTTGCACTTCTGACTGAAGGCAACATTAAATTATTGGCAGTGCCATTCTGCTAAGGGTTGGGTGAAAACTCACTGTGTCCGTGTAGGTACCTGCTGCCTTTTATCCAGGGTTCAGTGGGAAGCAGGCCAAGTTCTGGCCTAAAAGAGCTAAGACGGAGGTGAACCCAAGCCCAGGCCACGAGCCGGCCTCGTTCAGAGCGTGGGAGTTCGGGGGGAGCCCGGGCAAAGGCGCAGGGCAGGGCAGGGCTTTGCAGAAAGCGCATGCACGTGCACAGGACGCAGGGTGCACGAGGCGCACGCAGTGCACACACCGTGCGATGCGCACGCGCAGCACGACGCACCGGCAGGAGAAGGCAGCCGGAGGGGGACCCACAGCACAGCCGGGAGGAAGCTGGCAGGGTGCAACGCTTCCTGGAGGAACAGGCTTGCAGCGAAAACCTGCCTCCTGTGCTCTGCTCCCTGCAGCATACAAGGAAACAAGGTGGCATCGACAGTCTCCATCAGGGAGGAGGGTTAGCACACAAATACCAGGCTCCTCCTTCTCCTTTGATGAAAAATAGCCACACCGGAGCAGCCCAAGACCAGCAGAGCAATCATCCCCAAAACTGTCCCTGCAGACACATCTCTGGGTGCAGTATCTGTGCTGGCTTTGGCCTCTGAGATACCCCAGCTTCTCAGTCCGCGGTCTGCCCCAGCCTCTCCGCACCGAAGGGTTGCGCTGGCCGGTGCAGCCGGTGCCTTGTGCCAGGAGCTTGTGTTCAGATGCTTTCGATGAGGTGCCCTGGGTGTTTTCCTGGCTCCCCGCCTGCTCTCCCAGAGCTATCTCTTCCTGACATTTGGCCGAGCAGTCAAGACCGCTGCGGAGCGCGGGGCTGCCCTCGTTGCTCCTGGCCACACACCAGCTCTGGTGCCCGTTCCCTGCACTGCTGGCAACACTGCAACGTTTTATTTTTGATGACTCATATGGGTATCGATCAGCACTGAGCCAAGGCTCGACAGCGTGAGCGCAGTGGCCGTCCAAATCTCCCGCAGGGCTGAGAAGCTTCCTGGGGATCCAGCGATATATCTGATCGGAGGGCTGCGCCTGGAACTGCCTGCACCGAGGGCAGCAGCCTCCAGGTCTCTGCCAGTCCTGCCTTTGTGGAGAAAAGCAGGCTGCAAGGAGACACCAGCAGGGCCTGTGATTGCTTGCCCGAGTCAGGAAAGCAAAACAGCTTCCACCAGCTCTTGGGGCCACAGATCTGAATGGGCAACCCACAAGGGGGTGGTGGCTCTGGATAGGGAAGGTACGAGGCAAGGCTCAGCTCCAGCCGTCCGTGAGGCTTAGGCAGTGCACAGAGGAAAATACAAGGTGTCCTCAGAAAGCTCTTGAAGACCTGTTGTCCCAGGCCTCTGGAACTGCTCTGGAGAGCCAGCGATACCAGCAACACGCAGCTGGACCAGGACAGATGTGGAAATAGGCCAGGTGAACACAGTCGCTCCCCATCGCTGCCTGACCACCCTGCCCGGGGTCTTTTGGGGCAGGCACAGACAGGCTCTTCCAGCCACCCTGGCTCCCAGCGGCTACTCCTGCACCCTGTGCTGAGCAGCCATGCTTGCCTGCTCCAGGAAGCACCTGGGCAGAGGTGGAGGGTACATTTCCACGGGAGAGAACATGGCAGCACTCTCAAGCTGCAGCGGGACAGCAGGCTGTGGGGACAAGCCACCTGGCTCTAGGGGTGGCAGCACAGGCCCGGACAAAAACGATGTCCCACAGCTCTCAACCCCAACCAGAACAAGCAGGTGAGGCTGAGCTATGCTCACTGGAACTCAGTGATTTACTGCTGCTGGCCAGCAGAGGAAAAGAGGTCACTTCAGCCTGGAGCTGGTAGGAAACAGGCCCATTTGCACGTCTCCAGAGCAGCTTTGTGTGAAATTGGGCACGCAGACCCACGCGTCTCTGACCTGGAGGCACTGACGGACAAAGTAGGTTGAGCCTAGCCTCCCTGGGAGGGGAGGGCATTCGGCCCAGAGTGGAGGCAAACTAAGATAAGTAGCAGTCAGCACAAGCAGAGAGCTCACTCCGAAGACTCTAGAGACGGTGCCACTTCAAAGGGCTCAGCCACGGGCTTCAGCAATAGCAAAAACCACAAGGGCTCACAGCTTCCCAGCTCCCCAGACACCAGCCCCGACCCAGCCTGATTTAGCAACCACCCATTTGTCCAGCAGGCAGGGCCCACCCCCTCAGCCATGGGGACAGGTCTGGTTGCACCACTCTGTCTTTGCTCTGCTTCCTGCAATTGTACAGTTCCTCGGTTACAAAACCAGAGGTGGGGGCAGACACCGGCTCCTCTCATTTCCTGCAAGGGAAGCTGCTCAGTTCCGCTGCGCTAACTGCTTTGCTGCACGTGGCACATTGCAGCAGGCGCATTGCCACAGCTCCCCCTGACTTCCATGCTTGGGCTCTGGGTGCTCAGAGCGTGAATTCATCTCCAGAAGCGTTCCAGGAGTATTTGTACAGCTCTGAAAGAGGCCGAAAGAGCAGCACCACACTGGAATTTTGCATGGTGTCTCAATAAGCCCTCCACACAGCCCCAGGGTACACCAAAGGGAACACAAGGCAGTTCCTGCTCCCAGGGGCTCTCCCTGAGGTCACCAAGAAGGAGTAGATGTCAGTCCTCCTGCAGCCCAGGTCACTGCTCCATTTGTCAGGCCATAAGGGGAGGGTGACTACTCCCCAAGCCCGTTAGGCTTGGCATTCTTGCACTCGGAGAGACGTTCACAGTGCTCCCAGCCTTTTGCACAGCCCCTAACCTCCACTGGCCAGCCCAGGTCCAGACTGACAAGACCACAGAGGGCACAGTCGTGCAGAAGACATGCTTTATTTACACATAATTAATATGGAAATGTCTTCACTAGCTTAGAGCTGATGTAGGACAAGGAAGGACGCTCCACAGGTACTGCTACGCTGCACTCCAGGAAAGACCAGTCCCCAGCTCCAAGTGCTTCCGCTCAGCCTTGCAGAGAGCACCCACAGCAAGCTGACTGGCCAGCACTGTAGGGCTCAGGCACATGTGGACACAGCTTTGAAACCGGCCTGCATACAGAAAGCTTTCAGAAAAGCAAGCAGCTTTGCTGCTCTGTACTATGCCTGCTTTGGTAGCGTGGTACAAGGCATGCCCCTACTTCTCCCTGAGACACGAAGTCCTGTCCCCAGATTTGTGGGAGATGAAAGGCTTGCCCCAAGAAAGCTT
This sequence comes from Struthio camelus, assembly GCF_040807025.1. Lineage (NCBI taxonomy): Eukaryota > Metazoa > Chordata > Aves > Struthioniformes > Struthionidae > Struthio > Struthio camelus. Next base: position 57,639,032 of record NC_090981.1, on the reverse strand, counting down.
GATGGGAAACAGCATGCACAGCTGGGAAGGACTCCACACCACCCTCTCTAGTCAGGCCGAGAGCTGTGCCCACAGCCCAACAGCTAGCACAAACAGGGGGAAATGCAGGGCCTATTGCAATGGCAGGACCACTCCCTTTAAGGGCACTGAAGGTCAGCATCCAGCTCATCATCTCACACCCAGAAATCAGACAACGCTGTAGGGTTAAAAGGATGCTTGTGGCTGTCACACACAGTAAGTACAGGACCCAGCCTGTTCAACTTCATCCGGGCAGGGCAGAAGTGGGACAGGGCATCTGTCACCACCTGCCTCCAAGCAGAGCAGGTATCAGGCCCCTCAGGCACGCCTGAGCGCCTTCACCCTCCACCCCTCAGCCTTTCCCTTTGTGAGCCACAGCACTCAGTGAGGGCTACAGGCCATGTCAACAGCCATAGCAGGAAACAAAACTCCCAGTTTCCTACCCCATCTCTGATAGGGTCCTGTTATGGATATATGGGGCAGAGTGTACGAACAGGTCATCGTTCCTAAAATGATTCCTCCCCAGTGAACCCTCTGAGCCGCCAACTATCAGGAGAGTATTTAAAAGCATTTGCTTTGATAGATTATCTGTTAACACAGTTCTGCTTGTCCCTTCTCGACAGGGCGCACAGCATCACCCTGAAAGGCAAGACGAGATGGCGGTCACATCTCATCCACACGGTGCTGCTGGATGACAACACTGGCAGTGCGTTCCACCCACTCCTGCCTCTTGGCTTCCCAAGCTGCTGGTACCACTGAGCGCAAAGCGTCGCTCCCAGAGCGCTGCTCCTGGGGCTGCGGAGGACCCAACTCAGAGCTGGCTGCTGCTGGAGGGTCAGAGGATGAGTTGCTGTTGAAAGTGGATCTGGGCTCAGGCTTGGACGGAGTCTGCCCCTCTTCCCGTGACTGATTGAGGCTGCCCAACAGTGAGGTGTCTTCAGGCTCTGGACTAAGCTTCTCCAGCACAGCTTCCTCCTGCACGTCAGACGCTGCCTGCCAAACCTGGTTCGGGAACTCGCGGATCTGCCGTGACAGCACTGCAAGAGAGGTAAGAGCCAGCCTTGTCACTCCCATCTGGAGAGCAGGACACATCAAACTCTTGCACTCCCGCAGAGCTCATGGGAGGACAAAAGACATTCAACCAAGGCTGCCTCCTCCCAGGGGAGGCAGGGAAACAATGCTGCACAGCCACAAGGCACAAGCACAGCTTGTGCTCCAAGAAGGAGAGGATCTGTGTAGTTCTGGTATCGCCCTTGGCCCAGGGCCCCACGCAACCCTCAGCAACGGGGCTGAGGAAGAGTCCAGAGCTGGGGCAGAACAGTAAAGCCAAACCGAAAGCTCCCCCCAGGCAAGGGGCTGTTGAGTGGGAAATGGCCAAGAGTTCAGGCCATCTCTGAGGCCTGAGGGCAACATTTCACCTGGAACCATGCCTCAGTCCGCAGGTACTCACCTCTGAGCTCTGGCTGCGGCCCTCTGCTCCCAAACGAATAGAGGCTGGGGGAGAGAATGAGGCAGAAGGACAGAACGAGGACCTGGAAAGGGAGAAAGAGGAGGCCATGAGCAAAGCCCTCCTAACCTTAGGGCATGCATAGGCATCACTGGCTGCAATTAATACCACTCTCCAAACTTGGGGTGACAGGAGAGACCCCTTCAGAGAAACTGGGGCTGAAGCCACTCACCATAATGCAGGTGCTTGCTGTGGTAGTTTTGGTTGTGGACTGCCTCACCAGGGTCTGCAATTTCCGCAGCTGCTCAAGCAACGACCTGCACGGGAGCAGGCAACGCAGGTTAATGCGGCGGCTGAAGCAAGAACCTCCCTCCCCCTTTGCAGCCAGGGACAGATGACAGTCCCGAGGGGGGGAACAGCCTCCCACACCACATCGCCTGCCACATCCCACAATGAGAACTCACATGTTCTGCTTCTGCAGCAGCTGCACCTTCTTCTGGAGCTCGTGGTTCTGAGCTGTGCAGGCTGCCACCCTTTCCGGGACGGACAAACAGCACAGAGGAGAGAAACAGAGAGGTTTTAGTTTGTTAGGCAACAGCAGGGACTTCACTGGAGTTCCTCCTCAGAAAATCAGCCACCAACTCTGTGGGTGACCAGGGCAGATGCAAGCACCCCTGGGGCCTATCTGGCCCAGGTGGTGCAAAGCCCAGATAACGACGTCTCACACAAGGTTTGGAGAGGGGTGAGCCCTGACCAGTCCCTCAGAGAAGCATGACACTACTCTATAACGATGCTTGCTCCTAACAGCACAACCAGTCAGCCGGGCAGACCAGTGATGTCAGGTCGTATTTAAACTAGCCGGAGCTGGAGGACAGGTGGGCCCTGGCAGACCAGCACTCTGCTCAAACTGAACAAACCCTGGGCCAACTCCAAGGACAAGAGAGAACAGCAAGCTTTTAAGCCCCCTGAGACTATAAAACAAACTATAAAAAAATTAAGAAAAACTATAAAAAAAGACAACTATAGGGTCGGCCTCACTTTCTGCCAAGGGTTTTCTGACCCCAGCAGCAGCACAGTACTGTTGTCGTGTGTGGGTACCTGTTTTCCAGGCCATCTACATAGATCTTCTTCCTGCGGCGACTATCCTGGGCTGACTGCTTGTTCCGGATCTTCCGTCGCACTTTCTTCAGAAGCCGCTCTTCAACCTGCAAGAGCCATTTCTCATTAGCAGCCACCCCAGGGTGCTGGCAGTTCAGCCCTGACAGAACCTGTGGATGTCTCAGTGCTCAGCCCTGTCGAGAAAGGCAACAACCCAGTTGCATTTGTCCTCTGTCTTCCCCAAACCACGGAATGAACTGGACTAGCTGGAAGGCAGACTCTGGCCTACTGATACAACCAGCAGCTTCCCGGTGTACCAAGAGTGAGGCACACACAAGCGAGATGAAAAGCACACACCTCACAAGCCATTAGACAAGCAGGAGGAGAAAGGCTGAAGGCACTTGGAGTGCAATTGTCTCCTGCAGGCAGTCACAAATGGGGAGACTGAAAGCAGCCAGGTTTCTTCCTGCTCTTCATAGCCCTGGGCAGCCCAGGGCTACAGCCAGAGGGCATTTCACGCTGCTGGAGATGTCCTGAGTAGCAACAGTAGAACAGATCTTCCACACCATTCCAGTCTCTGCACAGCAGAGAGGAAGCCCCCACCACAAGAAACTGCATCGCTTCCCAACAGCTAATGAGATGACTGCTCTGCACCTACTGGACTAATAAACCAGAGGATGGTGTGCATACGAACCCCCCTGGCCCTTGAAGGGATCCACCTTCCTTGGTCCTGCCAGAAGAGGCCCTGAACTCAGCAACAAGGGGCTAATACTCTGGCAAGGCACTGTCCTGCATTTTAAACCCCTACTCTGGTTAAAGTGTTCAAGTACTCTGAGTCTGTTTGGGAGTTACTGCCTGTAGCAAGGACTCACTTTGGTCAGTGGCAGACAGGTTGGTAATGAAACACCTTCTTTTTCCAGGAGCTGCCTCTCCTCCTCCGTCAGGACCAACTCTGGGAAGTCGAACTAGAAAACGGCCAAAACATGCCTACTGAGAATCCAAAGTAAAGGAAATACAGCCCGGGGCAGAGAAAGCATACAGAACCAGGGTCAGCTCTCCTAAAGCAGGATCACACTTTCCACAGAGATACCCCTCACAGTAACCAAGCCAGGAGAGAAGGGGAGAATGTGAGCAAAGGCTGGGGCCCACCAGCACACACTTCTAGGCCTTAGGGAGCCAGTACCTGCATGGTGGCTCCAGGCACAAACTGGGGTCCAGCATCCACAGCGACAGCAACAGGAAAACTGCAGTTCTGTTCCACTACCTCATTTGGGCTTTCTAAGCCTGTCCACGTCTCTAGGGAAAGAGAAGATAGTCAAGCTCCGGGCCTCTGTGAGGCAGCACAGACACACCTGACCAGGCAACTTTGAGCAGCACGAGACCACAACTGTACAGCCGCAGAGCCGCCAAGCTTGGTTCTATCCAGTGCTGCCTGGCTCCCACACAAGAAAACCCTAGGCTGGACTGTTTTCCTGCTAGGCACAGCACTGCGCATAGCTAGAACAGAAAGACCCCCACTTACCAAGGTCAATGGAAACATCTCCTTCTGCCATCTCAGATCTCACACTTTCCAGCACAGGCCCATCGTGATGAAGGGAGTAACTGTGATCAAACTGCACAATGTCTGAGCTCCGAGGGCTGCTGGCAAAGTCACTGCCAGGGCTATGGGACAAATTTTGGTCCTCAGAAATGCTACTGTCACTGTCAGTAGGTGAGTAACCCTGCAGTGTGCCCGGTTCGTCTACAAAGGGGCTCAGCAGTGAGCTGATGAAGTCATCCATCTCCTTGTTGTTCAGAAGCTGCAGAGAAAAAGCTTCCACTAAGCAGGGAGCCAAACCTCCTGGACCACAACCCACCAGCAATTCCTCCAGAACAACTCACCTGAGCATCTGACAGGCCCCAGTCTTCCAGCAGGCTGCTCTCCTCCCCTGGGATTTCAGTGCAAGGAATATTGTCCTTCAGGAGAAAATCAAGCAGGTCCTCATCTGCCAGGGCAGCCAATTCCTCTGGGCACGACATCTGAACAAGACAATCAAAATGACCACAGGCCCCAGGGGAGACACCAACGCTCCTCTGGAACGTCACGCAGTCTCTGTGCTGAAGTACAAAGTCTCCCCACGCAATGGGAACAGCGGTCAGCACCCTGCAGAGATGACATCACGCAAGACGCCAGTTCATGACTGCTGTCTCAACAAGACTATTACCATCACTTGTGGCCACCCTCCATCACCTTCCCTGCCAACCTAGTGAGGCTCCACCCAGAGGAGAAAGCTGCTGGAAGATGAGGGAAAGTGGAAGGGTGCCAGACCTTCTCCTGCTGAGAGCATACAACGTAAACAGATTCCACCATTTCACTGAAGCCTGAAGGTGCTGTACTGCTGGCTTGCAACCGGCCAGGCCAGTGTTCCCACTGGCACTCTAAGCTTTCAAATCTAGCTGACAGGTGTTACAGCTCACAAAAAAAAAAAAAAAAAAAAAAAAAGCCAGGGCAGACTCCAGACACATGGCTGCTGCACCAGCTGCCAGGAAGCAGGAAGCTGCTGTGCAGGGCAGCTGTGCCAAACTGCACTGCTTACTGAGTGAAACAAGCAGGAAACTGAGCAGCAAGAGGAAGGGGGAGCAGGGCAGAGTCCAAGCAACGCTGAGGCCCATTGTTTCCATGGACACAGGACGTTCCAGCTAGGAAGCACGCACTGAACACGCAGCTCCAGGCAGGCAGCAAGGGGAGGAAGAGAGCAAACGAGGCAGAAGAGAGGGTCACAGGAACATCTTCATACGTGGCAGACTCTGCCCTGCTTGCCTGCACACCTTGCCTGGGGAAGCCAAGAAACTTCACAGACCCAGCCTGTGAGGCTGGCCCACGAGCAAACAGGGCATGGCTATGCAAATGCACTTGAGGGACAGCTGCAGCCAGCAGCCACTGAACGCCTGCTGGGCCGCACAGCCCAAAGCTAGACCTTTGGGACGGCCCCCTCCCCTTTACCCCAACGCCTGGGCTTCAGGGAGGCCTCCGTGCCGGAGGAACGCCGCCCAGTGCGCGCCACAGGCAGCCGCACGGAGGCCGGGAGCCCCCCGCGGCCAGCAGCGCCCGGCCCTCCTGCTGCCGCCCAAGGCCCCCGCAGCGCCCTGCGCAGGCGGGCTGGGCCCGGCGCCCCGGCTCGCTCTGACAGGATTTGGGGGCGGTGGGGGGGGGGGTTAAGGCCCGGATGCCTGGGGCCCCAGCTCGCTCTGACAGGATGGGGGGGGACGGACACCCGATTCCCCCCCCCTCAGGTCCGAGAGGGAGGGGAGGGGCCGGGGTGGTGGCGGCGGCCCCGGACGCCTGGGCCCCCCCCCCCAGCCCCTTACCTCGGGGCGCGACGCCGTCCGGCAGCGCCGCTTCCAACGCACCAGGAGTGACGTCAGCGCCCTCCCAGCCAGCCGCGCGCGGGGCGGGGCGGGGCGGAGAGGAGTGGGGCGGGGCCGCCCCGCCCGCTGGGGAGGTGGCGAAGGAGCGGGCTCCCATTGGCCGCCGCCGGCGCGCGCGCGCGCGGCGGGGGAAGGTGGGTGGAAGGTGGGTGGAAGGGGGAGAGCCCGGAGGCGGGGGAGGGGGGCGCGCGCGCGCGCGACGGCGGCGCGAGCGGGGGGGGGGCACTGGCGGGGCGCGCATGCGCCGGCGGGGCGGGGCGGGAAGCGGGCGGTGCCGCCCGCCGCCGCCGCAGAGGCTCGGCGGTCCTGGCGCGCAGCTCCTGCCCGCGCACAGGTACGGGGCGGGGAAGGGGGGGGGGGCGCCCGCCCCGCCAGGCTGGGGGGGGGGGCGGCGGGGCCCGCTTACCGGGGGCAGAGCCGCTGTTACCGGGGACACCCCCTGGGTTACCGAGGGGGCTCCCCAGCAGGCCCTGCTTACCGCTGGGGGAGCCCAGGGCAGGGCCTCGTTACCGGGGGCCGCCACAGAGCGGGAGGGGGAGCCCCGTGCCTACAGGCCCCGCAGCCGGGCAGCCCGCAGAGCCGCCCGGGTCTCGGTGCGGGCCGGGGCGCCGCCGGGGTTGCGGGTGTCCCCGAGACGCGATGCCCGAGGCCGCCGGCCGGGTCGCCGCCTGTGGTGGCCCCGCTGCGGCGGGGAGAGCTGGGGGCCGGCCGGCGGCTGAAGCGGGCCCGTCTGCCCGGCGGAGCCGCCCGGGGCTGCCTCGGTCCGTCTGTAGGCGGCGGGGCTGAAAGGCCTGGAGATGGTGCGAGGGAAGTCAGGGTGATGCGGGGGCTCCCCCGAGCGCTCCGGGGTCCGGCCGGCCCTCACGTTCGTGGCCTAATGCGCCTCAAAGCCCTTCTCGGGTGCGCTACAGCTCCAGGCGTTTAGCCGTGACCTTACGGCACACGCGAGGTCTGGAGCAGGACGGAGGGTCGGGCGCTGGCGGCCTTCTATGTCGGGAGCGCGAGGGCGGACGCCTGACTGCGTTGCTAAATAGCCGCTGCTATTCGGGAGCAGCTGCTACTAGGAGCAGCCTGGGCAGAGCGGCCGTTACCCGCCGCGCGCGCGCTCGGTCAAGCTGGTCCGCTGTCATCCTGAGCGGAGTCACCGCTGCGTGCTCTGGGGAGCCAGCAGCCCTTGGCGTGGCGGTGGTCGTCCCTCTCGGCTCTGCGGGCCTGGGGGCAGCGTAGGCATTGCAAACCCTGTACTTACAGGAGCACCGTGTGCCAATATCAGCGTTTTCAGCCTCGCGTTCGTTACGGGTGTAGGACTGCCTTCGCTGAGTCTCTGTGAATGGGAGATGAGGTGGGGCAAGAAATGCTTTTTTTGCCCTATCCCTGTCCAAAACAGCAGTAGCAGTATCTCGCCTGCGCCGCTTGCCCGCCGTCCCTGCTGTTGTGGGGGCCGCGGGGCGTCCACCTTAGCTGCTGGCTTCAGCCTTGTCATCTGACCTCAGCCGGGGCAAGTGGCGTGCACCGTTGTCTCTTAGTCACAGTTGCAGACTGGACTTATCTGGTTAATCTTGGCCATATCCTGTTAGTTATGCCTGAAAATAGCTGCACCCAGTAGGAAAGTCGTATTCGCGTCCCTGGAGGCTGTGCGTCTTGGATTGAAATTAGTGATCACGTGGCCTGAGAAGACTAATTTAAAGCCCAGCTGAAATGAGTTGTTGTCACTGACATCTTCCATGTTGACTCTCTCCTTTCCTGCTACTTCCTGGGCATGCTGGAAATGAGAGGAAAAGGTCTGATGCCGTAACAAGCCGTAGGGAAGTGCAGAAGAGTAAGTTCTGGCTTTTTGTAGTATCAGTGTAACAACACTGCTCTTCAGGCTGAAGCCTGCTGGATTCAAATCTGTTGGGGAAAATGGGCACTTGAGGACAGGCAGGCTTCTCCACCACAGCTTTGTGTTTCTTGGATTTCTCAGTCAGCAGCTGCCCTGCTGTAGCCCATATGGGATCGGCTCAAAGGCATCTACGTAAGGAGCTAAGCCTGACTCATTCCAGTTAAAGCAAGGGGCTCGTGCAGGGGGTTGTGCGGAGCAGATAAAATTTAGCAGTACTATACGCATCCCTTGGGGGGGAAATGGTGAAGGTGAGTCAAACTAGTGTCACTCCGAGCGCCCTAAGGTGAGTCAGAGAGCGTGAATAGGATATTGCCGCTTCAGTTAATGCCCCGACTGGCGTTCATGGTGTCTGAGTGTCTGTTCAATATAGCCCGCTCACAGGTGAGTAGGATGCACCTTGGCAAACTTACGTGGCAGAGGGATCCAGTAGAAGAAAAAGGGGAATATATGGCTGAAAATCTGTGAAGGAGAAGGGGCTACAAGTGGAAACAGCAGGGGCAGTTCCTGAAACAGAAGAGGTCTTAAGATAGGCTCAGTCTAAACCCATGATAAGTATGAAACTAAAGGGAGATAGCAGTGGTGTGGCAGTTAACGTTCCTCCCATCTGACAGAGTAACCTGTTAATGAGTAGCCCTGTGTGTGTGCGCACGTGGTAGGATACGGAGAGTGGCAGGAGAGCTCAGGGGTGCCGAAAACAGCCCTCAGCTGTGGGTGGCTATCACTGGGGGAGGGGGCATAAAGGCAATTGCTCGTCTCAGAGATTTGTCCCGGCTGCAACGGCCTGGGCCGCAGGCCTGATCCTGCCTGGCAGCTGCTGCGTCTGGGATGTGACTTGGCTTAGCAGTGCTCAGGTTCTGTGACCCGAAAAGGGAAATGCCTTGCCCTGGGGGTGACTGCTCCAAGGATGCCCTCCGTGGCACTCCAGGGAGCGGACGGTGAGAGACGCTGGGATGGAAATACCCTCCTCGTGTCTCGTCTGGTACCAGGGCGGCAACTTAGTCTGCTAAAATTATCCAGCCAGAGGCCTTGTGTGGGTTCAATGCCCCTTTCTTCGGCGAGGGCTCCTTTCCCTGGCCTGCAGTGTAGGAGCTGGGTTAGGGCGGGCAGGGCCCTCCGGGGAGTGGATTCCAGCAGGACGTGCCCTGCACTTTGGAAGTGCCCCTGGCACTTCCTTTTCGTAAAGTCTGACAAGCTCTGCTGTTTGGAGCCAATTATAGCTGCCCCGCTCAGCAGGAGAGGAAATTCCCAGCTTGTACACTGATGTGTCTGGAGGTATTTATAGATGGGGTTATCGTTGTCCCCCTCCCCATTTGGAGCGCTTGCATGGGACTCAGCTGGGCTGGGTGCCTGTGAGGGAGGGAAAAGTGGCCCCTTTTAAAGTAGGCTTTAAATTGTGTATACGAAAGCAGCATTTGACAACTGCACGGCTATAATCCGTGCTAACAAGATGTCCAGAGCAGCAGCTCGTGAAAGAGGACCAGCTGCTGTACTGGTGTGGAGTCAGGCCCCAGAGCTGATTAATTTGTTTCGTCTTTTGGGGAACGGCAGTATTACCCTGGCTTCTGAGCTACAAAGCTTTCCTTCTTTTTTTTTTTTTTTTTTTCCTGTGCCCTGTGTTGCCTAAGTGCCTCTTCTCTTCCTGTCTACCCTGCTTGACCTATAGTGACTGAGAGCTGAGGGGAAGTGGGAAGGGTGTCTCCGACAATTTTCTTCCCCCCTCCCCTTGCCTGGCTATTTAAGAGGTTTGCTATTGGGAAGGGGGAAATCCAAACTGGAATTCTGCTTCTCCAAGCCCGGGAGGTAGAGGTGAGCTCTGCAATGCTAGGATAAGGCTACCCCCCTTGGTTTTACTCTGTAACTTGTTGTTGAATGGAGAAGCCGAAGGACGTTCTCCTCACAGCCACGTCCTGGCTGCTTCAGAGCCAAAGGAGGTCACTGGTCACCTCTGAGAGCTCCTGCAGCTGGCCTCACGTGGGTGGTTGGACTGCTGATCTCGGGACAAAAGGCTGATTGTGCCCCCAGGAGAGGGTGCTGGGGTGGGATGCATAGTTCCCCGTGCTGCCTGCGACACTCTTGCATATCTGTGGGCTGAAATGGGTGCTCCAGCCGTGCTGGGGGAGGGAGCGTTGTGGCTGTGAGCAGTGTGAGGAGCTAAACCTCAAAAAGGGAAACGCGACGCGGGTTGCTTCGCTGCAGCCGTGTTGAGGTTGCTGTACCCGTCCCTTGTTCCGTGCTGGTAACGTCCACGGGGCCGAGCTGGAGCGGCTGGGAAGGAGGGGGCTTCTTCTGGAAAAGGCAGTGTCATGGTGTGAGGGTTGGTGAGCTGCCCACCCTGCCCCGGGTGGAGCAAATTAATGAGGCAAGGGAAAGGCTGCTTCATCTTCTGCGCTGTCTGCGATGACTCCTTGTTCCCTACCCAGCCCTGCTTTGCTGGGTTATTTCCCTGTGCTGTCTCCTGCCCTGAGCCTTAGGGCTGAAGCCATAGAGCTCCCTGCTGCTGGACTGCCTCTTCTGAAGGACGGGTCCTTGGCCCTTTGAATCTGCCGGCAGGATGTTTAAGTGCTTAGGCTGTGCCTTCATCGCTGGCTGTTAGATCCATATTTGGTAGCAATAATTGTTTACTCCTTTCTCCTCTCTCCCTTCATGTCACTGCTGAGAAGGGGAGGGGACATATTTTTGGGATCTTTAACAGTGCTGGAATCTGCTGGTTTCCTGATAAAGGGCCTGAAAAACTCAGAAGGATGAGAGATGAAGCAGGAGAGGGAACAGATTCCTTCTGAGCAGCAGATTTCAGCCTTGCTTCACTGGCAGCCATCTAAAACTTGGGCCAACAAAGGCATGGACCTTCGAGTGTTAGATTTAAGTTTACTGCCGTTATAATTTTTCCTTTTTGCCTGCCCTTCATGAATCCCTTTAAAATAGTCCATAGACCATAAGGTGAAAACCACTGAGTGGTAAATTAGCAGCTCCTCCTGACATGGCCTGTGAGCTGCGAGTTTGTGTCATACATGATGCAAAGAGGAAAGTGGGTTGTATGCAGGGCAAGTGCACAGTTGGCGTTTGTCTCCTCTGTCGTTGTAAAACTCCTCCTTCCTTAGCAGAGGGAGTTGTTCTCCTGGTCCTCTAGGTCACGTTGGCTGCTGTACCTGCCTATTTTGCTGGACATCTTTGCAACTGCTGAACGGTTGTTTCCCTGGGCAGCACCTAGCTTGCACGTGGGCTCTTGTTTCCTGGCAGGAGCCTCGGCATAGCTGCCCAGGGATGCTGCATGCAGATGTGCGCTCTGAAGCCTCGTCCTCTTTCTGGTCAGCAGAGGTGGGCCTTGATGTGTACTTAAGACCGGGGGGCTGAATGCTGTTGGAGAGAGTTGAGTCCGTTCCGTGCTGGCCACACTCCTTAAATGATGAGTCTTGGCAATTGTTGGAGGAACGGGACAGGAATTAGAAGATCCATTGGATCTTATGTTACTGGAGTAGGGACTTGTAGTGTACGGCGTGCAGCCCTCTCCTTTTTGGAGTTGAAATTTGGTGACTCTTAGCTGGAGAAATGTTAGCACAGCCCCATGGCTTGGCCCTACCCACTGCTTTAGGTGTCAGCCTCTGTGCAAGGTAGGGAGACGGCTCTGATAGCCACAGGCTACCTAAGCAGAGGTCAGAAATCTGGCAAAGCTCCTCTTTTGTTTTTCCCCCTTTTCCTCACTGACTGTGTGTGTTGCTTCACAGTAGGTGAATAACGTGGCCTTGTGCAATCCCTGCCAAGGGCTATGATTGTATGGTATCTGCTGTGACCCATTGCTGACTTTGTAACGGAGGACGGAAGATAAAAGCAGGTTCTGAGATGGCAAGTAGCCCAAGCTGGCCTCTGACAGGCATCACCCAGGACACTAACTGTTGCCAAGCACTGAATATTTTCTCTGCAACTTGCTGTTAAGGGAATAGTCAGCCGCATCTCCTTTTCGCAGTGTACAGAGCATATATGGCTATGAGGGTAGACCCCGGGGCTCTCTTAGACTCTCACAGGGCTCTCTGGTACTCAGGGCCTTTGCTGCCCCTGCCTCACACTGGGCTCTTTCTGTATGTCCAGGGTTGGAGAGAAGAGGGGGAGGACGGGCAGTTGCATTTCTGAGAGTTTGGGTTGGTTACATGTACCCAACCTGAAGGCCTCTTTGGGCAGTTCCGTTTTTCTTTTCTAGGAGAGGCAGAACTAACAGCCAAAAGAGGGAAAGCGCTCCCTCAGATACGAGTAAAACACCTTTAGAAGGGAGTGGAGAACACAGGCCAGTAGGGCAGACTTCCTAGATCTTAATGCCTTCATCCTGCCTCCCGGATGGATGGTTCCTGAGCGATGCCTGTTCCCCCCTAACAATTCAAAGGTGACTGGGTGAAATGGCCCATGCAGCGTGGATGCCAGGATTAGGGCATCTGATTGTCTCTGTGGAGCCTGAACGAGGTGCCTTCAGGGTGCCATGCCGGAGGACGGGTTCACTAAGGATGTGGCCAAAGCTACCTGTGGAAGAGCCTGCGGCCAGAGGAGCTGGGAGCGCGGAGCCAAGGCGGTGGGAGGCGATGTGCTGACTATGCAGGCGCTCAGTGCTGTTTGCCCTTTCCGTGTGTTTGCCTTGTTGTGGGTTGCCCTACAGATGCTGCAGTTTGGATATCCTCGCTCTGGAGAAGTGGGAAAAGGAGCTTTTGCTTCCTGCTTGGAGCTCCCTGGGCTGCTCCGCGAGGGAAGAATGCCTAACAACAGTAGATAGGCCTGGAGATATATAGTAAAACCCAGCAGTTAATGGATAAGGCCGCTCGAAGTTAATGAGGATGAATTTTCGGACAGTTGGAGGCTGGTTTCATGGAACTACCACTGTCATGGGAAACTGTGGAGTTCCCCCCTCTGAAGGCTGCAGCGGAGGTGTGATAACCACTGCTCGCCCTCTTACTCCCCCCACGCAGCCCACCCTGCCGTTAATCGCTCTCCCGTGTTTGTTTCCCACGTTTTGGCTGCCCTGCGCGGACCAGGGCTGCCCCTCCTATTGCATCTCTGTGGGGACCGGAGGATGCTCCTCTCTCCTCTCTTCCCGTCAGCACGACCACCCCGAGCCACAGAGCGCGGTCATCGGGAAGGAAGCTGGGAAGCAGCTGCTGGGGGGCTCCGCTTCCTTGCGTTTGCTTGGGAAGCTGCTTCTCTCGAGGAGCCTGGTCATTATCCGTCTCCGTTACGTCTCTCGTTCCAACCACAAATAACACCAGGGCAGCCGCTGGAATGCGAGCCTGTCAGCAAAGCACGGGCTCCCTGCTGTAGCCGTGCCGAGAAACGCTCCTGAGCGTGGGACCGGGCACAGGGACGCGGGCAGGGACGACGGTGCAGCTCAGAGCTTCGCTTGGGGCTCTGGCCATCTCCTGGCTGCTCGCGCTCCTCTTTGGCCCGTCTCTGTGTCTGAGCGCAAGTACGTCCCTTGCTGGGCTGGCAGCGCTCGCCCTGCCTGGGAGAAACCTTCCCGCCGGACGCCTCCAGGTCGATGACCAGCTGCGCGGCTGAGAAAGAGGAAGTGGGATGAATCAGCTAGGTTCGGTGACCGACGTGGGACTGGCGGCTCAGCCTTCAGATCGACGTCTGGCTGAGTCACCGATACCTCCAATATTTTCTGTAGCTTTATTAGTGTTAGCCTCGTAACGGAGAGCTCCTGCAGCCAGGCCAAGCCCCTTGAGCGCGTCGAGCCCCAAGAAGCTACTTTTCTGCTGTCCCTGGGGTACGGTGCTTGTGAGGCTGCATACTGAGCAGGGTCTCATTTTTTTACAGGGTTATTTATTTATTTATTTTTAACCCGGTTCCTTGTGCTGCTGTGCAAATGCTTGTGTTGAGCCGGAGAAGGAGGGGGGGCAGAGCTGCTCCTTACTGGTATAGTGTTTGTGGAGCTATGGCCTGAGACTTCCTGCCTCTTTGTGCTTGTGGCCTGGTGTTGTCAGATGTATTTCGGGTATTTTGGACCAGAGGAAGCTTGCACGTAACAGTGATTGGCATAGGATGGTGGGGAACGGGAATGTGATTTCTAGTTGCTCTGTCTTCTCTTAAATTGAAAAGAAAAAAAAAAAAAGTATTAAACAGGAATGGACCTTCCAAGCAGTGATAGCCGTGCCCTGGTCAGCCAGCTGAAATGCCCAGCCTTGCGTGCAGGGCTAAGGTGAAGACTGTGGTGGCTTCTGCTTGATGAACCACAGTGGAAATCAGTGCTGCCCTTCGTGCAAAAAGCTTTAAAGAGCAATGGGTCTAACGGCTAGATACAAGTTCTGCTGCTGCCGTGGGTGAATTTTGGGTAATGAGTAAGCCTTGCTTTCTGAGTCCACCTACCATAATATGAAACTTCTTGCAGTTTTTGCTGTTCAGAGTATGTGCAACTGTTTCATAGCTCTGTGAATGAAATGAGTGTTTGCTCTTATGCTTTCTGCTGACCTCTGTGCAAGCAAAAAATGCAGGGACTTTATTGGTGAGTGCATAGCTGTTGGCAGTCGGAGTCCATGTTAACCGAGTGTGTAACTGCTGTGCTTATAAAAAGCCCTCGCTGGCTGCAGCAGCTGAGCTATTAGCAGGCTGTAGCTGTGCAGAGTGGCTGATAAAACTTCCTGTAAAGAGGTCTCGGCCATTGCTCTCCCATCCTTGCGCGGCTGCCGCACGTGAACTGCAGGAATATTCCAGAGTGGGGTCTTTCCTAAATATTTTGATGTTGCTGTGAAGCAATCTTGTGTGGTGGGTCCTTTAGAGATTATACGTTTAAAATGGCGAAATTTGTTTTATTTGGTAAAGATTTGTGGTTTGTTCTGGAAACGTTCCACGAGTGTGTTACGCTGGCTGTGTTTGAAGACAGTCTGGCGATACTAATGGCTTTTTTTTACTATAAAACCTACTCTGTAACTGTTCTTGCCTTGTTACTCTAAAATCGGTAGGTACAAATATAGCAGTTACATCATGTGATGGAAAATTTACTTTCAGTGGTCCCAGAAATGACATAGTTGTTTCATAGACTGAAAGAGCATTGAAAAATCCGTGCTCTGAAAGGTAGAAAACTGCAGAAAAACAACTCGGTTCTCAAACGGGCAGAGTCAGAGCCTGGGGCTTTGGCACAGCTTTTTTTTTTTAGGCTGCCCAAGGTCAGCTATTGTTCTTGTTCTTATTGATCAGTCCGTTAGCACAATTGCAAGCGTGTCTCGTGGCCTAGCACTTACTTTTAAATGAAACTCGAAGCAGAGCTAGAAGTAATTCAAGCCAAAAGTCCTTAAATGCATTTTACTTGCATAGCGCGAACGCCCAAGTTGGTGTTAGATCCATAGCATAACTGAAACCGGTACTGCTCTTGCCTGCTTCCCCTTCCTTCCACATGGGCTTTCACATCCCGTCTTTGCCCGCAGCCCGCCACGGCTCTCAGCGTGAGGATGCTTGGGGTTAGGCTGAAAGGCATTCAAATGCTGCTGTTCTAGGCTCGTTTCTGCCCGCCCGTGAGTCAGCAACGTCCCTCCTCTTCCTTAATATAATAAACGTGGGCCACAGACCTAGGTAATGCTCTTATGGGGCGACTGCGGGGCAGGGGGTAAAAAGGAAGCAGAAGGAGAATTTCCTCAGGAGGTGGGTGGGAGCCCACAAAAGTTTTGGAAGAAGAAAGCCCATTATTCTGGCACTCGTTTAAGCAACGTGTTCATTTATCAAAGCTGAAAGATGGTTGTGTACATTTTCACAGATGAAAAGCTTACAGTTTCAGTTGAATGCATAAATGCGTTCATCTAACTTGCAGCCCGCTAACTAGCTGGATCACTGCTACGTTTGCTTATCTGCTTTTACGTACCAATAAATGATTACTAACGTGTTTGCTTTTTCTGGCATCTCGCCAGCATAGAAAATTCATCAAGTCTGTCCTTCCTCCTCCTTCCTCCCCTGCAGAGGGACAATTTAAATTTGACTGTCCTTCCTTTATTTTGTTTCAATAATTTCACATTATTTGGACGCTATGGACTGTTTTATATACTTGCTTGCAGCAGAAGTCCTGGGACTGTATTGGGTAGTAGAGGAAAAGGAAGAAACTCAGGTTTACATAAGTGCGTTTCAGCATCTTGCCCATTTTTGTGGGTTCAGCATGGATGCTTTTGGCTGAACGACTGGTAGCGTGCAAAATCCTCTCTTGGATTTGAGTCGTTCTAGTTTAGATGGTGCCAGATTGCCGTGGAGACCATGAGTAGTGTCACCAGCCTACCGCCTGTCCAGTTCCTCTGAAATCTCCTTCAGTTGCTTTTGTAAAGTCAGTGCTTCTCGATAGATTTGTGCACATCAAAGGACTCTTGTTGTGCTTCAATCAAAGTCTCCTTCGCACAAAGTGCAAATGTCAGTGTGCTTGCAGCAGCTGGCTGCAAACGCGCTGCTTGATCTTCTTGAGAGCTCCCTGTCAGTGGCAAAGTGCAGCACTGGCATTCCTCTTGCAAAAGGAATTCTGAACTCCCTTTGGGAAAACTGGAGTTTCTTCTTTCTCAGCAAGATGTGTTTAACATTTGGGATGACTCTGCCAGAGAAATGTAGACGAGATCACAATGGTAGTGTTTTAATGGTGCTACTTGTGGGTTGCCTGTGACAGTGAGAGTTTGTTTGGCTTTGCGGTACCAGAACTCCCATTCTGTCCTCTGTCCCTTACATAGTCTGTCTTTTTTTTTTTTTTTTTTTTTTTTTTTTTAAAACATGGTACCCACGGGGAAGTCCACAGAGGCCTTCACCACCAAGCCTCCAAATTAGTGCCCCATCGAAGTAGGTCTTTCCAGAAAGAGACGTCCAGACAGATTTGCAAACCTTGTGATTAATTACCACATTCCTTGACAAATTATTATAGGGATTGATAAAATGTACTCCTTAAATAGCAAAGATTACTTCTGCTTTAGAAATTGATGTGAGCAAAGTTCAGTTGCTGGAGCTTAAGCTGTTTCCTCAGAATATGGAAATAAAAATGCACCGTCTTTCTTTCCTTTCGATGCTTGCTTGACGTTTTCAGCCCTTTCTGACGTTTCAGAGCTTTGCATTGATTCAGGCATGAAGCACTCACCACAAAAAGAAGTGTGTGGTTTTTTTTTTTTTTTTCCCCCCTCCGACTCCTTATAGCACCTTACTGCTTGTAAGATTCTGCTTTGCTTTCAGCAGAACACAAAATTGATGCTTGTATTTGTGCTGTGCGTTGTCG
The DNA here is from genome assembly GCF_040807025.1 of Struthio camelus. Lineage (NCBI taxonomy): Eukaryota > Metazoa > Chordata > Aves > Struthioniformes > Struthionidae > Struthio > Struthio camelus. The sequence continues at coordinate 57,621,977 of NC_090981.1, read as the reverse complement.
CTTGCCGCCGTGGAGGGCCTGCTTGTCCCCGTGGAGCTGGAGAAGAGCGTGTGGCACGGTGCTGTGCTTCTCCCTTCAAACTGCATGTCCTGTGTTTGAGGCGGTGCTCTTACTGTAAAACGGCATGTTCTTCCAGTCCGGTTTGTCTTTCAGTTCACTTTGTGGTGCAATTGCTGATTGATTGAATTGATCGTTTTTGTAAAAGAGCAAACGTTCTTGAATCGTTAGCGTACCGGCAGTTTTACAGCAAGGTTGAAAGGGTTGCTGCCTGCTTTCACCATCTTTATTACACTAAGTCCACGTTTTATTTACAGTGAATAATATGGATGGTATTTGCTCTCTTCCTTTTCAGGACTTAGTAATAGAAACAATGGTAAAGTGCCAGTGCTTCCTGATGGCATAAAAATGCCCCACGTACTTGGTTCTCCTGCCACATACAGGCTGCTTCTGCCTTCAAGGTTAAACCCGTTGCCAAGCTTCAGTTCAGGAGGAAGTTTTTCCCCAGGTTAGGCTGACTGGGACTGCGTGCTTTTTTTCTCCTTAGATGGGATGGTTAACTTCCTTGAATGCTCTGCTGCGGCAGTGCCCTTAATCCCGCCTGTTCTCGCTGCAAGCCCAAAATCGGCATCGACAAGTGGCATCTAAAATACAAGGCTCACAGAGCGTCCTGAATTAGCCATCTGTGCCACCGATGCCTGTGACTGCAGAGGACTGGACTTTACTACTCTAATGATACCTTCCAGTTAGAAGTCCTGATGTTGAAGGAGACCTAAAGGAATCTGGTTCCTCACCCCTGCTCCAGGCCAGGCCCCGGCACTTCAGTTATCCCTCATTTTATTCTGATACTCTCGAGCTGTGTGCATGGGAGCAGAAGTGCTGGGCTGCTCTGCCTTGCCCCTGCCCTGCAGCTCTGGAAGACGGCTGCTCTTCCTGGCTGTAAATCCCCTTCTCCCTGCAGACATGTGCTCTTTGGTCCTGCGCGTTGCTCCCCAGCAAGCCGGTTAGCCTGGCTACCGGCTACTGCTGTCTCAGCAGTCCACACTCCAGGCATGTTGTCGGTTTGTTTGGCAGGCAGTGAGGGAGCTTAGTCCCAGGTGTTTGGGGAAGGACTGCATGCAGCTCAGCTCCTACCTGCTCCTGGGATGCTCGTGCCAAAGAGCGCAGAGGCAGCCCCTCGCAAAGGGTGCGTGTTAAGGAGCGCATCTGGCAGAGCAGTGTGGAGCCCCATGGTTTTGGGTGGCTCTGAGGCAGGAACTGCAAGTTCAAGTTGTGGAGATGGCTCTGGCAAGAGTAACCCCTCGCTGTTCCTGCAGTGCTGGCCTGGCTTGGCTTGTTTCTGTTCCTCTCTCTGTCAGCATCTGACTTCTTTCCCCTCTTTCTCTCACAGGCTCTGGCCTTGTCTTGGTAGTGACACAGTCTCATTTTCCTACGGCTGCCACGGATCAGAAGGAGGGGTGGAAAGCAATTTTTTTGTTCAACTCGAGAATGTTTTTGGGTATAGAGAAGGTGACAAGAACTGGCATGGTGACCGCACAAGCTGCCCAATGTATGAAATATTGGAAAACCCCCTTCTAGAGCAGGTTATTCCTCATCTGATAAAAGTGCTGCAACTTTGCTCACGTGGGCGATTTTTTACGTTGCCCATGTCATGTGGTTGCTGAGCGCGTGCAGTCCTGCTTTAGTGCACTGCAGTCATGAGCGTGCTGAAAAGTTGGAGCCCGAGTGGGGCCATTTGCAGCTTTAGTGCTGTAAGGAGGATGGGTGTGGGACAGCTTGGGGTGGAGTATAAAAAAGGCGCTTCTGTATGCAAGATCTGAGTGGGCATTTGGGAACTCGGATGCGCTCGGGGAAGGTGTGCTGCGCTGCCTGCGCCAGCTCCAGGAGCGCGCGCACAAAGGAGGAGCTGTGGCAAAGTGGGGTGGGGTGGAAGTCGTCAGCGGCAGCAGGACATGTATGAACCAAGGAAGGGTTTGCACGCGTGCGGGTGCCTCCTTCTCCTCCTTTCCACATGCCAATGACACTGCTCCGGCTGCAGTGCTGCTGGCTGGCTCCCTCCGGACCCAAAATACATTTCATTCCTTGTCAGCCGCGCTCGGAGCCAATGGGGAGCCGTGGGCCTCTGCGAGCAGCTCTTGCAGAAACATTGCTGAACGGCTCAGGAATGCAGAGCTGGAAGGTCTCCACGCGCCGGCGGAGGAGGCGGCGCGCTCCACCCTGCCGACCCCAGAGCCTCGCTCTCAACCCCGGCCCCGCACCCGAGCAGGAGGGACTCGCGGGCTCCTCGGGATGCTGGGAGCAGGCCACTGCGGAGGCAGACCCTCCTGGCACCCTTGCTCTTTGAACGTACGCAGGAGTCAGACCCAGCCTTCCCTGTGTACCCAAGCCTTCCACCTCCCTTTATTTCTGCTTGCTCTGACTCATTCCTGACCAAAAACCAGATCCAGTTACTTTTTATCCATTTCAGGTCTTGCTCTTTCCTCCTCCATCCCTTAAAGGGCTAGATGAGAGCGGGGGCGTGCTGCCTCCTAGGACTTCCCTTACTGCCGCTGGGAGTCTCTAGGCCTGTCTCAGTCAGGGCTGCCCCCCAAGGAGTGACAGCCTGAGACTCCTTGAATTGCAGCCTGTGCCATGCTGGGTGACCGGCATCCCCTTGAAGAGCAAGGACCGCTCTTTGCACGTAAGCTGCTGGGGTCAGCAGCTCAGAGCAGCTAGCAGAGGCTCAACTGATATAGCCCCTTCAGCTGGAGGTTGAGCCAATTGCCCTGGGTTTTCTGGTGCCGCTCAGTAGCCCAGTGCCCCTTCTGACGGTGTGGTTTCTTTTAGGGCCTGAGCAGCACCAGGCAGCACTGGGGGAGTGGGGTGGCAGAAGCATCAGGGTTGCCGTGTGTTACTGTGGTATGTTTTGTTTTGTTCAAAGGCTGCAACAAGGCGGTAGAGTGAGGCTGCCAAAATGCCTTGCCCAAGAACCCTACTGGGTCACGTTAAGGATGCGTTCAGCCTGAAACCTTTCCCTGACGGCCATAATTGGATGCCTGGTAGAAAAAAAAAATAAAAATAGAACAAGCAGATACGATCCTTCCCATGAGTACTTGTGTCCTCCAACCATCTGTGGTTTAAGGACAAGGAAGTCCATAGGGCTGCTTTCTGGATCAAGTCATTCCCTCTGGAGAGAGTGCAGATTCCTCCTTCCCTATGAGCAGGCTTGGGAGGGGAAGAAAAGGAATGTAAGTTCTGGAGAGTGCAGGGTTGGGGCTGGTGGGGAGACTAGGGGATAGCTGCGAAGAGTGGGGAGCAGCCACGCCACCAGGCCTGCGGCGGGACAGACACAATGACTCTTTGTAGGGAGCCAGAGGCAGAGGTTGCTGCAACCCAGAGAAGTGTCGGAGGGCCTGCTGGACAGAGTAAACCTAACGGAAAGGACTCTCCCTACAAACCGCAAGTGGGCAGGTGGCAGACTTATTTACAACCTCCTTTTATTTTTGTTATTTCTCTGAGTTTAATCTGTTGTGAAAATATTGTTGTTCCAGTTATGTCATTACACCTGGCCCCAGTGCTTCAGAGGCCTTTTAAGGGTGCTCACTGTGAGGTCAGCCTGTTATTTCCTTAAAGCTTGACCTGACTTGGGGCCTGTTTCATGTAGCACGTAGCTCCGTAGCACTGCTGCTTTAGCAGCCATTTGCACCACGCTGCATTGCTACAAGAGCTTCAGCACTACTGAATGCTGTGGGTGGGTGTCTTGCCAGCTTGCTTTGGTCCTTTCAGGTTGCTTACTTTGTCCCTAGTAGTGCTTCTCCAGCAAATGTGATATCCGGGGTGTTGAACTGCATAGCAAAGGCACCTCATGCACAGAAATGCTGATTCTGGGGCCTGCATGCAGCAGCAGGGAAACTTGGAGAGTGCAGAGCCAGCAGGCAAGGTGAGTGACTCCAAGACTTCTAGCTCTCTGCCCCCTCTCCTGTCCTCCGAGCTCTCATTTTGCTGCAGTGGATATGGAGGGTTGCTGTTGTGGCTCTCTGGTTAATATGTTTAAATTGGAGCCAAATCTGAGGATACTCACCAGGACTGAGGCCGTCCCAGTAAGGCACTCCCAGGCAGGAAGATGGATTTCCTGCCACACGAGCTCTCTGGGGCTGTTCTTTGGTTTGCTTTACCATCTGGCCGCCTGCGCCTTAGTGGAAGGAAGAACTGAGCCTACCTGGCTGAGGAGAGAAACTAAAAGAGGTGTTAACGCAAACTTCTATGGGTATAAATTAAACCAGCTTATTGGGTTGCGTAATTCAACATAATTGTAGGCTACTGCCACAAAGGGGCAGTCCTCTGCCCATATCTGCTGCTTGTCTGGCTTCTTGCCCTGGCAGGTGAGTCAGGTCAGACTGACTCAGGGGACAACTCTTGCCCCAGGAGCTTTGCTAGATTCCTGAGAAAACATGCCCTGCAGCTGGGTAATCTCTAGATCTACGGAGGAAGGAGTGGCCTGAACACTACCTTTTTTGGTGTATATCTTCCAGTTACTTTGCATTAGATGTGATGTGGGCCTGTGCTGTCAGGACTGCACAAATCAGACACTGAGCGAGCAATGACAAGAGTGAAGAGCTAAATGTCTTCTCTGCAGGGTCTGGTGGGTGATTCTGGGTTGCCTAAAGGTCTAAGATGAGGCCCTGCCTGGTGAGCTGGGAGCTCACAATTCCTTCCCATTTCTGCTGCTCCAGACCTTGGGCGCTGCAGCTCTTCTTCTGTGCTGGGCTGCCTCCCCTGCTGCCATGCATCTGTCCTTCTGCAAGTTGCTTTGTGCAAGGACTCTCTTACCCTGGGTTTGCACAGCATCTGATGCAATAGACCCTGGTCTCAGGGTGCTAATGCTATACACAGAGGCAATGGTGACTTTGCAAGCTGATATTCTTAATGAATGGGAGTGTTAGTTGGGGAGCTGGTGCCTGTTCAGCTGCCTTGGGGCAGATACTAAAGGCATGTCTGTGAAGAGAGAACTTACATTTGGAAATCATCTGACTAAGGAGGGGGAAAAGATCCTAGTGCTATTCTGCCATCCTAGCAGAGGGACCGGGGTTTTTCTAGTACCACAAAACTGCTCATGCAAGCTCATTGCAGCATGTAAGTGCAGTATAAATCATCAGCTACTTTGAATTCACTGGAAAAAAGGGAAGCTCAAAGGGTTCTGCCACTTCAAATCGGGGCAGGTTCTGCCTTGGGGCTTTGGCTGTGTCTTATCAAAGAATGGCGCCGGACGGGCCATTTCCTTCGCTTCTGCTTCTCAGAAGCTGCCTGATCTGAGGCCAGAGCGAGGCCTGGGACTGCAGCACTGTCCCTGAAACACTGAGGTTTTGATCCCAGGACAGAGCCTAGCTTTACAGAGAGCGGTCTTCACCTGTCTGGAGGCAGAGGTCCGGCAGGCTTTTGGCACACGAGTGTTGCCAGATCGCAGGCAGGAGTTCCTCTCATGTCAGCTGGGGTGGCCATGGCTAGCTAGGTGTCTCTGCCCGTGTCTGACGTTGGATCCTGGGTCCCGTTGTAAGCATCGCCCAGGCCTCCTGGGGCGGGTGGTTCACAGCCTAGCCTGGCTCTGTCTTCCTCCAGGATCAGTTATGATTCCTTTTTCTTAAATAAAAGTCCTAACATCTACAATTCTTGAGGCCATACTTGGGAGATCCACCAGCCTGGTAGGTTGTTTGGAGGTCAACAGGCATGCAGTTGGCACAGCATTCAATTGGCTGCTACTGGAGGTGCTGTCTGAAATTGAGAAGAACTGGGAATAGACTGACTAGGAGTGAACAGACTGGAGACTGGACCTGCCTTCTGAAACGTGCAGCGAGTGAGAAACAAAACAGTTATCCAGGTGGCGCTGGGTCAGTCTGGGTTCACGCGATATGAACAGCAGGAGCTGCATTCGTGGATGTTGGATGCCTGGACATCTATCACATTCCTGCGACAGAAAAAGCCGGGGCTTGGGTATGGAGGAAGGGGAAGCAGCTGGGTTTGGAGACAACCTGGGGACAGGAGATAGAGCAAAAACCTCTGCTGTTTGTGAGCCTGAGCTGGAGAAACGAGTGATCGTTTTGGGTAATAGAAACCAAACCCTAAGCACATCCCAGGAGTTGGCTCCCATTACAAAGGTGTGTTGTAGGTCGTGGTTGTGCAGCATATGCCCTAACTGCAGGGTCCAGCTATGTTGTTGTTCCCACCGCACCCAACCCGCTTGCCATTTCCCAAATCCCCATTACAGCAGCGTGGGTTGCTGCTGGATGTATGGCTTAGTAATGCTCTAGGCTGGAGAGCGATGCCAGGCCAGTTGATCTGCAAAATGTTAACTGTGCTGGTGGAACTGGTATGAGCTTGTCGGGTCTGGGCTATGTCCGTGAGGTGGCCAGTGCCGCCAGCTCACAGCCTGCTTGCTGGGCAGCCGGGTAAGTCCCGAGAGGAAGTACGTGAGCGTTTTGCTGTATGCTGCCTGCTTCTCCATTTTTGCCCTCACCCTGCAGAGGGGCTCCCCCTGCTTCGGGGGAAGTGAGGGGAGGAGCAAAATGCTCCGAGTGTGGTTTGTCACGACCCCAGGAACGGGGCCACCACCCCTTATCTGGCCCAGAGCAGCTGCCTGGGCTGCAAGGTGCATCTCACAACCTTTCTCACCTGTGCTGCTCGGTTGCGCTGAAGCCCTGCAGAGGAGCGCCTGTGCGGCTGTGGCAGGAAATCGGCAGCTGCATATCGGCAAAGCGGGGTGGGGTTTGTTTGTGGTGCAGCATGAGGCCAGGCTCTCCGTGCTGTTGGATGCCTTGGTTTGAGACTTTGACTTGATAAGCTGTGTGGAGCCAGGGCAGCCAGTGAGGCTAGCAGCAGTTAAGTGACTGCCTACTGTTTTGGGGACAGGGGGTTATGGTAGGGAAAAGTGAGAAATGCATGGCTGTTGGAGGGCGGGAGATTCAGCTTGGCTAATGCTTGGTGGCTGTAGTTTTGGAAATGGTTCCTGGCATCTGTGAATTGGGGGTGGGAGGGAGAAGAGAGGCCTGGGGGCCACATCCTGGCAAGATGCTCACTCCTCCACAACTGCTGGGCTCCTCCTGCCTGGCATCCCCTCGGCTCTCTCCAGGAGCTCCGTCAATGTTCCCCTCTGGCAACTGTGGTCTGGAAATTCAGCATCCTCTCTGGACGCTGGGAGGGAAATTGGTCTCCAGCATGCTGAGCGAGGGATTTGCAGGCACGAGCGGTTGCTCTGCATGCTGAGTCGGAGGAAGTAATGGCACTGCAGCCGCCTAGGAGCTCGTGACCGCAGCGGATAGCTGCAGCCAGGCTGGAGCCTGCCCCATGGCAATGCTGTGGTGGGCTCAGCAGCAGTGTGCTACTGCTCCCAGGAGCTTCTTCTGAAGGAGGCTTGAAGGGGGCTCTGGCAGCCCCAGACAAGTCGGCTCAGAGGGACTTGCATCTCCGGACACGTGGGTCATTTGGCAGCTGCAGGGCCCAAGGCCACTGGGAGCAGTGCTTGCAGCCTGGCCGCTGGTGTCTCCAGCATGCCTTGTTTCCCTCTGGCTGATTCCCCCCGTGGCAGGACAGTGCTGGCTGTCTGAGCAATCAGCTTGGGATATGGTCCTCTTCTCGATCCTGTGGCTCTTGTGCCTCTTCTAGCTGGCAGGCTTTTACCTTTTTTGTGGGCTTCTGGCACCAAAACTGCTTCCTTGCGCCCAGGGAGCACCTTTCTGCTCCTCCTGTGAAGAGCTGGCACACTGCTCACCGACAGTGGCTCCCCCGGCCAAAATACCAGCTACTACCAAGCCTAGCAGGTAAAATGCCAGCACGTGCTGTAGAGCAGAGGTAGCTCAGCAGCATCCCGCTCCCAGCAGTGGCCTGCCCTGAGCTGTGCTCTGCACGGCGAGCGTGCTGACCTCTTGCTGAGCTCCCCGTGGGACCTGCCCTGGGTTATGCAGCTGAACCGTTTCCCACAGCTGGGCTGTGCTAAGCTCTGGAGAGCACCTCATCCTCTTGCTGAACTTCTACTTGGGCTCCGGGAATTACCCTGCCGAGTGCTCAGGCAGGCTTGTTAGCCCCTTCGGAGGGATTTGTGCAGAAAGAGAGGCTGTTGCCCCAAGGAGAATACGTGGATTTGGCAGGAGGACAGTTACTTGGAGTTACTTGGACGGAGAAGACAGCCAGGAAGCTGAAACAGTTTTGATATGCTGAGTGTTGCTGATTCCCCTTCGCCTTCCTCTTCATCTTCTCTGCTGTTGCAGTCCAGGTCTCTTGCTGCTCCGTGCTTGCTCCTCTCAGCTTCTTTACTCCTGGCCCACTTAGGCCTGCCGGGCTGGCTTCATCTCCCACTGCAGCTCCACCATAACATGTTGCCCGTGTCCCTTCCCGGAGTATATTGCTGCCGGTGTATCCTGAGTCCATCAGAAAGCTGGTGCCTGGGAATGACACTTTAAGAGGGCTGGCTGCACAGCCAGCAAAGCGAGCGTGGATTGCGTGGGAGTGGAGGAGGAAATGCATGCCCTTCCCCTCCCCGCCCCACGTGCATATGGGGCGGATGGCTCCCTACGGGGTATCTGTATGCAGTGAGGAGTGAACTGGTGTGCAGCTGAACTTCCTTTATTCACACAAGAAATTTCCTCTTTTTGAGACCTACACGGTCATTAGCGACTCCCTGATTGCACAGGAGCTCTGTTCAGGTGAGCTGTGGCCTTTTTCACCTTGCTGCTAGCTGCTGCTAGGATCACTGTGCTGTCCCAGGCTGCATGGTGCCTTGTACCCTGTTTCTCATGCAACTGAGAGCCACAGAAGGAGGAGTCAGTAAACAGCTGTAGGGACATCTGTATTTTGTGAGCGAGTGCCTGGCTCTTGTTTGGGACCAGAGAGTCCCAAACTTTCATTCAGTTTCCTCTACGGCCTCTGTTCTTTCTGATATGAGCCAATATTCTCCAGGGGCGGGGGGTTCCACCAACAAATCCTGCAACACACAAAAAGTATTTTCCTCCCTCAGCTTTTAATTAGCCATCGCTCAATTTTAGTGACTGCCCTTTCCAGGGGACAGGAGCAGATAGGAGCCACCCTCTCCCTTTGCTTATCTCTTCTCACTGAGCAGCTCCAGGCTTTTCCGTTTCTCCAGGTCCCTCATCTCTAGGAAGTGTGGGTGCCTGTTATATGCTCTGGGGAATTTCTGAGTGTTTGGGGGTTGCAGCTCTTTTCTCAGTCTCCTGGCTTAGCACTGTCGGATGTTGCTGCGGGACCTCTGAGGAGCCCCGATAGCTAGGGCAAGACCCTACTGGCTCAGGGTCAAAGTTTGGTTTTCCTCTTGTGGCTTCTGTGTCATGGCAATTTTAATTATAACTCCGTCCATCGTGCTCTCCTATCTTATCTCACAGTACTCCCATGCACTCATTTCCTCCTTGCTGACAGTGTCTCTGCTGAGTAACAGCTATGGTCACTTCTATATGTGAACAAAATTGACCGTGTGACCTTGGAGTCAAGGCCCTGATAGGGAGACAACAGCCCTTAACTTTGGTTGAAGGCCTCAGACAGTCCTTAGATGTAAAGAGATCACAGGTTCTGACCTTCAGCCCTTGTATTTAGGAAGGACCTTGCAAATATACCTGTGTCTGATCAGCTGGAGATTTCCATCACTGGGACCTTCTCCCCTTCATTAGCACAGAGGTGGGAAACAGAATCTTTTCATGGGCTCTTTAATGCACATAAAGGAGTAGCTAAGCACAGGGTACAGTCCTTGTTTGTAATTAGAAGCTATTTCCCAGCTATTTCTCAGTCATGCCAGAGGAAAGAAATAGAAAAGACCCTGTGCGCTGATTTGTGGAAGGGACAGTGCCGGTTGAGTTTGCTGAAGAAGCAGGGACGTTTCAGTGAAACGGCTCCCTCTTGTACCTGTGTGATTGCAACCTACTTCTGGCATTCTGGGATGTTGAGACTCCTTGAGCAGCAATGAGATGCTGGTATGGATGCAGGCCCAGCAGTGAGAGCTGATCCAGTTCTGTCTCCTCTGGCAGGTGACGCAGGAGTGGGGACTGTCCAACCGCCACCATGGTTGCCCTCTCGCTGAAGATCAGCATTGGCAATGTGGTGAAGACCATGCAGTTCGAGCCTTCCACCATGGTGTATGATGCCTGCCGGATGATCCGGGAGCGGGTGCCTGAGGCCCAGATGGGACAGCGTAAGTAACCTGCTCTGGTGGCCAGTGCCATCCTATCTCAGCCTGTATGGCTCAGAAAGCAAGGCTCCTGCCGCACTCCTGTGCTGTCCTACCTTCCTGTCAAGGTATTTCTTCTGCTTTCCCAACTGAATCTCTCTTTTTCCTCTTTTTATGCCCCTATGAATTGCCGGGAAAGACCTCTCATGCTTCTGGTGCTGGCACCCTTTAGACACTAGTCTTTTCCCCGAATGCAAAGCCCCCTCTCCCAGTTCTGCAGCTGTGGACAAGCTACTTGTTGTTTCTGTGTGCTCTGTAGCCTGATATGTTTGGTCGGTAAATGGCTATACATTCCCTTTGGGGGGGGAAAAAAAAACCCAAAAACATTTGGACGTTTCAAAGACCTCCCTCTTCAGTTTTGTCCCAGTGCAGTTCTGGATTTTTTCCACACAGAGCAGGATAGTTAGTTGTGTCGTTATTGGAGTGCTTTCCTGGTATGGGGGAGAACTAGGCTCAGGTCTTCTCTGCCTGACTGAGACCAGAGCCTAACCTTGGTCCTTCCCTAGTAACTGCTTCAGGTTGTTGTTTTGTGGCCCCCATCTCGTGCAAAAAAAACCACTTTATTCTGAACCCAAGAAACTTTTATTGACGAGGGGTTTTGTTGAAACTGGTACGTCCTTGCAAAAACATTCTGCATCTGATGATGGAGGTTCCATGGTTCTGCTGGAAAGTATTCAGAAAAGTGCCATGACTGTGATTCAAAGTTTGGAAAATTTCCCTCACACTGAGAGATGAAAGTAGCTCTGAGTTTCGTTTGACAAAGAGTTGCAAGTACTGTTCTGCAAGAACTTTCTGGGGAAGGTTGCTTTGACAGAGAGATCTTCAGTTTGGTGATTTCCCTGCCCTTTGCTGGGTGGATAGGCTTCCAAAAATTAAGCTAGTGTCCCCACTATGCAGGTTTGTAGCCCCAAAGAGAATAGAATAGAGCACAGGAGCTGGCTTTACCTGGACGTAGTACGTGCGGCTGGATAAAGCTTCAGGTTAAATGAAAGGGCTTTCTTCTGTCAAAGTGCCTGTCTGGCACAGAGTACAGTTTGTCAGCTTGTAACCTTGGGGAGTTTTGTGTGTGCGTGTGTTTTGGTTTTTGTTCTCTATTTTTTTTAAAGCACACTTAATTCCTACAGTTTGGATGGTCTGGTTCTGTAACTCTTGCATCTTCTGAGCACTTGCTGCCCTAGATCTCTCCAGCTAATTGGCCTGAAGAAAGCGGTGATTTGACACTCCCTTAGCCAACCTGCAGCTCTGTAGTGGTGCAAGACAGAAGCAACATGCTCCCCCTAAACACTCACCCTGCTTTCAGGTTGCTGTTGTGGGACCAGAGCTTTGAGCTCTTTGGGCTCCCTTATTTAAACCTTAGAAGAAATTTGGGGGTCTGAGGTAGGGAAATGCATCTGAAAGTGGAATAGTCATCAAACTCTGTTAAGCCTACTGCCCTTCCTCTCTCTTCTCTCTCCTATTCGTAATCATTACGAGGAGCCAAGATCAGTTGTTTGGATGGATTTAAACTGTTGCCCTGGTTCTAGGGAGTGTTAATAAACAGTATAAATGAACATTTCCTTTGTTGGGAAATATGTCGTCCTTTGTCTGGTCTATCCCTTCCCCAGCACTTCTCTCCAAGACCTGTGATGTGCTGGTACTCGATGACCTTGCTAAGCTGGTCAGTTCTAGTATCTCCCTGGTTCTGGGACACTCAGAATTAAACTTGTGACAAATGACCAGCACGATTGTAGCAAGCAGATGTCTGGCTGCCAGTTTTGGGGGTGCTGTCGCTGTCGCATTGACGGGATGGATCCCTGCAGCTCTCCTCCTCGACTGAGTCATCCTGGCTTTCCCTGGAATGAAGTAACTCCTCTCCCAGCTGGATCTGCTAATCCTCTCTGCCAAGACTAAATGCCAGTTCCTAAAAGGGCTCTGCCTATTATAAATGAACTGCCCTAGCTCATGAAAAGGAGCTGGTGTCACCACAGGCAGCTGAGTGAAGGTCTCTATATAGCAGTGCGTTAAGCAAAAAGCAAACGTGATGTCAGGAGGCATGGGGAACAGAGCGGAAAATATTAGTGCAAGTGGAGGGTGGAGCTTCTTCCGAGAGCATTCGGCAGCGTGGGTACACTGCCTGCCACCGGGTTGGAGAGCAGCAGAGAGATGGACTGGGGCCCAGGCAGCTCAGCCTAGCAGGAGGCAAGCGGTTCCCACTGGAGCTGATGAGAAGGGGTGCAGGATGAGTCCGTGACTGTGGGAGGCTCTGCGGATGGGAGGGTGGGCTACCCGTGTCCTCTCTTGTGGTAAGGGGGAACGCTGTGAAATCTGAAAGCCACAAAGGCCCTGTGGATAAAAGAAAATGCCTTTTCACTTCATATGCTTTTCCACTTCATGTCCAGTTGGTCTGTCAAATGCATTGTTACAGAAAGACTGTCGGACCAAGACTTTTGGTTTCAAAGAGGGACTGGATGTTTATATAGAGCCAGAGCTGTAACAGCTTTAGAAGGAACATTACATTTCCTGCTCCTGGACATGAGCCAGACTACCTATAAGAGACAAAGATAAAACCGTAAAAGGAACTGGTTATTCTCAAGCTCCTTTTCAGGTTTTTACAGTTTTTCTTTAAAAGAATTGGCACTCTCCATTGTCAGAAAGGAGAGTCTGAACTTTGAAGCTCAGGTCAGATCTCAGTGGGAAACTGCTCCTGAGCCTTGCATCTCTGCTCCCTCCCCACCTCTCCTCCTCCACGAGCGTCCCCCCTACCCTGAAGGGCTTGGATTGCAGTTCTGGTAACCCCAGATACAGTTGCTCCGTTTATTCACTTTCACCTTCGTCTCTAGCTCATAGCTCTACTCGTTCTATTAGATCTTGGAACCTTTTATTTCACTGTACTTACTGTGTGGCACTCATGGATCTCTTTTTGAGTGGCTGTTTTTTGACACCTTTACCAGGTGTTTGGTACATGACTGCCACTTAGTTAAATCTGAGTGCAGTATCTTAACACAATCCGTGACCCAGGTTACTTCGCAACTAGCCCTCCTTGAACATGCGTTCCTGTGCAGCTCCTCTTTCTGGGCCAGGAAAGGGAACTGGGATCCATTGGCCCATGCATCACTCAAATTCCCCTGCCTCTTGCGTGGGTTTCAGTGCTGCTTCAGTGTGTCTCGCTCACTGGACTGCTTAATTTCTGGTACTGGATTCTCCAAAAGCTAGTGTCTTTGTTCGTTATGTACTGAGATACCTTGCTGGATTCTGGAAGCTTCGGTGCAAGTTTCTAGCTGTGCTCTTTCTCTGTCTCAGGAAGCACCTCTCCTGTCTCAAACTATGGATCTGGGATTGGCTTTTCAGTTTTCACAGCTTTAGAATTAACCTCTTAGAATTTGCTTTGAAAAATAGCTTTTAAAAAAGGGGGGAGAGGGGGGAAGTACCACTGATTTTTCTGCTCTCTGTTCAGCCCTCTGTTTAGTGGGCTCCTAACCATACTGTTAGCCAGGCAGGAGTGTGATGGCTCAGGAATTCTTCCCTCCCTGCAGAGAGCTGCCGAGGAAATGACTACTTGTAAAATTAGTGACCAGCAAACAACTGGACTGAGGAAGCCAAGACAACTTTTAGTCCAGAGCTGGGTGAAAGGTGGAAAAAGATTCTTCCAGAGCAAAGCCAGGCATCTCGTGAGCGGGAACCCTCCTCACTAGCAATAAGAACATAAGAGGTGTCCCCCTGGGTCAGAGCGGTGGTCCCTCTGCTCACTGTCCTACCTCCATTGGGGCCACAGGAGATGGGCTTATGGGAGTGCATGTGAGCCTGGCCGCTCTCTGTGCTCCATCCCCCTTCTATTCTCCCAGTACCCACGGTGGTTAGATTTGTGGTGTTAGAGGGACATCCCTCCCCAGTATCCACTGAAGGATCTCTTGTCCACAGATTTGTCTAGTCCTTCTTTTTGACCCTGCTTCCACAGCCTCCTGGGCTGGTGAGCTCCAGAAATTGATTTTCCACTGTATAAACCTTATTTTATGTTTTAAACTGATGTCCTACAAGTTTCACTAAGTACCTCCCAGTTCCGATATAGCAGGATTTGATGAATGACAGTTCTATGCTTAACTTATCCACCACTTGTAAGTCTTGATCGTATCCTCCTTCAGCTGCCTTCTCCTAAACTGAGGAGTCTCAGCCTTTCTCATCTCTCTTACTAAGGCAGCTGCTCCTTCTGTTTAATCAATTAAGTTACCCTTCTCTGTATCTTTTCAAACTCCACTATGTCCTTCTGGAGATACTAGACCTGTACATAGTATTCAAGACGTGGATGTGACAAGTTTTTAGACTGTTAAAGCGATACCCTTCATCTTGTTCTCAGCACCGTTCTTGATGCCCAGCATTTTGTTAGCTTTCTTTGGCTGCTACTGCGTGTTGCACCAATGATTTCAGAAAGCTGTCAACCACAACTCAAAGCTCTTTCTTCAGTTGTAACTGTCAGTTCCGAGTTAAGCATTGTGTGGGCATGCCTTAAATGATTTTTTCCACAGATAAATGTATGCCAAAACATCTATCCTGAAACTTGCTTCCTGTTTTTTTTTTGCCCACTCGGGTTTTAAGGTCTCACTTGCTATCAGCCTGACATTGGACTACCCAGAAGAACTTAGTGTCATCCACAAACGTAGAGATTTCTCTGTGGATCTTCTCCCAGTCATTGGTGGAGATACTGAATAACGTATGTCCCAGTGCTGAGCCCTGGGAGGAGGGTTAGAGTAGCTTGTACCACTGAGGCCGAGTTTGTGCTGTGTCTGGCCTCTTGTGTTGAAGTAGGTTTTCACTCTGCTCGTAGTGGTTCTGGGTGCCCGCTCCAGTGTGCGCAGATACTTCTGTATCCTGCACGTTGGTCGGCTTGGCTGGACCTCACAGATGCACATCTCTGAGCACAGCCTGGTATCTTGGAGGCCCTGCCCAGTGCCGTTCTTGGCTCTCCTCCCAAGTTCTCCTTGCTTTCATTACTTAGTAGAGCTCCTTCATCTGCTGTATCCACCTGGCTGTGAAGCAGACCCTCCCTCCCTTTCCTTGGTCATTCCGCCCTGACAGGGAGACTCATTTCCCGAGAGCTTTCCTGAGCTGCGCGCCCATGCAGGGAGCAGACCCCCAGTATCAGGCCTGTTGGGCCTCAGTTCCTCAGGCCTACACTGGCAGACACCTTGCTGTGTTTTTCAGCCAATGATTTTGGGCTGTTCCTTTCGGATGAAGACCCAAAGAAAGGGATCTGGCTGGAAGCCGGGAAGGCTCTGGACTACTACATGCTTCGCAATGGGGTAAGCATCCAGACCCTGTCTTTCTGGCTGGGGCCCTCCTGGCTCTGCAGTCAGACACACGCGCAGTGGCGCAGGTACTATGGACGCCTGCCTTGCGCACCAGCTGCAGTGCCCCATGCAGCCCAGCACCTTGAGCACATTTTTTGCTCGTCTCCCCTGAGATTGTGCTGGTGATGGAGCGCCGGAGCTGTTGGCTCTATGGCGTGGTGGTGTTAGGTGGTAACACTGGTAACCAGCACTGAGAGGTGTGCTCTGCTGTGCCTCTAGGACACCATGGAGTACAAAAAGAAGCAGCGGCCTCTGAAGATCCGCATGCTGGATGGGACGGTGAAAACGGTCATGGTTGATGACTCCAAAACTGTCACAGACATGCTCATGACAATATGTGCCCGGATTGGTAAGAGGAGGTTGCAGCAACACGAGGGAGAAAGGGAGGTGGCAAGATATGGTATTGTCTCATTAGCGGGTAAGGGGGGTGGCCAAGGCGTGATACGGAGGGGGAAGCAGTGCCAGCTGTGTGGTGAATGGCCTGGTTGCCGGCTGTGCCTGCGAGGGAGGATCTCCAAGCAAGTATTTAAAGCCAGGGAGGGACTGTGCTCTGCTCTCCTCCAGCTTGCTCCAGGCCCTGTGTTTGGCAGCAGTGTTGTGCTGAGCTCAGTCTTCTGTGTTCCTGCAGGCATCACCAACTATGATGAGTACTCGCTTGTTCGGGAGATTATGGAAGAGAAGAAAGAGGAGGTTACTGGCACCCTCAAGAAGGACAAGACCCTGCTACGAGATGAGAAGAAAATGGAGAAGCTCAAGCAGAAGTTGCACACGGATGATGAGTGTATGTGCCTGCAAGTGTTTGGGACAGAGTCAGCCTGCATGAGGAGCAGCTGGGCTGGGAGCTCCGTGGGTGGGAAGGGGAACTGTGCCTCCTGCAAGGGGAAGACCTGAGGCAGGGGCGCAGAGGCAACACCCAGGTGGCAAGGACTGCGGCAGGGGGACAAGCGCTTGCACTCCCTGGAATCTCTCGTTCTGGGAGAGCAGGGGTTCACCAGAACAGCCTCAGTTTCTTGGCCTATGTGAGCAATCCTGCCAGATCCCATACCCTGGGCTGAGACCAGCCCTGCCTGGGTGTCCATCCCTGCTCACCTTCTGGCATTGCCTGCAGTGAATTGGCTGGACCACGGCCGGACCCTGCGCGAGCAAGGCATTGACGACAATGAGACACTGCTGCTCCGGCGCAAGTTCTTCTACTCTGACCAGAACGTGGACTCACGAGATCCTGTGCAGCTCAACCTGCTCTATGTGCAGGTACAGCCCTCAGCTTTGCTGTTGTTGCCAAGGCAGCAGTGCCTTGCTCCGCTGCCCTGTGCCAGCCCCCTATGAAGGCTGATGACTGAGGTTCTTGACCAGGAACACCCTAGAGGGGCACCTGAGGGTGCTCAGTTGTCACGTGGGAGAGATTTCTTGGGTAAGAGCCAGCAATGACAATCCCAGCTCTGCCTCCTCCTCAATGCTAAGCTTTCCAAGGATGTCCTACGTTTCCTGTGTGTGATAGGAACCGTCCTGTCCCCAGGCTTGAAGTTCTGCTGCTGTTCTTAGCCCAGGATCAGTGACTACCTTTGCTGTTCCTAAGGGGACTGCCTTGTCTTTGGTCAGTGCCTTTTCTTTCCTATATGGCAACACAGCTTCTAAACACCACATAGGATGTTTCTGAGCTGTTGCTCTGCATCTCTGTTTCAGTATGTGAGACATGATCTCTTCTCATATGTTGTTTTGCTGCAAAGTGTTTCAGCTGCAGGGCAGCAGTGTGCCTCAGTGCAGGCAGTCTGTGGCAGTCCCTCCTGCCTAATGTAAAAGGGAGCAGTGGCAGTTGCTGGGCTGTGTTGCAGGGCTTGCTGTGCCCAGCCCATGTCTATGTCTTCTCTTCCCTCACAGGCTCGTGATGACATCCTTAACGGTTCCCACCCTGTCTCATTTGACAAAGCGTGCGAGTTTGCCGGTTACCAGTGCCAGATCCAATTTGGGCCACACAATGAACAGAAGCACAAACCAGGCTTCTTGGAGTGAGTGTCCCGAGGAGCCCCTGGGCCCTGTCCGGAGGTGGAGCACTCACTTGGGGTTGTGAACACCTTTGGAGCAACCCCTCTCCTCCCTGCAGCACTGTGCCCTCATACACCATGCCAGAGTGCGGAGGTCAACACCAAACGCGAAGGGTGCCAAACCCCAACGCACTCCGTTTAGCACCCACAGGAGTGCCCTGGGACGTGGAGTCAGCTCCAACTTTGGGGAGGGGGGCCAGCCTGAAATGCGGCTTCCTTTGTGCTGTGCAAGAGGCTGCATCCTCTGTGTCTCCACCCTGCTCTCTGCAGGGCAGCTCCTGGGGCTAACTGAACATTAAGGCCAGCTGTGCTACTGAGCAGAGAGCATGCTCTGCCAAGACTGTTTTCTTCCCACTCTGGTGGAGAAGCAGACCCTCATGTGGGCCTGGAGAAGGGCTGCCCTCAGCCTGTGAACTGTAAATTGCAGCCCCTGCGGCATCGGCAACCTGGAAAGTGGAGAGGTGGTTCTAAGAATAAGAGGTCTTTTGGGGTCCTGAATTTCCCTTGCTGCAACAACCTCTCCTACATCCTTCCTGTTTCCAAAAACTCTCAGCCTGTGCCTTGGCAGAGTTTTGCCCAAGCCTCCGTGTTGGGCCTATTCATAGGCAAAGACAAGCGCTGGCTTCAGGGCTCTGCTGGTAACAGCTGATTTTGTCTCTTTGCAGACTCAAGGATTTCTTACCCAAGGAATATATCAAGCAGAAAGGGGAGCGCAAGATCTTTATGGTACGTGCAGGGCTGTGTTAAGACCCAAGCTTGTCATTTCTCCTCGCCAGAGGTTCGGGTTTCTCTTGTCCCTGAAAGTAGCACCTCCCAGCCTGGACAGACGAGCAGGTAGCAGTTTAGTAGGTGGGAGATAGGAGTGTGAAGCTGTAGTGGGTAGACATGGTGGCTCCTGAGGTTTGAGAGGGTCAGAAGGATGGTGTAGCTGTAGTGAGGAGGAGGATGTTAGCAGGGCAGGGGTGTCAGTAAGAGTGGAGAGAGCCTGGAAAGGCTGTAACAGGATGATGGTGACAGCAGTGGAGCACAGCTAGGGAGCCACGGAGTTAGTGTGATGTTCTGTCTTTGTTATTACAGGCTCACAAGAACTGCGGGAACATGAGTGAGATCGAAGCCAAAGTTCGCTACGTGAAACTTGCCCGTTCCCTGAAGACCTATGGGGTCTCCTTTTTCCTGGTCAAGGTAGAGCAGCAGGAGCAGCTCCCCAAGCCCCAGCTGGCATGCCTAGCCACGCACCTACCTTCTTTCCAGCATCCCCCTGGCCTCCACCATCTTTCATGTCGCTGTCCATCCATTTCACCTCAACCCACTTCATTCACATCATTGCTCCACCTTTCCTTATGTCCCCACTTAATGCTTGTCCTTCTTTTTGGCTTTTCCTGCGTGCTACCCTCTTGCTTCTTTCTTGACTCATGCTTTTTCTCATTTCCTTTTCAAGACCACGTCACAGGTATCATTACCCAAAAGTATGGGCTTGGGGTGCTTCCTAGTCAAACGTGACCTTAAAGGATAGGCTCTGGAGAGCTGAAGTCTTGGCAGGGCTATGCTGAGTGTCAGCCCTGGGGCAATCTGTAACCCTTTTGTCATGGCACGCAGGAGAAGATGAAGGGGAAGAACAAGCTGGTGCCGCGGCTGCTGGGGATCACCAAGGAGTGTGTAATGCGTGTAGATGAGAAAACCAAGGAAGTGATTCAGGAGTGGAGTCTGACCAACATCAAGCGGTGGGCAGCCTCGCCCAAGAGCTTCACCTTGGTAAGGGTCTGCCCCAATCCTACTCCACTGCCTCACTGCTCTGGCAGTGCTGCTGCCACCAGGACCTTCTGACCTCTTCTGTGTTGACTGCAGAATAGCCTCAACCACTGCCATGCTAGCCTCTGTCATGAATATTTCCCTTCTGTGGGACTCCCTTGCCCTTCTCCAGCTGCCTCTCTCAGTCATGGAGAACAGGGAATTGTGGAGGTGCAGAGCCACACTTCTGGCACAGAGACTAGTCCTGGGTGCTTAGCACATACCAGAGGGGCTCAGGATGGCAGTCCCTGCCCCGCTGTGGTGCTACCCAGTGCTATGCTGTTGCAGGATTTTGGAGATTACCAGGATGGTTACTACTCGGTGCAGACAACAGAGGGGGAGCAGATTGCCCAGCTGATTGCTGGCTACATCGACATCATCCTGAAAAAGGTAGGTACCTATGTGGGTTGGGAGAGGGAGCCGAGTGCCTGTAGCCAGCTCCTTACCTGAAGGAGGTGCAGGATGCCCCCTCAGGCTGCAGCTGGAGAGCTGTTGGCACACAGCCGTGTTGGAAGAGGCTGGAGACAGGCACTTGGGGGAGTCCCATGGGCCTGGTACAGTACCCTAGTCTGGGCTACTAGAATTGGGGGAGTCTGGGAGGTGTATGCTGGCTGACACACTTTCTCTTTCCTCCACAGAAAAAGAGCAAAGACCACTTTGGGCTGGAGGGGGATGAGGAGTCCACCATGCTGGAAGACTCTGTGTCCCCTAAGAAGTAAGTCCATTGGAGCAAGTTAGATACTAAGCAGAAGTTGAACTGACAGCATGCTCCAGCCAAACTTGTCATGCTGCACCATCTGCAGGGAGAGCTGCCACTCCTTTAGCTGCAGCTTTCCCGGAAAGGTTGGGGAAAGGTCCATAGGGATCCTTTTACACTAAGAGCTTGGCCTTGTCCATGAAGTTCTGGGTGCAGACAAGGTGCTTGCCCAGGGAGAGGTTCCTACTCTTCTGTAGAAGTACGGCCCAAGCGTTCCCAGCCATAGCTAGTATTTCTTTCCTTTGCAGATCGACTGTCTTACAGCAGCAATTTAACCGTGTGGGCAAGGCAGAGCTGGGTTCAGTGGCCCTGCCAGCCATCATGCGGACAGGGGCTGGAGGGCCAGAAAACTTCCAAGTGGGCACGATGCCGCAGGCCCAACTGCAAATCACCAGTGGCCAGATGCACCGAGGGCACATGCCTCCCCTGGTAAGGTCTCCCTATGCCCACTGCAGAGCGAGAACGCTGAGATGTGGCCATTGAGCTGGTGCAGCCCCAGCCATCTAGCCAGACGTTAGCCTGCCCTGAAAAGCAGGGGCCCTGGTTGGTCCCGTGTGCTTGCTAGCCTTGCTGGCTTAGTGTGCACCCACATCCAATCCACAAACTTTGTGTCCGTCCCCCTCTGAGATTCCCCACAGTCCCCAGGAACATATGCTGCAGTTCTCTATGTGAGATCCATCCAGAGGTCTCCACCCTAGTATTTTCCCCTGGCTGGCTGTCACAGGGTCTTTCCTTCCAGTCCTCAGGCTGAGCACTGCTCTTAGCTGCTGGTCCCAGCCAACTACACTGATGCTGTGGTTTGCAGCAGAGCCCTGCTGCTACTGGAGTTGGTGCCTTCCCCTGCATCCTTCTCTGCAGCCAAAGATGCATTTGAGAAGGGCCAAGAGGGAGCCCTATTTTCTCTGGCACACAGAGAAACCCTAGACACAGCAGGGTTTGCTGGAAGGCCTTGTGAGGTCTTCCTCCATTTGCTGCAGTGTCCCTGCTCCCAGAAAGCTCATGAACTACAGGATTCACTAGTACCTGCCCTTGGCAGCCAGCTTGCTGCAGTAGAACAGGGCATTCCCAGGTGGGAGATGCAGAGGGGGAAATCCCTGTGCTCCTGGTTGCCCCCTCTTTTTGTGGAGGTGCCTACTTAGAGCCCTTTCCTTGACAGCCTGTTCCTACCACCTTCTGCTGGGGCAAGTGAGCTGAATATCTGAGCCTGGACTTTGAGCCTCCGCTGTACCTCAGTCTGTCCTTGTGTTACAGACTTCAGCCCAGCAGGCCCTGACTGGCACCATCAACTCCAGCATGCAGGCCGTACACGCAGCCCGGGCCACTCTGGATGACTTCGAGACCTTGCCGCCTCTTGGGCAGGATGCTGTGAGTGCCTAGTGAAGAGGGGGTACTGGCTTATTTGGGTTGAAGGGAACCTCCTTGGAAAGGGGTTGGTTGCAGGTCAGGCTGAATGTGGCTGGCTGCTTTCCCAGGAGAGGATTTCAGTAATTCCAGGAAGTTCTGCTCTCTACAAAAAGGTCAAGTTGTGTCCAGCTCTAGGGGCAGGAGCAGAAAGGATGCTTCATTTCTCGGCAATTTTCCTACCTCTCTCTTCTGCACTTTTGGCTTTAGAATGAGAATGAGGAGTCTTGGATGGTAACAGTTCTTCCTTGTCTCCTCTCTCCTGCAACCCACTGTGTGAGCACGTGCACGGTTCCCCACCACCACCAGGCAGGGCTGACCCTGCTCCTGCTCTCCCTCTTTCAGGCTTCCAAAGCTTGGCGCAAAAACAAGATGGATGAGTCAAAGCATGAGATTCATTCCCAAGTGGATGCTATCACTGCTGGCACAGCCTCAGTGGTCAACCTAACTGCAGGTAAGTGGAGGACTGGGCAACTTGGATGCCCTCTCTGTGGGGAAGGCTTGGTCTCATCTGGCCTTTGGCTGGAGTCAAGGCTCCTGTCCTTCCTCAGGATCTGGACAGAGCCAGCCCGGCCCAGCCGGGGCTAACTGAACCCAGACTGCTGCTAACGTGCTTGTAGAACGAGCCGTGCTCCCACAGCTCCCGCTGCCTTGAGACCCCCCCCCCATACCCCTGTCAGTGCCCAGACTGCTCCCATTCCTTTCTCTGTCTTGGCTGATCTGACATCCCCTGTACCACAAGCATGTTGTCCAGTCCCCGCCATAGCCGTGGTGACTGCCACGGCGTGCTGCAGCTCTCCTTCCCCATGTTGTGAGTTCTGGTGTTGTCCCAAACCAGCTTCAGGCCTGATGTGTCCACCCTTGAGGTCTCGGAGCCGGGGGTTTCCTTCCTCCACTCTCAAGAAGGAGAATCACGTCAGTTACAGGTCCAGGGATGTTCTTGGAGTGTCACTGAAGCGTCCTTACTCCACAGCTCCTGTTTCCTCCCTATGCAGGCGATCCAGCAGATACGGACTACACAGCTGTAGGCTGTGCTGTCACCACTATATCTTCTAACCTGACGGAGATGTCCAAGGGTGTGAAACTGCTGGCTGCCCTCATGGAGGATGAGGGAGGGAATGGACGGCAGCTTCTGCAGGCAGCCAAGAACCTGGCAAGCGCCGTCTCGGACTTGCTGAAAACTGCACAGCCAGCCAGTGCTGAGGTGTGAGGGGAGCAGGAGGGGTTGTGGGAGATATGGGGCTGAGGAGGCAGGTTGGAGGGAAGCATGGGTTGAGGTAGGGTGGATTGAAGCAAAGGGGAACAGCAGAGTGAGCTTGCAGCTTGCCCAAAAGCCTGACTGATTTTTGCCTCTTTCCTTGCAGCCCCGCCAGAATCTCCTGCAGGCTGCCGGCCTTGTGGGCCAGACAAGTGGAGAACTGCTACAGCAAATTGGAGAAAGTGATACTGATCCTCGCTTCCAGGTGAGTGATGAGGCTCTGGCTGTACCCGGAGACACATACTCAATAAAACCATCTGCCTTTGCACAGGATCGTCCCTTCAGACCTTTTCCGGCAGGAGGGGTCCATGCTACAGCTTGGCCTGTGCGTGGTGACTTTGCCAGGGGAAGGGACAGGCCATTTCCCGTCTCTGTAGTTAGACCCACTGTCGAGTAATGCCTCTTATCTTGTGGATTCCTGTGTAGATCCCAGAAAGCCGGCGTGCTTGGATCCTGCCCACCTCTGACCCAAAGACGGTAAAAAGCAGCTGTAGGCATGGCTTGGTGGTTTCTGCCCCTCTCTGATGTAAGGGCTGCTCCTTTGGGAACAATCAGCTGAATTCTTTGGGGACGGGCACTTGTCAAAAATCTGCTTTTCTTGTGATTGACTCTCGGAAGTTCATGCACTCGGGTCGCTGTTCCAGTGAGCTCCACCGTGGTAGTCCCCGCCTTGCAGCAGCCTCTCGGCTTCCTCCTGCCAGTGTTTGTGAGGCTGCCTGTGCGTCCAGATCAGGAAGCCGAACTGGCTGAAACCTCATGGTTTTTTGCTGAGTTGGAACCAGCTGGATTGGTTTCCTGTTGGCTGCTGGTTCCACTACAAGGGAGGTAACAGAGCATGCTAGGGAGGGTGATCTAACCATAATATGGATTGCAACAGACTCCTGAACTCAGAGGTGTCTTTATAGCATGGCTACACGGCCTGGATATGAGCAAAAATTCCTAGACAGAGAGCGAAAGAGAAGAGAAAAGCTAGCAGTAATGAAGGAACAAATCAGAGGAAGACAAGTACAGCCAGGGGAAAGTGAGGAGCAGGAGCTGATATGGGGGAGTGCTAGGACAGAGGCAGCCCGAGAGAGACTGGAAAAGCAGCTCTAGCCTGTCTCTGCCCCTTGCAGATCCCTTGCTGCAGGTCTGGCATCCCAATTCTCTCATTCAACCAGTGGACGATAACAGGGCCAAGTGACGGATTTAGGAACTGAACCGTAATTTGTAAATGTGCAAGGCACTCTGCCCCTCAGCTACAAGACCCAAGTGTATGTACTTCCTTCCTCTGTGCTGTTCTGTTGGGATTGCTTCTTTTCCATCATGAACAGTTGCTGTGGTTTGGGGGCCTGGGAACTCTTGAGCTTGGTGCATGTGCTGCCCAGACTATCATTGCATCTAGAACGGTGATGGATTGCAACAGAAATAGTCTTTGCTTGCAAGAGGCAAGGGGAAAAAGGAGGAAATCCAAGTGGGGGATGATCTGAAATATTTGTGGGTTGGTGTCAGGAGGCTTAGCTGTAGCAGGGCGCGGGTATGCTGTCTGCACGCGTGTACTTGAATAGAGGATTCAGGCTGCACAGTTTAGCTGCAGTCTGCAGTGGATTGTGCCTGCAGCAGCAGGCAGGGAGCTCCGTCCTGTATATGGACATCGTGACACGTCGTGTCAAGGTCTTTGACCAGTGTGCAGTGCAGAGCAGTGTCTCAAGTGGGGCAAGCCCTTGCTGCCGAGTTCTGGTGTTTCTGATGGAAACCAGCACTGTGGTGTTGGGGCTAATTCTGAGCGCTGCGTCGTGCTGTGAGGTCTGGTGTCCTTGCTAGGAGGTAGTTTGCTGTGTGTGCTGATCAGTGCCTGTTGTGTGCTAGCAGGGCAGTTCTGTGTCTCCCCTACAGCCTTTGGAAGTGGAGACGTGTCACTATACAATGCCCCTCTTTTAGCCCTGGGAACAGCAACAGAGATGTAGCCCAAAGCTGAAGAGCAGATGGTTGTCTGCAGGACGTGCCTGTCGGATAATTGCCGATGTCCCCAGGGTTCAACTGACCAGTGTGGGCATCTCCTGATTGCCTGCTGTGGGCGGGCAGTGCCATAGGATGGTGCTGAGGGCTGCTCACTGTGTGACTGCACCCGTAGCTGCGTTTTGCCTGCAGTTTGGCCAGAGCCAAGTGTTTCTGGGATGCGAAGCCTGGTGGTGCTGATGGTGTCTTGCAGCAGGTTCCTCCTGCAGTGCGGTCAGGGATTTGATGCAGGTCGTTGCCTGTGGAGCGGACAGCATCCGAGTCCTGGGTGTTGTGGGTGATGCTGAGCGTTACCCAAGCCGCTCTTGGTGGCGTATGCGGTCAGGGCAGCGTCCTGGTGCGGGGAGCTGCCGCAGTGCGGACTGCAGCTTGAGGCAGGGTTACTGTCTCGCTGCCGGCTGTTGCACACAAGAGGGGTGGCACTGTGATGTTGCCAGCCACACAAGCCACTCCAGGTGTTCGGTGCTGCCAGTGCTGGGCTGGGGTGGATGAAAGGCCCCCTGAGCTCATGTTTCCGTGCTGAATATTTCACGAGAGCCGTGTGAGTAGCTGGTGCACATCTCCCATCCTGGTTCCTGTGCTGACATTCTCCATCCCCCCCCCCTTGCAGGATATGCTCATGCAGCTGGCAAAGGCCGTGGCCAGTGCTGCTGCCGCCCTAGTGCTGAAAGCCAAGAACGTGGCTCAGAAAACGGAGGACTCGGTGCTGCAAACGCAGGTGATTGCAGCTGCCACGCAGTGTGCCCTCTCCACCTCCCAGCTCGTGGCCTGCACCAAGGTAAGAAATCACTCTGGAGGTGAGCAGCATTAACCCTTGATTCAACATGGGCTGCTAGCACTGCCTGAGAGGTGGCAGCTCCAGCTTGTACCACCCTGTGAGAGGGACTCTGAGTGGTTGTTTACTCTAGGGAAGTTGGGTCATAGGTATGCCAGGACCAACGCCTCATCCTCTCAAGCTGGAAGTTAGGGGTGTGGGGCCAGAAGTCTCAGCTACCTTTGGCCAAGCATGCCTGGAGTAGCTGTCGCTGTGCCCAAACGCTGAATATGCTTTCAGGGAAGCAGGGGCTGGGGATAGTAGTCATCTGTGTTGTAGGCCGTCTCTGTTCTGCTTGGTGGAGAACGGGAGCTCTGTAGTGCCAGAGCCATGCTCACTGCCCAGCCCTTCTCCTCTCCTCCAGGTAGTGGCTCCCACAATCAGCTCCCCGGTCTGCCAGGAGCAGCTAATTGAGGCTGGCAAGCTGGTGGCCAAATCGGCGGAGGGCTGCGTGGAGGCCTCCAAGGCAGCCACCAGTGATGACCAGCTCCTGAAGCAGGTGGGGGTGGCAGCCACAGCTGTCACCCAGGCCCTGAACGACTTGCTGCAGCACATCAAGCAGCACGCCACGGGTGGGCAGCCCATTGGGCGCTACGACCAGGCCACCGACACCATCCTCAACGTCACTGAGAACATATTCAGCTCCATGGGCGATGCAGGTGAGAGCAACTAATCACACCTGGGGTAGGACATAGAGAACAGGGCAGAGTGGGCTGAAAAAAGCACAGGTAAGTGGGCTTTCCCTCTCTAGGGTCATGCCTTGATGCAACTGCTGTGTGTTCACTGGGCAGCTTGCCTGCGCCTTCCTGCAGTCTCATGTTCATGGCCCTGCTGTGGCTGGGTCTGCATCAAGCCTACTAAGGATGGGAGACAGTGTATGCAGAGCCTACAGTAGACAGAGGTCAAGGAGTCACATGGCCATTGCTGGAGCCCCTGGGACTTGTTGACAAGCTGCCTTTCCTCCCTTTCCCAGGGGAAATGGTGCGGCAGGCTCGTATTCTGGCCCAAGCAACATCTGACCTCGTGAACGCCATCAAAGCCGATGCAGAGGGAGAGACGGACCTGGAGAACTCGCGCAAGCTGCTGAGTGCAGCCAAGATTCTGGCTGATGCAACCGCCAAGATGGTGGAGGCTGCAAAGGTTTGTTGTGCACGGGCTGGAAGCAGCAGGAGGAGCTGCTGGCAGATGGGTGCTTTCTTTGGCAGCCCAGATGACTCCTGGCCTGCTCAGTGACCGCCATCAGCAGCAGCAGCACAGCATGGACCTCAGCTCCCCAGCAGTCCCTGCTTGGGGAAGTAGATCCCAGATAGGGGCTGGGACTTGATGGCCAAGGCTTTCCCCTCTGCTCAGGGTGCTGCAAGAGCAATGAGGCTGGAGGGGTGGGGGTAGGTTTCAAGTGCTCCTCTGCTCTCCAGAGCAAGGCCCTGCACTGAACTGAAGACCTGTGCAATGAATTGGGGCTCTCTCCTGAAGGTACAGATGGTAACTGAAGAGCAGCGTTGTTAATTCTCGTACTGCTGAGCACTTCAGGGGAGACTTCTGGCACCTCAGCATCTCCTTTTGCTCAGCCATGGTGCTCTAGAGAGCCAAACTGCTGGGGACACAACCCAGTGTCAGGGCAGAGGACAGCAGCTGCTCTCAGAGGATAAGGGACCTGGTGGGTACTATGAGGTTTGATGGCTTTCCTGTTTTGTCCAGGGAGCTGCAGCCCACCCAGACAGTGAGGAACAGCAGCAGCGGTTGCGTGAGGCAGCTGAGGGGCTCCGCATGGCAACGAATGCTGCAGCTCAGAACGCCATTAAGAAAAAGCTTGTGCACAAGCTGGAGGTGAGATGCCCAGCTGAGGTTTGGGCAGGGGGCTGCTGGAACGAGGGGAGGCACAGTGAGCAAGTGAGACCTGGCATTAGGTCTGTGATCCCTGCACTTTTTGAAGAGATGAAGCTACTTTTGTGTAGTTATGAGTGTCCAAAGCGGTCCCCAAAGAGACCTCTCCGTTGCTCCCTACTCTGTCATCTTCCTGGTCTCTGACCAGATTTCTCCCTTCTTCTGAGCAAACTGCATTCCTTTGGGATGTCAGACTAATCCCCTGCCTCAAAAGTGCTGGTGATGCTAAGTCGTTGCAGGTAGAGGTGCAGCAGGAGAAGCTTAGTAGGAGCTGGGGTGGGGAGCTGGGTCCCCACGCTGTGGCAGGAGGGGTTACTGGGCCAGGGTTTCAGGACAGACTGGCCTGCAGCCTGTGTAGTTGGCCACTCTGATGCTAAGCTACGTCTTCCCCTCCCAGCACGCAGCCAAGCAGGCTGCAGCATCTGCCACCCAGACCATCGCTGCCGCGCAGCATGCAGCTTCATCCAACAAGAACCCAGCAGCACAGCAGCAGCTGGTGCAGAGCTGCAAGGTAAGGAGCATATTGTCCCAACGCCCCTGTGCTGCGCGGGGCCAGGCTGTGACCGTAATGTCTTCCTCGGCTCCAGCGCTCTCCGGTGGCCGAGGCTATGCCACCTGCTCTCATTCTCTCTCTGATCAACCATGTCACGGGACAACTGAGCCAGCTACCCACTGCCTCTGCTTTGTGCACAGCCGTAGCAGGCTGGGTGCACAAGAGACAGCTTGTACCTTAGAGTCCTCAAATTCTGCCTTAGGAATAGCTAATGTGCATTTTTTAGTTACTGTTCCCCTTCTTGGAAAACCTATCTGCAAAAGTATGAATGTTGCACCAGTGCCCTAAAAGCAGACAGCCCTCAGTTCTGGGCAAGATGATGGAAAAGCTGATTTGAGACTGTCGTGATGTTCTCATCTTTTAACATGTTAATGCTGAGCAACCTTATATTAAGAAAAAATGATTCTGTCAAAATCGGGGTGAGGTTTTTTTGTATTAATGGGGTAACTTTTTTATAAGATTGCAAGACGGATTGATAGAAAGATCCTTAAAAGCTTTTAAACTTGACTTTACACAACGCTAAGACTTTGCTCAAGATGTTGCGTTGTATTATATCAGTAGATTATGGGCTAAATGGGTTAGGAGCTGGTAAAGCACAGATCTCAGTTGCTGTTGGAGAAGAGGGCCTTGGAGGTGGTGTTTGTAATGAGGTTCTGCAGGGACTAGGTTTATGTCCAACTGATTTTTTTTGATCAATGATCTGGGAATACACACAGTCACTGGCAGTCAGATGTGCAGGTGGCAAGGCCCGAGAGAGCTGCAGGCAGTGAGCAGAGCAGGGCATGCATACAGAGCAGTCTGAATGAGCCACTAAGCTGGACCAGCTGGAGGGTCCTGTGTGTGCTTCATGTCTCCCCATGGCTGGGCCTCTCCAGTGACTCTCCCCTCTGGTCACAGGTTGTGGCAGATCAGATCCCAATGCTGGTACAAGGTGTACGAGGAAGCCAATCCCAGCCGGACAGCCCCAGCGCCCAGCTGGCTCTCATTGCTGCCAGCCAGAACTTCCTGCAGGTATCTATACTCTGCTGTATCTTCTCTCTGTCAGGAGCCTCCTACAGGGGCTCTGGCTCTTGCATCCATTAAAAATTGTGTATTGTGCTGTCTGTCCCTCTAAGATGCTGGGAAGCCTACTGGACATGGGCAAGGAAGAGATAGTGCACGTTATCCTATTCTCACGGCTTTTTCTTTGGACTTGCAGCCAGGTGGGAAGATGGTTGCTGCAGCCAAGGCCACTGTCCCCACCATTACAGACCAGGCCTCTGCTATGCAGCTCAGCCAGTGTGCCAAGAACTTGGCTGCAGCTCTTGCCGAGCTCCGCACAGCCGCGCAGAAGGTAAGAGAATTGTTTCCGTCCAGCTGCAAGGCCTCAGTTGTACTAAGCAGGAGGGGCTAGCAGAGAGATGGGGATGGCCCTGTTGCAAGGTGAGCTCCTGAAAGACCAAGGTGCACGCAGCTGTTGCCTTGCTGATTTTTCCTTCTTCCTATTGCAGGCTCAGGAGGCTTGTGGGCCCCTAGAAATAGACTCTGCGCTGGGCCTTGTGCAGAGCCTGGAGAGGGACTTACAGGAAGCCAAGGCCGCTGCAAGGGATGGCAAACTCAAGCCTCTGCCAGGAGAAACGGTAAGGGCTCTGAGAGGTGGCTCACGCAGGGAATGGGTCTGGGTGAGCAAGCAGGAACAGCAGGCAGCAGCACTGGATGGGAGCAGTATGTTGGGGAGGAGTGGGTGCTGTGGCTGAGGTGGGTGAAGGGAGAGTGGGAGATGCATGGGTAGAGGCTGGAGGTGTAGCCTGTGAACGCATTCTCACTGATCATCCTGCAGATGGAGAAGTGTGCCCAGGACCTGGGGAACAGCACAAAAGCTGTCAGCTCTGCTATCGCTCACCTCCTTGGAGAGGTGGCCCAGGGCAACGAGAACTACACAGGTACCACGCTCCAGGAGTAAGCTGGGGGATAGGCAAGGGCTACACCTTCGTTTTGTGTGTGGATCTCACCCCTTGGTAAAGATCACTTGTACTCGAGGCAGCTGCCCCTGAACAGTGGACACAGACCAGATGGCTCCAGGCAAATGAGGAGCCAAGCGGGACACTTGGGGTCCATGGGAGCGATTTTTGACTGGGGCAGAAGGGAAGATTTGGAAGTGCTGGGAGGAACTGCACAGTCTCTTGACCTGAACAAGGCAGGGTATATTGGAGGTAGGGGTGCATTCTTGAGGGAGAACGTGGCATAGGTCTTGTCACTTCTGCTTAGCCTCGATCACTGACTTACCTCTCTCCTCACAGGAATTGCTGCCCGAGAGGTGGCCCAGGCCCTGCGCTCACTCAGCCAGGCTGCCCGTGGCATTGCAGCCAACACGTCGGACCCTCAGGCACAGAGTGCCATGCTGGAGTGCGCTGGTGACGTTATGGATAAAGCAAACAACCTCATTGAGGAAGCACGAAAGGCAGTGGCCAAGCCTGGTGACCCAGAGAGCCAGCAGCGTCTGGCCCAGGTGAGAACTGGGCCTCAACACCTTCAAGAAGTCCTTGGCCCATTGCTGAGGCCAGGGAAGGATGCAGGGCTGTTGGCACTCGCAGTGCCTGAGTCCTGGTGCCTGCAGCGGTGCTGCAGTATAGCACCGCTGGAGGAGATGTGCATGAGATGGTGACTGTTCTTGCTCTCCACAGGTAGCCAAGGCAGTGTCTCAGGCCCTGAATCGCTGTGTGAACTGCCTCCCAGGACAGCGGGATGTGGACGCTGCCATCCGTACAGTGGGCGAGGCCAGCAAGAGGCTGCTAGCAGATTCGGTGAGTTTAGCCTGGCCAGGGTGAGATGGGCAAGCTTTGCAGTGGAGACATGAGCTAATCCATCCATGCTGGATTTCTCTCTCCAGCATGTCCTCAAGTAGGCTTTCTGTCAGGAGGGTGTTGATTTCAGGGATACACTAGCGTCTCCAGTGGTGTCAGCTTTATCCAGGACACAGTGGGCTTTGTCAGGACTCTCCCAGCAGCAGCCTGCCAACAGCTGTCTGCTACCTGCTTGTGCTGCGGATCCTTGCTCCTGGAGAGCAGAGCAGCTGCTCTGGGGTTTTCTGGCCACAGACAGCGTGTACTTCAGATGCTAGATTTTCATCGTCCATCTCTGACTTCGTCCTGGTCTTTCTACTGCTCCTAACCTCTCTCTCTCTGCCTCCAGTTCCCACCCAGCACCAAGAGCTTCCAGGAGGCACAGAGCCAACTGAATCAAGCAGCAGCAGGACTCAACCAGTCTGCCAACGAGTTGGTACAGGCATCGCGTGGCACCCCTCAAGACTTGGCCAAGTCCTCTGGCAAATTTGGACAAGACTTCAATGAGTTCTTGCAGGCTGGAGTGGAGATGGCCAGCCTGTCCCCGGTGAGAGCAAATTCCTGTTGTTTGTGACACATTGTGAATTGCCATATCAGGGGAGACGTTTGGGTGCCCAGGAAGGTGTTTGACCATGGGCAGAGTAGCCAGGGGATCAGTGGCTAGAGGAGTGCCGTGAGGGGCTGCAGCTAAAGTAGCTGGTGAGATGGGGTCTGGGGATGGGCTAAGCTGCAGTAACAGGGGAAGAAGCGGCTTGGGTTGTTTCAGCAAATGTTAACTCGTAGTAGCAAGGATACAGCAGCAGGCAGACCAGCTGGGTTAAGGGAATAGGCTTAGCCCAGAAACCACTGGAGACTGGGGGTCAGGCTGCCGGAGGACGCAGGGTGGAGGCTGGGTGTGCATGGAACTTAGAAACCTGTAGGTGACTCTTCTTGGCTCCTTCTAGACTAAGGAAGACCAGGCGCAGGTGGTGTCAAACTTGAAGAGCATCTCCATGTCCTCCAGCAAGCTATTGTTGGCTGCAAAGGCGCTTTCCGCTGACCCCACAGCCCCTAACCTCAAGAATCAGCTAGCAGCAGCTGCACGGTAGGAAGACCCCTTTCCTGTACATAAAGGGAGATGGGCAAGTGCCAAGGGCTTGTTCCGAGCCTGCAGCAGTGGGAGGCCGAGTCTAGACCTGGTGCTTGCCTCCATGAGGCTCAACTTGCTGTGGAGCTCTCCTGAGACCGCTTGTCTACTGTAATCCTGACGTGGCTGCTCTATGGCAGTCTGTCAAAAGTAGTAGACCCTGAAGGAGGTAGGAATGTCCCTCAGCCAGAGCCTCTGCCTGTTTCCTGCAGCCAGGACATCCCCCATGGCCAAGTCAATAAGCTCTTTGCGGTAGCAGTGGGTCTGGGTGGTGGAGCCGGCATTAATCCGTGGTTGTCTCTCCCCTGTTCTGGCAGGGCCGTGACTGACAGCATTAACCAGCTGATCACAATGTGCACCCAGCAGGCACCAGGCCAGAAGGAATGTGACAACGCCCTGAGGGAGCTGGAGGTGAGAAGAACCTAGAAGCATCTTGCTGAGACAACAGAGGGGCTCAGTGGCCAGGGGTTCCCCTTCTGTGTGGGCTTGACTGGGTCAGCATGAGGCGGGCTGGCGGCATCAGATGCTGAGATCGCTGGGGTGAGGAGAGGGGCGGTTACGCTGTGTTGTGGCGGGAAGAACGGAAGAAGAGATGCAAGGCACTGCATATGCCAGCTGTGGGAGGTGGAGAGCACAGACCCTGCCACAGTGAACGCATGTTCCTTGATCTGATGCCTGTGTCCCTGCAGACTGTGAAGGAGCTGTTGGAGAACCCCACCCAGACTGTCAATGACATGTCCTACTTCAACTGCCTCGACAGTGTCATGGAGAACTCCAAGGTGAGCCCTGAGCCAGGAGTGGGCCTGGGGGCAGAGGTTTGGGAGCAGGTGAGGGTGGAGAGGTTTGGGAGGAGTGGAAGCAAAGGTGACAAAGGGAAGAGTGCTGCCTCACCTGATCCTTTTTCCTTAAGGATACAAATACGTTGTTTATGAAGCATAGCGAGCTCTGAGCCTGGGAGCACTGTACAGGAGTGGGATGTAGTCACTCAACTGGTGATTGGTGTCTCCCGTAGGTGCTAGGCGAGTCCATGGCTGGGATTTCCCAGAATGCCAAGAACAGCAAACTACCCGAGTTCGGAGAGTCCATCAGTGCTGCCTCCAAAGCTCTCTGTGGCCTCACAGAGGCAGCAGCCCAGGTGAGATGTGCTCAGTCCCAGCCTCTTGTGTTACACCTAGGGCTGAATTTCCACAGAGATCCCCTCTAAGCTTGGTCCCTTGGTGCTGTAATCAGGGACACCTCTCCGTGCCCCCCGCCTCCACACCCCATGCCTGCTCTATGACTCTAGTTGCCTCTCCCAGTGTGGGCGTGTTCTTATACCTTCTCTCATGCTCCCAGGCTGCCTACCTTGTGGGTGTTTCAGATCCCAACAGTCAGGCTGGACAGCAAGGCTTGGTAGACCCCACTCAGTTTGCCAGAGCTAACCAAGCCATCCAGATGGCCTGTCAGAACCTGGTGGACCCTGCCTGCACACAGTCCCAGGTGAGTACAAGATGGGGCACCATCCTGGACATTTTATTGGATAAAAGGGAATGAGAGGCTAGCTGGAAGAGCTGGGTCCAAAGAGTTGGCCAAGGTTGTGGCTAGCGTCTCATCAGGCCTCATCAGCTGTACTGGGAACCAACTGGCAGCTTTGCCAAAACAGTAACAGTCCAGACGAGGGGCTTATGGGCGTGCAGGACCTTGGTGATCCTTCTCGGGAGGAACAGGCTGAGGGTTGGTGTTCCCCTGCTGTGCCGTCCTCTGTGCGCCATGGTGCCCCATGTGGGCTTGGAGCTGGTAGGAAGGGAGAGTTGCAGGGGTGAGGAGATGCTGGGGTCCTGCCTCACTCTGCCTTTCTCCACAGGTGCTATCAGCAGCCACCATCGTGGCTAAACACACCTCAGCCCTATGCAACACATGCCGGCTGGCCTCCTCCCGCACTGCCAACCCTGTTGCCAAGCGCCAGTTTGTCCAGTCAGCCAAGGAGGTGGCCAACAGCACAGCCAACTTGGTGAAGACTATCAAGGTATAGTCTCCCTGTCGAGGTACGGTGGGTGGCCCTGCAGAGGTGGGCAGGGTATAGGCAGCGGCTGGGTGGGGATTTGGGGCAAGGTCAGGTTTAGGTAACTGCCTGGTTTCTCCTGTGTGCCAGGCCCTGGATGGTGCATTCAACGAGGAGAACCGGGAGCGGTGCCGTGCAGCCACAGCCCCTCTCATAGAGGCTGTGGATAACCTGACAGCCTTCGCCTCCAACCCAGAGTTTGCCACTGTTCCTGCCCAGATCAGCCCTGAGGTGAGATCGTGCAGGGGCAAGGAGGGGATGGTCAGGCTGGGATGGGAACTGCTGTAGGATGGGGAGGAGCTGTACTCTGCAGTGCGAGTCACTGGTGAGCTTGGGATGGGGCCCTAGCACAGAGCTGGCGCCTGAAGGGGAGGCGATGAGGAGGCAGTAGAGAGCCCTGGGCTTCAAAGGGCTGCACCTGGGCCTGGACTGCAGGAGAGGGGGTAATGTCCCTC
The DNA here is from genome assembly GCF_040807025.1 of Struthio camelus. Lineage (NCBI taxonomy): Eukaryota > Metazoa > Chordata > Aves > Struthioniformes > Struthionidae > Struthio > Struthio camelus. The sequence goes on along the minus strand of NC_090981.1, from coordinate 57,587,519 downwards.
ACACAGGCCCTCGCACGCCTGTCCATCTGGGTGACTGGGCCATTGTCTCCCTGCGCAGGGACGCAGAGCCATGGAGCCCATCGTCTCTTCTGCCAAGACCATGCTGGAGAGCTCTGCCGGCCTCATTCAGACTGCTCGCTCTCTAGCCGTCAATCCCAAGGACCCACCCCAGTGGTCGGTGCTGGCTGGCCACTCTCGCACTGTCTCTGACTCCATCAAGAAGCTGATCACCAACATGAGGTGAGTGTGGGATGTGCTGTGCCGGGTCATCTCACTGCAGCCTGAACCCTCAGCTGTGGCTCTGTTTTCACTGATGAGTACCCTTGTTTGGGGATGCTCTGAGTGAGCACGCCTGGGACATTTTGGCTCATTTTCGTCCTGTTCTTCTCGACCACTGCCTGGGGAAGGCAAGGGATGGAAAGGAAGTTGCAGTCCTTTGTGTACCGCCCCAGAGCTGGCGTTGTAACCTTGCAGCGTTAAGATAGGTTGATTGTGGGGGACGATGCCCGTGTCCTGGCCCGGTGGGGTTATGGTACCTGGCTTGAATTCTAGGCTGCCCAAGGCTAAGGAGAGGGGTCCTGCCCCTTGCTGGCACCAGCCAAAGCTGGCAGTGCGGGGGGTGGCGTAGCACCTGCCAGCACCAGGCACGGCTTGTGTGGTACTGACCCATCTGTCACACAGGGACAAAGCTCCTGGACAGAGGGAGTGTGACGAGGCCATCGAGGTCCTGAACAGGTGCATGCGGGAGGTGGACCAGGCTTCCCTTGCTGCCATTAGCCAGCAGCTGGCCCCCCGAGAAGATATTTCCCAGGAGGTGAGTAGGGGGCATGCTACTCCAAAGCCTTCCCAGCCTCAGCATGCCTGTCTCGTGCAAGTGGGAAGTGCCTAACACCCAGCATGTGTTCCCAGAGTCCCTGCTGGCTTCCTCTGCTTTCACGCGGGGCTTCTTTACTGGCAGATCCCCGTGTTGCAGGGATCCATCCAAATACAGGGCAAGACAGGCAGGCTTGTTTCAAACTCTCCCTTGTGGGCCAAGCACCGCCTTGGAAAGGGAAGCTCTGCCTTGCCACCACCAGCTACAGCTCTTGCCATCACATCCCCTTTCTGGGATGAGCTGTCCCTCTCAACTGCGCGACATGCTGCTAGCACCCTCCACGGTCTGCTCTGGAGCCCTGGGACTAGCTCTTCTCCCAAGCTCAGGCCAGTTAACCCTGGAAGGAGTGTTTCAAAGGGATCTTCCTGTCCTCTGAGTCCCCATCAACGCAGCTTTGTTTCGCTCCTGCATGGTTCAGATGGTTACGTGACTGTCTGGCTCAGCTGTATGGAGCGGGGCTGTGCTCCTGTGGCAGCATGCTGAGCTGTGCTGTAGCTAGGAAACGATGTCTCATTAAGCACTCCCTATATCCAGAGTTGCGGGGCCAGATATTCATCCAATAAGCCAGCACTTTGGAGCCCTGTGATCTTGTTGCTTAACTGGGACAGGAGTCCTTCCTCCCATCTTGCAGCAGAGCTCAGTGACACCAGCCCTGCTGTAGACTCATGCAAGGTGCTCTCTTTACACCAGGCTTTGCACAACCAGATGATCACAGCTGTTCAAGAGATCAACAACTTGATTGAGCCAGTGGCCAGTGCAGCCCGGGCTGAAGCCTCCCAGCTGGGACACAAGGTAACAGGAGGGGCAGGGATGGGGAGCTGTTGATTGGGCAGGTAAATGTGCATGGAGATGCTCACACTGGGACAGAGGCTCTAGCCAGCCTGTGCTAGAAGGTGCTGACACTAATGCTGCTCTTTCCTAGGTGTCCCAGATGGCTCAGTACTTTGAGCCACTCATTATGGCAGCTATTGGAGCTGCCTCCAAAACACCCAACCACCAGCAGCAGATGAACCTCCTGGACCAGACCAAAACGCTGGCTGAGTCTGCCCTGCAGATGTTGTACACAGCCAAGGAGGCTGGTGGGAACCCCAAGGTGAGCAGGAGGTACATGTGTTGGTGGCATGTTCCCTTTTGCATGTGGGTGTAGTTTGAGAGGCTTCAACATGTGCCACATGGCGTATGTTCGTGTGCTGGACATGGAGACCTGGGAAGAGACAGTGTGGAGGGGAGGGAAGAGATGCTCCCAGGACATGCCAGAGTGCATGCTTGTGTGTGCATGTGCACAAGCTAAGTGCGCAGCATCCCCTGTGGGAAGGCCCTGGAGAGCAGCTGCCTTCTCTCACTGTGGCTTGCCCTTGCAGCAAGCTGCCCACACCCAGGAGGCTCTGGAGGAGGCTGTGCAGATGATGAAGGAAGCTGTGGAGGATCTAACCACCACACTGAATGAGGCAGCCAGCGCTGCAGGTGTTGTTGGGGGCATGGTGGACTCCATCACCCAGGCCATCAACCAGGTGAGAGGACCACAGAGAGGGCCGGGTTGAAGCTGGGAGTGGGGGAGAGAAGCGATCGGGGTTGAACTCTACACTGGACGTTGTTGTTGCCTATTTTCCTGGGGATCCAGGTACTGAGCCCTGTTTGGGGAGGGGAGGAAACAGCACTGAGCCTAAACAGCCCACAGAAGCAAGGAGAGGTGCACGCTGATATCCAGATCTGCCTCCTTGGAGCTCTGGGGATCATGCTGAGGGAGGGAGCACTCAGAGCAGCCTGAGGCCATCGCAAGTGTAGGCCCAGGCAGGTTAGCACAAGCCTCCTGCTGTGGAGCACAGTCAAGGAGGGTCTGTGGGCTGCGGCTGGAGCCGAACTCTCCTGATGTTCTCTTGCAGCTGGATGAGGGGCCAGTGGGTGAGCCAGAAGGGTCCTTTGTGGACTACCAGACCACCATGGTCAAGACAGCCAAGGCTATTGCAGTGACCGTGCAGGAGATGGTGAGTGCCACGGCCAGCAAGCATGCCAATGCCCCCTTGTATACCCCTGCTCAAGAGGGGAAGGAAACAGACAGGAGAGCCACGGTCTCACCCAGCTTGGGGACGTTGCCCTCCTTGCTTTCCTGCCTCAACGTAGGGCCTATCTGACTTTGGCTCTTCTTCCTCCTGCAGGTCACCAAATCCACCACCAACCCAGATGAGTTGGGCATACTGGCCAACCAACTCACCAATGACTACGGGCAGCTGGCACAAGAGGCCAAGCCAGCTGCGCTCACTGCTGAGAATGAGGAGGTAGGAGCAGCGAAACCATGAGGTCTCCCAGTGAGCATGGGGAGAAGTACTAGAATATGTCATAGGGAAGAGCAGGATTTCCTGGAGTGTGAGAGCAGAGATTGAGAGGCCCTCAAACTTCCCGTCAGAGGTGAGGGGAGGCAGCATTCAGACCTCCCCTGCAACCATGTGTGGAAATGTGAAACAAAGCTGTGTTTCCCTTTGGCAGGGCAGCAGTAGATCTCCTGAATGGGAGGACTGGCAGAGAGGGGCAGTATTGGGAAATCCTGTTTGGAGCTGGGTTGGGGGGGGTGCGTCCCATTAGGTATCACGGATGCAAGGGTTAGTTCCCTTCCAGCTCTCACATGCGTATTTGCTTCCAGATTGGCTCCCACATCAAGCGTCGGGTGCAGGAGCTGGGTCATGGCTGTGCCGCCCTGGTAACCAAGGCGGGAGCCTTGCAGTGCAGCCCCAGTGATGCCTATACCAAGAAGGAGCTGATAGAGAGCGCACGCAAGGTTTCTGAGAAGGTGAGCAGCCCAGAGGGTCCTGGAGCAGGTAGCAGGAGAGAGGGGGAACAGCGCGGTGAGGCAGATGGAGGGAGGGATGTTGGACTAAGCCACCAGCCCTCTGAGCTGCTGTGCTGGGTTCTCCCATGGACCTGCTGGGCTCTACATGCGCTCTCAGCCCCACTTGCCCTGGCACCATTCAGCTGACAAGGTGGAGGATAGATCCCCCTTTGACTGTCCAGGCACCGTAATAGCCACTTTTGTTGTGATGGGCAAGTGTGATGTCCGGGTGCTGCCTGCTGAAGTGCTGGTGATGACTTGCCAGAGGAGACTAAGTTCCACAGTGATGGCAGCCCAAGCTCCTCTAAATCAGCCCTTGTAGTGGTATGTATAGCATTTGCTGCATCTCTAGCAAGCCTGCATCTCATATTGGGTGGTAGATCTCTGCTGCAGTTTTTGCTGATAAAGTAGAAAACATCTCGTCTGTCAGTCAGTCTAGAGAACACGCTTATTAATAACAGACAAAAACATGCCTTAAAAAAATCTCGTTGATAAGGGTAGATTTGCAATACTTGTAAGCAAGATTGCGAAAGCAAAATAAACACTTTGTTCATAACTTCCTGACACCTGTCTGCATGCTCAGGGCCTCCTGCAGGTTCTTTGTTTCCGAGATTACTTTCCATCAGGAAACTTATTCTCCTATGAGTGTTTGCCAAAGTAGAGAAATTGAGTTTAACAGTTAAAGAAGGAAAGAGCTGTAACGTTCTGATACCCGTCATTCAAACTTTACTCATTTGGAAATTATCAGAGCCCCGTATCTCCTGTACCCCCAAACAGGATAGTTACAAAATATAAATAAATGAAAGCTAACAAAGGATGGTCAAACCTCACGGTTTCTGTTTCCCCCTTCTTAGTTTGAATCTGTCCTGGGGGAGGTGTCGGAGAACACGTACGGTAGGGACTGCCTGGATTTGCTCTGCTCACCAGGTCACCCTGCGTGTTTCCTTCAGGTGTCTCATGTGCTAGCAGCCCTGCAGGCTGGGAACCGTGGGACGCAAGCCTGTATTACAGCAGCCAGTGCTGTCTCTGGCATCATTGCTGATCTCGACACCACCATCATGTTTGCCACTGCAGGAACCCTCAATCGAGAGAACTCCGAGACCTTCGCTGACCACAGGTACGAGGGAGATTCAACACCTCATCTGGTCACTGCCCAACCAGAGTTGGGGGATCAGGCCATGTCCCACAGTCTCCTGTCTTTGTTGGCTGTGGACCAGCCCCAAGAAGACCGGCACGGTCCAGGTCACGCTGGCTCTCTTTCCCCCTCATCTCATATGGACAGAAGGCAGAGCTTAAGATCTTTCTAAATCCCTGACACGCACATGAGATGTACTCTCCCTCTGTGTTACGGCACCTGGCCAGGTTCTTGGCACGTTGTCCTACTGTGGCTACACAAGGAATGTTACGTGCGTGTAGAGAGCAGATGCTTGTCCGTCAGTCCTTAACACGCTGCATCAATGCACAAATACAGGGCTGTATTCTCTCTGACCCTTGTTCTCCCCAGGGAGGGCATCTTGAAGACAGCCAAGGCGCTGGTGGAAGACACCAAGGTGCTGGTGCAGAATGCCACAGCCAGCCAGGAGAAGCTAGCCCAGGCTGCACAGTCCTCTGTATCCACCATCACCCGCCTGGCAGAAGTGGTGAAGCTGGGTGCTGCCAGCCTGGGCTCTGAAGACCCTGAGACTCAGGTAGCAGGGGGCGTCTGGGATGAAGGAGGCTACTCATAGCTTTCTTGAGGTGGTTGGAGATGGCGGTTTAGGATGGTGCTCTGGGCTGGACTCTGTATGTCTCAGTGAGGGCTGACTGGGTTTTCGCTGGTGTCAGCAGAGCTGGCTGAGCTGGACTCGGGGTACACTGGGTTACATCTGTGCCCAGATTTCTCACTCTAGGGCCACCACCAGGCTCAGTGTGACTGTAGGCAAGCCATTACCCTGGTCTTACTTTCCCTAGGTGGTTCTGATCAATGCTGTGAAGGATGTGGCCAAGGCACTTGGAGACCTGATCAGTGCCACTAAGGCAGCTGCTGGCAAAGCTGGGGATGACCCTGCTGTCTACCAATTGAAGAACTCTGCTAAGGTCTGAGTTGGGGCATGCTGGGCTGATGGGAAAGAGAGGATGGGGCAGGAGGGCTAGAGAAAGAGTCGAAGGCCTTCTGTCCCTGTCTAGGGGCAGGTGAGGAAGTGGGAGGCAGATTCAGGGGGAAGGGGTTGGGTACAGAAATGAGGGGGGCACAACATGCAGAGGAAGCCCTAATGGAAGAAGAAAGCGAGGTGATGTGAGTCGGGTATGGGGAAGGGGCAATTTTGGGCCAAATCAAGATGGAAGAAAAGGTATTAGCTGCATCCAAGAGCTTGCATGGGACCTAGCCTGGCTCATTTCTCCCTTCAACAGGTGATGGTCACAAATGTGACTTCCTTGCTGAAGACAGTGAAGGCTGTTGAGGATGAGGCCACGAAGGGGACGCGGGCACTGGAGGCCACGATTGAGCACATACGCCAAGAGCTGGCAGTGAGTACGGCTCCAAACCAGGCAACCTTGGTGCCTCGGCTGAAGTCCTACCTGCAAAGCTGCCTTTATGCCTCACCTCTGCTTCTCATCTTACAGGTCTTCTCCAGCCCAGTGCTTCCTGCCAAGACTTCAACTCCGGAGGACTTTATCCGTATGACAAAAGGCATCACCATGGCAACAGCCAAGGCTGTGGCTGCTGGCAACTCATGTCGGCAGGAGGACGTCATCGCCACAGCAAACCTGAGCCGTCGCGCCATCGCTGATATGCTGCGCTCCTGCAAGGTACCGTCACGTGGGTGGGCTTTGTTTGTGGGCACACAGGTCCAGCACAGGTTTGCGTGGAGCAGCATGCACCCTACCAGTGGCTGCAGGTGCCCTGGCACAAGCCTAGTTGTTGCTCAGGGCTGTGGAAGAGCATCTGGATGTGAAACAGGGTTACTGTCTGTGATTTTCAGGAAGCCGCCTACCACCCAGAGGTGAGCGCAGACGTGCGCCAGCGGGCGCTCCGCTTTGGCAAGGAGTGTGCTGATGGCTACTTGGAGCTGCTGGAGCATGTACTGGTGGTGAGTGTCCCTACCCCAACTCGCACAGTTTGCCGAAGCAGCCCTTGGACACCAGGGTACTCCACAAATCTCCAAATTCCTCTGGGCTCTGCAGCCTCCCTCTGAGATCCTTTTACACACTCCTCCTTGCTGCCTCTACATGAGCTGCATGTAGCCAGACCCCTGTTGTGGGGCTGAAGGCAAGGTGAGGAGATGGTGTGTCCTGGCCACCAGCGTGAACGTCAGACTGCCTGATCCAGGAAGGCCTGTTCTTCAGCTCCTGGCATAAGGAAGAGACCTGCTTGCTGACTTGAGACTGCACAGCACACTGCTCCATGCAGGCTGCCCACTTGAGTCTTTATCCAGTGCTCCTGGGGAGTTGCGTAGCCTTGCTGAACTCTGTGCTGAGCAGCTCTACTACTGCAGTGCCCTGGGCTAGTTTTGTTAAAGTTACTTTGACCTGAACTAGGCAGTGGCTGTCAACTCATCCTTGAAGAGCTAGCGCTAGATTCCTCTCCCACTCCCTGCCCCTCTACCTAATGCGTGGCCCCCTCCCTGGTCTTGCACAAGAAAGGAGCATCTCCCATTTTCCCTAATTGCTTAGACTGGCAAAATGCAGGTGAGCAGGCATGGGAGTGCTCCTTATAATTGCTTAAGGAAGCAGATGTCGGAGATGAGCAGTCTCTAAAGAAAAGTATTTATCCAACAACAGATGGAGATTGACTGGCCGTAAACAGATGGAGGCAGGAAATTTGACAACACCAGAACAAAGTCCTGAAACAGCTTCCGTTAAGAGTGGTGGGAGTAAGAAACTTTAGCTAGTGTGGAAGCAGAGCTTGTTAAGCTTGTCAAAGGGAGCGTTAGATGAGCAGTGCCTGCAACGGCAGAGCTGTTGACTGCAAAGGCCAGCTGCACCCTTTTGATCCACTCTCCCTATAGCTTACTCCTCCAGAGTAATTCAGTTGACTGCTTTAATTAGCTTTCCACAAGATCAGTGTGGTTTACATGAAGCAAATTAAGAATGAATTAGCCAAGGGACTGGAAGAAGGGATCCAATGAAGTAGTTCCAGTAGTTTGCATTCTTGGCAAGATAGTAAAGATAAAGCTGGGTTTGCTGGAAGGATGCACAAAACCAGTGGCTGGGGAGCTTCTGATAACTCTGGAATTGGAGTAATGAAAACCAGTGAGGATGAGTCAGTTACGCAGGTTATGCATAACTGTTGGTTAAATAGGATTGTTTAAATGCCTGTTGTTCAGATTCACTAAATGTAAGGCCAGAAAGTTCAGACCATTTAGTTTCTTGCAAAGAAAACTGAGTTCCTTTAGGAAGAGCGTAACTAGCACTGGCAGAACAAAGAGAAGCTGGGTGGGAGTTGATGGCTGGAGATTGAAACCAAACACAGGTGAAATCAAAGTTTCATCTGAAGATGACCACCGGGCTACAATGCCGAGGGGAGCAGTGAGTTTTCCATGCTCTGAATCTAGATCAAATGTCTGTCTGGAAGATGCTTTAGCTGCACGTAAGTCATCACAGCCCAGACCGAAATACTAGGTGAAATTCTCTGGCTGACCTGTTGTTAACAGATAATTGGGCTGATGACTTAATGCAGCAATTCCCAAGGTCAGTCTACTTGCAGAAGCATGCTATTTGACTGTATTTTGGATGTAACTGTCCAGCTGACATGTGATGTCTCTTTAATAGCAGTCACGTGGTACGTCTAGTAAAATGTTTACTAGAGGTGCATTTTAGTAAGCGTATAGCCTCCAGGATACTTTCAGCTCTAGCTAGAGCCCGTTTAGCAATTTTAAACAGATTGCTAGAGCAGACTTAAGAATATGGCACTTTGTCTGGACATGCTCATGATAGCAAACTGGTCATCACTGCATACTGTCAGCTTGGGAATCCCTCACCCCATGCAAGTCCTGCAAATTTGCTAGGATGGCACCACACAAGTGCAGAACAAAATTCCTGTAAGAATCGGCACTGGACTCCCACAGCCGTCACAGCGCTCTGATCTGTGAAGACTGGAACCAAGAACACTGGTCACATTTATGAGAGGGTAGCAGGCTCCTGAGGAGCAGTGAGTGGAAAGGACATAGAGGTGCTGCAGGTGCGACTTGCTGTGAACTCTCATGTGCTGCTGTAGCTCGGAGAGCACGGCTGATTCCTGTTCTGTATAAAGAGGATCTCAAGTTAGATTGTGGATGTGACTCTGCCTTACCCCCCAGCAGCAGCAAGACCATAGCTGTGTCCCTTTGGGAACTGACATCTCATTCAGAATGTGAACAAGGGTTTGGTTAGAGTTCAGGAAAGAGCCGCAAGAATTATTTGACTCTGGATGGAAAACACGGCTCCCAGCAAAAGAGTAAGAAAGTTAGCATATTTCATTGGGGAGGGGAAGGAATTTGAACCTCCACGGGGAATTGGTATTTGGTAACAGTAGGCCTCCCTCTATTTACAAAAAAAAAAAAAAAAAAACAAAAAACAAAAAAAACCAGAAAAATCCAATAGCTGAAAACTGTAGTCAAGCAATCCAGAGTGGGTAGAAAAAAGGTGCAGAGGGAGAAGAGGAGGACAGCCGCTCCTTAGCTGCTCTGGGCGTAGATGGGTTTCCAGCCCTTGGAGCCTCTCAGTCTAGACAGCATGCCTCGTCCCGGGGCGACCCTGGCTCCACACGCGCTGCCTGGAGGAACTGGGTGAGGCTGGCTGGGCAGAAGTATGAATTAATGATCATAGCACTGCTCCTGACCTGGTACCTCTGATCCTTCGTTCTGACCTCTTCTTTTGGTCTCTCTTTGCCCCTTCTCTGGGGACCACCCGCCTTTCTGTGCTCCCTGCCACACCTTTCTCTGCCACGGCAGTCATGGCCCTCCCTCGCTCTCCCCCTGCTTCTCTGATGCCTGTGGCTCTCGCAGGGTTTGAGCCCACCCTCCTAGTGCACAGCATGCATGTTGGAGCCTGCAGGAGCCTTACCCCGAGTGCGCCGCCTTCTCCATCACGTTTGTGTCCTTGTCAGGGCGTTCACTGCCTTCTTCTCTCTCTTCTCTATCCTTTCCTTTCAGCCAGTGAGTAAGGTGAAACATGGTGTGACTCTTGGTTTCTAACTTCTGCATGAGCCTTGGTCACGGCTTGTTTGTGTGCCCAGCCTGATGCTGGGGTGGCACTGTGCGTGTGTGTGGACTTTTGGAAGGACTCTGCAGTGTCTCTCTGCGTGTATACTCACACCTGCTCTAGTTGATGCTCGCCCCGTGCTTGGCATGTATGTTGCGTGAGCTGGGTCGGGGTGTGCGTGGGTCGGGGTGTACGTGGGCTGTGCGATGCCTGCTCTCTGCCTGTCCTGGGTGACAGGTGGTAGGAAGCTCTATGTGTGCGTATATACTAGGTGAAGCAGGGCTCTGTGTGTGCACACACACGCATGTGGTGTGCTGGGAGGCCTCGGGTGTGCTGTGGTGTGTGCATGTTTGGGCTCCAGGGGAGCATGCTCCTCAGCTCTCCTCTGTCTGCCTTTATAGGACTGTCTTGAGGGACTGGGATGTGGCACCAGTGTCTTCCCCTGCACATCCCACATTTGCAGCCAGACTACTGGAAATGGGAAAGGGAGGGGAAAGTGATTCTGGGGCTTGAAATGCTTTGGAGGAAGAGTGCAATCCTGGACGAGGTAGTCCTGGAGTGCCAGAAGAGACTTAAACCTGAGGAACTTACTGCTGCAAGACGTCCCACAGGGCTAAGGAGAAGATCATCTTTTTCCCATTCAGAATGAGACCAGGCAGCATCACTTCAGAAAGGACTGCAGACAATCACTATTACATACACGAGGAAGGGGCAGCACCTGCGGGGGGACTGGGGAACCTGCCGTCCTTCCCTGGGGAGAGCACCTTGAATAGACCAGTGGGGACTCCTTGCTGTGCAATGGCTGGTGTGTGGCACTAACAGCAACCTGAAATGACAATGGATGAGCCGCAGGCAGGACTGACAGACCCTGTTCCAGGCAGATGATTTCTGGGGTTGAGGGGCAAATACAGGGTTATGAGAGACTATCAGGTAGGGTCATGCAGGGAAGGAAAGGTTATGGACCCATCACCTGCTTCATGGTCTGCCTACCTGGCTCATATCTGCTCTCTTCCCCCAGATCCTACAGAAGCCAACTCATGAGCTGAAGCAGCAGCTGGCTGGATACTCTAAGCGCGTGGCCAGCTCCGTCACTGAACTCATCCAGGCTGCTGAGGCCATGAAAGGTAAGCCCATGTTAGGGTTGCTTCTGTCTTGGGGGACAGGATCTAGGGCCATGATTACGGTCTGGGTCTGAGTAGCTGATGGGAGTAGGTAGGGTGAGAGCCTGCCCCATCCCCACAGGTGGGAGTGAGTGGAGCTAGGGGTCCCAACCAGAAATTAAGCCTTGTGCAGGTTTAGCCTATGCCTATCTTGGTTCCTGTGTTTTCTAGGGACGGAGTGGGTTGACCCAGAAGATCCCACTGTCATTGCTGAGAATGAGCTGTTGGGGGCAGCGGCTGCCATTGAGGCTGCAGCCAAGAAACTGGAGCAGCTGAAACCAAGGGCCAAGCCCAAGGTAGTGGTGCTGAGCCCTGCCTGATGCCCTGTGCTGAGCTTCGAGCAAGCTGGGGGCTCTCCTACCTGTATGTCTGTCTTTCAGCCTCAGTTGAGCATGAGGGGTTATGCATGGGAAGCCTCATCCAACAGAGTCTTCCTTTTTCTTCCTGCACTCCCGCTGCCTCTCCACATCCCCAGCTGGACCTTTCTCCTGTAGCCCCTTCCCCGCTGTGTCCCACAGCCATAGTTCCTCTCTCCATCTCTGTATGTGCGCACCTCTCAGCCCCCTGCCAACTTCCATAGCTTCCTGCCCTACGCTGTTTCCCAACACCCCTATCTAGGACTCACGCCCCTGTTTTTATCTACAGCAAGCAGATGAGAGTCTGAACTTTGAGGAGCAAATCCTGGAAGCTGCCAAATCCATTGCTGCAGCCACAAGCGCCCTGGTGAAGGCAGCCTCAGCAGCCCAGCGAGAATTGGTGGCCCAAGGAAAGGTAAGGCTGGAGGGAGGACAGAAACAGGCAGCAGGCGAGTCTGTGGTGAAGCATCGTATGTGCAGTTATGGGATCCTGAGCTGTCCTTTGGGTCTTGGACCCTCCACAACCCATGGCGAGTGAGCTTGCACAGAGAAGGCTCTGAGGCGAGTGTGGCTGGTGGACAGCGTTTTCCCCCTGCACACCACCCTCAGGAGAGCCTTATGCAGCAGGATCCCTGCTGGAGGAGGAAGCAAGAGCGTGGGAGATGGTTCAGAGATGTGTGAGGACAACCAGTGGGCAGCAAAACAGCCTAATCATGGAGATGCACAGCAGTTAGTCTGGTTAATGCAGCCAAAGAGCAGTTATAGGTGACCAGAGCCCAGCTGATGGGGACTCATCGCAAATGCGATCCCAGGGGCCCTGCGTCAGGCAGACAGGTAAAACTAGTCCCGTGGCTGGAGGCGTGAAGCTGAACTTGCAAAGAGATAAGGTGCGGAGATTTAACAGAAAGGGCAGATGGATCTAAGGCTTTGGTCGGTTCTCTGTTACAACCATCTTTTGGTTGAGACTGGGGTGTATTTCTAGAGGGACTGTTCCTGTTCCTGCTGTTGGGCTTTGAGGCAGGAGTTGGTCTAGGGAAGAGCTGAAAGGCCTGTGTAATGCGGAGCGTTAGCTTAGTCTCTTGTGGTGAAAGGGTCAGTGGCTGCCCCCCTCTGCCCTTTCGGAGAGACAGCTCCAGGAGAGGACAGCCGCCCCAGCAGCACTGACACACAGCTGAGGTACCTGCGCAGTGCCAGGCCCAGGGGCGCAAGCCCTCAAAGCCTGGGAACCTGTGGCCTGCTGCAGGACTTGGCTGCAGAGGGAGCAGCAAAGGCACGTGCCACCAGGCAGCCCTCCCCGTGGCACGGGGGATATCCTGGCACTGGGCAACAGAGTAGCCTGGGAACACTGCAGCGTGCGCTGCTGACTGCCCTTGTGTCCCACAGCAAGGGACACACGGGGCAGTGAGACTCACTCCTCCTCTCCTGGCTCACAGGTGGGTGCCATCCCAGCCAACGCAGTGGACGATGGACAGTGGTCCCAGGGACTCATTTCAGCCGTGAGTATCAACAGCGTGTGTGGTGCCCATGGGATGGGAGGTCCTTCTCACAGGTCCTGCTGCAAAGACAGAGACACTGAGCTTGTGCTCCTCCGTGGAGGAAGCAGCTGCATTTCTGGCTCCCGTTCCCATCATCTGGGTCACGATGTGGGAGCTGCTAGTCTCCACCCCTTGCCCCACACCTCTTGGGAGCAGTCTAGGCGTACCCTCGCCTGAGGAGGCTCCTACGTCCTCGCTAATACCTTCTCTCCCTCCAGGCACGCATGGTAGCTGCTGCCACCAACAATCTGTGTGAAGCCGCCAATGCAGCAGTGCAAGGCCACGCCAGCGAAGAGAAACTCATCTCATCAGCCAAGCAGGTGGCTGCCTCCACAGCACAGCTCCTGGTGGCCTGCAAGGTGAAGGCTGACCATGACTCAGAAGCCATGAAGAGGCTCCAGGTGAGTCCCAGTCTGCCTCTGTGCACCTCCTGCACTAACTGGCTCCTTCAGGCTCCCAAACATCAAACTGAGTGCTCAAGGGGTGGGTGGGAGTGAGATCAGAGCACGTGGGGAAGTTTTGATGGGACCATGGCACAGCAGAAGGATGTCTGAGCGGAGGCGTCTCCCCAAGGCTCACACTCCCTGCCTGCATACCATTGTTGGAGGCTTTCTCGGGGCCTGCCCCAGGGGTGCCAGCAGAGAGGGCTCCCTGCTGGAAGCAAAGGCTGAGCAGAGTTTGGCCACGCTGGCCCAGGCGAGTGTGCATCGGCCACCGCTGCTCCCTGTGCTCTAAGGGAATGCCTGTGGCCTGCTGTGAGCCTACTCCTGCCCTGCGGTAGGAGCAGAGTGCCAGGCCTGCCATGCTGCCCCAGCCAGGCCCGTGTTTCTTATAACGAATGATTTCTTTTAGCCCCACCAGTGCTCCTGTGCATCAAACCCAAGGGTGTGTCCAGGCACTGTGGGCAGCCACCTCCCAAGCTTGGTGGCTGGGCCTGTCATGGGAGGAACGGAGGGAAGTAGGTTATCCATGAAGTGCTCGGAGGCTGGCATCTAGCACAGGACAGCAGTGGTCATTGGAGCACAAACTCCAGGAAGCTTGGACTTCACTGGTTAACTGTGTGCTGGGCGCATGCATAATCCTGGGCTGCTGTACGCCAGGGCTCAGTTACTGAGCCTGGGGGCGTTCAGACCTAATCGTCTGTCACGGGAACGATTGAAATGTGTGCACCGGATCATTGGCGTTTGAGAGGTTAACATTTTGGGCATGTTTTGCAGTGCCTTGCTCTAACATTTGGGGGTTAACTCTCAAAGACCGTGGCACACAAGGGGTTAATGCCCACCTGTGGCCCAGGGGGGCTTCTCAGCCCTGATCCTGATTCTTCGGGGTGGCACCATGGGGCCAGAGGCTGGGGATGGTCAGCTGGGCTGCTCCAAAGACCCTGCCTCGCTGCTCAGATGGGACCCAGAGCAAGGGACTCCCCACGTCTGCCTGGCCTGGGGCAGGACCGCCCCTGGCCCGGGAGCCCTGCTGGGAGCAGCAGTGCCCGAAATGGTGAAATGGTCACGAGCGGGTTGCTGAGGAGACGCGCAGCTGACCATGGAAAGGAATCTGCCTGCAGTTCCCGGCGCGGCCTGCTGCCTCTCCTGCCTGGCTGCCTGGTGCCGCTTGCAGGCTGAACCCCATCCCAGCCTGGGGGAAAGCAGAGGTCCTGGGGTCCTGCACCACCTGCCCCCCCCCCCCCCCAAGAGGGTGAACGGGCTTCCCACGCCACCTAGCCCCTATCCCAGGCAGGGCTCCCTGAGCTTGGACGCCCTCAAGCTTTCTGTCTCATTCTGCATCCAATCCTCACGGGGAGGTGGGCCCTGAGCCGCCCTGGGCACATGTCATCCCCACACCACTGCTCCCAACGCCTTCCCCCCCGCCCACAGCCTCCTTTCTTGCCTGCGCTCCCAGAGGCCCGCTGATGCCTCGCTACACCACATGCTGGAGCACCATCTTCGTCTCACTCCCTCCTCTTTTTCCCCTATGCTCCACAGCCAGATCTGTCCTCTAGCCCTGATGCCCCCCCTCCCCCAGCAGGTCTGCACCCTGGGGTGCCCCTGCAGCTTCCCTGGCTTCGTTGTGCCCGGAGGCAACAGGAGAGAATGGCCATTAAGATGGAGCAGTTGTGCCCTGGGGTGAGGCTGTGCTGAGTGGGCTGGGACTTACCACTGGGCCTTACCGCTGCTGCTTCTCCCTCTTGCCTACTCCAGGCCGCCGGCAATGCCGTGAAGAGAGCGTCGGACAATCTGGTGAAGGCAGCCCAGAAAGCAGCTGCCTTCCAGGACCATGATGAGACCGTGGTTGTGAAGGAGAAGATGGTTGGGGGAATTGCACAGGTGAGCAGTAGGGCTGTTCTGTAGGGGGCAGGGTCAGCTCTGGCTTCCAGCACAGCCTGAATATGTGTCAGGGATATGTCCTATGATCCAGCAACACGAGGCACCTCTCTGGAGAGCCTCAAAAAAATGCTGCAGGCAGGAAAATTGCACCCATCCCACCCACCACCAATTAAATACTGCGGATTCACAGTCCTCCCACTGCTTGTAGTAGCAGGCACTGCTAGTGAACATGCTCATACCAAAGTCACAGGCATGTAACACTGATAATACGAGCACCATCCCTGCAGCCAGGACGTGTGTAGGGCGGAGCACAGGGCAAGGGATGAGAACTGCCCGGCATGAGGTGACACAGGTCCCAGCTCTGTCCCCTGGATGTGATCTGGCTCCAAGCTGTGAGCTCACAGCTGAGACCTGCACATGCAGCAGGTGTTGGGCTGAATCCCAGGAGCTCTGGTGCTCCCTGTTATTATCTCCAAAGGGCCGCGGTCCTACCACTGGGATTGTTCTGCCGCAGCTTGGAGAAACAGCAGCGCAGGAAGGCTGTGGCTGTGATGTGAGGAAGCCAGAGTATGGTGTGCAGCAGTAAGAGGGCCCAGCAAACAGGAGCGCAACACCTTGGTGCCCTGAGAGCCTGCCCCTGCCTGCGTGGTGCTCTTGGGCATTGCTGCGGCAGACGCTCTGTCCCTAGCACGTAGGTGGAGGGAGCTGTGCTCCCGCAGGCTCTCACTGTGTTCTTGCTGGCAGATCATCGCTGCCCAGGAGGAGATGCTGCGCAAGGAGCGGGAGCTGGAGGAGGCCCGGAAGAAGTTGGCCATGATCCGGCAACAGCAGTACAAGTTCCTGCCCTCGGAGCTGCGGGACGAGGAGCAGAACTGAGCCGTGTGCGACTGAGCTGCTCCTGGGCAGAGCCCTCCCGCCACTCACTGCACAGACTGCTGCCGCCGGCTCCTATTTAAGACCCACTTCGAGCAAAGGGCTGCCTTGGATAGACCAGAGCTCTTCCTGCACCCAGAGCGCCGGGCCTAACTGAGACACCGCTCACCACTGCCCCGAGCAGGCGCTGCACCAGCAACTCTGCTTCGCCGCCCAGCCCACCTTCCCACGCGCACGCGCATCCACACTGCAGCAGGGGCACGGCCAGAGTGCCTGGCAGGGCCTGGCCGGCGTGGGAGCCTCTTCTGGACTGGCTCAGGGCTTTCCCATGCCTGCGCTGCGCGTCCTGGGGTGCAGGGTGCCTGGGGCCGGAGAGCCCCCTGCCGCGCTGCAGGGCCTGGGCTACCGCGCAGCCAGCCCGGCCCCCTGGCCCTCCAGACCTTTCAGGATTTCCCTTGTGCCTTTGTCGTTCTCTTTCCAGTTCTTTTCTTCTCTCTCCTCCCCACGTGGGAAGGGGAGAGAGTGGCGTCTTGCCCTCTTGTACAATGGAGGGTAGGGAGCAGCTCTGCATGTTCCCTTGCTGAATCCTCGCACAGAACCGCCTTTCACCTTTGATGCCTTATTGCTGGCTGAATCTCCCTGCCCACCGCAGTTCCCACTGCCTTCGCAGCTTCCTTAGGAGGCCCCAAGTCTCCCCCAAGAGCATCTTCTTCAGCCCAAGCCTCTTCAGAGGGGCTGAGCTCGAAGCTGCAGTGCCTGCGCTCTGGGGTGCAACGGGTTAGCCCCTAGAGCTGCTCTCCGCCACGTCGTCGCCTTCCTGCGGGGCCTTACCTCCCCCGCAGTCCCCAGCCAGCTCTGCCCTCTTCCTCGTTCCCAAGTGCCTGCATCATTTCCCAAGATCTTTGGTATTTTTTGTAACTTTAAATCTCTGTAGTAACGAGTCTGCAGCTTTCAAAGTTCATTTATTGCCCTGCTCCTATCCTCCCCACTAACCTCCCAGCCTGAGCATCCCCAGCCCGTGCCATGGAGCCCCGTGGCTGCCTGTGCCCCAGGCTCTCACCGGGGCGCCCGGTCCCGGAGCCCAGCTCCCCACCCCTCCTCGGCTCCGGGATGCCCAGTCCCCCCATTTCCCTTGCACTTGCTGAGGCTTCTCTCACTATTTTGATACTTTAAGCTTCCCATATTAAACATTAAAGGAAACCAGCTCCCCCTGATGCTCTGGGGTGGGAGGGGTGGGGATGTCTCCTTGGAAAGAGGCGTTCATCAATAAAACTGGTTTTCCTGCTTTTTTTGGTGCGTCTGTGTCAGCAGGACAGGCGAACTGTCTGCGGGGAAGCCCTTTCAGCTGGCAGGGCAGGGATGGGAGATGTCCCCATCCGTGCTGCGAGGGGGAGCAAACCCAGGCAAGGAGAGATGAGGCTGGTTCAGGGACGAGTGGGTAAATCTGAGTGGTGGGCAAGTCGCGGATATGAATTAAAAGGCCGCGGTGGGTCCGGAACAGCTCTCTAGCGAGGGCCGCGGGAGGGAGAGGGCTGGGTGCCACGGTGCATCCGGAGGAGCTGCTGGCGGCCTGATCTGCTCCCCTGGGCGGGTGCTGGCCCCGGCGGCGCTCCGCAGCGCTCGCCCACGCCGCGGGCGCAGCCAGGGCTGCACCACGTGCCCGGTTTGGCTGCGGGGAGCAGGTTTGACTCCAGGCCCAGCCACCGGCACGGCCCGGGGCGCGCGGCGCTGGCGGAAGGGGCCAGCCGCAGCCGGGGGCATCGACTTGCGGGCGGGCTTGTCTGCATCCCTCCGGCCGGCGCGCCATGGCTCTGGCTGGGGCAAGGGGAGGTTTGCCAGCCGGGTCCTTTCCTTGTGCTGCACGGCGGGTTAAAAGCTGGCTCCGGCACAGGGGCTGTAAATGGGACAGGACTTGGCAGCGCAGCCTCTTTCAGGGGGTGGAGGGGGAGCTGAACTCGGAGCAGGGCGGCCGGGGAGCAGGGGTGCCCGCAGCTGGGGTTTTCCGTCGCCGGCACAGCCATCCCCGTGCCGTTGCCGTGTCTGGTCCCCCCAGCGGTGCCCGGCTCGCTGGCCGCGGGCGGGCGGCGCAGCCCCCCGAGGAAGGGGGTGCTGGTGCCGGCGCCGGGCGGGTTTGCCGGCGCCTGCGCTCCTGGGGGAGGGGAGCGGCGAGCGGGTGCTTAGACAGCACGGAAAATATTCGAAGCACGTCCAGCAACAGGCACCCGGCGGGCTGGACCCCCGCTGCCAGCCGTGTGGCCGGCCCCACAGGTGCTGCTGGGGGGGGGGGCACCCGCTGTCGCTGGGGGGTTTGGGCCTCGGTGAGGCCCCCGCGCGTCCCGGGGGGCTTCGCGCTCCCGGCCTGGCCTGCCCCCCGGTTCCTGCTGCCAGCCGAAAACATCCGCGGCGTCCACCCGCCCCCGGCGATATTCCCAGCTCCCGGCCTCGGCCTCTGCTTCGCGCCTGCCGGGGGGCGCCCGGAGCCCCCCGGGGCCAGCGGTGGGTGCCGGCGGCGAAGCGGCGCTCGGCGTGCCGCCGTGCCGGGAGGGCGGCCGAGCCCCTCCGGGCGCCGGCGCTGAGCTCACGCCCCGAAATAGCCGGCCTCGGGGCCGACCGGAGCGGGCGGCAGCTGGCGGACGCGCGGCCCCTTCCCCACCTGTTCCCGCCCCGTCACTCCGCGGGATTCGGGCCCCCCCTAGCCCGGCCCGGCGAGGCCACCACCTTCAGCGCCTTCGGCCGGCCGGCCGGCGCTGAGCCCCGGCAGCGGGGGGCGAGGGGAGCGCCCCGGGGCCGCCGGCGCCTGCCCCCCGGGTGGATTTGTGCCTCCTGCAGGAATCCCAGCCCTCCCAGCTGTCCCCTGACCGCCTGCGCCGGCCTGACCCCGCAGCGGGCCGGCCCCCTGCTACCGAGCCGGCCCGGGGCCCGGCCGGGCTGCCTCCCTCAGCCGTGTCCGCCGGGCCCGGCCAGAGCCCAGAGGAGGCGGCAGAAACGCCGGCAACTTAATTTCGGCACGCACACCCGAGCAACCGCCAGTGGGGGTCATATCCTTCCGGGGGGCAAAGCAAGGGCCCAAGCACGGTGGGACACCTTCCCCCGCCACCGTTATCCTGCCTGGCTGCTCCCGCTGCACAGATCAGCGTGTGTCCCCCCAAGGCTGAGCCCGCTGAGTTGGTCAGAGTTTCGGAAAGCCATCCATCCTCGTCTGAGAGCGGCCGGAGACGGGTGCTGCCCCTCCGCTTGGGCGTTTTGCTCTGGCAGTTACCGAGTCTCCTTGCTCAAATACGTGCCCAACTCATCAGCGTCAATAGCTGCGCTCCCGAGGCCGCCGGTGGCTCTTCTGGGTTTTTCCAGCAGCTCCAGCAGCCACTCAGTCCCCCGGGAGCGAGCTGCGGCCGCTGGTCACGTCACCGCTACGCCTTGCTGACAAACCAGGGGGCCGAGCTCGCTCCTCGCCTCCTCCGAAGCCGCTTTCTCCGGCTCCGAAACGCTTCTCGGAGCTCTTTCGGGGCCGCCCGGCACCGGGCGGCGGGGAGCGCGCGCCCTGCTCCCCCTCCTCGCTCTCCCCAGCGCCGGCTGGGCGGCGAGCAGCCCGGCCGGGCTCCGGCGGCGCCCCCCGGCCCCCCGGCAGCCCACCCCTGCAGCTGGGAACGCGCCAGAAGCATTTACGAGCGTTTAATTAAAGCGCGGCTTATTTTTAGAGGATCCCGGATCTGAAAGCTTGGCATTTTTTTGGCCCGTCGAACGTAGTTTATTTAGGAGGGGGGAAGCGCTGGGCCGCGCGTGGCCGGGGGTGCCGCCGGCGTGGATGCGCCGTCCCGCAGCGCACCTCCGCGTCCGCCCGCCGGTGCCCGGCGCGAGCGCCCGCCCCACGCCGTGTCCTCGCAAGGGGATGCCGGCGCCACCAGCGTGCAGGTTTCCTGGGACACGTGGCGCGGGCGAGAGCCGGCGCGGTGCCGGGGGGCTGCAGGGCCAGCGGGAGGGGGCCAGGCCGCGGACGCCAGCCCAGCTCCCTCCTGCGGCCCGGGGAGGCTGGCGGGACCCTGCCGGGGCAGCGGGAGCACCGTTAGAGCAAGGAACGGCGCACGGATGAGCCAAAGCCTGGGAGTTTGAGGGTGGGATCTGGGAGGGGGACGGGGACGTGCACGAGGTGCTGCCAGCTCTGTGGGTGTCCCCAAATCAATCCCAGCCCGTGGGTGTGCCCCAGCGCAGTGCCACCAGGGTGCTACTAACCCAGTGTCACGGGGGTGTCCCCAGTGCAGTGCCACCAGGGTGTCCCCAGTGCAGCGCCCCCGGGTTGCCCCTCATCCAGTGTCCCCCAGCTGCCCCTAACCCAGTGTCACTGGGGGTGTCCCCAGTCAGTGCCACCAGGGTACCTCTAACCCAGTGTCACCGGGGTGTCTGCAGCGCAGTGCCACTGGGCTGCCCCTAGCCCACTATCACTGGGGTGTCCCCAGCACAGTGCCACCGGGGTGCTCCAACCCAGAGTCACCGGGGTGTCCCCAGCACAGTGCCCCCAAGCTGCCCCAACCCAGTGTCACCAGGGTGTCCCCAGAGCAGTACCCACCAGCTGCCCCTAACCCAATGTCACCAGGGGTGTCCCCACTGCAGTGCCACCAGGGTGCCCCTAACCCAGTGCCACCGGGGTGTCCCCACCGCGGTGCCCCCCGGCTGCCCCTGACCTAGTGCCACCGGAGTGTCCCCACCGCGGTGCCCCCGGCTGCCTGTAACCCAGTGTCACCAGGGTGTCCCCAGCGCAGTGCCCCCAAGCTGCCCCTAACCCAATGTCACCAGGGTGTCCCCAGAGCAGTACCCACCAGCTGCCCCTAACCCAATGTCACCGGGGTGTCCCCACCGCGGTGCCCCCCGGCTGCCTGTAACCCAGTGTCACCAGAGTGTCCCCAGCACAGTGCCCCCAAGCTGCCCCAACACAGTGTCACCAGAGTGTCCCCAGCACAGTGCCCCCAAGCTGCCCCAATCCAGTGTCACCAGGGTGTCCCCAGAGCAGTACCCACCAGCTGCCCCTAACCCAATGTCACCAGGGGTGTCCCCACTGCAGTGCCACCAGGGTGCCCCTAACCCAGTGCCACCGGGGTGTCCCCACCGCGGTGCCCCCCGGCTGCCCCTGACCTAGTGCCACCGGAGTGTCCCCACCGCGGTGCCCCCGGCTGCCTGTAACCCAGTGTCACCAGGGTGTCCCCAGCACAGTGCCCCCAAGCTGCCCCAACCCATTGTCACCAGGGTGTCCCCAGAGCAGTACCCACCAGCTGCCCCTAACCCAATGTCACCAGGGGTGTCCCCACTGCAGTGCCACCAGGGTGCCCCTAACCCAGTGCCACCGGGGTGTCCCCACCGCGGTGCCCCCCGGCTGCCCCTGACCTAGTGCCACCGGAGTGTCCCCACCGCGGTGCCCCCGGCTGCCTGTAACCCAGTGTCACCAGGGTGTCCCCAGAGCAGTACCCACCAGCTGCCCCTAACCCAATGTCACCGGGGTGTCCCCACCGCGGTGCCCCCCGGCTGCCTGTAACCCAGTGTCACCAGAGTGTCCCCAGCACAGTGCCCCCAAGCTGCCCCAACCCAGTGTCACCAGAGTGTCCCCAGCACAGTGCCCCCAAGCTGCCCCAACCCAGTGTCACCAGGGTGTCCCCAGAGCAGTACCCACCAGCTGCCCCTAACCCAATGTCACCAGGGTGTCCCCACTGCAGTGCCACCAGGGTGCCCCAACCCAGTGTCACCGGGGTGTCCCCAGGGCAGGCTGCCCCTAACGCAGTGCCACCAGAGGTGCCGCCAGCCCGGTGGCACCGCGGCGTCCCGCGAGCCGGGTGCCGGGGCTGCGGCGGCGGCGGGGTGCCCGGCCCCCCCGGCCGGTGCCGTCGGCGGCCGGTGGCGAGCCTGTCCCTAAAAGGTGCTGGCGGGCGGCGGGGGAGGTGCCGGCGCGGCCCCTCCCCGGCTCTTAGGCGGCGCGGCGGGGCGGGGGGCGCAGAGCCGCCGCTCCGCCGCCCCCGCCGCTCCCGCGCCCCGCCGCCGCCGCCGCCGCCGCCGCCGCCGCCGCCACCATGGAGGCCATCAAGAAGAAGATGCAGATGCTGAAACTGGACAAGGAGAACGCCATCGACCGCGCCGAGCAGGCGGAGGCTGACAAGAAGCAGGCGGAGGACCGCTGCAAACAGGTGGGCCCCCCACGACTCCCACCCCCCTCCCGCCAGCGTGGCCTGGGCACCCCCGACTTAGCGGTGCCCAGCCCCGGGGACCTCACCCCTTCCCGTGTCCAACCCTGGGGACCTCGTCTCACTGGGAGTCCAACCCTGGGGACCACAGCACTAGGGCTGTCCACCCCTGGGACCTTGCCCCGCTGTGTTCCCAGCCCTGGGGACTTCACCCCTCCCAGCATCCAGCCCTAGGGACTTCAACCCTCCCGGTGTCCAACCCTGGGGACCTCATCCCACTGGCAGTCCAGCCCTGGGGACCACTGCACTAGGGGTGCCCACCGGCTGGACTTTGCCCCGCTGTGTTCCCAGCCCGGGGGACCTCACCCTTCCCAGTGTCCAACTCTGGGGACCTCACCCTGGTGGGTGTCCAGCCCTGGGGACCTCACCATTCCCAGTATCCAACCCTGGGGATCACAGCCCACTGAGTGTCCAACGCTGGAGACCTCAGCCCACTGGGAGTCCAACCCTGGAGACTACTACCCTAGGGGTGCCCACCTCTGGGGACCTCACCCCACATGGTAGCCAACCCTGGGGATCTCACCCCTCTTGGTACGCAACCCTGGGGGCCTTACCCCTCTGCGTGTCCAACTGTGGAGACCCCATCCCACTCAGTGCCCAGCCCCAGGAACCTGCGCTCCAGCCTGCTGCCCACCTCAGTCCCCCCCAGACGCCACGCCGTGTCCTTGGTGGGACAATTCAGCACCAGCCCATCCCTGCCTGCCACCTCCTTATCCCTCTCCCACAGAGACCCTTGGGGACAGCGTGCTCCCGTCCCAACCGCACAGAGAGTGGCCTCTCAGTGCCCTCCGGAGCTTTGTCCCCAAAGTGAGAACCTCAGCAGCCCCCTGCCTGGGGAGGAGGCCACCATCTCCTTGTCCCTGTCAGGCTCAGGGATGCTGGAGGCTGCTCTGGCCCTGGGGATCCTGGGGCTCCCCAAGGACCTGCAGCCCCAAAGTTGACGGAGTGAGTGTGTCCGTATGCTCCCTTACCGTGCCCCTGGCCTGGCCTGCGTGGCTGCCCGCCTCAGCCCTGCGGGCATTGCCAGGACCCCCAGGACCTCCAGCCTTGTGTGCCTTGCCCCCCCTGACCCCCGTGCTCCTGTCCCTTCCCCAGCTGGAGGAGGAACAGCAGGGCCTGCAGAAGAAGCTGAAGGGCACGGAGGATGAGGTGGAGAAGTACTCCGAGTCCGTCAAGGAGGCACAGGAGAAGCTGGAACAGGCGGAGAAGAAAGCTACAGACGTACGTAGGCTCGCCAGCAACCCCTCCCCTGCGCGCGGGCCGGACCCGGGGGGGCCAAGGAAGAGGGGAGCCTTATATGGAAAGCATCTGCGGGGAAGACTGGCGGGATCCCATTCCTGGGACGCTGACACTGAACCGGGCTGAGCCGTGGCAGATGCAGGGCAGGGAGCAGCCCGGGGCCGGCTGCGCGTGGGGGGCGCGCGGGGGGTGCGACGGGCACCACTTGCACAGTCGGTGGTGCCTCCTGGCTTCGCCGCAGCTTCGTCGGCAGAGCGGAGCCACCGCCTGCCCGGCTCACGCTGCGCCCCGCCGCGCTGCCTGCGCCCCAGACCCAACGGGGACAAGCGTCCCGAGGTGGGTCACTGTTCCCTGGGTGCACATCTCCGGTACGGTTGTAGTAAAAGCTCCACAGCACTTGTTGGCCTGTTGCAGGGCAGCTGAAAGGAGCAGAGGATTAGAAGGAGCTCATGCCCACGGCCAGCTACCGGGGCGGCAGCGCGCACTGGTTGCGAGGAAGGATGCTTGGGGCACCTGGGGCCACCCTTTTGGGGGCCGCTGTGCAGCCTGGCACCCTGGGAAGGACACGGCCGGGGACGGTTTTATTTAGTGTTGTGACTGATGTTTCTCCTGAGAAATGGATCCCGCCGGGGAGATGTTAGGAAGGTGCTGAAAGTGGCTTGTGGCAGCGCAGGGTGAAGGGTGGAACAGCTGTGCGCGGCCTCGGCGAGCGGCGCGGGGTGTAACGACCTGCGGTGCCACACTGGGTATTTGACACCCTATAAATAAATCCTCCTTTTGGTAGCCAGTCCTTCTCTGATGAAAACCAACCCTGGAAACTGGAGGAGAAGCTGAAGGGGAGCCGTGTGGAGCGCGGCCAGCAGGGGCATGGGCCAGGCTTTTTAGGACTGAGAACCAAAAATTCGATCCCAGCTGGTTTAGGGAGCTAAATGGGGGAGATGCGTCAAATCTCCGAGGTGGCCGCCAAGGACAGGGGAGAGCAGACAAGGACGAGCAGCGGCAGCAGGATTTCCCGGGGCGACTGGTTCCTCCGGGACTTCAAAAGATGCAGAGAAGGGGCAGGGTGACCCCGGGGCGAGGAGGCACCCGTGGCAAGGCCACAGGCCGGGTGGCACCTCCGCAGGCGCAGGGTCGCCGGCGGCAGGATTTAGCCGATGCCCGTGCTATGCCCCTCCGTCTGCGCTCCGCTGGGACTCCTTGCGCGGTCGGCCGTGGGAAAGGGGCGACCCTGGGACGCGCGACCCTGGCTGCAAAAGGCACAGCCTGCAGAGCCGGGATTTCGGCAGCAGCCCCAGCCTGTCCGGCGGGGGCTGCGTGGGCTGTGCGGCCGCGGCGAGGGGGGCTTACGGCCCTGCCAGCGGCAGGACTGAGTCTCCTGGGAGAAGTTTGCAGAAGTTTGTCCTGAGAAAGCTCTGGCTCTGCTTGTTGATCTTAGGGGCCTACTCCAATTTAATTAGATACTGAAACAATTAATGAAAACAGTGGAAATCCTCGGGAAAGGCACATTTGTTCTGGGCTGGGCAGAGCGGCTGCAGTGTCTGTACAAGGGTTTGTACTGGTCTAACTGGATGGGCGCTGGCCTGGGCCGAGGCAAGGGCGGTGCGGGGTCCCTCCGAGCGCAGGTGGGACGCTCCCGGGCGCAGAGCGAGGACGAAGGGGCAGGCGCCGGCACCAGGAAGACGTTGGCTATGGGGACACAGGGCGCGCAGCAGAGTTTGCGGGTCGCAGGGGGCTGCGCGGCGCCGTCCTGGGCTCCCTGCCCCGGAGCGGGGAGGGTATTGCCCCGCTCAGCGTTCCCAGCGGCTCCGAAAGTCTCCCGGGCTTTGGGAAGGGGAGTCCCGTCGCAGCAGATGCAGAGGCCTGGGAGCCCCAAACCCCTTCGAGGGAGGCAGGGCCCAGGATGTGCGTTCAGGAGAGGAAAATTCAAAACGCGTGTTTGGGAGAGCATCCGCGGTCCAAGCCCGCAGGGGGTCCAAGCTCCTGCGGCACGGGGGCTGCGCAGAGCCCCGC
The DNA here is from genome assembly GCF_040807025.1 of Struthio camelus. NCBI lineage: Eukaryota > Metazoa > Chordata > Aves > Struthioniformes > Struthionidae > Struthio > Struthio camelus. The sequence continues at coordinate 57,561,944 of NC_090981.1, read as the reverse complement.
CGGCGGTGTTGCAGCCCGGACGGGATCCCCCGTGTCCGGGAGGTTGGGAGCTGCCAGGTCTCGGCGTCGGGAGCTGAACGTGCTGACAGGGCTAAGTGTCCGGGCTCGTGTCACCTCCTCCACGGGGACGAGGCGCAGCACTGCTGCCGGCTGCGCCGAGGCAAAAGAGCAGGCTAAAGCCCCCGGAGCAGCTCACAGGGGTGGGTTACGCGGCCCCCCGGGCGGGCGCTCGCCGAGGGGCGCCAGTTTGCGGCGCCGGCCCCAGGGTGCAGCTGCGAGGGGCTGGCGGGGCGCAGCGCGCGCCCCAGGAAATGCAGGCTCTGGCATTCCCAGGCCCCGATCCCGAAGGCTGCACCCAAGTTCCCGCCCCGGCGCTCTCCCAAGCTGCGACTTTGCTCTTATTTGGCCATTCCCTGAGCCGGTGGGAGGGAACGGGGCTCTGCTGGGAAGTGACTGCATCCCGGGGTGGGGCTAGCGCAGGAGGCGCCCGCCGCCGGCCCCGGGCACCCAAGGGGCGCCTGGCCCGCAGCTGCCCCGCGGCCCGCTCCCACGGCCCCTCTGCCGCCCAGGAGCCTCCCGCTGCCCCGAGCGAGGGGTCCCGCGCAGGCTGCCGGGCTGGCGCGGCAGCGCGGTCGGCACCGAAGCATCCGCGCTGTCGCCGGGCCGGCAGCGGGGCTGAGGCCGGTGGTGCCCAGCAGAGCCGCCCCTGTGCCGCCGTTTCCTGTCTCCAGGGGCTCCAAGGGCAGCTGCCGGGGTCGGCCCGGGACCTGGTGTCCCAGGAGGCAGGCGGGAAGTGCAGCCGGGCTGCCCCGGAGCTGTCGGAGCTCCTCAGCAGAGGACTGAGGGATGCCAGTGCATACCCTCCTGCCGGATGTCCCTGATGTTCCTCCCCAAGAGGGGTGCACGGGGCCCCCCACCAGCAGGGCGCACAGTGACCCCCAGGGCAGGGTGCACGTTGTGCTCCCACGCAGGGTGCATGGCACCCCTCACCAGGTAGGGTGCACAGTGACCCCCATGGCAGGGTGCACAGTGACCCCCGGGGCAGGGTGCACGTTGTGCTCCCACGCAGGGTGCACAGCACCCCTCACTAGGCAGGGCACACGGTGACCCCCAGAGCAGGGTGCACGGTGCCCCCCCCAAGCAGGGTGCACAGTGCGCTTCTAGGGGGGGGAGCTTCCCCCGGAGGCAGAGCCCCCAGGCGCTGTGGGGTGCACCAGGGCTCTGCAAGCCCCACGGGTGCAGAGGGGCTGAGCGGGACAGCTGCGGGGACCGGTATTCGGCCTCTGGTCCCTGTGCAGCTGCCAGGAGCAGGCTCTGCCCCATGGCACTCATTGAACTGCCCGTGGCCCCTCTGGGCAAAAGACGGAGAGCCCCCCCAGCCCTGCACAGGGGTGGGGGATGGAGCTTGGGGAGCGCCCGCAGGGGCTCACAGGGCCCCACGCCATGCCAGCCTGCGCTCCCCGGGCTCCTTTCTCCCAGGAAAAGACCTGCCTGGGCTCCTTCCCAGCCGGCCGGTGGAGCTGGCCGGGACCATGCACCCTGATGGGGCGTGCAGCCTGACGGGGGGCACGGTGCACCCTACCCAGGGGTGGGACCTTGCGCCCTGCCTGGAGGGCAGCCTCAAGGGGGCACTGTGCACCCTGCCTTTAGGGGCACATCGTGCATCCTGCTTGGGCAGGAGGAAAATGTACCCGGGGGGGGGGGGGCACCGTGCATCTTGCCTGGTGAAGGGGCACCGTGCACCCTGCTTAGGGGAGGCACTGTGCACCCTGCCTGGTGGGGGGCACCGTGCACCCTGCTTAGGGGAGGCACTGTGCACGCTGCCTGGGAGCGCACCGTGCGCCCTGCCTGGTGGGGGTCCCGTGCACCCTGCCTAGGGGCCGCTGTGCCATGCATGGGGGAGCACCGTGCATCCTGCCCAGGGGAGCGTGGCAGGCCCAGGTCGGGTTGGTGGCAGCAGCAGGAGGAGGAGGAGGAGGAGGAGGAGGAGGAGGAGGAGGAGCAGGAAGGGATGGAGGCAGGGCGGGCGGCGGGAGCGGCCGCCGCCTGAGCGCTTCCTGCCCGAGCCAGCGCGGCTCCCACAAAGGGCTCGGCGGCGCGGCCTCCCCTGCGCTCCCCCGCCGCCACGGGGCCATGGCCGGCATCAGCTCCATCGACGCCGTGAAGAAGAAGATCCAGAGCCTGCAGCAGGTGGCCGACGAGGCGGAGGAGCGCGCCGAGCACCTGCAGCGGGAGGCCGATGCCGAGCGGCAGGCCCGCGAGCGGGTAAGGCCCTGGCCGGGGCCGGGGGGGGGGGGGCTGGCCGCCCCCGGGGCCGCCGCGGCGAGGCCGCCCGCTCGCAGCGCCTGGGAAAGCCGCGGAGGCGGCGGCGGGGCCCCCGCGGAGGCGGCAGGGCGCTGCCGACCCGGGCCCGACCCGGCTGTGGCATAAGCGGCATCTTTTCCCGGTGCCCCCCCCCCCCGGCCAGCCCCCGAGCCGTGCCGGTGCCCCCCCGGCGCAGCCCCCCGCCCTGCCCGGGCCGCCGCGGGCGTTGGCCGCCCCGGCTCGCTCGGCGCTGGGGGCGGATGTCGTCCCGCTGCCGCCGCCGCTATCGGGCCTGGGCAGCCGCCGCTCGCTTCCGGGGCTGCTCCTCGGCCTCGTCTCCCCGGAGCGGCGTTACCTGCTCGGGGCCGGCCGCGCCGCAGCTCGCCTCCCTTGCACCGGCAAGGGGCATCTCCCGCCGGGCCCGGGGGGAGAGGCAGGAGCCCGGCGGCCTCGGCGCGGGGGGCAGGTAGCGGCCGGTGGGTCGCGGCACAGGCGCCCGTCCCCGTGCTGGGGGGCTGAGCCGCCGGGGCGGCCGCCCGGCATCGCCCCGGCAGCTTGCGGGAGAAGCCGGCCGTGGCGGGGCTGGCGCCTCCGGGCAGCGCCGCGGCCCCGTCGAGAGCCCGCCGGCAGAAAGGTGGGTGCTGCCCGGGCCGTGCCGGGGCCGGGCGCTGAGTCCCCGCAGCTTCTCCGGAGCTTGCCGGGGCGGCGCGAGGCCCGGCCGCGCTGCCAGGTGAGAGGCCGGGCTCGGGACGGAGGCGGCTCGCCGCCCCCCTTGGGCTCGCACGGATGCCGGGAGAGGATCGCTGCGCCTCGCCGGCCGGCGGCACGCGCTGCTGAAACTCCCGCGCCCGGGCTGTCGCCTGGCGTCGCGCCGGCTCTGCGTCGGGGGGCGCGTGAGCGTCCCTCGGCGGGGGCAAGCCGCCCCGCCGCGCTGCTGGGGGCTGACCCTCCCGCTCTGCGGCAGCGGGACGCGGCGTTTCCAGGCTCCGGCTTGTTGCAGGCTTTGGGGGGGGGTTTGGTTATTTTTTTTCCTGTCCGTTTTGTTTTTTTTTCCGATGCCTTCTGCGCTCCTGCAACATCCTCCCGCTATCAGGGGCGGCGGAGCTGGGTGCGGCGCCGGGGCTGTTGGCACCAGGGCCGCAGGCAGAGGAAACGGCCCCTTCCTGCCGGCGCGGATCGTGTTCCCGCTCCGCCGACGCTGCCGCGGAGCTCGTGTTCCCGAGCGTCCGGCCAGGCGCGGCTCTCCCCCGCGTCGGGGCCCCTTCCCCAGGGTGAGGGGTGGGGGGGGAATAAAACAAACAAACAAAAAAAAACCCCTGCGGGAGCAGGGGCGGCCCAGGTGGGTCCGGCGGCATCCCCGTAAGCGGCGAGGCGTTGCAGGGCCGGCCTGGCCCCGTGCTGACACAGCCCCGCTCCGTGCTGCGTGTCCCCCGGGGACGTTGGCGGCGGCGGCGCGCGAGGCCAGCCGGGGACGGCACCCGGGAGCTGCGGCCGGCCAGGCCTGTCCCAGCCTGGGGAAAAAACGGGGTGACTATCCCTGGGGTGTGCCGGGGCGCAGGGCTGCTCCCCGCGGTGTCGTCTCGTTGCTGCCCATCCCTCGCTCGCGGGGCTGTTGTTGCCCCGCTGCAAACGCCCCGTGCCGGGAGCTGCTGAGGCAGCGATTCCCGGCCGCGGCGGGAGCAGGAAGCCTTCCCGGATGGAAAGAGCGCGGGGCCAGGCGGCGAGGGGCTGGCGCGGGGCCAGGGCCGTGGCTCCCGGGCCCTGCGGCTCGGGCCGGGCCGGCTGGCACCGCGGGGACCCTGGGAACGCCCGGCGCCCCGCTCCCGCGGGCCCCGGCTTGGCCGGGCGCCGAGGGCGACTCGCTCCATTGTCCCCGCCGCCGCCGCGCTAGGGGGGCTTGGCGGGGGCCGCGCTAGGCTTCGGCCGTGCCTGCCGCCGGCGCGGGTCTCCCGCCGCAGAGCCTCTCGGCTCGCTCCGCTGCGGCCTCCATAAACAGGAAATCCGCGAGTGGCTCCCGTCTCCTTTTCGGGAGCGAACGCGCGCGGGGCATTCCTGCTCCTTTACTCACCGCTCTGCAAACCCCAAATACCATCCCCGTGACAGCGCGGCCGCTCCGGCTCCCCGAGCAGGGAAGGGCGCCTCTTGTCTCCGTGGGGCCGGGGCTGGCCGCGCCGGGCGAGCGCCGCAGGGGCCGGCAGCGTCGAGCAGGGCCGCCCGGGGCTGGCGCCCGCCGCGAGGGGCGCTTGGGCCCGGGCTGTGTGGTCGCGAGCAACCAAGCAGCCGGCAGGGTGCTCGGGGCGGAAGGCGGGATGGAGACAATCCTGTTGTGCTTAGAAATACGGGCGCTTGGGGCACGGGTCGGCGCGGGCCGAAGGGGTCTTTGCTCAACAGCAAACGCAAAAGTAACTGCAGAAAGTGCCTTCTACGCTTATAAATATACGCGTAAGCATATGCGTCTTGTAATGAGCCTCTGGAACTCGTTAGGGCGAGCGAAGAGCTCGGCGGGGTTCGAAGGCAGGGCAGGGCGCGTGTCTGGGTGGCAGCCGGCGCCCCAGGGCTCCCCCGGCGTTGGGGGCGCACGCTCCCGCCTGGCAGCCCCCCCCCCCCCGCCGTTCGGTGCTTGCGCTGCCCCCAGCTCAGCCCTTGGGGGGGGGGCAGGGTGTCCCCCCCTCCCCGGGGCAGCGGCTTGCACCTTCCCCAGCTTCCCCGGGCAGCGCTCGCGCCTCGGTAGCGGCAGGGGTGGCCGCCGCGGGCAGCCTGGGCGTCTCTCAGCCCTTCGCCGCTGCGGCAAGGGGTGACCGCGGCCTTTCTTCTCCCCCAGGCCGAGGCCGAAGTGGCTTCTCTGAACCGCCGCATCCAGCTGGTGGAGGAGGAGCTGGACCGAGCCCAGGAGCGCCTGGCCACCGCCCTGCAGAAGCTGGAGGAGGCCGAGAAGGCGGCTGATGAGAGCGAGAGGTGCGACGCAGCCGGGACGGGAGGGGACGGGCGGCCCTGGGTCGCAGGCAGCCCCCTTCGCCCTTGGCTTCGCTGTAGGGGTTCGGGAGGGGTCTGGGATTCGGGGCCGGGCGGGAGTCCGGCTGCCGGGAGCCTGCGGCCCCGCGCTGCGAGGGCTGAGCGTCGAACGCATCTCCCTCAGGATCCCGCTCGCCGCGGTCAAGCCTGGAGAGAGCTTCCCTGAACCGACCTTCAGGGGACTGGGTCGGTCTTCCTGCAGACCCCCGAGGGAGAGAGCAAGGCCACAACACAGAGCGGTTCCCCCAATAAGCGCGCTCTCCGCAATTTCCAGGCCGCTCCTAAAGTCCTGAAAAACGTGGTCTGATGCTCGCGTAAATACCAGGCAGTAACCAAAGCCAGTCCCCGGCCACGTCGTCACGCTCCTGATGTGACGTGTTTCCTCAACGACCAGCAGCATGCGAGCTAGCGGAGAAAAGTCTTTTTGCGCTGGCCCGTCTGGGCCCCGCGGGACGGCCCCGCCACCCCAGCTGCAGCGTCCCTCCCGCGCTGGGACCGCGGTGCGTCCCTGCCGCAGGCTGCTCGGGGGCTGCATCGCTCCGTTTCTGAGCGTCGCCCCTAAATGAGAAACGGCTTCGCTACGGGAAGTTTTCTAGCGTTTCCCGAAGGCTGCCAGACTGTCAGGCTGCTTCTGCAGAGATTGCTCCCAGCCCCCATCGGGCGCTGCACACGTCTTTCCCCCGCTGGACGATGAGTCTGGGACAGTTTGGGACCTGCCTGGCTGAGAGGCGCCGCGCCTGCACCCTCTCGCTCTGGGACACGGCCCCAGGGTGGGCTCGGGGCCAGCTTCGTTGCCTGGCTGCTGTGATTGTGAGCAGGAGCATCCCTGCCACGACCCTAACGCGCAGGGTGGCCAGCGAGTGCCGGCGTCCCCTCGTCCGCCGAGCCGGAGGACGGCGGGCTGGGACGTGCGTGGCAGGCGCGGAGCCAGGCGCAGGAGCTGGGCCACGGCCCGTTGGCCAAGGCAATAACATCTTCTGGCTTGGACTCTCCTCAGAGGCATGAAGGTCATCGAAAACAGGGCCATGAAGGACGAGGAGAAGATGGAGCTCCAGGAAATGCAGCTGAAGGAGGCGAAGCACATAGCCGAAGAGGCCGACCGCAAATACGAGGAGGTGAGCGCCGCTTCCCATGCACGCCCTCGGCCCTGTCCCCTGCCCACCGCCGCCGTGCCCCGCTGTCCCCAGGCTCCCCGCGGCCGCCCCCTCGCCGCAGTGCCGTCTGCCTCCCAGCCCCTCGGCCCCGGGCCCGTCGTGGCCGCGACGGCGGTACCCGGGGCAGAGCTGGGACCGCCCGGGGCCGACACGCGCCTTTTGCTCCTGCCGACAGGTGGCCCGCAAGCTGGTTGTCCTTGAGGGAGAGCTGGAGCGCTCGGAGGAGCGGGCAGAGGTTGCGGAGAGGTGAGTGGCGGCGCTCGCGGCCGGTCGGTCCGACGCAGCTCTTGCCCGCGGGGCGTGAGCCGGGCAGGTTGGCGGACGCCCCTTCCCCGCCAGCGCCGCCGGCAAGGTCGGCGCTAGGGGAGCCGCCGGGCTCGCCGGCGTCGGCAGGGTGGGTGCCGGCCGGCCAGGAGCGCGCTTGACCCTGTTCTCTGCTCGGCGCCCCCCGACCCCGGGGTGCCCCCTCTTCCCACCCGCAGCCGAGTGAGGCAGTTGGAAGAAGAGCTGCGGACCATGGACCAGACTCTCAAATCCCTCATGGCCTCAGAGGAAGAGGTACTGCGGCAGGGGAGCGGGGAGCCGGGCGGCAGCCCCCCTCTCTCTCTCTCCGCCTCTGTCTCTCGAACCGCACGAGCCGCCTCTCTCCTCTCCGCACCGCTGCCTCGGCCACAGCCTCACCTTTCCTTCCCCTCGCCCGGCGAGCGGCAGATGTTGGAGCCGGGGCCCCGTGGACGGGGCAGGCCGGGCGCGCCGGTGCACGGCGCGGAGGGCAAAGGGACGCTTCCCACGCCGTTCCCCCATCCGCTCCGCTTTCCTTCCCGCGAGGCGGGAGCCCGGCTGCCGGACACTGGTGGCTTTCCGCCTCCGGAAGCGGCGTCCGTGCAGGCGGTCCGGCCGCGCACCGGCCCCTCCGAGGAGTCGCGAGGAACGGATGTGTCCCAGCAGCTGCCGCTCACCGGCACGGTGCCTCTGCTCCTCTTCCATCTGCGTTTGCTGGGTTTTTTTCCTCCTTTCTCAACTTGTTCTCTCTCTTTCTTTCCTCCTTCCCTGCACCTGCTCTGTCGGCTCTTCTCTGTCCTTCGCCTGCCCCTGTCCCCACTCCCCCACCTGATGGCCCCTGCTTGGGATGTAGTAAATGTGGTGACCTAGAGGAAGAGCTGAAAATTGTCACCAACAACTTGAAGTCCCTGGAGGCCCAAGCTGACAAGGTAGGACCTGGCTGAGCTGGGGCTGGGACAGGGGCCAGCTGTGCATGGGGTCTGGCAGGGGACCGGGGTGACAGGCAGCCGCAGCCGTGCCGCCTGGCTCACGAGCGCCGTCTCTCTCTGCAGTATTCCACCAAGGAGGACAAGTACGAGGAGGAAATCAAGCTTCTAGGGGAAAAACTGAAGGAGGTAAGGGATTTGGGGCAGGGCACCCCAGAAGAGGGGTTGGCAGGCAGGAGGCCCTGCGCTTGTCTCTGGGATGCTCTGGCAGGGCCCCTCTGCCCTCGGGAGGGTCCCTCAGGCCTCGAGAGGTCTTCCTGGACCCTCTGGAGGGCCAATAGTTGTGTCCCTGGGGAGGATCCCCTTGGCAGAGGCAGGCACGGTCCCGCCGTGCTGCGCCCTGCTCCTGGTGCACCACTCACCTCTGCTCCCACGGCGCCAGCTCAGCCTTTGGTAAAGCAAAGAAACGGAGTGCTGGAAAAGGCATGAGGCAGTGGTCAATTTAGACTGGAAGACATCTTGGAGGTTATTGCAAAGACTGGGAAAAAAGGCTGTAGGCCAGGCAGAGCATTAGTGCATTAGTCTGACCTTAGCACTTGAGTGGCTGCCCTGCAAAAAGTCCCCTTCCAGCCCCCCCTTCTCCGGGGAAGCGTACCTGGTGTCCCACTCCGGCGACGTGGGCTGGCAGTAGCTCATGCCCTGCACACTTGCACTTCAAGCCACATTCGGTTAGCGGTGATCCGTGTAGCACTGGTTGCACGCATGAGCTGTGAAGTGTGTGGTCTCTGAACGGCTCTCCACTTTCAACAGGACAGATGAGGATAAATGGGATGCCCAGCAAGAAGGCACTTTGTCCAGATGCCTCCTTTGAGGTATCTGCTGCTAATTTAGGGTTTAGAGGTCTGCAGGCCCCTTGTTCCCTTCTTTTCGCTGATGTTTGCATGTCTTTAGGGCATGTGTGGCCTCGACTCGCACGTCTGTGTACAGTTGCTGCATCCCCAGGCTCAGCGGGGCTGAGGCTGGTCTTTGCGGGTCCTGCTCTTCCTAGGATCAGTCTAACGTGAAGCAGCATCGTTGGCTTGGCTCCCACGGGCTGCACAGGAGCCCTTGACATGGAGGGCACCACCAACCCTGCCCGTGCTTCCAGTACCCCAAAACAAAGTCAGAATAATCTCTTGAACCCCACCATGGGAGGCTAATCCAGGTGCTCGCCAGCTCCACCAAGGAGCCTAGGTGTGGGCTTCTGGGAGGAGATGCAGAAGGGGCAGGTTTGGGGTCCGGTGCAGCCTGTGCTGTCCGAAAACACCTCCATCGTGCCCCACAGATCTACAGCTCATCCTCTCTCCCCTGTACCCCTGCAGGCTGAGACCCGAGCAGAGTTTGCCGAGCGGTCTGTGGCGAAGCTGGAGAAAACCATCGATGATTTAGAAGGTAAAATGTCCTTGCCTGCCCCGCTTCCCTCACGCGTGGGGAGCACAGGCGGCCTGGGAAGGCCTGGGGTGCTCCGCAGTGGCCATCTGGGGAGGGATGGGGCACAGCCGGGGTGAGGACAAAGCACCCCGCAGGTGCGCTGGGATGGGTGGCCCAGGGTGTGGGGTGGCCACAGCTCCCCGGGACAGGGGAAGGCCGGGATGCCGCGGGGAGGAAGAGCCACGGGGTGCCGTGGCCCCCATCCCCCCCTGGCACCGGGACGCCACGGGTCGGGAAGACGGCCGCGTCTGCCCCCTGCGAACCGTGCACGGCGCCGCACCCGCACGCCCCCACCGCGGCCCCCCGCTCACCGCCACTCTCTCTCTCTCTGCCGCCGGCCCCCCGCCCTGCTCCACCGCCCCCCTGCCCACCCCTCGCCTGCAGACGAGGTGTATGCGCAGAAGATGAAGTACAAAGCCATCAGCGAGGAGCTGGACAATGCGCTTAACGACATCACCTCCCTCTGAGCCCCCGCCGGCCACCAGCACCGCGCCACCCCCTGCCCACCACCCCCCTCCCCGCTCGCTGCACGCCTGCCCTGCCTGCCCCACGGCTCCTCCTGCCCCGCTGTCCTACCTCTGTCCCTCCTCGGCACGACCCCTTTGGGGCGGGAGCCAGCCTGGCTGGATCCCAAACCGTCCCTCTTTGGGAGGAGACGAAGGTCTAGCTGCTTAGGGGTGAGACGTGGGGATGGGGGGCAGTCGCATCCCTCCTGGGCGCCCGCGAGCTGGGCGAGCGGTTGCCCGTGAGGTGCAGGTTTTGGGCAGGGGGTGGCCTTCCCGAGGGTGCAGATGCTTCCTGTGGCAGACAGAGAGGGGCGGAGGGGGGTGGGGGGCTGTGGGGCTCTCCCCATCGCTGCGCCCGTGTCCCGGCACTGCCCAGCGATGGGTTGCAGGATGGGAAAGGGGCAGAGCTGGGCCAAGGACCCCTTAGCTCCAGCATTGTCCTCCTCGGCCGCCACCGCCGGGGAGCGGGAGGGGGGCCTCAGCGCTGCAACCAAGCTCCAGGGCTGGGGGGGGGGGGCTGCCTGCCCCCCACATCTCCCCAGCAAAGCCGCCCCCGTGCTGCTTTCTGAGCCCGGGCATGGGGCTGCCGGAGGGGATGCAGCGTCCCCACGGCCAGAGCGGGGAGGGCTCATTCCCCAGGGATGGAGAGGGGGGGAGTCAGGCCACGCGGGCAGCCCTTCCCCAGGCAGGCAGGCAGCCCCCCGCTCCCTCCCTCGCCCCCGCCTCCCGTCTGTCCTTTGCACATCGCTGTTCAGTTTGCATTTCATGACTTTTTTTTTTCTTTTCTGTTCTGTCCCTCCGGGTAACTGAGTTGGTCTCAATAAAGCGTTTTCTCTCCTCGGTTTCTCCTTTGTTTTCTTCATGCTGCTCTGGTTTTCCACTCTCATCCCTCATTTCCTGCCTGTCTCACGCCGGTGCCGGCAGCCGGGCGGGCGGTAGGAGGTGGTGGCACGCAGCTCGCAGCCGCGGGAGCGCCGGGACCGCCTCAGGTGGAGCCCAGAGCGGCTCCCGCGCTGCGAGGCGGAGCGTGACGGGGCCCTTTGTGCCTTCGCCTGGGGGCGATGACCCCCCCCCCCCAGCACCCCTCCGGCTCTCGGGCACAGCTTTCCTCATCTTTTGCCTCCTTCCAAGACCTGCTCTCCATCACTCTTGTGGCCTGAAATAGGGTTAGACCTGCTCCTGCCCCTTCCCCACCCGCGCTCTCAGACGCGGCCCGCAAACAGCGGTTCCGCAGCCCTGGCATCTCGCATCACCCTTCCCTGTCGAAAGGGCTGACCCTGCCCTTCAGCAGCGATTCCTGGCCCTAACGGGGTCCCAGCTTCCGTGGATCCTCCTCCTCCTCCTCCTCCTCGACGTCGTACCTTGCCCCACCGCCCCTCCCCAAACAGACGGACCCCCGGCCCCGGCCCTGCCCTGGGACCTGCTGCCTCCTCCTGCCGGTCCCAGCTCATCGCCGCTGCCCGCTGGGCCACCAACGCCGCGGGGTTCCCGCCGAGGTCTCTCGCTCGGGACTGCTGTCTCTTCGCTAATTCTCCTTTCTCTCTCTCTTCCCCTCTGCTGCGCTGATGTCTCCGTTGTCTCTAGAGCGCTCAAGGCAGGAGGCCGAGAAAAACCGCGTTCTCACTAACGAGCTGCGGGTCATCCTTACCGAACTTAACAACTGAGCTGCGGAAAGCTCCCTGGCCACAGCCCATGCCTGCTCCCGCCACGCGGCCCGTGACCGCGGGGCTGCCGTGGTCTCTGCTTCCCCGTCCCCCCAGGCCCTGCAGGGGATGCTCCCGGGCCCCAGCTGCTCCCTTACCCTGTTTCGGCCAGGCTGGGTCAGGGCTGGGACTCCCTGTCCTCTCCCTGCTGCAGCTAAGCGGTGCATGAAGCAGGGCTAGCCAGGCCTCAGCTTCCCACCCTGGGGTAACCGCCCTGCTCGGGGGTGCTGGAGAGCCCCTCCGTAGCTGATCGGTTTTCCTTGCGAGAGGAAGGAGGGTTTTCACAATGTCCTGGGACACCCATGCCGTGATGGCTGTCCCCTGGCATCAGCTTGGCCCTGCTAGGGAGGGACGTGATGCCTTGTGTATCGCTGCCTTCCTCCCCTCCTCCCTGGGGCTGAGGGACCCCCTAAGGTGGCCAGCCTCTTCCTGGTTACCCTCGTCATCCCAAACGGTGCAGGGAGGATTCCCCTCCGAGCAGGGCCTCCCTGCCAGGAGAGCTGGGACAGAGCTGGGGACCAGGCAGCACCCCGCGGCCCCAGGCCTGGGGAGGGGGACGGGGCGGTGGGGGGCAGAGCCCAGCTGGGAGCGCTGGGAGATGGGGCTGGGGTAGCAGGGCAGGGGCCTGGCTGGCAGACCTCCAGGTCCCATCCCCATCTCTCTCTCGGAAGATGCAGTTGGGAAGTGAGAGCCGAGGGAGGCTCTGGCCGGCGGAGCTCGTCCCTGCAGCCTCGTTAGCTCTGCTCTTTCTCTGTGCTGTCTCTCTGCCCATCCTCCCGGGCTGCTGTCTCCCTCCTGTTCTTCACGGAGCACCGCTGGGTTATGGAGCAGGCACTGGTTCTCCTCTTTCACTGGCTGAGGGTTTGCACACATGTCCGTAGCCAGCCGGCAACAGTAGTGAAGACCGGGGGTAGGACGTTTGGTGGAGATGGGGCACCCCAGCACGGGGCTGCGTGAGGCTATGTCGCGTGGCTCGCCGGTGAGCGCACCCAGGGCCACCGGGCGCGATGGGAAGATGAGAGAAGCTGAAGAGCAGAAACCGGCCCAGCTAGCCTGGCCACCCTGGCGGGTCCCAGAGCGGCTGGCCTCATCCCTTGCGCAGGCTCTGCTCCGCAGGGATGCCCCGCTCTGTTGGACGCTGTTGCCGTACTGAAATGTCCATTTGTGTGCGTGTGTCTGTGCTTGGTGTTGTGTGCGTGGGTCTGTCTGTGCCTGGGTGCGGTTGGCCTGTGTCTGTGTGCGCACGGTGGCTGTGTGTGGCTGTGTGTCCCTTGTGTTCACAGAGAGTCTGGCCAGTGCCAAAGAGGAGAACGTTGGCATCCACCAGGTCCTGGACCAGACCTTGTTGGAGCTGAACAACCTCTGAGCTGCCTGGGGAGCCCCCCGTCCCTCTTCCCTACCCCACACGTGCACCCCACTGGCACGCTCTGGACGTCATCAGCTAAACTGCGTCTTGGCCAAATCCACGCATCCATTGAGAAGGGAAACCCTGCAGCCTTACACCGTGGCTCAAGGGTGTCTTGTCTGTGCACAGCCAGAATGGCTCTGTCCTGTCTTCATGTCCAAATATTAAAGCAGTTTGACAAGATGGATGAGTGTGCTTAGTCCTTGTGGGTTCGTATGGACACTAGGAGATGTGTGTGTGTGTGGGGGGGGGGGTTCCCTTCCTTATTCGTGCACAGAGGCTCTGGGCCTCGCTATGGGGCAGGTAGTGGAGTTGTAAGGACACCCTCCTTGGCTTTGGAGGGCTGGGAGTGATAACGCACATGGTCTGGGCTGCGTTCCCACATCTCCAGCTCTTCCTTGGGATGTGAGTGACGCACAGCCTTAGGGGAGGAAACTCAAAAGTCCAAACTGACCATCCTTCAATCAGGTGCACATTGATAGCAATATGTCGCTAGTATGACCCCTACCATAACTGGCACGTTACCTGCCTGGCACTCGGGAAGCCATGTTGACTTCTCCATGGAGTCCATCTCATGGTTCATGCTAACCACGCAGTCTAAGCACATGTACAAGTATGCGTCCACACGTGTGCACACACTATTGCTTATCAGTGTCTTCTGCAGGTCTGCAGGTAGCTGCTTACCCTGCGCACTGGTTGTATTTTCTATTACCAGTTACTGAACACCTCCTCAGGGACAGCTGTCTAATCTAAAGTAGCAGATATTAATATGATAGGCAATCAGTTCCTGAAGGGCTCGGGCAGATTCCTCCGCGTTTGTTCCTTTTTCCCTCAGAAGAAAGAGAAGAGTGGCAGCACGCCGTCTCCTGGCTGACACCAAAAAAGCGGGGCTCCCCTGGAGACGCCCGAGCGTCACGATCTAGTTCTGCCCTCCGGTTTGGGCCTCTCCACGATTTGCCTCGAGCCCTGTTCTCCCACACCAACAGGCGGATATCCCTCTCAAAGCGCAGCCTCCTGCTGCCAGGAAACATCAGTCACGCTGACCCCTTGATGAGCCAGGCCGTAACCCCGGCGAGCGCCTGACAGGGATCGCTCCTGTTATCCGCTTTCCTTTATTTGCTGCACCTCTCCTGGCTCAGGAAAGGAGGAGGCTGAGACTGCACCTCTTTCCTGCCCAGGTGCTGCCGGTCCCCAGCCCCCCCCCAAGCCCAGCACCTCTGGTTCGCGGCTCTGAAGACCTTATCCCCGGCCTCCCGCAGGGCTAAAGGACTCCCCTCGCACAGGCTGCTTGGCCACACCGTGCTCCTGCCCCGGTTTTCCCCGTTGTCCCTGAGTCGCAGGGCCGTGCTGGAGGGGAAGGGACGGCGGCGCTCAGGGCACTGGTGACAGGAGGGGGGGGGGGGGGGCTGAACCGTTCACAGCCCCGGTCCAGCCTGCGCCGTGGGCCTCGGGGCGCCGCCGCCGGCGGGCCCGAACTCCGGATTAAAGCTGCCGGAGCCGCGTCGCACCTTCCTCGCGACGCCCCCCTCCATCGCGTCGTCCCCCGCCCTTTGCACCCTCTCCAAAACTTCCCGCTGGGCCCTTCGAAGGCCCCGAGCGCCACGCGAGGCCCGAGGCCTGCTGCCACCGCGGCCCCCGGTTTGGGGGCAGCTTTGGGTTTGGAGCCGCCTTGAAAACCGAACTGAAAACCAAACATATCAAGTCCCGCCCGAGGGAATCGCGGCAGGCGGGACGGGGCGGCCCGGCGCCCGTCTGCTGCTCCGCCGTTTTGCCCCACATCCCAGTTGCGCTGAGTGTGCCCCCCCCCCCACTTCACCCCACCCCGGGAGGCCCCGCCCCCGCCGTGGCCCCGCCCCCGCCGTGCCCCCCCCCCCGCCGCGCCGTGGCCCCGCCGCGCCGTGGCCCCGCCCCCTTCCGGCGGCGGGGTGACGTCACGGCGGCCCCGGAAGGGCGGCGGGCCGAGCCGGGCCGGGCCGGGCGGAGCGGGGCGGTGCGGCTCGGTGCCGTCCGGTGGGTTGCGGTGCGGCCGCGGCGGTGCCGCCATGACGCTCGCCGTCTTCTTCGGGTGCACCTTCATCGCCTTCGGGCCGGCGCTCGGCCTCTTCCTCTTCACCATCGCCCGCGACCCGCTCCGCATCATCATCCTCATCGCCGGGTCAGTCCCGCTCCGCACGGGGCCCGCGCGGCCGCCGGCACCGGGATGGCCCGGGCACGGCAGGGCCACCAGGGACCAGTGCTGGTACCGGCAGGGCGTGACAAGGCCCCTGGGACTGGCATAGCATTGGAGCAGCACTGGTACTGGCACTGGTACCAGTTTGGGCATGGGGGGGCGCTGGCAGTGGGTCCGGTACCAGCGTTGGCATGGCCGGGGCCCCGCTACCGGCACCCGCGCTGGGGGGGCGCTGGTGCTAGTACTGGTACCAGCACAGGAGAGGCATAGGTGCCGCACAGGTACCGGTGCTGGCAGCCCCAGCACAGCGCTGGTACCGGTACCAGCACCAACACGGGAAGGGGGCAGGCACAGCTCCGGCACCCCAGTCGGCACAGGCATGGCACTGGTGCTGGTACCAGTACTGGCAGAGGCGCAAGAGGGACACTGGTACTAGCACAAGAGGGCTGCACGCCCAGCCCTAGCGCCACCGACAGAATGGGCATGGCACCGCCACCAGTACCAGTACAGCGCTGGTGCCAGTATGGGCATGGCAGAGGCACTGGTACCACTGTCAGCCTAGTGTTGGTAGTGGCGCAGCAGGGACACTGCCACAGCAGCAGTGCCAACAGTCAGAGGGCACAGGTGCTGCCTGGTACCGGCACAGGCGTAGCAGGGGGACAGCATCAGCACCAACACGAGAGGGACGCTGGTGCCGGTGTGGCACAAGCGCAGCACTGGTACCGGTACTGCATGGGGACGGTGCTGGTACCGGCATGGCAGTGGCGTAGGCACGGCACCAGTGCTGGCACAGTCGCTGTGGCATGCAGGCTGGCTGCAGGTGGGCATCGGCGTGTTGCAGGCTGTGCCCCCCGGTGCTGAGCCCAACTGGGCATGTGGCTGGTGCCGCCGCTGGATGCGGTGACGGGCGCGAGGTCAGCGTACACTGGGCAGATGGGGCAAGACCCTCAGGTTGGGGTGTCCCGCTGGGCACATGTCTTCCTGAGCTGGGAATGGCACTGGGAATCCCCTGCTGTGGGGACATCCCCTGCCGTGGGGACTCAGCTGTGCCATGAGCACAGGAGAGGCATGGCCCCTTCCTGGGGTTCGGATGGCCCCTGAGGGCCTCGCCTGTGACCCAGGCAGATCCTTCAGGAAGGTGGTGGGATGCCAACAGACCTCTCCCCTGCCTTGTGCCTCTGCGTGCCTCTGCTTCCTTGGGGCCTGTGCGGCCAAGCGCGGTCATGGTGGGAGGGAACAGTGTCCTTTGTGCCTGTGCCTGGCCACAGGGCAGTCCCTGGGAGGACAGAGGGCGGCAGGGAACCAGCTCAGCACGTCTGCTCATCCTGGCAGTGTTACAGCCGAGAGCTGCAAAGGCAAGACAACCGCGTCAGGGCAGGCAAGGAGCAGGCTCTCAGCCAAAGTCCTTGTCCGGGCCGAGGTACAACCTGCCCGGCCCCTGGGGCCTTTCCGCAAAGCACTACTCTTGGGAATTTTTCATGCACCTCTTTGATGCAGGTGTAAAACATGCCTTACACCGCAGGGCTGGTCCCCTTCAAGTGTGAACCTAGCCTTGAGGAGAAAGGCGCTTGCTGCTTTCTAGCAGCCTTTGTCTTGAGCAGGCAAGGAGTGTGTTCTCTACTCAGTCTAGGCCCACAGCAGAAAGTATGTATTGGCCCTGAGAGGAGCCTCTTGGTGCAGGACAGTGGTTATCCCCAGCCCAGACACCTCCTCGCCTGGTGCGAAGCCAGGGATCTCCACAGATGCATGCCAGCTGATCCATCTGTGGATGTGCAGACCTGTCTCCCCAGCACCAGGCACTGTGTGTGCTGCTTGAGTGCAGAAGGAGATCTTTTGCCCGAGGCAGGAATTATCTCTTTGAGCCCAGCACAAGTGCTCTCTGTTTAGCAGTCTCTCTGTCTCTTTTTTCAGGGCTTTTTTCTGGCTGGTCTCGCTGCTGCTCTCCTCCCTGATCTGGTTTATTGCTGTTAAAGCCAGTGACCCCAATGATGAACCATTGCAGAAGGGGCTCTTGATATTTGGGGTGATGTTTTCTGTGCTGCTGCAGGAGGCCTTCCGTTTTCTCTACTACAAACTTCTCAGGTAAGGGACATGGCATTAGCCTGGCATGAGGAGGAGGCTTTTCGGTGACCCAGCTGGTTGTAGGCTTTGCCATCTCGCTGTGGCATAGCCAGAGGATGTCAGCGCTTCCTATCTGCTGAGATGTTCTTTGGAGCCTGGTGGCAATACCCTGAGAGGCAGCTTAAATTTCCCGTGGGCCTCAGTGAGCCCTGGGCTGGTCCCAGAATCTGGGGATGGAGTGGTATTGCCCTTCCCCTGCCCTTTCTCTCTGCATCCTGTGCCTGCACTCTGCTCAGGATCTCGATCAGCGTTTTTTAGGAGGCAAAGACTCGTACAGTTAAAATCTCTGTGTCACAGCTAGGTCAGTACATTAACATCGAGTCTAGCTCTGGTGGTGGGGAAGAACATCTCTAAGGTCTGGAGGATTGATGCCTGAGCTGGCTGGTTTCTCTTAATTCAGGACAGGTAGGCTGTGATTTTACGCTGTTACAGGATGTGTAACATCAGCTCTGTCCTGCCTTCCCAGCAGGCTGTTTTGGCTAGATTCAGGAGTGCTCCCATAGCTTGGACAAATGCCTGTGGGATGCCAGACAGAAAACCTCCCGCTTTGCTGTGTGGATGAAGGAGAAGGGTTATGGATCTACCCCCGTGTTCCAGCAAGTTTTGTTCCTTTCTTAGGGATTTCTTTTTCTTTGTTTCAGCAGAAACAGCCTGAAGGTGATTTCAGGGCTCTGCCTCATCCGAGGCGCCTGTCTTGGCTGGTACAGTGTCACATTGTTTGTGAGCCAGTGTTAGGCCTCGTGTTATCCTCAAAGCTAAATGGCTCAGGCCTAGGGAAATGGCAAGGAGTTGTGTAATAGTGTTGTCTGTGGGGGAGAGATCCACAGCAGTGCCTACAGCTCTCTGTCATCTTCAGATTTGGGTGTCAGGTTCAGGATGCTTTGATGACTCCCCTCCTGAGGGGTGGTGATAACATGGCCAGAGTGGTTTGTCGGTCCTGAGCCTGACTGAGAAACATTAATCTTGGATGTTCTAGCGGGGCTCAGGGACGGTCCCCTGCCATCAGGTCAGAGGCCAGGCCTCCTGGTCAGGATCAGCCCTGTGTGGCCAGGAGTCAGAGCAGGTCCCGCCATTGGGGGACCATTCTTGCGATGCCCTGAGTCCTTGGCGCAGGGAGAGGTGCCTTCGACCTGGATTTTCTTGGGAGTTTCTGCCCCATCAGGCCCAGAGATATGAGCTGTTCTGCTAGGAATCGCTTTGCCCCTCCCTTAAGTAGCAAAGCTGCTTTGCAGGTGTCAAGGCCGGCAGGAGCTGTTCCAGCGACCTGCACTTGGGTGTTAGACCGCCTAGAGTCTTCCCAGAGCCTCCTGGCTCTGCCCTACCTTTCTGTGACGGGAAGGCCAGCCCTCGGGGCCTAGCTGTCTCCTACAGGGTGCGTACCCTGGGCCGGGGCAACCCTGCCAGCTGCTCTGTGCCCCGCTCCGGGGCTGAGATAAAGAGCCCTGAGATGGTGCTGGCAGGCAGTGAATCCCCCTGAGGGGAGGGAGCAGGACTGCCAGTGAGGTGTGCTGGAGCACAGCATCTCTCCAAAGCAAGTCCTGACTTCTGATCCTGCATCCTCCGTGCCCCATGGCACGGTCCACACCTGGGCTCAGCCCCGCAGCGAGGAGCCTCTAGTGTGACCTCAACCTGCCTTCTGCAGCAAGGGAGTGCGCCAGGGGCTTGGACAGTCAGTCTGGCGGTGCTGGGACGTTGTTGGTGGGATGGCGCATCACCGTCGGTAACTGCCTCTGCCTCGTGCTTGGCATCCTGGCCAGCCCAGGGCAAAGTCTAAGCCCAACCTCAGAAAATCTCTGGCTTCCTGGGCGCTGCCAGGCGGGAGCGCAGGGATCCCTGCCACCTGCTGGGCTGAGCATGCGCTGCCAGTCGCGTGGGCTTTTGGATGGCCCAAGGCAGCCTGCGCACTGGGCAGCACGGATGGCCAAAAGGAGGCAATGCTGGGATCCCAGCAGTCCCTGCCTTGCCAGCTGGCTGCACACACCTATTCCCCAAGCATAGCGTGGTGCAGGGAGTACGCATGCAGGAAGGGCTGGGAGCAAGAGAAAGGCAGGGAAAGGGTGATAGCTTGGGAACGAGGGGCTTGGGAAAGGTCCGGACTTGGGTAGGGGCGTGTGTGGAAGCAGTGCCAGTTGTTCAGCCAGTGGTTGGTATGTGAGCTCACACCACTCCCTACAGCAAGGCATTGCTGGAGCCAGGAAGGCAGAGGGTAGCAGAGATCCGTAGATTACCCTCTGTAACATAAACCATTGCGTTTTGTTCTGCAGAAGCCCAGCAACTTCTAGTGCTGCTTTCCTCCTCCAGGCTGAAGAGGCTTTCTGTATTTCTCCTTACCCACCAGAGCCCAAAGCTGATGAAATTTGTCAGGCCAGGCTCCTGAGTCTCTCCCCCAAAGCAATTTTTCTAGCTCTTTGAGCTCTTCTCTGCACCCTCCCTGTTTTTTCAACCTCTTTTAAAAATACGGATGCAAAGACCCGGTGCAGTCTCACGGGTGTATGCTTCCTATGTCGGCAGCAGTACTGTTTTCTGCAGCCTCGTGCAAGGATGCTGCCCGTTGGGCCCACAGCATTCTGTTTTCCCCTACACTTAGTCTATAGGGTTGGCTTGCATCCATCTTCCTATGTGGAAAATGTTTGTATTTGGCTTCACTAATGTATGTCTTTTGTGTGCATGGTTTGTCAGGCAATTAGGGAGGTCCCACAGATACTCTCCATGGTGGTTTTTGCAGTTGCTGCCAATTCAGTAATGGGAACACGCAAGAGCACTGATCCTGATGCCCTCAGTCAGCGCTCCTTGCTGGAGTTTGTCAGCCAAGTCATAAATGTTTATTGCTGTGGTCTAGTGATATGCAAAGTGCCAGTCAATCAATCAATCAGTCAATCGCAGTATCTTTCAGCATAAAGTCAGGTGTCTGTCAGAGACCCAATTGTGTCACAGCTGCACCCTTCCTTTTGTGAGATTACAAAGAGGGTGGGTTGATGCAGGATGAAATCCTGGCTTGCTGCCCAGTTCGTCCTTGGTGCTGCAGCCGTGCCGTGCTGTGCCGTGCTGTGCTGTGCTCCAACGTGCTCTCCTCTCTGTAGGAAGGCTATTGAAGGTCTCGTGGCCCTCAGCGAAGATGGCTGCTCCCCGATTTCCATCCAGCAAATGGCATACGGTGAGTGGCGGGCAGAGCAGGGCACCCCAAATGCAGAGCCAGAGGTGGCCCCACAGGGTGAACCTGGGCCATAGGGAGGTGCTGGGCCTCTTGCCAAGAGGAAAGGGAGGTTTCTCACACCAAAGCAGGCTGGGTCTCTTGCGGGATTAGGCGGTACCTGGGTGTAGGTGGCCCTGGGAGGCTGCTGGAGCTGTGGGCTCAGGGCCTTACAGTGTCTTTGTCCTGGCAGTGGCTGGCGTGGGCTTTGGGCTCATGAGCGGTGCCTTCTCCATGATCAATCTCCTGGCAGACGCGTTAGGGCCTGGCACCGTGGGGATCCATGGGGACTCACAGCTTTACTTCTTGACCTCGGGTGAGTGACAAGCCCGACCCTTCTCCCACATCTCTGCCCCTCCACTGTGCCTCATCACGGAGATGTGCAGCCCCATGAATGACAGCCTTAGCCCCCAGTCCTCTCCCCTTCGTGCTACATTTTGCTGCTACTCCCCATACCTTTCTTAGCCCCCCACCTGCAAGAGCGTTCTGTGCAAAACCCTTCTCTCTGTGGCCTGCTACCCTCCCTGCGCCTGTCCCCCATCCCTCCCACACTCAAGGTGTGCCCATGTGCTTACTAGTTCAGCCCAGTAGTGCCACCACTCGTCTTCCCTGGCCTGACTCCTCTCCACCAGCCTAAGTCCACAGGATGGGGTGGGTGACTCTCCTGTGACTCCCCTCTGTGCTGCTCCCTGCAGCCTTTATGACCATGGTGCTGATTTTCCTTCACACCTTCTGGGGGATCCTCTTTTTCCATGGCTGTGAGAACCGGCGCTGGTGGGAGATCATGGCTGTTGTTGTCATGCACCTTGCTGTTTCGGGATCGGTGAGTAGCAGGGAGCGGAGCCGTGTGCTAGGGGCCTGTGTTCAGGAATGGCTTTGGTATGTGATAGTCCCCCTGCCCAGAGAGGAAGGAAGAGCCTTCGACAGCAACAAAGCTGTTGATGTTTGGGGACTTGGAAGCAGCCCCACATGGGATGGGCCCTTGACAAAGGCAAACGGCTGGAGCTGGTTTCTCCTGCCCCGGTACTCTGCCAGCTCAGCAAGGCCATGGGCTGTGATGCTGCCACGTGTGCCTGTCCCATCCCAGCCCCTCACCAGAGCTGCTGTCCCGGGGGAAGAGAGAGAAGCAGGACATGATGGCTGTGTCCAGCAGCAAGGGCTTGAGAGATCCCTTTCCTGCCCGCTTACCCTTTCCCTCTCCTGCTTCTCTTCCCCAGACGTTTTGCAACCCCCTGTACGTGGGCAGCCTGGTGCCCTCCTACCTGCTGATGGCTGTCGCTGCCACCTGGGCCTACCTGCTGTCAGGGGGCTCTGCCCAGAACGTGCGTCGCTTCCTGCTCTGTAAGTCCTGCTCCATTACAGGGGGACTCAGTAGCTGGCTGGGCTGGTCCCTTCTGGGCTACCTGTGAGGAGCTGGGACAGTGCTGAGGGTCGGGGGTTGTCTCAATCAGAGGCTGAAGCAAGGATGTGATCTCCTTCGCTACCACAGACAGGTTAGGAAACTCTGTGGTTTGGGGCCTTAGCTGGATTGTTGCCTCTGCTGTAGGAAATGGATGGGGCAAGAAGTTTGCTGAAATCTGACCCCCGTCTCTTTGTTCCTGTAGGTTCACAGAGTGGAGCCAGCCCACAGCCAGGATCCTGAGGCCCTGTGGGATGTTCCTGTCCCCAGCTGCCCCCTGCCCTCCCCTCCGTTCTGTCGGCTAGAGCGGCCGTCACCTTCTCTGCAATATATTTTCTCCTGGAATGGAGGACACCGGCCAGGCCCTGCGGGGCAGGTGCTCCGGTCCTGCTGCAGCAGCCAGCAGATTGTCGTCGCTGGGGCTGGCTCGCTCCTCTGCCCCTTTGGGAGCCCCCGCAGAACAGCCCTGCTTGGGGGACTCGGCTTTGCTGGCCCTGCCATGCTGCAACTGAAGGCTGAGTTAGCCTGCTTGGGAAGGATGTTACCTTGGACTGCCTGAGGCCCAAGCCTGAAGAAACACATTGCTTCTTCCCCCACCACAGAAGATATGGAAGATATGCTGTCCCCTGTGCTGGAGGGAGACATCGCTCCTCCTCTTCCTCCTCCCCTGGGGTGGAGGAAGCAGCCTTGCAGGGCATTGTCACGCTCTGGGCTGGGGCCAAACGCTGTGGTGCTACTTTCTCCACCTCTTCACCCAGGCTTGCTGCACTGCGAGGCTTTGCCCTGGTGCTGAACTGTGGCAGCTGCAGTGAGTTGGCACCCCAGTGCGGGTAGGGGAGGCTGGTGGAGCGGTGGTAAGGTGCAGGGCACCATTGGCAGCTGGCATGGGGCGGGGAAAAGGGGGTTGGAGCTACCCAGGGTGGGAGGAGGGTGCAGTGCCTGGCAGACATGGGCCTGGCTGGATAGTGGCTGGGGGCTCAGGATGACAAGTCACCCCACCCCTGGTGCCAGCAAAGCTTGGGAGGGGTGGGTGTGACATTCAGGGGACCATTCCAGTGGATCATTTCCCTCTCCCAGGGTTGGAGAGGGACTTTTCAGCAGGGCATCAGCCCTGAGGATGCGCTACAGGACCGGGAGGTAGAAATTACCATCGGGCTCAGGGCTGAGAATGCGATTTTGTCCACACTGGGCTTTTATACCAATAAAGAGAGGTATTGGATGTGAGTGGGGTTGTGCATGGCTGGCAGCCGTGCCTCTGTGGGCAGGGTGCAAGCACCCTACAGCAATGGCAGCAGCTCCCACACGTGTGACTGTGAGGGATCGAATGCAGCATGGCTGCAGCTGGGGATTTGCCTGCAGAGTCAGGGATAGCCCAGCTCTCCTGCCTGCCAATGCAGGGTACTACCTGCTAGGCATCCAAGCAGGTGACAGAGGTCATGTGGACCTTTTCCCTCTCCCCCCACCCCAAGGGTGACTTTAGCCTCATGATATCCTTTTGTCCCTCCAAATGATGTCAAGGAACTAGGAGAGCTTTGTTTTTGTCTTTTCTGGAAGGCAGCTTTGAGGATCCTGGGCCCATTCTGCCCCTATGGCACTCCCACAACTGCCTTGAAGCCTTGCTCCTGCTCTGTCCCTCCTAACGTGGGCTAGGCCCCAGCATTTCCTCCCCTCAGCCCTTCTCCCAGCAGCACCCTCGCAGGGGGCAGTGGCTACCCTCGGGGCGGAGGCTGCTCAGAGGTGGTGAGCAGCAGGTTCCTTCCCTCTCCTAAGCCCAGCACGTTTCTCTTGGCTGCAGAGCAGTAGGGAGCGGTCCAGGGCTTGGCTCTGACTGAACAAGAGGCTTCAGGGGTGGTAAGCAAGAAGAGGGCATAGGTGATTTGAGGAAAGTGCTACAAGAGCCTATAGCATACCCAGAGGGGAACTGGGTGGGGGCAGGGGCTGGCCAGGGAGGAAGCAATGGGTCTGCCCTCTTCAGTTCTGCATTTCTTTGGCCATACCAACTCCTGGTTGTATTTTTCCAGCGCTTTACACAAATAAGAGGAGGAAGAAGTCCCAGAGCGATGAAGGGCAGGGCCAGGCTGTGCTAGGAGCCCAGCACTGCTTGCTCTGGAGCTTTGCCTGGGGCATAGAGGCTGATGCTTTCTCTGCTTGTCTGGAAAGAGTCCTGGCATCCCTGCGCCATGGGGCTGGCTACTCTGGCACCCTTTCCTCTCCCACAGCCCAGCACCAGAAGAGCAGAGGCAGGGCTGGCACCACAGCAGGCTTTCTGCTTTTTTTTTTTTTTAATATGTTTTTATCTTTTTATAACAAAAATAGCTGCTGAGGGCAGATGCTGCCCCAGGTGAACTTTCTCTGTGTGGCAACCCATGCAGCAGAGGGATGCTGGAGTGACAGCCCTCCCATCAGCCAGGGCAGGAGTGATGGGTTGTGGGGTGGCAGGCTGAGCCAGCAGTGCCAGGACCGCTGCCGTGGCACAGGGCTCACACTGCGTTCTCATCTGTGGTGGCTGCCGTGTAGATGACCTTGGATTTGGTCGGCGAGTCCAGCCTGGGGGGGGAGGAAAAGCAGAGGCGTGTTAGAGCAGACAGGGAGGGGGGCCTGAAGAGGCAACACTAAAAAAGCCCTACTAACCCCTTTCCCATGAGACTAGCACTCGTTGTCCTAGAGACAACCCTTAACCTCCCCCCCCTTCACGTACACATGCATACATGGGCACACATTTCCATCACTCAAGCAGGGACTGCTGCCTCAGATGTGTCCCTGGCACCTCACAGTCCCCTGTCCCCAGCCACGATCCATGCAGCCCCCCTCCTCCTAGCCTGCAGCTCCCTGCACATCCCATCACTCACCGTGCATTCTGGTTGCGGTGTTTGTGGATGTAGAGCAGGAAGGCCAGCGCGGTGACAGCAAAGAGCACCCCGAAGAGCACAGCCAGCACATCCCCTGCAAGTGAGCCGAGCACAGGCACGTTACAATGGGGATGGTCCCCTGCAGCTATGGGCCAAGGGAGATGGGGCAAGGCTGGGAAAGGCCAGGAGCCCATGGACAGAAGGCAAAGACGACCCGAAGCCAGCAGCCTCGGCTGAGCGTGCTTACCTGCCTGAAAGGAACTCGTGTGTTTTTCTGCACCTAAACACAGATGTGAGAGGACAACTGTGAGACCCCCCCCCCCACTGCACAGATGCTACAGAGGCCCAGGACAGCTCAGCACCCTCCCAGCTCAGTGCACAGCTGCCGGGCCACCCCTTTCCCAGGCAGGTACCACCCCAATGTTGCGTTACCCACCTCCCTCCTTTGGGCCAGCAGCCCCAGGGCTCTCACCTACCTGCCTCTGATGAGCTGTCACCACCTGAAAGAGATACGGCATGGTCAAGAGGTTTCCCAAGGTGTTGGGTCGAGGGGGCGTGTCAAGTCTGCAGAGCTAAGGGGGTAGCACAGGCAAAGCAAGGTGGTCTGCAAAATCCCCCACCCTCTTTGAGCAGTCGAGGGAGGGCTGCCCTTTGCACCCTGAGCAGCTCGCAGCCAGAAACATTGGAAAAGGAAAAAAAAAAGAATTGCTGAACCACCACCTAACATGGAAGACTCACTGAGCCCAGCCAAAAGCCATCTCCCCCACCACTCTGCCCTCTGCTGCTCCGTGCCTGGAAAGCAGCCGGCCGCAGAGCTGAGCGGGCAGAGCAGCACTGCAGTGGCCCGCGGACGCGCAACCCAGGCAAGAGCCCGGCCAGGCGAGTCAGCTCCCCGAGCCAGGAGCAGGGCAAGAAACCCCACGCTCCCCGCAGAAACGGCAGGCCCACCACCAGCACAGCGGTACCTGCTCGTGGGGCCAGGCTGGGCTTTGCCCCCGCAGCACCCCCGAGGGGCGGCCTCCCTGGAGAGCCTCCGCTGCCTGTGGGTAAACAGTGGGATGAAACACAGGCTCATCTCTTCACTGCCGGCTTGGGGAGGTGCAGACAGGCTCCCGCCAGCCTCTGCCCCCGAGAGAGAGTGGGCAGCCCACACCAGGCTGGTGGGAGGCAGTGCAGCCACCTCCGCGTCCCCACGGCCCTGGCTGTTTCCGGCAGGGCATCCCGCGTAGGGACGGCTCAGCGGCCAGCATCGAGGCAGGGACTGTGTCTGGGCCCTAAATACTGGGTGGGGGCCGTGCCAGGCAAATATTTACCTACCACTATACCATTGCCTTTAAAAGGGTTGCATTATCATCTGTACACATCTGTATCGTGCACGGAGTGGCACTATCTATCTGTGGGCAATATCCAGCAGGACCCAGCAGCTCAGCCGAACTTGCCTCCTTCACCCAGCAGCCTGGGCCAGTGCTGCTTTCCTGAACTGCTGGCGACTCGGGAAAGATCAACAAGCGCGGGCACAGGAGGTATAGATGAAAGCTAAGTGAGACATGACCCCAAAGCTGAATAAGCACTTGATCTCAGCATTCAATAAGTCCAGTGCATGGGGCAAAGGCATATGATGGCTAATTATCAGAGCAGAAGTGGGAACAAAACTTGAACAACCCAATGCACACAAGGCAGGGGGCAAGGTAATCACATCCAGGACTACTGGGACAGCGTCCTGGCACTCAGAACTGCAAATCCAGGAACAAGGCCTTCACGGGTTCGTTAAAGTTGGGGTTGTTTGATTTAAATAGCAAATAAGAAAAGAAAAAGCTGAGCTGGACAACTCCACCCCCTCATCTAAGCTTCAGCAACTAAAGGCCTTAGAACAGCTTCTGCAAGAAAGTCACAAAAGGCTTGGAGGTAAATGGAAAATGTGATAAAATGTCTAGCAGGTTTACCAAAGATAGAGCATGCCAGCCTAACCCGATATCCTTCTTTGATAACTGATATTCTAGACAAAGGAAATGCAGTAGATTTTATCTCTCCAGACTTCAGTGAAGCATTTGATGCAGTGCCACATGGGAAAGTGCTCGGGAGGCTGAAGAACACGGTGATTAAAAGCATACGGCCAGCAGTGAGCTGGCTACGGGGAGCTGGAACGGAGAGGGGAAGTGGCATGCCAGCATGCGGTTACTTGAGGTTTTTCCCGAAGGCCTGGGACCAATCTTGTGTACTATTTTTATTAGTCACCCTACACAAGGTGTGGGAATAATGATATTAAGGAGGAAATGCCATCAGAACAGGAAAGGAACAGGATGTTGGACAGAAAAGCCCAAGTGATCTCAAAGTATAGAAACAGGCAAGAATTCAGTGATGCAAAGTGATAGTCGCACCTGAGGACTGACAGGAATTTCTGCAGAGCCACAAACACATAGTTGGAAACCACCAACACAAGAAAGGCCTTCGCGGACGAACTGAGCGCAAGGTGAACGCCGAACTAAATTTAGCTACTAGATTTGAGGATGACGTTCCCAAGCACCTGAGTTGCTACGAGTTTGCTGTTTGCCTTTAAGCCTGCCCCATACATCCTTCAGCCTGTGTTACTATTGCTTCTGCATGACCGAGGACAAAAATCACTCCTAGAAACTGATCTTCCCCATGCAGGACAAGACAAGTGTGCAAAGTGGGGGAGGATGGGACCCTGAGGCCAGTGCTGCTGTAAGTCTTCTGCCGGGCAGGGTAACCCATGCCAACACTGCATCCCCACGAGAGAAGCAAAACCTTGACTCCGACTCCTCAGCCTGTCCCTCCCGCACCTCACAGCGGAGTATGACCTGAGCACGTTCGCACTCTCCTTACCAGGAGGCAGCTGCTTCACCGACGTGAGGGCAGTCTGGAAACTCGCCAGCACGTGTCGCCCATGCAGCTCCTGCAACCGCCGGAAGTTGTTCTGCAGAGGGCTGTCGTCGTCCCCCCTCAGGGTCGTCACCAGCACTGAGATCTGGCAGGAAAGCAGCATGAGCAGAGCCGAAGGTGCCCTGCCTTCGGGAGCAGAGCCCCTGCCTTCAGGAGATGGCTCGGGAGCAAGGCGAGTCCCACCGGGGCCTGGCTTAGGAGCGAGGGTGCTGCACGCTACGGGGAAAGGCTGGGCAAGAGCAGGGGGAGAGGCTCGGTGCCCGGACAGACCTGATCTTGAGACAGCTGCACGGTCTGGTTGAAGATTGTCCACTTCACTGTCTGATAGCAGGCAGGGGTGGTCAGAGAGCCGTTATAGTGGAAGTAGAGGTTCAGGTTGGCAGGCAGCAGGCCAGCAATGTTGAATCCAGGCACAAGGACTTCTTCACCTGGGAGAAGAAACACCAGTTAGAGCAGTGCAACCCAGCAGGGAGGCCAGGCTATCCAGAAGAGCACCGTCCCACTATGGGGCAACACTGTCCAGAACACAAAACCTCAGACAGGAACAGCACCAGAGCATGGGGATCCCTAGAGCAGATCTGACCCGGGGCATCCCCAAGCCTAGCTTTGCACCACGTTTACCCAGGGAACCTGC
The DNA here is from genome assembly GCF_040807025.1 of Struthio camelus. Taxonomy (NCBI): domain Eukaryota; kingdom Metazoa; phylum Chordata; class Aves; order Struthioniformes; family Struthionidae; genus Struthio; species Struthio camelus. The sequence goes on along the minus strand of NC_090981.1, from coordinate 57,533,918 downwards.
TCCCTGGCTGTAATATGGTCGAGCCAGGGGCAGCAGATTTGCCCTGGAGTCAGGAGAAAGCATGCGCAAGCGCTGCAAAGGGCACCTTGGAAAGCTGTTTCTGCACAGACTCTGCAACGCTTCTCTTCTGTGTGGGCTGCTGCCCTTCTCTGCCATGCACTGAGTTTCCCTGCCTGGCTGCTGCACCCCAAGACAAGTACTAGGTGGGACAGTGCCTTACCTTCTCCCTGGATTGTATACAGATGCTCAAGTATTTGCCGATAGTATGGATTCTCCCTTGGCCCAACCTGCAAAGCAGAGCCCCCACAGAAATGAAGAGCACAGAGACCAGAGTGGAACAGGCAGCCAATGGCAGTGCCAGCAAGCAGGAATTGCTCCCAACACAGGGCACCCTGCCCCAGTCAGCCCCTTCCCCCCACCAGGGCCACCCTGCCCTCAGTCTCCTTCTCCCCAGGCACTTTTGCCTGTCCCTGGAGCTGTGGCTGACTCTGCCACCCTAGTCTTGCTCCCCGCCCAGTCCTGCTCCTACCCCTCTTGCCCTAGCCTGAGCTATTGGCCTCACCTGCAGGAAGGCTCCCAGCACTGCCAGGCCATCTGGGTGGACCATCGCCTCCTCAAAGTTGTCATACTTGGTGTTGTAGTGTACCACGTGGATCTGGAAGGGAAAGGTGCAAGCCCCGATGCAGCACAGGCACATCCAGAAGGTGCACACCGCCATGGGGCTCTGCGCAGCCAACCTGCCACAGCAAGGGCTAGGAGAGACGTGCACCCTCACCGAGCACCCATCGTAGGGAGCAAACATGCTGGTGGGGCCAAGAAAACATGCCACTGCAGGGCAGCAAGCGTGAAGAGTTCCCCACCTTAACTTCCCTGGTCACAGCCAGCAAACCTGCCCTGGGGGAAGGGGGTGGGGGGAACGGACAACTTACTGCAGAGCTGGGTTTGGTTTGAGGACAAGTGCTAGAGAAGGAGGGATAAAACCAGATGGGACCTGGCAGAGTAGGAAAGCGGTCTGTGTTCAGAGTAAACAGCTCTCCGCAGCAGGCTGCCCAGGGGGCTGTCTCCCCCAGCCTGGGGCCACCGTGGCTCCTGCTCCATCAGCCCAGGGCCGGGCTGCAGCACGGGGGGGAACAGGCTCAGCTGCCTGAGGAAGAGTCCACCACATCTCAGGGCATGCTGGGGGGGTGTGCTGCCTCTCCTGCAGGGCAACCTCTTCCTGTTCGCCTTGTCCCTGCTTCAGGCCAGCTCTACCCAAACCCACCCATGGGCAGAGCGTCCTCAGGGGCTGCCTTTGTGCTGCAGGCCACGTCACAGACACAGCTCTTACTTTAGGTGCTGGTGCTCTCCTACACTAAACTCTGACCCTGCAGAGGCGATCGGGGAAGCAGAGATCCTTGCCAAACAATTACAACATTCATCCAGCGGCAAATGGTGCCATGGGACAGGACACCAGCACCTTCTCTGTGCAGACGCTGGGAGAGGCGAGGGCAGCACTGCGGAGGGCGGCAAGGAGGAGCAGGAGCTCCTTACCTCTGCGGGAAAGCGGTGATTATTGATGGTGTGCTCTGAGCCAGGTCCCGTCAGGGAGCCCCAGTGCAGGTGCAGCTGCACAGCTCTGTACTGCTGGGCATAGCCACCGGTGATGGCCAGCGACTCGGGCAGCTTAAGGACAACTGCAGGAGCAGAAGGAAGAGGCTGGTCAGTAAAATGCAAAGCTTGATCCTTCATACAGGAGCGCAGAGGAGACATCTCATGGGAGAGGGTCACCTTGGGTTTGTGGAAATTGGTCACAACAAACAAACTTTCTTTCAATCTTTAATGAGGCTGCAATGAACAGAGCTGTGCCAATGCAGCTGGCTTCAACTTTCAGCTTCAGGTTGTAGGACACCTTGGTTTAAAAAAAAAAAAAAAAAAAAAAAAAAAAAAAAGCTTCAAAAGTAGCTGCTGGGGAAATACCGAAGAGCAGAACAACCTCTCTGCAGAATCTCCCAGGGGTTAGTTCTAAGCCAGATGTTACCCCATAATTTATTCAGTAAGCAAGCATAAAGAGACTGTAGACAAAATTCATGGAGAAAGATATTGGTGAAGCGTTAAACACCTATGAGAGCAGAGTAGCTGTAAAGAGAGCGCTGTATCATTGGCAAGCTAGGACCATTCAAGTAAAGTGGCCTGTAAGTGTATGACAAGCACTAGGACTGCTGTTATGGAAGCATTACTCTTCTGCAGTCATTCAGAGTTAAAGCTTTGCCTGTATGGATGCTATAAATACATACTTTTGTCTGCCTTTTACTTTAATCTGATTCAAACCGTGGCCAAGTCCTGGCTAGCAAGTCAGTCCTCATACAGCAATGTGGCAAATCTTAAAGCTGGGTTATTGGGACAGGCCACAAAATAGCTCTGATATTTTGAACAATCTCTGAAGCCTGAGGAAGGCTGTCATATCTTTCTGAGCACCTCCTTTTGATTTTTAAAATCAACTCTTTTCCTTCCTCTGTATTTATAGGTGAAATATCTCTTGGTCACATCACTGAGCTAGAGCGCAGATTCAGGATTAACAGCATAATATGACCATGATGAGTCATTCGTCCCCTCCTCTGTTCCCTGCTACTGGGCTTAAAGATACAAAACTCAAATACAGGAAGTGAGAAATCGCTCCCTCTCTGGAAGTTTATCTGCTTTTACATTTCTTTTGTATATCTTAATTAGTGCATTCCTTCTATTATTTATATGAGTCATTCTCACTTCAGAACTTTGTACATTGTATAGTATAAGAAGGATTAACTGTACAAATATTCTAGTAGATGTGCGATGTTTTAGTTACTTCTGGCTTTTCATAATGATCACAGAAGATTGGCAGTTTCCATAATAAAAAGGGCATCTTATAAGCACATGGGAAATGAGTTGTTCTCTCTCTGAAAGTGCTATGACTGCTTTTCTGAACACTAAGCAACTCCAGATGCCAGGGTGTCTAAAATAGCAACTACCGAGCTCAAGTAGTTTAACTATGCAGGCACGCTAGGGCAGGAGGCATTATAAAGCTCCGTGCATGCAATGCGTGGCTGCTCTGACCATGCGCAGCAAATCTAACTCCTTGAGTTTGCTTTAATGCACAGACCAGCTCAATCTGTCTTGCTAGCTACCAAGGCAGTGAGCTGCTTTATCACACCTTCAATGAATTTTAAGTCATGACCTCTACTACCTCTGCCAGTCCCTGAGCCATGACGACATCAGTACACACATAACACTTGACACGCTCCCACAAGGACATGGTAGCACACAGGACCCACTGTTCCCAGATGCATAACTGTGGGGTAGTGAGCAGGAAGGAGGTGGGTTTAATCTCTATACCTGGCAGGGTGAGACTGATGCTAAAATACTGTGAATAAACTGTGTCCTCACATTCCAAAAAATGCCCTAAAATTGGAGAAGGCATATAAAAGGCCCATAAAAAAATGCCTTAAGATCCTGAGATAACATCCTAACACATAGCTTAAGGAATTTGACTGATATTGTGTCCTAAAAGCCTAAGAGGTAAATACCTTAATGGCAAAGTCATATCAGAGACCAAATGGTCCTTTAACAGTGAAATGTAGGAGAGGAACTAACAGCTGCAAACTTATATCAGAAGTACCAGGATCCATTTTTAAAAGAAGTGTGGATTACAATAAATTCTTGGAGCAAACTCCCAAAGGTAGCGGTGAGTTCTCCATCTCTTGGTTTCTCCACTCCAGCCAGGAAAGCACTTGGGCCTTACAGGCTAGACAGCCTAATGTTGCCCTTTTGGCCTTGGAGACCGTATGAATGAAGCCTACAAGACAGCAACCTCACCAGAGACCAGAGCGCAAGAGTTTCAGACCAGCCCGGTCCTGCCAGGAGAGGCTGTGAGCAACGGCTTGGCCTCGGTGAGGCCAGCCCCGTGCCACATCCCTTCAGCCACCCACCTGTGTGTCCGTTGTTTTTCAGCTTGAGTCTCTCCTTGGAGGGCAGGCTGTAGCCAGAGAGCTGGATGGGCCGCAGCTGGGGACTGAAGATGGTCTTGGCCGTGTTGATGTTGATGGGTGACTGCATCATGCCTCCGCAGTCCGGGTAGTGCAAGTTCCACTCCTGCCAGTCTGGTTCGGGAGGGAGGGCGCGTGAGACCGCCCGGGCACGGGGCACGCCGGAAAGGAGGGAAGGGGACAAGCACAGGCCAGGGAATAAACCCTGCACACAGTTTAGTTTCCCCCAAGGTAGCTTGGGAGCATCCATGGGAGCAGCTCTGTGCTGCCACATGACTGTGGGCAGCTGGATTAGGACAAGGCCTCCGAGCGTGGTGAGCTGCCAGGAAAGTCTATTTTAGGGGTGTTTGGGAAGAGCGTGAGAAGATGATTTACGAGGGGACTTGGCAGGCAGAGGAGCTCCTGCTCTGCAGCTCGTTACAGTCTGGCTGCTTTGCACAGCCTGGCCCTCCAGCCTGTCACTTCACCTGCCCCGTTGTGGGAGCGCCCCGAGCTCACCGCGCTGTGAAGCGGCTGCCTCGGCACTAGGGCTGCAGTGATGCCCGTCCGGGATGCGGCGGGGAGGCTCAGCCCTGCCATGGCAGGAGAGGAGGGAAGGAGACCAAGGACATAGGCTTAGCCCTGGGCAGGTCAAAGTCCCCGCAGAGGCTGCAAGTCCAGCCTAGAGAGCAGAGCCCGGTTTGGCATGGGATTGGGGCCAGGAGAGCCAGACCACAAGGGGCATCCCCATCGCGTCCAAGGGGGCTGGGGAAACCCTGAGCAGGGCCACTGCTTCCCAGCCAAATGGGAGCACCTGCCTGGGCCCATCCAGCCGGCCGTGCCCCTGGGCAGCCATCGGCACTGCCGAAGCTGGCAGGGTTGGGCAGGAGGGAAAGGTGAGCTGTGGGGTGCACACGGGAGCCCTGTAATCATTAACCACACCTGGCTCAGGCCCAGGGCCTGTAGGGTGGTAGGAAAAAGCAGGAGTAACCACAGGGTATTTACCTTTATAGCTCCAGTGACCCTGGCCAGGACCTTGAAAAGGAAAAGGGGAAAAAAAAAAGGAGTGTGAGTAGAAGGGAAAGGCTGGCAGCATGCACAGCTCCCCGGGCAGCACTCCTGGCCCGGGTGTGGGTCCCCAGGCTCCCACCACACTTGGATCCCCCCCTGCCTCCACCGTGGCAAGCGGGATGCTCCCGGAGGGCTCTGCCTCCGGCCGAAAGGGTCAAGGTCCCCAGGGCAAGGCCAGGTCTCCCGCGCATGTCATGCAGGGGGAAAGCTGGGACTTGGCCATTTGTTATCATCGTTACGACAGTAAAAATCACAGATAGTGGCTTCCGTCATTGAGAAGTGGCACAAATGCTCTTCCAGCTACTCTAGAGCAGCCACAGCCTCCCGCCGTCCCAAGAAAAAGCATTTAGCAAGGCAGGTCTGCAGTTTTCCTCATCAGGAAAACAGCCACCAAAACCACGTCTTACTCAAGAGCAAATACCACTAGCCATTGGGGCAGGCTCCCAGTGGAAGAAGTGCCAGACTAAACACCTTTCCGAGCGTCCCAGGCCCAGCTCCTGTCCCAGCAGGCCCTTATGGCCCCCCCAACCTGTCCACACTACCCAAACTCCCATGGAGAGGTGCGTAAGAGTCCTGCCACAGGCAAACCCTTTCCCTAGGAAGGGCAGGGGAAGGACAGGGGCCCATGCTAGGACCTCTCCAAGCCCCACATCACGGGCAGCCCATTGGGAGCGCTGCAGCCATGGCACAGCGGCACATCCCCTGGCCCAGGACACGTCAGCATGCCCCATGGGCTTTCCCCAGCAGCTGCCTGGCCTCTCAGCAGGAGATGGACACTTCTCCTCCAGGTTGAGGCTAGGAGCAAGCAGAGAGCTCCAGGCAGGAGGGACATGGGCTCAGATTTGTCCCGAGGCCAAAAGACCCCATTAAGGACCATGCCCCTGCCCAGGCTGGCACAGCTCAAGGGTTCCTCCTCTTCCTACCAGCGTGCTGACCGTGGGTGCAGCATTGGTGCACACAGGCTGTTGGCATACCTCAGCTAGTGAGGGTGCTGGGGTGGGCAGAGGGGCGCGATGGACCCGGGACGAGATGGGGAGCACACCCTGAGCTCACCTAGCAGCAAGGGGCAGGTTGGGTGCCACAGCTTGGGGCAGCACCCATGCCCCTTTCCCATCAGTTCCCAAGGGTGCAAGGACGCAAGGGAGCATTTAGCAGCACGGTCCAGCCATGAGGCCAGCACCAAGACTGTCTCCCTGCCTCAGCGAGGCGAACACCCGCTGGCCGGGCCGGCATGCAGGAGGGGCAGGCGCAGCTCCAGCCCCAGCACCGCTGCTGACAACAGCTATTGACAGTCACTCGCTATTAATAGGAGTGGATTCCAGCTCACGGGTGAGAAAGGAAGAGGCACATTTTCCCAGGCCCAGACGTCTGACATAAGGCCCCAAACACAGTGGGAGCCTGCCCTCCTCTCTCCAATGCAGATCCAGGCGTGCACCAAAGATGCTACTACTGTCCGTCATGGTCAGCCTGAGAGCCCAGGTCCGATGAAGGCAGCCCATGTGCAGAAGCCCAGCTTTCCTGCTCCTGATCCGCTGTCTCCAGGAAGAAAATCACTCCACAGACATCCCTCCCAGTATTTCCCTAGGAGGCCAGGGCTGAGGGTGCCCAGCAAAAGCACGAGGGAGAAGCATGTGAACTTTGGAAACATGCCAGATCTCCTGTGGCAGGGAGGATGCCTGCACTCCACGCTTCTCTGTGGCAGGCAGTGCCAGCTCCCGTCCTGGCATGGAGCACCAGGCAAGAAGCTGTGGCATTACGGATGCCACGGCCAGAGCGACAAGAAAGGTCAGAGCAGGCTGTGATTTCCCAGGCTGCCTCTCAGAGTGGCTTGGAGGAGGGTGGCAGCTCTGCCAGGCTCTGCAAAGGCACATGCACTGCACGGTGCTGGCAGGAGGGTAAAGAGGAAAGAAAAGGGGTGCAAGGATCCTCCACCGATAGCAGTCATGGACAGGACTATTCAGCCTGGAGAAGAGAAGACTGAGAGGCGATCTCATAAATGTGTACAAGTATCTGAAGGGAGGGTGTCAAGAGGATGAGGCCAGCCTCTTCTCCGTGGTGCCCAGCAACAGGACAAGAGGCAGTGGGCAGAAACTGAACCACAGGAAGTTCCATCTGAACCTGAGAAAAAACTTCTTCCCTGTGAGGGTGACAGAGCACTGGAACAGGTTGCCCAGAGAGGTGGTGGAGTCTCCTTCGCTGGAGATATTCAAAACCCGTCTGGATGTGATCCTGGGCAATATGCCCTAGGTGACCCTGCTTGAGCAGGGAGGTTGGACTAGATGATCTCCAGAGGTCCAAGCTAATCGATTCTGTGATTCTGTGACTAGGACCCTCAAGATATGCCCTGGCAGCTTTCCTCTCTTGCAGCACGGGGATGTGGCATCTCAGAGGGGTATTCAGGTCAGGCCTGGGAACGGTGACCCGACAGCCCGCAGTCGACGCACATCCTGCCGCAGCACCCCGTTTCTGCTCAGCTCCAGGGACTCTGCCTACACTGCAAGTGGCTCAAAGCTCAGGTCATAGATGGGGCGATAGCACGGTGCTGGCACCTCCCTGCTCCACCAGCCTCCTACCACCCATGTGAATAACCTCAAGGCTGCAGCTGCACCAAGGAGTCTGATCCATCCCAGTTCAGCCAGAACAAGTTCTCCCGGGGGTCTCCCAGCAACCAGAGCAAAAAGTACCCAGAAGCACTCATCCATGCACCGAGGCCAGCCAAATTAGTTTCCCTGATCCCACAGATTTGGGCACAGCTACAGCAGCAGCAGCAGCCAGGCCACCCACGCCAGCGAACATCTCACAGGCCCAGGTGCACAGGGCTGGGCCCCTCGGCATGTGCGCCGAGCGCTGCCAGGAGGCGTCGCAGCCGATGCCCGCTCAGCATCGGGCACGCTGCAATGCTCCAGTCCCTTCCACGTGGGGGCATTCGCAATCTCACAGCCCTTCGTGCCATGAACATTAACCCATTGCCCTGCCCAAATGTCTATTTGCATAATTACAGCCTACCTCCCACACTCCCCAGCTGAGCACAGTCTTCCCCCTCTGAAAGCTGCCAGACACCAGTTCTCCTTGCTACTGAACCGCTGCCATTTACCACAACAGAGGTGGCTGCATTTCAGCAGCGGGTGATGCAGCGCCGCGCGCCCTGCCCTACCTGCCAGCGCTGACAGCCCGGGTAGGCACTGTAAAGCGCTGCAAGAAACCTGGGGGAAAAACCCAGCCGCTGCCCACCACCTGGATGAGCGCGCTGGGAGGTAACGCGCAAGGAGAGGGCTCGCGGGGGGCCCCAGCCAGGCAGCGCAGCAGGGAGCCGACTGCCTTGGGAGAAGAGGGCGAGAAAAGCCACGCAGAGCCCCTCCAGCTGAGCCGCAGGGTTGGTCCAGCTTAACACTAAATGCTGTTCCCTTTCTCCAGGGGGGAGGATGTTTCATAGCCCCAGAGGCAGCCGATTTCCCTGTTGTGCTCTCCTTTGCGCTCTCCCCCCGCCCTCCCGCTTCTGGGACGCTCGCGCTGCGGCGAGCGGCTCCCTTCCCTCCGTGACACCTAACACCATCCAGCAGCGCTTTCCCGCGGAGCTCAGGCGGGCGCTGCCATTAGCGGCTCGCTGCTCAGCATGTCCTGCTGCCTGGGAGGACAGGGGAAGCTTTTGGCAGGGTGAGGGGCCAGCCCAACGGTAGGCTAAAGAAAGGAGCTGGACCTGCTGGCTGCTCCGAGGCAGCACAGAGGAGAGGAGATGTCGCCGTGCCACAGGGACGTGGGGATGGACGACACGCTCCGAGAGAGACTCTGCTCTCATCGAGGCTGGGGGATTGGCTGCATGGAGCCGGAGGGATCCCGCAGCAGAGCTAGGCAATTCGGAGGGGCACCAGAGGGTCTGCCTTTTCCATCTGCCCCTCTCCACCCTCAGTTTTCCCACAGATCAGCGGACAGGCAGCCTGAAGCCACTGCAGGGCAACCCTGAAACGCAGGGCGGCAACCGCGTGCCGTTCACGCCGCAGATGCTGTCCGACGGCACCTCCTCGCCTTGAGCTCCGAGGCGAAGAGAAACTCGACGGCTTGTGTGCAGCAGGCGGGACAGCAGGCTCGCTTCCAGCTCAGACACCCCGCTCCCTTCCCTTGGGCACGCGATGGCCCCGTGCTCAGCCACGGAGGGCACTGGGATCCTGCCAGCTCCCCCTCTCCGTGCTGGGCCCCTGGGCCAGATCCCAGCCTGGCAGCCAAGGCCCTGTGGGATGAGGCTGGCTGACACAGCGATGCCAGGGCAGGACCACCTTGCTGTGCTCCCGGGCAAGGAGACAGGTCCCAACCTGGGGCGGGGAACCACAAGAGCTCATGGTCCAGAGAGGAGGGAAAGTGGGGTGTTATTTCTGATGCTCAATGGCCCAGCAAGTACCAGGGTGCGCAGAGATGCACTAAGAGTCCCGAAGCAGGGACCAGCCGCAGAGCTCAGCCTACAAAACACGTCTCCCTCAAAGGCGATGGCCTGGTCAAGGCACGCAGGCTGTGCCGCAGTGCTCCCCCTGCCCAAAGACCGGCTGCAGGCAGGTCCCCAGGCCAGGGTGCTGCGAGCACCGAGCTGACACAGGGTCTGGGCAACGGGGTGCCCAACCCAGCTGCCCCTTTTGGGGACCCCCACAAAGATCCTCTTCTCCTGCGGCACAGCTCCAAGTTGCCAGGCCCTTCCTCTGCAAGCACAGCCCTGGTTTCCCCATGCAGACGCACAGCCCGCACAGGCCCTTTCCTCCCAGGACACAGCTCCATGGGGGCACTGATCCCTCCCAAGCCTGGCTGCATTAAAGCCCTTTTGTGTTCATAAACTCTGACCCATTGCAAACCTTTGGGATCAGCCTTTAATCTGCCATCAGGAGCTCAGGTCGCTGCAGGGACTGTTCTTTGTGCTGCTGGGGGAGGACTGACTGGGCCATGGCATGCGGGACTCGGGCCAGCTCCCCACGGAGGCCTGCTCGGGTGGGGGAAGGCATAGGGCAGACATTGCACCACGGCACGCTCCTGCTCCCCATGAACCCAAGCGCTCCCACGCCGGCAGGTGCCAGCGAAAAGAGGAAATGGCAGCAGCACACTGCAGCACGTAGGGCACCTGAGTAGAAGCGAGCAAAAATGGGGAAAACCCAAGGGGAATGAGTCAAATAGGAGGTTACAGCAAGAGAAATGGGCTCAGGTGGAAGAAAAGAGGAGGAAATGGAGAACAGGACAGGCCTGAAGAGAGGGGAGAGAGGAAACTGGCTGCAGTAGGCAAGAGAGCTACTGTTTCCTGAAGATACCCGTATCGCAGGACCCTGGGCAAGCTGGAGGCTCCCAGAGCCCCCTTCCACATCTGCTGGGGCTGGGCAACCTGGGCAGGCCTCTGTGGCAACCCTGGGCTGGTGCAGGGTGCCCACCAGCCCTACCTCCCCCACAAGCCTCCGGAGGGGCCAGGGAGGGAGCCGGCACCGATGCCTCGCAGCGAGGCCGAGACACGCAGCTTGGCAGAGCTCGTGCACTCGTGGTCCTGCTCCTCAGAAGGGGGGCACAGCTGAGACTTTCAGCCCCTGACAGCAGCATAGCAAAGGCCAGGCTGCCCGCTCCTTGCTAACGGGCTCCGCAGCCACCTCTCTGCCACCTCCTGCCCCTCCAGCTCCTTTTGCCAGCTGCATCCCCATCTCCCAACCCCTAAGCTAACCCCGCGCCCTGCCCAGGCGCTCGCTGCCAGCGCACCCGGCCGCTACGCTGAACGCCCAGCTCCCTCCCACCCCGCAGCCTGGGTTACTTCATGTCTGTGGCAAGGACCATCTGCGTCCCTGCTTCTGTTCAGCGCTCGGCCCAGCAAGAACGGCTCTGGTAAGAAGCGTGATTCACTGCAATAACAAAAGTAGCTCCTGGCAGCGAACACTTGCCGGGTCCGGACCGCGCAGCGGCTGCCCTGGCACAGGTCAAGACAACTCCTTACCAGAGGCACAACGGAGGACACGCTCTGCCCGGGAAACACAAAGCCGCCAGCAAAGCTGGTAACAGGAACCGCAGCAGGAGCATGGCCAGGAGCAGAAACATCCCAGCGGTGCGCGCAGCCCCAAACGCGACGCAAATCCAGGGCGCTGCCCCCCAAACTCCCGCAGCGCCACAGTCCCCGGCTCAGAACAGGCACCGAGACCCAAGGAGCTGGGGCTTTGCCTTAGACGCTGCCCCCGAAATCGCAAAAAGCCACCCGCCGGCAGCAGGACAACGGCCACCGCCGGCAGGCAGAGCCCGTGCCCCCGGGGGGGGACCGCGCTGCGCTGCCGGGCCCCGATGTGCTGGGGGGGGGGGGCAGAATTAGCAGGAGAGAAAGAAGAAAAAGAAAGAAAAAAGAAGTTGCAGCACGCCAGGCCGGGTCCCCAGCCCCTGGGCGCGGGGGCCGGCGCCGCGCAGAGCCCCGACGCGGCGGCGGCAGCGGGGACAAAGGCGGCGGCGGCGGGGCGCTGCTGCCCCCAGCCCAGCCACAGGGACCCCCCCGCCCCCGGCTCACCTCTCTCGTGCGAGTGCGGCGAGTCCTCGGCGCCCACCCCGGCCCCGGCGCGGCCCAGGGCGGCCACGAGCAGCAGCGCGACCCGCAACCCGGTGCTGCTCATCTCCGGCAAGTGCCCGGCGGCGGCGGCCGGCTCGGTGCCTGCCTGCCTGCCCGCGCGGGCCGTGTGTACGTGAGGGCGGGCGGAGAGAGGCGGGGGCTCTGACTCACGCCGCCGTTATACCTTTTATAGAGGCTAGAGGCAAAGTCTGCCCGCCGCCTTGCCCGGCCAGGTGAGCCGCCGCTCCGGCCGCTCGCCCGCCAGCCCGCGCGGGGACTCGAACCCGCGACCCGCCCCCCAGCCCCGCGCCGGGGTCCGCGGCGCCTACTGCCCGCCACGGAGCGGGCCCCTGCGCACGGGGCGGGAGACCCCGTCAGCCGGGGCCCGGGCAGGGGGCGGGAGACCCCGTCAGCCAGGCGTTCCCCTCCCCCACCGCGGCCGTGGCGTGAGGGACCCGCTCAGCGCCCGGCGCCGCCTCGGCCGGGGGGCGAGGGACCCGCTCAGCCCCCCCGCGTCGCCTCGGCCGGGGGGCGAGGGACCCGCTCAGCGCCCGGCGCCGCCTCGGCCGGGGGGCGAGGGACCCGCTCAGCCCCCCCGCGTCGCCTCGGCCGGGGGGCGAGGGACCTGCTCAGTGCCCGGCGTCGCCTCGGCCGGGGGGCGAGGGACCCCGTCGGTGCTGGGTGTCCTCTTCGCCATGAGGCGAGGAGTCCCCTCAGCTGTGGGGCGAGGGGTGCCCTTAGCCGTGGAGTGAAGAACCCCCTCAGCACCCGACACCATCCCCTCGGCCGTGGGGCGAGGGGTGCCCTCGGCCATGGAGTGAGGGATCCCCTCAGCACCAGGTTTCCCCTCAGCTGTAGGGCAAGGGGTGCCCTCGGCCATGGAGTGAGGGATCCCCTCAGCACCGGGTTTCCCCTTGGCTGTGGGGCGAGGGGTGCCCTCGGCCATGGGGTGAGGGACCCCCTTGGCACCGGGTGTCCCTTCGGCCGTGGGGTGAGGGACCGTCTTGGTGTCAGGTGTCCCCTTGGCCTTGGAGTGAGGGACCTCCTTGGTGCTGGGTGTCCCCTCAGCCGTGGGGTGAGGGACCCCCTTGGCACCTGGCATCTCCTTGGCCTTGGGGTGGGGGACCCCCATCGGCACCGAGTATCCCCTCAGTCGTGGAGTGAGGGACCTTCATTGGTGCTGGGTGTCCCCTCAGCTGTGGGATGGGAGACTGTTCCCTGGGGATTGCCTGTAAGGGTTGCATCTCCTCCCTGAGGGTGGGGGTCTGCAACCCTCAGCAAACCTCCTTTCAAACTTCGTTTTTGCCCCTTGACAGAAAGTTCAGGGTCCTGCTGCCTCCCCTGTGGAGCAAAAGCCAAAGCAGAAGCCAGAAGAGCTGGCACGGCCGAGCGGTGGGATGGGAAGCTGGAGAGCAAACTGGTGCGCTGGTGCCAGGGTGCCTGGCTCAACGCGTTCGCTGCTCAGTTGGCCAGATCTCCTAGCTGTGGGGCAGGTAACCTACTGCTTACACTCAGTCTGAGCCTCAGGGGTGGAAGGAGGCAAGCGAGAAGCCAGGGCTTTCTTTTTTCCTTAATCCATTTCATCCTATAATACATTCCTTTGTCTTTCTCCGCGTGGTTAATAAGAGGCAAGAAGATAGGAAGTCAAAGGTAGGATTAATGGTCAGATTTTAAGGTGGAGGAAGGTACCAATGATGTCTGGGCTAGGGCTTGGATTTTTTTAGCATTTTTATAAATGGTCTGGAAAAGCGTGTGAGCAGGGACGGGACAGAAGTTACTGATCTTCTAATTTAGGATAATCACCAATTAAAGTTGCCTTGAGAGGTTCGAGGGGGCAATAATGGTACTGAGGGACTGGGCAGATCAACAGCAAACTGTGGTCCATGTTGGTAAATGCACAGTAATGCACAGATGGCAGAAGTGAGGATGCACTGCACAAGGATGGACTTTAAATTAGATTTTGCCACTCACAAAAGAGATTAGAGAGTCACTGGGGAGGTGTCAGCTCACTTCTCAGCAAGGAAAAAGTGAAGTGACCATCAGGGATCATCAACAAAGGAACAGAGAACAGAACAAAAACCCATCCTGCTGTTGTATAAATCTGTGGTGAAACCTCCTCTCAGTTTTTGCCTGCAGTTCTGTTCCACCCATCACAAAAGGGATAGAACTAGAAACAGCCCACACAGGGACAACAGGGGTGTTTGGGGGCAAGAACGGTTTCTGTGCCAGGCAAGAGTATAAAGCATGTATGGCTGCCCAGCTTGGTAAGTGATGCCTGTGGCTACAGCATTGTGACTTATACAGGAAAGGTGAACAGGAAATGAGCATTCATTCCCTCTCAGGATAGCAGAATTAACAGCACAATCAACCGAAACCACCAGGAGCTTTGACGCTAACGAGAGACAGTAGTTTTTCATGCTTTGCTGAAGGCAATGGGGGAACTCCTTGCCACAAGATGCTGTGATTCCCAGAGATCAAACGTACACGTGTGCAGAAAGGACACCTTCAAAAAGAGATCAGAAAAGTTAATGGTCTCCTTGTTCCTGGCTTGCCAGCTCTGTGCTGTGACCCCACGGCCCCTGCCCCTCTGCTAACCCCAACATCTGCCTCCAGCACAGTTTGCCCAGCTGTCTCCCATCCTGGCACCTTCCTTTATGAATGTGCTCAGAGTAGCCCTTGTGGGTACAGTCGCAGTCCACAGCCTTGCCACTGCCATCACTGCCGCAGGGCTCAAGACCTGTTTGGGGAGGTAGAGGAGCTCTTGCTGGGCCTGCGTCTGGATTTTGTGCCTAGCAGGGGGAACCTCCTCCTGAAAAGCTGACTGTTAGGAACACAAGCCGCTGCGCTGATCCTTTGCAACCTGGCACCGTGGGCTTGTGCCCTCCATGGTGCATTCACTAGTATCTAATCTCTCCAGCCAGCCCTGTCAGCTGAGATGACCTGCAGGTACGATCATTGCACTCCCAAATTACAGATTTTATCCTGATTCACCTTGTTCCTCCCAACACCAGATAAGCTTAATCATCAAATAGGAAGACATTCATTTACCAAAGCTCAAGGAAACGAGGCTGCAGGGAAAAACAAACCATAACATTCAAACTCTCTTTCATCTCACACTCCCAGAGTTTATCTTGTTAATGGTCATTGTAGTATGTGTCAGTCTGAATGCATAGGAGAAGGCTGGATGTAGTGGATGAAGGACAAGCTCAGTCTCTTCCTTTTTCAGGACAAGCACTTCCCACCTTGTGCCTGGCTGCATCCTTTCTGTTTGTTTCCCTAGACAGTTCCCTGCTTTGACTCTGTGCAAATGGAATAGTAATGGAGTTAGCATCTTTACTGCCTCATCTTTCTTAGGTTTCATTGTCCTCCCTCTTCATTACTCTTCCTGAAGCTGCACGTGTCATATCACAGAAGCTGTAATTGCTTGTGCGTCTTCTTTCCACCTATGATCTCTAACACTCTGTCAGCTTTTTGTGGAGATGACATGTGGCAGCTGAAGACATTGTTAGAGTAAAAGGTAACTCCATGATCAGGTCACTTTGTCTGCGTGTGTCTGTGGGGAACGCTGGGAGTCTGGCTCTCAGCCCTATTCCACTAGCTTGCAGGGCAAGGGGAAGAGCACAGCATTTGCCCTCCTTTTCAGGGCTCACAGCAACGCAGTATCCTTACCAAAAGGTCTTCCCTGGGCTTCTCTGTTAGCGATCTGGGCAACTGGGTTCAGGGCTCTCCAAGCGTTGTGCCCTTCCCTGCTAGGAGGCATCTTGAGATACACAGCATCAGACCTCTGCTCAGCACAGGTCCGGTCTGCGGCACAAAGCACCCACACACCAGGGAGCTTGTTTGACCCCCCAGAGCAGGAACTTCATGACTCTTCCTAAGGCCAGCAGGAGCAGGTATCGTGACCCACAAGGAAAGTGTCCCTTTGTCTCTTTGTTCAGACTTTTTTTTGCTTTGTTTCAGAGGGGAACAGTCAGCAAGAACCCCTTCCCCCTAGTAGGAAAACGCAGTGGCAGTGACAGTGTGATGCTCTTCTCCACAGCAGCGATGAGCTGCTGCCTACTCTGCCAGGTGGCTGGGTCACTCTAGCTATCTCCAGCAGCATAACATGCCCTGGGCTGTGCCAGAGTGGACGTGCTTTTGGAAACGCTCGCCGGTCTTGTTTTGGCTTTCTGCAAACGGTGCCTCACTGCTGTGGTGAAGGACGACCTCTAAATGCTTGTAAAAGGATTTATTCTGAGGAAAATGACTTTATTCCCAGGAAAATGAAGTCATGCTAAGGAAAGGCTTGGATGTCTAGAAGAACCTTAGGACATCGCCTGATTCAAATTTATAGTAGTAATCCTTTCCCACGGGACATTCTTAATGAATTCCTGAGCTCTTGTGTAGGCTTATTGTCTGTTACTTTTAACATGATGGCAGTGGGCAGTAGTTCATTCGTGCTGTTGCTGCACCTATTCACAAGTTCACTGGATGATTTCCAGATGAAATCTGACTGGTCCACGCCATTCCCTGAGGTGAATCCCAGGCACCAACATCTGTCGTTTGTAGTTAGTTATTATCTGAGAGCTGGTTAGAATTGTCTAAATAATAATCTTTCTTCCAAGGTGATGATAGACTTTGCTTTGCACTTGCGGAGATTACATGAAAAGTCTCCCTCCAATTGTTTTTGCTTTCATCTGTATAGGGTTTTTTTTTAACCGTCCAAAAGACAAGCAGGCCCAAGAGATTTTGCTCAAGCTTTAAAAAGCAGCTTTTATGCAGAAATCCAGCTTCAGAAAGCCAGTGCAGAGGTCAGCCTTTTGAAAATGGGAAGGTGCAGACCTGCCATCATAACAGGAACAGCCTGGTGACCACTGTTATGTATGTTGTTAAAACAATAATTGACAGCAGCTAAGCTACCTGCAGAGATGCTTCCAAGGATCAGCAATGAATGAGTGCTCTAGTAAAAATATTTTCAATCACAGAGTCTGGAAAGTTAGCAGGAAAGCATGGCAGCTGCTTTGGAGCTACGCATGCTAGCAGCTCCAGAAGGGATTGCTTAAAAATATACATTTATATGTTTGTATATACAATTTTAATGTATAATATATGAACTTTTATTATTACCTCTCAGGGAAAACTAAAAATTTTGAGTAATGAGAAAGTGAACTTGTTTATTTCATTTTATTTTACTTTTGTGAGATTAACTTTCCAAATCTGTGTTTCACAATAACAAAACTTCTGGAAACTAGAAAGTCTGACTTCAGGTGAGATCTGCATAAGAGCCTCTGGACCCCTGGGTCAGTTTGTCCCAAGTAAGCCAGCAACCTCCCCAACAGCTGCTGGCAAACCCCAACCACAGCAGAATATCCTAGCGGGACGGAAAAACGCTGTGGAGACTTGGAGCTGGCACTTCCAAGAGCACTGAGCTGCATTATGATCTCTCTCAAGCAGTGAATAAGTCCGTCTCCTAAGTTGCAGCAAAGAGAACAAGATTTCAGCTATAGAAATGTGCAAATTAGGGCTGACAGCACCTGTCTGGGCATTCAGTCTAATCCCCTGGCTATTAAGGAGCAACTACACGGTCTCCCTCATAACTTGATCAAGCCATATATGAAAAGCAGAGGTCCCCTGCCTGCCCTGTATTCCCCTGGGTTTATTCTAAAACCTCAGTGTTTATGAACCTGCTTTGATTTTTTCCATCAAAGTGAATTCATTTGTTCCTGTGTGAGGCTGCCCTTTTGGTAACATCTATTCCCCCTGATGTATTTATAGACAGCAACTCTATCCCTTCTCAAACTGTGTTTTGAAAGGTTAAAGAGAAGTCCGAAGGAGCTTAGCTTACCAGAAAATTAATGCCCCATTCTTCCTCTGATCACATTCACTCTTTGCACCTCTTCAAATTTTAATTAATCTTTTCTGAACACATGCAAGCTAAAGTATACATTTAATCTGTATGATGAATACTTCTCCCTTTACATACGAAATTGCTCATAATAAGCATACAATCAAATGGTCTGCCTGCTCCTTCTTTTTCATTTTCTTACACCAGTTTATACCAGCAGCTCTCATCAGCAGCTCAGCAACACTTGGAAATAGGAGGTTTCATCCTGTTGCTGACGGTCTTTGCAATCCTGCAGCATTCCTGTGCGTGGCTTGATGTTCATTTGTAAAGACAGTGACTCCTAGCTTCATGCCATTGGCACTTTCTTGCACTTTGTGAAGGTCCCTAATGACACTATATATGAAGGTGGGTCTTAAAACCAATCTTTGAGGAACTTCAGTTATATCTTTACTGCCCAGTAACTCTTTTTTTTTTTTTTTTTTAGATAACTTGTTCTTTTCCCCTGTTTTATTACATCTTCTCTTTACTTCACAGTCCTTATCCTCTTCACTCTAATAAATATTCATACCTGAAATTATATTGAATAACTCATTGAAATCCTGGTAAAGTTAACCCACAACACCTCCTTTGTCCAGAAAGACATTAGATTAGTTTGATAAAATATCATTTTAGCAAATATGCATTCCATTTTATCCTTCTGCCCGTTTATGCTATTAGTTTCCTTCAGAATCTGTTCTAAAAGCTTGCCTAATTTTGCGATCAGTTTAATAGACCTAAAGATATCCAAATCTATTTTCTCCACTGAAAGTGAGGTACAGCTGTTATTCTCTGGTTGCGTGGCACCACTTCCAACCAGACCTGCAAGGTGATTGTCGGTTCTTTCAGCTCTCGGGGGAAGAGATTATGAACTCCAAGCAATTTGAATGCATTAATCTCTGAGCTTTGTTCTAGCTTGGGTGGTATGTTGTTACACTTGCTTTTTGTTGGGCTCTCCACCTCTGTTCCTGCATTTAACAACATGGAGGCAAATATTCCTTCAGTTGTGGAGTCACACCTAAAGTTTAGTTCTTAATCTTTATACAGTGGCCACCTCCCCTCTCTTGTTCTCCCCTCCCATTTCAAATATCAGTGCAGACCCTTTTGTGGTGTATTATAGTTTTCTCTACAGGATCTTGACTTTGAAGAGTTCCCAGGTTTTCCATGCACATCCTCACCTCCAAGCCACAACATCCTCTGCTGATCCACCCTTTTTTCCTACTGCCAGCAGATTCTTTGCTCTTTCTCACTGTCATTCAGTGCAGTTACACAACCACTGAGGACTGCAGCTTAAACATTATTCAAAAGACAGCTTCAGACAGTT
The DNA here is from genome assembly GCF_040807025.1 of Struthio camelus. Classification (NCBI taxonomy): domain Eukaryota; kingdom Metazoa; phylum Chordata; class Aves; order Struthioniformes; family Struthionidae; genus Struthio; species Struthio camelus. The sequence continues at coordinate 57,515,145 of NC_090981.1, read as the reverse complement.
TTTGTACCAAGTGAACTGAAGAAATCTATGCCACTCTATATCCATGTCCTGATGCTTCTCAATCCAGGTGGCTTCATTAGCTAGTTTCCTTAATTTGTTTCTCTAACTGCTGTCCTTGAAATTAATAATCTTAGTTGCAAACTTTTTTTTTAACCTTTTGATTTATTTAATTTAATTTTCATTGTTCAATATAAGGTGTAACCAGCTTTTGTACAATAATTTCCCCACACCTGAGAAGCAATGTTACTGACTCTTGTCAGTTCCCTGGATGTTTCAACTGAGTGAACAGCTGTGAAGAGGGATGGTTAAGCAGTGGCTGGTGCAAGTGACTTTGGTGAGGAGCCATTAGCAAACCTGGAGCGTTTTTTATAGTCACAGGGAACTAACAGACTGCTCCTGCTTCTATTAGCCCAACGTGAGCTGGCTCTAGGGAAAGAGAAATGATGTCTCAGTGCATACAAAATGAGCAGAGAAGGAGATCTTGCCTGTAATTTACAGAAAGTTGTGAAACACTTCCTGGTACACATTTCCCCAGAACTGTGAACTCCATACCCCTAGAAACCAAGCCTGATTCACTACTTTGAAGGAGATGATCAGGGCTGGTTAGAGCTACTCAGACAGATCACCGGCATCTGGATACTTTGTCCTATGTGGTGGCTTTTACTTTCTAAAGAGCTTCTTCAAGAAGGGAAATGGGGTAAGGAAGCCTCAATTAGGGCCATAGGACCACAAGTCAGATACTTAAAGGAAAGGGAATTAATGGGACAGCAAATTAAAAATACCAACCCTGAATGCTTGTGAAAGGGTCTTAATGTCTGACACCGGAATAAATGAATTAGGAGGTTTCTGGGTAAGGGGTAGGGTCCACCTGCGGCAGAACAAGCAGAGCAGTTTGGGGTTGTAGCCTTAGACCTGCAAAAAGACTCACTAAAGTACTCCGCTTGGCTATGCATCGCTTTGCGCAGTCCCTCCTTGTACTGAGCCCAGAAGCTTGTGTGTGATTAAAACATCTCTTCTGGGAAGTAAAGGTTGATAGGAAACCTTCAAATGACAAGAGTCCCCAAAACTTAAGGAGCCTTAGGTTTCCCTTAGGGATTTACTCCAGTGGGTAGTCTACCTCAGTTTTAAAATGATGTGCTCCATACCTGTTTTCAATTTGTCTAACCATAAGATCGAGCCCTTGGTCTTCATTCTGTCTTTCTGCCAGTTTAAGACCCTGAACAGTACCAGTATATTCTCCCATATCCTAACCAAAGCACCCCTCAATAGCCACCTCAATAGACTAATGAAATCTTCATTTACCCTTTAAATTGCTCACTGTTGAGCATTTTCCCAGCCTTAGAGGAATCTGTAATTTTTTTCCTGTGCCCTCTCCAACTTTCCATTAAAGTTATTTTTAAAATGTGAACACCAGAACAGGACCCTTTATGGCAGTTTCAGGCTTACCAAAACTGCACGCAGAGGCAGAATCCCTTTGCTCTCCCTACTTAACCAGGATCCTTGGCTGGAAAAGCATTAGCTCCTTGTGGCACAGAATCCTGGTAGGAATTCAGACCATTCTGCTTTTAGGATCCAAGTTCATTTTCCAGCACACGGATTTCCAGGAAAAAAGTTCCTCATTGCCTGAGCCTGACTTGCCATATGTCTGCATGCATGTATTTGGCTTTCACAAGGCCATGTTTTCAAAGAGATCCAGGCCACTCAGGCCTCACAGTTAAGTATATCACTTTGCCAGCTCTGAACACAGTTGGAGTTTTGCCAGAGGGCTCTTGTATTAACCTCCAAAACACAGATTTTCCCCACCTAGAATCATTCTCTGCAGAGCCCCCATTCCCACCAGTGGCTCCTGACAGTCACCAGGCAGGCCACTTCGCAAGGGGAGATAAAAGTTCAGCCCTCCTGTAGTAAAAACTCTCCAGAGGAAGTGAAGCCAGGCCGCAGTGCAGCATGCGTGCAAGACGGCACACAGAACAGAAGAGGTCCCTTTAATGCGTAGCAAGTCAGAGTACCACAGGGTTGCAGGAGATCCAGTACTGCTTCATCTCTGCTCATCTTCAGCGATGAGCTGGGCGACAGGCTGAGCAAAAGGAAGTCAGTTTCACAAATGATGTGTGCAGGATTGTGACATCGGGGATGAGAGCCAAGTGCACAGTCAGAGAGCAGCAGAGACGTGATGGGGCTTGAGGCCATACACAAAACTGGCTTTTCCCAAAACAGCGCACTACTCTGACCCAGCCCAGGCCCCACGGGGTGCTCAGCTCCAGCCTGCCACCCAGCACCCATCCTCCTTGTGGCCCCTTCCCACAGAGTGCTTCCAGCCAGGATGCATTAGCACCGGCTGCAGCCACAGCACAGAGGCTGTATCTCTCCTAGAAGGGCACTGATCAGATGCAGAGGGATGGAGCGAACAAACAAAAGAGCTTTTACTTGTTACTACCTGGCCTAATTGCCTGAGTCAGGCCTATAAAGGTAAAGGGTCTCAAGTCCCGCCAGCTCATGCTGGCCTTGATCTTCCCCAGCCAGTGCCTGGAGTGCCAGGCCCTCCTGCGTGCAGCGGCAAGCAGCGGAAGAGCAGACAGGCGAGGATCTCAGAGCGATTTACAGCCAAAGCTCCCACTGGCAAGACTTGCTGCAACGAGGCTGTTGCTGGGTGAAGCCCACACCCGTGACTGCTGCACAATAGTGCAAACATAAAAGAGCTATAAATCAAACAAGTTGAACGGCTCTGCCCAGCCCAGTGAAGTCGCTGGGGCCTGGACTGTCTCCCTGCACAATGGGATGAAACTTCCCTTGTTTTGCCTTACTGCAGGCGGGACGGGAACAGAGCCTGCTGATCGTGGCCCCAAAGCCCTACCCGCCTGCCACACTCCCCCACGAGGGGCACCCTCGTGTGTCTCCCCTGCACAATGCCAGAAAGAAATATCCATGCTCCAACCAGCAGGAATCAAAATCACTCCTGAGAAGGCCTGGGAAAGAGCTCCTGCAAGACAGCACCACGCCAGCATCAGCCTTGCCTGCTGAGCGGGCTCTGTAATACTGCTAGATGTCAAAGGCTACTAGGAGAAGCCATTACAGAAACTAATTTCTTAGTTCTAAGGGCATAACCAAAATATGATCTCTCGAGCCAAAAAGACCAGTCCCCTGCTTTGCAAATGTTGTACCCCTGCTGACCTCTTCTTCAGATCGTTGGAGACTATAACATCCAGGACAGACCTGGCCAAGGCTCTCTAACAGCTTTATGTTACAACGAGAAGAACCCAGATATTTCCGCCTTCTCTGTTTTCTGTCTTCTGCTAATTTCTGGCACATGGCAATGCTTTGCCTGTCACCCAAAGTGACACAGCTCTTTAAGATACAGGAGAGCCCAGAGGCTCTGAGCAAGAGAGACCTGTGCAAACCAGCCCGATGCCTGCAGCTGACATCTGCTGGGAGTAGAGCGGGCAGCCCAGTGCCTCTGGGGCGAACCCTTTGGAGAGCAGGCGGAGCTGCAGAGCCAGACCATTATTTACATTGGTTGCATGACACTGGGGCACTGTTTTAATTTAAAATGGATTAAGCTTTGTTTTCTTTTTAGTGCAATAACATTGCACGCATTGTTAGTCGATAAAACCCACAGATAACTATGCCAGCGGGATGTTGGGGTGGACGTGATCAACAGCACAATATGAGCTGAGATGGTGGAAAGCAGGGAGAAAAGCCTCACAGAAGTGTGGTGCCGACAGCAAAGACATCTGCATCTCCCGGAGAAGCCCTTGGGCAACCTCTGAACAGCACCTTCCTCAAACAGGATGGAGGGACTGTCCAGAGTTTAGACAGCAACCGGAGCAGGACACAGGGTGCAGGGCACCCGGGAAGCGTATGAGCCCTGTACGCCTAGTGTCACTCCTACTCGCAGCTTAGGACACTCAGAAGTGGGGATGGCGTTGTCTCGCTTGGCCAGAGCATTTATTAGTTAATTACTGTTTTTCCCCATCTGGTTCTGTCCCTTCCTGCTCTCCTCTAGAGTTTCCTGGGGGTTAAGATCGGCATTCAGTGCTGGCATACAGGGAAGGATTGCCCAGCCAAGCTGCTGTGGCAAAATCATTTTGTTTCCCAGGTTTCCTGGCAGGGCCTTGATATCACATGCATCAGGTCCCTTCACTGCCTTAATCCATGCCTTTTGGCTGGCAGGAGCGCAAGACAGAAGGGACGTTACTCGGCAGCACTAACCCTGAGCTGCAGAGAGAGTTCCCTGGGCACGAGGGCTTTGGGGTGTCCTAGAGCTGCAGAGCTCGGCTTGGGACTCCCTGGTGGAGGCAGGGGGCCTCCACAGAGCTCAGCCTGGGGACACCTACAACACCCCACCATCACAGCAGAGACCAGCCGGGACTGCCCAAAACCTGCCCCAGGGCCTTGTTGTGGGGCTGCACAAGCCCCTGCAATAGCCCTGATGTTCTGTACTTGAGCCCTGTACAACCTCTCCAAGTAGCTAAGGCTGGTGGTGGCCAGAGCAGGCACTGCATGGCCAGCAAGCCGAGCACGCTGACTCCAGCACACACGATGCAGGAGGAAGCTGATGCTGCCGGCAGAGCGCCCTAGGAGAGTTCCTAGGATGCTCGTATAGGAGCTGGTGTGTCCCTACAGCTCTCCAAGCTGTATTTTCCCTGTGCTTTCTTGCCTGAAACCCTTCATAAAACATTCAGTTTCATCAGAGGACAGCAGCAAGGCTTGATGCTGGTTGCCAACGTGCTCCAGATCAAGCATCCCTTGCTTCTGTTAGAGAAGGAAATCATAACTTATTTAGCTTCAGCACTGTTAGAGAAGGAAATTGTAGCTAACTTAGCTTCAGCTTAGCCTAAGTCTGACTCTTGCTTAGCATAAGTGCCTGAAGTAGATGAAGCCTGCAGGCCCCAAGGCTGAACTGCCAATGAACTCGAGAAACGTTGCTGATGACGTAACACTCTCAACCATGTAACTGACTAAAACCAGCTAATAAAGATACAGAACTACCTAAGGAGGATACAAAGTAGAATGCCAGAGACAAAATGGGATGCACCTGGGTTGTGATTGACCTTCGAGAAGATAAGGAGCTGTGGGAAACAAGGACATGGCAACCAGTCTGGGATGTAGGCCAGGACCTGTCAGAAGGAGAATGACACCAGTCAGAAGGAGAGAGATACCAACCAGAAGAAGAGAGACCACCAATTCAGTAAAAAAGATTGGAGGAGACCTTCACTGTCAGGCAGGGAAATAACACTGTAAAGGGTATAAGTACCCCAGAATTTCTCTGTTCTGGGTCCCTCTCGGGAGGCACCCAGCTCGAGCTGTAACTATGCTATATCGCCATTTAAATATATAATTAATTTTGCTGTTACACATGCACGAGACTCTGCTCCTTGGAAACCTAGGGTCGAACTGTTTCCACAACACTTTGAATGCTAACAGCAGGCACCAGGCTCCCTGGGGATGCCTTGTCGGTACTAGAGGAGATGTGTCTCCACGCAAGCAAGGACAACAGGAGCTCATGTGGACCTGATGTGAACTGGGGCTCAGAGCAGGCTGGGACATACTGCGTTAAACACAGCCGCTGCCCCAGGCAGGAACGCAAGATGGGAGAATCGGGGGCAGCATGAGAAAACCTGCAGCCCTGCACAGCACCATCGTCTACCTGTCCTGACCTGCCAAGCAAGGGAAAAAGCCTCAAACACCAAGAGTGCAAGTCCATGCACTGTACCAATGGGCTCACAGTGGAGAGAGACTGCCTGGGTGATCGCAGTAGGCATCTGTGGGGGTCTAGTGGGGAACACAGCTGGCTACAGCAGCAGAAGTAGGGCAGATGCTCTGTGCTGTGCACACAGGAGCAATCTTGTGGTCTCTTCTGGGCTTAAGACTCCATGAATTGACAAGAGCAATTTTTCTGGCGGCCATCTAAACAGACCTACTTGCTAGGCAAAGATCTTTCCTAGCAGGTATTATTATAGCAGCTGTACAGAAAGGGTGGTTTCGGTTACATCAGACTCTGGTAGTTTCTTCCTCCCACAATTGGTCTTCCAACATTTTATTTGACTGACACATCAGATCCCATTTGCATAGAGGGGAAAAGAGTTTGCAAAACACTAAGCAACAACAAATTAAGTGACATCAAGTCAGGCAATTAGAGAGCCAAGACCTAATGCCCTTATTTATCCAGCTCTTCCAGCAGTAGAGCTCCTTGGCGCTATGTACAACTGTTGCCCTTCACAGACATTATAGGCATCCAACACTAAAGTGCAATGGAGACCCTCAGCATTTTATCAGGCCTGATGTTATTGCCCTAGCAAGAAACTCCAGACCTTTCAGCTCCCACCGGGAGGGCAGAGAGAGAGGACTCTCTTTACCAATCCAAAGCTCTAGGGAATCATGGTACAAATTCAAATATAAAGACAGCTCCCCGGCAGCCCTTTTCAACCAGCAGACTCTCCACCCCTACATGGATCCAACAAGATCAACCACCTCCTTTGGCAGCAGTCCCGACAAAAAGGGATACATTTTCAGTAGGACCCAAAGGAAGAGCAACCAGGCTATGCTGGCTTGGGGACAGGCAGCGGAGGGACTCCTTCAAGTGCTAATTGCTCTTGTGCACAGCTTAACAAATTAGTGTGAACTCAGCAAGAACATAAAATTGATTTTTAATCACGGATTAAAAATTCAGGTCTTTAATCACTAAAGCTTAGAAAGAACATAGAACTACATTACTATAACATATACACATAAAAGAATTGGAAGTAGAATAGACCTGGAAAATATACCACACTGAGCTCAGCCATTCAGGAGCAGAATGTCCCAGGCCATTAAACACAAACCATGGACAACCACAGAATCAGGGACACGTGCTGCTGCAGGACAGCAGAGAAACCTTGGGCATATATTGCTAAACTATAGACCAGCATCTTTTTGAAGCTGTAGCTTCCACAGAGGAGAAAAATCTCTCAGAGAAAAACAGAATTCAGCAAACACCAGCAAAACAGTGAGTAAAAAAATAACGGAGCAGGCACTCCTGCGACCTGCGCAAGGCGCCTGTTAGCACGGCATCCTCCGCGGCATTGTACTCTACTCTGCTGCCGGATGTCAGGCTAATGACATCGGACAGCTGTTGTGCCCAGGCGGTGCACAGCCCTGCGGACCCTTGGCCTCGGCCTCTCACTCTTGCTGCAGCAGAAGCACTAGGAGATAACAGAACCAAAAGAGCAGTAACAAGCTCTGGGAACTCATCAGACAAATGTGTTTTTAGCAGAATCCCAAGCTGGCTGCTGAAAGGCAGCATTAGTGTTATCACGTGGAGCACATGATTTTGGAATTCATTAAGCCTTTGATGCAGTCTTAACACTGCCTTCCCCTGTCCCAGCCATTAGCCATGGGGCTGAAAACTGGCCACGCTGAACTGCCCTTGGAGTAGGTCTCAGGAGCTACAGAGCTAGAGGACGCACACGCTAGACAGATCACACCATTCCTAAATAAAAACAGCACCTCCAAGAAGAGGCGCCAGATGGCACAAATGTGGCACTCCTCACATCCTCTGAGGCTATTTCAGAGAAATGATGTGCTTTCACAGAAGCTTCCTTTCTTCTTTCTCTGAGATAAGTTACATAGGAATGAAAAATGTAATTATTGAGAAGTGGAACCAGGGCTGGAAGTCCTGCATTTACCTACTAGGAACCAGAACAGAAACACCCTAATTTGAGTAAAACAGAACAGAACTGCAATTGAAAGCTAAAAGAAAATAATGCTGAATGTTTTTGGCTGTGACACAGGGTCGTGGTTTGCAGCGCTATCTCAAAGTCCCTTCCGAACCTCCAACTCTCTGTTGTTTGAGGAGGGTTTGTAAATTAACCATGCTGGGGATGCAAACACACAGAAGTGGCTCCATCTGCAACCAGAACACACTAAGCATCATTTTAGAGTGTTTTCCCAGGCAGAAGAAGTTCTGCTGCTTTTTCACAAGAGCTCGAGTTGGTAATCTACTGAAGCCTGGATCCCAAAGCAAGTCTCTGTGCAATTCCTTTCCCAAGACATCTGAGGCTGTGCACGATGGCATCTGTGCAGTTACGTGTGGAGTCAGGACCAGACACAGCATTCCTGAACTCGATCCTGCACCCTATGCTCCCATCCCATTGGAACAGCGCACGGGCGCAGGGCTGGCTCAGAGCCAGCGCAACACCAGGGCTAACGTGCCCCAACTCGCACTTCAGTATCAGGGAGTCTGGTGCAGATATAAAAGCAGCTCTGCCAGAAACAGCTAGGGCTACGCTTAGTAGCTCAGGATCAGTGGTGACCATGCTGGGTCTGGGCTGGCTTTGGCAGAAGTGTTTCTGAAGAACGTCAGGATGAAACCGCTGAACTCAAGTAGTGCATGACCTGCTGTGTAAGACTGATGGCAAGAAATAGGAAGGTGGCAAATATGACATGGTTTTGTAATGGGTTCCTGAAGAACTCCAGATCAGTAAGCCTGGTGTCCATACTGAAGAACAGAATTAACATGCAAGAGGATAAATGAGGCATAATCGGAAGAGACAGTGTGCCCTTTGTCATACCTCAAAACCTCCTGCAAGTCTCTGAAGGAAACTAACCACAACAAATTAAATGCAAAACCATAACAGAGTCCATTAGAGTGATAAGTTATTAAAGCTGTAAAACTGAAAACAAAACTAACACATTTTCACACTGGAAGCTTGCCAGAGAGTCAACAGATAATAGAGGTGTAAAAGAATCATTTAAATAAGATAAAGGCATAGCAGAAAAACATGCTGAGCTATCCACACTATCAAGGAACTAAGGGAAATTCCCACAGTGAAACTTTCTTTTTACTAGGAAAAATGGGAGGACCTGCTTCAAATGAAGGTGTCAGTGGGATATGTTTCGGATCAAATTAATAAGATGAACAGTAAGTGGCGTAGGCCAGATGGCATTTATCCAAGAGCTCTGAAGGAACCAAAACACGCATCTCAGCTACTATAGGGCAAGTAACCTATTGCTTAATTCAGCTGACACCAGAGAAATGGCAGGAGGTAAATGAGATGCCAGGGTTGGGCTTGGTGTTTTGGGTTTTTTTTTTTTTTAAGGGCTTCAGGGAAACCCTGGGGACTTATAGCTTGTAAACCTGACTTCCACATTGGGAATTAGGAATAGCACTACTGAGCATATAGAGAAACAGGATTAAGGGGAAAGGGATAACCCCACTCTAGTGGAAGGAAGTCATGCCTCACTCTCTGAAGGAGTCAGAAATCCTGTTTCATGGATGTAGCTGGGTAGATGGAGAAAGTGTAACTGGATTCCCAAAAAGCTCTCTGCAAGGTCCTACACCAAGGACCTAAGTGGTCCTTACTTGTCTACTCCTGCAACATGTTTGTTACTCATGGTCAATGACAGGGTAGCAGGCAGAGAATGGAAGATTTGTGGTCAGTGTTCAAGATGGAGGGAAGTATCAGGAATGTTCCACTGGGATCTGTGCTAGGGTCTCTGCTTTTCAGGATACTCATAAATGGTCTGGGAAAGGGTGTGAGCAGCAATGGGACAAAGTTTGCTGAGAAGAGTAAGGTATTCAGCCTAAGGGAAATGAATACTACAAAAGAATGAAGAGTTCAAGAAAGATCTCACAAGGAACGGTTGGACAATAAAATGGCAAATTAAAGTCAGTATTGGTAAATGTAAGGTGATTTACAAGAAGTTCTGGCTGCACAAGGAGAGAGTTCAGACCAGTTATCCTCACTCAGAAAGGCAGCCTGGGGGTCATGGTAGAAAGGAATGGGACAGAGGGCACAGGCAGAGGGTCTTCCCTGGCTGTTCACCTGCAGGGTGTCCCTGAGTTGTGTGCTACTGCTGTGTTTTCTCGCTTCCCTCTCAGAGAAGACTGTGGAATCAAGAAGGGGCATAAAGGGAAAGAAGGAAAATCAAAAGCGTAGCATAGAGAAGACAACAAATGGAGGGAAGCAGATGTATATAAAATTACGTGTGGTGAGGGAGGTGTTTTGGAAATGATTCCTGGAGCGAGTCCAGTGAATGGCTACCCAGATGATGAAGGGACTGGAGCATCTCTCATACGAGGAAAGGCTGAGAGAGTTGGGCCTGTTCAGCCTGGAGAAGAGAAGGCTCAGGAGGGATCTGATCAATGTGTACAAGTATCTGAAGGGAGGATGTTGAGAGGATGGGGCCAGACTCTTCTCCGTGGTGCCCAGCGACAGGGCAAGAGGCAACGGGCACAAACGGAAATACAGGAAGTTCTGTCTGAACAGGAGGAAAAACTTCTTCACTGTGAGGGTGACTGAGCACTGAAACAGGTTGCCCAGGATGGTTGTGGAGTCTCCTTCGCTGGAGATATTCAAAAGCCATCTGGACACAATCCGGGGCAAAGTGCTCTAGGTGACCCTGCTTGAGCAGGAGGTTGGACTACATCTCCAGAGGTCCCTTCCAACCTTGGCCAGTCTGTGATTCTATGCAATTCTGATTATTTGTGGTGTTTTACAGTATAGAAACAAGGGCATATTGACTAAACGATGACACAGTAGATTAAAAAAACAAATATAAGTATTTCTTTTTCACTCCGCATCATAAATTCTGAAGAACTAATTGCCTAAAGCTGTTATGGAGGCAAATATTGATCAAAAGCAATCAGAGTTTTATGGAAGAGCAACCCAGCAAGGACTGTTAGACATGAGGATACTTTGTTTCACAGTAGGACTAAACTGAATAGTGCTGGAAATAGTTATCAGAGGAAGCACCACTTTATGCCTATATTGCTCCTCAGTCTGCTCCAAGCACACCTCGCTGGCCATCGTCATGCCAGGACCCTGTGGTGGTTTGGTCCTATATTCCAGGCAGCATCCTTATGCTCTCACGATGCCCCAGGAGGAGCTAGCTAAGAAGCAAAGCCATGGTCAAGCCGCCTGCAAAAGAACAGCCTGCTCTAGGTGTTGCTGCAAAGCAATGCACACACCATGTGAATACTCAGTCTGCACAAAAATGCCTACTAGCTAAACAATAGGGAAGACTGTATCTGAGAGCCACTTTTACAACACTCCACCGCAGTTTGACACAGCCCAGCATGAAGCTAAGGGCAGCGTGGAGAGCCTTTTCTGGGCTGAGGGCCAAAACAGGTCTTTAAATGCATCTGAGGAAGGAAACATGTCAACATACACTGTAGCATTGCCCAGGAAGAAAACAAACAACATGAGAGCTTCAAGTTGTGTGAAAAGAAGTTAAGAGCCACACTGGTCCTTGGGTCACAGGTCCATGTTCCTAAACCTCAAGTCCGTATCAAAGATTTCAGGTCTATATCAAAGATGATAGCCAGACTGAGGAGAGGTGAGGAGAAACACGACTGGAAAAAGGGAGAAGGGTTGAGAATGGAAGGAAAGAAGAATGCAAAACTTTTTTTTGACAGCCTGATCGTGGGTTCCTGGCCAGACACCCTGAAGGCCGAAGAAAAGCCAGAGTTTTAGTATGGACAAAACAGGACTGATCTAGAGCAGAGAGAAATCTTAGTCTAGAGATGGTTAGCTGAAATGTTGTTTGCAGCTGAGATCATTCAGACGTAAAGCGCAGAGGGAGGAGATAAGAGTGGGACAGAAAACCCTTCTGCAAGATCAAAGAGGTGGATTGGGAAGTTCTCTGATGGATGCCCTAAAGCACGACTTACAGAGTTTGGGGGGTGGGGGGGGGTGGAGCTAGGAAGCCAGAGTCAGGAAGCTGAGAGAGCGTGCTTTCCAGAAGAGGAGTGGGGGCCACCACACTGAAAACAGCCATCAAGTCAAGGCAAAGATAATGCCTCGATCCTCAGCTCTGGGTGTATGGATGTGTCAGAAGCTGCAGCAGGAGCCAGTCACAGCAGCAGGACACAGGCTATTAGAGAGGGCCCAGCAGGGAGCGGACCCCACCTCCTCTGGCTGCTGGGAGCTCTCTGTGCTGTATCTCATCAAGGCATGATGCTGAGAAACTGCTGCTGGAAATCTGCCTCCAGATGTGGGAGCAATAGGTCACAGAGGAGGTGGGCAGGTTGGAGAAGAGCAAGAAGGATGTAAGGGTTGGAAGGAGCAGACTTTGAACTGAAAGACAACAAAATTTCATGCATAGCTTATCACAGAGAGGGCTGAATGGTGAATTCACTGCAATGCATGAGGAGATACCTGGTAACAGGTTAACAGAACTGTAATTTAGCAGAAAAAATATATAATGTAGTAGGCACTCTGTCTTCCCTTTTGAAGCAAATAAGACCTAAGATTTACCCGATGCTGCTATCACGCATTCAAGTGGATCGCAGGTCCTTCTTGTTGCTTTTTCTGCCTTCCCCAGTCCAGGCTCTGCCCAGCTCCTGGTGCCTGGGCATCTCCCACCGACCTTCCTCCCTGTGCTCAGCTGAAGGCCCACCAGGCAGGAAATGCTGCTCAGGGCATCTGCAGGCTGCCAGGCCCTGTCCCGGGTGCTGCCCTACCCCATTTGTGTAGCCCAATATAGCCCAACATTTGCCATTTACGTGAGTACATCCCATTCAGTTCATCACATGCTAGCTGAGCTATAACATGACACAACATGACCTGTCACTCCACTGGGTTGCACGATTTAGTCTTTGCTTTCTCTGAGCTGCAATCTCTGAAGGGCCACAAAGCAAGCTGCTGCCACAGGAAACAAGATAGGCTGCTAGTGCAGCTTGTCTTCAGCTGGGTATCCAGCATGAGAGCTAGAGAAGATGAAAGAAATCCACAGTATAACTCATCCTCTTCTTACACAGACCTGGAGCTCTGGTGCCTGACTTTGGCTCTGAGCTGGAAGCAGGCAGGCAAAGACCACTCTAGAGATGCCAAATCTGCATTTTATACTTTAGCTGCCTAATGTGCTCCCTGCAATTCTCCCAGCTTTTCCCCATTTCTGGTATGCGTTTCTCCCCACAACAGTTCAGCACTTACCTGACTGCTCCTCAGAAGCATGGCTAGACCTTGAATACAGCAGCAATATCATCCATCAACTGGTATATTAGTGCTCCTGCTCACTGGACCCTTGTAGAAATCACGCCAATACCTCCAGTGCCACATAACCTTCTCAGCCTAGCAGCTTTTCATTCTTCTCGTCCCTTGATTTCCTCCCACCATGCCACAGAAAGAGCAGAAGTAGCAGACTCAGAAGAAACCTGACCTGCCAGCCGAGGTTTGCACCAGGCATGCCCTCCTGACTGCCCACGTTGCGATTCTACTTTCTACCCATCAAACCAGGGGCAAAAGAAATTTGTAATTGATCTGCTCTGGTTCCGGGGAGCTTGCCAGGAGACCTGTCACACGCAGCCAGCAAAGAAGCACTCTGACTCTCCCCTAACATCACTTCCCTGGAGTCACGTGCAAGCTCAGCTCAAAGAGCACTGTGTCTGCAACAGCACCCAAGAAGCACTGGAGGCAGCAGGCAGATACGGGACAGGCGCCCTGCACGCGCACCCAGCCTGCCCAGCTCTCACTGCTGCTGCGGTAAAGCACTTCACAGTCCTCGGTTCAGCGTTTTCCCCATGAGGCTGTAGGAGAGAGCAGTGCCTTGCAGCTGGATTTACACTGCTCTCTGTGGCACAGAAGCTAGGAAAGAATTACGCAGCAGCTCAGTTCCTGAGATGCATTGCTTGTATGTGCCTTAGTTCTGTGCTTCAGCAAGGTTTGAGAACTGTCTTGGCAGTCAGGCTGGTTTACGAGGTACCTAGAAAGGAGGTTTTCCAGACGCCCACAGGCTGAGGAAGCCAAGGAAAACACTGGTGCAGGGTCCAAGGCTGCCCAGCAAAGGCACCTGGGCTCAGCTGAGAAGGCTCTGCAAACAGCAGCCCTTGATTGCTTGGACTGGTCCAAAGCAGCTGCCAAAACCCCACCATCAGGAGGAGAAAAGGTGTGTTAATGCTATAGGTCAGTGCTGTGAAAGGGGAGAGCCAGGACATCATGTTGAGACAATCACCGCTTCCCCACCTGGACCCCAGCAGTGCTCTCCCTACAACCCAGGGCTGCTCAGTATTAATACTCCATATCTACCTCGAGCACATATAAGGGAAAAGGAAAGTGAAATAGTCTAATGCTTGAAGGCAGGGCTAAGATGCTCTGCCACAAATATCCCGTATCATATTACTTCACTTCTCCAGCTGCAGCTCCAATGTGTGCAACAGGGACGGGCAAAGCAGTGTGCACACGGACCAGCTGTGTTCAGGCGCACAGGGACCTGCCAGGCAGTGCCCACAGGCACAGGGAGCTCAGCTCAGGGTATGAGGGGGAAATCTCACCCAGGGTATACACTGGGAGACGAGGATGGTGTGAGAGGAAAGCACCATTACAGGCAGCAGTTGCACAGCAGGATTATTAGACCATGAGCCTTCAGATTCTGCTCTCAGACATCTCACAAGTTCAGAAGTAATTCTGCAGCGGTGGCGTGGCTGAGCCTCTCAGCCATGCTGCCCCTTCTTTAAACAGCCTCAGCACTGCACAAGGGAGAAACCAAAGGACCACTGTTAACTTTCCCTAGCTCAGCTCTATGGGTCTGTACCTTTTGCCTAGCTTCCTTCAGCAAACCTACGCAGCAACCTGCTTGCTAAATAACACTGCTTCTTCCAAGATAAAACTCAACAGCACACAGCTTTATTCCCTGGTGAGCCAGCCACAGTGGCAGGTAGCAGCTGCGTCACTGAAAAGTGCATCAGCGCAGGACAACCCTTGGCTGGAAATGCCTGGGCTGTGGCAGGCAAGCTGAAGCAATGTGGGAGTTGGAAGGGCTGCATATGCGTCACCTGGCACAATCATGAGTGGCAGGGCCTCAGCTGTCACCCATCCTAATGCTCCAGGAAAGGCAGGCAGGGAAGCTTTGCCAGGAGGCCTGGAAAGGGAGGCCTGTCTGCAACAAGCACACATGAGGGGCAGGCCTTTGCCAGCATCTGGATGGTACCTGAGACACGAGGCTGCCTCCATACATGGGCAGGCACTGGTCCTCATGCAGGCATGGACAGCTTGGCTTTGAGCTCCTCACAGGTCCAGTCCTGCCTGCAGTTACTGGATTACTGAGACAATCTTCTGTCTACTCTCACAGCTGTTAGCTGTTCTCCACTTACAATCCACGCCTGAACTGACTGCAGGTTAACAGGAACAAAGAAAACCCTGGGGTCCTCCTTAGGGGAAAACTTGACTGAAAAGCAATCTTTTTAAAGGGCAGAAAACACATAACATGTAACCTGGTCCTGTATATTCCCAAGTACTCTACCCTCAGGCATACTGTGAGAACGAGAAGAGACCACGGTCCCTGTGTCTCCCTGACTTGAGCACTGGCTAAGGGATGGAGAGCAGTGTGTCAGTGCAGCTGGGGGACTGATACAAGGGCAGACAACTCCCTCTGCAGAGATATTTTTTTGTCCCTTAATGGTCTCAGCTCCCTTTCAAGTGCTTCTGCACTCAACACAAAAAGGACACACCAGGTTCATTCCATGCCTCCCAAGTCCAGCTTTCCCCAGCACCCGGAGAAGTAGATACACAGGACCAGAGCAGAAACAGAAGACTCGATGAAAAATACATAGGAAATCAGCACATAGTTGTAAGTGAACACGTTGTTGGGAGATATCCAGTCTGTGACAATTAAGAGTGTGGGGTGAAGGGTCTCCAGGTACAATGAAGTATTCTCAGGCACTGTGGATCTATGCATAAAGCGTGACTGTTCCCATCCTCTCCCTTCTGCCAGGATGAGACTGGTCTAGGTACTGCAGTCCCAGCCACTGAGATCGGCTGAATGCTGAAGAAGGTGAATCCCTGCAAGAGTCCTGCCTAAAGGCACAGGGCCAACTGTGTGCAGGGAAAAAAAAAAAGGCTGCCACGTATCTGGATTTGTTCACGCGATTATGCAAGGCTCAGCAGCACCAGCAGATGACAAGGCTGAATCATTTTCATCTGCAAGAAAGTCAGGAAACACAATGCAATGGAGAACATAAAAGGAGGGCTTCATTCAACAATCCCAATATGACATGCTTGCTATGATCTACACAGATCCCGCAGAATTTGTTTGTCTTCTGCCTGACCTCAGGCACAAGAAAAGAGTTCCTAGGTACCTTAATAACCAAACACAGGAACGAAGCAATTGCCAAACGCTTCTGGGAGAAGCCTTTCTCAGCCACTCAGAGGAAGACAAGATAGGCCGCAGCTAATAAGCTGTGGTCTAACATGAATTTCCGGGAACTGAATGATGCAGGGCACTCAGTGATGTCTGTGCAGAGCTGCAAACCCTGCAGTAAATCTGTAGCCAACAGCATGTTCTGATCCCTCTCCACTCCCAGCTGCTACCAAACCAACAAATCTAGATTTTTCCAGAAATGTACAACAGCATCACTACTGCTTCTCCCCGGCTTTAGCAACTGAATAGGACATTGATTTAGCCCACTGACTGCACAGGGGGAAGTATACATCCACATCAGTCAACTAAAATATTGGGCTTAGCCAGCTGTGTCCAGAAGGCTCCTCCTGACGCTCCATATACCCTCCATAATCCACCTAGCGTACTACAGCCTCAGTATCCAGCTGCTGTGACCTCGTTTAAAGTCCTCAGACTGCTGCCTTATGCTCCCAGCCTTGCCTTCAGCTCACTGTCTGCGCTAGACCCCGGAGCTCTCTGCCCAGCATCCCTTCTGATGCATGCCTCTCTCCACAACCTTAAGTTACTGCAGCTGACCATGCAGTGCACAGATTTACTTTCTGATGATCCTCTTCCTTCCAGCCTCAGACCTCCAAACTGTGGTCTCCAACAAACTCGAGCTCCCTCCGTCAGCCTTGTTGCAGTACTGCAAGCACAACGCTTACCATGGGTGCCAGGAACCCAGCCCTGTGCTGATTGTTCCTACTTTTCCCAGCCTCTCTCTGCCGCTGATCTCTTTGCAGGCCAGGAATAGAAACTGGCAGCTGCTTTCCATTTGCCCTGCTCTATTTCCAAGTAGTTGATGGCCAAGAGACTCCAAGATGGCACACATGAGGGGAAAGAGCCCCTTTTCTCCTCCGTTTCCTGGGGATGCTGAAGTTGCCATCTGGCTTCCTGTGCATCTCCTCTGCTTACCGTGTCACTTGGGCTGTATGTCCTCAATCCTGAGGGTTCGACTGCAGCTCAGTACAGGAGCTGTTCAAGGGAATGGAAGAGAACTGCAATGGGAAGCAGAGATACAGCATTAGGGAAGTACTGGCTGGGTCACTGGCCATGTCACAGCCCCTTGTGTTGTGGACTTCTCTTTACGAATCTCAGAGATCCCCTCCAGGGTCTCCCCCAACCTGGCACATTCAATGAACAGATCCTTGATGCCAAGATCACCAAATAAAACCTGTCATCCAGGAGACAGGAAACCAAGCACCGCTTCTGGAAGCCTCCTACCTCCTATACATGGATAGGGCAGCTCCACACATCCTACAGTGGCTGTGGGGACATGGCTGTGGCAGATGAATGCACTAGAAGGCTGGAGCTGCCCCCTGCTCACCTGCTGGATTTCCTGCATCGCCAAGCGTATGGAGGAGTGAAGGCGAGGGAATGCCCGCTGGCCGCCTCCCTCCTCTCCTGGGCTTGGCTTTGTCCTGCTCTCATCCAGGCTCTGTTGCTCTTGGCACTTCTTGGCCCTCCTGAACCACACGCGTCTGAGAACTGAGGCTGCTCCTGTCTGTAGAGCGGGCCTTCCAACAGGAGGCCCAGAGAGGCAAGCCTGCTCCCCTGGAGGGGTCTCCTCCTCAGCTGCAGTTGGAGTTACTGTGAGACACTCCAGGTCTTCATAATCCAAACTCCCACTGCTTTTCTAAGGGTGAGAAGAGCAGATTCAGCAGCGGTCACTACAGACCCTCTATGTACCCCAAACAGCACGGCTAAGAGCAATATCCAGCTGTGATTACTGACAAGCATAGGGCAGGGGCTATCATCCATCCCAGGAAACCCCAGTGGCCAGCTACTAGCCTTCCCCGCTACGTGCGGAAGAGGCCAGACTGCTTGACCAGTACAGGACTCCCACAACGGGAACACAAAGCAGAGATATTGCCACAGTGGCTATTTCTGCTCAGGGCACAGTCCCAGGCCCCAGCCCCTTTTCCTGCTGCAGATTTTCAGCATTCACCTGTCCGCAGGGAACAGTAAGTGTCTCCATGAAGGGCTGGATGCCCACCGTCTGGTGATACCGAACCAGTTCAGTGAGTGAGGCATGAGCCCGATCTTCACCCAGAATTACGTAGCGTGCATTGGGCTGCATCTCGATCATGTAGTGTCTGCAGCGTCCTTCACCCCTGGGGAGAGGAACAGACAAATAGTCATGACACAGGGCCACGGCATCTCTCCAGGACCCAGTCGTTGCTTTCTGTACTTGTTGTCTCAAGAGGCCCAGATGCAATCAAGAGCCACAGTGCCAAATATTGCAAAAGCGCAGGAGATCCTCCATGCTGGAGTGTTGCACACTGTGCTAACAGGTGCTGGAGGAGCAGCAGTTTCCCCAGAGTCAGCACAGGGGCACAAAGAGAGCCCAGGCATCTGGATCCAAACCTCAGCAGCCTGTACCATCTCCTAGGTCTGTTGTCCACATTACTACTCTATCTTGCATGATGCCATATGCTTCCAGCACACACTGATTACCTCTCCTCAGACTCTTCCCTAGAAAAGTCTCCTGTGCTATATCACTCCTCAGGCCCCAGTGGATGCTTCTTCCAGCCTGGCTTGCCCACACAGCCATTTAACACATGTCAAGCAGTACCTGCACCCTGTAAGCCCCAGAGTAGCATCACCCCACCCACACACTGATCTAGTCTTTGGAAAGAGACAGACTTTACAGTGTCCTGTTGGCTATTCCAAGCTGTGTTTGAGGCACCCCACAACGGGAGAGACTAAGCATCAGACTCAATGGACTACTCCATGGAGGAAGTTAACTATTCTAGCCATACATAGCTCATTTTAGGATTTTCTTCTTCCTTCTCTACAGTGCTTATTACCTGTATGTCAGGGTGTAGCCTGGTCGGCTCTGGCTGATGCGAACAAGGAAGCAGCCCAAAGGCTTGTCAATCAGCAAGTTTTCAGCTTCCCTGGAAGAAGGAAAGAGTTTTTCAGAAGACAGTGAGCAGCTGTGTCTGTGCAAGGATTCCCAACCTTGCTACCATGGTAGTGGTCCCAGTCCACCGGCAGGGCAGTATCTGCCCTCTGTGTTCCCAACTAGAGGTTTCCAAGCTCAGGCTTGCTAGCGCAGGGAGGCATTAACATGCTGATGTGGTGCAATACTCTCAGCCAAAGCCTTTCCAAGCAGGGCTCCTCCAAAGCTGCTCCGGCAGTCTAGTGCAATAGCAACAGCCACCTTCCAGCACAGAGCACATGACAAAGCTTGGCTCAGATGAGAAGACTGCGCACATGCGCATTTCCTAGGCTCTGGGGCTGCTGAAAGAAGTCAGAAGGCTATGGATTAGTGGTGCTCAGCACGATGCAAGCCTTGGAGAAAAGCCAACTTTGGCTACACCACTCCGGTTCCCTAAACCTCCCTACTGGAAAAAGGTCTTCCCCCCTTCAGCTCAACAGACAAAGCACTGCTTTGTGCTTGCCATGTGCCTTGCTTCGGACTAAAGGCAACTGCACATCACCAGTGCAAGTTGGGATTGCTCTTCCTACTCTATTACATGAGGCTAAACTGACTCTACTGCACCGGGACTTAAATCCAGGGCATGAAGCACCACTTCAAAAGTACTTAAAACCTCAGTGTGTGCCTATATTTGAACTCAGTTTTGTCCCACAGGCACTAGCTCTTCTC
Organism: Struthio camelus; assembly: GCF_040807025.1. NCBI lineage: Eukaryota > Metazoa > Chordata > Aves > Struthioniformes > Struthionidae > Struthio > Struthio camelus. The sequence continues at coordinate 57,495,398 of NC_090981.1, read as the reverse complement.
AAGCATTTTTGCATCCATGGACAAAAGCACTGATGCAGTTTGGGGCCTTGTTAATTACCTAAAAAAAAAAAAAAGTAGCTGTCAGCCTCTATAGGGCCCTATACTAAGCTAGCACGCTGCGTAATGTCTCTGAGTAATGCTCACGCTGACAAGCTAATAAAACCCAGCAACTTGTGATCTAAGACCAAAGGAGACTTGCAGCTTTAACAGAAAAATGTTGCAAACTGGAATAAGATGATGAGGATGTTTGAATGACAGGCACATTTGGTAGCAATGCCTACACACAAGTCCCTGTAAATAAGGGGGCACTGGCAGCTAGCAGGCATGCAACACCATAAATTAATTTGTACGCAGGGGAAACTGTAGCTAGAAACTTTGGCATCTACCTGCTAACCTCACTATCTTGCTGCTATCTGATCGCTGGCATAATCAGCACTTCACTGCTTGTCACACTGCTTGGAAAGAAAAAGTGTTTGGCTCAGCCAAGAGAGTAATGTGAGAGGCATACACAGTAGCATAATTTCAGGCATTTAAATAAAGGGTTTGGCCAAAAAAAAAAAAAAAACTTGGGAATTCACAAACCCTTAAATGCCTCCACAGGAAGGCAGGGTTTTGTGGATGCCTCTCCCAGGCTAGGGGAGGTAAATTCCAGCTACACTGTCCTCTCCTTAGATAGGAAGAGGTATCCACAAAACCTGGCCTCCTCCCATGCCTGGGGGCTTTGGGGATCTTGCCATTGGATACTCACAAAAGCCCCTCTTAATAGTCTTTTTAATAAATGTATATTGAATTCTGCATTCCTCTGCTGTAAGAACGGCAACTGAGAAATGTGAGAACAGCCATAATGAGTCAGTCCAAAAGTCCACCTTCATCCCATATCACATCTCTGCAAATGGTCCATAACAGGATAAACATTTATGGGTATTTCTCCTTCAAGTACTTTCCCAGCCTCCCTTCCCTGCACAGGTTCTGTATTTAAGAACCCACAGCAGATTTATTTTCCATGAGCTTGCACAGCCTTTCCTCGGGCCCATGTAAAGTTTCAGCATTCACATCCTGTGGCAAGGAGCTCCAAAGCTCCCTCTAATGGTTTGAAGCTCACAACCTAGAAGCGAAAAGTCCTGCATATCCTGTTTCTTTATGGAGGCAAATCCATGGGACTCCAACCTCTCATCCTAAGGACGCAGCAGCTTCTGCCTCTTTGCCCCAGCCCCAGCTGCAGCCAGTGTGTCCACCCCCTAGTATACTCACCTCCGGCTGATCATCCCATGCAGCCAGCTTGGAAAGGCCCCATCGTCCTGCATGACCTTCTGGGCCTGCGTCTCTCTGAACCAACGGAGAGTTGCTCCTCTCTTGAGTTTCCGCATTTTTGCCTCTTCTCCAGTCTGTTCCTCTGTCCCCAGAATGGGGCGAGGCCCAGAAGGGTGCAGGAAATTATCAAAAGGAGTGGACTGAAAATGGGGACAGGGGAAAGTGGGCATGAAAGCAAGGTCAGAGGCAGGGCTCCCTGAAGAGATCACTTTGGTAGTTCCCACTCCTGAGTCCCTGCAGTTAGGACAAGATCACCAACCATCAGACTCCGCTTTCAGTTCCTCAAAAGCACTGACCAAGTTTTTTCACTAACCACACTAGGAAAGGACTCTCTCATGTCTGATAAAGAGAAAGACAGTGTTCTCCTGTGACCACATGCAAGAGAATATGCATATGCAGAAGGTGGAAGGAGCACGGAAACAGCAAATGTGCCTAAGTGACCCCAGACAGAGCTAATATCACTACCTCTGTGAGTTTGCTGCGTGGCCGTGGGACCGGTGGCTGTCGTGGCATATCAGGTGCAGGGCGGGGACAAGGCTGAGGGCGTCTCTTTCGTGGCACGGGGACTGGCAGGGAGACTCTTTCTGCAACAACAGGAACAGGTAGACGAAATTTGAGATCCAAGATCCATGGGATCCATCCTCCATACGCCCAGGACAGGCACAGGCATACTGCCACCCATGGAGGACAGGAAATATTCTGCCTCTCCAGCACACACTATAGCAACAGCTGGAAGAGGGACCATCAAGAAAATAAGTCTGGAGCTCAGTCCTTCCCTACCTCTCTTCAGCCAGGCTACTAAGTCTGAGAAGGGGCAAAAGAGACAAAGAACATGGCCTCAAACCCACTGTCAACTCCCACTCCAGATGTCTCAAGGAGAAGCTACATAAAATCACAGAGCAATGATTCAAAGCTCTCCCCCACTGAGCGGATGGGAAAGGCACAGCCTGGCATTCCCTTCAACACAGCCAGGCAAATAACCTCCATCACTCTTTCTGTTCCTCACAGAGAAAACCTCACTTTCAGATGGACTGCATCAGTGGAGCCCTCAGTCCCACGAGAACCGAGGACATGCCATCATCCTCAGGAACTTAAAGCACTTTGAAGCGATCATCACATGAGTAGCCACACACTAGGGTAGTGGAAGTGGAAGCAACTCACTCTGGGCCTCTGCTTCCACCTCCCGCTGCCGGCTTCTCTCTCTTTCTGCCTCCTCTTGTAGCCGTAGGGCCTGAGCTCTCAGCTCAGCCACCAGTTTCAGGTATCTCTTCCTGCAGCTGAATCCCCTGAAAGCTGGTCAGGGAAAAGCTGTGGTTAGAAAAAAATGCTAATCATGCCTTGTCAGTCCCTGGTGGAAGCGATATTCCTTTGCCCTGCACAAAGCCTTCAGCGCTTGAACCCCATTAATGCAGAGCAGTGCAGGCTCTCTGCTGCTAACATGCAGTCAAAACCATGTCAGAACTGTTTTTTACTCTCTAACCTGTCTGACCACAGATTTTAAAAATCAAATCAGAGATTTGAGCTCTTATCTCTAATGACAAGGCACAAGATACCTAAAGAAAAGATCACACAAAGGTCACTGTTAACCATTTATCTCCTCTGGGTCACTAATGAGTAAAAGCAGAGCTCAGCTGTGCAGGAGTCAGGATTTCCTTGATACTAGTCTGTGAGATGACCTTTCCCATAAGCAGCCAATACAGGGTTCACCAGCAGCATTAGAGACATTACATTATCCTTCTCACTTCAGCAGGTATGAAAGCCCATGAATTGAAAGCAGCACCCTCTCCTTCCCGTAAGGACACTACCCACACATCTTTCCCACAGATCAGAACAAGGAACAGCATGTGACAGCCTGATGTTCGTCGTACTGTGTGTTGCCCAGCTGGAAGCTTCTCAGATGCTTCAGCAGTGGGCACAGTGCAACAACCCATACAGATGAGAAGTACAGCAGAAAGAGACTCCTCCTGCCTTAGTCCTCACGGTGCCTGTGCCGACAGAAGTACCAGACTGCCCGCAGCGCCTTGCTCTGTAGAAACAGGCTGCCAGGGCATAGACTGCTTGGTCGGGGAAAAAATATGTATCTTATATCTGCGTCATCACACCCTTCTGCCTGTCTCTGAAAGTAGGAATGAGATCTGTGCCACTCTCATCTACTTGAGAGAGCCTCCTCAGCTTAACACCACTCACAAGCCAGCCCTCACTCCCTAGTATGAGATCAGAGTTGAGGGGCTCTCCTGCACCAGTGCTCACCTTTCTGTATGACAACTGCTGCTCTTTCCAGTCGCTCCACACACTTTGCCAGCTGCTCCTGGTGCCAGTATTTAAAGAAAAGTCGTGACTTTCTGTGAGGTTGAGGAAAGAACCAATGAGAAACACTGTTTGTCTGAACTTGCATCCCATCATCCTTTGAACAGGCCCTTGATACAGCCATAGTATTCTCCCTGAAGGGAGCCAGATAGCAGCGTAGGTGGATAAAGTCTCTGCAGTTCAGGCCCCCCACTCCCTGCACCAGCAATCCACACCTACCCACATATCCAGCCTGTCAACTCTGTACTTTGCAGTATCTCCAAACAGCTGAAAGAGAGGAAAGAAGTGCAAAAGTCATTTTCCACCCAAAGTAGAGGCTATGCAGCCAGTGGTTTTAGGTGTATAAAGGAGAAGAAAGTGCCTCAACAATTCTGGGTTACTTTCTTTGCCCACCATCACCTGATCACATTCAGTAACTAGTTTGCAATCCGTAGAGCTCCTTGAGGAACAGCTAGGAGAGAATTACACTGGGAAATGTCAGCAAAGGGGTTCCTAGAGACAGACTCCCTTCAGCTCCTGGGAAGGCAGTTCTGCAGGGCATATCCTATGCTCAGAGGTGGTTTTCACCATTTAGTTTCTGAACTCTTGGGAGCACACAAGTTGCAGGACCTGTATGATGATATTCCCTGGAAAGAGCTAGTTTTCCAATTCTGATTTCATTTTGCAGGCTTTGGTGATAAAACCTGGGTCACCTGAAAAGATTCCCTATTTCCCCAACGTTTGTATCTTTCATAATACTTAGACTTGAAGGCAATACTCCAGGTGCATCACAAAGACAACCTCCTCCCTCTGCCTGCAAATCCAGACCATAAAGCCATAATGGCACTTTCTACCATCATCCTGCAGAGCAAAATAGAACTGGTTTTCCTTCTCTCTCAGCCAAATTCTGCTGTGCCAGAACCTATAAGCCAGGTTACTTTTTTCCCAAATGCATCCTAGGAGTTTCATGTCTGGAAATACATAGTGCTGCCTGTCTACCACCGTCTCTCTCACCTAAAAGACCTTCTTTTGACCTCACTTGGGTTTGCAATTCTTATTAATTCAGTACCATCAGAAATTTCAAGGAAGCTCTGTGAGGGCTGGAGGAACTGCTCCCAGGAGAGAGCTTTTCCAGAAGGACATTCAATTTCTTTTCTTAGAAGAAAAAAAAAAAATATATATATATATATATATTTGTCATCTGGCTGCCTTACATGCTTCATTCTCACAACCAGTCACAACTGACTGTGGCAGGAAGGAGGGACTGGAACAGTGAAGGAGAGGAGGTAGGGAGTTGCTGCCCTGGACAATGGAAGGGGAAAGCTGATAGGATCAGACTGTAGAGCTGGAGAGACATTTATATTTCAAAAGTTGTGGAAGGAACAAACAATCAGGTGCTGCAGGTATGTTGTGCCTGTACACATAGAAAGTTATTGGACCAGAGACATATGCTCTCTAGCTTGGGAGACATTCAGTGCTGGCTGCTTAGTCAACCCTGTCTTCAACTTATTCTTCTCAGATCATCAGGGAAGAACCTGGAGAGGCAGCAGAAGGCTGCACTGAGTCCATGTCCCACTGAGTGCAGTGGACACCCTGACCTTATCTTAACCCCAGCAACTGAGTTCATTTGCCAGTTCTCATTCCATAGGAAAGAAAGGCTACATATAAAGCAATCCACAAAAGATCTCATTCATCGTTTTACTAAATGATTTATAAAACCCTAACTATCTTTGTCTAGGAATCTGTGGTCTCCATCACCACCAAAAAGCATCCTCACTTTGTTCCTTTTACTCAGTTTGCTATGCTATCCTGAGAATAAAAGTTTCTGAGGAACAAAACGGACTAAAACTGGATTGCACACGATAGAAGCAGGGTTCCTACCTTTCTTTTGTGAGAGACACATCTGGTTTACCTAGAAGAATTCCATATCTGTCAAAAACAAACCAGTTCAGTAAGGTAAGAGTCATAGCCTTGATGTGCTGATCCACGTCACTCTCACAGCAAATGACAATAAATCAGTGCCTTTCTACTCAATCTTCCATAGCAAATAACTCCATGGTCTCAGGCACGTGAACTTTAAAGATAATTTCACTCTCTGCCCGTATCCAGTTACCAACGTCACTTCCCTGACAATATTTAACATGGAACTTTCTAAAGGTTTAACAAACCTTTCGGCAAATTCCTCAAATGAGGGTCTCCAGGAGAAACCATCTCGTCGGATCCGGACGGTCTCCAGGAGTCCATTGTACCGGAGCTGAAGCAGCAGCATAAAGAGGATCAGAGAAACAAACAGACACAGGCCAGAACAGGTCATTAGGATATCAGTTTGTCCCTCTGCAGGCAGAAACTCGTTCATTCAATCCCAAATCGCTCTGGTTCAAACGACAGTTTCTTTTTAAAAATGTTTCCTTGGTTAAAGACTGAATTTACCAAATCCTGCAACTCCTGTGATTAACTACTCTCAGTTAAAAGTTAGAACACAAAACAACTACCAGAATGACTTTCACCTTCTAGCTATGGGTATTGCTTTACTTCTGTCTCTTAGAGAATAGCCTTCTACTTCTAAATCTGTACACAGAGGTACTCTAAGGCACCAGCTCAACTTCCCTCTTAATCCTATCCTTATATACATCAAACAGACCACAGAGCTTTTCTGAACTCTTCTGAACATTTTCAGTACTCTTTAAAGGATCTTGACCTAAGACTTGACACAATATCCAAAGACAGTCATACAGCACAGTTTTCAAAGAAATCCATCTTGGCTCCTATTCAGTTGCCCTGGTTGATAGGTGAGAACAGTCTTCTCTGAGAAGCATAGCCTTTTCTGGAGAAGTACTGTCTGCACCAGTCCCCGTCCAGGAGCCACAAAGGTGAATCCTAGTCCCTGACAAGTAGATCTCATTGCATTCACGAAAAAGAAATGGGAGAGAACTGGGAGTGTGAAACCTGGACCTAGCAATCAGTGTCACAAAGACAACTAAGCACCCGGAACTGCTGCATGCATAAAAAGTGTGTCCTGTTCTTTTTCCTGCAAGGGGCATTCATTCAGACCTGACAGCTTCCAGCTATCTCCATGATCTTACAGCGGGATATGCACTTCCTGGCCTTAGATCCATTTCCCACCGAGACTCAGATGAAGCACCTGAAAAGAAAATTGCTTTTTCCTCACCTGCTGCAGCACCACTTGGCTGTCCACCACACCTGGCTCCTTCTGGCTGTTGGGCTTTATGCAGCGCACAAAGTGCGGGTTGGCAGAATACATCCGCTCCATGAGTACCATCAGGGAATGCTGGTGAGGGCAGAGAAAGATCAAAGATCAACAGCCCAGCTAGCCAAAGCATTACCAGACCCCTCTGAGTGCGCTATCCTGTAGATGAGAATTGCCTTCCCACCCCACCAGTTCAGGCTCTCGTAACATCAGCTGCCCAGGTCTGATGACAGCCAGGTCACTCCTATCATGATCAGCTGTGCTTGGCATCCAAAAAAGCCCCAGTCCATATGTTGGACGCTTTACTACATGTAGCATCCTGGAAGCTCTCAAGAATATCGCTGCACATATCTCAAGGGGCACAGCAGGCAGCAGTACTTTACCCGGAACTGAGCTCCCACTGACTGCTTTCGTGTGCTGTTGAACTTGTCATCTGCTCCTGGTATGACCTGAAACCAGAGCAAACGAAAGGATTACCCACGGAAGGGGAGCCTGATTACTCTGCCAGAAACCAGACAGCTAAAAGGAGAGAGAATGGATTTCAGGGAGGGAAGGCAATTTAAACATAGCAACAGAAGTAAGCAGAAAACCCAGTAAAAAATGAGGGAGAGTGTCTGCTCTCAATTTCAATCTGCTTCTTCAGTCATGCATATCAGGAACTGGGCCACCAATTATCAGTTGCCATGTGGACCAGAAGTACGATACCTTGGCTTTAACATGAGGCATCAGTGTCCCTGTCCTGGAGATAGTGGCTGGAAAAACAAAGACAATAATTAATTTTGTACCCTTACCCACAGTCAACCATGCCTAAATATTCAAACTTTGCAAATATGCAAATCTCCCCATAAATACTGAATCACAAAGAGGAAAATACAAGGAAAGAGCTAAAGAAGAGAAGAACACTCAACTACATAAAGCAGACAATCCAGGCAATACTGTTTTCTGCCACTGAGAAGACAAGGCAATCAGGTTACTTAACAACCCTAAATGACCTTCAAAAGAAATATCACAAACAGGGTAGGTCTAACAATGCAGGAAAAAAGTATAGATAGCAAACAGAAAGCTCACCCACAACAGTCAACATGGGAGATTATATAAAGTTAAATAACTTTAAAATAATTCAGCAACAAGATCCAAAATTCGGGGAAGCTGAGTTTACTGGATGATTTAATGAGAGTCTTGTACACCCTGATGCAACAGTGTCATCTGCACGGAGAACAGGTTATACCTGCTGTTTATGAACTTACAAAGATTTGGGACTAGACTAAATATCTTCAGCAGCAGTGCGGAAGAAGCAACAAAAACAGACATTTGTGGAACACGAGCAGAAGAACTGCAAAACACAATGGAGACTGAAAATGAAATTTATCAGTTGCCTGTAGATCCTAGATAGCTGCTTGGACTGGACAAGACAAAAAAAAAAATCTGCACAAGGAGCACTGTATTCAGCTAGATAATTCTAAGGAACCCACCTGATTTTTTTTAATCTTTACTTTCACAGAAGCTTTGGACACTCTGAGGGCTTATTAGTAACTGGAAGAAGGGAGTGTAAGGAAGACGGAGAAATAATGCACCTGACCTCAGAGGTTTTTTTTTTATCCAGAGCTGTTGCTGGAAAATGAAATATGTTCAAAAAGGATCACCTCTTCACTCATTGCTTGTGTCTCTACTGCAGTCTACATTGTGAACTCTTTGGTGCTAGGTACCAAGGAGGGGGTATTGGGGGGTATTTCTGCTACCATGCATCAGTACCAAGGGGAATGGAGTAGCTCAGACAGCTCTGTATATGTCAGAAGCCTCACTCCAGGCAGCAGGTTTCCCAGAACCTCTCTGAGGCTGCCAGTTCTGGAACACATTCCTGGCACACAAGCCTCATTCCCACACTTAGCTCTTGCTAAGGAGGGCCCTGATTAACGTGGGTTGCCCCATCACAATAGAGGGACTTGCCTGTGAAGAGCACGCTGAGCAAAGGAGTGACACTGTTGATGAAGAGTCCACGAACATTGGCTGGCAAGGTGTCTCTGTTCTTCTCTAGAAAGCCACCAGCAGTATATTGTACCTAGGGGAAAGTGCAGCAAGTCAGTAAGGCCAGCAGTGCTTACAGGTTAGCCCCAAAAGCCACCTCAACAGCTGGCCGGGGCAACTGTTAATCTGAATGTACAATGGCTTGCACAACAACTCTGTAAACACATATACACCCCCTTTAGATGCACATCCTGAACAACAAAACCAAGGGGATGGTGCTGGGGCATTAGAACTACAGGTCTGCAGCATAACACTGAGACATTCACCTTTTCTTGTTCTGCCTTCCTTGACGACGATGACGTTTCATTTACTTTTGGTTTATGATTCACTCTCTTTTCTCCTCGCTCTCCCTCTTCCCTTTGAAAAGGCTTCCATTCTGCTTGATGCTATGCATCCCCTTGTTTCTCTTGCTCCCTTCCGTTCTCATCTCTAGCCTGCCATTCTCATTTCATGAGAAGTGTTAATCTTTTTAATAATGAACATCACAAGGAATAACGTAGTCGACGGTTGTGGAATTAGACTACTGAAAACATACTACAACGACCTCCGTCTTCATCTGCTCCTGCTACAAAATTAATTCCAATCAATTCAATATATTTGGGCCAAAGCATTCAGAACTGGTGGCAGTAAAGTTATATACAATAGTCCTAAATCCAGGTGCTTTCACCTTTAAATATGTAAATAAGCACCCCCATCCTCAAAATGTTGATTATCTAGCTGCTTTCACCGGGTTCCTCAGTGTTTGCAATAAATTCGTGACTTTTATGCTCTGGACCCCTGACAGCTAAACATAAGCCATTAGGCTTTGCCTTCAGGGCTTTACAATGCATGCAGGGCTTTCACTTTATGAAGGACTATTTTAAGACCAGAGCTCCAATATAGTGATGACAGGTACAACATAAATACCTCTGAAACCTTATGCTTCCCAGACAAGCCTCATTTTCTTCAGGAGTCATCTCTCCTCCTATACTTTCTAAAGAGCTCCACTTACCCTAGAAGACAGCTCTCAGGGAACGCTTCACTCCTGTGGGACCATGTACTGCTTAACTTCAAAGCTTTATTTGTCAAACACCTTCCTCTCCCCTACATACATTCCAAAGCATGCTTCCTGAAAACTGGACTTACTTTCCCGGCATAGTGAATGATGCTGAAGCCCAAAACACGGCTCCGACCTGGCTGGAAGTGCAAATTCCCCTTAAAGCTGCTGTTTAGTTTATCCACAAATGTTTTATCAGTTGCCTGCAAGAAAACAGTTTTCATAATCAAACTATAAAGTTGCAACATAGTCCTGATCAGGGCACATGGAAGTAAAACAAAGTTTTGGAAGTGGCCTTGACCATGCAACAATTTCGTACTGTACTTGAGCTTATTTGACTCTCTGCAGGGACTGGACTGTCCCTGATCTGGCTGTCCTGTCCCATTATCCACACATGAGAACACCTCTGCTCATCCTCCTGTTTACAGTCACACTCCAACATTAGAGCTCTCTCTGCAGCACAGATATTCATTCTCCACACCATTTGCTCTGTCTCCTATCTCACCCATACCTGAGGAAATGCACTCTGCTCATCCAGAAGAGACAGCAGCCCAAGTGGCTTGGCCAGGAGCAGATCCTGCAAGGAAAGGAGAGTCGTTAGACATAACTAAAGCAGTACAGGGCATCCCCTCTCACCTACATCACTCTTTGCGGAGCTTCTTCCCAGATACATCTCCTCCCCATGGTGGAATGAGGAAATCTCTTCTCTTGGCTGGATGGGGCACCTCTCTTCTGTCAGTCTTATATCACTCACCAGAATGGGTTCATTATTGCTGAACTTAATAGTTTCCCAAGGCAGCTCTTCCTCCCTGTAGGCAGCCTGCTCCAGCTGGAAGATGTGCTGAGACAGAGAAAGCAGAGGCTAGAGTCTCCAAACCGGGTTAGACAACCCTAAACATCTTCCTTCCCACCCTGAGCAGAGGATGGAGGCATGACTCTCTTATTCATGGATCAGAGGCCCAAGATGAAACTGCTGTTCCGCACGCCTATCTGTAACCTTGTTGCTCACTGCTGCTGGCACATAAAGCAGGAACACTTCTTGAGCCACCACAGTGTTCACATGTCCCTACTCTACTATTTCGGTCATTGCTTGACCTATCTACTCCTACTTTCCCTGCACCAGTGGTTCCTCTGCCATGGCAGATAAGGTTGCTGCTCCCTACCCTGCTGTACTAAGCACCATTTCTATCTTTCCAGGCAACGGTCCTGGTTTCCTCCCATTCTCCTTCACATCCCAGGTAGATCAGTGCTCTGCTTTCCCCCCCCCCCACGCCAGGTGAGATCACCTGCTGCAGACTTACATGGTTGAAGAAGTGCTGCAGCTGCTCATTGGCCAGGTTTATGCAAAGCTGTTCAAAGCGATTCACTGCAAAGTTTTCAAACCCAAAAATATCCAAGATTCCTAGAAGAGGGAAGACGAACATGCCATGGAGCCTGCAGACCATCCCTACAGGTAGCTAAATACCCCATCACACTACAAGTGTCATCTGGCCCTTGGGGCACATGGAGCCAAGTTGTCAGCTGCAGCTCTCTCAAAGTTCCTTTTGAAGAACTAGCTAGGAGACCCCCACACCAAGCCCCACCTCCTCGGCAAAGCCAGAGCGTCCCAGAACTACAGCCTCATAGACCACCTTACTTCAGACCACCTAGCTGCCCTGGGCTGGCTCCTGCCCTACAGATTTCACGCTGTTGACTAGTATCTCCAGTATGATCATCTCTTTGAAATCCTTAATGTAATCTTCATGATACCTCATATTGCGCTGTTCCTCCATCACGGCTGAGGGATGCACGTATGGGGGCAGAACAGGAGTAAGACAAGCAGAACTCACCTATCTCCCTCAGCTCTACCTCAGGATCCACATTCTCAGCCAGAAGCTCATTGATCTTGGAAACAATCCAGCCAAATACTCGGCCATATGCCACCTTTGCAATGGAGTCTCGAGCATCTGCACAGGGCAACAGAGAATGACAGTGGCTCACGGAAGGGCTCCCGGGAGAGTAGGGAACACAGCATACAAGTTGGCTCACCACATCCACCTCTAGCAATAGTGTCTAATGGTTTATGAAGCTGTTTTGGAGACAAGTCATCAGATGTCTGCTGATCTTCCCTACCCTCTGCAAACTCAAACATAACACTTCCATTCTGAAGTCTTCCTTCCTACAAGACCAGATATGCGGTACTAGAGCACTTGTAAAATCACATAAAATGGAAAAGTTCATTTCAAAAAAAAAAAAAACGAGTCTAGCTGCTTTTTAGACTACCCAGAGACTTGTTTCCTCCTTTGCCTGTCTACTGCGTATGAGCCCTATTACAGTTAAATTCAAACTAAAGCCTCCAAGTAGTATTTGGAAAATTGAATGGCTCCACTGCAAACACTTGAACTTCCTGCTAGCCTACAGTTGCTGCCCAAAGAGCTTAAATAAGGAGAATGCAACTGCTGAAAAATGTGCTGGCATTCTAAGAAGAGGGAGATCAAATTAACATGACCCATTGATGCACTACTGACTGGAGATGTTTATTTTATTGTCCAGAGAGGTGCAAGAGGAGACATTTGAGATACAAGAGGATACAAGAGGAAACAGAGGTAAATAATTCTCAGTTTTCACTTTTTTGTTCTATTTTTTAAGCAATAATCTAGAAATTTCTGGGATTTCATATGTTTATTTTTTAAAAATGTCTCTTATTCTAACTCAATCTTTTGTGAAGATTATCTTGGATTAATTTATTTTCTTACTGAAAGAAAAAATAACACTTCACACTATTTTAACATACTTCCCATGCATCTCACTCCTTCACTGACACTGTGCTGTTGCACTGATCCTCTTATTTAATTCTCCAGCTACTACCTAGAGTTCTCCACATTGCCAGCACTCTGCAGCAGCAGCCTTCCCCACTTTTGCACAAATATCTACAATTGTCTTTAAAGTCTGGATTTGAGGGATAAAGCAAGGATAATTTCCTGGTTTCTCAGTTAAGCTCTGCAATCTCTTGGAGATCAAACAAAAGCAGTATTCGTGGTCCTGTGTGTCGGTAAGAGTCCCAGGGGACAAGCATAGATATACTTGCCTTTACGCAAAAGAAACAAGAAAGCTGCACAGACAGATATCTTTGTTACCAAGAAACTGCACATGAGTAGGGACACCCTTTCATCAAAAGCAGGTCAGTCTTTCTATTCCGCACTTCTGTGATTCATACGTTTCTTACCTTCCGCCTGCTGCTTGGTGTGAAAACGCTGGATCTGCTCTCCCCGGGTCAAGGACATTGTGCAAATGAGACATTTCAACAGCTCATCTTCTTGGACTCCAAACTGACCCTGGGAGAGAGGAAACAGATGGGGATAGCCAATACCGAACCCTTACGTGGAGACTGTATCTCCTCGTACGTGTGTGACACCCAGTGTAATGGAGCCAGGATTCACATTGAGACCTTTTGAGTTCTGCTGTAATATAAATATTACTGTTAACATCTGGCAGCACTGGAGTCAGATGTATGCTCTGAGATCTTCACCATCCTGTGAAGTGATCAAACTCACTCTTGCTGCTCTCTGAAATACTTTGTATTTTAATTTCCCAGTGCTGCCACCTTTCACCTTCTGCGGGAGCTACACACCAGTCCCTGCTGAACGGTTTAAGGACTTACTATGGTACAGCACCACGATGAGGTGGCTGTGCAGATGCTAAGGGGAACTTCAGCAGACTTTAGAGTCACAAACCCACAGGAGAGAGGAAACAAAGGGAACTCAGATGCAACTGAACTCCTTAATAATTGCTTTAACAGGAATTCCCTTCCTGCGGGAAATAAGTGAAGAGCAAGACAAAAAAGCTGGCTGCTAAACAGACGTAGGTGTTTGTTTCAGGTATGGTGTAGGAGGGAAACAGGCAAGGAGATGGGAGTGAAACAAAAAGACAAGGGTGCTATGGCTTCAAACAGGTCAAAATAAAAAGACAGAGCGAAGGCAGAAATATTTGTTCAATCTTTCTGTTCTGTGTTGTTAAAAAAGCAGGTAATATATCCGTCCCACATAACAAAAATGAGACGGTCTAATGAAATATGTACTTCTTAATCTGATGTTAACTTGGGGCAAAATAGCAGAACGTTTAATTCAGGATAAACAAAAATTGGTAGTAGTTAAGCTGGTATCTTTAGACAAGATTACAAGTCTAACAGACAAAACTAATGTGCAGACACTGTGCACCTGAATTTCTCCAAGGCATCACACTTAGCACCACCTGACTCTTGATTTTAAAACGTTTGCATTACATGAAGTCAACAAGATATGTGTCATATTGCCATACGCAAGACAATATATCTGAGGAAAAGAAATAAAGAGCCTCAGGATCACGGTACAGCTTATGTGCTGCAAGACTCGGTTCAGTGGTACAGCTAATATTGTCCCTAGATATACAGGAAATAGAAGCTGGGAATTGCCTTTTTGGGTATCACCAGCAGTGGACACAGCGGCAGTCATGGGGTCATACTGTGCATTTCCGGAAAAATCTCCTTGTTCTTCAGGAGTCTTCAAGAGATAGAAACCTTCCCTGCAACATCTGGCAGGAGCAGCTCCTCAAATCCCCACAGGAAAATTCTGGCACCTTATACAAGAATTTAAGAGCACTTCTTAACATAAATATTCTCTAAGGATGATGCAGTCATGCTGCTAGTGGGGACCAGTATCACATCCATAATGTTTCTGTCAGCAATTCTTGTGACTCACCGCTGCAGCTTTCAGCCACCCCTGGGAAGCTCCGCTCACTTTTACAGACCCATTGTTCTCCTGAGGCTCAAAGGTTACATTGCCCAGAGACAAGACACCAGCCAAGATTGCCTGCATGTCGACTTGCTCCTAAAACACACAACAGGGGTGACCAAAAAGCTATCATCAGCCAGCGTGCAGCATATAACATCCACAGTGAGCCACAACCCAAAGAGCTTCCATATTTCTGAGATCATTGAAGGTGGAGAGGTGAGGGAAAGGCACAGGCAGCCTGCAGGAAGAGGCTCTACACAGTCTGCAAGATTCAGGTGGTTTGGAAGCAGCATGGAAAGTTCGGAGGATGGAGAAATGGGAAACAAAACAGCAGCCAGAAAAAAACCCTACATCTGCAGGATGCCCAGATAGACAGGAGTGGTGCTCAGAACTCACCTGTTCTTGGAAGCCCACCATGTCAAGGGCATTGCACACCTCTTGATATTTGTGCTTCCAGTGCTGAGCTACATCTTCTGTACCAAATCGTCCACTTATGTACCTGAGAAAGTGTATATCCCATACAAAATCATCACATAATCAGCACAGCCATCAGTCCTACCCCAAGGGAACAAAGCAGATCTGTGGCAGTGGAGACAGGAAAGGGAAAAACTTTTCCAAGGTCATACAAACGAGAAATGAGATTCTAGACCTCCCAGCTTCCAAATTGATCCAGAAGACCTCTGCATGTGTCCCTGTTCAGAGCCTGTTGCCGCTTCCATTCATTTGTTCACCCCCACCAGGGTCCACCCTGGCAGAGCCATAGGCTCTGCTATGCTGCTTCCCCCTCTACCGCACAACATGAACACTAAACCGCAGTCTGCCTTTGAAGTACCTGTACAGTGAGGGATCCAATAGCCCATACATCTCCTTTTCCTCTGAAGAGAGCCCAGCAAACATGTAGTAGAAGATATGGAAATTCCTCTCTCCAGTATCTTGTTGTACCACCCGTGACTTCTCTAACAGATACTCGCTCAGCTTTGCACCTCTCACTGCACACAAGAAAGTGACAAGGTAAACTTTGCATCTGGAAACATAAAGCTGGCTGACCTGTCCCCCATCACTTATTTGGTGATAGGAGCATAGAGTTGTCTAAAATAGGTATCTTGTGCACGACACCCTTAAGGCTGCCCAGCTCCCTGGAAGTGGTCTTCTCCATGCTTCCCATCATCTTAAAGGGGATGACCTTTGTTAGAAACCATCAAGGCGTACAACTAACAGCTCCCCTCCACCATGACCTCAGTAACCTTCCCTTACTCCCACACCGTCCAAACCCAGGCCTTATCCTAAAGCCTTAGTTGCTGTAGGATTTTTCTTAATTGCACACCCTCCCCACAGAGTATCAAGCGTCCAAACTTTACCCACCACAAGTTCTGGCTACTCAGGCCAGTCCCTCCAATGCCCACCCATCCCCCAAATTAGTCATTTCAAATGTTGCCCTTGACCTTACCTGTATTCTTCTGGAAACGCAGCTGTATGTATTTTCCAAAGCGGCTACTGTTGTCATTCATCACAGTCTGGGCATTGCCAAAAGCTTCAAGCAATGGATTTACCTAAAACAGGCATTTAAATAGCACAGGCACTCCTGAAATTAAGTGATCTAATTAACTCATTTGGAAAAGTTTAACTTGAGCACTTGATGTTCAGCATTCTTCCTAGTTACTGATGGGATAGGAAGCACTTCATCAGTACTCAAGAGCATCTGTTTTATCATATCCTGTATAAAAGAATTGACAAAGCCTAATATATTCCGAAATATTCGTAATATATTCATACATGAGCAAAGAATGCTTGCTGGTTGGAGGAAAAGGGAGTTGGGGTACATGCTGGGTAACCTGCTGAACATAACTTTACAGCACTGCACTGTAATCCCAGATGGGCTCAGTCCTTCAATATATCTACAGGAAGAAAATAAGAAGACTGTATTATTTCTTCACTGTCACCTCTAAGTTTTCCACAAGCAGCTCACCTGAACTGAGGTGAACTTTGTTGCAAATGGAGGAATAGCGCACTGGCTACAAGCATTGCAGGTCAAGTCTGCCTGGGTTCATTAGGCTAGGCACAACACCGAGCAAACACAGCTATTCTGCTCCCAGAACCTGCTCAGGTCAAAAACAGCTTGCTAGTGTGGCCCAAGCCACCTCTATGCAGAGCCAGCAGGTATATCAACACCGTGTTCGCACAGCCCAGGCATTCCTCTCAGATCTACCACATATGACACTACATTGAAATAATAAGCTGTTCCAGAGCCCAAAGCACAGCACAGAAACACCTCTGTGGCGCCACAGGGAACCTGAAAACACAGACTTTATAATGAAGTAGTCCAAGGGCTCATCCTGCTTAATTTATCACATAGAAGGTTAAGGTATGATTTATTCAAAATAAAAACTCCTTGGACAACAATTCAAATGGAAATACTTTATATCAAGAGGCAAGAGTATATCAAGATCAGATGGTAAAGGTGTATCAAAAGAGCAAAGATGAAGCTAGCCAGGAACAGCAGGTATGCTTCTGAGAGTAAGTATTTTACTAGTCAATGAAAGGTTACCAAAGGCTGCATGGGTTCTCCATCCCTGTGTGTGTCATTAAATCAAGACTTTGTCTCTAATACAAGAAAGTCCTTGTTCTATATCAAATAGCAAGTGATTCCAAAAAAGCCCCTAATCCCTTTTCACAGACATCGTGCTGAATGATCCCAATGGTTATATCATTTAAGAACCAACACACTACATTCCAAGCAAGCAGAATTACTGATCCTTCCACCTCTTCTAATTTCTAGTCAGCTATTTCACCATTCTTACCCACTATTTCCTTATAACACGGCCAAAGTTTTGTTTTCTCATTTCCAGTGCGATAACGCATCAGAAGGATCCTTGAGCCAAGTACAAGCCGTCTTGCAGCAGCGTTACTTCTCCATCTACAAGCGTCACCCTGTAATGACCTACCTGTAAGATCTGCTGCTCCAGCTGTGAGTTGCCTTTACACAGGTTCATTATGTGCTGTAACAGAAGCTTTGTACTCTCCGTTTTCCCTGCGCCACTCTCTCCACTGCCAAGAAAAAGCAAAGTTAAGTTTCACCAGCCATAAAGTGTAGTTGTCCTGCCTCTTATGTCTTAGCACCCCATCGCTTGAAAGCACTCTCCTATATTCAAGTGCATCACAACTTTCTCAGCTACACCACACACATGAATACCAATTTGCACCACCGTTTTATACAGCAGGCTCCACAAGATACTGATCCCTGCCCAGAGGAATTTTTCCCCATATGCTCCACACTATCACTTCTGGACGAGGTGCACCAGGCAGTCCATTTGCTTTGCTTCTTAAGAAAAAATATATCTAGTTCTTGGAGAACAACACCCTTCGAAAGCGTTCTGGTTCGCAGATTCCCTCACATGCACTGGGGTTGACAACTTCCCCTTTTTACAAAGCCATTTGCTGCATCCCTCTCATATCCACAAGTGAGTACTGACCTCATGACAATATAGCAGTCTCAAACCTCAGGCCCTTCACATAGCCACGTGCTTCAGCTGTTTCCGAACACTGGAATACAGTTGCAAAGCTGCCCTCAGGCCAACAGCTGAGGCACCGCATGTCATTCTGGTGTCACATATTCCCAGCACTTCTGCCTCTAAGTCAAATAAGTAGCACTTGGAGAGCAGTTTCCCCAGTCCTCCCAGGACTGGGGAAGTACAGTCAAGACACCGTGCTCGTGGGAAAGATCTTTAGCATAAGCATAATAAAAAAACACCCAATGCAGGAAATGCTGAAGGTATACGCAAGGGCAGGTCTCTGTTTACATACCTGACCTTTGAGCTTCCGGTGTGGCTTTACTGCTCTATAGCTCCCAGTAGCCCAGTGGAACAGTGTAAATTCCACTCGAGTTTCCAGATAGAAAGCTCTTGGCACTGAGGCCGTGTGGGTTGCTCTTCTGGGCTCTTCTCCCCAAACAAGAGACCAAACAGTTTTCAGAGGGACAGCATCATGTTATAACAACTATACTGGACTTTGGGAATTGTTCTGGTTAGAAAGGAATGAAGGAAGAGAACAGTGCTTCAGCATTATGCACAGCTGGGAGCCAGGGTCCCAGTTTACTGCGGTCACTGAGCCATAGTGAGACATCAGTTCCTGGGAGGATGCCAGGACTCACTGCCAGACTCCTTCACGGAAGCTAGTTTTACTCCGTAACATTTCCCAAGCTCACACCAGCTGCAGTCCTGGGCACAGCACAGCTGCAAAGCCTTTGAGCATTTAGCCCCCCATGACAGATACCTGATCCCAAACACATATCAGGCTGCCATCATCTGAGTACGCACAACCAAAACAAGACCTTTTGCCAGCTGAGAACATGCCATCCAAAGTCCCCATCCAATACATAAGATGATTTGTTTGCAGTGATTTGCTTCCTCAGTAAGGGTGCTATCAACCAGTATTCCCATGCTTGAGCCCACCCTCATACCCTCCAACAAGTGAAACAGAATCACTAGGTCCTGCAAGCACGCTCTCCAGCTGCAGATGTGTAACTACACCAGACTGTGAAGAAAGGAAAAGCCATCTCCAGGAGACCTGAGTGCTCTACCACAGGATACTGGGGCTGTGACTAAAGTCAGTCTGGAAAGCAATAGGAGCCAGTAGAATTTGCAGTAGAAGATGACTTAATCGAAATGAGCCTTTGGCCCTTTGGAAGCATTTGCTGTGTCCAACATCACTTTCGGACTCTGAAACGTGCCATCCAGACCTCACAAAGCAGAGTGACTAAACAGAGAACAGGAAGGGCAGGGAGGTTGTGTTTATATCCCAGAGGAAAGCATATAGGTTTGTGCTAGGCTGGAGATGGTCATCTTAAACCTGGAGACGTCTCAGGAACATTGAAAGCTAATACCTCCTCATGCTGCTTTGATGAACTGTGGTCTAAAAGGAGGGACTTCCTCCCGTCTCATACTTCCCGTGACCTAAACTTCACCCATACCAGGTAATTTTATTAGTGATCACTTTACTGCTTGCATATAGCAGAACCACAAAGTTCCTGTTATAGGAACAAATAAACCTGTTAATCGGATTGCAGGATGCAGCTCAGATTCTTATCTCTGACGCTACAAACTGCTGTCAAAAGATTGATTAGAATACTGATTTCTCAGAGAATGCCCACAGATGGCTTTCCATCTCCCACAGCAATTTCTATGACTATTCTGCATTTCTAGGAGCCTTTTCCACATGCTGACTCCATGGCCACGACTTCACACGTGTTTAGTGAGAACATCTCATGTAGAGCACAGCCATTGATGACTTGCAGGCTAGAGAAACAAGAGGGTCTGGACCCTTAAGGTCTGCTCCCAGTCCCACCATGATGCTCAGTAGTTTTACAAGTTATTATTCAACAAGTCATTTCCCTACCATGTTGAAGGCAAATATTGATAACATAATCAGAATACCAATCTAAAGAAGAAAATGCTAAATTAAACAGCTGACAATTAACATTTCAACTGAGATGACATTTAAAGTCTACTCTAAGGTAATCAGAGTAGATAATTAGCTGGTATTTTGAGGCTTTCCCTGCTAGCTGATACCATCTGTGGCCCTGGCATTTCCAACACAACAACAGTAACATCATGGAGCAAAGTGTTTGTGACTGTGCTTGTGGTTGCAAGAAACTCGGTTTTCCCTCTAGTCCCGAGAACTTCCCAGTAGAATAATATTTTCCTTGATCAGATTCCCAAAGGTCTTACAGTAAAGAAGAGGAAGTTCTTCTTTACTCTGCTCTTTGGTTGTACGTGGGAAGCTCAACTTTGGGAAAACAGCTCTATTCTGTTCTTTACAATCTTCATTATACCAGTTGTAGTGGGAGTTGTTTCACAAGAGAAGAGCACTTTACGGCTTTCCCCAGAGTAGGTCAATCTTTCCAAGGCTCTGCCCTCCATAACTAACCCTTTTCAACCCAACATAGGGGTTTTTTTTTTTTTTTTGCTCCACAAAAGCCGTATCTGTCTGTTTTCCGGACAAACCGTGAGCAGAGACATGTTTGCAAACGAAGTCGGGTTTTGACTCACCAAAACCTTTGAAGCTGAGGTTTGCCTGAATCATGGGAGCCCTTTGAATGGGAGACCACAGCTAGAGCTTGCTGGCAGCAGCCCAGCCCTCCGCGAGGGCCGGAAACCGCTCCTCGCTCACGGCTCCCACCTCTGCCCGGTCCCTCGGTGCCGCCGGTGGCACCAACCACGTGCCGGTGGCCCCGGGGGACGTCGGCGGTGCCGGCGGGCCGCTCACCTGATGACGACGCACTGGCTCTGGGGCCCGGTGGCCCGGCAGCCCAGCATGGCGTGGTAGGCCCGGTCGGCCACGGCGAAGATGTGCGGGGGCAGCGTGCCCTTCTCGTGGCGCCGGTACTGCTCGGAGACCTGCGGCGACACAGCGAGGGGGAAAGCGGGGCCTGGGAGAAGA
The DNA here is from genome assembly GCF_040807025.1 of Struthio camelus. Classification (NCBI taxonomy): domain Eukaryota; kingdom Metazoa; phylum Chordata; class Aves; order Struthioniformes; family Struthionidae; genus Struthio; species Struthio camelus. The sequence continues at coordinate 57,474,349 of NC_090981.1, read as the reverse complement.
GGCCAAAGAGCCGGCGGGGCCAAGCCCGGCCCGCCGGCCCCAAACACCCCGCTGCCGAGGCAGGACGAGGCGCCCAGCGAGGCCGCCCCAGGGCCGGCACTGACCTCTCTGCCGTAGAGCGGCAGGCGCTGGAAGGGGTTCATGGCGATGAGGATGTCCCCGACGTCGGTCTGGCGGCGAAGGGAGAGCCGTGAGCGCCCCGGCCGCCCGCCGCCCCGGCCCCCGCCGCCCGCCGCCGCCCCCCGCACTCACGTAGACCTGCTGCCGCAGGAACCGCTCCCGCAGGCTCCCCAGCAGCGCCGCCTCGTCCAGCTCCTCCAGCAACGCCAGGTCCCCGGCGGCCCCGGCCCGCGGGCGCCGCTCCCCCGGCGACACCATGCCGATGCCGGCCCCGGCCCCGGCCCCGGCCCGCCGCCCCCGCCCCGCCTCGCGGCAGCCCCGCCCCGGGCCCGCCCAACCGCCGGGGCGGAGCCGCCGTTTGAACGCGGGGCGGCGGCAGCCGGCTCGGGCCGCGGCGCTGGCGCAGGTAACGGACGGCGGCGGCCGCCGCCTCCTCCCCCCCGCCCCGCGCGGGGCCTTGGGGCCGGGGCGCCGGCCGAGGGCCGCTGTGGGGCGGCAGTTGTTGTGGGGCGGCAGGCCAGGCTGTGGGATGGTGGGCGCTGTTGAGTAGGTGGGGCGTGGGGCCGGCGGGTGCTGTGGGTCTGGTAGGGTGGGCTGTGTGTGGGTCTGGTAGGGTGGGCTGTGTGTGGGTCTGGTGGGGGCTGTGGGTCTGGTAGGGTGGGCTGTGTGTGGGTCTGGTGGGTGCTGTGGGTCTGGTAGGGTGGGCTGTGGGTCTGGTAGGGTGGGCTGTGTGTGGGTCTGGTGGGGGCTGTGGGTCTGGTAGGGTGGGCTGTGTGTGGGTCTGGTGGGGGCTGTGGGGCAGTGGTGGCTGTGGGTCTGGTGGGTGCTGTGGGTCTGGTAGGGTGGGCTGTGTGTGGGTCTGGTGGGCGCTGTGGGTCTGGTGGGCACTGTGGGTCTGGTGGGCGCTGTGGGTCTAGTGGGCACTGTGGGTCAGTGGTGGCTGTGGGTCTGGTGGGTGCTGTGGGGCAGTGGTTGCTGTGGGTCTGGTAGGGTGGGCTGTGTGTGGGTCTGGTGGGGGCTGTGGGTCTGGTGGGTGCTGTGGGGCAGTGGTGGCTGTGGGTCTGGTGGGTGCTGTGGGTCTAGTGGGCACTGTGGGTCAGTGGTGGCTGTGGGTCTAGTGGGCACTGTGGGGCAGTGGTGGCTGTGGGTCTGGTAGGGTGGGCTGTGGGTCTGGTGGGTGCTGTGGGTCAGCAGGTAGCTGTGGGTCTGGTGGGTGGGCTGTGGAGCTGGTGGGTGCTGTGGGGCAGTGGTTGTTGTGGGTCTGGTAGGGTGGGCTGGTGGGTGCTGTGGGTCCACAGGTAGCTGTGGGTCTGGTAGGCTCAGCCATGGGTCTGGTGGGCACTGTGGGACAGCGGTTGCTGTAGGTCTGGTAGGCTGGGCTGTGGGTCTGGTGGGCATTCTGGGTCTGATAGGCTGGGCCCTGGCTCTGGTGGGTGCTATGGGGCAGTGGTTGCTGTGGCTCTGGTAGGGTGGGCTTTGAGTCTGGTGGGTGCTGTGGGGCAGCAGGCCGCTCCTCACCCCTGGGAGGAGAGACAGCTGCAGTGGGGTGTGAGCCCCTCAGGCCCTCCCCAGAGGGTGCCCCGGAGCTGGAGGGAACTGGGTGGTGTTGCTGAGACCTCGGGGTCTGGGGCGCCTGGCTGTGCCCTGGCCTCCTGCGGGCCCAGCCCCAGGTGTGCTGCCCGCCCTGGGCACCCCAGCCCAGCGCCAAGCCGCTCGGAGGACTTTGAGCAGGGTCTGCGGAGCAACTGTTAGTTAGCCCGCAACGGCTAGCGGCAATCCGTTGACTAAAAGATTGCCACGTCCGGACGGTGAAAGGAAGGCGTCAGTTTTTAATAAGCAGAAGGAGGTGGTAGATAACAGTAACGCTGCGCTGCAGAGGTCAGATCTGTCTTGGGTTGCTGATCCTTAAATGGCGGTTGGAGCAGAAAGTCACGATGATGCAAGCTGCCAGGGCTGGAGAAGCACGAGGCTATGCGCTTGCTTTCTTACAGCTCTTCCACGGTTGGCTGATATTTTTTAAAATTGTTCTCATGGGGGATGATAAATGACAGAAGGGAGAAGGTGACTGCTAAACAGTCAAAACTTGTGAAAACAGGGAACTGGAGGAGGGCACGGAGCAAGGCACCCTCAGGAACACGTGCTTTCCCTGGAGGGTGTCTGGTGTAGGTGTGTGACAGGGTCAAATGGGCTCAAGCTTCTCATCCTGGTGCTGTGAAGGCCTGGCTTGGCAGGACCGGGAAGAGGTTGACATTGACAATGAGGTCCTGTGACTTAATAGAACCTCAGCTGGGGACAGTCCCAATGAGAGGACCGCTGTAAGAGGTTCTGAAGAGCAGCTGCAGCCTGGCACACTTAGTGCATGTGTGCACTATGATCTCCCGCTCGCTGCAGGGGCCCAAATCAAAGGACACTGTGAGCCAAATCAGGAACGTGCCCTCTGCTCTGCAGAGAAGTCACCAACCTGTGTGCCCAGCGGACCACAGCATTAGTCCTAATTGCAAGCTGGTCTTCCAGGACTCTTCAACCTGGTGGTAAAACATCCACTGGTTTCTGTCTGGTTGGGATGGAACAGTAAGGAAACGGAGCATGTGGACTGCAAGCATGTGGAAATGTCACTGTCCTTGGAGACAGGATACAGTGCTAAGGATATGACCCTTAGATCTGGCTCACTAGGCTGTTAAGACTTCAGAGAAATATCAAAGGTGTCTGGGTTAACCTTATATCAAAGGTTATAAAGGGAGATTTTTGGAGACTATTAAAAATATTAAGGAGAAATCCTGGAAATGTCGCAAGGAGTATTTCTAAGAGATCACAAGGTAGTTAGCAGTACAGAAAGTATAATCACAATTTCTATTCTGTACCTGGGAAGAAGCCCAAAGAGTTATATCTTGGCATACTGGGAACATTTGCACTGCTTTATGCAAAAGAGATATGGTCTGGCCTGGTGGGTGTGGCTTGTTTGTTTGTTTGCTTGGGGTTTTTGTTTGTTTTTAGCAAAATGGGCTGCAAAAGGTACATGGTTCACAATCATGACATCAGCTTCTCCCGGTTAAAGATGCTCTATGAATGATCATTTCAGTCTGTTATTTGTGAGTACTCTGCAACCTCACGCTGTTGCTGAGCTCTTGCTCAGTATTGCCTGTGTTTCTGCCTCTCTGGCTAAGGGAGATGTCAAGTCTGCCCTATTACAATGGCAAACACCTGGCCTCAGCTAGATTGTGGCCATTTCTTGAATGGCTACGGGAATAAACCTCTGGAGAAACTATTGCTACTGTAAAGTACTGCCTGTGTCCCTTCAGCTATCCGGACTTTTACTAGCACATCAGATGACTCTCTGTATATATTTTCTGGGAAATTTTGGTTTCAAATATTGGCCTTTATCTTTGAGGTGCTACATGAATATAAGCCATGTATCTGAAACGTCTCTAGAATGAAGACTGTATTTGAGAAATTCCCTTCTCTAAGAAAACACATCTTCCTATATTAGTATAGCCCATCCCTACGGGAGCCAAAACCTTTGTGTGTGGTATTTCAAGACAGTGAGGCAAACTTTCACAGAAATTGTAGGCAGATTGTGTCTTACCTCATGCTGTGCCAAGCGTGCAGCAGGCTGTTCCACCTTTTGATTAAAAGACAGAGCAGTATTTAATGCTCTGGTAACACATGCCGCTTCCAGTAACAAAGTAGTTACTGTTTTTTCTGCATATAACACCATGACCACCTTGTTATACCAGCAGAGAAGCCAGTTAATAAGGGTAGCGTGACTCATAGCAGTTGCTCAGTCTTTCTCATCTGAGACCACAGACTACCGTTAGAAAATAATCATGCAAATCACTGACTTCTCAGAGAACCTCTGGGGAAAGTGAGCAAGAGCTCGCTCTTTCTCTCTCGTGCTCGCTCGCTCTCTCTCTCACCCTCTCTCCCTCCCCCAAGGCAAATCCTATGACTGGTTTCTACTTCTGAAAGGCCTACCAGCAGCACCTCTTCCACCGACTAACTTCCTTGACTTTACTGAGAATGTTACATAAAGAATCTGACACAGCACGGGAAGCAGTAGCTTGTGGGCTAGAAAAATTGAATGCCTGAGATTTGCTCACAGACCTATCATAATGTACTATTTCTCTTGCTCTCACAGTCTGATCTTTCTAATGCTGTTCCTCTGGTTGATGCAGGGCTCCTGTGTCTACAGACAGGAATGCACAAGGAAGCTGTTAATAAGAGTTACTGGTAACTGACTTCCTTTCTTCTGTAGCGTATGGTTTGTAGCTCAGAATCCTACCCTACAGCCTTGGTTGTGCATTTGTCAAGAGTCTGTCTCTCTTGGCTCTTCAGGATAAGATCCTTCTCTGTATCCCAGCCCCAAGTCTACCATGAGTGACTTGCCCCTGCCGTTTACGGCTGGAGTAAATACTATTGAAGAGCAGAGGGCTCGCTGGGAGAGAAAGCGCAGCCGGACAGCTAAGGAGCTACTGGAAACTGAACACACATATCTTGGGCAGCTGGATCTGGTGGTCACAGTGAGTATTCTGTCCCCGTCTGATATGTGGGTGCCTTCAGGCAGCATGTTTTCAGGACTCTCGTACATCTCTACAGCATGGGACAAATCCCAACTGTTCATATTGTTGGTGCCGAAAGGTAGTTTTCGCCTCCTCTGATTACATCTGATGGCTTGTGGTTTTCGCCCCTTGGCTTTCATCCACACCCAGTTGTAAGTCTTAAAGCTGTGCTTGTATGGGGAGCGTGGCTCAAGATGTTTGAGATCTATGAAACAGAGGGGCACAGAAGAGACAAAGATAGATAATGAACAATGTGGTTAAAAACAGATGTGTCGAGGAATACGGAAATAGACTCAGTCAATACTGTAGTGCATGTGTGTCTATAAAGTTACGGTAACATTACCAAGAAGGCTTGCATCTGATGATTTTTTGGGTAGGCTTTCCTAATGCTTGATATCCTTTTGAGCTCAAGAGCATGCAGGCTGCAACTTCTGCTGCTGCATGCTAAGAATAACCTCAGAGTGACGTGTGTGTGTGTGTATGTGTTTTTTTAACCATTTGACACGCTCTCTCTTTCCTACTTAGTACTTCGTGACAATTTTAAAGGCTAAAGGGACACTAAAACCTGCTGTACTGGAAACCATATTTGGACCCCTAGAATCCATATATTTGGCCAGCCAGTAAGTGAACAGTCCGATATAGTCCCTTCAGTTATATGGGGAGGATTCTCTACTGACGATGAAACAGGATTTCAGGAAGTAAAACCTAACATCTTGTGAAACAGGCCTTCACTTCTAGCATTACTAGCTTTGGTGGCGCTTGGAGATGTACCCAGGAAACTGCTGATATGTATCCACACATCGGGATGCCCAGTTGCTGTCTGGATAGTGGTCTTTAAACTCAGTAAGCCTGTTCTGCAGTAATCTTTACAAAGGGGTGCTTTCTGTAGCTTGCACTGTGACCATTACGTACGTGCTCTGGATGGAAACTGGAAGTGAGGTGGTGACTGACAAGCGAAAGTCAAGATAGGAGCAAAGTAGAGGGAGCTGACAAAATGCTACAAGTGATGTATCGCTCCATACTTATCTTTCCTCCTTGCGCGCAGGGTTCTGTCATTTCACCTGGAGAGGGGGAATTTGGGACTAGGACTGGAAAACTTATGTCAGAAATTGGAGCTTTATGGCCACTATTCTGAGAATTTGGAGCAGGCAAATAAAACCTTGAAGGTAATTATTTCCTGTGCCCTTCCTATTCTCTCCTCCTTTTCTTTCTCCATTTTTCAAAACAGCCACATTCTTCCCTTTCTCTTACTTCTGCTTCTAGAGTGATCACTTTTCTTCTTTCTGTGCTGCTGCTATTTTCCCAGTCTCCGTCGTGACAGCACGATGAAAGCATCTCTACTTATTTAAAGCTTCAAACTTTTGTTGTTTCAGGCGCGATCTTCTTTTCGTGCGGAGCAGAGCTTTTCCAAACAGTTCCAGTGGAATTTCCTTTATCCTTCCCCATTTTTTTTCTTTTCTATTGTAGAAGAAAAGATTTTCCTCCCCACCCCCCTGCCCAGCTTTTTTATTTTTCCTTCCCATCTCCCTCCTTGGATATAGTCAGCCTTCCAAGAGATTTCAGAACGATATTTTTATCCTGAAATCCTGAAAGCTTTACCTGGAATTCATACCACCTGACTACCAGTTCTCGTCAGAGCTTGTTCTCAGCTGTAGGAGGTATTCTAATATGTTTCTGCTCTGCTTGTATGCATATGCATGCCCTTTTGATGCCCCAAGGGAAAAATAAGATGATTTGGATACCTGCCTTGAAGCAATGAAAACACAGGGTGGCATTGCTTTGTGTTGAGATGAGTGATAAAAGCCGCTGCTAGACTCCTTGTTTTTTATTTGTTTGAGCTACCCTTCCTTTTTTCTTTGCTTCTATGTGCCATGTAAACTGCTGAGCATGAACAGGGGATGTCACTACCATTACTTGCTGGAAAATGGTGGTTAGGAGAAAGGGATGAGTTTGTCCATGGCCAAAAAAGAAGTTTCTGATGCTTGTGTTTAGAACAGGAATTCTATTTTCTAAGCTCTGGCACAGACCATTAGAGTGCATGTTTTTTCTGCAGTCTCAAGGGTATGTGTTCTGTCACATACAGGAGCAGTTGAAGAAGAATAAGTCATTTCGACGTTTTAAAAAACTCCAGGAGTCTCGACCTCAGTTTCAAGGGAGGAAGCTAGAAGACCTGCTTCCTTTGCCCCTACAGAGATTGAATCAGTAAGTATGCAGTTCTGACTCCCCACGGTGCTAGTCTGAGAAGGCAAAAGGAACATAGCATAGCAGTAGTGTCTCCATTGCTATTGGAGGTAGAGTTCCTTAGTATGTCTGCACATTGGAGCGCACAGACTGCAGTGAAACAGGCCTGTAGATGTGCCTATAAAGTGGAATCGGTATGGGAGATGATGCAGAGAGGTGGCTATGCTTAGCCCTGGCTCCTAAGTCCTTCATTTAGCTCTGAGGTAGAATTGGAGTGGAAGCTTTCTGTCATCTTAGTAAGTGACTGAAGCTGGGCCCTGGACAAGAGCAAGCTGTCTGAAGTGCTGTAGAAATGGGGCTGTCTGATGGAGATGGTCTCTCTGCTTTTGTGCAGGTTGCTGACCTAGAATATTGTGGCTCTCCCTTCTGGTAGATAACTGCTCTTGGAAAGAAGTGAGATTAATGAAGTCGGGGGAGCTTTTCTTCTATCTCTGGTTATCAGGACCATATGCTTTCCTCTTATTTGGTGCCTGTTAGTTTTCTGAGTCTGGACACATCCAGTCTGGATTGTTGCATTCCCCCTTTGAGGCATCCTTTGACGAGCAGGACAAAAGGGTGCTGCACGCACTCAATAGCTGTCCTTTCTTGGGAGAGGTACCTTGGTAATACAGGGCACAGTTAGGTTGCTGGAACTGCAATTGCTGCTGTTGTAGGTCAAGGAGCTGCTCTTTAACCATAGTCTTATCAGTGCTAAAGCAAATTTGAGAGCATAAGGACAGTCTATTTTCCTTGAAGATAATTGGGGGTGAGTATACCACAGTCTTTCAGTCAGCTCTATTTAATGTCGTAACCTGCTTGTCCGATACAGGTGTAAGATGTCTGGGTTTTTGTCTTTTTTTTTTTCCCCTCCTGTAATTTCTTGGCACATTCATTTAACTTCATAAAACAGCAAGATATTTGCTGCTGTCCTATTCTCTGGAGCAATGGCTGCTTTTTAATACGAGGTCTATCTTTCTATTAATTCTCTCTTTCATGTTTATGTTTCTTCAAAATCTTGGCTATGTATTCTGCATGTTGCATGACTTTTGCCTTTTCGTGAATCTGTTCAATGTGATATTTCTTCTGTCATTTCAGGCTGTGAAAGTAGTTTGATTTTATTGTGAGAAAGAATTTGTGGAGACCCTTTCTAGTAAATAATGGGGGGGGGGGGGAAAGGCAGGTCCTACTTATAGCAATGTCTTTATTTTCTTGTGTGGGCAGGGAACATATGGTATGAATGCTTCCACTGAGAAATAAAACCCAATAGTTCAGAGTTTTGTCTGTTATTGAAGGCTTTTTTATGTGAATGTTGAAGTCAGAGTCTTGTGAACTTAAGCAACATATGGGTGTTTTTTATCAGCGCCCCAGGCTTCCAAGTGGGTAAATTTCATTGTTAAATATGAAGATAAAAGGAATATGTTCAAAGAATTGTGATGTAGAGCTGCTTGGTTAGACTTGGAGGAGTGTGTGTGTGTGCACACATGCATGTATGGAATGTGTACGTGTCCTCGTGGAGTCTTTCTTCAGTCTGAGTCTCAAAATAAGTGTTTCCTAAGCTCCTGATTCCCCTCCTTTGGGAGGACAGTAAGATGCTCTGTGGGAACGAGGGGACCAGTCAGACTTGATAATGTGAATAAAACTGTGCGACCCTCACTATTGTCGATGGGTGCCAGGACGATTGCTGGACACTGACTATGATTCTTGGACTTGGTGATAATCTGTCTGGAAACTTCTTGGTTTTTATTTTTATTTCTAGATGCATGTTGGTGTTCCCTTGGTTCTGGCTTGTATCTGGCAATGGGGATGCAGCAAAGGGCCTCAAAAATGATCTATAAGGATTATATATTAAGTGTACTACATGTCTAGAGAATGACAGAAGTGGTCAGCTATCCAGGTGGCCCAAGATGGAGGAATGTGGGAGGACAGGCTTTTGATCAGAGGTGGTAGGCTGGAGACAGCCTTTAGATGGCAGAGTTCTCCCATGAAAAAGAACTGCTTTTTAGGCTGTGATGCTGGATGTCACAGAGGGGAGAAAACAATGCTATAGATTTATGGCAAAGCGGGGGCAGCTTACTAGATACCTTGGGGATAACAGGGCTGAGGTAGGGGGTGGGTTGGCCCTTCAGCTTCAGATTGTGTAGTTCGGATTTTTTCTCCCAGTGGAGAAGAAAGCACGGGTTATCATCCCTCACTAATAGGAGAGGCTGCTGCTCCTGGTATCTCTTTATGAAATGAAACTACTCCTTCTATCTTAGGTACAAACACTTCCTCAGAGACTTGCTGGAGAACACCAGCCCAGACAACGCGGAGTACCAGAAACTTGCAAGTACGATTCCCCGTTATAAATGCTGACACTTAGATCAGTGTTAACCTCCTTGCTAATCCTCATCTTCCATCTACTTCCTACAGGAAAAAATATCCTCTTCTGTCTGAGGTTCTAGGGCATTACTGTTTCCCATCACCATCTTGATCCCAAGATATCCTGTGCAGCAGGTACAGGGAATAGCAATAGAGAGCAATGGACTCGGGGAAGGGCCTAGAGGTTATGTCAGAGAAGCGAAAGCTGTTGGTCACATACTTCAATTTTCTAGGAAAATTGAGGTCCTTTATCACCTACCAGAGGTCAACGCCACATGTAATGGGGCATTTTTCCTTTATTTTTGCCTTCAAATTCAGGAGATTATTCCTCTGTCTAGTATTTCATTGGCAAATGTATGTCTCCCAGAACCACGGAAGTGTTGGTTGAAAGGGGCCTCTGGAGGTCCAAACTCCCGCTGAAATTAATGAGCAACTTCCTTACTGACACTCAGCTTAAAATGTTTGTTTCTTAATTTCACCTTGTCTTTTCACAGCGAGATAGATCAGGAGTAGCACATACTCGCTTGTGTAACCTCAGAATATGCTGCTATAATTGCAGAGACTGTGAAATATGTTTCTGAGGTATCTCGATGGGTCCAAGACATCATTCGTAATAGAGAGAACTCACTACAGCTACTTCGGGTTCAGAAACTGCTCAAAGGACAGAAGACCAAGGTGTTGGCTCCAGGTGGGTCTTAATGACAGCTCTGCTTTTCCTCTGCCAAACTGAGAAAACTGGAAGAAGGCTTGCTTCCTATTAACCAGTGTTCCCCTCTCAGCCCAAATTCCACAGATAGGTGGTGAAGGAATGTACCTAGTAAGTAATTTGGGCACTTTATTACTTTTTCATTTAAAAAAAAAAAAAAAGTCTTTTGGTAAGGATAAGCAGCAGCTTAATTGCCTGACATTCAGGTGGGAGGAGCTGATGATAGGTAGTCAAAAAGTTAGTCACAGAGAGTCCAAGGAGGTCAGAAGAAAGAGCGTTGGGTGAGAATGAGAGAAAGGAAGGCTTGAAATAATTTTTGAAGAATGCGAGTAGCAGTGTTCTCCCTTCTCCATGCAGAAACGATTGACTTGGAGTGTCAAGGGCTTGGTGACTGTTGTGTTATTGTAAGCTACAAGCTGCATGGAGTTCTGGCCACACCCTATACATGATAAGAATCTTTTATCTGCATGGTTAAACAGTGCCAGAAGTCAGAGTATTTGCCTTGACAGCTGAGATGTATAAGGTCAGTCACTGGCATGCAAGTTCATCTACCTGGATAACAGGTTTCTCTTGTGTAACTGTGTGCTGTCCATGCCAAGAGCACCCTCCAAGCTACACAGGTGACGTTGTGAGGAAATGCCTCCAGTCTGGATACTTGTGAAACGGTCACTTGGGGTTTCGCCCATGGCTTCACAAAACATTGCTATTGCAGAAGTCATCTAGAAACAGTGCTGTGTTTGGAGAAGAGCGTTGAAGTCGCTGTGTGTAAGGGTCTCCAAGACACATCTCCACTTATCTGTGAATGTGGTGTGGTTATTGCTTCATACATGTGGATTATTGGGTGAAGGTAGAAAAAAGGTTCCTGTGACAGCATTATGCCCTTTTTTGGCCAATGATTATCTGACAACTGTCTTTATTTCCCTTGCATGTTCAGGGCGCTGGTATATCCGGGAAGGCTGGCTTTTGGTGGTGCCTTCCAAGGGAGAAGAACTGAAGCGCAGGATGTTCTTCCTTTTTTCTGATATCTTTATTGCAACAAAGCTGTGCCATCCATTGCACCTTCTGAACTCAAACAAATTCAGGTGCCGGGCTGTCTACCCACTTCAGCAGTGCACCGTGGATAAAGTGTTTGGCCACACGCAGAGCCAGGGAGGGCTTCTCAGTGTAAGTCTTCCTTCTTCTGCCTTGCAGAAGCATCAGCGAGGGTCAGACTTGCAAACCAAGTCTCCAGCTGTCTCAGCAGTGGCAGGACTGAGATGACAAAAGGGGTGTCTGCTAAATACAAAGAACTAGTATGAGTTGAGGCGATTCTTATCTTTTTGGGTGATGTAGGTTGCCCTTTTTTCCCCTCAGTGTAGGCCCTTCTAAGCACTCTGGAGTACAGGCTGCTGCTTGTTTCACTTAGCTCAGCCAAAGGGGGTCTGCAGAGACTCTTGACAGTGGCCTCATCAGAGCACGTTTTGGGAATTGCCCCTGCAGTTGCCTGACAAGTAAGAAGCAGCATTATAGCGACGGTGGATTGAGCTTACAGGCTATCCTGGAAAACACAGGATGCGGAAAGATGTTGGCCATATCACAATGGATATTGCTCATGCATCCAACTCTGTACGCATTGCAGAATCTTTAACTGGGACTAATGCCATAGCTGCGGGATTCAAGTTCAGTTTTTTCCAGTTCGCAGCACCTGGAAAGCTGCATGTTGGCTCACTCTTTGTAAGCCGTGGAAAGGAAGAATCTTTGGACAAACTGTGAATTTGTGGGTAGTGTTTGCAAAGAACTCTCAGGAGCAGCTTGCAATAAGGGAGAAAACTGGACAAATGGCACTAAGGACTGGCATTGCCCACTTCCAAGCATCCTATTAAATATGCAAGTCTAAGGGAGCTGTCATCTGTAGCTGGAAGGACTGGAGTGAGACAAGTTTGCCATTGGCTCTGTACTGTCCAGCCTCCAGCTTCCCCTAGTACCCACGCTCATTTTTTTTCTAGGGGGGAAGGAAATAGTGGAACTCTGCATGCAGGGCTGAGTCAGTAGTGCAGTGGTGATGTCTCTCCCTGTATCAGAGTTGCTGCCCTGACAAGGCACGCTACAGAAGGGCACCAGATTCTGCTTCTCTTTCAGCTTTCCTTTCCACACAAGACGCTGTTGTTGATGTCCAGTGACCAACAAGATATTAACGACTGGTATCAGAGTCTCACAGCTGCAATCAGGTGAGCCATCCTCCTCTCTTATGAGGGAATGGGGCCCAACACAAAAGTGACTGTATGACTGTATGGACCTATACAACTGCATCTATGCTATGGCTAGAAGGCTGATAGGGGAGACCTGGCTGACAGCTAGGATGCAAGGGAATAAGCTTCATGTATTAACTGTGAACTTTCCCTTTGTTTTTCCTCTACAGGCAGCTGAAAGCCTGACTCATCTGAGTACAAGACAATCCGGCAGGACAACCTCCCCTCTTGGTAGAAGTGTAGGACAATTGCATTCACAAGGACTACACACAGTGAGATTAGGACACAGCTGTCCTAATCTCAGTACAGGAGGTATTGCAAAAAAGCATATGCACGTTAAGAATATGTATATAAAGAATTTGTATCAGGACTTCTCCCATAGCTTCTGCTTCTAGCTTTTTTTATACTTTTTCTCAAGTTCTTAAGGACAACCAGAAGAGGCCCTAGTTTGCTTTCTCTCATTAAACTTTTTATCCAATTGTCTTTCTAAATGGGTGTTTTCACACTTCCATGTCTACACGCACTTGTAGCGTAGACGCACTACCCTCTCTGGCTCTTCATCCTTAGATCAAAATGGATGTCTTGGATAACAGCAACATAGGCATAACACAGCATTTTCAGCTAGTGCTACAGGGCCATGCTACTTACTCCCTTGACTGTTTGTTTTTTCTTTTTAATCATTCATAGCCTTCAGTTTTATATCAAAACACTTTGTCACTCATGGTCCGTCTTCCTCTAAGAAAGTGGCAGTCAACAGATGAAGGGAAACCAGTTCAGTGCTTGAGGAAGTGACAGGTAAGATCATCTTAATCCCACAGAAAAGGGGATTTGCTGAACTGTCTTAAATAAGTTGACAGCTAACACACTCATGCATATCAAATCAGGTTCAGGTTTCTAATATGAATCCTAAGAGATTATGCACATGAAAGAGCACTGTCCTCTGCCTTCAAGGTTTGCAGTAACCAGATCACACTGCACCTCTACAATGAAAAGCTTGGGCAGCATCTCTGCTCCTAAAGCACAGCAGAAATCTCCAGAGGGCTAAGCTCAGCATATGGGGTCATCAGATTGCCAGTAATACACTGGATATCAGTTTACTAAGGTGAAGAAACAATTTCAGGAAGAAACATAGAATCCTGAATAGAGAATTACCAAATTCCAAGTTCTTCAACATCATTAGATCTTGTAACAAGGTGGGAACTGTATGGAAAGACAATGCCTACTCTGTTGCCATAGTCTGGAAACATGGGGAGAGCTTTCAAGTACAATCCAAGGTTAAACTAGCACTTGAAGTTTCACATCTCCTGTGAAACATTACAATGTGTCAGCACTGTCTGTGCAAATACAGCCGCTCTCCCTTTTCACTCTGAGAGCACAATTTGGAGGTTTCTTTAAATCTTACAACTGAGGCTGAGATGCCTGCCCGTCTCAAGTCAAGAGTGATGACTATTATCCTTGCCTGCATGGGTTCCTTATTAAAATACAAACCCCTTTGGTGTTGCTGCTTTTAAAGCCTACCTCAGTGCTGCTATTTTAACTTCCATTCAGCACTTCTTTGGAACAGCAAAACTAGCCTAATGATTCACTGAATGCCCACCCCTGAAAGGCTGCACACTGGCTTCTAGTAAAGACTTCAGTTCAGTCACAGGGGAGCGGAAACACAGGGCTGTAGGACCAGAAAGTGAAACACATCAAGACTTTTGCCATGATAAACCACTAAATCATGTATACAGGAATATAATCAAAACAGCATCCAACTCACTTTCTGAATAATGTTTATTTACACAAGGCCCCCAGCTTGATTTCCTTCTCTTGCTGAGTTGCTATTTAAACTACAGGAAGAAGGATATAAACCTCAAGCTTGTGCCCCCTCTTATGATAATTCAAGTCTAGAAATCCATGCTGGGACCTCCTAGGACATCTTCCATTCCTGTGCTCTGGGACAGCAGTGAGCTGCCCCCCAAGGTGAGCCCGCCAGCCTTGCGCATGAGTGGCTCATGCCAAGCCCCATCCCTACACACGCATGGGGCCTCCCTTGGGGAAGAGAGGGGTGCCTACACAGCGGTGCCCTCGGGGGCCCGTGGGGCCGCGGCCTGCCGGACGTCCTCCCGGTAGCCCTTCAGGAGCTGGTTGAGCAGCGTCTTCTCAGTGTCGCGGCGTGGCTGGATGAGTGGCGGGAAGGGGTTCCCCTTGAGCTCGATGACGGCCATCTTGGCGCGGTCGCTGTCCCGGTTGGGGATCTGCAGCAGGCGGGTGTAGTTGCCAGGGTGGGGCTGGAACCGCGGCGCCAGCACCTTGAACAGCTTGTGGATGAGATCCTTCTCCTGCGGGGTGGCAAGTGCAGCTCCGGCACCGCCGCCAGCGGGGCCGGGGCCGGGGCAGGGGCCGGGCCGGTACTTACCGTCAGCCAGAAGTCCGCCATGCGCATGGCCCGCTCGTCGGTGTCCCCCAGCTTGGCGTACTCGATGAGCTGCGGGCAGAGGGGAGCCGTGACGGGACGTGGCGCCGCCCGGCCCGGCCCGGCCCGGCCCGCCGCCCCCCGCCGCTCACCCGCTCGGCGTAGCCCCGCATCTCGTCGGCGCGCGCCCACGGCGTCTCGATGCGCTCGTGCCGCACCAGCGCCGTCACCAAGTTGCGCAGCAGGTCGAGGCGCGAGCGCGGGCCCAGCCCCAGCCGCCGCTGCACGCGGCCGTGCGAGATGGCGGCCACCGCCGACAGCCGCATCCCGCCGCCCTTCCCCAGCCGCCGCCGCCGCCGCGCGGCATCACGGGAGCCGCCTCCCGGCAGCCCCCGCGCGCCGCGCGGCACGCCGGGAGTTGGAGTCCGCCCCGCGGTGGCGGGTTCAGCAAGGCCTTTCGGCTCGCAGGACCGGCGCTCTCCGGTCCGGCCTTTCTACCCGAACCAGGGGCAGCGGCGAGCCGGGAGCACGTTGCTCGGGCACCACGCCGAGCCCAGGGCTCCTGGGCCGCCAGACGCTGGCAGCAGGCGGCCAGCCCGGGCACCACTTCGGATCGCTGGGGAGGAGGGGAGGCCGCAGCGGCCAGCGGGACCCGGACCCGCGTACCGGGAGGGCGGGGCGGGGCGGACGGGCCCGGCCGGGATGAGGGGAAGTCAGTTGCGGCGCGGGCTTATGACGTCGCAATCGGCAGCTCGCAGGCGCCGAGTGAGGCTTGCTGGGTGACCGGGTGCCGCGCAGCATGCCAGGAAATGTAGTTTCACGACGGGACGCGGCGCGAGGCATGCCGGGAGCTGCAGTTGCGTGCCTCGGCGGGTCGCCATTTGTCGCCGCAGCCGGTCCGACGGCGTTTGCGGCGTGCTCGGGGCTAGGCCGGGGCGGGCGCGCAGGGTGGGCGCTGAGGGAAGCCGGGGCGGGGGGGCTCCCCGCTGCCCCTCGCTGCAGCCGGGTCCGGGCGGCGGGACACCGCCCTCGCAGGCCGTTTCTCTGAGCTGGGGTGAGGGGTGGGCGATGGCTGCCGGAGCCTTTGTCTGGTGCCCTCTTTCTCCCCAGTACCGCGGTGGGATGCCAGGGGACCCTAACGCTCGGTATCTTATCCCCAGGCTGTGCGGGGAAGGCACTGGGACGGGAGTCCTGTAGCACTCAGCAGGTGGTGGAGCCGCTGTCGCAGCAGTCCAGGTGGGTAAATGCCTGATTTCCGCAAGCACAGAGACACAGCGTATGCCGCAATGGCTCATGTCCTTGTAGTCCTGCCCTTGGCAGTGCGTGTCATTCGGCTCCAAGAGCGATGCTAAGAGGCAGC
Organism: Struthio camelus; assembly: GCF_040807025.1. NCBI lineage: Eukaryota > Metazoa > Chordata > Aves > Struthioniformes > Struthionidae > Struthio > Struthio camelus. The sequence continues at coordinate 57,458,403 of NC_090981.1, read as the reverse complement.
AGGAGGAGGTTTCCTGTTGCTTCTGACCATCGTTTCCATTTTTCAGGAAATCGGTTATGTAACAAAAGCAACTACTAACAGCATAAGAAAAATATCTTTGTTATTATGAATACATCATAAAATCACAATCATTTTATACACATTTTAGTATTTCATATATAAATAAAGTGAACAGTATAGTTATTGGAATGTGTAATAGCAACAAACATACAGATTTTTTCTGAAATTAAGAACAAATTCTTGGGCCCCATCCCCATCTTTTGTTGCTTCACTGGGATTTAACATTCTAACTCTGAAATACTGCTAGAAAAAAGGTTATTCTAGCTGTGATACCAACAATAACTCCAGGGATTACCTTACTTCCATTTATAATCTATTTTCCTTTCCTTTTCCTGTTTTAGCCTGACCATATAGAAATTCTTTTGTGCCAGTATTTCAGTTTTGCAAGAAAGACTAATCCTGTATGCACTGGGCACAGTGTTGAAATAACATTTTCCCAGCTTTAGGATTTTGTTAAACCCATGAACAATCAGCATTTTCCCATCACTACACGCTCTTGCAAATGTTTCCATTAAATATATTTCCAATATTAATAAAATAACAAACTCTTTATTATCCTTCTGCTTATAACTTGATGTCTTAACATCAAAATAATCTTTCTTTCTAATAAAATTATACATAGTATTTAACTATATGAAACAAAGTTGTCATGTGCATGAGCCTAGTAACAAAACTAGACATGAGTGTAGATGTTTCTACATTCTTATTTTGGGTTCCTAGTGGGGTTTTTTTGATATTTTTGGAGCCATAGAGTAATAAATAATTTACAAGCTAATGGCTTCCCTCTCTCCCTAGTAACCAAGCTTAAAATTGGAAATGATTAATCTGGTCTGGATTTATAAAACTTCAGATATGAAGAAGGTTTTATCTTTCTCTCTGAGTGTCTGTGTGTTTTTCTCTAGATATCATAATAAAACAGTTTCTGATACAATGTCTGTATTATGAAAGTTATCATATGGTTAATCAGAACTAAAATGAGAAAGGTCTATACAAAGATCTTGACGCAGACAGAAGGCTAAACCTTCCCAGCCACCTGTGTTCAGAGGGGCTCTCCCTGCTGGAGGAATTCCTGTGTCCTCTGAAGTGGACTTGTCTTTGCTGTAGTGTCCCCGCTGCTGGGACTCAGCCAGCTGCTGGGCGTCTATGGACAGGGGAAGGCAAAGCACAGGGACAAAACCATTCATGTCTTTTACGGAGGAAGCATGCCTGTTGGAAACCCAGCTCCAGGCTGTAAAAAATCATGATGCAGACTCTAGAAAGGGAAGTTACTGAGGTCCCCGTTTAGAAGGCACTTAAATATGTGCCCAAGTTGATGTGTGCAAGTCTGTAGGACAACTTTCTGTACTTAGAGGCATGTATATTTTTTACCCTTCTGGTTCAGTGTCGAATATCCTTTCTGCGGATATTTCTGCACAGCAGGGCCTCTCCCCCCACCCCTCGAGTTTGGTGAGCAAACTGTAGAAACTTCTAATTCAGTATTTATATTTGGAAAAACAGAGCTTAGAACTAAAGTAAGTGCCTTTTTTTAGGAAACGTGTTCTTTGTGGGTAGGGGGGATAAAATTTAGTTGATATGTAGGAAGTGACTCTTTTAACTTATTAGACAGTGTCTGATAGTCCAGAAAACTGCAGTGATTAATTCTGTAGTAGAAATCAACCTGATCCAGCAGGTGATGAGGGGCAGTAACATGTGAAAGGGAGTAAACATATACATAATTTGATATTTGACAAACGTACTTAAAATTGTATATTGATGAACTGTGTCATTCATACCCAATTGCCTGCTTGAAGTTAAGAAAATAAGACGTACTGTCCTAGAGCTTCTTTCAGTCTGCTACTATGAGACCATCCCTCTTTCGGTCACAAGTTTCTCCTTAAATCTCACTGATCTTCTCATTGCCTGGTTCACAAGATTACTTGGATCTGCAGCTGCTGGCAGAGCTCCACCCAGAAGAGAAGCCCAAAGACCACAAGGGGAGAACACTATCATTTTTTCCTAAGCTGCCAGCTACCAGTGATTTAGTCATTGCTTTTTTAGTATTGATGTACATATAAGGTGAAGAGAAGAGGAACAAAGAACATTAATATTCTTAAAGCTGATGCCCTTGCTTGTGGCATACTGATAGTGAGGAGTTGGGAAACAATTGCAGGAATGAACACATCCTCTTAAGATATTATGCAAAAGATAATAAGGGTCTAGAGAGCCAGCTGTGTATACAATATGACCTGTACTGGTGGTACAGGGATCACACCAACTATCTTCTGGCCCAGAGAACATGGAAAGGAATCCAAACCTGTACAAAGGATCTGGAAAGAGCCTGCTTATATTTTTCCCTATTTGTATGCTATTAGAACATGCAAGTCCTGAAAAACATGGCAAAATGAGAAATTTGTCTTTGCATTTGTAACATGGACAAGTCCCAGCACTATACATGCTGTAGAAGTAGCAGCTACACAGATACAACATGAAAGTTAAACATTTTGTGCTTAATATACTCCTTACATCTTTATCTTCTAAGCGTGGCAAAGTCCTCAGCAGCTCTGGTAATCCAAAAGAAATGGTAACATAAATCATCCATGAGGTATGGTCTAACTCATGCATCCAATTTTCCAGTGTTAAAAAAAAAAAAAAAAAAAAAAAGCATTCCCTTTCATCCCTTTTACAAATATGGGACCCCCTGTGTGCAGTACCTCACCTTAGCCATCCAAGTACCAGCTGAAGTGTATGCACTTCAGGCAGACTTGCACCTACTCATCCTCCTTAAATATCAAGCCAAATACACTGCAACTCTGTGTTCCAGTTCTGTGAATGCCATTTAGATTGCTCTCATATGACAGAGGAACAAAACAGACGGCAGCTCTTTGCAAACACGAGGCCTTTCTCCGATCTCAGTTTTACTTGGACCTCAGCGTTTCACCAAAGAAGGCAAGCACCCACAGGAGGTCAGAATCTGGCTCATTCTGCAAGGCTGGGATTAGTTTGGTGCTTGCCTGTAAGACTACTTGATTCACTCACTTACACAGTTTTTCCTGCTTCATAAGTTTCCTGTTCTATTTCTTATCCCTGTGTAATGTATCCAGTAGGAATCTACTGAGGAAGGGACCTGGCCCCCACACTAAGCAGCGGGAGAAGGGTAAGGGAGAAGGGGGGTAGTTTATGACAGATACATCTTCTTGACTCTCTTTGCGTGATACTCTGTAACAACAAAAAAAACAATTTCCAAGTCAAAAAGCAGTGCCTTTGTATCACTGCTTCTCCATTTTTTTGGCCTTTCTCTGCCATGATGGCATATTAGAAGGAGACGTTTCAGTTACAGCTAGCCTCTGCTGTAAGACAGGGATCCACCTTTCACACTTTCTTAAGCTTGGGTACATCAAGTGGGAACTTGAGGTCAGTGATATAATTCATTTACATGTATAAAATAACTCTGGACCTAGGCTTTCGTTTCTGCTGTCTTTCAGGGATGATGAACAGCTGCCTCTCTGTCCCTGGCAAGAATCTGGGTAGCGCGTCGTTTGGACACAGAATCAAAAGTAAGCATATAAGATGGTGGCGTCTGTGCCATTAGCTACAGCATGCTTTAATCATGCTAGCCCTATATGCCAGAAAGGTTTTCCTCATATTCTAGATACAGTGCAGATTGTAGGTTTGATGATATGGAATTCCTGCAAGGAGGCCACCGTGAATTGGGAAAGCTGCAGCATGGGCAGCATGGTTGGGGAAAACCAAAGAGAAAACTGGGGAAATAATATATATATATTTTTACATTGTCAGTGCATTTTTATATTGAACAACTCTAAGGGGCTCTTTTTCAGTAGGCCTAGCTAAGGATGGGCTGCTGCCTTATGTATTCTGGAGTCTCTGGGTGCTGCCCGTGGTTTGTAGTCTTCTCCGGATCCAAAATCTACCGTGTCGTGATAGTTTGTAAATTCCTGAGGTAATGGAAACTCCTCTGTTGATGAGTGAGTCCTGTGTCCAAACACTCTCTCTTGCAGCTCAGCAATGTCATTTCTGATGTCTGCCATCATCAGCAGCAGGAAGTCAAATGAACCTGGTGGGCCCTGCAGTCACAAAGCAGGGTCATTAGTAATATTGTACTTAACTCATAGTTTTCAAAAATGTTGATATAAATACCCTTGCAGGGGTAATTCAGTAAAAAACTGCTTCGTATTAGTTGCCTGAAATAAAAGGTCTGTCCTTGAATCAACCTGCTCACGAAGCATTCTTCGTGAAAAGGCAAAGGTTTTATCAGACAGAACCTACATCTAGAAGATGCTTAACTCTTTTGTTACTAAACAATTCTTTCACTGTATCTTTTCCCTAGCAGCATTTCAGCACCCCACAGGAACAGAGGAGATAAATCTTGTTTCCCTCCTGTTCTTTCTTATTAAACTGAGAGAATTTACATTCTTATTATTAATAATTACTAGTATTTATTTTTTTTTAAAATCTCTAGGGAAAGCTGATACTTGGAAGCTGTCTTTTAAATACAGTGACCCAATGCTGTCCATCACATACTAAATATGTTGGCAATTACAATGTAGAGAGTATGCATCTGTTTTTATCTGATTTTAGAAAATTATTTCTTTTTAGCTGACTTCACAGTGAAGCACACTGTTTAATACCGAGAACCTCATGTTGCACATCCTGCTAAAGATCCATCCCATCAATGAGAAAAGACTGTAAGAAGGAAAATTTTAAACAATTTCACTTGAAAATAGATTGTAAATTTCCATCCTTTTCCAGCTGACTTGCTCAAAGCCAATATCTTGCCAAAGTCCCAGAGAGAGACTAGGGATAGGTTTTTGAAAGGTTTCAGGGATCAGACTACCAGCAGCAGCGTTGGGTGAGCAGTACGAACTAGCACTGTGCACAGGATCTCATGCCACTGCCTTCTGACTGTGTCCCACCCACTGTTGTAGGGCAGAGACACACTTAATGCCTTTGATGTAACACCCTGCAAGGGAGGAGGCGTGTAGGCAAAAAGCTTTGAGGAAAACAGGACGTTATTTTCTTTGAAATAACTTTTTCTGTTCATGTAAAATGTCATTCGCTGGGCTCTCAAAACAGGAGGTTTTTTTTCCCTTTTGGCTGGTCTGTGGTTAGTAGCCAACATCACTTTGCTGTGAAAATGCTTGCTAAGAGCAATACTTACAGGTATCCCTTTTGGTCCTGGTGCTCCTCGCTCCCCCTGTAATCAATATCACCTCAGTTAGTTTGCTGTGACTAAAGGAAACAGAAAAAGCACGGTTTGCCTCAGCAGACACTCTTACTGTCCCCACGCCAAGAGTCATCAGTTTACACTAAATTTACTTGCTAAGAAAAAGAAGACCTTCAAAGTAGCCCCTAGGCTCTCAGAGGTTGACAGACCTCACACTGAGCGCCACTGGTCTGAAGTGCATTTAGGGGAATGAGCAGGTGGTTATGAGAGTCAGGATTTGCATGGCCACTTCTCTTTGTAAGCGGTGTCTCGACTCCCTTTTCTTTTCTTCCCAGCTGCAGTTCCGAGGCATTTTCAAGTACCCTTCACACCTGAAACCCCTGTCCTGCCAATTTTCAGTGCCCAGGTTTATGGGCACTGCAAAGCTTATGCCTTAGCCAAGCTCTGACTGCCCTCATCCATGTCCTGTGAGACTTGCTCATGTTCATCTGCCCTAAATAGATAACAGATGCTTCTTTGAACAGAAACAGAGAGAGAGAGAATCAGAACTTCTGCTCTCTGTACTTCACAGCCCTGGGGAGATAAAGAAGTATCTTCATGGACAAAATAAGTTTGTTTGGTGTTTTTCTGGTAACGTACATCTGGCTTCCTGCATGTATTTTCTTTGCTAGCAGGATTTAAGACTTGTCCCAACATCATCAGTAGTGTCTGCAGCAATAAAGTTATTATAATAAATAACCCTGCTACAATTACATGCTGCATTACACCTGCTGGGAAAACGCTAAATAAACGTGCAATGTTGAGATTTTGCAGCCCTGCTCTGGTGGGCCATTGTGAGGGTAATGGGTGAGCATCCAAAAAGAAGAAAAAGTGAAGTGGGAACAAATATACTGGGAGGAACATAAGAAAGTGCCACTGGCTCTAGTGGGAGCAGAGCTGGGCACTTCTGATTTTCACATAGACAGTAACAAGCCACAGGTAGTAGCAGAAATTTGCAAGAGAGCAGTCTAATGAAATAGGCTAAGACATCAAATTCTTCATGGAAAAGCCAAAAGAGCTGTGGAGAAAGCAAAGGAGGCTGATGGACAGATATTCTGGCAGGTCTATTTGCAAGACTTGAGGGATGGGAAGCATGAAATAGCAGAAGGAAGATATGAAGGGATGGGGGCAACACGACGTTTTCAGCATAGCAAAGGAAATGAAAGAGGGTAAAAGGGGATGATGGCAAATATGTAGAGGGTCTCTCTAGTGAGCCTGCGTTTCGCGTTCACATGTGCCCACATTGTGGAAAACAGTACCTCTCCTCACCTTGCTACCATCTCTCCCTGGGGCTCCCGGTGGGCCCTGCAAGAGAAAGACGTGTTCACAGGAATGTAACAGACTATGGAGCTAAGCCCAAATGTGCAATGCGTAACAGGAAGGGTGAATACTGACCACAGGGCCCCGTCTGCCCTGCTTAATATGCGATATGTCTGGAGATGGTCCCATAGGTCCCATTGATCCCCGAGGGCCTGGCTGTCCAGGAGGCCCAGGAGGCCCAGGAACTCCTTGACTCCCTTTTGGTCCTGGAGCCCCTGAAATCAACAGCAAAGGTTACCTGTCAGATAAAGCATTCAGGGCACTTCATCAGTACAAGCAGAGGGGACTAACAGCTTTTTTGAACCACCTGATGGACTGGTCGCCTTAACATTCCCAAACCACAAATCCATAACAACACAACCAACACAGTAGTCATTTGAGACAACATTACTCCCTGCCACAGTGGCTACATGAGATCTGCACAAGACAATTAAACCTGGTGTAATGAAGAAGCCAAATCTGCCACTGCAGTAGTGGTTAGGGACGCAGACTGGGAATGAAAAGAAAAGCAGAAATGCCTTATTTTCACACAAAGAAGAAGGGAGCAAAAGTACACATCTCATGTGAGAAACACCTCTTGTAAAGAGAAAGTCTCAGACAATTTGTGGAAAAGTTGGGTCAAAGACATTTACACATGACTGGCACAGAAGCAGTGTTTTTTGGTCATGGCCTACGGCTCTCTTTTGCCCCGTACAGCAGCCAGTGTGTCAGACAAGAAGGGCTCCGTTCTTCCATTTTACGTCATACCATTTTCAGCTTCTGTTGGGTCATCAGAGAATGCTATTTTTAGGAAGCACTCAGCCAGCAAAGTATACATTTAAATCAAGAGAAACTCTCTGAAAAGCAAAACAGAAAATCAGGCACCTGAAACAATATTTGCACAAAACAAAATCCATTAAGGTGCCATTAGCTGAGTTGCTTTGTAAAGAGGAGAAAGCATTTTTCTTCATATGGAAGACCTGTGGAGGACCCCAGAAAGGAAAGGCAGAGAGTGAAGATGGTTCAGCAGGACGGAATATTTATGATAAGGATTTTCAGAAGGAGTATAAGCAAGTTCAATGATGAACCTCTCCGACTCCTCTTGAAGACCCGGCAATACTCTTGTTAATTGCATGGAAGAGATCAGCACAGATGATTTTCAAGCAGAAAAGATAATTCTACAGTACCTTGGACAGCTCAGGTCATGGGGAAACCAGATGGGAGACATGCAGAAGCAGGCCTACGTTAGACAGACTGCAAGGTGATGCACTGCGCACTTCAGAGCCTGACGCAGAATCTCTAACCACATTGTCCTTGCACTTATGATCTACTGTAGACTGAAGATACTCATCCTCCAAGAAAATGAGATAAAGACTCAAAAAACAAAGCAAGACTGCAAAAGTGGGGATAAATGGGGATCAGTTCAGTAGACAGTAAATCAAACAAGGTAAGGAATATCAGCTAGTTCTCCCTAAGAATGTTCCTGAAACCCAGAGCATTTTCCTTGGATTTACTGCTAACCTGAAATCAGATCTGCATTCAGCAGAGTTGAATCTTTTCACGTCTCTGGCCTCAGGTTGCAGAGTGTCTGGCTTAAGTTAATCCTTTAGGAGCTCTGTGCTTTTCTCATTGCTTCAACCTACAGCTAAGCAAAGTGCAGGTGTGAGTGGAGTTTTACTTTTCTTTTCAGATTCCTTTGAATCCGGGACATAATATAAAACCAAAAGATGAATACTTCCAAAATCAGATGAGGAAAAATAAAATGGTTGGCACAAACCCCTGCAAACTAACAGCACCTTTTCTGTACTACTAATGACAGTGAACTAAAGTCATAGGCATTCCTGAAAGGAAATGGAGAATGTTTAGGACAGAGCTAAAAAAAGAGGAAATGACAGCTGAGGCAGGTGAGATTTCCCAGAGAGAAGGGGAAATGTAATACATACAGGACAAACATAATCTAGATACAAAAAAATACGTGGACGGTTGGCAGAGGCTGACCATAATGACCAGACAATTTTTCTTTTTTAAATTAAGTACAGATACAAATATAATAATAATAATCAAAGTATGAAACACATGAAATCCTATCACACTGGAAGATTGAAGCTTATTTTTATTCACGGCGCTGTTTTACACTCGGATCTCTTTGGTCTTGTACCTTACCTGGAGGACCTCGTTGGCCAGGCTGCCCTGGAGGACCAGGGATATATGCATTCGATGCAAGCACTTTTTCACCAGTGATTTGCTTGCTAAGATCAGCAGCATTGTTTGGTAGTAAAGCAACCTGCAGAAAACAAAAAGCACTGTAAGCCCTCTGTCATTCAGCTGGATATATTGCAATCTTGATTTAGCTTTCATGTGGACACATATTTAAATACTTTAGAAATATATAAAATCCTTATTGGTATCCATGGTTATACCAACACAGCTCTTAAAGGCCCAGTAAGGACTGCAGTTCATATTACATCAAGCTATGTAACACAGGGAGAAGAAAACCCACATTTTCTCTGATGCCGGTAAAAGACCAAAGTTCTGCAGCTGGTACCCATGGGCACGCTACTGGAGAACAGCTTTTTGCATCTGAATTGTCCTACAAAGGCATTAGAGCTTTGCAGAAAAGAATAACCAGAAAGTGAGCAGCTGGAGGAGGATGGGGAAAGATTTGCTGCACCGAGAGCTTCCTGCCACTTACCTTCTCCTGAGCACTGCTAATGATTGATAAACACTGGTACAAAATGAGTAAACGGCTGGTGCACACTAGTGCTACTGGTCAAGGTATGTTTTCTGTAGGGTACCAAAGCCTTTCCGGTGAGATATGTCCTTCTCTTCTGGGTACTCCATGGTGCTACAGGGTTGGATAGAGACCTGCCAAATGCTACAGTGTCTCCATGGTGTGTGCGTGGGGGTGGGGGGAGAAATGAGACTGGGGTGCAGGAGAGGGGAACTCTGCTGGCCATCTCCACCAGCTCCTCAGTCCTTTCTGTGTCACCTGGACAGGGCCAGGTCTCCAGGTGTCATCTGGACTAGCTAGAGTGTGAACTCAAAAGCAAAGGCTTCAGGTTCACACACAACAGGTTCTTGCTCAACCCTGGCTTTCAGCCCAAATTTTCATCACTGCTGTCCTGACAGTCTGGCTCTGTGCGTGTGCCTGGAATGGCTGCTAGAGAAGCTTTGTGCCAAACCTTGTTCAGCTATGCTGGAGACCAGCTGAAGTCTGGGAGAAGTACCTGTCATGTATTAATTGGTTTTGCATGCTTACAGCTGCACCCACGAGGTACTAAGTACTTTCCAGATAGCAAAGAAGGCATATCCCTGTCCTGAGGAGCTTGCAGCCTAGGGAAGGATGAATAAATATACAAAGGCTGGTTATCTGCAGCAGCTCTATCAGTGTTTCTATCCTAAAAAACAGCCAGGGCAGAGGAAAGGAAACAATAGCATTTTTGAAAATCCTGTTGCGGTAGCCAAGCAGCCCCAGAGCCTCGGAGGCGTACTCCTGTGGTGTCAGCGCTCCAGGGTTCTCTGGCTGCCCTGCGGTCACCTTCCCTATTCACCTCATCCACTGTGATTTAGCTCTGATTGATTGACTCTAGTTCCTTGTCTGTTAGTCTCCTGCAAGTTATCTCCTGCTGCGACAAAAGCACCGGTTCTAGCCACTCTGGTTTTTCTCCATTTGATTCTCTAGTGGTCAGTCTCACCTAAGCCAGCGCTAATTAGTCTCAGGAGGGATTCTCATCCCTTTGGTTGATGAGGACTACAAGGGTCAGAGGAAAAAGTCTTTAATGCCTCCCTTTTGCTAAGGCTATGTCATTTTAGGCACATCAATCTCATTCAGAAACTTCTGCTTGATTGAAATGGATTTTAGAAGACCACAAGGATACAGAACTGGATTTAATCAGCAGTTATTTCAAATGATTGATTTAGTTAAAAATCTTTCTCTTTTAAACTGTTTTCCTCTTAGATTGCAAAGTCTTTGGGGAAGAGGTTGGACCCTCATCTCCAGTGGGGTTGGCTGGAAGATAGCATAGACATTCAATACAGTAGGTTTCTGCTTGAGTTAGCATTTCATAGCTTCCCCAGGCTCACTTGACATCTTTGAAACCAGTGGACAGTGGAGGCCATTTACTTATGTAAACAAGGACCACATATTGTTATATATTGCTATATCATAGACATGTTCTGGCCCAGTGTTCCATCTAACTCTCACAGGATAAATGTTGTGGCATCTACAAAAATAAAAAAGAGCACTTCCTGCTCTTAATTCCATTAATTAATTTTGATCCAGTGAACTCTGATCAGCCATAATGCTTCACTGCAGTCTATCAGAAAACATATGACTGTGTTAAAGCCTGTGACAGCAATAACGCCTAAGCTAGCAGACTCAAGTTTTCATGTACAAGATTTCTTTTAAGCTCTTGCCTTACTTTGTTGTCCAAAAGAAAACTGCCCCTCACCACACATCTTCTACCAGCATTGATGGGACCTGCTCGCGGGTAATCACTACCAGCTGGGAAGATGCGTGGGAACCTTAACTCTCACCTGTATGTCTTTCTGACCAACCTCTATGCAGAAATTTGATGAGAAAACATTGTCATGGAGAGTGACAAGCTACAGCTCCTTTCCACAGGGAGTTTTAAGTGACCCACACAGACAAGTCTAGTTTTGCAGACTATACTGTTTAACCAAACAGGTGTCTGGACCTGCTCTGCATAAAGATCCAAGGCAAAAGCCAGTGAGAATATAAGGAGAACTACATAATATGATTTGAAATGCCGTAATCCACTAAATATCAGGTCTACTTACCCAGATGGAATGCATTTAATAATTGAACGTATTTAGAGACATTCTGCAAACCTTTAGTCTCCCCAGAGTCAGTGGAGGGGAGATGACAAGCCAGGAGGCTGTTCTACAGTCAGAAAAGAAGGTTATTAGTGGTGAATGGCCACATGTAGAGTTGGGAATTTTGCCCTGCCAAATAGAATTGAAGAGATATTTCGGCAATACAAGGGCAAATCTATCCCTGGGGCAGCTTCGTTGCTGCCCTGAATGAAATTAGCTCACTGGATAATTTGATGATAGACTCTGCAACATTTTCCTGGGAGAGCTGCATTAAAATACATGCTGACCCCCTGCTCTCTGCTAGTGCTTTTCATCAGCTATTTAGAATTCTCTGTACTGGACTGTTCTCAAAACTCCTATTTGTTTCTCTAATTATTTGGTATACACCCACAGAATGGTTGAGGTTGGAAGGGACCTTTGGAGGTTAGTTCAACCTCTCTGCCTCTAGTGCAAATCTAGTGTTTGTAAAGCAGAGTCAAAATAATAATGCTATGCACTTGCAATACATAGGGCAAACTTCTGTCAGCAAACAAGCTATTAGTTAGGAAATGGACTTTCTAGAGCAGCCAGTGCTGTTTGCAGTTTGGGGTTGGATGCAGAGAAGAGTTGTGATGGAACCAAAGTGAGAAAAAATGATGGAAATGCTGAATCAGTTCCTGATGGCAATTCTGAAACATACAGTTTGACTTTCAGGCTAGAATTCAAAATGCAATGACAGGAATACAAAGATTTATCAGCCATTTGTGACTCAGGCTTTGGAGAACATTGGTGTTCCAAAGACAAGATTCCTGAGCTGTAGACAAGTTAAATGACATGTTGTAAGTCTTATAGGAGTTTGGTAGATTCACTACAACCCTGCTGGAAATTAGTAGTTGGATCAGTACTTCACAGAAACCCCACAGGGTGTTTCTTAGGTCAAGGTAGCTACTCCTATGAGCCTTCCCACACAGAAAATGGTGATTCTGCACACCCACTGCTCTGGGTTGTGCCTTTGGCGTTGTCATCTTTGATTTTCCAAAGAAAAACAATTGCCTGATTTACCAATGACTCTGCAGCTTTCAGAGATAACATCCCAGCCACTGCACCACAGATCAAAGTGTGGGACTGTTGAGGCTAAAGGGCTACCCCAAGGCTCACAATACTTTACACCCTAGGCTGAAGAGGAAAATTCGGTAACTGGGGGCTCTCACAGCCACATTGGCTGGGGACCGGCCCAAGGAGGTCAGCCAGCCAGCCAGCTCCAGTCAGTGCGCTGCAAAGGTGCATCTCCCTGGGCCGCATCCAGACCGTCTGGAGTGGGGTCCTGATTTGGGAATTTATGAGTATCCCTGCTGATAAATAAATGTCACTTACTATATAGTCTCTGCCGTGAATAATTCTTCAGATTATGTTGCAAATGGCCAGGCTGGAGTAGAAAGGTGCGTTTAATGGCAGAAGATTCAGCATGAAGAGGATTTAAAAGTGTATTCTGTTCTGCTGCTTAAATAAGATATTGACTTGTTCCTGCCAGCAAGGCTGTTTTAACAAATAACTTCATAAGGTAAAAAAAAATCAAATAGCTGCTGTGAAAGCATCTACACATGCTTCCCCACTGAGTCAGCTGGACTTGAGACATACACTAGAAGTGCCAAAATACCCAGGCTTTGGTCTAGCTCACTGCTCCTTTATATTTCCTCGCCAGCAAATGGCTGCCACATATACTGGGGCCAAACCATGTGTTTTCGATGTTGACTCAAATCCTCTCGGGGACTGGCTATATTCATTGGCTTAATTTCTATTTCACCTTTTAACTGAACCAGGATCTTGGTCCAGAGTGACCTTAACTTTCTCCCTCTAGAGCTTCAAATCTTAATAGTGCTTGGAAAATACTTTTTTTTTTCCATATGCTTGCAAATATTTGTGAGAGTAAGTTTTAAAGGAAGACAGCGCTAGAAGCAAGACTCCCCATGTTCAATGTTGCATGCTGCATCTGGAGTTTTGAGCAGTTCCTAGGAGATTTGTGGCCTAGGTGATTCTGACAGGGTTTGATAGGAGTGATGCTGGACATGGCTTTCTAATTAAGATGCTTAAATATCTGTGCAATAGGCTCCAACAATGCCTTAATTCCGAGTGCTGAACTGATTACTTGATTTTTTTAAATTGCTGGCTGTGTGTCAGCATGTCAGATATCCTTCCCCTAGTTTTCCATTCTTTTCAGTCTTTTCCCTGAAAGGTCTGAGATCAACCTAGCACTGCCCCAAGTTCCTCTAGTATATCATGAGACAATCCATCCCACTGGATAACTCCTCCAACACTTTCTGCTCTGATCCAAAAGCTAGTGTTTTCTGGATCTGAAGTATATGGTACAATCCTCTAAAAAGTATTGGTGGCATCACCTCCATCCTTTAATCCAGTAGCTAGTGCACACTCCAGAGGTGATACGGTCTTGACTTCAAACCCCTGCTTGCCTGAGGAGACCCAAAACCACACCTCCCACTTCCAGAAGCATACGCCAAGTCCCAGTCACAGGGTTTTCTGGATTGGCTCCGTCTCAGACTCTTCTACTAAACTTAATTTTGTATAAAGTTCATAAAATCCAATGGCCTTCACCGCAGGACTAAAGACTCATTGCCATAAACTGTCTGGCAGACAGGAATGAATTTTTCTGTGTAAAACAGAGTAGCTTCAATCGCAGATGTTGAGAAACATCCTCCTGAGAAGGATTTGGCCACAGGGAGAGGCTGGTGAAACATGAGGACTCACATCTGGTGAAACATGAGGACTCACATCTACTTGGGCAGAAGAGCAGTATGAGCCCAGATCTCATCTCCTCTCAGCATGGGCAAAAAGCTCTCCCCACTGTGGCGTAAAAAATGCTGGGGATGTTATGGTACCACCTCTTGCAGTTCTGTCTGTGTGAGGCACAATCCAGTGGGCACCTTCTGAGAATGCCAAATAGATCAAGTCTCACAAGGAAAATACTTGGGGAAAACTTAAGGTATAGATCCCAACGGAACTTAGCTATGAGACCAGAACGAGCTGCTTAGCATGGTCACAGTTACTGTACAGCACAAGGCACCCACAGTAAGAGGTGTTGAGGGTATCAGCTTTTTATCAACACTGCATTTTGAACATAGACTCCTAAAGTAAGACCTAAAAAATGTTCCATTAATTCAGTCCATAAGTTTCCATGAATTCTTGCACAAACTGTTTGGCCAACAGTGTGATTCCAGGTTCCTCCCTGGAGGTCCATGCAAGCTACTCAGCCTCACTTACTGTGGCTGGATGAACATATAGATACTCAAAAGCGTGGCTTCTTTTTTTAAGCCGTTTGGTATCCACTAGCAGGATAAATTTGAAAAGCAGAATTTCCGTCGCACATGAAATTCTGCCCTTCCACATTTTTCTTCATACTGATTCAGAAAGAAAACAAGGCATTTTGAGATTTTTTTTTAGATAAAAAGTATTCCAAAACGTCAATGTATTTCATTGTAGTGATGGAGATTTCTTTCTTCTTAATAAAAATACAATGAATGAATTGCATTAAATGCAACAAGTGACTATACAAAATTTTGTCTTGACACAGTGAAATTAAATGAACAGCCTGAGTGAAATGTTTACCGCCTGTCAACATGAATTGCTTAGAAGCATCCTGCAGAACATTTCCACTCCAGTGACTCTGAATGTTTTGAAGGGGATATCAACATAAAAAGGCATTTCATCTGGATCTCTGCACTTGCCTTTCCAAATCCTGGGGTGGGTCTCCGGTTTATTTCAATCCTACCTAAGTGCAAAAGGATCACACTAGGAGCAAATAAACTTGGAAAGTTTTTGAGTACATTATACTATACTTCTAAGGACACCAAGATGAATACAAAAAAAGTTGGGTCTAAGTTTTTTTTGGTTTTTGTTTTATATCAAAGTTAATGTATCTGCTAGTAATGCATTTATCTAGCCACACACCTCCTGTTTGGCAACTGTCCTGTATCAGCACCCTGTTAGTGCAAAATCATACTCTCCCATGTTCCCTCATCTGCAGAATATCTTGCACGTACATAAACTAACGGTGGACAAAGTTCAAAATGCTGTGTTTTCAGAACGAATGGAAAGCAGAGGAAAGCGCAGATTGCAAAGAAACCTGGGCTCAGATTGTGATGGGTGTCTGCCAGACTCTGTTACCAAGAGCTTGGTATAACTAGCAATCTCCTTACAGGCAGTACAAAAGCTTAAAGGAAGAAATGCCATTCCTACATGATTTTACAGTATGTTGCCATCATCTTTATGGGCATAAGAGCCACATGGCGGTGACACCTCCAAACACTTAAATTTAAACTTGGTTATCATAAAACAATGGTCTGGTAAAGACATGACTGATCAATGATCATACCTTTTGCTTCAGTTGTAAAACCGTCTGCTTTATTTGATGAAATTCCTTACAAGAGGCACAGCATGTCCCTGGCTTCGCCATGTTTTCAGATTTCTCAGGAAGCCCAGCTGAAAGAAAGCAGTTTCCAGTAGAAATATAAAGATTCAAAGCAAAGTAATTCATAAAGTGATTGCAAAAGCAGCCAGAGTCTTGCAGGTTGTTACATTTCCCCAGAAAGTGAAAAGGAGTCTTGCCATTGCTGATGCTTTGACTGTGAACTGCTGCGTAAGGCTAAGAAATTTTGCAAGGACAGCTCTGAGCTCATTTCTAAAGCAGCTGTTTCCAGTTAACAGTCCCTAAAGAATTTATTTTTTTAATACCTGAACATGTTTACACCCATTCTTTTATCTTTGCATTTATGCTAGACTAACCGTGTAGATCTGAACTGATTTACAGTCCTCTGAAGGGCAAATTTTCGTATGCTATAAATTACAGTAGAATCTTTTACAATGTGGCCATTTCATTCACTTTGCACAAACTGCTCTTTATCGTCACTGATTATTCCTCCATGCAATGGAATCAGACTGATCAGAGACAGGAATTGAGATTAATGATAGGGATTTAATTCCACGCTGGAGAAAAGGTCACACCAGCTGATACTACGCAAGAATGAAATCTTTCAAGCATGTATGACATGATTCAAACTGTAACAGATATTGCAAATGTTATTTTTGTCTTTTTCCCAGTCTCATAAACAATGAATCAATTCTGTATCACAAACAAACAAGTACTGTTTTAACAGATGTCCTATTAAAGAGAAACGTAGTTGCAAAAACACAGTGCAAAACTTATTGGCGAACTCTAAGCAAGCTTTTCTTCTTCCATTTATAGTATATGAGAAGCACTGAGTCTACTGAGGACCCTGGATGTGATGTCTGGTCTTTTACAATGTTCACCTGTAAGGGTTACTGGAAAAGTTTGAACACTGACCACACTGAACACTGAATCAGAGCATACCGTGTAATGCAAGAACTCTGCAGGTGCTGCTGATAAAAGCCAATAAATCTTCACAAATCTTCAAAAAAGGGTCAGCTAAAATGCACTTAGTTATTGTGTTATGTTTCTCACTTGGACACACACTTGAGTGTCCTTATTTAAGTCATCTTTTCATAAATGTGGTTTGATTTTGAAAACATCTCCATCATTCTTAAGAAAAATAGAACTTTTTTTAGCACTAAAGATATTAGGTGGTGCTTGCCTTCAGATGTATATATCTACAGGGTCCAATAAGGACCATTGCATTTACTCCTGTTGGCCATCTATGGACCGTCTGTGCCATCAGCAATTTAGGACAAATTGTTTTTCTGTAGGATTAGTCCATCCGACTAAATCACATATTCCTGCTTTTAGAAGTCGCAGGCTTATTTCTCTCTTCTTGGAATGCCCTGTGACAAATGTGCGTCTTTCTTTCATTGTCCTAAAGCAGGTAGGAGAAGGCCGTAAGGGCAATGGGGTGGAATGGCCCGCAGCAGTAAGGACACCAGTATTACTGATGAGCTCATCAGAAGACTAGGAGGGTTTGGGGAGGGTTCCGCACCTATCATCTGGCCGCTCCTACAACTGTAGTCCAATGTCATTTTCCAGCAGGACTTCAGCCTTCATGTGAAGATAACTGACTATGTGTCATCTGCTGGCTTCCTCACAGCTGTGTTTCTAATGCAAATCACGTTGATTTTCACTTCTTCCAAAGCCTCTTCGCCCATACGCAATTCTCTGTTAGATTAAAGCATCTGCAGTATGCAGCAGGGGCTTTCTTAAGGAGGAATTCATATGCCACAATTAGGATACCTTGATATTTCCATAAGCTAAGTTTTCTCTTGATCACAAGTGTTTTGACATCTCCATTTTGGACCTGCATAGGATTTACAGAGGCTCCTATAGAGAGAGAGATTTTAAAAAATATATGCTTTTTGTTCAGCTCCAGTAAAGTTTGTGTTTGGTACTAGTCTTAAACCAAAATTTCTTTTAACAGATAACTTACCAAATGAGTTCCCTCACAAAATGCACACATTGTGTTAAGAAATGTTGCTGAAAGCAACATTCGGTCATAGGGAGAAACTGCCAGATGCTCTGCGGTTGGAAACCTCATGCAATCCCACTAGAATCAGTGGAATTATGTGCAGATTAAGAAGCACTGAATTTGGCCTCTACTTCCATTATAAAATCCAGTTTATCTTCCTGGAGGATGTGGTGCACAGGCAGACCACTATTGATAAAACAGGGCTGTAATAACGCAGGGAAGCAACCATGGCTGGGGGAGGGGAGTGTCAGCTAGTGTTTGGGAAATATCATACCACTGAGATTTCTGCAAATCCAGTTGGATTGACTTATCTCAGGAAGAAGTCCAACAGCGTCACACAAGCGAGTGTGAGCTACGTCCCAGGAGAGAGGTGGAATCCCCCTAACTCATATCAGACAGAGGTGATGATTTGCCCAGGAAAGTAGTCATCCATCAGACATTCCCTCTACCCCCATCTGATCCCATGTCAGGAACAAAACATGAATAAAGCCAGGACAGAGCATGGATAAAGCCAGAAGCCACCTAGGACAGGCCAGAGGAGGCCGGAAGCAATTAGACTCTGAGCCACCCACGCTCAGTGCAGATACTGAGGTCACCTAAAAGGATAAGTTTGGCAAGCACTGAGCAAGACACTTATATAACCTGTTTTCATTGTACAAACATCAATGGGGAAACTAAAACCATTTCAGAGAAGGTTGAAACCAGCCCCATTTTATGAAGTCTTTACAAACCACTAAGTCTAGGTCATGCCTTGCATTGCTCTCCTTACATAGCTCCTTTCATCTGAGTGAGACATCGGTGAGCCCTGAAGCACTTATTGCTAAGAGAAGTGCTGGGAGAAACAATGTGTTTTCTTCGCGTGCGCTTGATGACTTTTGGCTTGCTGATGCTGGACGAGAACGAGAGACTGGCAGAGGAGAGCTCTGTGGGGAACTGTGCCGCAAGCACTCTGTTCATGGAGAACGCTTAGTTTCTCATCTGTGTTGTATTATCTGGGCTCAGCCTGCCGAGATGGTTTAATTTGCCTACTTATGAGTGGGTAACTATTGTCTCTGTCAAACGCAACATGACTGTGCATGTGGCAAAATTGCTCCCTATTCTTGTGCCCTACTGACAAACCCAAAGCACTTCACCAAGCCACTTGTTCAGAGCCAAAAAGCATCCAATCATCTCCAGGCACAGTACGCTGAACACGTGACTAATAATTCTCCATGAAATGTGCAATATGGTTAAAGCTGGAGAAAAAGGCTCTACATGGATTTTACAGTCTCTCATATTAAACGTCAGAATAAAATGTAAGTGTTCCAGCTACCATTAAAAGGGGATTGTCTACTGTTCGTTGCGAGGTAATTCCAGCGTAGAAGTGGTGCTCCCTGTAACTGTGCAGGGGCTTGAGCTGGCCACGAGGTGGTGCGTCATTATAGCCTGTTCAATTCCACTCTTGAAAATCCTGCTTTTCTTCCTGCTGACTGGTAGCTACAGACACGAGCTGTGCGATAGCTGACTTCTCTTTCATTTACACCAGAGGTCTGGCAAAGTTAGTAATATTATCTTGGAGTACAATAGGGTAAAAGAACAGAAACTATCCTTACCTGCTTTGCATAGCTTATTTGGGAAATTTTTGAGAAATGGTGTGTATTTAATTCCAGATTAATTACTGGAACTGACATTTTTATGTGCCATGTACATTCAGTATAAAAATTGCTGTTTTCCAAATACTAGAAGCTTATTTACAAAGCCTTGAATATCTTGTATGATCAGTTAGCTGAATGCTTTGGACATTACTCTATCGGGAAACCTGAACTAGCAAGATAAAATGTTAACTTAAAAAAATACTTGCAAGGGGATTATTTACATCATAACTTTTTACTTAATGAGTCCCAAACACTTAAAAGGAAAACAAACATTTGAAAACTACAAGGAACAATTAAGGTTAATGGAGTGTCTCCAGCTACGTATTTTCGGAGGAAAAGCAAAATTATAAAATGCTCTTGCCATGCAGTGGAATTTGGAGCACCCAGTGATGCATGCATTCAGTCATTAATAGATGAACCAATGGTAAGATACCATTCATCAAAAAAGTTTTTTTTTTTCCCCCCAGAGCACAGGTTATTTCCTTCCTCCTTTCTTTTTGAAATTGCCATATCAGTATTTAATCTGATGTATTCTAAATACCACAATTTAATAACTGGAACGAGATAAAAAAACTTTAAAATCTTTTATACACACACACTTTGAAACCGGTGGTGAACTGCAAGAACAATCCCTTACTCTCTCCCTTTTCACCGCATATTACTTTCATTAAAAAAAAGGAAACTGACTGCAGTCATGAGACACTCAACTTACTGCAGGTCAGCAGAATTCAAGTGTTATTCAGTTTAATTTAGCTATTGATTTAAATAATGCTTAAAAAGACACTGGAATTCCCAGGCACACCTTTTTTGTGTGCCTGAATGCTCAAAGGTACTAACAAACCAGCCTAGGGCCATTGGCTAATCTCACTTGTAGGCAGGTAAATACAAATGATACCCACTGAAATTAAATTAATTAACGGAGGAAATTAATGAAGGCTTGTAAGGGTCAGAATTTGGCAAATTTTTTTCTAAAGTCTCCCATGGGCTGAGTTTTATGCTCCGAACTAGCTGTAGTCCAGGTTGGTACAAGAGCAAAATATGGCTGGCAGCAACTGTATGATTCCGGAAAAATGGTCTAACTTAAGTTACAAAAGCAAGTTCCACTTTTCAGCCACCTCTCCCTCTCTGGCAGGAAGAGGCTTTCCACATCCTTCAACATATTAGTGCCCTCTCTTTACAGCTGAGACTAGTGATTTACTGCCCAGTGTGCGTAGCTGATGAGCGAATGACAAGGAGAACGAGACGTAGGATTGCTCCACAGGCGAATGGATATCAGAGACTTGGAGGCAATTTGGCCTCTGAACAATCTGGGCTTCCTGCAGCAGTGGCTGCATCCCCGTTTCAGGGCCTCCCAGCTCCAAGCGTGGAGTGGGAAGCAGTCCGATGATGGGCTTTCCACAGCATCGTAACATCTCAGAGGCCGCTGCGGGCTGGGGCATGATGGCTCTTCTCCTGGCATGGCAGGATGACACTGTCGGCAGCTCGTCTCCCCGGCGCTTTCAGTGCTCAGAGCGCCACATCTCTCACCTCTTTGTAGGACCAAACACCCCAGGCTCTCGGAGGCCCCTGAGAAGCTAAGGCCACGTTTCCTGCCAGCCTGGGATGCTTCCAGGAATGCTGCTGATACGGACTATGGAACTGTATCACAGCCTCTGGAGAGTGTGTTTCCTTTTAAATAACTTGAGTCCACAAAGTTCCTATCAAATTTGGCATTGGTTGCCTCACGTTTCCGTGAGTTTCTTCTCCACAAGAGATTAAATTCTTAGAAGACCCTTTGGCCCAGGATCTTTAACACCCATTAGCACATACCTTTATCTCCTTTGGTGCATGTCTTCCCATCGTCCTCCCGGGTATAGCCTTCATGACACTCACATCTGTAGCTGCCCATGGTGTTGACACAAATCTGAGAGCAGAGCGTCCCGTTGCTTGTGGCACATTCATCAATATCTGGACAGGAAAAAGTGTTGAAAATGTCCAAAAGCCAGGGGGTTCAGACCTCAAATATAACAAAAGACTTCCTTTAAAGGATGAGGAGATTTTGACTTTGACTAAATAATGAATAATTTCTGGCACCTCAGACCACAGCTCCATGCAAACTGCATTATTATTAACACACCTGGCTTTTTAAAGATGAACGCCGCTTGGCAGTTTCTTTGCACCAGAAAGTGTACAAACAAAGCCTGACTCCGCAAACCTTGGCTCACTGGAATGGCGAACCCCACAGGGCAGCACTATTGAACTGGGTGGCACTAGCCACCGAAAGATCTCTTGTAAAAGGTCAATCCTGAGTTAGATACTTGTCATCTGAATCAAAACACAAGGGCTGGTTTTCAGAATTAGGCGTAGCTATATGGCTTTGAGGGTTACTGTTAGAATCATGCCCCTGTTCTCGGGCGAAAAACCAGAATACTGCTCCAAATCTGCAGGGGGGATTAATAAAGGGAAAAATTACATCAGCTCAGAGACTTTGAAGTGTTTAATGTATGTATGTCCTGTTTTAGATACCACATTTATTCTGTAGCAGTAAAGAAAATAAGCAAGGCTTCAGATCTAAACTGACCGCTAAAAGAACTGAAGAAGCAGGATACATCATTAACCAGAGACAGACTTAACATGCACTTCTACCCACCCAGGCAATAAGGCTTCTCTCTATTTCTGTGCCTCTCACGGTCATAGCGGTACCCAGGATAGCAGGTGCATAAGACCCGTCCAAAGTTATCCGTGCACTGCTGTTCACAAGGAGCTTCTGCACAGACATCATAGTCTAGAGAGAGAAAGATGTGATTAGGAAAATACCGACAGCAGTTGGTGGGTGACACTTTGTTAGCAAACATTTCACCTCTGTCTTTGCTAATTAATAAAGTCTTGTTACATTATTTCTCAGGACTCAAGAAACCTAGAGAACATTCATGAAATGTAAGCAATGTATTATGGTAAAACTGCAATTGCTAATTACAGCCTTACAATAGTTGAACTGTTTTTTAAAGTTAGACTTTAAGAAAGGGACACTTTCCTGGTTTGCAGAATTTAGGAATTCTTCTCACAGAAATATTAAGTTACATAAAAGTTATTTGCTGTTTTCCTCCACGAATGTTTAAGTGCTGATAGCAGCATTTCCCATGCAAAATACTGGGAAACACTATGAAGATAACTGCCAAATTCAGGCAGAAAGTATCTCATAAGGGAAAGTTAAATAAAATCACACAGTGAGTGTTCAAAACCAGCTATAACCCTTCTAGCAAAGAACACACTGTTACAAAACCACCATCACTCTTAATATTAGTGATATGAAGATTAGGATATGATAAGTCACTGGCCGAGCTTGTCAGTGGAATCACAAAAGGTGCTCTGAAGTACCAGCTCAAAATCATAAGGAGGGCAAATCTGTTTCTGGTTTCACTGTTATATAGCAACGGAGCTGAAGTCCTGGAAACCAACCCCAGAGCCTGAGACCGCAGGGTTGAGCCAGTGTGAAGGACTCGCGCAGTTTGTTTTGACCTTGCCATTAGCAAAGCAGAGCCTTGCCCAGAGATTAGCTGTGCTTTCCCAGGAGGCACGTCCCCATGTGGTGGATACATTCAGACGTGTGTAAAGTTTTTGCATGGCTGGAAAGCCTCCCCTCTGGCTCCCAGGGGCTGGGTGGGTGCTGGTCCTGGTGGTGCTGCAGCACTGCTTTCCCATTGCTTAGAAACCCAACTCCAGCCACACATCGTGGGCAAGAAGCACCGAGCAACTGACCCGGGCAAGCTCTGTGGGAAGCACCAGCCATGCACGCAAAGGCAGCAGGGGACCACGGCGCCTTGCTCAGGGCCCTTAGCACCGCGGGGAACACTTGCAGGGAGGAGAAAGGAAATAAAGTAGTGTCCAGTCTCCAAATCAACTCAAATCCCCCTTAAGTTCATATTTTCTGCCAGAACAAGTAGCAGTTTCTGTGACTGTGTTAGAGGAACTTCA
This sequence comes from Struthio camelus, assembly GCF_040807025.1. Taxonomy (NCBI): domain Eukaryota; kingdom Metazoa; phylum Chordata; class Aves; order Struthioniformes; family Struthionidae; genus Struthio; species Struthio camelus. The sequence goes on along the minus strand of NC_090981.1, from coordinate 57,434,995 downwards.
TCATTTATACAGTAGTTCACTTTGTTTGCCACTGCTGCATGTGACCTTCCAATACAGGGTCCTGGAGGGCCACTGCAGAAATAGCCTGTTCTTCTTCCAAACCAGAGAGGTCTAAAACAAATTTAAGTGTTTCAACTAAGTTCCCCACAATACAACATATTTGCATATACACAGTATAAAATAATTAAAAACCAAGCTCATTATTGACTCACACTAATGAGTAGCAGACATCTCTGGGAACAACAAATTTTCCAAACAATTAAAATGAACTAATAGATGGTAAAGCAAGTGAAACCACATTTGCTGTGTGAGTTATATAAAGTACATCTGTAGCTCTAGAGGTAAAAGTGACAGTGTGCCAGCGTACAAAAAACTGCCAAATACGACTTAACAAGCTGCTATGGTGCCAACATGTCACATCAAAGTCCACTAGACCAAAAAATACCATTGTAATCGTGCCAAGCATTTCCTTCCTTGTGCTTGTTACCTTTTGAATAACGCATCCTTTCTTTCCTTTTTATTTTGCAGTTGCATTGATTTTAACTCTTGAAATCTGTCGTCAATACTGTAATACTGAATGGCAGTGTGACTGCAGCGCCAGACTCTCTAACAGGAACCAGGGTACAAAGCGTTGCACAAGCATGGAAGAAAAACAGGGCCAGTGCCTTCAAACATAGACCACCTGGGAGCTAGTTTGGACTTTTTAGGTGACACTTTGGCTTTAAGCTTCTGCTACATTTGGCACTACTAAATATTCACAAAATATAAAGCAGCATTTTTCCTGGGCATGATTACAATTTTTATTTCCCACTGAAATGAAATCAGTCTATTTAAAATATGACCTTTATGCAGTAGAATTTGAGCATCTGGCACTATACAGAGCAGGGCATGAATCCTCAGTGCACTGCTGGCAGCGCCTCTTTGCACACAAGTGGCTGAGGCCTGGAAAGACTACACAGAGGGGGCACAGATATCTGGAAGACATGCTCATATGCCCACCTCTGAGCCAAAGATGCCTGCTTCTTAGCTGCACCTATACAGATGTTGGATTCGGCCTGTGCCACGTTCAGCCTATTCAGAATAGAGGTCGAGGGAGCTGCGTCCTCCCTGCACGTCCATGAGTAGATGTTTTCTAATAAAGTCGTAAAAACAATGCTGGAAGGGACCATCTCCCACCACAAGCTGGATCAGCTGTATTCGTATTAGATGTTTATCTAGCCTGTACTCAGGCTAAAAAAAAAACCTCAGGGTTGGAGACACCCCACCACCATTAAGGCTGTTCCAGAGATTAAGTATCCTTGCAGATAGAAAGTTTTTTCCTAATGTCTAATCTAAATCCCCCTTAGAGCTATTTAAGCTCATTATTTCTGTCCTCTTTCTCTTGGCCATGAAGAACAGTTTACTTCACCTCTTGCAGCAAGTTTTTACATACTTGAAAACTGTTATCATGTCTCCCTTAGCCTTCTTTTCTCTAGACTAAACAACCCAGTTCTTTTTAATCTTTTCTCTTTTGCCATATTTCATGTAGCTACTCTTCAAATACCATCAGTGCATCCACCTTAGGAAAAGCTCCATCAAGACCACTGCTTGTCAGAATGCCACTTGTAAAAGTCTCAGAGGCCTTACCAAAGTGGAGCCATATGTCGTTTCTTCCCTCCTCACAACACATATTTGTCTTTTCTGCCATAAAGCCCAGCCATTCCCTTACAAAAACATATAATCTATATTTGTAGGTGCTTTGAATTCCTGTTAACTTACCTAGCTTAGGATATATTTTCGGACCTAGACTCTGCTTTACCAAAGGCTTTGTCTTACCCACCCACAACCTAACCTTTAGTATTTAACTAGTACTAGCTCTCCAAGTGTTTCCACAGTTCCCTGTTCCATCCCTTTTTGCCCTTCTACCTATTCCTTTCTTCCACATTTATCGGTATATACCTATTTGGCCCTGAAATTACACCAGAGGCATGGGATGTGCTAAGCCCGGAGCATTTTGCTCTATGGCAGGCTAGGAATGTTCTTGAGAGGGTCTGTGAAGAGCTGTAAGACATGCCCCAGAGGCCTTAACACCTAGCACAGGTTAAAGCAGTGCCAGCATGGTTGTGGTTAGATCAGGAAAGCTTGAATTTAGATGCTCGCGCAGTCTTTGGCTAACTTGGATGCCAATTCCACAGTGAGGATATTACTCTAAATGGGTGGTACGAGGCAATATAGGAAGTCTGTGCTTGAGCAGGGAATTGCATTCAGTTCTCCTAAATTCCATACTAAGACTCTAACTTGTGGTCCATGCATCTTCTCAGCCCACTGAGTTGTACAAAGACAAACCAATATTTTCATATTAAAAGAGAAAGCAGTATTCCATGTCTCACACTGATGGAGGAGATGGTGGATAGATTTCAGATCAGTTGATGAAAATCTTCATTTTCACACAGAAACAGGGAAAAGTCCAGGAGGTGGAGCTCTTCCCAAGTACCTCCAGGTGGCAGCTCCCACATGGTCATGGAATCAACCCAGATGACACAGTAGCTGTGGGCAGGTCGCACATCCTGTAGCTGTGTGTTTCCAGAGCTTTGGTCCCAGGCAGCATGACTGTCTCAGGAGGAGTCTTCACATTTAGGACCAAATTGGGCAAAAAGTGCAGCAGCTCCTGGTTGAGGTACGTCACCTCTGCGTGCACTGTGGAACTGAGGATGCACATCCCTTCCATGTGCAAGCCCCTTGTCTGCCAGCCCAACCTATGAAATGTGGTTTGAGGATGAATCAAAGTCATATGGTGAGGATCAGCTTGTTCCAGACTTTAGGAAAATATGAAAACCAGAAGCAGAATAACAAATGATTTCACACACAGCTTTTCAAATGAATTGAGGAATGACAATGCAACACTGCAAGTTGCACCAAGAAAGAGTTTCTGAAATAGCATTAGTGAGGAAAGAGCAGATACAATTAGTGTTTGCCTGTCATAGAGCACTTTGGTGTGAATTAATCAACAACCAGGACACTCAGGTAACGAACCAGTGGTAGGGAGGGTGCTCTCCAAAACAATTGTTTCAGACTACAATGCTCTGTGCTTTACTCTTGGTGAAGTTGTGAAACAGGACCTGGTTGGAGCTGTCAGTCTCCAACGCAAAGAAGAGGGCGACCATCATGAAGAAAGGGCGAGAAGCTCCCTTTTGACCTGTACATCTGGCCAAGTGGAGCAGGAAGAGATGCTAGAGGGAAGACACTGACGCAAAGCGAATTCCACTCTCTGTTTTCCTGAGGATCACCAGCCCCTGTTCTGCCAACTGAACACCGGCACGAGAAGGTGTGTGCAAAGCAAAGAGAAATGCAGAAGCTGGGTGCATGGACCCAGGTTCACTGGGCTAACTGCTTTCTGTTGCTCTTCAAGGACAGATGAGAAACAACAGGACAGAAACTGAAGATGTTCATGGACAAAGACACAGCCCTTGAGGAAAAGGCTCTGTTTAAACAACAGCTGCCAGCAGAGGAGATCGGTGTCTTCCTGAGGCAGCCGTGACAGAGTGGGAAAAGGAGGGTCTGTCCCTCTCCCAACCTTCCTCCTTGCACCCACTGCTAAATCATCATTTCCAGACAGGGCTGGAACTACTCCTCTGCATTTTGACTTGCTATTACTGTATTAAAAGGTGCAGATGTGCTCTAATAAGCTCACATCTGTAATGTATTTATGTGCTTGTGATGAGACACGCATTTCATGCAGCCCTTCTGTCAAGATTATGCCAAAACAATGTGTGAAGAGCCAAGCTATCGATATACCATAACAGAGTAAGTGAAATGAGCCCTGCACTGAATCGTGTTTCTAGTCCCTACACCAAAGGCCCGGCTTGTCTCAACTGCTGTGGCCTGTGAAGTTCAAGGCAAAATACAGGTCGAGCTGAAAAAATGGGAGCGGAGATGAAACGGGAAAGAAGCCACAGCCAACAGAGAAATTCAGTTAATGGCAGAAACTCTCAGGTTACTAAGATCCACTTAATAGACATGATTAACTGAAGTCAGTGGGTACATAATAAAATCTGCTCTCATAATCGCCTAAAATGTCAAGAGATAAAAATTAGAAGCCTACAATAATTTATTGTCATGGCTCTCATTTTGTTTTTGTTCCTGTTACTACTTCTGCTGTATCCATTATATTTAGTGAATAATCAGCATATAAAAATGTTACACTCAGTAAGAAAGCTGGGGGCCAGACTATAAAGATTCTGGCTTCTATCCACTTTGAAAGGATTTAGAGTTTCTACCTTCAACACAAACAATGACTTTGCAGCATAATATTCTGCTCCAAGTATCCATCTCACATTGAAGCTGTGATCTCACTCCCCAGGCTCCAAGACAAAACTCACTGCAAAACCACAGACAGAGGAAGTCCTTGTAAGCACCAGCTTCACCTAAACAGGACCCAGGTCCTCTGGGGCTCAGGCTGGCACGGGGAGCCATTCCTCCTCAAGGAAACAGCAAAAATACAATTCCCATTTTGAGAAGATGGCTTGTTGTTCTGTAACTGGCCTGCTAGTGTTTCCAGCCAACAGCAAAAATACTCACATAAAGGAAAACAGCAGCAGGAGCAGAACTGGGGAGAGCCTGCTGGCCAGAGATTACAATCCCCAAACCAGCTGACTCTCTCAAGCATGTTAGCTTGTCACTTTTCTTTTCAAGACATTGCCACCTGAAACTAAGAAAACTCTCAGATCAGCTTGAGGCTTTCCGTATATCACCAAATAGAAGGATGTGTTACAATAATAAAGCATTTTTAAAATCTGCTTTCCTAAGGAGACGTGGCTTATTTGCTTGTACTGTCTGGTCATTTGCTTCTGCCTGACAGTTCCTCTTCTCTAATAACTTCATCAGCTGATTGCACACAAGTCAGACAAAGCAGTAGGAATGACTGAAGAAGTTACATAGCTACAGCTCATATAAAGTTATCAAGTGGGTAGAGGAGAAGGACCCAACAGATGCCTCCACCAAGGGAAAGGCAGGCAGAGCTCAGCCTGTCTCTGTGGTGGGTGCCAGCCAGCCAGGCAGCGCAGGACGCCGTTGCAACTCTGCAGGCAGTTTGGCATCTGTGAAAGAGGTTGAAGCTGTAAGAGAAGGATTTCTGTACAAGGCACTGATGTGAGTAATTCCTGGGGGGTCTGATCCAAACCCACTGACATTGCTGGAAGCTTCCTGGGCTTTGCCTGGATCAGGCGCTTGAAACGCATCTTAGCCCTCTGGTCACACAGCATGCTGCCCCTGGGAGTCTCAGCTTCACCTGCAAACCCTCCCACTCTTCTCTAAAACAGATTTTGTTACAGGAGCCTCTGAGCTTTGGGACCCAAATACCATCTTTATAAATGACATGGGCAATTCTCTGGGGACATTTCCTTTTCTCTGCAGTATGAACTGCTCCAAGTAATTCCCAGTATCTCCCTGCTCACTGGCAAATAGGAGGCCATACGCATGCCAAGGCCAGGCCCACCAACAGGAGAGGTGGTGGAAGACAGGGATGCTGTTCAGCGATGCTCTCCACTTGCCCCCTTGCTGATGTCATCAGGAAATAGGTAATTAAAAACTGGACCAACTCGCCTAATCACTGACCGCCCCTTTACTTACAAGCCAAATCAAGCGTGATGGATCCAAGGGGTACGGAGCTCTTCCCACCTCTCCTTCCATAACCTGTGCGTCAGCATATATCCTAGTGAAAGTCTAACACCTCTGCTGTAGTTTTTCTTGGGTTGGGCCCAGTGCCTGACTACTGGTATTCATACAACATTGTGAAAGCCACCAGTCAGGAAACCCAATCAGGAAACACGTGCTTCTGGATGTGCACACATCCAAGAGCAGAATGTGGCCCTACGTTTGCACCAGCTCATATTACAAGATCTGTGCAGCCAGATGTACTTAGGGAGGATCAAGGCCTGGCATGCTAAGTGAAACTTTTGGAAGACACTGATTTTTTATTTTCCTGACAATTTATTGGAAGCAGTTCCCCCACTGATACATGAGGTACAGCTGAGTTTGTGGTTCAGTCAGGATGCTCTTCCAAACTGGCAGTGCAGAGAACAGGGCAAACAGGAAAAGACAAATGCACCGGGACACAAACGGTAAGAACAGTGAAATCACATACCTTCAGGGATGCACTGTCCAAGAACAAATTTATAACCCTTACAGCATTTTTTCCTGAAAAACAATAAAATAAATAAATAAATAAATAAATAAATAAGTTCTCTAAGGGCTGGTGCCGCCTTTAAAAAAAGTCATGGATAGATCATGGTTATGGAGGTGATGAAACAAGTAAGATGAGGACTCTTAACTTACGGTGGGGAGGTATCTCAGCATTACAGAAACCCGCCTCTCAATCCACGAGTTGTCTGATGACGCTGCAACACTGCCCAGAGAACTGGACAGAGGATTACCAACATAAGCCCTCTGCATGGAAAGCCTCCCTCACCCCTGCTGCACAAACTGCTGTTTAAGTGTAAAAATCAAGGCTCGCTTTTCCCCAACATCTGCAGCTGCCTGTTCTTCCAGCTGGGACATTTAGGGTGTTCTGTGACTCTCAGATGCACTGATCCTGTGGGGATGAATGCATGCTTACTTACAGGCAAGATGCCAGAAGGAAATGGGCAACTTTTCTTTTAAACATTTTCTTCCAATAATTCAGGGAGGGTATGGAAATCGAGACAACAAAATCATAGGTGAAATTAAAAACAACATGTTGCTGTTTCTCAAACAAGATCTTTTTGATCTCTGGACGGTGGCTAAAGACACATGAAGCCAGAGAAGGGCCCATAGCTGTAATTTTCAGTGAGCAGTCATTTTTGGCAACTTGGCTCTTGAGTGTCTGACTGGAGACATTTGAAATGATAGCATGGCCGGCCACTTGAGGCAATTCAGAGCTCCTGAGGAGCTGGGTGCACCAACACTGAGCCACTCAAAAATCACAAGTGGTTTTTGAAAATCGTGCTTCTTCATGTTGAAAGGACACAGCACACCTCGGTGCTGTCCATGTCTGCAACCCGGGTCATAATTTTCTTGATAAACTGAAGGGTATTTTCAAACATCTGTCGTAACAATGTAAACTTACAGAAAGGGGTAGGTCTCACCTAGGAATACACGCAAGTTAAATGTTATCATTCATTTCTCATATTTTATTAAATCTGGAAGGTGATAAGTGAAACGTACTGAATATTTCACCTGGAGAGAGAGAGAAAGAGTATTTTACATAGACAGAGGGACAAAACTACAATGGGGATTCTGTAAAACCAGACATTTTTTATGCTATCTACTATATGAAAAGAAGTCTGAGTGCTGAGAAATATGTTATTGCTATTGCTAGCCTGTAATGACATTTAAGCGCTCACTTATATCTGCCCGTTTGCTTTCTAGGCAGGAAACTACAATAAGCCACCAGGATTCCCAGCGGTGCCGAGGCTGCAGTCCTCTCTGCCCTGTGCTCGTGAGCTACTCGCTGCAGGGGACAGGTGGCAGCTACCAGAACTGCTGCAAAAACAGCACACTGCCATTCAATGTGCTATTCAATCAAGTCTACATGGGTTTGGGGAGAAAAAGCTGTGTATTTTAGAGATCCAGAATTTTTCACGTCTTGTGGACATGCTGAAATATCTGCAAAACTAAGGAACCATGAATTTGGTCTTACCCTTTAATTCAATAACTGACACAGAAGAGTGCTAAAGCCATGGAAGTCAATGACACAGTACTCCCCTAGACAATCCACAGCCCATCACAAATCATCATTATGTTGAATTTAGAGCAACTGTCAGTTGCAACTGACCACTTAAAACAAACAATGCATTATTCCAAACTATGTAAAAACAAACTTTGGCTGCACATTTTTTTCCACTTCCAGAGATTAGCTGGAATATAAATTAAATTTAATGAAGTTTGAACATTTGAAGAGGAAGCCTCACTTTGTTATGCAAACAGTGGTCCCTCATTAGACTTTTCTCCAAACACTGCTGTGAAGTTTTATCTGCAAGACAAACAAATGCAGGAGGAAGGAGTTCAAAGGTGCATCGGGGAGGCTGTTCGTATGCTGCAAGCCATGCGGATGGCTTTCCAAGTGCACATTCATCTCCTCCTGTCTGCAGAATAGCAGGGGCTGATAAAGACTTTCTTGTAGCCTGGCTTAGAGGAGAGAGGGCTGAGAGGAGAGGAGAGGAGGGCATCCGCTGTGAGATGCTGGTCCATGCGGTTGTGCCAGCCAGAACTAACCAGGGTAGGAGAGCAGCAGCCTTTATCACTTCTACCCTTTACCCTGTAAATTCCCACCCGATCGCCAGCGTTAGGCTCCTTCCAGACAAAAACTAAGCAGCTCACGGCAGCACACGCACTCCTCAAACAGCACCTAACCCTGGGCAAGAGCTTGCATGCCGGGCACCTTGCAGGAGCGACCCTACTCCTCTGAACTCCATTAGTCAGTGGTGGCTTCTGGCTGGATTTGTTCTTTTTTCATGGCTTAATTGTGAATTCTTCTGACTTCTTGGATTCTTCTGATAGCCAAATCACTTGCCCTGTACATACTCCTCTCCCACAGCTGGCCTGCCTAGGACATGTCTTATGCTGAAAGAGAGCATTGGGCATGAGGGAAGTCCTCGCTCAGGGACACAGGGATTGCCTTGCTGGACTCGGCCAACACCCAGCTAGTCCTATACCCTGTTTCTGTTATTGAGGAACAGCATCTGATTTAGAGAAAAACACGAGAGTCTGGGGCTCTGCATACTGAGTTACAACCATTAGATATTGCACTGACACCCTGAAACACAACTTAGCGTATCCTTGCCAGAAGGTTTGTTCTAATTAAAACAACTGGATATTCTTGCTACCCTGGCAGATGTCCAAGCCCTTTCTGAAATTCTTAGCTTCAGTGGCATCCTGAGGCAATGAGCTCCACAGGTGAATTAGATGTTTTTGAAAAATGTTTGAGTCTCCTTTTCTATTTTGTTGAATGTTGCCATGATTTACTGGTAAGGAGACTCAGAAATATTGTAATACCTCTCCTCAACATTTTTCCACATCATGGGAGTTTTAAATCACATCTAACGAAGCGGCATAGGGGAGGGATACCCTGCTCTCAGGATTACACTCCAGAAACCAATTCCCCAAGACAGTAAGTTCTCAATTCAAGATTACAGAACTCTATTTCAGTGCACTCTGTACTGCACACTAAGCTTCAGGCATCAGCATGATTTTGCCAGGGGAGTTGATACTTTGGGGTTAATGCACAGGAAATACAATACATTTCCCTGAACATTATATTATAACCCTGTGATGCTTGCATTTTTTAGCCTTTTGCATTCCTGGAGAGAAATCTATCAAAATGATAGACACATCAGTTGATCATTAGCAAAGGCATTTTAATAGCAATACTTATTTCAGACATCCAGCTCCAGGTTGACATGTCTAATCAATGTTGCACAGCAGCAATCTCGTTATACATAATGAGAGGTAAGAGGAGGTCCCCACTGATAATTTTAATGACTGAATAACTTTCAGCAAGGCAGTTGCTAGGGAGCTGTACGTATGAGCATGCACCAAACATTGTAAATAAGGCACAGTTGTGTAGGAAGCTCAGCCACTAAGATATGGATCTACTGGGAAATTAACTTGATTCAATCTGGTTTTCAAAAGGAGTAGCTTTTAGCAGACTTATCTGTTACAGCCTTTAATGGGGTTGTCCAGCTTTTAAAATATTAGAGTCACCTGGCAACTTTCAGTTCTCATGCATGCTTCGCTCAGGAAAGTGCACAAGCCCAGATTCACAGAGGGTGTTGGGCAACATGATTTGATCACTGTCATGTCTACCTTTTCAACCCTGCTACCTGTAACAAAAGCCACAGCTCTTAGCTCGGGACTGCGGAGTCCCCAGAGCACAGGACTCTCAAAACAAAGTCACTCTTGTGTTTGAAAGGGGGCTGCAAGAGAAGCCGAAAGAGGATTAACTACTCCCCTCTGCTGTCAAGGTTGAGGCTGTCACAGATCACTGAATGTTAGAAGCTGGGAATTGGGTCAAACATTTGATAGCTATAAATTTTTGACATATCTATGACAAGGCAACAGCTGAACAGCACCTCTGAGGATCTACCTTCCTTACAGGCTTCTGTGGACCTTCACCTTGCACGAGTGTGAGCTTTCCATGCGCATCCTCACAACTTCTAGACCGAAGGTCTCCCTGGTACCCAACACACAGTGTATCGGGACAGTTGCCTCTCAGCAGTTTGTCACTGAGCTGTAGCTATTTGATAGCATCCCTCCAGACAGGCAGGATGAAAGGAATGTGGCTTAATTAAGCCACAACATTATTAAATTAGCTTATCTGGGAACTATCGGCAGTAACTCATCCAATGAGGCTCGTGATGATTTTTCCTGTAATTGTTTCCACCTGGTGAAGGGCTGCTGTCCTCCTCCAGCCCACAGCTACCTCCTGGCCTGCTGTTGGGCCGCTACAGCCCATCTGTTCGGCAGCTAGAGGAAGGGCATGGAGGTTATCCTTTTTTCCAGTACCAGTGGACAAAAACTGAGCAGCTCTCCCCAGCCTCTAGTCTTTGACCTGACCTAGGCAAACTGCACAAACCTCCTAGGCAGTCTGGGAGACGGGCTTGAGGAGGCTGGCGCTGGTTATCGTGCCATGCACAGGCTCCTATGCTGCAGAGCAGGTCGGTCAGAATGAAGAGACTGGGGTACCCCAAACTGAGAAAATACTTCTGTGGAAGAAGGCAGTGATTCAGGGTCTGACCAGAGCTGAAACTCTTTGGAAAGGTGAACAATAATAGGACATAATTTTAATTGAGATTTAATCTGTATCTGTAAGCAGTGACGTGGCAACGACATTTCATCTGGTGACAGCTGGCTTAGAGCTACTATGTGCTATATAGTTTTTTGTTAACTCAAACCAAAGAGACTCCAAAGCTCTACTGTGACATTTATGTTGAAAATGATACATAATGGTCATTTAATTACTGAAAAACGAAAAGGGAAGGGGAGAGAAAGAGAAGTGGAAGGGGGAAATGAAGAGGAAGGGAAAAGGAAGGGGAAAAGGGAAGGGGGAAAAGGAAAGTGGGAAAGGGAAAGGAGTAAAGAGGAAGGGGAAAAGAGAAGTTTCGTACTGGCTTCAAATGAACATTGTATGTTAAGGAAACTCTTAAGAGCTTGCTGAAAATGGCAAAAGTACGAACAAAAGGATCCACGCTAGGAGCAAAGCAGGCACAATGATCACTACAGTGACTCAAAAAGTGAGTTCTTATAATAAACTATTATCCTTACTTTACCCTCACTACGCTGCAGGTTCAGATGATCAGCCTTCAGGATGGCTCTACCCGGACAAAAGTAAGCCAAGCAGAAGCAATTTACCTCTGTCATGGACTAGGAGCACACACATGGGCAGTTTCTAAAGCTTAGCTGATGCATGGGATATCTTTACTGGAAGATGCAGCAGCTCAATATGTGGTCAGGCAGGTCAAATTCACTCTGTCTGACGTGCTATTTCTGACATGCTATTTCTGCTATTTATGAATGTCAGAACAGTCTCAGTTTAAGGGACATAAGAGCCGTTTGACATTTTGTGTGGGTTTAGATATATCATTGCTGTGGTCCCAGGTAGTAGGCTGTTAGAAAACAATGACAATGCAGTAGAGCAGCTAATGAAACAAATCTCACACGTTTAGCTCTTACATTGCAGAACAGTGCCAAGGAAGCATGGGACAGGCAACCACTGGCATTTTGTTCAACAGCAAACCGAAAGCAAGAAAGCCTGCCCTGTGAGAAACAAGGGCCTGCAGAGAATGTTGGTATTTCACTAAAAAACCGAAACCAGAAAATATTCAACCTCCAAATGTCAAAACCTTAAGAATATAATTTATTCTCAAGTGATATTTACATTTTATTTTTTTGTTTTTTGTTTTTTTTTCCCCAGTGACAGGCCAACATTTTCATGGAAAGCCAAAAATTCTCTTGACAAAGATATTTAACCAAAAAACCAATGTCCTATTGAGAAAAGGTAGAATTTTTTTTAACTAGACTTCTTCAGACAATATAATAACATGAACTCACATGAGCCTCTGCCATATCTCCAAGACCTGAGTCAGCAAAAGCCACAGCACTGCTGTGTTTAATCGCACAAAGGAGTCTCTGTTAGGATGGCTATTTATTGTGTCTGCTCTGGGTTTGTCTTTGATCATCCTGAGTTTCAGAAATACGCAGTGCTGCAAAAATGCAAATGTAAAATATGGTAATTAAGTTACAAACATTAATCAGTCAACTATGAAAGCAAACCAACAAGGTACCTTAAAAAAATCCTTGTTTCTTCATATTATACATAAAATCCAAATGAGAGCCAGGTCTGTCTGCCAAAACATGCACAGACAAGGCCCATCTGCAGAGCAAGTGTGTTAATGAAGTAACTCAGTAGCTGTGCGAAGTTTAGCTGTAATTCACATGGAGAGAAGATTTATAGCAACATGGTGTAAAACTGAAGCAATGAACTTAATTTTTGTTTGCTTTTCTGTGGGATACATACCAAAATCTTGAGTAAGAGAGGATGGCCTCCCTGTAGACAGTCGCTCAGCAAACACTTTGCCATGATTTCCAGACTCAGTCTCTTTTCACAATTGTGTAAAGAGATAATTTATGATCACATTGGGTATGACTCATCAAGGTCCAAGCCCTACCACTTCCAATCACTCTCCCTAGCTGAGGGTGAATGACACAGGACAGGGTGCATGTCTTTTACTGTCTAGGAAACGCAGCAGCACCTATGACCACAGTAGGTATATATGCACTTATTTATTTCAGTTAACTGAGGTATAAAGGAGGTAAAAAAAGGAGACTGGAGCAAGAACAGAGACCTACCCTTCACCAGCAAAGCTGGATCTTAGACCTCCAAAAGCAAATCATTGCAACCAATTACTTGATTTTTCTGAAAATTGGATTTTCAGTGATGAATGGGTTGCCTGAGTCTAGGTCATGTTTCTCACCAGCTATTTCAATCAAACAAATTTACTGCACATTATGTTTTTCTCCTTTTTTAAAAGAAGCCCTGCTATCTGCTCTTTTGTTCAAATCTGGTTATTAACATCAATACCAGAAACAAAATCCAGTTCCAGTTATTGTTAATGAAAGTTTTGATAAGATTCACAATTCATAGACTCCTCTGCTGTGAACATAAGCCAGGGACCGGATCCTCCCCGGCAAAAGCAACATACCTCTATTGGCTTTGATGGACCCACGCCAGTTAATATGAACCGAGGGCCAGCTGATGATTTTGAAAGCTCTCTGATATGCTGTTTGGCTGCTCCTTATTATAATGTACTGTTAACAGACTCCCTCTCTCCTAGCTACTCAAAGTGCTGTTTTGTCTCATCTTTTTATGGTGCTGGAACAGAAATTGTGGTTCCTTTGTCTCAGAGAGTACAAGAGACCTTCCAAACTGCTAAAGTGATTTGCAGTCAGTGCAAAACTCCTCAGTATTTGCAATTGCATGAAAGAAACTGGGTGCACATTCCTCTATAAAGGAGCAACAAAAATCTAAGCAGCTTCCAAGCGTGAAGGAAAGGATATGTAAACCAAGCACAGATTTATAGGGGGAGAGTGGAGGGAAGGATAAAAGGGCTTTAAACCTCCTCCCCTTGCACACCAGCCTGTGCCCAGTTACAGCACCTGGCTGAGAGGTTGTGGCGCCGTGGTGCGGGGGGCTGTGGCCACCCTGCGAGTTTTGCTAAGGCCCAAAGACCTCGTGGTTTGGACGTGCAGCACCATGTGCGCTGAGAGGGAGAACTGCCAGGTTTTGCACAGGACTCCATCCCAGGAGAGCCAGGATGTGGCCTTGCAGGTGCACAGAACTGGGCAACGTGCAATGTGCAACGTGCAAAAGGCAAAACTTCATGAGGGCTGGGGAATTAAACCATCAGAAATGTCTGTCAGGCATCCTTCCGTAGCAGTCTCCGGGTCTCTCTTCCCCAGGGCACGATGCAGGGCACCTTGCCATGCTGGGGTTCATGGGCTTGTTTCAATAAATTAAACACTGTCAAGCGTTCAGATGAAATTTGGGCAGACCACCTCCTCGAACACATCCCCAGCGTGTCAGCAGGTCAGCGTTTCCAGGAGATGAACATGCTCAGACTCTTTCAGCTTTTGGGATGCAGGGAAAGGGGTGGACATGTAGAAACCGCTGCAGGCATCTCCCAAGGAGAACAGAGCTCATGAGCTTTGCTCACGGCAGCAGGAAGCAGCAGCGAGGGCTAAGCTTTTTGGGTCCGTTCTGGACAAAATGCAGACTATCATCAGAGGTGTTTCCTGTGATCATTCCTTCTGAGCCATAATGAAAGAAAACAGTTGTGTTTGAATTTCCATTTGAAACTATAGAGACTAGGGCTTCAGGCTTTGGGGGAAGCCGTAACACTGCTGCAGGGCCAGGACCAACTTGGCCCTTGCCACTTCCCAGCCTCAGCAGCATCTCGGGCTGCAGCGCTGTCGGCTGACCACAGCCTAATCATCAGGTGATCTCTCGCCAGCGGGCACGGCTAGTAGCCTTCAGCGCTTGTACCCAGCTTAGCATAACGACACTCCAGAATGACTAAGTAAAAAATCTGCCTGTGAATTTTCTCTGAGCACAAGGAAAGTCTCATGCAACTTCAAAAAGGTAATGAAATCACCCCTATTGCCCCTGGAAAAGCCATTTGTTGGATATTTTACATGCATGTAAACATCTTCAGAATCACATATGTGATTCCTTCAGTGCTGGACTGTACTTTCTTCCCTTCTGTCTTGGATTTTGCATTTTTTTTAATGCAAGGGGAATGTTCATATGGTTTATTGCTAGACAGCATGTAAAAAAAGCAGAATGATTAAATAAAAGACTTTTGACTGTTCTCATCTGCTTAGACTCAGCGTTATACACGTTGTCAGCTTTGTCTTGCTCTTTTTCATTATGGCTTTCTTTTATTTTCTGGAGTTGTACCAAGAAAATGATTTTGTTTAGTTTCACAGGTGAAGTTGGTTTGGATTTTACTAAATCAAATTAATGTTTGGCAGGTGTGAAATTTGGTGGAAGAAAAAAATTAGTTTTATACAAAGATGGCACTGTTTGCATTTGCTGCATAGTCTAACAAACTGGAAAAGTATGATGCATTCTCATAAGCACATTTTATTTTCTAAAAATGAGTAGTCTCCTAAATGTCATTTGAAATGATCCAACCTTCAGCCCATGTTTTAAAATAACTCCCCCCTTTGAGATTTAAAGTAAAAAAAAGAGAATATAAGTCTTTTTTCTACCATCTCTGACTTCCAGTTAGAGGACTGGAAGCCAAATTTCCTTCCAAGACTGCAAATAGTATGTCTTACTGATGGCACACTTTCAATTATTTATCTAAACAAAGGTGAGCCAGAGTACAGGACTAATCACAGCACATCTGTCCAGTCTCTTGGATTTTCAAATTTCCATGACTCTTCATTTTGAGGCTCCCATCTCCCACCAAATATTCATGATAGTTAGAAAGTAATAAATTCCATTTCAGTAATGCAAGTAGTGCCAGAGCAGTGCCGTAAGGAGCTCTGCTCGTTTGCTGGCTGCTGTTCTTTTGCTAGGTCACTGGAGTCAAACAGCAATAAATTACTAGCAAGCTCTTAGATTTACTGAATCCAGTCCAATGCAATCCAGTTTATATAGCATCTTTCATCAACAAGATCGCAAAAATGCTGCATAAGCAATGTCTAATACAATTATTTTAATAAACAATGAAAGGCAAGCGCCTTCTACACATGCACATGCAGAAAAGCACATCACAAACTATGCAAGGAAGTCAGACTTCTAAAGCTCGTTCTTCAAACAGGACATAAATCCTGATTAACCTTTAAGAGGCAAGCTAATAACTTGGTTGACATTCACTTGAGGATGAAGAGGGCAGCTGCTGCATAACGGCCTGATCCTCATCTGGCAAAAATCGCTGGCAGTTTTGCTATGAACATGTATCAGACTCGACTAAGACTAATAAACCAAGATTCAGAATGATGCTTAAGCGCGTGCTCCACTCTGAGGATGTGCTGCAGCTGTGCTTTTAGGAAGACCAATGTCAGACACTCACTTGTGGCATAACTGAAGCAGCTCTGGCTCGCGTTTGGGTGCCATTGAAGCCAGTTGCAAGGCTCTTTCTGATTTTGGTGGATTCGGTATTTGACACACACCCCTGCTCCTTCATTCCTCCCACAGATAGATACACCATCCACCTCCACCCTAAACGCACACACATATATATATAACCCATGCTCCTTTTCTGAAACATTAGAAAGCCACATTTCAGATAGAATAATTTGCTTTTCAATTATAAAAGGAAAAATTGGGATGGTTCTTGAAATTCAACCTCTGGGAAGAAGGCGAGCAAAGAGTCCCAGCCAGGCTTTCATTTGGGATTGAAATAGCTGGAGCTGGGGAGAACCAGACACAAAGGCATCACCTTTTGGGAAAGTCAAATACCATAGAATGTTATAATGATATAATTTTATACCTCATGAATCACATAAGGGTGCTTAACAGCTGCTTATGCCAAAAGGCTTTTATCCTCCCAGCACTGGTTTAGAGTCATAGGGGCATGACCTGCTTCAGTGCAGCCAAGGGAATTTTTCAAGTCAAGATTTCAACTATCCTATAAGTAGCAGAAATAAACCCTAAGGAAAAAATCACCCTAATTTTAGAATCATAGTTTCGTAGCATAATTTTGGTTGCAAGGCATTTTTGGAAATCCTCTGATCCTGCTCATACCAGGGCTGACTTTGCCTCCAGCTCCAGTTACTCAGGGACTTGTGCAGATGAGTTTTGAATGTCTCCAAGGCTGGAGACTGCGCCACTTCTCGGGGACCCTCTTCCATTGCTTACTCACGCTCTCTGTGCGTTTTCCCCTTATATCTAGTTAGAATTACCCTTGCTGCAAGGGGGCTGTCACCTCCTGTCTTTTTGCTGTGCACCTCTGATAAAAGTCTGGCTTTGTCTTCTCTGTAACTGCCCATCAGGGAGCTGGAGACACCAGTTACCTCTGCCCTTTAGTGCTCTCTTCTCCAGACAGAACAAAGCCAGCTCCCTAAGGCTCTTCTTGAACATGATATGCTCCAGCCTCCCAAGTATCATAGCTCCAGTTTGTCAATAAGCGTACAAAACTATAGGTAACTAAATCAAATAATATCGCTAGCAGATAGTCTTTGAAACAGATTAAAGAAATGGGAAATAAAAAATAAAAGTGGTTTGCTAAATTGCAAGGGAGTTGGAGTTTTGGTTTACTCCCACCGCTTTCTTTCCCCTCTTCCCTCCATTTTCACAATAAAATTTTAAAAGAAGAAAAAATTTAAAAAGCAGAAACTCCTGAACGCAATATAAACAATGCTATTTGTCGTGATAATGTTTTCAAACAAAAGAGCTGGCCAGCTTTGATCACTATCTAAGTAACAAGGCTAAGTTAAATTTGTGCTTCTAATATATTTTCAACATCAATAGCAGCAATGGAATTAACTTCTTAATGTAAGCCCTTGGAAATCTCTATGAAGACACTAAAGAAGAAATTATTTCAAGAGTGTTTCACCGATCCAGATGTTTCTCCCTTTTTTCTCTCTCTTTTATGGTTCCCAGAGAAGACCTTGTAAAAGCTGAAACTGCTTATTAAGTATATAGACTTAATGAATTGGACAAGGAAAGAAATAATTCTTAATATAACATGTTCACAAGCCAGATCCATGTTTATTGTCCACAGAGATGATAGCAAAATACTCTCTATACACAGAGCAGCCTCTATTAGGACAGAATCTGTCTCCATGAACTGCTTCCAGCATACAGAAAAGATCTGTTTTTAAAATAAAGCAGCATGAAAGTTTGCTGAATTATATAGTGGTACTGTACCATGGCCTCAGTGCAAAGGATTATTTTTGCAGACCACATCTGCAGGTTATTTGTTGCAGGGTAGAGTGGATGGAGTAAATCCTGAAACAATTCACTAATTAGGCAAGTATTACTGGAATGAGCTGTGATTTACATGGTGTCATTGAACGCTTGGTATCCGTGACTGCTGCCGCTGGGACTCTGCGACGGTATCTGCGCTATTCTCCCCATCTTTACAGCTGCTTCTGTTCTGTTTAGGCTGTAATCAACAGATGATGGAGAGTTCATGAAGCAGTTTTAGATGTGGCAATTTGATTAGCTCCTCTATTTAAATGGCAGGAGCAGGAATGCAACCTGGCCCTTTTTACTGTCAGTGAATAGGCTGCAGTGATTTTAGCATGGAGGGTGCTGGGCCTAAGGTACCCTCTACATGTCAGCTAATCCTGTTCTTTTTAAATTTGTGACCAAACAGGTGGCATGTGAACATTTTAAAACATAAAGAGTGAAGTTATTTTTTAGAAAACTTCCTCGCATTTGCCCACCGCTCAGTGTCCCACATATGGATCAACTTTCAAGCCAGACAGAGTCTGAGCGTGGTGTCAGTTGCCCGTTAGCCAAGCACTAATTGTACGACCAACCGTGCCACGTTCTCGCCAAGCAAACCACAGCCTGAGCCCAGAGCAGAGCCCGCTTCCTATTGCTTAATTTAACTTAGCTGACACTGCATGCGACTCCGCTCTCCCCACGCACTCCCCATCCTGTTGTTGCAAGATGATTTTAGCCCTGAATGACCTACTAAGGTTGAACCCAAGATCTTGCTGAGAGGCTGAAAGGCTACCAGGCCAGTTTACCCACCATTTGACTCCAGTGCCCGAGGTCCCTGCCGCCTGCTCAGCATGCTCGTTACTTGCTGCCAGGCTCCAGCTGCGATAAAGCCAGCCGGGCCGCCACCAGCAGCACAGGCACATGGATGTGACCGTGTCCGCGCCCTGCAGAGCACAGACACGACCATCTGCATCAGACGGTGGCCTGCCCTCTGCTCCCTGTTGAGCATAACAGCCACAGGTTTTACTATCAAAACCCATTCAGCTGCCAAGCTGATCCTTGCTTCATCCCACAGGGGGAACTTCAGCATCTGTAAGAAATGTATGTCCATTTTTTATCAGTGCCTAAAGAGGTCAACCTCTGGCCAGCCTTCTCATCGCTGCATCTGGCTACACAAAAAGGGAGTGTTTTGAAAGCACTCTCTGCTCCTTACAAGCACAGTTTGCTGTTTGTAGAGGACGTGCAAGGGAGCAGAGGGCACAGACACAAGCCTGGCTGGTCCCATCCTTGGGTGGCTGGCAGAGATGTGGTCCTCAGCCAGTGGGGATTGTGCATGATGGGGGCAGGACTGCTGACATTTGGGAGCGCACACTTCTCACACTGCTGCTTGCTCTGGAGAACAGCAACCCAACCCCCTTCCCACCCGTCTTGAAAAAAAATTAATCTTTTACCCATGTAAAATAGATCTTTCCTGTGAAAGGGAAATCGCAAAGTCACAATCCGCAGCCTTGCCAAGCTTGTGCTGCCCGGGAAGGAAGAAATAGCTTCAGCTGTATTAGCCCATTAATCAGAGAAACTAAGTCGTAAGAATTTGGCCTGTGGTGCAGTTGGTAGGGATGGTTAAGTGCTTCACTTGGAGAACTTATTTCTTAATCCTTGATAAGCTTTATTCTCACTTTACCTATAAAAATAAGTATTTCCATGCAAAGAAATAGAGCATAACAATTTTAGGCTTTTGGCTCACTCTAATATTACTTTTTTTTTTTTTTTTACAAAAGGGAGATTTTTATGGTTGTAAAGAAGCTCTCCAAGAAGTTCAAAATGGACCCAGGGTCCTTGCTGTGGTCTGAACCACTGGGCTGTGCTGGGGTGTGCTCCCAACATTCGTCGTGCTTCTCTGCAGGAGTGGGTGTGCTTCTTCAGTGAGGAAAGGGAGCCCTTTGGAGAAGATATCTGTCATGCCCATTTGTAAAGCACCTTGGGATGAAGGTGTTCTCCATCTGGAAGTTATCTTCAACATGTAACTGGCGGCTTTATGGAGCGTCAAACAGCACATATAGAAGCACACTGAAACATTTTGTTTTACACCATGCTTTGTCTCGGGTAATTGCTTTGTTGTCGGCTATTGCACTGTATTTAAAAATAAAAGTTCAATTCTTTTGTGGTGCTTGTTTTTCTCCTACAATTTGCCTAATTCTACTGTTCTACTGAGGCCTTTCTATAGCAGCAAGTGTTGCTACTACAGACACAGTAGATGTGTCTAGCTGTTGTTCTGGTGCTATAGGTACAAAAGGGGAGAATTTTTATTACCTAGGCACACGTGTAATTTATACTAATATTTCCCTTCCTAAAACCAGTGTAAATTGAGGATGACTCTATCAGACGCGGTGGATCAGGTTCTAGCCTAGGTAACGATTTAGAGCAAACATACCGTGATCCCTGGAGTGACTCTGGGGCTAGAAGCATCTAAATGGGCTCAAAATCTCGACTCAGAGGCAAAACCAAAAAACGAAAATCAAATAAACAAAAAAAAAAAAACAAAACTGGAGTGAGATCAGAATCAGAGTTACTGATCATTTTACTCCAAAAATGGGGTCTGAGATATACAGGTAGTGTTGTTTAAAAGTGCTAACGTTACGGCTAGAAGGAACAAAGCAAAAATGACTGCAGCCTCAGACCTTTTCAGCAGCCCTCTGAGGGGACTCTGTAACAGCTCAGCTCTACAGGATCTGAGCTTTTTCTGGCATTCAACACTTTTTTTTTTTTAAGAATATCCCTCAGATTGCCCTGTTTTGTCAGGTTTCCCCCTCCTTGCTGACGGCCCTGTGAGGGACCTTCCTGCGCGCTAATGCAGTTGTGCCATTCAATGGCTTCATCCATTGGTGTGACTTCTTTTCAACTCGCTTTTGGAAGCTTTTCTTCTGGCAGTGGGTTTTTGCTCTGTCTGCCTGATTTCTGTGAGCCATGACGAAGGCAAGTGTCCTGCTGGGCGTCAGCTCAAAGACGCGCTTGATGCCAGCAGCGTGTGCGTTCGCTTGTGGGAATACATCTCGCTCGGCCACTCTGCCACGGGGTTTCAACACTGCACTCACAAAGTCGCTGCTTTGTAGGCTAAATCTGGTGCATCCGAGCAAAACCCTTTTGCGACCAGCTAAGGCTGCTGTTTCTTGTCTATAGCCAGTGCCACATTTCTTGTTTTTCTGTTTCATTAGCACATTAAAGGTATTACACAACGCATGGTCTGATATAAAAACGATTTCTTAACTGCTGTTTTCCTTTTAAGAAAGGAAAACAGCAGTTCCCAGGCTGTTCCCTGCATCCCAGGCTGCAGGATTCTTCCTTTTGCTGGCTACATCCTACCCTCAACACAAACATCTCCTTAGCATGGTCCTGCTGGTGCCCAGCAGATCCCGGAGCGCCAAATCCCTGTGGATGCACACCGAACCGCCTGCCCGGCCTTCGCTGCATCGCAGCATCAGCCTGATGGACTTGCGCTGTTTGTACGAGGGTTAGACGACTGCGGCAAGGTACAGCCCCTTGCCAGGCAGTTTCGTGCTGCCCGCAGTGTCCACGCAGCCCGTCTGTGTCGCTACTTCTCCCACCACCAGCTTCTGCCATGCTTGGAATGGGCAGAACGAGCGGTGGTGGCTCAAGCGCCGCGGGAGCCGGTGGCCACGCGTTCCCGCAGGCACGAGCAGTGATTCCTGGGGCGAGGGCATCTTGCCTCTGGGGGGGCTCGGCTCTCGTGAAGCTCCTGTGGGAACTGTGGAGCGGACAGCTTCGTCCTTCAGCTAGTACCTTGACTTTAATGGTATGTTCAGAATAGTCATAAACCTTCTTCACTGAGAGGAGATTTCCTTCGTATTTTCCTGGCTGTGTACAAAAGCTGTGTTCCTAGCTGTGTATTTGTTTTTATATATAATAAAGTAAATTCTGTGTATTATGGAAGGGACCATGCTGTGGACATGAAAAATAGAAGATCACTTAAAAAGGAAAGATCATCTTTCGCCTTTAGTGCAAGGTGAAGAGAAGACATGGACTCTGCCAGCCTCGTGGCATGCTGGGGACCCAAGGTCCCATCTGCCTGGACCAAAGCAACTGCATTTGCAATGTCCTCTGCCTATCTGCTGTTTTATAAACCTCTGTGTTCTGAGATTAATTGTGGGAGAAGTGTCAATTAAATGTGATAAACTTTGGACTCTTACAATTTACTTTTCAAATAAAACATGTGGCAGCACTAAGCCTTTTGTAGGCAGAGAAGTGATGGCTCTGGCCCCCAGAGCCTGCAGCTTGGTGGAGGCAAGGAGGCAGTGACGGACACAGGGCCTAATCCCTCGCAGGAAGATGATCACAAGCTTTGGCGGATACCAAATCAATTGACTGCGCAGGACTAACCACAAAACTGAACACACACATAACGACTTTGATAATTTCTTCCTATTAACTAATGATCTTCTAATGTGTTTCTTGCAACTACAGTCGTTACTAAACTTCCCAAATTTTCAAATTGCTGCTGTACTTCGGTAAGTAAAATACAGACTGCAAAGGGAGTCTGGAAGGCGAGGGAGATGTATATTTTTTCTGTCTGGCCTGTCACGGACTGCTGTGGCTGGGGTGAGAGTCACTTTGTCTCTCCCCTGAGTTAAACTTAGCTTTCCCTGGAAAACGTGTGTTGTGTCCGAACAGCGATACCCCAGGTAAACACACTGTGTACCCAAGGCATCAGTCTGTGTCAGCCTTAAGCAGCAATGTTAAACTTAGCTCTGAGGCTAAATCAGTATCAACAAAGTCAGGATTAGGATTGCAAGATTTATGCCTCCTTTCCTGTCGGAATACACATTTTGCATTTTGGACAGCCTCTAAATTCCCACCAGTTTATCTACGTGTAATCCCTACACATTGTCTTTAAGTCCATTCTATAGCTTACAGAGTAGACTTACGTGGTGGTAGTATTTTATCCAGAATAAGAAAAACTATTTGTTTTGTTTCGTACTCTGTTGACCAGTTGGTTTTTATTCCCAAAGCACCCAAGGATGAAAACCCCAACATGTTTATAGCTTGAGATATCAATCTGGTTCTATAAAGTTGTTTGGAAATGCTAAATTCTATCTGACACACTCTAATATATCTGGAGTAACGGTTTGGCACATGGTATAAAGCAGACTCCCCCAAACACGTACATGGAAGGCCTCCTGCTTCCAACTGAAATGAACATCATGCACATTCCCAGAGAAACTTCACCTCTTAGTTTCGAAAAATATTTTTTCCCCTTTTGCTACCTAAAGAAGTGCCTTGTTCATCACTATTACAACCCTGATGGGCACAATGCGTATTATAATCTCACTATCTGCATCATTCACATTCCTAAACGTGGAATCTCAGCCAGATGTCTGACTTATCTCCAAGGCACTGACTTTGGTCAGATGGTTTTTATTTAAATGAATCACAACACTAACAGCAACCCAGTATCTACTATCTATCACAACTGCAGATAATAACTCAGAATGAATTTATCTTGGGCTTTTTTATTGTTACCCTTGCCCACACAGACACTTCTGTGGATGAATCATCTAAAATACAAAAACAAACATCAAATGAAAGGGCAGGCAGGATATTAAGCAGAGTACTTCATTAGAGACGAAGTGTGCAGATTGCGCTCCAAACAGAAGAAAAACACGCTGCCCTTAATATAGAGATACCAAAGCAAGGTAAGTTATAGTGAGGCAGAGCAACAATTCAGAACCCACAGCATCGGTGCTCAGTGGTAATACGGGCAACAGGGGCTATAACCTGAACACAGCACCTACTCTCTTCTCCTTACACACAGAGCTTGTGGCTTTTACTGAGAACGCGTGTGTGGTTTTCTGACACAAAAAACACCTTTTCTTGAAACAAAAAGTA
This sequence comes from Struthio camelus, assembly GCF_040807025.1. Taxonomy (NCBI): domain Eukaryota; kingdom Metazoa; phylum Chordata; class Aves; order Struthioniformes; family Struthionidae; genus Struthio; species Struthio camelus. Next base: position 57,411,180 of record NC_090981.1, on the reverse strand, counting down.
CGTCTTCATTTAGAAACATGTAGTTATCACATGTTTTTCTCTGACTGGGCTTTCTGGACCTTTCCACAATCTTAATTATCACTGGTAGTAGTAATAACAGATTTTTACTTCCGTGATGTTAACCACTAGAGTATGAGTGCTGCAAATAGAGACTCAGTTCAACATAGAAAGAAGTCTAAGAAAACTAATAGTTCCTTACTTAGAATTCTTAGACTTCTTGCTTAGACAATTTCTTATATTTACTATCAAATGTACAGAGCTTCCACAGGAGAAACATATCATTATAAATACTATACTAACACTAAAGCGTCCCCATCACGGACCAGAATCCCACATCTTTATGCAAACCCTTAGCAAACAACGATCCTCGACCCAGTGTATTTCCAAGTCACGGCTAACGCAGGATGCGGAGGGTAGGTATGTACGGTCTAGGGCAGAGCGTCCCACAGAAGCCCATTGTGAGTGCAGGATAATCAATGGCACAACATCCTGCATTATAACTATCCTTGATCTCCATAAAGTAGCTCGGATTCATCTCAAATTCACCCCATTTACATGAAACAGGGCAATTTGCCCCCACACCATCAGAAGGTGCTTGTCTCCTTGCCCGCAGTGCCCAGCTGCCCCTCCTGTCACAGCAGCGTGGGGAGGACGTGGAGAAGCACCATGCCGGGTGTCCTTGAGGAGGACAACCCACACGCCCCCGTGCACCGCGTGTGAGGTGCGCCCTGCTCCCTGTGCTTTCCCAGCTGAGCCATGAGCCGACCTTTCACGTGCTCTGAAGGAGGGAGCTGTGTCTGCAGAGCTGTCTCCCCGCGCACGCCAGGGTGACCACCCCCGCAGCTGCCCACTTGGACCCTGGACCAGGCTGGTTTGCAAATCAGGGCGATGTCGCAGCACTTGAACTTCACTGCGTTTGGACCTCCCAGGAAACTGTGCCAGAAGTAGAAAAAAAAAAAAAAAGAAAAGAAAACCCAGACCAGACTGCGATCGTGTAATTAAAGGCTGTATCATAACAGAGAATCATAGGTGTTCAGTGCAAATTATGTAGGCATGTGGTTAATGCTGGCATTTCTTAATTTGTAGGTGCTAAACCTTTGGCATGTTTATAAGGTCACTGTTGTATGCAACAGCAACTTTATATTAACCGCTGCTACCAACGTGCCAAATTCCCTCTGATGCTCCCCGAAGCTGTCACAGAGATGACGTTTGTCTCTCTGTATTTTTCCAGCTGATGTCCAACGCCTATTTCATCCCCTGAATGACCTCATGGACACCATCCTGCAGAAGATGCAGTCAGACTATTACAGAGTGACACCATGCTCTGCAGCAACAACCTGACGTCTATTTACTAGTACCTCCCGAGAGGCTGCCAAACCCCAGGCACAGTCCCGGGAGCACACACCGCTCACCAGAGGGATGCCCCTTAGCTCAGCAATGCTGGTGGAAGTCCAAGATGGGAGAAGTGGGAAGTGTGGACCGGGCTGAAAAATCCCAGGAATGGGCACTCCAGTCTTTAGGCCCAGCTCTGCAGCTCAGGCACCCACACCAGAGTCCCCTACTGAGCTGGAAACCCATCCTGGAGGGGACACGATCAGGTGTCCATGACTGAACACGGGCCCCATCTTGCCAGATGCTCCACCGACAGCTCAGTGCCAGGGAAGCTGTGAGCGTTGCCCATATTCGTTACCTAATGGCCTGGGTCCTGCCCTTGCTGGCACACAGCTCAAACGTCTGAATTTTAATTGATTCAATCCACAGTTGATGCTCAGGACCACACAGCACTACTCAAAGACATATGAGCCAGTTCTGATGTCCCAGTGAGGTTGCTCCTGTCCAGTAAAGCATTACTGTGATCAGCAGTTCCCAACAAAGGAAGATCTCAGGAGGAAAAGCTATCAGTGACTGATAAAAATAACTGGTGACTGCGCTTGATCATAATGGCGCTAGATCATCACCTTTACCTGCAAGGTACAAAACTCGCAGGGAGGCTGACAGACACCTCCTGCTCTTGAACGCATCCTCGCAGCAGTCTAGGTCCAACCCGATCCTGCCACTTCTACGCTAGAGAGGGATGGGCAGGACCTATCTGCTCCACCACAAGGCAATGAAGTAGTTGAGAGAACATCTGAAATCTTATAAAAATGATAAATTCCTTTTCCACAGACAAAGCCTGGTGAGTTTTATGCTGCTACCTGCAAAAATGTCAACGGCACAAGTTCTGACCAGGATTTAGCTGTTGCATTTTGACAGCTACAGCAAAGAAGAGCAAAATGGTCAAGACTGCTCTTGTTAGAGCTGGGCAGTAAATTACATGCTCTGCTCCATCCACAAAGAAATGTTTATCATCTGTTGCCAAAAACCGCAGCGCCCTGGTGTTTCCTTGGGCTTGCTTTCCATTTCTACAACCACCAAGGAGGCTATTACCCTCGGGAAGTCTCATTTAGAATAAACAGTTCTTTATATTCATTATCATAATTCCCAGAGAAAGGGCTGGAGCTAGCTAATTAGCAATTAAGCATGACAGACCAGGCAGCCTGGAAGCGCCAGTCTCAACCCAGCCTATCTGCGAGTGCATCTTTCGGGCTAAGCGCAGCCATGAACCTTGTAACTTTTCCCCTGGCCTCCAGGACACTCGGGCTATGAGCTGGGTAATTTCTTCTTTCCTTTTTTTTTGGTGGTAAATGGCTCTCTGTGGGGGGCATCCCGGCAACAGCACTGCTTCAGGAAATGACTGATTTTAAGGAAAAAAAAAAAAAAAAACCTGAGTGCCAAAGCGTTTCAGTTCCTTATTTAGGAGTGTTACAAAACTGGAACTGACTGGTTGCTTTTCGCAGGCAAAAAGGAGACTCCACACTCCCAGGCAAAGGTGTTTCGGGGTAGACCTAAATTGAACTCCATGATTTTTTCCACTATAGCCTTAGAGCCATGAGGTCCCTGCTCCCCACCTTCCCCTCTGGAGCCCAATGGGCGCACCAAGGAGTAAGGGGCAAACAAGTCAGATAAGTGATTCTCCTCAGAGCAAATCTGTTTTATATACGAGCAAGACTAGCCGCTTTGCCAGTTAGGAATTACTTGTGGATTTTCAAGCGGCAAAGATTTTTGGTTCAGGTTAATGTCTTGACCTTAGATTTAGCTCAACTCCTAATAACAGGGGTTAATCTCCTCTTGTCAAAATGGGTTGTTAAAAGATCATAGCAGTCCCTCGATGGATTTAAAATCTGCAAGTTGAAAATATATTAACACAATCAAAGCAACGGCAGGCTATAAAAAATGATACTCATGCTCTGGCCCATCTGTAACTTGAAAGCTGGGTTTTGTTCTACTCATTGTAATACCTAAAATAGCTGCTTGCTAACACACACATTTGACTGTTGTCGGATGTTTTGTAACAGGCACAGATACTGTCTCACTTTTGAAATTTCTAAAATTTCAAAGACCACCAAAGACAGTCTTCCAATTCCCACTGGCCTGCAGGAAATACTTGTAACCCATAAGTTTGAATCAAAACAGGACTTTTTTAAAATCAAAACTTGTTCAAGTTATTTTTTCCATTACAAATTTCTCCCTAAATCATTATTTACTTATACATTCTTTGCTACTTAGAAACACAGAAGGAGAGCACAAACGCACCAGCCAACAGTGCACGAGGATCAGCTTTGGACACACTAATGCCTTCTCACTCAGCAAACTGATTTTGATGGAGGCACATCTAACGCAGAGAATGAAGCTGGCAACACAGGCATTGCCAAAACCCTGATAAAAACAAAAAGTATCAGCAATGCATGTGATTACAAACAAAACCGTTGCAGTCGTGCTGGACCGCACTGTATACATGGTGCCCTGGGGAAAAGCTTATCCTGGATTCAGTAGGGCGGTTAAATAGTTGCTTGGTTTATTTTGATTGATTGGGAATCATGTCCAGACTTGGCCCTCGCGTGCTGCCTGGTTTAGCGAGAGGGGGCCACTCCGGGGTGCCCTGTGTGCGGAGGACAAGCCCTGCAACCGCCTTCCTGCCCGGCCCGCCGAGTCTGTCCTGCTGGGGCAGCCGACAGGGAGGAGGAAGGTGGGGAGAGGAGGAAGGCTTCCCCAGTGCCAGTGAATGACCTCACAGATGGCAGCAGGGAAAAAGGCAACATATAAGTTTCCCGTTGAATTGAAAGCAGGGCAGCACGCACAGGACAACTGAAAGGGAGGTCATGATCTACTCAGAAATTCAGGCAGCAGAAGAGCAGCGTCCATGTCCCACACGGCGGCAGAGGGGTCGAGCGAGCGCGGTGCCAGCGCTGCAGCCTGCCCTGCAGGTCCCCGTGGCGGGGAGCAGCACTGTCCCATTGGTCCTGGGGGCAGTCATCTGCTTTCATGTCCTTAGCTTTCCCAAAGGACCTAGACATGCTCTGCAAGAATGGTATTTCACTCGCCTCGGCACCCAAGGCTCCAGCAGCGCCCCACTTCTGCCACGAAACGCGTTATTTTGTTGACTGATGCTTAACACCACCAACTCGTGAGCAGGCGAAAGCGGCTCCCAGGAGCCACAGCTGCAGGAGAAAGCCCCTGAAGACAGCTCTCTGCCTAAAGTGAATCCCGTCCCCAGCTCCCAGGGAGCTTGCCAGAGGACAGGCAGGCTCTCTGAGGGAGCTATGAAAAAAAATGCTACGAAGAAAACGCTACTATCAAATAAAAAAGGTCCAGGGAAAAGTGACAGGGATATTTAAAAGTATGGAACAGTACTGCAAGGGAAACATGTACATAAGAGAAGGGCTCTTCAGTGAAAAGAAAAGAGGGACAACGAAATGGAGGGAGAACATGGGTCTGAAACGCGTGAGCAGTGGGGAGCAGGTGAATAAGGAAGATTTATGTGCTACTTCTCACCACGTGAAAACTAGGCAGGACTCGAGGAAGTTATCAGGCAGCAAACTTAGAAAAAAAATAACAAGTACATTTTCATGCAATGTGTAATTAAGCTATGAAATTTGGGATGAGGGGAAGGTTACAAGAGTAAGAGGATTCACAAGGGACTTGGACAAATTCATGAGGAATAGCTCCAGATGCGTATCAGACACAAAAGCCTGCACATCCCCACTGGCTCAGGCAGGCCCTAAAATGCTGCTGGCCGTCAGATGGGAGGTATGCAGAACGAAAGGACTCCCCAGCACTCTTCTTGTGCTGCCATCTGCTAACGTTTTATCTAAGCTTGTCGTAAGTCACCGACCGCCATGCTGTCCTAGCCTCTTATAAATTAATATCAGCTGAACGCTGGTGGCCCCAGGCTACATGGTCTGCTTTGATTTACTTAGAAGTTGTTACTGCAAACAAGAACTCAGAGCCAGAGCAGCTTGCTCTCAGCAAACTCAGCTACCTGAGCACGTTTGAAGGCAAGATAAAGCAGCCCTCCAAGTGTTATGACAAGAAACCTTTTAGCAAAAGTGAAGCAGAGAGACTCTGTTTACAAGAACGGCTTGTAAATGGAAACCAAAACTCAAATTTGAAAGGAAAACCTCATGGCCATAATCTCTCTCCCATGAAAGCAGTAATAATTCTGATGTCATACAGCAAGCTAAATGGTCTCGTCTAACTAAACGAGGATTACAATTACATTCTTGGTTCATACCTGACCTGGAGAGTGCTCTGAAGCGCAAGGAGTAAAGAAGACCTCCCCCCCTTTACTGTGCTACGTTTCCCTGGCACAGCCTAAGGAAAGGTTATGGAACAACTCAAGTTAGTTTACAGAAAACCCAAATGATTTTTCAGGAATGAAACCTTGACATGAACGTTTCCAATGTGGATGGATACCAGCCTGCTTCCACTGCCTCACTGTCAACAGCAAACGTGTGAAGTACGTGATGGATTCATGTCTTAATGCTGCATTTCATAATACAACTTGTAGGTGTAAAGTAAAAAGGGATTTAGGAAGTCATTCTAAAATGTATTTTGCTGGTAGGCATTCCATGCAAAGGCTGGACTTTGGCTTGTATTTCATCCCAGCTGAAAGATAGCCAGGAATCACTCCAAATGAGTGCATCAGCTAGGGTCTGCAGTGGGCTAGTATATACCTGTGCACGTACATAGGGATAGATAGATAGATGGGTGAATTATCCAATACCCACCCATGCAGGTGCTCTGCCACGAACCCCGATCACTGACGTTCAGTTTCCTCCAGCTGGAAATCACAAACCCGATGCTTTGCAAAGCCTCAGCCTGACTTACGATCGGCGGGTGAGCGGGACGATCCAAAGGAATACGCCGTACCAGCACTTCTACAAGGAACAAACTTTTATACGGGCGCTTGCAGCATGCTGAGCAGCTGCAGCAAAGACACTTCACTTCTGAATTTCCATTCGGAGCGCTGCAACGGCAGCAAACCCCAGGGCTGACCTTCCCCAAGCCCCCTCTTACCGCAGGGTCACAGCAGCTACGAAAATCTAGGCCTGGCAGAAAGTCTAGAGAGCATCTAGCAGTGCCTGTGCTGGTAACTGGTAAAACACACAGGGTGTTGGCTCTGCTCGCACTGCCATAATGTTAAACAGGGAATAAGAGATGGCACTAAAACCCCAAAAGCAAAAACCAAGTCCCAGTTAGAAAGTCTTTCTCAGCAGCTCTCACAAGGAGGGAGCAGTATGTACCAGCACACAACATCCACTGCCAGAGGTAAATGTGTAAGAAAACAGGCAAGCCCTTCGTCTCCTTGAGAAAACTCGGGAGACAGAGAGAGATGCTCTTACCCACACAGTTAAGTGTGCGACACGATCTCACAGGCTTTATTCCACCACAAAGTGGGCATGACCAAAAGGCTCACTGCAAAGAAATCACATCAGCAGCGACCTCCCGTCATGCGATGAAGGCAGCGGCAGCGGCGCCTGCAATGCACAGCGCACTCTCTGAGCAGCCTTTTGCACATCGAATGCTCATTTTAAGGTGCCTGAACGATCACTGCACTCAGCACTTGCTCAACTCCAAATCCCAGTCAGCTCAAATCCCCAAGTTTTTCCAAACCAATTTCCAACTCTCAGCTTGCACTTGAGACTGCGAATGACAACAAGCTGCAAATTCCAAGAAAACAGCTGGTATTTTTAGTAGCATCACATTCAGAAATCAGAAGCAAAGAACAGTCCTTAAAGCATCACCCAAAAGCAAATAATTCAAACATTAGAGGAACTGACAGTCCTACTGAAACCCTTCTTTAGCTGAGCAGTGGTTACGCCTCTGAAATACTTCTGCTGAGAATGAGATGTAGGCACGTGGCAAGCTTTTCCTATATCATAAATACAGCAGTCGTTTTTCAAGAACTGACATTTTAGCAGTGACTGTCAGTCGTAGGCTGACTTCTTGCAAAAGGGAGTTGTTTACGTAGTCAATTATTTCCAAAGACTTGCTTTAAATGAGAGGATGTAAATCTCTGCGGGCTTCTCTCGAGCACACTGCGCCCCACATAAATAGCAATGGTGGAGAACCATTTCAAATGGGGTTAGACCCAAAAGACCAGCAGGGCTGGATCGTGGGAGAGCACTGGCGAGAGGCGTAGCTCCACGATAGCAAGGCAGCCAAAGAAAACAGAGCTGCTCTGGGGCTGTCCTCTGCGCAGATGAAAAAACACAGATAAAAAACCGTTAACCCCGCAGGTAGCAGCCATTGCATGACTAGCATATTTCTAATGCCAGGTGGTGTTTATTATTAGCTCTTCTTTCAAGACCTTAGAGCATCTTCAGATATTCTAGCAGCTTGCAAAGGACTGTAAGAGACAACGGTGGTATTTGCAGTGACACACCATACGCTGAAAGAGTCGCACTGCACAAGGAAAGGAGCATTGCTGTTCTTTCTCAAAATTAAAAACATATTGCAGGATTGTGTTATCTGCTCCGCAATATAAAAGCAAGACTTGGACAGGGGCAGGATAAACAAAATAGGATTTACTTGCAGGAGGTCAGAGAGCGAGAGGAGCGCGAGCGGTCACTGCCGGGTGCGAGGGCAGGCGGCCGCTTCGCTGAGCTATACCCGAGTGACTAGAGAGGCTTCAGAAAGGAGACGGGAAGAGCCCACAAAAGAATAACCCTATCCCGGACAGTGAATGGATGAAAAGTGACCAAAGAAGACGTTCCTGGGGAAATGGTACTGCCATTACTTATTCTGCATCACGTGGCTTTTCTGAGGTCCCGGCTAGCTGTACACACTCCCCATGCGCACGACTCACATCTGAGCCGCTTTCTGGAGCCAGACGTGGGCACGCGTGCCGGCGGTTTGCGCTGGCGCGCTCATTCGGACGTGAGCTGGGAGGCGAACGCGCGCGCGTGCGCACTGCTCTCCAGCAAAGCACTGACATCGATCCCGCTGGCCAGCGCAACTGCACCCATTCACAAACCGCTGACCTCGAGCAACTCATTCATTTTTTCCAGTTAAACAATCCGCATGGTATTTATATACTTCTCTGTCGCCTATGGCTGGGGTATGTCCTTCTGCATTTTGGAAAAGACATTTCACCTTTTGCAGTACATTCTTGACCAAGGCAGGCACAAAGCAAAACACTGCAAGTGATCTTAACAACGGGCTAAGCAAACACTTCAAAAACCACATGTCAGTTAAGGACAGATTCATGTGCAGCATGTATTTATCTGCGCCATAGAGGCCTTTGAAAATATAACTGCCAGGAGAGATAAAGAAAATTTACTAGAAGTGCTGCAGCGTACATATATTTCCGGCAACAAGCCTACAAAAAAGCATTTTACAAGGATTCAGATCAGAGCAGAGCAGCCGAAGCCAAGAGGAAAGATTACAGGATTAAAAACATTGGATTGAGCAGCGGAAGACAAAGCACGACTATTCAATCTGAGTAAGGATTTTACCACTAGGAAAGGAAAGGAAGGAGTTGTCCAAGAGCTGTTTTCTAACAACGGGGTAGTTCTTTCTCTACAGATAACGTTATGAGTTTTACCTCCCTCCCCGTGGCCTTGATCTGCCTCCCCAAGCTGCCCTCATCTCAGATAAGGTGGGCTGCGGTGGGGGAAAGAAAATAAATAAAATAACATGTGATCTTTTACACGGAGGGATTAGTTACAACTGTACGGGCAGCCTGAGCTCTAGCATCTAGCAGTTTCTGAGCGCTTAGCTTTGGAAAATCAGCAGTCGGGCTGCGCGGCTTGAGCTCAGCGGGAGCCGGGGGCCAGGGCCAGGTCGGCGCTCACGGTCCCCCGGACGCCCTGTCCCGGCGCTGGGTCCCCTGCCGGCGCGACAAACTCCCCCCTCGGCTCCTCTCCCTGCTCCGGGCCTCTCGCTCCAGCCACCTCTCGAGTCCCTGCCTCCTTTTCTAAAATTTTTCCCAGTATCTCTCCCCGGCTATTCTCTGGCCATCCTCTTCTCCTCCTACGTTTTCTCGTAGCGGTTTCTCGCTGCACCTAGTCCCGCTGGCCTGCTGCGTCCTTGCGGGAGCCGGGCAGGAGGTGAGCAGCAAGCGGGGCATCTCCCCGGCTCCTTTTCTCTATGCTGTCGGAAAGAGGGCAGCCGTAAGCCACCGGCCGTAACTGCTCACGTCAGGGGAGCGTTCTGCCAGGCAACAGCTGACTATATTTTTCATTTCTGCTTTAAAAGCTCAATAAAATAACCACTATGCCAAAACGAATTTAAAAAAGATCCTGCTTTGAAGCCTAGAAGATTACTCTGTGCTACAGTGGTATTTAATTTCATACTTTTGAATCTCTTGACAGCTACAGCAATAAATTTCTTTCTAGATTTCTTTTTAAACATGCTGCCACAACGCGAAGCGAATCCAGTGATTCTAATGAACTCCGTTTTAAATGCAAACCACGCTTTGCAGCGCCCCAAAACGAGTCGGGCTGCCAGAGATTGCTAAAACAACTCGTACGAGTTCTCCGCTGTTTTCTACGTGCGAAGGTCAGGCCTGGGAGACGAGCAGGCACGCCGAGACTGCAGACTGCCTCCATCTGTTGCACATAAAGCTCTGTTTTGGCAGTGAAAACATTGGGGGGGGGGGGAGGAAAAGTCTATTGTCTGTGTTTACTAACTGCGGGGCCTGACGGTGCGAGGAGCTGAGCGCTCGCAGCCCCCCGCGCCCGCAGCGGAGCCGCCGGCGCTCAGCACCCTCCGCTCTGCCCTTCGAAGCCTTTTACCGTGCCTCCCTTCCCGCTGCCGTTGCTGTGGCGCTCGAGGCCGGGCCGAAAAGGCTGGCGGGGCTGGCACGGGCGGCGGGGCTGGCACGGGCGGCGGGGCTGGCACGGGCGGCGGCGCAGAGGCGGAGCGGCGGCGGAGCGAAGCGCACCGGCGCGCTGGCCCCGTGGGCCCGGCTGACCGCAGCTGCGCCGGCTCTGCAGGCAACGATAACGCGCCGAGCCGTGTTTTTAATACCGGAGGGCGAGAGGGCGTCGTCTCAGCCCAGGACAGAGGGAGCTAAACGGCAGGGCGGCTCCTGCCCGCGGCAGCCCTGACGGCTGCGCCGCCGCGACGCGCCGGCCCGAGCTCGGGAGGCGGCCGGGGGCAGCTCTCCCCGACGAGCGGCAAACCCGAGGGCCGCCCCGGCGGGGCGAGCGGACGGGCTCCTCCCGCCGCTCGCGGGCTGCCGCCTCTGGTCTGGCCTCGGGCCGGCGCTACGGAAACGCCGGACGAAAGCAGCCGCCTCTGCCGCTCGCTTGCCGAGCAGAACGGGGGTTTCCTCCAGTTAGCCTCCACGGCTTCAAGCCGCAATATCGCTATACCGGCAGCGCTTCGAGCCCCGGGGAAGCTGCAGGGTGCCGGCAGCAGAGAGGAGGTGAAAACGCACCACGCAACGCGTTGGCGAGGCTGGGAAACCGGCGGCGGCAGCGGCAGGCAGCGGCGGCCCGGCCAGCCGGCCGCGGTTAGCAAGCAAGCAACGGCTGCAAGGCCGGTTTCAGGCGCTGGGAAAAGGACCGAGGTTGTCGCATCGTGCAGTGACGCTCGTGGTAAAACGAAAACCTTGGCAATAAGCACAAAAGCCCGTCGGAGGAGAGGGCAGGGGAGGAGGAGGGCTATTAAAATGGAGCTCGGATCTGAACTTCTTGTCTGGCTGAATTCTTTGCTGTGGATAATAAGCTCTTACCACAAGGAGAAAAGAAAGCCTGTGCACTAGCTGGGCTTTTTCCAGAAGCCGCACAACGTCTAAAATCCTACAGGCTCTCTTATCCCTATGAAAAATAATTACTCTAAAGAATATTCCTCAATGAACCCTTAGGGAACAAATTATGATACTTCTCTGAAAACACTCTGTTCTTTTCCCCTCACAAAAAAAATGTTCTCGTGCCGGTTTCCAGGAGGTAGGCAAGCAAGCAGCGCAGCCTGTAGAAAGGCTCCCTGCTAATCCGTTAGTGGCAGCTTTCCTGCACCGTTCATGATGGATCTGCTTTACGTTTGTGAAACCCAGCGAAGTCAATGGTAAGAAGCCCCGTACAGCAGCATCCCAGCGGAAATTCCAGGCAAAGGTACTTCAACATCCAAGCCGGAGCGCTACGGTCACAGACGTGCACGCACGTTCGGCTGCGCTCGTTGGTATAAATCTTCCTATAAGCGCTGAGGAACATTGGCAAGCAAATTAAGTTTCAAATATCCAGGAAACATGGCCGATGCACAATAAAACAACTATTTTAAACAGGATGCAATAAGTTTTTCGTGTAGGATATTTATGTTGCTGTGATGTTTTATAAATAACAGAGTCAAAATAGTAAATAAAAGAGGATCGGATTTCTGGTGAGCGCACAGACTTTTTCAGTCATGTTGGGGGTTGCCAAAACTGCTACTTTCTCACCCTGTGGTAGCTGCCAGCTTTCCCGTGTTTCATGTACACCTTAAAGATTAAGAGCTATGATATAGGCCATCAACTCTGTGTATGAGCTTTGCTTTCCAAAACAGTAGTGTGGGTTTTTAATATTTCTCCCTATCTCATCTGAAGAATTCTTGACATGGGCTTCAGAACTGCAACTGCTTCCAGAAATGCATTTATTACCACCAAACTGGAAAAAGAACAAAATCACCCTACAGCACACACTAGAAGTTCCCAACCCCGGAGGCTAAGGACTAAGGACTGATTAATGCCTTAGTTCCCATGCAATAGTTAAAACAAAAAGTTAGATTCCTTCGTTACCCCTGATGTAATTCCATTATTATTACTGGAATTACAGCAGGGAAGGATTTACCCCTAATGCTTCCATATTATGAAGACCAGATTTTTCATTGCACAGCACTGACTAGAAAAGTGACTGAGTCAGTCCACACCGAGGGAAAAATCCAAAACAATATCTAAAAAAGCAGCATTCCACAGGCTGAGTATTTTTAAATAGCTACAATAGGAGTCATTTTGTTGTCTTTTCCTTTCATTATGTAGAACAATGGTACGTCCCAGGAAAATTATTAATAGTACTTGGTTGATGCTGAGATTGTGGAATACGCAGCATGGGGCAGGCCGGGTGCATTCGCAGGCACAGACATGACTCCTGCCCCAAATACTTTGTAGTGACGTTGCCCAATTTTTTCTTATTCCAAGCTAGCCTCACATACCAGCTCACAGAGCCTCCCTTCACCGCCAAGTTCATCTGGTACTTGATCAGAATGCAGTTATTTCCCATTATGTGACTGGTGCATACTCACTCATGTCATGGGAGGACTCACATGCAATAACTGAGAGGATCAGGATTGCTTCAAATATTTACTCTAGCTGTGCTCCACCAAGCAGTGAGACTTTATGCTGTGCTATATTGTGAAAAAATTAAATGTTAACTCTCGAAGTAAGCTGACCCTAGTGTTCTATATACACATATACGTATCTCTATATTTGCATTCTTGAAATGGTTAAATGATTAACTGTGAAAAATTTGTCAGATGAATTTGGCCTTCATATTATCATATGTAAGCTATGAAATTTGAAAATAAAATCCCAACTTTTCAACTGCCTTTCATGACCTCACTGCAAACTAGGCTTGTCTCTAACTTGTAGAGAGCTGGTCAAAACCTCCAGAAAGCCATCTGGCACTGGAAAGTACTGACTAATCCTAATTCAAATGTTTTCTGTGACTACATTGATTTTGATTACATTTTCAAAATAAACAATTCCAAATAATTTGAAGAGTATTTCAAATTTTCTTCAACAAAGAAGTTGTAGACCACAAAGTATTTTGAAAATCATGTTTTCTACCTTCATACAGGAGAAAACAGACCCAAAGTATTGTCATTTCCCATTCTTTGACGCATTTGTTTGTATACTCTTTGGTATAACTGGTCTTTACTCCAGACATTTTGCTGCATGAGTAATCCCAAATTGCTTGGTTTTGTTCCCAGATAGGATAAATGACAGTCTTATATTCCAAAGCACCAAGAACATGCAACTGCTACCAACTTCAGCTAGACTTGTGGTGCTTAGCACTCCCAAACGTCTCAGATAAGTTTGGTGACGATGGTTAAGACAAGTATTTGTACTTGAATGCCAAATTTCTCCATTTAAATATGGATATTTTTCATTCTTTTTCTGAGTATCTGAAAAAAGAAAGTATTTGTTTTCTAGAAACAATCCATTTAACTCTGTTTTCCTGCTACATGTAGTATTTGTAATTTCACTACAAGCTCATGTACTGATTTCAGCGGAGAAACCATCCTTGTTCTCTCTGGCACCAATCTGGCCAGTTTACTACAGTTTACAATGTAATTAACAGTGTTTTATTTCCATACATTATTTTTAGCCTGTCAGTGCTTCATTTAAACACTGCACTTACCCATTTTTCTTCGTGTTCCTACTTTTGATTTGATTTTCAAACATGGGAGAACAGCAACAGTGAATCACCAAAAAATGTTACTCGTTACAGACAGGGACTAGACAAATTTGTAGCACCAAAGAACATTCCTCGGGCTTTTCACTCTTGCATATAAAAGGACAATATAATTTTGATAAACTCATGTGGATTTAGGCCACCATATGGATTGAGGCCCCCTCAGGCTTTTTTACAGAAAGGGATAGGGCAATATGGAAGGATACCATGTGTTCAAGGTAAGGCCTGAAATTGAGTAGTTTTGTGAACATGTTTTCATTAAAAAAGCATTAAACAGTTCAGTGCTACCAGCTGTTCAAAGTTCAGCCGTTAACCACCCTATCTCCTCCGTGCAGTTAACCATGCCCAATTTTGAGCATACCCCAGGGGAGTGAACATTTGCTCTACAGAGAGAGGGCAGTGACTCATCCTGTCAATAAACCAATAAATCCCAAGGTAAACTCGTACAAAATCTGAACACTAGAAAGGAGGCTACGTAACTTAATAGCAAATAAAGAAATACGACAATCCCAGCTGAGATCTTGTTATAGCAGCCGTTAGAAAGCAGTTTAATTCTCCAGCTCCTGGCCAGACCAGTCGGTTTGATCAGAAGAAGGACAGTCTGTTTTCTGAATAAAATGATACCAAACCACCCAGTCATTAATAGGAGATGTTGGGATGTAGGGGGAGTTTGTCTACCTGCTTCCTCACTGAAACCAGTCTAAAACCAGTAAAAACTCCTACAACCAGTCTAAGGGCTGCCAAATTCTGCAACACGACATGTTTCCCTCCCCCTCCCGAGTGAAAGGGTTTGATGGTCTACATTCAGCGTCACTACCTTTTTTTCTTTTTATTAGCAATAAGCCCCAGCCTCCAGTCTGCATGGCAGAGGTTTTTTGCAAAACTCGCCATTTGCAAAAGGGGCGTCTGGTTCCCAAAATCTCTCTCTTCTCCTCAGTTATTGTTCATAAAAATACTACAGCAGCTAAGGCAGAAGTAAAGTCTCTATGTTCAAGATGCCCACTAGCCCAAGATGGATTTTTCTTCCCTGAATTAAATGTTCTTCAGAAGCCATGTAAACTTTGGCATCCGTACCTTCCTGTGACAAAGAATGCCATGTTTAATTGTGTGTTGTGAACCTGCTGCCTGGAAGTTTCTTAGACATCTTCTAGATTTTGTATTATGAAAAGCAGTGGACAAATCATTCACGATTTCAGAGACCTCTATTATTCCCTCTCCGTTGTTTCTTTTCCAAAATAAATCCTAGTGTGTTTAACCCCTTCTCATACGGAAACTGCTCCATACTTCTGATCAGCAGTGTTGTCCCTATAAGCAGCCCGGCCACGGCAGAAATCGAGGCTGAGGGTCACGTGAGTCTGGTCTAGCTGCAGACACGGAGGTTTCTGCAGCGGGAGCTGCAGGGCAGATGAATGCAAAGAGAGCTCACGTAAGACTCAGGCTGATCAGTGCAAAAATCAGAGGGCTGGGTCATGGGTATTTTATAAACGGATGATTTCTCTAACACTGAGTTAAATACAGAACATCACCATTAAGGGAATGGGTCTAGGTAGATACCTGGGCATCGTGAAACAGGAAAATAAAACCTCGCACTTTTCAGGGCAGCAAATATCTCTCCAAGCATTTGCACAGAGCTCTGTGGAGTGTGGTCTCAATCCAGTATTAACTGCTATCAGAAAATGAGTGAAACTTTGGCTAATTCCCTGTTCTCTCTCCACCTATGTACAGAAAAAATTTTTGACTCATGTTTTCTCAGAGCAGAGACAAAATAAAACCAGAGGGCTAAACACTGAATTTGCTAGTTCCTAGGAAGGCCTCTAACCAGACGGGGTTTACAGCTCACCCCCATCTCCTCCAGAGCCTCCTGCACCATTGAGAGCCTCAGCAATCCCAGGATTTTTCGAGAGAGTCCTGCTCCTCTCTGCAGGAGCACTGGGCCATGCCCAAGGCCAGGCAGCCTCCTGCAAGGACAGCAGGATGTAGCCACACAGGAATAAAGCTACTTTACCTTCTGTAAGACAGCACAGAAACAAAACCCTTCTACTATCTCAAAAGATCTGTCTCAAGTTCCTTCTTTGTATCCAAACTAAATAAATCGTAAGTTTATAATCTCTCTTCACATTGAACACACTGAGCTTGACTAACATCTGCATTTGCTCCTCGTAAGTCCTTTTCAGTCTCACTTACTGGGCTGCAGTTAACAAATAACAATGTTCTTAGTATCGCAGTAAATGACTGAAAGCCCAAGTCATGGGCCCGGTCCCTCATGTGGGAAGTGGAGGCAAAGAGAAACCCGAGGGTGAAAAACAAGGCACGTGCCGCTGCCAGCTCTCCATTAGATTTCAAACTCAATTTAGGTTATTCCAGGATGCTTCCATGAAACCGCACCTCTAGTCCAGCAATGCAACCAAGACTCTGCTATAAGCATTCATTCAAAGTTGACAAACAAAGGCAATGAGACTTAAAAGCAGGCATTGATAAGTATGTGAGAAAGTCTGTCCTGAGGTGCTTGATTGAATCTAGACTTACCTCAATAAGCAGCATCAGCAAGCTGCCATCCTGCTACAACACCTAAAGAGCTAAAGAGCTTAGTCTCTACCCTTCAAGGTTTACAAGAGCAGCCTGGGTCCATCCCCCAGAGACCTGGTCACATCTTATAGCTGACCCTGCTTTGAGCAGGAGTTTGGACTAGAGATCTCGTGACATCCCTTCCAACCAGAATTATCCTATGATATGGCTTTTGCTACCTTGGCTAATACATTACTTCTATCAGTAGCCCCATAAAAATAAAAAAAAAATGCATCTTAAGATGCATTTAGAAGTGCAAGGAAGGAGAATCTCACCTTATGACTACAGATAGGTGTAACACAAGGAGCCTGCTGCTGCCCTTACTTTCTCCTCTAGTTATCAACCGGATATTAAGAAACTGAAAAGAGATAAAGTAGATATCTGCCTTGGATCTGGAAGATCGTGCAGCCAGTGTTTGCCTTTCAATCTAGAGGCTGCAAGGCATGTGGCAACATCTACGGAATTTAAGTTATAATGGAGATATAAGGATGAAATTCAGCTTTATCTTACAGTTACAATTGCGAGGTGGCTGCGTACTGGGGCTGTGCCTGTGCACACACCCACGGCACTTAGTCGTTTATTCCCTGGGTGGTCTAGAAACTCCCCAGCTCCTCCCTGCATACGTGACACAACAGACAGCCTTGAGACAAGGGGATTGACTGACCTCCTAGCTGGCTTCATAGCACCGCATTCAACTAATTGCTGGTATCCAGGAGCAATTTTGGACAGCCCAGGCATTCCCCCAGGCAGTCCCGCTGTGCACAAGCCAATGGATAGGCCCTATTTATATGCTTTAGTGTGCTGCTTAACATCCTAGGTGGAGAACCTGGCTGTCCCAGAGACTCCCCCATCCAGTTCCTCCTGCAGGATTGACCGAGCTGTACATAGACAATATGCTTGAAAATAGCCAGTAGCAACTGCTCCTGCAGATGCAGAAATGATCATGAAGGACTGTCTTTTGAATGTTGTTATGGGAGTCAGGAGATGTTGCGTACATCGTTTTAAGACAATCAGTAACCATGGGTCAGGCATGCGCTGGAGCGGTCATGGAGGAGCACGGCCAGCGGGGCTGCAGGAACTGCTTAGAGCACTAGTTCAGGGCATCTCACCCGATCCTGGTGAGGGCATCTCTGTCCCTCGCAAAGGGGACTCCCGTCACCATCCGGGCAGTCACCACCGTCCTGTTCGAGAGATTTGATTCTCCCCAAGAGCATAACCTTCTGCCAAGATCCCAATAAATCACTTTTGGGTTTTTTTTGTTTTTTTTTTTTCTTTAAGTAAACACTCGTGTCTGTGCAATAGGCAGAAGAAGAGATAGGAGGAGGAGGATAAAAACACAAGTTAAAGAGAACCAGTCAGAAAGTGAAAACCAAGGAACATAAAGAGAAAGCAGAATACCAAAAATTCACAGCATATCCATCGACAAGACAGAAAGCTCCCGTCGTGACAGCCATCAGCATAGCCCCCGGTCAAGACACATGTGACAGAGTTAGGCCAGGTTTACCACACGAGGGAGAAACATGGAACAAAACAAGGGAGTCAGCAAAACGACTTCTGTCAAACCAGCTAAGGAGATAACGAGCAAGGTGTCACATAGGTGAGATGCCCTGATGCTACTCACTAGTGCGAGCACCTAGCACGGCCTCAGTTTAAGCCCACTGTGCCTAACGCCGAGGAGGGGGCTGCTGCGTGGCCCCTCGCTGCTGCGGCTCGCCGCCGGCTTTGCAAGGCTTCGCTGCTGCTGCTGAGCCGCTCTCCCCACCCCGAGGCTTCCTTGCGCCACCCTGCTGCCTCCCAGCCACGCGGTGCCGTCGTTCGATTTGCACCCCAGACCATAAAAACATCAGGGCATAGGCTGCTCTTTCTGTTCTGTGAGCGGTAACCGACACAACAGCGTCCCTCCCAGCGGCTGGGGACGCAGGGCCTTGGGGTAACACAAATGGCAACGAGTCACATCTCCTGTTTGCCCTCCTGCACTTTTTAGCGCCTTGGCTTGCATAAGCCCAGGCAGGCACAGGTCGAGGAAGGAAGGAGAATAATCAGCTCCTTGCTCGTAGATTTGGACATTTTCCTATTTTTACTGACCTCTGCATTCATATCCAAAAAGTAACAGAGCGTCACTGCATACCAGCAAGTCATTTCCACTGTTTTTTTGATTTACAGCGTTAAATCAGACTCACGATCAGAACATTGCTGCGTACAATTCAGCTGAGGCACTATTATTGTAGCTGTCGAGAATTAGACAGGTTTTAGAAGCTGGAACCAATTGCCAGTTACAATGAAAGAGGAACCTCTACATAAATGGCTCAGGATTTCCTGTTATTGCAGATTGATTTTTGTGATGCAAGGCAAGATTCATTTTTTTCCCCCAATAATTAAACACATGTGAAGTAGCATTCTTTCCAGTCCACAACAATGACTTTCCTGGAGATTGTTTTGACAATGTTTTCAACTGAAATATTTTTCATTAACATAAATAAGTTTGTTTCTCAGAGTCATGACTCCACAATGATATCACAGGGCACCAAACTACTTTTTGAGGAAAGAAAGATGTTGTTTTAAGAACAGTCACAACACAACTCCTTGGAAATGTATATCTTAATCCATTCCATTTGCTTGGAATTGTGTGGACTTGCTTACAAGTGCAAGGCTGGTGCAAAATGCTTCGGCATAAAACAGCGTTTTGTAATATAGCCTTTAAAAGTATTTTACTATTTTATAGAATAAAATTTAAACTTGACTGAGATTCAAATCCAGTGTTGTTCTTCATATACGGCATTACAAAGGTAAACTTCTGCTTAGCTGGTGAAATACATCTGTAAAAATGATTGCTTTTGATAGGAAAAATGTGCAGTGTTTATTACTGCCTGGAAGAGGACGGTGGCCCCAATCCAAAGTCTATTGAAGTTAGTGGGGATTCTTCCACAAACTTTAATATCTTAGTTAGCAGGAAATGCACTGTCAAGAAACTTGTTTTTCTAAATACCATGACCTGACCACTAGAGATAACACAATGGTTTCAAATGAAAGTTGAAAATACTAGCAGAATAAGCAAAAAATTAGGACCAGGTTGTGTTATTCCTACTGAAGTAGAACAAAAGCTTACTCTGCAATAGCTCTGTCGAGCGCTTTTCAGTGCAAGGCCTGTGTTCCTTACAGTCCTGCCAGCACCCTGCCATTACTGAAAACTGTATGTGCTCTGCATCTCATTGAACCAGGCTTTTGGTTTACCTTGTGTCCTCCTTTCTGTGTATAAACCGGGATGAAATGCACCCCGGTTTACCCTGTCCTCAGTGCACATCTGCAAGGCTTATCCAGAAGTTCATCTGCTCTCTCCCCTCTGGAGAGCCCTCTGCCACTGGAAAGACGAAAGTATGAAAGTGGATCATATTAAGCAGATTTAGCAACTCCAAAAAACAGCTAATGGGAACCCGGCTGTACAGCCCACACTTCAAAGGGCAATATGCTCCTTCAGGCTCCTTCCTGGTAGCAATGCTGGGTGCAATAAACAGGAGGCATCGGATAACTGAAGCCTGAAATGAGCTCTTTGTATTTTCACTGTTGCTTTTTATTAAATGTGGGATAACATATCTTTTATTACCTCCACCGAAGCAATTCATTTGTATCCATGGTGGCTTTGGGTAAAGACTCAACTTAGTTTTCACCTTGACTAAGCCTTTCCACCCCTCGCCCCCTCCTTTTCCCTGTTGCTTTTTGTGCCAAATGAATGAATGCTCACTCAAGCTTCAAAGTACATCGCAGTTTAAAAGGACTTGTTTGTTAAGATCCCCCAGCCGTCTGCTGGGGAATTCCTCACAAAAGCAGATCTCCCCTTAGGGATTATTTCGCTACCTTTGAAGACTGTTTGCCAGCATTGCTGCTTGTTATTTGAAGAGGTATTTCAGCCTTCTGAAACGATGGCGTGTATTACGCATTACAGATAGCTTTGCTAAAACAGGCCAAGTATCTAAATATTGATTTCCAAGTATCCAATATCCCCTCTAGCTTTTTTCATCCAGACTTGTGCTTCGCAAAGCGGTCTGGGAGAAGCACCAATGTCCCTGCAGATGAGACAAATTTAAGGGCTAAGTATGCAAGTCCAGGACCAACCCTAACTTTCGCAACCCTGTGGGTGTGCCCACTGCCCCGGCCCTGAGACCTTCTGCCCGGGACGCGTGCCCGAGCGCCTCGCTCCGGGTGCCACGAAGTCTCGGTGGATCCCACCCCGAGTCCCAGTGCGTTCCCAGATGGGGGTTGGAGGCTCCAGCCCCGTTCAGCCATGGTGAGGATTGCTCCCTGCTTTCCTCATTAAAGAAGTTGTCTGAACTGCCTTAAGCATCCAGCTCCAGGAGAGGGCTCCTAGCAGCGAGTACTGCACAGAGAAACATGTTAAAATAAATACCTGCTGGCTCGCTTATGCACACCCCCTCCCCCTTATCTCACCAGCTTTCGCCCGTGCTCTCTCTTGCAGGCCCTTTGTTTTCCCTGGATGTGTCTGGATGTCTGACATTAGGATCTGGATTTCATTAGGTGGCCTGGTGCCTAGAAGTCAGCCACTGCAATACCAAAATCCCTTTGGGCTTAGCCCCGAAGTGACATGCCTAATGACACCCAGCAGGCCAGTAGCTATGCCAAGGAAGTTCCAATGTCTTCAAGTCTCAATCAAGGACCCATTCCTGAACCAAATGGGCTTTCCCTTTGTAAAGCTGCACATAGGCCTGTCTTTAACACAGAAACAGATGCATCCCATCTTCTTAGCAGTGAGCACTCACATCTCTTTCTGACTATGACCTGGGATTTAAAAATGCTGAGAAGTTACACATGAAATACAAAGTCTGAATCTGAAAAAGCTCACAAGCTGATGGTTTGGGGCCAGCACAGAATAGCAGGGAAGATAAAAGGTGGAGAGCATGTGACAGCAAAAAGCATCTCTCCGGTGTGCACTCAGTGCAGCTGACTCGTGCCTCCCTTTGCCGAGTTTGCTTAGCATGTTAGAGTGCATAAATGATCTCCATGACACATACTACACTTTCCTCCAGAAAAAGAGAGGGGTTTGGGAAGACGACAGAGAGATGATAGGCAAGGAACCTACTTTTGAGAGATAAATTTGATTGTAAACACATGAACTCAACATTTACTTTTAAAACTATATGCTTAAGAATTAATTCTGGGCATGTGCTGCAAAACAACACAGGAATGTTTGGGCTTTTTTTTTTTTTATCTTGTAGCTAGGATAATGAAATAGCTGCACAGAACAGCTATAATTGCACCTATGTTCATTAATCATTTGTCTAAACCATCCCCCAGTTGTCTTAACTTCATTTTTAGAAAGGCACCCACAAAGCCAGAATGTATTTCTGAGGCCAAACTGGAAAGAATCAAAGGAGTTGAGGTTGTGAGGTAATCTCATAAAGGAAGACTGCCTCATCCCATACACGGAGCTATTACCCAAATATTGCCAAGCTGAAATTTCCGTTCAAATTATTTACGTATGTTCAACTGGAAAAGTGTATGAGAAACAGCACAGAGTAGCTGTGCTTGCTATTACTCAGTGTAGGTATGTAAGGCCCTTTACAGGACAGATGACGGATAGTCTTCTTCAAAAAGCTACATAGCTAAGCAAAGGGAAGAAGCCCAAAACAGACCCAGAGGGACAGCAATATGCTTATGCCTGCAAGAAATCACAGGCCCTGGAAAAACAAAGCTGAAAGACTAAGGATCAGCAAAAAAATCTCAGTATCTTACATGCACTATGATGTAAAAATTAAGGATTCACAATTATTACAGGGTGCTATGTTATGCGACGAGAAGTAAAGTTCAGAAACAGAGAAAGAGACATCAAGAATGAAAGAGCCGGCAGTTTCCAACATGGAAGAAGTAAATTAGTGGGACAGAGACCCACCTTAGCTGCTAATAATGATTAACGCTTGTTGATTATCAGGTGCAGTGATAAAGCATAAGGTGGTAAGATCCTTGGATGACAAAGCATTCTGGAGAGTTATGTTCACACAAGTTTGAGAGAGAGAAGAAAGCCAGCAAATATCCCAATGCCACGGGAAATTCATTGGGAAGAAATGTAGTATATCCCAGAAGGAGCTTCTACACATTCATAAATTCTAATTGAATGTAAAGCATCCAAGAAAGAGACCTCAGAGATGCAAGGAATCCAGTGAAAACATCTGTTCACTGCACAGGAAGACGGGTTATATAGCCAAGAAAATATTAAACTGCCTCAAGAAAGATAAACTAGCAGTATTACAATTCTAGCAATAGGCTTGAACCTCTAGAACTAACAAAAGCTATCTCTTATTTAGAGGAAGACAGCAGTAGAGCTCTTCTGAGCATCTGAATTCAGATGTGTGCACTGAGACCTGCCCCTGAACCTCAGAAAACCCATTCTCCAGAAGGATATTTATCCTTGGTAATCAAAGGAGCAGGTGGCCAACGTAAGAGAGGGACTGTTGATATTTGGTACCTCGGTGAGACTTGTTCTGCAAGTAAGTCACCATAGGTGCACCAGCCTGTGTCCATGACACACCTGGGGACAGAGGGATCAGGGATAACAACATGCCAGCAAGATCAATATGAGGCTCCAACATAACTTAAGAGATGCTATCAAGAGCTAAAATAAAAGGGCACTTTATGCAACCCTACAAATTCAAATAAGACAGCAGGAGATGCTGTAACATCAGAACTGGTTTAAATCTTAAAAGGCAAAAAGGAAAAAAAAAGACTACGGAGGCTGAAGGAGCACCAGACTGTAGATATCCATCCTCTTAAAGACACCCAGCCTGGCAACACGGCATCCGTGTTGACAGTGGGAAAATAACATAACTCGCAGCAGCTGCTGAACTCATTAGTATCCAGCCTGTGTCTCCTCTCACAGCCACCCTACAATATCCTGGAAAGCACAGAAATGAGCCTGTTTCTCATTCTCCCACATCCCCCACCCAAATGGCATTCAGAGTGTACAGATACTCAGGCTTAAGTATCTGAAGAGTCATTAGCAGGCAGTTTGCTTAAAAAGCGCACAGCTGCTTAACACACTTCACAGGCTTTACCTTTGCCATTCAAGCACAGACTCACCACTAGTACTTGGCGAAAACTACAATTTATGTCTTTAGTAGGTTGTACGCCACATTGTGCTAAGATAAGTGACCTTCATTTCACCAGCTCTTTCTACAGGCTTTATCAGTAAATCCCAGGATCTCTGTTCTTTATAAATAAGCTACCTAAGCAAAACACCTCCACGGACAGGCCATCGCATTCCTGAGCTTGCTCCTCTCTCCAGCCCCAAGGTACATCCCCACCAGAGGGTTCGCATCAAGCCCCTCGACCCCACAACTCCTGTCCTGGGGTAACAGGAGCTCTGCACCTACCTGGCACGTGCACTGCTATACCACATACAACCAAACTGCTGTGAATAAAAGCACATTTTCTCAATCTATTTCCTGCTTTTGTAAGGAGGAGGAAGGTCTCCAAAGTTATTATACCCTGGCAGCTTTCCTCGTGGCTTCGAGCAATCGGCTCTGAAGACTTTGCAGATAAGTTTATAGAAAATATTGCTTTCTCTCTTACCTTTTCCTACACACACACACACACACACACACACACACATTTTTTTACGTTGCATTCTTCGAGGCTGTTGATTACACATGGATACTCTGAGCATAGCACACCTCCAGGCAGGCTCTCCAGGAAGCTTATAAAGGTCACATGCCCCCATTTTCCCTGCTCACCCTCAGTGTATTGATACCCCAGTGTAAGGAGAATTAATAAATGAGCTGCTCCTTGACATCGGCGGCTTTGGGGCTGTCAGTGGAGAGGAGACGCAGATAACCTTTGCATCTGCAGGCTCCGCTCTGAGCTAGCCAGGAGGGAAGAGTCGTCAGTGTCAAGTTAGACATGGCTGAACTGAAATCACCCGTGGGGCAGTGCTCAGGCCCGGGGCCCGGGCTGGCAGTGAGCTGGAGGCTTTCATACGTCAACCTAAAGCAGGTGAGGCACTTCTCTGGAGATGAAGGCTAGGTCAAACTTTTGCACAGAAACCGCCAGAGAGGGTGGAGCACCAGATGTAAGAAAGAAGTGTGTCATCTCCACAGTGCAAGGCAGCCTGAGAGAGCCTGAAAATCTGCCACAAACCCATAACAATACCATACCAGGCAACTAAAGGCTTTTTCGGAGAGTCACAGCAGTGCTCAGGCTACTGAAGTGCCATCACTGCGCTGGCAGAAACAGTCCCCAAGCTCTACTGGGGCAGATCTGTCTATGCAAAATCAGGCCACAGTTCCTCCCTGTGTTTATAAACAGGGCCTGAATAGCAGTGGATCCCTTAATAATGTCTTCCTAATTAATTACAAATGAAAAACATTTTACTTCATGAAAAATACTTTTAAAGAGCTGTTTATCTCATAAACCAGATTTAAGCAGCACAAGGGATTAGAAGTGGACACTTTATGGAAGGTGGTTTTGTACTGGAATATTTTTTGCCAAATAAACGTCCACAATACATAACAGAGATTGCCAAGCTGACAGCCCTCAAAATGCACGACTGACTCTGCTATACCACACCTTATTACATAGCTGGCACATTACAAGAACCAGAGAGCATCAAAAGAAGCTAATAAGAATCAGATTCAAATCAAACCAAGCCAGGGTGATAGCCCACACACTGGGTGTTCAAACTGTGGAGCTCCTTGCCACAGGGTGAGAGAGTTTTCATCTGTTCATGGGGAGAGCTGGCAAATTCACAGAAGAGAAATCCATTGATGTTATTAAATAAATGGAAAATATGCCCTGCTCTGTGAGTCCCTCAGTTGAAAGTGGTTGAAAATTGGGAAAGTAACCAGGAGAACATCCAGGAGAGCAGCTTTGGCTGCTCTTGAAGATGAGCTAGTGAGGCAGGTGGGTTTTCAGCATCACGCACTTGGGTGATTCAGGTGGTTTTAGGTCGAGGAGAGGCTGCTGTGGCATTGCAGCTTGGTGCACAGGAGGTGCCAGGAGTGTTAAGTTAATAAATAGTATCATGGCACAGGGCTCTGCAGGACAGCTGCTTGCCCCATCCTGCTGTGTAATTGCATCTCATGCATATTTACCTATGAGAGAGGGAGGATTCGCCAGCAACCAAGCACAGACTGTTTCTGAGAAGTGTACCATGAATAGGGACCAAAGAGCCCTTTTTAGTATAACAAGTGAAAATGTATTCATCCAACATCACTGTTCCTACAGAGGCCACAGCTGAAGCCCTCATCCACATGAAGCGTTTTGCTCTGTTCTTTGGGGTATCAGCTCTGCTGCCCTCATCGACATGAAACGCAGCTAGCTTCAGCTGTTATAACTTGTAACTGCTTAGCTTTCCTGTGGTTTAAGTCTCAATATTCACATAGTTTTTGGCAACAGTTTGCTTTGCAGTTCTGTTTTGCTTGTTTGATCAACCATCTTGCATAGGACTGCAGCACTGGCCCTACACAGCAGTTAAACACAGGTCCTAGACTGATCTCAGGGACCAGCTGCAGGTACAGGTATAAGCAACTTTCAGTTGGCACTGGACCTGGCTGGATTACCCATCCCTTTATCACCAATCTGACTAGGATTTTGGATACTTCCCTAGTACATACTTGAAGGTATCCATGATTATAATCCTAAGGCTAGGGACATTTGGCAAAAACAACAAAAAGTGTGGTTAGCTAAAACAGGTTAATGGTGTATAAATTCACTAAACTATGAAGGATAATTTTTAACTGCATGTAGGCCAGCTGAATGTTTTAATCTTAAAATAAGAGAGCTGCTAAGGTCTTACATTTTTTGCGAGACCACAGGGAGCATGGGGAGGCTCTGTCCAACTGTGAGATAAAGTGGAGGGGATCGGTGACGGAGTAGTTCAGGAAAATCCCAAACTAAGCATTGCCCTTTCTTCCCTCCTCACTAGAATTTGATATTTTGACAGCTGAGTGTGCCTTGCTCTCCCAAGAGATGCAAAGACAGAGACTGGAACTCGTCGTCACAAATTACATCAAAAAAAAAGCAATCAACAGCTGCACATAAAGTCTTCTGTGGCTATTGCAACCGAAGTGCTCATTTACAAATGAGAAGAATGAAACCTGTAAAGTATAGGCTAAAATCTCAGTGGAAACGGAAGCTGCAGACTTCCGTCTATCAGGACACTCAGTTCTCGATTGTGCAGGCCAGTGTGCAAGGTCAGTCCTTAACAGAACGGCCCCAGGGTCTCCCTCCCTCCTGAGATATTGCAATTTTCCTATTATTTCTCTGAAAGCTTAATATCGGCTTCGTCGTCGCAGGAGCGCTCGCCCTCTGGCAGCCCCTGAGCAGCGCTGCATTGCGTCCCAGTGGCCCGGCGAAGACTGCTTTTCTTAGCCCAGAAAAAAATAAAGTTGTTGCGGAGAAATCTACTCCCTCGGAGGAGAGGAGGAATTTGAAGATAACACCAGAGGATGACACAAACAATGGACACCCAGCAGACTTGCACACACAGAGGGAAAGGCCCCAACACAATAGAAAAATGTATACGGCGCTCCAAAATGCCCACCCAGGTCTGACAACACTGTAGACAGTCTTGTATTCTTTATCCTCTAGAGTCAAGCACAAAACAAAGGCCTATTTTTTTAAGATTAAGACCAGAGACACTGGGATTATGCGAGAGATTTGACAAAATGTATAATGGACGGACGCAGCAGGCAAACGGGTTTGGGTTGGTGCCAAAGGCTCAGGTCACAAGAACTACATTGTTCCTTCTTTTTCCCCTTTTAACTCTTTACAAATAAACCTTGTTGGACATGAGCTGTTTTCCTTCACTTTTTTAGATACTAATTATTTTAAGTTTGAGAAGTACTTCGGATTCAACTTTTGCATGAAAATCGGAAGTTTGAAGTTAAACAGGCTAACGTTTCTGCTATTTGGGGATGAGGAAGAATAATTCTTGGTATTAAGTGACACAAAGAGCAGAAAGTTCATCCAACTTCCTGAATGCCTTCTGGAACTAACATATAATGTGCACTACAGAGTATAAATACACATATATGTGTGTGTGCGTGGGCGCGTGTGTGTGTACATATGTACATACCCATCCTATTTAAAAGTGTAGAATTAACCTTGGAAGCTCCTGTAATGAGATGTTCTAGTTGCTTTGCTTCCACAAAGATAATGTTTGTGTTTATGCTAATAATTGGAGTGAATTTTAGTTGTCTCACTCTGTTCACCTCAGGAGTAGGGTATGGAGAGTGGAAATGGCAATGCGTCCATCGTTCAGGAGAAAAGTCACAGCACTCAGAGACTCTGCTATAGCCAGCAACTTTTGGTGTGCCCACTGCAATGCTCTGGTTGCTCGCAAGCAAACGTTGCACCTGCAGATGAGGTTGTGAAGTACACGTTTGCTTCTGAACACGCTTAGAAAAATCAAAATTAGTAATACTTTTTGAAGGCACAAACATATGATTCTGTGAGTAAATAGCAGCAATGAAAACCATATGGGTGCAGTTTAAGCTGATGCTTGGGCAGCCCTGCCCAGGTGATCCCCTGCATTCGCTGCAGTATTTCTCCCAGCACAGACCCAGGGCACTCCATTAGCCATACTAGGGATCTGGCTTGGCTTAAAAAAAAAAAAAAAAAAAAGCAAAACAAAAGCTTTTGTTAAAAACAAAAAAAAAAAACTTAAAAAAAATCAAGATCTGTTCCCTGACCTAGTTCTCAGTGCCACCCCGAAGATGCTGCGCAGTCCAAGAAGAGAGGGAAATGGTTTCCATTCACAGTTCATTTTGGACCCTGACGCTGTAGGGACAGAGAAGTGTTTATGGGCTATACAGTGCCTTCTCTTTTCAGGACTTATCCTGGGAGCTGGCATCCAGGGCTGTGCTACCACCCTGGCTGGCACAATCCAGCAGCTCTGGTGAGGCTCAGGGGAGCGGTGAGCGCCAGGCAGAGCTTGCACCTCTTCGTGCAGTTTGAAGTTTGCTCATTTACCCAGGATCAGAGGGGCTTGTTCACACCCTCACCAACATGCAGCGTGAAACCGCCCCCGCTGCTCTGACTACGAGCGCTAGCATGTGCAGGAGCGCTCCAGCCCCCAAAAGGAGCCTGATCCCCAAATGTCAGTCAAATAAAAATAATAAAATAAAAAATCCCTCCCTCTGGACTTGCCAGCTGGGAGGGAGCCTGCTGAAGGTGTTGGGATGCTGTTCAGTATCGGTCCCCAGCGGCTACGCAAAGCCACGCAGCCTGACCTCCTTCCCTGCAATTCTTCCATGGGCTGCTTCAGCTCTTCAGCTCCTCCTTGGACCTAGCACTGAGCTCTGATGGATCAGTCTGCCCCAAAACTACTTGATTCCCACCACAACTCTTTTTCAAACATATCCCACAATATGGACAAGTGCACCAGAGCATCCAAGATTGGTGCAGCCAACGAAAACATCCCTCCTCCATTTCAGTGAGTGCTGAATTAGCCCCACAATTGACCAGTCAAAAGAAAAATCCTAACAGCAATCAGTCCTATTGCAACAAGCGATGAGCTATATGGAATAAAACTAAGGGGATTCTTTGCTTCTCTTGAGGATTTCGGCTTTTGGGTTCACCTTCTCAATGCTCTCTGCAGGCAACAGCTAAAAACTAACTGAAAAAATAAAAAAAATCCCACAGAGGTTTTTCACAGGACAATCTGATATCAGCAGCTTGGGTGCTAAGCAAAGCCTCGGACACAAGATTCCTGATAAAACCACAAGGTTGAGCGATTCTGCCGTAGTAGCCAATTGTTCCAGTTATTATCGGCACAGGTTGGGAGCACTCTGCTGGCCTTCCTTTATCCAGCAAATTTGCCAGCTATTTGATTCAATGCTTCCCTCATCCTCCAGGAATCCAGATGCTGCTTTAGGCACGATCCCAACTCCAATTATTTTTAAAGCCCCTCCAAGCACTCAAAATGACACGATAATTAAGATTAGAAAACAACAACCAACTCAGAATTTGAGAATAACGCCGAAAGCCTTAGAAAGAAAAATAAGTTTGGTTTTAATTGTGCAACCCATCTGTAGGATGAATTTGTTAAAGACAATCTGGACAGGAATCTCTTAAGCAAGCCAAGAAGTTTAAGAGGGATAAAAGGAATGTATCAGTGAATCCAAATTTCAGTGTTTTGCCATTTTTAAGAGTTGTGTTTTGCCTCTTCAAATGTTTCATGATTCTTTAAGAGGTACCGTTTATTTTCAAGTAACTGGGAAACTAAATCAGACTGTCACCTCACTAACTACATGCATGTTTGTTCCAAATGCCCAGAAAGGCAAAATACTTTAAAACAAGACTTCTCTGGAAATGAATAGACACAAGAGCAGTATAAACAATCAGCGACAGTAAGTCTAGAAAAATGCTATAGGTCAAACCCAAAAGTCCATCTAACCCAACGCCATCTCTAGCAACAGCTTAGAGAGAGCGTATTAAAAATGGCCAGGCACTGCAAGATTTTCCTTCTGAGTCACTACCATCCTCCATCAAGAAGTCGTTCAGATACTTCCCAAGCAAGTGGCATCCAGCACCCTGAGTCTACAACTACCACCAGAGCAGTCTTTTGCCATGCTGAATTTTTAAGGTGACACAACGTGGAGAATCAGGAGTTTCCAGAGGGCTCTTTTTCAGACTAACA
This sequence comes from Struthio camelus, assembly GCF_040807025.1. Lineage (NCBI taxonomy): Eukaryota > Metazoa > Chordata > Aves > Struthioniformes > Struthionidae > Struthio > Struthio camelus. The sequence continues at coordinate 57,381,195 of NC_090981.1, read as the reverse complement.
TGCTATCACTAGTGCTGTGCTCAGTACCAGCACTGCCGTCTGGGAAGCCCACGTTGCCTGCTTGATAAACCCACCGCTGGGGTAAGAAGGCTCCCAGGTGAAGCAGACCTGCTAGTAAAGCTTTATAGATAGATAGATAAATAGAAAGATAGATAGAAAGAAAGGAAGAGAAAGACGTCCTTTTTCAAAAGTTATTTCAGACTCATTTTCCTCCCCTTTTCCCCCAACAACCTGTCATGACTTTCACTCTTTTCCATCTTTTAGGCTGTTCCCCAGATTTGATCCTCAAACATTCCTGTTCCAACTATGTTCATTGGCTCCTGGAAAAGAATATATTAATACGTGACGGGTTATAGAGGAAATCTGACCCTCCGTCCGCTTTCGGCCTGACAGATGGCTGTTTATGAGCTCTGGCGAGGAGTTTGGGGTTAGTGACTGCGCGATCTGACACATCTTTGCGGCCTGGCTCCAGCAGTTTGGGTTTCAAAATGTTCCACACTCAGTCCCAGGAAAGTCAAACTCCTGTCAGTCACCATGGACTAAGAACCCAAAAACTAAGTAAACAGACTCCAGTAACTCCTTAAAATCCTGGTTTTGCTGAAGCCAGCGAAACTGGTCTCCTTTTACCCAAACATGCAACTTCCAATGTCTCGTAGCTTTCTCTGGAACACGATGTATTAAATATTTGAACTGACAAGGACATTTTGAGATAGACGATATCTTGTTTAAAGGATGACTGAACTATGTGCATGCCTCGACTGTTTTTGGGAAATGTGTGTTGGTTTTAAGATAATGAAAAAGAAATCACATAGCAGCCATTATTATTATTTACAAAATAACGACATTATTATTTTTTGATTAAACAATGCTGCACTCTGGGATTATAGGACAAGATCAAACAAAAGCTTTGTTACATTAACAAAGCTGCTCTGAAACCTTAGAAAGACCTCAAACTTCTTAAGAGTCTAAGTTCCTAGGATCTGGGGCTAGACTGTAGCTGCAGAGATACTCTGTGTCGAGTAGCAAGATGCCTCTGACTGAGGCACTTCGCCCTGAGCTGAGAAATTTGTATTTTCTGCTACAAATTCTCCTGATTCTTACACTTTACACTGTCTTTTTTCTTTACACCCCGTTCCTAATAGTGTGCAATAGTATGCTAATAGGTAGAGGAAAGTAATAGGACTAGGTTCCTACTCCTCTCCAACCTTGTTTGGAGGCATGTACTTGAATTGCATAATCCTGGCACAAACACTAGCCTGGTCCTGCTGCAGCATTGGGAGACTCGAATAAAAATGCATTAATTTAGGTCATTTAAGCAGCTTCTCATCACTGGGGAATAACGGCAGCACAGGGTGCAGGGAACGAAGGATGTGGTCTGAGGAGCCAGAGTGATGGAGACCAAGAGAAAGCACCACGTGGCAGGATCTGCTCACCGGTGTTGCTCTATATCTATGCCAAAGGAAGCTGAAGTGTAGCAAAATAGTTCACCTCTCCTGCAGACTCTAACTTAAAAAATATCTCAATGTAGCCCTCTGTTTTAAGGAAGGGAGAAACTAAAGATAATAGAAGCAAAACATCTGACATCTGCTGTGACCTCTTGGGAAATCTGTCTATGTAAAAGTTTAAGAGAAAAGCCTGATTTTAAGAAATCTTTCTGTTTTGAATGATTTGGTGTATATTGGACATGATTTTTGCTAGCAGAATTTATGTCACCTGGAACCCAGGAGACTGGGACAGAAGATCAAGAGTTGATAACACGAAAAATAAAAATCTTCCATTTAGATAGAACAGTCTGAGAGCTACAGCTCTGGAAAATCCATTTCCAGTGTGTTTTCTTTAGGGGGCATGACTGGAGCCAACATAACCTTCAACAGAAATAAAAAAGAAAAAGCAAAAAAAAAAAGCACTGAAAACTTCTTCCAAAAGGGGCATCTTTGCTGACTTGCCACCTGCACAACCAGAGAAAGAAAATGGCTGAGTAAATTCAAGAAAAGGAGAACTTGGAGCAAAAAAAACCTGAGCTCCAGAGAGGTAGAAGGAAGCCACACCACTGTGTGAGTGCAGACTGGACTACATACTTCATTTGGGCTTCCGCTTGGCCAATACAAGCAATCTTTGGAAACAAAACAGAAAAAAGGAGTTGTCTAATGTTGGCCCCTGACACCTCTAGGCCTCCCCAAACTCATTCAGCGCACTTGCCCCCAGCAAAGGTTGGGCTGGTTTTCTGGCTGCCTCCATTGCCTGTTATTTAGTTGGGACAACAAAGAATAAAAAATGTAATAAAATCGGTAGGCCATGATTAATCAGTGGAATCAAACGCAATGGAATCGAGTTGTATTTGCAAAGCGTTGCCTGAGACCTGGGCCAGGGCTTACGCTCCTCTGCTCCTGGGCAGCCCCTGGAAAAGCAGGATTAGGAATGTGCCCAGGTGGGCAGGTCTCAGCCTCCCTTTAAGGAATTCAGCAATTGAAAATCAGGAAATCTTTCTCCAGAGAGTTCACCTCCAAGCACGTTCTTGATGCAGAGGAAACAGTATTTGCACAGAGTGTCCAAACATTAAAGATTTTAGGCAAAACATGCAAGCAATTGGTATGCATGAGAGCACCTTTACTTCTTTGTTGTCGTTCAGCAGAAAGGACTTTGGAAATCCTGCAACTAAGTGTTAAAGGCAAAAGAGGGATAACTGTAGCCAAATGAACCTTGACAAATGCTGTTACTCAGGACTGTTAGATGTGAACAGATTACATCTCTTCTTACAGGAAAATACAGGGTTACTATTACACTTCAGAAGGCATCTCCATTAATAATTTCAAGTATTTGGAAAGGCTCATACAATCTGGCTTAGCTATCGTGAAGGAATTTTTGATTAGTTAAAAGATTTGATTTTTTTTTCTGAGTCAAGTATGTACACTTGGCAGACTAACATGCATCCAGTATGTTACTGTGCATTTGGCCTAAGAAACTGTACTGATCATGGGGCAATATTGCCCACATTTTCACTGCTAGAAACTCTACTTGGGAAAAAAAAAAAAAAAACCCAAGAACAGAAAAGAGAAGTGATTTTGTTATGAGGGAAGAAAATAAAAGTTTCCGTGAAAAGAATAAAACATGTGTCTGTCCCAGTGGAGGCGGGTCATAGGGCAGCAGGTGGAATGAAAGCCTCCAGCAAAAACCTTTATGTCCTGCTTCTTTAGAGGTTTTTTTGGACAGGTTTAAATCACGCTGCATTACATAACACTGGCCTTTGACTTGTGCTATCTCCTGCCCTGGGGCGCTTTACCACACAAGCTTTTGAGGCTGGGTTATAAGATGTCTACAATATGTTGCTGAACTGAAGATAAGACAACCGGGCTTCCCAGCAGGAAAGGCTTGATTAACTAGCTGAAAAGCCTCATTCACTAAAGTTTCAATGCAGATCTATCTTTTCTCAGCAAAGCAAAATATGCCTCAAAAATACAATATAGATTGAACTGCATGGAAAGAGTCTCATGGAGGCCAGATAAGGACCAGACCTAATTAGGCTTTAGAGAATAACGATGGATCATATGACTTACTGAGGGGTAAAATGCTTGTCAAATGTAGATGGGATTTATTTAATCTTTTATGATTAAATCCCTCTTATAATTTCAAGCTTTGGAATGATCCTCTCAGCACCAAAGCATAAATTAAACCTTCTAAATGGACTTTAATAATACTTTGATGTCTGACCCCACTCCCCCCAAATACTGATAACGCCTTTGGTGCAAATAATGCTTCAGAACCATAACCAAGGTAAATCTTCCAGTTTTTTGCAAATACTGTTTTCCTGTTGTTTTGATGGTCTTTCTCCTTATTAGGTTGTGAAATGCCTCAGTGGCATCGAGCAGCTGACGAGTTATGCTATCTACAAGGGAAATACTTTGAAGACAAGTCTCAGGAGTACACTCTGATGCTTCTGCCTTCTCGATGCGTTAGAAATAGCTCCAAAAAGGGAGTTAGATGCCACAGCAGCAAGAGCTCCACGTTTAATTTTGGCACATCTCTGCCTTGCGTGGATTCAGGGCTTTGGATGAAGTGCTTTGCCTTCCTCTAGGATTTACAGGAGGAGTTATGAAAAAATCAACACCGGTGAGGACTCTGCCCATGCAACTAAGTGGTAGGAAATTGCTGTCTCAAACCCCACTCTTCCTCACAGCTCTCTTCTGAAGTTGGGCACTTAAATCTCCTTTTTGGAAAATGGAATAAGGATCCTCCACTTCTTTTGAAGCACAGCTTGCCACAAAGGGAGGGGGCACCATCCCTTTGGATAAAATATTGTGCTGACCAGGCTACTCAGCATGAGCGTCAAAGACAGGTTCAAAGCCACATCTCCCAGCAGAGCACCCTGACCAGCAGCCCGGAGGCTGCTCCACGATGGGGCCGCATGCTGCTTCTCCCGTCGGAGCCGTTCCATTGTTCGGAAAAACGAACCCAGACAGATGGAGGGAGGCGAGCACACGTGCACTGGGGCGAACAGACTCCCTTTCCCCAACAGGACAGTTTCCTCCAAAGAGAGCAGTCCTAGACTTTCATTCCTGCTCCAAGTGCTGCGATCATTATACCCAACAGTGAAGAAAATGTACAAAATACCCTCTCGGTGGCTGAACTGGGATCCACAATTACTATGCGAGGACCCTAACTGCTAGGCTATAGGGCTGTTTTCTGATCCAATTCTAATATGATTATTCCATGTAGAATGGCCAGTCCTGACCTGTGGGGTTCACCTGGAGCCTTGCACTTGAGGAGCAGTGGACTTGCGCTCCCTTTGGTGGCAGCAGCAGCTGCATTCCTCCATAATGTTTGTGTCTGGGAAAAGTGTTATTTTATACATACACACACACATATATGTATTTTTTAATTATTTCTCTCTATATGAATTATGAATGGGATTTTAAGGGGAGATACTGAGGCATGCAAAGAGGTAAGGATCGGGTGGGAGCTGAGAAGGGTTTTTAAGGACTGTAACTTTCAGCTCAGGTGCATCCCACCAGCCATTCCCTTAGGAAATGATCTCCTACAACCACAGGATTTCCCTTTTTGTTGTTAAACCCTGTGTTAGGCCATTAATTTTGAATCTGGCTATTGGGCCTGATTACTTGTAGTCCTTAAGCAGGGCAAACACAACCCTGTTTCTGGCCATTTTTTCCCAACACATGCCGTGTTTCTGCCTGTCACTCCTGGAAACGCCTGGAGGGGCAGGTACAGAGCACTGATGACGATTACATGGAAACACTTAACACTGAAGGAAGAGGAGTGTGACAAGAGCAAATCATGTGCACGTTGATCCTAGGTCAGCATCCAGCTCCAGTACCCCTCCTAGCCACGCAGACCACATGCTGGCGGGAGAAAGAGGACCTGCTAGGCAACCAGCAGAGCACTGACCAGCATTCACTCACATCGTTTAAGTAAATGGGCACACAGATACATTGCAAAGCAGCGGCAATTTCAGAGCTTCACAGGGAAGTGCATCAGCTACAGATGTTTCAAATAATTCAGGAGACAATTGCCCTCAGAAAGTGTTGGCAGAGCAAAGGCAAAGTCCTACCTAGTTTCTGAGATAACACTGGTGTATCTATCTCCTCCACATAGACACCACCAAAGATGCAATCATATGGTAAATCAATAGGAAAAAGACTAAACCTATGCTGAGGTCAAGCATACATTGCTGTCAAGCTTGTTCCCACCACACAGTTGAAAAATCCGGTCTGAACTGCCTTCATACCAAGACTTGCTTTCAATTTGGTGGTGCAAATGTGTTCTTTTACCTTCAGTGTGACTCACCAAATTATCACAGCACATGTGATATTGGATGTCTCTCTCAAAGCTTTGAACTCCTTAGAGGTGAGTAATCACGTGCAAATCTTGTCCTCAATTAAAAAAGAAAAAGAAATCCACTATTATTCCTTGATTAGCCACTTACAATACCAACATCTGATTTCAAGAGTACTGAAAGCATACGCTTTTTACTTTTGATTTACATGTGAAATCTCTTTCCTAACTGGATTGTCAAAGCTAAGACAAGTATCAAAAAAACACCGGAGCAATTAATTCCAAGACTGAAGCTGGGCCTCAGGCTACAACAGTATATAAGAAAATGATTAATAATAAGCTTGTAGGTATCCCTACTGGCTTAGAATAAGCATTAAAGGGGCTGTATTCCTCACAGTATGTGTCATTTTAGTAGACATCGGCAGTATTAGAGGATAAACATTTATTTAAAAACATAATCTCAATTTGCGTGAGAATTAACACCCAAGATATCACTAGTGTATGGGAATTTGCCCCCAGGAGGAAAGTATTAGTAGACTGTGTAATGGACTTAATCTTATCCAAAACTGAGAAACACTAATTTGTTATTTAAATAAGCAAAATTAAAATAGGAAGCACCTCTAGCAGGAGGATTAAGGATCAATTTGTGGTCTCAGTTAATTGTGTGGTATTACCAAGTCCTTTAGATAACAATATACCAGCAGAAAGTTGCTTTTGCAACTTCCAGTATGACTGAAGACTTCGAAAAATAATTTTTCATCCAGTGCTGGCTAACATTTTCAGTGCAAGGAGTCCTCTTCAGATTTTCAGTTTGTATATTGACCTACTCTAAATTTGCTGATGATTATTTCATTTCCTGTGGCTATATTTATAACCATAAAGTTCTTACTCATACAAAACTCTCCTAGGCAAGAACCTGATTGAGTTCTGTAATACATCAGCGTTACCAGGAAAGATCAGACTCTTGGCTGAATTCTGCCCTTAGTTTTCCATGATGTTGGTGTTCACCTACCCAAGGAGAGGATGTCCCGCTTTGCCTGGAACACAACCATATTTCCTATCACAGATGTCTGTCAGGCAGTCGTTTATCACAACAAAACCAAAACTAGGTGTTACAAACCCCTGCTATGCTTCAGCCAGAAATAAATGATCAAATCACACACTCTTGAAACAGCTCTATTCAAAATGCTATGCAGACCATAAAAATATTGGCCTCCTACCTTAAAAACAGATATAATTCCATAGAAAATCTCATTTTCAGTAAAGCTTATTTCTAATCTGGAGAAATGGTGATTGCATTATTAACAGCATGAAATACAATACAGTGCTAGCTCGAAGCTCTCAGTCTAATTTTCTTTACAGCCTGGGCTAGTTCTTGGCTGCCCAGAGTGTCCTGTGGAGGAGCACGGTACCTTAGCAATAGAGAGATCAATTTTCTTGCCCATTTTTGGGACATGGCATTCTGTGGAAACAGGAGATTGCTTTAAACACTCCTTCATTTTAAAATACTTCTTAGAAACAAAGTATCTTCGAATCACAACTTCAGAGTTAAGTAACCAATGCTTTCTTAGGCGTAGAAGTTGAAAACATGTTTTTAAGAAGAGGCAAGTCCAAAACAGTTGAAAGATGCTAGTTTTGAGCACAGCTTTTTCATGATCTTTCAGAAATTTATAATTTTTCTCTTTAATCGCATTTTCATTTTGCGTATTTCTTTTAGTAATTAGGATTTTTTTGCAGAAGTACTGGCAAGAGATTATGTAAAATTTACAGTTTAATATCAGATATTATGTGAGCATTGTAAGTGACCATGCAGAAAGAGTCCTGTTAAGATTAGAAAAATGCAGAAAATAAATAGATTAGTGCAGGAGGTCCTATTCACTCCTCTTTTTAAACTGGAAGATAAAAGTCACTTGTAGTTTCTGCAGCCTGGCTGATGCTCTATCTAATTTTATAACACAACATTTTTCACAGGTATACCTTAACAGATACTTTTTATGGATCTTTTACATTCCCATTCACACCTACTTGATCAACTTCCTCTCTCATTAATGACTGCATAGACTGCAGAGCTAGCAGGATTAAAAAGGGAAAAAAATATTTTGTGTTTGCCCTCTATGAGAAGAGAAGAGCAGTTAGTTCTGGTAAATTTTAATTCAATGAATTGTGACTTTGACAAAAAACATTCACGTAGTTTTACTTTGTTTGGAGTAGAATTCTCTTTTAGTCAGATTTTAAGCAGTTATTTGGATGTTCATTCCATACCTTGATAAGAGTTTGTAGTTTGGCAAATCTCTTACCAAGCATAAGACTTTGGAACAATTTCTTTTTTGCTGGCAAGCTATGTGAAGATCCTAAAAATACCCTAAAAGATCCAGGCACCCTTAAAAGGCAGTTATCTATCTCCTGCCTGGCATATGCCCTTAGCACAGAACTTACAGCACTGGCTTCTCAGTGTTACCTGAAGACTTATAGGGAAACAAAATAAAAAAGAATCATAAAATGATTCTCTGTAATTTTTAAAATAATTGTTAACAGTATGAAGTTGTTATATCACTATTTGTTTTAACTTGGAAAAAAAAAGTGTAACAACTGCTCTTTGTCTTTAGAGAGGTTCTTAGAAGTATAGACATGTGAAGGAAGTAGAAAAACAACATGGTTATCATTTGTATGCAAACCACACTAGTTTCCCAGAGGATGCAGAAATCTCATTAGGCTGTGTAATGAAAGACAGTATACATGGATATTTGTGGCTTTCCTAACTGTAGGGCAATTTGCACTGAACTGCAGATGCAAAGCTAGACTGTGGGTATGGAAAATAACTTAATGCCATCAACACGCAGGATGTTTTAACGCTTTAGGATACGTATTGTTTAAAGATCATGACACTGCTAAATGCGAGCAGAGCCTTGAAATCCATTCTAGCTCACAGCTTATCTCACATTTACTTGATTAAATGGTCATTAGGGTTTCAAAAACCACAGTAGATGAGCCAAGCTGCTTTCATGACTCTATAGGCCGTTTACGAGAAATGCACGTTAGGCCATTTTAAAGAATAAATCATAAACTAAACAGAGAAAATGTGAGTCATGGGTTTTACCGAGAAAATAACTGCCTTCTTACATCTGAGCTTGGACACCTCGTTGGTAAAAAAAGAGATGGCTGGTTTTAACTCTGTCCTAGCAAGCCAGAGCCCACACTGCAAACCACCACGAACGCAGTAATTTGACACAAAGGAGCAGGCCAGGGACTGAACAAGCACAAAGACTAAATTATCACTCTCCATTAAAGAGAGGGTGGTCCCGCCAGGTCACCACTCAGGTCACCAAACTAGCAATTTAGGGAGACATGCAGCTGCCTGCGTACTGCGCACAGACAAGGTATTTGACTCCTCGTTACCCAGAGTTTTATGAAAAAGTCATCTGCGATGTAAGTGATACCAACAGCCAGATCTGAAGCTCACTGAAGTGAAGAGATGGAAAGGGCTCCCTTGACTTGCAAGCTTCAGATCACACTGGGAACACTTCCATTGACATTTTCCAAACAGTTACACTCGCCTTTCCAAAATCTGTACGCGACGATTCTTAGATTACAGCTGAGTCATATGACATACTGTGTGCTTAAAAACTACCAATAATACAGGTATTAAAGTTGCTAAAAAATACCCCCCCAACACACATTTTTAAAAAGCGCGTGCTGTTTTATTTACTAAGTGTTTACTGCAACTACTGACGTGAATTAAGTGTAAGGTCCCAACCACAGCACACTCCCGGGGCCGAATGAACGAAATGGAGCAAAGTCAGCCAAAAGGAAAAGCAGAATAAAACCAATAAAAACAGCGTTCCCAACCCCTCGGCAATCTCTATCTGCACGCAAACAGAAAGCTGAACAAATCCATCTCAAAGCTGCCCCCTGGACACGCACCGTCTAGCTTAGGTTTCCAGCTCAGCTTCACCTCTGCGCTGCTGTGACTGAACCTGATCCTACGAATCCCCCAAAGCTAGACTAGGGCCTTGTATCTTCTGATGAAAATCTTGGATTTGAGTCAAACATGGAAGCTGTCCTATAAGCAAAACTATGAGGAGACGTATGCCTACAAGGAGAGTCTCGTGTTTAAGTTTGGTTTTCAAGAGCTCTCCGCTCAATTGCCAGCTCTTTCTCAAATGTTGCATGTGAGATTGGGCACCTCACTTAGGTAGAGCGCTCTTATCGCCCCCAGAAATATGTGGATTGGGCCTTGTAGACATCTTTGCGGTTTCTGGATCAGCAGAATTTACATTCACAAATGGAAGAAGGCGGATACAGAAATAAGCCGTTGTTTGTGAAATGCTCACATATTACGACAGTAGGAATAATAATTTTAGCGGTAGTTACCAGTAATAAGCCATCTTTTCTAGAACCTCCTTTACCAGATACTCCCTATTATTTAAAAAAGGATTTTTTAAACGAAATTGTCATGCCTTCAGAATGCTGCATAAACAGAAGGAGGTAAAATGGCACAAAGCAAAACCAGTTAAAAAAAATTAATGAAACTTTGACACTCCTTGGTATCTGCAATTTTCAGCTGTAATTACACTCTCAGTTTCTCCTCTCTTTTCCCAAATGTTTTCTCCAGGAGGCACGCATATTGGAATGGAGCAAGCTGAGAAAAATCCTTAACTTTAACTTTAGCCAAAAACTAAAAATAATAAATCTTTCTGAAAGGAAGCTCAGAAAAACCATGTTAAGTTCTTTCTTGAGCCAACAAGGATGTAAAAATAAGATATGATCTAGAATGCAGAAATCACTATGTCTCATCTATAACAAAATAGGACTTCCAGACTAGCACTAGGTTCTGGTCTGCCATGCAAAATGTGCCGATTTCTACTATATACTTCAAAATCTGATTTAACTTTCAAGATGCTGCAGACTTCAAACTGTAATCTTACCTAAAGAAACCGTTGCCTCACTCACACAAATACAATGCTATAAAATCGTGCCTTAGGGCAGGATATAGGAGACTACGTGTGTGTGTGTGTGTGTGTGGACGTTTAAAGTAAAGCTTGGTTTTGAAGAATTTTGCTAAAACCAAACACTCTCCGGAGTAATCCACATTGCAGGCTTTCATATCTGAATGTATAAAATCCCCCTGAATACAGAGATGTTATCAATATTCCTATCAGGTTCCAATAAAATATCTTTGCCCAGAACTTTATGAGGACAAGCCAACCTGAATGACGGTTAAAAGCTCATTAAAAAATCCTGTCATCATTCTCTCTACGCAGGGTCTAAAATCACACCTTACTTGGGGTTTCAGCAGTATCTGAAGCATTTTTAATTTTCATTCCCTTGATGAACTACATTGACCACTTAGATTTGTTCAGCTGTTTATGTTTCACAAGCATGCTAATCACACAAGTGATAAATGCTATCACTTGGGAATTTTGCATTTTCAATTGACTCTCAATAATTCTTACAATTATAAACATTAGGTCATAGTCTCAGAGTCTATCTTTAAGGAGGCAATATATCCTGGAAAACCATTTTCCTTGTGTGGTCTCAGCTCTAAAACACCACTGGCAAACAGTCAGCGAAAACACGAGCAATTTAGGTTTTTATCCCACAGTAAATATCACTCTTCCACTTTGTTCCTCAAAAGAAATCACTATTAGGGCTTTGTGGGCACTTAACATAACTTCCTACCCGTATCTTCCCCACTCAGTAAGTTTTAACGCCAGCTTATGCAAGACACTGATAGTAGCAGGATGTGACTCCTGCAGCCAGCCCCAGCCCACGGCAGCCCTCCATCTCCTCAGAGCTGATGAGCGTCTTGTGAATTGGAGGAAGAAAGGTGCTGGGGATGAAGAGCGGGTTCTGCAGATCTTCCAGCCTAGAGGTCTCGTGTAGGAAGGCTCAGGACAGTTTTCCTCCAACAGCAAGTCACTGTGTTCACAATCTTACTCTGATAGGATTTATAGCATCTCCCTCACACGAGAAAAATGCTTTCGATGCAGCACGCATCTTAATTTGCCAATCGGTGGCCCTCAGCTAATATTCTCCGTCTAACAGTAAACCTGGTTAGTGGCTCAGCAGAGACTAGATTTGACAGGTTTTTGTTCATTCCAGGTCCTAAGACTACTTTAATACTAGAAAGTAGCCCCTTATTAACTTGTTGTCTTGGTATACTCTTGAGACAAAGGGCATTGGCCTCAAAACGTACTTACTATGAAAAAGACACCAAAAAAAAAAACCCCAGGCATTTCAACGAATGATCCTTAGTCTTACTACTGGGTTGATAAATATTGTCAAGATTAACTAAATGTGTCAGTCAAAAAATAAGCCAACAATAAGGAAAAGTTTGTTCTGATAACGTAGAAGAAACCAATACCAGTATTGAGTTGCATAACTGAAAGTGTGCATGGCCCACGCTCATAGGAAATGCATGCTCCCCTGCGCAAGCACGCAGGAAACCTGCACGTCAGCAGCAGACTTCAGGACACCCAGCTAGCATTCGATGAGGGACATGCTAAGCCAGAGAGGGAAGAGAGGCCTTTTAAATGAATAATTTTCATTGTCAGACGTTTGGTAAGAATATGCACTGCGGATGGGCCACAGCACATCTTTTTTAGCTGGTAGTCAGCCATGCTGCACGCATCACGGCTAGCTTTCGAAATACAAAACACCAGTTGTATCATCAGAGCTTTTTTTATTTCATCAGTGCCCTATGAAATGAACAGAGAAATTAAAAAATGTCAGCCTAGTTTGGGCAAAAAAAAAAACCTGACAGAAGCAAACAAATGCCATATGAGCATCTAAAAACCTTTCATACGGACTAGATGGTTAGCTGGTAAAAACTAGTCTAGATCTGTTGATGAAACAAGACAATTTTAGGCCAGTTAGCAATAGGGTAACTTCTTTTCCCTCCTCCCCTCAAATTCCTGCATTGCTTGAAGATTTGAGAAAACGCGCCTAATTTCTGCATAGACCACAGTTTTCTATGCTGATTCCATTCTGAAGTGTACATTGAGATCACATTCAAAACAAGTGGCATAGAGATCCTAAAACCCACTAAAGTTACATCTCTTTCCTCACTTTCTCTTTGCTTTAAGGTTAGAGCAAGCTTATAGTTGTCACAGCTTAAAATACTGTTTCACATTTCACTGTAATCCATGTATAAATTATGTATACGAGGAATTGTCAGATTCTATAAAATGCTTCCCAGTGCTAATTTTACATTTGGATTTTCGTCTCAATTGACAGATACGAGAGATCGTATATTGCCTGAGAGAACCTTACTTCTAACACATCTCAGGAGGCTAGAGTAATTTGTGTTCTTCCATTCTTTCCCATAATACTCAATCATTTCAGACTTTTCCAAGAAAGTTAATGTTTCTTGACGTCTCCACCCATTTTTACTAAATTAGACCCCCTCTAGACATCATTGCCAAAATAACAGCATGAGATACAATTATTGGCTTTAAGACCAGAACGATATTTTCAAATCCTGAAGTAGATACAGTAACTGCTCTTTACCCACAATAAGTAATTGTAGCCATATTGTGGGATTTGGCTTGTTTTCCATTTTTCTTTGGTGGATGCCACAGCAAAATACATATTCATATTCCTCTTCATATTTGGAAACAGAATGCAAAAAAACTAAAATTGAACATATTTTTGGCAGGAGGTTCCGATAGGCTACAACTGTGGGAAGTGTTCCCAGCCACCTGACAAAGGATGCCCTGGCTCCTTGGTGGCACTGAGCACATCAGCTGCTGCAGGCTTCAGGCCCCATGAGCTACAGGTTAGCACTTTTGAACACGAGGTCTTTAATGCAAGGAATTTTGGTACAGGATTTGATTTAGGTTGAAATTGCAGTTTGGAGTATACTAACCCACAACAAGGAACTTCATCTTCTCAGCACCCTAATTTTCTGGAAAAAATAAACACGTAAACACAAACACACACAAATCTATGAGTTTTTCTTTCTACAGAATGTTTCATCTAGTTAATTTCACCAAAACGGTAACTTCTGACCTTAATCTTGTCAAATTGCTTAAATGGCACAGAATATTACATCTCACTTAACAATTCCATCAGGATTTGGAAAAAGTCATTGGTATTGTTGACTTGTATTTTTTACATTCTCTTTGCTATATGTGTAAAATTACACAACCGTCACCGTGTGGCACATGCCTAGAGTAAGTCTCCATGTGACTGCATTACTCTGAAATTATATTTCCATACCCTGAGCCCTTCTCACAGTTAGTCACCAACTATTGCAGTAACTATCCCTAAAGAGCTGTTAGTGACCATAACGAGCACTAAATGTGTCAGTAAATCTCAGATATTTGGCAAGCTTGGACTTCTGTCCATCAAGCAATCAGAATGCCTTTGGGGAGCCTCTGCCACCATGACTCACGATTGAGCTGTCCTTCATTCAAGTCCCAGTGAATTTAAAAAAAAAAAAAAAAAACAACAGAATCTGACCTCCAAACCCTTAAATGCAGAAGGTCAAGAGAAAACAGCTCTAAACGTTCGGCTGGAAGTTAAGTGGATGGCTGGGATGCATTCGCCTTGACTTCATCCTGTAAATCTAGTTCCTCATTCCATAGTAAGATCCTTCTCATGATAAAAATCATCAAGATTAAGCAATTTCTACACACAGCAGAAGCAACAGCCTTACGCTCTCTCTCTGGCCACTGAACGATTTCAAACTTTCTGTAAATTATTTTTTCAAAGACTCTTCTGTTCTTGGCTGAGAAATACAGGGAAAGGCTCCATGAGGCAGAGGGCTCATTCTCATAATGCTAATTATCCTGTTTAGGATTCCTGTTTACAGTAGTACAGAAAGGATGTGTTTTGTCTTCACGTGCCCTTAAGTAAACCTAAGGCCTGACCTTGCAGCCTCTGGAACACAGTCACGTCTGTTTGGGAGATAATATCAACTCACGTCGCTCCTGTATCAGCTTTCTGCTGGCATCAGTTCAGTTCTTCCTATAAGCAATAATCTCCCTTTCCTCAACCCTCAGCTCTTTTGAAGCTTTTATGGGAATAACTGCTGCTTTCTCAGTTACTCCAACTTTAAGGGTCACTGGTGAGTCAACCTCCAGGTCAGCTCTTTGCCCCGATACTATTCAGTAACAAGCATCTGTGAAAGTCACCTACTCACAGAGCAAGACAACCCAACTCTGTGCTCTCCTAGCGAAAGAAAACAAAGCCAAAATATCCCATCGTGTATACAGCAACCTCTGGATTGGATTTGAACAGGCAGTACACGGACAAAAGGCTCTTTTTTTCTACATATGCCTCGAGCCATCTAGTCCCAAAGCTGCCACTTTTAACAACTTAATAAAGAGCAAGGTTCTGTTTTTTGAGCAACACCATTGGCTGTTCTCCCAAAACATATCCCCCATGATACTCACCTGCTTCTATATGATATCTGCACAGATCTGTGGATTAGGTACTGAGAAGAACATACCTAAACACTTTTCTCCACCCTCAAAAATCACTACAATAAAATAATGTTAGCTAATTAAAAAACATAATTTTTCAAGATTTCCTGCACATTGATGACATTAAGGCTCTAACGATAGTTTAGCTTTTAAATCATTCCATACAAAAGGCTTACCATGACTTAGGTCCGTGGTAGAGACTCTGACATTTAAAAAAAAAATATTATCCTTCTAGGATTCAGAAAATAAAGTCAGCTTTGTCTAGGGGTAGACAAAGCATGCTCTGCTCTAAGTGTGTATTAATAAGCTCCTTGGGAAGATCTTCAATTTAAATAAAATTCTGTTTTATAGCAAATGTTTTCTATATTTCCTTGTTTTGTTTGTTTCCAGGGATATTTGTTCTATGTTAACAATGACAAGGGAGAGATTCATAAAGAGACAGAACCATCACAGGATGTTGAGCACAGCTATGGAAGTCATTCAGACAAGAGATAAGATTTCCCACGTTCACCATTTTCAATAACAAAACTAAAATCCCAGCCAGAAGGCCAAGGAGGAAGGAGGACACAATATTAAGGCACTAGGCCATGATTTGTGAGACTGATGATTTCAAGTCTGCAGAGGAATTCAGTGGTAAAGCCACAGGCACTAGCGCGAGGCGCAGAGCTGGTGTCCTTAACAGCCCACTCGTGCTGACCCCAAAGGCCTCTAGGCTGGAGTAAGTAGAGATACAGACTGGGGACAGCTGTTTTTTTAGAGGTGAGTGCAACACTGGTCCTTCCCACGTGAGCTGGGAATACAGGGGCTCAACTCAGCCAATTGGACAATTGATTAAACGATACAGACAAGACAGAAAATAACTCGGTGCACAGTTTTGCAAGCTATTGCAAGAATCTGAGCTACGCAGCAGAGTGAAGACAAGTCCTCCAAGTCAGGTGCTTGCACATAGGCGCATGCAAGCCCTCACCCAACCATGCCCAGTCTACCCAGTGCAAACCTTTCCAAATCCAGAAGCCATATTGCCACATGAACAGGGAACTATGCCTTCACCTAATAGATCCTACGTCTTAAAGTTTGTTAGTCCAGACTTGACATCACTCAAATAGCTATACAGCTTTTAAACCAGGACTGCCTTGTAGCTTTCCAAGAGAAAAATTAGTTCTTTCTGCCTATAAACCTCTTCCCTCTCCCCATCAGAGAGGCTGTCCTCACCTGAAAGCCCTGGTAGTCCTCCTCTGTGCCTGTCCAAGGTCTGATTTCTCATCCTTGAAAGCTAATGACCAGAATTGCAGGGGCTATTCCAGGTGAGTTCTCATTAGGGATTTGCACAGTAGCATTAATATTTTCCCACCACTACCGAGTATACTACACAAGATGCCCTGCAGCACCACCCTTGCCTTTCAAGAAGTCTTCCTGTGGTTAAACTCATGAAATCAAACTTTTCCTCCTCTGTCCTTCCCAGCTGATGAGCCTCTAACTTCCAGCATCATCTCCTGATAGAGACAATTACCCCCGAAATCCCACCGGGGCAGATAAATTTACATTACCTACAACAAACTACCTCTTTAACAGATACATGGAGCAGCAAAAGGTTTAGGTGATGTCAGTTGGGTGTCAGTCCTGCCAACTTTTGACCACTATTTATTTTCTCTCATTCCCAAATATTTAAATATCAAAGGTGACGATCCACCATACAAAAGTGTTAGAAAAGCACAAACTTTCCAGAGATTACATATATTCCTCTAGGAAAATACTGGAGAAAGGCTGACTGAGGTGACATTTCTAAAGCAGATAGAAAATATATAGCTTTCTCTCTGCAGATGCACACCATTTTGGTTCTTCTCAGACGTCTACACAAGGGGCATTTCAGCCTTCTGATGGCTCAGGATAGCCCAGGAGGGAAGAAAAAAAAAAAAAAAAGGTCTTTCCCTTATTTATTCAAGTTAACTGGCCTTGCCACCATGCTTTTCAGATTAGGGGTTTCATAAGGCTTACCCTGCATCTCCACATTTCCAGCTCTGTGCTCCCCAACACGGAAATTATCTTCCAAGTCTGGGGTTTCCATAGCCCTGTCCCTAATTGCTACATTTCCTCGCTGAGTTTTTCCAGTAGCCTTGTTCAAGCTGACTTGGCACCCCTTTTTGAGCCACATCACTTCTGTGATGACCCCATGAATCCTTCCCCAGCAGGTTCTTGCACCCCAAACATCTGTCTACCCACCCAGAGATCCTTCCTGCTCTGCTCTGCCGGGCTCCTGGGCTTATGCACCAAGACAGTCCAGCATGATCATCATATAAAGAGGAATATACAAAAAGGCTTTTCTGAAACAAACTGAGTGGAAGAAGACTAATTTTCTGATGAAAACCTGTGCATCTTTAATTTTCTCTCTGACTCGCCTCATTGTATCATATCATATAACGTAATATGAAAATCTATGAAGGGACTGTGTAAACCTGCCACACTTTGATGCTGATGGCTGCTCCTCCTTTCTGGACAACCTGATTCTCGCTTTGACAGAATGGCACGTTCTCCTGCTCCTGATAAGACTGAGGTGTTTTCCACTTCTAAACTTACACTCAGCACCGTTAAATAAAGTTGAAACGTATCAGAACAAACAAAAAAGGGAAAACTTCGAGGCAGCTTGGTAGTTCTGTACAAAAATTCAAAAGAGCTATAAGTAGTTTTTCCTTTTTTCCAGAAAGGAAAAGTGCAGTCCCATGACCAAAAATACTGCTGAGAGTCTTGGATAAATAACAAGAGAAAGGGAAAGTCTGTACTGCAGCCACTCGGAGCTAGTGTACCTAACCTTAAAATTAAGTGTCTTGTCTGCTGTCTGGAGTTCAAGGATATTGATAAATGCAGGAGGATTCAAAGAAGAACCGTGAGAATAATCTGAGGGTTAGAGAACGTGCTTCGAGTGGGGGAGTCCAGGGGATCATCCTAGTCGGCTGGTCAAAGATATCTAATACAGCCTTGATCATATTCTAAAATGAGATTTGTAAATCATTTCTTTCCCACATCAGTAAGGTGTAAAGTGTGACCACACGTAGGAATTGGCTGCTCCTTTCCGGTCCTATATTCCATATGCCTTCTACTTAAGCACAGATGCTCAGATGATATGTGGGCATCTTACTCGCTCTAAAATCAATGCAGTTAAGTATCTAAACTGCTTTGATTATCTGTGCCTTGGTGCATCAGAGGGCTGAGACTAAATTTACACTGATCTAGAAAACACAGGGCTGTAAATACAAAAGACTGATTACAATTTGCAGTAAAGATGCATCAGTCCATTGAAGGTTTCCAACATTTTGTAAAATTGCACAACTTTTATTTATTTACTTATTAATAAATAGCCCAAAACTGACTATCTAAATGCATTATGCAAGAATCCAAGCTGCTTTTTAAAATCCTGCATCACCCACAACCCAAAATAATTTTAAAAATCTATGACACAAATTACTAAAAAAAAGAACTTAATTGTTCATACACAACAACTGCTGAGTTAGATGATTCCTGCTAAAACAAGATCAAACTACTTCATCCTGAAGAGAACTGGGAGCCATTTCACAAAAGCTGAATTCCAGGGGCTAAAGCCCGTTTTCACCATTTGTTTAAAGCAGCATAAATCTAGGGAAGCCCAATCAAAGCCAATGGAGCTATATTCAATTTGCATTGGTGCTGCAAAACGGATCTTGACTCTGGCTAGCTTTTTTGTTCACAGGCACTAGGAAACAAACCAGAGGTATTCTTGCTGTCTTGGCTAAGACAGTAATTTGTTTGGCATTTCTACGTGTATAGGCTGCCATATCGCAATCCAAAATTCCATTAAGGAAATCCACGTTTTGCCCCTACAGACGTCTAAGACATTGCCAGAGCTTTCCTAACTTTAACAGTTAAGATCCTAAGTTTATAAATAATTTTCTGTTGTTATGATTTTCAGCTATATGCTTTAAGAAGAAAAATTAAGGGCTGTATGGCTAATCCTTTGTCTAAACAATGGGAATGACTAGCCATCTAACTGTAGCCTATGAACCACCTAGGAACATTTAACCAAGCAGTACATTAAGGAAAATTTACTTTTTAAGAAGGAAATTAAAAAAAAAAACATTTTGTAAGCAACAATAATAAAAGCTTACTATAAATGATGCAAAAAAAAAAACTCAGCAGATGTTCGGGTCTCAAAGTCTTTTAGAGATAACACATTTAGTCTGAATAGAGGAGCCGAATAAGCTGCCACGCTCTGTGCGCCTGTTGTTATTTTTACAGCTGCTACCAAATAATGAAAAATTTTGTTGCTTTTACTTGTAAAATTCGTGCTTCAGTAAAAAAGGAGTGCCAAAAGAAATGATTATCTCCAAGACACTCATGGTTACGCTTGGTAAAGATATCATGAAAGGTTTGGGGGAGGAAATAAATGTGAACACTTTCCAATTTAGAGATAAAAGATGTAAAGGCATCTTCAGAGACAATCACCTTTATTTTGTATCTAGTAATAAGGCAAAATTTGAGATTACTTAAAGCCCCGAATTTAGCAAATTTTAAAAGACAAAAATATTTCTAACAGAATTTAGCTCCTATTTCTGTGTATTCATCAGGTACCTGCTCTTCCAAAGAAGCCTTCCTCAGGAACAGACTTAATTCACTCTATATAAATGGACTTAGGCATTGCAGTTATCTTAGAAAAAGAAAAGTTGCTTTTCCTTCAGTTTTTGAGATCTGGCTACAGAAAAGTCATTTTGACATTTCACCAGCTGTTCCAGGCCCACATTTTGGAAGACTTTGCTTCCCTTAGTCATTTTTACGAAGAACCTTGGGATGACTAAGGATTTATGATCCAGTTCTTACCCACAGCAGCCCCAGTTAGTTAGTGGAGGAACTGAGGGATGAAGCGTTTGATTAGGACTGCTTCTGAAACTCATGTTTCTCAAGTGTTTCCCACAAATACCGATTGCGTGTGTCTCACGAGCATGACACTCAAGAGACTTTTGCATTTCTTTCATACTGGTTTGCAACTCTTTTCCACATATACCCCATTGTAATAGGCAGGATATTGAATCTCTTAAGGCAGTTAATCTTCTTGCAACTGAGGCTAGCTTTCAGTAATAAATACTTGGGGTAGTTTTTCATTCTCTTGGCCATTGTATTTCCAAGAGTGAAGGTCAAGATGGCATTTAATGAAAGGACTGCTCCGTTTGTTTTGATTCTTTCTTCCAAAAGAGAAGCCCTACGGAGCAAAGCACCAAATTCTGCAATATGGAATATAGCCAAGGTCTTCAGTCCTGATACACAATTAAGAGGAATGTGAACACAGGAAAATTCCCTCTTTATTTCCATTCTGAAGATATATTTGTCACGCATTAAGTCTTTGTCAAGTCCTTAAGGAGAATTTCTTGGAACAATTTTCTTTTCATTGGAACAGCTTATAACTGTAATGGCTCTAAGGTCAATGGAAATGTTTGAAGTCTCTTTCTCCTGGTACTTAAATATACCCAACAGTACATATTGCAAATGAAGATGTGTAGATAAGTACATGTGTACGTGTTAGCCATTCTTTCTCCTGACTACTTGTTTTCTGCTTCTTTTTTCACTGCACCACAGCTATTTTCATTGGAGTTTTTCCAGTGATGTACCATTAACTTATTCCCACTGTGGAAATACTCTGGATATTTTTGCAACATAAGAAAACAATACAAAAATCTAATTCGTCTCTCGGTGGATATGAAAAAATATACTTTTAAAAGGGAGCATTTTTTCTTCTTATCTCAAACAGTAGCAGTGTGTTGAATTGGAATGACAATAAATCACCATAAGTAAACAAAGTCCAGCAAGTTATTTGAAGACTGATTTTACAGTGACCTTGTTTGCTACAACAGGAACACTATCCCCCTTCCAGGTAAGTTATCCATTTCTTTTTTCTGTGAGGCAACGATAAATATTTTTTTTCCTCCATTTTATAGGTGAGAAAATAGCCCACACCAACATCCCATAGTAAACCTTGGCAGGTAACTAAAGACAGAATTTGGCATGATATGGCTTATTGAGGAGCACAGAAATTTAGCCCAAGATCTCAAACTACAACTTAGCTCCTGGCAAGTCCATCCTAAGATTAAACAACATTGCCTCCCAGGATCACAGTGGTGCCTCCACCGATGTTAATCTGGAAGGGCACCATAGAGACCCCTTCCAGGCATGCTTAATAAAACCACTGCTCAAATATGGGTCAGTGTGAGGACAAGAAACAGCACAGACAAGACTCTGGCCAACAAATCAGCTTGAAAAGTCAAGCAGGGAACTTGCTTCATTGGTAAGAAGCATTCAATTTGCTTTAATCACTTTTTGTGTTATTTTTTCATGGAACATTAAGAAGAATTATGGGGGAATTCCAAAACCAAAGCAATTTGGCCTAAGTCTAAATGACGTGAGTACAGCTATGGAAATGCAGACCTCTGCAAATCTGTTCTTACAGTATCATAAGTGATCGTTCACAGGACTTAAAAAGCAATCCTTTAACACAGGTTAGCTTCAAAGAAAAATCCAGGAGAGACTAGTCCTGCAAACATATTTTAAATACATTCATGCATTCTTTCTCTAGAAAACCTTTTGTGGGGACAGCCTCTTTACTAAACTTGCGTCAAAGTGAAATTCTGCTTTCTCTACAAGACATTTTAAAACTAAGAGGAAAGAGCAAGCGTTAACTTGGCCTAAAGGACAAGTCTTCCCCTCTCTTCCCCCTTAACTGTATAGCTAGCTTACAGAGCCTGGAATCCTAGAGCAGACTCTTAAAAGATAAGTCCAAGAACTGAGGAGTGTAATGTCCCCTTCTTCTCTTCACCACTACTAATTTAGTGGGTTTGGTCCGGAAAAAGGATATGTGGTGAAATAAAAGGCGAGAGTCAGCAGGGAAACCTTTTCAGAAGCAACACTTTAAATATCTTCTAACTATTTTGCTATTGCACAGCTGGAAGTCAAGCAGGACAAGTTAGAAGAAAACCGTATACTACATTATCCATTTTTTACCTATATTCCATTTTTTTATTTCCTTATCTTAAAACCTTGAAATGAGAATGTTTCCATGATAAACATCCAATTTTTCACAGCCCTCCCCCATCTATCCATTTTGAAATTTAAAGTAGTTTCACCAACTGTTCTCTGAACATGCATTTTATGGCCTCTAGTGAATAGGAGCTCTTGTGGAGTAGAAGTACACCTGCTTCAGAAGAAAAAAAAAATCTAATGAGCATTTTTATCAAGATATCCATCAAAACAGCAATGTTTCTACATCTACCTAAGCATTATTTACTGTTTTCTGTATAACCCACATATCATGTAGCACATCAAGAAGTTAACGTTGAAGGCACCTCCAAAGTCACAGTCTGAGAAAACACTTACCCATAGACTATCTGGCTCATCATGGAGACAAACAGCCTGACCATGCCTGGGATCGTCTTGTTGCCAATTTCCAAGCAGTTGGCAAAGATCAGCCCAGACTGTAAGCGTGTGTGGTTGCTACCGTGCCTTTGTCCTGCCTTAGGAAGCCGTAGTCAAAAGCATGTATCCCCTGGTAGGATCAAGCATTTACAAAACAGTAGCGCTATTGATCCTTGATCTCGGTCACTCTCTGCTTCTGAATCACTAAGATCTACCAAAGACCCTCATCCCCATTTTCATCCAGTTTTTCCCATTCCCAGAAATACTATGTATTATAAAGATAAGATAATTTTCCCTTCAGCTATTTTTGTTTAAATTATAACTCATTTCAACTCTTAGAGGCAATAAGCTCCAAACTAAGGATTTTATCAGAATTTCAGACAGCAATATTTAAGAAACAATACTGCTTTCTTTGCTGCAGCTATGATAATAAACTCTATAATGAAAACTGGGTATCATAATAACATCTTGTTGAATAGGCAAGATGTCAGACTTACAATATATTAAATGTGTTGAATGTGATCATAAAGATATTAACATTCCACTGAGACAGCAGAGCTCTGAGCAGGAAGTTTACAATGAAATAATGCATCCGATAAAGTTTCTTTCTTTCTCTTCCGAAAAGAATTCTGAGTATACTCAGCTTTTTGTGGTACCTTCACATATTTTTCAATTGTGAGCTTTTTCCTATTATTCATAAAATATTACAATACTACTTCACCATCTAACTTTTTGGACTTATGTGTCTTTTTATGGAGAATTAGATTGTCAACCTTCACCCTCAAGGGGAGGGTAATGAGACCATAAAGCCATCGCGAACACTGCTGTTTTACACTGGAAGCTATGCACCACCAATTTCTCCATAGAAAGACTATTGTTCTTTATACACTTGCTAGTCCACATGAATATTGTCCTATACTACTTCAAGCTCTCTCTCTAATGTAACTTGCCTTTGACTTATAATAAGCCTATTCATTCTCCAAGAACAACTCTTTAAAAAATTCAGATTATTACTTTGATTTTGCCTTTCTTGCTCACTTGAAACATTGTGTATGCACTGTCTTTAAGTCACAGCCCATTTGAAAAGGAAGGAGGAAAAATTCTGACTGATGTGCATTCACTGCTGAATGGGTGCTAGCTAATATTAACACAGAGCTATATATAGTCAATGTGTATTTCACCTTATTTAAATTCCAGTAGAAATCATCAATTAAAATGGATGTGGCTGGAACTTAAACTTAACAATACCAAAAAAAAAAAAAAAACAACTAAAGTACATGTTTTTAATAACTGGATGCAACTTAAATGCTTTATGGACTTATACTTCATTTTTTGAACCAGAATCAACAATGAAATCAACACAACTTGATGGAAAACACTCTTTAAGCAAGAAGGAGTTTCCAAACACAACTAAGCTCCGAGATTACTGTCTGCAACTAAAACTGTTTTTCCCTTCGATTGTCAAAAACAGAACTACCCTCGAGGAGATTCAGACGACTTGCTTTCTTCTCCTATGCCAGTGAGGAACTGAGTGCGCCCTGTATGGATTTTGCTCTCCATTGTTTTTGCTTATAATTGGAAAAACACAGAAGAAAAGTCAAAGTATAGCAACAGAATGACATTTGCTACTGTTAGTTTATAAAACAAGGCTCCATTAGTTTGCGAACTGAAACCACGTAACAGGAAATGGACAACAGAGAGAAAAATAATTCTAAGCACAACGTTGGGGGAAGTTTTTATTGTAAATTTAAAGCCAACTCTATTTCCATGGGCTGTAGGCTCAGCTCTTAGTAAGTGTGGATTCTAAAGACAGGAACATTGGAATGATCCATATACCACCTGTAAGAGACATAAGCAACGTGAGTGAAGCTCACCAGAGCCAACCTTCTCCCTGCCATTGACTTAACACAAAATGAACTCAGTGCAGTCCTCTGACCCCAACAGCTCCAGTCCAAGTGACGCTACCACTGAACACTCAGCAATGATGCACGCATTCAGAGAAAAGTCGCCTCAGGACTCGGGGCACAGTGCTAGAGCTAAAATAAATAAACTCAAGGTTGTGAGCACCCAGCACAGTCTCAGTGAAAAAAAGTCACACATGCCCAAAGCTACCAACATTGCACAACAGTGAGCGCAACCTGAAACAACATATACCAGGTAAAGTCTCTCTGCACATCTGTAAATCAACAGTATGGGGCAAGCAGGATAAGCCCAGCACATCTACTTTGAGTGGTCTGGTTGACACGCACACTAACTGCTCCCCCAAGCCCCCAAACATCCAACATCCTGGGCTGTTAGGTGAACAAAAAAGCAAACAGAAGCAGCAAAAGTCTCAGAAAACCTGTTCCCCACATGCTTTTCCTGCTGAACAGCGACTTTCACAGCAGAATATAGGCAATCCCATATTACCTGGGATTTCTAGCAAGCCTCATCTATTTTTCCAAGTGTAGTTCAAATAGTTGACCTAAAATTACTTCCCATCAAGTTTGTGGTATCACAAAGAGTGAAGGGAAGCTGAACTGAACAAAAAATGAACAGGAGATTTAAGTATCTGCCCATAATGTGTTCTCCTTGCCCTCATATTCTCCCTCACTTCACTGCAGGGAAGAGAGATTTTCCCAACTGAGTGAAGGAAGAAGGTAAGAGTCTGTCAAGGGCAGATGCAGCAGCCCTTGTAGCTTAACTCGGAGTCCGGTTGGGAGAACAAGCTTCTTCCCTGGTGTGTGTTTGTTTGTTTATTTGTTTTTAGCTGATGTTTTGTTTGTCTAGGTTCTACTTAAATAGATGAAATCTGGAAACATTTGAATTATAATTGCTTGGGAGGTCATTACCCCCCTTCTATCACCCACCCTATTTAGGTGAAAACACCAGAGATGAACTTTTTCTTTTTTTTTTTGTCTTTAGTCATCTTCTTCTGCCTGTTCTAGGCCCTTGTTCTTTCTTTTTCCTTCCTCACTCCTTCATATATTTACCCTTTCATTCCTCACTTTTCTATCTTCTCTATTTTGACTGCAGTCAGTACAGAACAATCCAACCCAATGGCTCTCTATCACAATAGGAGCGGTAATACAAGCAATAATAATGTCATGCTGTTAGCAAGAGAGACGGCAATCACTTTTTTAAGGACAAAGCACCTGACCTTAGGGAGCATATACAATACTTACTATAATTACCAAAGTCATATTCCCTTTGGCAGCCTATTTTTATTACATATTCTGTATCAACCACGGGAGGCCCTGGGGCTACTATTTTGTTTGTCTGGAGTCTCTGGGCTAGACAAAATGCCCCAGAAAGTCGGTTCACATTTAACCCTATATTCTGTAGATGAAAACCGTAATGTAGTGCACCTGGATTTCATTATTGATCAAACCACCAAGGAGGGCACTTATCATGTAGCTCATGGCTGCCAATTTTAAAATTCTCCAAACTGCTTTGATGTGAACATCAAAAACTTCCTGACTACATGAACAACTATTTGCCAGACCTCATTGTTTAATTGAAGTAATTTCTAACTCAGTTTGCCAGTCGCAGTAATCACGCAAAATTCTGAAACATCATTTATTACATTGGTTCATTCTGGGGCAAATCATCTGTACTGAGGAGACACTGTACACTAAATCCACAGCACAACTGCATTTTGCTGCATGAGGCTATTCTCAAGCCATTAAAATCTATACTAAAATGTATATTACCAGCTATATTATATCTATATTTGTATGATTTCAGGTGAGCTAGGTTTCCCTAAGCTCACTGAAATTCAGTAAAAATCAAGACCCTTAGCCTTAGGATCTAAGGCAGCAAAGTGACCCAGAAAGTCATGGCTACCTGAATGCTGCTTGGAAACCTACAGGCAAGATGCGTATGGCTTCGGTGACAGGTATTCACATCATAGCTCAGGAATTAAGAGCAATCAGGTCCCTTGGCAATCGCAGCAAAGGAAGTCAAATCAAACTGGGGACTGACCGGATTCAGAACAGTGATGTCTAAAAGTGCTACTTTCAGAGCAACAATGAGAAAAAAATTCATAGGAAAGCAGACACAAACGTTTTACCATCACTGTAGTGTACTCTGTTTTGTGAATACGCAAGGTACCAAAGCTAAATTTTATTCATTCATAGGTGCAAAATTCTACCCGTGACGGCAATTTACAGTAAGAATTTTTTAATTTTATAAACAGATAGATAATAAAAAATTTTGCACTAGGAGAATGCTTAAGTTTGTTCTTGCATCTCCTGATAAACGTTGGGCCGGTGACTTTACTCAGAATTAGTATCAGCGAGACTCTGCCAACGGCACACCCTTCCCTCTATGCGCCCCTTCGTAGAGATGCTCAACATCTATTTTTCATGATGATAGTTTGCTGCGGAGTTCAAAAGGCCCAGTACCACACGTATAGCACAGGTTTCTGTACAGGACAAATAGATTAGTAAAATAAGTTCTGATATTCCTTGTTTTCAGTCCAGTTGCTAAGTAACATTGCCGTACCTCTTTCTAGCGGCATCGACAGTATACACAGGCATGCTGCAGATGCTGATGTTACGCTGAGCGAGCCACACACTCAGCAGCTCATGCCACTTCACCGTTAAATTACGTGCAAAGGAAGAATTATGAGTTTGTGGAAACATAAAGAAACTCTCTTGGCAGCTGTGAAATTACAGCTGTTGTGTATGTTTACTTTTGTAAGACCAAAACAGAATACAAAATCTTATCCTCTCTTAAATTTTCAGCAGAACTCCACCATGCAGTACATTTCTCTGCAAGATAACTGGAGATTAAGTTCTCCTTTGCTCTAATCAGATAAATTTATTGTTTACAAATGTTATATTACAATGTCAGTCAGCGTTCTTTCAATTCTATTAAAAATAAAACAATCAGCAAAACTTTGGATAGGGAAGACAAGAGCATCAATAAAAAATCTCTAAAATGAACAGTCTGGAGATGACATTTTGTCATCTTTGCTTACGCCAGCTGAAAGCTCCAAAACTGTATGTAGCAATTGGAACTGTAATAGCAAGTTGGAAAGCTCAGCAACATGCTCTTTGAGTATCTGGGAACGAAGAATTGAGTATGGTCCCCAAGGGCATATTAGTGAAAGTGCTGCTCTTTCAGAAACAGCTACACTCTGACTTGCAATTACTTTTATCTTTTAAGAATGTGCAAAACGATACAGTCTATAAAAACAATAGTCTCCACCAGCAATATCAGGATTCAGTAGAGTAAAAAGAAATCCTTTTTGAGGCATGTGATCTCTGGTTAGCATCAGAACTAAGTAGGGTATAAGTATACATATATTATCTTCTGCACTACATTTGAATTGTCTTTTTGTTATGAAGTGTAATGTAAACTTTCAGGGCAAAATTAAAAACCTGAAATGCAGTGAAGGTCTCTGTAAAATACTTTTGCCTGCTGATTTTCAGATGCAGACGCTGACAATCTACATTGGAAGCAGCATTTTCACCCCGCTTAAAACACCTTTCACTTGGGAAGTTCTAGAAAAAGTTATTGGTCGAGTTTTTGAGCCAAGATTTGAATCGCAAAACATGACCTTTATTTGTATATGTAATGGTCTTATCTTTACAAAGATTTTATCACAATTAACAAGGATAGTTCTGCCAAACATCCTTCCTCTACACCACCAGCAATCTGCTGGTTCTTGCCGGCCCTGCAGAAGGAAGGAGCAGGAACGGATTCAGCCATTATATACATATAATTATGTATAATCCATCCCTTGAGGACCTCGTGCCCTTCACTTTCGGAGAGCGCTCACCATGATCTCACTGAGAAAGCTGGATAACTTTTCTCCCGAGGTGAGCAGTTTCTTTGTTAAAAAAAGGTTTTGTTTAGGCAACTCAACGTTATTTGCAAGTTGAGAAGGAATTAGACAAAAAGTTTAGGTCAAATAAAATAAACAAAAATTCCCTTTGCCCATTAAGACAGCAGCCAGACTATTCTTCCAGGATGCACAGATCCAGGTTCACGTGTTCATCTGCTGATCAGAGCAAGGCTCAGTCAAGTATGATGGGCACTATCCCTTTCTGCATGCTGCTTTCATTAATTTAGCCCTTTGTTCTTATCAACAATTCCTCAAAAGGAGTAAAACTATTCATTTCAAGTCACTCTACAACAATATTTAATTATCTAGTGCCCAAAGGGATTTATGTAACCTGGGGACACAAACATTCTCCTTTTCCCCATCTGTTTCATGCCTGAATCTTCCTATGACTTGTGACTGACAAACAGCTTCCTACCAGCAACAGCTTTTGTTTAGTCTGTATGTTGTCATTCAGATATGTATTTACTATAATTAGTATCTATTCTCTCTCTGAATTGTAACTTAATATAAGATTTATCGTTCCCAATATACAGGACTTCATTGTGTGATCAGGCTTTGCTCTTTTTTTTTAAAAAAAGTAGGCAACACCAATAATTAAATTTTAGGCTGCTTCCTGACTTAACTATACCAGATTGCATTACAGACTCAGTCTCTTGAAGTTGGAAGTGACATAAGCCCTACCGTACTGTGATGGGAACACAGCTAAGGCAAGGGGTTGCCTCTTCTGGATACTGCTTTTTCTTATGGAAACACCCCGGGTCGCTGTCGATCAGACAGGCGGTTTGGGCAATCAGGTATCACCTCACTACGCACCACAGAAGCAGCGTTCTGTTGTAGCATTTGCCGTGAAAATCAGTGAAATGCCAATCTGTAATGGAAAGGACTACTGCTAAGATGTATACAAAAATAAATTATCAAATACAAGCCATGTACCACACATGGAAGCACTGAAGAAAACCTCAGCAACATTCATTTAATTTAACGTGCCAACAAACTGTTTAAAAGTCTATTTGAAGGAGTTAAGCAGGTTAACATGACTTTCAAACAGCTGAGAGGGCAGAAACACATAATTAGGGCCTCATGCTCTCTTTCACGCTGCCCAGATTTCATCTATTTCAGCTGGGATCTTGCATACAGTGAGAATTCAAGGTCTTACAAGACTATTGCAGTCTTAAATCCCCAGTTCTCTGTTCCTACATGATGTGGCCGTTAGCACAGACTACTTCACACACTTTTGCATGCAAAAGTTTAAATAAAATTTGCGCTGAAAAGGTACTGTACAAGCTCCAACTTCTTTTTGCATCTGTTCCTCTGTACTCTTATGAAAATAAATACAGAGGACATCTAAAAAAATACAAATCAAACCAAGCCAAGGGCCAGACTGCACACATTCGAAAAGGAAAAATACATCTAATTATGTACAAGGTTGCTATGACCACAGGGAAAAATGCCAATATATTCTCAGTGCTTGGCCCCGCTTTTGGCTTGGCCCTGCTTTTGGCTCATCTCTATTCATGAGTAAATCTGCTAAAAAAAATTTTCAAGAAATATTTTTTGTTATGAAGAGATGCTATTTTTATTGAAGTGTTCTGCAAACATGCTGATTGTCTTTAAAAAAAATCTAGCAGGAGGGAAAAAAAAAAGGACAAAATTGTTTTCAAGAATTTACGCTTTGGAAAATCTATTTTGTTTAGGAATTCTGACATCAGATTTCAAATGTATTCCTTTTTATTTGCATAACTGCACAACCTATCAGAAGTAGCAGTGTGTATTGCTCTATACCTGGCATGTTACGACATCATATAATGTTTATGTCAATTTGTTTCCCTTCTACACAAAAAGGCACTCTGGCCTAGAAAATAAATAAAATGTGCATGCTAATACTAAATAGCAGCTGACATTAGCTATCTTTTAAAACCATCTCTAACAATATATTTCAGGTATTTTACTATATGTAACTATTGTCATCATGAAACAGTGCAAAAAACAGACTAGTAAAATTAAAAAACCAAAATTTTGTAAGAGTAATTATTAGAATACTGAAATTCAGTTTCTCAGGAATGTGAAGTGAAAATTTTCCAAAAACACAGTCCTTTTGAGTTTCCTTTCCATCTGAAGTTTTCAAAATGTTTGCTGTCATTCCAAACTTGACAACTGGATCCCAAAGTACCTGAATGTCCTGTGAAGCGAAACCTGCCTTGAGATACCACAGGCTTAGCTGACAATGGCATGTGCTTCCTGCCACCTTGTTACTACAGAAATATATCAACATCAGCCTAGAAATATCAACGAATCCTAAATGCAGATGTGTCCTGTGGAGGTTACGCTCAAGTGTCTGCTGGAGGTACACCTGGCCACCAGGAGCCATTGGGATACTCTTCACCTTCAGCTTCACCACGACAGGTGGCTGCTGCAGCTGGTCCCTGCCAGAGCACCATGGACCTCAGAGGAGCGTATTTAGCAGCACAGATACGTTCTCCGCGCAAAATCAGTGCCCGACAAGTCTGACAAACTGCGTACCGTCATTGCAGAGATGCTGCCCCATTCCTGTGGTGCTCCTCACCCCAGCCTTAGCTGCCTGCTCTTGTGAAGGTACCACAAATCTCGTGGCATGCTTTGACTTGGATCCTTAGCCCTTGAAAACATGCTATTACATGGAAATGGATTTTGTCTTTTTAAATCAAAGCAGTCCTAGCAGTCATAGTTATAGACAAATTTGAAAACATCACCCAAAAAACCCTGAGTTGGAGGGCAGCCCCTGATTTGGAGACCCTAATTCTCAGTTGGGGATGGTCAATGCTGCTTCAGAGCAGGGAAGAGGGGAGAGCCAGGGAGGAGGAAGGCTCAGCAGAACCGGAGCCCAAAGGTCAGCAGTACCTCAGCGAAGATGAAAGACAGTACAAGGGGGACTTGGCAGCTGGACAGATTCCTGCTGTCTTTGCACGGTGACCCACAGCAGCCAGCAGAGCCTGCAAAGTCTTCATCTCACACACAAAAGCAGAAGCACTTTGCTAGGACAGATCTGGGAACAGGCAGCAGTAAGGACATAACTAACGGGAAGGGCACATGCGCACCGTCTTTGTACGGCTCCTTCCACCTCTGCCCTCCTGCCTTTCTCCTTCAATAACTCTCTGCCTTCTCTCAGAGCAGCCTCATCCACCCCCGTGCCCTGCTCCCGAACCAGAGACGGGCTGGAGGTTTCCCCCAAGAGCACCCCTCCTCTCCAAGCCTTACACACCGCCTCTCTCCAAAGCATGCTGCGTGCTTCTGCATGCTGCAGAGCTGCCTAAAACCTGCTCTACCTTCACAGGACAAGCAGGGAGAGAGTGGGATTTAGCAGCAAGGGTGAGGGAAGCCAGGAAGGTCTCTAGTCCCCACGTAACCCTTCACAGGGCACATAAGGATGCTACCCCTGCTGAGAACTGGATAGCAGCATGACACCTTTGCATTTGGCAGTGGCTGCCCAGCTAGCCGAGAGTGTGAATGAGCCCCAGGTGTGAGTGAGGCAGCACCCTGCTGCGCTGTGTTTTCGTGTTGCTCAAATGTCTATGCCAAACAGAAAACGCAGTGGATAGAAATGAAAAGTTTCCCTGATAGAAGTTGGGGGGGGGGGGGGGGGGAGAAAAGAATAAAGGAGCAGCCTTTAAGTGTCTCTCAGTTAAGACCAGCTTTTAAATGTCTCTCATTTGTTGATTTCTGTAAAACTTTTCATGAGCATCAATGTGCTTTATCACATTTTTGATATATGCAATGGCTTCACACACATGCTTGCATGCATACACACACAGAGCACAGCTGCCTCCACAAGGTGACCTCTCCCAAGAAGCAACTTTCATAGATTAAACATGTCTTTCGGGGATGGGAATAATCAGAGCACATCAGTAAAGTGATATGCGTGTGCTTGTTCTTTGTGTACATTTCTCAAAAAGCACATCTACTGTCAAGTGTTCTGGGACATTTGTCACCATTTAAACAGCTTTAAAATTCTTCTGAAAACAGATGATATTTCTCAAATACACAGCTGAAAAATGAAAACTCAGGGTTGGATTCATCTGTCTTAGTTTGAGAGGCCTGCGCTGAAGTCTCCCTCCAAGCTGGTCGCTGAAAAAGTTACTCATTCTGAGGGTATGATTCACCCACCTAAAAGTAAACGTCTTTTGGATAGGACAAATCCAGCTGATTTCACTGATTATACTGTAACCAGTGCAGCTGCAGCTCCAATGTACTCCTGGATGTATCCATCCAGGTGAGAGGAAGCCTCTCTCAGAGGCATCACTAACTGACAGCTCAAATAAGGCAACCCACGAACACACACACATCCTCTCCAGCGAAGCCTTTGTCGAAGAGACATTTGCAGCTCAGTTACTAAAACCTTTCACTGGGGCAAAAGCCACCAGAGATGCCGGCAGCGTTGCTGCATGCTGCAGGGACTGTAAAGGCAACGCCGGGGCAGCCGGCCGCAGCCCTCCGCCGGCAGGGCAGAGGCAGATGGCAGGAGATGGCCCCGGCCCTCGCGGGCACAGCGCCCAGCTGCTACCGCCGAGAGCCGCGGACACGCGTGTCCCCCCACGCACTCTCGCCTCGGGCACAGCGCCCGGCCGCTGCCGCCGCGGACACGCGTGCCGCCCGCCGCGCTGCCCACGCGTCCGCGCCGCGCTCCCAGCGCTCACCTGAAGCAGGTGGTGAGCTCGCCCGTGGGCTTCAGGCAGGGGTAGCGGGTGGTGGCGATTTTGTTCTCGGAGCAAACCTCCCTGCGAGAAGGCGAAACGGGGAAAAAAAAAAAAAAGGAAGGAAAGAAAAAGAAGGTGGTGAATGGAAGGAACACGCAGGAAAACAGAAGCCGGTGGGAGGGCAACGGCGCCGGCACCGGGGGACCCACCTGTCGCCGTCCTGGGGCTCCTCCCGGTAGGTCCAGGCGTGCCCCAGCGCCAGGAGCAGCAGGAGCGGGGCCAGGCTGCGGGCCGGCCGCCCCATCGGGCCGCCTCTCCCCTGCGCGCCGCGCCGGCTCTGCCCGCCCCGGCCGGCGGCGGGGCTGCGCCGGCCGCCGCTCCTCCCGCCCCGCGCGGGGCCGCCCCCCGCCGCCGCCAGATGTGCCCGCGGGGAGGGGCCGCGCCCGCCCAGATGTGCCGGCAGATGTGGCCCGCGCCGGGCCGGGGTGGATGGCGGGGGTTGGGGGGGGGGGGGGAGTCCCGGGAAAGGCGGGCGCGCTGGGGCGGGCGGAGCCGGGGTGCTGCATCCAGATGTGGCGGAGTCGCGGCAGATGTGCGGGGCGCCCGCGGCGCGGCGCGGGGCAGGACCTGTGCCCCCCTCCCCAGCCCCACGAGGCAGAAAGTGATGGAAAGGGAAAGGTCCTAAACCGTCGGGGTGACAAGCGGCGCTCGGTGCACCATCACTGATGCTTTCCAGATTCAGCTTTATCTTAAATCTCTTTCCCAAAGGAACAGAGCAGTTCAAAGCATCTCTGCTGCAACCGTTGTTTATCCTTGTGTACGGCTGCCGCTTCCCCGCCATTCATAAAAAGGAGATCAACGACAACAGACTTTGATAAAGTAGCGCATCAGGTCTGGCTTGTTGTATCATATCCTGTTCTCATGGTTAAACTGTCTGGGACCAGGGGGAAGAAACCTGCAAAAAAGATAATACCTTTGCAAAGTGTTCAGCCAATGCATTCGTTTTAATCACCACATAACCTCCTGTAAACATGAAAGGGTTTGGAGAATTAAGGGTCTGTGACTTAGCCTTACTAGCACTTTCACCTATAGTATAAATAACCTCGTTTTACCCCCTCCCCCCCAAAAAAGAGAGGTATGAATTGTAACGCACTGTAACTCCTATGCAACCCCTGCAAAAGTAATAAAAGGGTGTAAGAGGACTTGAGCAACCTGACTTCTATTTTTGGCTCTGTCACTGGCAGCATTTGAACAAATCGCTTCACCCCTCCATGCCTGAGTTTCCCCAATCTGTAATATGAAGACCCAGAGAGTTAAAAAAATGCAGAATCGCATATACAAATTAGTTGTGATTAAGCTATTAACCCTTTTGGTAGGTTATCCAGTACTCAGGAGAAGGCTAGTGGTAGATGGACCGTTACTCAGAAAGTTTTGGGGTTTCTCGGAAGTTTTCCTTGACATGCTGAGCACCTGCTGTCACTATGGTCTGCTGCCTGCACTGTGAACTGCCAAATTCAAGGTATTTCTCTGCTCTAGGTGCCACTGTATATTCGTTCTATTTCAGCAAGGAAGCTGTGCTCTGCAGGGCAGATTGTTTTTTTTCACTTGTTTTTCCATTCAGTATTGAGATGCTGATTTAAACGTTTATTCCTTCATAGTTACCTCTTTTCCTCTATACAAATAATGAGTAAGCAAAGACAGGACTTGCTTGCTTGAAGCCAGTGAAAGCTGTGTGTGTTTCTCGCAGGGTTAAGCTCTCCGTCTCTCACACAGACACTGCTGATACTGAGATAATCGGGAACAAAAGCAGGACCTGGGTGCTTGGATCCTAGAGCTTTGGAGACACCTGTCTCCGCATAATGTTCTTTACCCTCCCTGCCAAAGTGGAAAGTATCCAGTAACAAAGTCTAAAATGAGAGGTTTGCACTGCTGTAACCCCTGTGATGTCTGTCTATAGATAATTAAGGATTTAATTTACTATGTTCCCAAAGTGGTCACATTCCCTCCAAATTTTTTTTTTCTTTTTTTAGCAATTGAATCATACTGGAGCACAGAGCTGAAAACCTTTGGATGATTTCCAGTCTAGAACCAAGTGTCATGACTTGGGAAGGACTCTGATTTTTAAAAGATTACTACAGAGCCCGGGGATAAGCATGTTTTTTAAAACCTTTATCCATATCTTTTGCCATTCCTTACAGATCTGATTTGATACCCGAATTGCTTAGCTCCGCTCCCCACCTTCTCTTTAAGGCCTGCCACCCACATAATATTGTACTATCTGCATGCTGTACTATCTTTTTAATTAAAAATATTACAGCAGTTTACATATGGTCTTCATTTAACTAAGACAAATAAGTCTTGTTAACTTAAACAAGACTACTTGCGGGTAAAGCTAATCATGTACTTAGCTCTTTGCCAAAGCAGGCCCTGAAGTTTCATACATGAAAGAATTTAAGCGTGATCAATAAAAGATAGAAAAGAGGGGTTAAACAGCACCATGCAACAACGTCCATATTTTGCAACTCATAACCTTATTACTACTGAATACATTAAGGTTGAGGGTTTTATCATTTTCTTTATCAGCTTCATTTCAGCTTTAATGACCGTGCAGCTGGAGCCATTAGGAGAACAAGGGTTACTTCCTGAAAAGTGTTGAAGGGTGCCAGTGGTTAAGGAAACATTGAAATGTTCCAATCGCCTCAGGGAAGGAAAGATCTGGACTGTTTTCATATACAGTAAATAAGCAGAAAGTGATTTCTCGTGCAAGGGATGCTTTTCCTTGTACAGGGTCATGTTAGTTTTGAATTGCCCAACTCAAGCATGTATAAAGTTGATCTAGTGGTGTATCAAAATTTGGAGCACTATCAAAAAAAAAAGCATGAGGAATGCAATGTAATAATGTGATTATCAGCAGTTATCTTCATATTGTTTATGTAGGAACAGGCATTGTTTCCTACAATTATTTCATTCATAATGATGTTGTTAAATCAACAATACAAATTCAAGGCTTTTTTCTAGATTTTGCCAATAACTGGAATATCTCAGAAACAGACTTGGATCACTTTCACATCAGAACAGGCTCCTTCAGAAGAGAATTTCCCCAGCGGGAAGGCATAGCCTCTGCACACCCCAAAACAGGACGAGAAGGATATACAAGGACAGCACGGCGAACCCTGCCTGACTCTTTGGGAATACACTGAGGACCTTTACACACATGAAGCACTCACGAGACCTGGAGTAGTTACAACGTGCTACCGTTAGAGGCCTCGGTCAGACCCTTTTGCAATAGGCACTGTACAAACGCACAGAGAAGTCTGAAATTTTAATGGTGATTCTGAAGAGATAAGGTTACTTCTCCCTACTTCTTACCTCCAACTTTAAAAATAACGTGAGCATCATATTTTGAGGGGTCTTTTTTTAGATGTTTCGCTAGAGTTCTCAGCAGTATAGACTGTGAATTTTCTTAATCCACTTATAACAGATATTTTCATCAGTGTATTTTCCATCTGCTTCAGCTAAAAAGCAAGTAAACAGTTCTTATAAATAGTCTTAATCCCACTACAGCATTATGTTTGCATCAGGTGTCCTCATGGCAACTGTACCAGGTCTCCAGCTGTCGGCATTCACATGGTCAGGGAGATCAGAGCAGAACTGAAAGTATAAACAAACAGAAAACAGAGATTTTTAAAGAAGACATTGGGCCTATGATACTTTTCTTGTCTGATCTCAAAGGCCTCACATTTGCCGTTTGTGAATCCCTTTAAAGGTGGATGCCTGAGCAGAACCTGTCCAGCTCCAAACGTGCTGTTCCAGGGATTGTTACACGCTCTGAGCTTAACCACTACGCACTCACCCCAACATGCGTAACGTGGGAATTTTCCATACCACTTCACATCCAGGAGGCATCTAGAGCAGTGTCTCGCCTCAGACAAAAACCAGAACCAGATACTAGAGAAAAAAATTATTTCCTGAATAATTAGCCATTAGACAGAGGTGGA
Organism: Struthio camelus; assembly: GCF_040807025.1. Lineage (NCBI taxonomy): Eukaryota > Metazoa > Chordata > Aves > Struthioniformes > Struthionidae > Struthio > Struthio camelus. The sequence goes on along the minus strand of NC_090981.1, from coordinate 57,344,051 downwards.
ATTTCTTTCTAACCTGTTGGTGATTTGCCTAGTCAATAAAGGTCAGGTGAAGCACAGAAGAAAGAGGCAGAGCAAAGATATAGAGTGAAAGGAAAGAAGCTGTTAGAGATGATCTATGGTTGGAGACAGGAATCTAGGATCTAGGAAGGAGGAAGAAAAGGGATAGAAAGAAAGAAAGAGGAAGAAGCAGAGGAAAAATTAGGAATAGAAAGGAGCTGAAGAAACGTTAGGGAAACTTACAGTGGGAACTCGGCTGTGCCCAGGTATAAACAGATATTACAGCCAGAAAGAGCATGGTAGGACAGCCAGGAGAGCATATGTCAGAGCAGAAAAGAGGCAGGAAAGGATGCTGAAAAGCTAGTGGTACGATCACAGCTGCAGAGAGAGATGTTTGGGTAGCAAAGAGCAAAAGGCAGGGAGAAGGAAGACTGAAAAGCTGAGGGAAGCTGGTTTCTCTTCTCATCTCTTCATTTCAGCTATCTTGCGTTACATAATGAAAAGATGATAAAGTTTGTGAAAGTGAAAATATTTTATTTATTTTGCCTAATATTACAAGGCCTAATCTCACTTCTGGAACCTGCCACAATACGTATGTCACAAAATAGGCATTAAATAAAAATGCTGAGGAAGAGGAAAGATGCTGTCAATGCTGGATCAAGGTAGCTGAAACGTGATGTGACTGCTTTTTAACGTAGCCATGGAAAAAGAGGCCTCAGAAAACAAGCAATAGAAACTGTCAGGCATTGTCTCTAGAAAGCATCACAGCTACTGAAAGGAATTACGGCAGACTGTTTCCTCTATTTCACAGATAATTACAGGGCTCATCTTAGATTACTAGCAAAAATAAACACCTTTGAAAATATCAGCTAAAACAATAGCACTGCTGACCAAGCAGAAAATAGGTAAACGATAGCTCTAATCCACCAAAAACAAATACTGATACACATATGGGACAGGACATGACACTAACCAGAGCTGACTTATTTTCTCTAGGGTTAGGTTTGAATTCCATTTTGTTATAAGAGATTAGAGCTGAAGAATGCAAAATCTTTCATGGCATCCCAGCTATCAGTCACCAACGGCCTCAGAGGTGTGTATGTGCTTCTTGTCAGTCCCGGCTACTTTGACAAGGCTTTGGCTGTCGTTCTAAGTGCACGGACAGCAAGATAAACAGTTCCCTTGTATTTAGTCCTTGTGATAATTCGTACGAGGTCCCTGTGCTCTGGGTTGAGTTTTGAGATTTACAGGCTCTTCCACCCAAAGGAATAATCGCTCGCACGATGCTCCTCCCATAGCAGCGTTGTGCTCCATAAGCCCTGGGCAGTGTGGCAGACTGCAGAAGATCGTTGACCAAGCAGCGGTCGAAGAAGTGCTTTTTAAACACAAGTGCATACAAATACCAGCGCAATTCCCATGTGTGCATACAAGCCAACAGAATAGGTGGGAAACTAGAAATGATACAAATTAAACTACACTTTGGCTACTCATTCTTCTGTTTGCAGACTCAACCATGGTGGCAGCACAGAGGAAGATAGCCCTCGGGAATTTTCCTTTTTTTTTTTTTTTTTTTTCTCTCCAGAATGTTAGGTGGTTTTTTTGAATAAAAAGGCTGTGGAAGCCCTGTTTCATTGTGCAAGTTGCTCACAAAGAAAACGCAGCACTGAAGATTCCTGCATATGTATGTGACCACAATCACTCATAGATGGAGAAACTCCAACTAGCACGTGTGTTTTGGATCAGGATGGGATATTGATGTCAGCAAGGTGGGAGAAGGTTCTCTGAAAGCAGTACACAGCACAGCACAAGGAGTAGACATGAAGATGTGAGCAAGAGGAGACTTCAGGGAAAGATATGTGTTGACCCAAAATTTCCAAACTAAGAGTTTTTGTTTGCTTGTTTTAATTAAATATGATTAATGGGCAAGCTTTTATTTGGAGTATGGAATACTGTTCATAGGACAATAAAGACAGCAGTTTCAGATGTTGCAGTAAGGCATCAAGCCACATACGTGGAAGACATCAGGAGAGAATGGATGAAGCAACAGCCAAAAAAATGTACTTTTAAACATGCTCACACACATGTGCACATGCAGTTTCCATACATACAATTAAGCAAGCAAGCAAAACGGTGGAGAATATGCATTCAATTATTTCCTCAGTCTCAAATTCCTTAGGAAAATGACATAGGCCCAAATCCTCTGCAGTCTAAATACCTTTAAGAGTCTGGGCCTTAATCTTTGAACCTATTCAGCACACTGTTTCCAAAATGACCTAATCTCTTCCTTCCCACCTTCGCTCAGGTTTGTCTAGGCAGAATCTAAGAGAGCTGTCTGTGAGGCAAAATTTTATCCTGATCACAGTGCTGAAACACAAAATAGGTATCTTTAAAAATGTAAAATATACATTTTACCTATACAAATAGATGTTTCACCCTATAGAATATATAACTGCAGTTTCCTACTTGTTCCTGATACAGATTTCTTTAAGGAATGCTGCATGCCGCAGGGCAAATTTCATTGTGTTCTACCAGAGCTACTTAATCCAAATTTGCACCGTTCTGGGTCTGTCTACACCAAGACGCAGCAAGCTCAGGTTTCAGTCGTGGTCTAGTCCCTACAATGCAGGGTCCCCTGCAGTCTTTAACACATATGCTGAGGCCAGATTGCGACTACAGTTTGACACCATCCAAGGCAGCTCAGGCAGAGCTGATGTCACCTGTGAAAGGGCCACTTTTGCATAGCCAGCCTTAGCGTTGCTTTAAGGCACTGCCCCTATTCAAAGGCGTGGAGGCAGCTGGGGAAGGGCTATGATACACTGGGAACCAAAGCAGCGATCGCACTCTTACGCTCACGGCCATCCTTGGAGCTTGCGCCAAAGAAAACGCAGCCTGGAGACTTTGTACACATGCCCCCGCTGTGGCATCTCCACCCAGCTGTATTTTCTTTGGCTCGAACTCCCGCGGAGCCATGGGCACACTGGAGTGACAGATGCATTAACAAGGATGCGACTGGATGGGAGTCCCGAGTTTTTCAAGCCTTCTCAGAGGGCACAGAGCCCTTCTTGGAGTAATTATGGCCCAAGCTGGGTGCAGTGAGGCTTGAGAGAAGTACAGGCACGCCACAGACTTTGAAATCTGCCTTTCCTCCCTCTTCTGTGATGCCAGCTGCACCTGCCCTCCTTGGGAAAGTTGGGACACACACACACATATACACACACTCTGACCCTTGCCTCTAAATCTAATGACAGAAGAATGTTTTTACTTGCCTATAATTTATAAGTGGGCAAACAGAGTTTACCCAAACATAAAACCCCTCCGCTTACAGACTGAGACAGGTTATTTAAACTGAAAAGCAAGCTGGCATGAAAGTGGAAGCAACAGCTTTACGCTAATGGTGCACAGTTTTCACTGCCATGGAAATAACTGTATATTTTGTGCTTTTCATCTCCTGTATGCCGTTTTTATCACCTTATTAGTACTGATACGCTTTTTCCCCTGACTTCCTTCTAAACGAGGCAGCTTTTACTGGAGTTTTGCTCTGCTCTTTGGTGCAACACATGTAACTCATCACAGAAATGGGCTAAATTCAGATCAGTCACCCATTTCATTGAAGTTAATCTGGCAAAACACAAGTGAAAAAGAAGAATACGACCTTCACTCTACAGCTTGTGACAGCTCACTCACTGCTTATTTATTCTACACTCCTTGCAAAAACACTCCACACATTCAATCAAATCTCAAAGAAAGGGGTCAAAAGGCAAGTGTTTTTAAACTGTCTCAGTTAAAGAGTCCCTTCCCATTAAAGCCATGCTGGCTGTGCCAGAGATAAAAGACTGTTTTCTAGGTGGATTGACCACTCTAACAAATCACCTATAAATTACTCAGAAATAAGTTCTAACATATTCATTGTGGAAAACAGATCTCTCCAGGCACCTCCCATGCCCAGTAGTGAACACAGCTTGTGTAATTCTGCTGATGACTGCATGAAAGGCATAAGAAATCACGTAATCTTTGAATACCTATTTCAAGAGAAACTATATAGCTTCTCACCTGAATTCCCCGCAGGAGATGGCTGAAAGTAAAAAGCTTAAAGCAGTGGCACGGGACGCTTGTAGGAAAGAAAAAATCAGTGACAGTAAAAAATAATCCATTCTTTTGAGCTTGCAAAGTGCTGATTCCCAGTGATCAACGATGCAGGTGGGAGACTTTGAAGTCTGTTGAGCGCAGGCAGGAAGCAAACAGAGCATGGTGGGACAGATTATTTTCCTGCCGGAAAAGGAGAAAATCTGCATTCAAATATGCATTTACTGAAGTGTTAGTAGTTAAGACAAGTATAAAATCTCACCTTGAGGACTTTTCTCCCCCAAACAAGCAGCATACATCCGCTCCAGCTTCAGGCTAAAAGTGCCCATTACTGAGAGACGGACTGGCCTCAACAAGAAACTATGGGTGCTTTATACCAATGAATCTGAGACGTCTCCTTTTTCATATTTACCCCTTTGCAGGAACTCTAATGTTACAGTCAGCTGGGGCTTGATCTCCTGCATTCCTTGCATCTTGCTAGAATAACTTTCAAAACTCATCACACACTGTAATTCCTTAAACACTCACACAAGCACCAATGCTGCCTTTTGCAGTCTGGCTTCTACTCTTGTTATCATATGTAGCAATTAACAACTTCATAGCAACTTTTAGATTAAAAGAATGAGCAGGGTGTTTCTGGAGACAAAACCTTCAGTTCTGTTCCTACTATAAATACATATATCCACACTGCAACCCAAAGACATGACAGTAACTCCTAAGAGTGGCTGTGCAAGCTCAGACCGTACCTAGCCCCATATTGTCACCCAATGGCTATAAGGCAATGTAGAAACACATATGATGATAAACATATATGACCATCCTCAACTCATGGGCTTCCTTCCTATGTAGCTAGGAAGCCTCAGTGGATTCCTCCCACAAACTTCCCTTCCAATTGCTCCTAGAGCCCACGTGAACTTTTAGCAAAGCCAGCATCCTTTAGCAGGGAGCTCCTTGGCTCGATTGCCCAAATAAATGTCTCCTTTTCTTTGTTTGAAGCTGGCTACTACTAGCTTCTTGCAGATACAGTACACTGCCACTTCCACATGGGCAGCGCTCCGCAGGCGACAGTGGCTGGGGAAAGCAGTTGGTGGCTTGCAGCATCACCAGCACCGAGCCCCACGGCTGTACAGTTACCAGTATATGAGTAAACTCACTTAAAGGCATCAAGAGGGTATCTGTGCAAGCTGCAGTCACACCTTTGGGTCACAGTATTGACATGCTCTGCATGCTTGATCCGTGTTGCATTTATATATACAAAACATATACACACATATATATCACATATATAATGTGTGCAAGTATATACACACACATGTATATACATAGTATATACATGTGTGTGTTTATGTATATTATATATGTGTGTGTGTGTGTGTGTGTGTGTGTGTATATATATATATATATTTTTTTTTTTTTTTACCAGATTTGCTAAGGTTTGCATCTTACTATTGAACTTACGCTAAAACAATCTCAAAGACTTGGCACGATGTTTCAACAAGTAGGCTCTAAGGAGAGAAAAGACCTGAGTGGTCCGTGAACTGGCTTTGAACATACAGGAGTGCAATGTTAGCTGTTAGCATCCAGTTCATAGAAAATAACTCGTCCCAGTCTCCTGGCACTGCAGTACAATTAATAAGGTACTGTAGTGTATTAATCCAGTACAGGAAAGATACACAGCAGAGCTTATGCCAGGCCACTCCAATATAAGCAGAGATGCATACACTAGGCAGAAGATATTTTGCCCTAAAACGCAAGTACAACAGTACAACGCATCCTCCATTTCCCCTTTCCGGAAAGGAGTAAGTGGTGTTCGAAGTCATCAGTGGCCAAGACAGCAGCTAAAATGCTGTTGATGGCCCTCAGCATCTTGGCTGGCAAAGGCTGCTGAGTAACAGCTGTTTATTTTCCTTGTCAGAAGTTTAAAGAAAAGTAGTAGCAGCCAGAGTGATTAATGAGGACTCCAAGTTGCAACCGATAAGGCAGAGGAGCTATAATATAGGGACAGGTGACTACTAATTGTGTTAAGGAAAAATTCTGCAAGGAAAGCAAACGAATTTGCATGCAACTGAGGAAGCTAAAGCCATCCTATCCTGAAAACAAAAGACCTTACATCCCAAACCTGCAATATATAATATAAAATATATATATGTAATAGGGATGCAAGTACCTGCAAAAGACAGAGGGAAGAAGTCTATTAAAGTCCTGAACAGCATTCAGCATGTCCAGTAGAGCTTTGGAAGGACCAAAAACTCTGGAATATTATTTAAGTTACACTATTCTTGTAACCCAAATGGCCCTTTGCAGCTAGCAAACCGTATTTGTCTTTTACTATATATATAAAATAGCAGCTTTTCCAGGTCTATGCATCAGCCAAGAAAAAAAAAAGAAGAGTGATATAAAGAGAAAATAAGTATCTGTTGAGTCATATTTACTCTGATTTCTCAAACATGATTTCATGAGTATGACTTGAACATGCGAGCATGATTTCATTACCTTGGAAAATGACACATTCTAATACTATGACCCTCTGTAGCTATATTCCCTACCAAAGTTAGGTCAGTAGTTTTTCTCCGTAAAAGTAAAGGCAGAAAAAAGAGTGAACAATCCTGATAGCAACTCATTTCTCCTTAATAACAAGGAAAACTAGCAGTGCATGCCTTGGCACTTAGCTGAACCAAGCTGCTTTTCCCTTACTGACTCTTTCTTCAGGCAATGCATCCAAATGTTTCCTTGGAATACGTTCTGTGTATGTGCAAGAGCTATTTATAATCTACAACACTTATTTTTGGATTAAACACATCTAGGTGGCTACTTGCCATGAGAACAAAGGGGGTTTCAATGAATTACAAAAGTATGTATGAAACATTGCACTTGGGATAAGGCGTTTCCCAGTCGGGCGGCCCCTACAAGCAAAGAGATCGTCAGACGTGGAGTGAGCAGGCACAGCACAGAAACCAGCCGCGTGATGCATCTGCATGGGCTCGCTACTCTGAAGCCCCCTGCTTGTTTTGGTGAGAGATCCCTCCAGATCCTCTTTCAAGTCTCAAGCCAGGACAAGAGCAGCCAAACGGCAGCTCTGTAGGGCTCTTCTGTTTATCCAGTACCTGCCCTGATTTTAAGGAGTGTGTCCATCAGTTTAAGTCATTGCTGTTGCTGGCCAGCTTCCTCCCCCACAAGAGAAGAAACATCCGGAGAGGGCCTATCCGGTGTCTCTCATCAGCCGGGCCGGACTTCTCTCAGACCAAGCAGTTTGCACGACACGGCCCTGGCCTCTAAGCCGTTAGTTCCTAGGCTCGCAGCCTGCTCCCCCAAGCTTTTTCCCCTCTGTGTCTTTCCACTGGGACTTTCCGCTCATCCATCCTTGAAGTCTCCCTCCTCATTCCTCACTCGCTCCTATCACTGCCTCCTCCTGCCTCTGCTGTGTTTTTTCCTCCTTGTCCGCAGCAGCACTGGGTTGGAGCCCAGCGTAGCAAGGCCAGCAGCTCATCCCTGCTTCCTAAAGTGGCCTCAACTCTGTGCTGCGTCCAATCGCTCACTTTGGCGGGGCTCACTCGCCGAGAGCTGATGGCATCAGCAACTCCGCAGTACAAACGATTAATGTATAACTATAACAGCACCTTCTCCCGTTGGCAACCCAGCCTGAACAAAAGTGAATGCATTCATTAGCCAGCTGCTGGATATGCTAGCTACGCTATTCATACTGCTCTGTAATGAAGGACGGGTAATCATTAATAGTGCAACAAACTGACAAACCAGTTCATACGTGTTTACTCTTCGGTCACTCCTGACCTACTGCAGGCTTAATCGACCCAAGTAAAATAAGAATTTGGATATTCAGCTTGTGTGCTGCAACCCCAACTTGTGCTGACAAAGCCCATGGTATATCTAACATCCAAACGCTGCCAAAGCTACAGTTAGGCATTTATAACTGAAATATAGAGTGGCAAGCATGCCTTTCCTGACATTAAGTAGTTTTACTTCCAGAATGTGCACTCTGGTCAAGATTATGCATACTGCTATCTATCTTCCCGCAACAGCTGCGGTCACTGCCCTGCATGTTTCACGTTATTCCATTCGAGAGCTTTACTGAAAAATGTGTTACTTTCTGCCATGGGGTGTTTAAAAAGAAAGCTGTGTGCTGGCCTACAGATAGTTATATGAATAGCTGGCAAGCTGTGATATCCGCCACACCAGCACTCAGACCCTGCATTTCAGGGCCATGTTTATTTTGCAGTTGATAGATTTATTGAAAATTTTCGGCAAGAAGTGACATAAGGAGTATGTTACTAACAAGACGAAAAACACCAGGGCTGGATTCTGCCATTACTAAAATCAATGGCAAAACCCCCGCTCACACTTCTACCAAAGGAGAGTTGGGTTGACTTTTAACTGTACATGCCACAGCCCACCAAATCAGCGGAGGAGGTCTTTTAAGAGATTAAAGAGTGTGAGGTGAGCAGCCATAGCTGTGCGTTACAATGTAGCAAAAACCAGAAAGAGAAGAGATATTTTTCCATTGGCTTGTAATTCCCAGAAGTCTACATTAAAAGGGCTCAGAGACCTTCGTGCCTTCAGTCATTCCAACCCTGTTTGTGGCGGGTACACGTATATCCTTTCCCTTTTTCTTCCAGTCATCCACAATATCTGCAGCCATTTGGAGAAATGAGCACTGAATCTGCACAATATGAATAATTATTAATTCTCATCACAACTTCTTGGAAATATGCAGGTTCTCTCACGTGCAAACAGCAAAGTCAGGTTGTTGTTCTCAGTTAGCTATGTCACATTAAGGTAAATAGCAAAACACAAAACCAGAAAGCCTTGGCACTGTGGAGTGAAGACAGAATGTGCTCTAACACTATTTAAGCAATGTGGTTTCAAAAGCCAGATCTACGTTACCGAGGGGTTGTCCCAATCCCATGCTCAGAGCCCGAACTCGCCTTGTAACTCTGCATATAAATTGCAAGCTAGCACTTAGTTGCAGGTTTTCTGTAATCTTTGGATCACATAGTAGTTAGTTCTGTAACGGCCTCCGAAATATAAAGATATCTCATACAAAAGAGGCATCATTAGTGCAGCAACATAGCCTTAATTCATAATTAATAAGAGAGTAGGCCTGGTTCAATATCCCTTTTCTCCCTCAGCATTTCTATCTTAAAAAGAAAAGAGTTAAAATTAAAAGGGGTCAAAACATGGCAAGAAGTGCAATAAACAGGAGATGTCGAGCGGCCACTTTTACCCTCATTTTCAGTATCATGCAAGAAAGACACTACTGGATTTTGCTGCTTTGAAAGATTAAGAATTTGAGCTAACCAAGGAGCGAGCAGGAAAAGTGAGAAGCCCAAGATGATCTTTTTCTGTAGTATCAGCTGCCTCCTTGAGGACAGTGGGAAGCTGTGTGCCCCGTGACTGTGAGTGGGGGAATGTCACACCAGTAAAAGCCTAAAGCGGCTGGGTCACAGCCAAGCCGGACAGGTCGAAGAGAGGAATAAGGCAATAGGAAAAACTTCCAAGCTGTGGACTGCCAATCCTATCTGCCATTAACCTGCCCTTGTGGACTACATTGCAAGAACACAACCAGGTAGACATTGCAGCAAAGCAGTATAGTTTTCTGGTGCTAATTTATGAGCTGAATTACAAGTACGTGTGATCCAAAATCTTCTCATTCTAAACCTTAGGATCCATGAAAATGCCCAGGATGTACACAGCAAAGTAAGCCACGGAGAGCAAAGCAGAAGCAGAGGAGGGAGAGGGAGACCTGACACATCCATGCAGGGAATTGCTGCGCGAGGATGAATTGCACAGACTCAGCTGGGCACGACTGCAGGGGAAAACTGTCCGTTACATTCCAGCATCTGTGAGGAAAACAAGGCACATACACAGAGAGAAATATATATATCTCTTCAAAGTCTTTTCTCTCACCCCTGCAAACTGAAAACTAGAAACACAAACAAAAGCAATAAACTAGGGCTGAATATGACATGGAAGCACTTGTTTTAGCTCCACGACTCTGTGAACATATCAAAGTTAAATAAATGCAATTTTTTTTAGGCATATCCTCCCTGCCCATTCCCAGAGGACTCCATGTATGACAATCTCTGTAGCAATGTCATCCTTTCCTCTGCTGTTTTAGCTGCAGCCCGGGTTTGCCAGGGACTGCTGGTGGCACCCGCCCTCGTGCTTAGATCGAGCTCCTCAGGAAGCGAGGGGCTGCTCAGACTGGTCAGCGGATGCTGCTCCGCATCCCTGCAGCGCACAAAGCCCCGGGATGGGATACCACCTCCCGCACGGCAGGCTCGCTCCAAAGGGCTCGTGTGCGGTTCGGAGGCAGAGACGGATGGCACCGGTTAGTTGGTGGGAAGAGCCTCCTTCCCCCACAGCCCAGCCTCAACCAGTAGACTCCAGCAGCCCAGCTCTTCACCAAGCCCCTTTTCACTACACACTCTGCCAGCATAAACCATTACAAAGCCTTCAAGCGGCTGCAGCTCTACCTTCAGCAGTGTTCAAGTGCCTGTGCTCTGGATAAAGACTGAAACTGAACCAAAAGCTCTGTCAACTTTTTTACCCACCTTACTTTCTGCTGTGAGATGTGGCTGGGCTCCAAAAATAAGCTCGCAAGGTCTTTCCCACAGTGTCTCACTCAAATCTAGCAGCATTTGAGGCTTTGCAGAGATCAGCCTCTTCTTTTTCTCTCACTCATACATTCCTATTAACCTGCACGGGCTAGTACACCTCTGTGAAGGACCAGCTGCCAGATCCAAACAGCTGAAAAAAAGCCAACAACATAACGTGTCAACAACAAACATGGATTTGCCCAATAGTCAAACAGTGTTTCTGTATATGAATGAAACAGAAATGGAGGGGAAAGAAAGAAGTAGTGAAGAACATGTTCAGCAACTCCGGGCACAAACCACAGTGCGCAGGTAGTTTGGGTGATGTGGGTAAGTAAGGTGGTCAAGATGAGATGAACAAATGAAAGGGATGGATGACCACATGTCTTTCTAAAAGGCTCGCAGATATTAAAATGATGTGAGCTTAACTTAAGATCAAATAACCGAGGAAAGGTGTTCTCCATGCCAAGAACTGCTGAGATCTATTCTTGAGAGACCAGCCTTGTGGACAAACCACTGATTATGTTTTTCCCAGAGGAGAACTGCTTGCATCATATGGATTAAGTGGAACTCAGAAAATCAGTATTGTCAGTTTTCAGCCACCCACACCATTGCTAATATATCTGCATGGGAGTAGGTTAGAAGCAGGCCTACAGGATGCGGTAAAAAAAATCTAGCTATGTATCAGTCCAGGAGAAGCCGGTGATTTCTGAGCATTTTAGGCTGTAAGTAGAAGCTGTTCTGATGATTTTGGCTGAACAGAGATTTCCCTGTGCTTAACATTCCCTTTTTTTCAGAAAGGGTTGCTGGGTTGGGTAAGAGTCCTTTCTGCAGTGACTGTCATACAAGGCTTGTTGAATGAAGAAGAGGCTTTAAGTGAAGTGGAGCAGTATGCATTGTTGCGGGAGAGGTTCTTCCCATTGCCCCAGGAAAGGGATGGTTGGGTGGGAAGAGTAAGGCAAAATACATTGAGTAAGCAAGAGCATCCCCCCGGTAGGAAAAGGTACAGTTACTAACTTTATCTCTATTGTATTAAATTAGGATCGGTTTCAAATAAACAAAACATCAATCTTAAAGCTAGGTACCAGTGAACTACATCAATCGTGAAAAGGGTAGATTTTGCTAATGGACATGACACTTTCGGTCTGAGAAGAAAAGACTTCTAAAATCATTCCTGCTGCCTTAGCTGTTTGCAATGGGAACAGAAAAGGCCACCCTGCCCTGTCCTCTCCGCATGGAAAAATTTCCATGCACAAAATATTATTCTTTCTCCTGAACTGGCTTATGTCTCACTAGATCCAGTTATACTGTACAAGCACTTTTTGATAAACCTTGAAAGACTAATTTCTAAAACAGTTGCTATATTTAAACCACAGCGGTGGGCTTACTGGAGTCAGCTCAGAAGCTGGCGGGGAGGAAGACCAACCTAAAAACCATTTAAGATTCCATTTTAAAGTTCAGCTTGGGCCAAACACATTAAATTCTAACTGATAGCTTCCTTTACAAACAATCAGTTTAAATGACTTCCTTTGACCTCCTGCCGCTAACTGACTTTTCATTCAAAATGATCGGTTACATGAGATTTAACAGAACTTCATCTCTCATGGAATTTAAGCGTCCAAGTGAAAAATTGAAAATCCCGGTTGTGCGTGCACCATGTGACAGTGGCATAGAGAATTCATTTGGATTTAGGAAAATAAATCATTGTTAGAACAACACTGTGACTGTCGAGTATGTAGGGTCTTAGCCAAAGTGACCTTGGGTGCAAATCAATTAGGCCTGGGGGTGATCCTAGTCCGGAGTTATCCAACTGCAAGCTTAAAGAATCTAGAAAGAAAAGCACATGTCCAACGCACCAGAACCCCCTCCTTCCCTCTCATCCTAGGGCTCAGACAAGCAGGCTGGAAGGAAGTTTATCCTGAACAGTCTCAGCTCCTGCTCCTTACCAGAAACCATGCAAAGACTGAAGAAACTCCAGTCAGCAATTCTTGTTCAGTGCTCCTCCAATTCCATAGAGGAAAAGTTTCCATTTTGAAGCATAACTCCATTGTATGCATCTTCTCTAGGACAGAGAACAATTTTCTTTGTTACATATAACTTCCTTGTGAGTACTTTCAGAGTGATCTTTTTTTTTTTTTCCTCCTCACCCAGCCGGTGCTTCTTTGAAAGCTGCACTAGGCTTCCTTTTCCCAGAGGAACAAGCCTACAGCACTGATCACTCAGAGGGATTAGCTAGGGATGCACTCTATTGGACACTGACAGAATGGTTTTCCTATTCTTATAAGGGTTTTAGTGGTTTTAATTCAACTCATTGGTGCTCACAGAAGTCATTGCTGTGCCTAGGTAACTGAAGCACAGCATTGTTTTGAACGCAAATCTAGTCACTCAGATCTTAAGGCAGTTTAATCTCATAGTTAAAAGTTTCACCCAGCTGGGCCATTTTGGGCACGGCTATTTCTGTAACTGCTGCATTTTTGTGTGGTCATACGCTTTGTTTCCCCTCCTTCTTCAGTTAAGCTTGAGATGTGAACAGTAAAGTACACACTGTTTTTTTAAATCTTCAGTTTATGTCTTCTGGACGTCAGACACACATACAAGACTTCCATTAAGAAAAGTCTGCAGGAAGGAGAAACCAACGTTTCCCACTCTTCCTGGTATCATCAACGGGCGTACAACCCCGCTTAAGATACTCTGTTTGCAACACTGCATGGCTAGTGCCATTGAGTCATGGGCTTAGTACTACACAGGGCTGTAAAACAGTGCTCCAAGAGGCGATTTAATAAATGATAATCAGTATAAATTGATCAAGGAACATTCCTAATATTCCAGGGGTGACAGATGCTGAGAGTAGGAGGTTGAATGAGCCAGATGTAGGTCAGGTGAGAGAAACGAGGCGTGCAAGTGTGTTCAGGGGAGCCCCGTAGCCCGCTGGGCAGTGGCAGGAGTAGAGTCAGAGTTGAGGTTGGGGGGACGACGGAGGGAAGAGGAGATGCACTTTCACACTGATTTCCCCTGCTCAATTACAGGTTGCCAACAGTGACAATACAGGTGTCATACAAAGCACAGGCGGAGATGCAGTCCTCTCTCCGTGGGATTTGCATCAGGCAGTCGCACGGGTACCAGCTGCTTTGCTGACCCCAGGCCAGCAGCTCGCTGCCGTCAGGGCTCGGGCTCCGCAGCCTGCTCCTCCCCGCGGTCCCCGGAGCCGCGCGCAGCTGCGCTGCAAACCCGAGGCTGGGGGCTGCCCCGCGCAGGCACAAGTGGCAGCCAGGGGTCTCACACTCAGCACGGACATCGCGACAGGTCTGGGCTTTAGCAGCAAGGAGAAACCTCTCTGCCCAGCAGAAACGGTCACAGCCTTGCTGGGAAGGGATATTGTTTTTGCGCTTTGAAGAAATCATGGCAAAACGCATCTGGAAGTACATTTTGGGTGTGTTTCCTAGTGGCGGAGGTGAGAGGCCATCCCAATTTAAAATCCCCTCTTTGAAAAAGAGCTGCACAGACTTAAATTCAGGCCTGCACTCATTAACTGTCTTGTATCACTAAAAAGGGGAAAGTCAAGCCAAAGCCAGAGGAAGACTTCCCTGAAATTTGAATGCAAAAAACTCTCTGTTGAACTTCTATTTTAAGAAAGATCATTAAGTTTAATGACAGACTCGAGAACTCTTCAAATTATATGACACTAAAATACAAGTATATTCCTGTACTTACACTTTTCCCTGACCATAACAAGGACATGAAAGATTGCCAGACCTCAAACGCTCAGAATGGAACCCTGCACGTTTTATCTTCAGCCACGTAATTTAAATACAATTTTCCCTATTGGAACTGAAAAACTTTTCATTTTTCTTCCTGAAGCTAACACAAGCCAAGCTATTAGGTTTCCTCTACTATTAACAGAGCCATTAGATGGCAGTACATCCTAAATTATTCTTAGCAATGCCAATAAAACCCCAAGTATTATAGTGGTGACACAAATAAATACATTTCATCATGTATTGACAGTGTAATTGTGAACATCACAAACATTTACCATGAAAAATTGTATTTATCTATCTGGATAACTGGAAATAGAATGTGAATGAAAGAAACAACTAGTTATAAGTCACGAGCAGAGGAGAGAGAGGGGAAATGAAATATTTCATCAGAGCAGCAACTTTAATCTGCTGCGATAGGAACCCAATGTCCTTCATTCTGCAACTGGAACGTGCAACAGATCCAAGCTAGAAAAAAGTCAAGCCAAGCAAAACCAAAATAGCCCAGCTGTCAGAGATATTTATTAGTATTGCCACAGACTGCATGAGCACCAGTTACAGACTAAGAAAACCTATTGCACGAAGGGCTTTACAAACACAGAATAAGCAAACAAGCAAGCAAACACCAGCAGCCGCCTGCTCCCCAGCTGTCTGCATCGCGGCGCTTACAACCGGAGGCAGCCGCCGCGCGGACGGCAAGAAGCTGCATATTTCCCATGAGAACAGATGGGATCGGTGCGTAGAACTTGCCTGCGTTTTTGGGCACGTTTCACCAGCAGCTATTTTAATGTAAATTACACTGACGTTTACAGCATTGCAGAGAGGAAACATTTGAATGGCATATTTATACAGCGGAGGAGGACTGTGCTATCATACCTCTGTGTCAGACTGTCACGAGCTAAGCACTCTGCCGTCTTAACCTAACCTCGAAAAATTTAGTGGCAGCTTTCATGACCAGTCACACTTCTACCCTGCTAGAAACAGAGTGACTTCTGAGGCAGCAGGCGCTGGGAAGAAAAAAAAAAAAAGAAAAAAAAAAGAAAAAACTCTGAGCAAGTCAGAAAACGAGCCTGACCCTTGGCAAATGCTGATAAGGCTCGGGAACATGGTATCACAGTACGAGAACTAACAGATCTAAAATGTATATGAATTCATAAAACACCATGAGGAGTTACTAACCGTTATTAGAAATGCCCTCACCCTGCCAGGCTGTGAAAAGTCACCGCTAAATGTACTCGGAGAGGGTTTAGGATGGTCAGCCTCTGGGAGAGTGAGACGCTTGCAACGAGCGCTGGAGCCCACTGCAAAACCAGTAACCTGTAGGAAAGGGAAAGGCCTGGGGGAGAGGGACCGGGGTCTTTCAGAAGACAGAGGGCTGGGTCTCTCTACTACTTCCCAACAGGACACCGACAAGTATTTCCTTGATGAGCTGTTGGGTCGTCACAAATTTTCGTTTAATTCACTTGAAACTATTCCTAAATTTAAGCCGAATTTGCCAAACAGCTCTGGGGCAAGTGTGCATATATAAAAGAGGAAAAAAATATTTGAAGTATCAATGTTGAAAACACGAACTGCTGAAATTCACTGAGCAAGAGAAAGAAAACTTGTCAGTGGGAGACTGGGGTCCTATGTCCTCCTGTAAATCTCATCCTTGCTTTTATTGAAAATGCCTTCCTTATCCCAAACCCCAGTTTCAGAATGAGCAGCTGTTCACTTCTAACAACTATTTAATACAGTACCTATTGTTCATAATATCTGTAATACAGTAATCTGAAGGGACACTGCAAAACCACCTTATGACTCTTATTCCAGTTTACACACTGATGTCTTATGCACATGACCAGCCACGAGTGACAGATTTATCCAAGGTCTTTACTGACACAGCATGAATATAAGACTTGGAATACAACCTGTGCCTTTCGCTTCTTGTCTTCAGGCATAAGTGATAGCCCTGCCCTGTACACATACACAAACAATTATTGTGACCCCCGTGCACCTATGCTGTGTAAATCACAAGGCTTGTATAGCTTTATATTTTATTATTGCTTTAGTTACTGCAAATGTATTTATATAGGAGAATGCAGGAAGTCTTTGCATTTGAGGCTGCCGCAATGGAAGAGTTAACAAAGCATTACCAAAATGCGTCCTGTATTACAGTTTGTGTTATTGCAAGTGTTTGTTTTGTATGTCATATGGGAGATATTTATTAAAGTTCTCCCTTGCTGTTACTTCAGGAAGAATTTGGAAAGTCTGTGCCTTCACCATTATACCAGCACTCTCACGTACAGCACTGCGTTCATCCGTGTCAGTGGGGACTTTACTGTCCTGTCCTTTTATTCCACACTTCTTTGCTGCTTTTGAATAACAAATCTGTTTACAGGATCTCGGCAAAAAGTTGCACGACAAGCAACATCAGATGTAACGCAATGTAACGGCCAGGAAAGTCTCAGTCTGGAGCTGGCTTCTAGGGGCGGACACAGTCAAAGCCAGATGTCGTAGAGACAAACCAAAGGGATTGCTTGTACCTTAATCCTTTCGTTCTCTGAACTGGGCCCTGTCTTACCCTTATTAATGAACCTTAGAAAGGGTGAAAGCTCTGTCGGTGGCCTAAGCGAGCTGGCGGGCACTCAAGCCGGGACTGCGGCACGGGCTCACGGCCAGTTCTAGGCATGAAACAGCATTTAAAAAACATGGGTGATGGGAGGGAAGAGCTGATAAGAGATGGATTTTGAGCCCCCTGAAACTTCTGCAATGTGTTACAAGTCTGTGAAGATGCCTCTGGGTAGCGGTGTGCATATATAGATCTTAAAGTCTGGTACAACCCCACCGTACCTGTGGCTCCATCACATGGCTGGGTACCTAATTACCAGCCCTACAAGAGATCAGATAAAAATTTCCTTTCCCTTTTGTCCAGGGCAGGGGGGGAGGAAGGGGGAAGATCAGGAGATGTGGGGCCAAGCCTTTTCCCCTCGGATGAAAAGAAAGCCTGCTCAGGCCCAAGCATCGCGCTGCAACCTGCCACATCCCGACGCATCTGCTGAGCCCCCGGCCGCTCAGCTGCGGTCCGCTCCTCTGCCTGCCTCTGCTCAGCGCCTCTGGTCTGCCCTTCAGAAATTGTTTCTCCAGCAGAAACTTCATCATGACTTCACATTTCCCCAGAAAAGGTTTTGGTTTAGACAGACAGCCACTTCTGACAGCAAATCCTGCCAACTGCTTTCCTTCGGGCTGCTGCAAAGCGCAAGGGCAGACCAGCCTGCGAGAGGCACTCGGACAGATTTGCTCTGAGTCTTCGCTAGAGAGAAGCCCTGGGAAGGGAACTGGAGCCGGGCCAGCGTTTGGGGCACAACGCGGTTTTCCCAGGTGGGTGACCAGCTTTCCGCTGCACCCAGCTGCTCGTAGCAGCCCGGCTGCAAGCAGAGGCTGCACAAGGATTAGCACCAAAGCAGGGGTATCTTCATAGCAACCAACCTTATGCGACACCCCCATCACGGCCAGGACTGACAATATCACACAGAAAGATTATGTCACTTGCTAATGCTGAATCACAAGGGTGAAATTCAATCTCATCTGCCATCCTCATGAATGCTGTAAGCCGGCAGTATTCTGATACCACATGACACCCGGCCAGCACGTAGAAAATTCAGTAATGCAAACATTGCCAGATAGCCTAATTTTTCAGTCTTAAGCCATGTCTAAACAAAGAGCAATAGCAGGAAGCTGGAGGGATTTACATTTCCCATGAAAGGGCACTGGCTCCCTTGTCTTCTTCCAGCACCATATTTCATAAGTGAGGCTGGCAGGCCTTAAAACATTCCCACCTCCCTTAGGCAGCACAACGAACAGGAGCTTGCCCTTCCCCGACAGCCTCCTGGAACATCTGATTCCGCTGAAATGTTACCGCTCAGAAAGCTGGAGGCCCAGTTAACAAAAAGCCAAATTTCCCTTTTCCCAACAGAAAAACATTTCATTTTGAGACCCAAGCATAACCTAGCAGGGCAGTTTGTCACTCCATTGGCTAAAAGACTAAATTACCTTAAGCCGTTACTCTACGCCACGTATCAACAGCGAAGCTGGCCTGCCAACACGGTCTTGTTGTAAGAACGATGCCAAGAGCTTGTATTCTGCTTTGGTTCGTCACAGCTGTTGAGCTGAATGGCAGAACTACTTGTGGGAAAAGTAATCAGTTTTCCTTTGCCAGGCACCATAGCAGACAAACGTTGCCTGCACCACGCGCCCTCCTTCTCCTTCCTATTCTCCAGCAAAAGTACGAGCCCAGCACAGCACTTGACTTCTTCCCGCTTCCTGACCCCCTGCACAAGACACAGCCAGTTGGCTCGTTTTCTCACCGATTGAGACCGGAGAGCAAGCAGGAGAGAGGCTAGAGCTCATGCCACAAGAGCAGGGCCCTATTTCGTGGCTGGGCACCCCGAGAAGACCTGCTGCCCAGCCGTAGCTTTGCCCTGCAGCTCCCCTCCATCCACGCAACTGGACGCAGCTCTCTTGCACATTGAGGAAAAAAAGGCTATGCTGAGGTCTGCCCCAGAGTCTTGCCTTTCGTGACTGATTGAAAATGTTGGGACGTGGGTAGGGAGGCTGGCGGGTGCCTGAGTGAATGGCGGATGCTTGAATGAATGCACCTGTCCTGAACAGCTACTAGCAAGATTGCACCTAAGGGCTTTCTTCTGGAAAGTAAAGTTGTTAACTCACACTCAGAAACTGTTTGTGGAAACATGGCACACATCCTGTCTTTTCCTGAAAATAAATCCCCTGTCTAGCAAGGGTGTCCTTGGCAAAATCAGGTCCTATTGACATACAGGGAATTAAGCCATGCGCAGACTCGAGCATACTTCCCCCCCCCCCTTTCTTTTTTTTTTTTTTTTTTCTCAATAGTTCAAAAAATTCACTAATTCTAAAAGTCTCAGGTTTAACATACCCAGGTCAGGTTTATGAGATATCCACATCTGGGCACCCAAAATAGAATCACAGCTTATGAATAGCCTTGAAATGGACCCCTTTAATGTAACATACTTGGTGACTGCTTATGGTACAAATAAGACAAAGGGGAAGTGTTGTTTTAGTTGCTAACTACCTTATTTTTAGTTTCTCCGACGCTTTCTAAACAAGATGAATCTTGAGGACCTCCTTGCATTGAGGGCGACAGTGATTGCGTGCTCCTGTATTTATTGCCAGGAAGTAGCTGAATAACAAACACACAGAAACTATGCATGAAAAAGCAAATACAGCATTAATAACCATCAGATTATTACTTGAGAAGGGACAATAGGATATCCAGTCGTGATACCTTCCAATAGCAACATACTGCTGAGGTCAAGTTTTTTGGATCTCAGCTATGTTGGCATTTGTTCCTACAAGGAAGGGGGGTGGGGGGGAAGTTCAGTGAGGTTCCCACAGATCTTAAAAAGCAGAAACATCTGTTGCTGCTCTGAACAGCTTGTATGCTGAGTTCAGCAGCAGAAAGTCCAGCAACTAGGCCAGGTCTCTGCTTACCACCACATACCTCTGTGCTCAATGGGAAATGATCAGAGACAGTTTCAAGGGACATATCAATAATTCAAAACAGCCAACACAAGCATAAACAAACAGGAATTAGTGCTCTCCTCCCTCTTCTGCCAACAAGACTGGAGGATGTTACTGATGCCTTAATTTGCAGTCTCAGGCATCTCTGTCAGGACTGTCCCCAGCTGATGAGTTGCTCCACATTGTGCATTTGGTTTGCTTTTTAAAGAACTCTTTTGATCTGAAACATTGAGCAGAAATTCCAGAGATGTGAGTTTTGTTCTCAGGGAAGTGATTTTCTGTGTGGCCAAGCAGAAATCACAAGTTCTCATTGACTTGTTTTTTCTGTTTGAAAAACGAATCCTCATTTCAGCGGGTGGTTATTCACTCATTTCCCAGTAATCTTTTCTGCTTTGTGATTTTTAACACAGTATTTGCAACAAAATTTCAGACCTTCTAATACAAGAAGAAATAAAATGTCAAAGATACTATTTTGCAATTTCATTGATGCAAAACCTGATCTTGTAGAACCCTAGCTATCTAAATATCTTTTCTGAGCCAAGCCTCTCAGCAGACCTGAGACCACCCATAGTACCTGAGCTGCACAGCTATAAGCAATTACTCTTTAAGTAGTATCGGTAAACATCCACTAAAGAATTCCTGCTTCTACCTGGAAAGCACCAAACTGCATCAAGGCTGCAGCAACCATGAGTCCAGAGCGGAAAGGCTGACGGCTTGGCCTATTGCACTGCTTAATCTCTTCAATATTTTATGTGGGAAGCCTCACAGAAATAGAGTCCCATCAAAGGAAAGCACTTCTGGAGGCCAGACTTCAGTGCAAAAAACAGACTCCTGGATATGAAGCTTCGTTTTTGCTTAACATTCTTATATAAAAACCATTCCAGTGGTGTGCAGAGCTAGGAAGAACAGGGAAACAAAGTCAAGACCTTTGGACCTGAAGGAGTGATTCTTGGCCCTGCTTTCTCCTCACTTATGTGCTGGCATAAATGGAGTTGCTCTTTTGCCTCTTCATATAAAGCAGCACAAGGAGAAAACCTGGCCCAGCTTCAGATGAGAACTGATTGAAGAGATTAGAAGAAAGGGCGCCTAGAGAATCTTTGGAACTCATATTTATTAATTTAATTATTGCCATTATGAAAATAGACGGGGCTACAGATGGATAAGATTTAAAAAAAAAAAGTGAAAGGTTGGACTTAAGTTGAAGATAAAAAGGCAATGATATAGGACCTGCAGTTTAGATCGATGCCATAGTATTTATGAAACAAACCCAAACAGAGTTAAATACAAATACACCAAGGAAAAGTGCTACTAGATAGGCATAGAAGCAGTTTGACAAGTATTTATTTTGGAAGCAGTGCCACTGTAAGAAACCCCCCTTTCTTTCCTCACGTTTTTTGCCATGTTGAGTTCCTTGCACAAACACAGTCTCACACACAATACAACACGCAGCAATGCAACACAAAACCAGTACAACTAAGAGGATGTCAGAGGTCAGAAACAAGCACGGAGCAGTAGGAAAAGGCTGCTCAGGCACTGGTATTAAAAAGCAAAGTTCATCAAAATTAGTTGGAGCTTCATTTTTAGACCTCATCCAGAAAGAAACTTCCACGGAACATCGACTCCAAGTCGATTGAAAGAAAATCTGTCATATGCCTGCCTGCCTTGCCCTCCTGCCAATATCATTTCTGGTAGGACCCTCCTCCTTCAACCCATCCAAACCTGGAAAATTGAAGGTAGGTTCAGTTCTGCAGAACAGCTGCAAGGGACACTTCAAAAGAGCAAAAGAGCAACCCACCTATGCTCTAGTGCTCAAAGTGTTTGACAAAACTTTCCACACTGTGCAAAGTCAGAACATAGAGGCTTTAAAAAAGGAAAATTAGAAGCAGAGTGAACAAGGAAACAAGCAGCAGAGAGCAAGGGAACGAGCAAAGAGATGACTACTGTGCACGTTGTCAAAAAGCAGCACGACCAAACTGTCACAGTCATTACAGTCCTGCGGCCTACAGAGATGGGTGAGCAGACTCTACTGGGTAGGGGAAGACAGCAGCCAGGCACAAGCAAATGAAACAATGAGGTATCGCCTTCAAGACTGCTGACCACATGGCCCAAAGGAAAGCTATTGTTGCCTCTTTTTCTGATGGGTTGTGATATCACTGCTAAGCTGAAAGGCGCATGATGTAAATAAGACTCTTGGGGAAAAAAACAAACACAGCTCTTGCAATGGAGGGAAGTTATACTCGCTGGTCTACCAGGACGTGTGTAGGAATCAATAAGAAACAAAGAATATCCGCTTAATATACAGTGTCTACATTGTTAAATGTTATCTATTCCAGGGACTGATCCCCAGCAGCACCAAGTGGTCCAGGGCCACTTATGCTCACCCAGTTTGGGATTAGTCCTCTCTAGAGCAGATCAAGATGTTCACACTCACAGCATTTGCTTCCTCTGGAAAACTTATACTGTTTCCATTGCTCTAAAATACTGGCTGTGGTAGTTTGAAGTAGGAACAGAAAGAGGGAAAGAAAGAAGGTTCTCTTGAAAGTTTATGAAAAAATATGAGGGCTATGTTATAATTCACCAGGGTGTTGTTTTTACTGTACAAAGTTAAGATTAGATATTGCACACCTTCAGATGTGGCATGAAGGTCTTTTTCAGGGTGTTGGCAGAGCACTGGAGAGCTACATAGGGTAGAGAGGAGAGTTAAGCCTGGCGTGACTTGCCTCATCCATACCACCTTCCAGAAATGGGCCCTCAAGCAAGTTATCCTCGTCAGGGAGGAAAACAGGCAGTCTCTGCCTGTGCCTGCATCGTTACCAAGGCCAGCACAGGCTGGAAAGCAGTTTTCTGACAATGTAGATAGTCTATGGCTTTAGGAAATATTTTTGACAAAAATCACTCAAAGAATCTAGGGAAACTCAGCTGTCCTAGGATAAAAGGGAAGGCCCTCACATTGATACATCTAGAAGAAAACAAAGGGTACAAATAAACAGTTTTTCCTCCAGTGGAAGAAGGTACCTGGGGGGGGGTGTCTCACAGTAGTTTGCGCTGTCCTCTTTATAAATGACCCGGGCAAGGTGGCAGACACCGCTAGCAGCGCTAATTTGTGCGGGGCAGGAGAAGGCCCTCATAACCCTGAGCGCAGGGGGTGTCAAAAGGGCAGAAGAAATTAGCATGTAGCAGATTCAAGGTGAACAAATGGAGATATATCTTTACACAAAGTCTATTTAAACTGTGGATTCACTACCATAGGAACTGTGGGTGCTAAAAGCTTGCATGGGTTCTAAGACCTGTTTGACCAATCCATGGAAGAAAAATCCATCAGGAGTTACTAAACACAAAGATACCATCTCTGGCTCAGGAAGTCCCTGAGTAACAAACCACCGGAGCCAGAAGAACATAGCAGAAGAGTTTTCACTCTAGGTTCACCTAGAACTAGGCTCACCTAAAGTATCTATTATTGCCAACATTGAAGAGAGAGTAGTTGGCAGGATAGACCTTTACTGCGACCTATGACAATTGTTGTTCTTAGTATAATTATTTTGCAATCATAAGCCTTTCTTTACACTTGTGCCAATCCTGATACAGGGTTGATCAAGACATAAGGAAGGTTGTCGCCTAAAGAACTCAGCCCCATATCAATGCAAGGTTCCCAGAGAAAAACTCTATTCTAGGAAAGTACTTCAATCAGAGACCAAAAGGGAAAGCAAAACTCTCCCGCCCTTTGCCCAACTCTCACTGCACCAAAAAGCCATACAGAATCCAAAATTAGCAACACAACACGCCTTCCAGGAGTCAGAAGTCCTGAGGACGCTTAGAGTCGTTACTTAAGATAATAGACATATGGTAACAGTGCCCCCTTCTGAGTCGTTACTTAAGATAATAGACATATGGTAACAGTGCCCCCTTCTGAGAGCTCCTCCAAGATCTGAGCAGTACAGCATCTTTTTTCCCTTTCAGTGGGAAACAGAGGCACAGAGGTGTAGGGTACCTTCTGCCTTGTTCTTCTCTAATACAAGGGCAGCAGCCACTTTTAGAGGTTGTAGCCTCCTTAAGGGAACAAGCAAAAAAGGAGAATCTTGCCAAAAGAGTTTAAAAAAAAAAAAAAAAGAGTAAGAAGCAGGGACAACAGAGGTGGCACAATAATTCTTCCAGAACTGATCCTTTGAAAGCTGCCAATGCGTGAACTACAGACCAAGAACATGAAATTTAAGGAGCTTTTCAGGACTGTGTCTCATTCAGTACTGCCAGCTTTCACATTTTCTTGCCTGTCTTACCAGACTTAATGTTTCACAAAGTCCCAGCTCCTGAAGGCAAGTGTTGGCAAAAAAGAAGAGTAAGATGAAATTCCTTAAAAGTTTCCAGCTGTTTTCATATCAGAGACATGCCAGATACTGTGATCTGAACAGGACCAGCTGGGAATTTTCCCCAAAAGTATTTCTTCAGTTAGGAAACGCTGATGTGTTAAGATGTAAACCCTTCACGAGACTGTACAGTTTTGACAGGATTTCCCATATCCAGACTAGAATTGCTGGTCACCAGATAAAAAAGGAACTCCAAAAGCAAGTTGTCTGGAAAAATTGCTTTGGCCCATACACCTATGGATATTTGATTACACAACAAAAAACAGACCAAGACCTACCAGGATGTGTCATTCACTTGAGCTCTTGAGAAAGGCAGAGGACAAACTCAAACCTGTTCAGCATGCTGGGATGGGCTCTTTTCCTCTGTCCTACCCTCTTTCATTAAAGATTATAACTTTGCTCCACGGTGGTACCGAACAAGAACGATCTCAAAAAGTTTTGTTGGATAAAAATTGGTGATTCCTGGCTACCTTCAGGCCCCCAAACCAATGAAAGTACCCAACTCTGTATTTATTTTTATTTTCATCATTTTTTGGAAAGCCTGAGGCTAGTAGATACTGCTTGCTTTATTTTCGGACAGAGCCTAACACACTGGAGCTGGAGTAGAACAATCAAGATATCATCACGTGCACCTCTATGTAAGTAGTTTTACTGGAAAAAACTTATCTGTTATTTCCCTCCTTTTCTTCCTCTGAAATTCTGCCATAGTGAAAATAGTGAAAATTTCCCACTTCTGATGAGTATTTTTCAGGGAAACTTGGTGATATACAATTTTGTTGATTCCTCTGTTTCAATACAGAGGATTCTCAATTGACCTTGACATCTTACTTTAGCTAATTTTGTCCCTCTCTGAAACTGTATATCTTGATTTTCATTTTCATTAACAGAACAAAGGTCACTGGAAAGAAATTAAAAAGGGCGGTTCATGGAAATGATCCACTTTCCATCAGTCAACACACACACAGCACATAAACTGAAAATAGTGTCAATGGCAGAAGTAGAAGAGGGATATTTATTCCTTTTGTTAGGCTGTTTTCTAACACCAGTATGATTCAATTGTCTGATCCTTGCTGGTTAGCAGAATTACTCAGAGCATTAGTACTGCAGGAATGCACTGAAACGTCATTCTCACAAATTTTAAATCTATCAGACCTTGGGGGAGACATATCTTTTAAAAGTAGAACGAAGCATCCCGTTTCTGTTTGGACTGTGATTATTATTATGGGGGCAGTTGGTGTCTCGGCTAAAAGTAGTTGTTATTTCAGTAAAAACACCCCCAAACTTTCTGTTAAGTCTCAGCTTGCCAAAAAAGCCCTTTGCCAAAACCAGGGACACATACGTACATCATTGGGAGTACACACACCCACACTGAGGTCGTCAGCAACAGTCAGCACTGGACAACACTGGTCTCCAAGCCACTTAAAGAATGCAAGAGGTTTAGCATTGAATTAAATGGCACCGGCTTTATGTCCCTCTTGAGTATTACTTGAAACATCCTTGTATAAAGCATGAGGTAATGGCCAGAACATAGGTAGAGAGTTTAAATTTTGGCAGGAGGTCAAAACTGAGTAAGAAAACAAGAATTACACCTTTTTGCACTGAAAGGATCAGGAGAAAAAGCTGGTTTGCATGAGGTCAGCAGCTATTCAGCATAGAGTCCTGCCTTTTGGCTAACCAAAATAATTAACAAAGCCATATTTGTGCTAAACAGCCAAGAAAAAAAACTCAGGGAATGGAGAGTGCTGGTACAAAGGAATCAAGCAGCTACAACAAGGAATACTTGGATAAAGAAAAAATCTGTGCTTATGTTTATGGGAGTGGGAAGGAAGAAGCCAGAAGTGAGTACATCTGCCTTTACGGTTTTATGGAATCGGAACAGAAAGTGCTCATCTCCCACCAACTTCTCTGGGGGGTGGGGGCTATGTCTCCACATGACCTTTACTCAGGCCCTTTATTAACAGACTTCAAGCACACACACATAGCTACAATCCCATAATCAGTTATATAAGTGCTTAAAATCCAAAGCACTACTGAAAAACAAGCCTACTTAAAAAGAAGCCATTGAGTCCACTGGGTTACAGTCTTATAGACACACACCTACCATGGGATGTGCTCTTGCCTTCCATTTACCTAGGCAATTTCACACCATAGTCCAAGCCTCAGGAAGATATTTTTTTCTCCAGAAGGGAGGTGGATTAGGAGGTGACTTTCAAGTGAGACCAGTCTCATTTCGTTCCTATGTATTTGATTTTTAAATGAAAAATAGCATTTACACATACACACCGAGAACTCTGGCAAATTTCTTAGGATTTCCCATTTTAAACGGATTTATTCCACATTTAGTAGCTGGGCAGAATGGCTACCATACTTTTGAAAGGTTTGTGGTAAGCTTTCAGTATCAGCTACATCATTCTGTAACATGCTATGTGGGATGTCACTGAATTATCAGACACTTGCATCAAACACTTTATTTACATAAATGAGGCAATTACTGCAGTAGAGATGGCAGATACAGCAAATGAAAGAAAAGTCTCTCTTCAAGTACACTTCCTTTTACAGATCTTTATTATGTTACTTTGCATGATGCAGACAAGTTTGGCAATGTTTTCCAGTCAACGGAAAAACTGGAACAAAACCATGCACAAAAACTGGGAAAAATTTGTTACTGCAAATTATTACATCTTACCATGTAGATATTAAACATGAGAATAAAAAAACAGTTTTATGCTAGAATTTCTCTCTGGTGAATGATTTCTCATTATATTTTCGCTGTATTTTTCCCTCTCCCTTGCTGTTTGGGAAGCTTCTTATCTCAGACAGTGACCTTTTTAGAAGCAAATTGAAGTGGCACTGAAAGCCACTCACTGCTGTAGCAGATGTGCTACCTAGAGCTTCCAATACTGTCAGCCCCCTGGTGTTGCAGAGCTGGGTGTTGTTGCTTGCAATCACAGTGAACGTTCAGCTCTGTCATGCTGTCTCTGTCATAACAACATACTCAGCATTTAGTTTTTCATTATTTCCATGACGGGGGCTTGCTTTCCCCCCGTTATAGGGGATTCTGAGACTTCAGGGAAACTTGGGCCAATTACTCGATCCTCAGCCCCTCCCCCCCACCCATTGTAAGTTTTACAGACATGTTGCAATGCTAGATGTATTAAGGACACAAACTCTGAGACATAATGCTATTGACATGAACAGCAAAACCTTGGAGTAGGTGGGGGGAAAAAAAAAAAAAACCCCAAACACACAAAAGAAAACAAAACCAGCATATGGCTTCCAAGTAATAAAGCTGGACCCACATCCAACCTACTAAGCAAGAACCCAACCTTGACCGTCATCTCCTGAATTTAAGAAAGAGACAGTTTGTTTGAACAGTTATGCTATGAGCAATCACTTTGGACTCCATGGGCCCTCCCCTTTCATAGTTGCATCCAATCACTCAAGGAACTCTCTATCTGCAGTTGCTTGTGTTTGCAACGACCATCAATTCAACGTCAGTGTGCTCAGCAGTGATTGCAGGTCACTGACTGTTTGCAGACAGAAATTATTATGGAAAGAAGCTACTAGGAAAGAGTGGCAAACTGCACGAAAAGCAGACCAAATATTTATCTGGCTTTCGCCCCCGTAGAATCTGATCACCTCCTTATACAACATACATAACGTATCACCACAATAATTTGATGAGGTAGGGAACTGTTGGTGTTCTCCCCTGGAGGTGAAAATTAAACAGAAAAAATGATTGAGCAACGTGACCAATGCCATGGAAAGATACTGTGGCAAAGCTAGGTATTAACTGTTTCTCTCCAGTCTTTGCCCAGGGCCTTTTACTATAAGATCATTTCTGAATAGGAACAAACATTATAAAATTTCAAAGTGTTTCACAGATTTTTGTGAACCTTTTCACATTTCAAAAAACTGAGAAAAAGACTTAAGAGTCCAAAATATTCTATGCTGGAGAATTGTTCTGTATTTGGATATACCTGAGATGCTACTCTCAGAAGATATATCGAGAAGCAGAGATGTTTAACACAAAGGAAGTCCTTCATGGACAGCAAAAACAAATAAACAAGAAGTAAATACCTTTTCCTAAAAGAAGCATTATTGAACAGGGTTGAAAATATCACACTGTATGAAGGAGAGAACCCCAAAACCAACCTTACCAGATTTCCTCTTTTTTCCTATGAATTTTCTACTTTATTTCAGGTTCAAAATATACAGCAGCCTCTCTGTTTATTTCTTCATTGAAGAAATTATCAGAATAATATATTAATACTTCTTTAACTGCAAAATGGTGAAAGGCCTTGTGAAAACAGAAAAGTGGGATTCTTAGCCCTCTGACAGCTCCAGTTTAGTCAGGGGACTCGTATCTTAAGTTCAACCTCCCTACTGGGGGCCAGGGTTCAGGAAAGGGTAAGGTCGAGTTCAGAGTATACCTGCAGGATTCTCCCAGGCAAAGGCTCACTTTCAGTCAACCCAACCTGCAGAAGAGAAAGAGCCTCTTTACATGGTAAGACGAATAATCCACAAGCATGAGCGGCCAGACACTTCAAGTTCATTGCACATCCTACAGGATGGCATCTGAGAACATCCTTCAGAGCTGTTCAGGTGGATATTCAGAGCACCTCTCAAGTCGACGGGGGAAAACTATTAGCGTCCATCTCAATCTTGGTAAGAAAGTTTGAAGAACTTTGATTCAGGACAGACAGATGTCGATCTCACAATACCCCTACCATACTGAGGCAAAATGCCTCTCCTGTGTAATTTTCAAATGAACAGTCTCATTTCATGCCAGCCAGCAGAACTAATGTTATCTTCAAGATTAGGACAGGTGTTTTTGCACTGGCTCACATTTGATGCGTCTTGGTCCTAGATTTGAGGCAGTAAAATATTACCTGAAAAATATTCAGTGCTTTCTGAAACACTGCACAGATTTAATACTTGGTCACCAAGGCCTGAAGTAAAGGAAGCAGCTTATATGATGGTTTCCACATCTCTCTGTTTTGCTCATGAAGAGAAGCATCTGTAAGATGCTGGACAATAAAAGATTAGTGTCTCTGTGTTCCAGGTTTACATTTAGAAACACAGACTGACCTGCTAGCTCAGGTTCTGCAAGTCTTCGGTATAGAGGTTTTTGGAAGCTGTCCCTTTGTACTTGTGAAAGTATGAGAAGACAGTGTAGGAACTATCCAAAAAAATCCTTAGATTTATTGCAACTTGATATCCCCCAGTTTGAGAGTATCCTCTAGGAAATGCATGTTCTTCTTTTATATTCACCAAGATGTCCTACCTAAGCAGGAAGGACTGTAGAAAGGACCCAGACTGCTTTCTATTAATGCCACTACTTTTTTCCATAACCACAAATACACCCTATAATTCAATTCCCCTATCATGATTTACTCAAAAATATTATAGGAACATCAAGAAAAGAGCACAGGTCATTCAATTCTGTAGTTCTGTACTTAAACCGCAAGACCTTCTCACTCTACAGAAGACAACCTCAGACATAGGCTAAGCTTGTTCTCTAGGAGCCACACACGATTCTTTTTTGTCCTAACCAACAGCTCTCTACACAAGCTGAAATGAGAATAGAAAGAACAAATCAGAACCAGATGTTAAAAAAAAGAAAGAAAGGGAGACGGCAACAGACACTCCTATCATTCATCTACTGGTTCAACCGATGACCCAAGATCAACCTCCTGAAAGAACCATACAACAGAATATGAAGTGCTCCCCATGCCCAAAACGAAAACATGCAGTGGAAGAGTCATTAAACCTGAATAAACTGACCTAGAGTTCAATAAACAAGCTTTAAGACAGTAATGATAAGAAGTTGAAACATCCAGTACAAACAAGAATATCATTGCACAGAGAGATCTCTGAGCTACATGCAAACTAACCAGGGCACAATGAAACCTATTGACTTCTCTTCCAAATATTTGTTGTTTATTTGCACTTATCTCCTGTACAGGTACAACACACCTATTTCATAGGAACAGGCTGATACATACATTTACTGTTTGGCGTGCTTCAGATTACAAACATTTTGATTACAGACCTATGATGCTATACTTCAAAGTCTGATTAACTCCTGTTTGTATTAATCAGAGCTGTGAGACGTAAGTACAGGGGAAATATAGCACCTTACCAGTTCTTACCTCCTGAAGGACATGAAAATTTGTACAGCAGCTGCTTTCCAGGAGGTCTAATGATTATGAATATACAGCAGTGAGCAGAGCTTCGGCACAAGTGCTAGGTACTGGACGGGGCTCACAGCCGAACAGAGGCGTTGGGACAAGTGAGTGGCAGCACTATGCAAGAGCACTTCAGTAGAGCTGTTAAGCTGAAGGAGCTGTTCCTCATTCAGGCTCCTGATTCTACATTTTTACCCCTTAAATTTCACCCTTCTGTCTTTCTTTGTTTTTTATTCGTTGCGCTCCCTGAATTTAGGGAAAAGAGGTACTGCAGGATGAGCAGGGCAAAAGTGCCAAAACGTTACAAGCATAAGGGATACTTCTACTCAAAAGCACACAGAAGGATTTAAGAACATGGTGGGCACTTGCACCTGCTGTCAATAATCAGCAAAATCACAAAAATAAAATGTGGGTGGTGTCTCAGAGATCACCAAATTCCTGAGCAACATTTCAAATTCATTTAACAAATACACTGTCATGGTCATCCAGTAATGCTGGCAGTTGCAGCCACAGAGGAGACACTTGAGTTCAGACCTGCCTTGCAGATTTTCACAGCAGAGGCCATACCTGTGACCTAGCTGAGCAAGGAGGAGGATGAGGAGTGCCATTGGGTCCCCTAACGCCTCAAGCCATCACTGCAACATCTCATGTTAAGATAGTGATGGTGGGAGGGCTTGCTATCGTGATGCTACCCGGAATGACTTATGACTGCTGCTCACCAAAAACCAAGACTGGTCATTGGCCTTGGTTTCTGAAGTCACCCCTGAGAGACCCCTCCAAGGCTGCATTTGAAATCTCTTGTTTTGTCCAAACCTCACCGTCCCAGCAGTGGCCGGGTACAATTCCAGCCCCAAAGGACAGAATCCAGCACACATCAGATGTCTGTTAAGCTGGCAACAACAGTGAGATATTTCCAGAAATATAAGAAGTTGGATACAGAGTTCTTTCCTGCCAGAATGTGAGGGCTGCAGGGAAAGAAAGAAATTCTCCTAGGAGATGACAGACAGAAGAGAAGAGTTCTTCCTTCTGGATCACCAGTTCTCATCTAACCCACCTGCAAAGCACCTAAATATCATTCCTGTGATCGTCTCAGTCTGAATAGGTCAACATCCCATTTAACTTGCCTTTGTAGAGACTGTTTAAAGAGTGTTTCAGTTACACCAGGATTAAGCACAAACTGACTAGTTAACCCAAAGAAATTGTTGATTGTGTTATCTTGGTGAGCAGACGGACCACAGCCCTGCTGCCACCCACTTCTGTCCTAAGGGTCAAGGGTCCCCATATTCTCCTACTGCTCTTCCCTTTACCTTTGAGGGTCCTTTATACATCCACTATCTTATTTTTGTCTGCAGTAGCAGCTGACTTGTGAGCAGCTCTGTGGCTACCTCCTAGAGGAGTGCATGATGGACTTCCTGGCCGGGCAGACCCCAGGGATCAGAGAGACGGGCATCATCTGATGCCATTTTCCAGTCTTATTCTCTGTCTAACACCTCACAAGGAGGAAGTCTGTGATTTCCTTTCTCCTTTTTCTTCCTTCCCCTCCCTCCAGACACATATTTCATTCCAGAGACCATCTGAATAAGCTTTTATTGCTTTGATAGGCTCTGCCCGCAAACCCCAGTTATCAAGTAAATTAGGATAGTCCTCCAGCATCACATTACCTGAAAGAGAAGCAGTGACCACTTCAACTCTTCCCTGCTCCCTCGCTGACCCCAAAGACTGCAGCAGAGATTGGAATCCACCTTTTTTCCTGTTCCTGTGCAGTAACAGCACCATCTTTTGGTTCCCTGTGTGATGCAGTGGCTCACTATCAGTGGCTCAGTGACGTCTCTGCAGGAACCTGACATTTCCAGGAACACAGCGCTATGAGAACAACTCCTCAGCGGGTTTAATTGCACTCATTCGATTTGCAATAGTTTTGCCTAGAGAAAAGGGGATCTCACAAGCTCGTGGGTCGAGGAGTCATTCAGTCACCCAATAACATGTCACCTGAGCACTTTTTCCCCCTAACCCAATGGCTTTCCAGATAAGATAACCGGTTAACAGTTAATTCCACCTCCACCCAGCTCTGCATTCCAAGTCCAGCTGAGCAGGTGGTAGCATACCTCAAAGCACACAGTCATTTTGAGCCCTGAACACACATGAACATATCAATCCTTTGACCCTTCTCTAGTTGGCCTACAAATATGAGGTAACCAAATGTGAAGGAGCAAGCCACAAACACAGCTTCTTAGAAACAATCAGGGGTGAACAGTTTGTCTGGAGCTTGTTGTGCAGCTCGCAGAGAGACAAAATCAGAGCATCATTTTGAAGTGAGGCAGTAAAAATATGAGATACAAGAAAAGAGATTACAACTCATACATGTTTAAATTCTCACCTTAAACTTTCAGCCATGCCTGAATAGGGACCTGAAACCTTGAATATTTTTCTCCTTTGCTGGCATTTCCAGCTCTACATCTACAATACAAAAAATAGTCGTAACCACTACAACACAGACCACAGTTATACACCAAACCCACTCTCAGCTCTGATAAATCAATCTCTTTTCATCAATTGAATTTACCTCAGCTGAGCTCTGATCCTGCAACCTGCCTAGAGGGATTAGTGACACAAGCAGAGGGGGTGTTCTTCTAATTGGGGATAAGGCAGAAAAAGACGTGCTCCTTTAACAATGCAAATTCAATTCAGTTCCAGTAATGGAAGTGTTTTACTCAGAACCCAGTAGAATCCACATCATTTTGGGGGTAAACCTTGCAGTTACAACCCTGATAAAACATCTTTGAGAGTGTTTTTGACACCAGATCTAAACCACTTTTAAAAATCAATAAGTAAATGCACCTGCAGTTAGAGGATTAAGCCAGAGGGTTGAAGATGCAGAGCAGATGACTACTATCCTAGAAGTCTGAGATTAGATCAGTAATAGGTTGACTCGTGTTTCTTTGGGTTAGTGTGTGTGCCTTGACCCTTTGTAGCGGTAGAAAGTGAAGTAGCCAGGTGTATTTAAAGATATATTCACAGATACATACATTCTGATTTCTAATGTGTTCCTGTAACCTTGAACTAAATCCATCATGTTAAATCAAATTAATAGTCATTTGAAATCTCTTTCAAAATCTAAGCAAAGCTACACAACAACTTTCCTTCACTGCTTTCAGTTCAGCTGTAAGTTATTCTAATTTCCGT
The DNA here is from genome assembly GCF_040807025.1 of Struthio camelus. Taxonomy (NCBI): domain Eukaryota; kingdom Metazoa; phylum Chordata; class Aves; order Struthioniformes; family Struthionidae; genus Struthio; species Struthio camelus. The sequence goes on along the minus strand of NC_090981.1, from coordinate 57,310,332 downwards.
TAGTATTATTTTACTCTTTCAAAGCCCAATAACCTAATTCCACTGCGTGACATAAACACTAGGGTATGCAGACATCATCACAACACCGCAAAGTCAATGTCATGATCTCATGTGCTCACGTGCTGGCAGTCCCTAGAAACCTAATGCAGAAGTAGGCAAAATACTTGGTCTACTGTTGTCTCTCCCAGTTCAGTTCTTACGAGAGCTTGTTTCAAAGCAACTCTTTGTAGTTTTTTAGGGTCATATTTTGGCTAATCAACAGCCATCTCTGGAATGAGAACTTGGCTGAAACAAGCCTATTAGCCTTCCTGTTGCAGTATCTAATCTGAGTTCAAATGAAAAACAAATATGCAAAGAACAGAACAATATTTGCCTGTTGAAACAACCTAGACGAAAACAGTATAGGAAGGAAATAGAAAAGACTTCAGGTATTTACACAGTAAAGTTGAACACAGGCTTCAAAGGTGAGTGTCTTACAGTCATTAGCATCTAGGCATAGCTGCCCCTGGAGAGTAAACTCTAAAGCATTCTGCACTGCGCAGCAGCAGCTCCTGAGACATGAGCAGGAGATTTAGCAGAGGCCACTGCTGAGTTCTTTCAAAAATTTTCCTCTTCATCATCTACAGCCTGATCCCAAACAAATAACAGTTAACAGAAAGATTCCCACTGACTACTTCAGGCTTTCACAGAATCACAGAATCACAGAATCGTTGAGGTTGGAAGGGACCTCTGGAGATCATCTAGTCCAACCTCCCTGCTCAAGCAGGGTCACCTAGAGAATATTGCCCAGGATCACATCCAGATGGGTTTTGAATATCTCCAGGGAAGGAGACTCCACCACCTCTCTGGGCAACCTGTTCCAATGCTCAGTCACCCTCACAGTGAAGAAGTTTTTTCTCAGGTTCAGATGGAACTTCCTGTGGTTCAGTTTGTGCCCATTGCCTCTTGTCCTGTTGCTGGGCACCACGGAGAAGAGGCTGGCCTCATCCTCTTGACACTCCCCCTTCAGATACTTAACACACATTGATGAGATCACCTCTCAGTCTTCTCTTCTCCAGGCTGAACAGGCCCAGCTCTTGCAGTCTTTCTTCATAGGAGAGATGCTCCAGTCCCCTCATCATCTTGGTAGCCCTCCGCTGGACTCTCTCCAGGAGTGCCATGTCTCTCTTGTCCTGGGGAGCCCAGAACTGGACACAGTACTCCAGGGGAGGCCTCTCCAGGGCTGAGTAGAGGGGCAGGATCACCTCCCTCGACCTGCTGGCAACACCCTGCCTCATGCAGCCCAGGATCCCCTTGGCCTTCTTGGCCACAAGGGCACATTGCTGGCTCATGGTTAACTTGCTGTCCACCAGAATCCTCCTGGATTCTTCTCTGCAGAGCTGCTTTCCAGCAGGTCAGCCCCCAACCTGTCCTGGTGCATGGGGTTATTCCTCTCCAGGTGCAGGACCCTGCACTTGCCTTTGTGGAACTTCACGAGGTTCCTCTCTGCCCAGCTCTCCAGCCTGTCCAGGTCCCTCTGAATGGCAGCACAGTCTTCTGCTGTGTCAGCCACTCCTCCCAGTTTAGTATCATCAGCAAACTTGCTGAGGGTGCACTCTGTCCCTTCCTCCAGGTCATGGATGAATACGTTGAACAAGACTGGACCCAGGACTGACCCCTGGGGGACACTGCTTGCTACAGGCCTCCAACTAGACTGTGCGCCATTCACCACAACCTTCTGAGCTCTGCCATCCAGCCAGCTCTCAAGCCACCTCACCGTCCACTCATCCAGCCTGCACTTTCTGAGCTTGCCTGTGAGGATGCGCTGGGAGACAGTGTCAAAAACCTTGCAGTAGTCAAGGTAGACAACATCCACTGCTCTGCCCTCATCTACCCAGCCAGTCATTCCATCAGAGAAGGCTAGCAGATTGGTCAAGCATGATTTCCCTTTGGTGAATCCATGCTGACTACTCCTGATCACGTTCTTGTCCTCCACATGCTTAGTGATGACCTCCAGGAGGAGCTGTTCCATCACCTTTCCAGGGATGGAGGTGAGGCTGACAGGCCTGTAGTTTCCTGGCTCCTCCTTCTTGCCCTTTTGGAAGACTGGAGGGACACTGGCTTTCTTCCAGTCCTCAGGCACCTCTCCTGATCTCCAGGACCTTTCCAAGATGATAGAGAGTGGCCTAGCAATAACATCCGCCAGCTCCCTCAGCACTCACGGGTGCATCCCATCGGGGCCCATGGATTTATGGATGTCAAGTTTGGACAAAAGATCTCTAACCTGATCCTCCTCAACCAAGGGAGACTATTCCTTTCTCCAGCCTTCCTCTCTTGTCCCCAGGGTCTGGAATTCCTGAGGACTGGCCTTAGCAGTGAAGACTGAAGCAAAGGCAGCATTCAATAACTCTGCCTTCTCTATATCCTTTGTTACCAGGGCACCCGCCCCATCCAGCAGCGAGCCCACGTTTTCCCTAGTCTTCCTTTTGCTATTGATGTATTTGAAGAACCCCTTCTTGTTGTCCTTGACATCTCTTGCCAGATTTAATTCCAAATGGGCCTTAGCCTTCCTTGTCGCATCCCTGCACGCTCTGACAACGTCCCTGTATTCCTCCCAAGTGGCCTGTCCCCTTTTCCGCATTCTGTACACTTCCTTCTTCTGTTGGAGTTTCGCCAGGAGTTCCTTGCTCATCCATGCAGGTCTCCTGCCTGCTTTGCTCGACTTCTTACTCAGAGGGATGCACCGATCTTGAGCCTGGAGGAGGTGATGCTTGAATATTAACCAGCTTTCTTGGACCCCTCTTCCTTCTAGGGCCTTACCCCACGAGATTCCCCTAAGTAGGTCCCTGAAGAGGCCAAAGTTAGCTCTCCTGAAGTCCAGCGTTGCAATCCTACTCATTGCCCTGCTCCCTCCTCGTAGGATCCTGAACTCCACCATCTCATGGTCACTGCAGCCAAGGCTGCCCCCAACCTTCGCATCTCCAACTAGACCTTCTTTGGTCTAGTTGGTACAAGGTCTAGCATTGCACCTCTTCTCGTTGGCGTCTCCACCACCTGGGTCAAGAAATTATCAGCAATCCTGTGCAGGAATTTCCTGGACTGTTTGTGCCTAGCTGTGCTGTCTTCCCAACAGATGTCAGGGTGGTTGAAGTCTCCCATGAGAACATGGGACTTTCATATGGTTGCAAGCCCTAATTTTCAAAATGGGACTGCTATTAAAAAGGGAGAGAAAAACAATCTATCCTTTATTTAAGCACATAAGGATGGGTTTGGCAGCTAGTCTCTAGCAGCTCTATTTGGAAAATATTTATCTTGTATATCCCTTTTGCTTGGTCTCAGTGTTAACACAGCCACAGAGTTACATGCCCTAACTTAAGAATGGAGGCACTTGTTCTGGGTCAGGGGATATTTTTAGTAAGTCTTAAGCTTATTACAGCACAGCTTGGAATTGTCTGGGATGCTTTAGGCATACAGACCCAACAGGCACTGAGGATTTTCTGGCAATTCCCGATTCTAGCCAGCAAATAGTAGTACAAGCAACCCCTTGTGTGGACTGACCCCTTGGAGACCACCAGAAACCAGAGCAGCTGGAGAGAATTGAAGAGGGTCGTACAGAGCTGTGTGATGTGATTTGTTGTCTTAACTTAATGAACAGAGTTCAGTTCAAACAACCCTAAAATATTAGTCATTCTAATTGAACCGTAAGATGAGTGCAGATAGTGAAACGACTCAGTTTAACTGCCCTGAAGGACTCTTTGATAAGATACCTTCCAGTGTGCCATAATCAGTATTTTATTTTCAACCTACTGCAGTGTCTGTGAGAAGTACAGCGTGATATCATCAAAGGCAAACAGCAAATCAGCAAGGCAAGTAAAGAAAACAGCAGGGAAAAGTAAATACATGCGCTAATTTTCTGTTAGGAGCAGACAATTCTCCTACCAATAAATAGCGCCAAAGTTACGTTGCTCTTCTATTTTACATTAAGCTGTTGTTCTAGAGGTTAGAAGAAAACAAAGTTCTTCCCACACAGAACTGGAAGTGTCAGTCTCCTAATAAGTTAGGAGTGTTAGTTAGTTAGGAGTGTTGGCAGCACTGCAGCTCGACTCTCCTTCACCGCAAACACCGGTGAAGCTGGCGCAGCGGTAGGCCACCGCCAGGAGAAACACAGAGAGCAAGTAACAACCTAGCACATTTGAGATGGGAGTTCCCCTACCATTTTTCCCAGAGCTCCTCATCTGATTCCCTCGGAGGCTAATACAAATCGTCCTGCATCTCAGCCTTGGGCTCACACACGCAGCAGAGGGAGCTAAGCCACCAGCCAGCGAGCAGCTTCCCCTCCTCGTCCCCAAGAGGTGCAGGAACCGCTGTTGGCTTCTCTGCCCTAAAGCTCAGGTCAGTTGACATTGCCCTGCAGCAAGGTCCTCTCTTCTAGCCAAAATCCCCCTCCCTAGCACACGGCTAATGAAAAGCTCTTGCTGCTTTTCACAGGAACACATATTTAATGCTTCTACCCAGGTCTTTGGGAGTCTTTCATTTCCAGGGATATTTTTGAAAGAAATATTTTCTCTACAGTTTCCTTTTTACCAGCATGTTTTGTTTTACATTTCAGATTTAAGTTATTATGTTTTATGGTGCGGAAGTGACATTCAAATCTTCACCTTTCTGCACTCATTCTAATCGAACCCCAGATTCCCATTATCTGCCCACAAGCTGGGCCTTGCCTGTGAACACGGGTTCAGCTGATGTTGAAGTCAGTCCCATCTTGGCATCAGCCAGCCCTCCACCCTGAGAACAGAATTTCACATGTTGTAAAGGCACAATTACTATCCCCAACAACAGCTTTCTTGCGTGCAGTCTCCCCAAAACCGACAGAACGCAGAAACACAGCTGTCCTCCATGAGCCACTGGTACGTGTAGGGCAGGGCAATTTGTACGACAGCTTGCTCCTTACCACTGCTGCACCAAGTTGTGAGGAACTGCTGAATGGTCTTGCAACAATGAAAAACTAGACAATGAAATGGTAGACAAAATTTAACATAGGTAACTGTGAAGTAGCAGACAGTTAAAAATTCAGTGTCTATTTTACATGGCCTTGCAAATTCCTCAGCTAAATATCCTCTCTTTGACTCAACATCACACTTTCTGGAAGAGTCAGAATCACTTCAATAAGATGCCTTCAGTCTAGCAGTTTTCTGGGAATTATGAAAATACAGAAGGCATAACTCTATTCTCACCATAATTTCCAACACCACTGAAGCCATTGTTTCAGCAGATGAGCAGAGTCCTTCATAGACAAGCCTGTCTGAATCTCCCCATCAAGAGTTAGCTGTGAAATTCAAAATGAGGACTTCAATCCAATCCAAAGAGCCATATGCATTTGTAAAGGCTTGCAGATATACACCTTTCACTTTCACTCTTGCCCTTGCCAAAATGCACTGCCCGTCATGCCTCACGCTTCTCTTACTGCCCAAGCAATGCTGGCCTTTGCATATGCACCTGTAAGAAGGATGCCAGCCCAAATGCCACCTGGCCACCAGGAGGGCACCTTGTGACTTTTTAGCTTGGGCCCCAGCACTGACATTCGTTAAGATTAAAAAACACAGCTTAGCTGCTCTAACCTTTCTATTTCAGACTTGGAGTTGCATTTGTATAACAACAGTTTTGGCCTATCAGCTTTTCTTCATCAGTGAGAGAGTAACCATCCAGCCTTCTCCACTCCCTTTCCTTAAATTTTAATCCACAAGGGATAAGTGGTTTTAATCATTCTTCAGCTCTGAAACACTCTTAAGGATTAAACATTACGATCCCTAGATAGCAGAAAGAACTAGGACTTCCACAATTTACAGACAAGGGAACCAAATTATGTAGCTTTTTCCAGAGAAAGAGTAGTCTTGTCCTTAGATAGCTGGGGTTTGAAAGCACTTTGCTATCCTATCCCTGCAATCCTATTAGAAGCTAGGAGTATTTAGACACTCGAAATTCAAGAACAGCCAAATAATTGCAGTCTTCAGATGCTTCTAAATGACCTCTGATTTTAGATTCAGAGACCTCTGCTGAAAAAGATACCCGACGTGATACATTGGCTGTGTCCACTAGATGTCATTTTTGTTCACTGTTACTCTTTTCACTCGAGGTTAGTAACAATAACAAAAAGGCATTTTCCTTCCAAAGAGAGAAGAATTATTGCTTTCCTAGGAGAAGGATAGCGTTTGGGAGAAGAAACTGTGGCATATGCAGAAATGATGGGTTTGATCTGAAATCTCTGCATGGCAAAGCAGAGTGTTCAGGCTTGGTTTGAGGCTAACACCTGACAATTTCTGGACGGAGCCGAAGACCTGGGCAGGCAGGTCCGTGTTTTGGGAAGCACAAAATCCAGTTCTGGAGGGTTTGGCATGCTGTAGTAAGGTCTCTTCACTGCTGATCCTGTCCTTTCAACCTCTGCATATCCTCCTTGGCCATGCTTCTGACTTAGCATTGGCTCTTGGGTGGTGACCATCCAGACACGCCTGGTCACCATCCAAGAGCCAATGCTAAGACAGAAGCTCTGACAGGTAAGATCCATTATGGTCCACTGGCTACGTAAGAAGTTGTATTAATTGCTCACTTAGTCCTCGTATAGGAAACAACCACCCCACAGGAGAGGTTGAAGGAAACCTGTGCTCTCTCAGCACAAAGCCTGGCATCAATCACCATCAGAAATATTTTAGGCTTCTTTTTGCCAGTTCGGCTAATATGGTGACCCCTGACAGAGGGACAGGGCAGAGCAGCCCTTGGCCTTCACTTCCACAGATCTGCCCACTCCAGCGCCGAGAGGGCTCACGCACCCAAAGAAGAAGCTGGACAACTACATGCTAAAGGGAAATCAGCTTCTCACTAGCTGCCCATAAGGCTTACAGGTGGGGTGAAGTTCAGATGCGAAATTAAATCAACTCCAATGGCAGAGCTCCAGCTGACTGTGCCAATGCAAGAGGAGCTGTACCCATTTGCTCCCCACAGCTCCGGGATGGGGGCAGTTGGGGGCATCAGCTGCTCTGGACAAACACAGTGAGAATGGAGGAAAACAATGCACACAACCTCCTCCCGTCTGCCAAGCAGAAATGGAGCTGTGTTTCATTTAAAAATCACATGCTATTTCAATTTCTGCCATTTGAAATATCTTCTCTTTTTTTTTTTTTTTAACATCAGTGAAAGAGATACAAGACGCTAAACTGTCAAAGTATGTTTATATGACTTGGGGCTTGGCAATTAGGTGAACTCTGCCAACGCACAAGTACTTCGGATGTTCCCCTTCTCAATCCCTGGCCTATTGGTGTAATGCCCTGCCTCTGAATCAGCACATCTACAGAAATCTCAGCCTGCTGCTACTCAAAAGTCATCTGCATCCGTCTTCCTTCATACCCAGGACTCTAATGTAGCTGGAAACTTCATCCTTGAATGAGTGAGCTGCAAAGTACAACTGCAGATACAGAATTTCTGCTCAAGTGCCTTCACTACTTTTAAACAGAGCTCACACGAGCATCACTTTCAGGTAAAGCAGGCAAGAGCCTTAACGGCTGTATCCAGCTCCTGTGCAAAGATATGGCATCTGCAGCAAAAACTGCATTTGGTCTTCCCAGTAATGGACATCATTATTGTTAATAAGGACTATCTAAATGAAGCGAGCTTTGTGCTGTGAGTCTAGCCGCACTTTGCTGAGGCCATGTGAGCTGTGAGCTCTTAGTATGCAGCTCCAGAGAGCAGCTATGCAAACTCCACGTGTGCTGGGCTGCTTCCAGCCCTGCCGCTGTGCACCTCATGCTGCCGACTAGAGACTTGGGGAGCAGTCAGAAGAGATCATTTTGATAGACTTTGCTAGTTTCGCTGCCCAAGAACTATCCCTAAGCGAATCTTTATATTCTAAAACCTTTTTTTTGCTCCAAATAATTAGAGGGAAAATAACTGCTGAGCCCACTTTGCCCAAACTTTAGTCCACCAGAGAAAATAGCATCATCTAGGCAAGTTACTGCCATCAGGCAGTGCTGAACTACAAGATGAAGAAAAAAAATCAGACATCATCAACTTTAAATCAGAGACACCTACAATGAGAAGGACTTCAAGGAAGATCTGAGATTTTTCACAGAATTAGAAATGGAAAACATTTGTGTTCTGCTTTTTAGGGCCCTTTTAATATATGTAGATACAGAAGTGTGACGTTAGCTGGCAGGTAGTATCATGACTGATTTCAGTGTGCTTTGAAGCAGGGACTTTTTTAAGTTTAAACCTTCAACTTCTGGGATTTCAACCAGCAAGTAATGTCTGAGAACCTGGATTTTCACAGAGCTTAGGAATTCAGCTATTTTTCTTCCTTCAGCCTAGAAAGAGTTTGCTTTACTGTGGTTTTTAAATCGGTAACTCAAGGTTTGTTTTGTGAAGATGACTTGATACATGACCTGAACAAAGCTGGAGAATGGACGGGAATTTTACTGGGCTGCGGAGCACTTCAGGGGATGACTCACTGCTGCGCTGGGCGGCTGCTGGGCAGCAGTGACGTGCCTTCGTGTGCACAGCCATAAATAAGCTCTTCTGCAAGAACGATGCAAGATCCATTTTGCAGAAGGTTTCACAGTCCTCTCGCCCCAAATTATCTCCTGCAAAGCCTTTGTTTTCACAGGATTTTTATGCATGCTCAGGCTTTTATTGCCATTACTTTTCCACTGAACAGAATAGACTCGCTGTTTCCACTCGAATGGCACGAGAACAGGTATTTTCCAGGAAGTAGCCTAGGCAAAGCTTCGGTAGCAGCTTCCTGCAGTGTGCTCGCTGCATCATCCCACTCCGGCAGGTTTTGCTTTATCAGTGGTAAGGTGATGAGGGAACACTTGGTTTTAAGGGACTGCTATTACTGCTTCCATTGCTGCTTGTCCCCTGCACATGGAAATAGGTAGTACTTTTGGCCAGTACCTTTACTGTCCCTCCCCTGTTTCCCTCTTCACTGCCCAGAACAGCATCAAAGGCTCTGGAAACATCAAAACTTCAACTCCCCCAGTGCTGCCCCCCATTCTTCCATCTTGTCTTTCAGATCTAAGGCCTGGACATATCTGGATGCAGAAAACAGGAGCTGAGACACAGCATGCCCTAATCACGGTTTTCTCAGATTTATACTGAACAAGCTCCTCAAAGAGCAAATGCCCTCCAGTTCTTTTGGGAACTGGAAAACGCTTCAGGAGGATGACATTAAAATAATAATAAAAAAAACCTGCCTACCTTTTTGCATTTGGAGACTATATGACAGTGTCAAAACTAAGGCTTTGTGTGGAAACTTGTTGCATACCCATCCCATCTGTCTGTCATTATAGATCTATGTCAAACACAATAGCGCTGCTTCCCTTAAAAGAGCTGTGCAACACTTTGGCATCTTGCTCTGAAAATCAAGCTGTTCTCAGTCTCCTGTCCATTACCTTTTTTTTTAACAGACCCTTTTACACGAACACAACTGATCCTTGATCATTACGTCCTCATTAATACAAGGAAAGAATTGGTAAAACAAGATTTACTATGCAGATGGCAAAACAGAATAAATTTTAAAGCAGTCTTCAAAGTGATCTTTACACTGGCAGCATCATTGCTGCTGTGGTTCAAGCTGCTCGACAGGGTCCCCGCATGCATGTGTGTGTGGCGGAGGGGCTTCCTCTTCAATTAAATACTTCTACCTTCGATTAAATACCCCTCATCACAGTAATTAGGATGGAGATTTGAGGGCCAAATGCCTGCAGCTCTGAAAGCCAACCTACCCAGCAGGGGATGGTGAGGCATGCCATGAGGGGCACACGTCTTAAACCTTGCTGCGTGATTGCGTAGTCCCACAGAGCTAATATTTTACTTTGAGCGGCTAGTGTTAAGGGAAGGGATAACACCTGACTGATACAGGAGTTGTATCAGGTAACAGGTTTTTAAGCTGAGGGACCAAAGAGGAAAACAGCGTATCTGATCCTCTGCTCACACGTGACTCGCACATGCTTGTCCCAGTGCAGTGGGCCAGGCTCAGTCCCTAGCTGTGGGATCCTCTAAAAAGAGGAATTTAGGGAAGGAATCGGTTTAATTATTTAATGAGTAGGTCGTCCCCTGGGTGGCCTCTTCTTCAATCTTTGTCTCCCGTGCTTGAAAAACAGCAGCAACTTCCATGTATCATTTGTACAACAGATGTCAGATGAAAAAAGGCAAGAGAAAATATTGCCTCAGGGGTTTTCCAACTGTAAGGCTGTGGTTAAGCTAAACCTCCGTGACACAACGTAGAAGAGAAAAGATCAACAATAAACAAAGAGTGACCTTACAGCGCACTATCTAACAACGTAATCACCAGCAGAGCATCTGACCCCAAATAAGGAGAAGTGGCTACTTCTCCAGTCTCTATAGCAGGGAGAGGGGTAAAGATTTTGATTCCCATAGAGGGTCCTGGGAAGCTTTTTGGCTTTTTTCCCTTTATTTTCCCAGGTTTTTGCCTCTTTGTTCTCCTTTAGAACATAATTTAATGGTCTTAGTTTGTTGGTACAATATTATGTATGAGCTATACCACACTCTCTCTTCAACGTGCCATCTTGTCCCTCTGCGTTACCAAGCCCAGCCCTCGATGCTACAGACCTGATCTGCAGCTTTTTGTCTTCACTGGTCTCATCCACATCAGAGTTGAGGGCACATTTCCCCACTGGCCGCTCATCTCTATGCTTCATCCCCTGGAAATTAGTAAAAATTCTCACCAGCCTAAAACTTCTAAAGTTTATCCTTTTAAAAGGACCCCCTCCTCACCACACTGTCAGCATTTGCCATACCCTAGGCTAGTATAAACTTAAAATCAAGAATTCCTGATAATTCTCTGATAAGCAATCAGACAAACAGTATACATATGGATCATAGAGAGGCCTCTTAGCCTCTTCTCCATACCAGAGTTTAACTAAGCTGTGGAAACAGCCTTTGAAGCTAAAGCAAAGGCAAGTGAAGGTAAATGTTAATCCTGCTGGCTATTGGCTGAAGTGCACTTTCAAATATGTAATTTACTTTTGGCCCATTTCCTCTATTTCTTTCAGTAAATATTAGATGTGTATAGTCCATAATTTCATAGGCAAGTTTCGACGACTACTTCCTCTTTTGCATGAAAGCTTTTCTCAGTTTTGTTCTTAAACAGACTCTCCCATCTCCTGATTTTCTATGTGTACAGTCATAATTTAAAAAGATTAACCAGACATACCTTAGAAACTCCACAGACTTTCCTAGGTTTATTCCTGTAAATGTGCCTCAGCATTCCTCGATTTATAAAGTGCAGTGCTATTACCTAGCTCACATTTCTTGCAAATGATCGAAATAAAGAATGAGTCATATGACTAGCTTTAGTAGGCAGATGATTAGATATTGATTTAAGAGCTACGATAACCAGTCTGCAGGTCAGTAACTCCTGTACAGAATTTAGCTGCACGGACAAGGAATGATGTAGAAGTAAAACGTGTAAATGGATTCGGAAGAAAACATATATTTGAATTATTAATTAATTATTAATTAATTTTATTTAATATGTATCCCTGAAATGTATACTCCGAATCAGGGAATCCTTAATCTTCTAGACTGCCAGAAATCGGTAGGATAAAAGAGAGGGGAAAGATTGCTTCGTGCCCATCGTGTTTTTGACATTCTAAGCATCCTCTTTTTCAGGCATCCCGTAACCATCGTTAAGAGGCAAGTTTCGGAGCTGACCCTGCCTGGCAATGCTTAATGTTTTGTGCTATGTAGATTCTCCCTCATGCCCAGAGCATAGGATCAAATCCTTTACAAGCACAGGAGAAAGTACTGATCCCACTGTCCCAGAGAACAAAACAGTCTTTTCTATCACTGTTTGGCAGTTGGATGTCACTTGTTCAAGAAAAGGCCCAAATTCTTCTTGGATGCTCCACTCCTAATTATATTGTTGCCAAATAATCCTGGGCTCATATTAGGAATTTCCCTCGATCACTTTTGTCATTCAGCATGGCCATATATTGATTATTGGTGGGGAAGGAAGAGCAGCCATATGCATCCAGCTGGAATGACCTTAGATATTAAGAGAATAAGCATGAAAAAAAATCTCTCTCTTCATGGTAGAGTGCACTGCTTTGCTCAGCTTCAGCAGCAGACTGCACTGAATGCTTCCTCAAAAAAGACCTGTTATACTCTATAGCTGCATAGCACACTGCCGGGTGTATAGAGGAGAAGTAAACAGAGAAAAAGAAATAGCAGATATAAGATACGTACATGTACCACAGCTGCAACCCCCAGAAATTTTACTCTTACGAAATCTGTCATTCTCTTTGCTCTACAAACAACATGTAACGTTCTGCTCCTGGGAAAAGTCTGCAAACCACTAAGGCCTGTATTATCATGGGAGGTCACAGAATAACCTCCATTTCCTGACTGCCAACTGCTTGATTTCTCAATTTGCCGTTTACTTTTGCCATATACATTTTGTATGAATATAGAAGCTGAGTTTACAGCTTGTTGGATTTCTAAGGTGCTATTCTAAGAGGATATTAAAAGAAGTAACTGAAATAATAAAACACTCACCTTAGACTGGATATAGTAAATTCCAATTAAGGACATTTACAATCTCTTTTTGCTTCTGGTCAATGAATCTGGCCAATGTACTAACAAAGGAGGATTAGTATTTTTGCTTTTGTGTTACAAGGGATGTTCTCACCAAGATTTTCAGTTTAAATGTTACCTTTCCCAAATTTCTGGAAAAGAATGTGAATTTCCTTTAACCTCTCATAAGTTTAAAGTGAAATATATTATTTTTATGATTGGTCCAGTTATATTTTCCAACCAGTTCTATTACAGATGATCTAGGCAGATTAACAGTGTAATTTGATCAAACATCAAAAAAGTTACTAATAATATCAGTTTAGTATCATTTGAGACCCTGATCTCAAATATGTTACAACCAAGGACAAACAACAACAACAACAAACAATCAGAAAGAAGAAGAGTATGGCTATTTTCCACCCACCCTGCTTACATACTAGTGTTTTCTTTAATTTAAGGGTGTGGTTGGTTGGCGGGACAGCATTTAGAAAAGGAAGAGACAAATGATTGTTCCAAACCCAGTAGCAACACAGAAAAATGAAAGAAGGGAAAGTGTGGGACCCGAAAACAAAATCCCAAATACGCATTACAAAGAACATTTTGAGTAGATAAAATGGTTATCAGAGTTTCCAACAGCAGATGCAGAGTATGATGTCACAGTGTTGATTGTGCACGCTGGAAGTCTTTGTGCTGCTTTGTCTTTCGGAGGAGGAATTAATAACCAGGCGTTCTAGAGATTCACCTCTGTATCTCTGAGGTTTCCCAGAACTGCAGGTCCAGTTGTTCACTTGACTTATTGCCAGCACGACTCTGATTTTCCATATATGGCACCCACTATTTTTTTCTCTTTTTTTCTCTTTGAGGTTTTTAAACCTTGCCAGCTCTGCGTTGACATCTGTGTGACACGCTCCCCAGGGCAGCGGGAAGCTGCAGGCCAGGGGAGCCGCTGGCAGCTGTGGCTGTGCCAGCAGCCTCGAAACTAGCTCCTGCCCAGCCCTCGTGGTCAGGACCACGGCCAAGGAGCTAAAGGGAGTTGTGGCCGAGGCCAAGGAGAGGCCCAACCGGCTCACCCCTGCTATGGGATAGTTTCTACCATCCCCACGGTCTGCAGCCTGTCCCGAGCAACAGGAACGGGGTCTTCATAACTGGTGAGGAGGAGGAGGAGGAGGAGGCAGCAGCAACCCCAGGTCTCCTGGGGAACTCCAGAAGAGGCCAGTAAGGGAAAGGGGCTGGAGGCCCATGGCTGCAGGCCCTTTGCAGGCAGCCCACAGGCTCACACAGCTCAACCCTTCCTAGCCCAGGCACGCCTCGGCCACCAGAGACATCCCAGGAGGTCACATCCTACAGAGCTGCCAGGGAAACCCCAGGGGGATCACATCACACAGGGCCACCAGGAGCACCTGAGAGTCATCAGGGAAACCTGGGCGGGGGGGAGGGGTTTCACCCCCCACCAAGTCACCAGGGAGACCACAGGGCAGTACCAGGGATGCCCTGAGAGCTCACATGCCACAGGGCCACCAATGAAACCCCAGGGTGGAGATCACATCCTGGGGTAGGGTCGCATCCCACAGCATCGTCAGGGACATCATGGGGGGGGTTCACACCCCACTGGGAAAGTGGGGTCACCCAAGAGGGTCAAATCCCATGGGGTCTTCGGGGACCCCCCCAGGAACCACAATCACCAGGGACACCCCAGCAACCACGGTCCCACGGGGTCATCTGGGACACCCCGGGGGGGGGTGTCACATCCCATTGGGTCATCAAAGATATCTGGGGCAGCAAGTCACATCCCACTGGGTCACCACAGTACAACAGTGGGCAGCTTCTTCCTCAGTCACCCATGCCTACATGACTGGGGTCCAGACACAGAAGTACCTTTTACACCTTATCAGCAGTCCACCATGCGGACCACTCTCTTGACTCATGTCATGAGGTCCTGTTTACCTCGTGTTGCAATGGTGCCTTGACAGTGACAAAAATCACAGGGGCAGCACCCACAGGCTGGCCACCTTTCTGGGGAGCATTGCCTTCCCGTGGGCCGGTGCCCTCCAGCACAGCGCAATGCCAGGGTGGAGGAAGGCAGTTGAATAGCCACCATCAGCTGCACACCTGCCAGTTCACACATGGAGAAAAAGCACCTTCAAACCAGGAGGACTATCTTCCTAGAAGGGTTTAGCCAGCCCAGCATCAATTTTCTTAGTAAATACAGCTTTTAGGAAAGAAAGGCTCTTCATATTGTCTCCATAAGTAAAACATAGTGGGTATATCAATGTCTCTGCCTGGCCTGGAGCCTTGGGATTCTCCTACCACCTTTTCTCTATCCCTTTTGAAGGTCATCCCTCTCCTCCTTCACGTATGGTATTCACGCTGCCTTTCCTTGCCCTCCACCCATGCTTCATGCAGGCTGCAGGACCTTCCCTCTGCTGTTGTAACCACAGACACAGCTCAACACACCAGCCACCAGATCTATGCCAGATACCTGTCACCACTAATCAATGAAATCACCCTGTGTTAAAAAGGGAAAGGGAAAGGGAAAGGGAAAAAAGGAAAAGGAAAAAGAAAAGGAAAAGGAAAAGGAAAAGGAAAAGAAAAAGGAAAAGGAAAAGGAAAAGAAAAAAAGAAACAAAGAAAAAATAAAAAAAAAAAGCCAGACTAACGTCCAGGACTTCCAGCTAGATAAAAAGATAGGGTCGTTACTGGCCAGGGAACAGCTAAATATACCCCCCACCCCAGAAAGAGTTTATATGTCCAGGACACACAGAGAGCTCCTTGCAGATTCACAGCCTGCGGAGGCCTGGCCAGCTCCTTTTCCCTGCCCAGCTTTATTCCCCGAGCCAAGCAGCTGGCACAGCACCTGCTCCAGCTCCAGTCGAGGGCCTGATGAAATAGGGAAGGAAGGTGGCATCACTGCCACCAAGTATGATGCCACCCCAAAATGGCTGCAGCACAAAAGTCAAGTCTTAAACCTGCCTGCAGGATGCAGCCCTACACACTTCCTCACCACAATCTCCTTCACTTCCTCCCCCTTGGGCCTCTCTGTCCTCAGTTCCCTCACTCCTCTGCTCCTCTCCTGCACACGTAAAGTTGGAGAGGATGGCGACGGCCCTCCGGAGAGGTGCTGCAGGTCCTCCCTCATGGGGAGGGAGGTCCTCCCTGCACTTAGACCTCGGGAGGGGGAGAGTGGGGAAGGGAGCAGCAGACGTCGGGCCTTCCCGAACATCAGAGAGCTCAGAGAATAGACACAGGTTGAAAAATGCAAAAACACATTGTTGTTGTCAAGTGTAAAACCCTTTTCCTGTTTCCTCTCTTTACTTCTCCTTTATACCCCTTGGAGCTGGCTGATACATCTGCAGAGATCTCTGGTGAGGAAGGACATAGTGTCCTAAACCTCGAAGGGAGATTTTTTTTTTTATTTTTGACTTGTTTTTTTGTACTCTTAATACCAAAGGTCATCCCAGTGGCTTTCTCTCTCCCACCAATAATCAGCAACACATACTGGCACACCCATGGCTGGGGAGGGCACTTAGCACACAACCGCGGACATGTGGGGGAAGTTTGTCCCTGTGTTTAGAAGCAGTGTGGAAGTAAAACACCAGGGCTTTGAATCTGGTGCTTGTTTTGCTTTCCCTGATGTCGTCTGAAAATGAAGCAGGATCTTGAACGTTGCACTCATCTAGTAAAGAGGGAATTAGGATCTGGAGGATGCAGGCTGGTGGTACCACATGAAGCTTCTGCTCCATTGCAGCCATCCCACTGAAGTCGAGAAGGTCATGGGGAGACAGTGGATGGGAATGGCCTTTAGGTCATGATGGTGATAAATTAGCGTCCAGGGAGGAGAGCACCATTGCCACCTCACTACCTTATCCCACCACTAGAGCCAGCAAGTCCTCCTCTTTGCTGTGAGCTGATCACATCTCTTGAATAAACACTGAACCCCAAAAGGAGCACGGGTGGGCAGGAAAGGGCAGGCCTGGACTCCGTCTGCGCGTCAGCCATGCCGCGAGGTTATCGCCTCCGCCGTCACCCCACAGCATCTGCCAATATTGCTGTAACCTTGTTGTCTAAAAGCGGGGCTGCCTGGCAGTGCTAATGCATTTCTTCTTGCAGCCCTTCACAGCTAAACTTCCTGCAGCAGATCTGGTGGGAAGCTGTGTTTTTCCATCTCCAAATTTTAGAAAAAGAAAACTGGTTTTCTTTCCAGTATAGAACAGGCAGCAGAAGTCATCTACCCTCCTTTCCTGGCGTAGGCTTCTGTTTAAGAAAAATTAAACACAATAAACACAAAAGGAAATGAACTGTTTTAGAGTAATCAGAGGCAAAGCCTTAAAGTGAAATTATCTCACAACATGTGACCAGCCCTTTGATACCAACTCCACTCTAAGGCTAGTGATGAGCCAGGTGGTCTTTTGCCTTCATAGTCTGTGGACATACTGCCAGCCTTCACACTCGTAATTTCAGTCTGCTCCACTTCCTAGCTACTTCCTAGCTACCATAGGCTGAGTAGGGAACATTAGTGATGGGGCAAGTAGCAGACTTAACACTGCCACGATGCAGCTGTGCAGACCTTGGAACGGGCAGCGGGCACAGAGCCTCCGCCCGTGCAGGTCCGTCACCGGTCCGTACATCCCAGCAATGTGTACGTGCGCGTGTGGGGTACGGGCACAGCCTGCTCCGTGCTCCTGCCAGCTCCTGAGGGCTGGGCTGTGACGATCTACCCACATGAATGAAACCCTAATAATTCTCTTTTTTTTTTCTAGTTATAGCAAAGATAGAGCCGCCAAATTCCAGACCAAACATGCCTAATCTTCTATTCATGCAAATCACTGATGAATCAAATTGTAAAGGAGATTCTTATACTTTCTCAAAATGCCGAACATACTGTCTGCCTTTTCCAAATGTAGAATTCTAGACTTTACAGTGAATAAAACGGTTAAGCCCTCAAAATTTAAAAGGTGGCGGTTTCACAAAAGATACTGGATTTAACTCTGATTTGATCCTTGCTTTCTGTTACTAATTCTGCTTGCCTCTTTCTCTAAGTTCCCCCAGTTAAAATCTTTCCCGCTTTAAGTCTGCTTTGTGGGACTTATGGGCACTGAGTGATTCTTTATGCAGTTGGGAGATTATTCAAACAGGGCACTTCAAGAGCCCAGCCCAGAGAAAATGCTCAGAATGGTCCGAAAAATCTTCTAACCATGCAAAATGGCATTGGAAAGGCCCAGGGGAGACACTGAAGCGCTGAAGGGCCGTTCGGTTGGGAATCACAGGTCACCACGCCAGTGCCTAGCACAGTTCCTTTGGCCTCGCTAACTCCGTTAGAGTTCAGTGACCCACAGCGAGTCCCTGAGAATGACCCCTGCACGCTTTGCCTGATTGCTGGCTCAGCTGCAATGGCACCGGCGGGCCAGGGACTTGCCAGGTATCTTGTACATGGGATTCTCCATTTTTCAATCCCACATATCTTGTGTTCACTCTATACAAAAATTATGATTTAAAGTGCAAAGTGCAGGGGAGGCTGTAAGGAACCAGGGAAATAGGAGGGCCTGAGAAGGATCTAGCAGACAAGCACGCAATGGTATGCACTGAATTCCAGTAGTGGAGCACATTCAAATTTACAGCACAGATGGCAAGATGGAAATAACCATAGTCACAGCCTCTGGGAGGACTCGCACAAAAAAATGGCAGTGCTGGTGCAGCTGTATTAATCATATTCTTGGCGTTTGCAGAGACACCTACGCACACCAAGAAGAATTCTTCAGCAAATATTCCACCAGCCTGACAAACAGCAACTAATATCAATATTTACTTTACTAATACCTTCTTCTGGATAGCCGTTCTGGATAGCCGTTACAAAGACTGGACTTTATGAGAGTATTATCGTCTTCCAGAGTGCTCAGACCCACCTAACAAACACACATTTTGCCCTCTGTTTTGTTAGGTCCTTTTTAGCTCTTCAGAAAGCAGAACTGAACAGGTGCCTGTTGAACAGACCCAAAGGAAGAGGCTTGGCGCACAAGGGTGCTGATGGTGCTGACTGCTGTTTGCAGTTTGCTGGTGGTGCTGTTGTGCCTCCGATAAACCCTGTCGGACCCAGGCTGGCCTTACGTGGAGCCAGTTTTAGTGTCTTTGCCTTCTGCTTTCACAGAAAATTCAGAGCACCAGATAATCTGCCCCTGCCTATTTTAGAACTGACCGCATAAGAACCTATGGCCAAGAAAATCCAGTCAGCTAAGTTTTCCTCACAGCTATCCCTTGATTAAAGAGCACACAGTCAATATAAACTCTGTTACACTCCAGATATATCAAGGAGGGGCTCTGGCATACAGGCACATCCTGAGCAAATACTATTCGTGTCAACAGGAAAGCTGCCCCGGCTTTGGTGGGGACCAGGTCAGATACATGTGAGTAATCTTTCAGAAGGTTTTTGCAGACAGGAAAATAAATAATGCAGCTTGCATGGCACACAGGTGGTCCACAGAGGAAAAGACTCAATGGGTGTTTCCCTGCTCCGTCTGTGACAAAACATTGCACTATATGAACAGGCCATGAAGTTCACCGTTTGCTAAGAAAATTACACGATTAACCTTTCAGGGGAAGTGGGCTAGAGAAAACAGCTTAGGAGGGAGAGTCTAAGAACTGGTGGTAGAGCCTTTAGGTAATATTTAAACAGCAAATAAGCCCTGTGCAAGTGGAGAAGGTCCATCTGAGCAGCAGGCAAGCAGGAGCGGAAAGAAAGAAACCTCCCTGGTTTCTTTACCTGTCTCGCGCTAAATTGCACCAGCAATTTAAAGTAGAACTAGCTACAGTCGTTCAGGTAACTATTTAAATCTGCATTAGCCCCTTCCCTCACTGTAGCGGAAGCATCGGGGCTCAGCAGCAGCTGCTGTAGGCCCAAGCTTCACTTCACTTACCGCAAGAAAACGTCTAGCATCGAGCAAAGCCATTTCCTTGAAAAGTGAAGCTGAGGCTAATGCTTAAGGCTCCATCCAGCATCTGTGGAGCTTCGCTTGTTATAGCGAACAATCCCTGGATGAACGCTACCAGAGAGGAACAAACAACACTTTAAAACGTCAGGCTGATTTAAGAAATGACCCCCCACCCCCACCCCAAAAAAGCAAGCATGCCTGCAGAGGCCAGCAGGCAGCCAGGACAGCTGTCGCGAGCTGTCACGACCGGCCCGGCGGGCGCCCAGCGCAGCGCAGCCGCACCCTGCCTGGCTTTCCTGGCCCGACCTTTAGTATGCGCTTGCTACAATAGACCTTCATTTCCTGCTAATACTTTTCGATTCAAGAGGATCCACAGGAACGACCAGCTTTATGGTAGGCAGAAAAGGGAAAAGGGAAAGAGCTTCTCAGGTGGCACAAAGCTGTCAATACCGGCCGGGCCGCCGTTCGGAAGAACAGAAACAGAGGTCTGTTAATGAAGCAGCGGCGTATGCAAAATCTTAGAGGGAGACACAAAAATAGCTTGAACCTGATTCAGCACAAATAACCGAGTTCAGAGGGGGAAAAAAAAAAAAAAGAAGTTAGTTTCCTTTCTCTTACTCTCAATTTCGTTTCTATACCATTTGATTCCCTTTCATCACGTCTGCCTCCTAGGCTTACTCATACTGAAAGGCGGTCACGTGTTTCAGCAAGACGTTCCTACGCTGAACACGTTTGCCAAGACACTGGGAAAGCTCTGGCCCGTTTTCTCAAGTCGATTCTCCCTTCCCAGCTGTGCAATTTCACAAACTTTAGATGATGTTGCACAAAAATAAACCAGGAAGGAGGCAGAAGGGAATCAAGTCTGGCAGTTCCTTATATTTCCATTTTCGAAGGACGGTTTTGCTCAGTGGGACCCGTTTCATCTGCCCTGGCATAAGAAAGTCCGCAGGCAGGCAAGGACGCTACGCCGGGCAGGAGGCCCCGTGCTCCTGCCGCTCCTCCTCCTCCTCGCTCCGGCAGCTGCGTTTTCCCGGTGGTGGCTATGCCCACCTCGGGTCCGGAGCCGCCACCGCCGGCGCCCAGCTCAGCAGAGCCAAGGCAAGAAGCAGCTTTTGTGGCTTCTCAGATGCAGCAGCTTCCTGGAGGCCTGTGCTTTCCATAGCTGCTCTGGTTTATTTAAGGGAACTGAAATCAAAAGCCTCAGGGCTCATTGGCTGCCCAAAAACCGCAACAGGCTGCTTTTGCGCTGCCCTTGCTGTGACGTACCATAGTCAGTGTCAGCCCCGCTGGGCGCTGCTCCCTCCAGAAGGGCTCTGATTTCCCACCCCTGCCCTTGTCCAGGAAAACGCTGCCAAGTGGACCTCTCCCTGCACCTTCCCCCAGGGCAGTGGGCCACGTCCTGAGCCGATGCAAGTTAGCTCCACTCCGGACAAGGGGAAGGGGCCGCCGTCTGCCTTGCACCGCCGCGCTCCGCTCACCCAGCGCCCACCGCAGCAATAGGGTAGCACTCAACCAGACACAAGCATTTTGGTCAGCCCAGCTCAGAGACAGGGCTGTTAAGCCCACTTGGTACGCCAAAGTCTGCCCCTGCTCTTACTATCCTGTCACTATTTGTTTAGAATAAAAGCAAGCAGTAACCTGCGACCCCACTTGGCCACTAGCTTGTGCCAGGCTGCCCTAGGGTGGAAAGCATCTCCTCTCCTGCTTATGCCCAAAAGAAAGGCTGGTCTCTTGGTGTTGCCACAGAAACGTGGGGAGAAGTCGCCCTTGAAGATCAGCTTCCTTTTCAGCGAGGAACTGTTGCTAAGCCGAACGTGATCGAGGTTCATTTCATTTTCCACCCCACTGGAGTGGAGTCACTTAACTGTGTTGCATATTAGATCTGTCTGTGACTTTACAAAGGAGAACAAGCCCCAGATTTCCCCTGGGTCTGCCTAAATGAGCAAAATAACTGTCTCTGCTTTCCCCAGCACCACCGCATGAGGCAGCCTGGGTGCCAGGGGAACAGCAAAGAAGAAACGCAAAGCATAGAGACGGCCGCCTTGCAGCCTGCGGGATCAAAGGATCCAGGAGGGTCCCGACACCGCAGCGTCTCCGACTCAGGCCCAGCCCTACGTGTGGCCAACTCCTGCTGCAGTACCAACACAGCCCTGGGAAGGGGAGGGAAAATGCATCACGTGCTGGGAATAAGCCAACCTATCATACCAGCCTACTGCAGTAAGTGCAGGTAAGGGGGAAGGAGAAGATGTCACACCTAACGCCCCTTCATCCTGGCTGCTCCTGCCCCCCTGCTTCCTTCCTTCGTCATGGGGAGGAAGATGCAGGTGCCCAGCAGAGCAATGGGCCGGAGTGTCCCTCTTCCCCGCGGCCTGAGTTTGTGAGAGCTTTCTCTGCGCTTCTGTTTGCGAGGCACCACGGCGCGTGCGGGGCTTGGAGGGGGGGGGGTCTCAGGAAATGCCCTGGTGCCCCACACCAGAGTCCCAGAGGAGCAGCAGTGATTTACAGAGCAGCCCTCAAGCTTCGCTCAGCCCCCAGGATCGCTGTGAGATGCAGCCCTGAGCATCTTGTGCTTCAGACCGTAACGGCATAGCTACAGTGAGGGAAGACACACGTCATCTGGTCTGATATGCTCCTGAGTTGTTTATCAGGCTTCCCGTCTTCTGAAACCCAACGGACTTGTTATGAAGAAACACTGCTTTACGTAACAGGATAAAGGGCAGCTGCCTCTAAACAGGCCTGATTTAGAAACAGGGCTATTGACATGCATTTGGAGCTGCAAAAAAGCTCCTAAAGAAATCGAGTCAAGCAAATAAGTCTGTACAGGTTTTATGCCAAGAGTGCTGAAGGAAATAGCTTCTAAGTTGTGCTAGATACTCTGCTGCGGGCTGCTTAAGTGTTCTAACACCTGGGCGCCAGATCGCAAGACAGCACACACGGCCCAAGGGACACCAGCATCCCTCCACGCTCCACCCATGGCCTGCTGCCCGTGAGCTGCCATTTCAGGAGAATGACTGCAAAAGAGTCGTCTAGCCGTGAGCCTTTACTAGGAAGCCTCACCCGAAAGAGCTGGTTCCGTGTTTGCACCCAGCACTGCTGTGGCGAGCCAGAAGCAGCGTATTAGTCAAAAACTGACCTGCCAGCACAAAAAAAAAAAAAAGTAAAAAAAAAAACAGGCTTGAAATGACAGCTCTCCCACGTTGCAGGCAGGTGCTGGACAGCCTGTCTCTTGAGCGGCAGCACAGATAAAAGCTGCGACGTGCTGTCCCACTGCGGGCTGGGCACAAGGGGCGGCGCGGGGCGCGGGAGCCGCCTCGATGGGCCAGGAGGGCGCTTGGCGCAGCTTCCTCTTTCCCACACGCCAGCCGTGTCTTACCGGAAAGGCTGGGCCATGCCCAGTGCCTTTTGCAAGTCTTTGAGTGGTTTTGGA
Organism: Struthio camelus; assembly: GCF_040807025.1. Lineage (NCBI taxonomy): Eukaryota > Metazoa > Chordata > Aves > Struthioniformes > Struthionidae > Struthio > Struthio camelus. The sequence continues at coordinate 57,287,421 of NC_090981.1, read as the reverse complement.
GATTTAATATGCAGTGAGCAAGTCTTTGAGTGGTTTTGGAGATTTAATATGCAATAAATTGCCCTTCTGTTTCAGGAGGTTTGCTATTGTTTTTAACACAGCTAGGAGCTTGCCCTAGGCTGGATGTATGAACACAGGGAAAGGCGTTGCAGAGCTGAGCTGGTGAAAGCTACCTCTTTCCAACAGACTTCAAAGTCATCGGTCATCACGCAGGAAAGGAGCATCTTCACAGCCCCACTGCAGGCCTGCACCACGTGGCAGTGCCTTCTCCTGCCAGGGCCAGTGTTTTGTTGGCATTTACTGTCTTTCAGGCACCAATCAGGGCTTTGCTATGACTGTCCCTTCCACAGTCCCTTTAGGTCATTCTTGTTTCATTTCCAGCTTTTCATTTACCCCCAAAATAAAAGCCCATCCTGTGCACATCTGCAGCAAATACCAGCTTTCCTAGAGGCAGACTCATGCACTGCTGGCAGCACTCCTGAAAGGGTTCAAGAATCGCAAAGCCGGGACAGTGAGTTTACAGATTTAGATCTCGGTCCTCATAAATAGCATAAGCTGAAATTATAACCATCAGTTTCCAAACATTTCAAACTAAATTAAAAAAAAAAAAAAAGAAGGAAATCAGCATGCCTCCTTCTTGGAGACAGAGGTATTCTGAAACCCTAGCCTGGGCCGTGCCCGGCCTGTGTCCTTCAGCCGCCGCAGTTTCAGGTGGGTGCCAGCAGCTGCAGAGGACGGTCACCCACCGGGGAACCTGCCGGTTCTCCCTATGCCTTTGAGCACAGCCCGCTACGACAGTTAAGCTCAAAACCCGGGACCCAGCAACCCGAGAAGCGAGCGCGTCGCGTAGGGGTAGCGTTACGTCCCCAGGGTGCTTCCAAGCCCCGGCGGCGCGTGTCGGGCAGCCGCGACGCCCAGGCGTGCGCGGCGGAGCTGCCCACGGACGGGCTACCGAGCTGCAGCCCTCAAATCACGACGGGCCTGCGGCGCTTTGGGCAGCAGCGAGGTCAGCACCGCCCCGGGGGCCACTAGCGCGGGTGCTGCTGCCGCCGCGCGCCAGCGCGCCCGGACACGCCGCCGCCCGCCCCGCGCCGCCCCGCGCCGCCCCGCGCTCGCTCATTGGCGGCGCCGCGCCTGGCGGGGGGGCGGGATTCCCCCGCCGCCCGCCTCACGTCACCGCCGCCGGGAAACCCCTGCGCCCGCCTCTTAGGCGCGCGCCGCCCCGCGCCGCGCTCCATTCGTCCTCCAGCCCCGCACCGAGCTGCATCGCCGCGATGATGCCCGGCAGGACCCTGCGCAAGGCATCGCCGCCCGCTGCCCCGGCAGGTACCGGACGGCTCCCGCCGCGGGGTTTCTCCGCCGCTGCCCCGACCGCGCTGCAGCACCGGGGCCGCGGCCAGCGCCCGCGGAGCGGAGACGGGAGGGGAGGGGAGGGGAGGGGAGGGGAGGGTCCCCCCCGGCGCGACAGCGATTGCTCAGATTGGGGAGGGGGGGGATATCGGGGGGGGTGGCTGAAGGGATGAGGTTTAGCGCTGAAAAATTGTTAGGAAACAATTTTGAAAGTTGTCAAAAATTCCAACCAGAAAATATCTCCTCTCGATTTTTTCTCTTTTTTTAAAGATTTTTGCTGGGCTTACCAGCCCTTGTAAAAAACTAAAAGCAGAAAAGATCTCCTCTAGAATAAGAAATAATTAAAAGAAGTTTGCTGGATTTCTGTGTGGGCGCGGGGCAGGAGTTGCTGCCGGGATGCACTGCCACTGGGGGATCGTTTCTGTGTGTGTTACAGAGCAGGAAGCGGTGGCTGAGTGCGCCATGCAGCTGCGCCGCATCGGGGACAAGTGGAACCTGCGGCAGAAGATCCTCAACCTCATCACAAAACTGTTCTGCCCGGAGACGTGAGCTCGCTCCGCAACGGTGCATGGGAAAACATGGAAAAACCTGGGCTTATGCATTTGGAACGAGAGACTTCACTTACATCGGGGAGATGGAGAAATCTCTTTATATTGTATTTCGCTGCCTGTCGCCACTGAAGAAAAGCTGTCAAAACGTGATTTCTTTGGATACTACAACTATACCAGCATGGGAATGCCAAGTGGAAAACAAGATAATGATGTGCAGAGCTCCTGACCACGCGGTGGAGAGCTGTGGGACAGGAGTCCGTCCGGTCTGAGGCGCCTTCCTGCCGTCGGAAACCTGAGCTGCTGCCAGGCCGCGAGTCCCGCAGCTACGCCTCACCCAGGAGCCCGGAGCTCCTCCGGGAACGAGCCAAACCCGTCAGGCTCCTTCCTTCAAGATAGGATTGCATAACCCAGGGCAAAAGCCAGCTGCCTCGTTTCTAACTGCTCTTGTTTTCTAAAGCGTAGATTCTGCTGGACAGAGATCTGGTGTTGGGATTTTTTTCACTTGTTAATTTAAAACTATTTTTATTGAAAGGTTATTTGTTCTAGGATATGCTTCACTGACTAATAATTACAATTCTGTGAATTAACAAGATGCTGCATAATTCTAGTCTATATTATATTATATATATGTGTGTGTATATTTACATATATATTATATATATATTATATATATATGTATGCACCCTACTTGTATGAGATGAGTATTTCATGGAACTATTAATTGTATATTACGGGTTTAGGCTCAAAAAGTAGTAAAAAGAACTGTTCAAATCACAACAATAATACATCCTATTAACTGAAAGGAAGCATAATGCTTTCTGATAATAAAAGAAATATTTGATGCATTACTGAAGGGAGCATACTTTAGTCTATCATTAAATATGAAAAGAGATATATATATATATAAAAGTATATATTACACAGAGAAATACAGCTGTTAAGGTGTGTGCATTTGGTGAAAGGATTCTTTCAATATTAAAAAGAATTTCTTTAGAACAATACAATACTGCTGTGTATTTTTATAAATAATAATAACTCTTATCAACAGAAGCTGATGTTAAAGTTGAATCTGAGGTTTTTCTTGAGAACATTATTTTTTCAAAGAAAGCAACTACCTCTCTTTAAAGATATAATGTTGATAAAATTGAATGTTACAGTTAGTACAAGAAAGTAACCTTGGATTTCTAAATGTACTATGATACTTTTAGGTGAAGGCCCTTCCCTTATACTTTGTTTCCATTTCATTTCATGGCAACTTCATTTCAGTTCTGGAATGAAGAAGCTGCTGTAATTCATCCAGAGGATGGGGGTGCATTATGCCTGTCTCACTGAACAGTTGCATTTGGCTGGCTTTGAGGGAGCTGCAGCAAGCGTGCTGAGTCGCAGCAAGGCCAAGGCTTCTAGTCAGTAATGTCAGACATGACCTTCAACAGTATTTTTCAGAGGTGCAAGCTAGCAAGAAAACAGCAATAGCTGAACGTGCTTTGCAATTGCCTTTAAGCCAGTATGTTGACATGTGCAAAATAACCACCTCTTCCAGGATATGTAGCAGGAAAAGTAATTTGAAGTCACATTTTTGCTTCTCTTACTCCTCTCTGCTTTGGTATATAAACACATTCGCATTTTATAGAGGTGTGTATTTGTGCCTTTTGAATTCTGGGTCAGTTCAAGTTATATTCTTTCCCGCCCAGTGAATTCTCGTTTACATTTATAACGAATTTTTCAGTTAGTTCTTCTGAACCTGCCTTTGCAAAATTGTCATTACATAGCACTTTAAACTCCATCACAACTGACTAGTAGGACTGTCGTTTGTTGACACTGATTTTGCTTAGCAGAAAGTGACTGACTTTGTCTCCTTTCTGTGTATAGGGCTTAACCCAGTTGCAGTGACACTACTGGGAGCTTTGCCCTTGGCTTGAACCGGAGGCCGGTTCCTTTCTCCTCTAAGCCAGCTAACACTTCTTCAGTGAGAACATAGTGTTCCAAGAATAATTATTATTCATATTAGCACTGCAAAGTAACATGTTTTGCTGACATGTGTAGAAGTCAGTTTTTCAGGTATTACAAAATAAATGCAAAGAGTTTCTGTTAGGCTAAACACCAGCTTCCAGGCTATCTCCGCGTGTGATTTAGCAGAGTTGTTGGTTAAAGGCAGTCCTGAACTCAATCAAAAGGCTCCCAGTGCATCTCCTGGGCTTGGTGGAGTCCCGAAGTCCTTATCGAGCCTTCAGGAAGCTAAAGAGTGATTGGCCTGACTGGGACTCTCAGGAAAATTCAGCATGAGTGGTCACATTAGCAGCTGAAATGTATTCAAATAAAAGTGTTCTGCTCAATGTATGCTGCTTTAAAATGCAATAGGAAGCTTGGTGTGGGGCTCACAGAGCTCAGCCACTATTTCCGACTGTAGCAGGTGTGAATGTTATGAAACTTAGGGGGATGCATTTTCCTCGAGATATTAGAGTTGCGTTGCAGTATTTTTTTTTTGTCTAGATCTGTAAGGACTACATATTTTTCATGAAATGTTTTTATGTTTCTCTAAGGGTTGTCAAGAGTGCTAGTACACACCGTGAGCTCAGGAAAAAGACCTAGATCCAAATGACCAATGCCAGTGTATGAGCAAGAGCTTAATGATGTCTTCCCTAGGCACTGAGCCCTTGTGTTACCTCTCCAAATGATCTGCTATATGATTGTATCAACATGAGCTTGTTTTTCTTAAGGTCTGTTTTGGATACAGGCCAGATGTTTCAGTGTATGCTGCACGCATGTATGTCTTGAATTCTTGTTGAGATAATAAATATGATGTTAGCAAAGAAAATGAGTCAGTGTTTTTATAGCTCTGTTTTTTGAGGAGTCTGAATGAGTGATCACATTATACCAATTCCTTCCAAATACTTAGAAGTTTGAAGTCAAACATTAAGACATAAGGAAACTGCCAGTAGACTTGCACGGGGAGATTAGGGTTTTACCTCTGTTTCTAAGAGGAACGAGACTTAACCTATATCCCTGAAATTCAAAACAGGAAACCAATTGGCCTGTTTTCATATTTTCTAGTAGCTACCGCCTCCAGAATAGTTCAGTGGTGTTGGGGCACTGTTAGCTTTACCAGAGGTGTTGCAATTTTGAGGAAGAGAATCTTTGGGCATTGATGAAGGATGCACATTTATGTTAAAAATTTTTGTCTCAAATGTAGGCAAAAAGGAATAGAGAGAGTTTTGCCAAGGTTAGATTTTGGCTCTCTCCACAGAGTTGAGAAGCTGGAGTTTTGGCAGGGGAGAAATTATACTACTTACCAAGAGGGACTAGCAAAGGGATACTGTGGAGGTTATTCTTTCTCCCTAAAGTTGGGCTCCAAGGATGTGTTGGGGGAGAGGAGAGCCTGAGATTGTCGCTGGCTGCCCTGTGCACCACTGTAGGCTTTCGCAGGACTTGGTGGCTGCTTCTCCCCAGCATCACAGGCAGGCAGCAGCACCCCAGGCGTGCGGAGCGCTGAAAGCTTCCTTGCCCAAGGCTCTGGTTTTCAGCAGATGGGGAGAAAAAAAAAATCAGAGTGAAGCAAGTCCCTGTCCCTTCCCAGTTAGCCACCAGTGGAGGCTTTGAGGAACGTCACTTCGGAGGGCACCAGTGAACGAGTCCAGAGTGCTACCGCAGGGGCTGCAGGGTGATATATATATATATTTTTTTTTTTAACAGCCCCAAGTGGAAATATATCACAAAACTAAGTCTCGTCAGCCTTGCGAAGACATCCAAAGACATCCCTCCCCCCCCCCCCCCCCCCAAAATGCACCAGTCCGCTGCTGGAGCCCAACGCTCTCCAGCACAGCATGACGCGTGGCAACCAGCTCCTCCCTGCAGGGCAGGGGAGCAAAATCTCCTAACTGCGCCCAGGCATTTCTACCTGAAGGAGCCTGACTCATCCACAAGCACCTGATGCCAAAAAAACAAAGCCAACCAACCCGGCGAAGCGAACCACCGGGCTTCCCACCCCAGAGCGCTTTCCTTCAAGCACGGGCCAGCAGGCACCTGCCAGACCGACAAGTGCAGCATCGTCACAGTCAGGCTGCAGTCACTCGGGCGAAAACCCAGCCGGCACTGTCAGCCAGCTCACAGTCTCACATCCGAGACAGGATGTGCAAGTGGTATTTCCTAAACAAATTGCTAGACAACAACCCCCCCTCCCATTCCCTGCAGGATGTTTTTCTTTTTTTAAAGTCAACTGAAAAGCAGCGTCTCACATGCTGCTGATTATTTTTATCACATACGGCTGGAAGAGACTCATTTGCCTACCGTGACACCAGAGGCTGGAGGGCATGACGTGCATCTGTCGAGACGCAAGGCTGCTGGACAGGAAAGGCTAGGGGATATGACATGATGTCTCCCTATCTGGCAGGGTTTTCCATGAGGTAGGTGACTGTCTGATGACTTGACTGTCAGCGAGCAATATTCCTGACAGCTGGTAGAGCTGGGAACAAGGGTCTTCGATGCGTCATTATATGGTCGGGATGATGCTGAAGAAACCAGGTGCAGGGAGGCTGTCGGCCCTTCTCATGCACACTGTCTTTGCAGTGCGAGTCCAATCAGACCAGACCTCCTCCAAAAGCACGAAAGTAAACTTTACCAGTCCCTTCAGCAGCAGAAAACATCCCATAAAAATCAAGTGCAGTAACCTCAAGTAAAGCCATACTTGTGTCACTTTAGCTTACAGTCATCAGCTCTCCTGAAGGGATCTTGCCTCATGTGCTCAGGAAAGCTGCTGTCATGTCCTCCCTGTCTCACACATGTCACCGCGAGTCCCTCTCAATGCACCGCATGGTCAAGGAGGGCTTTGGCATTGCTCCCTGCTCACACGGAGGGACATTGGGAGTACTGCTCCCATTGGGAGCTCTGCTCCTCCAGCTCTCCTGCACCACTTTCCTGGGCCAAGGCACCTACCTCCAGGAGACAGCCCAGGTCATAAACCTTGAAGAAAACACAGTTCCCTTTAGCAACACTGGGTGTAAGGCAGGTTAACGGGTGGCAGAGATGGGAACGGGGTTAGAGATGAACCTCCCGCCGGCTTCACGGAGGGAGCAGGGTAGGGTCCAGGCACCTGGAGCTACCGCCACGACTGCCCAACCCCTTCCCATGGCCTGGGGGCCTCTGAGCAGAGGACTGCCACATTCACCACAGCGCTCCTTGGGCATTTAGCATTTTGTCTGTACTATGGCGCTCTGCCTGGCTCGAGGTGTCCCGTTTGCACCTCCTCCCTCCGCTCCGAGCGCAGGATCAGACCGAGACTGCGGCTGCCTTGTGCCTTGCTGCCTGTTAGAGATAAGGGAGGAGATTTCTCCTCTTGCACCTTCCCTTTGACGCTGGATGCGACTGAGCTGCGACAAAGGCACGAAGCCCCGTTAACTCCAGGTCCCTCCTGCCCAAGACCCCAGACTGGGAGAGAGAAGGTTTCACGGCGGCCCCGGGCTACCCCAGCGCAGCTGCTGGGCCAGCAACTCTTAAAGGGAGCCACGGCGCTTGGCACGAAAAAAAGCCTCAAAGCCAGAGCAATTTCAGGTTAGCTTGTTTGCTCAGTGCTGTCGTATCAGACTGAAATTGCTGAGGTGAGGCCAGCCCACAAGGGCGGGCATCTAAACCGAAAGGCAGCAAGGCTCTGTTTTTATTATTGGTTCACTTTAGAAATGCCTCAACTGCTGGAAAACATCTCGAGTCAGAGCTTGGCATGATGGAAGAGCGCTCCTTATTTCAGGAGGGGATGGTTATTTGCACCAACAAGTTTTTTCTTATGATCATTTAATGAGATCAGGGGGAAAAAAAAAAAGAATGAAATCTTCAGAACTCGTTGCAATCATGATTTACTTGGGAAATCTTTTAGCTGATTCAAGTGCTTTGAGGAACGTATGGGTACACAGAAAATAGGAAGTCTTAGCTGGCTTTCCCAGTAAGCGTGAAGCCTGAAACAGGCTAAGACATTTTGCTAAGAACAAGCGTTGACAGCACTTCTTGAAGAGGAGAAATGACACAACCTCCTCTGCCAGAAGCAGTGGGGATCAGCCCACAATAATGCAGCATCCCGTGCTGCCAGGGCTGCTGGACGCTGGCCGGAAGTGCTGCAAGAGTGCCCGTGCTGCCTAGTGCGTGGGAGGAAGGAAAAGTAGCAAAATCCCGGACCGAGCTTGCAGGTTCTCAGCCCAGGGCAGAGAGAAGCCCTCGCTGGCCCCAGGCTGTGCCCTGGGGAGCAAAAAGCAGAGCGCCTGGCCCGTGCCCGGGGAAGCGTGCTTCCCTTTGCTCTCAGCAGTATGCTCCCAGCAGCATCACTTCCCCGTTTACATGCAGGCATCGCTCCCCGGCTGCCGCACACCCTCTCCCCTTTCCTCTTCCCAACCAGGGATATTCCCCAGCAGGGGCTATCCTTCACAGCACCCTCGTGTAGGCACAGAGACGGCAACATTTAGCCTTTGGTCAAGTTTAGTAGCATAGTAAATTTGAAATATAAATGAAAAATATTTTTGAGTTCCATAAATATCAGAGACACGGGCTCTATTTGGACTTAGGTCAGGCTGCAGGATGCTAACAGGAAACACGATTGCAGGAAAGAGATAAAACATGACAAGTAACTGGGAACTTTTTGGATTGAACCATGAACTTGATCGCTAATAATAAAGTAGGTATCGCCACTTATCTCAGCCAGATCTGAGCTGTTTATGTTAATGACACAGGAATAAAAGAAGTCATGTCTGAAACCGCAAACTCCTTCTGCCTTTGAGTGCCAAGTTCCCCAGTTGCAGAGGCTCCGAGGTCTTCAGAAAACGCCTGGTTTCTGAAATGCGTCCGTGTTAGGCAATATGTAGCCCCTAAGAGACTGGCTTATGAATGTAATTTTCTACCGCTTTTGAATGTCTTAGTGCATAAACAATGTCACATGCACTAACGCCTTTATGGATTAAGTGCTTGTCTTATCAGTATTGTATTCCTTTTTACTTAGGTACTGTCTGGGGCAATTAAGATTTTAATTAAAGCCTTTCAAGACTGATCTTGTAAAAGCCATCCTTCTTTGACGCTTGAAGTCTATTCAGCTCCAGTTCACGACACGCGTTAGGAGAAAGTGGGAGAAGGATAGATAGGAGGATGGATACGCAGGGGAGTCACAGGCAAGAAGAGAGAGGGACTGGACTGCCCCAGTGCTGACGGTAGCAGGGTAGAGGGGAAAGCAGAAGAGACCTTCAAGGCAAAAACGCCCTTTTTCCTCTTTCTCACACAAGGAAGGGGTCACCGTGCAGCCCCGCAGGAGAGACAGGGCTCCTGCAGGGGAGATGTGTCAGAGTGAGCCCAAGCAGCAGCATGCGCTGTGGGGCCCCCAACCTCTGCCGCTGCGCATGGGGTGAGCTACGGAGAAGACCCGCCTGATGCCCCATCTAATGCCAGAAATCAGCCGGGACACAGGCCTCGGAGATCCCTCTGCACCATATCTCGATGCACTGGGCACAAGGTGGTGGTTGTCCTCCCACAGCTTCATCCTGCACTCCCACGTCCCCTTCTCATATTACTGTTTTTTTCTTATTGGCATTTTACACTTTGCACAATAAACCCCACGGGGCAGGACCAGATTCCACATTCCACCCTGCGTCGACTCGTAGGCGCTGCCATACACCACACCCTCGATATCGCCTTTCATCGCAGCTGATTGCAAGGGAGAGAGTGCTGGAAAAAGGGGTCTCTGTGCAGACGAGGGCTCGAGAGACCGCAAAGCTCCTCCTTTTCCCTTTCTAGCCCAAGAAAGAGGCATGGCAGTGCAGGGGACGCCGGGAAGCGGGAGGCCTCCCTGCCTCGTGATCTGCCCCGGCACAGGGTGATTCAGCAGAAGAGCTGGGACTTCTTCCTCCTCACATGATGCTTGTTTAGTCGCGCCCTGCCCTTGCAGTGCAGTGCTCAGAAATCGAAAGCAAATGGGCACGGCCTGCTGTTCTGCCGCCGTATCTGCTGGTGTCCTTGCCAGAGAGGTGCCTTTTGAGAGCTGGGGAGATACCCGCCATGCTTCTCTGAGGAACCAGCCCGTGGACCAGCAGGCCACATGAGGTTGGTGCCCTCTGCGCGAACAAGACCGGAAAGCCAACACCTTCCCCCACCTCATAACAGCCCATCTACCCCTTTCTGGTGGCATGTTGCACCTGAGGAACCTGTACGATTCCCCTACTCTGTATCCCATAAAACACTCCTTTAAAACCAGTCTCCTGCTGGAAAGTGCTTGGTGCACGCTGGCGGCGAAGGCTCCCCAGTTTGAGGTGACTGGAGTAATTTGCTGTCAAGGCACTTTACACCTTTCTAAAGCAAGTGAGGGACCCCGCAAGCTCACTCTTGTCCAGGTCTCACAGTCCACCAGCACCTGCCTGGAAAGCAGCCTGGTCTTCAAGGTTTGGAAGTTAAAGGGATGCCATGCACCCTAGGAGAAGGCACACCAGGGAAGCAGCAGAACCATGTATGGTGTGAAACAGGTGGGAATTCACAGCGTAGCTGCTGCGGTGAGCACAACACAGGTCACTTCATGCAGGTTTGCAATGTGAATATAAACTCTTAACTCACAGCAACATCCCTCCGCCAGCTCAGCCTACCTCACAGCGACCTGCTGATGTGCCCATACCTTCCCCAACAGCACTGGATTTTGAACATCTCGCGTTGGCTTTGGCACTTCCCATGCTGGAACAGCTCCCTGGAGGACGTCTGTACTGTGCTCTCCCGGCCCAGCTCACCCTTCTCAGCAATAGGCTTGCTTCAAACTTCAATGCAGCACTGGTGAAGCCAGCTGTCCCCTTTAGAACATGGATCACTTGATCCAGACTTTCCCAGTTAGGAGCTTATGGCCTGCAGGTCCCCCAAGGAGCTCCACCACAGCTACTTCAGGTTCTCTCAGCTCTCCAGGGTCTCCACGCAGAGAGCTGCCACCCAGCCCCGCCAGCACCCCCTGCTTACCACAGCTTGGAACGGAGTTTTTCCCTAAGGAAGGTTGAAGACAACAACAAGTATCAGGCTGGGGCTAGTCAGAGATACATAGTCCATACAGACACAACTTGTCCTCCTTAAAGCCAAGGAGCTGAGCGGGAAGCACAGAGTGGTTACTGCTGGCACGCTCCAGAGGCTGCTGCTGATTGAAAACTGCATTCACCTTTGCTATCTGCATTTTCCTTGGGTGCGGAAATATCAAGCACATCTTCCAAGGTACCAGAGCAAGTCCTACACAACACCTTTTAGGACTTCTTAAATGCTTTAATCCTGTTTATGCTGAATGATACCCCTAAGAGGGTGGTATGTACGCTTATAGCTCAGATGCACATCTCAACAGTTTTAATAGAGTCTTTGACTGTGCTCTCCAGGACAGCCTCGTCCCTGTGATCCCAGGTCACGCTTCCAGGTTGCAGCGGGACAGACTTTGGCAAAATAGAAATAAAAATCTAGAGGAGTACTAAGGATACCATTTATTTTCAAAATCACTAAAAAACCCAAACAAAACAGTTTATGGAGATACAGATTTACATAACAGAGACAGCAAATTTGAAAATGTACAATCTATTTCGTGTTATTGCACTCACTTTTTATAATATACAGGGCATTTTAAACAGTTTTCATTAGAAGAAGTTTTATTTATATAAATAAAAGTGTAAATATACAGTATCATACAAGAAGTGTATCAGCCTAATACACAAAACCTACCTAGAGTGGGATCCCAGTTTCTCACATGACCTAGTCTACTCCTCCTCAATATTTCCCTGTGTACATTTACATACCCTGAACGCAGAAGCGTGCAAACATTCCTCTCTGGGAATGGCTCCTTCCGCCTTGGACAAGAACAACTGCAGAATATTAACCGGGGTTATTTTTAAGTGAGAGTTACTAGGAAACATGAATCACTCAACATTTTCTTAATACTTAGTTGCCCTCAACAGAATCTTTTTAGCAAGAAAAATCATCTGATACTGCTCCCTCCTCACCTGATACTTCTTGCAGGCGCAAAAGACTGCAGGACATGCTATTGCCCAGTATCACACTAGAGGCCACTGCTCTACCCGGGATGTCCGTCCTCCTGAGCGGCTCCAGGCCTGGGAGATAGCAGATGGCAGCCCTGCCAGACCTACTCTATCAGCCTCATCTGAATGCCTTTGGGACTGGTCTGGGATGAAGCACGTAATTACAACCTTATTTCTTTTCTTGCTAGATGTAGCTGTGAGTCTCCGGAGAGTCACCCCTCTCCGAGAGCTCGGCCAACTCTCCTGCATGGACAGAATCACCTCGGGGACCGACATGCCACCAGGCAAGGCTAAAAATGCTCATGAACCTATCAACTACTGATGAACTAACAAAACTTCCTCTGCCATTTTAGTGCTACCAGGCACTCAGAAAAGTAACATTCACTTTGCCAGGTGTGTAACGGCAGGTTCTCTACATCTCTTTGATCTATCCATCCTGTTTTGAATAAAGCAGAACCATCTCCTATAAATTCTGGGACTTTCTAGGGAACGTCACCTCAATAGAGGCATCTGAAAAATGCTACTGCAATGATACAAACACTGGTAGCATCACTAAGGATGCTTCCTGCTCCTTCACAAAAAACAGTTATTTTCAGGGACAGAAACAATCAGGGCTAAAGTAATCTTTTTCTTGCTGCAAAGTTAGTAGAGAAGTGTGTCGTTCTATCCATATTGACTACTAGACTTTAAACATTAAATCTATCTTTTAAATTATAGTCACTACTGAATCACACACAAAAATTCCCCTTTCTCTTTGCTTTTACTGATCCAACACATATCTACATGCATGTAAAATAAAAGACTGAACAGTATTTGATTACTGAAAAATGACAACTTTCTAAATCACTCACAATGAACAGTACCTTCAAATAAGTGTCTGAAAACATTCACCACATTTTATTTTAAGACATTTCAAATTAAGTTTAATTTACAAAATGGAAATTTAACCTTTGAGTTCACACTGGCTTAGGAGTGAGGGAGCTATACGCTCCTTGGGTTGGAACTTCATGAATTTTAAACTGTGGACTGGAAAGAAATGCCATTTCCTAAAACACAATTGTGATTTACCATATTGAAGTAGCAAAAAGTCAGTACTGCACTTGTATGCATTATACATATACAGGTATGTATTCACTACGCCGCATTAAATTCCACATGCATTTTATGTATCTATTATACAACGCTGTCGATTACAATCAGGTTTTGGTCGTTCCTGAACAAGGCCTCGCAGTTCAATTGTCATTGCCAAACGTCTTCTCCCTGTTTTCAACCGACAAGCACAGCTAAGCTCTTTCTCCCAGCACAGTCCCGCAGGTGCCTCGCGGTCCCCCTGCGCGGGGCACGGCACCTTCCCGACGCCTGCCCGGGGGCCACCCAAGGCGAGGACCGGTCCCGACGGAGCGGCCGAGCTTTGGCATCATGAGGGACCCATCTCCACCGTCACTTCACAGTGCTGAACCTGAATTAGCTTCAACAGCAATTCTGCAGGCCAAGCAGCTGTCGGACTGTGTCCAGTATTGCCTTTCCTGCAGCCTAAAGCTACAGCTCTCCCTGAATTCACATGCTAACACGTGTCACCAAAAAAGAATTAAATCTATTAAATCATCAGCAAACACGGCACAGCTTTCCTGCTCACTCGCCTGGTCTCGGGCTGCCTCGCAGAGGGTGTTTTCTTTGCCCACAGCGAGCTGCAGCCTAACAAAGCTGAACCAAAGTGAGCGCTCCAGCACCCTGCGAGCAACCGCGATAAGCTTTGCTGAATAAATCCAAAGTTATCTATAGCACCATATCTGGGTAGGGTCAAGCGACAAGCCCAGACCTTTCTGTAGCAGCTACCCGGCCTCCTGGCTCACCAGGAACGTCGGCAGCGCTCCGGATCTGGAGCGGCTCCAGGCTGGGCGCCCTCCGCGCGGGGCTCTCGTCGGAGCCCGACAAACAACCTCAGGGCTCCGGAGCAAGGAAGTTGCTCTCGGACGGTCAGGAAGGTGGCCCACTACCCCATGTACCTCTTTGATGATGTTCAGCCACCCCAGATGTAGGAAGAGAAATAGCACAGTCTAATCTCTCTCATCCATGCGCTCTCCTCCCTACACAGCCTGCTATAAGTAACGCTCAGCAGAAGGGTCTGCTACCGATACCAACCGTGAGCAGCGGTGGGAAAATCCAAGCTCAACGCGGGTGGCACCAGAACCCCTACGGTTTTGCTGCATCTACAGTACGGTTTCTCCTCGTGAATTGTGATCTAGGAAAACCCTTTCCAAATTCACCATCCAGAACCCTCCGTTTCAGCCCCATCCTGCTGCCGCCGGGGTCATTTCTACCTTAACACGCAGCACACACGTACTCGCCCACTTTCACGCAAGCAAAAATAAATACGGGACAGGAAAAGAAAAGAATGATGGAAAGCCACCACAAATATGGCCAGTTCAGATGCGATCTGCTAAAATCCACATCCTTAGACCACCGTTTTCCAGCCTGAGCGTTTAAAGTTCGGCAGTCGCAAACCTCTTGCAGTCAAATAAACCTGGCCCGGCTTTCAGACGTAATTAGCAACCGCTGAAGTCTGTGGAATCGGCAAGTGCTCAGCACCTCAATTATCCCAATTTTAAAAACACAGAGATTTTAAAGGTGCCTACTGTTAGAAGCCCAAATTTTAAAATTCAGACCCCAATTTTTAACGCTCCCATTTTAATCACAACTAACTGCTCAGCGTACATCTTCTTGGTGAACAATCACCTAACACTTGCACGTGATTTTCTTGCGCACAGACTGCTGCTGCATTAATGCCAAGCACTTCCAGGTACAAATTGCCACTAAGAACAGATTCAGTTGTGATGGATGCTGAGTTAGTTCACCAGTTTTAAAAGGATTTTTCAGCTTTGTGATAAAACGTTCATTTTTTAGGCTTAAAAAGTTGTGCAAAATTATACTTCTCTTTTGTCACGCATTTTTAGCAAAACTGCACTTAGAAGAATAAAGTGAGATTGTTCCAGACATTCTCTTATTATAAGAAATAAAGACCAGACCCTAAATAAGTGTCTTGAAGTCAAATTATAGCTAAGTGATTAGTACAGTCTAAATAGCCATCCTTGTCAACAGGAGGGCAACCAACAAGTTATATTCCCAACACTCTGCAGATAGTAAAAATATCAGGGACAGGCACAGCGTTATCTCTCTCAGTCAAAATACTTTAAACCAAGCCCGGGTAAATGTCCTGAAGATCCAACAAAACTGCCACGTAACACAAAAATCTCCGTAGCGTTCGGCTTCCTACGTCCTCGATAACTAGGAGAGATTTTACGAGGCACAATCGCACGCTTGCTCAAGGCTTCTCTGGGGCTGTTTGCACTCCTCTGGAGAGCCGCAAGACATTTCTGTGTGGCATTAGAAATGTAAAGACAGCTTCAAGATGGTTTTAAATGTTTTGTCTTAGCGGGTGTGACTAGCTGCGGAGCTTCCATCATACTGAAGTTCTGTGTTTTCTGATCAGTAACTGAACAGGACCCTCTGGTACAGATTTAATAACGTTCCAGGCGTCGTAATGCATGAGGCCAAGTAATGATTTTCCACTAATAGCGAGAATTTCATCTCCAGTTTCTATTTTTCCAGCTTGCTCTGCAGCACCACCTAGGAACAAAAGGGGAACAAAGTCAACGTTTAAAAAAAAAAAAAAATCCACAAAAATATATTTTCAGCTGTGATGAACAGCAAATAAGTGATTCTTCGAACAGCAGCAATTTCAATACAAGTCATTTATGCTTAGCCCTAGGAATTTAGTCCATGCTACGTCTCACAGAAAATGTTACTTTAACCAAGATAACGATAAATCCGCAATCTTAGACAAAAGGTCTGTTTCTGAAGAAAGAAACTTGAGAGCCTAAAAGTTGATATAAATATATACATATGGGTTTGTGCGTACATACTCACACACACACGCTGCACACAACCTGCACAAACACGCAGGCTGTGCGCAACACCGATACTTTTTCCTCGGGCAGAATTTCCTTGTCACAAGCGGTAACACCACAGGGGACTGCAAAACCTGACAAACCAAGCGCGGGTAGCAAACTTCAGACAGACACGCCAGACACCCAGACACCTCCTAACGAGAGGCGCACCCTACGCTGCAGCTGAAGGTACGCTTCCTGTAACGGTAGTTTAGCTGACAGTATCAGCAATCACGGGGAGAAAACGGGGGGGGGGGGGGGGGGAGTAAAAAGAAAAAGTGTGTAACTAAGGACATAAATTAATGACCTCAAAAATAAAACATGCCTTTCACTCTCAGAATCGCTTTTTAAAGAGGAGAACGCAAACACATGCACACACAAATCGACAAGGCAGAACTCGGGAAATATCTGTTTGATTTTTTTTCTCTTCAGGAGGAAATACGAAACTGAAATCTGCTCCGGTGACTACGCTGAGCGCCCATAGCTTCATTGAGAGTTTCAGCTTCTTTCAGAAGCTACGTATTTTGCACCGAACTGCATCCCCGACTAAACAGAACTAAAATCACAGAATAGTTCTGGTTTCCTTTTTATACTCAGTTCATCTATGTTCAACCACCTGCCGACCACACAGCATCCAAGAGTGGCCGTTCTTGAACACGCACATCACGTATTCCTGGCGAGAGCCAATAGCTTTATCTAACATGAAAATTAACAAAGATAGAAAAAAACGGGAAAAGCAGTAATTGGGTAAAATGCAGGATGGTGTTTGAAAACCACGCTCATTATCAGCATTATGCTTCTTAAAAGACACAAGCTTCTCAAACCATGGCATATGATATTGCTGCTGAAGTTTAGTATCCACAATAGTGGACAATCCCAGGAAGGAATTGCATCATATCTCATAAATCAGATTTCTCCACAAATGTTTACTAGTAGATGCAGTTCCTAGCCCGTCCCGGGAGTGTTTTTATAACGACCATTTTGGCTAATAAGAAATAATAAACAGGGGACACGAAAAAAAACCCTTGCTTCAAAAAACGATGAGTCCAAGAATTAAAACGTCTATACAATGTACAACAGGAAAAGTGCGATAACACCTATTGCGTATCCGTGTTTCTAGTACCTTTAAATATTCTTTTTACAAGCAAGGGCCTGTCTCCAGCAATTGAAGCTTTTCCACCATCAAGACTGAATCCCAAGCCAGCAGAGGTTTTCAGTAATTCAACACAGATGACATCGTTCATATCCAGGTTTGGATCTGCGACAGAAGGCACACAGCATCTTGTTATTCAGCTACAGGCAAATTGCGAGCTGCGTTTTGTTAGTTTTGTTTTTGCTGCTGTGACAAAGCAATTCACAGTTCAGCTCATGTTCAAACTCGAACGCGTTGTCACCTGGTTTCTCCTAGAAGCGAACGCACATTACTGCGGCTCTAAGGGGGGAGGCGGTGCAAAATGTAATTAGGCACAGAGACACTTAGATCTTACTTGTTCAACAGAAACATGCCAAGGCATTTTTGTGGGCAACATTAGGGCTGAACTTTCCAAAGATCGTCGCGCATCAACAAAAGGGTTTGAAAATTATAAGTATAGTTAGTGGAGAACATTTCATTTTCTTTCATTTGGTATCACTTGCTTATCCAAAGAACCACATATTTTTAAATAGCGGTAAAGAATGAGACATCATATTAAACAATTACATTGCGGTCTCTTAAGGGGGTGGATGTAATCACTGACTAGCATAACTGTTTCTGGTGTCAAATCTGTGGACATAGCTATTACTACCAGTAGGTGCGTGCTGCCTCCTCCGTATCAGTGTTAGATGCTTGCAGAATGCAATATTGCTATAGCTAACACAGATTATGATTTTGCTCAGAAGGAGGAAATAAATTCACATTTCCGGAGAAGAGGATCCTCTTTGTCCTGCGTAAATATAAAAATTATGCAGCCCATATTATCACAAAGTGCTGCTACGTCAAATGTCTGAAGATGAGCTTCGCTTGGCAGGATGGAGATGCACTGGTAGTAACACTTTCCTAGGTTGTCTACGAGATAATGTTGCCCTCTAGTGCCCGCAGCCAACAGATATTCGGCATTCGCCAACCTGAAGGGCACGTGCAAATTTAGGGCAGAAAGGGATTCTGCAGTAATTATATATATTAAACCCACGGGAACAATTACAGAAACGCTGGTCCGTTCATTTACAGAGCACTCCGTATTTCTTTTTAGCTGCGTTACAATGCTGTACTATCAAAGCCAGTTAAAGCGTAAGACGATAAAAAAAAAAAAACCACGCTGCAGCAGACTCTAGCCAAGAGTTTTAAGATGGGTTGGTGGCAGCACGCGGCCCAGTCCCTGGTGGCCTCAAGCCGAGGAGCCGGCATTGCCCGTGACAGCAGGGGAAGCCGCGGCAACAAATCTCTGGGCAACGAGCCCCAGCCACGGCCCGATCCCGCTCGGGGCCACGGGAGCCAGGGCAGGATTGAACCCCACCACGGCAATCCTCCTGAAGCAGCACATTACGCTCAGGCACCGATTAAAGGGTTACGTGCCTTAGTTCTACAAAATATAGGAGATCCATTTACAACATCCCAAGTGCAGCCTGCGCGCTGAAATGTTGCCTTGTGCCCAAACAGCAGTTTATTCACGATTTCACTGACATCCAGTTAAATCATTTATTTCTAGCTTCCCACGGGATGGCTGACTTAGATTTGATTAAGCTCCACTTACTGTAACACCAAAATAATTTTTTTGCTATATTTTTATTAGAAACAGTATAAAATCCACTATTACAAAGAGCAAGTTCAGTCCCTATGAACAACAAACTGCAGGGCTCAGGTTTTTCTTTGAGGTTTTCTCCCCCTTTTTTGACCGTTTGCTTTCTTGCACTGACTACTGTTATTACTTTAAAGGAGTTTATCCCGGACTTAAAGAATGTGGAAAGGCACTCACTAAGTTCAGTAGAAATTGGATTAGGCCCTAAACATTCTTCTAAGTTTCTGCTTATTTATGATATTTTTAAAAACCCAAAATCTGGATTTGGGCTCCAAAGAGCACAAATAAAAGTTAAAGGTAATTTCATGCGCTCCCTTCAGTTGCATAAGACACAGACACTTTTAATCTAAAACACATGGACATTTTTCCCTTAGTCTGCTCTGCGAGGGATTCCTTCCAACTGCTCTTGGACAAAGATCATACCTGTTGCTACTTCCATGGCAACATCCTTTCCAGACCCCACACATTTTTTGCCAGTAGCTGATATCTCAAGTCTGGAGAAATTGTTTGCTTTGTCTTTTTCCTTCTGGATGACAATGACCGCGTATCTGTGTAGTCTCGCCTGATGGAGCGCGTTCAGGACATCCCCATGGACTGAGCTCGCCAGGGACTTGCCGTTGATTGACAGAACAAGATCTCCCCGATGAATAGTCCCTTCTTGAGATGCCACTCCCTTTGAAAACACCCTGTGGACCTACCAGAAAGATTTTAACTTAGGGATGCTCCAACGTCATGCCCACACGCAACGCAGAGTCCCCTCTACCAAAGTCTGCGATCTGTGCCTACTGTCCGAGTAACACACAACATCCGCTCCAACAAGCGGCCCCAAACGTCAAGACCTGAGTGACCGCACAAGAACTGCAGTTAGGGATGGGAGAAAAGCAGAGGACAAAGATGGCATTACTGCACGGTCACTTCTAAGCCAAAGGCAACTAAGGACAGCGAGAGAAAACACCATCACAAACCACTCGCACGATTTCAGCAAATTCTGTAAAGGTCTTCAGGCACATACATTAACGTGACGCTCGTGCTACGGCAGACTCACCAAGGACAACGCTGCACTGTGTGACACCCTCTCCCCAAATTCCCATTGACTGTGATATGCCCACACTGCTCTCAGGCACAGACATCCAGGCCGTGCACAGCATCAGCGCACAGAAAGGCTCTGATGTATCGAAGCTACACGTTAGAACAAGTATTTCATCGTTCATCTCAATTTGGCTGAAAATAGCACATGCATAGATGCAAAAGACTGATTTAGTGGCTTGGAACAGATCTTTTCTAGGAAAAAAAAAAAAAGCAAAGAACCAAAACACTAGGCAGAGGGATTAAACCTCGAGTAAACTCCATCGAGTGCAGATGACATTTATATGGGTGCCATTTACAGAAAGGAACCGACCAAAGGAGGTTAAGACCCGGTATTTAAAGACTAGTCTATCAGGCACTGTGCAGTTTTCACAACCAGAACATGGTTTCAACCACCTAGTCACACAGTCCTAGGCCCACTGGACAAAGGTTTGAGGCAGCAAATCGGTGTACACAACTTGGTACGGCATTTTCTCTAGCTATTTCACCACCAGCAGGGAGTCAGAAGTCTTTCTCTTCCTGCTCCCCCTCACTCCAGGGGTGTGCTGAGGTGGAGCCTGGTCCCTATACTGGGACCATAGTTTACCTCAATGGCTGCTTAATGCTAAACACAGGAACATGCTTAAGGCCAAAAACCGAAACATTCCTGTAATGGCTCCTGCAGCCCCCAAAGCTTGTCCTAATGTCAGCACTCAATGGATACATATCTCTTTCAGGGTAGAATCTAAAAGCACACCCTGTGTAAAGATACTGTCATATGGGACACTGGCTGTCTTGGATTTCTCTAGCGCACTGATCCCATTCTGGATAGTATTTCAGTCGCCTGGTATCCCTTTTTACTTCCCAAATCACTTCATGGCAAACATAACGCCCTCGGTTCAGAAAGCTGTATAAGGCTTTTTGGAACTCGTTTCCTGAAATCCAACAGTTTTTAGCAACAGCAATAAAAACTTGTGGAGTGAAATCCAGAATGTTTGCAGAGATCTGAAATAGTCACTCTCAGGATCTGCAAAAACCTTCCAAAACTTTGCTGCACAGAATTCACTTTCAAGGGCTGGAAATTAAAGTCTTTCCCAAAAGGCTGCTGTATGCAGAATTTTATTCCTTGGAACTTAGACGCAGCTGATCCCATCCAGTAACAGACAAGTTACACTTTTAAAGCTTGAAAACATAATTGGCATCCATCTCCAATAATAAAAATTACACTACCCAGACACTCTCTCTTTGATTTCAGTAGCAGATGGTATGCAGCCGCCTCTGAGAGGCACTGTTTTATGACTGCGAATGACTTGCAGTGAGTCTTGATAAACGAGCACTTGATCTAATCACCAGCATGCTTTAAAGCGAGCTTTGCAAAAAAATGACTTGCAGTCATCACTTACTGTGACTGATTTCTGTTCCAGATCTATTCCTCCAGCAACACTAAATCCCAGGCCAGCTCCTTCTTCTTTACGAAGGACTACAAAGTACGCGTCTTCTTTGCTCTAGTAGAAAAATGGGGGTGGAGGGGAGGGGGAAGGAGGGAAGAACAAAAACAAAGATCAAGACCAAGTTCCCACACAAAAGACAAATTCCCAGCACTCTCAGGCTACGGCAAGTGGAAAAGACAACTCATAGATTTAAAACTCTGAGACGTTAAATGCGTTTCTGCTTGTGTTACAGACACAAGTAGCACCAGTATGGGAGAACTCGGATGGCAGCAGGGATTTCTTCAAGGGCTAGAAAGCAAAGTCAGAATTAGGACAGCTACTATACCTGGGGCAACTTCACTTACAAAGGCTTTATTAAACTTTCTGTTGCTGGACATTTTGCAGTCAAAATGGAATACTTTCCCTCATCCCTCCCCCAAACACATGCCATAGATCAGAGCACCTGAGGCAGTAACTCAGGGGAGCGAGGTCTGTATTACGGGGGCCAAACAGGCTTGACGCAGTGCTCCCCCAGCCCCATGGGTGGGAAAGCAGCAGAAAGCTCTTTTCCTCCCTCATCCTCCCCGGGCCCAAGACAGCCTCCTTGCTCTGGGGAAAGCAACGCCCTGTGTGCTGCTCCAGGATGAGCTCCTTGCTGAGGTAGCTTCAAGCCAGTGACCAATATACCAAAGGGTACCAACCCCGCAAGCCATCCCAGAGCTTGTCACAGTTCTCCTTTCTTTGTGCAACTCGCTTCAGAGGCGCTGTACATCCCTGCTGTCACCTTTCAGGTCCAAGCCCTGCCCTCCGCAGGGAATTACTGACACTTCTGTTGTCCCTCCTTTCTCCTTTGCCCTTGAAGGGCAGTTACAAAAATGATGGCATCAACCTCTTCTCAGCAGTGCCAGACAACCTTACAAGGGGCGATGACAGTGATCTGCAGCTTGGGCGGGTTAGACAGGACAGCAGGAAGAACTTTTTCACTTGGGGCCTGAAAGCAATGAGCCCGTTAGCAAGCTGAACACCTCGGGACTGAAGTCAGCTCTCGTGGAAAGGGAGCCTCCAGCATGGGACACAGACTAGCAAGGGCATGCACCAGGGCTGAATTTGACTCCAGATCAGAACAGAGGTGCGAAGCTGACTTCTTTGAAGCGATGGGCTGCTGCCAAAATACAGAATCTGCTATGAGAGAAAAACAGTCCTGCCCAGTGAGTCTGGTGCCGTCTTCTGAACAGCTAGTAGGACAAAACCAGACACTGTTACAGATGCCACGTTTTGCAGTGTAAGTGGGACTATAAGCAGTCATCTGGCAGAGCAAGGGGTAGTAACCGAATGTGTGGCAGAGCATCAAAAGCTGGGAGCGGAAAGCAGGTCTCAGCTTTTCCCTGGGATCCCATCCAACATCAATCATTTCCCAAAACTGCCAACAGTAAAATTAATGACACGTCACCAGAAACGAACCTTTTAATCTATTTATCATTAAATGACATATTTAGTTCACTAAACTTGACATCTTTGACTCAGGGCTGGCCTTTCTGTTTCATTTCAAAAGGCACAGGGAAGCACACATTACTATTATTGCTCAGTATTAGAGTCAAGCTCTTGGCCTCTCTGGGCGTGCTTTTGCCAAGCAGTGGCCCTAGAGGATTTTCCTGTGATTGAGGCATCCCAGCATAGCACAGAGCCAATGTCAGAAATCGATGCCACCATGCTCCAAATCAGTGATGCATCAGCGCTTGGGGAAAGAAGAGCAGTCAGGGCTGAACATCTTAGACCGCAGTCATTTGTAGCTGCCAAGACCCTTCCTACCTGTATTGAAGCGAGAACAGCTTTATGTTAGGTTAGAAATAGTAACATCAGTTACTATTAATTAGTTACTATCAGTTACATCAATACCTATGCTAGCCCCCTCCAACCACGTGAGCTAAGCGTGACAGTCATCCCTAGCATCTTTCACTGATGACTACTAAAGCAATATCCTTTTTGTTTAAGAAGGTCACGTTCTTCCCAACAGTTTCACCCTCTTGGTATCAGGACATAATTTGCTTACACCGGAAAAACAATTAGAAGCCTCTAGTCTTCGAGGGCTATATGAGGACCACGTGTCCTGGGCCAGCCACCAACACAATCTGAACACTGGCTTCCTACTCCTGATCACAAGCATTTCCCGACTCCCAAGCTGTCAAATTCTGTCCTCACCAACCACGTGTACTATGGGTCACAGATGCCCATCTAGGGATGCTTATCATTTTAATCAGTCACACCGTGGAAGTACATGGCCTAGAGTAATTCCAACCATCTGCTGGGCTTTGGGAGGAATCAGTACACGTAACTGCGTAACATCTCTGTGAGACAGGTTAGTACAAATTAACTCCTTACAGTGTAGAGCAAGTTACTCTCCTAAAATCTCTATCTAAAGAACTTGCCTAGAGCTACAGAAGAAATGAGCAACACAATAGGAAAGAGCTCAAATCTCTGGCATCTCTGTTTTGTCTGTTAGCCAAAGATCATCAATCACAGAGGTCTAATCAATAAAACATATTTTTATTTTTTTTATATTACTAGCACTTATTGAGTGCTAGCAATAAATTCAGCACTGTTCAGATCAAAAGATGATGACAAACTCTTCCCAGGGAAAGCTCTCAATCTGAATCGGGCACAGATGTCCATCTCATTTTTCAGCAGTTGCATAATTGTGAAGAACTGTCCTATTGTAGATTTAAATCCAGCATGTGACTAGCATAAGGTTTTCCAGTGTATGTGCCATACCAGGCTTAAATGTGGATATGAGAAACTATGCAGACAAGAAGTACATTCCAAAAAGCATTCAGTTTTATGAATACTTGAGTTCTCAGGTTTTAGCAATTGGCATGAATAAATAATCTCTCCAAGATCCCATGCAAAATACTTTAAAGAACAGTTAATTGTCCCTTCCAACCTCAACCGTTCTGTGCTCTAGACAACCCTGCTTGAGCAGGGGGGTTGGACTGGACGATCTCCAGAGGTCCCTTCCAACCTCAACCATTCGGTGAATTATTCTTGGCAAGGAATAAAACCCATTCCTAAAATTTCTGGTAAAATCACCAAACCCACCTGGCTCACAGAGCTCTTGGGACTTGCTACCTTTAGCTAGGCTATCCCTGGAAGGAGGTAAAGCTGAGCAGTTTGGTGACGTCCTGCTCCTCCCCAGCCCATTTTCTATTCAAAATTGCAACCTTTGCGAGTAAGACTCAGGAATGCTCCAAATGCAGCTCAACCAGCAGTTAGGCAGACCAGATGGCCGTTTCCCCTCCAGTGCTGTCATTATTTTATCAACTTCAGTTCTGCTTTAAAAAGAACGTGGACACATCCCAAACACAAGCAGGGCAGAGAGGGAAAAGAGCAATCATTTCACTTGGGAGGCCTTCTTTAAACACCTAAATAGCAAAGCAGGTTGCCTTGATGCAATAATTGTTTCCTACGGGACGGAGCAAAGAGGGCACAGGGATCTCTCACAAACGCACCACGCTTCCTGGCGTCACCAGCCACCAGTTCAGCATTAAAGATTAATTCAATCCCTGCCACCTTACTGCTAGTGAAAGTTGAGCGATTACATGCCAGAGAGGAGCAGAGCTTTCCCTGCTTGCGGAGAAAGTGGATGGACGGTGGAAAGTTAAGATCTGATGTGCAGTTACTGGCCAGCCCAGTTTCTCAGCTGTAATAACGACTGAAACGGAGACATACTTCTCCGCTTAAAATTGGTCTTTTTATCATGGCTCATGAAAGCTTTTGCACTGGACAAACAATAAGCTTTCTTATACAAAAGCCACTCAAACATACCATGGGTTTATAGCAGCCACTGTGGAACCGGTAGAAGAAAAACTACCTCTCAAAGGAACACTGGAAGAGTTCTGAAACTGTCTTGAAGAGATTTTCTCTCTCATACAAAAAATAAAATTATTGCTCACAATTTAGTTTTATCTGCTGGTTATTACCTTCACTTGTGCTTTGACTTCTTGGAGCATCGTGGCAACATCACATTTTGGTATTAGCAATGACAAAACAGACTGTAATTTTTGCTGGTCCAGGCTTGAGACTAGCAGCTGATCCAAGCTAAAACGAATATAAACATATAAAAGACAGCTTTATATTTCTAGGCTGTGCAGAGATATGTTTCAAGTACACAGTATAATTTGGATTAGAATAAGTGATGGAGTGTCAGGTCGTTAGCCAGCCTAAGTCTTGGAAACAGGTAACAAATAGTGCATATTGGGGAGAACGGGAAGGAACTGGGGTGATTGGGAAGGAAAGGAAAAAAAAAAAAAAAAAAGACAATTCAGAAGTAATCCTGACAACCAGTCCCTATTCTGTTCCCTCCCTCCTTTCCCAATGATTTTAGCAAGAGACGTTAATAAAAACAAAGCGACAGCTACTTCTGAGAACTGTTTCTGGCAGGACAACAAACTCATCCATCATCACAGGCTGCACTGACAGCAAATGCTGGGCAATCTCCCCATTTGAGGTGGGCAGGAGACAGTAATTGCTACTTCTTACATAACCAAAAACCAGACTAAAAGCAGTAAAAGAAGGGACACAGAAAAAGGGCCTGACCCTGCTGGCATAACATATTTCACCCTGTACTGAAGTGCAGCCACCACCGGACAACAGCATAACAGCTTTGAAAGACAAAGACCATGAAAAAATGCACCCAAATTTTTAGTGAAACATGAACTTGGCCCAAAGCCGTCCCACTGAGATGTGCTTTGGAGCAAGCCCTAAGCAACTGGAAAGTTCTCCCTCAGAAGAGCCTTGCAGGGATGAAGAAACACACGCTTCAGGACATCTCTTTTACTCACGGAAGTAAGAATAGAAAAGTCAAACTAACCTGACTGACCAGCTTTTTTCCGAACGCTTCCCATCCAGAGCGCTGTCACACGCGGCGTCATCCTCCGACGCTGACCCTGGTGTTCCTGAGCCGCTGTTCCACGGGCTGCTCCCTTTCGAGCTCGCTCTAGTCCCGCCCGCGAGGTTGGAGAGGGCAGGAGATGCGCTCAGGTTGGCATCGCTCTCCGTGGGCAAACCGAGCGATCTCCTGGGTGTGATTTCCAGTTCTGTTTTGAAATAGCCAGCCTGCGGGTCCCCAGAGAAGCCCTCGCTGCACAGCTTGTCCAGGTCGGGCATGCTGAGAGCTCGCAGCTCCCGGAGCTTGGAGCGGGACAGCAGCTGCCGGCCGTGACCCCGGCTCCGTCGGACCTGCGATGCCGAGGGCGGTAAGGCAGCCAGGTCTCCCAAAGCGCTTTCCTTCCCCGATTTACCTTCCCCTTTGCTGCCCTCGGTTGAATCTCTCGCCGTGTGCAACACGTCTACGCTCGTGGACGACTTCATCAGCTGCGGCGACGCCGGAGCGCTGTCCTGGCTCAGACTGCTGCCGTAGGAGCTCAAGCTTCGTCTCAGCGCCCGCGACACCTCGGTAGGGCTGGTCGCAGCTACAGCACCTATCCCGCTGCATGATCTTCTGCCAAGAGGTGATTTAGAGGCTGAGTGAATATCTATAGCTTTAACAACAGGCCTATCGAAATTTGCCAGATTTTCAAAGGATTTGATCCTCTGCTTCACAGAGAAGGATGAGGTAGCTTCATGGGGCCAGTTCAGTTCATAATAATAGTAATTTCTCCTGAAGTTTCTTAGCTTATCAGTGGCGGGGTAGCTAATGTCACTGACTAAGGGGGAGTCACCAGACACCTTTTGGATGTTTTTGGAAGCATATGTCTGCTCCTTCCCACTCTGGCCATTCAGGAGATTGAGATGGACCATCTTTAACATCCCCGTCTCCGAATGGGGGGATTTCTCATCTGCACCGTTGCTCTGAGGGCCTTGCCCAGCATGAACTGAAATGTCTGCAGCATTGCAATCCTCTCTCAAGTGACCTGACAACTGGGCTGGCATCGAGTAAGTCCTCATCACAGGTTTTGACAAGCCATAGAGATTTCTGTCTCCAGTGACATCCACTTTAGAAAAATACTGCGTGGCCTTCATCTCCTCATTCAGTTGAGGCACTTCTGCGTTCCCCTCTTCCGTTTTCTCCGTTAATGGCAGCTGCAGAAAGGGTGCTGGTGAGGAAGAAGCAGAGGAGGAAGAAGAGGAAGACGAGGAGGAAGAGGAGAGCCTCACCTCAATGAAAGTGCGTTGAATCTCCTGTCCTTCGGGCTGTTCCTGCTGAGCTGGGGGAGACCTCAATGAAGAGCAGTTTCTAGCAGATGTTCCTAAGTTCCGCAGATCTAATTGCTTAAGGTCATCTTCATTATAGACACTCTTGATCGAGTTCAGGCCTGTTCCAGGGTTCTCAGCTCTCCCTCTCACATATTCCACTTTTGGAATCCCCTTAGGGGATGAAGCAGCTTTGGGCTGACTGTCCCTGGCTCTGAAATCATCCACCCTCGCACCTTTACCCTGACACACCTCAGGCTGAGTGGAAGCTTGCTTTTCTTTTCGCTTTCCCCATCCCTGCTGCTGATCCGTTAGCTCCCCACAGCCACCACATTTCATTTCACTGCTCTCTGTCGGGCTGCTGGTGCCATTCAAGAAAGGCGGAAGTGATTCTTCAGAAATGACCAGAGATGGTTTATTTTCTAGCTCTGATCTCAGAGTCCTTGAGGCTGCTGAAACACTCTTGCCAGGATCTGTGTTTGAAGGTAAGTTACGGGATAATGGTGCTTTCTTCCCCAGGAGCTTGGGAGACAGCTGTGGAGAAACAGAAGGCCTCTTCTGATCAGCCCCATTGACTTTGGTAGGATTAATCCCAGAAGAGTCTGAATTTGCCTTTGTTTTGCTTTTGATAGTGAATCCCTTGAGCTTTGGTCCTGCTTTGGCCTTCTGGTTATTTAAAAGGGTTTCCATTATGTTTTTTTGTGCTGTCTGAGCCTTAGACTCCTGAGAGGATTTTTTCTGTGAGGATGGGCTGTGCGGTACTGCAGCTCCTTTGCAGTGATTTGTGCCTGAGCTTTGGACTTTTGCATTTGAACTCCTTCCTGAAGTCACAGAGTTAATTTTCTCATTTTTCCCTGGCAAGTCAGGGGTTATATTAGCCTTTGGATCTTTCGATTTAGTGGAAAAGGGAGACCTGAGTGATACTGCTCTTTGTGACGACGCGTTTCCGTGTTTGCTGTCTGTTTTAGACAAGCTGGACAAACTGTTGGTTTCTTTCTTTGTTAAGCAGTAACTAATGGTGTGATTACAGTCATCAACCACCGTTTCACCTTCAAATTCGGATCTCTGATCATCAAAACATCCTTCTTTGTCCAGCAAGTTGCTCTCCAAGCCACTGACGTTTCCAGCAGAGCAACAGTTTATCTTTTTGCAGTGCAGAGACCCTTCCTCTTCAAGGGATTCACAGCATGTTATATGTCCGCCAATGCTCCCCAAGCCCATCTGTTCTTCTGCACTTAAGGCAACGTTGTTATGGAAAGAACAAACTTCAGGGATAGCTGCTGAATTTTTTAGGGTGTCTTTATCTGGCAGAAAAGCTGAGGGAGGAGAACAGAGGGATGCAGAGCAGACATCTAAATGCTGTGAGGGACATAGCGTGGGACCACTCCGATCTTCCAGTTCTAGTTTGTTAATGCTCGTCTCCAGCGACCCACACATCGCACAGTCCTCAGTCTGCAAAACTTTGCTGCTGTCATGGTCTGGGGGGGACAGAGGGGATAAGCTTGTCGCAGATGCGAGATGCTGCTCCTCAGCAGGCTTTCGTGGTTCATTATTCGTGCAACAAATCTCGATTTGCTCCTCATCCGACTCTGTTATAGTACAGCCCGCAGTGGCATTAGCAGCAGCACAGGGGAGGAGCAACGCGTCACTAGCGGCATCAAAGGTTTCCACGACAGACTCTGTGTCTGAGTGAGAATCATCTGCGGCCCCATACATAGACTTTGGAAACGGGTCGCTTTTCTTACCTTCCAGAGAGTTTGCTGCAGGCAACTCGTCCTCACTTAAACTGCTAAAATTCCTAGAATAGTTATTTAAAGAGTTTTTATTCACAGTAAAAAGTTTGCCTGTGTTAATGGAGTCCAATGCAGACAACCCCAAAACCCCTTGTGTGTTAGCTGCACAATTCATAGTTTTTTCTAGCAGCTCCTCCTTCACTGGCCGGGGCTCAGGGCCGGGACAGCCTTCATCAGTCCCACAGCAGCACATTGTGGTGTATTCGTCTCGGAGGGGGCTTTCTGCTCGCGACGGGGTCCGCAAACCTCTGCACTCTGGGGCACTCATCTGGCCGAGCAAGTCATCGATATCGGTGACGGGCACTGCAGCGCTGTCCTCAGTGCGGCTGCTCTGCGTGGTGCCTGCTTGCACATCTTTGCTCTTGGCATGAGGTGGCAGTGTTGTTCTCTCCGCTGCACAGCCTGGACCATCATTCTGCAAACCTGCTCCTTCTTGCTTCCCACAGCTCTTTTCTTCAGCCACAGGGAGGTTGCTGAGGTCAGTCTGATTTTGACCATCTAGCCCTGGAGTCAGGATAAGGTTTGTATATCTGCTGACAGCTGCATCAAGGTTAAAAAAAAAAAAAAAGATATAAAATCCTATCAGATATGGAAAGTGATATAAAAAACAGCCGGTTTTATTACAAAAACAGACACCCACATAGTCAGCCTAGATGCTTTCCTTTTGCCCCACACTCCTCCTCTTCTTTTTACAACAGCTCCAATTAATCATAACCTTGTGTATTTGAGTGGCACACAGGAGGGAACAATCTATGTTGGGTAGGCACTCACGATCTGTTTAATTCTCATCTTTGAAATTTAAACAGCCAAGCAACCAGCTACCAAAGTATCAGTATGCAGAAAGTCAGGCTGAGCAATATCATTTCTCATTACTTCTTTGATCGAAGATGCCTTGAGTAGATTGCACAGAGTACTCAAAGCCCTGGCACAGCAACCAAAGGTGAACAGGTAACAGTGATGAGCTGTGCATGAACACCTTGACTCTGATCCTCTAGGCACCTCTGCAGGTGTTTAACGTGACACACATGGGTGATCTAATACCCACGTAAGGGTTGTGCATTGAGCAGGAAGGCTTTACAGGATTTCTGGCACAGAGCTTTCCTCGCTTCCAGTACACGTTTAACCCACTTGTGGGCAACCTACTGACCGCCCTGCCATCGCTGCACTCAAAACACATTCCAGCTCATCCGTTTCTCCAGCTCTTAGATTGCCACAAGTTCACCCCAAACATCTTTTTGCACCTTTCTATGCTGCTTCTTGGGACATTCAGGTCCTAACTGGTAGAACGGGGCTGAAGTCCGGCCTTACTTCAGCAGGCTGAATCACACATTGAGGAGACCCTCGTCTCTGCCAACAAAGGAGGGCGAAGGGAAGGGAAGAGCAGAGGAGGTGCCCGACAAAATAGTGCCAACCTGCACCTTCTCCAGTGCTAGAAGTCTGCAAAAGCCAGAGTAATCTAAGGAAACGGGAACAGGCTCTGCCCTGCCAGGAACGCCTTAAAGAACAACTGGAGTTGAAGCATCTGGAAGCAATTTTGGCTCCCAGGTATTAACAGGTACACAAAGAAGATCATAAACTAGAAGGAAGCAAAATATTATGTTCTTCCTGGATTTCGAAAAGGGTACTTTCTTCTTCAAACACTCATTTCCACACCACATAATTTGTACAGTCTGCAGATACGAATAATATTGCTGTAGCAGCATAATCAATCTCAATGAGGAACAAAACAGACATCAACCTTCCAATTCAAATAGATTTTTTTTAAATAAGAAATATGCAAAAAAAAAAATTTAATAAGGTTCCAGTTTTTATCTTGGGGTTTCTGCTTCTCCTTTCTGCACATTAGACAACTTGGATTCATGAAAGGGAAAGAAAAAGGATTCTATTATCTTATTGTACGTTCACAAAAACACAACTTAAGCTTCAGCTTTTAAAAGAGAGAGATGTGATTATAAAGGGTCAAAATATTTACTGAACAAGCACTAGCTGTAAAATTGGCTGTCAGCGCATCACTGCTGCTGAGTTAACTCCAGGTCTGCATGAGATGACTCAGACCTCTGCAAACACTGACAGGAGGGACGTACTATAAACGGGAGCTTTGAACACTTGACACAGGATTAGGTTTCCATCCCTCACCATGGTGCTAGGGAGGACCCTGAAGCCTGGTTCACCATCCAGCCTGGCTCACCCACACAGACACGGGTATTCAAAATAAATGGTACGAAAGCAAGATTCCTCTCACCTGATGCTGCTTTCTGGATCTCTAGGGTTACAGACGTGGGAAGACACTGCATGAGCAAGCAGATTTCCTCGTAAGTCATCTTATTGACGGGAATACTGTTGATAGTGGTAATCTCATCTCCCACACCCATCTTGCCCATTGATCCCTGGTGCAACGACAAATACAAGGAAATTATAAATATACCTCAGAAGCATTCCCACAGGAGCAAAGATTGCAGCGAAGTAATTAATGGCTTAGGAGCGACATCCCCTATTTCACATCACTGCAGAGCACAAGTACCACTGCCGTCAGTTTGTCAACACATAAATAAAGAGCAGACTGCGCTTTGGCAGGAGAGAAATTCATCATCCGTCTCCAAATGGAAGGTTAAAAGAGCTGCTGGGTTTCCAGAGAGACCGACACGAGGATGGAGGACATAGCTCCCTTCATTTAAACGAATTTAGCTGGGTCAGACATAGTTTCTTCAGTGTTCCCTGTAGGAGAAAACATCTACCACTTTTGCATTTTGCATATGAATGATATCCCTGGTTGCTATCTCCTCTTGGACCAACTGGACTCACCTAAATGACTATAAAATGGACAGAGACTGAGCTCTTGAGGTACAAAGCTAAATGTTTTTTGTTTTTTGTTTTTTTTTAATCAACGCCACAGAGTAAATCAGAGGAAGGGGCAGGAACAGCATCCACCACCCCAACTCTCACAGTCCAAACTGCTACGACATATCCCCTCTTGAGCCCTCTAACCGGGCTAAAAACGCTGCATCCAGCTTTGTGCACCAGAATATCCTGTATCTGCACAGCTGGGTCGAGGTCAGCAACCCCACATCCAGCACAAAGCCACTATCCACACTGCAATGTGTACATGTGAGGGGGCAGAAGAGCCATGCAACACTGGCACTGTCATCACCCCTGGCAAACCTAGCCAGCCCCTGGGCCTCCTGGCATCAGAGTTGTAGAAAACAGGAACATATGCAGATAAAATAACGGAGAAGGATTTAAAGCACACCCATTCTAGGTTGCAACACAGCTCATCTCTTAGTGAGCATTTTTGCCACTTTTTTTAAAAACTTTTTTCTTCTTTTTTTTTTTTTCCCCCCCGTGGCAAAAAATATGATAGAAAACAAAAGAACAGTACTCCCCCAAAACTGTATCTGCTAATGTGGATGGATCTATCCTAGTATATTTGCCTCTTGACTTTCTCAGTTTTGAATCAGCAAGGGTGCACTTCTGAAGCGGAAACTTTTCCTTTAGCAGCAGCTTTCAGAATGATACGGGGTGAGACATTGTGCCCTGTGGAGGCAAACATCTCCCCTGCACTTACTCTCAACAGATCACTAGCTTAACAATAATAATCCCTGCAAGGCAAAAGCAAAACAAGCCAAGGCAAATCAAGCTGTTAACAAGTTACCCTTTCAGCTGCTCCACCTGGCCGCAGCCCTGTGACGACCACCTTTAAGGGCATGGCCTGGATTTCCAAATCCAGGCCGAAAGACTCGTGCTCATTGCGAACCAGAGTGACTATTTCACCCTGGCCCTGCCCGGCACTGTCGGGCGCCTCAGTCTTTTTGCTGTGAGGGAGCGTCCTTGCAACGGGCTTGCTGTAAGAGCCGTGCTCCTCCGTCTTCTGCCTCTGAAGGCTTCGACACTCGGTGCTCATCATGCTTTTCACTCTTGTGACAGCTCTGTGCTCCAGTTTTGGAGATCTCTTAGATTCGAGTTGTGCTTCCCGCAGCTCCTTCAAACTCAGGCTGCCGAGACGAACTTCAGGCACGCTTGAGTAATCAAATGCTATGATTGGGAAAAAAGGAGAGTCTACTTGCTCCAGTGCACCGTCTGCAGACTCCGCAGAGTGGCTGGAGCGGGGGGAAGACGTCTCCATGCCAACACATCTAGGCGCTTCGCCGTCCTGGCTCTCGTCATCAATTTCTACGGACAAGGTTGTAATAACCAGGCCAGAGTCATCCTGGCTCTTGGCCCTTTGGCTTCTTTGCAAGTGGGAGCTTTCATCGTCATCACTAACGTCGCCGTCGTAGAAAACGACCCTTCGCTGCCGATGGAAAGGGCTGCGGGCAGACTTGGGGCTATCACTGAGGATGCCGGGCCGGACAGACTCCCCGTGCTTGCTGTGAACGCCAGACGACCTCCCGCTGCTTGGGGAAGCCAGACCGTTTGCTTTTGCCACTCCTGCTTCTCTAGCAGCTAGAAAAAAAAAGCATCATATTTTAATTGTGTATATTTGTGATTTTTAATGCCATGCTTCCCACTGTAGCAGAAGACATGTGGCTTTGTTTGCAGAAGGAGCTTTACCTCCCCTCGCAAAGCCAAAAGCAGGTTTTTCATGTCCTCCCTCTAAGTTATAACTACAGTACACAGCAAGAGAGATGACAGATGGCTCCACAATTTATGGGTGCTTCCTGAAATCAGTTCATGGCACATCTGGTTTTGTTTTCAGCCCACTTCTAAATTATGACTATGACCCAAAGAAGAAAGGGATGCACACACACATATGTATTTTACTTTAAACAACTGAATTTCTTTCAGATCTTGTTTGAATCTATGCACAGGACTGCCTGAATCAATTTACAACGAGCGAGAAAAGCTCTCATGAACAGAAACACAAGCACACAATAATCAGTTTCAAATTAAGGACTAATTAGTCTAGGAACCCTTTTCACATCCTTCTTAGGAAGGACTGCATCTTATTTTGTAGAAAGCTTTTTAAATAAAAATGCTTTTCAGCATTAAATAATGAATTCGCAGAGAAAAATAAGTGGTAGACAAAGACTTTACTTGAGAAGCACAGGAAAGGGAGAACAAACGTAACACCCTTGGAATCTGAAATCAGGTGAATGTCAGTAAGGAAAAGATAAGATTCTTTCAGCCAATTACTATGGGGAGAAAGATATATATGCAAAATATCTGATGTCAAATTGATCATTTGATTGTTTTTACACCACGACATGTGATATTGCGAAGCTGTGCATTTGAGGCTGCTAAGAACACTTTCATTTAAATGTAATCAATCAGATGATCATCAAATTGAAAAAAGACTAGAACACTGTCAATCTAGTTTCAGCCAAAGCAACCAAATAAGGTCATTCTCCTGTAATCAGAGCAGCAATTTGGACAAACTACCATGGAAACAGGCATTTATGTGCACTGTTGTAAATCCTGCCCATTTTCCAAAACTTCATATCATCAGCGCTGGTTTGCACCCTGCTGGCAGACGTTTTCTTACCAACAAAGGAATCACCAGGTCTTTTCGGTAAAGCAAACCAGAGCTCGGTGACCACCCCCACATCAGACAAATGACCAGACAGATTTCCATTGCGTTCTCAGGTTACCGGGTGGTAGAGGGCTGTCATCCAACAGGCTGCTTCTGCTCTTCTGACGGAGCTGCTCTTCACTGCAGGAGCCGGTTACAGCGTCGGAGAACGACAGCTGGCTCGGGCCATCGTGCGAGAAGTACTGGGAAAGTTCTGCCTCCGAACTGACGGATCCCTGCTGAAAACAAGCGCAACTGGTGACCGGCGGTCATTTCCGCGTTAACGGCCCTATCTGCACACAAGCACTAATAACCCCCCTCGCGTCACCCTTGTCAACGAAGTAAGTTTAACAACAATTTCAAAAATAGAGGAAGTGACAGCGTCCTGAGCGTCAAACGCGAATTGCTGAAATGCAGCACATCAATACATTGTAGCCAATATAATACCTTTTTTTTTTTTTTTGGCCAAATTCCCCTAGGAGTGAGTGATGAAGCCATTCACTTCCCTAATTCTCTTTGCATACCTTCCTCACTGAGAGGCGGGAAGGATTTGTACTTCTGGACGCAGCTCGTATGGCTTCCTTGGCTTTCCCAAAAAGGACAAGAGACTTTCCCCCTACAATGGCTATGTACAGAGACCAAGCGCTCAACCCGTCTACAGGGTTTGGTCTCTTCCGCCAACCTCTGCCATCTTATCTCCTCTGTCCTACCGCCACGATTCAAACACGCGGCTTAAGAAACAAACACCTTTATGGAGCACACGTGACAGGGAAGGAGGACAGAGGTTTAGTTTTGAACAGTTGAATCCTTGGGTAAGAGCTGAATTTGAAGCAGAGCTGTTTTTACGGCATTTAAGTCTTTTACCCGGCTTGCTGGCTCCAGGAAGCGTTTCATAGTCCAGCTGAGGGGAGACGAGGTCTCTCCTTGTTTGGCTTTCACGCTAGGCGAGGGGCTTTTTTGTGCAGCTCCTGTTAAACACAGTTCAGTTAGATGCACAAAATTATAGGAGTAGTCCACATATCCAAACAAGCTCCTCGTTCACCATCTGAGCTGAGGGCTGCACTTATTCCCACTTATTATCTGAATTGTTAAGTGAATCTTGCTTTATGCAAGCATTGCACAAGCTCTCCCTCAGATCAGGCAAAAATGTTATCACAGAAACCCATTACGCCAGCCAGGCACAGGACAGAGCTACGAAGAAGAGACAAGCAGAAGAGTCTCCCTCACCTGCTGGAGCACCCTGCAGGTAAGGTGCAACTGCAGAAGACAAATTAGCAGCCAAGGGCAAGGTCTACGGCAAAAAGGTCCTAGCTATTACTGATACACGAAGGACAATCACAAATCTAACACCTTAAAATCACCTCACAGGTCATTCTGCCATTACCAAGAGTTTTCCTGGTCTGTAAGATTTCAGGAAATGCTAAGTCTAAGGCTCAAAACCATCAGGCATACGCCAGAGCGCAGCATTTTGACATGACCTCTAAGATTAAGATGGCGTTAAAACGTTCAGTCCAGTATGCAATACCTGGACTCCTTTAAGTGAATTTACCAATACTTTTTTTTTTTCCCTCCATCATCTGCAAGGGCTAAATGTAGCTGATGGATGGAGTTGACTCCTCCCACCCCTTCCCTACTGGGACATTTTCCTTCCAAGAAATCTCAAAGAAAGGATAGAGCAACCATGTTTTGCCACCCCACCTTTCAGATCACGGCAGCCTGCCTAGAGAAATCCAGACCAAATAATACGACCTACAGAGTTGATGCATGTGAAATAGGATGTTTTTGCTGAAAGTTTTGCAGTGTACACAGCAATCACATCCACCGAACTGCTCAGCTTGAGGGCCCTCAAAATATTGATGATGGTGAGGAACCCACAACATGTCCTTAAACCTTCCCGCTTCTGGAAAAGGACAAATATTAGGAGAGAACATGCTGTTACCTGCGACATGAGAGGAGTTGGCGTCCTTGCTCTCTCGATGAGTAGTGCGTGCTATTGCTTCATCCATCTCCTGCTCAGAAACCTAAGGTTTAGTGGAAGACAAGAGATCGATATTGAGAAGAAGTGAGATGAGAGTCTGACTGCTTATCACTACAAATATGTGACTCATTTCTGATATGCTCCTATATTAAAGCCTCAGCAAAGAGGACCTAGTCGAGAGCTCCTAAATCCTGGCCTCTGACTCAGACTCCCTCTGTGCCATTCCTCTGCAGAAATCGGGAAGCAGAAACCAGCTGATTCACAAAGAGGTCCAAGTGCCACATTATGTAAACAAATAAAACTGCACCAGGCTTAAAGAAATCAAATGAAGCCATTACAGCTCAATCTTAACTCGATTAAACACTGTACACTGATTTATTGAGAAATATTACTTTAAAATAGACAAAGGCTGCTTTGTACCAACCTACGTCAGCAACAGAAGACATTCAGCACTTAAAGAACCTACCGGAAGAAAGCCAGACTTCCTGAGATATTAGCTGCCTTTTTAATTTTCATTTCTTTAAATCAGCAATTGGTACTTAATGTTTTCTCTGACTTAAGAATAAATACTGGTCTACAATATTTGAAATCTGCTAATTATGTCCTGAATTACTGCAGCGCACTCGATTCTTATTAACTAAAAAACTCCATGTAATTTTAGAACAGGAACAGCTAGCCTGCAGGAGTAGGCATTTAAAAACAGAAAGCAAGGTAATTCTGTCTAAAGTAATGTCTATACACATTGCTTTACATTAATTAAAATACAGCATAAAGAGAGATGAGAAACTTGCATCTTTCTGAACCATGAAGATCTGCAAGATTCCTAAGCAAACTCAGCACTTTCGGCATAGTTTAAATGCCACATTCACTCAGAATAACAAGAAAGAAAGAAAACGTTGTGGTATTTCTCTTGGAAGTACATGCAAATACCTAATTGAATATATTCAGCATCAAAACGTACCGTGGACCTTTTGTGTCATGAAATGAGAGATTAAGTATAAAAACGTCTAGAACAACAAGAACCTTTGCAGAACTATCCCTCCGTTTTCCTCTTGCGGCATGACCTTACAGGAAACTGAAAGTCTCCTGGCTCCCGGGGAGGAGTCCTCAAAGGACACGGACCAAGCGCTTATGCTCCTGGACCTTTGCACAAACCTTAGCGTACAAGATACCCTGAGTCCAAAACTAGGTGCGGGGCAGACTACAGCACTATGGATAAGACGGGGGTTCGGGTGGAAGGTGCAGCCCGTTAGACCGGCTCAGTCCCTGCCTAGGCTGCAGCACGGCCCCGGCGCGGGGAGGCACGACGGTTGCTTGAAGGTGCCATGGCAGCGGGTTGCGGGGTGCCTGCGCACCCAGCCTGTGGGTCTGCCGACAGGCAGGCAAAAGACAGATGGTCTCTTCTCTGTTTGTTTAAAGGCAACAAAAATCCCCGCTCCTGCAAGCTCTGGCACTTCTGTTTTTTAGCATCAGGCTTATCAAACCTCTTCCAGGGGAATTCTTCCAAGCTAACTCGTAACCACAATCTGCAGCCCAGGCCATTATCTGCAGCCACAAAAGAACAATTAAAAAAACTCTGTAGCTCTTCCATGCGGGCGTTCCTGCAGACATCCAGCTTGAAGGGACTGTGTTTTCAATACTGTCTGGGAAGGAAAAAAAAAAATGCTTCCGGGTCCCTCCAGCTACGCTTTTAGCCTTACGCAGCACTCTTTGGCAAAGGATGAGTTGTCATTTTAAATATCACTTCCGGAAAACTGTAATGGGATCCACTTAATACATTCCCTCTGTTACTGAGTAATAGCGAGCAATTGGCTTAAGCCAGGCATCGCAGCTTCTCCTCGCGCCGAGCGGATCAGCAGGCAGAGCCCAGCACCCCCGGCCCGGCGGGAGGAGCAGCGGCCCCGGCACAGGGGCT
Organism: Struthio camelus; assembly: GCF_040807025.1. Classification (NCBI taxonomy): domain Eukaryota; kingdom Metazoa; phylum Chordata; class Aves; order Struthioniformes; family Struthionidae; genus Struthio; species Struthio camelus. Next base: position 57,248,919 of record NC_090981.1, on the reverse strand, counting down.
GCGGCCCGAGGCGCGGGGGCAGCTCCAGCCCCGGGGCGCCGCGGGTGCCCAGCAGCAGGGCAGCCCCTTCCCCAGCGTGCACGGTCCCCGCTCTCCCCTGCCATGCTCCCGGGGCTCCCCGTCAAAAATCCCACTCCCTGGGTACGCTTTGCCAATGCAACCAATTGCGCCAGCTACCCGCCCGATTCTTCCCCCCTCCTATGCTCACCTTTAACCAACAGCGCTACGGCCTCTTTCTTTTTAGCATCACAAGCCCTCGAGGCAAGGATGATAAAAGCCCAGGCAGTAGGCCTCTATTTGCCTACTGTTTGTATATTTGATTTAGCAGAAAATACACAATTTTAAGTCTACATCGAGGAGAACTCCCGTTTCTTCTAAAGGCCTCTATTTGTAGCTAGGAGTTCAAAAGTCAGAGCTCTCTGGACCCCTGAGTGAAAATATTTTTACAGCTTCATTCCTGTTTAAACAGGAAGGTTTTGTACGCTCACGACATTCTTTGAAATATTAAAATAAAAGAAGTTACTATTCCCTATAGCTTGGGTAAATAGGTTTTATCTCCCATCAATTACTTGAAAATAATCACTCCCTTTGTAAACACAGGCTTATTTCTTATTTTCAAATTACCCCTGTACAGATTTCACAGTGGCAGTACATTCCAGATTCTCTTTTTCTAGTTCCTAAAGGAAAACTTTGATCCTCGGACAGATTTTACTTTTTTAAAACCAGTATTTGTATTACTTTATTATAGTTGAGCAGTTCAGTCTGTTGATGTTTATGTTGCTGGCCCAAATTATATTCTGCTCAAACACAGACTAACTACAACACAACTTTAAGGAGGAAGAGGACACACGCGATATTTGCATTGCCATTTGTCCGAGTATGAAGAACGATGGGAACGCTTCACCCAAGCAGTTCCAGAAAAATGATAAGCGGGTGACTAAGTGAAAAGCAGCAAGGAAGCTCCAACACCGCTACAACTTTTAAACTGCAAGGCATCATTGCAACCCTTTAGCCTGACTTCTTGCACAACATCTGCTGTACAGAGAAAACTCCAATACTCTTCATTCGCTGCTTTTCAAACAGCGAGACTCAAATTACAGCACAAGATGAAAACACCACGTAGGTACTTCAACACAGTTCCTCCTCACCTTCGGGTTAGGATGCCGACTAATGATAAGGCTAACCGGACCTGGCCCGCACTCGCTCAGAATGGCGTAGGCTTCGCTCAGCGCTGCGTGGCGCAGGCTCACCGAATCTGCCTCCAGGATCTGATCACCTCGGCTGCAGGGAGAAACAGAGCTCGTTAATCACATCCGCCTCACACAGAAACGCTTGTGCTCTTGACTGGTAGCCAAATTTTTTCAAAGATACGAGTTTGATCTGACTTGCAAAGCCACCAGTGTTGCTCTTGCTCCCAGTGACATGAACAGTTTCAGTCCTGTTGACTTCAGGAGGGAGGTCCAGGGTTCCTTTTTGCACTTACTGTCAGGGCTACAAACCCTATTAAATCAACAGAGAAAATTGGCTGCGTTTGGACAAGGGTGAAAGCAAACTTCAGTTCCAGTTCTGCATCCTGATACTTGTTGAGTACAGAAAAAAAAATATTTAAAATTAGATTCAGATGGGCTGTTCCTTACCATCATATTGAACTACTCAACACAAACATCGATAAAAAGTTCACCATTTAGAAATGGGTTTACAAAATGACTCGAGAAAAATACAGGGTGAGATAAGCCTGTATTTGCTTCAAATTAAAGTACAGAACCCAGTTTAAAAAAAAAAAAAATCACTCTTCTGAGAGGGAAGGATAAATTGTTTTGCTTTGTTTTTCCAATTTCTTAACTCTTGATCATTGGTGCTCAGACATCTGGAACTATTCAAGAGAAAAGATCATCAACTAGGGATATTATTAAAGCATTCTCCATAATTACTAAAGCATTTACTTTAAACAGGCATTTTCAGACAATCCACTGAGGCTGATTTATGCCGGATTAGCTGTGACAATGGCAAGGAAATTGCACCATGAATCTCCACGCCAAAGTCAGACTGGCAATTGCACACGGCAGCTTTTCCGTGGCCTGTATTCTGGTACAGGCTCAAGAAAGCAAAGGGCGATCAACAGTTGTGTAATCATGTCGCTGCTTTGCCCATCCTTCCAATTTAAACAACTATTAGAAACTATGAAAACGGAATCACAGACAAGCACGTGATTGAGAGAGAGGGCTCAGATACAGAGGAGCTGGGTTCAAACCCTTCCTGGTATTGCAAAGCCGGTACGTGATTAATGAGGTTTTCCAAAATCAAAACCATCCTCCGAGTTTTGGCTTATGGAACCATAAACCGCTGATGAGACAACAGGAGCAATGTCTCAAAGAAGCAGGCTAGAAAACTGGGAAGCATGCCTGGACATAATCAATCACTTAACCCAATAAACGATACAGCTGTTGCATACAGGCGCAACCAGCACTGCAATCTTTTCCAAAAGGGCTTACAAAGAAAGCAAGTCGGTATTAAAGTACTCTCTCCTACAGGCATTCCTATTTGGTAGCAACTTTGAAAAGATTTTGGCAGGGCTGCAATCCTAAAATTATCTTGTTCCCCTACTCCAAAACTCAACTTGCTCTATCACAGTTTTCCTAGCCAACGAGAGCCATTGCACGTGCAGGGAACGGAGAGCTCTCCCTCTCCCCCCCCCGCCAGTGAGTGGAAGCAACGCTGCTGCAGAGCCTCTCCGCACCAGCGCTCGCACCGCCAGCTCGGCGCGGACCACGCGGCCTCGCTGCCCTGAGCGCCGCCCTCGCTCCAGAGCGCTGCCCCAAGCGCCCCCATGCATTTACGCAGGGATGCTGAAAAATGGGAGGCTTTGGAGAATTTCCTCCAAGGTTTTTTGAAAAAAAAGAGGACTCCAGTAGAGGAACAGAAAATGACTTTCTGCCACTTAATGCAGCGTAAAGCACAAGGGAATCCCAGGAGTGATTTCCCTTTCCCTTACAGTTCCTTATAGTCATTCCAATTTCCCAGTGGAAAGCACGGGATGGGCAGGTTGACCTGCCACGCTTCTATCGGACGCTAAGGGCAGAAAAGCTCTGCTGCAGCCATGGGCATAGCGCGCTGCAAGAACCCCCCCCACACACACCACCACCACCACTTCTTTTTAAGAGTTTCAGGCGACTGAGCTTTTAACAGAGCTCTGCAAACATCTTGCCAACCTGGGGTCTCTGGAGGCAGCTCTGATAAAAATCAATGAGGCTGCATTTCTGGCTGCTCCGCTTTCTTGAAGGGTGCTATTACGCTCCATTTTCTATATAGAGAATTAAAAAAAAAAAAAGAAAGAAAGAAAAACCCAAACCTCAACTATCATGCTGCTTCCATGACACAGAAGAATGTCTCTTCGATATTAAATACCACTCTGGAATGCCTTTACTTAAATGTTTTCTTTCTGGTGAACACTTAAGCATAAATCCCCTCCCCGCTACATCAACCGACTGGCGAAAACAAAGTCTCGATCCATTTTATTGTAAAACTACTCTAGCACGTTTTTGCTTTAACTAACCTTAATCTGCCATCCATTTTAGCCACTGATCCTGGGGCCAGGCTGTGAATGTATATCCCTGGAGAACTATTTTCCAGCGTGAGACAACAGGCACCAATGCCTAGCCCAACCCCTGGCTCTGTGAAAAACAAAAAGTACAAAGAAAAGTACTGTTGAGTCCCTGCAGATTGTAATCACACCGGACACACAAGTGTTTGTGTTCCCACATCACATCTGAGGCCAAGAATCACGTATTGTTTCAGGGCTGGCCTTAGGTGCAGGCATTCAGGAAGCCAAGACCCACAGTGGAAATCAGGATTGAAAATACCTGATCTTGACTGTTTTCTGAGGACCATCGTTGAGAGGATTAATGGCAAATTAATGGCAAATTTTCAGAGTACCTTGGGAATTGCCCGGGATTGGAAGTGTCGCACAAGGACTGATCAGGTCCAAGACATAAAGGAGTGGGAAAGCAATAAAATAAAGATGTAACTCTTTAAATTATTTCATAAAATGTGAAAAAACACTGCCAACTGTAACACAGTATTTTGTTAAATACCTGCATGGCATCCCTCAAAGAGACACGAAGAAACATAAGAAGTCATCGGTGGTTTAATTAATTTCCCCTGTTCATTTTTACCTCTGCTTTCTTTCATGGAACAGGGTACCTGAAGTAGGAATTACTGGATTTCTGACCTTCTTTCTCCAAATTTTTCATCTAACCTTTAAAGTCATCACTCAAGCCTTTAAGGTGGATAGAGTCATCCCACTACATGTAGTGTATGTTCCAAGTTTAGCCTGTACTGTTATTGTTAATGAGAGAAGACCTCATGAAGGAGTTCAGATAGCTCATCTGGGCAATGCTGAAAGCACTGTGTGTGTTAGCCACCTTCAGGGCTGCCCTTTACCAGAAGGATACGGCTATGTGGGCTGTAGAGAGGCTGATTCACATTTCAGCTGGCACCTCACAGCATCCTCCTTCCAGCAGCATGGATGCCGCTATGAGGAAGAGCCTCCTCCTGACTCTGGGAGCAGCAAAACGTGAAAAGGGGACCTCTTCAAAAGGCTCTGCGTTAGAGAATGACGTTCTCCACCATCCTGTGGTTCACAGAGAGCTCTCCAAGACCAGAATGACATGGCCAGGTGCCCTGGGTATTAGAACTATTAACATATTCCCAGAGTAAACAGGGCTACATTCTCCGAGCGCATTTCAATGAACTTTCAACCTTTATTGAGCGTCACATCCATGACGATCCTATCCTTTGGGCCGGGGCCTTTGCGGCTGGAGGAGGAGCTGTCCATGTCGTCAGAGCCGGTGACGGGTGTGCTTCCGCTGGCACTGGAGCTGGGCGAGCTGGATCGGCTCAACAAGGTGGGAGTCACACAGGGCGTGAGACTGGGGCTGCGCAGCCTCGTGCGCACAGTGAGGGTCACCACACCTTTCTTGAGTTGCTAGAGAGACATCAGAGAAACCACCAGGTAAGACGATATGAGACGCCAACATTTGCCAGTAAACTTGCACACAATAAATTGCGGCAGCGAAAGCATAAAGCTGAGGGTGCTAAACGGCACTGAATGAAGAGAAGCACGGATGTCTCTCTCGGTACTACGCTTGTTACCTTAAACCTCTGAATGGCCTCCTGGTGGGTCAGCCCTTGTAAAGATTCTCCATTAACTTCTAGTATTTCATCCCCTGGTAATCAGATACAAAAATGAAGTCAGCAATATAAAAAGTATAGAGATGTAGCAAAACTTCTCATAAATAAAGCAACCTGCTACCATGTGGATTCCAATTTACTGCTCAATAAAAAGCCTTTTACTATTCTCAGTTTGTTTTCACTTGTCCTGATGCCTTTACAAGTTAATAGAGTGATGAGTTAGCAGAGTAAAGCCTGTTCTTCAGCAGGGATCTTTAATGTTCTTATAATAACAAACAAACTGAAAACACTACATATTTTAACTGCAGCCTGAAATGTAGACGCTCATAACATGAAGTCCAAAGCGACCACAAAACTCCCTTTCTTTAGTGAGCATCAGTAAGAGAAATGAGAATTTAAGTGAAACACTACAGCACATCACACCAAAGCCTGTTCAAAGAAAACTGGCCTTCCATCCACGTACAGAAAGCAAATGTGCTCCACTCACTAAGCACACGCAGAGAGAAAAGCGAGTAGCTCACACACTGTGATAGTGAATGCCCTCCTCACCCCAATGAACAACCACCACCACATGCCTGCCCACCTATTACAAGCTTCCAGACTCTGGGTCTACCTTCTTTTTTTTTTTTTTTTTTTTTTTTTAAAAAGGAGGGCAAAGTGAGCAGAATCCAGATCTGCTTTCTGCGATTTTAAGTACAGTTACATCTGTGCACAATTAGATGGGGCGATGTCATCAGCCAAGTCTTCCCCTCCTCTCCTTCCTTAGTCCCAGTAAAAACATGAGTGTATGAGCTCTGAATATCCTGTGAAGGCTTGGTGGGTTTATGGGACAGCTGCTACTTATTGGCTTCCCACGGTCAGCGCACAACCTATGCTCCAGGGACCCCCGCTTCTTTCTGGCAGGAAGTTCGAGAGTTGGCACCAAAAAGAGCCTCAAACGCAACAAGTGTGATGAGATGTAAAGAGGGAAACGATGATATGAGAAGGAGAGAAGTAACACAGGAACAGCTTTTTGGGAAAGACAAGTAACCCAGTTCCTGCAGAAGAGCTGTAAATCACTGTTCTACCTTCAGGGTCACTTTGTACTTTTAAGCATGTAAGAGTCTGCCTGGCACAGGAGAACTCAGAGCAGTGTCCTAACGCACACAGAGCAGTCCATACACCCAGCTCAGAGATCAAGACTGGAAAAGTAGTAAAAAAAAAAAAAAAAAAAAAAAAAAATTAGGATATACCTGCTTCTTTAAACAGCTGTGTTATCTTATGCCAATCCTATCCTTCCTCTTTTATTTGCCTGGTTATGACCCTTCCTTGTTTATTCACATCTAAATCATACCGTAAGGCTCGGAGACTGCAAAGAGGCTCAGAGATCACAAAGGTCTAGAAGAGACTCTCCCAAGCGTGCCCTTCTGTATAACCCCTGCTTGGCCAAGCACCTCTAGGCCAAACGTTGGCTGGAGAGATACGTTTCACTGCTACCAGCGTCCCGCCCCAACTGAAGAAGTGGAACTTATGGCTTGGTCAAATAAGGTTCACTGAAGATGGCAAGGAAAAAAAAAAAGTTTCATGCTGTAGTTTTCCCTTCTCAAAATGCAACATAATCGAGTTAACTCCTATGATCAATCTTCCCCAGGCAGACGGGCAGGGTGTGTTATATCCTCCACAGTCTCCTGGAGATGGCCAAGGGCCTAAATAAAGCAGTACTTGATTTTCTTTCTGCTGCACTGAAACAATATCCCGTTGTGGCCCTCTATATTCAATTGAATTCTCTCTACTGTACCTTCTTTAAGTCTTCCATCAGCAGCAGCTGCGCCATTTGGGAATATAGTCTTCACAAAAATCCCCATGCGTCCACGAGCAGAGTCCTGACCTCCCACAATGCTGAATCCAAGACCCTACAAGAAAAGGAGGAAGAGATGCACAGCTGGCACCTTATTCTATTATCACCTGTCTGAAAAAGACTGCCTGATAATGTACAGGACAAAGGAAAGATGAAAATGTAATAGCTTCTGATGAACCACATCCCAATCTTATTCTCTGCTTGCATCTCCCCATTTACTTTCACTCTAATATCAACAGCCCACAAAGTAGCAGCAGGCACATCAGACTAAAAGGCAAAAAGTTATTTTTGTGGAACATAGGACCAATGGCTTTGAGTTGTCCTATTCCACTTTTAAAAACCGTAACACATTGCCAGAGGATTCCCACCCCTGAGATCTATATCCAGGATTAACTGTAGTTTTCTCTGCTGTCACAGATCCTGCATTTCCTCAGGAAAAAGAAAAGCTTAAGAACATGACATAAGGTCAGTGCTGTAATGTCAGGAATGCAGCCGAAAGGGCCAGCGTGGGGAGGCTGTCATGCACATGCACATTTTTAATTATTCTGGAGACATGTACCACGCTATATTTAAATAAATCTAGATCAACATATTCCCCAGGGCTCCATCTGTTAGCTCTTGCCCCTGCACTGCCCCGGCTGGCTGGGGGACCATCTTGAAAGCTGATCAGGGAATGAATGAGCCCAGCAGAACAAACCTCTCCCCCTTCTTCTGATTTCCCAGCCGAATCACTTCCTTGATCCATTGCCCTGTATTTCTCCTCTTGTCACCCCTGTTTGCATATTTTATATACTAAGGAGAAAAGTCACCAACCAGGTGGACAAGGGAAGTGAGAAACTGTTGTGCTTCAATGATCTGAAGCGATGGTTATTACTAGAGCCTCAGGCAGCGCTGTCTAGCTGAGGGGAGCTGGCACAGCAGACACTAACACCGTGTTCACAACCCGGTTACTACCCACGGCCTCTTTTGTGTTACTCTGAATACGAGGCAGACAACCATTTATTATTGATTGTTATGAGCTTTTGGAAATGAGTAACACCTTATCAAACTACTAGAAAGAAGGGATCGCATCTCCACCTCGTATCCCAAAATAACTCAAACGAGGGTTTTCCGTGCAATAATCAACCACAAAGTAAACTACAGAGAGAGAGCCTGGGGCCCTGGCTGCTCCAACGCACATCCACAGCGGTTCTCCCCGCAGCTCCCAGAGCTGGGCTAGGAGAAATACTGCTGGAAGGCACAACGGTTCCCACATTAGTGCACCTTCCTGGAGAGGTGCTGCAGCTCCCTGGGGGAAAAGCTCCCCCCCACACACACCCCCCAGATCTACCTAAAGGGGGGAAAAAAAGGTCAGACACTTGGCTCTGAGCCATCTGAACACAAGGACTCCATGAAAATACTCTGCAAGTCCCAGGTCTGCATAGAGATAAGAGAGTGAATGCTACTATACAGACTGCAGACAGTGCTTATCCAAAGAAAAGTGATTGCCCAAAAAGGAGTGAAAGGTACTTGAAACGGCCGCTGTTTGAGGTGGTTCACCGTCACTGCAGTTTGCATGCTACCAACTGCTTCATAATCCCCTGGAGTCAACTGCAGAAAGGCGGGAGGGGGAGCCTTGTCACATGGGGAGAAATTAAGGCCGTTCTCATAAGAAAAACAGCTTCAAAAAAATAAATAAGTGCAAAAAAAAAAAAACACCCAAGAAATACTTGCTTGAAAATGTCATGAAAGACCTGAAGCCCCCAAATCAAGGAGAGCTATAGTAGCTGTGAGCCAACCTATCAGGGCAACTGTTATTTCTAACTCTTTGGTGAATCTAAAGCATAGCAAAGAATTCATTTTGTACTCAAGCTTGAAAGTCAAAATAAGGCATTTTAGTCCAAAATACATTCATCGGACGATTTTGAAACAGTATTTCAACCAAAAAAGCACATTTTTAGCATATTTAAGCAAGAGCTCCCATACTAGCGTGGATTAGATTGGGAAAATCCATTTCTACTCCCTCAGCGTTCAGCCAGCTGGCACCTAGCAAATGTGCAAACACATTACTGGTGGGGGGGGGGGGGGGATAAGAGGACTCTATGACCCAGAGAATTCAGGACTCTCAGAGAAACAATCAACCAGGAACCTATCTTTGGATTTAATTTACTGTGGGTTTTTTTTTTTTTTAAATGTATACAGATTCCATGGAGATAAAACATGCTCGTCCATAAATATGCATGCCAACAGGTACTCTTCCGTAGCAGCACCTATCTTGCACAGACATACATATTTATAGGCCTGTTAATACTACTTGATATCTCGGTAATGACCAGACTCACCACATCAGAATCGAAGCCACCTCGCCCAAAGTGCGTGCCACAAACATCACTTCCCCCGTATTTTGCAGGTGTAACTTTGGCGTTCACTTTTGAAAACGGAACGTATTGTTACTATTGTTGGCCACCTTTGACGGTCACAACCAGGCACACCTTTACTTTAATAAACAGTCAGGTGCTGGAAGTCATGGGACTTGGAGATGCCTTAGGCTCTTAAACGCCAGCTCGGACTACACACGAGGAACCAGCCACATGCAGAAAAGCTCACCTTGCCTTGCCCTTTCATCAGGACAATGTTAGAAATAATGGACGGCTGGGTCAGTCTCCATGGAGATTCCACCTGGGCAGCACTGAAGGAGCGGGTAGACTTCTTCACAATCTGGTAGTCCTAATAAACAGGAGCAAACATGGGAAGTTACTCTGATTGCCTGGCACAGGCACTGGGACGTCACGCTGGGAAAATTGCATGTATCAGGGAGGGGGGGAGGAATCTTACAGACAAGAGCAAAAAGAAACACATGATAAAGTCAAATAAGCATTGAGGAGACAAAGACCTTGCTCATTACAATCAAAGTGAATTTTGCCATAATTTCCCCATATTTCACACTGTAAGAGCATTTTGTAATGTACCAGTCACAAATTTAGAAGATTCATGATATAGTGAAGTCCTTATCTGCTAAAAAATGCCTACATCATCATGTGATTAAAATAAAGAGAAGCAGGGCTTCTCTGTGCTCACATTTCTACAACTAGATCTCATATCTATCAGCCTGAGTACCCGGCCATAGCAGAAGCACCACCTTTCACCGTCCTCACAGCACAGTAGTTCTCCATCTGCAGCTAGCGTATCCTGTTTTTGGTGTCAAAGTTTGGTTTCAGTCTCCCTGATTGACATATGCAGTCACATTTCACTACAGTCTCTTCTCAGAAGAGTCATACAGATCCTAAAGGATCAAGTACAAGCTGACAAAGGAAACCAAGCTGCTCAGAGCCGGGCTTTCTACCCACCTGCCTGGCTCCTGCCGCTTCCAGCTGCTGGGGGAGAGAGTGTTTTCTCCCTCCTCGGGAATATTTTACTGCTATTTCGTAGTTCGAGTCACCATTCTCCACTGTCAGCTCGTCATCTTCTCCCACGGATTCTAATCGGGATCCGGCACCTAGGGAAAACCAAAGAAATGCCACATCCAACAAATATCTCCGGACTGGGTTATCCTCGCGCCAGCATGCAATAATCACCTCCTCGCAAATCCTAACTTAAACAATACCTTTCAACAACACTATGCAGCACGCCACCGGGCAGTTACAAGCTAAATTTGATCATCCTCAAATAAAAACTTTTCCTGCTGCCCTAGGCTTTATAAGATCATTCACGATGCTGAAGTCTTCAGAACTGTCGCTTGTGGTGGTAAGTAAAAAGATAATTGAGCCAGTAGCTCTGGGACAGAAAAGAAATTCAGCTGTTCTCACCCAATGGCACTTGCACTGCGCTAAGCGCTCAAACTCCATTTATTTAAAATTAAAAGACATGACACTGTAGCTGTACACGTTTCTGGACGCGTCATGTCACTTTGAGGGAAATTTTTCCGGAACGGAGAAAGGAAAAACGTGCCAAATAAATGTTATTTTCTTCCCTTCTAGCAACAATCCTAGATGTCTTGAAGGGGAGAAGAATGTAGAAACAGAATTCACATTAGAAACAGAATTGTCTGTCTTGAAGGACATCCTGTAATTAGTCAGAGAGTTCCCCATTCCTCACAACGGGGCTCCTCCAATTCTCATTTCTCCGAGGTACCTACATGACCCCCATTCACAGCAGCTCCCGCGCCTTTATCCTTGCAATTTCCCTGTCACACAGGGCAACCTGTGTTTTACAGATGAAAATCTGAGACACAGACAAAATTCAGACAAGTCAGATTTTAATGATGTGGCTTCAAAACCACAAGTTAAATTGCAGCTGCCACTGAAGGGGGCAGCTCTGCTTTTCCTTCTCCTTCCGCCACCCTGTCTTTGCACTAGACAGGGCTCATGGGCCATGCATAGGAGGCACATCCACTGCAAATTTACCCAGCAGAGCCCCAAACCCATTTTGGGCCACCTCCTCCTCAGCAGGAGGCTGTGTAACCACTGGTGCCAGCACAAGGGAGGCGCAGAGAGAATGCAGAGCTGGGGGCAGTAGCTTGTTTTTACCAAGCTTTAACATGATTTTACAACCACTCCCAGAGGTGGAATTTGTGCCCATCTCCAAGAGTGCAATTCCCAACCCGCACCCTGCTTCGGAGTCCAAAGTAACCTCTGGTTTTAAAACTCCCAGTCCCTAGGCATGCAGGGTGCTGCTGCCAAACACACCCAGGCTGGCTATTTTGGCAAGACCCAGCCTCCTGGCATATCCTTCACTCCCAAACCCGCGAGGGACCCACAACTAAGCCTTCCCCACTCATCTACCTCCCCTCCTCTGCCTCAGGAACTGGAGCCGGCTGCTTTGGACGAGCACAAGGCACAACGGGGTTCAGCCCAGAACCCAGCAGCCTCCGCTATCCCTGTCCAAAAACACGGCAAGGCAAGGCAAGGCGGGTTGAACTGCCAGCAGAGCACGGCTGCAGCCCAGGGACCACAGACTCCAGACCAGATCCGCGGTGGGAAACTCTCTTCTAGGAGAAGAGCCACCCTCCCTGGTCTTTTCTCTCTGCCTCTGAATGCCATCCCCTTCCCGTGTGGCAGACCCGGCTGGAGGGGGCTACCCTTGCCCCAGGCTCACCCGCAGCCCGGGGCATCAGCACCCACCAGAAACGAGGGCTAGACCCCAGTATGCCCCGCACTGACGGCCCATCCATTGGGGTCAGCGGCTCTGCCCCCACAGTAAACTCTGAGCGGTTGCCGCAGGCCAGGATTTTAAATACGTATTGCTTTCAGAGGATCTGCCTGCAGGATACTAAAAATATCTGAGTAAATGGAAATTAAGGTGAACACAGGAGGGAGGGAGTCTCTAAGAGCCTTAGGGATGAGAAAGGGATTGAGCTCTGCACACGGCTTACCGTTAAGACTTGGGCACCAGGCGATAGAAAGTGTGTGGCGTATTTGCCCTAATGGGTATTTTGGTGATAAGTGTTTCAAAAGACTCCTCCCCACTTAAAAAAAGAAAAAAAAGAAAAAGAAAAGAAAGAAAAAGAAGCTTCCAAAAACTTTGCTTCATCTTTCTGTCAATATAATAGTTTAACTCAGGAAGCTGAATGTAAACATTTTACAGCTGGAATTCTCATTCCAAATTAAACTAATATGATTTCCAAAGGAAAGAAAACTATCTCACTTTTAGAGAGCTAAAAGAAATACACAATGTAAAAATTCTACAACTGCTATCTTTTATCCACCTTGCTTTACCTTGGGATCGACTTCTGTATTTCAATATGCCACTTCCTGGAGTTGGACTCTGGTTGTTTCCTTTGGACACTTCTGCACAAGCTGGATCTTGAAACTTCTCTGTTTCCATGACCTTAAAAACAACAAAAAACAGAAAACCCAATTTACCTGCAAATCAGAGAAGATGATGGAGTTGTTCTCATTTTTATCGGTATAAGAGAGAGAAAATTCCACTGCACATCACCATTTTCCAAAGCATGTCATTGTATTAAGCCAGCACACGTTTCAGTCAGTAATTTTCAGGAGTACCTGTGGATATTATTAAATATTTTTACCTCTGGGCATGTTGAGACAGCAATCCTCTGCAGGGTACCGTGCCTCCAGTACCCAAACCAGCTCATTCAGGAGCTTCTCCACGCACTGTCACAAAATTTTTAGTGTAGCTTTTACTGCTGTTCGTTCAGCTCAACAAACTTCCAGAGGCACCACAACAGCATCTTTACAGACACGACCACTTAGAGTGCTATTTTATTGCTAGCGTCCACAACACGTACCAACGCATATTCTGGATAAAAAGCTAATTCAACAGAAGGTTATGAGGGTTACACAGCTAAACACTCCAAAGTTTAGAAATGTTCAACTTAAATTTACATGTTGAATCACATCCCTGCAACCCTGAGTAAATGCGCAGAGACACGAGGAACCTGCTCATCCACTGTCCGCTGCCTTGCGCTGACAAGTGCAAGGTGAGCGTCAAAGGCTACTGGCATTTGCCCAGGTGCAGGTGACAATATAAAGTGACAATCTACAGACCTGCCACCTTCAGCAGCAAGGTCACACACGTCCTTTCTGAGTAGGTCTCTCTGAAGAGGTGCCAAGCTGCTCAAGTACATGCTTTACAAAACATGCAAAGGCTCTCCTCAACCTATGCATCACGGAAGACCCGGGCGATTTTTTTCCCCTCTCCCATACTTCCTTTACCGAACTACGTTGAGTGAGAGTTTCCAGGATGTGCCACTAGCCAGTGATCCTCAAAGTGCTCCTTACTCATACCCTAACACCATGCTTTCACATCTGCCACGCGTTCCCTGTACAATTTTAGAAACACTGTGACAAGGAGAGCAAATTTCCAATACAAGCTACTTACTGTTCACATGATACTTTTAGTCTGCCATATAAACTGGCTATAAGAGTCAGTTAAAAAAAAAATCCCCCCAAACCACCAAGTACATCTTTTATTGTTAAAAAATAAATTCTATTCTCAATTTGCAAGATTAAAAATGGCAGAATTGTTTCTGCAAAGAATCTGCCTCCTATCTCACAAACCCTCTTCTCCCAAAAACAAGAAAACCAGAACGAATCTGCACAGGGTCTAGACCTTATGATTTCAATTCAAAGAATAAAAACGTCAGGAAAAGAAAAAGATAGCCAATAACAGGGAACTAGAATGGAAACTGCTATTCAATTTTGGCTTTTTTTCATCTCAGAATCACAGAATCGTTGAGGTTGGAAGGGACCTCTGGAGATCATCTAGTCCAACCTCCCTGCTCAAGCAGGGTCACCTAGAGAATATTGCCCAGGATCACATCCAGACGGCTTTTGAATATCTCCAGCGAAGGAGACTCCACCACCTCTCTGGGCAACCTGTTCCAGTGCTCTGTCACCCTCACAGGGAAGAAGTTTTTCCTCAGGTTCAGATGGAACTTCCTGTGGTTCAGTTTCTGCCCATTGCCTCTTGTCCTGTTGCTGGGCACCACGGAGAAGAGGCTGGCCTCATCCTCTTGACACTCCCCCTTCAGATACTTGTACACATTTATGAGATCGCCTCTCAGTCTTCTCTTCTCCAGGCTGAACAGGAGCCTTCAACATTAACAGCTACACACAGTTTTACAACTCGCACGTTCTAGCCACTATTTGTTGATTTTTCAATGCGTTGCAGCAACGACCCCAGAGTCCACACCTAGTACCACATGCTCTGCAACTTAGTTCCACGTAACGTGATTCATCCGAAGAACAAAATAACTTATTAGTCTAATAAAATCACTGCTTGCAATTTGGCTGTCCTTGTGAGGGATTCTTTCCAGAAAAGATGCAAGAATTCAGACCAAAAAGTCCCCCCCCACCCCAAATACCCGAACCATCACGGACTAGGTCACAGCCAAAGAATCACCAACCCTCTCTACAATCTCCTTGAGAGCGTGCCTAAAATATGGCTGTTTAAACAAAGTTGTGCTGAAATTGATCATGTAAGTGAGAATATCTATTACAAGGGAGAACACCTCCCTTGCAGAGGGCAGAAATCACTTGTACCAACACACAAAAATCACATATCTGGTGGTTTCAGGGCAGTGAGAAACAATCCGGTGCCCAGGAGCAGCACTAATTCTGTGGATGAGGAATGTTTGAAACATAGGGATAGAGAAAAACACGACAGGATGCCTAACTGAAGCAGCCAGTTTTGTCTCCACGCCGCAGAGAGGGTGCCGCCTTCCACTCACAGCAGCGCGAGGTGGTACCAGGCTGTACAGCTGCGTTAATTTAGCAAGTCAACTAAAGGAGCTGGAGGGCATATACACAGGTAAGACCAATCTGCATATTTAATGAAAAAGTGCACTTCATTTTACATAAGTAATCCCCCCACTTAATCTTTGCCCATCCTTACAAACTAAGCCTCTTCCCAGCTGCTCTCTTTACCCCTACTGGATTCCCTGCCGCCTCTCCCAGTGCCTCACGTCTCTCCCATCTTCCACCCATCTCAGCTTCTTGCTGCTTCCTCCTTCCTGACCTTCTCCCAGTGCCCAAAAGCTGCAGCTAGGAAGTGCCAAGCACGCTGCCTGCTTGCTCTTGCCAAGCCTCCTCCTTCAAACCTCTCCGTCGCCACGAGCGTTTCCATGGGGGACTGAGCAGGGACCCTTTCCTCAGACCCCTCCTGAGCAGGAACCAGAGTCCTCCCAGCCCCGGAGCAAACCCCGGCGCAGAGACACAGAAGACGTCTGTCCTGACAGACAGGGATGGACCCAACCTCGCGTTCCTAGGACCTGGGCATGGTCCAGCGCTGCAGAGCCGTTTCATTTCGGCACTGCAAACGGCCACAGGCCGTTGCACCTGACATGACCACACAGCTTCCTGCCCAAAGCTGCTTGCTTCCTGCAGCTCAGAGCGCAGGAGAAGAAACTCGGGTCAGTCGGCAGCAGCCTACACACACATACTCTAAAACGTGCGCTGTTATATCGTATGCCCACACTGAGCCAGGGCTCAAGAGCCAACCATTTGGTACATCCCAAGTTTCTACTACACAGGGCTTTCTTTCAGTCTGGAGACTTCCCACTTTTATTTATTTATTTTAACTACGCAACAGAAGCAAATACAGACGCATTTTACAGTTACACGGATTTCAACCTGGAGGCATAGGAGGAAGAACAGAAGAGAATCACCACCTCCATTAATAAAATACAACCCGTCCCTTCACGTCATTACTGTGCAATCCTAGAGGCTGTCAGCCTACAGACAGGAAACACCCAACTGCACGTATGATCTGGCGAAGGGCATGTGCATGCAAACACCAAGTACAGCCTCAAGACATTCTTAGTGGCTTCCTGAAATTACATTTTATCCAACTTTGCTTCAGACTCCAGTAAGAAGTAAAAACATCTAAATTACCTATGGCTCTGTTTATTTCTTATTTTAGCAAAAATGCTTTTCTGACATGGGTTATAAACATTTTGGGGAAGACATTCTAGCACTCACGATATATGCTGTGAAGTAGATCTTATTTAAGTTGTTGAGCTTGTCTAATAAACCACCAAGGGTTTTATCCTACTCTGAAAACACTCAGAAATCCAATCCACAAAGCTTTCAAGAACTCCCAATAGCCGCGTGTCTGTAATCTTTGGCTCCGATGTTGGCTGCACTGTCGTAACTTAGACAAGAAAAAAATGCAGCTCCACCTTATCCTTCTGGCCACACGTGAAAGTATCGCTTTACTGTCTCAAGCCGGCTGCCAGGACCGTAACCATGCCATTTTAATTTTCCTTGCTTTCAAGGAAACGGAGCTTATTATTTCAGTGTTGTATGCCTCTCATTAAACTAAGCTAATAAATCCCGTTCAATGCTGTTTCATCGTTAAGGACAAGGGGAATTTTAATATACACAGTAGTTTGAACAATTTCGAGGGAGATCTAAAAATAGAGACCCTTCTGCCAGTTCATTAAGTAACTCCAGGATCAAGCGATGGTGACATCTCAGTTGATTTCAAAGGAAACAGTGCTATCTCGAACACACAGTCCTGGCACTAAACCAGGATGAACAACTGCCCCCAGAGTCCTTACTCGGGCAGAACTCCAGCATGCCCTGGCCCTTAATTAGGCAAGATGAGGAGCAGGATTATAAAGAGTCTGCATTGTTTAACCACAAACAGCTTGGCAATCATCACCGATTTACAAAAACAAGGCAGCACACATGGGATCATACAATTTAATAAGCAAACTGCTTTACTGCTGCTGTTACCGAGCTCCTAAGCCTCTGTCTTTCCCAGCAGTGAGCCCATCTAGCTCCCCAAGGTAGAGCCTGCTGGATTTCTTCGCTGAAGAGCATCAGCAGGAGATAGACAAGTTTAACTTGATGTTTAGGAAGTGAAACTCGTAGGCAGTGAGCATCGAGAATTAGATTAGAATCAGCCCGAGCCATCTGCGGCTTGCCAAGTTCACTCATCCCTTCACCAGCAAACGGTCAAACCAGCTGCAGCAAGTCCACTGCCCTCCTCTAAAACAGCATGCTCAGAGAGGAACGGCCGTTCCCCTGCACACAGCAACGGTGTATGAACTCCACGGGACAGCTCTTGACTTCCTCGGTCCTGCCAAAGCCAGGACAGCTTCTTAAGCAGCGTTCATATTCGATCACGAAAGCAGCATCGTTGCTACATATGCAGGGCAGCCGGCAGAACAAACCCAACGAGTCCCGTGCTCTGTCTCCAAGAGCAGCTAGCATCGGCCCCTTCAGAGAAAGGTACAAAACGCCCCTACCTCGATTAACTTGGTCCCTACAGAAAGACCTTCTAGTCCCTCGAGACTAGCTGATGCCTTAAAGGCTTCAAACTCTCCCAACATTTGGGGGATTTTCTTTGAAGATTTGTTATAATTCCAGTTGTTCCAGTGGTTCATGCAATTATTTATTGGTTTCAGGGACACAGCATGCTTTAAGCCTTAAATGTGTCTTGTAGACAGGGAGCTCCACAGGCCCTCTTACCTTGCATGGAAAGTAAAACACCTCCACTTTTAAATTAGTTCTTTTTCTATTTAATTGAATCCACTCCCATCCCCCCAGATACACTACAAAGCGCAGCACCGTAATTTAGCAGCGTTAACACTGCAAACAAAGAAGATTTTTTAACCAAGGAAGGCACTGAGCTTTCCACTGCTTACTGCTCCGGTTTTACTGCACGTGCAAAGCTTCAGGGACAGCTGGAGAGACCGGGACGAGCCAGAACGGACCTACGTTAGAGACTACGGGGGCCAGCCGCACCCTGCCGAAAAACAGCACCTCCCAACGGCCCGGATCGCAGCCGGAGCAGAGCGCACCCTCAGCCAAAGGCACGGGGCTGGCGACAAGGCCAAACGCAGCCCAGAGTCCAACATTCCCAGAGCAAACTCCGGGACTCCCTTCTCCGCAGGGCATCACTGCTGCCCGCGGTCACGACACACGTGCCGAGACCCAAAGGGGTCGGAGACAGAGAAGAGGAGGAACGCCAGCCTACGTGTCAGTGCTTATTTAGTGCCTTAGTTGGCATCCTCGAAAAACCCCCAGCACGGGACTCCAGGAGGGCTCGGGTCTGGGCTGGACTTCACACCGGCGGTGCAGCACAGCGCCGGCAGCCTCCCCCCGCAGCAGCCCCGGGAACTCCCACGCTGCCGGTACCGCCGGGAGCAGCCTGCGCTTCCTCCTGCCTGGGGAAAGGGGATGTGAACCCAGGCCTCCATTCACTAGCTGTAAAGAAAGTGTTGGAAACCTCTCTGTTCATGTGCAAGCAAGGAGATCAGGAAGTCAGATAAAGGTTTCAGGAGGGGAGCTGCCCTGTTTTCTGAATAAGTGGAAACGCTAAATAAACAAAACAAAAGCCTTTAAAGCGGTCTCCTGAAGAATGCCGGGTCTATCACCCTACCAAATGTCTGTATTCAAAAGCAGGCCTAAGTTTTCAATGCAATAGTTGCTAGTATGAGCGTTACTGTCAGCTTCAAGAGGTGCAGAACTCCACGGTCTTTTAATTGCTCTTTACCACGTCCATAAACTAGTCACACACAAACCTCCAGGTGAAACGTAACCTGGCACTTATCAACACCAAGGCAGCAGCATCTACCACTTGCACACGCTCGGCAAACAGAACGCAAACGCACTGCAGCGCTAATCAGTTGCTCTCCTCTTACGTAGTGCTCAATCGATTTTGCGTGAGAGCTTCCTGTGCCCCAAAACACACTTCGATGAGTTTGGGATCAGGAACGCAGCACGCTGACCTTGGCCCAGAGGATCCTGGCAGCCTACAAGTTCTCAGTGTAGACGGACTTCAGCTGAGCTGGTTTCAAAGACTCACTGGTGCAACGTCATTTTTATAGTCAGGGCCATAGTTAAGTAAAGCAGATTTAAGTTTCAAATTTCCAAACGGTTGCTAAAATTAATAAAAAAAAGTTTTGAAGGCCCAAACGTTGCAAATATCCTTTTTAAATAGAAAGGAACACAGGAAATGGCTAATGCAACTAAGTTCTCTCCAAGAGGAGGATATCACAGACAGCCATGAGCCCTTGGAAACAGTAAGATTGTCCCAGCTGATCAGTTCCCAGTCCCTTTTGGGCCAGAATACTCTTCTTCTGCAATATATCATGATTTTCACTACAAACATCTTCTGAGCCGAAGGAAATCAAATTCAGACATTTCTGAAATGGTTCACAAACAGATCGCTGCAGTTTTATTTCTTACGACCCCCCCCCCCCCTTTCAAAATATGGTTGCATGCAGTATATTCATAGGCCACAAGATGTCTCCATGTGCTGCAGAGAGCTGCCAGAAGACTGGCCCTGGTAAACAGAGGACACAAACATGGAGCTCAAGTTGTGTGAAAGCTGGTCTGACTCCTCAGCTGTTTCCTTTAATAAATGCTCATGGTTTAGCACAAATCCAGAACCCATACATTATGACAAACCATAAGCTGCTTCTGATCTTTTCTAATTACAACTTTTTTACCCAGGGTGAGGGACAAAGGAGGCAATTGCCAATCCTCAAAATAAACAACTCTCCTGAGAAAATGGAGCAAGACCTCCCTAATACTGAAGTCAGCCCACAGCTGCAGAGAACATTCCCACGATACAGCTGGTGGAAAGCTTTGGATTTCGGTTCTAAAACCAGTTTATATCATCTTAAGTACATGAGAGGATATGCAATCCATAAGCATTAAGTGCCTTTCATACCTGAAGCCTATGTATTTATATAGGCTGTATTTATTCAAGCACAGTAAATCTAGAATACATGGGAGCTGAACCCAACCAAGACTGGATTGTGTACGTGTTCAAGAATTTGCAGATAAACAAGCTGCAGATGTGATGATACAAGATTCACGCTCACTCTCAAATCCTAGGGCCTTTATCATCTTTCTGCTAACGTACGTGAACTGGATGGCTGTGACAGACTCCTCCTTGTTCCTATGCCACGAGGGGGTTATTTTTAGTTTTTTAAAGGCAGTTCATCTCCTTCAAAACTGGGCAGCTATCCAAACAGCCAAAGGAGAGACGGGCTGTACTGTTTATCTGTTGCTTTATGGGAAAAACCCTCATTCAGAAAAAAAAAGGACATACAAAACCTGTACCGTAGATAAACTATGTTTCTATTACTCAGCTGACTTGGCTTTCAAACACATTACATGGAAGAGCAAGAATTACAACTCTAGGCATTGTCTATGCTGATATTTATGGTCAAGTCAAAAAGGTTATCTTCCACTAGCCCAGGCAACAGGAGATATTTCATAGCTTGAAGCCTGCATCATATCTGCAGAGAACCCTGTTGATAATTGGTCTCTGGATGAAACAATTTCCCCTGGGCTTGTCCTTAACACAGAGGAAGCAGAAAGCGGTCCAGAATGGCTGGAAGCAAGGAACTGGTAAACGTGCCACCTTTGGTAAACCAGAAAGCGGTCCAGAACGGCTGGAAGCAAGGAACTGGTAAACGTGCCACCTTTGGTAAACGTCACCTGTGAGGGTGACAGAGCATTGGAAGAGGTTGCCCAGAGAGGTAGTGGAGTCTCCTTCGCCGGAGATATTCAAAACCCGCCTGGACGTGATCCTGGGCAACATGCTCTAGGTGACCCTGCTTGAGCAGGGAGGTTGGACTAGATGATCTCCAGAGGTCCCTTCCAACCTAAACGATTCTGTGCGACTGCTGCTAGGAAACTCTCTCCTGACCTCAAGAACATATCTCCATTAAAGTCTCCATGACAGATAAATTTTAGAACCTGTAGAAAACAGTAATCTAATGACATCGTCCCCCAGTTGCCTTCTAACGCTCTTCCCCCTCCCCAAACTCATATGATCCACAAAAATTCCTATACTGTTCCCAATCCCTTGTCTGCAAGCCCAACACCACCATGTGCCCTTTGCAATTACAGAGCAACTCCGTAGCAATACAGAAGAATTGCAATCATTTCTTCTCACGTGACATGGCTTCTGGAAACAAGAGGGCTACTCGCACACAAGAGGAGCGGTCACATTAGGCAAGTAAGATTTGGTCCCTAAACATTTTGTCATTTTCTCTTGCCAAAATTCCTCACTGTATTTACTCTAAAACCTTGCACTTCACCAGTCTTCTGGATTCACTGAAGGACCTAGCGCATCTGTTTAGCCAAAGCACGAGTGAAGGGCACTGCACAGGCCCACAGATACGCTGGACAAGACTGTATCTCAGAAAGGTAGAGTACTGTCAGACTTCCAACAAATGCAGCATTTATAGTTGACCAGCAACTCCAAGACATGCTAAGCTGAGGCTGGACCCTGTTCTCGCCTGACTCTTCAAAGGGATCAGTGCCAAAGGACACAATCAGTAAGAACAAGGCAAGAATCACAAATGCTTCCAGCCCTCGCCGTGAAGAGGAAAGGAGCCGCTCAGCCCTTCTCCAAGACCAGGGCCAGCCCCATCCTAGCCTCACACCACCTCTTCATCTTCCAAGTGAAACATTTCAGTGCAAAGCAGATTATTGACAGCCAAAGGTCCTTCTTGTTTTTCCAGACAGGCAATTCTATTTGAAAAGAGATCCATGTT
Source organism: Struthio camelus (assembly GCF_040807025.1). NCBI lineage: Eukaryota > Metazoa > Chordata > Aves > Struthioniformes > Struthionidae > Struthio > Struthio camelus. The sequence goes on along the minus strand of NC_090981.1, from coordinate 57,226,927 downwards.
TCAACAACCTCTTCTGAGGCTGCAGTGCCCTAACTGGAACGAACGCTCAAGTCCTCTAAGTAATGAGGGTCCCTCTCCGCGCTCTGCACACATTTAATTGTTGAGTAATGCTTCCTGCTCCTTTTCAACACTAATGCTTTCTCTGAAATGCTCTTCCAGTGTTTCCAGAAGAACTTTTGACCCCAGGAGTGTTTTTAAACTTATGGCATTGTTATCCTCTTCCTTATTATGCTTGCATGGCTAGAGGTAATTACATATGGATTCTCCAATAAGACAGAAAGGCTCGCAATGGGAAATAACTAAACATTCCTAAGGCTCAGATTAAAAAAAAAAAGGAGGTGGGGGGGACGACAAACGCGTTTCTGCATATTCACAAAACAGGTTTATTTATCCAATTTCAGCGGCAAGCCTTGCCAAAAACATAAGTGGGTCTTGGCACAGATAAAGAAACCCAGCTCATGCAAAAAAAAAAAAACCCTGGTATTTAAACTCTAACTGGCGACATCCTGTTTCTGTTACAGTAGGAGTATCAGACCTTGGTGGGTCACAGCAGTCTCCGCATGCAACGCGCCCACAACTTGGATTAACGGACGCTTCAAGCACTTAAGGTCAACACAAAATGATTCAATACTAGCAAAAGAGTTTTATAGCCCTGGAGCAGAGGCGGGTGGGAAAGAGAGAGGGGGACTGTCAGAAGGACAGAGCTCCCTTCCTCCCCCCAAACACCGGCAACAAGCATCTCCAGCGCTCTCTCCCTGCTTCCAGGAGCTGCAGACTCAAGCCTCCCCAGGCAGACACTATCCTCTTATACAAACTTTTTCAAATTTCTCATCTATCCATTCATATGAACCTGTTCATTACAGCTGAATACTTAATAAAGAAAATACTTGATCATCAGACATTGAACAACATAATAGCTCCAGAAACAAGGGCGAACAACTTTTAAAAGCAACTAGGAATTGTGCACGCCTCCACGTGGGCATCCAAAACGCTCCAAAGTCATCAGACACTTTGCAAATTCTTGGTAGATCCGTTTTCTGTCTAGAGTTCGTTTCCCAGGTTGCTCTGCCATCCAGCAATACAGTGACAAATAGGTTCAATTTCAAGCAACAGAAATGCTAGTAAAAATGAAATAGAATTAAAAATAGATAGTCCAAAGCAAATAATATCATGTTCTCCTATTTCACTTGGACGCATATAATGACATTTTAAAATATCAGTGACAATTGCACAAGGCAAAATATGGATTTGGGGGGGGGGGGGGGAGGAGAGGGTTAAAAGCCCCAAAGTAATTGAGGACAATTTAACACAGACTCTGTAGCCCAGTATTTCATATCTGAAGTTAAGGGACATTCTGGCCAAACTAGCTCTGAAAGAAATGTGCTTTAAGGATATTAATGTAATCCTTTTTCTGCCTGGCAGCACAAGTTTTATTAAAGTTAGAACTTGAAGGAATGTTTCATGTTAAACAGGGTTTTACATAACCAGACTCTCTGTAGAAACAGAGCTCCAATTAAATTGTATTTATGAAACTTTTATTAATGTAACACAACAAATCGACTTTTAAGTAAGCTTTACAAAGTGATCTCTCTCTTAAATTACAGTTTTCAAGCGTCACTAAAAAATTCTTTCACTGTGTCCTGAGGAAGCTGAAGAGCTGAGAACGTTGCCAAGCTGGAAATACTGGAGCAAAACTTACGGTTTTAAAGCACTTGCTCACAGGGAAAGCTCTGAACAGCCAGCACCTAAAGAAGAGATGTATTTCTTTTTTTTTGGAAGTGATGCAAAATCACAGAACTATGTGGCTTGGAAGGGACTTACAGGGGTCCCTGGTCCCACCCCCCCCCCGCCCCTCAAAGTAGACACAACTTATATCAGGTTGCTCAGGGCCTGCTCCAGTTCAGTTCCAAATATCAACGAGGAAGTCAATTCCAGTGTATGCCTTAGTTGTAAATGATTATTTCTGATGCCGTGTCCCTTTGACTCCAAGCCTGACCTCATGAGCCCTCCCTGCTCACCTGCAAGCTGCAGGGGGGTTCCCTCCCCCAGGGGCGCTCTGCAGAGTTCAGGAAGGGATATCGATCCCTCTGCGCCTAAGCACCGAGTCTGCTTCAGCCTATAAAAAAGATCAGGTGCTAACCCACTAACAGCAAGTGCATCAGGACAATAATTTCTGGTTCTGCTCAGCACTGCACTTATACTCACAGCAAAGTTAATGAAAGAAGACCTTAGACAATGCTAAGAGTTTCCAAAACCCTTCATCCTGTAATTCTGGTAGTATCTTCTATGTTCAGACTCTAGAATTAGATTTATGTTAACACTGGTCAGAAAACACCTGCCTGTTATTGCCTCAAGCCTCCCATAGTAACTATAGCCGACAGAAGTGAGGCACAACTGCCCCTGAGCCCTGCAAGTTGCAAGTGTGCAACAGTTGGTTGCACATGGCTAGTTTTAAAGTCTTCCTTGTTCACTTGGCCTTTCGCACAGCAGCAGCAAGCGGCAGGGGGGAAGCAGCAGAAGCGGAGGCAGGCTCTAGGACTACAAAAAGGGGCAGCAGACCCCTAGTTGACGATAAATCATTTTGAATTACTTTTTGTTACCTAACCACCCAGGACGTGACACCACTGACACCATCCCTTTCAGGCTCTAGAAGTACTGCAAAATAAGAATGAAAATTCATTACCCTCTTGTCAGAGGGGAGAAACCATGGGTGACAAAGCTAACTCCAGACCAGAGTCGGCTGGGAATCACTTGGAAAGTGAAGGCTTCTGATGCTGAAACCGAGTTCACGATCTCAGTTACACCGGTCCAGACCTTGAGTGCCTACTCCACTGGAAGTCTAAACACAATTATATTTGCACGGGTAAAAAATAACCAAGCTTAGCTTCTGCTTTAATCATCAGTCACACTGTCACCTCTTATCTACAGTATATATATGGAGTATATATGAGAGAAAGAAAACTTGCAATCATCAAGGGAGTCGGAGGAGCAGAGAACAGTAATTGCCAAAGTAATTTTGCAGGAACATATATGATTATATATATTTTATATATATATATATATATAAATATGCATATATATTTATATATATAAATAAATAAAAGTGATGCTTCATGTTCATGCTGACCTTCAAATCAGCTTCAAAAGCCTTACTATGAAAAATCCTTCTCCTCATCTCAGCACACCAAGTAAAGCCGTGCGTGAAGTTTCTCTCTTCAATAAATTTACCTTCCTATGTGCGTGCCCGGCTCACCTCTCCCCAGCAGGCTGCACTAGCCCTGCCGAGGCTGGGGCAGGTGACGGGCCCATGGTGGGACTCCCGCTGTACCAAGCACCCACCCCATGCTGCAGAGCGCTCCTGACGGCAGCCACGTAAGGGGAATACAGAGGCGTCCCGCACCTTGGATTAGAAGGGGAAGGACTTCATTTGCAGCTCAAGTAAAAAAGGAAAAGGATTTAGCCCCAAAAGACACAAATAACAAATAATAATAAGCACAGGAGAGAGAATATGCAGGTACAAAGTGAATACCAGCATCGGCTAAGGTAGCATGGCTACATCCCTCTGAATTCCACCACCGCCCCCAAATAAATAAAAAAAGCAATTAAATTGAATAGAAATAGAGAGGAGAAAAAAAAAAATCCTCCTGCCATTCTTCTAATGCGTTTGTTGTACTCAAATTTCTATGATTTCCCTCCTCCCTCCCCCACCCCTCAGTAGTGCATTATATAAGCACAGAGATACTCCCAGAGACGAGACCACCACACAGGTAGGTATGATCAAATTAGCTTTAAAATCATGACAGCACCACTAACAGCAGCAGCGGCACTGGTACAGACTCCAGGGCAGGCTATAAACTCTGCTGCAGGGCCCTGGGCGGGCTTGCTTGGTGGGGTCTTCACTGATGTGCATGCTACCTAGTGTTATTAATCTAGAAAGGAAATATCTGATAACATCAAAAAAAACATCACTGAAAACCACAGATACCCCTGCTGGAAGCTCAGGGGCATATGAAGTGACAAATAATTGTTAACGTATGCTGAAATTTTCACTAGAGCGCTAGGTAGCTGCATGCTGAAGCCCTATGTAAGTAAGTTTTGCGAAATTTGATTTTAACGTTCAAGCTTTGCTGAGCCACAGCCTTGCAAATAATTACCAGAATTTGAAGTATAACAGCAAGAAGAATTGCAAAACACTTTTTAAGCCAAAAGAATGCTTAGATGTCCGCTCAAGTTAGCCCAAAAATACTAGAATTATCATCAACACTAAGCACCCCCTATTTATTTGTTTTTCCCTCCCTCCCACAAAGAGTCAGCCTGGCATATAGAAGGAAAGACTGCGCAGAAATAAAGCAATAAGAAAATAAAACTTGTCACACAAAAGAGTTGTTTGAGAGCCGGGACTATTATAAGCATAGACTCGAAGCACGTGAGAGAGAATATGCAGGTACAAAGTGAATACCAGCATCAGCTAAGGTAGCACAAGACGGGAAGCATAGGAACACAGAATAGAAACAAATCACTAAATGAGACATCACTTGTATGAGTCCTTCCAAGGATGTAAGAGATTTATTACAATTGCCACAGAAAAGAGGGAGAAAAAGACGAGAAAAGAAAAAGATGAAGCCTTCAGTTGAATCCACCTACTTTCTCTTGCCTATAATCTAGCCTGTAAACTCTTCAGGGCAGAGATCATCATTTTATTCTGGGTCTGCACAATACAACAGGGGCCCAGGACACAAATGAAGCTTCCGAGAACTGCTACATTAGAAATAAATAACAATAATCCACTTAATCTCTGCTGAACGTAGCCCCGAAGGGAATGCAAGTGAGATTATCAATTGGCAGCATTTACTCAGTAGAGCTTCAGTTCCAGTTCACGGCCAGAAACTCTTGCTCTTCCCCCAAAGTCTCTTGGCTTCAGCAGAGCAAATAACAACTTGAAGAATCGGATCATAAACTGTTAAAGAAGTTTAGTCACAAAAGGAGGGGAAAGAAGAGAGTAAGTATTACTACGCAAGCACTGCAAGAGACTTCTCATCAGTTCCAACAAAAGCATTTGGAAGTGGGTGGAAAACAATCCAGCAACAGAGAGAAAAACAAAACAAAACAAAAAAAACATTGCCATTGCCACATAACTTGGAGGACAAGGGAGCTCTTAGTCCCCGTAATGCTTTGCTATACTGCAGTAACACAGAGACGGCAGAAGCTGCAGTTGATCACATCACTGGCTAAGCTTGTCAACCACTTTTAAGGCAAAGAAGGGCTGGGCCGGATCGCCCCGTCCTGAAGATCCGTTCTGTGTCTGGCTGTAGGACAGATACAAACCGACCTCAAGGGACAGAGTAAAAACATCACCAAAGCCACACTTACAGCAACCAAGGTTTCAGGAGACACATTCACTCCCTTCACATCTTCTTCTTCTGGCTCTTCGTTTTCTTTATTATCAGTGCAAGAGACAGTGTCTTGGACTGAGCAAGTGCTAAGCAAGTCTGGCAAACTGGTAGATGGGTACTTCAGAAAATCCCCTTCAGCAGATTCCTACCAGAGACACAACAAAATAGATTATACGGCATGTAGAGAACCACCAAAGTGAAGGTGAAAGTGCTCCGTTTCACTTGCCCAGTGAGAGCTCCCTGATAATCCTTCCCCAGTTACATATTTCCACGTGCTGGTAACGTTTCAGTTATAAAAAGCAGCACTGATTTTAAAGTATATACATATAGTAAGCATAGGCCAATACATCTCTAAAACATTTAGATTTTATAAGAGAGAAGTTAAAATAAATGCTTCTCCAACAGCCTGCTCCTCCACAGCCTGAGTTTATTAGATGTCATTGCAACAAGATTCAGAGCTTAGAGAACTCATTACTCACTTCATCGTGTCCCCAAATCACACTCTGCATTCCTGCACTCTCCCTGTGGATGCTCTCCCTCACACATAATGCTATCTATGTGCATAAGAAGAGTAACTACTTAGAAGAACAAAATGAAAACTGACCCACCAACCCTATATTAACTCCATCCTGGATGCTTAAGGATGCGCCCATTCTTTGGCATGTTTTCCGGCAAGTAAACACGTGCATAAACTGAAGGCAGTAGTGAGACAGAGTCTCATTTTACCGCTTTCAGAACAGATCCTGCGTTCAGGGTGGCTCACCAGGCCAAACTGCAAGGCTGCTTTCCCATACTAACAAATCACATATCCAAAAGGATCTGTCAGAGAACGCTTCACCTATTTACATCTTTCCTCAGAATGCTTGACACAGGCAAAGATTAGATCCTCAGTTGCTTGGGTTACCAAGTTCTCCTCCCAGTGACACGAAAGTTGTCCAAGTACACAGAGCAAGGGCCAAAAGACTGAAAGTTTGATCAGAACTGTGAAGAGCTTTATACTGTAAGCTTATTCATGATTATTTTGATGTAGTTATAAAATGAATAAGGAAATAATTTTAGGAAGAAATTTATGCAGGCTACTCTCTCGCTTTTTGGAAGAAGCCCAATTGTCTACATGAAGTACAAAATGTACCTACTTCAGTTCAAAGTATCTTGTTTTCAGAATAAACACCGGTGGGGCTAATATCACATCGTAAGCCTACAGAAGGTCTTGAACAAGCTTCACTGTCTAACCGAAACATGAGAGAAAATACAGGGTCTTTGCTTGGACTATCATCAGGCAAAGTCTCTTCTAGACAAACAGGAGCATAAAGCGCTCCAGGAAACCGTAAGAGCATCCAGAAATTAAACCCATATTAAACCCCATTCAGGCTAGGGCAACCTGAGGGTGAAACTTAAATAAATAAACGGAGGTTCCGGCCACCACCCCAATTTCACACCTGCCCTCACCCCACAGGTCCAGTAACCCCAGCCACTTCCACGAACTGGCTTGGCAGCCCAACACACACTTGCATCAACCCAAATGAAGGAGCAGCAAGCTGTGGTCTGAGGGAAGAGCGAACTTGGGTGGGCAGGCCTTTCTTAAAAGAAAAATACTGTGCAATATCCCCCCAATCTCTCCTGTGATTAAAGCAAACTAGGAACCCTACTGATAAATGAGCGCCACCCTCATTTTCCTGAAATTTCATGCTACTTTATCTGCAAGAACTTCACTCCAAGCTATTAACGAGGACAAATTAAGGAATTCAGACTAAGAGATCATCATCAAGAGACCTCAAGCACACAGATATGACAAGAGATAAGAGCTACAGAGGCTACACAGGCAGGATCTGAAGAGGCTGAGAACAGCCTGCTTTATTTAGCAGGCTATATATATTTTAAGAAAATGTTTTTGGCCAGAACTTAAGTAATCTCTGCATGAATAAATACAGACTCATTTGCACACAGAACTACTGCGACAATACAAGCAAATTACTAAGTTGGCCTGTATCTTGCTGATTTGCCACAGATCTAACGCAGCTATCAATAGCTGTACGTTAAACTTAGAGAAGCAAACGTGCACACGTAGCCTCATCTCGCAGCTATTAAAAATCTGCCCTTTCTATACAGCGCATGCACAAACACTTTTAAACGGATATTCAGACAATCACCAAGGACAAGCACAGAGGATTTACTGAACATACCTTGCTAGCTACCACCAGCTGCACCAGGCCAGCTGCAGAGCGGAGAAGGGCCACAGCTTCCTGGTGGGAAAGCCCAACCAGTGACTGCCCGTTGATCATGAGGAGCTCATCGCCTGATGTCAATCTGCCGTCCCTATGGAAACAAAGTGGGAACACTGAGCTACAGAAGAGGATCTTCTGCTGATGCTGTGCTTAGACAGCATATGTTGGTGTGCAGGGACATGCAAAAAATGTGACTTGGTTGAAGCTGAACTCAAATCGATTTTTTGCCGTGTTATTTGCCCAAAGGGTGGGAAACGGGAGGAACAAAGAAAGTTGCTCGGAAGGGGCTCCACAGCAAATCATTTAGGAATGCTTTATAAACAGAGCCGTCCCCCCCTTCCCTCTGGGACCGAGTTACCCTCGCACCTTCCCTGGGCCCCACTGGAGGTGGCCAAGCCTCGTCCCTTTCCAGCAGGGCAGCTTCACTGCGCTCTCAGCCACGGGCCCCATCTCGCTTCCCCGGGCCCAGGGTCTGCAGTGAACGCCCCAGGCACACTGCCAACGTGCAAGGACTTCGTCCTCACCCTTTCCCGTGAGCCGGCTGGATTACTTTCCAGGCTCTGTCACCAAGTACTTGGGGGCCAAGAAAAGGCAATCGTATCTGGCCGGGGCCTATTGTACTGCCCCTCAGAGAAATCAGTATGCACTTGCAATGAAAGCAACTGTTTGACCTTTCTACATGTTGGATTAAACACGGTGGAAGAGGACTCTGTGGCCAATCACGAAAACAAGGTTTTAAACTAAAAATCCCATAGTCTCTTTCTGTAACAAGGATACCGGTTTCAACAACGGCAGGGCAAATTGCCCCAGCTTGTCTTTTGAGTTCAGCTAACAGTGATGACAATGGATGGTCAATCATACGTACTTCAGCTTCACGAAGGAACCAGTGTCACCTCACCTGTGTGCGGGGCCTCCTTCCTCCACGTGGGTGACAATGATGCTGCGAGGGGATCGCTTCGACCCTCTGCCTCCTGTTATTTGGATTCCCAGCCCGTCTGTCCCCTTCAGTATATGCATCTTCCATATACGGCAACCTTCTCGCTGGGAGAAAACGTGCAGAGAGTCCTTGAATTTACATTTGGACAGTAAGAGAGCGCCCTGCAAACGCCTACTGGTTTAGGACACAGGCGCAGGGGTGTAGGTGAGGGGCTGCGAGGCTACAGAAGGGAGCTCTTTGCAGGGTGACAGCCTTGATGCCCATCACCATACATCTGCATAGCGCGAGCTATACAGTCGCACTGCGCAAGTTGCCTTTGTTATCTGTGGTCCAAGTGAAGGAGGCAGAAAGGAGGAGGCAGCACAGGTTAGTTCAGCATGTGGAGACTTCCTTGCAGGCGTGTTCGCAGCTTCGCCACTCGCTACACCCTGATCCTTCCAGCAGCAGCCAGTAGCCTTGAAGCCTTTTGCCAAAACTGCCTTGAGAGGAAAGGCAAAGATCTGCAGTAGCTGTGCAAACGGGTTGCAGAAGAGCAAAAGGCCATTCAAGGGGGAACTTCAAACACTGCGGTAACATAGCTGCTATTGCAGCAGGGATTTGACTTGCGTTGTACTGCAGCGTTGACCTCTCCAGAGAGGCTTGCAATATTTGAGACATAGGAAAGAAAATACCAGCCGCCCATCAAACATTCCCCTATTTGACACCCGCTGTACCAACCGGAAATAATAAAACTTACCACACGGAATAACTTTTAAATATAGGCAAGGTAATTTATTTAAATCGGTTATAAATATTCTCCCCAAAAGTGCTTTACAAACTTTGGAGCAATACAAAACACAGAACAAAAACTAGCTTTGAGAAGTCCTACTAGAAGGATTGGGCCCAAAGGAACATGAGTGTGGCAGGTATTAGCGGAACAGAAATGAAAAGAGAAAAACAAGCAAGCAAGCAAGCCAGCAAGCAAGCTACATTAGGCAATTGCTAAGATTCGCAAAAAGAGGAGAAGAACCAGGCTAGCAGAATTATGAGAAATTCTAAGAAGCTTGCAAGCTTGGAAGACACAGGAAAATACACAATTAGGGGATAATTTTCAGGCCACTTGCTGAAGTCATTCAACACTGCCTCATCTCTCTGGGCATCTATTTCTGATTTCTGGTTTTGTTCTGCACGCAAGTGATGCTCCCAAAGTACACAAATGCCCAAGGAGTGACAATGATTAAAATTTCATGCCAAACTGTGAAGAGCATGTAGAAATCACTGCTTGTTTCTGAGAAGTGCAACCGCTAAGTATATCAGTGAACCTAAGGTTTGTGACAACTTGCAGACTACAGGCCAACTATTTTCATCAGAGCCTTTGTTAGCTGCAGAAAAATGCAATTTTTTTTTTTTTTTTTTAACATGACCACTGGGGCCCTATGCTGAGACTTTTAAATGCAACGTCAGATGAGTTTTTCAGATATAGGAACAAAGAGGACGATATCTACATCAATATCTAAGAACAAAGTGACCCACAGTTAGGAGAAACAGGAAAAACAAACCCCATGTCTTAAGGGGTAACCCAAAAGTCTGATCCTGAAAACATATACACCTGTGGGTAATTTGTTAACTTGAAAGCCAGGCACACGAGCAACATCCCAACAGGTTTAACTGGGATCCTAAATGCATTAATAAAAACACAGTCTCCTGTTGGATAACAGGGCATGTCAGGACAGAGAACACCTTGAGATAAATTAAACTGATACGTGAAACACCTTGTCAAACGCAGGGGCAAGAGTCAACTATGTTTATGTACACATAAAAAAAGAACTTATCTACAGCACAGGAGCACTCCAGAGAGACTTGATTGCTATAAAGTGTCTTGTACTTATAATAAACATAGCATAACAGAGAAATATAATCCTTCTCCCCCCCACCCCAAACCAAGACCAGGCTAAAACGATGACAATCCGATCTCCTCACAAGATGTAGTTTTGAGTGTCCACACGCTAAATTCAGTTTAGAAGCATACCCTCTAACAACGTTTAACAATGCAGCCATCAAATTGTGTTTAACCATTTGCAAAAGCTTTGTGGAATGCAAGTTATGCAAAGGTCTACAACATGCAGTGCCTACTTGCATTCCTCAAAAAAATCATACATTCAAAAAAAAAAATTATTCTTAACTGACCCACACTCAAAAACTCATTTACACAGCAAAACACTTAACAGAAGCAAATTACAAGACTCTGCTGTTCTTAACACAAGTACCATCTTATTCCCTTCAAAGTCCCATTGAAATCAGAAGCACTTGCAAAGTGAGGCATTAGTCTGAATAGGGGTGGCAGAATCCAGCCACATTAAAGGCAGCAAAACAATCTACCATATGCCCAAATATGTATTTCTTTCACTAGTTTTAGAATGACATGATCACATACTGTTTAAGAAAAAAAAAAAAAAGGAAAAGAAAAGGCTGTCTCTCGAGTTCCCATTGGTCATCTATATGCATCTCACTGGAATAAGCAATTATTCCAGTGTGGACGGGAAATCAGATCACCTCACTATTCTTCTTGATAAAACATTCATAGCTACTTATTTAAGCACACTGGTGCTGTTACAAAGCAAACACACACAGACACACGTGCGCATGCGCACCCTCCCACCCCCCAATGCAAACATACCTTTGAGGTACATCAAGGTACATCACTCCAAGTTCTTAAAAGCTGAATATTTTAAAAAGCAGATTCCTAGTCTCTGTTTGAGGACTCTCAGAGAAAGGGGGGTGTTCGGCAGAATTCCCATCCCTCCACATGAGGTAGCTATCTTCTGTTTTGTACAGAGCAGCACGGGATACTTCACAGCCCACTGGGAAACCCTGCTGCTTTGAACACGTATCTTCCGCGACTCCATCACCGCAGAGCCTTAACGGTAAAGCTCTGTGCCGAGTCCAAGGATTTTTAAATGTATTTTACTGAAAGTTTTTACTGAAAACCAGTTTCCTTGAGTTACCGGACATTTCCAGGTTCAACAGCACAAAGCTTAAGCACTTAAAAAATAAATAAATAAATAAATAAGGCAGAGTGATTCGTATTAGGTCTTCAATTTAAATTTTTTTTTAAAGGATCTTATTTTCAGGCTTTCCTTTATAAGCAAAGGGACTACAAGCTCACTTAATCTTTAAATGAAAGCTAGGATTCTGGTGTACTCACACAGCTCCGGAGACTTATAATGCACAAGGGAAACTCCAAATGTAGTTAGAATTGGCAGTTTGCAGGTCTGACATCACTATCCTTGGAGCCTGCCTAATTCCTGCTCAGAGCAAGATGAGTTTAACTACTGGACAGTCTCCCCTGATCAGCTGCAGGATTCTGGCTGCTGCTTGGCTGCTGCCAGCCTCATATTCCTATTAACGTCTGAATTTTTCCATCCACTCAGAATAATTCTCGTAACTTCATTTATAAACAACACAATAAATCTGCACACATGCCCCAGAAGCTCTCTCTGGAAAAGCATTTCATGCCTATGGCAAAGAGATACGCCGATGACTGTCCAGCCAGGTATTTCAAACTCCAGACCCCCTCAGTGGGGACAGAGAGAGGCAAAGCAGCTGCTGCATCCCAGGACTAGTCAACCATGGCCTGACCGGTGCTCTGGAGGGGGTATCTAAGAATAAGGAAATCATCCCATATCTGCCCTTAACTGAAGTCAGGTCACAATAAGGAAACTCAGCAATCGAGAGAGTGAATGCAAAAGGGCTCATTAGAGGACCCAGGCTGGCTATGCGTGTCGCACAAGCCATTAAGTTTCAAGAGGAGACTGGACGATCTCTTGAAGTCCCTCCCAGACCTACATTTTTGACATCCCTCAGCACTCCTATAGCAAGAGGAAACACAAATAGTCGCGTTAATAAGGCTGCAGTTGGAGTGGCTAATTCTTCTCTCTAGTTACGTCATTCTTACGTGACTCAACTTTTTTCCTAACTTGGCTCTTTTCAAAGCAGGCAGCGTTTTGGATCAGATTTTTCCGCTTGCAGATGATAAACTTCAAAGCGCATAAGTTACAAATAATTAAAATGGTTTTAAGATAGTATGAATATTCTACTTGGATTAATCGCAAGCGAAAAAATAGGTCATCTTATGTAACAGACCACAAGTGAGAACAGAGAATACAGTTGGTAGTTTTGAGTCAGTCCCTGCAGGCCATCGTTCTCCACCATGAAACCACTGTACATTAGACAGCCTCTGTTCAGAATAAGTCTACATCTGGAATAAGCTAGTGTGTTACAGATCAGAAAGGAAGCGCGCTGCCGGTGCTATGCGGGGAAGCTTGCATTATGCCTGCTCCAAGCGCATACCATCAAATGCTCAATTTCATAAGCACATCATTAATAAAACAAAAAGGACCATTTTTCCCCCCAAGTATAAAATAAATAAATACATAAAATATGTCAGAACCACTCTTCTACCCTTTCTTTCACCAGCTAATTGCAGGGGAGTTTAAAGGCGGTTGACTGATTTTTTGACTGTGTGGTGCTCAAGAAGCTGCAAATCTATATATCCACAAAGGAAAAACTGCTTTGAAATCTTATATTAAAGAAAAGCTTGGCAGGAGCAAGGTGTAAACAAATGGAAAACAGAAATGCACTAAGTAGTTAAAAAGCCAGATAGTAGAAGGGAAATGTAAAATAGTTGTCTACAAAAAGCACTTTCTGTCAAGCTGCAATTCAGCAGTGCCTTCTGCAATAAAGCAACAAATTTTAAATAAAAAGCACTGATGAGAATACCAGTAATTATATGTCATCATGTGAGATCTGCGTCCATACATTGACGGTAAGAGGCCCTAACGCAGAAGACGGGATGCCTCCGTTGGCATTTTACCACAGATTTTTATTGTCTGTCTCCAGGAGCTGGTTCCCACTTAGGCATCTCACAGATTTTACCCATAACAGTAGCAGAAGCAAACAGCCAGGTCCTCCTCACTGCCCACAAAGCTGCTTTTGGAAACTCGACACTTAAAAGTAAAACAGATTCACACATTAAAGAAAATGACCACAATAATCTCGACAGGAGCTGGCAGCCAACGTGCCAATGACACGCAGCTGAAAAATCGCAAGACTATTTCCCATACAGAAGTAGGCAGCCAGGGCACCAAATTCACACCAGCGTGTAGGAGCAGGCCTGCAAGCACCGACCAGTGCACCAGCCTCCTCGATGGGCGGCCAGAGCAGGAGACAGGGTGGGACACCGGCACACCTTTCCCCCAGCACCTTTCACCGACTTCCAACAAATTAAAAGCACATCTGCCAGCAAGCCTGAAGGAGACCAGCTACTTGCCCTGCCTTGGGTCACATCATGCCTCCTCCCCAACCCGCCTCCCACTGTCCCTATTCCCAAACAGGCACGTGGGAGGGACACAGCGGTATCCAGCAAATTAACTTTCACAATCAGATAGATACCAGGCGATTAGCTTAAACATGCCAATCTCAAGATACAGTCAAGAGCCATCACCCTTCACATCGTAGATAGGACTGCGAATGACTCTGTATCAGAAAATCAAGGCAAAATCTGCTTTTTTGCAGATTCTCAACAAAGTAATTATTTCATTAGTGGATAATGAATACTCTGATATTATTAGGATATTTTTAAGGCTGATCTGGCAGCAGGGTACCTGCTTTCTTCTGGTCTTGCTATACAAGCAGGCTAAACAATTCCAAAACAACAAAAAGCAGGAAAACAAAAAGCTAAATTCCTTTATCAGTAAACTATATTCCAATATAAAATATTCCAAGACAAGAGTTCTTTGTCCTTCCCTATACTGTCTACAATGTTTCTTAGCAGTGAGGCACTGAAGACTTTGGTTTCTATGTCTGCATGACACAAGCCACTCCATGCCTCTCGGTGTCTCCTGTGCCACTTGAAAGAAGGGAAAAAAACCCCAACCAACCAACCAACCAAAATAAACTAGCAGCCTTTAATAAAAATTGCATGGGGTTGACCATGCAACCTTCCAACGTCCAAGAAATAGGCAGGTGCCAACAGCACAGGTGCAACTGCGACTCCATTCCAGAGTGCACTACCGACCACCTCAACAGGGTGACTTGTTAAAGCAGTTCCCAGGCGCTTGGTGTCCTTTTCTGAAACGCGAGGAGAAAGAAGCGCCCCAGGAGATGAATCCTGGGGAACAGCTCAAGGCAACAACATTCCTCCCCTCCCAAACACATGCAACTAAAATACACAGAACAGGCATCACAGACAAGGGGATGAAAGCCCTGCTGCTTAAAACTGAATGACCTCCGGGGATCCCTCTCCAGGGACAGGCTCATCCCTGACATCATTTCCTTGGCAAGGGCTTTAAACATTTTATCAGCCATTGCAAGCACCTGAACTACATAATCACCCCTCATAAAATTCTGCTGGAGTCATTTGTCATCCTGAGCCATCACCATCTGGATGGTGCCTCCTCGGGCTCCTCCTCTCCCTCCCTCCACCTCCTGCCTTTGACTGAAGCTTTATTTCAAGAGCAGCCAGTGGATTTCTCACTGTCCCTGACCCAAGGGGGCTTACACACAGCAACTCCCCCTGGAAAGCTCAGGCTTTTAAAAGTTAGAACGCGTTTGCACTCTCACAAATGTCTTGCCTGGTCTCATTTTGTTGCTAGGTTATTGGGAATGTTTGGTCAGTTGCTATGAAGTTTCTCCAAAAATAAAAAAAAATTAATGATAAACCCTCACTGGCTGCGGTATATTGAAGCCTATCCTAGAGCAAGCCACCAGGGTCCTGATGTCAGCTAAAGTCGAGTCTTTCATGGGGACTGACTTGCATCCTCTTGTGCCAAGCACCCAAAGGATCCCTCAGGTTTGTTTAGTGATTTCACTGACTTCAGCCCCCTGATTCAAAAACTAAGTATACACAGCTTTATAATCATGACTTACAGCACTAAAAAACCCAGAATATTCCGTTTTAAGGCATGTCCCCTTGGTTTCCAAACATTTGCGCTTAATGATTAAACTTAAATGGTGTGAATTTATATTCAGCTAAAGCCATTCTTCTGTATTCCAGTTGTGAATTTTCTGTATCATTAATACCGCATGTAAAATGAAAAAACCCCACTTTTTAGCAGGTGGGAAATGCGTTTGGACTGGAGCTCTCACTTACGTTTTACCGTAACAGAGCTTTGATCTCATCTGAGAGCTCCTAGGTGCGTCCGTAACACAGCACAGCACCTCTCCGTGCTGCCTTTGTAGGTAGCTCGTTTCCAACGGCGAGAACTTAGTTTCAAGATGACACATTAAAACTAATTCATTATAACTTCTCTGTTATCAAATTATCTTTACACAACCCCCTCCCCCCCAGCCTTTGCCCCTTTGGAAAATTCATTTTAGACACAGAATAAGAGGACAGATTACTATTTGAAAGTAAAATTTACAGCTACCACAGCTGTACCTAGCTATGGCTTAACTCATAGCAAAGACAGACAACATCTTAAGTGAGCTGAAGAAATTTGGTAACAAGTGAGACCTAACTCAGAAAGTTGTGACGACTGTTTTTTCTATGGCAAGGTGGAACACCGCTGGCAGCAAACAAATTATTTGTAGTATTAGTACCGGTTCCATAAAAGCACTTCCTAAAACCCCAAGCAAAAATCAAGGCTATGTTTTCTCAGTGTTGTACAATACAGTTGAAATACAGCTCTTGCCCCAAAGAGAGTTGACAATCCTGCCCAGGCACGACAGAGGGAAGATATCCTTATCACGGAGCACGTTAAAGCGTCAAGACGGTAGGCAGCCCCAGGATTTCATGTTAACGAAAGCTGGAAGCAAAAACACAAGATAAAAAGACCAAAGAACAGAAACAGACTTTGAGGAAGGCCTTTACTATCTAAAGGAGTCTACAATAAAAACTAAAAACTGAGTTATTTATATCTAAAACATGCATCGTATAAAAGCCCCATAATAGCCCTGATGAAATAATAATCATTGCTTAGGTTGCCAAAAAAGCTGATGTAAATCTTTTTAGCCTCACTAGCTTCAATGGAGCTGCGGATATTTACACGCTTGTACGTTGCTCAGAGCAGGGTTTTCATTTTGGTAAAACAAATTGATACGAAAAGTTTTTCTCACCATGCTTAAAAAAAGTAAAATCTTTAAATTGGTATGTAACTAGCTCGCCCATGGTTTCTTTTTACGGTTTCTCAGCCAACTCCAGTAGCCTCTCCTCATACTCATCTTATAGCCTTGCCTTTACAATTACTAGCCTACAAAACACTACCCTGTTTCAAGCCACTGAATCAATGAAGGAAACTTTGCCTGCTGTATTTAAGCTCCCAAATCTTCCCAGAACATGATGGATCATTACTCCAGCTCAGAGATTGCCTGTTTTTAAATCACCCCACACAACTTCCACCAAGACCAGCCTAGGTCCCTCCCAAGGTCATACCTGCCTTCCAGGCCTCCAAGACTTTCCTGCTACACAGACAAGAGGTACCTGTTTAGAAGTTGCACACTTTAAGGGGCATTTAGGTTCATCCCAAAAATATTGCAGCATAACATAACCAACTGTAAACATTAAATATGGACTGCTAATTGATAGGTACAATATTTACTGAGGTTACGTACTAGCAAAGAGCCTAGCAGATTTGCTTATACACAGCACTAAGAACGGCAAGCGTACAGGAGAGACCGACCGAGATCTAAGAGACGAAGGCAAGCCTGAAGGGGACTGACACATGCACGTGAGCTGGTAACGCAGGAACCTCCTGCTTAGGTTCATCTGACAAACAGTATTCATCTCAGCTCTCATTTCACGATTCAGCATTGCTGTTATTAGCAGCGCACAGGGATAAAGAAAAACACCAGGCTAGTGGGAGAGCAGGTACGGCAAGAGCAAACAACACCCCATCAGCACAGCTGTAGCTGCCTCAAAAGCACTCCTGCTGCAACTTCTCCAAGGCATCAGCCATAAGCTACCTGCTGGGTTCGGTAAGGGAGTGGCTGAAGACACTCAAAACGAACTTTCCTGCCTTAACTTTTAGTTGCTACAACTTTAAGCAAACGCTCAAAAGGGAGAAAAGAAACTTTCCTGGCTTCAGTATTTCAATTTCTGCAACTCTTCAACCTGCTTCCCGGGGCAGGGGAGTAGGAAGGAGCAAAAGGGAGTACAGGAGGCGTTAACGCAAGAGGTCCTTGCGCAGCTGTGCAGGTCACAGAACCGCTTCTCCAACTCTTTCCTCTCACTGACAGCCACCCTCGAGCTCGCTGCAACCGGCTGGGATTGCTTTGAGGCAAATATAGTGGTCCCCAAAGGCACGAGACTGACAGCACTGGATATTCAATTAGTCAACTCATGGAGACAGCGAGCACTGCGCGGGCAGCGGAGATGGATCGGTTTTC
Organism: Struthio camelus; assembly: GCF_040807025.1. Classification (NCBI taxonomy): domain Eukaryota; kingdom Metazoa; phylum Chordata; class Aves; order Struthioniformes; family Struthionidae; genus Struthio; species Struthio camelus. Next base: position 57,209,009 of record NC_090981.1, on the reverse strand, counting down.
CCCACAGATGCGATGCCCTGCCAATGCACCTCGTCCCCGTTTGGGAGGAGATAATTCATCCCATGGCTTTGAAAGGTTTGGCTCGCTCTTTGAAGCTTGGAATGAGGTTGCAACTTCTGACGCTAAGTTCTGGAAACTGTTTTCAAAAGGCTCCTACCACAACTGGATCTCAAATGCCTAAGTGCCAGGTCATGCTTTGAAAACAGAGCTTTAAGGGAGATTTGAGGGTCCCAAGTTTCTTTATTCCTTGCTTCCTCTCTTTTTTCCTTTCAATAGGAGGCAAATAATTTTTCAAATTTTATTCACCGTCTGTTAAGAAACAGAATTAAGCCACTGATTCCTTTGATAGAAGGATCAAGCCATGCTATTCGGGCTCTAGCTATTCAAATTTCTCCACGTTCAAATGTCAGGAAAACGCAATTAATACTGACACATACAGAGGTCAAATCTCTAAGCAAAACATTAAGAGGGAAAAAAAAAAAAGAGAGAGAGAGAGAGAGAAGCAATTTTGCTAAGTGACTGCGCCTCCCAAAAGGCTCCATGAGAGATGCACCAGAAATGAACAGACAGACAATAGCTCTTCGACTTCCAGTGACTTAACTAAGCTTTCATGTTTTACAAAGCCACCTTATGCGTGTTTCACATGAAAAACACGTATTTATTGCTCACGTTCATATATATGTTCTGAATTTAATAATTTACTTCTCAGACTGAGATGGCTCAAAAAATCAAGACAACACTAGCACGAAACAGCTCTAGATCAAGAGTTTTGGTTTTTTATATATTGTCTTTCCCCACAAAACCTCAGATCATCTTTCGTTTATGACATGTCTTTAATTAGACATCTTCAAAACAGATTTAGGAAGTTTTTAAATTGGCCAGAGCCTTCAAAACCCTGAAGGTCTGGATCTTTAACTTAATATTCTCTTTTGGAAAGGTTTTACAGCCTGTACACTTCAAAAACTGTGCACTAGCATCTTTCTCTCCCTGTTGCACCATGAAATCAAACTTGGCTCACAGATGGGAAGAGCAGGTTTTCTCAGTTACGTTTCTTTAGGACCACTTTTTTTTTTTTTTTTTTTTTGGTTTCAGCCTTTCTACTGTATTTTAAGTTTGAAACAACCACCACCACGATGCACTAGTATCAGAGACTGCCAATTCGGGACACATTAATACCACACCTTTGTTCAACACAATTTAGTGATATGACATACACTCACACTGCTGTATTACCAGCTTTGTAGTTTTAAAAACAAAACCAGCTGTTGCAGCAAGTCCCCAGCCTAGCACAGCAGCATCCATCTGTTTATACTATCAGCGTCTTTGGAAAGTTTGGCAAACAGCTCTTCTGGTGATAGATGCATAGTGAAATCTGATCAAGACTCGGGTTATTTTTCTGCACGCAGCAATGCTGAAATTCCAGCCAGGCAACAAACCCCACGATCTCCATTAGGATGGAGAGAGAAGCGGTAAAAGCCCCTGTCCCACTGTTGTCCCAAACATTGACAAACTGTCCGTCTCATCAACACAGAGTAAAATTCACAGCAGCTTCCACGGGATCTCTAAACATTTTCCAAACAAGTCCTGTAACACAAGCTAAAAAATGGCCCGTGGTCTTCTGCTGACTCCCTTTCCCTTCAAAAAGGAAGCTTTTGATTCCAGTTTTAACCTAAGCTTTAACGGCCTGTAGAGCTCAGACAACGCTAAACACGAAGCCTCAAAGAACGAAACGACCGTCCTCCGCTGACGCTTCCCGCTGCAGTGTCATAACGTCATCAGTTGTTTCAAGCCAAAGAGATCCCGAAGCTAAGGCTGATAGCTCTGATAACTAAGCAATCTTCTCCCTTCGTCACAGACGTAACGTGAGAGAGGCCCCTCACAATTATTATTTAATGCCCAAATCCTCCTCCCCCTGTTTCTGCACCCCACGCCAGCTCTGAGAGAGCCTACCTGAGGCTCAGGGCCCCACTGGCTTCCCGGGCGCAGAGGTTCAGCCTGAGGACCGAAGGCCACACGGTTCGGATGCCTGCATCCAAAGGGATGGGGGCAGCTGCCCAAGAAAAGCCCTTAAGTCATGGGCATACCTGCTGCTGCTTTTAAAAACCCAAAGAAGCATACCTGGGCAGACTGGTCGCTCACGTCAGGCACCCCACCATCCGACAGCCGGGACCGGTGCTGTCCCCCCAAGCTGCAGAACTGCTCCTCCACGCTGCTTTCCGCCTCGGGCGACTCCAGCTGAGGAGCCTCCACTTCCATCGGGGTGCAGTGCCCGTTGCCCGGCTCCGAGCTGGCCTTCTCCTTGCTCTCCTTGCCGCCTGGCGTTCTGGTGATGACGCCAAACTTCCTCGTTCTTTTCCCATTTTGGGCAGCTCTGTCGCTCGGCTCGGGGCCCGGCTTCGCCTTGGGGTCACAGCCGTTGCCGTTGTTGCCGTTGGAGGGAGGAAGAGGGGCTTTGCGCTTGATGCGGCGCAGCATGATCAGGTAGACGAAGCCGCCATTCCAGCACTGCTCAGCCAAGTAACTGCAGGGGAAGGGACAAGCACGGATTAGGACAAGCACAGCTTGCCCCGTGACGCCCACGGTGCACCCCGCCGACGGCAAGACGCGCCGCTGGGTACCCAGGCACCCTCTGAGCAGCCCCAACTAACTGGCTACCAGGATATATTAGGACACCTGGGGGCATCAGCAAATGCTCTTTTCATTCGGTATCAGATTTTCTAAGCAGCGCAGACGCGCAGGGGAGCTCGGAGCGACCGCAGACGCTGCTCGGCAAACAGCACTCAACGCCAGGCACGTTCGCTCAGGCCGATCTCATTCGGGCATTATATGACAACTGGTACACACCACCCACCAAACTGGTTTCCACCACTCTGACCTCAAGACCTGTGTCACAGCAACACAAAAAAGTGGATGACGCAAAGCAAAGCAGAGCGGGTTTCCAGTGGAGAATAAAATAAGTAAGTAGAGATTTAGAAAGGAAAATCAGGCAGGCTTCGTTTGTGCAGCAGCCCATAGAGCTATTGCATCTGAAATGACCCTCCTTAGAGGAACTAATCTTCTGCTTCAGCATACATACAGGCTTTGAAGGCCTCGGGGGGGAAAAGAAAAACCACCACTGGGGTAAGCAGGCATAGCTCCAGTGGCCTCAGTACAGCAAAGCGTGGCACTACAAATGAAGGCGTACTGGCTCCAGTAAACGGACATGGAAATAAGGTGGGTTTCCTTCAGAGTAAGCATACTCCAATCAAAGTAAGAGCTATGTCATCTCAGCTGTGGAAGGAGCAAGCCACGAGGTTTCCAGCACTGCAGCAAAACATCACCTCCCCTCCCGCAGGCTTTGAACATGCCTTAAAGGAACTGACATTTCTGTTTCAAGCAAATACCCGGTGACCTTAAAGAAACTGCACCCATTGATGCAAAAGGGGAATCTAACTTCATGTCTCTTTTGAGAGCGCATATACCTCAACCCAAATTCTTGAAATATCTGGGTTCTGAGCCAAGGGCGTAGCCTACCAAGAGCACAAACAAGCTGGAATTTGTACTTAGCAGGTTTGTATGTGCCCTTTCACACTAATTTAGGCCCCCAAAATACATTGCCTTTCTCACTAGCAAAAGCTGCAAGAATTCCCAAGAGCATCAAGTAAGCGTCTGCTGCAGCTGCAACAAACGTTTCACTAATATGGAGCAGTTGGTGAACCTACAGCTACCAGAGATGGGAAAGTAGGTGTGGAGTTAAATCATAAGGGATCCTAAGAGAAAATAATAGAGCAGTTTTGGTTGAAAGAGGAGGAGAAAAATTCAGGGGTCTTCCATCTTTTTTTCCCCCTTACTTGAAGCTTCTGCGCAAATTTTCCTCTCTCCTTTCTTAAAGGGTTGGTTAGTCTTAAACACAGTCCCTGAAAATTATGCCTGAATAGAGGTGACTTACGGCAAAACAGGAAAAGCAGCTATGATAACCCCTGAAGCAAACTTCTGTACAGAGGAGTGAAGAAAACACTCTTTAATTACTGAAAGTAATCTGGACCAGCCTGGGAGTGACTGAAAATAACCTACGACGGGTGTGCGTTTTGTCCACAGATGTTAGCTGGTAGTTTCAGTCCAGTTCTTCCCAAAGCTTACATGTCCCCACCAGAAAACATTACAATCAGCTTACATCTGATTAGAAAGACTCATTCCTGAACGAAGATAACAACTATGTAGCCTTCAAAACAGCCCTGGGGTAACAGACTTGAAGGACAGACACATGGGCTCTGCCAAATCTCCCCAAAGAACAGAAACTGCAGTTCAACTCCCAGGACAATACACTCAACAGTTTTCACCAGGCAAAACTTGGTTTTTATTTAAATATTTTTAATGATTTAAAAAAAAAAAAAAAACATCTCAAAACAGACAGCCAAGGAGCCCTGTTGGCTGGAAAGTCTCTGCAGCCATGGTCAGCTATCTAGGTGGCCATGAGGTGACACTGCACTCAGCAAGGTGCCGAGGGAAGACAGGACCTAAAGGGTTAGCTTAAAACAAGTCCAGAACTAAGATGGAAGTACTTCTGATTATCAACTTAAAAGAAAAAAATCTTCTAATCAACAGAAAATGGGCAGTTTTGTTCCAGAAACAATATGGGCTGCCTGTTTTTCACATTCATCTTTCAACTCAGATTTCAAGGCAGCCAGTAAAGCTGATTAAAATTCATGACTTTTGCTTGCAGCAATACCACTGCACTCTGATCCATCACACATGAAGCCTGATAGCATTGCTTCTCCTGGCGCACGGAAGCAGAAAAGCAGCTCCTCTTCCAATAGTCCTGTGGTTCACATAGGTGCTGCCCACCCTGTTTTTGTGCAGAGTCAGTTCTGCCTGACTTGTTTTTGGGCAGGTGCATGTATGCAGGTTGTTCTTAAAACACAGATCTCTATCTCTGAACTAATCGCTGATGTACTTTTGAGTGCCAGTAATCAAGTGCATGCATTTGTCAGATATTTGATTTAGGAACTATGTGGAATGAAAGAGAGGTAAGTTACTGAATGTCTCAAATAAAGCAGTCTTACACAGGAAAAAATAATTTACTATTTCATTTCCCACTGTAGCACATTCATTCTGTTTATAAATGTAAAGTTATGTAAAGGTAAGATGGAAGCTCCTTTTTTCTGTCCGCTGGCCGCAGAGTATCAAGCCCAAAGTCTGGAGCAGGGTTCACAGCCAGCAGTAATAGATGCAGCAGCACTGAAGTCAGTGGAGCCACACTGATTTACTCCATATGTCGAGATGGCCTACAAGTTCCAGGCGTGCAGCCTGTAGTAACTCATGCTTTTATGTCTTCCTGAGTACTTCTAGGCAGTTCAAAGCACACAATAATTCTCCATGAAAAAAAGAAAAGCATTCTCTGGGTCAGTGAGCAACTACCTTTGAATGGCAGTAAATGACCACGTACCCCAGCCGATGTCAGATATTTCAGGACGGGGTAGATCCAGCTGCTGTAAGGATGGGTATCAGTGATGCAATAAGTGGTATCGTTATCTCAGAGTTTGTTTTGAGCCAAAGACCAGGCATCCCATGTTGGAAAACCAATAATGGTATAACACTGAACTTACATTACAAGACAGGGAACTAATATTGCAAGCATTTGTGGTCATTTGCTCCCTCCCTTCCCTAGGCAGGGCTGTTAACCAAGCAATCCAAGGCTCTCTTAAGTTGTGCTAAGAATACGCTGCCTACTTAGTCGGCTTATTTTTCCTTTGCTATTTCTTTTCTTATTTAAGAAAGAAGCCAAAAAACCTTAAGAAAGCCCAGGAGGCTCTAAGTGCAAGACAAAAGACAGGAAAGGTTGTATTAGATGAGTGAAAATCCGCAGATTTTTCATTACTTTCCATCAATCCAGGAACATCTTATGCCAGAAGGCAAGAAAAAGCTGGATTCAATAAAGCATATTTGTACAGCCTCTAGACTGCAGAAAACTGTGCAAAAGCTAGACAGGACCCAAAATTCCACTTCTCAGAGTTTTTAACGTGTGCAAGGCAGACAAGCTTTTTCCTGGATTTGGCCCCTACAGAGCACTTGGAGACATCAGAAATCGGTACACCACATCGGTTTCAGGCGGGCCGAGATCAGAGCTGATACAGATTTGGAGAATCAACTTCTACCTGGAAGTTGTTAGTTATTTTGAACACTGTCTTCAGCTGGGAAGGAGAAAACGCACGGCACAAAAGTATCTCTAACGCAACTTCAATTGATCCGATTTATTGGAAACTAAGACTGTTAGTCACAACTGTTTTTCGGCCTCCTCTCCCCCTCTTTGGTTGGTAGGGGATGGAGTAAGATTCAGGAAAAGCCCTGGATCTTATAAAGCAACTAAAAAGCCTGGCAAGCTACTCCTAATACCGGTGAATGACTACATGTAACAAATCCTATTATCATTGATTTTAAGAATGCAAGAGATTTTACCAACTCACAATACATCTATTAAGTTTAGTAACCCTATTAAGTTTAGTAACCAAAACAGAACGCTTTACCAGCAAAATACCTGCCCATGATTTTTGTATTTGCCCGTTTGCAGGCTAGTGTCAATGCCCTCGGCACAGCTGGGCAAGCTGGTTTCCCTGCTCTCAAGAGGCCAGCTGCCAAGCAAACACGCAGGAGTACTTTTGTGTTAGGAAAAGGCTGTCTTGTATCCCCTCCCCTTACATAGCAAGGAAATCCCTTACAGGCAAGCCTCGCAACTCCTTTCCATAATGTGTTTTACTAGCAGGACGTTGCCCCATCCTACGTGAGTAACTACTGCTAGGGCTCCCGTGCTCCATGTTTCCCCAGGGCCTCCCCAGCTGAGCATCTCAAAGCCCCGCGCAGTACTTGATGCCCAGGAAAGCCCTACCGCAGCACAGCAGGATGCAGCAGCAGAGACTCACCGCGTCCTCTGCGACAACAGCAGCGGCAGAGAAGCCTACCTGCGGCAGTCACAGGCCAGGCTGGGGACAGTCAGACGTGGAATTCGGGAAAAGCACCACAAAGGCTGAAGCACAGGGAAACCCAATCCAAATTCACATTCAGACAGGAAACTACCAAAGATCACAACAACCACCAAGGCACCAGGGTGATGGACACCAAGACGCCCCTGGAAGGGATGACGAACGTTAGGCCTCGGTATTTCAGCGGCAGCTCCCCAAGCAAGCTCCAAAACGTCTCTGAAACATTTCTGGGCCCAGATACAACGACCACCTGGCTGTTTTTACTGCTCTGATCTCACTCTAGTGTTAGCTATGGTAAAATATCTGCCTATATGAAATATCAGCCTCAAGCAGTGAGGCAGACTTGTTCTTCTCTGTAGCAGAGAAACCATGAAAACGTTAGTAATTTTCAAAACTAAGGAAAAATTGTTTTACCCTTTAAAGAGTGCTGTAGGGTTACCTCTTGCAAAGTTCAGCCACATGTTAGAAAGTGCAACTGGTGGCTGGTATTAAGGGTCATTTAATACTCCCTTTCTATCAGAACTATGAAGAGAAGCACACATCTGCTTCTTCCTTCTGAGACTATTTTGAGCTCCACAGCCAAATCCCATTTCTCCCCAACACCGCTGAACTGATTGTAGCGATTATATAAACTGATAAACTTGCTGAGTTTATTCCAAGTTCCTCGGCATGTATGTGAGGTGTTAGACTCAGAAATGGTGTTTTAGGGTAAAGTCAGTCTTCTTTTCATTTTATATTTATATGTGTGCACGTGTATGTGTGTGTGTGTGTGTGTGTGTGTGTGTCTGTATAAAATACAAAGGTTTCCAGACTTGACAAGAACATGCTGCAACAAATTGTGTCACATCACATCTCAAAGCTAACGCAGTGACACTGGAACAAATACAGATGGTCACACAGAGAGAAGGAAAACCCAAAGCAGGCCCAGCAGCCACCAGAAAACATCTGGATTTACTTTAGGATCAGAAATATTGAAGTATGTTTATTTTATAATAATGGCACTCTTTTGCATCTCTACAGAACCTTTCATCCCAATAGATCAGAAAATATTTTGGAAATTATATACACAGAATATCACTGATAGCCAGCCAACTGCCATATAACATAGTTCACCAGAGCAAGAAGAAAAAATTTCAGCCGAGGCAGCTGCTTTTAGAGCCTCTACCTAGGACGTCTGGGGACCCGTAATGTCCTTAGCAGGACAGAGAGGCTGCTAATTTTTATGCTCTTCTCCAAAAGACTGTGATATGGTAAAACTTCTTGAAACTTAATCTCCAGGCTGGAAAGATACAGGGCAGAGTGGTTCCTAACAGAACTAAACATATGGACCCAAAGGGGATTTAAAAGCTAAAATTAACAAACTGCCTCTCCATGATAGAGGCAAATGATCTAACTTGGTTTTCAGGTAATACGGGGCACATAACTCCAATGACTAGCAGATAGTGACAGATCTAAGAGCACATGCCTCCCCGTCAAACCCTCACCCCGCTGCCACCACCACGTGTGAAAGCACCCAGCCCATCGAGCACAGATCTGGTAAACACCACAGGGATACCGTTCAAGCTCGTTGTTCTCTAGGACAATGATTTCTAGGTCTCTGGGCAGGATTCAAGTCACCATTAATGCATGCAGTCGAAGAGGAGGATCAGCACGCTCCAAAGACCCGGTCAACCCTTTCCCTCGCCACCTCGCAAGCAGGTTCACTGCAGGGCTGGGCTGGGGGCACACCTCCTCAGGGTGGCATGTCCGCCAGGACACCCACTGCCACCCCGTCTCTGCCGTCACACCTCCTCTGCCTCCCCAGGGGACCCTGCTCTCCCAGAATAGTTTATCTCAGTAGAAACCAACTGCGCTGGTAGAGCTGGCTGCTGCTTGAACATATTCCTGTGGGCAGCTACGGCACACCAGGAACGAGCCAGGGAGTTTTCAGTTCAGCGTCTCACCACCTACAAGCCCTTTCCTGTCCTGGGCTCTGCGTGTGATGACACACACAACAAGGGATGCAATGTTCTCCTCCTGCGCTAATAAGCAGGGGGGAAGCGAAGAAACAGCATGGGAAAAGTCAGTCGTGGAGCAAGACACGAAAAACATCCACGGAGCTGATTCAAACAGTCTGGGCTCCCACTTCCCTTCTGAGGGCAAACAATTCAGAGGCATCAGCTCATTGCCAAGAATAAGCAGCACTTCCTGCAGTCTCACATTAGCTGCAGCTCTCCAGGCAGTACCAGCTTTTTTCAGGAAGACCAAAGTGCTGGCTTTCAAGAGAAACAAAACTCTGAATTCCTTTTTTTTTTTTTTTTTTTTTTAAAAAAAAACCTGTGATGCATTTTTCACCATCAAATTTATAGCGAGGAATGCAATTAGACCCACTGAAATTTTGAAGAACAATAAGTTTTGAAGTTAAATTTCAAGGTATATTTCCACAGCCTTTTCTAAGCCAATATAAGCACGCCCTGCCCACGTTCGGCGCTGGCTAGACCTAATCCTCCTCTAGATTAAAACTGCTAGCAGCTAGGAGCGTGATACTGTGTTCGTGCTCACAGTGGTGGTGTTCAAGCTGGCCGGTGTCAGCGTGCACAACACAGCACAACAACAGCAACTCAGAGAGAAGCGACACTAGCAGCGAGCCCCCAGGGCAAGGTCCGATCTTCATTCGTTCAACAGAGGAGCTAAACCAGCAAGAACTTAATAGGAACAAATGCTTCAACGCTGAAGTTTGCAAAGAGGAGGGACAACAGCCCCTGCGGAAACGCACCTCTGGCCAGTGGAACGAGGCACGAGGCAGGACCGCTTCGCACAGGATCACCGTGACATCGCCAATCCTCAAAAAGGGCGAAAAGGGTGCAAAGGAGTGCTGCTGTGTCTCTGTGGGCTCGCTGCCTCCTTGCTGCTTCACGGGAACGTAACATTCAGCGAGGCCTTGCGACATGGGACCGTGACTGAAGTTGGGTGTGATACCTTATGCTACCCAGTCTTGATGCAATGATGTGGCCAGGAATTTGGGAGAACTGAACTCCTCTTCCCTCGCTGCGCTCCAGACCTCCTGTGGCGCCCCGGGCAAGTCTTCCAGGAAAACAAACAGGGCCAATAACATGCCTTATCCCGCAGAATTGCTGCAAGGCCTACGATGGTGAAGCCCTTGGACTTTAAGTGCCACAGTTTCACAAACACCTTATATCTGGGATCACCGAAGGAGATGGCAGCCTTCCTCCTGCCCCACATCCTGCTCTGGTGCTGGCGCAAACATCTGGGCAACAGCCCAAACGAACCCAACGAGGAAAATGATCCAGCTTAAAATGAACCCAGCCAAAAACAAACATTCAAAAACTCCAACCTCAAGATAGGGAGTTTTAACCCAGCCCAGCCCTCCGACCCGGCCCGCGGCGGGCACACCCGCGCTTGCATGGGCACGGCAAGAAAATCAAGTGGCTGGAGGTGGGCAGGGGGCTGCACTTCCGCGTCCCTCAGTAGCACTCACTCACGCCGGATGAAAGAGCGTCCACGGAGACGGCCTAAGGGAAGGGAGTCACACACACATTCCAGACAGAAGTACTGCCTTGCTTCGGCTTCCTGACATTAACACCTTTGGTTTCTAAAATTAAAGGGATAGGCATCCTCACAAAAGTGATGAAGACCAGGTGAATCACATCCCCATCTCAGGTGCAGAAAGGAGAGAGATTAGAATCATTGCAATTATGCTGGCACAACGCAAAAACACATTTCTGCCCTGTACCTTGCAGAGACTCTTCCCCAGAAGCACATCCAGCACTTTGGGAGAGCGACAAGAAAGGACCAGCAGCGGAGTAGGGGAACTCCGAAACATCAAGCACACGGACAAAGGGCGCGGACAGACACCCTGAGCCTTTTCCCTACCATCCCCACAGTGTAACGTCTCAAGGGGATGAGTCTAGGAGCTGGACAGCAACTCCTCCATGCCTAGGAAACCCCCAGAGCTCTGACAGACATCCTAAAGGTATCGGTAACAGATTATGGAATTGCAGTCATCTGTCCCCTGGGAATAACATACAGTCCTTTGGGATTTAATGATTTACTGGCTGTCTTAGCAGAACACAGGAGTGACATTGCATTTATACTGCAGAGACTTTGTACTCAAGCTTTACAAAGGACCTGATCCTACAAAACATGCAGCGCCCAAGACTTCATCGAGAAGTCCTGACAGACAGAAGTACACACTGCTTTCAGGGTTTGGGTGCTACAGACAGCAGAATGAGGATTAAAGAGACAAATGATGTTTGTTATGGATTTGGCAGCAGAGAACACAAACAGAAGTGGTCTAATTCAGTCAAACTATCATGACGCTGAATGCTCCAATTTGTTAGTTCATAGCTCTGCTGCAAACAAACATCTAGCTGGAGGCATGGCCATGTTTACAAATATCATTTTCAGCTACCAGAAAACTGAGCAATTCAAAATGATTAGTTATCACTTCAAAATGGTAAATACTAGCTTTTTACCTTTGGTGCAGCAACAAGGCAAAATAAGATGGAACTACAACTAGGCATTAGCACCTACAAATATTCCTTGATTCATGCTGTGTTCCTGCTGCTCAGAGTCATTCTCTCCCACCACAATGACTTTTGAAGACACTTACACTCTCGAAGATCCAGGCTACACGAGTACCAGAAGCCTTTTGTTTGGTCAAACTCTGCCCTACTGGTTCTTTTCTTGAGGACGTTGAGAAAGGTCGAATTTTACACCTCCTCTGTGCTTTTGCCAAAGAAGGTGTCAACCCACCTTCTTCCTGTTGTAGCCCAGAGGTGGATGCACCCTCCCTTGGAGGATAGGGCAAGTCCAGACAGACTCGGCTGCTTCACGTGACTTGGTAACGCACCTGCAACACAAGGGTGAATGACTGCAGTCATCCTTCTAAATCCACGAAAGTGGCCGAAAACTGAGAAGAAAGGAGAAAGTTCAGTCCGCAGGGGGCCTGCTAGCCCCATGGCCAAGGGCTGCCACTGATAGGGTTTGTCTACTTTGGCATTTCAGTTCAAATCAAGGGCACGCTTTTGAAGCAAATCTCCTTTCCCTTGTTACTGCGCTTTGGTTTGCACAGCGGAGCAGTCGCCAAGCACACAGACTAGGTGCTTTTCAGATGAAATTTAACAGGCTGATGTGGGCCAGGAGCACACTCAGTGCACTCGAGTGGCTACGCCATGCTCTCCAGCTGAAAGCCCACAGGCGTTCGTTCAGTCCCTGGGACCACATCAGAGCTAATCCAAAGTAACCCCCAAAATACACGCAGCATGGAGGTCAGGTCTCAGCACAAACGGTTTCACCCTACTGGCCCACTCCCTTTTAATGCTACGCTTACTTCCTAACGCAGGCACTGGCTAATCGCTCCATGCCGGTAATTCTTACGAGAGAATCCTCCAATTATTCATCTGAGGGACGTTTGCAAAGACCAGGACTATCATCTAATTAGGCCCACGCATGATTTTCTGCTTCACAAGAAGCACAAGGGCCCAGCCAGCAGCCAAGGCTTGTTTGCAGAGCATGCAGAACACGCACTGGAATACAAATAAAGGCATGTTCACCTTCTGCAGCAGTTGCAGAAAGTTACAGAGCAGCACTCTGGAAAACCAATGCCTCTTTATTAGAATATCTGAGATTTGAACTTTGACTTTCAAATTGAGAGAGTACATCAAAATAAGCATTTTACTTTACTGCAGATTGATTTTCGTCAAGTGTTATCTGTTTGACAACCATCAGTCTTACATAGGAGCAACATTTCTTTTTTGCTCTGCACCTTCCAAGGTATAAGGCTCGCTCCACACTGGAAAGCCCAAACAAGTTCCCATTTGTAAAATGTGAAACAAACTGTAAAACTGAAAAACACATGCCTCACATTAAGAAACAAGGAAACAGGTCACAAGCCATTCCTGTGTGACCCACACACGACCCACGTACAAAGTATAGGCAAACCGCAACGTCTCTGCCACTTCATCAGGAGTGCCCACACCTTGCCACTTCATTTCCCAGGGCTCTCAACGCTTTTGGTCTCTGCTATTTTAGAATCACACCCCCTCAAAATCAACTTATTTCCACATCTTTTAGCCATCTAGCTCACATCTTTTCTTATTCCTCCTTGCAATTCTTTTTATCTAATTTTGCCTCTGGTTTCCAATCACCCTAGGCAACAGTGACAGCTGGGAGCAGATTTAACCTGAGAGAAACGGTTTGTACTCAAAATTGAATGAGAAGTTAAGCATGGGAGATATTCCTCACTATAATCCAAGCTTTTTGCACAAAGGTAGCACAAGGGGATGGCTTTTACTCTTAGGAGCCCTGCAACAAACTCTGCCGATGAATGCAACAATCCCCGTTTGTGCAAAACCGCAAAGACCAACGTGACGGATGAGCCACGGGCCGCCCCAGGGCGCGGCAGCCACGGAGCTGTGTTAGCATCAGGGCTTGCAAACTCGGGCACGGAGCCACGCGGCCTCAGGACTCCTGGCTGATGCCAGCTCCCACCTGGCTAGCGGGCTGCAGCCGCCCTCCACAGGGACCTCCCGCAATCGGCCGCGTGCGAGCCGGCTCCCTTCCCTGCCGCTCTAACGGATCCCTTGTTCCTTCTCCTCCCCATCCCTGGGAGCTGAAAGGATGGGGGAAGCCCTTCACCTGTGTCTAACAGAGATGTTCTCCTCCTTCCCCACTCGTATTTCTGCACGGTGAGGCCACCCCTTTGGGATAAAATTGTTTGTGTTTTCCCCCATACGGAAATTATCACAAATGTCCAAAAGGGAGAAGACAAAACACGTCCCACTGAAATAGCTTTTACTCCAGCCACAAAGTTTTGCGATGATATTTTAAATGAAAAAAATCTCTGCAACATTGTTTTGGCAAACTACATCCCTTTGGTTTCAACTTCAGCTGTAATTCCCAAAGTACCTCTTTTCCACTGAGAAGCGAAGGTTTTGCATGTCTGCTAATACCAAAAGGGAGAGCCAGAAAATTTAATCAGGTCAGTTTTACAGCAGGGAGCAGTACATTGTGGTAGAAAAGACTTATTTGCAATGCTTTTGCAAGCTTGCTTGAGCTCCTGAGAAGCGCCCTATGAACAGTGAGAGGCCAGGCTTCAAATAACCCCACAGCTAGTTGAGGTGAAAGAACAAAATCACAAATTTACTTGAAGAAGTTAGTTTTGGCAACAAAGGTTATTCACCCACAAAAGACCACCCAGTCTTTGGCGTTTTCCAGGATCCTTCACGATACCAAAAAACCCTAGATATTTCACGAGCGGCTTCCTCCTTGCCAAAGGGGACACACTCCTTCAGCATCCTCAAATCTTGTGATCTGATCACGAAGCTCACAAAGCCAGAAATGCGAATTTGAGATGAAAACCTCAGCTCTCTGCTGAAACAAACCCAAAAGGAACCCTAACCCTCCGTGGGCGCAGGGGAAAGCCTGAAAGTGTGAGCGACCTGACCACACTAGAATCAACTTTAAAAGGGAAAGAAAAAGGGAAAGGAAAAAAAGAGCCTAAACGTGCATACGCAAATTTTTTATGAGGATTTTATGAGGAAACCTCAAGTTGGGGGGCACCAGGAAGAAAGGAAAAGGAGTGGATTCTGCACAAGTTTGCTCATTTTGCTGAGGCCCTCAGACCACAGCGACACCCTTTATCCATCATTGGCTTCGTGGCCTGTTCGTGATCAAGCTAACTCGCTCTTTAGACCCTTACCGTTCCCAGCAAAGCCATCAACGCTTCGCTTAATTTCCAACCATTCTTGCAAAGGACATTTTTGTCCTTTGAGGACAGTAGCCCGCGGGGACAGCTGGTTTATTTAGCTATTTAACATCGCAACTTTGTTCTTGGCCGTAACAATGGCGTGTGTATACAGTAAATCCCTGGGATGAGCCGCTTTGGGTTCTGACTATGGGCCTGCTGAACCGTGCTTCCTTTACACGCTGCGACAGGTCTCTAACCACGATAATCCAATACAAAGCACCATCTCCCTTGCTCAACAGTTTCCGTCAGCGACACCAAACTCTTCCTCTCCCACTGCTTAAATACGTCTTTGATATTCCCAACATTTGGCCAGAATAAAGGACTCGCCCTCTCTAAAACAGGCAAAACATGCTTATATTACTTTAGTTTTGCAGATCCCCAGGAGCACAAACATCGCCCACCTGAGCTCCCCGGGGACAGAGCTGGGGCGGGGGGGCGGTCTGCCAGACAAGCGCATCGCTTTGATTTCAAGCGTTTCAGTCACCGATGCTCAGCTCTGAGTTAACTCAGCAATTCTCCAAATTCTCAGACGGAGGCAGTTTACCAGCCAAACAAATGCAACTACCAGCTCTTGCTAGCAGAAGCCGGATTTTAGACAATGCCCCGGCTCCCGGAGGCAGGACCAGCGCAGGCAGAGCAGGTCGCCTCGCACTGGAGCGACTCACCACCCCCAGGGCACCAGCCTAACGCCACCAAACCCCATCGCCACCAAACCCCATCGCTCCGCTCCGGGGCTGCTTGCAGAGCTGTGCTACAGAGTCAAGGCTACAATACACTCACAGGGTGGCTGACAAAGGGCTTTTTACCCTCTTTTCTCACTGCAAAAATAACTATAGGAACTGCATCTAGGAATCTGTCAAGAGAGTTCTGCAAAGGCAGAAGTTGGGCAACGCCAGATACACGTGTCTGTCTATATTAAGTTTGCCTCTTGCCCTGCATGCTCACACTGTAAAACAGCTTCTAATTACATCCTCACTTTCTGTTTTTACCACACTGAGTTTGGAGGAGGCCAAAAGGGAGAAGAATACACAGGACAGCAACCAAAAACATTTCCTTCACTTTTACTTGGTTTTGCAACACGAGCAAGACAGAGACATGCCCTCTTTGGAAGGCCAACAGATTGCTGCTCACAGCTGATTTTAACTTGCCAACCAACGCATTTTTCCCAGCAAAGTTCTGTATTTAACACACAGTGTTTGCAGCCTGCTGCAACCGCTCTATCAGCGAAAAAACATATCAAGTGCCCCTCTGACAAGCCACAACAGGGGCTTCAAAACCAGCAACTACTCAAGTGGCCAGGACAGCCCAAAGCCGCAGCACAGAAAGCGCGCACTATTTTAATAATCAGGAGAGTAGATGGGACCGAACTCTGAAAGTATTCATACAACAGGCTTTTTCTAGCAGCAAATCAGCTTCCCAAGCTGCTCCTGCAGCCAAAATTTGTCAGGATTTGCGCCAAGTTGCAACCTCATTAGATACTGGCAAATGTAACCCAGCACAAGACATGTCGGGAGAGGGAAAAATATATAAGCAATTTTGTAAAATAAAAAAGGATGGAGAGATAGTAGCCTCTCTGCCTCCATCCCGTATCGCTCTGAAAGACCTCACCTCCCAGCACATTTGCCTACAGACAGCCCTGGGACCCACGCACCCCCGGCATACTGCGACAACGGCAGGGATGGAGCCTTAGGCTGAAGCCTAAAAGGTGACCCTGGGTATCACAGCGCAGCGACCTGCCAGGAGTATATCGACTGAAGCAAAGGCACGTAACCGAACACGTCGCGGCACATCGCCTCAGCTGCCAGCGCGGTCAGGAGAGGTCCCCAGCGGAGCCGCGCAGCTCTCTGGAGCGCTGTCCTCCTTGGCTTTCCGAACAACGGTGTCCAGAAACGGACCTGGCCCTGGTACAGCACCCGGAAGGGGAGTGCAGGCAAAAAAGGATCCTGGCACCGGGAATTACAGAGGGAGGCTGCCTAAGTGCCCCAGCAGCTCCCGGCTCTCCGGAAACGTGGAGGCACTGCGGCTCGCGGCAGGCAGACTTCGGAGGCTTTGCGGGGAGTCAGTTAAAGCGCTGCTGGGAGCAAAACAGAGCGCGTGTGAGAGCATCGAGCCACGACAAAGGCAGGGATGGTGCAGAAGAGACGGGGACAAGAGGCGCTCTTTCCCCCGCTCCAGCCACGGCCGCTGGGCGACGAAGCGGATAGACCAACGCGGCTCCCAGCAGCACCCTCCAGGCCACGCCACCACCTGGGAAAAGGGCTCACCGCTGCCCTTTCCCCTTGCTGCGGGGCCAGAAAAACGGCAGAACAAATGAGAAAGCCAGGACCGGCACGGCTAAGCACGCGTCTCCCTGCAGCACGGCGATAGGTCCCAACAAATACATCACGTTTTAGACTGAATTTCCCAGTGTGATGGGAAACATGAATGCATTGTCTCCCCCTGTAATACACTAACATGCTTCCCTGGCTGATACGACCTTCAACGTAACAGAAAGCTTCTTTCTTAACCAAGGCGTTGGAATAAGTGTCTGCAAGCCTTGTCTTACCAAATTACCATGATGTCTGAAATTTAGGATACCCCCATTATTTTTCCAGCTCTGTCATGGAGCAGACCAGCCCCACGTCACAAGAAATCCCCTTGTAAGCCTTCTGATGATTTTCATTTATTATTCACTTACCGCAAATCCTTGCCGTTAACAGATTGCACTGGGGGAATCAGAACTTTCAAAGCCACAAATCTCCTAATAACTATGGCCTCTTTATGCATGCTTCAGGATTAGCCATGTCATCTGGTTAGAAACTCAAAGCTGCTCTTCATTATTGGATTGAACCTGCCTCTAAACGTTGAAAAGATTGGCAGCGCTGCCACCGATTTCAATCACATGAGATCATCCGTTACACGACATCTTCCTCCCGGACACATCAAGCACAGTGGCACGAATTTCCGCTCCACTACTGCACCAAAGACCCAGAAACCTCCCTCAAGCACATTACTATCACTCCTAGCAAACAGCATTGGCGTAAACTTGGCGGCAAGCACACAGAATAAATCAGCACGTTCAGACCTCATATTGGCTCCCAACATGCAAACCAAAGGCAGTTTTACAACTATCTGCTCTGTAAATTAAGAGCGCCTTTAGTTGCTTTGAAAAAATAAAGAGCTTGTTTAGTCAGTACATCAGCTTCTTCAAAGAGTCTACTAACTAATTAGCCATACTGAGTTACTATTAAAATACAGAGCTTACATGCAATACTCCTGATGATAACAGAGCTGGTGCTTTGGTACCGCAGCTATAGTATTAGCACAAACTGTTCTTCAGATGCATTTTCCTACAGGCTCCAAATTATACTTTAGACTGAGCATTTTCCTTTTCTACAATAGATATGGGAATTCACTTGCTTCATTTATAAGTTCAAAGCAGTAATAGTTTTTTAGCCCGTGTGCAGATCAAGAATTTGAATATTCAGCAGACTGGAGAGAGAGTGAGAGGGGATGGAAGACAGACACAGAACGGAAGACAGCAAAACCAAAAACAAAAGCCGCAGTAAAAAAAAGACAGAAGTAAAAAATAGTCGCTGTACTACAAACAAGCCATACAGCTGTTCCAGATCAACTTTTGCAGGAAAAGGGTTTGTTTGATTTAATCCACAGGGCACATCAGCTAGAGGCAAACAGTCCCTCCTAGATGCAGACAGGCTCTCAAAGCAATACACAGTTTACAAACCCCCACAAGATATGCAAAGCTCAGAGAAACAGACTGCAAGGCTCACAAATTTTAATTCCAAGAGTTTTTACCCATCCCTGCTTCTTACAGAGCGGGTTTATTGGGCAGATGAGCCTTCGCTACTTAAAGATCAAAGGCAACAGCATCACAGGAAAAGAAGTTTCCTTCCCCTTTCGACTTTCATTCATCTGCTCTAGCTGCAGTTCTCCAGGTTTACTTACGGGAGAGAAAAGCAGGTATGCATACGAGGGCTCTGTTCTGCACTTCCTGCATGCCTCCAGCTCACATTAAAACTGGATTTCTCTCCTCCTCCCCTTTCCGCTTCACCACCACCTACTAAACCAACCTGCCCCACCCACAGCACTAGGAGCAGTTTTCAGAGCTCTTCCAGCTCCGTTGTGCCCAAAAGGGAATTGCCATTTCTTGCTCCAAACGTGTTGCACATTGTGTTTCTAAATTTCAGAGTACAATCCAACCGCGATAAAACTCATGCGTGTCCCAGCAGAGGAGGAAAACTAAAAATCCCCATTGCAAATGATCACAACCACTGAATTAGTAGCTTACACATGCCATATAACTAATTTCCTTCCCCTTCCCTTTTTAAACTTTCACTGAAGGTATTGATTGGACTTGTCAGCATGCTTTCACGTAAGACTGAATTCAATTAAACCTAACACAACCAATAAGACAGCAGGTACTGGACGTCTGCTTAAAAATAACAAGTGGCAACTTGTAAATTGAAACAAGCACGTTCCATCATATATTTTGCGCCTACTGCCTGCACAGAAAAAGCCAGCAGCCTTATCCTAACCAGCAACTGTTTGCAAGTAGCAAGAGAGCAGCAGAGCAAATGACAGCATCTGCTTTCACACGCGGGATCAGAGTTTAATCCGAGCTGCAGCCACACAAATCTAGAGGGGCTAAATTAAAAATCAGTACAGTGACTCATCCCATGCAGAGAAGCATAAATTCAGAATCTGGACAGCTATATACTCCTTAAGAAAGCCTTTTATTTAGTTACAAGGATTTCTTCGTTGGATAAGCTGGGAGGCTGGATCCCATCTCCACTGCAGGACATTCATGCTCCTCTAGCAATGCAGAAGGGCACTGGACAGCCTGCATGCAAAGCCAGAGAAATCCTTGCTGGAAACACATACTCCTAGCAACTCCACCACGCGCACTTTAACGTAGAGAAGAGGTATGTCGGAGCAAGGCCGACAGGACAGAAATTGTAGCTAAAGCAGCACTGTGCTATTTTCAGTCTTCCAAAAAAACCGCCACCGCAACCCAGCGTACCCTCAGGCTGCCCTAATCCACACGGATCCTCCGATTCCAGCAGCCAAACCCCGACCCCCCTGAAGTCAACGGGCACTTTGCCACCGGTCCCGCAAGAGCCGGATTTCCTCGGCGAAGCACGCGGATGGCTCAGAGCCACGGTTGCTCCGTCACAGCCCTTGGGGAAGTCGTGCCAAGCGAGGCCACGTGCCGCCTCTGCCCAGCCCGTCCTCGCCACCAGCTCCACTGGAGACGGCCGCTTTCCACGCATGCCTCCCCTCCTCGCCAGCCGTAACGCCACCCTTCCGCAGCAGCCAGTTTCTTGTTTTGTTTTGTTTTGTTTTTTTAACCCAATTAAAGCAATTCATCACAGTCATAACTTTGTTGCAGACAGCAGTATCAAAAAAGCCCACCTGGAGGCCTTTTTGTTCAAAGACAAAGCGGACTTTGTGGACTCTACTTGTCGGCATTTAGTCGGATGAGAAGCAGCTAAACAAACCGTCTCCATTTGCCGTGCTCATGAAAGTCGCACATGCAGCGGATAACCTGAACAAATTGTCACCAAGCACAATAACACACGCTTAAGCAGCCACACGCACCCCAGAAACAAGAGACCCCCATTCATCTTCATCACCATCACATCCTGTTTCCACGTCGATGATGAAACCCCCCCCCCCCCCCATTATGCATTAGGACTGAGGTACTGAAAACAAAAAAACACCAAAATCACACAACACGCACCTGTGGATCCTCTCATTTTTATCCGGCGTTATCTGGACGCTCAGGCACCGTTAGCAGCACCATGAGTTACAGGCAAAACCTTAAAATCAGCCCACCTATTGCTAAAGCCTTTACTCTGAAATATGGTAGCGCTTATTCTCCCAAGAATTTTTTTTCTTTTTTGGCTGGGATATTTACTCTCACATGGATCAGATACAGAAATATATACACATACAGATACAAGGCACATATGCATAAAATCCACTCATGTGGATGCCATAAAAGTGCCATATGTTTTATGCATTAGACTGGGATGAAATCATAAAACATGACTGAGATACTACAGCTCCCACACATATGTAACATATATTGGAAGCAAACACTATATAATATTGATAGGCCCAATTCTGAGAAGTGCTGGAGGACTGTTTCCAGTTACCTATCAGCACGGTGCCAGGCGAACGTCAGGGGGTCTAGAGGTGTTCAACAGAATAGCTGTTAAGACATTAGAGGCTGTAATAGTTAGCATTTAGTACAGGACGACGATACAGATATTAATGAAAGTTATAGGATGGCTAAAAATCCAACAAAAATGGTTATCAACCTCCAAAAGAACCTTCAAGATTAAACCTGTTGTGTCCTACTGGATTTTGCAGCTACCCCTTACGTACCTATGATGATGCGTATGCAGCAGGCAACGCAACACAAAGCCTCACCACCGTGAAGGGACTGGATTCGTACCAGTTTCGTTGCTTCACATCTGCTGTTCCCAATCTCACATTTCATGTGACGAAGCAGAATCGCCTTTGCTAACGCAGCCACTGTATTTTTCATGCAAGACGCTATACGTTCTCAAAAGCAGCGCTGGCTAGGCTGCCCGTGCCACCAGAAGGCAAGGGGGATAAGGGGCAGCATTGTCCTCACAAAACACTCCTTGTAGTGACGCCGACTAAAGCCCTGAACTTCAGAGAAGTTTCTGGCACGGACTCTATAGAAACATGTTGGCAAACAGCAGAGAAAGAGGTTGTCAGCTGTCCAGATGTTCCTGCCCCTTGAAAATCCCAACATATTGGCCAGCTTAGAAGTTGCCCTTCCTCTCCAATCGCTTTTCCCCACAGCATCGTGCCCTCTTCCCCCACCGCAACGTTTTCGCGTTCCTTGCAAGGGAACAGAGGCTGGAAGCTCTTCTTTCCTTCTCTAACTCTGTTTCTCCTAAGCACATAAGCAAATGTAGGGAAGAGAGGCAGCTCCTTCTTCAAATGAGGAGAACGCAAAGCCAAAACAGGAAGCCAACAATTTGATCAATACTCTTTAATTTAATTAGCTTTGGACAACACTCAAAGTTAATGCCTTAGAAGAGTCACCACAGGCTAACCTCAGTTTGCCAGACGGATTATTTTCACAAATTACAAAATAAAAAAAGATATAAATTCTGGAGGGGCTGGGGATGAATTTGCCCACCTAGAGAGACTTGCCTTCAGCAAAACAGGCAAGAGTCAGATGACTTACCTAACAGTTGATCCCCTATAAAGAAAACTCTTGCTAGCACCCTGTTTATTCATGTATTTTGTGACATTTCAGTTTTATGTTTAAGCATAACTAACATATTCGTCTTATTTTCCTTCTGTACCATTCTGACAAAGTCAGTCCTCACAGAGGAAGACAGCTATGGAGCCACAGCAGTACTGCCCGTTAGCCCCCAGCATAAACTCCCAGCTCGCCCTGAAAATAGTCACAAAGGCCATTTGCTGCACATAAAAGCTTGTTACCTCCTACAGTTTATTACATTTTAGCTAAAAAAATCAGACCTCTAAAAATATATACGTAACAGAGTTGTTAATATAACACATCAATCTCTCACTAATATCTACCATATTTTAAGGTCTATTTAGCCTCGCCAATATACATACATAAATTCTAATGTATTGGATCTGGACCAGAAGCTAAAAGCCAGGACACGAGGCCTGAAGTAGCCGTCTGGATATATGTCCAAATTTGGCAGTTTAAACTTATACATAATCATCATTACTCAGACTCAAGGATGGGAGGGCAGATCCTTAATCCCTGTTAGATTTACTGATTTAATAATTTACTAGATTTACTAATTTCCTTATTGCATTTACTGACCCAGTCGCTAAAGGATTCGAAAAGGAGGTCCTTAACTACGGAAATGGTGACTGTAGCTCAACGCTTGCTCTGCATCATTTATGACACCTCAAAGAGGGGTCAACCACCTCTACAGGCTAGTGTGCCAAACTCTGTGTTTTTATCTCCAAATGAGGCCTGAAGCCTGCGGTGGAAACTCGGTGGAAGCCAGGTGCTGGCATGGGGCTCTGCGCTCATCCATCGCCCCGTTACCCGCCACTCAGTATCTGCTAATGCATCTTTGGCACCCACGTTGCAGAGGTCTCTCACTGCTGGTTGACAATCCAAGTAAAAGATAGCACTTAATGAGCCCAAAGTGCAATAGCCTGGAGTAAATTAATCCAAATCATGACCCCACAGTGTCATCAGGGAATTAATCTCTTAGATGCAAGCCGGCAGATTTGAAAACCGCAGCCCCTCCAGACACCAGCGGTTGAGCACCCAGCTACAGACGCGGGAGCAGGCCCAGCCTTTGGACGTGCTCCACCGCTCCGCCCCACGTCAGCTGCAACCCCGCAAGACCAACACCCCTGAAATTCAGCTCCAAAACCCTGGATGGACGCCGCCTGAGGAACGCCAGGATTGGGGCCCACAGCTCTCCACCCCCGTGCTGCCGTTAAATCCACAATCCCCCCGCGGGGAGGAGGAGCAGGGCTGGAGTACGGCACCACGAAGCGTGCCAACCTGCCATGCTGCACAGATGCAACATAAAACCCGCAGTGACAACTCCGGCTCCTCCAGGGTCCTGACTGCCAACTCTGCTCCCGAGGAAGCAATGGAAAAAAACCACCAGCTCCCACATGCTGTGCGCAGGGTTACCGGAAACTTCTGTCGGTTTTGCTCAGACTAACCTTTTTAAGTGTTCGAAAAATGAGAAGCACTTCCACAGCCACCAACCACGGCCAACTCTGGAATATCTGACGGGGCTGGTGCAGGCTGCAGGCTCGTGAAGCTCTGCCTTCACCCCAGCACCACGAGCCCCGGAGGACAGCCCTGGGGAGCACGGCCGAGCACCGGCTGCAGGCGTGAGGTGCCCGTCCCTGCCGCACACACCGGCGTTCGCAAGGAGGCTGGGGTGCCAATGCGCTAAACCTGTTTTTACCGTTTAGGTCGCAGATGTTCTTTTATGCCTATGTAAGCTTCATCCAAACCATCTTTCTCAGCACTCCTCTTAATTGCGATTCGCCTGCACGTGAAAGACAGTAAGCACGCACTCAGCTCTATACAGGCCTTTGAAGTCAGTGCAATAGCTTAAAAACTGCAAGTTACACCATCGCCTGCTGGCATACAAACGTACAGTGACGGCACCGACACCAGGCTCGCTGGTTAAGGCCGCTGGGCAGAGTTTCAGGTTCTCCGTGTTGAAGGAAAGGAGGAAAGTGAGTGGACTTGCGTTTCCCCTCATTTACTGAATCTCTTTTGAGATAAAAGGGGTCTAGGAAAGAATCAGTTATTCTCAGACTCACACATCATGCTTACTTCCAAGGATGTGGTAAGGTCAAACTATGACTAGGTAAAAGACAAAAAAAAAAAAAAGAAAGAAAGAAAGAAAGAAAAAAAGGAGCAGGGGGTGGGGGAGAATCACACAGACACAGAGTAACCAAAAGAAGGTGTAAAAACAATACCTGATTCATAAAAGTGAGAAACGTGACCACGCCTGGGGGAAGGAAGTCACAGCCAACATCTAAAGTCCAGAGAACAAGGGAAAAAAGAAAACTATTTCAGACTTGCCTAACAAGTAAGAATTGCTTGTTTCTGCTTTGAGAGCAGCATTTCTTTGACCACCAACGCGACCAACAGTTACAAAAGGAGAAATCTAAAAAACAAAATGCTAAACTATGCCATGTCAAAAGGCTGCTGTCCCACGCCAGCGATATTTAGGACTAGACTGTACTGCCAGTTTGCATTCACAGACGCTGCTTACAGTACAAAAACAAAAGCCGTTTCCCTACCATTTATATAGCAAGAGAGACAACAGCACTCATAAAACCCTATATAAAGCTTTTTTGTGAGCCTTCTGGTTTGGGGTCCGATCTGATCAGCCCCTGAAGTCAGACCTTATGCCAGCAAATGGTGCAGCGGGTTATCACCATTTTAATACTAACCCTTTAAATTATCCACTCGTGCACGTTCGCTGCATCCTCCTCTTCCCCCACCCCATGCAGAAGGGCATTAACCCCATCCTCTATGTATATACGAAATGAAAGCATTTTGCTACGAGGTGTACGGGAATCAACAGAAATTACCCTCACCTCATCTGCCGAGTGTTTGGTCCTTTTCGTGGGTCTGTTTTTACTTGGCCTTTTCACAGCGTTATTAGTGGCCAAGAAAACTGCCTGACTGTAACAGCTGGGCACTATGAGTCAGGCCACGTGAATGTCTTTTAACCCCTTTCCACCTGCGCACGGGGAGCATGGGCTGCTCAGCTAAGCGCGGTTGGGATTAGCACTCTCCTGTGGAAGAAAACCCAAGCGCTCTCACAAAGGTCAAACCTTCCTAATTCCCAGCATCCTCAGAGGGAGGGGAAAAAGAAAGAAAAGGACAAGCCCAAAACAAGAAGTAGACTTTCCAAGTCTACACACAAGGAAACGCAGCCATCAGGGCACAAAACACGTGTTGTGATAGGATGGCACATAATACGATATAAATTCAGCACACACTAGAGCCTTAGCCGGCTTTACGCTTTGCAGAGCCCACAACTTTTGGATTCAATAAAATAATAAGCACCCTGACATCAATGCAGTCATCAATGCTAAATAAAGCCAAGCACAGTTGTTCTGCTTTGATCAGTCTTTTCACAAATGCAGTATAAATAATATTGCTGCTTTTCTGTATCTTAAGAGGCTTCACATTTGGAAAGTGTTACAGGGACACATCAGGAAAATAAGCGGCGTTTTGTTGCTTTTTGCTTCTAGTTTTTTTCAGTTGTTTTTCAAATCCTAGCGAGAAAAGTTAAACAATTGAGTCCTAACGATCCAAACAATGTGTTTACATAAGGGTTTATAAAATGAAAAAGCAAGTTACTACACATTCAAGTATCCTGCATTCCTGCCAAATGTCTCAGCAGACTAACCTCCTCCTCGAAACAGATTCTCACTACAGTGTTTCTGTCCAAAGTGTTTGAATCTGAACAGCCAAATACAAGGGCAAAAAAATACACTAGGCTTAATAGCATAAATCCCTGGAAAGGGGGATCTCACCAACTTCCAGGCAGTCACAAAGTCTAGCTGTCTGAAGCGAAGCACAAACAGATGTAAGACTTGCTCAGGTAAACGCTGCTACTTCCTTGCCAGCAGCCCAAAGACCGACTGAATCCTTCCTGCATCCTCAAGGTTTTTAATAACCTGCTCCCTTACCCATTGCATGTCGATTCATTAGGATACAGAGAGTCTTTAAGGAGCACACCAGAAGACGTCCTGCTGTTTTACAAGGCACCAGGCTCCGGGCCAGGACGTCCACACGCACCTGCTCCCCCCTCGCTGTCTCCCCAAACTCTCGGCAATTGCGATTGCTTCAGAAAGAGGAACGCTTGGCCGTGCCTGCTCGCTCGGGTCCTCCAGCCGCACCACGCTCATCGCGCTCCCATTGCGCCTTTCTATGCTCGGTTTCACGGTCCTCCGCAGGAATTCATTCAGCGCTACAAAAATTGAGCGAGGCATGAACTTCTAGCTTTGCATCTCCCAAACAGATGTGCGTGCGCGTGCCGGGGTGGGGTGGAGGGGGCTATTACTAGGCCTAGCACGTGCTACACAGCAGTCCAATCCAGCTTTATCTTGTTAAACCCATTTCTGCCAATTAGCCAAGAACCATTTCCTTCTGTAACAATTAATACTTACAACAAACGGTTCCCCTTCCAACTCACAGGGCTCGGCAGCCACCGTTAAATCTTTATCTCCCGAAGCACACGTGCTCCACAAAGAAGCTGTTTTCATGAAGGACAGGTAATATTTTTAAATCCTACCATATACAGAAGTCAAATTCAATCACGAAAAGGAGACATTTTACAATTAGCATGACTAAATGCACCATCCCCTACCAGAGGGGCACCCGACAGCACCTCCTCATTTTGATCCCCACGGCCTCCCTGTATGTCAAAGATGTGCTATTTAGCCAAAGAGCTACAAAGGAGCGCAGCTGTAAAAAGAAGTTAGTTAGACACCTTATATCATTGATTTTTAAAAATTGGGCCCCAACTGATCCGGGGTGAATCAAACAAAAAGGCCTTAACACGGCAAGAAAACGAATCTGGGTTTCCTCATGTCTTCCGAGTGCTCTGCTATTTGTCTAATACCTTCAAGCACCCTTCATCGAAAGTAAATGCACTGCAGCACAGAAAGGATATGGAAATGAGCATCCAAATCGCCCTTCTCTGAGCTGATGGAGTGAGGTGACATCAGGGGAATATGGAGAGAAGGATGTTATTTTCTCTCATTCTTCTAACGCCTCAGAGTTTCCATATTCTCCTTTTCCTGCTGACTCTCAATCTCATTTTCTCACTTCTTCCACTCCAGCAGTCAATTCTCCAGTGCTGAGCAGCCCGGCTCCATCGCCAAGGGAGCAGCGGGGGGCGAGAGCCGACTTCACCCGAGAGGCAGGCGATGGGGAGGGGGAGCCTTCCTTTCCCCTCCAGTGACAACCATCTCTTAGGGCAAAACACATCTCCAGGCCTCCTGACAAGGATTCTGCGTAAAGCATTGACGGTCAAAAACACAATTAATGAAGATCCTTAATAAATCAAACCATAAAACGTCACTAAACTCGGCCTGAGCTCGGGAGTGGTTACAACACTGCTGGTGCACCAGAAAAGCTGCCCCCACCGCAGTAACTCTGCCATCTTTTCAGTTGGGAGAACCTCCTCTCCCAGGAGCAAAACTTTCAAGACGCACAGCTCTGAGAGCTGCCTAAAATGCCTGGAGAGAGCCTGCTTTACCCCATGCGCGAGGGGAACAATCACTTTATAACCCAAGTCCCAAGAGTGTTTTTTCCTTGCGAATGATTTTTCCATTGTCAGTTCTCTAACAATACTGCCTTTTTTTTTTTTTTTAAACACACAAAAGCTTTATAATCCTCTGCTTTTTCATTCGAGTGGAAACCACGATATGTCAGCTTCAAATTTTTATTTCTTTAAATCCAGCGCACGCTCCCTCCCTTCCTCAGCCATAATCCTCCCATTGGAAAGATCTGTTAGCAAGCCCCTTTTCGCCAGGGCAGCAACATCACGGCAGTGATTACGTCCCTCAAAATCCAATTAGCGTCACCTTTTAACTGAATGGCAAGGACTTTAACCAGATGAGAATAACCATAAGAAAATTAAGTGATAATTTGTTGCTACAAACTGCTCCCGACTCACACCATCCCTGGGCTCTGCCTGCAATCCGCTTCATCTGCGGCTCCCGAGTCCTTTGAACTCCAAGGATAACACATCTGAAAGCACCAAAGCGACTTTGACACCGGTGCCCCATTTTCAAACTCTTCTAGGCACACCGGCTTCTAAGACCTTTTGGACTTTTGATCATCCTCCCGCTGATTCTGGTTTTTCCTCCTCCCTCCAATTTTACCACAATAGCAGAGATTTAGCAACCACAGAGACTTAATATTTTCCTTATAATATAATTTGAACAGCACTTGTGTAACTAGAATGTTAGAATTTTAGTTCTAAAACTTAGAACTAAATTTTAGCTTTAATTCTGTAACATTAGAACTGCAGAGTTTTATAGAGAGAAATAAAAAGAGAGCAAGTTACTAGTGTCTGGATTAAAACGAAAATGGATTAACCTTCTTTTCAGAAAAAAAAAAGGGGGGGAGGGGAAGGACATTCAGTGATGATGTAGTCAATGCATTTTTGCAACAGATGAAAAGCACAACATCTCCTCCCCTTTAAAAAAACAGTAATGAAGTCAGAGAAACTGCCAGTGCCCAGAACAAATCAATGACACCCTGAAATCAGACAAATTCAAGAGCAGAGCTTTGGTCGGGCTACCACGGGAAAGCTGCAAAGTTCAGCTCAGGGTAGCATTAGTCCCAGATATGCTTGAGGTCTGCCTTTCCCTTGCAGAAAATATGGGTAAAAAAAAGTCTCTGCAGAGTTCCCTTTCTTCTCCCTCCTCCGCAGGACAGCTGTCTAGTGCTGGAGCCCATGCTGTTGGCCTTACACATCAAATTTTCTATTCTGTCACCCAAATAAACCCTTGCTGTTCAGTTTCAGCTCTAACCACAAGCTGGTACAGCAGAACCGCGTGGCCTTCAATCCTCACCAGTTTTTACAGCCCCTCGATGAACCTGACCTGGCAGTGACCTAAAAAGTAGCCTATATGACTATCAAGCGGTTCCTAATCACCGAGATCATAGAGGCAGGTAACAGGATTTGGCCAAAGACTCAGAGGAGTTGTGCAACGCAAGTTAGGGCCCTGGAAGATACTTCCCCACTGGAGCGGGGCTACTAAGGAGAGGAACAGCGCAATGACCTGACCCTATGACCTGCCCATGGACACCCACCGCATTCAACACAGCACAGACAAGGCGACTTTCCCAGGTGCCTTCTTCCCGGTATCCTTAAACAACCAGATCAGCGCTTCTCACAATCGGAGGGCTACAACATCACTAAGCTGTACCCCCAGCTTGCAAGAGCCCCAAAATCACCGTAGGTGGGAAGCAAAGGACAACCCCCAACATCCAGTCACCTACAGCTATGGTTTAGCAGAGATTTTTTCTGAGCTACTGATTTGCACTGAGGTTTTTCCTCAGAAGAACAGTTAATAAGTGGAGAAGGAGAACAGAGCATTCCTTAAAAAAAAAATTGGAAAGAAACAGCATGAGATACCAATGCAGTTTGAAAGTTCACTCCTAAAACAGATGATACAAAGGCCAACTATTTCTTTAACAGCACTGCCCATGCACAGCAATGTCTAAAAAACTTGGCGGGGGGGAGTGGTTTGTTCTTAAAACACGTTTATACTTCTCTCCTTGCTCTAAACTCTCACTTTTTCCCTTTACTAGACAGGAAATCTCACTCCATATCATTGATCCTATCTCCTTCTTAACTATATGGCACGTCAGCTCCATCCCTAACTGATTCTCTTCAAGATGCGATAGCAGACAATGCCAGCACCACTGTGTACATAAACTCCCTCTCTAGCAATTTGTTGTGCTAATTAATAATCTATCTTCAGAACAGATAGCAATCAAAGAGACCTACTAAACATGCACAAACCCCACGTATCACAGCAACTGTCTTGCTGATGTGGCAAAAGCGCTCCTGGAGTTTGGGGCACTTTTGCCATAAATGAGGGCCGAAAAGAGTACAATCTCTCAGACACATCTACACAGCAGGGTGAAATGTCCAAGCTAGCTTTGTACTGCCCAACTGTATTTGTATGGCATCATTTACTCTGCTCTTCAGGCCATGTTTTAGCAAGAAAGTGTATCGGGTGTTAGAGTGCATAAGATTGGAGGAAAATAGCACCAATCATACGATGTGAAGGGCCAAGCTACTACAAATTGACCCTGTCAGGTTAAATTTGCACACACAAAAAGAAGGCAAGAAGGGTTAACTATCTGCTGAGAGACAGTAAGGCCACATCAGGTATCACCTGTCCTTCTGCATACAGCATGAATCCAGCATAAATTGCATGCGCCCACTAACTCAACGAACGTCCGTGCCCGATCTGCATCAACTTGGAAGCACGGGGCGATCCAAGCACGCACAGATCTAGGATTACTGGTCAGCAAACCCTGCCCTCAGGCAGCTCCACTGGATGGTTCATCCGAGGAATCCTATGTCTACCAAAGTGTTTTTGCAGCATAAAAAACAGTGACTCCAGATGGGGTCTCTAGATGCTCTAGAAACTATACAAATGCAAAAGGTTACACAGAATAAATCGATGCAAGAAAAAGAACCATCACTGCTCAAAAACGTGTCCTCCTGACAGTACTGTCTCTTTCATGCAGATATGGAAAAATCCTACCAATATAGTTTATTCATGGCCTCGGTTTGACCTGAGCAAAGAACCTGAGTAAGAACTAAAGAATCTGATCCTTTATTTTCAAGTGTTAGAAAGCAATCCAAATATTTGTTTTGCACATCTTTTAACTAGTCTCTTGTGTACAGCTTTGCCCCGCTCACACAGCAAATTTGGCTGAAAATGAAACTAGCAAAGAGCTCCCAAAGCAACTTCTATAGGGAGATGCTACAGGTACGAAGAAAGAAACAGTTCAGAAACCCTTCGTCTTTACCATTTCTGCACCACAGCTTAAGGCAAACATTCATATGGGAAGAGATGTCTGAAACGCCTTTACCCCAGAAGTGAAGAAGTTTTTGCAGTGCCATCAAGTGTTTTCTATAGCACAGTTGTATCAAGTTCATTAAGCATCACTATGGAAGCTTCCTCAAAAGTGCAAGTTCTTCAGCTCAGCCACTTGGTAGTTCATCCACTACACCTACACTCAGCAACTGCAAAACATCCGTCAGGTAAAAAGCAATGGTTGATTTAAAAGCTTCTACTATCAAACAAAGGACATGAAATGAATACAGAAGAGAGGAACCAAATTAATATTACTGAAGAGATGTTGCCATTTCACTCATGAAACCTCCAGCTTTTCGTTTGATTGTCAAATTACATCTAGGCAGTTTCTGTCCAAATATGCTTTGTGATTGTACTTTAAACATCAAGTACATGCAACTAAATCTAACGCTTAAAAAAATCCCTATACTTTTAGCTCAAAGTATAATCACAGTGCATCTGGCATTTAAATAAAATAACTATTAGCACAGGAAACACCCAGCATAAAAAGTACCAGGTCAAGAAAAGACAGATGAACACAGAGAATCAGCATGGGATTGGATTTAATGCCATGTTTACTAGGGATCCGCTGTGCTGAGAAATGCAAAGAACTTCCTGTGGCAGGCTGAGCTCAGTTACAAGGATTAAAAATGCAGGCTATGAGTAAAAAGGGAGATTTAATTATCTGGCTTAATTGGACAAGGAGGAAAAACAGCTCCCATACAAGCTGCGTGCTGACTACTTTAGCAAAAGCTAGGACACCTATAGGGCTGTTAAGGGTTGAAGGTTTTTCATATTTCTCATTAAAAAATTCAGGTATCTGTTCATTGAATAAAGCAAACGGTCACTGGAACTTGAAAGGAGAAACACTGGAACTTGAAAGGAGAAACACTGGAACTTGAAAGGAGAAACACGTTACTCGAGATGAATCGGATTAAACTATACAAATTTACAGAGTGGCATGAATTAGCCTCTACTGTCAGCAAGTTCTGGCAACACTCCGGCCTGCAGTCAGTTAACAACTTAATAAAATTTCAAGTCATGTTCACAATTATTAACCAAATCACATATGTAACTGGCACAGACAGTCACAAACCAGTCATACAAAAATTATCCTCCCCAAAGCAGGCATTATGCCCAACTCTGCCACTGACTCATGAAATGCCCTGCAGCAGGCCATTTGATGTCTTCGTACCTCAATAAAATAAGAATAATACTTTCTTGCCATCATACTAATTGCCACTTAAGATTTACAGATGACGAATACTATGGAAGTGATTACTAATAAACCATGTCATGGTATTCAAGTCCCTAAATTCACTTTGCACATCACTCAGCAGCAAATAAGAACAGCTTCCTCTTTATAAAGCTAAATTCAGTTTGTTCTGGCTATTTTCACAGTCACACTTACTTTCCCAGTAATAATATTTACAACTCCTGAAGTCCCTCTGACCCTTGCACTGGGAAACGACGCCAGAGCGCACCAGGCACGTGCATGGGCTCACCAAGGGCCCCGGAGCCATGAGGACAGGAGAAACAACCAAGTATTTCACCAACAAACTGAGCTTGGCTGGCATTGCTAATTAATCCACGTGCTAAACTGGATTACCTAAAGCTCGACACATCCCTGCGAGCCACACAGGTCGCCAACGTTATGCTTGTTCTGCCGCGGGGGAACCTGCGATGGGGTTAAAGCGACTGCCCAAGGCCGTACGGTAAATCAACAGCAGAGCTGAGAGCAGAGGCAGGATTAAGACATCTCAGTCAGTGCTATCGCAGGGCTGCGCCTGGCTGTGCTTTCGCACTCCCAGCCGGGCACCAGCACCAGAGCGCACGCAGCTGTCCCACTAGCAGATCAGGGAAATGACGCAATTAAAAACCAACCTGGGAGCGCGGCAAGGAGGGCTCGTTTTCAACAGCACAGCTCCCTTGACCTCTCTGACCACACGCCCACATAGATGCTAGTGGCAGCACAAGGGTAGGAAAAAGGTGGAAAAGGTGGAAAAGCACAGCCACAGCCGGGGCAAAGGGAGGAGAAATACGACGTTGCGTCTCCCTCTAAAAGGGTTCTGTGGAGCCTTTAGGAGAAGCACCTTGCGCCAATCCATTCCTGAGTTTCTGCAGGAAAATAACAAGTGCACAAACAGGCCCGAACGTTGCTTTAGCCAAACAAGTGTTCTCCCCTACTTGTTGTGCTCACAAAGATGAGTCAGTGCCTCCTGCAAGCTGTAATTTACTGGGAGGACACCAACCAGCTCTTTGTGCTAGACAGGTGAAACCAATGCCTCCTTGCTTAATTGCCTGTTTTTCTTCAAACTAAGACCTGGTTGACTAGGAGGATCTTACATGGATTACCAAACCCAAAGGACAGATTTAGCAATGCATGTTCCCTGGCTAAGGCATCACCCTGTTTGGGGGGCGGGGGGAAAAAAAAAAAAGACACCTTTGGAGGAATTACCTGTACTACAAAAGCTTTGCTTTTCTCCCAGCTCCTAACTGAGCCAAATGACCGGATTCTCAGCAAATAAGATCATGCTCTTACCAAGAGAACTTTATTGCCAAAGGTCTCAGAACATGGGCTGAGGAAGCATGAGTGAGATCAGATGTGACAAAGGACATCAACAGCTAATTAATAGGATGAATCCAGCTTCCCTCTTGTAACCAAGCAAAATCTACGCTATGAAACAAAACAGAAAACATTTGAATTCAGGCTTTAATAATGTCCTCTTAAACAATTATCCCCAAGTGACACAATCACAGAGCTACTACACAGTAGGCTGGGCACGACCTTCTCTAACCCTTTTTTGAATTAAAGAGTGGCCACAACAGCTGATCTGCACACAAATTCTGTTGTGCATATGTACATATGTGACTGTTAGGTACACCCAGAGACCACCTCACAGATCGGACCTTCGGGGAATTAGGTCTAAGAGCACACAGTTTTATGATTCACAAAAGTAGGCACAGGCACTGCAGTTCTCAGCTCAAACAAGAGGGCGCCAGCACTGAGCATCTGCTGCAGCAGCAGCTTAGGTGCCTTGGAAAACAGAATATATCTCAGCTACGCAAGGAGTTACGCTATAAAACACGCCTGGTGCTAGGACTGAGCACTATGCCGACATAGCATATGAGCACTTTTGGTGCCTAAGCGTGTTTTAATGGGACTCTCACTCTAAGCAGTTTCATGGATAGGGGAGCAGGGGACGCTGCCTTGTTTCCAAGACTGTAAAAGAGATCAAAAACATCTCCTTAATTTTAATTTCTACATCTTGTTAATCCTCCATTAACAATCAGTTTTTGTAACAAGGAAAGCCACAAAGATAGATATCTGAACCTCTTAAAGCTTTTGAAGTAAGGGAGAACCAACTCTCAACCCAAAGCCTGGACTAAGTGATTACACGTTTCTCAAGTCATTCAAAAAGGTCTACAGCTTCTTTTTATACACAAGGTCAGACTAAACAAACACAACTACCCCTTCAGACCTGATAATCTCCATCCCTTTCTCCTTACTCTTTTCCTCTGTTTCTGCCACTGGCTCAGACGTTAGAAATAAGCAGGATATACAAGAAAATTCAGCTGAAATCAGCTAATTTATTGCATCCTCAGGGCTAGAAATTACTAGGGAGTAGAAAATTTTGAGACGTCATTTGTCAAAGGCACTCGGATAGCATTTATTTTATTGATACAATGAGCTTATCGGGTGTTTCCCAGTGGAGAGGCTATCAGTGGTGATCCGTTTTCCCATTACAATATAATGTCATTTAACATAACTACACAAGAGCGTCTGTGTCACATCATCCCCGGGCTTACCAAAGGAAATTAAGGACACAAAGGAGAGAGAAGGAAAGAATTCTCAAAACACAGCACTGCCCAGGCAGTAGGAAACACTGAAAATACTGTCTCATGTATTTGGAGCTAAGCCTTCCCGAATAAATTAGCATTCAGCCAGTGAGGACACGTGGAAGGAAACAACAAAGTGCCAAAAACGACTCGTCTGAAAAGAATTCAGTAAATAGATTCCAGTGTCTGACAAGTGTAAGCTGCACTGAATATTATCAGAGACAGTAATATCTCTTAATCAGGCGGGCTGCATTTTTAAGTGGTAGTTCCTACCAGTTAAAGTCCAAGAAAGATAATCTTAAGGGTCGTGCTAAGGCAAGGCAGAAATGGTTCACTGTGACAGATGCTGCTGAATCAGGGTACTCAGAAATCATTGCACAAATCTTACCAATGTATTATTTATTTTCACAGACTTGCTACAGATTGTATTTCTGGCACAAGGGGTAAGATCAAGAGCATTTCTTTCAAGAGATAAAGCTAATGAGGGTAATTAATGCAACTCCTAAATACACAAAACATGCAGATAACAAGCCATTTGAATTTTGTTATTCTAGTAAAAAGCACATAGATTGATCTGACCAGTTTCATGGGACTTTTACCTTGACAAAAAAAAAAAAAAAAAAGAATGCTCTCATTTTAGTTACAGACTGACAAGCAGGGCAGCGGGTGTTCCTGGAGGAGAACCTAAAAATAAAAGCTTCAGGATCCTGGAAGAGGACCTATAATAAAAGCTTTTCTCTTGCCAAGATCTCCACAAGGAATAAGGGTGGCTAGCTGACGAGAATTTATACGCACAGGTGTTTTATAGAGCATTCTCTCTACACGGCTTTTATTGTGAACAAACACTACTTTGTTTAATGATAAGTAGTGGTCAACTGCCGCAGCCAAGCGAGAAAGGAGAACTGATGCTACATGTGACGCCAAAGCGAGGTCAGGTCTGGTTCAGTGAACATGAGGAGGAGGCCAAACCCCTAAAGGTCTGGAGGCAGGAGATCACAAGATTCATGGGAGGAGATCAGATGCAGCCAGTGCCTCACCCAGGACTTACCTTGGGAACTGCGAAAGCCATTCGCTTCCTCCTACCTCTTCAAGTTTCCTTCCCCTAGGTGCCATCTCTGAAGTTGTGGGTAAGTTTTTTCCTCAAGCCAGCTGCCACCGCTAGAGATGACCCAGAAAACAGTTCCCAAATGAGCAAATAAAATCACTTATTTGTTCAGAAACAGTCCCTTACGTGGTTTAAGGACAATTTAAGCCTTACTTTGCCTTACTCCTTGCCTTCTGCTTCTTTGCCAAGTAGTTCTTCCATTTTGCCCAACAGCGGCCTCCACAGTGGTAAAAGCCTTTGACAGCTGGTTGATGGACCTTTAAGTATCTGAGATAACAGCAGGGAAGAACAAGCCATCCTACATTCAGCTATACTTCCCTGCAGCGAAGGGAAAAACCCACAGTCTCATAAATTCAGCCTGTGGCAACTGGAGGAGAACGGGATACCCCCTCACTAACGCTATTAGCAATGTCTATACAACGTACTTGCCATAGGTTTGCAGAGGAACATAAATTCCCCTGTAAACAAAACAGGAACAAGGGAGAGATCTAAAATTTTGGATTTAGACCAAGTAAATAGTGCAACCCTGAGGTCTCTCTCAGAGCGCAGGATGTTTTAAAAGATCAGTAGATACCAGATAATCATACTTGCCATGTCAATGAGGAAAGAAACATGAATAATGGAGTGTTTCACTTCTTTGAATAGGTTAAAAAAAAAAGAGCTAGGAAAATAATTTATTACTTATGATCAATAACGCCTTGAATTTAATCAATCTTGGTACAGGCGAACCACCAAAATACATGTTACGTGAATAAGGTCCCTATCGTGGTGTCAACAGATATCAAAAGAGAGAAGAGCAGCCAAAAAGTCACAGCACAGATTGAATGATTTTTGTTCCCTAACAATTCACTTCAAATGGAGATCGCTATTGGAGACACAAGGCAGATTACACAGCCAGCCTCAGGAACTACATCACTGAGCCTCCTTGCCTGCACACACACGCAACACACACGCCACACACACTTTTTAGGACTGATTTGTCATGAATATTTGCTAAATGGCCCATAACCCTCGCTATTATAGCAAACTCCACAGTTAGAGCTGAGCTGCCAAGACCTTTCCTTCCTGGCTTCTCAAAAAAATCTTCTGAACACATCCTATAAATTTTAACCAGGAACTGAGCCCCATAATTCTATGAAATGTTTAAGTAAACACTTGTGCTGAGTGTGGTGCTTTCCAGGTACTCAAGAGAGGGAAGTCCTACCTGCAAAGATCCCATAATTCAGGGAGTGCCCAAGAGCACGGAAAAGACATAACAACAGGTACATTATGGAAATCAGCCCTGGCAGCAGCATCACAAAAAAGGACTGCAGTAACAATGAGTTGAGCACACCCAGTCATAACGAGTTACACACAGAAGAGGAACTTGAACTCGAGCTCAAGCCCAGCCCATAGACGCTGCTTTAATTGGCTCGTGTCTGAAAATTAGCGTTGTTCCACCACGGCTTCCTGCACTCCATACCATCGCCACTGGAGGCTGTCACCTAACCTCTCCCAGTGGTAATTGGAGAACTCGCACCTCTACTCTCCTGATAAACCCTACAATTTCTTCTGTCTCAGCAGGTCACCTACCGCATACAGGTCTGCAGGGCCCCGAGGAGCGAGGAGGTTGCTGTTCGTCCCTCCAAGTTACGACATTCCACCCCTCTGCAAATTGACAAGATTTACAGCACCCAGAGGAATTTCACATCCTGCATCGTAAGAAACAACCCACTCTGAACCCACTGACCGCTGAGAAGATATCCAAAAGCCTCATCTGTTAACAAATTTTGGCATCTGACAGGAGGCAGCAAATGCCACGCTCCCAAAGTCTCCTCTCTACTCCCAACATTTTTTTTAAATGCATCTATACAGTCAAATCAACATAGTTTTTTTTTTTGTTCCAACTCATTTTAAAATGCTTTCACTGCACATGGAAGAAAGAATCTATCATGTGGAATCCCTGCAGTTTAAAAGGTATTTGAAACAGAATTAAACAGACTGTAATGGTCTTTACTATTTAGATGGTAATTCTGTCCAGAATCACAGAACGGTTGAGGTTGGAAGGGACCTCTGGAGATCATCTAGTCCAATCCCCCTGCTCAAGCAGGGTCACCTAGAGCCTGTTGCCCAGGACTGTATCCAAATGGCTTATGAAGATCTCCAGGGAAGGAGACTCCACTACCTCTCTGGGCAACCTATCCCAGTTCTCTGTCACCCTCACAGTAAAGAAGTTTTTCTTTCTGCTCAGTGTTTCAGTTTGTGCCCGTTGGCTCTCGTTCTGTTGCTGGGCACCACTGAGAAGAGTCTGGCCCCATCCTCTTGACACCCCCCCCCCCCATACTGATGCACATTGGTCAGATCCCCCCTCAGTCTTCTCTTGTCCAGGCTGAACAGTCCCAGCTCTCTCCCTCTTTCCTCATAGGAGAGATGCTCCAGTCCCCTCATCATCTTTGTTCCAATCACCAGATTGGAATCTCACTAATGCCACCTTGTTTCCACCCAAAGGCTGGTTTACGGAGACATCACAGAAAAGGCTGATTTCCTTAACTTCCATCGGAATTAGCATCCTTCTGAATTCTGCCAAGTGGTATTTCCGACCTTATTACAGGGTGCAAAATATTTGACTGCAGGACAAGAACCTGATGAAAGAGAAATCCCACTCCGGTCCTCACAGCTGCAGATTGTGAGAATGCGCAATGTCTCCTCCAAGACCTGCCATGCTTTGGGCTGGGTCAGCACCCAGGACTGCTATGGAGCCAGAAGCATTTTGGATACGCCCCAGCCAGACACCAGGGAGTCCACCCTGGCTTGAGATACATGGGAGAGGTTTGGCATGGTGGCATGGAAATATTGGTACGACCTGCTCAACACACGCAACACGGCCCTTCACCTCAGCCAGATTAGGTACGTCCTGCAGTCTTCAGAAATACAACGGAAAAGCATCGCTACAAACATTTGGGCGGCAGAGGTCCTAACGAGGCAACAGATCCCTGTTGAATTCTTACCTGGTCACACACACACGTGTCCGATCTGTGCACACAAACCCATGACTGCATCTACAAAGCAGATAACTGTTCGTGGATATTTATGGCAGCACATGCTGGCAGAAGACAGCACACGTGCCATCACGAAATGCACTGCTTGCACATACGAGCCATCATAATAGATGAAACTGAATCAATCACTGAAACAGAAGAGGCTGTTAAGTTTTCCTCGACTTCTAGCCTTCACATTAAAAGGGACTGAGATGTAAATGCTTTGAACAGGGATCCCTAGTTAGATACTGCAGCCAGGTTTGTGGCCATCACCTAAGATGCGCACACCTCAGCTCTGGGGCTCAAACCTGAAATTCAATCATCTAATCCCTAATCTGCTTTCACAGTGCAGTTCCCCCTTCCACTTTTCCCCTGTACTAACAGACAAGATGACAGTCTTCTTCATACCTTCAGGCTCCGAATCCACATTCGGCCCTGCCTGTACGGGTTGGGTTGAGCAGAGGAGAGCAGCAAAGCCCAAAGCTCCTGAAGGTGCCACGAGCCTGGGGACTTTGCACAGCACAAGACCACGGACACCATCGTGATGGACCCAGACGCAGGTTATTCTCACCCAACGGCCTTCCTGTGAAGGTCAAGCCCAAACTGCATCAGGCCTATTTATCCTGGAGGCAGTCTTTACTCGTTTTTCTCTCTTCCACCACTGTGGGTGCTGAGACTAGCATATCTCCAGGGTCTTTTTCCATTCCCCCCTTCTCTCAAGTCATAAAATGGCAGACATAGTTTTTCCTTCTACATGCTACTCCGTCCATTCAAAGTCCTCCTCACTACTCATTTCTTAAAAGATGCCCAGAGGTTATAAATCAACAGCTCCCTCTCAAAAACTACAATTTCACAAACAACCATATCCTAGTCATTTCCTCTCTGGAGTTCTCCGGTACATCCTGTTTATTCTATATCTATCTTGTTTGAATTGCAAACTCTTCAGAACAAGGACTTTCTGTATATCGTGTCCCATATTGTTCGAAGCGCATCACTGGCGCTACCCGATTTGTAGCTTTTAAGGCCGGAAGAGATCGTTATGATTCTCTGACCTTCTGCATAACACATAGCAAATTTCAGAAGCAACTTCTGTGCTGATAATTCTACTGGAAGCATGCTGATAGCAGCTGACCACGCCTTTATTCTGCATTTTCTCCAAATTTAGCTGCATATTTAGGGATTCTCTTTTCTATATTCATATCTTTAGAGGATTTTCAGTCATTAGACTGTATTTAAATTCTTGGATACGTTCCAAAATACATACATACCTTACTTGTATGACCCCTGTACTAAAAGAATGGTATTTAATTACTTATTACGCTTTGCATTTGCCTAGTTTATATTTAATTTACTTGTTCTGAGACAAGATTTGTTCAAGAAGATGGAACTGTAAGGTGAACCATAGACTTTACAAGCCTGCATTTAAGAAAGCAGATCTGAAAAAGATTAAACAACTGCAATGATCTGAGAAAAGAGTAAAGGAAGAGAATGAACTGATGGAATCTGTTGGCATGCAAGGTATTTTTGTGTTAAAAACATATATACAAAAAACCTTTTATGCACTTTGAATACTTGTATTAACTTTAATGTACAACATGCTATAAAATGATCATCTTCTGAACAAGAAAGATTGAATTCTTTTCAGCCAAGTATTGAAAGCATTCTTAAAGCAGACAAAAGGAATTCTCACAAAAATATCTGTTTCTCATCAAAAACATATTGGCTTCAGCTAGAACTCAATCAATCAATACCCAAAGAAAAAAAAGCTTTATCCAGTTATAAATATTTTTCTTAAGTACAATCACCTGGCAATGGAACACCACTGACCTAACATCACAAGCATCTGTCCCCCTTGGTGATGGTCACAGTGCTGCCAGGAGCAGAAAACACCTATTCTTTGCTCATTTACTGAGGGGAAATCTGAGGCAGAGAGACAAGAAGCGACCTACCACAAATCCCACAGCGGAGAAAAACAAAAATAACGGGCGATGAAACCTCTGAGGCTGCCCCACAGCACGCCCTGCACCAAGCGCTCTCGCAGGGTGTAAGGTACCAAACGACTTCAGGCAACAGAGCCTAAGTACAAGGTGCGACTTTTTTACTCCATCGCCACTAGGTGGTTATTCACAAAACTCAGATTTCATTGTTCTAAAAAGGGATCCGATCTTGCCCATAATTAAAGTTTCCATGAACCTGACATCACAGGAGGCATTAAACAAGAGCAACAAAGTGCTTCCACAGTCTTCTTTTAATTGCCATTACGACTCTGTTTATTTGGATTAAAGCATCATCCTGGGATGTTTATAATGCAAACACTGCAATGTAGTAAGAGACAGAAGTGGAAGAGGAGAGCCAGCGAGACACCCATTTGGCAAACTTTTGTCCAAACTGAGTGATGCAAAAAACACAGTCAACAACTGTAATGAAAAGTACAAAAAACACAGTCAACAACTGTAATGAAAAGTACATGGGAACTCAGAACCAAACCAAAACAAACACTTCTTGCCACTTCCATGAGTGCCAACCTTAATGAGGTTGGCAACCATCAACAGCTCCAGTGACTTGGGGATGTGAAGAAGCTCTAGCAAGCTGCTCAGCTGCATTTGTGCACTTCCATTCACTTTTGAAAGCAGGATTTTAATTGTGTCATCGCCCGCTTTGCACGTGCATTTCCAAGGCTTCCTGAAGATATGCTAATTAACTGAAGATCTACTACACTTACAGTAACAATTGCGCTTCCAACTGTGCTCATAAACATCAATTATTAAGCAGCTTCGCGGGACACTGGCTGTACTCACAGCATATTTAAAACCCTGATTTCCCTGCAAGGTTAGGCTAAACAACACGAGCAAGACTCAGAGCACTGTGAAAGCTCTGCGACAGTATATAACTAACTGAGCTGGTTGGAGCCCAGGATGCACTTTCTGTTGGTTATGTTAAATGCTGGATAGACAGGCACTCCCCAGCAACGTTTCCCCGTAACTTCAGAAAATGCCTACACAGCCATAGCGAGGTACGAACACAGCAAGCAAGCGCCAACTGTAGTAAGTGCCACTCAAAAGAGCACAAAGACTCAGCGTCCTCAGCATCAGCACGTGCCGCTTGAGTTTGTCAGGGCTCGATCTTGACTGACCAGACAAGCACACCAACGCTGCACCATCACACCTTCGCTTCACCGTTCCCCAGCCTTGCCAGACTAGTGCCAACCCCATTTCCCAAA
Organism: Struthio camelus; assembly: GCF_040807025.1. Taxonomy (NCBI): domain Eukaryota; kingdom Metazoa; phylum Chordata; class Aves; order Struthioniformes; family Struthionidae; genus Struthio; species Struthio camelus. Next base: position 57,166,978 of record NC_090981.1, on the reverse strand, counting down.
CGCACTGCGGCCGCAGACAAGGGCAGTGTCCCAACCCCAGCGGCAAAGGAAGCGGCAGAACCACCAAGCTCCGCTGGATCTATGCTTCAGCCCCATGGGAAGAAAAAAAAAGTAACCTAATTTACAGTCCTGCCATGCTGATCATGAAGAACTGAGCAATTGTTTTCACAAACAATAGGCAATCGTTCAAAGAAAGCCACTGAATACAAGAGAATAACATTCTGCAGGAGATCTCACATACTGCACAGAGGCTCGGAAACTGATTTGTAGCTTCATCCATAAGGAATTTCTACAGCCAACTGACAATAATTTGACCCCAGCCAAGCACTGAGTGGACACAGAAATTGAGACTGGCTTTTTGGCTTCATTTCCTGAGCCCGTTCTGCGCTTTGCTCAGCACCAGGCCGGGCTCCGTTACACACAGATTTCTCGCACTGAGCGGGCTGCACCTGCACGAAGCAGCAGAGCTGGACACAGCTTTTGGCCTCCACAAAGTTAGTCCAGAGCCCCATCACAATGCTGTTCTCCCATAACATATTCTCTAGTGCCCCTAGCTTTGTATGTAATTTGTCACACACCTCTTTTCCTCAAAGCATGCATTTTACACGAGATGCACAGTTTTACTAACCCGAATGGGCTACACAAATGCAATAGCTTTACCCCCAAAACAAGGGCAAATCCACCTTCAAATATCCCTGAAATTACCATTACAATTACCTTGTCAATTAAAAACTCCAAAGGCAAAAGCAGTTTTGTGCTCTCCGTGGCACAGAGAACGGGTGAAGCAAAGATTAGCAAGCCAGCTAATTGCCCCAGGCACCCTGCTTTCTCCCACAGCACGGACTCGTTACTACAGGCTTCAAGCTTAGCTTCAACTTTTTCAAGTTTTCAATAAAAGATATCTGCCCCATCTATACTGGTGTTTTTTTACCACCTTGGGAGAGTTGAAGAACTATTTTTTAAGCATCACCAATCACATACAGACGATCAGGTACGCTAATAAAAGCATGGGGTGGTTCACTCTGCGATGAACAGACTCATACAGCCTCTGTACTAGACCCTTGCAATACAGAATTAAGATATGCACACAGTTTAGATACTTCCATATAAACCGCATAGATGTTAACCTCCCCCCCACCAAAAAAGATCCATGCAGGGGATCCTCCCACCCTCTGTGCAGCAGAACGGACCCCAGATAGTCTCCAAACAAGCCAAGAGAGTGGGAAGGCCTGAATTTACAATTACATGGGGAAAGACAGCAGCCACCGCTGATGAGGACCCACAGAAGAGCTCTAGCACAGTCCCACAGTGTCTCTAGAGGCACAACACTCATCGTCACAACTGCTAAGTCTTGCTCACTTAACTACCCACACAAAACCAGTTTTATTAGAGCTTCATGCAGAGACAAGTCATACAGAAAAGTGTAAAAGCAGCAGCAAGGTGGAACTCAAGTGACGCTGCAGTTTGTTTGGCACACAAAAATATGTTTTCCCTGAAAAATAATATGCTTAGAAGGGTTTGCACAACTAACAAAACATCAATAGGCGTGTAAAAAATTCTATCAAGTTTCCTAAATGACTTTTGGGGATTGGTCAGGCTTGTGGACCTACCAATAAATCACAGCAGTCCTTTTTAAGGAGCAACCACCTGTACTTGCATCTGTGAAACAAACGCAGAGAGGTTAGAGCTGCGTGTTAAATCACTTCCCCAGTGAATCACCCCTAAAGTTTTGCACATATTTAGTTGCAGTATTATCTCTGCAGAACCTAGGAAGTTAAGCTTACATTTAACCCCCTGTGCCAACATTTGTATAGTTTCCATTGCTGCACTAGAATCTGCAAAGAACGTGATCTGGCTCAGCGCTCCTGGGGCTCCCGGGATCAATTACCATTTTACACATCAGTATTTCATTACTGAGCTGTGGATATCCTCCAGCCAATCATAATCTAAGCTCTGCACATCAAGAGTCTGGTCTCTGAAAATTAGGTATTTGGCAAGATTTACTGTAATGAAGGAAAAGTTGCCTACTCATACTGTTTGAATATAGCCAGCTTCCATTCACAAAAACTGTCATTGCAGAAGCCGTTACATGCTTTAAGTTATGTGATTAAACAGTGATGGCACCTGTGCAGTAGAAACACGCTCTCATCTGTCACTTCTCTTTGAAAACAATGAGCTCTCTTCCTCTGTTACACTCAAGGTAATACATCTGCAGAAAAGTCTTACAGAGATTAACGCTCAGTTGATGTAAATGAGCTTAGCTTTATTTATTCCAGGAGAGGATCTGGCCCCAAAGTCCTGATAAGCCATTGCCCCACCATCCTTATTAAAGGAAAATCCTACGCTAGAGCTAAAAGGGAACTTTGGCCTTGCGTCTCGCCTGTAAATCCAGTAACAGAGACTTGGCGCGCTTTATATCAACAAGCCATGCTTAAGTGTGTATTTTAAATGAGGCTACGATACAAGATGCAAACACTATAAATCTTAGCACGGTAAGACAAATTTAGTGTTTCCACTGCTCATCTTCAGCTTTGCAGTGTCTTCTCCACGAGTTCCAATGAGACCGTTAACCTTACTCGAGCTCAGGCTATATAATATGAGAAACCCATCCATGGCAATGCAAACATCTGAACCATCTGATCCTTGAGAAGCAGCTCAGTAGCAGACACCCCGGAGAACTGAGGCACTGCACTTGCAGTGAGACTATCTGGGTCCCTGCAGTAATCAAAGCACCAGGGAAACGAGCTGTGTCACAAGGAGAAAAATTTAAGGGAGAAAGAAAGCGTGTTCTTAAAAACTACTGTGATTTCTATCCTCCGTTTTGAAACTGCAAGTATTCTACAGTGACAATACGCAAGCCACAACCACATGTTAGAAAGTTTGTTTTAAAATGCTGGGTCAAAATAAGAATCCACTATAATTCCGTTTAACATTCCCAGGCTGGTATGCAACCCACACAGCGCTACAGCTGGGGTAGCAAATCTTAAAAACATCTGATCCAAGGGATATGAGGAAACACCAGAACTTAGGACAATCCTAGAGCTCTCGCAGACTTGCACAACCATCCCCATTCAGCCTTTCCCCTTCCCATCGCCATTTACGCCCCAGCTGCATCCAGGCAGCAGGACAAAAACCGGCTGGCTACTTGAGAAGGATTTTTCGGCCAGGCTTGATGGTTCAGCAGTTCTAAGGCCGTGGCTCAAAGCATCTTACACTGGCCACCCAAAGTATGAATGTTCCCTTAAATAATTCCTGCTGAGAACTGGTGTTTCCCCACCTTCATTGAAACTACCTGTGGTGCCAACAGAACATTTTTCACTAAGGAGGAAAAAAAAACAAAACAAAACACCTTTACCATGTGCCTCACATGGATCAGCTTTTACAGATCCAAGACAAATGAAAAAGAAAACCACACGCTAGAAGACTGACACACAAACAGCTAAGTCATAATCTACCCAATAATATGGCGCTTTCATGACTTTAACAGAGATTCTGTGAACCAAAGGTTAGCAGCCCAATCAACAGAGAGCTGCGGATTACCAACAGGGAGCAGATGCCAGACTGCCAGACGTTAAAAATATATGTCCTACCTTTAGACTATTCTTTAATGGGAAATTAGTTGACTACAGGCTGCTCCTCCACATATTAATAAAAGGACAGAACTCCAAATTGTCTCTTCAAGTACACATACAGAGTGTAAATTTTCACGTGTGAATTTCTGTGGCTGGACAGCAAATGCTGTTAGTCTTTAAATCACTGCAGTCTGGAGTCTCAGCGCCCCAGCTGACATCGCAAAGATGCTACTGAGTTTCTAACCGCAAACAACACTATCAGGAACGACTTGTTTGCTCATTTTATCTGCTAGAATTCTCCAAGTGAGCTTAAAAGCCACTGAACAAAGGAAACATAGCAGTTATAAGAGTGGATTTAGAATACTTGATGGCCTTCCTCAGAACTGAAAGCACATGCTGATTTTAGTGAACATCATGAAAGTACAGCCTTCTCCCTCTGATACACATACGTGCATTTTTGAAATGTACAAAGCTAATGCCCTAGATCTGTCACGTTCCCCTTTAATAATTTAGATTATTGGCCATTTTAGGCATATAGAAAGTATGCTTCAAAAATTAGCCTTTTTTTTTTTTTTTATAATGACCCACTTGGTACATTTGCTGTTTATAGAAAGGTTATACTCTTTGAAGCTGCACTGCTTGCTCAGAGAGAACCAAAGCTCACTTGGAGCCAATGGTACGCCTCTCACTGGAACTGGACATGGATGAGGCCCACAGAGATTATCTATTCTGGACTTTTGGCACAAGCAATCAAAGAGGACACACAGAGGAAGCTTTTTAAAGACCATTTCTGGTGGAGAACACACTTTGATAAGCAAGTGAGACAGTGACAATGCTATTTCAGTAGTGCCTGCAATGCTTAGAGCTGACAGAATTGATATTTTTCAGTTCTGGTCCTTTCTACAACTAGTAAGAGTATGAATGAAAAATGCCATTCTCACTTTACATTCAAATCACTGGTTTCATGTATCTACAATTTTTTTCATAATTTTTGGTTTTTGGCTGAACAAAAACCTTCTCCAGGAACTGTTAATTGTTGATAAAACAGATCAGAACGCAAAGCCATTTTTCACCCACCAAGAGGAAACATTAAACACCACCGCACTGACACATGCACGCTTGTTGCCAGTGTCTTGAATATGCAGTGTTTGCCTGTGTGTAGATGGCCAAACAACCCAGCTCGATGATCCATCCCGTTTACTATTTAGGACGCACACTAGAGCCAAACCAAGCTCCGCCCCTTGAAAGCCAAAAGAAGAGCAGCTTGTGCAGATGTTGAAATTCTGTCAAGAAAGACAAACTATAAACAAACTTGTTAAAAGATCTGCCTTGGGACAGCCTTATCTAATAATTTCAGTAATTCCCTTGGTAGGGAAAACAAAAGAATGCAAATGAAAACTGCAGAAAACTGAGTTTCTAACAAAAGTAGCAAAAGAGTGGGGAAACTCTGTCAACTGAGAGGATGGGCAGAGTTTTACACAGAACATTTGGAGGACTAAAACAACTAATATGAGGTACAGATTAATAAAAACAAATGCAGTCATGCCTTTGGAGATTAAAGAAATACATTCCGCAGCTTGGGATCTCAACAGTTGGAAGTGACATAGGAGAAGAAAGACTTAGGTAGTTTAGTGGCTCACAGCAAGACCATGAAAAAGCCAGATGTTGCCTGAGGTCTCAGGGAAGCACACGAAAATACGCAAGATACTACAGATGGCACAATGTATAATTTCAGGAAAGGTTAAGTGAAACTGGAATAGCACAAGGAAAGGTCAGTAAGGTGACCTCTCTCATGAGACAAAACGATAAAAAGAAGTTGGCTTGGCTACTGGAGCAAAATGAAGGCTCTCAGTGGAGAGGAAAGGGAAAGCTAAAGGAGTATAAAATAGCCATAAAGTTTGGGCTGGAATTTGGAAGAGGTTCATATCCACCAAAATAACACTGCTTGGGAAGAGTTTGCCCAAAGGAATAGCACAGAAGAAGCTTCATCATTCTGTGCAAGGAAAGCTACAGCACAGTCACCTGAGATAGCTGAAAACAAGACTAATCTTTCAGGAGGTTCAAAGTTTATCCTTATAACACACCTCCTCACCCGCTCGAGGAGCCCACAGGCAAACGTGCACAAGCTGCACCGCTCCCACAGAACTTCCCAGCCTTTCCTCACCTGCAACTGAGTCTTCTCCCGCTGACAGAGGGAGATGGTGATTACAGAGTACAGAGAGACATACAGTACTGATACATAGCAAGAGCTGCACTGGCTACAGACAGGCTTCCTGAGTCACTACACAACGCAAAGGGGACTCTTCACCAGAAGAGGCGAGAAAGACTTGAGGTGAGGAAGACTTGAGGAGAGGTTATGCCAGAAACAAGAGCGCAAGGAACATGATGAAGGCAGGCTGGTGAAGAACATGGGAATCTGCTTGAAATGACTGCGGTAGAAAAGAAACACAACTAAAGAAAATGAGAAGGATGAGGCCTCAGAGGGAAGAGAGGAGACATACTTACTGCTGAAGGCATTAGGAGACCATCATTGCGTCAGCAAGCAGTTCCCCAGTGCTCTACCCAATAACATTAACAGGGCAGGCAGGTTCAAACCAGGGCAGTTTATAATCTTGCTATACCAAATTAAATCCTGTTTCAAAGGAAAAACATGAAGCTAAAAAGGGGAGGGGAGGAGAAGGAAAACATAGAGGCTAATTAATGTCAATCACTGTAAAAAACCATGACTGATGCTTTTGACATAACACTTCGAGACAGTGTTTCTGCAGACAGCCGCGTGAGCGTGAGAAGGTTGCAAGAAGCAGGATTAGCCAGAGGATGCCTGGAAATCCACACAATACCAAAACATTCTGCTCCCATATTTATATACAAATATTGTACTGGATGTTGCAATAGAGACCTGTGGGTGTTTAGACCTTCAGTACGATCTCAACAGCAAAGGTTCAAAATGCTTGTTTGGGAGCATAAATAGGAACTATGCTTCAAATGTCTTGTATGCACAACTTCTACTAATGCAGTAGATGTACAGTGAAAGAGGATTATCCCAACGTGCTCTTCTTCCATGAATCCACAGTCCAGCTGGCACCGTTTTTTCTGATTTAGAAAAGCAAAGCCACAAAGAACACCTTTTTAGTTAGTATCGATGCATTCCAGTTCCCTTCCCCAACAGTGATTTTGCCCACAGAGGGGCTTCTCATGCACCATTTTTGTTGTTGCTGTTGCACTCGAGCTTTAAACCCTACATCAGAACATCAAAACATATAATTTTTAGGGCATTAGATGAGGTTTAAACCTTCTAGTCAGGAGAAGCCATGAGTCAAAAGTTTATAGAAAGATAAGCTCTCAGTTTCCTTTATCCCTTGACCATAATCTGTTGTTTTCACTTTGCTGCAGCTTTGGGACTAGTAGTCTGACAGCTCAGGGATACTCCCCTTCATCAGGCAGAATTCAGAAAGTTTTCATTGCAACACAAAAGACAATAACTTCCTACTCTTAACTAAGCACTGACAGGAAGCTTTGGTAAGCAACAGCATCATGTAGCGTAAACTGCTCTTACACTATGGCCCTTGAGATCTGCATTAAATTAAAAGCCATTCTATGAAGTGCCCTTAAAACTACCAGCATGTGTCCCCTCTGTTCCCTGAGGGCTCTCTTTCAGCTCACCTAGAATGCAAACAACTGCCTTTGGCTGACTTAATATTTGTTTTTAAAGAGCAGCTGAGCTGATGGAAGACGATTTAAAACATACTTTTCCCCTTTCCTCCATGAGCACCCTGGCTGCTCAGCCAGCTGCTGCACTTTGCAGGCAGCTGGACTCTCTTAAATTTTAGTTTTAATGGAGAAACTAACTTTTCAGCCATGAACCAGATTCCAGTTCGGCTTTCTGTGTTTCTAACAGCTGTTTCTGGAAGGCTGCTCAAGTACCATGGCTGAGTGGCGGCTTCTTTAGAAGTTTCTTCCCTCGGGGATAACTTCAGAAACCATCTTGGCTCTTCTAAACTTTTGCTTTAGAAGCTGGACTGGAAGGCACTTCACGGTTTTTAAGTAAAAGCAGCACTTTAAAAGGATTGCAGCAGCTGGACTTGAGAAGACATGAGACACTGTCTGCCTTCCTCCAAAGTTTAAAATGGAGCCTACAGCTAGGAGAAAACAGTCACGTTAGACTAGTGTAAATCCTAAATAATTTCACTACAGTCCAGCTGGAGAGAGCAGAGGCTTCTGAACAGAGGTTTCCATCTGAAACCCCACAACCCTTGAAGGGCCCAGTGGCACCTGCAGCAGCCAACAGAGCCCTGCTACGTGGACACATCCATGTTTTTCTCACAAGATGCACACAGTGGGACTGTTTCTTTGCTGCCCCTAAACTTCTGTAAAACAGCACGTATGAGTTAGATCTCTGCACCCAACCGGAGAAGAGGAGCTTTCCCTCTCCCACCTAAATTCAAGCCGAAGACGCCGGACACGGCTGAAGTTGCTGGCAGAGGCTGAGCAGAAAGAGCAGACAGCAGTGATTCTCCCGCTCAGACCAAATGCCAGGCGCAGTCCCTGAGGCTCAAGCTCTGATTCAATTCGGCCCCTGTTATTCCTCCCTTCAGCAACTCACAGCCAGCCAGGAAAACCAGAAAGCTTTCTTTACGTCCAAGGGTGTCATTTAAGCAGTAACAGAGCATACCATAGCAAAGCATCAAGCAAACAAACTCAATCTACCCACTTCAGCTCACCTCCATCCCAGCATGCACTTCAGAGAGATTTTCCTTTGTTGCCTCTCCCAGACACCTCCCTCTCCCTAGAGAAGTAACTATTTCTCTGTCCCCTCCACGAGCCCCTTCTCACTCTGGTATTCAAATGCTGGTCTAGGGAATTGAGCAGGGCTGCAGAGTTAGCTCTTCAAAAACATCATTTCTTGCATCGCTCTTGGGTCTTGGTAGACAGGCGATTCCTGGTGGTTCCTACCAAAGACGTTTTACTTTTTCCTTATTTCATGAGTAACGTGAAAAAACTGAAGTGACCTCACACACAAAGCATTCCCATATCCTTCATAGCTTTCTCCCCAGAAGATCTATCAGAAGTAACTTCTTTGCTGAAGAAAGTAACTTTCCCCAATTTCTTACCAGTATGATGATCATCCAGAAAGCAATGGAAATCATTTACACCAGACATGCCACTTCAAAAAAAAGCAGTCAACAAACAAATCCAATCTGTATCTAAACCAAAGAGACGTGAGCATTAGCTCAGCAAATCACACTTATCTCTAGGTCACTGGTCAAGGCCCATGGAATCGAGAAGTCATTTTCAATAAATATTTTTATATTAAAGAATCTGGGAAAATGCCAGAAACTTCAGCCACTCAAATGATTACCCAATACAAGCTAAGCAGGCCTCTGTGGTCATCCTGTGTCTGGAAGCTGGCCTCTTAGCAAGTCATTTGCATCGCTTGCTCTTTTCATATTCTTCTCTTTTAAAAGCTGTTTCCTACATGTCAGTGTGTTTAAGGGTCTCCATAACTTCTTACTTTATCTGTTGCTTCCTCCTCTTCTCTACTCTTTCAGCTTTGACCTAGAAGAGCGTGAGTACTATAACTGGATCAGTCCACCTAGCAAAACATCCTGTCCCCACAAGAGGAAGGTCAGCGTTCAAAGACATAGGGCAAAGATATTTCCCCCAGTATAGTTACTCCCTTCTTGGGCAGCAAGATCATCTGTGAACAACCAGCACAGAAGCTTGACCCCACTAAGGCATTCCCGACTGTCCCGGATTACAGACAAGAACTTGAAAATATGTTTCCTTCCTGTTCAGTAGGGTGAGATTCCTGATCCTCACCACAGCTCCTGTGTCAGCAGTATCAACTCTGCCCTGCTCCTCTCTCTGTTCACCAGCAGCTGCAAGGATTTACGGATACGTTCCCTCTGTATTTTGTGCGTACTCATAGTAGTACTTGGAAGCAGCACCACAGCTTGTTGAGACGAAAGGTCAAATTCTGCAAGTTACTGCAGATTTTCAGTTCCAGCAGAACTCATCTGGAGCCAAGAGTTTCTCCATGCTTCAGGAAGCACTTGAGATGCTGTAGTAAAAATGACCTACAACAATGCCACCCCCAATCTCAAGAAAACAACACTAGTAACTATGCAAACAGCCTTCCCCTTGCAGTATCATTTAACCTGTGTTCCAGGCTGGCAACATTAGATTTAGCCTATCTCCCATTATCAGGGGGAGGGTATCATACGAGCTGTTAAAATATGCCATGGGCATGACATGCCCTAAAGCAGATACGCCTGAGCCTCCTCACTCCAACACAGTGTGAAGCAAACATAGTCATGCTGCTTCCAGTGCAGGTCTAGGTGCAGGACAGCCACATTCTCCTAACACTGAATTTGATCTTTAAGGATCTACTTGACCTTAACTGGCTCTACACTGAGAAAATCCAGTGTGCTACCATGTTTCCACAACCAAAAGCCCTGGAGGTGCACCTCTGTGACTCCAGATAGACTGAGGCTGGATCCAGAAGCAGTAGCGCTTCCACCTATCCCAGCTGTCTACAACTCTGGAAAATGGACCATTACCTCCATCAGCTTTTGGCTCAAATGACAAGCAACCTCTATCACTGATCACTATCAGCATTCACAAAGCTCCCTGCAGAAGTGGGAACATTTTCCCTACATCTTGGGTTAAGCTCTAGCCTAGTTATTACATTTTGGCCTATGATAATGGAATTCCACTGTGTATTTTAACTGAATATATTATTCCTTATTAGCAGTCTTGAGCTGTTACAAGTCTTTAGCCTAGCTAAACATTTAGTGTGTTTACTCCAGAACTGATGGCATTTCAACGACAAGCAAAGATATTTCCCGTCAATCAGGTAGAGCAGAGGTACCGAATCCTGCTCCACAGGTTGGGCACCACCTCTCAGGTAATGCAGGCTTCACTGCAAAATAAACCTCTCAGCCAGAGGGACAACTACCGTGATGCGAGGTCTGGAGGAGGACGAAGGACAGGAAAGAAGAAAAGTGACAAGACTCTGAAGAAATGTGCCTCAACCTACAGCGTGAATCAAAGTGCAAGTACACGAGTGAGCGAGCGCGTGTGTGAACTAAGGGCATATTTAGATGACTCAAACTTCACTAGAGTCCTTCCTACCAGCATTTTCATGAGGCTGCCTGTGGGCACCTCCCCATTTAAATCTTTTGAAGCATTCTTCAAGGGCAGCTGCCTTTATGCTGTCCTTCGTGAACATGCAGTAACCACAAAAGCATCCATTTCTACCCACATACGTTAAACAGTCTACAGCTTAAAGCTCTCTGTGATCACTGTGGATCTCAGTCTTACTTATAAAGCAGACAGACCACAACTTGACCTTTGTATCCCTGCGCTAGAAGGGGCTAGGGGAGTTAACAGTCTTAATCAGTCAAAAACTCTTCACCAAATGAGCAGTTGCATTAAGGAAATAACATAGGAACAAGACGTGCTGCGCAAAGACGTTCTGCAGCTGGAAGCTACTGTAGCCAATGTTTCCCTTGGTGGCACGGTAAGCTAGAACGTAATTCAGCTCAGCCTTCTAGGGCTGGTGGTGGTTCTGTGGTCATAGCAGGCACAAAGCATGGTAAAAAGTTAGAAGCAGACTTCAGAAAATATACAGAGCAAATCTGCTGAGATGTGTCTTTTTTCCCCTCTGCAGCAGACTCTGTGGACTCAGCACGCTCCAAGAGACATGCTACCTTTCAGCTTCAAGGAACAGGCTCCAAACGACCGGAGAAATCACTCAGGCCAACACAGCTGACCAGAGGCCGTTCTCTTTCCCAGGGATTTCCTCACTGCAAAACTGTGTGTTTAAGGAAGAAATTCTCTGCATGCACACAGGGGATACCCTGCACAAGGGCAGGAAAAAAAAAAAGTGTTCAAAGGAAAGGCTATACTCCCTATGAACACACCCCAGACCCATCGCTTGACAGGAAAAGATCCATTGCATTTCGATTCCTTAAGATCTGAAGAAAGGAACAGCACCACACAAATAAGAAAACAGGCACCAGATCATGCTGCCTTTGTCATTTTTTACCCCAAGCCCACAAAAATCATAATTTATACTTTAAAAAAAATAATAACGAAGCATTAAATAGCAGTAACATAAACAGGTCTGTCTGGTGCTTTCTGGAATACAGAGAATATGGATACAGAAAAAAAGGTGGGGGAATCTTTGCCATTTCACACACCTCCGTGCTTCAAGAAGTTGCACCTTATTGCTCTGCCCCCCCAACAACAGCATCTTAAACATGGATGATCAATGCCAAAACAAAGTCTCTGCCACCTTCTCCTTCCACTTTGGGGTATGATGGCTGGGTGCAGAGGTCACCAGCTGCCATGAGAAGGACACATACCCTAGTTCTACAGTCTGGCTAAGGATCTCCTTCTCTTGTCTTTGACATATGAGGGAAACAGTTCTCCACTAAAGACACGGCAATTAGACCCTCCATAAAGAAAGGATTCTGCCATCTCACTGTACTGCCGAAAAAATAGGATTCCCTCTGCTCACATTCAAAGTCCGTGCATACTTATTGCATTTGCTAAATCATAGCAAGATCCTTCCATACTGCCACAGGTTTTCTATTTTAAGTGGATTAATAATTTGCAGGCAACACACTTTCCTGACCATGCAGAAAAATCATGACATAAAGGATATATCATTAACACATTTCTGCTGAAGGATCATGCACAGAGATATATCAGGCAAGAAGACTAACCCTTCCAGCCAATCCACGTGAGAATGAAATACTCAAATTATGATTTCTAAACGCTGTGGTAATATTTAGGCACTATATCGCAAATCTTTCCAAGACACAGGAAAAAGTAACATAAGAGACTAATGCTCTCTTCCTATGAAATACTGAATACCCATTTGCCACTTCAGCTGGACACTGGAGGCATCTTGCTGTAATAGATCCCAAGGTTACAATCAAGTCTGATAAGAAACATCTTCATCGCCTTTCTCACCCATGCCTGACCAAAACCACCTGGACGTTCCCATCTCTCCAGACCCCCTCCATAATGAGGGATCTCTTGTTTGAGCCAGGAAATGGAGTCAAGGAGAAAGTCCCTACCATGAAGAAAGGGTGAGGTGGGGGGGGTGAGACAGAGAGAACCCCAAATTCTGTTGTGACAGGTGCTTACTACCAGTCAATTACTAACAGCTAACACGGAACGGGAATCTGGGAGAAACTGGTACGTTTCTCCTGAAACAGCTTTAGAAAAGTTAGACACCACCCACCTGAGCCAGGCAAACACGAGTTACTATCTGAAGGTAGTTTGGAATTAAAAACTTACTTCTAGGACACACGTGTTTCTAAGAAACCTGCTGACTGGAGGTGTCAGGCATTGGAAGGGCTGTCAGGAGAGAGAAGAACTAACCTTTCTCATCGGAACTTCTGTTGTTCGAGATATTAACGCGTGATATTTACACGAGTTCTCCGGAACAGTGCAAGGTCTAGTTCAGACTGCGGACACATTCATAATACCCAGCGTTCTGTGAGCTGAATGGCACACACACACAGCGCGCACTGTTGTGCAACACAATACTTAGATGCTTCCCATCTGCACTCCATTTTAAAACATATTTTACTTGTTAGCTTCGTTCAGAAGGTCCCCCCAGTTCTGCTGCAAGACAGGACCCTGCCAAAAGGCAAGGCTGAGCAGAAGCATTGAATTTGTATCAACATAAAGTAAATATGAAATAAGAATTAAGTACGCTTATGCTGTACATTTACAAAACCCACTAAGCACCAACAGACTTCTGTTTGTTCGGGGATTAGGAGATATTTAGAGAACACGATGGCTGGGGCACCTGAACGCCACCAAAAGCTCTTCTAACTGAAAGCCAGAAATCACAATAGATTTAGGAAGCGATAATTCAGCTCTATTTTTTGCATCCAATTGGAAGATGATATATTTTCTTTATTAAAAGCCTTCAGTACACAAGCTTGCCAAGCGAAGCTCCTCTGCAAGGCTTTCCGCAACGCTTTCATTTTAAAAAATCTGGTATTCGTGTGTCCTGCAGGAAAACACTTTGTGACTTGAGCCGCAAAGGTTTTCTCCAAACGAACTGTTTAGAGGTTTTGGACAGAGTCCTGGCCCCAGGGGAAACCGTAACCTCACGCGAGCCCGCAGCTAAAGTTTGCGCCCAGCCCGGGGGCCGCTGCCCGCACCCCCCGCTCCCGACACCGGCGCTCAGCGGCCGCGGAGGCGCCGCCCGCCCCGCGCAACTTGCGGCTGCGAAGCCCCGCGCACCTCTCCGCTCTCCGGCCGCTCCCGGGCTTCCCTTCCTTCCCTCCGCGGCGCTCAGCGTCCTCGCAGCAGCTGCCGTCGCCGGCTAATCCCTGCCCGCCGGGCTGAGCAGTCCCCGCAGGCTGGTCATGAGCTTCATCACCTGCCGGCGCCCGAGCCGCGGAGCCGCTGCGCGCCGGCGGCGCTGGCTGCGGCTGCCGACGGGGAGGCACTTTCGGCAGCGCCGCCGCCTCCCGGGCGCGGAGCGCGTCTGCAGGCGGCCGCGCTGCTGCGGGGCCGCGCACAGCCCCCGCCCCGCCCCGCGCACGGCCGCGCACAGCCCCCAGGGCGGGAGCGCGCGGAGCCGCGCACAGACCGCAGCCGCGCAAGGGGGGGGGGGGGGGGGGGGGGGGTCGGGCGCGCACCGAGCCCGACCTGCCGCCCAGAGCCGCCGCGGCCCCGGCACCTGCCCCCGCTCCCGCTCCCGGCCGGGGCACAAGCCCCTCTGCCTGCCGCGGGGGAGAGCCGGGCAGCCCTCAAGCTCTGCCTAACCTAGCGTTAACTGGGCGCTTCCCAGCGCGGCCCGGTCTGCACATCGTCTTTTTCACTTCTACAGGCTTGCGCCATCCAAACCAGGCTCTTGCATGTTTTAGCCCCGTTGAAAAATGTTTCCACTCAGAGTCTAAGTTAAAATTCCCACTGCTGTCTCCACCCAGCTCCCAGGGGTTGTTTTCTTCTCTGGAGCTTGGCCTGATGTGCCAAAGCCTGTGCGCCACTATCACAGGCTGACATTTAACATCTCGTGGCCGTTTTTCCTCGTGCGTGGTGGTTCAGTTCCCAGAAGGTCCAACTGCAGGTAGCTTCTCCTGACTACTGAGGTTTTTACTTTTAGTCTAAAATACACCACTGTGGTCCCACTCATATTTTGATGACAGAATTGTGGCCCTACACCAGGCACAAACCCACCACTGTACGTACATGTGAAAGAGGAATAACAGTTAGTTGCCTCACTAGTGAGCAGGTCAACCTGGAATCAAGCCGGACAAGAATGAAACTTGTCTGCTGAGTCCCATGCTGCATTCAAGCCTTGTTGTTAAAAGAACTCTGCTTTGCTCACAGGTGCCCTGGCTCTCACATATACTACTACTCGCTACAGGAAAACGACCGTCCCTCCTGTTTTTCAGGATTTTCAGCCTGATTTTTCAGCTTTTCAGGAGTTTAGACCTCTTGGCTTTGTTTCTCGGAGCAAAA
This sequence comes from Struthio camelus, assembly GCF_040807025.1. Lineage (NCBI taxonomy): Eukaryota > Metazoa > Chordata > Aves > Struthioniformes > Struthionidae > Struthio > Struthio camelus. The sequence continues at coordinate 57,151,907 of NC_090981.1, read as the reverse complement.
TCGATAGGCCTGCTGTCAGTGCCTCAGCTCCCAGGCACCCCAGGTAGTTAATTAGGTGCCAAAACTAAACACACCGATAGTCAACATACCAAAAGGGAAGCTTTCAGACACCAAGATGTGCCTCTTTCTAGGGCTCCATACTGCTAAGCAGGAAATGCCTCCCTTCCATCCGCAATTCATGGCCTGACATCTCCTGAGAAAAAAAAATCGTAAGCCCCTTTATTTAAAGGGCAGAGAACAGATCACAGTTTTAGCTACAGTCAGAGAAAGGGGCAGTGGCTGCATCAATCCAAGATTCAGGACATTCGTGTGGGAGAATAAGTTGTCCTGGGTTGTGAATTCCCTACTCCAAAAACCATTTCTGTATTGTCTCCAATAATTGCTTAATGTAATAACATTAAAGAGTTTTGGAGCAGGAATCACACCCTGGAACATCTGCTTTTGTCTCCCCAAGTAATTAGGCTACAGAGTTATACAGCGAGAAGAGACAACATGGATTATCCTATCCAATCGAGGAGAGAGATGAAGACCAGAAAGGTCCATAGAGTGTTTATCCTACAGGCCACAAAATACGTCCTAGCTCCCTGTTTAAAGCCTGTACTCGCTCTCTCTGGGATGTGAAATGAGAGGCGGACGTACCTCCAGGGATGCTCTGCACAGCTGCTGGGGGGCGCCGCTCTCACTCTAGGGTGGGAAAAGAGGGCGCGAAGTCTGAATTCGTTCAAGCAGAGGAAGGAAATGAACTAGGGTCTTCCCCATTTCCGCAAAGTCTCTGACTTTATCCACTTAGGGTACAAAAGGAGGCGCTGCCACCGTCATCTCGGCTAGTAAAATTTAAGCAGGTGCTACTGCTAATGGCGATGCATGGCACACAAACGTGCACAGAGGAGGCAACTTCTGACCGCGCAGAGCCCCCAGGCAGGGCACGGGGGGAAAACAACTCTGGGGATTCCCAGGGGGCCAAGGACACAGACAAGTTGCTCGGTCCCACACAAGACCAAAGCGGACAAGCACAGAAACCAGAAACAGGCTTTAGGGCATCACTAACGTCTAAGACACTTCGGAGTTGGGTGACAGCGGTACAGAGCTTTTCTAGGTCTATTTAGGAGCCCACATCCCACTGAAATTTTGGGGGATGTGTCCCCAAATCTCCTCAGCTCTCATTTTAGAGAGCACTGGTAGCATTTAGGAATTTTAGGCACACACATGCAGTTACACATTTCAAAGTAATCTGTTGTGATGTAAGCCAAAGCAGTATTTGAGTCATATGTTTTATTATGAAATAAAAGCATTGATTTATAAACACATACAGCAAGTCTATCCAAAAGAAAAATGGCTTCATACATATGCAAGCAACAAGAAAAACTACTTAGAAGAGCAGACCCTCTACTGCACCACAGAACAGGGCATGCTTGTTCACATATCTTTTTAGCTTGAATTTCAGAACTACAAAATTAAGAATGGAGAAGCTGTGGACTGATGAAACTATTTCCCACTGCAGTCAAAAGAAGCCTGCAGAAAGATCAGTTTGGTACTTAGCTAATGAAGTTGCAATCAAATTCCATATCACTTCACAGAGAAAACGACGCATGGCATTTTGGGCCTACTGTTATTTTTGGCTTTTTGCCTGTCGTCGTCTTTGTACATGCAGGTTCCTGATTCATGTTCAAAAGATGACACAAGTCATCTTAGATGCACACTCATACAAACTAAAAGCCTCGCTGAAATCAGCTCCAGTAATGTGTTAATATTAGAAGTTAATACTTCAAGGAAGCAACAAAGGACGCTTCATAAGTGCTAGGTCTGTTCGAGTGTCTAAAATTGCACAACATTCAATTCATACCTCAAACGTTACCTTTGAAAGCTGAAGTACTAGAAGCATTTTATCTTTAAGAGAGACACAGATATTTACATTTTCCTAACACTGATGTGTCCTGGGCAGCAGATGTCCCAAACCCTTGAAATGCAACGCACACAGATAAAGTCAATTATATAGTACGTGTTCTTGGGATCCAAGACTATGGTGGATCTGAGGGATAGCAAAATAAATACATAGATTTAAACTAAATTCCTTTGAGAACACAATGAGCATCTATATCCAGGACCACATATACGCAGAGCAACATGATGTTCCCTTTTTTTCCTAAAAGAAAACAACAAACTTCAGAACTCGGCCAGAAACCACAAAAATGACACAAAAGAGGGTTAAAACTGAGTAGAAGTCCAGCAAGCAAAGGCAGAGCCAAGGACTGCAGAGGCCACTTTCTGCTCCCAGCTATGCCAGTGTAAATACAAAAATCACTTCACCGACCTCTGCATGGATCTCTCCACGGTTTGCTAGCTTGATTCAGTACGTTCAGGCTTTTGAGCTCCCTAAGTCTCTGCAAACATCACCTTTAAAAAGTCCCATTTCTGTAAGACATGCTATTAAATTATGGGACAAATGCTGCAGACAAAACCTTTCTCCTACCATTTCTTCTGCACGCAAGAACAACAAAAAACATGTTAAAAAAAGAAGAACTAAGTTTAATAGCTCTAACACACAACTGCTATAAACAGCCCTGGATACCGCAGCCCACAGTCAGCACCCCACAGAGCCACCGAGGGCTCATCTAGGAGTGACACCCTCCTCCTTTCATGCCAGCTATAACCAGCCACAAGTTCATGGGGCGCTCACCACAACGCCAATGACCAAAAAAAATTCCAAACAGCTCCAGATCTCATTGAAAACGCCCAAGACCTTAAGCTTCAGTGGGTTTTTATATGGCAATTGAAAGCCGACAGGCCCTTGCAAGAGTTATACTAAAACTGTCTCCACTCATTTATTCCTCCCACCATTCTACGAGTAGCAAATGAGTTGGTTTTGAGCCATTTGAGCGGGGATGACCTGAAGTCTTGTGCCCTCATGCTAGTATGTCCTTCAGTTGTGTTCCTTAGTTCCATAGGAGAAAACACGCCAGCTTATAGCCTATTACTGAAAAAAGGGGTTCTCAGGCAAAATATGAAATGCAAAGCACAAGTAACAGCATTGCTAGCTGCTGGGAAATTTACCCCCTCAATTTTCTTAATATTTTCATTTATCCACGTTTATTATTTTTATAGCACTCAAAATACAGTTGGTTATTTGTAGGGAAATACAAAAACATATGGCCCTTGTCCCAGAGAGCTTACATTGTAACTGCCTATGCTAAAGCTAATTGATATTCAAAATATGACAGCTCACTAGCCTTCAAAAGCGAAATTTTAAGAAAGTCGCACCGCTGGACTGTTTTTGTTTGTGCACTTGGAGGTTTCTTTGGAAGGCAAGGTAAGGCTGCCTGTATCCATAACCCTCCCCCAGGGCTCCCCGCACGCGCCTTTCCGGAATACCTTTTCCGAACGCGCTCCGTCAACCAGAGGCTGAGCTCGACGGGCACAGAGCTGTCTGTGAAACGCTTATAGCGTAGCGTTTGTTTGGTGAGCAGCCATATTCGAGCGGGTTTTATGCATTGGCAGTTTATTTACAGACTGATCATTTAAAAAAAAAAATCAATTCTATACGCAAAAAGATTCCCACTTTTAGAGAATGTTCCATCAAACGCCAAACTACGGTGCAACATATCTACGTTTACTGCTCTGAACTCATTTTTTATTAACTTTCTTTATAACCTCATAAAATTTATTTAGAGGTTACTATAAATCTGTAGCGGATGAAGCCCTCTCATCCAGACGGTTCTCAAATTCAGGTAGGAGCTTCACAATGGACTAATACCGTATCAATTAGTGCACAACAGAGTAGATTCACATGGCATTAAGCATGCTATATTTAAATTCAATACACACAAAGTGGTAACTAAACATCAGAGAACAGAAAACAGATACGGAAATCTACTGATACTATTGAAACAAAAGAGACATTAATAACTTAGAAACCACAGTCTTAAAACAATTTGCCTATCTACTACATTTAACACCAGCTAGGATTGTCAAAATAAAAAAAAATTGTTGTGCTAACTTTCATCTCTCAATCCTTATTTGCTGCCTGCGTTTCTCTCAGTAGCGTGCGTTGTTTTATTTTAATTTCTATTCACTTAATACATTAACTTTTTTATTGTGCGTGGCTCACAGGTTTGAGACTCTACATTGGAACATGTATTTGCTCAAAATAATCTCTTATCACTGAGAGTTGTTTTTTTTTTTCTGGGTGGAAACGCTTATCTAAGCTTGTTTTTAGAAATGGTAACTTAGAGGCCAGATTTAGAATTGACGTTATCCTTTAAAAACAGAAAAAGTGAAAGGCTAGCTTTTACCCTCCCTCAAATTCAAAGATGATTTGCAGCAAGACCTCAACCCACTAGGCAGAGCCAGGCGTTTTCTCCCTGATAATCTTTGGCGCACCAAGAAAAGAAACACTACACAAAGATATAATATCTTAAAATAAGTACTCACCCGTATACCTCTATTTAAATTCCGTCCTTCTCCCTCCTCAGGGTGAAGCCAGTTTTCCCAGTTCTTAACCTTCCTCCAGGATTGTGCAACTCAAGGCAAACTTTTTTGCAGGGTCGAAGACTCTGTTCCGATTTTGTCTTTCCCTGTCTGGTCCAGAGGTTAGCATTTCAGCAAGTATCCTAAGGTCATTTCTACTCCCAAGAAATATTTTGACAAGAAAACTATTTTTAACTGCGTTAAGCTCTGTTGGGTGTAAAACGTTACACCAGGAGCTGGGCAGCCTAAGGGAACGCAGCTACCAAAGGGGCTCGCTTTGCTTGCACGCGAGCAGCGATCTGAATCTTTCGGCAACAAGTCTCTCTGTGCACAGTACACGATGTACATCTCATTATAAATCTGAAGGGTCACTAGATATTTGAAAAATGCACTTAAAAAACACCAGCCGCTAGCTAGAGACAGCACGGCGCTGCTGCGGGTCGCACGGGCTCTGCACGCAGCGCCTGTCGCCCGTTGCTCATCACGCCCCACGCGCAGCTCGGGAGGAAGACGACCAAGCGCACACCTAGCAGGCAACATCAATTTAGCCAACAGCTCCACCGCCCCGTCACCATTTTGTAGAGAAAGACGGCGAACCTGCAGGACTTTGCTCTCGGCCCCAGCTGTGGAGCAGCGCCATGAGCCAGAGGGAAGGCAACGACCCCAGGCCATCCGCTCCAGGACAGCGTCTCTGGCCCATGGATGCTCACGTCCACCTCCGCTGGAAGCAAGGCAAGCTCTGGCACGCTACACCTTCAAAGCATCCCGAGGAGCCGTTCGCTTTACCCCACTGCGAGCCACTGGCATGGCGGTCACGCATCACTTTCCCTCCTGGCATCTAACTCGGGGCGCTTGAGCCACGGAGACGAGTGCACGAGCTCTCTGCTCAGGGGTTAACTTTCCTCCTAGGAAATACACTGCCTACCTGTCTGCTCACTAGGAGACATCTAAGGTAATATTTTTCTCTTCTCTTAAACGACAAGAATAACGTAAGTGACAGCAGAGGCTGCCCCCTCCAGCAAACTCGTGCTCCAACCTGAAGTCATTTTATATTACTCTCCCCAGTGCCCTAAACCAGGACTGCAGAATTTGTTCCACACAAACATCATTTTTCATTTGATGCTAGAGTAGCTTCCATTAATGCAATAAACCGTGCTTCATACCCTTATGATATTCAGAGTAGAAGCCCAAATCCTGTTTGCTTTTTGAACATCACCAAGCATCCTGCATTTTATCTCTGTCAACTACCCAGTGAATGTCAAAATGTGCCACACTCCCATCACTTATTAATGTTGCAAGAGTCTTCCTTAAAACATACATGAGATTTAGGAAAGATTTTGACCATTCTCTGCAGTCACAAAGAATAGTTTTATTTCATAGACTCTATTTAATACACAGAAACATACTGAATCTGTTTCCAAATACTTTCTTTCTAAAACCATTACAAAAGCCATAGCCAAAACGTGTTTGTTTCTCTTCAAGTATGAAACCTAATTTGGATTTTCTGATCCAGATCATCTTAACACTCAGGCTCAGTTTTGCTTGCTAAAGCAATCTGCAGGCTCCAACTAATACAAATTTAATCTGCAAAGCTTCTTGCTTGGGTTGGACAGATCCAGTGCGTCTTTGTTACAGTCTCCACATCATGTGTCAGAAGCATCTGGTGCTGATTGCAGGATCTTGGGCATGATGCTTAAGGCACTCCATGGGCAGGATCTTTCTTGTATTTCTGATCTGTTTTGCATTTACCCTCGAATATCCCTGCATCGTGTTGGATCTGAGATTGATGACTGGTCTATAGCTTCATGTTAATTTTCTGGAGCTGTGGTGTTTTCTTATGGACCAATCTGTGGCAGCTTACCGCCTTCGAGAACAAATACTGCAGTTCCAGTTCTCCTTTTACATAGTCATAAACCGAGAGTTACTTTTTTAGTTAATGGAATTACCCCAGCATAATACTTATCTTCATGCGAAAAAAATCAGAAACCACTCCTATATCCCCTAATATTTGGGATTCACCCCCTCAGTGATTAAGATACCTAAAAAAAAATGTAAACTGATTTTCTAAGGGGTCAAAATAACCCATCATTTTACTGTACCCAAATAGAATGGATATTATGAACAAAAGATGCTCTTCCTCTGTTTCAGGCTTTCATTTGGTACAGGCCTTCTTGAGGATCAGGAACAGTCTTTGCCATCAATTGAAAGAAAAGGAAAAAAAGAAAGAAATTAGGCCTCAGTATTATTCAGGAGCATTTTGATCAATTGGCATAATCTAAAGGTTAGAAGTTCCAGTACGTAGCTGACGCGGGGAAAAATAAGAGTGACAGTATGAAATTTAAGTATTCAGTCAGGCAGATGGACCCATTTCTCCAGGACACAATCTTCAGGTTTCTTTGATGAATGCCAAAGAAAAAGCAAGCAGTAAAACGACTCTGTGATCTAAACCCTCAACCTAACCTCACGTTCTTTCTTTTCGGTCACGTCCCAGCAGCAGCACGAACAGCCGCCGAGCTGCAAAATCCCCAAAGGTCCAGGCAAGCCCCGCAGGTTTGCCCCAGACAGGCCACTGCCAGGATGCCCCACGTTGCTACCCATGGGAGAGAGGATTTGGGGGACTGGGGTGGGGAAGACATGCCCAGCCTTACCAAACTGTTTCTACTATGTAAGCATGCAGCCATGGGAATAATTATATGGTTATATTTAATCCTGTTTTTCTTTTTTTTTCCTGTTTTTTCTTCTGCATGCTTATCTTGATACCGATACTGTTTTCTCTTCAGCTCAGTTGCTTTCCAAGGAGCCTGTTTAGACTTGCAAAAGAGTGCTCACCAAAAACTAGTTGTATTGAACCAGATACTCTTTCACTGCCACAAATACATTTTCCCCAGAGTCCTAGTGGCTTTTTTTCCCCAACAGACATACATTCCACACGCAGAGCCTCACTGCTTGACTTTGCATTGCTTCAGCTCCAAAAAATAAACAGGTGATGGTATAATATGCAAAGTTTTACAAAATTGTGTGTACCTCTCTTGTCAGGGAGCAATTGCTCCAACCAAAAACTGGCAGCTCCAGAAGGCTTGGCTTTGAACCTTCTTACTTCACAAAAAAAAACCAAGTACTGTATCTGGAAATCAAACTTCAGCTGCACGTTGGCTGGAACACCATGACAAAAACAAAGTGTTTTCTTAAAGCTTGCACTAGGAACAGAGACAGACAGTGTTTTGGCCTCCAGGCCTTGGAAAAGCAGAATTCAGTTTTTCCATTCTGTAACTATTCCAGCAATACCCTGCAGGTAAATAAGTCCTCACAGTTGTTTACACGAACATCTCTTAGAGACACCTAGGAAAACCGGACAGTGGCTAAATTCATAACCAGGAAGGTATCTCGTAAAGGTAGGGCAATTTGTATTGCTCAAATGCACGTCTGCAGAAGCATTTTAAAGAATTTTAGCTCTTATGAAACTGCTCTTACTTTATAGTCCTCCAGCAGACAAGCAGGTACCTGGAAAGGAATGCTCCACAGTAATAGCAGCATTTAATAAAGTGTTTTTCCCCCAGAGAGCTACTAGCACCTGCACAAAACAAGTTGCTGTCATCACCTTCCTGTTACAGGTGAGGTGACTTGTTCACAGTGAGAAGAGGCTTGACCAGGACCCAACTTTTCTTAAATTCGCACGTGATATACCTATGGATCAAGGGTATCCTAATGGGTAAGCCATATAAGGTCTATGTAAAAATAAATTACAAATAAATGATTTAAAATAGAAACGTCCAGAGAAGAAAAGGAACTTGAAAGTTCAACACATTCAGCAGTGCCCCTGGCACGCAACAGGGGCAGTGAGCACTGGCTTGCTGCAGGGAGCAACACAAGCTATAAACAAATAGCAAGCACCACTAACATGCAGAAGCGTAAATAGAGTTTAAGTTATTTATATTGCGTACATGCTGGATTCTTCTCTAAGCTGCACCAGCCTATGACTTGGTATATGACAAGGTATATGACATCTTGCAAAGGAGTTCTTGACTTAGTTTCACCAAGAGTAGCATGACTCCACAGATGTAGTATACAGCCAGGGGATCCCAAGTGTACTGCTGTGTCGGTTGAGGATTGTATAAACAACGAAGAATATTCCTCCTCATATTCTTTAATGCTATTTTTGATACCATCATTAAGTGAGAGAACATCCTCAAGGCTGGAAAGCCCACAGGGAGGAGAATATGGGAGCTGACACCTGGATTCAGGATTAGTTTCCTTGTTTTTAGAGCTGACTGAACAGTTTTGAGTTCTATTCATCTAAGTTAATTACATATTAGTCAAAACACTTTTGATTACCATTCAGCCAGCCAGAATTAATGAATCTGCCTTCCCAATCCTCAAGAGTTCATTGGATACCACCTATTCTAAGCCCTTCTTCTGCCATAAAATTATTTCTACCCATTTTGTCTTTTTATCTCTTTTGTTGTTTTCCAAACTCTTCTGAAGTCCACCTCTCAGGACAGATATTTATTTCGGTACTAGCTTGCCTGGAATCTCTTTTACTAGATGATTCCCCTTCAACTCATTTCCCCAGATCATGATTTGGCTCCTGGGTCACTAGAGAAAGCACGAGTCACCAAATAATTCCAATAACGTGCTAAGATTCTGACTTTCTTCTACACTATTTAAAACATAGTCCATTTATAAGTAAAGTCCTGCAGTAAACCCTTGTTGACTTTGAATTTCACCCATCAGCCATTAGCTTCTGATCCATTTGGCATTCATCCTTTTTTATTTTTACTGTTATTATTTCTTTCTGTACAGCATCACTGGTGAATTATTGAAATCCGATTTATCTTAACCACATAGTTCATCCTGATGAAATTGGCTAGTTTACTAAATAATTTTCTGCTCTGCTGTATATGCCACTTACTTTCTGCATGCAGGCAATGACCTAAAAACTCACTAAGGAGAGAGTTTTTTGTATTGTTGGAGGTCAGATATAGACTAGCAGGAGGAAATTTGGCTTCCATGCAGGCAAACTGGAAGTAATTCCACTGGAGACCACAGCGTTACGTTATTCCCAGTGACCTCAGACACAGGCTTCCTAGCTTTTTCTGTGCAATAAAGCTGCTCCTTAGACCGCTCTGCAGCGAGGAAGAAAGAGAATAGGCAGGAGGAGATCAAGTTGTGAACCCATGGTGGTTTGTTCAGTACCTGCAGCTATGCAAGCGTGACCTTTCCAGGGCTACGCACACGCGGGTATCTCAGCTCAGAGTGAATCAACCTCCCCACACCCCTAAACATAGCTCCTTCCAGCTAACGGCAAAAAATAATCCCCCCGATTAAGCATTAAGCTGTTAGATAGCTTACAGCCCACTGCTCAGCGAGTTGCAAACATGAGCCCTGAAGGTGTTCATGAAGATACGGTTCAGACCCAAAGCAATTCATCAGATCCACCTGGTGTGAGAAGGGGAACTAAGAATACTCAGTTGCCACTAGCTCCTCTACAAAATTGGGCCCCTACCCCTCTTTTTTCTTTTTAAAAAAAAAAAAAAACCACAAACAACAAAACCCTTGCCACATTTCTGTTAGGACAGCGTTTAAATCCATGAAAAGGGCCCGTCCAGCCAGCAACTGGAATTAAAAAGCAATCCTCACCTGTTTAACTTGCAAAGGCTACAGAAGAGCTGTGTCCTCACGTCGTGTTAGGACTCCTGTTACTCCAAAGCAGAGGGCAAATCCTGCTTGCTGTGCCTAATGACTACTGGCTTAGAAGCCAATATAACTACTGCTCTTTTTTTTTTTTTTTTGCTCCACAGACCCTTGTTTTCAAACAGAGCACTCTGGGGAATAAGTGTTTTACTTGAATTAATTGCTTTTCCTGTTTGGGGAAAAACAAACAAACAGGTTTACTCATTTAAAAACTTGGCAACTCCTGATTGCCAGTTACTTTTTTGGAAGAGATATTTTACAAAGAATTTTAACACACAAATTCAGTAAGTATGGGGGATTTGCAAGTTAATCCAATAAGGCCATTATGCTGATGCTCCAGAGGACTAGTTACCATCAAGAGGGGAAGAGGACAACTTCTAAAAGGATTTCCCTAATGCCATTTTCATGTTGGGAAGTCAATAGCAAATTTCCCTTTTAATAATAGTCAGTTGGGGGGGGGAGGGGAGGGAATTAATATAATGATAGAGATAACAAAACAGAAGTTTGTGCCCACGTAAGCATGTTTCAAATTACACATCTGAGCTCTGAGAAAAACAAAACAGCTCTTTTATCTGTATTTGCCTTTTTTTTTTTTTTTTTTTTAAACTGCAGAGACAGGAAATAAGAGATGATGTCCCTTAAGATCAATTATTAAGGGCCAGCGTAGCCATCTTTGATTTGTACTAATTTTAAGAGCTGTTCATAGGGACAATTAATTTAAAAATTGGGCTGTTATTAGCATCCATTAACCAAACTATAAATAACGAATTTGAGAATACCTAAATTCTTAGGGAAACAAGGTGCTAACACAAAACCCTTCTGTTTCCAAGGTCACGCAGATCACTGAACTGGAATTCAGATTTATCTTCTGCACTGAAGTTCTGACTACTAACATTAAGCTACAGCAACTGGCGACTCCTGCACTGTCAAAGGACTGGACTCTTTCGCAATAGTTTAAATAAGGAGTACTAGGTGAAAGTCGTAGAAGTTGCAGAGATGTAACAAAGGCATCTAGTCTTCCTGAACAGCTCCCTCTGTTTGCATTCCAGCTTACACGAATGTGCCCTGAATGCAAACAATATTCATGCCCTCTGTTTGTGCGAAATAGGTCCAAGAAACAATTAAAGTGGCTATATTGCAACTATACACCTCTCAAAAAGCCTACAGAAAAACACTTGTCACTGCTATTTTATGAAATCCCAGGTAAGGCAAGCTAGATCGCCCATTCACATAACCCCCAAAACCGCTTAAAATATTTATATGACATTGCCCCCTAGAGGAAACTGAGAAAAGTCTATGCTTTAAGTGGAATTTTGTACAGGTGAAAATAGGAAACGTAGTGTTTCAACCAAACAGTTAGTGTGTTAGCAACCATTTTCAGTAAAAACTTCACACACCAGATTGGCTTTGTTTACCACCATTCGAACTCTGAGCAGGAATTTCACGATCTCTTGCTCACCTTCCTTAGCTCTCTGGCTGTGAGATGGGCTCAGTGTTCATACGGTACCACAAAATTTAGGGGTTACAACACATCTGGGTTTTTCTCATCACTACCATAATGGAAACAACAACAGATTATGAAAAACCCACAGGCACTTAGTAACTCTTCAGTTATTATGGCACAAAGAGAGGCTGATCAATGTATATGAAGATGAGACAGAGGACATCACCTATTCTTTTTTTTTTTTTCCCATCAGATAGTTACTTTGCTAGCCTGAACCCATTCCAGTGCTCAAGTAATAGACCAGAAAAAACAGTCAAAACTATCATTCTAAGTTCAACTTATCTACTATTAATTTTGCCTATTTTTTTCAGAAGTCCGATTTTCCATAATACCTACTTAGAGATATGAAAAAACAGATTTCAGCATCATTCTAAACAACAGAAAAGAGTATCTTAGTCATCAGCAGAAACAATAATCCCCTTCATTCAGATTTCAACAATTTGTGTGTGTATATTTTGAAAAAGCTTGAATACATTTTTCCATCTACCTCTAGCTTGTCACAGATTGTCTTAGAGCACCTTCAATTTGGCTGTAGTTCTAGAGTTTTGGATGCTCTAGAATGAAGCTTACCACTAATAATCACGTTTACCCCACTCTTGTCCTGTCTCAGTAGGTACAAGTTGATCTTCCCGAGCTGCCCCAATCTTAAACACTTGCAGTGGTTCCTATCAAGTTATCTTTTTCCAGATACAGGTCTGTGACAAGAGCTTCCCTTTGGAGGCCCAGATTGCCGGCTGGGCATCATACACGTCCTCCAGAGGAAGCAGTGAGGACAGTGAGTGATGTTGAAGCGTTACCGATTGAAATAAGCCCTTCCCATCTTAGCCTACACCTCATAGAAAGGAGACAAGAAAATAAGCTTCAAGAAGCATGCGATAATACTCTGAGCCTGGAGGCAAGTGTCACATCGGATAAGAGCAATGAATTTTTCACAGAAAGGAAAAGGCTCAGCCCCAAAGCCTTTCACTGCCGTAGCCGTCTCTGGTGTTATATACCTGCTTCTCCGCTGATCAGACCTCCATTTCTTATATTTATTCTCTCACTTGTGTTCCTAGATGGCAGGTTCAAGCTGACAAGCCATCTCTCAAATGCTGACGTCAAGCACAGCCTCTCCGCGTGGAACTGTCTCCTATTCATCATCTTTCAACTCTCTCCACTCCTGTCCTTTCCAAATCAGGCCTGTTTCCCAGGGACAGGGGCTAGACAGGTTTTAAGCTGCCACAGTTAATGCCTTTAGCTCTGGAGGGGCACAGTTTAGTCCCAAGTGCATCTTGCAGGATAGCAACTGTCTCACCCAAAGATACACAAGGTGAGCGAGAAGACGCGATTGCCCCCTACTTGCACAGCTTGCATGGCTGCCCTGAAACTCTTTTAAGAGGTACACATCTCTGTTTAGCCCAATATTATGAGGAGAAAAAAAAAACAACACACCACACACACACACTTCCATGAAGAGTGGAGAAGCTGTTGTCGCGCTTTTCCAGGACTCATGCCACATGAGTCAGTATGGGTGAAAAAGGAGAACGTGCCATGTATCTCCGGAGCATGGTAATCCGGCTGCAGTCAGCTCTTCCTGCTGCAGCAGCTCAGTGCTTCTCCCTCAGAGATCATTCTTGAGCACACAAGCTGCTTTTTGCAAAGCTTTGGGCTCCCAGAATATTAAGAGCAGTTCCTTCCCATTTATGGTTTAGAAGAGACACTGAATGACTGAACATTGCAAATTGGTGTGTAAGGGCACAAGCGTTATAGGAAGAGCAAGAATAATGGGCACAAAACGTTGCTTGCTTGGGTTTTTGAGCATCTATCTTTCTTAATTATTGATGGCTAAAACACTGTTCTATGCTAGCAAATGCACTTCTGGCGAGTTTGTGAAAATAACTACTTCTGCAGCCAAAATCCTCCCCTGCTCTATAGGTGGATGGTGGAAAAAAGTGACCCTATTTTGGGCGTTACAAAAGTTTACCAGTCAATAAGTTTTGATGAATCCTAACTGTATCCTCAGATGACCTTACAATATAGGATGCTTGCCACATATAGGACTTGAAATCCCACTCAAGATGGAAAAGGGCTCAACTTGGTGGGACTCTGGCTTTAGGGATAACTGACAAGGTAGGAGGCTAATTCACCAAATCAGAAGACTATTCCCACGACAGATCGATGGGGAAGAAAGAGCTCCCCTCCCAAACAGGGGATTTACTTGCCTGTAATTGCAGCAAAAGTAGAACATCCTGTTAAATGGATATACACACTATACATTTGGCAACCAGGGACATCCTTCTAAGCTTGTTATGGCACGGAACGAAAACGGACAACAAATATTTCAAGACAATCCGCTCTTTACCTCTGAAATGTTTATACCTCCTACGGCAACACTACCAACCTTTGTCCAATGCTTTTCAAGCCTGATACAATCCCTCAGATCCGCAGAAGGAAATACACATATAACTAGGTGACACCCCCAGAGACATCTGCAGCCAATGGTCCCCAGCTCTGGCTTTGCACACCTTCTACAGAGACCTATCTTCCATTTCTCCCAAAGTTCAGTGGGCACAGCGTGTAGAAGGCTATGACAAGCGTACCGCTCCCAACATTTTGGAACAAATGTATGAACATATATAGGACATAAGCCATTTAAGTTAGTGGGAGTCTCTCCATTGTCTTTTATGGTTTTTAGATAAAAGGGAGATGAGTCAGAAGACAAAGATGATGCAAAGACAAGAAGGAAGAGGGGTTTGGAAGGCTAGTGCCTGTCGAGGAGGCAGCTGTAGCAGTGGGATGCTGCAAATAGCCATCACTACAGAGGAATGGGCTGTGCCTCAGCAAACGCTGGACTCTGCACAGGGAGGCTGAGAGGGAAGACAGGAACCAGAGGGTGCAGAAGCAAAATCAAGTGAACCCACACTCAGGTTAATGAGGCAAAGATGACAAACAAGCTAAATGATCTCTGTTGAGTCTGGGGATTAGTGACCTTCTGCTTAAGTCTTTTGCTCTTGAGAGAGGATTTGGGATAAAGCTCGTTTCTTCAATGCAATTTATTTCTCAACACGGGTGGCTAAGTCTACCTGTACCTTTCCTGAGGATTTAAAGGAAAGAAAAACATCTCCATTTATTTCTTAGTCCTGTTATAGTCTGGAAAGGGGTGGGGAATATATCCACTGTTTGCAAAAAATATTTCACTGTCTGCAAAATACAGCAGCCATGCTCACAGAAGGCTCCATGCTCCAACATACAAGGGTTTAGGAGCATAGTGAGACTTAGGCCGTGCCTGAGGTACGCTTCCTCTCATTTCACATGGGAGGATCACACATTTTATGTCTCCCCAGTTATAGAAGTTCAATATGAAGATAAAAACCCCCAGCCAAGATCCCTACATGCTGCTTATTTTCCATCCTCAGTACTCCCCTGCCAGGCAGCTCGGAGGACACGTCAGCATATGCGACTCATCAATGTCCGGGATAACGAGCCCCAGGCCTCTGCACCTTGAACCACCACTTTGCAGCATGAAGACTGTTAGTATGATGAAAAACAAAACTAATTGAACTCTATAGAATGTGAGGGGTATTTTTTAGGCCACTTAAGAAAAATCTATTCCTTAGATTCCTTATTTGGTAGCTCCACTCTCCAAGATCACAGTGTTTGTTTTTCACTGTGTAGTCAGCCCTACTAATATTTTAACAAGGAGCTCCCACAGAAATGCTTACCCCTTGGCCAAGGGCAAAGGGCCAGGATACATTTCCATTTGTTTTCCTATTAAAATAAAAATATTTTCTTATGAACATAACCAAGAGAAGGACCTAGTAACACCATGCAAAGCAGCTGCTTATACGGAGCAGCACTTTTTGTTGGCAGCATTTTTGCTTTGGGAAGGAGGTGGGGAAACAAAGTAAAACAGAGCAATCAATCTGTGCAAGCTGATGTGCCCACGAGGAGGAAGGGTGGAGAGAGAAAACCTTCCGTGATGACCAGGGATAGTTTTCTTGGGGGTGTTTTTCCCTAAATAGAGGTGCAAAAAGGAGACCCCTCTACCAAACCGAAAGTAAATCCGCCATAAGTTCCAGAGAAACCCAAGTCCATCACAAGCATAGAGATCTGAAACCTCCCCTCCCACCACACCATATACTGCCAGATGCTTTCATATGGAAGAGTGAATGACAAAGGCAGCCCTAACATCTAACCCTACTAAAGAAGGGATTTCTTGCCAACGTCTTAAACTGAGGGCCCTAGTGGAAGTAGCAAAGCCTAGGTCAGCAGACAGGGTACAGTTTGTCACACCCTGGCACAGGAATCACAGATCTGAGCATCAATTCAGGATAAATCACTAGTTTGCAGGGCATTTCAAAGTTAACCTTGCTCACCATGCCCAACTGTGCCATCCCCACTCACCAGTCAGAGCATTTGCAAGCATTTTGAACACCCCACCGAGTAACACAGCATTATAAAACCTTGCAGATGCTCCAGAGACAACCACAGCCACAAGCAGCAGGGAAAAAAGTGACTATGGCAAGGCCATCTAACCTCTTGCAATGGCAACATTTTACTACAGTGCGGCAGGAAGCTGTACCCCATATGAAACGCACAATCGGATCATTGCACTTTGATATCAAAGGGTGGCCGCATTTTTGTGGGAGTTGTTCTTCCCAAGAAGAGTATCTTTATATGGCAGGGGTGGAGGGGAAAAGCAGGTTATGATAAAAAGAATCATTCAGTTCAAACTCCTGGGGAAGGGGGAGCTTGAAAAAAGAGTTCATCGAAAGATGTACTCCTCAGAAACATCAATGTTTTCAATTCACAGTGCCAGATTTCTCTCCTCACCACTTGAACAGCTTTACTCAGAAGCAGCATAGGCCCAAGTCCTTCACTGCAGTCCACACCACAGATGCACCACTCCGCGCTCTCCCTGTACACAGGGGCCAAGAAGAACAGCAACCTCTTGAAGATCACTGGCTAGAGCAGAATTTGGCTCTGCATACAGCCAGGGACTGCATATTGCATTCCCAGCACCAAAACCGTTTCAATCCAGACCCTGAACCCTTGTTCAGACAAGCAAGCACAAGGCCCAGGATTGTCACTGACTGTGGCAAGCAAGCAGCACCGAGTGCTTTGCATGTTTTGAGACCTGTAGCTTGGTCTTTAGAAGTTCATTAGAAGTTCAGTGTCATGCTCCGCAACCACCTGCTAGCCCTTAGAGCTAGGACTGTAGTTAGGATGTCTGTTTATCATGAAGTACTATGTGCAAGATTCTTCTCAGAACAGCACTGACTTGTTAGGTAGACCATGATGTTACCTTCGTATTTACCTTTACCTGTAACTATACTGGAACATGTATGTGTGACATGCAGTAGCAGCGAGCACTCAGAGAAGATCTCAGCAGTGCTGAAAACCACTAACTTAGGGTAAGGTCAAAGCTTCACCTTCAGTAGTTACACTTAAAACTCACTCTCCATCGCAAGTCTGGTTTCTGAAGATCTTTCTCAGCCTCTTCAGAAATACACCGATTCCCCTGACGTTCTGCATGCCATAGCTCATGCTGGGGAGGAGTCCCAGGAACTGCCCCAAGACACTGACTGAGGAGGAGAGACTAAGAAAAGGCCATGCAAAGGTTCAGCTGTCAGAACAGTTCTCTGTTCACTTTTTGGAAGCTACTCCAGGTTGTGGGCTAAAAAGAAGCCAGCCAGTTCTTTGACTGTATTTCCACATATTGTGATGTTTGGACATTTTTGAAGTTGAGGGACATGATATTTTGAAGTAGTGGTTGGGTTTCCTCAATGACAAAATTATAACAACATCTCATGTTTATACCACACTGTCATCGCTTAGAATGTATCTTAATTTGCTTTCTCCAAAAAGAGTTTGAATTTGAAAATCTATTCAGCACTGATATCAAAGATTAGATGTATATAGTAGCTGTATCCAAGCACTGGAGCTATGCTTGATGCAATTCATAATCAAACATTTCAAACTGGAGGAGATTCATGACAAAACTCTTTAGTAATCCTCCCAGGACTTCCTCACAGAGGTCCCACTCAGTCATACTCAAGAAATGAAGGATTCATCTGTCATCTGCAAGAATACTAACAGCCTCCCTCCAGAAAATGAGTAATAGCCCGCAATGAAAGGAGTAGTTCCAAAATACATAGGAAGTTGTCGTCAGGGGAAAAACAATCCATATGGTTTTGAAAAGCAGTTTTCTAGACAGAAGATAAATAAATATGCAGGATTTTGACTAACCTTTATTCAGTACTCTAATACAGCTCATTTCCCTGCAATTGTATTTGATAGACATGCACAATTTGCTAACTCTGAAGAGAGCAATAATTTTCCTTCAGTCACTAACATCAAAAATACCACCACCTACATCATTACTCTGTAATGTAGTAATACACTGTTAAGCAAAGAGCTTTCATGATTATATTAATGCATAATCTTTCTCTAAATTAAGAGAAACAAAAAAGAAACAAGATCAGCAATAATTAACCTGCTTCTGCCTTACACATGGCAATCAGGTGGAATTTAAATAAATCATCATTTTTTTAAAAAGTAAAATCAGTTTCAGCTTCTCTAAAAGAGAAGGACAGACTAGTGATACCAGCAGCCTGCTCTTCCAAGAAGCTGAGTGCTTCCCTTCTGCACGGTCACTGACCCCATTACCTCTCTGAGAGCTGAGGACGCTTAAGCACAGTACCTGCCAAAAAACTGGTGCTGAAAGGCACAAATTGTTCCTTGTGGGTTGTTCTTTCCTGCACAGAGGCAGCAGAAGAGAGGTTATTTGAGGTGCAAACCCAATCACTGGTTGTGAAGAAAGGGAAAAAAAATTGATTTTTAAAGTTACTTGACCACAAAAACTTTCCTTTTTTTTTTTCCCCCCTCCTCTTTTTAGCCTACCTGTCCAGGTCTACCCAATCTGTTACTGCTCTAGCCATCTGCCCCCCCTCCTCTAGAGGCTGACTGCCTCCACAGACGGTCAGCAGAAGGGATTGTGCCTGACCCCCCCCCACCCCACCCACTCGGTTGTCCAGGAAGGCCTGTGTGGTGGGATGGAGCTCCACTGGGCTGTGAGGTGACCACCTGAGACCTGGGCACATGTTCACATTTCCTCTGACCCTGCTGCAGGGGTGGTAACTTCCAGGAAAGAGGCAGAATCATCAGGACCTCAGGCACTGAGCAGAGGGTCTCAAGTATGTGCCAAATTCCCCACTGTTACGGAACTAAATCGAGAGATACCCTAAGAATGCCAGTGCAGACTGCAACACGCTCACCAGGCAAGATGGGGCTGCCCTGACGTGCTTGGTGGGTGAGGAACGAGCATGAAATCAGTGCTTTTGCTTGCCCAATCCAACCTGGTGCCAACAGGAACTACAGGCAGAATAACTTCACTAATTCCAGCATAACTGTGTCATGCAGAAATCACAGCACTAACACCCCTTCGTATCCACCTAAAACGGTTTCTTGCCCAGCCAAAGAATAGTTACACAGTCAGGCACACACACAGCAATACAATCAGGACTACACGGTATCTCCATTCAGTGCTGTCCTGCTCCAATACCTCAAAGAACCAAGGGGAAAGGGCTTTGCTACTGTAGCAGTAATACAGAAATACTTTAGGAAAGCTGATGCTTTGAAACAGCTTTCCCAAAACGCAAACTGACCCTGTCTTTCAACCGATTATAAATATATGCAGAATTATCTTTGTTTTGAGAATGCCAGTAGAGAAACCAGAAGGACAGCTAAAGCTTCCTGGACCTGTCCTGCAGAGCGGGACATAGGTGTCGGGGCTCCCAGCCAGCTCTCTGAGAAATAAAACCAAGCTCTCCAAACTGAAAGAGTCCTCAGGATCCCAAACTGTCATCCACCAACATCATCCTTGTCAAAGAGTGGCCGTCTGTAAGCTAGACAAGGAAGCTTTGGATGCTGAAAATACATCAGGTTCTGACTAAGAGATGTCCATTCTGGGCCCAAATTTAGGACACAGAACATTCTAAATCAGGATCGTAAGAACACCACCACTGGCCTCATACCACCAAAATGTAGGAACTCTTCCTTTACGATGGCAAAAAAAATACGTGAACTAAGGAAAAAGGAGCACATGGTTCTCATTAGCAACAGTCACAGCTCGGTGGTCTAATAACAGAGCTTTCAGAAAGGAACAACCCCAAAATGAAGCCTTCAGGAACAGGACAGTAAGAACATATACCCAATATTTTGAACTCCATTGAGCATTATCTTTCTTTTTGCATTAACAACGTAATGTTATTGCTGGCCTCTGCAACTGATGCCCTTGGGTTTTTAGGAACAGAGATTTCTGGTAAACAGCATACTTAAAGTGTTCTTTCACCAGCAAAATTCTCAGATTTGGTGGTGCTACTGATCAGAGACTTTATAGCCACAGTACTAGTATTTATACACTCATTGAAATACAGGCTTGAAAGTACAGAGGCCTGTTACCATACCTGCAGTGCAGAAGCTGAGTTCAGACAGGATGTTTAAAGAGAGGTCAACCCAGCAGACCTGTGTGAGCCAATTACCATCATCCACCTTTCCCAACATCCACAGATTGGAGAGTCGCTGCTTTTATTTACTGCTTCTTTTTCCAACCAAGACCATTTTGCAAGGTAACGTGCAAACCCAGAGCAAGACTCAAACGTTGCGCAGAAGAACTAGCAGTCATAACAGAGCGCAGAGACAAAGCCACAGCAAAATGGAGTATCATGAGGCCCATTTTTGGGAGAGGGAACTGAGACACACCAGGTGACGTCTACAAGGTCAGAAACACGCAGTATAGTCAGGAGTAACGGTCACTCCAAACCGCTGTCACAGGCAGGCTTGAGGGTGGAGGATGTTCGCTACCTATTGGCAGCAAAGGCCACACACTCTGCCAGGTTGCAGCTGTTGAGCGTTACCCCCTCGAGCCAAAGCTGCTGGGCTTTGCAAGTCTGACAACTTAAGTAGCAGACGACCAACCAATTAGTCTTGTTACTGATGCCATATTCTTACTGAAGAAGTTTGTAAAGATTCAGCTTCCTCCCTCCCCCCAATATTCAATATCAGAATACAGCTTATTTCAGGTAAAAATCTGTTATTTGTCCCTGTTGCTGATTTCACTTGCTGGGCCACTTTCTCTGTTGGTATAAAACACCACTCCTGAGACCAGCACAGTATGCTGCATTATTCAGGCTGCAGATCAAGCCACTAAGAGTTTTCTTTTACAGAAGATCTGTTCAACTAGTGCTTTGTTTCCAAAACCATCCATCCCTAAATTGCACCCTTCAGCAAGAGGGTGGGAATTTTATGCCGTCAAGTACATTGCAACCTCAAGTATGAGCCAACATTTGCATCCTCATCTTTATCAGAGAAAGGTCTTTGCCTTTGCAAAGTGAAGGGTGAACAAGTTTCCTGACCCACAAAGAGCAAAGCTGCATCAGTCACCAATTCTACAGTATGCAGCAATTTGGGGCTGGGGTGGGGGGGGGCGGAGGGGGGAAGGAGAAGAATTTACATGGTTACAAATACATTCATTTCTGATGTGAATTCTCAAAGGCTTTAGGTGTTCTGGGACAGGAGACAGCAAAACAAGGGAAAGCAAAATGAAATAAAATCAAAGGGAATTTGTTAAAATGAAGCTGTTTCAGCCCAGAAAACATGAGAATGTCTTGCTTTGAAAAGGTCTCAGACACCATTTAGCTGTCAAGAAAGCTTCCCTCAGCCAAAATGATTCAATAAAAATAAGGTACACCTCGAAAAAAATCTTGCAGTGCTGCTAAGTCTGTGTTCATTTTACTAGAAAAAAAGTCTTATCCAAAACCAGGAAGAATTCTGTTCTAGTGAAGACCCTCTGCTGCTTCTGAGGTGGTATTTTTTTTTGACACAACGACCCCTCAAAATTTTCCAGTGAACGTGCAGGCAGCAAATATGGGTCTGTAGAAAACATGAAAGCAAATCAATAGTCAGTAGGCCTACAAGAAAGAACCTCTGGACCTCTTTGGGGCTGGCAAAGCAGAGGTCAAAACCCCTGCTCTCAAATTAGGATCAACCACAACCTACTCCATGGGTCATTACACACAGTGGATCACCAGCTGTCGCTTCACCCTTACCTTGCCCCACTGACATCCACGCCAACCATCAGCTGTCCGTTCAGAGAAAGGACCTCGTCTTTCAGTCGCACTCTCCCGCACTTCCCTGCTGGGCTGTTTTTCTTCAAGTCCGTCACCCAGATGCATCCAACATCAAGCATTGGTCCTTTATGACCCTTTCTCTTTTTTCCTCCCCGCCGTTTCTCTCCATAGTCTCCCAAAGCAGGGATGTTCCCAAAACTCAAACCGAGAACCTCAGTTTTTCTCATCTCCTGGGCTAGGTAAACCGTGCAGATCTCCATGTCTAAAGTACTGGAACCACCTTGCTGCAGTTTACTCTCGTCCACAGAGAAGTTCAGTTGGATGTACTCTCTCAGCTTCTGGATGGCCGAACGACACAGGCTCTGCTCGGGACCCTCCACCTCCTCCCGCAGGCTGTTCTGCAGCCACTGGCATAAGAGGGGGAGGAAGAGCCCCGCGTTCTCTTGGGTGATGGGCATTGTGGCCACCCGCGCACCCCGTCATGGGAAGAGCCGCTTCCAGCATCTGCTCCGCAAGCCTTCACCAACCCGCCTGCTGGGGTCTGGACAGCCTTCTGCTTTCCCCAGAACCATGCTGGAGGTGGGGTCAAAACAGAAAACAAGCCCCTGACCCATCTAATCTCACAGCAGCGGGGCTCTGTTAAACCGTGCTGCTTGGCAAAGCACAGCTGAGGTAGCCTTTTTTATGAACACACGGGAACCAGCCCTGCAGAGAGGTCAGTGGAAGGAAGCAGCAGTGAGCTTCTTGGGTTGCTTTTACAGCTGTCCAGTTGCATATGCCATCGGGATCCCACGCTCCACCAGGAGTGACATCTCCTTCCTACTACGATCAGCTGCACCAGCTTGCCCTGAAAGGAGAAGACAGCACAGTTAGCAGTGCCACCAACGCTGCCCAGCTCGGCAGCACTGCAGGCGGGAAGGAGCTCAGGACCTGGACTTTCACAGCCAAAGCCCGTTTCCTTCTGCTAGCTACCACTTGAGGGCACCAGTTGCCCTTCTCAGCAAGGGAATAAAAGGTCACCATTAGCTCCCGACCTCCCTAGTGAAGACAAAATTTATGAACTGTGCAACCACATATGCCACCGCTCCAAGCCCAACACTGACACAGAGGCGAGCAGTCCCCGACAGCTGAACAATGTCTGCCCGTTTCTGCTCAGACAAATGCTGAGGAGGCACGTCTTAACACTGTAGTTTCACTGTTGACCGAAGCTGGTTGACACTGCTGCTGAAGAAGGTGGTTCTGCCCTCTTCCATACTAGTGTTTTGGGCTTGGTTTATTTTAACCTGCATCACTCCTCTGATCTGGTTCCCCATCAGGTAGCATGAGGGATGGGTCAAGGAAAAGGGTAGTAGCAAACATGAAAGGGTAAAATAAGTGTGTGGGGGGGGATCTCCTCTCATTGGCAGTGGTAGATTATAGCAGCTTAAACCTACCCTACAAGTAAAGCACTGACAGCACTGTGCTGTCAGTGATTCAGTAAAACCAGCTGTTAAGCTGCAAGCCCATTCCCAAGCCAGCCCTTATGAGCTATCTTCAGCATGTCCCTCTTCCCACAGCTGCTGCCTTTTCTCCTAAGACTGTCACCACCCACACGTGACTTGGTGGCTGGTCCCCTTCCCCATCCCTCTGCCTTCAGAGGCAAACCTGGAAATGTTTTTTTCCTGTGCTGTTTCCAGCAGCCTCCTGCCCCTTGGCACTGCCCCAGAACCGCTCAGCTGTACCTACACCCTGCCTTGGACAGGCACCCAGAGCTCCTGGATGGCTTCTAGAAGCCATTCATGAGCTGTTTTTTGCCTCTGTTCCCCCTGCACCACAGGACATGCTCACCCTTTTCCCATGGATGTTAAGAGCTGAGCAGGTGAGTTTCCCAATTTCTAGCAAATTCAAGGAGGGAGCTGCATATAGGTAGGTCAGGAAGCAGCAAGAGCTGGGGGTTAGCAAACAAGAGCATGAGCAGGAGGTTCTAGGATCACGAGGACCTATCCTCAAGAAACAAGGAAAAACTCTGCAACGAGTCAAATCTGGTTGCTTGGTTTCTTTTTGGGAGTAGTTTTCTAGCAGCATGTGCTGCTCAGTGAGCTATACCCTAGTAAGGTAAAAGGCTACAGCTTAAGAGTCTGCAGACTACATGTCTCCAATTTGTTGCCGCAACATAAGGAGGATGAGGGACTCAAGTTTGGCAGAGCAGCCTATAGCAACAGTCCCCGATTCTGAGAGCAGAGGTATTAACACAGACTTTCACAAGACACTGCTGTCCAAAAGCATTCAAAGCGTCACAGAAATGCTGCCAAGGTTTGCCCAGCTCCCTGGCAGTGTGGCACTAACTAGACGGACAAGAATGACCCCAAGGAGGCTCAGGCAGGGAGAGACATGACGTCAGGGTTACAGATGTCACCCCAGGAGGGCTCTGGCATCTTCTGCAAGATGATGATGTTCCACAAATGTCTGAACAAAGGAAAAAATCGGACCACTGCTTAGAGAGAGGTTTAGGCTCAGAGTGAGGAGCTGTTGGAATAAGACGTAACACTGGAATACAAATATAAGAAGTGTAGCTCAGAAGAGACTGGCAGAGAAAACAGAGGCAGCATTACTTTGGATACCAAGGGTTGATGTGTATGTTTGCTATGAAGTCCAGAACTCAGAGGGAGGTAGACCTGTTAAATTCTCTGGTTAACAATAAGAGGGAAAAAAACATGGAGAAGGTAAGAGGAAAGGGGTGGGGATGGCACAATAAATCCCCAAACCAAGAAGAGTAAATGGATCAGGCTACTTGAAAACAACTGACTTGATGGTAACGGGAAAGCATAAGCACCAGATTAACTGCTAGAAAGGAAGGCAGTTCAAGACAGACAGTCCTTGTGCCTCAGGAACAATATCCTCGTATAACTTGGGTCAAGTAATCATTAGTGGGGAAGTGCTTCCAGACCTGACTGTACCCACAAGAGAAGAACTTGTTGAGGGAAAAGTGGAAGGAAAGTCATGTAGGAGTGACTGGGAATAACGGAATCTGCCCTATGCAAAGGATTGAGAACAGCAAAATAGAAACGCCTGATCTCAGTATATACAGAAAACCGCTAGGTAGGATTTCATGAAGTAGAGTTTAAAGGAAAAAGAAATCAAAGAGAACTGTAGTTTTGCAAAGAAACAATATGTTGTGCTCAAAAGGCACAAGCACAAAAACATCTCAGTGCAGAAGGATCAGAAGACTTGGCAACATCATGAGCTTTTCGTACATCTCAAAGACAAGAAGAAAGCACGCCAAAAGGTTACTGAGCATAAGTTAAAGAACAGAGTGAATAGACAGGCAAAAATATTAGCAGCATAAGGGCACAAAAATGAAATGAAACTTGCAGGAGATAAAAAGATTATTTCTTGTTCCCCTTTATATGTATATTAATACTAATATGGCAGTCAGGAAAAGTGTTGCTCAGATAGAGGGAAAGTTATTGAAAAGTGACACCAAAAGAGGCAATGTCTGTTTGATTCTTGCTTAGGCTTTGTTAAAATTGTCTACTATGCACAGGGGATTAGTACAGTTAATACTAGGACCCATTATCACTACAAAGGTATACTATCCTTTTTCTCTCCCTGTTCTACAGTGGGATCAGTACTCTATCCGAGTCAGACATTTCCAGATCAGCAGGGTGTGACAAACCACCTTTTAAATTACCTACAGAGCAGGCTGAAGCAATCTCAGAGCACCTCACGGTTATCAGTGAGGACGCAGACAGGTAAGGTGCCAGGAGTCAGGGAAAAGGCAAACGCACTGCCTGTCTTCAAGGGTAAAAAGAGAAGGAGCAAAGGGATGCTAGGGCAGTCAAACTTGAGTTCTCTGAAGGTGGGGGGGAGGGGGGGAACACACAAAAAAACACACACACACACACACCACCACACACTAAAACAATCAAAGAAATAGTTTGCAAGTACCTAGAAGGTAACAAAAACATAAGCAGCAGCAGACACAGAAGTGACAAGTTAAAAAAGACATATCAAGCCAAACTAATTTCTTTTCATAATAGAGAAGTTATTAGATGTCATTTATCTGGGCTTTACTATAGTTTCTGACATTGTCTTGTACAACTTTATGATAAACAAACTAGGGAAACATGATTAAATGACACTGCTGTAAAGCCATCCCAGGGAGTAGTATTTAATGGTATGCTGTGAAAACAGAAGGACAGTCTGAGTGGAGCTCTGCTGGAGCTATATAGTCTAGTTCTGCTCTGCATATCCATTAGTGACCTGGACGAGGGACCAGAGCACACTTACTAAATTTGCAGATTATACGAACCTGGGAATTACTGCAGACGCACTGGAGGACAGGATCAGAATCCAAAATGATCTCAGCAAAGAAGTTGTTTAAAAATTAGGACAAAGTTCAGTGCAAAGTACTTCTACAGGAAAATCGTGCACACATACAGTTGGCTAGGTAGCAAATCTTTGGGAAAGGATGCAAGATTTATAGTGAATCATACATGACAGTGAAGTCAGGCTATTGTAGGAAAAAAGGTTATTGTCCTGGGATGTGTAAAAAGAAATGAAGACTGTTAAGGTGTGAAGTACTCCTGTAGCCTCACTCAGTGTGGGAATGTCTCAGCTGGAAAACTGCTCAATTTGAGCAGGACACCAGGCTAGAAAATGTGACTTGTTAGGAAATACTCAAGAAATCAGGCCCAGTTAGTGAAAAAGGAAAAAGCATGGCAAGTGAGGTGCAAGAACAGAAACTAAAGGTCCTGAAGCACCTAAAAATACCCCACAATAATGAAGAGAAGAGCTAGAGGAAGCAACTGTTCTCCTTGCCCACGGTGCAGTAATGGGTATCAGTCACATCAGCCAATCCTGTCTTTGGGCTGTGGGACAGACTAGATCCCTCCATTTCAGTCCCATTCACTTTTATTTTTAAGCTTTCAGCATCATTTTCTATCTTTCTGCGAAATAGTGAGATCAGATTATTCTCATAGAAGATAACATTCAGCAAGTTATAATAATGACACCTGTACAATTGCTTTGGAGGGAAACATCGGCATGGCTTCCATAACCACACAGGGTTCAAATTCATTCAAGCTCCACAGGCGATCAGACCGGATGATCTCATGGCCCTTTTTGGCCTAATGATTTGAGGAGTTTTACTCCAAGCTGGACTATTTTGACATTAGGTCGACACGTTACAGGCTGCTCTTGCACGCTATCTGTAGAACAAGAGTATGGTTGCCATCTCCAACCTGCCCAGCCTGGGTCCGTGAAAGCGGCTCATGCTTTGGGCTCCAGCAGCTCCGAACTCCTCCACAGGCAGGCAGCTTCCAAAACGCTATCCTCCTCCCCATAGGAAAAAACACAGGAGCAGAGACGCTGTGGGTTGCCTATCTACACCCCTGAGCTCGCTGCAGAGCCGTAACAGACACTTAAGATAATCGTGTAGATAATTATACAGTGCTTTCAAGGGATTTGATTTTCCTCAAACAAAACCTTTTTGGCTTTCAGAAAAAAAGCCTCTGAAAAAAAGCCTCTGACAGCCATAAATAGGAAATACTCCTTCCAGATGAAACACGCACCACACTACCACGCAGGGAGGCCTCAGGGAAAATTCAACAAAAACTCCACTCCGTTCCCTGTGAAGTCAGGTTTGGTGTCTAAATTGAACACATTTAAGCTGGTGAGAATAACAGCTCAGACTGCCCAATACCGACAAGAGGAAAAAATAGAAAGGTGGCAAATTCCTCTTCAAGGGAAAAAAAAAATAGAACTGTCTGATAAAAACAGCAAACTCAACGCTAAGATAAAATTGATTTTTGCTCTTGACTTCCACAGAAATAGACCCAAGGCCCATGTGAGAGAATTTACTGGAGCTATGAACACCTCGCTTGCTTTCGTAGGTGACAGATCTGCCAAACTGCTTACAGCCTCATGAACAGTAAGAGATTTACATCTTAAAAAAACCTCTGCTTTCACCCTTAACATTGACACTTGCCCAGAGTAAACCAGGCCAGGGCTAGGAAGGGACAGTCCTGGGGGGACAGGAGTCTCCACTCCTAGGGACAACTGCCTACCAAAGAGATTTTGTCCTAATTGGTCTGGATCCCTCTGGATCCCACTCTCTGACCAGTGATTTAATCTCATAGCCTAATCTCATACAGACCATACTTAGACCCAGGCTAAGTAAGATTTTTAGTTTGCACTTCAAACGATAAAGTAAACAAATTAAGATTTTGCAGCTAAGAGGTTTGCAGCCTAAGAACATCTCAACCAGAAAGATACTGGCAGGTGAGAAAAAAAAAAAAAAATCCTACTTCATTTGCTGGATGCAGTAAGGAAAAAGTTATAGCCCTGTTTAAATAGCTGCATCACAATGGCACAGAGACAATACGACCACTTATTTTGAGGAGTGCCCTGGAGAGATTACACCACTTTGTGCTCTCAGTTTAGGAAGATCCTGGCCGCACTGAGCACGGGTCTTGGGGCACAGATTTACACTCCTTGCCTGCAGGAGCCCACCAGCTGCACACACAGGTGACACGCAGCACAGGGGACAGCTCCTCCCTCCCTTTTCCCAGGAAAAGGGCACTTTTGGGTCAGATGCTCTCAGAAGCTCAGGAAGATGCTGAAGGAGACTTCCTCATCCAGCGATGCCAACGCGGGGCACGTTCACCTCCTCGCACCCACCGACGCGGCTGGCCATGCGACGCGTGTCCCTTCCCGACGAGGCACCGCCAGCCCAGCCCCTCCCGGACCGCAGGGAACCCGCTGGGCATCGCAAGTCCAGCACCCTGCTATCACGGGCAGCTCTGCCACCTGCTACCCAATCATCGGATTCAAACATAAAGTGATGAGGTTTTACACCCCTGTTATTCTGCTGGAAAGCTGTCCCACCACATCACTGCTTTCATAGCTGGAGAGGGTCTAAATTCCAGCCGCAGTGTACTCGTAATCAGTTTATACCCTCAGACACTTAGCTTACGTAGCTCTCTGCTCTTCTTGGTGTTTATCAGCTCTTCTCACTTTCATCCTTGGAGTATTTACAGGTAGGAAAAAAAAAAAAAGAAATCAGCCTTTATCTTCCCTTGTTCCACCCATCACTCTCACATAAGATGTGCTCTCACAGGCTGAAATGCCACCCACGTAAGTGAACTGGATGCCTTGTTCTCCCTTTCCCAGTCAAAAGTCTTTAGTTTTGGATCCAGAAGTAACACTTCTTCTGTAATCTCCAGTCCTCCAGTTCAAGACACTGGTATAAGTTAAACATAGGTGAGGGAGGTAAAGAGGGTTTGCTTTTTTTAGGCTTTCTTAAGGAAGGATCGTCTGTAATAGTTGTATATGGAAGAATAATAAAATTGCCTTTAAATGATTTGAGACTGGAATTATCAAAAAGACATATATGGATATTCATGGTATACACACAACTTTTGTTTCTTTTCTGACAAGCTGAGCTTTTCCCTCCTAGATCACCATCCTCAAAGGAGTGATGTAAAAAGCTCCCAATAATCGCTTGCTTTATTTCTTTTTCCACCTATGAGAAGATCATTAAAACGTCCCATTACTGATTTTTAAAAGATGATTTGTGTGAATGGCTAACACACAGTCCTCCAGAATACTCCCTCAGGCATTTCTAGCCTAGCCCAAACTTCCAGAAAAACATACATATAGTTATTTTAAAAATTCCTTTTATCCCCTAAGTGATACCACTTTATAATTGCTTTCAAGGTTATGTCTGACAGATGCCATTAATCTTTTATATATACATGAAGGCACCGTTCTTGTTTTCTTAAACTCACCTGTGCATTTGAGCACCAGAGAAATAAATTCACTACCAGTGAAAGATGTTCCTTTACTAATTTCTATTCAAGTGGAGCTTTCATTTCTTCTACTTTTCAGTTAGCAACTAATAGCAAAGAAAATGGGAGAGGGGAACACCTAAGAACTGGGTTGAGATGTTTCACTAAAAGGCATATTACTGCTGAAGGAAAGTTGTGCTGCAACAGTCCAAGGTCTGAATTATGCCACTGGTAGTACCAAAAATGTGTCATTCTGGATTACCCAGTGGTACGAATCAGACATGGGCACACGGTTATAGCTCTGCTGAATTAGCCAGAGTGCACACCTACAGGGTCAGCTCTATGCCAGCTGTAGGAAGATACTTGACCTGCATAAAAATTTCAATCTTGCATTGGCAGGCTTTAGGAGATTTTGAACAAATTTGAATTGACGGAGCGAGTCTTATAGCAGTCAGCATTTTACATCATGTGGCCTCAGTGCTTTAATCCAGTTCTAGGAGCCCTGAAACTGGATTTACAGTTCAGTCAAACCACAGCCTCAGGTTTAACCTACCACAAGCAGCAAACAGTAATACAGGGACATGACAATTTTCTTTCCTAACATCCACTGAGTCTTTACCTGAGCTAGCCACTGTGGGCTCCCTTTGTGGCCAACAGAGAGAAACGGGAACTCCTAGGAAGTGGTTCATCTGGCCTGTTGTACATATAGACTTTTGGACAAGATGCATCACACCTTTCACGTGCATTTTCTGCTCCATTGCCTGAAAAATGCGTGGCTAACTCAGAGATTTGTGAATGATCAGATGAATCCTACTGTAAAACACATAATTAACCAGAGAAATTAGAGATAGAAAAAAAAACTAATAAAAGCAGAGCTGAACAAAGGCAGTGGCAAACATCCCATCAGCTCTTGCAAAAATAATCCCAACATTGCATTCTTCACTGCTTTGATTTTCCAGTATTTATGTTGACTAAATCAAAAAATCAGAAGACCTGTACAAACACCGAGACTTCCTAAGTCAACCCTGGCAAGTGCCAGGATGTTTACAGTATCAGCCCAAGCAAGCCCTCAGAACAAAGAACAGTTCAAGAAGAGGACAGTGAACTAGGCAAGCATAAAAGCAGAGTAAAAAATGCAAGACTTGTACAAGAAATGTTACACAGTAAAGTAGGTAGAACAGTTAGTACAAATCTAGCCACGTATTCGGATTTGTTTCAAAAACCTTACCACCAATAGAGCAGTGCGCACACATGGCTTTCTGCAGTAGGTATTGATTAGCCAGGTGCTCTCATAGTTTGCAAGCGGGTGGCAATTAGTAAGATATTCAGTCAGGAAAATGTTATTGTCCCTGTTTTTATAGGGGGAACAGAGCTACAAAAAGGCTACTGCATGCATCCTATAGAGCCTCATGTTAAGTCTTCTGGCACCCACAGTTCCACTAGAAAATTTTATAAGTGCGATATGTGCCTCCAGACCACCACTGGGACTACTGCTGGGCCAGAGCACCTGGTTGACAATGCCTGGACACCAGGTCCTCTCACTCAGCACCAACACTGGCAAAAGAGACATTGCATGAGAATAAGCAGCCTTCCTTCCCTTTCACCTCAGTCCTGCCGCTGCTTGTGCTATTCTGCTGTGTGCAGGGTAGTCGCGGTGAGCGGCCGCCTCGCCAGGGCCACGGGAACTGGAGAGAGGCTCCCCTAATTCCTCTCTCCTAGCCCCTAATCTTCTCTCTGTGCCATCGTTTTAAAATTCCACAGTTTGCCATGGCCCATCTTGCAATTTACTCTTTTTAGCCCCAGGGCTCAGTCCCTCTGCAATCTTGCTGTCAGAAACATGAACAGCTCAGCAGAGTGGTGCCCGTCTCCGAGGGGGCAGGCTCTCGGGTCTCCCGCGTTCCCAGAGCCTGGGCAGCTGCAGCACTGCTGAGTACAGGAGTGGCGAAATCCCAGCACGCGGGAGTGAAAGTCACTAGCTGCTCTACATATTCAGTGACTGGCTACAAATTGTGGAGTAGGAGATGGTGATTTCACATACTGAAGTGAATCTGGGATGGAGGAGCTGTGGCCATGGGATTCTTGGACACGACACCTTCGGGAGTTGCATGCTGAGGCTGCAGCAGCCCCAAGGACAGACATTAAACCAAGATGTGCTCTGAGCGCATGGTGATAGCGCTGCAGAAACCTGCAATGCCAGACTGCTCTCAGTCCAGGAACCATTGCTTTAACACCACTGTGAAGTCTGTAGAGGCTTTGATCACCAGCATGACCTCAAAGGCCATCGGGTATGGCCTCTGTAGTGGCAGCGTTCAGAGGAAGCAGCCTCAGTTCTTACAAATCCCCCCCCATTGCCCCTTGGCAGGGGCTGCTTGTTCCTCCAAGAGCCCTGAAGCCACCTTCTTTCTCTTATTTCCATGTCCATACAACTCTGCATCACTGCTCTCCAGGCTTCTTTCCATCCCTCACACTACCCAAGGACACTCTTCCCCTACTCAGAGGGCTCCACAAGGTTTTACCACAACTTTAAACAGAGCCCAGGCATGAGAGGCTCCATAAGCAAACTATGCACAACATATTGCAAGCTATGCATTTGGAAACGTGCACAGAATCAAACGTGCACGAAGAGGCACATTCCCAAAACATTGGGGATTTTTCCAAGAGCAGAGAGGCTGCAGACACTGAAACTCAGTGCATCAGAGCACTCGCTCTCATGGGCTAGGACACTGAGACTGCAATGGAGTGTTTGCGCATACACAGTTAACACAGCATCCAGCTACTGGACCAGTGAAATTACACCAAAATTCAGGGTTTATACCAGCCTGGAAAGTAGTTCCACTTGGCTAGGAACATGACAGAGTTTTACTAAAATATGAAGAGATAAACCCTGAAAAAAAAAAAAAAAAAGAGCTGTAGTATGTCAGCAGAGAAAAAAAATAAAACTTTGAAGTGTAGTGCTGACCAAAGCCTCTGCCTAGCATGTTAGGGTAAGACAGGACTAGCCCTTCTCTTGCTGCATATTGCTGCAGCCTTGCCTACGTTAAAGTGACTGGTGCCCCAAAGGGAACTGCACGTGTGATGCCTTTTGGTACGAG
This sequence comes from Struthio camelus, assembly GCF_040807025.1. Classification (NCBI taxonomy): domain Eukaryota; kingdom Metazoa; phylum Chordata; class Aves; order Struthioniformes; family Struthionidae; genus Struthio; species Struthio camelus. The sequence goes on along the minus strand of NC_090981.1, from coordinate 57,119,278 downwards.
GCAATCATTCAGGCAGCTCCCTGGTCTGAAAGCAAGGAAAACTCAATCCAGTTGCGTTGCACATAGTAAGAGAACTCTGAGCCAGGGCCTGGGATGATGCAGTTTCATGGTTTTACGTCTTTTTTGCATTAAGGAACAACTGGGTTGTTTGGCCTGCTCCGTTTAGGAAAGAAATCCTCAGAGTGTACTTTCCAACTGGACAAAACTGCTGTTGGTGTGTGAGGAGATCCAGGGACAAATACAGCGAGCTTTTAAAACTCAGAGTGCCTAGCTCTAACTATATTTTCCAAAATCTTTCAGATGAGTTAAAAAGAAGAGGGCAGGGGAGGAAGTTGCAGTCTTGCTGTCCACTAGTAATGAGAGGATCAAATCTAAAACTTCTTCTGACGCTGACACAGAAGACCTTTAGTATGGTCAAATTCTTCTCTTTGGTCCTCACCTTTTTACACAAACTGCCTCCACAAGCCAGCCTCTTCTCCAAGTCCAGATCGGCTGGGACAATGGAAAAGCTTTTCAATTTCTAAATGACTTCTTAAATCGTTCCAGGACTCTCTTACACTGAACTTATTTGAGTACTGAAGAAAGATAAGCTTGCTTCTCTGCATTCACCTAAACCAGAATGAAGCAATTTATTTTAAAGACAAGATTTAAAAATCAGCTAATTCTCACATGTTCTAAAGTCCCAGACCGTACAAAAGCAAACTCCTATAGCAGTTGGATATTAAAAAATAAGTATCTATAGTCCTCTTAAGACTACTCAGTTTTGTAGCAAAACAGCAAAAGCTTGCTTAAGAAAACAAGTTATTGCAAGTTTGTTGAATGAGGGAAGAGCTATATTTAAAGACTTTCTTGAAGAACACCACCCATACAATTCTGCAATTGTTCAGCATCCTCTATACGCCAACAGGCCTAATCATTATTTGGATCTATTCCACTTGCTGAACAGTTCAGAGCTAGTTCTGGGAAGCACTACTGTGAATTTTCAGAATATTCAGAATTAGTTTCTGACATCATTTATAGAAGCATAAACCTGGGGTAATATAATTAAACTCAGTGATGCTTTTTTGGATTTACTTTACAGTTGTGTAACCACAACAGAAATCTAATTTTAAATAGGCAGATTCCTAGAAACATCCCCTTACTAAGTTTTAAAAGAGCATAGCTCTCTCACACACACACGCACACAGAGAGCTAGCCAAAACTATGTACAGAGAAATAAAAGAGTCCGAGTTTAAGTCTGTATTTAGGCACCTAAATAAATGAACGGTTTTCAAAAACCCTCACTAATGTCAACTGCTCATATATGATCTTGAAATAACCGTTTATCTACACCTCAGTAGCCACAAAACCAAATTCCACATTTTCAAGACTTTCTAAAGAAAAGGACTGGGCTTCTGTGTGACTTTTTAAGCATCCCTATAGGAATTAACTGCACACAGTAATTCTTTGTCTCTTATTTTATGTAAATGTTTTTTTCACAAAAAAGGTTTTGTACATCTGCAATTATTTTTAAATGGTTCCACTTTTCTCAAAACCTTCCTGTGGGAAAGACCTCTGCAATAATTATTCATAAAACAGGAAAATGCAAATAACATGCTAAGTTTGGACCACATTGTCTGCAGGAATCATGACTCCAGAATTACAGACAAACCACAAACATCTGATGTTCTAATACTGTCACTCTATATTAAAAAAGCAAATGTGCCTAACAATTTTTTAATTAATTTCTTATAAACACTGCAAAAAACATACAGCTCAAAAACCTGCAAGCTGAATACAGTTGGAAGATGGATTGATGTGATTTTGCTATGTTACTGGAAAGGCCACACTGAAAAAAGGAATGAAAGAAAAAAAGAAGCTGTTTTCCATTATCTCTGAACTCAGACTTGTTAAGATCAGCAAAATTATTACCAGATTTAACAAGGCAGATTTCCATACCAATATTTCCAAAATCTATTAAACAAGTCTAATCTAATCTGAACATTGGAAATAACTACTAAGCCACTGTAAGCATTCCCAAGCAATTGTGCCAAGCCGAGCTTTAAAAAGGGACTTTCAAAGATCTTTATCTCAACTCTATCAGCTCTTACAACTCTGCTCACTTCATCATCATCAACGATCTACTTTCCTTCCCCGCAAATTGCATCTCCTTTATACTTAAAGCTATTCAGATACTTGGTGACAGATGTAAATCACTATCAGGAATATCTACCTGGAGGCAATAACTGCATTTGCTTTCAGTGCTGTCCAGTTGCACTTCACTCATTCTCCTACGGAGGGAGGATTTTGTTGTGCAAAACACTTCAACGCATTGGCACAACTCTGCCTCCCTCCACGTGTCCCTGACCTACAAGCAAGAGCCGGTGCAAAGCCAGCTACCCACCAAAATCTCAGTACTTACACCAGTGAAACTGGGAGATATCTTCGACTAACAGCACAGCAGGCTTGAGATGCGTGGCAGGACTTCCACAGCTGGCGGGGCAGCCTCGGCACCCTGTGGTTTTAGTTTAGCTCCCGTTCCAACTCCTGAAGTCAATACAGAGGTTTTTGAGGCAAGAAGGGCTCATCCCTGACCTCTGAAGGACGCAGGCCACAACGTAACCCTGTCATTGCTGCCTTGGTCCTCTTAACCTCCAGCTGAACTACAGCGAGGATCAGCAGCCTCCCAAGGCATGCATGCCAGCCTACATTTTTCTCTCCCAAACTGATGGTTAACCCTGCCGGTAGAAACTCGCTGGAAGCTGCAAGCTGTTTCCTCCCGCTGCCAGCGCTCAGCTGCCGACTTTGAGTGGGAATCCGGGGGCCAGTGCCTCTGCTCCCGAGCCAGCACAGGTCCTCACACCTGCCCCTCACCACAAGCTGCTCCAGGTCTGCCCGCCTGCCACTGGTACCTCTGCTGCAAACCGCTGGCCCTCGAGCCAGTGTACAGCCACCGGGAACAAACACGCTGCATTCAACAGCAGTCTAAAAAAAAGACAGTGTAAGTGGCGCGTGCCAGGAAAGCCTGCGTGAGAACAGACTAGGCCTCCTCTGACCTTCCCAGGGCTATGTATGATCCTGCTTTTGGAGGTGGCCAAATTTTATGGCTGCCTCTGTGGTTTAACACAACAAAACTCAGGACCGTCCTCTAGTTCCAGCAAGAGCAGGACAGCGTAAAACATCGTGGCCTTTGGTCCACTTCCTCGCAACAGATTTTGTTGGCAGACTTAACTCTACTAAGGAGGAAAAAAAAAAAAAAGTGGGGCAGGGGGAGTGCAGGCTAGAGAAAAGCAAGTTTAGCTTGCTCAAAAGTTAGTTTTGCCCATGCTTCTGGCAACTACTAAGTATTTTATGCCACAACTACAGGACCTACACCCAACCAGTACAGTGCACGCTCTCAGGATAACTTTAGGAGGTGCTTGTCACCTGGAAGTCTCCATACAGACTTAACACAACCAGATGCCACAACCCAGACACGTTTGGATAGATGGCTACATGACCTTACCCATCAGGGACTCCTGTTATTACCATTTCACCCATTCACCCTGACTGCCTACATACAATCTCACTAAAGCTTCATATGGTCTAGGGCAGAGATTTCAAGTATAGAAATCATTATCATGGTAGTTCTCATGCATCCCTTTGATGCTTTGAAATACTTCAGTGCTGAATTAAGCCCCAATTAAAGATACATAAATAAATGTTATGGTCTATAGTCATTCAATGCTTTACCTAATCACGTGCTTTTATGCAGTCATCATCTCTGCAAAGACAAGGAGCAGACTCTGGAAAGCAAAGTCTTGCCTTTGGGCATTTTAAATATTCAAATTTCTGAGCCAGTGTTCTTACTGGGCAGAAAGAACAGAAGAGCAAGCCCATTTGGAGCAAATACTACATAGCATAGTAAAAACTATATGTGTATTGTTAAATTAACGACACACTGGCCTTACAGAAACTTTACATGCACTCTCATGGCAAGATGTGTGTAACAGCAGATCATATTTAGAACGAAGTCATACAGGCTTTCTGAGACATGACAAAGATTTAAGAAAGACAACAAGCTGACTACCCCACCTAAGCCCTCATGATAATTTTCCTTCAAAGGCCAAAACCATTAAAAGTGGACACAAAACAGAAATATTACACACCCCTATGCTCCCCCAAAACCTTCTACCAAACTTGAAAAAAAAGCTACTACCACATTGGACTCAACTGTTACAAATAAAATACATGCTTTTTTTTTTTTTCTTAAAAACAAAAATAAGAGGGTAAAAATCCAGATATTGAAAACTAAACTCCTAATTCTTCAAACACTTAAGCAGCTATGTAACTTTGCTCATATCAGTAGACCTATTGAAATCCATCCGTCTTATCATGTGCTTAGAAATAAGTACAGGATCAGGAGCTAATACAGATATATGCTGTCATCAAAATATTCCCAAACTGTGTTCAATATTTATTCCATACTAAACATGCATTTCAGCACAGAAAGCAATCCAGTCCCCCTCTTCATATCTGAAAACACCTTTTAGCTTCAAAAACATCTCCAGAAACAGCAACTCAAGCAGCCTTTCTGTGCAAGATAGCAAGATTCTGCCAGAGAGAGATTTGATAGACATATTACTGCACGCGTGTCTAAACAAAGAAATAAGTTCTAGTGCTGTGATGATTAACATTTCATTATGAGCAGCCCCCAGGCAGAGAAGGCCCTGTCCCAACAAGAAAAATGATGGGGAGAAGAGAAGACACTACAGCTCTGCAAACTGTAGAAAGAGCTGCTCTTTCCAAGCGGGAAAACTCTTGAAGACCTGGAAGCACGTGCTGGCAATCCAGCAGCTAGGAAAGCCAAAGCATGACTAAGTGTTGTTCTGGTTAGTGCTGGTGCACCCTATTCTGCTTTGCAAGCCCCACGTTATTCTATTCTGGCAGCCTCCATGCAAGAAATATGGACTAATGAAATTGCAGCTTTTTTTTTTTTCCCCCAAACGTGGTACTGCTAGGAAGGGTGGGCAGGGAAAGGAGGAGCAGGGTGTCACATAGAACCCTAAAAAGACCCCATAAAACCTAAGCAATCCCCTCCTCCATGAAAAAAGGTCAAGTGACAAACTAAGAAACAGTCATCTGCACAGCGATGACAGTGGCTGAAAGCCTAGCAACCTTTGTTCCTTACTGGATTATTCTGTCACCTCCAAACACTGTCATAAACTCAGTGCCTGCCTGATGCACGGAGGGATTTCCCGAAGGAGGAAGAGGCTGGAGTGCTCTGCAGATCCAGCACAGCTCCCTCTTCTGCCAGACGCCCAAAGGAAATCTGCAGCCGACAGAAATCAGTCTCTCTGTCATGGCTCCACCCAGGCGTTAAAGCAGGACTGTAACACATCCTCGCCTCAGGTCAAATTCAAAGTCAGATTAATGACATAGTGGCACCAAGAAACCACATGGCAACGGGAGCTTTATCATCAGGCTCATGCTGAGCTGGAGCAAATGCGCTCACGTTGACAGCAGGAAGGATATGGTCCTTCTCTGTCTTTCTTCAGCTACTTTTCTTTTGTTAATTTTATGAAAACATGCAAGACTACCTTCAGATTACTGTACTTCATATACTTGTCCTATTCCTATACTTCAGATGCTTCATGTTTTGGCTGACTGACAACGTAAATGATACTAGGTAGCTGGAGTTACCCAAGCCTTCACAGCACGGGGAAGCCACCGCACACATACACCCCCCGGCAACACAAAGGCCCACATGGACCGACTTCCACCTTTGCATTTTGTAGAATTACTTTACTCTTATTTTGATAACAGGTAAATCCAGGTGAGACACTCTGAAGTCTTGCCCGGCTATGTTGGGGGTTTGTGTTAGGCAGGAAACTGCCAACATGCTTCAATCCCGGCTTTGGATAAAAAGCTTCATCAACAGAGGGGGATCATAACAGCCACTTTCCTGGATGGGCTGTGGAAGGCAGGAGCTATCCCGGAGGTCTCTGTCCCCCTCCATGCAGCAGACGAGTCAGAATCAAAACCTCACCCCTGGAACGATGAACTCGGTCTTAGGATAACGTGCTGAACGAGATCACAAAACACAAATTACAGTTAGAGCTCTTCCTGGAGAGGGAACTCTTTTAATTCATTTTTTATTATTATTTATTTATTTTTACCTCAGCCAGGAGAGCTCTTGTTTGAACCTCAGGTGTTGCAAAGCGCAGCACAAACACACGCAGGATTGACAAGCAGCCAATTTAGGCCACAGAGGTCAAAAAATCTTCAACCACAGAAGCACGTTCTATTGTCTTCAAACTGGCTGGAAAACTGCAACACTAAGAGTCTTATAACTCTGGGCTTCGTAAGGCAAATTGATGGGGTATCAAAACATGTTATTTGGCGCATTACAGCTCAATAGTTTGCAACTTTGGTTTCATCTTTTGTTCTGTCCCATAATAAAACTTTGTGCAAGTATGTATATGTTAGCATGGCACTTTGTTTCTAAAAGGTGATTAAAAATACATTCTTTAAAGGGAAATGTATGGAACTGACTTTCAAGGCCTAGATTTTTAAGCTTCTTTTGTTTTTTGACATCTGTTTGCAGAGCACATGTAATTTCTTCCTTGAATTATTTAAATGTCCCAGTGCTTTTCTCAGAAAAGAAAAACTGAAGCCAGATGCCCAAATCTCAACATGAAAAACCCTAAAAATGCAATCAATTAGAGTTAGTCAGAAATTGGAATTTTCATCCACTGGGAAATCCTAGCATTTTAAAGACGCATTCACAGCAAATTAGGAAGAAAATATTAAACACATGTACTTCACAGATCTGAAAGTTCTAAAGAACTCTAATGAGAAATCTCAAAATATTTCTCCACTTGTGCCCACTCCTCTGCCGTCATGCACTGCTCTAAAAAGCTGAAGAGTTTGGGTGTCTAATACCGTTCTTACAGACAAGACCGATGGTCACACATCAACATCCTGCTACTTCCGTAATACACAGAGTCTTCAGTCCAATGGAAAAAGCCCACAATTCGCTGCAGGAGACAAGCTGGAACAGGCAGGGTTGCCTGTAGCGAATAATAGCATCTTGCATGGATTACCACTGCAGGGTTTCCTATGAGGAATATCTATTTTATGAAATCTGTGTTCCTCACTGAAAAATTACATGGACAGAAAATTCTTCTGCAGTTCTACAAAAACCTTACAAGTACAAGCAGCAACAGAAATCCAATAAGGAAGGAAGGAGAATTAAATTAGGATTTCATGAAGCCACGAAATCTGCCAAGAGACATTTTAGACCAACTTTCTTTGAATATGCTTAATATACCAGCTAACAATATTTGAAACTTAAAAAAGAAGAAAAAAAAAAGGAAAAAAGGAAAAACTACCTGGTGTTACATCTGTGCTGATTATCCCCAGGGTTTCCAACCTCCCAGCCTTGCCAAGGCCTCCTGGGGACTTGCAGATTGCTCAGGTCTTCCCTCCTCCCGCTGCATTGCAACATTGTATTTGTATATTTGCATTTTAAAAGTGTTCATCTTTGAGTAAAATTAATTTTACTTCAAAAAAATTGAGGACACAAGCAAGCTTTCTGGATTGTCATATGAGAGGGATAAAAATAAAGTGGACAGGCTTCCAAAGCAGAAGTACAACACTTGGAGAAGGGGGAGAGAAAAAGAAATGCCAAAAATAAAGTTGCCCGGGTACATTATGCTATAGTTTGTAATTAAGATCACACACTCCCCCCACCGCCCCATAGCCCAGGCCTCTTCCAGGGAGCAGAATCCACGAGGAGCGAACGACGGAGCAGGGGAGAAGCTGCTCAGGGTTTTGTTTTAACTCTTGCCCACCACTGGGGCCTCCCTCGGGCCCAGGCCCCCACATCAGCCTGGCCCAGGGGACCTCAGTCCCTGTCCCAACTCCTGTCGCTCCTGCCCAGCCTCGCTGGTGGCCCCAAACTTGAGGAACACCTCACCATGCCTCTACACTGCTTTCATCCTCTTACTGGAACCCAGTAGTTCATTTCTGAGTCAGATCATCAAGAGCAACCATGAAACACCAAGTCCAGGCTCAAACTCTCCTTTTCAGCCCGTGCGGATGTGGCAGGAGCCGCTCGCATCTGACAGAGGTTTATTCAGACAGGACCCTGCTGGGACTGCCAGCACAGCCCTGTAGGGCTTCCTCCCCTTTTTCTCCCCTTCTGGATTTTCCCCCTCTCCCCACTTTGTGCCAACATGATTCCTGCAAGAAAAACTAAGAACCGAGAGGTGGGACGCAACAGCTTGCGCTTCGGGCAGCGCTGCAATTCCAACGTGTGTCCAACACAGCTTTATTACCCCCAGGCCCATTCCTCCTCTGCATGGAGGAACTGGCACACTTGAGGGTCTCCGACCCTTTTCACCAGGCCCCACATGCAAAATAGACAAATAACGAAGACTCAGTCAGGGAAGAAAGTTTGGCCACAGCCCAAAGCAGCTCAGCTGCAGTTGGGCAAAGTCACCTAAATGCACCTTGATGAAGATCAAGGGAACAGGCACCAATGTGCCATTGTTTCAAACACCTTGGGGGTATGACCTAAAATGCTAATCTTTATCTCTAGTGCAGTAAAGACTGAAGAGAGCAGAGATTTATCCAAGCAAGCAGGCAGAACTCCAGCCAGGCTGCCTTTTTCAACCAGCACCCAATGAATCAAGAGCGGGACGGTGCCCTCAGAGCCATCGCCAGCAAACAATTCGCTTTCTTCCTTCAGCAAAGCATTCCCAACTCCCTACCCGCACCCACTAGACACTGGTTTTGCAGCCATTGCTCTACACCCACACTCACCAGACACTGGTTTCGCAGCCATTACTCTACTCCCCTTCGTTGTTCTACTCTCTCTTCCCACCACCCTTACTTTTGGATGTTGTGGTCAAATTAGCAAGGCAAGGGTCAAACCCTAGCCTGTCCCAAACACTGTAATATACTTTATTACACCTGGAGCAGTGCCTGAAAAGAGCCACAAGTTTGAATCACAGCAGCTGCTTGGAAGGCTTACAGCAGGACTTTCAACACTGCTGGAAGGACATTTAGCACCCCAAACCCCTCACTTTAAAAGCAATGGGTTCTAAAACCCACAGGCAGCTTCAGCAAGCTCCAGACATATTTTGCAAGCCACTACACCAGAAGCAAACCTCGTCTCACATTGGGAAGCATTTTTTTTTTTTTTTTTTTAAAGCTTGGCAGCTATACAAAACAGTCTTTGTCACGAGGGTGGTAAGCAAGTGGAAATGCAAAATCTGACATTGTACCTACCAAAAATTCAGAGCCATGGCCAGGTTATCATGGCTTACCACACACCTTGATGCAGCTTTGTGGATGTACCATATCTTCACACATGCCCTCATCCCAAGGAAGCAGAAGGTAGTTTGACTGAGGCTAGTCCTTTTCCACTCCTCTGCACGGAAGTAGGGGTGGTTGGGCAGGTTCAAGACCAGGTTGCACAAGCATTAGTTCCTGCAAACAGGAAGGGGCAGAAACATGCACCAGTAGTGACTGGGAGGAGAGGACCGCTCCAACAGATTGCCTCAGACCTGTCTTAGGTTTTCGGAGGCAATCAACGAGCCACAGTTACCGTGGCTCAGCTGACATGCAGTAATGCAAACTCCACTTTGTGCCTGAGCCCGAATTTCCCCTCCAAACATAGTATACTGGCTTTCTCTCAAGTCACCTCTAATTTTTATTGTCTGATGCAAATCAGGTTTCATGTACTGCTATGAACTCTCTGTAGGGAATATCAGGTTTCAAGGTCTTGCTAAACAGCTTTTCATTGAATAACAAGTGGGAAAAAAAACAAACCTTCATTAGTTTTACTTATGTATACTGCTCCTTGAACAGGAGCGGTCGACCAGCACAAAGAAATCTCTCATTTACAGATCTGTGCAAACAGGTGCCAAAGAGTACGACTACCTAAAAAACAACTCTTATTTTAAATAGAATAGACATCTTGGTCATTAAGAAATAGAAAGTTTTCCTGAAGCCCCAAATATTAGTCTTTTGTTTGCATTCTAGGAAACCATTAAAGTCTTACAAAGTTAAAGAACGATAAAAGCTATTTTAACATGGAAAAGAGTTCCCTTTTGAAGCTTACAACTTGTTTGGGATCGGGGCATTTTAGTGGACCTGCATATGTGTTATCATGATTACTACACTTCTTCCAAGGAATTATCCTGGACTTATGTTCAGCAGAAAAATATAAAACAAATCGCAAGACCTGCCAGCTTTAGACTTGCCATTCTCTGAAAAGCCCTTAGGCAGGTAACTCACTGCTAAGAAAGCCAAAACTCTGGAAAAAAATCAAAGTGACTCTTTGCAGCCATGGGGATCTGGACCTTATCCTGCTCTGGCCACACATAATTTTTTAATGTCAAATATTCTTTGCATTAACATGCTTTTCTTTCTTGGGCAAGTGCAAAGGAGGCAAGACTCCTGTTTTCTCGATTTTAAACTAGTACACTTGCCAAAGGCTGACTCCCTCTTTTATGTCAGGGAAACCATACTAACCTATTTCAGAAGGCACCTCAACAGCCATCTAGTCCATCCCCCCGCTCCGAAATAGGATCAAATAGACCTAGTTGATCCCTACAGTTTTCTCCATAACAACTCTTCAAAAGTCTCCACTGATGCAGATTCTCCAGCCTCTCTAAGCAACTTCCTCCAGTGATTCCCACCCTTACGGTTAGAATTCTCGTCTTCAATGCCTGAATTACTTCTCTTCTGCTGCAAGCCTGTGTCAATGTGCCATTTTCTATCCTGTCCTAGGAGAGCAGGGGCTATGGGAGCTTGTGCCTTGCTCACCATCAAGATTCTCAGAAAACCATAGAAACAGAGCAAAGGAGAGCAAGGAATGAAAAGCAGATTGAGTAGGATTCCTATGTTAGTTTTATTCTCACATTAGATAAGTTTGTCTACCAAAGTTTGTTTTTGTTTTATTCGAAATGCTAACGTGTGGCAACACCAGCTGCCAACTCACAGCGACTTACTTGGCATGCCAAGACTCATGTCACCAAGATTCTCATCCCCTACTTAATTCTTCTGATAGTCACCAACACTTCCAGAAAGACAGATTTACTTGGCACTCTTGAAAAAACACTTACTTGATGAATGATGCTACCTCAAATCACAAGCCTCCCAAACTCAAAGCTCTTTGTCTAATGAAAACTATTACTGCTTTTTAATAAGTTCTTCAGCATTTAAAAATAGCACTCCTAATTTCCTGCTCCACCGAGCACCACCTTGACTTCAAGTCAAATTATTCACAACCTCTTCTCCACCAGCCCTGGGGGATAGAAGTCTTGCATTTTGGGGCTAAGTACTTCTCTCAACAGCTGCGAGCAGCTCTCTGAAGCAGGAAAGAGCAAAGCACTCCTAACAGTATCAGACATCAAAGCTAATCCAACCTTTTTTCCCTGCTATTTAACCTAAATGTTGTAGGTTAACAAACAGTGACACCTGAAGGATTTCTTTGAAGCAACTTATGTTCAACTACATTAGTTTGTGGGACAGTAATATTATTAATTCAGAAGTCCAAAGAGACTAACTTTGCCACACAAGCAAGATTTATCAGTTTTAACTTGCACTACTTCTAGCCAGATGCATTTCTCCCGGGGGTGGGGAGGGGGAGAGAACAGAAGCAAAATAGTTACGTACAACACAAAACAGAAGAGCATGACACTGGCTCACGAGCCTCAGCACCAACTCTTAGAAGGAGGCCTTTTCACCCACAAAACTAGTACCATGATCCTGCAGAGCTGTGCCTACAAGATAGGGACCTGCTTGCATAGGAGGTGCCCCAAGATCAAGGCGTAAAAACACTGTGTGCACTAGCAGAGCTTTCACGTGGGCTGAAAGTTCACGCTTCAGCCTCGCGCTAGCAGAGCCAGGACTGGTGGCACTGCGAGGGCACAAATAGCACAAAGATCGAGAGCTGGTTTGCGCCCGGCAGAAGAGTTTTTACATTCTATTTTCTTCCTCTTTTTCAGTAGTTGTCTATAAACACTTCCTCCACTTCTTGAATTTTTTCAAACCTCCAGCCCCACTAAATATCAATGCGTATTTTTGTAAATTACTTTGTGTTCGTTACCTTATTCATTCTTGTTGATACTTCATGCATTTAAAATATTCTGACAGATAACTGAATCTCTTAAAAGTCTGGTCCTTTCACAAGCTGCCTGGCTTTCTAGAAACCTGACATTCGTCAGAGGCTTTCACATAGCCCCCTGCTAATTATTTCATCAAAAACATCCTTCTGTGATTACATTTTTGTATGTAAGCAGCAGAAAGAAACAGTGCACCCTAGTGTGCCCTACTTTTGTGTAAAACTAGAAAAATGTTTTTAAGAAAAGTGGGAAACAAATTCTGCACGATATCTGCCTTTTTAAGTTTAAACAGAATTTGTCTGTTTTGAGGGAAAATGTTATTCTGACAAAATGCCCTAATTGAGGGCTTGGTCAAATAGTAAAGTAAGCATCCAACACTAACACCACCCTACCTAAATATCCAGCACCCCAGCTTTGGTCTTGATGGCCTCCTTAGATTATTCTTGATTCTGCAACTTATGCAATAGGAGAAAAAGAAACCACTCGAGCACAAACCGCCCACATTTTAGGATTCAGTTATCCAATATCTCTGACAAGACTTTGAGCTTGGATGTTTTGGATCCGTAGGATGGACAAACAAGAGGAAGTTCTTCCTCTGCAAAGTCTCACTCAGGTTTTTGAGGGAACTACTGACCAGCTTGGTTCACACAAATTGCTTTTTCCTGAGTGCACAATTTGCATTTCTCAAGAGAGGAAAAAAATAAAACCCCAAAACAAACCCCGGTGCTGTGCCAATAAAACTCAGGCAGACTCCAAGTGAGCTACCTGCAAAGGTACAATTTCTAGAGGACACTGCAGAAAGAAGGCACATGAACACAGTAGGGACATATACCTATTCATAAAACATAAAAAGATTCTTTTAAAGTATTTTATTCCAGCCCTCAAAATAAGTTAAAGAAAATTATTCCAGCAAGTAAAATCTTAGTATTTACCCAGAGCTTCCAGCTAACTCTACAGCAGCTTCTCCATAATTTTCTCCTTTACAAAATGAGCCAACCTCTACTACGCAGGTGCATGTGACTTTCCAGCATGCCTTACCCTGTGCAGAGAACAACTAATGCAAACGTGAAATCAGACTCTATAAAATAAATGGGACACAAACATACACTACCTAGGACTTGGCAGGTCCTGGCTTGATTGAACCGCGTTGCAAGCCTTCTCTGAGGATTATTTTTCCTCTTTCCTATAAATGACACCTTGCTGGGCATGCCCTATTTCTGCTGAAGAAACAGACTAGTGCCATTTTTCTTTACGTTTTCCTTCAGAATATCTTTTTTTTGAATCAATAGATACATCTGAGGATGGGAAAATTTTAGTCTATATTTACAAGTAATAAGAGAAAGAGCCATTAGCACTGACAGAGAGCCACTGGCAGCTAGTTACAAAACAAACTTTTTACAGTGTGCCTTTAGACACAAAAAGGAAACACGCACAGGACGACCTACTCTACCAGAGAACAGCTATAAACAGAACTAATGGCTGTAAAATAAGGCTAAAACTGTGAATGCAGGACCATTTTGTTTCAAACGGTACTGCTTGGGAAATGACTTACAATAAGTATATATATGTTAAAGTCCTTTCGCAAACAACATATTCCCTAATTTTCTATACTAACGCTGTCATAGTCTTATTATATATACAAAACAATCTGGACTTCGGCCACAGAGCATTTTTGTACTGCCTTTAAACCATAGCTTTCTGAACTCGCTACACTCCATACATTTCAATGCCATATGCTTGTTCCTCTTGGGTACAAGAAGAGGCCCGGTTTAATATGCACTTAATTCAATTAAGAGCTATATGGCAACAGTCACTAGCAAATTTTAACCTTTCCTCCACACATCATTTACTAACCTTCCATTAATTAAATACAGTTATTAAACTAGTGTGTTTATAATTACTGTATTTTCCATGAATGAACAAAAGCCATTTATGAGAGTCTACCAAACACCGCTTGTTCATTCATGGCATGGGACTGAACGCAAACACATGAAGCCAGCTGGCGTTTCAACAGCACAAACAGCAGTCAATGGGCGCATAGAGGCGGGTCAGTAGAAACATGTTTTTCCCAGAAGAAAACACCATACTGGAATATTTAAAATTCCTGCTTTGAGCATTTACAGCTGAAAGAGGCACCACTTTCAGGTGCCTGATCACACAGAGGAGCCAGTGTATGCATTAATAAGCCCAACTCACAAGTATAACCATTCTCCAGCTCTGACAGGTTACAGTCCATCGTCTTTATAAGTGCATTTGCAACAGCTTTAAGTTTGGCACAAAGCGCCATTAGATACTAGCAAATACTAAATACCAGAGTTACCACCGCCCTCGGTCATCTGTCTTCCAGCAGACAAACCTCAGGAGAAGATCTGCTCTGGGTGGGTGAGCGAGGCAATGATGTGGCCACAGGTGGCTGGCTGGCAACCTGTCTGTGCAATCGATTGTATAATTTCATGAAACACCCAAACCTGTTCAAGCAGAGGAAGATACAGGACATGCATCCCACAGCTTCCCTGTAAGCCACATTCTGCACTTTCAGTTAGAAAAAATTAAGATTCTTTGGATGAAGCACCAGTTTGCTGCTCAGAACGGCACACCGGTTTGACACTTCACCCAGTACAAGGCAGCAGCAACACAGAGGTTAGCCACAGGTCTATCACTGCACATAATCAATTTTAAACAAACTAGAGAAGCAACAGCAAAGCCATAGAAGCAATCAATTTTTCCACTTCCAGTACTAACCTAGAAACGTGAAAGACAAAAACCCACATGCAGATCTGAACCAAAAAAAAAAAAAAAGACAGAAGGAGAAAGCTCTTTGTCTTTCTTAGCAAAAATAAAACGCTAAAAAGTTTTGTGCGGGTGTTGAATTCATGTGGAATTATATGACCCAAACAAAACATGTTGTTTCCATTTGGGAGCATGTTTAATGTAAGCAAAGCAACACAAAAGGAGGACTGGACTTAAGACTTAGTTCATAAAAATCAGCAAGAAAATAGCCAGTTTTTCACCCAGTAAACTAGTGAACAGGGCAAGATACAATACGACGTATTTGTTGTACTGATTTCAGATCCCTCAGAGGGTAGAGGAATTACCTGCAGGTCACCTGCCTCCTGGATAGATCCCGTTAGCAATTCCCATTTTGTAACATTTCTATTTCAGAGAGACAACTTCACCATTTGGCGTAATGACTCCACGTGGCGCGTGCACACACAACGAGACCCGGTCCCGCGGTCCCCAGTGCCCTGACTGTTGAGACATGGTATACAAAAGTAGAGAAACTGCAGCATGGAAAGGACTGTCCTAATTCTCCCCAGCAGGGCAATGGCAGCATTTTCCCCACAAGGTGGGAGAGGCAAGTTCGAGTCTCTACATGGAGGAAACTGGGCAAATGGTCTAACCACAGAGCTAGCGCGTGGAGAGTGCCCATGCCGTCTGGTTACATGACTGCAGCTCCTCCACTCTGAATTCAGCTAGACTGTTCGGCAAACTCAGAGGTAGCTCTGTCAAAAAGTCACATTTTTCAATGGATAAATGCTTTGCCAATAAATTGCAGCAAGCCAGCTATGTGGAACACAGACACCATAGCTATAGACTGATCCTTGGGTCTCTGGTTTTGCAGAAGTGGCAGAGGGAGAGAAGATAGTTTAAATAAAAAGCATAAGATCTTTCTCCTCGCTCCTTATTTTAAAATTATTATGAAATCCTCATCTTACTTTGCCTTGTAGAGAGAAAGAAGCACCGTGCCACTTTGCCAGCATCATTAAAAAGTCCTCACAAGCGTTCCCAACAGCATTTCCACACAGTGCTCACTCACCAAACACATTTGTAACTCAGGAGCAATCACCTATGTAGCATATTGTCTTTTGGCCTGCTCATTTGTCTTCTATTATTCTGCTTTTCAAATGACAGACTCCTCCCTTTGCACTAGCAGATGGGGAAATGTCATCTCCCATTCTTAGAGGAGTTTTGACCTGTGTTCTGCCTCGTGTATTAAATAGAGCAGAAGTCTACAGAGCTACCTCTGCTTTACGAGATTCTCTCATGCATGAGCTCTGCCATCAACGATGTCAGCAGAAACATGCATGATTTTCCATGTAGTTCATGTCAACAGTTATTTACTATGCAGCAAGGGGCTGGGAGCAGTGAAGAGAAGAAAATCAGAGCCCTTTTATTTAAATTTATAATCTGCAGAATTAGGACAAGGAATGAAAATATCAGAAAGTGGCTCAAGTAGTAAGATAGACTGAGATTCAAAATGTTGAAGGTGCAGAAGTGCTCAGGAGCACTAGCAATTACTTAGAGCCTGTTAAAACATGTGGGATCACAGAGAGACAACACAACTGAAATATTTTGAGGAATACAAACAATATTTAAAGCCATAAAGGATTAAAGGCTTTAAGCCACCCTTCTTAAAGGGTGCAAGACAGCAGAGCCTACCCCAGGACCAGACAAGGGTGAAAGGAAGTAGCTGACAGACAAGAAGCTCAGTGAAAGGGGACATCTGCAAGGCTTTTGCTTAGCAAGGGTAGAAGAAAAATGAGAAGCAGCAGCAGTGGGGAGTTGGTCCTGGGGACACCTGGGGAGCATGTGGTTCCTGCAATGAGTGGATGCTCTTTTGATGGTGACTACTTGGAGAGTTTTCCGAGTGGCTTCCTTCTGAGGGCATGCAAGCAGATGCGCTTGGCACCACTTACAGGACTGCTGGAGATGACAGTAGGCTCCAAATGGAGGGACACAACAGCACTTCATTATGGCCAACAGCTGGCAACGTCTACTATACATAATGCAAATTGATTTGCAGCCTTTAAAGTCTTCTGGGTTTGTAACTCTCATTTGACCTCCAGAGAAAATTCGGGTGCTTTTTTTTTTTTTTCCCTTGAGGAAGAGGAGGAAGAAGAAACAGTTTGCAAAAAACCTCTTGAGTTTTGTACTGTGAATGAAGACAAGTGGCAAAAGTATAGTTGCCAAAACAAAGGAGGAATCTTATTGCACCTCAGCTGAACAAGACTGCAAAAAGTCCCTCTGAAAGCTGGGCAAGTTGTGATCCTCAGTGAGGATCCATGCCTATTTGTAGAGGGAGGGAGAGGGAGCACTGGATTGCTATCAGAGGCACAAACCCACAGTAACTGCAGCAGGATTAAGGAGCTGCAGAGAGCCAGGCAGCTCTGCTCTCTGCACCCCTTCATCTCAGCCCCATTGCCTGGGAATTGAAAGGGAGAGAAAACAGCTTCCTGGGAAAGAAGAGAGGCTTAAGGATCCCCGCTGTGGTAAGAGGGGCAAGGAGCCAAGCAGTGCCCGAAATGTCAGCTTCACCCAGTTCTGGGCCCGTTCATCACCATAACGCCCAACGGCAAGTCCAAGATCACCTTAGGTCCACCTAAAAAGAAAAGTTAAGCTCAGCCCAACATTTCTTTTGATTCCTGTCTGCACAGGACTGACTTTGTCCTTTTTGTGCCATTACCACATGCTCCCCTTGGCCTGAGCAGCTGTGGTGCAGGAGATGAGCTTACACTCACCAGGAAGACACACTTGCACGTACCAAGGGTAACGCCCCAAAGCAATCCTCACCAGGAGGAACAAGCACAAGAATTCTTCTTCTTAACCATGCAAGTCTAAGCTCCCCACCGTGACCTATCTTTCATTCAACATACACAGTTTTAAGTTGCTTTTTGTAACCAACTTTCCCAGCACTGCATAAGATTGTTTCCAACAGCCATAGCAATGGTGGAAACCTACTCTTTGCCTGTCTCAGCCTCATCTGTGGCGTTATCTGTTGGAAAGGCAAAACTAATCTCCAGTCACTTTAATACTGAGGTAGACAAAAGAAAGAAGCAACTAAGAGCGGAGCAGCTAGATTTAACTGCAGTATACTGCTTATCATCAGTTTTTCCTCTTCCTGATTATGTTATAGATGTATGTTATAAAGGTTACACCTCAGGATGCAAACTGTAGCATGCAGGCCAAACTACTGTTGCTTACCAACTTTGCTATCCCATTTATAGGTGGGGTGGGATTTTTTCGTTTTTACATTTAATGATAATACATCATACAATTAATTCGTGCTCCTCCACTCATCCCCTCTTTTTCCAAGCTGAGGGATAGGGGCTCCGAGTGGGATCATCAGGCAGCAAAAGCTTTTCACACACAATTAAACTGGGGAACTTATGGCCACAGGATGTTGCAGATGCCAAAAACACAAAGTGGGCTCAAAAAACACAAACAAATTCACAAGAAAAAGGCTCACTGACAGCTATTACACACAGCCTCAGGCTTCACAAGCAAGTTCAAAGCCCAGAGCTGGAAGAGAACTTTGCTGAAGTTATCGCTATATACTTGCCCAGTTTGGACATTCCCTTCTAACTACGTATCCCTGACCACTTTCTCCTGGGACAATCCAGGAGGAAAGATGTGGGGAGAGAACGGGCATGGACCCATCCTGAGGCAAAAAAGTCTCTGGAAGTGACAGTGGGAGGGAAAGATGGAATCAGAAATGCAAGTGAATTCCAGGGGCAAATAATTAAAAATATGCATATATATATATATATATATATATAAAAAAAATAGAAAGGGTGGCAAAGGATGAGGATTATAAATTCAGAATGAGGATATCTACAGTCAGGACTGGACAGGATCCAAGTTCAAAGGGATTTAAAAGTTAACTACATTAGCTACCTCATTACAACCATCATGAAATCCATGTTTATGCCAATGGCAGGGCAGGGGGGAGGGAAGAGCACAACAGCATGGTACAAATCAGTTCAGTCAGTAGTCCCTGGTTAACAAATGAGTTTCAGCATCTGGGATGAGACCCAACACATCTCAGTTACCAGTGACGTACTTTGGCTCTCAAACCAGACTACTGGGAGCACAAGAGACACTGTAACATACAGACTAATTATTTGGTAGAAGACAATGATTGAAGGTTGCAGTTGCGGATGCATCTCTTAACTGTTGTCTTGTTGGCAAAACAGGTGTTGAGAAAAAGCACAAATGACTGCAAATGCCAGCAAGCTGTGCTATGCATACTTCCTTGCCTTCACAAGGGAGTAAAACCCAATCCAGGTCTTCCTGGGTGTATTTTTGTTTTCCTCTGGGTTGTCCTTGTTATGTAACTGCTCTCCTTTGCACATACTAAGGGTCAATGTGAGGTTAGACTGCACCTTTTTGGAAGGGAGATAAAAAGTCTGGCTGAAAAACTGCCCTTTTTCTGCCCTCTTCTGAGCCATGAGAGTCTAAATATGCAACTATTTCTCCTCTTGCTTCCAGCCCTTCATTCAGTGACCTGCTCAGAGACTGCCTTACAGCTGGATCACTGATCTTCAGGGCAGTGTTTATGTTGGCAGTTGTGCCAGTCCCAGGTTGGGATGCCTAAAATCACTTCTTTTACTAGGATCTGGACACTCAGGCATTCGTTTTGAAAAAAAAAAACAAAAAAAAAACCAAAGCTCTAAGATACAAAACAGTGCCACCACCAAGCCCACCTAATTCCCAGCTTCTGCCCCACAGGGGCAATCCTGAATCCCCTGACTTCCAGTCCCATAGGCCCAGTGCTTCCTCTAGGTGAGGGCTGCTGCTTACCTGGCCCTGCAAGGAGAGCCAACCTTTCACCCTCCCAACAGGGTTACAGTTCTGCTGGTTTATCTTTCTGATCCATCCTGTGGCAGTGCAGGGCAAGCAGCATTGAACCCACCACAGCCGGCATCAGCCTATGTGCAGGGAGAGATGCGTCGGACAACACTAGGCGCACGGCTGGGAATGCAGCTAAGCCAATCCAGCAGTCAGCTCTTACCAGCAGGGGAGACATCCCAGCTACTTCCCTGATGACAGCATTGCCTCCCCAGCCCCATGCTAAGCTGGTTCAGGGCACAAAAATCCAGACTGTCCTAAATGAAAGCTTTCTGGCAGTTAGATGAAGCATCGCTCCCAGGGGGCAAAGGAGGGGACAGATCTACGCAGCTGGCAGAGGAGGGAAGGGCACGAACATGCCTTTCCAGCACCCACCAGCCCTTCTCATGCTCGGCTGCCTTGTGCAACCATGCCCAGAAAGCCAGCAGGACCCAGGGTACTCTGCCAAGCAAAAGCGTTGCAGAAGATAGAGCAAAAGGCTCTGTTCAAAGAGGCAGTAGCTATTCTCGCCCGCAAAGACATGAGAGCACAGAAGATATCCTTTTATCAGACAAGAGTAGCAGACTGTATAGGGAGGGTTGGAGAGACAGAAAGAAACTTAATTTGTGAAGTTGAGCCATCTCATTCATGCAGCCGCTCTGCAGCATTTGCAGTATTGACATTAGCAGACAGTAATTGCCAGGATTGTTTTCTGCTGAGCTCTCACTTTCCGAAAAGTCATTACCCAATCAGTATGGAAAGTCATTAGCTAATTCCCTTAGGATCACACTGTTAACAGAATCTGTTGGACTGCCTGGACACTAGCCGAAAATATAATATATGAACACACAAATGACAGAAACTTATATTTAAAGTATTAGTCAGCTGTGTCCTCAGCTGCACTGGAGCAGAGCTCTGTGCTCGTACACCAGCAGGAGAACTGGGTGCTTTTCTGTGCCAGCTTCAACTCAGCCTATTTCCCAACAGAACTTAGGAGAATCTCTGAACTGTCCTAAATTGCACCAGCTTTTCATTCCCCACTGCCGCCGCTCCATTTCTAATAGCAAGGTCCTTGTGCCAAGAAGGGAAAGAGCCGCAGAGGTGGCATAGGCCATACTGGCTCCACAGCAGTGGAGAAGACAACCATCAGCAGCCAACTTACAGCAGCTCTAATAGCGCGTTGGGTGCCAGAGCAAAGCACATGAGAGCTATCCTCTCACAGACAGCCAGAAAACTGCACAGCATTATGCTAATACAACAAAAGTAACAGTATGCTCACTCTTGATCCAAATTAAAATTGTACTGCAAGATGAACCAGTCACGTGCAGAACCCAGACCAACTACTATGAGACCACAGGCTAAAAAAAAAAAAAAAAAAAAAACCAACCTCAGGAGTAAACGTTAGAAAGAGGGGAGGGAATTGGTTGAGGCACAGAGAAGAAGTAATGGGCAAAGGCTATCAAGGATATTTAGGATTTAGTAAAATCAAGGAGACTAGGGAAAGAGGAGACTGCAATTTGAGATGAGGCTGCAAGAATTACTGTGTAAGAAAACAAATTTTACACAAAGTCTCAGTGTCCAGTGGGAGACCAGGAAGTCATTGCTGGCCAGGGCAAAGGGAGCCTGGGTGCCAGTTTAAGTAGTAAGAAAACAGAAAACAAGAAGGCAACTTCTCTAGAAGTAACAGTTCAGTTAGGACACCTCTTGTCTCTAAATGCACAGTAGCTTTGTCTTTCTATCAGTTATTTCTCCATAAAAATTTACCTCCTTATGAAGAGCCGTGAGTTAGTTCATAGAAACCAGTGGTTACTACGGGGAGAGAAAACAAACTTCAATCCCCATCAGATCTGCAAATCCCGAGTACTTCCCTAAACAAGTTACATGTGTGCAAAACATTCCCCTTGTGCTCCTGATGCACAGGGGGAGTGCATGGCTGCACAGATAGGGATGTAATGGCAATTTGCTGATCATTTGGACCAAGTGGCATCCATGATATGATGATGAAGGAAACAGGTAGAGGTTAAAAAGAAAAGAAGCAAACTGACTTGTAGAGTAAGTACAACTTAACATTTCTAAACAGCAGGGAATACAAAGATTCATTAAGCACCTTTTGGTTGATATTGAGGGTTTTCCTTGCTATTATCCAGAGTTCTGGCCTTTTATTTAACAGAGGCCCTCACTTAAAACTGAGCACCCTGGCTATTATGAAACTTAGCCTCAGCCTCACTGGGCAGCAGCAACACTAACGTAAAAAATCACTTATTGCACCCCTAGGAGCTGGCATCACTGCTGTGGACTAACTGCACTTCTATCCCACCTCCAGAAGTCCCTAGACAACAGGTTTAGCTTCTCTGCCTTTACCTGTAACGTCTCCTGCCCTTTGACAGAGATGCAAGTAAGGTATCCCCTAGATATTGAGCTGTTACCCTGACAGGCACTTGTGTCACACAATGCAGAGACTCATCAGCTTTCTTTAATCATGTATTTACTGGCTGTAAAAAAGCACCTGAGAATTTTTTTTAAGGTGATTAGAAGAAAGGAAAAAGAAAAAGCCTCAACCCCTACAGATGCTCACCCTTCACTTAGGTTTCACTTCATGAGGCCCAAGTCAGTTAGACCAATCTCAGTTAGATCCAGATCCTGCTTGAACACCCTTTGCAAAGGCCAGACCTGGGCTCCTTCCTCTTACTGCAGGGGTATCGAGAGCATTTCAGTTCTTCACCCCAGCAAAGCTCCCGCAGGGTCACCAGTACCTGAGAAGCAAGATCCCTCTCTCAGTCTCAAGGTAGCAAAGGTGCCATCCAGGACTGCTGAAGCTCTCTTATCCTCTTCGTTAGCTTAACACAGCACCATGGGAGCCAAACTAATGAGTCACCAAGCAAGCACACAGCTGATCCTTATGGGCACATTTCATCACAGGAGATAACTGCTTATCTTGCTGTGTTAATAATAAAGAAAGAAAAAATCCAGAGGAGTCCTCTTCTTTTCTTACGCAAAAGTCCTAGTGGGGACGAGCGCTGGCAGCGTTCCCAGGCAGCTGCTCGACATGACAGACTTAAATACATCCGGTGTTGCATGCTGTCAATAGGGTCACCATGCTGAAGTTGGCACAGGTCCCCCACTTAGGTCGGCTCCATCCTTAGTTCCTTCCACACCAGGAAAGAGGGTCACAAGGGGAACCATCGCCTGCAAAAAAAGGCATCTCGGGAGCGTGTCCATCCAAAAGCAGCACCTCTCAGCAGGGAGCAAGAGCAACAGCCCATGTGGGTAGATGCCCGTTCCATATTTTGCACCAATGAACACCAGCATTCAGCATTTCTGATGTTTGCGCAGTGGGTGTAGCATGGGAAACTGGCAAAAAGAACAGGCAAAGTGGCCATCAGTCTGGCTTAGCCTGGCATTACACTTGTAATTAGCTCTAACCCTCTCTAATTTGAAGACAGGATACACCACACCACATCACACAGCACAGACATCCTTCCAAGTGGTACTGACTGAGCTTTTTATAAGCCAAGTAAGTACCAGTTAGTACCAGCTTCTGCTGTAAAGGATCTCCCAAGAAACTAAAACAGAGTGCTAAATAATGCTTGAAAAATGTTACCGCTTGATTTTGTGCCTATGGAGAATCAGGACAGTTACATCACAATATTTTGCTTCAGCAAAATATTAATTGCAGGTCTGTGGTACTATCTCCTTTCTTTGTTAGAAATATTACCAAGATATGGTAATATTTGATATTATGATATCAAATATGTGTCTATGACATAGAAGCTGTGGTCTGTTGGATAAATTTGGAGCTAGAATTTACAGAGTGTTTTTTTCCTATCTTCTCAAACCTTTTAGGAAAGGAGAGAGTAACTAGAAAACCGACCCATACAGCCAACTATTCAACTGCAAGGAATAGCTTGAAGTCATTCAAATCCATACAGCAGCACCAGCTCCGGTTGCCCCAATGATTAGAAAGTTACTCTGTAGTATTCTGGAAGGTACAAGATTTCTATAGAGAGGATTGTAGGTAGGAAGGGGAAAAAGCTTTATGATTCCTTGAATCTTTGCATTTTAGATTTTGAAAGGAAGAAAGAAGAACTTAAATTGCTGTTGTTCAAAAAAGGAACTTCAATAATGTTTTGTCCTGGAGAAGATTTTTTTTTTTTTTGCTTACATGTGTACTTATGTCTGGTAAAGTCACCTTTATAAAGAGGTACAGAATGAATAAATTCCTTAGATGTTGATACAGTGCTAATAAAGACAGACGTCACGGATTATGACAAGCACTTCTCCATGAATTAATTCCACTGTGTACAGTAAGAAAAATTCCAAGACAACCTACTAGGTGACCCATTGAATTATTCCAGATTTTGGATATTTTACTGCAAGGCTGTGCATCCCTCTGAGGAAAAGCGAGAAGAACAAGTTTGTTTATCCTCAGAAAGAGAGGTCTGAACATAACAATAAGTCTTCAGATCTGTATAAGGTTATAAAAAGGACAGCAGCCAATTGTACTCCATGCCCATTGAGAGTAAAACAAAAATTAAGCAGCTTAATTTGCAGCAAGGAATATCTAGGTTATACATTAGAAAAAAACTGCAAGGGCAGGGAGTATCAGAACAAGCTACTAAAAGACGTTGTGTAACGTCCTTCAGTTAGGTTTTCAGAGGAACAGGCTAAGTAGGCAAGGCTCTGTCAGAGATGGCCTAAGTATACTGGTCCTGCTCCAGGATGGGCAGCTGGACTGTAGTTCCCTCCAGCCCTATATTTTTATTAATTTTCTGGTCCCTATTCATCCTGGGAGCAAAAAAGGATAACCGGCAGAAAACAGGCACAATTCACCGCAGATGGCTAAATGCCATACTATTGAATGCCATGTCCTCATCAAGAGGATACACTTTTTTTTCTAAACTGATCCTAAAAGCCAGTGTGAGAAAACAGACGTTCAAGTAGTTGCATTCAATATCCCTCTCAGCACAGCTGAGCACTGGTAAAACAGTATCAGTAAAACAAATATCAGTAGATTTAAAGTTTCCGCTCTGATTGCGAGAGCAAAGCAGATATTTTCAATCCCTCCCCCCAGAATGCCTTGGAAAAAGTCGTATCGTTCAGCCAGACACAACAGTTCTCACAGTACCACTGGAGGCAGGAGAATTTACACCCAAAACGTGACAGCCAGCCAGCACAACCAGCAACCAGGAGGGACGTTCCCTTGATTACAGACCCTCTGCGAACACCAATCACCTGTGTTACAAATGCGCCAGGGACGATGACTCAGAGCATAGGGTGTCCCTGAACTCCAGCTGAAGTGGGAAGATCTCCTGGCTTCCTCTGGAGCTCTCTGTGGATACTTGCATTCACTGCCCGAAGGCAGAGCCTATGTTTGGGATCCACATACGGTTCTGCAGTTTGCAAAGCAGCGGATTGCACCAACAGGTTGAGTATTTTCAGTAAAATTCCCCCGATGTTTAGAGGAAAACATCTGGCACCTCCTATAAAGTCTTTCCTGCCACCCACACGTAGGCTGGACACCACATTGTACTGTCAAAAACCTCAATCTGTTCTTAAGAGCAAAGCAAAAACATTTCCGGCAAAATGAAACTTAACATAAATATTGCTAAATGATGCCACCTCCTTTCTGGTTACATTTATGGGGGGAAAGAAATACATTATTTAGGAAAACAAAGGAACAGTTCACTGGTCCCTCCCTCCCTGCAAAAGCTCTTGTGCCCCTGAGAAAAATGGCTCTTAACTGCTAAAATAGATCATTAAATATTAGCAATGCACCATGACGTACGGTCTCAAACGTAAGTTCTACCTTTTCTTGTTTTTTAACCAATCTAAAACTTCAAAACCCCCCATGTCAAATGGCAGCCAGCCAGGGCAGGGCACAAAGCAGGATACCAAGCGCTCTCTCTCTCAGGGACACACACATACATGCAAGGCAAGACAGCAGCATCTTTTCAGACACATCCCGGAGAAACTAGCCTTGACAGTGAGAGGCCCTCCCTCTAAAGAAGAGCTCAGCAAAAGTCCAGATTGCAACCAGGTTTTAACTTGCAGCGCTGAGCTCAGTGAGACAGAGTTTAAAGCTGGGACTTACTTTTCTAGCTGCTGGCGAAAGCCAATTAATTTACAAAGACCAAAGAAAAGTTTACAGTGCCATTGAGGACGTGATGGCTCTGGTGCTCTGGCTGGACTGATGGGGCTTTTGGGAAGGCCGAATCACACTCGGCAGAATTCACCAGGGAAAAGCACTAACTCCTCTTGGCAGTCTTTCATTGCTCTCCCTTCCAGTAAGTAACACTTGTGTGCCTAGATGATGTGTCTAAGATGGTATCCAAATGGACACAGTTATGTATTCCTGGGGTAGGCAGCTAGATGGGGTTATCTGCTGTTTGCTGTAACTCCTCAGTGTCCTTTTCCCTTTCCCTCCACATGTCTGGAGCTTGAGGACATGGAGCCGAACCATTCCTTCCATCAAGTCCGTTCCCTGACACCAACGCAGTTCTTGGCCTCATTGCCTATGTGTTAAGCTTCTGCCTTCAGTTACACAATCAACACATACTTTCTAGTTAATATTTAAGAAAAATAATGAATGTGAACAATGCACAATATAGTCCTGATTCTACAGTAATCGCCTTGCCAACAGAAGGATTGTAGCTTAGCACCCTCAAAATCATACGGGCTTCTTGTCAGGGATTGCCAATACATACCCTGGCTGTAGGAAATCAGACTGGTTCAGTGCATATCTGACACCAACCACCTGCCTTTCTTTCTTTTCCCATGCATCTGAATTTAGTGAAGTCCTTCAAAAGGACAGTAACATCATAAGAAGCATATACTTTAGGCAACCAAACTACAGTTCACATATGAACATTTAAATTACTGCTTTTCTCTTTGTAATACTTGCTTTTCTTATGTGACAGTCAAAGACATATGGACAAGCATAAAAAAGACCATCAGTACACCAAGCCTGCTGTCCATGCAGGTACCTGTTAATGCCAGGCACATGATACTGATCCAACTGTTAATCTCTCCCTCAAATAACAGGATGAAAGCATGTTCATATAAGGTCACAAGAGGTTATGAAGTCTCATCATTCCCAATAAATTCAACCCCAGCCATAAGATCTCATGCATCTCAGACAGAGATGTTTGCATCTCTTACTGCTCAGATACAACCTAACGTTGAAGATCTTTAAATGAATTCACCATCATTGAAAGGATTTTAATAGACATTATTAACCTTTACATCTGTTCAATTTCATAGCCTTTTTCTGACCAACAGCGAACAATTCAAAGACCATTACAATTAAATCCTAATTGTGATGGTTTTTATTCCCCATAAAAACAAAGCCATGAAAGAGGCACACATCGGTTGCTAAACAGCATTTCAATAAAGCATACTCCAAACCACTAACAATACTTTGTCAACAAATATTCAGTATTTGTTTCTAATGAACAGGAGTTTCTAATGAAAGCTGCCTTAAGTCAGCTTGTAAATCAATCAGCTTTTCCGTCTGTAACTCCAGAAGGTCTTGGGTGCTTCGACAAATTATAGCCTTCAGAGAGTGGGAAGGGTAGACCAAGGCCACAAAGAAGAGTCTCACACCAGATTTGTTTGGAGATACTACAAGTGTCTGTCATCACTTAACATAAAAACCCTCACTATACAGGCCAAATCAACAATAATCATCATCATCATCATCATTCCTTTCCTAGGAAAGCATAGTAGTTTGCTCATGGCTCGCAAAAAGCCTTTTTATGTCTAACAATGTCAAGCCAGGACCCCTCTGCAAACCACCGTTTTCCTTGCTGGTTGTCCATTTGGCTTGATCTCCTCAGCCATCCACGGACCTCAGAGCCACTCAGAGCTGAGCAGGGCACGGCGGGATGGGCCCTGGCTGATGAAGTCCAGGGATCCCCTGCGGCACCCCAACATCAGAGATCTCGTTATCTGCTTAGAAAGTAAAGAGAGAGGGGGAAAAACACAGTGTTCAAACTGAAAGTTTCTCTAATGACCCAAAGTGGAAAACTAGTGCCCCTCCAACCTTGGTAAATATATAGGTAGACATACGCTGCATGGAGTCTGTAAAGTAAGGAGGGAAGATAATATTTCATAGGAGGTATTTTTAGGTGATGCAAAAAATAAGGTTGTTTTTTATTACATTATAAGCAAAAATTTAGTTCACAATTCATCTGTCGCACGTTCCTTTTTCCCGTTCGCGACTTTTCAGTAGATGCTCTCTCCAGTTAAAAACAGTAGACTTAACTGTCCTGTTGCATGCTTAGATTTCAAAGCCAACTGTTGATTGTATCAAGGCAGATAGTTTTATAACCAATGTTAAATAAATTACTTGAGAAATCATTCAGATTAAATAGGCTTTCCACAATTACAACAAATGATAGACGTGATTTGTTAGCATATTAGTTACAGATGCATGCGTATGGGTCTGCCGGCCTAAACATTTGAAGATCAAATGAGAAACTGAAAGCAGACCAGAATATTTATTATTTTGAGGAACAGCACGTTCAAGAAGTCTTCGCCACGGACAAGAGCAGCCTTTGGCTATGGGCTGCACTAGTACAGAGCCAAATTACACTGCCCCCAAAAGCTCAGAGCTTAAGCAGAGGACATGAAACAGATCCAGGTAGGCACTAGAAGTCAAGGATGAAATGAATGCATCAACACCTTACTTTTTAATTTCAGTATATTTTAAAAGGTTTACTTAATCTCTACCATTTCATCTTGCTGTCTCTGTCATCATGTAACCATTATGTAACACAGCATAATCAAAAATAAACTTTTCACTCCCCAGCAACAGTTATGCAATAACTTTTAATTAACTAAGATCCTGCATGTTTAAGAGAACAGTTAAAGAGTTGCCTCAACTCGATGCCTTTCCTCATAATTTCATATTCAAAGCCAACAACAAAACTTATCTGCATCTTCCTTTTTCATCCCTCCAGTACAAAGATGGTTTGTCAGGTTTTATTTGGTTTTATCTGCTTGCAAGATGCTGTCTCGGGGTCCTAAAAATGCAGAGACACATTTTGTGCAATCTGTCAGCAACTCTCTTCAGATGCAAGGCTACAGAGAGTTGATGAGCTCTTCTCTTATCAGAATAAGTCACAAAAATGGATTATCCACACTTAATCCTTCTCACACTAGTGAATTTCCTGATTTTCCGTTCAATAAAGAAAAAATTAAGATGAAAATTGGCCTGATGAAACTTTGTAAGAACAGGTTTACCCCAGGATGTCCTTGCAGAAGAGAAATCCCTCTCTGCCGTTTTATGAGACCGCAGAGCAGCATCAGCCCGCTTTCGGCAGATGCTCGCAGCCCTGCGGAAGGAGCCCCCCGTGCCCTTCCCATCACATCGGGTGCCCCCACCTCCACCTGTTCAATGGCTGCATTTCTGGGGTTCTTTTGCTCTTTTGCAAAGCCCTCTTCTCCCCACAAATTAAACAAACAAGAAACCATTTAACCCGTTTTCTTCACAACACGTCTTCGCTATAGAATGTCTTACGTTTGCTAGAAATGCAAACAGGCTTTCAAAATTGTTCTGCTAATTTTCACAAAAGCCAATACGTTGCACAGACAGAACTACCTCGCTGATACTCTTTTTCAAACACCACAGTTAAATCTCAAGATAACAAAACCTGAGCTGGGCAACCAACCTCGCTTCCACTTTGAAAAGGGATTGTAAAGAGAAGCGTGAGTTTCGTTGCTGTTTACTAATCCCAGCACAGAGAAAAAGGAATCCAAGCTGCCTGAAAACTCATCCCTAAAAATAAAGCGATTTTCCTGTAAGATTTAAAAAAAAAAAAAAATGCATCTATTCACAGATTCAAGCTTAAAGAGAAACAAAGTCTTCATATTTCTATCCTATGGTCCATGGCCAACTCGCAGTGAAAAGCCACTCCTCTGTCCTCCCAGGCAGCGAGCTGACAGACCGAAGGGAAACCAGGCCTTCATCGTAATGGTTATTTCCCTGCTTATTGGATTTGGGTTTTTCGCTTTCCTATGAAAAGCTGCCACGCTACATTTAGTGCGTAGGAGTTGGCATTACTTTAAAGGTCCCGGCAGAACTCAGTCAGCAGAAGGGATTAGTTACGCCGTGCTGGGAGGATGGTTTGTGCGTTTTGGAGAGCGACGGGGAAACAGGAGGACATCCCATGGCACTGGCACAAAGTTGCCAGTTGGAGGGAGAGGGAGGGGAGAAAAAAGGAGTCTTTTTTTAAGTTTAACTTTCATCGGAAATAGCATGCTCTGCTTAACTGCACAAGACCATTACGCACTGATTTGACTGAACAGTCCTAGGAGATTTTCCCTATCTGATCTTGCACGTGAACAGTCGCACTACTGCAGAAGAAGCTTGTGTCTTGTCAGGCCACAGCAAATTTCAGGTTCGTGCACCCAGTCGAAGCTGTGGGACCACGCAATCAGTGTCAATCCCTGCGGCCAGCATTCCCCTGGGGACACCCAAAGCAGAGGTTCAGCCAGGACCTGGGCACACCAACGGCATGATTTTAACAGAGCACCAGCTATCAACCCTTCTTCTCACGAAAAAGGTTCTGCCATTCTGGCTTTCATTTAATCTTTTACTGATAGGAGCATGGCTGCAGTAGGACCCACCTCCATAGGGTCTGTACAATAATACCTAATTTGCCATTCACTCTGAAAATGGTTTGGGGCCAAGCATTTCCTGTAAATTGTTCCTTTCCCTGCAAAATCAGCTTAATGGAATTAAATGAAGGACTGAGTTGGCCCGTGGATTATGTGAAGTGTAGAATTAGATTTTATCTCATTCCATTACAGAAAGTTCAAAATGGAAAAAAATTTCATTTGTAGCCTGATAAAATTTATTATAAAAAAATACAATGCAAAAAAATGAAGTTTTTTTTTTCCTATAGAAATCATTTTAAAATATATGGTTTATTCAAAGCATGTACGTTATTAAAGAATTATAGACGACAGCTACAGAGAAAGTGGATAAGGAGAAAAGTTTAATTATTTTTAAAATTTCTTTTTTTCAGTTTTCCAGACAGACAAGAAAATCATTAAAGTAGACTCCCAAAAATTACTGTACAAGGAAAAAAAAAACCCTCATATGCAACTTAAGACACAAAATGAAGTTAAACATACACGTAATGATCTTCTATTCATTAAAATATAACCTTGGTTAATCCCTCTGTGCTTAAGAATTTACAAAAAACATCTATAATGTAAGATTAAGATACCGTATTTCTCCCCCTACCTGTCACCTTCTGAGTACTTTAGAATTTTTTCCTCATGCACAGAAGGAAGAAATTTTTTATCATTTTGGACCTAGCCCTTGGAAACTCTACTTCCTTAGCAGTCAGATTTTGCTTTGGGTTTGTCTCCTGTCCCTATTGGAGGAGCGTACCCTAGGCTGCTAACCTTTCCATAGCTAGTTTTTGGGGGAGGAGATAAAAGAAGAGAACAGCAAAACAGTTGCATAAAATAATATTACTATCTAGGAATTACACCATCTAATCAACAAATAAAAAGGAAAAGAATAAAAAGATATTTGGTCATGTTTGGGGCATCAAACATTAAGTTTCCTTTCAGCTGCGAACCTCCTAGCTTTCTCCATGTGATCTCTATCAACTCTTTTGCCACCCTCATTGCCGCCATTTAATGCTGTGTAGTGGTATTTGTATATACATTTGTCACATCTGGTTTATTCTCTCTCCACCTCCCAAGGAGAAGAACTGCGCAGCCAGCAAAGGCTTTGCTGGTTCAGTTTTTTAAATGGACACGATGCTCTGTGTCCTGCAGATTGCAAGTTGAAGAGATGTGACTTGAGTTTAGACAGTAAAGATAGTCTGTTGCAAGCATAAGATTACTTTAGGAGGGTTTACACACACAGTGCCATCTTGGGGCAACCCAGAATTAAGTTATCCGGAAATTTTGCCATTATAGGAAATAAAGGTTAAATTAATTTCCCTCACTTCCATTGCCTGCATACATCTGAATATCCATTTTAGCTGGCAGAGGAAAACTGGCTTTTTAAAGGAGTAATTCATGAGACTTTTTCTAGATATCTACTTCTAGGTGACCTGAACTGCCCCAAAACAGTGCTAATTTTTCTCCACTGTGTGGAAAGAGAATCTAGAGCAACAGCTCGGAGATCGTCTGTATTTGATCTGATGAGTGCCAACCTAGACACGTATACATCAACAAAATGAACAAGAACACAAAACATACCCTGCAAGAAATCCAGCCTGTTCCACCAACAAAACAGCCACTGCCTAGGAAAAAAAATCCACAGCTAATTCTAAATCACTAAAAATTAAACCACTATATTATTGGCAGGAACACCAAGTGAGTCCTACTGTTCCCTCCCTGTCCTGAAGGCAGCAGTAAGCCCATGCTTTCCCGACTGTGCTCTGCTGGAGTCAGTCTAGTCTCAGCTCAAAAATGAGGCAATGCCTCACCTCCGGTCCTCAGGGTTACCACTGTGCTGCAAGCACACGCTCTCAGTCTGGTGTCCGAGAAACAAACAGAAACAATTGGCAAGCCTGCAAATGTGGCAACATGCGAGAAACATTGCCGTGGTGCGGAAGTGTGTCCAGGATGTGTGCCTAACCCAAACGAGGACAGCCGAGTTCAGCAGAGAGAGCTCCAAAAATGACGGTCCAACCGCAATGTCACACAGTTATTAGAGAGCAGAAGACAAATACACGTTTGTTACTTACGGAGAGGAAGAACCGCCTTTTAGTAGATTTTCTCCCCTTCTTCCAATACTTGAATATCAACAGCAAAAAATACCAACCTTTTCTATAAATATGCACAAAGTATTAATACCACGTGTGTGGAGAAGGGTTTTTGCACTTGCCTTCATTGCAGGGCTTAAATCCTGGAGGGGTCTCAAGAGAAGAATGAAACTGGTGGTCTGCTGCAGTTCCTGTATGCGTACATCATAAACCACCAGACGTTCTGGCACAGCTCGGCCCAACTGCAATCTCTGTTCCCGAGAGCCAAGACCAAAATAACCAGGGTGGGAAAACTTGCAGAGCCATCACCCACACACTTTTACTCAACCAAATATAATTTGTACTAATTTTCAGAAGCCACCTATTTTCTTCAGTAAATACTAAAGCTAGATGAGAAAACCAGCAATGGGGTTTAGAAGAAAATGTTTTAGCGCTAGGAGTAATCCCCCCTGAAGACATACAAGGAGGAAGAGGACAGACAACAACAGAGACTACAAAAATAAAAATACTTTGGATCTGTACCGGAGATTCTGAGGCAATATCTGCTTTTACACAGTGCTGCCATCTCATACAGGGCAAAATTTGCAAAATTTTTCCATATGGAGAGTCTGACTAGTGAAGCACACGTATGGGAAAGGTCACCACGTTACAACAAGCCGGTCTCTACCCGCCAGCTAACAGGTAGGTAATCCATAAACCCATCCTTCCATGCCCTTAGCTATGGACTTGACTGTCTAGATCCAAAAAAGCATTTAGAAGAAGGAGGGATGGGTCGTAACTGTCCTTTTCCTGCATCAGGGACACAGACAATCCGCGGAGAGCTGGCCAGCAGCTGAGGGGACGTGCACTACCAGAGGTGCTTCTGGAAAGGAGTCCCCATTGGGGTGACCTCCGCCCCATATGGCTGAATCTACCAATCCTGCAAAGATCATAAATATGGCTATGAAATACAAGCTGCCATCTCCCATGCTGAAGGGCCAGCAGCTTTCGTTCACACATGACTGCTGCTGCAGCACCTGAGGAGCTTTGCACAGACTCCGAAGCGTCTGACGCCCCAGAGTGCGTCTACACAAGAAAAGTCATCCAGATTAAAGCAAATTTGGAGTTTAAAATGAAATTACTGGTTTCAGTTAAATGGAAGCAGAAGGAGATAAAAACAGTTTGTAATAACAGTTCCCTTCTTTCACCCCAAAGGCCAACAGACAGGGAATTCATCATGAACAGCATCTCACAAAGACACGTCCTTAGTTTCCCCTACACCGCCTGAGATCCTCTGACCAGACAGGACCTCCCTCTCTAAATACCTCTAAATACCAACAAAAATAGTGAAAATAAATGGTCTCACACTTTTTCTGGAGATCTTTGCAGTGGAGGCAGGGCCTGTGCCGAGCAGGGAGAGTGGAGACTCGCAGCCATGTGGTAAATCACTCACTGAACCAGATGCTGTCTTTCAAAGGGATGTTTCTGGAGCCAGCGAAGAGAAAGTCAAGCCCCAAACTTGCGTCATCCCATCACTGAGTCATCTCACCCCACTGCTTCTCTCTCCTACCATCGCTCCTCGATCCAGCTTACATAATTACTACCACAGAGCTGCAATCATCATTTTGTAGTCAGAGGTGCAGCACACAGTCTGGAGCAAGCCCGGCATTCTCACCCCCCACCAAAAAAGAGTCACGCTCACCACCAGCTAGGCAGCTTAATTTGCGGCTGAGACCCAAGGACAAAACAGGGAGGTGGGGAGGGCTTCCCCAGCACTTCTGAAGGAATTCAGACAGGGGATCTTGTCTGGGATTTAGGATGTCCTAGATAGTGGGAAAAGGGGCCACGACAAAGCCAGAGTGAGAGACGTGATCTGTAATTTCCTTGGCACTGGGCTAGTGCCTATGACCAACTTCTGTCAGGTAGTATTAAGGCATGAAGCGTGAGTTTGTGTGTTAGTAACACTGCTGCAGACTCTTTGCTCTAGCAAGCCTCTAAATAAAACCTCAGCTTTTATTAAACACACCCCAGGCTGCTATCAAGAGCGAAAAATGTTCAGCCAAATACACAGGCGCTAACCAAGGAGCACGGCACCCACCCAGCATACTGGGCCTCCCTCCTCACTCGGGGTCGGGAGCCCCACTGTCGTTTCCTAAGTAAGGAACATATTCATTTTTAAACCTTTCCCATTCAGCTTAACAGCCCAGACACATCCCTCTAAGCCAAAACACCAGCCACCGGGGACCTCTGCCATACGCAGTAGATTCAAAGAGCCTAAACTGGGTCACCCAAAATGAGAGAGAAAATCTGATTTTTGCATTAAAAAACAGGGCAAGCTCGCTGGATGAAACACAGCAGAAGGCAGGGAAAGGTGTTTGCAGGCTCCACTGCACAGGGGCTCAGTACAGCCAGAAAAAAGCACAAATGCCCTCTGACACCGCAGGAAGGGAACAGTGTTTTCCCAGTCTGCAATAGGATGGCAGTAACAGAAACACTTTGCGGGGGCAGGAGAAGATAAGCGTGTCCCTCTGTCCTCCATGCAGCAGTTTGCCTATGGCCACCCATAGTCCCCAATGAATTTATTCTGACTAAAACCAAGTGAGACAATTTTAATCCATCAGAATCTAAAACCCTTAACGAGCCTCAGGAGTCTTAGGGCCATGTCTTGCACCCTCCTTCCTAGTGCCAGAGCAAACTCAGCTGATTTGAGAGGAAAAGCCCCACTAAGAACTGCCCGAGTTTGTGCTCCCAACTCATGCAGGATCTTCTGCAAGCAATTAAAAACAACAAACGTTAAACAGGATGAACAGGAGATCGTGAAAAGGAAGCTTTATTTTTTTCCCTTTGTAACTCTGACAGAGACTTTTGACCTCAAAATAAAGTCAAGCCAAAACCACTTCTGCATTTATAGGTGGAGTGCAGCAAATGGGTTTGGGGGTTGCCAAGTCTGACGAGTGAGGTGGGTCTTTAAGAAATACAAAACTCACAAAACCGTAATTAGAGTTATGTTTGAAAACTAAAAGAGTTTTTCAAACGGTGACACTCAGAGCAGTGAAAAGGATGAGTAACTAGGAATCATTTGCAACAGGTAGCACATAACCCAGAATAGCCAAAACACAGCTGAGAGCTCTCGTGGGGACCCAGACTTTGCTAGTTCCTGGAGCAGGCAACAGTGGCTAATAAGAGATCTTGTTATCTTCAGGTGCCACCGAGAAACCAAGAACCATGCACATCCTTTCTCCCCTTGGACTTTCTGAATCCCATGACAAATCAGACCTTGCTCAGGCAAGACACCTTCCAAAGTCAAATCACTGGAAATGGAGTAGCTTTTTCTGTGCAGATCCCAGGATAACCCAACTCAGATGCCTTCACTGGACCCAGAGATCCACCAGTGTGGTCTGTGGGCCCACACAAAGCTGTCACACCCTGGTCCCGACCTCCGGCATCAGGGTGGGCTATATATTTGCTTAAAGACTTCCAAGGAAAATATCAGCTTAAGAAATCACAGCAGCAAGGGATGGGCGGGGAGAACATTCCCCGCAAAAAAGAAGCTGAGCTCTGTAATTACACATATCACATCTAGATATTGTTTAAGAGTTCTGCCTACATAAGGAATAAGAGATTTGATCTAATAAGCAAATAAAAATCAGAAATATCTCCTACCAGCCAAGAAAAGCGTTATCAATAATTCATTTTAACAAAAAAGAACATCAAATAAAAATGCTGTTTTGGTTTGACATTTTGATATGTTGTTTCAGAATTCTTCTCTAATGTAACATGTAACAAATAGCAGAGTTCATTTATAAATGCCAGACACACTTGTACATTGTTGAATATAGCAGTTCCCATTAATATTCACTTAGGCTTTCTTAATTAATTCACTTTGACTGCCTTCACAGCTCTTCTACTGCCTTTATTCAAGTGTTCTAGGTCAAGTGGAATTCTCAGAAATGTTACATAGGGTTTCCAAAAATAGAGTTTCAAATTTGTAACCACATCTGCACCTAATTCTTCAAGTTACACACCATATAGCCTGATGTCCAGCTTAACTTGTTTGACTATCACCTGCTTGCTGTGAATTGCGTATGAAAAACTTAAGAACTGGAACAAGGTGTTTGTGCCCTAAATCAACTGTCTACGCAAGTTCATTCTGGAACACAGTGCTTTAATTTTACATACAATTTCCATAAGGGCGTTTGGTGGAGTGGATAAATTATATCATACCTCAGAAAGCACAGGTTTGCAATCCACAGATTTTGATGACAATGATGCAAGAAGTATTTATTGCAGAGGTTGTGCAGAACTGTTGGCAAATTTAAATGTGTATTTCTCAAGCTCAGTCTGTATTCCTTTCAGCGCGCAGAACACACCAGGGAGTTTGCTGCTTCTAAATTTAGGGAGGGCAGGGCAGACTTCGTCGGAAGTTGAATGCTCCTGAGAACGGTTAACTATCTGTGACTTACCAGTTCCAGGGAAGAGCGGATAAGTAAAAGCTCCCGTTGTTACATCACTTTGATTAAGGATTTTCTTTGAAGTACATTTTTGTGCAATATTCAAAGGGACATTAAAATAGCTTTTTCCCCCGAGGAAAGTCATTAATGGCAACAACTTTCTTTAGAGGCTAACACTGCAAATACTACCTTTGGAGGAAAAGCAGCTGTCGCTCAGGTCCTGGACCTGGCTGGATAGTACAGCTTCTTGGTGATGGATGTGTTGCTCCATGGGTTTTCGATATGTTGTAGTCTATAAATCAGTATTTTTTATACTATTACTATTTTATTACTTTTTTTGTACTATTTTTGACTATTGTGTCTAGAAAAGAACCATTCCAGATAGAGTTTGATGGAGGGGGGAACAGTTACTGAATGTGATGACAGTCCAAATGATAAAGCTGTTATCCAATTCAGATGCCAAAGTTATATCATCTTTGTTCTATTCAGTCGGTGGTGAAAAGAAAGAGTCGAAAGGATTTTTTTTAACCAACTGTTTGCAGATCTCAATGCTGACAGTTGCCTCTCCCGGAATTCTTCATCAATGCCGAAAAGCCCTCACAAAATTGTGTACTCTTTGGTTCGTTTCTTTTACCAATATGCACAGCTCAAGAGAGGAGAAAAAAAGCTCAAGGGACCTCAAAAAAGCTCAAGGGACCTCAAAACCCTCGCGAAGCCAATAGGATTTCAGTCTTTTTTGTAGTTGGCAATAAAGCCACTGAATCACTTGGATGCTTGTGAAAACTGTCGCCAGTGATGGCATAGTCAAAAACAACAGAAAAGCCGCCCTGGCACCGCCACTCACCTGGAGTTAGGCTCCGACCGCAAAGCCCTGAAACCCGTTAACCAGAGCCACCCGGAGCCGGAGGTGAAGAAACCGCCACAGTCGGCTGCCGCGTGACAGAGTGACGTGGACCAGGGTCCGGTCGGACAGCTCGCACCTCCAGCAGCCCGAGCACAGAGTTTATTTCTGCGTGGGAGAAACAAAGCCCAGCCGCTCGCCCGCTGGGGCACGCGCATCCCGTTGGGCCGGCAGCCCCTCCGCCACCGCCGACCGCTCGCAGGCTCGGGCCCCGCTGCTCAGTGCGGTGCCCTGGCTAGCTCGCAGGATGACCCCGGCAGGGAGAAGCGTGAGGGCACTGCGCTAAATTTACAACGGTTTAAAGCACAAGACGCCGTTTTACACGAGCCTATCCATTCCCGGATCTCTAGTTATACCGTCAAAATTAGGCGGGGATGAAATACTTTCCTGCTAGGCAGTAGGAACACCAACGTGTTATTCTTTGAAAGGCTGTACAGAGGCTAAGGCTTTAATCCTTTTACTCCAGACGACGAGCAAAACCCCAGCAATGGGATCACCGAGCACCGTTGAGCTCTGCTCGGTCTCTGCTGGGGGCTCTGCAGTTCACTGCTACGGCATTTTAAGAGCCTCTAACCAAAAAGTTACTGCAAAAGAAATAGAGGCGTGCGTGGTTGGGGCTTTTTTGCCCCTCAACTCCTCAGAGCTTTTTACCAGCAACGTGGCAGACTGGCCTCAAACTCTGAGGTCCTCAGTACCAGGATTACTAGGTTTCAGGTCTCTCCCGCTGAACCAACAGCCGTTGCACTCTTACCGACAACAGCGCTCTTGAGACACAGCGCCTCCACTTACCTGTTACTGAATTTGTGTACGTAACCCACAAGTGGAAGTCTCCCGGCAAACGTTCGCAGCAGACGATCTGCAGGCCTGAAACAACTTAACTCTCCACTCAACCTGCACTTGTCGCGGCCCTAACTCTTGCTCTCACTTCCAGAAGTGAGACATGCATTTCTCTGACGTGCAAGAGAAAATGCAGATTTTCCGAAATAAAACCGAGTGTTTGAAGCAGGTGAGTAACCAAGTAGTAGCACAAAGCAGCGTCAGAAGATAAACTGCAGAGCATGGTATTAGGGGCCCAAGGGAGCTACCCTCTTTGGTCCACGCTAGGGAAAGCGTTCAGCTCGCTGTAGCGCGTGCCAGTGTTTGCACCGCTCCCAGCGTGCGGTACTGTGATAAGCAGACATCTGCAGCAGTCCTAAGGGTTAAATGGATTTAGGATCTGATCCGGGCTTATCGGAATAATGGGAATTTCTGCTATCTGTTTCATTATGAATTGGGTCACGCTCCAACCACACACCTTAAATGAACCGCAGGAACAGTGTCACTAATTTCAGCAGCATTATTCATGTGATTCAAACTCAATATGTAGGTTAAGTACTGTGTAAGTCTAAATGAAAAGTCTAAGCCGTCTCTACAAGCAACACATTCAAAATATCATTATCCTTTCCGGTATAATATATCGGACCACAAATTTGCAAGCTACCACTACATCTGCATTTGCTTCCCCTCAAGGACAGCCACCAAAGATGAGGTGCAAGAGGCAGTAATTAAAACCCACACTCCTCTCCAACTGCTCCTTGCCTTTTCAGTATCTGTCTTATCAAGTATTCTTGTGCAGATTCTGTCAATTTTGGGAGGAGTAGCTGGGCACAGTATAAACAGCCACTACTTCAGCAGCACATAGTTAAGACAGCAGAAGCATTACCAGCGCTGATGTAACCCAACCCTCAGTAAGAATCTGTGACAGTCTTCTTGGAACGAAAAAGTCCCCTCTCTCCTACTTTCAGATGCTCTCCAGGATGCTACAACAGCTCCCTAATCCTCACCCTGTTTTGCTGCAAGACAAATTGGACCTGATCTCTTGCTCTGAGCAGAGGTCAGGCCTGAGTCACGCTGGCAAGGCAGCAAAGCATTTGCAAGTTGTACTGCTGCTAGATGTCCTCTGGTTATTCGAGCAGTCACTCTGGTGTATATCAAACACGCTAGATTCACATAAATAATTCCTAGGGAGGTACAGAGCACTCACCACAGACCTGCTCACAGCGCCCCACAGCAGCCAGGACTGCAAGTCTTGCCGGTCACGCAGAGGAAAATGCAAAAAGTAGCGGAAAGATGTGGACACAGATTACGTGACCCAGCCTATATACCTCCATACACACAGGCAGAGAAAGAAGAATGCAAAGGTGAATACTCTGCAATGCCACGCAATACAATGCCGCTAGTGAATACTCTGGATTTAGGGCAGCCAGCTTTTGGATCCAGGCTAACCAAATCCAAAGGAGTGCGAGGTGGCACAGCTCGCTACTGCTCTGCACATGCCTCGATCTGCCTCTGGTCTCAGCAGATTCTGCTAAAGCACGCATCAATTTGAGATGATGTGGGCAGCAAAGGGAAAAACTAGACTAGGGAAAGAAAAGCCAAGCACACAACACACACACCCTCAATTGTAACTTGGCCCTGAGTTACTGTTAGAGCGATGCTTCCTTTGCCACCAGGATGGCAGGTGTCTGATCTCATTTTGTAAAATAGCAAAGGTCACTGCAAAATTATAGCTCGGTTCTGGATCTATTTAAAAAAAAAAAAAAATCTAGGGTCTGTTTAGATCATTTTGGAACCGGTCACCCCTCTCCTAACTCTCTGCACAGACGTCCCATCTCCCCACTTTTTCGTCCCATCTCCACAGAGCTAAGAGTTGACATGCAACAGAGTAAGATTTGTTAACAAAAGCAAAGGAAAACTACTGTAGCAGCCTGGAAAGGGTGCAAACGTGAACACTGCTAGTGCCGTACGCTATTGGACTGCCACGCTCCCCGCCTGCCTGAGTGCTGACAGCCTTTCTAGCCTTGGCAGTTCACAAGGTGACAGTCCCTGAAGATACTTCTTTCCACTCACCAGTTTATTTTTCCTCAGCCCCATAAATCTGGGCTCTGTTCTAGCAGCCAGTAGCTAAAGAATATGACAATTAAAGATTAATGATATAAATGCACTGAAAGTTGAAAATCTAGATTTTTGAATGTCCTGCCAGACATATTCATTTTTAAACCTTACCCTTGTGGTTTGAGACACCAGGCCAAGAGTGTCACTTTTCCCCAACAGACTAGAAATGCTTTCTTCCTTTCAGCTGCCAGATAGTTTTGCGGGCTTATATATGTTTCTTTATTTAATTATTCACCGTAATACATGAAACATTAAGCAGCTTCTTTCCATGAAGCAATGAGTGCTGCTTTCCGATGACAACATACTAAGTAACCCTAATAGCAGGAATAAGGAAATGAGCTTCCTAGAACAAAGGGGAAAAGGGCAGAGGAAAATGAGATAAAAGCTCTGAGAAGCTAGCATTTACTAACACAAAAAGTTGAGACTTCATTTTGAATAAAACAGAGCAGCTGACCTGGGAAATAAAGGCAAAAAGAAACAGCCTTCTAAAACTTAAAAGGAAAGTGTTTTCTGATATGACTTTTGGGCTAGGACTTTCTTCTTCCTCAGCCTTTGAAGAGACCAAAGTCCACGACTAGGAATCCACAGACGCAACGGTAGGACACGCAACGCTCGCTTGCGTTCCCTCAGTGGAACTAACACCACGTTCGCGATCAGAAACGCTTGTTCTCCACGCGAACAGAAAGTTAAAGACGGAAGTCATTAAAGAAAGGCATCCCCAAGCCACAGTTCTTCCTGTGAAAACAGCACCGTGCGCACAACGTCCAGTTTACGCTCTTCCCATGTAACGCCTTTCGCAGCAGCAGTGGCGAGACAGTCTCATCAGGTTACGAAACAGTCTGCTCTCACCAGCACCTCGCACTGCCACACGGCCTTAACTCATCATCAAACCAAGGTAGGACAAACCTGATGACCTTCCCACTGCCACCGCTTTTGCTGAAAGCCTTCACCCTGCCCTTGGAAACTGAGGCAGGATTGTGGGCGAGAGGATTTTCCTGATTCTTGTTTTTGTTTGTTGCATCACAGAGGTAAAATTATCTCTGTTTGATTATTTAAAGCTGCTGGCTGTGGGGATAATCTGTGTATCAGCAGCTGTAGGGTGGGTGGTTAGCATTTTTGAATTTGTAGCTGGAAGTAAGGAAGTCATTTTGCGTAGTTCTTTAAAGAGGAAAACAGAGTGCACAGTACAAAATCCCATCACAGCCTGATGCTGAGGTTGCTTTCTTGTTCCTTCGCAATGAGAAAACCTTTCGTTTACTGGTAAGGCTGAGGGTGAGTTCCCAGCCCTGGCTCCTGCCATTCCTCCATCTCACATAGGAGAAGACGACAGGGAGCAAACAGACAATGAAGCGTTAACTCCTACAATTGCAACATTTGCTTGCTTATGCCTTCCCAAAACGTGACTGATTACAAGAAGCATCACTCAGAACGGTAGGCTCCAGGAGCTCAGCAAATGCGCTATCTTTAAACTAAACCCCACTAACCTTGGGGGAAAAACTCCAAAAACCCCTACCTGGGCAACTCCACCTTGGGGAAATTTGGAACAACGGACCTAATCACCAGGTATAAATATTTAGAGCACAAACACTACAGGAAACAACTCTGTCTATACTTGCAATCTGCTAACTCACTAAATAGTTAGAAGCAGTTTGGCTGTTTGCGTTTATACGACAGCTACAGCAAGCCACTCCTTCCCATGCCAGCACAACTTTGGCCTGCACATTCTGCTCTCGGTATTTGCGATTTTTCTCCTCCTACCTTCATTTTATCTGCAGCTGCTCAGCTTGCTTTCCTGCAAAGAGGGCTGGGGAACCAGGGTGGGGTCAGTGCAATGCCGGGCGGACTGGAAGGTTTATAAAGAACAGACATCAACACCAAAGAGCAGGAAACTGATAAAAAAACATAGCAAGAGATGCAAAACATCCCAGGGATAGGAGTGACAAGAAGCAGAGATGCATACTTTTCTTATTAAAAATCTGCATCTGAAAGCAGAGGGGAACATCCTCACGCACACCAGACCTGCACATTACTATCTCTTCCCTTCTGCGTGGCGTGGCATAAGAACAGAGACACACAGCTTTAATGTTATAGTTTAGAATATAATCTACAGACTTCTCCTTTTTTACAGTTTTGCCATCATCATACGTGCAAATGCTTCAACGTGGTACGTGACTGCACACATACTAGCAATATCCACACAACCATAACTGTATGAAAGATCTTTAGGCACAACTGGTAATATCTGGAACACGTTAAAAATTAGAATATATAGTTCCCTCAGCAGCTGTACTACTTTTCTCACAGTCTTTACTAATTAACATACATGAAGGCAGTACCAACCATTGTGGACCCAAGGTCATGTTTAGCTTCCTTTTTAAATAAGGCACAGAATAAAATCTTCAGCATTGACAATGCTGCAGTCTCAAGTGTCACATAACAAGAACTTCAAAGAGTTTCTTTGCCATAAGCCCTTTTTTTTTTTCTTTCCAAATCATAGAAATTAACGGCATATGGCACCTCTGTGGAGTGGTCTTCTGATCTACTTTGCTACCTTCCTTTTCCCTAATTCTGCCAGTGCAAATCCTTCCTGAGTCCGTGAGCTGCACATCTGAGCTGCTTCTTACCCTGGCTGCCTCTCTGCCCTCCGTTTCCACCCACCTCACTAAACTGAGTAGGCTATTGGCTGCCCTCCTTGATGTGCATTTCTCAGTGTGATAATTCGCATTATAAAATATACAGTGATAAATTCATTAAAGTTTGGCTCCCAAAGGCAAGCATTAAAAAGCATTTTAAGGAACTCCCAATATTCCTGCTGCCGTCTTCCCTGCTCTTTGAAAGCCACCTCTACTGTGAAACCAGTTTTTATATCTTTTAGTAAATCATTTAAGACAGCCTTCACTGCCTATTACCTTAAAGAAGTTAAAGGCTACAGGGTCTGTATTGTCTCATGATAAGAAAAGAGATAGACAAGGCAAATGTTTTATTTATGCTTGAAAATTGGATGCAGAAAGATTTATAAATGGACTAATTTTAGTCAGTGTCCTCATTTCATAAAAAAAAAAAAAAACCCACTAAAAAGCATGCCTTAAAATTAATGTACTGCTACCACATGTATTAACAAATATGTCAAGTCTTTGCTTGTTTTAAAGCCCCTTTGATAGTTAGAGAGCTTTTTTTCATTATATATATAAAAAGCAATCCTTGGCTAGTTATTTTCAGAAACTGTGCTGGAATAAAGCATGGGACAAAGGGGTTTTTTTCCTCTTTAACAAGGCTGCCCCATAAGCGTTATCCTAAGGGATAAACATTTGGACTGTGACCTTTGTGCCTTATCTTGTAGCACGATGGAGGCCAACTCCTCCCTCCAAACTCATTCCAAAGAATCTCTTTGCTGTTTGTTAAGTCAAAACCAGGTATCGGCCACAGAACATAAGCATTTAGATAATGGCTTTAACATTTGTCTCTCCTTGAACAGTTTCTCCAGTGGCTGCAGAAATTAGATTCCTCACAGATAAAGAGCAGATGCTGTACCTAGGAAGATTTTTAAAAGCCCACATTTGATGCCTTGACATTTGCGTTGTATTTCACTGAGGCACGAAGCAGAAGTGGAATCACTAAAACCCAGCAAGTCCAGAAATACTGACTTCATCTTTCTGGAGCTCAGGAATCCAAATGCTGAAAATCTGAGTTTCTTCTGCAGACAGCAGCATCACAGACAGGAGAACTACTAGCCATCTACCTTGATCCTCATTTTCTCCACACTGACCAGTGATAAACATAGTGAAGTGCGAGCCTCAGAGCTGCTCCAGAATAAGCAGAATAACCCCACTGTAGGGTTGCATCATTCCCAGAGAGACTTTACTCACAGTACAAACCACGCAAGCAAAACTCATGTCCTTTGCTACCTCCAGGATCCCAAGACTCAATCCCACCTCTTATACACAAGTTTGCTTGCTGCCTCTTAACGTTGTTGACATTTTATGACCATCTCTGAAGATATCCTCTCTCCCAGACACAAGCTCCCATGAATAGGCTCCCTTATCTGAAATGTTTGGTCCTGCATAAGCTCACTAAGGTTTGACCTTCCCTCTCCAGTCAGAGAGCCAGCACTCAGCATCATAGTCCTCCTCATCTCATACCCCGATTATTGCAACCTCTTCTTTCCTCTTAATGAAAGTCTGACTTGCTTCTACTCCAGACAGCACCACAGCAACTGAAATAGGA
Organism: Struthio camelus; assembly: GCF_040807025.1. NCBI lineage: Eukaryota > Metazoa > Chordata > Aves > Struthioniformes > Struthionidae > Struthio > Struthio camelus. The sequence goes on along the minus strand of NC_090981.1, from coordinate 57,074,349 downwards.
AAAAATAATCACATTGCTCTTCTCCTGCTCTCCCTTCTTCCAACTGTTTCAAAGGTCTTTCTCTGCTTGACTTTGACATATATTTATATGTACTTTGACTTTGCTCTGAATATATACAGGGCTCTGCCTCTCAGTCACAGCAGCCCTCATCTCATTTCCTAAAAAAGCACCTTTGCATTCTTTCCTATACCAGGATAAGGCTGGAGAGGAGCCCCCTCTGCACGCTCCCGCTGCTCTGATACCTGTGGGACCACAGCCAGTCCTCACTGGCTATGCCCACATCAGCAAGTAGAGCAGACCCATGGAGAAGCTGACTCTCGTAATACACGTGTTGGGGTGTGTGCTTGTTTTTGCAGTGGCCTATCTCTAGGCTGGGTCCAGGGACCGAATATGCATTTGTAGCCAGGCTGTAGTAGGTGTCCCCTGGAGCAGATCTCCCTGCTAGGCAGAAGCCTGGTTCATGCGCTCTGAGACCACTCCACAACACAAACCAAAGCCCAACCAGGAGATTTGCTTCAGAAGCCCATTCTTGATCCACACTAAGACACTAAATTAGACCTCTAGGTACTACCGCATCATCTGTAACTTTCTCCTTCTCCCTTCCACACGTATCCCGAGATCACCTTGCCCTCTCCATGCTGCCCAAATAAGTTATCATGACTACTCTTCAGCTCCCGGAAACTTCATCTCAGCAGCACAGAGGTAATACAGCTTTGCACCAGCAGACACGCAGGTAGTCCAGGTAGGCACCAGATGCAACGCCGGGACATTTTTGAGGGTGTGACTCCCCCAACAGAACGTGAGTGACCATTTTAGGATATCATGGCTGTGAATGATGGGTTTGTGCGAGTTGAAGTCTGGCACGTTTCTGTGCTTCAGACCAAAGGAAAGAGGGGAGGGAAGGAGAGAAGTGACGCTTTTCCTCTCTTCCAGATGAAAGGAAAATGGGGGGGGGGGGGGGGAACAAACCGGGAACTAAGCCCCTTATTAATTAATGCGTGTTTTGAAAAAGAAATGCAACTGTGCACTCACTTATCTGGGTTTCTAGGAGCTTTAGTGACCTTAATAATTCATGTTTATGTAAGCTGTTTATAATTTTAAGCAGTTTGTTTTGTGCAAATTTTGTCCATTGAATTTAACAGAGATGAATACATCGAACTGTGAAATGAGGTTGGCCATAATACTCAAAGGGAAGCTTTTCAAAAACTACAGTGTTTTTATAAGGACAAACAAAATTCACAGCTTTGTCTGAAATAATTTTCCATCCATTACTGATACACACAATGTGAGAAGGAAATTTTTTTTTTCCCCCAGATTCATCCTTTCCCTTTCCTTTTCATGTTTTGGCAGCATTTCTAATACCATAAAGTTTCATTGTTTCTCAAGCATGTAATCAAGCGTCTCCTGCCTGTTTGCTTTTCTTCATAGCAACAGAAGAGTAAGAGGACAAGGGGGAGCAGAATTACGTTTACCAAAGTGATTAGAAAAACTCAGAGGCAGGTATAGCTCCTGAGATTACCTTTAAATTCATGTTTTGTGTAACCATTTGGGCTCCTGCAATGCATGGTGCTATGCAGCAAGCGGACTGCCCCTACGCTGTAACACAGGGAGAGGCTTCCTCATTCCAGGCTCGTAGCCACCACCCAAGGGCTTAAAGTCCTTTAGGACCTCACTCCAGAAGGTGGGTCAGACTGAGCAGGACCTTGTAACTGACCCACCAAGTAGCCAGAAGAAAGCAGGCCAGAAGCCAGAAAAAGCAGCTGCGTGTAGTCCTAAATGTTTTCATAAGCCTTTCCTGATACGCCAAATTAGACCATCCCTACACATTCTTCATTAAAACAAATAGGTCCAGGAAAATCTCAGGCTACGTTGTGTCAATATAAGCTAGACCGCTTTTCACGCCATCGCCTCAGAATTTGGCCAGACTTAGAGGGAACAGAGACTCTGCTCTTTCACGGGCAGCTTCAAGAAGCAGACAGGGACGCTGTTGTGAAGGGTCACCTCTCCCAAATGCTGGCACGTCTGTGCAGATCATCACCTTGCCACGTGTAGACTGGAAGCTCTTCTTTAAAGATTCTTATATGGTTTTTAGCCTGATGCCATTTAAAGAAGTTTTTATTTAAGAAAAAGAAAAAACAGCACCTCATTTAAACTGGAATTCTAATTTGTCCCTCAACATAAACTGCCAAATACAGGTTCTAGCTGCACCTCCCAGCAAACAGAAAAAATTTCTGTCTGGGGCAGAGGAAGTATGAACCATCCCAGCGGCGCCAACAGCATAATACAATAAATAGAAGTTGGAAGCTGGAATAAAAAGATGACTATGGGATCCACAGGCTTTTGTTCCACATTTGTTCTGGGCCTAGGAGAAATGGGTCCCAATGGATCATCTTCTCACAGATAAGGGGTGCTGACACTTGCACAAACACCGAGAGCAGCAGGACAGCCTTTACGGCAACCTTTAGAGATACAAGGGCTTGACAAACCAACCACTTTCTACAGTCTGTACAGCCAAGCAAACTACTAGCAGTTGTAGACCAAAATGAGATTTGAGGCAAGTATCAGGTCTTTCATAGAAGAGCTTGCATTCACTTTTGAAAGATTAACAGCCGTATTCTGTTGTGTATCCAGCTTTCATCAAGTTATCGTTTCAACTAACAATTTTTTAAAAATCATGTAATTGGTCTTAGCAGCTTACAATAGTTTTTAGAACAAGTACCACCCCTCTCCCTCCCTCTCAATAAAAACAGAAATCAGTGAATCCAGGCATTGTCCTACGAGTCCCTAGTGATACCATTGCCAGTAGCTAAAACATGTCTAGTACCTTGATTATCAAATATTACATAAAGATGAAAAAGTCTCCTAACCTTTTCCGTATTTCTTTGTTTACTTACAAGATCCAAACTCATAGTTTTACTCACCAGAGATTAGAAGCTGGTACCTAGATCAGTTAGACTCTGACCTGAGCTCTATCTGATTAAAGGGCATCCCCTACAGGGAGGGGGTGACTATCCCCATTAAACACGGAAGAGACACTGAAAGATGCCAGTCACATCTTCCAAGCAATAACCCTTCTCGTTTTCCATCTATTATCACTGAGCTATTATCCTATCTATAGAGGTAATTAAAAGGCTACAGATAAAATCCTTGATCACAAAGCAGTCTATTTCAAGGCAAGACTTCCTACTCACATACTCCACTTTTCTGAAGTCTTTGTACACAGAAAAAAAGAAGCAGCTATTGTATGAGAGGAAGATTCCAAAGAAGCGTCATCAATTTGAAAGAGCTGCCATGTATTTCTCAAGCTGAGCCACCATTTTTGACACTTGCGACCAAAACCACTTCCATGAAAGAAACACATGGGAGATACAGGGCTTAGGACCAATGAACAAACTTTAAGGCCTAGTTCGGTCTGGAAAACTGTGATTGTGATATCCAAACCTTTACTCTACCTCATGCCGCCACACGCATGACGCGAGAGGGCAGTTGCAGGCTCTTGGGCAGGCTACAAGCCTCTCACAACATGAACAGTGATTTCACAGCCTTCAGCCTGGAGCAGTCAAGCTGCATCCACACTGAGAGCGCTACAATTAGCCACATGGCTCTTAAGATGAATGCTCCTTATCTCGTTATAACTGCAGTCAATTACCTTTCATTTAGAATTCATTTAAAAGTAAATATACCTCTAAAATACTGAATGCTTTATTCAGATGTTCTCTAGACAAACACAAATAGCTCATCCACGAGAATCAAAGTCCATTGGAGAAGGAAGAATATTTTTAATTGTTATAGCTCTAGACTGCTAAATGGCACCTCAAGGAACTTCTGTTACATAGCGTACAGTAGAACAGATACGGCAGGAAGGAGAAAAAGCCTAAAAACACCAAGAAATAAAATCTGCGGCAATGCCTGTATGATCAATGGAAACATAACAACACACATTTGCATTAGAATAGTTTCGTAAATAACCATCCCACAGCTGAGACATTTACAGTCAGCTAGTAAATACAGTTTAACTTTTAGCAGAGAAGGTGGTAATTCATTAAACCACCCAAACAAGATATGTTGCAATCACCAATTGTACTTTAATTAGGAAGAATACTTTTGAAAGCAAAGCAAAAGGCTAGATGACCCAAGTACCAAGACCCAAGGCTAGATGAGCAAGTCCTTTCCATCCTAGTCATCCAGGAGCTGTAATTCACTGCACTAAAGACCATTCACAGTGCAGAGCATTAAATCATTAATTAGCAACTCGATGTGAAATGAAGGAAAAAGCTGTTGCCCTCAAAACGAGCCTCCCACAGCTGTCCCCAGTCCCACACCTGCCAGCAGTGACGGTACATAGAAGCCAGAAACGGCTGGGATCTCCAGAGCAGCTCCATCCATTTGTTTGCTGCATTTATTTATTTCCAGATGAGCTCCAGGATGCACATCCAATATGGAAATGTTGGTGGTTTTGTTCAGAGGAAAAAGAGTGGGAGGTCTGTTACTCCATACAAGAGAGGAGATGGATCGCTGCTGAATGAGGTGGGCCACGTTCCAGCCCAGAGCCCAAGCCCTGTTATGCTGAGGAAGATGTTTCCTTGCTCAGCTCCTCAGTATCAAGTGGAGGACCTGAATATAATGCTGATGGAAGAAGGTGGCTCGGCAGTGAGAGTGAGATGCTTTGGTTTTTCTGCTGCACAGAGTATAAGGTTAAAGGGTGGGGAAGATGATTAAAGGAAGGGTAACGTAATCTGTGCTGCTGGGAGCCTGGAAGGCAATTGCAACTTGGCTTAAAGTCAGCCCACCCACTTGTTTCTATTCCCAGATAAACATGGTGAGCACGTTCCCAGCAGAAATACCTGCAAGTGCTCAAGAGTGGAAAAACAGCACTGCAGATTTAGGATACAGAAGACCAAGAGATAGGTAAATTCATCACTTGTGAAAGTCTCAAGTCCTCCAAAGACAGACCTACTGGGAAACAGGTATGAGCACGAGATCGGGATTACTATTTTAAAGCAGAACGGCTGGTTAATGTTTAATACCTGTCCCACTTGTCATCTGACATCCTTCACGTTGAGAGTTGAGTGCAGACGAGACAGGGACTTTAGTCTTTACTCCAAGGTCAGCCGCCGCTGGTGTTCCTGCCAGCCCTGATGAACGGTGCTGTGACAGCTGGACCATCCCACTGGCAGAGGTGGCTGCCACCAGCACCATCAGCTGAGGGAGCAGAGACGAGCTGCTCAGGCTGCACCATTTCCATCAGAGCTTTAGGCTTGCATTAAATAAACAAAGCCTTTTCTTTGTGCGTTTTGGCATAGCCTTTGGTTGCAAACTCTCTCCAAATCCATACTGTTTTGAAGCCCCCTTTTGATCTTCGATTGTACTGAGAAAGACATAAATATCTTAATAGATCACATTCCTTGGTCATCTCAAGTCCACAAAGACCATTAAAATTTATACCTTGATATTAAAGCTAAATTTACCCCGCACGACTGGGAGATTGCTTTCGCTCCAGCAGCGGAGAGCAAAGCAGCAGTATGTTAACCCTTACCTGTGGTCAGATCATTGATTTATACACTACTATATTTGCACACAGCTGGAGGTGTGGAGAAACTCTGGTTCAAGAGGACACAGGCTGTATTGTACTAATCTGTCCTGGAAAGCTGAGGCTGGGACGCAGACTGCTCCTAAACTTACAGATAACTTGCAAATAGGATGCTAGTACTGGAAAGATGATATCTAGTGAAGATGCCAATGTATTTACAGGCGGCTGAGCAGGTGGGCTGCCGTTGCATAGATCTGTAACACCTGGGAGACAACGGCAGGATGTTTTCACTGGACGGCAGGAGAAAACAGAGTGGGCTCCGCACTGGTGGTTTAATAGGGCCGACCTCTATCAAACCTCTGGCCAACGTTTGTTTATCCAGGATTTTGCAAAGGGCGAAGCGAGCATCAAAGCTCTCCTTCATTTTGTAGGTCAGGAATGCTTTTGGGCTGGCACAGTGTCAGCTCGGATTTATTCTGCAAAGTGCACTTTAATTTTTCATTATAACAGCACCTACAGCCTTTGATTGAAATAAATAATGAACCAATTTATATCATGAATCTAAGAATCACTCTCTTCTGGTCCCCATCACATTTAGGATTTTCTTCCCAGTGACAAGTGTTAATGCATTTATGCCCTAGTTTCACACAGTGGATGTTACAATTGAAGTGTCAGGAAGGAAGGTTAGGGTGGGTTTTTTTTTTTTTTCAGATTGCTATAGTCAGACTCAGCAGTCCATTTTGGATGAAAATATCACGGCAGAACACAGGCTGAAAGAAGTCTGGATTTTAAACAGCACAGCAAAAGCCTTTGTGTTGTATATGACTAAAATATAATACTGAATAGGTTTTTCCCCAGTCTGAGACAGGGATGATGGCTCCACTATAAAATTATGCGGGGGCTTTTTTGTGAAATAGCACAAGTTTCACAAGTCTTTAATATAGTTAGGGACTCTGCTTTCTACACTTTCCCCATTTTTCAATTCTGCTCCTTCTGGAAACTCCTGCAGCACAATCATGAGAGGAATTGCTACATTTTCAAGAGGACACCTGACCATTGACCGTAATGGGACCTCAAAGCAGTGCCCACCTTCGCTTTCCACTAAGCAAAAATATCCGAAGTCAAAACCCAGTGGGATCCAGACCCACTGTTTGATTTGAACCATTTTGACTGTGTGGATCGTGATAATTTTAATAAGCACAACCGCTCTCTTAGAGGGGAAAAAAAAAATCAATTATCAAAAGTAGCCTTACTGTCATTTCAAACTTTTGTCAAATTAGCTTAATACAATTCCATTTCAAGAGGAGTTTAGATTAAACGCGCACAATAAATACTGCAACCCACCCAGAGTACTAATCCCCTTTGCAAACTGTATAACACTGCAGGGAAAGTTAATAAAATGCTGGCCAAATCAAGCTATAATGACATTAAAGCACAACTGGCATAGCTTACAAAAGTCCTCCAGCAGCAAATCTGGGAGGCTGCACCGAAGAGGAGCCGTTCCAATTAGGCAGCTATAACAGAAGAAATATTAGATTGTGGCATTCCAGAGCCTCCCCATTTTGCTGTTCCCATCTCCCTGGCAAAGCTTTATAACGTCAGAAAACAAGACAGCAATGTCAGTGTTTTGATACTAGATTAGGAGCCCTTTTTAACTATAAAAGAATAATTATTTTATTCCAGAGAGTAACCACAAATTAATTTTATTCACCCAAACCGCCTTTTCATTGCTGGAAGCTGCTGCTGAAAGACCACAGACTCTGTCCTAGATGACAACAGATTGCATGCAAATTTCAGACTCGGTACCGTGCTAGCTGCACGAGATATAATGTCTTGTGACATGGGGAAGGTCAGATTAGACTATTTGACCTTCAAGCTAAATTTATCAACTTAGTGAAATACATTGGTATCGCAATTTTTAATTAAGACAACATAATAGAAAGAGAACTATTGCTTGGTCTACTGCAGATCTGTATTAAAATACTATATGCACGTAATGATTTTTGTACATGATGTAGTAAAAACAAGCCAGAAGAGCTGTTACTGTAACGCAGGGGTAATACGAGGAGAAAGCTGAGCCTCACCAAAGCGAGCCCACTGCACTCTGTCATAACCCCAGCAGGGTCAGACACATCCGTCAGGAATAAAGAAACAGGGAATGCTTAAGGATCATAGTACAGCTCACAGACCTTAAGGAACAAAAAGCAGTTTATTAAAATGATATTGTTTCAACACAAGCAAAACCCACATTACTCATTCAGTGATGTTGTTATTCTTGCTCCATCAGCAATCAGGTACTTCTGAGTCAGCAGCGCACACACTGCCCAGCACGGCTAAGGGACTACCATGCTTTTCCAGACGACACACAATAGCCAACTATCACATGGACAAGTGGGTCAAATTCAGAAGACTCTTCTTTTCTGCTCTCTCTCTCTCTGGATATATTAATCTATGAGCTTATTCCTGTTTATCTTATGAGATGTATGCCATAAAAGAGCTTACAGGATGTGTATTGCTGCCAAGTTAATATTGCTGTTGGAACCTCAGCCGCTGCATTTCCTGACTTCGTGTTGCCCAGCTAAAACTTTTTTTTTTTTTAATTCTGCATTTGTCTAATGGAGTTTATACATGGCTTGACCCCACTTTGGAGAAGAATGCTACGCAGAACACCTAACAACACCTGCAGGAAACCAAGCAAAAGAACAAGCCCTATACTGAAGACAGTAGCAACACTTAGAGATAGAATACCACTATGCACCACTATGTAGACACGCGTAGAAATATAGCAAAGAAATGTACTTTAGTAATAACATTCAGAAGCAATTTAGAAATGTACCTGCATTATAAGACCTTTCCTTATACTTGCATGGACAAAATCCACAGCTTTTGACTTAGGCCAACCCAGCTGAGTTACCCAGGAACTGTCATTAAAATAGTAACAAAAAAACCAACTTATTTGTTCCCAGATGTTGCTTTACTTGGATTTTCAAGGGAGCAAGTGGAGAAAAGTGTTACTTAAAAAAAGAAGCCTTCCACAAAACGTGCACAGCTGAGCCAAGGCGTTTTAGGTCCACTCCTTCCCTCTGCAAGAAGGTGAGCATCTGCTGCACGCCCCCAAGCCCGAGCAAGGCCATTGCCTGACTGCACATGCCTTTAAGCAGAGAGGAGGCCGCACTCTTGAAGTGGCCACAACACTCCTTACATCTTTGGAGGGAGTAAAGTCTCATCCTGCCTCCTAACACAGACCAGACGCTCTTGCACCAGACCTGACTTCTGCCCAAAGCCACTCCTTTATTCCATGAAGCTACAGAAACGCTAGCAAGACACTGACTGCAATATTATAAAGCTGCGCAGCTCTCCAGTCCTTTTAAATTTGGCCCTCAGGACATAGGGACCTGATTTCACTGGCATTGCTAGCAGTAGATACCTGCTATGCAAGATGATGGCTCTTGCATGTGAGAAGTCAGGGCTCTCCAACCACCTAGGTAAACCTTTCCAAAGACATCTGGACTCCGTTTGTCCTCCTCGCCTTTGAGCAGCCCTGACAAGGTGCCTGGGACAAAGTGTTCCCTTTGGTTTGAAGAAGCCAGAGATTGCCCTGATCTGCCACATTATAGTTCATCTGAATTTAGAGAGTCACAGTCCCGACTTCTGCCCTGTGCACCCCTGTCCGCAGCCACCTTCTGAGGCTGTGGCCAGCCACACAGCCCACGGGAACACACACCGCAATCCCTTAGGAGTCTCTGTCCCTTTGTTATTTGGGGGAATGGAGGCATTTCCATTAACGGCTTAAAGAATCCATAGGAGAGAGAGAGAGAGAGAGAACAGTGCCAACAATATACTGATAGACAACTCTGCAAAGTACCGCCTGGTCACCAAAGTTGCTATTTGTATTCAAAGAGTTGATAACAACTGCCTTCACAAGCTCATTAGTGTAGAAGTCAGTGTGAATATCTACTCAGGTGTCAAGGTTTTTAGCACAGTATTCACCTGACAACATTGTAAAGGGAACGCAAGAAAGCCCCGTGTCGCGAAAATTGAAAGACTTTTAGTTCTTCTTTTAACCCCCCAAAATTTGTATCCCACTTCTGCAAAATATTCCTGACTTCTATAAAAGTGAAAGAAAATAGCTATCCTCTAGGCTAAGCACTGAACATTTTCACGGAGACAAAGCCTTCAAAGACCCACTTTTTACACTCTATTTGCTTTCTGGCATCTTGCTTTTCATAGAATTATTGCCTTAGTAGCACTGCAGGTAATTCTTCCTTGCGCTATGGGCTTTAGCTACTCAGAAGATAATTTCTCCAGTGCAAGGATCGTGCAAGACAGGGAGAAGTCACTCTAAAACGACAAAGTTCATAATCTAGAGGGATTAGCACAATATTTGCAAGTAGGTGCATCCAGGACACAAAAATGAGGGTTTCAGAGGGCATGCATCTGAGTTTGCCTTAAAACAGAGACTTTCAGACCAAAGTGCCTAAGCGCTCCCACAAGAAGAGTCTGCTCACAGGAACAAAGTGCGCGTCCAAGCCCCAACCGCTCCAGGCTGCAGCACAGCATCTCGGCTAATGCACGGGCAGCCGATGCCACAACAGGGCACACGCTTGAGCCGCCTGCAGCCGCCTTCGCCAGAGCCCACCACCCCTCGCTTCAATCCCCCGCCACCTCCCGCAGCTCGCGGAGGAGAGGGGAGCGAAGGCAGCTTGGGGTCGGGCCCCACTGAGCGCTCTCCTTCCGCGCGGCCCCTCCGATCGCTCCCCAGACACAAGGGGAGAAGCTCTGACAACCCACTGAGGGAAATTCATGAATGCTGCAGTTCATTAAAAGGCTACTGAGGGAAAGAACTGAGGTTAACAGAATGGGCTATATTAAGCCCATTTATAGCTTTATGGCACCTGCAAAGGGGGCAATCAGGGCTTTCTGTCCCAAAGCATAATGGTCAGAGAGTCACAGACTGAGACAGGTTTGATAAGAGTACCCCAGGCCACCTGAAAGAGAGGCAACACGTTTCACTTCAGCATTTGAGGTCAGCGCTTGATGTTTTCCTCGTACATATCTCACCCACAATTGCTCCTGGGCTTACAACACCGCATATATCACAGCCTGCTGTGTGCGGACAACAGTATTTAATGACACAGGGAACTACTTTCCGATGATTCCCCCCCCCCCCAAAAAAAAAAAAAACCCAAAAACGGCCAGATGCTTCATGCTGTCTGATTTTATTAGACTGCTGCGTACAGGGAAGGGGGGTGGATGGGGGTTAGGTGAAAGCCACCCCTCTTGCTCGCCTCCCTGGCTCCTGCCCCACAGCAGGGCAGTAACACGGGCAGCGACGACGCGAGCTAACGCACAGCGCAGGGGCGATGCCACGAAGCCTCACGGCAGGGGATGGTGCCCACTGCCCTCCGTGTGCCTACACCCGGCTCGGCAGAGCGTGGGTCGGGGCACGAACCCCGCCGGTGCCCGGCCATGGGGTCCCGCCGACTCCCGGGGGATGCGCCCCGCCGTGCCGGGGAGACGGAGCCCCCCCGACCGACCCCCGGCAACGGGACCGCCGCCGCCGCTCCCCGGTCCGGCCGCGACCCCGGAGGTCCCCGCCGCCCGCCGCAGGCACCGGCGGACGGAAGCGGGGCAGCGGCTCCGCCGGCGGCGCAAACCCCGTCGGCGCGGCAGGGAACCCCGGGGGGGAAGCAGCGCTCCGCCGCCCGCCGCCGCCCGCCGCCGCGCTCCGCACTCACCTCGGCGGGGCCGGGGCTCGGCCCGACACCTGCCGCCGCCGCCGCCGCCGCCGCCCGCCGCGCTGCCCGCCCGGCCCGGCCCGGCCCGGCCCGGGGAGCGGCGCGGGAGAGGAGGGGGGGGGGCCCGACGGCGGCGGCGCGGGGCTCCGGCGAGGGGCGGCCCTACGGGGCGGGCAGCGGGGAAACTTTACGCCCAGGCCGCCCTGCGGAGCCCGCCCGGGCGGGGATGCCCAGCCAGGACCTGCCCCCCCCCCCACACACACCCATGCCCACCCCGCGGGGGTCCGAGGGGGCGGCTCGGAGGGGTGGAGGGGGGGGGAACCGGGTCGCAGTTGTCCTGCGGGAAGGGTCGCGCGTCACTCACAGCCTGGCTCCAGCCCCCCAGGAGCAGGCATTGTTCTGTGCCGGGTTTTAATATTTTCGGGCATTTGGGGATTTTCTTAAGTCCTTTAAATACGTCCCTTGTACCTCTTTTATCTTCTGGTCTCGCTCAGCAGGAAGTGCTATTTGCAAAAGAAGATTTAAATGAACAGTGAATTACTCATAAAGGATCAAAAACAAGTGAAAAACCTTTTTTTTAATAAAGTTCCTTTTTTTACTAGACACTTCAGATTATTGAAATGAAAATACATTTTTAAATGGTTGCTTTTTCAGGTTCACTTTTCCTGGCCACTGCAAAAGGAAATGGTCAGCAGCTCTGTTTTCTTTCAAGCCAGATTCGCTTCCTGACTCATGCCCCAATACAAGGCTTGGGGAGTGGGTTTCCAGTACTGCAGTTCTAAAATTAAATCTAAAAAACGAGCTGAGAACTATCACAGTGTCTCTAAAGTATTTGCTTTATTAAAGACAATGCCAGGCAGTCGCATTTCAGTTTTGTCCGAATGCTCTGCCTATCACTCCTTTGAAGACGATTATTCCTGCTTGTAATGTCTCTGCTGATAACTAAATAAAGCCCAGCCGTTAAGATGGTTAAAATGGAGAGGTGTCTAGAGGCACTTGTTGCAATGTCAAGAAGCTCAGCATGAGGTTCTAGGCAGAGCCTTAGGCCTCTTCAGCATCTGAAGACGTTGTTAGTTGAACTGTTCTGTCAATGCAAAGTACTTGCACGCGAACAAGATAGCATTGCAGAGCCTGCAAGATCAACCACCCTCTGGAAAGGACAAGGAGCTTCCCAGTGGTGTCAGCCACACCGGGAAAAAATACCCTTCCAAGCTGCCGAGCTCCAAGGCCTGGGAGGGGTGCAAAAAAATAGGTGCATGATTCCTGCCAGTGACCTCGTTACAGGGAGGAAATCGCAGGCACGCAACGCGGGTAATAACTGTGGGCACCCTGCTCAGCTGGGCGGGCTCCAGAGAGAGCAGCTCCCTGCTGGCAGCGTGCCCAGCCTGCACCACCACAGATAGCAACCTGCCACCCCATGCCAGGCAGCAGTTGTCCAAGCAGCGGCCAGATGGGAGAACTGTCTCCCTCCATGTTTTTCCTCCCGCGTTGCCATGCTGCAGAGCGATCCAGTGAGGAATGCTTCACCACAGGGCTGGGGTTAACGCAGTGCAGGATTCAATGAAATTTCACTGAAAACAGATTTTGGAGTACACAAAGTCCTGCCACCACTGATGATCCTGAGGCGCTAACGCTGTCCTGTGCCACCTGTCAGTACCACTTGACTGACCTTCATGGGCACAGCTCCTCCAAAAGCATTGCAGTGTCAGATGGATTCAGTCTCCTTAGGTGATTTTTCCACCCTGTTTCTAGGGCCTTGACTTTGAACAATACTCTGTTCATTATTTACCCATGTGAGAGCAGCAGAGCTTACAAATGATTCCTCCATGCTCCCAGAGAGCTCTTTGAAAATGGTGCTGGCTCACGAAAGCAAGATGGATGGTGGGGTGAAGCAAGAGAAACTCTGAGAATTATTCCCTTTGACTCCCAAGTTCAAAAATGTGATTATCTTCTGGTAGGACAGGAAAAATCCCCAGAGCTCCCAAAGCAGAAAGCAGTGGTGCACCTTGGGATAGCTGCCCAGAATGCTGAGGCCTTATTTCAAAACAAGGCTGTCCCCTGTGGTCAGTTCTGGCAGGAAATAACAGCCAATAGTCATGCAAATATGATGATCGTCAACAGCAGCAGCATACAGATCAGAATTACAAAAAAATCCAGGCACCAACTTCAGATTATCTGTTATCTTCATTTTTAAAGGTCCACAATTCCAGTCTGCTTATAGAGCACATCTCTAAAACAAGGGGACAGATTAGGCCTGAACCCTTCTTATTCAAATCAGAGCAAGTCTATTCATTTCAGGGATGTTACACCAATATTGAAACAGAATGAAAAGGGACTTTGCTTTCTCTTCTTTATCCTCTTACAATAACGATATCATTTAAATCTCTCCAAAGTCAGTCATGTGCGTTGCCCCCATTTTCTACCTCAATTGTAGGATAATGCTCTGAGATGCTGCAGATTTGGTGCTCCTGCTGGAAAGCGTTTGGCTTCTGGCAGGATTATACCATGGAAGTAAAGCTGATGCTCGTAAACAATGTCTTTTACTAAGTAGCTTCATAGGCAGCTGCTGGCATTCACTTTCACAATGACAATCAGTCATTGCTTGTATCTTCTGATACCAGACCAAAAGGTAGGAAAGATGCTGTACACTGTATGTGTTGGGTTTATTCTTCCGCTCTCTGTTGAAAGGTCATCTTTATCTACAACTGGAATCAGTAATTCTTGAGGCTGCCAGAAATATTTTACCTTCTCCCCTTACACATCTGAGGAGCACTCGTTTCCTTCTGCTCTTCCTGAAGGTTATGCACCTATTACACGGCGTGAACATCAAAATCCCAATCAAATATGGTTTCATGAGCGTGGATCTACCAACATTGATTTATAGGTTCTGTGGTACTTGTCTTTTGCAACCTGGTCAGTTGTCAATAGGATCAGTAGCATTTTGTGTTTTTCCTAGTGACCGGCTGGGTAGAGATTAAGTATATTCCTTAGTGTTTTCCGCATTCCACCTCCTACATAGTGCCCACAATTTCATTTTATTTTGCTTTCAATAAGGGAAGGAGGCTGGAAGTAGAGCGGGCTCCTGAAACCCAGAGGACCCTGGAAGAAAAACGGGAGAAACCAGGAAGCAGGGAGAAAGATCAGATGAAGCGCCAGGGGACATAATATTCAGCTTTAGGGATTTGAACGCTGCTCAGGTCATTTAGCCTCACGTGGATATATCAGCTGGACCCAATTTGAGTAGTTTGTTTAACTCTTTTAGGAAAGCTGGAGTACTTGTAAAGTCGCCATAAAGCAGATTTTAGTCATACTAACAACAACATTTTATCCCCCTGCCAGCTTGAGAAATCTGTAGTTTTGTCACATTTTCCAAGAGCAAGCAGGAGTCTCTGCCCCCGACCTGTGCCACCAAATCGTCACCCGGACGGCCTCTGTCTTCCCTTGCACCCTGGAGACATCTGAACGACGTCCGGCGATTGAGGCAGATCTGCTGAGCTATCGTGTGCCCTCAGCTCACCCTGAAACCCCCGGATGCTGAGGTTCATGGTACTCCAAAGTTTCTCTGTAGATGATTTGATGACACTTTGGTATAGTCTAGTGACAAGTCTGGCCCTGGGTATGAAGGCAGTAGGGAGAGAAGACAGTACAAATTAAAGTACAGCATCTTCCTGTCCAGGGGAGTGAGCAACTCTGCTGTCACTGACAGGACAAAGTGGGGATACTCGCTAAGTAACTGGGATAGAATAAGCTAAATTGTGACTTTCCCCAGCAGCTTCCAAAATCCAGGCCACGGCTTAAAAAAAACACACACACACACAGTATGGCTCCTAGTAATTTGGGAGCTCTACTAGCAAGGCATGTATTCTCCTTTATGTTTATGAAACAAAATTGGGACCCTTCATCTTTATATTGCTCCTATCTCTCCTCATCTCTGCCCTTTATACAGACAGATGTACTTAAATAGCTGGGATAAAATAGACCGCAAGGACAAGCCACCACTGACTGTGCTATTATAATTTCTGTTCAGAGGGAGACTAAAATGAACTACCCTTTTGATTTCCTTGTCTGCATGAAAAAATTAACCAGCATGATTACAGTAATAACCTAGAGTTATCTTAGTCCTCAGGTGGAGACTTTGTTCCAATTTTACTTGGAAATAATTACTCCAAAAGCAGAGTAATTTTTCCAGAACAACGGTATCTTATTCTGAAAGAGCGTATATCTGTACGGCTTCCACCGCGGCAGCAATGACAGTTATTTGCCTTGCATAGACAAAGCCCGAGAGGGAGAACACATTACACACGTCTCCTCCACAGCACGCTGCAGTAAATATGAGTCTAAAAAGGCTGAATAAGAGAATTCTTGAAAGTCGGACGGAGCCGTGCATGCAATATGAAAAATCATGACAGGTTCAGAGCTACAACCACTACTTTGGCTCTGTACAGCCTTATATCACCTTTAACAATGACACTCCATTGTGTCCCGGCTTTAATTTGGATCACCCATTGCAAATGGGCACAACAAGAAGAAATAGTGATGCTGATCCAACCCCTTTTTATACTGCCTTGTGAAGTCCTACTACCTCTTTGCAGCAAGGGAAAAATAAGCTAATAGCTATGGATCTATCAGCAGAGATTTGTCTCCATTTATGCCTTCCTCCCTGCATTTTCATAGCCTGTCTGCAGGCCGTCCTATGAGGCAAAGTTCTCCAGACTCAGTGGATTTCTCACAGAGCACCAAAGTGGTTAACCGTTAGGAACTTCTTAGTTTAAATTGGCATGAATCTGCCCCAAACATATGGGGGAAGGTCCAAAAATGCTGCTATCAACAAGGTCTAAACCTTAAAGTGAGAAAATATACACTTGGATATTTTTACTGGAAATTCTTTGTGGATACTACCCATTAGATTATTAATTTGCTGCAAAAGTCTAAGTTACATACTCTGCCTAAGTATTACCCTTAACAGACCAAAATAAGTCAATAGTAACAGTCAAAGTGTCTCAGATTCAGACATCCAACTATATATATCTTCACAGAAACATTCATTTTCCAAGCTCCTGAGAATAAAAGCCTCTAAGATTATTTGCAACATACACAAGATATGGTTCTCTAAAGTATCTCTTCTGTATACCTTCCAAGGTCATCATGTGTTTGGTCTAAGATATCACAGGTCAAATTTACATATTAAATGAACCTGACTGTAGGTATAGTATTCGCAGAGACCAAACAGCTTGCAAGAAGGAGATGTAAAAAATCTAAGGTTAAAGAAATCAGGTTTTAATGATCTTCTTAGAGCTTCTCACCAAAATACCTTTTCTCCTGATTTCTTTAGCAAGTTAGTCATTCCGCTCTGTATATTATGCGGTGCTTATCACACCTGCTCTCATGCTGTGTTTATTTTTCTTTGCTGGAATAATTTTTGGAATTCTTGGACTTCTATTATTAAGTCATCAACCCGCATCCTTCCCCCCTTTGCCTACGGCAGTGCTCCTTTATGGAGTATGATTGATTAGACTTCACTGTTAAGTACGTGGGCACATGCACAGTCATTTACTATTCTAAAGCATCTTTTAAGGTTGAACATGGTTTTTTTGCTCAAAAATCCATATCTACACATACCTTTTGGAGAAAACAGCATATTTTATTCACAATGATTGTTGAATTCTCTGTGGGCTGTCTCAACAGGATAGTAAGAAAGGCACTGAAGAAACCTTTCCTTGCAGAGAACTGGCACCAAGGACTTATAAAATCTGTGCAATAGATATCAAGTGCTGCTTAAAGGATTCTCGTTTCCAAAGCAATCTATCTTCAGAGGAATGTTCGCATCTTTAATATACAAACAGCAGAGGTAGGCAAAGCAGCGCCTTGTCAGTATTACATTAACCAAGGGCTGTGAAAAGATTGAGAAATACTGCCATATAAATAGTTAGCTGCCAACACTGTCCGGTTTCGGGGTACCAGCAGCATTCCTGCTTTCCCCAACACAGGGCCACATTCACAATCTGTCAGAACCAAGGGCATCAACCTCATTTCATGGTTACTGAATTAGATGAGAAACACCCTAATCTTTTTCAACACTAAAGTGCGGCCAGGGAAAGTACAACCCCCCCAGTAAGATGTCCTCTCCTCTCTGGAGCAGAAACCACTTGCTGCAGACAAAGAAGTCCATAAACAGCCTACTCATTTTTCAGTATAATACTTGTCACATGTGTTAATCGTTATGATCTTTTGCAGTCAGATAGCACTGCTCATCTGATGAGCTCAGTTTACAAATTTAGCTTGAATCCGGTCTGGCCTCTGCCTTGAAGTATTCTTTGATTTGAAAATTATGTTCAAACTTTGCCTAGAATTGCTTGTGTGTGCGTGTGCGTGTGCGTGCGTGTGCGTGTGCGTGTGCATGCATCTGTGGAAAAAAAGGGGAAGAGGTATTTTATTCCTTTTACTCATAAAGAGTAATAATTTCTCTGCGTATTCAAGCAGCTTTGAAAGCAGGGTACTGTTTCCAAAGCCGGGTCTATTCACCAAGTTCCTGAATTCTTCATAACTTGATATATTGGTATTCTACTACATCAAACAGGGAAAGCAATGCTTCTTTATCTAGCCAATATCCATATGGCAGTTGCTTTTCAGGTGTTAAGGAATCTCAGTAAAGTGCCAAAGAAAGGCAATATAATATTGTTAACCGAGGGCAAGGGATAATGAAGTGCAATTGTTAGAATATCTTTGCGGATCGTGAGGTCTCTTTCTAATATTGCAAACATAGATTTGATGTTCAGGAAAGACCTCTTTGTTCAACCTGTCAGCTTTTGCCGCGATGTGTGCAGCACCTTTCTTTTTCCCTAGAGTTGCCTGAGTTTCTCTCCAAATTCAATTTGTTGCTCTTGAAAATTCTTCATCAGAAGAATTTTCTGAGAAAAACGTATCCCTAATTGTGCTGCAGTCAGTATTTCTTTGCTGTCACATATCCATTGCACCATCCACAGGAGCCTGTTCTGAATGCCTTTTAATGTAGGCTTTCACTCTGTAATATATCCTTGTCTATTGCTTGTACTTACTTATTTTAAAAAAAAGAGATCTAAGGCTAAGAAAATACAAGCTGGCTAGTGGAAAAATACTGCACACCTGAATTTTTGTAGTCCTATGGAGCATGGAGTCCTCAAAGTCTTGTGAAGCAACAAAAAGTTCTCCCGTAGGTGCTCCCATGTCTTGCCTCAGTGGCCATTTTAAGCACCCAATGTCTGGTTTCATATTTTGAGTAAAACGTGGTGTTATTCAGCTTGAGGCACCTGGGGTCTAGGATTCTGAAAAAGCTAATAAAAAAGTTTTCCACACAGTTCTATTTTTGTATCACATCCAAAGCACCGCAAGCCAGAGCTGTTACTTCAAATGAACATTTTTCCGTGTCATGGAGACACAGGTGCATTGTAACAAAGCGTAGGAAATCCAAAGGACGAGCGAATCAAATAAATCACTAGAAGTCCTGATAGAAAGGCAGAGACAAAGAGACAGACCTAGAAAATGAAACTGTTACACTGTCCTTAAAGAACTGCAATTTACAGCAGTAAAAACAAAGCCCTTGCAAATAATGTAACTGAAAACTTCTCAGAGCTGAAATGTCAAATACTAACGCAGTTCGGCTAAATACCACCCCCCCCCCCCATATAAATCCCATTTCTGTGACGTTAAAGAGTCAGAACACAGAAAATTACTGTCCAGGGAGCCAAGCACTGGGAGCGGAGGAGATGGAGATATGCCTGCAGAGATAAGGATTCAGCTGAGGGCCAGAATTAGCAGCCTGTTATGTTCCCCAGTCTGGTGAATTCGCACATGGAAGTGAGTCAGCACAAGAGCTGTTTATACTCCTGTTTCTTTCCTAGGCTGGCAGATGAAGAAGCCTTTGCTGTATTGTGAATCTGTTGGATTTAATGGAAGGTCTAGCCTGGTTTTAGGCTATTTCACTTGGAGCGAAGAAGTCTGAACAACACAAACGCTATGCGTATCAAAGGGGCCTAAGTGAAGCTCGCGTAACCCAAGGGACCGTTATGCAGGGAGCCAACGGCTTTGGCCTTTTTTTTTTTTTTTTTTTTAAATAAATATCACATTGCCAGTTTGAAATCTGAACAAATAACCTCGTGCTGCAGGGACAGCAGGGTACAAACCTGGAGCTCCCCTCCGGCATGGTCCCACTCAGAGCGGAGATGCAGCTGGGAGCCAGTGGCTGCTCCCCCTCCCTCCTTGGGGAAGCCTCAGCCCATGCATTTGCCTACAGGAGCAGCAAAGCCAACGTGTGACCATGCTGGTGAGGTGCACTCCCAGTCTGGACGGACACTCACCCCCATGTATCCACTCTGTGAGCTGGGGACATGGCGGGGGCATGGGAGCAAACTGCCGGTCATTTAGTTTCTCAGCCAAAGACCAGCAGAGAAGCATGAAGCCAGCACAGAAACAGGCCTCAGCAGATTTTTATTCTGAGGGGCCAGATTTGCACTGGAGCATCTACAGGCCGGTGAAAGCAATGGCCCTTGCTGGCTGGGCTCTGCCAGGTCATCATCTTGCAAACCAGATAGGTGCCAGCTTGCAGGAAGGAAGCCCCTGGAGCATAGCCTGTGATCCTGCAGCTGGGAATAGATACAACATTTGATAACAATGTTGATTGCAATATTTTTGAGGTTGTAATTACAGGGTTGATGGAAAGCCATCGAGCAAACGCCGTTTGTGATGGTGGTGAACTATGCACTAATAGATCCACTTCTGACACCTCCCATCAGTCTCTTTGGCTCTTCTGCCCTTGGTGCTCCTATGATCCGCAAAGTGTCATAGTCCTCCTTCAAATCCTCTTTGCCCTGGCAGATGCATACCAGTGGGTGGCTGGCAGTGCTGAGTGCTCATCTCTCTGACCAGCCTTGCCTCGTTCTTCCCTTGTCTGGTCATCTCTGTGAGAACCCACCCGAATATTGGTCGAGAGAGCATGTGTGGCCCCAAGACCGTGATTCACCAGCTTAGATCAACCCAGATGTATTGATGAGGTGACTGATGGCATTAATTTAAATATTACAAATGTGACTATTAACTTGCATGCAAATTAGGACCGACTGGAACAGTAAGAGGGCTTTTCTGCTCTATTTCTGTGCAGCAGCTAGCCCAGGGGGATCCTAGTCCAAGACAAGTGGTCTACTATGGACCACCTGCACCACTAAAACAACACCCTGATTGTGATTCAAGTCTATCTCTTGTTCAGCCAAGCTGAAATGGCCAATGTTTTGCAGTGAAACAATCCCATTGTGAGCAATGCTAAGGCTATTGTTGTGGGCAGATCCATCGGTCATGGCATAGATATCACTCTCCCAGCAGCTGAAGCAGAGGAGCCCCAGTTCTGCTATGCCTTTCTCTACAACTTAGCTCCCTGTAAAGCAAAAAGCAAGAAGATACCAGGGTGCTTTGGAAATGGAGAACTTTAAGAGGAATCACTGCTAGACGGTCTCACTCTCGCCAGCCTCCCTCTCTCCCAGCAGTCTTGCCCCCACCTCTTTGAGATCCTCTGGCTCTGCGCAGGATAAATAGCGACTGTGAAATCCTTACAAAGGAAGGAGAACTAATGGGATATTGCTATTTCTGGAGCTGCCCATTAGAGAAGCTGTTCTGTGGTACGCAGTATGCCAGTGCACTTCAAAAAAATAAATAGGAACAAGAATTATTAGCAGAGGAAGCATATGTGGCCCCAAGACCATGACTCATCGGGTTAAATCGACCAGCTGAGGTCAGTGGTTCTATTTATCAGCTTTTAGTTGCAAATATGGCTATGGGGGCAGCGATTCTATTACTTAAATTTTACATGCTGTGTATAATATGGCAGTGATTAATGCTCTGTAACTAAGGGAGCTAGCTAGATAGATATGCTGTTTTTAGAATTTGGAAGCTATTTCAAGGGCAAGGGGTTTAGTTTTCCTCCCGAAGTGGGCTTTCGGCTGATAAAAACGAACTTCCTGTAGATTTCAGGGCGCATATTTATAGGCAATAAAAATATTTTGTGCTCTCATCAGCATCTACAAACAGAGCCCAACAGCAGCTTGATGAGAAAAGCCCAGCTAATTGCACTTTCACTGTCACATGTGCATCCTGGGACCATGGAAGCATTGACAGGGCTGCCCCTAAGCTGATGCCAAACCTGAAGCCGTTTTGACAAGTAAGGAGAAATGACCCAATAATGCATTTGTTTCAGTTAGAAGCAAGGTGTCCCAAATTTTGATACAAAAAGTCATCCTCTTCAGCCAGTCTGGACGCTAGCACATGTGTTCATGCCTTTAGGGTGCAGGGGCTTGGGTTAGATAGTGCAGGTGGGGGAAGCAGTGGCAGCAGCTTTGCTCCTGGACTGTTGCATCAGTCTGAGCTCAGGCTCAGACAAACAGATGGTGGGAAACCATCTATTTGAGGAAGATCCACTTATGTTGCCAGGACAATGCATGCAAAGCATTATAATAGACACCAATAATTTTAGGTCCCTGCTGTTTTATATGCCAGTCGCTACCATTTTATCAACATTTTCACTGACTGCGAAATTATTCCATTCTGTTTCTATTGTCAATTAGGAACTGCAGGCAGTGCTGATGGGAGGAGAGGGTCCCTCTCCACCTGAGTAGCACCCAGAAGCCTGTAAACATGCACTCATATGGGTATGATGCATTCATATGGGAAGAGAGACCTGTCTCTCCTAAAAGAGCTTACACCAGGAAACCAACGGGACATCAACAGGACAAGCCCAGCGCAAGAGAATAGCTGAGTTATCTCTGGTTTTTTTCCCCTCTATTTCCCAGCAGAGAAGCAGAGGTAAGGAGAAACCGAGTGACTCACCGACCATCCCACAGGGAGCCTGCAGCGTAACACGGTGCCAAGCCCAGTTCCCATCCCACCCCGGCCGTCCCTCGTCCCGCCGCCGCGCAGGTAAACGGGGGCTCAGCAAATCTGGCTGGAGAAAGCCAGACTCTGCTTGAGCGCAGGAGCTGACTACAGAAGCCAACAAAGCCAGCAGAGCCCAGACCAACCCGTACAGCGTGATCCCATCTCAGTCCGCTCAGCAAGATTAGCGTGTTAGCTATCCCCTCCGGGGGCTCAGGATGGGGCTCACCACCTCCTTCACCCCTTTCCCAGCCAGCCCCCTCCGTACCGAATTCCCACAACCAGACCCACCGGGGAGGTGATTTCCAGTCTCTCCTCGCTCCTCAGCCTTACTCACCTGCAGTGACCCACCTGCAGGCACCTAGCAGACAGGCCCGGCCCCTAAAATACATAAAACTTGCTCGAGGAGCCCTGTAGGCCTGGTGTAATTACAGACAAACTGCTGCACAGGTTTGGGCTGTGCTGTGATTACCAGGAACACAGGTTACACCTCCTGTCAAGCTATTTAGATTACAGCTCTGCTCCACTTTGCAGTGATCTCTGCAGCTGCATCCATCTTTTAGCAATATCAGCTGGTCAGTGCACAGGATTTTGTTTAGTTTTACCTACCCTCCAGGTGTATTTTTTTTAAGCAGGCTTGTATATGAGATATTTTTGGCTAGATTTTCTCCTCTAAAGCTGTCACTAGACACCGCTTCCCAGGTTCACGCTCATGAATTCCATTATTTTCAATTGAAATTGCATGTATCGCAGGTCCCTGGAGCATCGAGGGGAGCGATTTACCTGCTAATGTCAGTGTAATAATTTTGTGCTTAGGTTTGGAGGCATCCTCTGCGGCCGTTTCCCCACTAAGTGCTTGGCCTCTTGAATATTTCATGGCTACGACATCTATGACTAAGGCATCCAGAAATTTTTTTTTTTTTTAATACAGGTTAGCTTCTCTTTTATTTGATTTGCGTGGGTGTTATTTCACTCAACTATGCAGTGTCTTGTGACCCACTTACAGGCTGAAACAGGTTCCAGTGAACTTTCATGTCTTTATATTCAGGTTGCTCTTAATGTTTAAAAAAAAAAAGTCTGAGGCAACTGTATCCCTGAGTTTTAAATCTAGGATTGTTGTTCAATCTAAGTAGGATTGAAAATATGTTATAGTAATTTAATTCATGATTCTTATGAGCTACCTGGGCCTTAGCGGGGTCTAAACAGGGCCCAGGGGGCTGGACTTACCTAGAAAGACAGGAAGGACTGGGGCCATCATGAGCTTTCCTTAGCCCTTGTGAAAGCCCGAGTTTTACATCCAACCAGGTTGGAAAATCTCCCCTGGGGCTGGCTCCTGATGTGCACCCAGAGTGAAGCTGCTGCAGAAGACTGGCAGTCCCTTGCCCACCCCAAAACCCCCTGGGCTGAGGGCCCTTTGGAAGAAGTTGCAGAGAAAAGCAAAAGAAAAACCACTCCTATCCCAGCACAGAGGTGTCCTTGTGGGGAGCTCCAACAGTGGCTGGCACTGTATTTTACTGGGATAATTGTGCCAGTATAGCATGTCTGCTCTTCTGTACTGACATGCCATTAAGGAGTTTAAGCTGTTCAGTTTGTTTTTGAAAAGGTTGTGAGGCGACTTAATTACAACATAAATGCATCTTCTCAGGGAAAACATCACAGCATAATGGCTGGGAGTTTCAGTCAGAATACCAAACACAAGAAATGTAGGACAATTACACAGCATCAGCACCAAGTTAACCCTGTTCAGATACAACTACCAAAGCATGAAACAAAAGAAGTGAAAGGTTCCCAGTCTCTTCTTGGCCTCACATCAGTGTCTTATAAATGGAAGTATCAAGGCACACAGTGCCTTTATTCCCTGTGGGGATCCCTCTTACTGCACTGTCTATTTGTTCCTCTCCAGTTTACACCATGGTTTCCAGCATAGGTTCTTAGCATCTCTCCTATCTCTCTCTCATATAGGGATGTCTTACTGGAAAAACTTGATTTAGCCAAAACCTGGGACGCACACAGTGGGAAACAGATATAGCCTTCGGTCAGGAGACTGGACGGGATTTACTAGCAGCCTCTCTTCATCTTCAAAGTCACCTTCGTTAACAGCCACTTTACAAGCTTTTACAGCTTTAAGGAGAAACTCAGTTATCTCAGTACAAGGCAAGTGAAGAAGATGTAGAAATACAAAGAAATATCCCAACAACTTTCCACAACCTGGAATATTTGACTTGCATGTTACACTGTTCATTTTAGCCTTTCTTTTTTTTTCTTTTTTAAAAGAGGAGGTCACACATGAAAGCTAACAAGGAAGCAAAGTCACTTGCTTAGAGAAAACACAGATGAGAGGCTAAGATTTGTCTCTTCAGTCTTAAACATAAGGAGCATGAAAAGAGGGTGTATCTTATCTAAAACTTAAGTAAAAAGACCAGCTTATGCATTAGAAAACTCAGCAACCTAGAAGCTAAGCCCTTATTGAAGAATGTGCCTAGCCTATCCTGTGATAAAAGCCAGCTAGCTATAGGAGAACTCATATCCACATGAACAGAGGCAGTAAAAGCACAAGGACCTGACTTGCAAAGGCAGCAAGCACTTGCAAAGCCATTAGCTCCTCAGAGTGCTGTGGTCCATCTGCACTTACCACCCCATCCCCTTCTCAACTGCTCTAACATGCCCAGAAACTTTAGGCTGCAGGAGCTCCTCCAGTTTCTAGTAGCAGCTGTAAATCATGATTTACACCAACAAGTCACACCTGCTTTAAAGCTTTCCCTTTCTTTTTCCAAAGGTTTTTACGGTCTTCAGAAAGGTTGCTTCACCACACCTGTGACTCAAAGCGGACAACGTGTAAGACTGAAAGTGGTTTGTGATTCCCAAAGAAATCCCAAGAAACACCTACATGCTTTTTAATTACATACCTAGGTAGGTACTTAAGTAAATTAAAAAACAATTACCACAATTTGTGATATGATTCAACACTTTAGGAGGAAACTGAGATTGCAGCTGGGTTTGCTTTTTGACTCCTTGTTTGCTGATTCTCTATAAATGACTCCAGTTAATGTTTCTTCTTCTGTCAGAGAACTGAAAGGCAGTGATCCTGCAGCTGCTCCAGCCGTTCAGTTTGGGAGTGATGTTAACCTTGTTATCTTCCAGAGGGAGGTCAGATGGAGGTGGCAATTTGTCAGTGGTCTTAAATAAGGTTGAAATGAAAAATGAGAGATGCTAAGAACCTGTGCTGAAAAGCATGGTGTAAATCAGAGAGGAACAAATAGACAGTGCTGTAAGAGAGATCCCCACAGGGAATAAAAGTTCATGCTGCACCACTGTGTGCCTTGATACTTCCATTTATATAAGACACTGATGTGAGGCCAAGAAGAGACTGGGAACCTTTCACTTCTTTTGTTTCATGCTTTGGTAGTTATATCTGAACAGGGTTAACTTGGTGTTGATGCTGTGTAATTGTCCTACATTTCTCGTGTTTGGTATTCTGACTGAAACTTCAGCTTCTCTGAGTAGTCCCCACCCTGGTGCTTTCCCTCTGCTGGCTGCCCCTCTCCATCCCAAATTATCGGGGGACACACAGAGGTCGAGGAGCAGGCTTTCCTGGGAAAGCTGAGGCAAAGAAGAGTCCTTCAGTCTTTTCCATATTTTCTGTCACTTGGTTGTCTCCTGTGTTTGTTGACAGCCCCATTGTATTCACTAGAGGCTGCCTCATGTGGAAACAGAATAGGTGCAGTTTTCTTGCAATCATTCCAGACCTCCAGGGCTGAGTGCAGGAAGCCACATTTAGGCCTACAGGCGTGGGGCTCCCAGCATTTGGAGAGGAGACAAGCTTGGAAGGAAAGGAGCTTCAAGGACAGCCTTGACAGTTGGCTGCGCATCTGAAATCTTCAAGAGGCAAACGTGGAAGCTCTGAGTAGCTGAGGGAGAGAGATGTTGGGGGAGCTGGGACTCATCTGACTGTGTGACAAAAGGGCTGAGTACCAGACTCGAACCCCATTCATTACTGTAACCCCACAGGGTGAACTCCCATGTTTCTGAACTCTTTCTGTGCAGCCGATAAACATAACCTGAAAGACATGCTAAGAGCAGGATAGTCGCTAACCTGCTCATAACTTTAGTTATCTTTTAAGCAATTGTCTTCCAAAGATGCACTGCAATTATGGCTCAAATAATGGTTGCCTCTCCCCTTCACTGCACAGAGTAAATGAAAATGTGCCAGACATTTCTGCTGTTCATGGCTCACAAATCCTTAACCCTTGCGTTGACTGCCAGCCATATGTGATGTTGGCAGCATGCTCTTTCCATTCTCTATAGAGGAAGGAAAAAAAAAAAAAGGGATACTGTTGTATGATCAAAAGTAGACTTTGCTTTCTCTTTAAGAAAAATGCAAGAAGCGAGTTTAAATACTTATTTATAAATGCTGTGTGCATATTCCTCTGTACGTCAATGCTGCTTGTGCAAAAGGGATTCTGCATGTCTTTGGCTAAATGGCTCAGATTTTGCTATATTAAAATGTGTGTAAATCTTGAGCTGGATCTCAGAAGGAAGCTATCAATAGCTAGTGCCTAACATCTGGCAACATATTTGCAGAAAGTAATTTAGTAATTCAGTGAATTCTGCTCCATTTCCTGTTTGCAGCACATCCAATAAAACAGACCTCAGCTGTTACTCCAAATATGTGTACAATTCCATTTTATTTCAGTTCTGTTTTATTTGTACACGTTCCTGGTTATGGAAGGTCACAGACACTCCCCTCTTTTAGGTACAACTGTCCACCCCTATTACGTGGTATTTTCATGACTGACTGAAACCTTTGTGAAGAGCTGACTATGCACACAGGCATGAACACGGACCCAGGCACATCTGCAGTGCATTGGTTGCAGGGGGTGGCCGGAAGGAGACCTCTGTACGTACAGCTCTCCGGTTGCTGCTGCCATGCTCAGAGAGTCTCCGCTACCCCACAGGTGTCCCTGGCACACACAGGGCATGTTCACCAGGAGAGAAATCTCCAGGAAAGATGTTCAGCTCCACCACTGGGCTATTAAGGTGCAGAGCCTGCCTGGACAGAGAGCATCGCCCACACCACCTGAGGAGTAGCAAGCCTTCCTAGCCTCTGACCCACTGCCAACTCCACTTTCCCAAGGAGAAAAAAAGAGTAATAAAACATACATCTGTACAAGATCTTTCTGACACGTCATAAGAGTATTGCATAAAATTAACTGCATCAGGAATCTCAGGCCTTTACAGGAGAGAAAACCCCCTTGGACCACTTTTTGTTCAGACACCAGTGTGAATTCTCTGCCAAGGGCTCTGCTAACTGCCACAGCTGAGGTGGGTTACTGGGAGACTGTCGCTTGGAGAGATGACCTGGTTTTGCTAATTTTCTTCTGCAGGTCCTCTGAATACAAGGCCTGAGATTTTTAATGGCATGTAGGCGCTGCGTTGCTCTATTTAGCATTGCAAAACTTACATGACCTAGCTCAATCTTATCTTCAGAAGTGACCGAGGTCCTCAGGAGCTTAGAGTCGCAGCAGAATTTTCAAAGCTGGTTGTGACATGATTTGGTTTCATTTGCACAGACAGAAAACAAAGAAAAGCCTATAAAGACTCTCTGTCATTTTATGGACCTGGTAAACGTTTGTAACTCTGCTTTGTGCTGCTGCGTGGAACACGTTCAGCATCTGAAACCAAGCCGCAAGGTAACTGCCTCAAGAAAACTTCCCAGAAGGTGAACTCATTCTAGACAGGTCCACCAATACCTTTCATGGGAAACCCATGGAGAACTGGGTTGAAGAACACCAATCCTGCTGCACAGAGAGCACTTTACAGTAAGCCACCAAAGCCTTCTTGTAACATTTGCCTTCAAGATCAATCTCAGGGAAAAGGAAAAAAACCCACAGACTTGAAGAAGTGTATAAAAGGAAGGGGCAGAGAATGGGAACGCACCATAAATCCTGACAGACTGTGCATTAGATGATGGCAAAGCCTATCCAAGTATATACCAGATGGGAAGGAACTGAGTGATGTATTGGGAATCAAGAAAGTAAAAATGAAAAAGCAAAGCATTTTAGTCTATTTTGCCAGGAAAATAGGGTTTATGTGATCACACTGTAAGTATATCTGTGCCTCTTTCTTTTCCCACTTCTCCCCTTTTAATCAAATGGAAGAAACTTTCCAAATAACTTAAATCTCTACAACTTCAATGAAGTAGATGGCCAAGTAGAGAAGATGCTCTTCAAAGCTGCAGCACAAGCTCAACCCTTTTTTTTTTTTAACAGAGAACTCAGAAGGAAAATTAATCTTGTATATATATCTCTCACTATAGGAAAAGTTCCAGTGGGAGAGAGCAAGTTCTTAGAGCATTAACACAGGGACGAGATCTACTTACATGAGACTACTGGCAAAATCATTACCCTCAACTGTATGCCCACCCTGCTGCATGGACAACAGCTTAGCTTTCGAAACAAGCAGACAGCAGCTTTGAGATAAATTAGCTTCAATTCCTGTTCAACTTAACAAATCGTGTGTTATAAGCCATAGCAGAAAGCCAGCTGCGGTGGAGTTCTTGATTAGAAAGCAGATTCCTTTAAGTCAATCAACCAGAAAGCCAAAACCTGCAGGATATCAGATTTCAGTTTTTGGTATTGACAAAACTGTTTGTCGAAGAAAGGTTGGTTCCTCAAAGCATCAGCAGAGAATCAGAGAACAGAGGAAGCGAAAGCGAGTCGAGAAGAGGGGAGCTGAGTTGAGCTTGAGCGACTGTAGAAGTGAAGGAAGAAAAAGGTTAGTAACAAAAAAGCAAGAGTGGAAACAGCTGAGGCTGGGAATCCATGCAGATTGTTCATGAGCATGAAAGAGGAAACCACCAAGATGTGAAATAGGGAAAAGAGAAGAAACTGAGAAGACCGGAGTCCAAAGTTGAGAGGAAAAAAAGAAACGATGAATTGTTTGTAAGTACAGAAAGGAAGGGGAAAAAAAACAAAGGCTACTACGCATCATCATTTCCTTCTCTATCCTTTCTGCTTAGGAGCCAGCTTTTCTTCTCACCATTTCTAGAGAAGCTCTTTTGGCTGAGCCAGCAGGCGTTTATTTTCCTGGACTTCTCACAGTGCTTAAGTGTTGCTGCTTTGTAGACCCAAAAAAAACAAGACCCAATGGGAGGGCGCTCCCCCCACGTTATTCAGAGATGAACTTGGGCAGTGGTTTTGATCCAGTGCTTCTTCCCCATCCAAAGAGCCTCCCCTCCTACTCGAGAAGGCCACCTCCTACACACGCCTGAAAGCACACTTTTATACTGGACACTTATACAGCACTTGAAAACTCCTGATTTCCTGAGTAATTAAACTGTTGTAAACATTAGCATTACCACAGAATGAATGAGCTGCTTCTTTTGGAAGAAGTCTGTACTCCTCTGAATCTGGAAACACCCTTCCATATAGAAAGACAGATGGACACAATAGGGGAAACGAGGATGTAACAGCCTTTGACTAGCCAAACTGCTTGAAGGCGATTTAGGCAGAAATGAGGCTTGATGGAATTCTTTAAGTTCTGTTCCACAAGCTGGTGTAGGCCAGAAGCTTAGGAAAAATACTCAGAAATCACTTAACAGATGAATCCTTCAGCTATTGCATACATGTGACACACACTAACCATTTGCAGCTGGTAATGTGAAAGGGTGCTTTATTTTGTTTCATTACAGATTCAGTCCAGTTCACAGAGAACACATTAGTTAATACATATCTTCACTTTGTAGGAGAAATGGGCATGAACACATGAGCTCTCAATTACCAGTCCTTTATAGCCAATTTATGCCGGTTTCACCTGAAGCGTATGTGGATCTCGAAAGCATCATGCATGGCAGTTTTCACTAACATCTCAGATAGGAGCGCTGTAATGTCATCTCTACAAACACAGGAGAGGAGGATGTAAATCTCAAGGGCTGTAAAATTAAAAAATATATATTCTTGCCTCTGGATTTATCTTTTAAATCCCATGTTTGACATCAGAGGAAATGTTATTTAAAAAAAATGAGTCCCTGAATAGTATCTATTTTTCCTTGAGACACTGGTTGGAGTTCAGGGTATGGATAGCGACCTTCACTCTAAGCAGCCAGTGAGAGCTGGCTGAAGACTAGGAGCATCCAGAACTGCCTCAAAACAAGGCCTCTGGGTCTCTGTGAGCTGCAGTGGTAGGCAAGGGGAAGAAGGGTACCTTAATCTCAGCAGAACAAAGCAGCCCGCTACGTTAAACCTTTTAAAATTTCCTCTATTATAGCAACGAAGGCGAGGATGTTTGCTAAATCATCCCCTATAGCGTAGCGAATTTACCTTCGTTGTTAAGATTTATGATCTGGTAGCACTTGTGAGGCTTTGCTTTTTTTAAAAGCACAAGCTAGGACTTGAGATCCCCAAAGCTACCTGTCCCGCTGCCCCTGTTCGGATCAGGCAGCCGACAGAAGATAGCGTCTCCCTTCGCAAACCCGCCGTGGCTTGCACCAAACCCGTCAGAGAGGTTCAGGGATCCGCTTAATGCAAACTCCCCCTTTTGCAGACAGAGGTTCTACCTTTAAGCAAAATTAAGCTGGTAATGAATACTGTAGGCCTCTGTCTTGTACATGAAATAATTTTAAAACTCTTACTGGAAGAGGTAAAAAAAAAAAAAAAAAAAAAAAAAAAAAAGTGATTTTCTTACCAGATTAGCTGTAAAGGGGACAAAACCCCACTATCCCCCCCAACCTAACATGAAACCAGCAGGAAGATGAAAAAGACTTGCAAAATGAATACGAGGGGATAGAAAAGGGACTGTGAAAAAGATACTGTAAATTTGAAGCATGTTTCAAGTAGTTTAGATTTTCCAAGTCGTTTTAACATTTATGCACTCAATTTGCTCCTGAATATCTATTTCCTAACTTTTCTAATTAATTACTTTTCTCTCCTCTCAAAGAGCTACAGAAAAGGAAGAAATACAACACAGGAGAGAGAATAAAAGCAACCAGTTAACATATACAATCAAGTACAAAAAGTATTCTGTAGGCTATCAAATGTAAGAACTACACAGCAGCTTTCACTCCCCCCCCCCCACTTAACGCAATCTCATTTTGAAAAAGTTTAGAAGAAATGTCCAAAGTTCATGCCCAAGCTCCTCAAAGTTTTAAACACAGAATCTTACAACTGAGAAAACACTGTTTATCTGTTTATTTGTAAACGAGAGTTTGAAATACTTTGCAATATACTTTTAACTTCATTTTTCTAAAGAAACAGCATTTAAGAACTGAAAGAATAGTGCGGCATTAAATGTTAAGGACCTTATTTTAAAAACTTTTATTTAAAAAAAGGTTATATAGGTATGATGAATTTACGTTGCATTTCAAAGTTAACTACTTAGGCATCTAACTGTTTTAAAGTGAAGTGCAAAACTGGAAGTCCAGACACAGATGAGGCTGCAGAGCTGTGCTCAAGATGGAAGAGGTCTACCCACGGCAGGCACAGCCACATACTCTTAAGCTAACTCTTAGCTCGTCTTAGTCTGTCTTGGTCATGGATCCTGCAGATCTGAGTGACACCACTGATTAGGTCAGTTTGATCTACTTAATATAACCTCTCCCTTTCTAATAAGAAGGATATTAACTAAAGCTTTCAGTTAAGCGATAAAACCTTTCTAGTCAGCAACACAAAATAAAAATGACATGCTTGCTCTGTTTCAGGCACTTTCAAGATCATAGTTTATTTACTGTAGGTAAAAAGCTAGTATACAGATTAGGGGATGCCTTAAATTTCAACTCTACAGTTATACACCATCTAGTATTCTTGCTCTGAATATTAACCAAAAAAGTTTCTAAACACCTGTAAGCCCCGCTACAGATCTGCGCTGTTATGAGGAAAAAAATATATATATAAATCAATGCTTAATTTGTTCAATGCATAATATTTACACTGTGAAACAAAAGGGAGATAATAACAAGCAGTGGTAAAGAGGCAATAAATTTTAAAAAGCCAAAGTTGGTTTTTATATATTTTTTTTACAATAGTGTGCTAATCAGCATAATTGTATATAAAAAATTAAAATATAATAATAAGAGCGTCCCATTGCAGAAATCTTAATCATCTGAACTGCAGTCATTACTTGCTAACCATTTACATGCAACACCAGCTAGGACTGACTTTTTGTTTTTAAAGTGTTAAACAGGTTATGACATTTAAGAGACAAACATTAACTTGTGTGCAAACAAAATTAAAAACTGTGCTCAAGAACTGTACTGATCACAAGCCTCTTCCATACAAGAAAAAAAAATTACAAACAATGATAGAAAGTGGTCTCTTTCCATACATTAATTATCAAAGGCAATGCATAGACTGAGAAAACCTGGATGGCAAACTCCGTAGACACTGGAAACGAACAGCTTTCACATACATGCTCTTTATAAGAGGCCTTTCTTTCCACCAAATGGCGATGACTGATAGCAAGTAAGGGGGCATCAGGTGTACAACTAAGCAAATCTTGCAAAATACTAAGATGGGGGAGGTTGTTAATATACATTTTGAACTATATATACAATATAATGGAATGTATCCCATCCCAAAACTGTGTCATGAAACAACTGGACCTTTCTACACTAGCCTTATGACTCAGTTATAGTTCTCATGAAAGTATAAGTACACAGGAGATTTATATGCAAAGTGAAATTCACAGGGCATTTAACAAGAACTATTGACAAAGCTGCTTAATGGCATTTCCGCTTTTAAAGTAATTTTGTTAAGTATAATTGAAACAATGTCTGTGTATAAAGTGTCCTGACAGATACTTTGATATGGAGCTTTGGCGATTTTAAAAAGGCCCTTTCTGATCCGTTAGGAGTTGTACTGCAGAACTACTGATGCATGCACACATCTGTGTCAGCTAAGACTAGTGATCCAACTGCATGCACGTTTCCTCCTCGAGGTGCTTCCCAAGCTAAACCACCGCAATAACAAAAAGATGAAAAATAGATTAAATCAAATATTTCAGATAACTCAAATTTAATAGAAATGAAATGCCAATATGGCAGTAAAACTTTTTTCTGTTGTTTTTAAACAGGAAGGTCTCTTGTACCAGCAGAATCCTGTATACAGATACACAGAGAGGAGGGAATACACCACTTATAAATCCCATGAAGTAAGAGCCGATTCGTCATGTGAGAAGGTACAAATTACAGAAAACATGAATAGTCAATAGAAGAGAAACAACTGGTTTACATGAAAGAAGAGAGAACACTTCAGTCTGATTGCAGTTATTTTGTGAAAGCTGCTACAACAGCCCACAGAACCTCATTCGTGTTGGCTTTCATACATTCAACCTCAGGGTCTAAATCCAGAAGCTGTCGCACTCTCTTTGTGGCTAAATCATACTGCTCATCCAAAAGGGGGGCAAAAGCGTTCTCCAGAACATCTGAAGCATGGGCTAAATAAACGAGCGCCAGCAAACGCTTGTCCATGCGGTGAGGGTCATTCACCCACTTGTCAAGAACTGCTTCTTGAACCTTCTTGATGAGGCGTTGTTTGATATTGTTGTTGGTGAGGGGGTGCGTAGTCATGTCAAAAAGAAGGAAGTTCTGTTTCTCTGTTGTCAGTACACCTTTTTCCACTAGATTTTTAGCTAACCGCTCACGGACATTCCGTAGTTGGTAGTGCAACTTTAATGGGTTCCACGTTTCACCTAAAGAAGCAGACAAAAAAAGCTAATAGTCAGGCAAAGTTTAATCTGTACTATTAAAGTTTTCTTTTTTCTTTTTCTTTTCCCTATGGTGCAGAAAGTGCTGTCAAATTCGTATAGCTGAAAACAAGACGCTGTGCTCATGTCAGCATTTCTCTGATCTCTGACCTTCCCAGATATATGCACAGACAGCGAGACCATAAGAGCCTCTTTGAGGAGCTTCAGTGTACATTTAAGTTTTGGATGAAACACTAGCTAAGCCATGTCCCGATTAAGAATATGACAAACAGGCACTCTCGTACTGAAGAAAAAAAAACACAAAGAAAGAGTTTATATTTAATAAAAAACAAAGAATTTCCTCCAAGCTTGTCCATTTGCCTCTTTTCAGCCTTTATCACTTCAGAGACTGGAAGGAGCGTCATTGCCGTTTTTCCAGCCACAAAGATAAGCTAATGCACACCTACTCTACACGTCCTTCTCTTTTTCCTGTTCCTTCAGGTTTACATTCTTCTCTCCCTTCCTGCCCCCTCTCCCCGAAGATGAAATAATGAGACATACACTGTGTGTATGGGGCATGGGAGGAAAAGGGGGCTATAACGTGTCTACAAAAATTACTGCTAATGTTTTTTTTTGTCAAGGCAGAAGTGGGCACATCAGTCTGTGCGTGCGTGTCTATGTGTTTAGAGGAGGGAATTTTAAAAGCGCAAAGTAATATAGCAACAGCTACTGATAAAGCGAAAGCTACTAAGCACTTTGACAAGTCTGCCTTTGCTTAAGAGTTTACCTAGCAAGCTAAAATTTTAGGTCCAGCCTGAATACTTAACATCTACTTTTAAATACTAAAATCCCCATCTGATATAAAAGAATTTACTCCTTTTAAGATGCAAGAGATGAGAGAGCATTAAATATTTCTTATGTAGATGACTTTTTTCCATAAATGATCTGAGAATTTCTATAGCATATGTAAGTAGAAGTCAAGTTAAGTAAGCAAATGAGGTGACACAAATTGCGTAGTGAAAGGCAAAGGTTCTGTGAACCCACCCAGGCCCATTTTGCTTACTGAACTGTACAAGTTCTTATAGGACTCATAGCGTATTGAATGTGATTCCTCACACTGACCATGAATGAAACTCTTTTAGAATGAATCTAAGAAGTGAAATGCAATAAAAGTAGACTTCATAGGGCAGAGATTATTTCCTAGGTTTTTTTTTTTGTTAGATGGATGTTTCCATATGCTAATAAGAAAATTTGTAGTGTGGTGACACCTTGTGACCAATCCCCTCAATTACACAGGAACTTGATTGTAGAAATATAAACAGAAGTTTGTTACATTTACAGAAAGACTTGACGTTCCGACCTGAATTTCAGTGTTCCCAGCTTGTAAAAAACCATCAGCCTGGCAAATGTAGCCTTAAAAGCCTATGCAAATATCTCCATTATGGCCTTGAACTTGCATACACTGTAATTTTAAGCAGTATCTTTGCATCACTGATAGTTACAGATGGAATAGCTATTTTCCAGGATCAGGCTCCTAACTAAAATTCCAAATAATTTTTCAGTGTAGCCCATCTAAAAAAAACCCAAAACAAAATACCAACCTATTTTTCTTCAAACACTCACAAACACTCGTGCATAAGAAAAAAGGATTAAATCAGTATCTTCCCAGAGCCAAAGTTTAGCAGGATCAGGCCTCAAGGAAAACCTACAGTTTTGCTCAATTCATTAGTTGACCTTTTTGAATCAGCACTAACTTGATGTGCTCCACACTGGGAAAAAGGTGAAATGTCAGCACAAATTATGTATCTGGGGTAAGAAAAATGGATTGTTTCTGCAAGCTGTAAATGTGCAGCGGAGCTGCGCAGGAGCACTCTGAACTGCGAGGCTGTGCAGCCGTGCCCCCTGCTGACAAGGACCGCTTTGTTCTCCCTCTCCCCGCTCTGCCCTCTCTGCCTGACACACAGTCAAGGAGTAAGAGGAGAGTGATGGCAAGAGCATGAAGAATGAACTGAAGTGGCAGGAAGGCTGATTCAAGCGGCACAGGGAGAACAGGAAGAGCACAATCAAAACAAGAAGGCAGGGAAAGCAGGAAAATTTTGTTGGTATTTGAAACTCTTGGGTTGTTACATACATAACAAATAAATTTAGATAGACAGCTTCACCTACCAAAGTCATGTTGTTGACAAAATAGTGGGTTTTTTTTTTTTCCTGTGTTGTCTGCACAACAGCTCTGATCTACTCTAGGGAAGTTTCATTTTGTGTGTTTTGTAAAACAACGGACAAACCTTAGTATAGAATTCTGGCTACAGAAAAACAGTAAAAGCAGTACGTGTTAAAAGATGGTCATTGTTCATTTCAGTTACGCATCCTGAGAATACAACTGTTGCAGGAGTATATGAAAAATTTTAACTACAGCGATAAAGATGAAATCTAATTGGCTTTTCATCTTTTTGGCAACAACTCATTAGCATTTACAGGTCTGGTTTACTTCGGGTTCAGCTGAAGAGGCCTCCTTCACAGAGTTGGGAAATTCTCCGACACGTCCATCTAGAGCCTTTCCATACCCAAGTTAAGTCAAAAGCAATGGTTACTTCTGTTTGATTAAAGGCTACAGCCAACAAGAGACCACTCTAGAGGACAGACTAATTAACCGTTTTACATACTTTCGACCCCAAAAATCTTACAGTATGCTCTCTAGCGATGCCAGATAATTAGCTTTACTAGGAGGGGTGGGGGGGGAAGCAAACGCATTATGTCCAAGTCTTACCACTAAGCAGCTCAATCCAATTTTGTACTGTTTCAGGAGGCTGGGTCTCTTTTATGTGTTTCAGAGCTTCATCAAGTAGAACATCCCCTGTAGGAGCATCTGACTTACAAATCACCTGAGACGGAATAAAATGCATCAGTATTTTGACTTAATCCATATACTGTAAATATCAAGCATTAAAGACTAGAAGAATCTACCTACTACCAAAACTAAGGAGAATTTTAAAAAAATTCTCCTTTAAGAACGTGTAAGCTTTAAATACACCTAGTTGTTAGAAATAAATATTTAAGATTTTAGTTACAAAAAGCTACCTTTAGTCTTAAGCTACCTATAACCCACTTAATCAACTAAAACTGTAGTATTAATACATGCTTAATACTTGATTTTTTAAGGAAGATAATCCACTAACCTGGCCATGTCCCTCACTGTCCCCTTAAAAGAGAGTATACTACAGTGTTAAATTGCATTCTGATGGCACTCATCTATTCTACAGCTTCAGGTCAATTTATTTGACTACTACAGTTAAACAACTAGGTCACATGAAGTTGAGAACCCAATTAAAACTGAAAAAGCAGGAAAACTGATTTTCTTCTCCTTCCATAGATCTCTGGATAAAAGTAGGTTCAGGAAAACAGCTATGAGTTTTTACAGCTCTGAAGAACACACTGACCAGCAACACTACATTCCTTCCATTCACTAACAGATAAAATGCATGTTTTAGGCAAAATATTTCCGTTTTAATAAGTGTTGTTTATTTTAATTTTACCTATTTTAATGCAAGTTTTTATATATGATGGATGTTTAAGTTTGTTATTAAATAACTTCTAAATGATTTAATTGAATTCTTTCTCCAAGAGAAAGCAAAGGGAAAAAAGTTATTCACAGTAACATAATAAGACCTAAGAACGTGAATAACTATTTGTTTACCAATATAAGTAGTTATATAAACCATGTACAAATACCGCTTTCTTCTGGTTAGAAGAAAAACAGCACCAAACTAAAACTTACTGGTTTAACAAGCAGAAGTCAACATGTTTTAATAAAAACAAAACTAAACAAATCTTTCTTCTTGAGGAAAATTATTACTACAGTTTCAAAGTTATTCATGAAAATAATGATTAAATCTGGCAACTGAAGTACTTTTACAAGTTGGCAACGTATAGGCATCAGGTAAAAAAGACAATGGGCAACTGAAGAAGACTCAACTACATCCAAATAATTCAATACATAAGGGAGAAGCAGCAGGTGAAAGATCTTAAATTAAATAAGTCTTCCAAGTAGCTGAGAAGGTGTATACTGTCAACCTGGAAAAGGGTTAAGTGTCCTGTTGGAATATGTTTCAAGTTTACATTTGTTCTGTAATTCTAATAATTCTTAATACTAACAACAGTGCAGTAGAATACAGGCTTAAGAAGTCTGCGGATGACACTAAACTGAGATGAGCTGTAGCGTACGACGGCTTCATAATGGCACGGTTACTCTGAACTGGAGACACGGCTAAAGTCAATAAGATGAAATCAAAAAGAAATGCAAAGTCATGTCGTTAGGATGAGAAAACGGAGAACAAACATAAAACAAGTAATAAACAAGTACACAGTTCAAAGTGACAGGAAAAAGATCTAGGCGTTACAGTAATAGACTATGAACTAAACGAATCAACAAAAGCCAAGTCCTTTAGTAAAGAGACAAATTCCTCTCTAAGACGCATTAACAGTAATATTGTACGAGAGAACTCTTTCTGAAAAGGAGATCTTAGCTGGAATACTATGTCCAACTCCGATGGCATACATAAAAGCACAGAAACTAAGATTTTAGTAACACCAGCAAGAATAAAACAGTCCACAATAACAGGTTAAAAGTAGGTTTGTTTAGTTCTAAAAATAAAATAGATAAGATTTTTTACACAGAAGATATTAACCAGTAGCTTAGGGTATCTAGTTGGGAAAAAATACAAGACACCAGCTTATTTTGGAAATACAAAAGATGCTGCAGGATGTACATTATCAAGAACTTCACAAGGCAAATTAAACACCCAGGGAAGTCACTGAATTGCATTTAGTGGAGAATTTTAAGATAAATATCTGCCAGAGAGAGACCAGATAAACCCGATTTTCTGTTACTGCAACAAGTTTAGATAGTCTGTTAAGATACAGTTCAGATCTACATTTCTGGGAGCTGGAGGTCACTCCAACCATAAAACTTGGATATTTGGTTTTAAAAACACAACTACATTCTAATCCAGACAATCCCTATTGGAAATGCAATACACAACAATTTATATTTCTTTGTTGATATATTATACTACCTTTATATTTCTCTTTCTGATATACAAGCTCACAGCATGGCTGCACTCAAAACCTCTATTAACTGCATAAAAGAGTATTACGTATCTTCAAGGTTTATATCAAGATTCTGAATTTTTCAGTTTCTCCTCTTTAATTTTCCTGGAGCCTACTTTAGGTTGGATTTTTAAGCTGCTAGGTTCAGCTCTATCAATACCCTTACTTTCAGGTTTCCTTTAATAATTAGCCTGAAAACACTCCAACAAATTTATCTTCCCTTCTTTTTAAAATTGACATTCCAGTAGATAAGCGTATTTTAGTTATCTTTGAATTGTCCCGCATGATTAATTTAACAGTT
Source organism: Struthio camelus (assembly GCF_040807025.1). NCBI lineage: Eukaryota > Metazoa > Chordata > Aves > Struthioniformes > Struthionidae > Struthio > Struthio camelus. Next base: position 57,035,105 of record NC_090981.1, on the reverse strand, counting down.
AAAAAAAAAAAATCCAACATGACTGTATGAGCCTTAACATACAGGCGTTCAGAGGAAAGAGCTCTAGGGAACACTGACGCTTCCATTCAACTCAGTCAAGACTCGATAGGCTCTGTGAAGCCACAAAACACAGCAGTTTTGTCACGGAGTTTACCATTTTCCACAGCCAGGCATGCACCATTTTCTTGTCTCGTCTCCGCTATACTGAATATGCTTTGCGTGGATTCTTTTTATTATCCTTTCCCTCAAACTAATTTGGATTACGCTTCCATGGTATTTCTCTCCCTCTTCCTCTCCCAGTACACACTTCCACGGAGGGAGGCAACAGGGGAGGCCCAGCCACCCCTCTCCTATGCTCACAGCTCTGCTTGTTCCTGAAGGAGGATTTATTGACCAGTGCTTCTTGACTAATTCTTTCCAGAGTTTTCACATTGGAAGTCATATTTTCCTTGCCCTTCTTGTGTTGTTAAGTGGGTTGAGGATCTTATGAGTTGAATCATCACAGAAGACCAAGTATCTGCAAGGGTGGATAAATTTTTTTTTTTCCCCTTTTTTTAATAGATGAGCTAAGGTAGAGAAAGCAGCTAAGAACCTGATTCTTCAGAGATGATACTCCTTAGCCTTACTGCAAAAAAAAAACCTTTCCTTATTCCAATTTTTCAGGGATCTTTCATGTACTAGATTTGCCTTGTATCCAACTGCTGAGGACATTTCAACTATATAGAATATTTAATTTGCATTTTCTACCATGCAGCTTTGCAATTAAGTGATGCTAACGATGAAGTACCTCTTGCATTGATTTTAAGTAAGCGCTCTGTTGTTTAGCTTTAATAATGCAAAAATTAACTCGTGTGAATCACTCAGAATCGTCAGTTATAAAATACTGAAGTTATCCTACTAAGGATTTCTTGGGTTTTGTCAGGTTTTTTTGGTAACTGGAATTATTGCACTGTTTTCTCTAATTGTAGGGCAGAACAGAATACCATATTCTATCTTCAACAACCACTAGTCTTAAAAACTACTTTTTTATTTATACAGAAATCTTGACTTTCACTTGTTTCCAGAAGTGATACCAGCAGGTAGAACTCCACAACGCTACATATCCTCAGGATAAATTTACAATGATGTTGCAACGTAAACCACGCCATGTCGACGTTTCATAAGCTTCAGCAGAGTTCACTACCACTGTCTCTGACAGTTTCTCATTGTCTCGTTTGCATTCTATGACATTCAAGCATGGCTTTAACCTGTCTTGATCACCTGAAGCTATGCCTTAGAAACTACAACAAATAATTGGTAACATCTGTCTGATTTAAGGCTTGAAACGGAAATCATTGTAGCTGGCAATCTTTTAAGTCAGCTGCGTGACTAAGGTGGTTGCTGTAGGTGGCTAGAAAGCTGAACTTCTCCCCAGAGAGGCAGTCCACTCTTCTTGTTCTCACCTTGCCCTCTGTGCCAGCAGGCTCACTTGTGCACCATCTGATGACAACAGCAAGAACGTGATTCAAGTGACAACTAAACTAATCACAAAAGTGATCAGTTTTCAGAAGTCAGCTGTCAGCCAGAGCCCTTACCTGATCTACTACAAGGCTGCACAAACACACACTAGTAAAAACCCAAGAGGCTCCAAAAATAGGTAAGCCTCTTCGCAAAGACAGAAGACTGGAGAAAGACAGGACTACCCTTCTCAGCTGCAACACAGACTAAAATGACTGAAGCCTGTACCTGCTTCGTACACACCGTGGCTCGAAGATGCGCGGTTCTGAGCAACAACTGCTGCTTTAAGAAGCTTCTACCTTCCCACCAAGTCCCAGGAAGGATGAGGAGAGGAGAGAAGGAGGCTTAGCTTGAGGGGTAGAAGCTATACAGAAGCTATATTGCCTCTGAAGGCCGCACCTCACTGAACCTCGCAGACAACGAGATAGCTCATTCCACTCACTGAGCACAATACTTAAACAGAAAGCTGAGGGCAAGGTGAGCAATGCCTACAAGCTCCTACAAAAGGGGGAAGAAGGGACATTTGTTAATTGAGACACTGAAATCTAGCAAGCAACAAAAAAAAAAAAGACTGAAATTTGATGTTAAACACTGCAAGACTTCAAGTAAGGAAGGTACAGAACAGTGCAAGTCATCACTGAGAAGGATTTCTCAATTCAAGGGTCGGGGGAGATGGGGAAAAGAGACATGACATATATCAGTAGTTAGGGATTTTATTTGCAGATAATTCCTTAAGCAGAAATCAATCTTAACTTGAATTTCATATTAAGTGTTTTTCACAGAACCCTTCTGCCTGTAAAAAGAAAACTCAGGAGCGTCTTAATAGCAGAAAGAATAGAGTATTTAATACTGGGTAGCTTTTAACTCTTTACACAAACCACACAAGAAACCCCAATACAAAAAAAAACCACAAAAAAAGTCACAAAATTAAAAAACGCAAGACGATAATTTGGCTTTTGTTCTTTATTCAAAATAAGCACAGGTTATTTTTCCATCTTATTAAAAAAGCACAGTTAAAATTTCAGTTAGACATATCTGACAAAGTTTCTGTAGAATGAAAATAACTGCTAAAGAACATTCCTGAATGCCTAAGAAGCCAAAAGCTTTGGAGGAAAAAATTCTGTGCAAACTAATCAAAGCTGAATTACTCAAATGAAACTAAAAGAAGTAGGAGCTGTTTGTCTGAACAGAGGCTCAGTTCTTCAGAAGTGAGGGAAGCTGGGAGTGGGTTGGAGAATTTTCAAACTTTCCTTTAAAAAATTTAGCAAAAGGTAATATTGACAGGAAAGTCTGCCATAGAAGTAAATTTATTTGCGGTGAACAGGCAATATTTGACCACGTTTTCAATAAATCTATTTTAGAAGTATCCACTAATGCTGATGAAATAAAAGATTCTCCAAAGAGTGCGACTTTGCACGTTTTATACTAAGGAAAAATCCAGCTGCAGAAGTAACAAATTAAAGCCTCGAATCTTCAGCCTAATTCCATAAGGAATCTTAAAAATATGCCCATCTTAAAGTTAGATGAGTACACCAAATTTAACACACCGGTCACATGCTTAAATTAGACACAGGTTTGTGTTCTCCGGGGCCTGATGTACAAGGATGGCCTCCTTCCCATACACTGCAGCGCTGTGACTGTGCCACTGCGTACACCAGAGTTGTTAAACTGGTGGCTTGCAGTGGCACGCTGTCAGTTAGCCTTCCCGCTCAGCCCCAGCCCACAGCTCATCCACATTGCAACAGCCAGTTCCTTCAACAGGCCACAACTGGTGCTACTGGCTCTCAGCAGCAACTGCTGCCGCCGCACCCTGGCCAGAGCCTCTGCCAACTGTGCGTGCAATGATCCCAACAGAAACAGGCACAGGGCAAGAGAAAGAACAGGAGCAAAGAGCAAGTACAGAAGATGTTACAAGCCACTTTAGCTCACGGTTTAAATGTTTTAGGTAATAACTCTGTGCATCTAGCTTACGTTACTATTCAGGATCCTTAACCCCACAGAAAGGAAAAAAAGTCTTTCCTTACGACTACTTATAAGCATGCCACAAAAGTAAACGTGACCGTTTTCTTCCACTTACCTTTCTCGTTAATAGACTTTTGCGCCTCATTCCACAAGCCTCCAGCTGAAGACGCCCTCGCAATGCCAATTCAATCAACATACAGCCACGCAATCCTGAGGAGATGCAATCGTTCCAGAACGATGTGTAACCCTGCGAAGAATGAAAGACAGTAAGAGATCTCCATCGCCACTTAAAAACAAATAAAAAGGGCTTACTGCCTTCTCTAACCAGTTCTTTCTACCCTAACGCACTTTGAAGCGGCACAGCTAGTCAACTTCCATTCTTCACTGAGAATATAAAAGAGAAACAGATCCATTTCCTATTAGTTTTGACAGTCTCCGCTCTTTGAAGAACAGTGAACTTCAAAAGAGTGATACAAATTAATATAGCAAGATATCAGCAACTGCTAGATATAAAGTGTAGTTTATAAGTAGTTAAAATAGCATAATTACATTCTTCAGACCTCAAGCGTTTGGCGTTTCCAACATCACACAGGCTTATCTGGATTTCCTGAGAAATATTAAAATGATTTTACATCCATAAACAATCTGGCACCAATGAAGTAATAATAATCTGAAAAATCAGTATTAAGATCTGTAGTATATTGCAAATTAAATGATCAAATAGAAGGGTGGCGATTAAGACAATCTACAGAACGGATTTTTTTTGTCTTGAATACAGTAAAACCAAAAGACAACAAAACTTTTTCAAGAAAAATATTTATAACAGCTACTATATAGGTACTATTTTGTCATTCAAATCTTTTAGACCTACTTAATATATTTCTGAAACTTAATGCAGACTGCTCTTACACAAACTGCAAAACTGAAACCGCATCTATTCTCTGAACCATACCACATCTAACACTCTTTTTAGCTATCAAGAACACAGAAATACAGTTATCTGCTTACATGGCAGAACAGAACATTTGACCCCATAAATCTATCCAATTCCTAGAAATACATTTATTGACTTCTGTACTTTACTGCTTAAAAATTGTGACAGAAACCTTATGAAAAAGAAGTACAGTCAGCTTTAACACTCAGTCTTCAACTTAAGTAAAGCTTAAAGTTATTAAATATTCTTACAAAAGGCATAACAAATTTATTTACAAAACTAAGGAGAGCTGAAGCTCTCACTTGCAGTGGGAAGACAGCTTCTATTTTAATTACAGAGTAGCCAACATTTAATATAAAGAAATATGACTGATGCAGGAACAGTATCTAAGACAAAACAAAATAATTTTGAGAAAGGACTTGTCTTTTGAGAAATGATCACAGAAACACGGAGCGTGATACAGAAAGGCCTTCCAAAACTCCTCTAGTGAGGGCACCCCGTCTGTGACAACACCCACCCTGAGACACTTTAGAGAAAGGTGCAAGAAACAAGAGAAACAGAGCACTCCCTTTCCTAGGATTCTCATCCTAACCACTAATAAAATCATGAGCAATGCAGTTTTACACTTACTGCAAATAAAAGTTGTCGGGGTATAGAAATACATCAGATGCTTGCATCTGAAGTCTGATAAATATGTTTAGGTGTATTAACCAGTCTCCAATAAATTCATGCCCTTACACATGGATTTCTAGGAACACGCTGATATGGGCTTCCATTTGGCAGCCAGCTATTTTCAAGAGCTGTATTATATAAAAATCCAATATTCCTAAAAATTCTGCAAAAGCTCTGTATTCCTAGGAAGCCATTACTGAAATACGTCACAGACATTTATCTAAAAGGCCGTAAATACAGGGTTGGAAAGGTGTTTGAGAGGTTGTCTAATCAGCCTTCTACTCAAAGCTGATACTTTGTGAATATCAGCTACTACCAAAAGTCAGCCATTCCCTAGATTAAGCTTTTGGTTGATATCAGATGCTTCTTTGCCCCCCCCCCAAAAAAGTATAAAATCAGGTGGAGTACCAGGTTTGATGAAAAATGATTCCTCCTACATGCTACTATTTCAAATTAAATGGTCTCTTTATGTAAAAATATTTTTTGAAATCAGACAATACATAGGCAAACTAAAAATCCATTGGATAAACTTACAGCTGTAGTATGATAAATATACACTTCTTTCTAGTCACAGAAAGTGTTATATTACTATTCAAATAATTTAAGTTCTGGAATTTATTTCCTTATGTAGTAATGAAAACTTATTATTAAAATTAGTATTTTTCAATGAGGTGACATTAGCACCACTGCTTCTGCAGTTATCACCAGATACAAACTCTTCTGCTCCAGCAGTTATTCAACATATTCGACTACAGGCAGTGAGTTGCACAGAAACATGCTAGAAACAATAGGATCATAGGATAATTCAGGTAGGAAGGGACCTCGGGAGATCTCCAGTCCAACCCCTGGCTTGAAGCAGGGTCACCTACGAAGGCAGACTAAGATGCTTAAGGCTTTAACCAGGCTGGTCTTCAAAACCTCCAAGGGTGGAGGCAGCAAAACCAGCTAACAGTTTTTAATCAAGTGATCTTGAAGAGCAGCTCAGAAAGATTATGGTCTTCATAAATAGACTGTGCTTGCGCCAGTGGGTTAGGTGACAATAAAGTCAGGAGAACGCTTACTATCTTCTTTTTAAATGGTCTTTGATGAAAGGTTGAGAGTTTGCAGCTGATCCACAAGAGAAAGAACACCAATTTTAAGATACAGAGATTACACTGCTATTAACATGGTGAAGGAGAAGACATTTTGTAACAGAAGGGGTCATCCTGAATCTTTCAACATCATTTTTCAATCCATTAAACTGGTCTTTCCAGATAGTTCAAAGAGACTGATCTTTTTTGGCACTTACTGCAAAGACCTCAGACAACTGAAGAAACTTTTACAGAAGGTCAGTTTAGCACGCAACAGCATAACTAAATTGTTTTTTAAATTATCTCAAACCTCTTACTGTAACTGAAAGGGAAAGATGTAGACATTTATCTCCAATACTGCAAACACCACCTTGTCACCTATCTCAAATAGCACACAGTGTTAACTAGGAAAAAAAAAGGCACAGAAAAGAGAAATAAGAACACTCAGCAATACTACTACTTAAAGGTTTTAGATGGACAGTGAAGAAAAGGGGAGTGAAATGGGTAGGGAGAATAACAACATGAATAGAGGAGAATAATAATATAGAATACTACATTATTTGGAAAGGAAACAATTATTTGTTCATTTGCCACAGAGAAGAACTAAATGGTGACAAATGAGGTTGGCTGGCAGGCTTAAAATTCAAAGGCAACTTCTTTTTCAAATAAGAATTCAACTGTTCCTATAGGGAGGCAAAAGTATAAGAAAGCTTAAAAAATATCAGTTAAACAAGAGATTGATAATAAGGTTTGATAGACATCAGTGGACCTGTTAGCCCCACACGGTTTGGGAAGTCCGTGCACCACTGAAGTTGGGAAGGTATACCGGAAGGAGTCATTCTGTGTACACCCTTTTGTCAAGTATTACCTAGCCATTCTTGATTACAGGACACAGAATACGACAGACCTTTGGCCTGACTGTTTAAACACCATTCTTGAATTATGTTCCAAATACCTAAAACTCTTAAAACTATGCTCTATTGACATCAAAGATCACTCCTTATAGACACAAGTCATTCCACTATTTCATGTTATTACACAGCACAAGTATTCCCACCTCTGTAACACCAGATAGTTCTGCTTTAGCAAGCTTCCTACATGCTTTTATAATTTTATAAACATCCTAACTCAATGAAACACTTATTTCATTAAAATTGCTAGGCAACGGGGGGGGGGGGGGGGGGGTCTTACAAGGCAGAGAGAGTTGTCTTTATCTGACAGCAGCTATATCAGAATAGCACTTTAAGCTAAGAATAGCTTGCGAGACAAAATTTTAAATCTATGTTGATTCAACGATCATAAGAATGTTTACAATTGTCATGTTTACACAAACACAGCACAAAAACATTTTTCCTTCAGAGTAGACCTAGAAATTCTAAGGTAAAAAACAAGTTTTGCTAGACAAGCACAATGAGAAATGAAAATAAAGCTTATAATGGAAACTTGTTACACTCTTAACTTTGAAAACTCAGTCAAGTATGGCAAAGCACAGAAGTAAGGCTGAGAACACCCTTCTGCTTAAAGATTGTTATCTAAAATCCATGTTCATTAGAGCATGTCTCTCATCATCGCTTGCAGCATTGATTCCCCTTCCCCTGTTCCCACACCCCTTACCCAATTCCTAGCTCACCCAGGTCTTCTGGTTCAGAAAGCCATTAGTCACTTAAAATAGAAGACTCCCACTTTTACATCCAGTCCGTCTCCTAACCATGGCCCTGTGCCTCACTGTGAACCCCCTACCCCATCCTTCACTCCCTGCTTCTACCTTGCCTCTTCAGCTACACTTCCCCATCATCCAATCGTGACACTCTCTCCACCCAGGGGCCTGCTTCCCCACCCCATGTTATGATGCCATACATTACAATTTTGCACTTCCAGCTTGGTAAAGAACTGCATTTGTGTGACCCTCAGGGTTTTCCTTAGATCTGTTTGCACAGATGGGGCAGACAAGATTGCAGACTAAAAGTATTTACACTGCATGCGGTGAGCAGTCATCTTATTTTTGTTCTGCCCTAAGAGGGGGAGAAAAAGCTACATGATTAGCACATGTTCAAGCAAGTAAGACTTTCTGAGAGGTTGGGTCTAGTTTTGCTGAGCAAAGCGGATGGCTCTCGCAGTTTCTTCTTACTTGCTATAGGAATACACAAGCTCAGATCTGCACACAAAGTACAGTGTAAGCATATACTGCGATCCAGTTTCCTGCAGCTACTGCGTGCCGACTGCAACAGGAAGCACGGCTGACATATGCTCCGCAGAGAAGGCAAGAACACGGAAGAGGTTCTGACTGGAAAGCTCCTACTGATGCCCCTTAAAACTTTAGCTTATGTTATTCCCTAACATCATCTTACCCCCGCAGCTTGCCTCCAAGATCCCCGACTTCCAAGCTTCAAAAACCTTGTATTTAAATAGAATAGGGGCCCAGGACTTGCAAAAAAATGTTTATAATAAAGATTTCTAGAAATTGTGACTACTCCTGCGCAGACAAAGAACTCATGTCTTTCAGCAGCTCAAACATCACGCTGTTGTGAAAAATGTAGTGGGATCTTCTGTTTATGCTATAGCAAAGCTGTAACAACAAGGTCAAATAGTAGAAAGAAAACACACGTATTAGCACTGACAACATCACAGCATTCTGAATTTGGAAGCTGTTCAAATACTTTTTTGAAGCACTCAAGACTAGGAACTGCAGAATAAGAGATGTTGCAGAGGTATTAAAGTACATTCCTACAGAACACATTTATTTCCAATTTTTCAATACACTCAAAACTGAAATTTATATTTAAAATCCATAAATTACTCAACAGATTTCAGATTTGAAAGAACATTTGTAAAAAGTTTTTAAAAGAAGACAGATGAAGACATCATCTTCTCCATCTCAGGTCCCTCAAAACCACTGCAGTAATGACCACTGTAATTTACTAAGCATGTAAGCAATCAGAAAGAGAAGTCTCTAACATAACCACCCCATCTGAATATATCTGGCAAAGATCAGTGCCAAGTGTATTGGTCGTTTCTACAGAATGGATGCTGCTTAAAAACTTTTATGAAACCTGAAATCATTTGGCTTAAACTTAAAACAGCCAACAGATTTACATTACTTCATTCAGCTTCCAAGCAACAGTCAAGCTAGTTTCTGGGGGGGTGGGGGGGGAGTTCACTGTTTTCTCTACCACAAGTGCAAATTAAAAGCACCTAACAGTAGCAATGCAAAAATATAATTAAATTGCTGATGCTAAAGATGCTATTTTACATTCACAGACACTACCTCAAAATATTTACTGGGAAAGTCTCTTTAACAGATTACAGAGTGAAAGTTAAAAAATACCTTCTTCATAAATATGAGGACAAGAGGCTTATACAGACTGTATGATGTCTTATTTCAGAATACTTTGGTTTTTTCTTACCCATAACATTTAATTACTACAACTCTCTTCCGACTACGAAAATATAGATTACCTCTCCAATTCTTCAGCTACCTCAGAATAGAAGGGTTCTATTCTGGTGCAGTTCTACTACACCAGCCACAGATCAGAAAAGGGTGGGGATGAGTGAAAAATCTGTGAAAACATCTCAGATTAAAAATAAAGAAGGAAAGAAGAAAAAGCATTGACACAATTCTAATCCTGAAGCCTCAAAACACACATACGGCAATAAAAAAAAAAAAAAAAAAGAGCGAGCTTAACTTACTTGACCAAGGCTACCAGTTTGCAGCACCTTCTACAATTAGACTGTGGTTGACAACACATTCCCTGATCTAAGTCAGTGAGTCTCAAGTTATTACAGATTACTTTGCAGATCAGAGTCATGGCAAACGAATATCAGCTTTACAAGCCTTTTAATTAAAGGCATCATAAAGCCATGCAGTAGCCCATGAAAATAATTGAGGCTTACGACGGCCTGCCTGCCCAAAAATTTTTGGGAACAACAGACCCCTCAGGCCCATCCTTAGATCCACCCACGCTCATATTCAGTATTGGAGGTCAGTGTCAGGTCAAAGTTTTGGCATTGGCTCAGACTCAATTTACATTTATGAAGAACAACAGCAGCACTTCGCTGGAATAACGCACCTAACACAGCCCTGTCTGAACTTCTCTTCCTAAAAGCCTTTTCACTTTATATTCAGGCTTAATAGCATCCTTTAAGCCTCATCTAACATCCTCGACATAAAAGCAAAACAAAGCATCTCTTGAAATAAATCAAATATTTAAGGGGGAGCCTTCTGAACCAGAATCATCACTAGAGCTATACAAAAACTGAAATTCCTGTGCACAGGAAATTCCAAGTTTAGAAATACTTAAAAATTTACCAAAGAATGCAACTTCTGAAATTTCATTTAGAGCCAGCAGAAAGAAAATTTTATTTTAACCCTTTTTAACCATGGTAGCCCTAACAGAAGGGGAGCTGGCCAACTGGAAAGGCAGCACAAAGCCAAGATAACCAACAATTACAGCACCTGAGGTGTATGAAAGCCCTGGCTCCAGGGCAATATATCTGATAAGGGTTTCATGTCTTAATGGTAGCCTAACTTCAGGATTTCTCAGTTAAGAACAACCTAGGTTAAGGAAAGCTTTCATTTTAGCAAATAGTAAATTCTGAATTTACAGGAAGCCTGTTTTCCGTTACTCCGCTGGGGACCTGCTATTACTTTTACATGGATGGCATTCAAATACCGTGACAATACAAAAGCCCTAAGACTAAATTTATGTTTATACATAAACAAATACCGAGCTTTCCCCAGCGATGGGTTGTTTCTTTCCTTCTACTCTTTCTGATGCACGGCAGACTATTTTTATGGTACGTTATCAGAAATTACTGATGACAAACACACTGGAAAACATTCCATGCTTGCTGGCATCACGTGAAGTTGCTGAGGTCAATAATCTCCAGGTTTCCTTTCACATCCTCACCAAAATTTACAAAAAATGTCAGGTTGGAGACCTCATGGTCTATTCATGGACCACGGTTTTGGAGACATAAAAATACAACACTTCAGTTCCACTATTAAAAGAACCAGGAGAAATAGTTGTCAACTGCTGTGTAGGCCGAGATGGCCTAACTAAAAAGAATGTGGAGCTTGGAAGAACTTTCAAAGTCAGTCTGGGTTATTGGTAGGATTGGACTAAGTAAATGGAGTAGTCTGTTGATACAAATTTTGTGGCGGACTGATTTACATGTTGCATAGCACAACTGGCAAAGAGTCTATTTACTTTTAACATTCATACGGCATGATGTGTCATGCAACAAGAATACCCAAATGCTCGCCTTGAATAATTTACCAGGATAAAGACTTAAGTTTTGTATGTTCATTAATTCAGTTTTTTTTTTTTTTTTTTAAATTAGAGGTACTTAAGGTGGCAGAAACACCAAGGGGAAAAAAAAAAGCAGGAAAAGTCACCGAGGACAATATGACATCCCAGGGTTTAATTACTTCCTCAGCACAAGCATCTCTTTTGAACCATTACCTTCAACAGCACGTTGGCATTAACCTTTCCGCACAATTTCAATTGCTCTTCCTTCGAGAGAACCATTTCAATTTTATTGACCTTTCAAATCAATGTCAGTTCTCCACAGCACTTTCATTTTAACCTTTCACAAAATCAGGTAACTTGAGAAGGTAAGTCCTCCCCTGCGTCTTCATTTGTAGCCAGTTGAGGGCTAAACCTGAGAACGTAGTTCAGTAAAGGGTGAACTGCTGCTGAAGACAAAGTACCTGTTGTTAATTTCCATTGCTGCTCATCGCTGCCATCTCTCTTGAGCCTAGAGTAGCATTTGTGCAGTCAGCTAACTTGGAGCGGTCTGGCTGAAAGCTAATGGCCAGTCCCTTCACCTGATTGACTGAGCAACTGAATGAATGGTAGTGGCAGCAGGAGGAAGGGAAGGAATGTGTTTGGGACAGAGGGGAAAAGGCAAGCGCACCCCCATCAGTGACAACCCACAGTTTACTTGACAAACTGATTTCAACACCACAATCTGAATAGTTAAGGCAAGAACTATTCATTTAGTCATTGGAGGGAAGAGAATCAGGAAGAAAAGCTCAAACATACATTATTCATACATTATTGGGCTATCTATACCGAAGCCATTCACGAGCGCAATCCGCTCAAAAGACACAAAGGACAAAATACTCACAGTATCACGGACTATACTCACCATTATCTTGAGCTCCCTGGTTTGGACCCCAATAACGATTACCCTGATCAACATAAATTTGAAGTTATATTATTTAAATCTGAAAGTTATATTATTTAAATCTGACTGGACAATGACAGCATCTCTTTGATTCTCTGAAGCAATAGCAAGTTCTTTCAGAGGTGTCTACTAGCCTATTATTAGCCAGCACAAAGCCAGACAGCACATAATAATCCAAAATCTCCATCTGTCACCCATTTGACAACTACTGCAAAGACAGGCAGGGACAATTTATCTTGAAATATGGACTGCAGTGAGCTATATTTCATAATGGACTTGATCACAATTGTGACAGAACTCTCACTTTTTTAGTCAAGGAGTTCCTGTCTTAAGTAACAATTTCTGTATCTTCAGAAGGAGAGCTGGGGAGGGGAGAGGGAGCATACACTGTCCATGTGCACGACGACAGGCTAAAGGATAACAGGGATTTTGATCTGCCAAATATTCACAAAGATGGCTGTTTCCTTACTCTTGCACCATAACTCCAACGTAAGAATTTGCTGCCAACAACTTTCCAACTTTAGTCTGCTTCACAGCTATGAGTGCAGATGACAAACATTATTTTAAAGTTAATTAGGGTATTTTGATTTTAATAGAGAGTATTGGCAGATTGGGGAGCACAGGGCTATCAAACCCTCCTCAATAAAGGGAAACCCATCTTAACACACTGTTTCCTTTAAATATGCTCTCTGCAATTACTGATACTATTTTGAATTTTTGAAAGTAGCAAGAAAAATTTGAAGAACTTCTACAAAACATCTCCTTAAAGTTGTTCGCAAACACCAAAAAGGCAAAATATAAAATACAAACAGTATTTTATATCAGAAAAAGTTAATGAAAAATATCTGGTTTATTATAAATTATCTTTTAGCATTAAAAAAAAAAATCATTCCTTCATGTTGACCCAATAGGTTAATAATTATACAAATTCAAAATGCATCTATTACCAGTATTCTTCCACAACATTTCCTCTTCCCCCATATTCATGGGGGAAGTCATAGAGTCAAATGGAAATGCCAGCAGATATGGGGAGGAGAGGACAAAGAAGCAGAGTAAGTGAAGGCGCCAACTTCAGACACCTTTACATAATTCTGTTGTTCCTATCCTTTTAGGTAACAGTAAAATTGCCCATTAAAAGAAAAATTGCCTGCTTCACTGTCCTTATTGTTGCTAATAAGGAAAACCATCCTCTGTGAAACATAACTAACTATAAACAAAAGTCTCAGGTAGATCAAGCAAAGCCAATAACTGAGTTCCTGCAGTAAGTTTATGGATTCTTTAGATAATAAAAAGTCTTGAGAGATAGTATTTTATTTAGAAACAACAAAAAGTCCCTCATTCTATAAGGAAAACTATTAAATTAAAAAAAAAAAACAATTTCTGAAGAGTGTGTGTGTGTGTGTGTGTGTGTGTGTGTAAGTCAACCAGACTGATGCAACCTACACTTAATTTACTACTGAGCATATTTATGAAGTTATTTGTTCAACAAATCTGATAACTAGCTTTTCCAGCCAATCCTACAAACTTCAAGCACATCTTTCTTCACAGAGCAGGAAATTCTTATACTAGAAATAACAATTAAGCAATTCAAAAAGTTTACCTGGGGGTTATTCTCCCAATATCCTTTTTAAGAAGCTTCTCAACATAAAAATAAGCAAACAGATCTTATAAAAAAGAAATGAACACAAAGAACCAAAAAAAATCCCTTTTCCAAGTTCTCAGTGACACAGATGGAAAAGCTGGTCACTATTAAAAAAATAACTGCATGTTCATTTTGACCATCTGAATCACTTAGACCAAGGTCTCCCAAACTATGGTCTATGTAACCACTTGGGTGGCACAAGTTTAGCTACGGCATACTGCCAAGTTATCCCCACCAGCATAAGATCAGCAACTCTGGTGTTCTGCATCATGAGATACAGTCACATGGAAGGCCTACAAGAAAAAGAGGAACTACTGATGTGATCCTATAGCTAGAGGCTAACAGCGAAGGTATTTGTATGCCTTCGTGCAATGATGATTAAGTGTAAGGAATCACAGAATGTTTGAGGTTGGAAGGGACCTTTAGCGATAATCTAGTCCAACCCTCCTGTTCCAGCAGGGTTTCCTAGAGCACATTGCCCAGAATCGTGTACAAATGGCTTTTGAGTATCTCCAAAGAAGAAGACTCCACAACCTCCCTGGGTAACCTGTTTCAGTGCTCTGTCACCCTCACACCTTAGATTCAGACAGAACTTCCTGTGTTTCAGTTTGTGTCCCTTGCCTCTCGTCCTGTCCCTGGACACCATGGAGAAGAGTCTGGCCTCATCTTTCCATCCTCCCTTCAGATATTTACACACATTGACAAGATCCTCTTAAGTCTTCTCTTCTCCAGGCTAAACAGGCCCAGCTCTCTCAGCCTTTTGCTCAAAGGAGATATGCTCTAGCCCCTTAATCATCTTCACCGGACTCTCTCCATTAGCTCTGTATCTCTCTTGCACTGCCCAGAATTGGACCCAGCACTCCAGGTTAAGGCCTCACCAGGGCTAAGGAGAGGGGCAGGATCACCTCCCTCAACCTGCTGGCAACACTCTGCCTAATGCACCCCAGGATATCATTGCCCTTCTTGGCTACAAGGGCACACTGCTGGCTCATGGTCAACTTCTTGTCCACCAGGACTCTGGCATCCTTCTCTGCAGAGCTGCTTTCCAGCAGGTCAACCCCCAGCTTGTACTGGCGCATAGGGTTATTCCTCCCCAAGTGCAGAACTCTGCGCTCCCCTTTATTGAACTTCATGAGGTCTTCCTCTGCCCATCTCTCCAGCCTATCGAGGTCCTTCTGAATGGCAGCACAGCCCTCTGGTGTATCAGCTACTCTTGTCAGTTTAGTATCATCAGCAAATTTGCTGAGGGTGCACTCTGTCCAATCATCCAAGTCACTGATGAATAAGTTAAACAATACCGGACCCAATATCGAAATCTTGGGTACACCATTTGTTACTGGCCTCCAACTAGACTCTCTGCCACCGATTGTGACCCTCTGAGCTCTGGCCTTCAGCCAGTTTTCAGTCCACCTCACTGCCTCTTCATCCAGCCTGCACTTCCTGAGTTTGCCTATGAGGATGTGATGGGAGACAGTGTCCAAAGCCTTGCTGAAGTCCAGGTAGACAACATCCACTGCTCTGCCCTCATCTACCCAGCCAGTCATTCCAGCATAGAAGGCTATCAGACTGGTCAAGCATGATTTTCCCTTTGGTGAATCCATGCTGACTACTCCTGATCACCTTCTTGTCCTTCATGTGCTTGCAAATGGTATCCAGGATTAGCTGCTCCATAACCTTCCTCAGCACTGAGGTGAGGCTGACTGGCCTGTGGTTCCCTGGGTCCTCCTTCATGTCCTTTTTGAAGATTAGAGTGGCATGTCTAAGCACAGAAATATTAGAAAAGCAGATCCAGAGTTTCTTAAAATTAAGCCATTACAGCTAAACTTTCAAGAACATTGCAAACATGCTGTTCACATCTCTGATCTGCTCAAATACTGAAATGGATATAATTCTGTTTGACATACTGGCTGCTTTTCGAATCTAATTATTGCATAAAACTATACATTCCCCTAATCCGCTAAATACACTTTAACAAATACTCTGAATAACTCTTCTGTATATTTCTTATAGGCCACTAAAGCAAGATAATCTAATCCTTGACGACCAGGAAAATAAGAAATTAGTTTTATCAGCTGGTAAATCAGCAACGCATACAGCTCTGCTAGAATCTAGGAAGTTTCTAACAGTTAGGGGCACACTCCAGGTATGAGACCTAACAGGAGTATAATGGGCAATCCTACACTAGTTCAACTCAATTCCTGTCGTGTAGTCAACCTGTATTTATTGTTCCTCATCTAGTTCCTGACGTGGACTTCAGTAAAGCTCACTGTTCTTATCTAGCCATTTGAGTAACCTTAGAGAGACTGTAAACATATAGCACCACAAACTGCAGTGAGATCCAATTAGAAGTTTATTACCAGCATATAACTAAATACATTCGTAAGAAGCTGAGAAAAAGATGCAAGCAATAGAAAATTATGATGGAAGAAGAGGAAAAAGAAAAATTTCTCCAGGATTTTAGTTGAAAACAGGCTGGAATGTCCAAAATTATTTGAAGCCTCATGGTAATACTGGGCATAGGCATGGGTAGAACTCTGAAAATCAAATTCCACCTCTGTGGCAATGTTCTCTAGCAAGACCCAAACTATTTTTCATTGGCAATAAATTGTGCAGTCTTATCGCACACTATTCATATTCAGCTGAATATATAATGTTAAGGGTTACATGCTTTTTTAAATAACTCTTCAGTAATAGTTTGCCTTGTCTCCTTTTTTTACTTTTCAATTCCTTCCATCTTCTACTGCCCTAAAAACCAAGAGAAGAACAAAAGCTTCCATAACTCTGAGACACAAGAATGACAATAACAGATGAAAATGTGCTGGAAATATTTTTCTCATGTTTAGACTATTTAGAGAATAACCCTGAAATCAAAAATTTTGCTGTTGACAGCAATAAGCCTCAATAAAATTTATTATCTAGAAAATTATAAAAAGACAATAAATTCAGGGATAGGGGGAAGGTTTTAGGATCCAAACTTGTGAGCTCACTCTCCCCCCTCCATTTTTCTTATATAATTGTTCTCACATCTACTGTCTGCCAGATCTTAACTGCTTTTCTGGACCAATCTATTTTAAAACATGCTTGGTGAAAGATAGGACCCAGCTTCCTGTGACAGAAACGCATTCAGAAGAGTGCTACTTTGTATATATTCTGTATGTTTAACATTCAAAACCCTAAGGTTCGTTTTTCAAATAGCTCTTTTCAGTGAGTACAAAAATTCAGATCCAGTAAAAGAAAGAGCGCTATCTACCTACGTAATTTGGAAAAAAAAAAAAAAAGATGCTTTTCTGAAGGTAAAATAATCTGAAAAGATATTCATCCCTCTTACCAGTCATCCTTCAAAAGTAATAATAAAAAAAATACACCCAGAACTGGTAATTATTTAAAATATTCAAGTAAGACACTTCTCCCAGAGGGATAAGTAAGGTTTTCTCATGCATTAATGGGAAAAAATCTAATTTCAAGTCTAGACATTTCATTTGCAGTTTTAAAAAATATGAATTCCTCTTCATGCACTTCATATGAGAATACAGGTCTATAGCAAGCTGTACCTGGTTAGCTTCGCTGCAAATCTAATTTTTCAAGTCAGCCATTGCCTTCTCAGCACAGGAACATCTACTGATACATCCTGCCCTAAAGAATCCTTAAAAATAAATAGCCAGATAAAGAATAAAAAAAAAAAAAAGCAACCTCAATTGTAGAAACATTTTCTATTTTGAATCCTACAATTTTGGGACATTCATGTCTGACTGCAGTCCCTCTTTTTCAAGTTTTGATGCATTTTAAATCATTAGTTGCTTTACTGGAACATACGTTACAGTTTAGTTATACACAGAAAGGAAGTTAGCGAGGAAAATCTCTGAAGCGTTCTGACACTTTAGGAAAGCAAGCATATTCTACAAAGTGCTATATTGTTGACAAGAAACTTGTCAGGCATTTGATTAACCTTCCACTGCATTTAAAAATAAACAACAAACAGCAACTGCTGTCAACTACTGACAGCACCAAAGCCAAATGCTATGGTCCAGCATTTTAAGCACGTATACAGGCATATATTATATAGAACACACCTCTTCAATAAAATGAAGATACTACAAAAATGCAACTTTGCTGAAGAGGAGGCAACTAACATATGCACAATGCTGAACACTTAAGAGACCCGTGAACAAAACAATGCCTAAGAGTCCAATTGCTCATGTAGGTATCAAAGTACTAACTTAACAGTGTGACTTTTGGCATGATTAGGCATGACCTGCACATGCAGGTAATTACAGCAAATACTTGCGCAGTTCTTGCAAAGTCACCTTCCATCAGGGTCCCATCTTTATTCTCCATAGTTTATGCAAAATAAAGCTGTATTTGATTTTTTTTTTTTAAGTAATCTGCAAATTAACTTCTATACTACTAGCTCTTGTCACTGAGAATAAAGTCTGACATGTATGTGAAAAGAAATCTTTAATTAGAACTGATGCTCAAATCCTCCACATTAGATATTTCACTGAAGAAATAAGTCTTACTAAAGTAAATACATATGGCAGGATCACAAAAGCAGCTCCCATCCTGCTTAGATACAAGTTTAACAACAGAGAAGCTTACAACAAAAACTTGCAAATGACTACGTGTCTCCTCTTAAAAATAGTAAGAAATCTAGTATGTCATCCTAACACAAAGCAGGGCTAATATTGGCTAACTCAATAACAGGTCAAAACTTAGTTAATTTTGACCAAAATAGGCCCCATTAAAACTACAATTCTCTCCTTGGGACCTATAAGTACACTGTACCTGCCTTCAAATACAGCCTCTCCTCAACTTTTCTTCTACAGTTGCCATATCTTAAAACATTAAGTACAGCAATGTGTTATTTCTAATTGGGGAGCAGTAACATGTTTCATTTTGAGGGATTTGCATCACTTATCATATCATTAATGAGCACAGATTTCCAGAATAAACTTTTTTTTTTTAAAACAAGATGTACATACTAGATAGGGTTCCTCCTATTCCTCTCCTTCATCAATAGTTTCTTTACATTTTGTTCCTTTCAGAACAGGTCTATCAATTGTTTCACTTACCCAGGTGCAAAAAAATCTGCAAGAAGCTGAGGCTCATGAAACTGCCACATCACAAGATTTTCACTATGAGATTAAAAAAAAAAAAAAATCCACTCATGTCACACTGTTCTCACATTTAAGGAAACAAGTTCTTCTGTTTAGTATTTAAGATGCCCTAACTGTTAATTTACGGTTCCAGACAAAGACTGCAACTGCAGTCTAAAGCAGAAGTTGCATTTAAATATCCAGCATAGGCAAAGCAGTTTTAACTAGCGCATAACTGACTGAACAACCATCTGGCATTTACCTCAACAAATTAATAAACGTTATACCTGCCTTCTCCACTGTATAATACAGAGTACAGACTAAAATGGCACCCTGGTATGTACTGAAAGCTTCTCAGATAGTAGAGACTGTTGAATGAAAGAGTACCAGTGTAAAATCAAGTGAAGTCCAAACGTAAGTGCAGAGTCCTGTACTGCACAAGAGTGATTTGCTGAACAGAAAACCACAGTACAATACTAGTCCGTGTACAAAATACATCTCAACTAACAGCTATAGAGGACTCTATAACTAATAGAGCCACATGATGCTATCTAGCAAGACTTTGAAGACAGATGACTAGAAAGTTTATAGCAGCAGACATCTTACAAGTGATTCAAATCAGTATCAGAGACACAGAAAGATATGCAAGAAGGCTGACAGCCTGATTTCCTAACGTAATGAATAAATCCTATAAATTCCACAAATAGCAAAGGACAAGGGCTTAACACCTTTCCGAAAAAGAAAGCCAGTTTACAAGGCATACTATTTTATTACCTTAGTGGTCCATTGCAAATAATAAAAAAAGGTGGCTAAAATACAACAGTTCAGTATAACTGTTCAGTATACTGGGAAAAAAAAAGACTGAGTCTCAGTACAAATCAGTATTATGTATAACAGCTTAGTGATAGTAACACACACCTATGTGCTCTTATTCATCCAGGCTTACAGGTTCTGCACTTTAAAGGAAGAGAACAGCTGTGCACTATTTCAGGTGTAACCTTATGTCTGAAATTTGTGATTGTTCAACCATTCTGCAGTAATATTTCTGCAAGGAAAGAAAATAAATTAGTTGACATAACGTTGACATAAAACCTGTTGGCAAGCAGGTTAGTCATGAAAAATCTAGTTATGTGGCACACGACAGGTTGACTGTTATTTCTTTTTCTTTCTTTACTAAAAGTTATGACAAAACAGATTGAGAACACTGTCTGTGAAACTGCGTTGCACCATTACTCCAGACTAGCCTCCCCCTCGCCAATAATACATCACAGAAGTGACTATGTGCTGTAATAATTATTTGCTCTGTGAGTGCCAAAATCATTCCAGAATATACTGTTTGCAACAGTTATGCTGGTCAATTTAACCATGCAAAGAAGCCCTATTACATGTAGTTTAACTCAGTTAAAAGCAGCAGTACTTGAACTATTTTAGCATCAAAAAAACCCTGAAACATAAGAAATACCGTGTTTTTTCCTTAATCTAAAATGTTAATTTTCAGTTCCCTGATTACTTCCCTTCCAGTGATTAATCAGTAATACTTTCTCAGATATACTTTAGGCAAAAATCTTAATGAAGATAGCTTGCTGTAGGAGAGGAAGAAGAGTTACTGCACTTTTTTTAAAAAGCACTTTGAAAAACAAACAGATAAGTGTCACTAGGAAGGCTTTGACAAAGAGTTTTTGTTTGACTTTCCTACACTAGACAGCTTGATATGAAAGAGGTGACTACATGCCAAGTTATCCATGAATAAGTAATACAGATTACAGATCAACCATACGGTAAGAGCATGGATAACCACACTGGTTGCATGTAGAACCATAAAAACTAAACACCACTCGAATGTAAGAAGCCAAATTGGATCTGTAACGCTGCTTCCAAATCAATACATCCTCCAAAGAACCCAGAGAAGGATTTACTCAGAAGCATTGTAAGGAGGCACTTTACTGCATCCCACAGTACACAGAATTGGGGTACTCCCTCCCCTCACCCCATATCTTCCACTAGCCTATAATTTATGTACGGACATGAAATAAGAAAGGACCAAAAAGGTAGACAGCTATGAAAGAAATAATTTTTCACCACAGACATTACACACTTTGTTGCTATTAGGCCCTGAACATTTGAGAAAAAGCATGCCTTTGTCAAGGATTCAACACATTCATACATCATTCTTCAACTGAAACGTGAATTCCCAGTAGATGCCTCTTCATGTTTCACTTATTTGTCCTAGAAATTTTGCAGCAAAACTTGGGAGCTTTTGAGCCGACATTCAGGCTACTGCTGAAACTTCAAAAACTGAAAACATACCAAGATGACTTCTCAAAGCTACAATGATTACACATGCAAAAAGACAAACTTTTGTATCCCAATTAAAATTTCACAAAGACAGATCTTAAGTTCAGAGAATCACCGCCTATATTTTAAACAGTTTTAAAATTCTTACTTCAAGTCTCAAAAAAGCAAAAAAACAACCACACCGCTCTTTAGGATTAAAATACAAAATGCAGCAACAAGTCCTACTACTCAGATTTGTCAGAAGAATAAACTGCATTTTAGCACTAACTCGATCACGACAAAACAACGCATTTGAAGCAGGTAAACTAGCTCCCTAAATAGCTTGTTTATCTTGATACAATTAAAAATATGACAAACTGGAGACCCCCACATAAATTATTTAGACAGAAAGCTATACTATAACACTCAAATTGCCTTAAAACTTCAATAGATTACGTTTTTGAAGGCTGAACACAAGTAGTCAAGATCCAAGAGAACTTCTGTACTTCACAGTGGTTTAACGCTACTTTTCTCTCACAAATGACATTTCCGTCTTCAAAGGGTAAATAAAACCAGAAATATTTACTGATGCAGCAGATTGCAGTATATGACCATTATCTCGGCATACTTTACATTAGCTTTCTTTCAGCAAATAAGGAATTAATTACAGATCAAATAAGTACTTTATCTTATTAACTGTAATTATCTAAACTATAGAAGTAGGTGCTATGTCTCTGTAGCCTGCTTCAATTTGATTAGTGGTAGCACGTTTGTGTAAAGTATGGCAGCAGCTGGGTGCGTTGCTCTATTTGAACAGGTCCCCAACTTCCACCAAGAGCTCTCCAAGAGAAAAAGAATTACGTGTCCAAAAAAGCATAAAAGGAGCAACAGTTACAGAGTACAGCCAGCTTGCAACCTTTCAGTTTTCTATGAGATTGAGTTACAAGATGTCTGGAAAAGATGTAGTGAACAAACTGGCCTGTACTCATCTTTTAGCTGTAGCTTTTAAAATAAGCTAGCTTCTAATATTTACCGCTCCATCCTTTTGGGGAGTGATGGCCTCAGATGCTTTAGTAGTTCTACAGAGCAAACTCTCCCCCTTTCATTGTGGCTTTGATCTATTCTATTGCCGTATTATTTTTAATTTAATACGGCTAAGTATGGCAGTGATTTTTTTTTTTTATTTCTATAGCAACAGGCTATTGCTCTACTTGAAATGGATGAATAGGACTCCCTTTACCAGCCTTGCTCCTGAAGAGTTTCCAAATAAGTTGTAGGTGTTCTTGTGATGTTTCCTGAACTATCCTAGCAATGTATTTTGCTCCAGTATTTTACCTGCTCTCCCTAGGACACCACACCTGTCAATTTATTTAATCTTTATTGTTCTGAGAGCATACCAAAATACTATTAGTTGAAATAGGTAAATAAACTATCAGCCTTAGGGATACACTAAGGACATCGCATTAAGGACATCTGAATTTGTCAGAAGGTTTCAAAAGAATTCAGACTTTCATAACGTACATATTCAAAAGAAAGCCATCTACTTAACGGCTACTTTTCCAGGAAGTGTAAGTATGCTCATAATGGAAAACTCGTCAACAGCAGAGTAGAGATACTGCAGTACTTAAACAATTGATCTGAAAATTCTGCATATAAGTTCAAATATGAATATATGAGCATATGCATGTATTCTCCTTTAGTCTGCCTCTTTTGCCTTTTGACATATGAGGTGTAGTGTCAATCTATAAAGTCCCATTTTCTACATCACTACAATGTATGCCAAAGTCAGATGAGGTTTTTCAATCTATCATTCTACATTCAAACATAGTTACCACAAAATGCACTACCATTGCAAGTAAACAAAAATGCAAGTTCTCCTCAGTCATGTGTTTGACTACACTTAATGGTTGTACTTGAGGCAAACACAACTTGTTCGTCTTATATATGAGAAAGCATCATGTTTATGCAAGTACATATACGTTTCAGAATAGACTCCTCATACTTATCTTGACCTTAGAATAGAGAAATAGTTATGTATACATAGAACATACAAACAGAAGAGGAATAGACAGTGGAAAAAGAGCAAAGAGCCAACATACATAAATTACATTTTAATAAAGAAAAAAAAAAAAGATCAAGTCCAGGAGGCATGCGTGAACACGTTTAATCGTGTTCAAGCAGTAGGAGTGGGACTGAGGAGCGCTGTTTTTCTTTTAAGATAGCTGGGCATTCACAATGAACCAATGCTACAGTGACAACTGAGCAACAACTCAAAAGTTTTGCTATGGTTCAGTCATCAAAATATTCTGAACGCATGATTCACTTAATACCTAGCATCCTCCTAGGAACGCGGGACTCATCAATCCATCACTGCCTGAACATTCCTGAAAAATTCTCTCCTAAGAGTACAGGCTCTGCTATCTACACTTACAATTATAAACGCAAGCCATTTTTGTACACGGTGTAAAGATCTATCGACAGATGTTGAATATTAGAACAAACTTCTCTCTCAAAAAATTCAAAGCTAAGTTATAAAAGGCAGTTATCAATGACTTTTTTGAGAGAGAAGCTAGAGTTTTTAGGGAAACATGCTCTTATGCCAACACAGACTCACGGAATTTTTTATTTTTAGGCTCCACACTAAATTATTTTGTCCTATTGGAATAAGCAGAAAGGACTTTGTCAGCTTTAAATTGTTTCACAATTATACTTCACACACATTGTTCTTCTCTGCTTGCTGTTACTATAAAGTCTCACACAAACGTCAGGGGAGATCAAATCTATTGGAGGTAAAAACTTTTCATAAAGTATTGCCAAACGCATAAGATAAATTAACTTTGCGTACTTATCATTAGAACAACAGAGAACAAAAAGATCCATATTTTAAAATGAATTCATAGTTTTATTTTCAGGTTTAAAAAAAAAACAAACCTGAAGACAAAGAGATTTAATTAGCGTAAAAGAGAGGGGCACAGGTAGACACAAAACCAAAATACAAACCCTAGTGATTCTTGTCTAAGAAACCTCAGAAACCATGTATGCTATAATTTGTGCACATAAAGACCCCTACCCTAGAGATGCCATTATTATTCTTTATATTCGGTCTCTCTACTGCAAGATCTCCAGAAGATTCATGAATATCTGTACTCATTTTGTTATTTTTTCCATACAAAGAAATTTAAGATTATCTTTAGTGCATGCCATTGTTAGACTTGGTAAAACAGAATGATTTGTAAGTTTGATGCACACCGGTGCAAAGCAGGATTTGCTTATGCCCACTTTTAATTATTAACTTTTTATACACCAGGAGCAATTGTACCCTATTATATTCTTTCTTGGGAGATGGAACTTTCCCTAACTTGGAATCCTTTACAGTCTAATGCCACAACTTCAGCCAGTTTAGCACACAGGAAGAAAAAACAAACAAACAAACAAACAAGCTGAAAGATCATCCAGTCTATCCTATCTTCCTCAAGGTAGGATCTCCTAAGCAATCCTGATAGATATCTGTCTTGTCTTGTCATGCCTAACTTACTTTAACGCAACTATTCAGTTGAGCACAAAAAGAAATGTGCGTACGCATAAATCTTAGCATTTATCTTCATAATCAACAGGTAGAAGCACACATCATTGCGAATATCCCCCGACTTTATTAGAATGTCGAGCCAAGGTCCATCTGACAAAAATGGGATTACAAGAATACAGCCTAAAAACATAGTTTGAGAGAGAAATAAAATATGTTATTTTGGCAGATAGATAGAGGTACACCTACACATATTAATAATAGAATGCCAAACAGAAAAACCGTTCCTCAACCTATTCATTATTAATCAGCAAACTTATTTTAGATGCAATGCACTGTCAAAGAACACATAACTTAGCAGCTTTATTTCCCATTACACTGCACTCATGAACATGCACAGTTTTAAGATACTTCCTTTCCACAGAGATCAACAAATTGTTTTCCTTAGGTTGCTTAAAACAAAACAAAAATGGAGCAGGTCCCCTAATTACATTCATACTAGAACTCATACCTAACAGAGATCTACCTCACCACGCACTATATTAAACTGAACAGTTTCCTCTGACAGGACTAGTTTCCTATAGTATGCATACTTCTTATACTGGTTGCCTCTTCCAAGGGAAACAAAGATCCAACACATAGGTAGAAATACACCTCCCTCAATGAACATTATTCACAGTTCTGTGACAAATAAATAAGGTATAAATTCAATAAAAACACAAAATTATGTAATAATGCCACTTCCACATTTTGACACGCTTCTCATTGTTCAAGGCCCATTTTTGTCAAATATATCTCCCTGAATTTTAAGAGAGGTACAAACACATTTTTCACATACATTACACTGGAAAAGACTGAAAAGTCGTACTAAAAAGGGCTGCTAAGCATCCAAAAGCATTTCAGAATCCTATAAATACAATATAGTTGTGTCTGACTAAACACACAAAAACGGACAAGTTTCTCATGTAAGAGCCACAGGTAAGTTGCAAGAGGAGCGTAACTATCACAGGTCTACCCAAGCCTTCAAGTCAACCACCAATGCTGTCTGGAGGCCCCGGCCCTCCTCTCAAGGCACCTATCTTCCCCCAAAACCGAAGTTCCCTTCCTTGAGATGCTACAAACATCAGATCCCCTCAGCAAATCCCACATCTGAAGGGCAATTCAAAGCCTCAGCCCTCTCCCTCCTCCAAAATCCCAAGCCTGTTCCAGCACGTGCCCCTACCTCCAGCAACATCGCTGTCCCCATCCCCAGCAACACCTCTGTCCCAAACCCAATCCTGTAACAACACTCTTGCCGACCCAGCAGTGCCCTTGCCCCATCCCACCTGCACCCTACACATCCCTTCCACCCTGCTAATGCCCTCCCAAGAGCTCCCCTTCCCCATAAATGCTCTCTATAACCCCTGAAAGAACTAGTGCCCCCCCAGCCACCCTCTCCCCAGTGTCCCCACTGCCCCCCTCAGCCACCCTCTCCCCAGTGCCCCCACCACCTCCAGCACCCCCTCAGCCACCCTCTCCCCAGTGCCCCCACCACCTCCAGCGCCCCCTCAGCCACCCTCTCCCCAGTGCCCCCACCACCTCCAGCGCCCCCTCAGCCACCCTCTCCCCAGTGCCCCCACCACCTCCAGCGCCCCCTCAGCCACCCTCTCCCCAATACCCCCACCACCTCCAGCGCCCCCTCAGCCACCCTCTCCCCAGTGCCTCCACCACCCTCTCAGCCACCCTCTCCCCAGTGCCCCCACCACCTCCCGCGCCCCCTCAGCTACCAGCACGGCCTCAGGCAGCCCATCCCCGGTGCCCCCCCCGACCTCCCGCCGCGGCGCCGGCCGCACCTCACGGTCCTTGAGGCCCAGCAGCAGCACCTCCTCCATGAGGGTGAGCCGCGTTTCCTTGGAGTCGCCCTTCTCGTCGTCGCCCGGCTCGTCCCGGCGGCTTTCATCCTCCGGGCCGCCCCCGGCCCCTCGCTCCTTGTCGGCGGCGGCGCTGCGGGAGGCCTCGGTCCGGCGCTGCACCAGGCCGGAGCTGCGCTGGGTCAGGGAAGTCATGGCTGGCGGCGGCGGCGGGGCAGAGGGGCTCGGCGGCAGCGCGGGGGAAAGAAGAGGAGGAGGAGGAAGAAGAAGAAGCGACGGGGGCCGCTCCCGCCTCTGCCCTATCCGCGCCGGGGCTGCGGCGGGCCGGGGGGAGGCATGGGGAGCGAGGCCAGGCCGCGGAGGAGGAGGAGGAAGAGGAAGAAGCAGCAGCAGCGAGGGGCCGGCGTCCCCCCCCTCCCTACGGCGGCGGCGGCCGAGCTGGCGGCGGAGCTTCTCTTCCAATATGGCGGCGCGGATGTCAGCGGAAGATGTGGCAGTGGCGGGCGGGGGGGGCGCCGGAAAGGGCGGCGGGCGAGCAGGCGGGACAGCGCTCGGCTGGCGGGCGGCGGCGAGGCGGGGAGCTCTCGCCCGGCCTCCACCCGCGCCAAGCAGGGGCTCTCCCCGCACGCGGCCCGTCACGGTAACACCCCCCCCCCCCCAAAAAAAACTAGTGGTGGGAAATTCACCACCTTCTGTCAAGTTGCTCCAGCCCGTTGGTGATCACACGGTGAAAAAGTTGTGCCTTATCCGCTGCCTTAACGCCTGCGCGATGTCGTTTTCAGCCACGAGGCCTGGTCGGCTTGCTGTGAAGAAGCCTCTGCGCGCGGCTGCGCCCTGGCCCGCGCCCTGGCCCTGGCCCTGGCCCTGGCCCTGGCCCTGGCCCTCGCCCTCGCCCTCGCCCTGGCCCTCGCCCTCGCCCTGGCCCTCGCCCTCAGCAGGCGGAGGGGCCCCTCGGCGCCGCGCCGTCCCCCGCTCAGTCTGGCGTCTGAAGGCTGCTGTAAGGCCCTCCGCTTCAGTTGGGAGCGTTGGCGCTGCTGGCTGGTGACACTTGCCTCGGGGGCAGTACAGCTTCTCTGCGGACCCCCTTCCCCCCTGCTTACACGTTTAAAGACTGTGCTAGCCCTTTTGCGCGTGCCACACCACAAGCTCGTGGCCTGCCTGGCCAGGCTGAATCCCATATATGTTTCGTAGCGTGTTTTATTGCAGGATAAAGGTGCTTACGATGCAGGCGTGGCCTGTTCTTTTAGTCCTGGATTAGGATTTTACGTTTGGCCTTACTGAGAGCCATATATGTTACTTGCACCCTGTTCAGCAAGAGCTCCAAGTCACTTTGCAAGTGACTCTAGCATCCGTTATTTACCGCTTCCCCAGTTCTTACCTAATCTGCTGATGTTATTTGGCGCTAATTCCGTATAGCTTCTTCAAGATCATTGATGAAAATGCATAGCAGAGGGTCAAAAACTGATGCCTGGAGGACCTGAATCGCTGACACAAGTGTTGCCGATCGTTCCTCTTCTGTGCTTTGATGCCTGCCAGTTGCTCACAGCCCATTTTGTGCAGTGTGCCATTTTGATTTTTTATCGTCGCATTTTTTTAAATCAAAATGTTTTATTGTACCAGGTCAAACGCCCAGACAAAACTTCAGGATATAACATGAACACTATTACTTTTATCAAATAAACGTTTGCATAAAAAACAGATACCACGATAGCATCAACCAGACCTGTTTTCTGGAAATCTGTTTTCTGAAACAGTAATTATACGCACATCTTTATTAATACAGTCCTATATGAGCCGTTCAGATACTTTGCTGAGGATTGAAATCAAGATGACAGGCCTCTAATTAGCTTTGGTCATGCCTTTTACTTTGTTTTAATATTGTTACAACATCAGTTTTCTTCCAGTCCTTTGGAACTTTTCTAGTGTTCCAAGATTTAGTGAAAGTCATAATTAGAGATCAAAAGATGTTCTGAAAAGCTCTTTTGAAAATCAGTGTACAGATTGCTGATTAAAAATTACCTAGGTTTACCACAGCTGTTTAAATTCTTCTTGTAACAGTACACTGTTAATGGAAAGTATTTCATCCTTGTCCCATACAATAAAACTCATCTATTTCCCCCAAATGCGAAGATATTTATTGAATACTTCAGCCTTTTTTAAAGTATTATTATTGACAATTCTTACATTTCTCTCTAGCAATATCATTTTTAGAATTCCCTTTGAATCTGCTGGTATTTAACCCCTTGTTCCTTTCTATCAGCCAAAGATTTTTCATCATATCTTCTAATTTGCAACTGTTTCTTCAATTCCTAGATTTACATAAAGCAATATAATCTTCTCCTTTTTTATCGATAAAATGCACTGTTGAGACTATTACAATTATTTTCACTTTCCCACTACGCCACTATGGCATTTTAACGGGTTTGGTCTTTTATCTTGATTGCGTTTTGGGGCTTAACTGATTGGATGTTCATTAGCAGCTCCTAATTATCATGTATATTTTTCTGTTTGAGTCCTTTTCTGAAGGGTCTTCAGACTCAAATGAGTCATCATTATTTTCAGTTTTGTGAAAATAGCTTTTTAAAAGCAGTAGCTATATATATTTTTGAGTTGCCTGCTTTTCTGTTTTTTATTTCAGAAGTGATCAGGTTAGGATCATTTGTAGGTTAAGTAGAATTTTTAATTTTGTTGATCAATTTTATTTTTTTAATTTCATTTTATTATGATGAGGTGTGCTGTAAAATTCCTTATATTTGACACTACTTATCCATTAGAAGTAGTCATTTTTCTGACTTAGAATCTCACATATCATTTTAATACTGATAACATGAGATTTCCAGCATCTCACTCAGATTGCAGTTCTGTGTAATAACTTAGCTTTTTCCCTCAGCATATTACACAGATGGTTATTAAAGGGGCAGTTATCCTGTACTATAATGCAGTTTGAAGGCCTACAGCTGTAAAATACCAAGTTTTTTTTTTGTAAAATACCTTTTCTGTTTTATCAGTTGAAGAATGGATCAGTAAATATTCAAGCTCTAAATAAATAATAAACTTGTAGGTTTTGCAGTTGGGTACTAGATGCTTACGTGTGCATATACACTAAACATATTAGCGATACTGCTGATGTTATCTGGGCTATTCACCCAAATAAAAATAATACTGTGCATCATAGTGCCCAACCACAGGCCAGGTTCAAATTTTTTGAAAAAAGTTTAATATCATATATATCGTGTAAAGTAGGGATTATACCTTCTATTTAATGGGAACTGAATCTATCTAATCTCTGAAGATAATTTATTCTATCATTCTGTAAAAAGATTAGTATAACAATTATAAATATATGCATAAATACAACTAAATTGCATACAGAATAAATGCATTGCTGGAGAATTTGGTAGTTTTTAGAATTGCATGAGTTTAACTAACTGTGATTTCAAACTAATGCAGTTTTTCATTACTAATTGCAGTTCTGATTCTTTATCATTAAGCGAAACTAATAAACTCAGTGTGAATCAAATTAAGAATGCCTATAATTGAATTTTGAGCCAATTACTTTTTTTTTTTTAACATCACTGCAACCCTGATAGACATAGCCAATATTTGCATCAGACAATAGCAAACAAAACCCACACTGGCATCAGATTTCGTTGGTGTTGATTCTTCGTATACTACTGAAAGCTGTTGTTTTATGGACTCTACCTAGTCTATTGAATCTCCACCTGAGAGAGCCTAAGTATATGTCACAGCTTTGTTATCTGCGATTTATTTTGCAGTACCGAGTCATATTGTAAAAATATTTCTGAGTCATAAGTGGCTTTACCAGGAGCTTGGAAGGCTGTAGCCCCCTACCCTTTGGCTTAGCATTGGCTGGTGCTATGCATACGTCACGTGCTTTGAGTTGTCATTATGTACTGTGTACTGAATTCCCTTCCTCGTCCCATCACAATTACAGTGTCATCCAGCCTGTGAACGGATGGACTTACTTAATCTTTGAAATGTTGGACGAAGAAGCAAGAATGCATAAAGAAGGTCTGCCGTCTATAAAAAAAAGTCTTTGACTTGCCAATAACACACCCTCATTTAAACTTAAGCCAGTATTTGGCAGAATTTCTGTAATAGTGGCTAATGATTCTTAAGTTATGGACTAGACTTCAAAAGTACATAGGTTTTTTGAACTGCAGGTAGGCTCCCAATAAGTGGAAATAAAGGGGAAAATAGAAAAAGCTTGAAACTTTGACTCTTCCTTCGGGTTGTGCTAGCTGCAGGTCTTGTGATTTACTGAACAATGGAAGTAGGGGTCACTTCTGCAATTAACAGACTAAATGGAAACTCATGCCTGTTGGGATAGCAGGTCAAACCAAGAGTAACTTTATAAACACCGAAAGCAGCAAGCCACCTGCTATTAGCTATTAACAAAGGTGTTGTAACTTGAATGTCACAACTATAACATACTGCTGATTAAGGCTACAATGTGTAAAAGTCTAAATCTAATAGATGTACCATCCTCTGAAACTTAAAAGTTTAGTGGACAAATCCTAGTTCTACTGCCACAGAATCATAACAAGGTACTACTAGGCAGATTTCTCTCTTGAAGGATGGTTAGGTTAATGCCTTGTGGATGTTTTGAAATCGATAGCAAGAAAACTGAATTTTATTTTCTAGAGGAAACAGAAGCTAGAAGGAGCCTGCTGACTCTGATATAGCTTCACCGTCCACGGGCTTCACCAGTAAAGCTTGTTTACGTTCCTACCTGTGTTTTCACATTCCCTTTTAGTGAGTTTGCCACTCCCAATTATGCCACTACAAACAAGTGTCAGATCCCTGAAAGGATGCGACTTAAAATAACAGTCCAAAAGAAGGTTATGTATTTTTTCAGTTTTCAGTTCGACAGGGCAGCCTCACAAATAGGCACGGTATTGTTGGAGAAGGAGCACTGAGCTGCCATACAAAATGTGGAAACCAGTGGTCAGAAGCAAAGGACAGGAATTTCTTAAGGTCAAACCATCATATCTTGAAGCTTCCTGATTAGAAGCATGCTGCTTAAGTTCTAGGACAGACATTAATGATAGAAATCGTTTTGAAGGAACACAATATCTTGAGATTTGTTCTGTCCAGTATTACCAATGTGATCTCCAAGAACAGGAAATTTCTTCCAGGAAGAATCAAGATGAGGAGTACAGAGTGATGACAGAAGGAGGAGACGAGAGACTATTGGACAAGAGAAATGAGTAGACTGCGATATTGTAAGTGGAAAGAAACTAAAATTAATTATCATCTGACCATAGAGATAGTACACAGTGGTCGCATAACATTATCTAGCCTGTTCTCTCTTTCAGCTTCAGCTGAAAACCTGTTTTACTTGTCCTGTTGTACTGGTTACCAAATAAACCCATTAGTGGCTGTTTAGTCTAGCTGGAATTTTTTTGGTGGTTTTTGGACTGAAGTTTCCAAAACTAGCAGCAAATCTTTTTAAGTAGAAAAGACCCACTGAAATGGCTCTTTCTGTCCATACAACAAAGCCCTGCTTTCACAGCTTTTAAAGCCCAGTAGTTAGACATTGTTTAAGTTATCACTTTACAAAGCAGAAATTTGGTAATACATATTTTCTAATAAGCCTCTTTTTAAATCATCCCAAAGAAGTGGCTTAAGGATGATGGTTTAGGCCTCTCAAAAATACGAAGAGTTATTCCATATTTGACCTAGACTGGTTCAGGATAGCATGAAGCTGCAAATTACTTTTAGTGGCACGGTGCCAGCTGTTAACACCTAGCTCATAAAAAAACCAGATACAGTCTGATACATCCACTAAGTCAGTAAAAAGATTTCTTTTAACTTCAAGGGGCTTTGAGTTAAAATTGAGTACTGCCTTTAATTTTTATATATACAAACCAATAAATTGTGGGGGTTTTTAGAGACAGAGTGACAGACACTTTAGGAAAACAAAAGGCAGACGTGCAAAGGTGGCATTCACACTTGCTCATTTCAGAAAGGTTTCCTTTTATATCACGTATTTCCAGATCCTCTCATTTTCTCATCACCTGCTGAGTTCAGATGATTGCTAGTTCCTGTAATCTTTGTTATTTTAATAGCATCTTAATAGGGCTACCAAGATGATTAGAGGGCTGGAGCACCTCTCCTATGAAGAAAGACTGCAAGAGCTGGGCCTGTTCAGCCTGGAGAAGAGAAGATTGAGAGGGGATCTCATCAACGTGTACAAGTATCTGAAGGGGGAGTGTCAAGAGGATGAGGCCAGCCTCTTCTCCGTGGTGCCCAGCGACAGGACAAGAGGCAATGGGCAGAAACTGAACCACAGGAAGTTCCATCTGAACCTGAGAAAAAACTTCTTCACTGTGAGGGTGACAGAGCATTGGAACAGGTTGCCCAGAGAGGTGGTGGAGTCTCCTTCGCTGGAGATATTCAAAAGCCGTCTGGATGTGATCCTGGGCAATATGCTCTAGGTGACCCTGCTTGAGCAGGGAGGTTGGACTAGATGATCTCCAG
Organism: Struthio camelus; assembly: GCF_040807025.1. NCBI lineage: Eukaryota > Metazoa > Chordata > Aves > Struthioniformes > Struthionidae > Struthio > Struthio camelus. The sequence goes on along the minus strand of NC_090981.1, from coordinate 57,001,895 downwards.
AGGTCCCTTCCAACCTAAACGATTCTGTGATTCTGTGATTCTGTGATCTTCCTCCCTGTATAGCTATCATCTGAGTGATACTATTCAATAGCAAGAATCTGTACTTGCCATTTTAATATTCCAAGTACAACACTGAAAACATAAGGACAAAAATATCAGTTAAGGTGCTGTTTGTAATAAAGATGCTTCAATTTCTACATCGTGGTTCAATCAGCATCACTAGGAAAAATGTGCAGCTTTCTTCACACATGTTCATTTCATAAAATGAGGTGGAAGTCCCGTGTCATGCAACCACCACCCAAACTGACTGTCGTTAGTACTTTGACAACTTGTTGTCAAATGTTGTCAATGTTTAATGCAATGAATTTCATATAAATGCAGTTTTGAAAAAATCCTTGTTTCAGTTCCTAATGTAACAAATTCTTCACTATCTGTTCCTTGTAAAGTATACAAATACTCATCAACTCATTAAAAAAATACGTAAAGCCAGATGGTGAAAAGAAAATGTTTCCACAGAGTTGTAATTTACAAGATAAAATAGTGATTACAACAGTAGATTTTTTTGTCAAATTAGAGAGAACTCTGGTTCATTCACAAATATGTATATAGTAAACGTCTATTACTTTTGGTATGTTTTCATCCTTTCCTTATGACTGAAGAGCCACACAAAGAGAATCAAATAATCAGTGGTAATTTTAGAACACAGTAAATGTGAGGCAAACAGGGACACGGGGTAAATTAGGGAGAAAAACACAAGATTCCAGGAACTAGCGGTCATATAAACTCAGCACAGGTGGGTGAGCAGTTGGGAGAGGGGAAATGGAAGAAAAATTTAGAAATGGCAGCAGCCATCTCGAAGCCTCTCTAAAGACAGTTGTAAAGGAGCTAAAGCTGCGTTCACTCTTTACCTTGTGCGTGAGAAATCAGCCAAATGTATTGAAATGCCCGTTGTAGTCCTGGCAGAGGCTGTAGACTCTGCTTACGCTAGGTGGTTTGTACTTCCAATGGCAGCCAGGAGGCTGTCATCACATCTAACTCACTGGTGTGTAGAAGAGTTTCTGATTAGGAATCCGTGAGTGCTAGAAGGTTTTTAAGTTTGGCACAGACAGTAATACTTTCCATAATACCTGCTATCCAGGGAGCTCAAACCATATAATAGGCAATCATAGATAAAGCATTCATATATTTCTGGTGCACGGTTTTCCTCAATTCATCCAAGGGTCAAAACAGAGCGTAAGCGCGCCTACCTAGATCTGTTACATTTAAAGTCGGCTTTGAACCCATGAAACAATGAAATCTGGTGAGATGTCACACTTCTTCCCGGCTGCTCCAGCGCACTGTATCTTAGTAGCTTGTGGACTTCTTCGCACAGTCCTTGCCATCATGACCTGTTAGAGACTTAACTGGGATTTGGTTATGCCTGAGCATGAAACAAAATTGCAGAAGACGTTATTTAGTGGGAGCACGTACAGACAGGACCACGTGCCTTCACAGGAGGGGCAGGGAGGCTCAGAAGTGGGACTCTCAGCTCAGTAACAGAGCACCCCATGAGATGCTGCCACTTTTGTGCTGTGACCTGTACCCCAGGTGCCTCCAACTGACTGCAGAGCAAAAAGTTTGAGAAGATTGACCCACAAGCATTTTCTCACAAATTTAAAACAAGCTAAAAGCTGATTGATTTTCTTTGGGCAAGTTCTGCGCTGGATTATATCTGTACTATCTTCAATACTGTAAAATAATGTTTTCACTAGGCCATTTCTAACTGATTGCTATTAGAGGGGTCTTCTCACTGACAAACACTTTACCATCAATGTAAGCATTCATTAATACATTTGAGAGCAAAGAGCTGCTGTTCAAACAGAAATCTCTTCACAGGAGATTTACAAGGCATATTTAAATGAAATCTAGACTGCAGACTCTATTCTTAGTTTCTTAAGAATATGAATTGTTGGGACAAAGGCAACTTAGGACATGTTATGTACATGCTATATAGACTGAAGGGTATTTGAACATCAAACACAACATAGTCCTTGAGGCTGGCCAGTTATTAAAAGAATGCCGCTGTCAAAGTGAATAAATACATTTTCATAAATAGCAACTGCATTGTTAGTTCATCGACATCCTATAAATATGTAAGGCCTCCTGCTCTGTATTTGGATACCACCCAGCGTAAGGACGCTACCTGCACATGACTAAGTGAAGAAGATACACAATATCTAGCCATGAGATAGGAGGGTGTGTGATTATAGAGCGTCTCCAGTTTTTTAATATTAGTATTTGTAGCAATCGTGGATTAGAACAGAGCAGAAACCTGACTAGCAAAGAACTATCTTTGAAAATTCACAGCCAAGCAAAAATGTTAAAATCAACCTTGTATGTCTCACCTCTTCAGATGTTTTTGCCTTTTAGTAATTTTTTCTTCCTAGAAACTAGATTGAGGAAGAAGAGAGGGGACTTGGGGCTTCATTCCTGAAGCCAAAAAGGGCTACAAACAGCACCAGAAACAGAAAATACAGCTGGAAAAGTTGGACAAGAGCAATGTGGCTTTTTTGTAAGGCTCCTGTCCAGTTTCGAGGGCATGCATGTCATGTAAAGTAAAGTACCAATGTAAAACACGCTTCCTTCATTTGTCTATTGAACATTCCCACCCCTCAAACTCCAAACTGGAAATCAGTTCAAATGGAGGGGGCATCTCTGAACAGATTTGGGAATGCTGGGCTTCGGGCATTACGGCGTCACTTTCAAAAGGAGCCCTACAGGCCAGACACGTACATGATCCAGGGGTTTTCATCAGATGGGGAAGAGGGACTCGCCTCACTGACCCTCGAGTGAACCGGCAGCTTAGTGCACTTCCCTGCATGCCCAGACGTGCAGCAGCAGCAGAGAGGCAGTGACACGAGACAGTGTGGGGAAACCTGTCATGAGAAAAACTCTCCAAATACTTGTTTACTGTTGGGAAGAAAAGGAGAGTTCAGTTACATGAACTGCTGTCTTACTGCTGGCCACTTGCTTTTGTATTTTGTTTTATTTCTTTTTTAAAGGTACTGCGCTGTTGCAAAAGTTACCTTCGAGTAGGGTGGAAGAAGCTTTACTGTTCTCTTGAATCCATCTACTGTTAGTCAAACTACAGCGTCAGGCCAGGGCATTCATGCCTGTCTGCCTCTGACCCTCATGCTAGTACAGAAACAGCAACTTGTGGCAAGTAACCATCAGACTCGGTTGCAGGGGTGGCTACAAAACACAGCCTACCTTTTGGGCCTCCCACAAATCTGTCTCCTCCAGCTGCCGGTCTTGGTCTGCAGCTCACAGTGAGGAGCTACATCAGTGAAGGCGGGATTAGACCTTCAGGACTCCAGTGACTTCCCTGGGGATGAGAGAGAGAAAAGGACAAGGAGGCGAATTAACACCATTCACAAATCAGAACGGAAGTTATGAGCAAAAATTTGGAGGAGAAGTTCAGCTGATGACTGGCAATGGAGATGCATTCAGCAGCGTAAAAGCAAGGCCCAGGCCTGGCCCAGGAACCTCCCAGCACCACTGGGGCATCTGCCAGGGGGGACCTTAGCCAGCAGCGAGGACTGAGAAAGAAGCTGCACAGCAAATCAGTATTTCCACTCACATGGAGAGTTAGTCCAGATCCCTGTCTGGTTTATAAGTCAAATTTGGAAGATAAAATAAATCCCTTGCTGCTCTTGCTGAGATACAAAAGTGACATACGAGCTTTCCATATTTAACACGGAATATATCACACTGATGAGTCAACCATCTGTATCAAGGTGTCCTACTTTGGCATTTATGGTCTTTTCTCACTAAATGTTTTCACTAACATTTACTTACGCACCAAGCTAGCTTAATTCTCTTTGCTGGGAGATAAAGCAATGATTATTATATTTATCAGCTGTTTACTACACAGTAAGTCATTCAGAGAGATTTTTTTTTTAAAAATCCTTTAAAAAGCTTCCCCAAACGAAAAATAATCTCATTGTTCAAATCCTACATTAGGGAGCACCACATGCAGTTCCCGTGTTTCTGGAGAACCAGTACACAGGCAGAACACGCTTAAGCTTTTACTGCAAAATGCACCTGAGCCGAGAGTTACGAGGACGTGGCTTAAATCCTGAGAGGTGATCTCTCACTGCCAATGCTTACTCTAGGAGTGCAGGACCAGGCACTGTGCCAAAGCAAAGAAAACACTCCCTATCCTGAAACACGCTCCTACTCTGAAAAACTGCTCTGTAAAAGCAACTTTTGGAAGTTCCCTCCTCTTTAAATCAAACGGGCTCTGTTTTCCTAACTGCAAACTCAGCCTGGAACTGGTGAACCAACTTGGCACTTCAACATCAGTCATAAACACCCTGCAGCTGAAACCAAGTATGACTTACATCTGCACAACCCCAGGACTGTAACTTGGCCTCAGATATGAACGTCATGTTTGAATACGTGTTCGCTGGTCATTGTTAATATAAGGTTAATACAAGGTGCCAGAGTGTCTTTAACCTGCTTCCTGACACAATCTATTTCTAATGCTTGACAAGGCCACTTTGCTCTTATCTGTACTACTGCAACTGAAATAAAAGCTTCACAAATGATTTAGATGATGGTGTACTCACAGCTCCTTTCCCCTGTCTGGAGTGCTGACAGTAGCAAGGACTTATATGGCAGAGAATATACAGGAGGACCAAAACCGGTAGGTAAGAAGATGACCTTTTTACCTAGCCACTTTCCGTTGGCCAGACTGTCTTTGAAGGATACTGTAGCACGGCAAGCATTTTCAGACTCGAAAATACCGCTTAATTGTGTGTGATAGTCACAAAATATAATTGTTACATTTAGTAAGAGTGCTTTCAAAATTGGCCAGCAATCAAAATGAAAACTGTGCCAAATATTTTAGAAGTGAAATAATCTCAGCGGTGATTACTTAGCAAGGTGGAGTGCCATGATCTCCCCTTACCTTTGACACTGTACCAATGCATAGACACAATTACTTCAAAGTAGACTTTCTTAGTATATCTTCAGCATGACTGGTAAAATCAAAAAACTATCAAAACTCCCAAATTACTCCATTTGCCAGTTTCACTTCTGCAGGAAGAGATCTTTCTTGACCTGGGCAGTTGGCCAATTCAGAGTCAGATAGGTTACTCCAGTTAGGAATAAAGCATCTTTGATGCAGTTTGGTTTAGTTACAAGAACGTACAGCCCTGCATCTTTGAGCACACAATCACACAACTCAGAAAATTTGTTTAAACACAGCTTTTTCAGCCAACACCCTGACCCCAAAGCCCCTTTTCAAGGCTTCTCCTATCAGTTCTCCAGAGAACAATCAATTTTGTTCTCTCACCAATATCTAGTACTTCTGAAAATCTGGTCTAATTGCCAGACCAAAGTTGCCAATGTCTCGTTACGTAGCTATTGCCTACCCCAACGTGGGGAGACTGCTTCGACTTCTGTAGCTCAGCACAGAGGGTTTGCTGACAACCAGGCACAGTTTTAGTTGATGCAGTTCTCTCACCTTCTGACAGGAGGCCCAGGTAGAAGTTCAGGAGACTGGGGAAGTCTGAATCAGTGGGGGATTTTAATTGACTAAGATTTTCCAGTAAGTGTAGCTATCTGGGTGGTACCCTATTGGCAAACCAATAGTTAAAAGAATTTAACAAAAGCTAGTAGTAAAGATGCATCGAATACATTTTCTACACACTTGTCGCTCAGCCATATCCAAAGGGATTTTCACTACAGACTAAAATTCCCACCAACTAAAAACTTTCTGTAAACTGACACAGCTGAACAAATGGTGTTAAAGGACACAACCATTTAAGTAAAGTATTTCTTTTTCCCCACATGTCCTCCTAAAGAACAGCTAAGCATTGTTTCCTCACTTAAAAAAGAAAAAAATCTGAGCTCAAGTGTACTAAACAATTTCTTTTCGGTCCTGTGATTAAATTTACATTTTAAACTCCAGTTCAGCAGACTTGAAAATGGTTTAACTAACTGAATATAACTTTTCAAAGGAAAAAAATATTTTGAGGGGGGCGTCGAGCCACGTGCAACACTGTCCTGACAAACACAAAGACATAAGTCGTCGCCTTTTCCCTATGGGTGCCTGTTTCAGCTGGAGAGACGTTTGCTTCTGAGGGCAGACTTGCTATGCAGCACGTTGTATATTAATAACCAAAAGAAAAAATGTTCAAGAAGAGGAAGGATGTCTACCAGGTTAGAAAGAAAATTAATGTCAGCAGCTAGCACCAGTAAAGCTGTTGTTACTTTAATAAGATATAAGGATTATGAAGAAATGTTTATGTTCAGTCATTTCCTGCTGCCTGACCAAACGAGTCTGGGTCTGGATAATTACATTTCAGCCGTTTCCAGCATCCCCTATTACCTGCAGAACTCCAGAGGCTTTGCATATTCACAGGCCTCTACTTAATACCAAGACATTAAGTAATGGCTTCTCTGTTTCTCTATGAATGTATTTCATTCTCAGTACCCAGCCCTTTTTATCACCATCTCTGCCAGACAGCTATTGAGCTGCAATTTGAATCACAAAAACGTCACTTCCTTCAGAACAGTATTAGATGGATAAATATCCCCTGAAAATTAGGGTCTCTCAGTCAGATCGGAGGGAGCTCCACCCTACATCTGAGACAGCTAATGGGCTGCAGGCAGGCAAAACGCATTCCCCCCCCCCATTAAACTAAAAAGTGAGTAGGAAAGGGAAGAACATGAATAACCAATCAGCTTAGCTTTGTATAGCTGAAACTTAAAAGAGAAAAGGAGGAATGCATCAGGAATACAACTTTACTTTCAGAGCAATAATTGCTTTCAGATTACAAGTTAAAAAGAAACATGATGTTTGCCTTGCAAATGGTACACTGCTTAATCACAGCCCAGGCACCATGATGGTATTCATAAAAATTTCATAGTTCAAGCTACAGCCAGAGGAACAACAGGTCTGTAGAGCATCAAAATAGATTTCATGGCCATATATTGCGCTAGCTGTTTTGCTGACCTTACCTTCTTACTATAACAAACAAGTCAGATCCAATACAACTATTCTTTAATCACTCTGTGAGGCTTTTACAGGCAACCTCAGATCAAAGCTGGTTCTTTAAAGCTGGTTCTTTTTTTTTTTTTTTTTCCAGAAGGGTTAAATATCCAGTTGAAGTTGTGCATGTTATTCACAACATTTCAGTTAGTATGCATATTCTACGTGGTTCCCGGGATTTTGTTCTTTTTCAACACAGCAGTTCAAGGGTGAGATTTACTTCAAGTCACCTCCTCTGGTTTAACTGTGGGTGGCTTATTGAGAAGAACATCTTCAAACAATGTCTTCCTGTTGTTTCCCTTGCACCACCATAGGGTGATTTGGATCAACAAGCTGATCTGATAGAAAACTAACCTACAAAAGCAAAGTGCGTATTTCCATAAAATCAGCTGGTGGCTCCCTGACATTGACACAGGGAAGGAGGTGCGAGCGCACAGCTGGGGCAGTGCATGGCAGGACCACCCTTTGCAGCAGGTCGCTCATAACTCGTCAGCACAGACATCAGTGCAGCAAATAGCTGAAAGCTACAGGAGATATGCTGTATTAAAAAGGATAGCTTGTGGCTATCACTGTGCTTTTTTCTTTGAAAAAAGTTCAGTTCCCAAAAAGGCTGCAAATGGAATTTTATTTATTCTAAATAATTTTTTTTTATTGTTAATAGACAATCACCAGCGCTGCCATTTTCCATACTGACAAGGAAGTGAGGGACCTTGTACTTTGGAAAGGCTGGGTGTTAATTTTTAAGTGTACTATAGTACTTCTTATCTGGTTTACAGATATTCCTGCTACCTCAGGAGAATACAACAGAAAGAACTATGAGAAACCAAGAACAGATGGCAGATATAAAACCAGTCTTTCCCAGACTTAAGTGAACAGCCGTTAGAAAGCCATGTCAAGAAAGGTTTCCTAAGAGTGAACCCACATGGAAAGTCTGGGCTGCAAAACAGGAAAAATGCAGGAATAAGCCTTTAGGAAATAAGCTGGATTCATTTGTGTAGAGAACTTAAGGTGCTTGGTGGGAAGCATCTTGTTTTGATTTGTGAATCAGGGTCAGAGCGAAAGTTAAACTATCTTCTTGCATCATCATCAAAATTTGAAGCAAAGAGCATTTATACCCTCTGCATAAAATTTTCTTCTCTGTCATCACATTCATGAATAAACATACTTCAAAACAATGCCTGTAGAAACACAAAAAGGAAATTAGTCCTGCTTGCTCCAAAGTTAGCTAGCTAGCTAGTCCACAAGGCTCTCTGACATTTAAAGGCTTGGTAATATTTATAAAATACTTCAAGACTTACATTCATAATTAGCAAAACTCTACATTAATTCTAGCTGGGTTGTTAATTAGAATTTTCCTTCAGCATGTGAATAGGGTTAACAACGAGGATTATAAGTGACCTTTCAGAAGCCATAAGAACGCCAGCTGATTTCCAAGAAACTCAAAGGTGCCCAAGCCTGAATATTGGCTCCTTCAGTATAGAATAATGGAACATATATTTCAGAGCACATAAAAATTCATTTCCTTTTCCTCATTTCCTAGTGACCACATGGTTTAGCTAATCAGTTACCTCTCCATCCACCTGCACCAAAGCTTTGGAAACTAGTAGCTAATTTTGATTGTATTTGACAGAAACAAAAGTTATTAAATTCCAACAAGCTGTCTGGAGAATATATGGCCTGGCCAAGCCACATCCATTTACTTGGCTCCTCAGGAACAGAGATATCAAGTTTGGGTTGGCCAGTAGGTTAGCAGCAATGACAAACCTATTAACTACTAGTACAGCATGTTACTTTGGAGAACAGGGTGGAGATGGAGAGGGAAGACTGAAGATGTTTCAGTACGAGCAAGCGTAGGAAACACCAGAAGAAAGGAAGATATTCAGAGAATTGGGACATGAAACAAAGCTGTAGAAAAATCAGTCTTCATAGTTCTGCTCTTCATAAAATGATTTAACAAATTCACTTCCTGCATAAATATTATCTACCTGCCTTAAGCAGCCAGGCAACACAAAAGGGAAATAGCTAGTTCATTTTACTAAATTAAACAAACGGAGAAACTAAATCTATCAGTTGGTGACATGTCCACTACAACTGAAGTAACATACTGCAATCCAGGAACAGCATGTTATCATTCCACAGGGTTTCAACACGAGGACACGGCTCACAGTAGTCCCAACTATGGCAGCATCAAGCATCCCTTGCTTGTACAGAAGCTTGGCAAGAAGTTAGCAGTCATCTTTTATTCTTTTCTCAGCCTCCTGAACAAAGTATAAAGCTGCTGCTCTCAAAAGTCAGAGCTAACTCCCGAGCCCTCCCAAGCGCCCGTCCCTCTTTGGGACTTGGAACTATTTGTCCTCTACACCACATTCTCTTAACGCAGCCTGAACCATCCCATTTTTATTCCCTTTGTATTCCGTTTGGAGCTGCCCTCCACAAAATTGCTTCTCCAGCTCAAACAGCAGCCATCCTCATCTTCTGAGCTCACTCCCTTCCTAAGGTAATTCTGCTCACCCACCAGGTAAGAGTCCTGCCATTCTGCAAATGCTACAACAAACTAGAGCACTGTATGTAATCATCCTTTGCTGAAAATACCTCAGCACAAAAAGGTTCCCAAAAATGAAAGTAATGCCAACATTTGAGGCAAGAACGGACTCCAGACCATCAGAAGAAGGGCTGAGGGCTTTGCCTCCCTCCCACTGCTAAATTCATCCTGGAAGAACATACACAGTTCTGTATATGGAATATTGTTTGAAGACTCAAAATAGTTTGCTCATCCACCACTTCACTGTCCCAGAAAATGAAGTCCATCCTGCATTATGCCTAGACTGAGGTTCATGCAAAAGCTAGCTCTTTTCAAGTGAGTACCAGGCAGTAAGTACTGCATATGAAGTTTCCAGCTAAAGACTGGAATGAAGGGAATCTCTGGTGACAGAGAGGTAACCCATCATAAGATAGTTACTGCTGAAAGTATTTTACTACCTCCTAAAAGAGCTTTTAGGTGCTAAGCATGAATGGAAAGAGCTTTAATCAGTGCAAGGGATCGGGAGGCGAAGTTGGCTGTGAGTACGTTTACACAGTACAGCCCTGCGTTGCACTAATAACCAAACATTTTTGCTACAATGAATGCTCTCCTGAGTCTAAGTCAAATGGTTAAAGTACACTCACTGATCTTTAAAAGATATGGGTGAAGCAGAGGCACACCTCATGCTACAATACGAACCAGCACTTCCTAGTCTCTGCGTAGGCTGCTACCGTATTGCTCTACCAGACTTTAAGAACAGTTTGGTCTTAAACCCCATCAATCTTGTATATCCCCTTCAAGAAACATTCAAAGTGGTATGATTTTTGAATATGTGATCTGTGCAAATGCAGTTTTTATACAGAAGCCAGTAATTTATCTACAGCAAAAAAAAAAAAAGATTTTTTTCCCATTTGTACTCCATCCCCCAATCCATGCTCAATACATATGGTTTGAGAAATACTAGGGTGCAGTAAGTAATTTCAAGAAGTTGCCTGCCTAGTTTAATATGGTAAGAACAAACACCTTCCCCTCAAATGGAGGAACGCTTAATGAGAAATACATCACTAAGACTGAAATAGCCAGTGTTTATTTAAATAAACTCCTCCAACTTGATATTTAGCACTTTTAGACCACCTCAAGAAGGGGTTGCTTTGCACAGTTATCCTATTACATGGCAGTAACTTTGTCTGTTCCCTGAATCAACAGCACCTGCCCAACAGCAGAGCCAATCAAGACTTCTGCATCACCTCCTCCCAAAAATAGTCTTTAAATACCTAGGGTCTAACTAGACTACCCTTGTCACAGCAGATTGTCAAGTTCACTACGATTTAAAATGTCACTTTGCAAAATGAGCTTAAACATAAATTCTTATTTCAAGACAAATATGTCAAAGTATATTTTATTGACAGTCTCCAAATAGCCCACTAGAGAAATAACAGCATTTTAAAAATAACCATAAAGCTTCTAGCTTGCATTCAGTGTAAAACTCGGAGGTATAAACAGAAGCCTGGAGTAAAAAATATTAAGTACATTCCCAGTCCCATAGTGCAGAAAACCCATAACATTGGTATTTATTCTACATTAGAAGTGTTCCCATGTTCAGTTCCACATATGTTTCTCTTCTATATAAACTTTGATAACTTATGTACAAATAAGATGTCCAACATCTGTTCTTTAATATAAATACATTATCTTCATGACTAAAACATTACAACAGTTTGATCAAAAGTATAGAAAAAAACTATTTAACAATTTTTTTTTCCAATGGCAGTGCTTAAAAAACTCAAATAACCTTAGAATGATAGGTATGTCTTCCCCATAATGCATTGCTCATATGCAATAATACTTTGCATGTGATATGAGTCACTTGAGTTATGGTAATAACGTCTGAAGGACGAGTGCAGGGCAGCCCATTCTAGCAAGTGTTAGCTGTAAAACCACATGCATCATGAAGTGAGTGCAAGTACTAGCACTTTTTTTAATAAAATGCTATGAACTTAAATATTGTCCTTTCACTACTAAGACTTAAGGCAATCGAGAGTTGAGAAGCTTCAGTTTGGCACTAAGTCACATTGAGCCTCCCCTCCCCCCTTTTTTACATATAACAGATTAATATTTATTCTTAGAGGGCCACAGATAATTTTGCTATACACATTAACTATAATTCAGTGTAAAGTGACTGATCAGTAACCTAGTTTAATATCCCTGATTACACTGAGTTGATCCAATTTAAGTGACAGTTTCTCCATCACTTAAGTCCTCCAGCATGGAAATCTTAATTTGTACTAGAGTACAGAGAAAACATTCAATTTCTACCCTCTCAAAGTAACTATTTTATGACTTGCATCCATTCTTGGGGTATTGTAGAATTTAAGCATTCAAACTACATTTGCCAGAGTAAAACTCAGCTTTAGAAAGGACAACTATTTTCAGTAAAAATACTTTATATATAAACATACATACACAGTAGATCAAGAAGTTGACAGGCATTTCTTTATGGCTTTTCTCACTGAGGTACTGCTGTAACTTCCAGCAACAGGATGCAAGTGCTATATGAAAGCCACATTCAGGAGCTGTACCACCAACTCATGACAAGTAGCAATACACTGCAAACCCAGCTTCCCTGCAGGATTACAAAACTGTTTTCCCTTCTATGTGGAGGGTCTCAGTGCAAGCTACAGAAAGCCAGCCTCAAAGGCAATCGGCATAACTGGGAGTCTAGAATGAAACCTCTCACTCCATTAAAAGGGGGGAAAAAAAGGTACTCCTGGCAAATTAGAGTCTCAGTCAGGCCATTTCCTACAATTAACAGCAAACTTTTGGGACTTACATACCAAAGCAGCAAGAGAATATAGCACAACAGCCACACAGTAAGACTCAACATGTAGTTAAGCCTTTGCATCTGATCCCTAAGCTAAGGGCATGCAGAGGCTGAGAAGAGGCAAGCCACCATTATAACACTACACAAGGTGAAGTTCTGCAAGCCAAAGGCGAACACTCTCAGAAAAGATGGGGTGGACAAGCACATGACTTCAGTTCACACCCTAGCAGACAGAAAAATTATGGTGACAACAGGTTTATTCCTCAGCTGTAAAAAGACTGCTCATGAATGCACACTTAGTTACCACCTTCCCCTGTTTATTTCACATGGGGAAAGGGGAAAAAATGCAGATGTATTGAGAACTTCTAGTCACAGTACTTCCAATCTTAGTATTTCTAGCACAAGGGGAAGAGGGGTCACGTTAAGAAAATATTGATATCTAATAGCTTCCTCATGATTACTGTTGTATATGTATTTAGTATTCCACCTTTACATCAGAAAAGCATGTGTTTTTGTACAGAGTGGCCATGTGGCCACTCTACCATAGTCTTCTGTTTTTATTACACCTATGTTAAAAATGTATTTTTGCAACACTGTTAGAGTGAAATGGAAGTTCAAAATATGCTCAGTTAATCATGGCCACTGGTTTTTCCAACTTTTTTTTTTTTAACCCCCCCCCCAGACTGACTAAATAGGCTGCAGATGCTTGAAAGAGTTCCTTACATTAGAACACAGCAAAACATTTAAAACACAGACCTTAGCCACATATAAATCATACTTTAATTTATATACACTTTATGACATATCACCACTTAGGTCAACAAATTCATCATCCCTCTTGACCAAGTCATCTTCATCTTCCAAGTCATTCCAAGTGCTAGTGGGTAAAGCTGGCTTGACAGATTGTCTCTGAAGTAAAGCAAATGGAAACAAGGATGACAAACGGGCAGAATTTCTCAGCATTGGGACAGCTTGTCTATCTTGAGAAATAGCTTGACTATGTTCTTCATCCATTTTCACTTGCAAGCTTTGTACTTCCTCCATCAAGTCCAAAATTTTGGCAGCTGTGGCTATTGCACCACCACCATGAAGCTGGGCTTCAGGAATCCATCGTAAATACCGCTGAGCCCAGACTTTGATTTCTGGCCCATCGATGCGAGGTAACAGAAGACCGTGATAGTCAACAGGTTTACTATGCCAGCTATCATAGAATTCTCTAAAGCTATTATGAGGTTCATCTGAAGAATTTATGAACTTGCCAATTCTTTTACCCAGAATGTTTTTAATTAAATGATCGGTTTCCTCTCTGAAAAATCCTCTCTTCGGAGAACATTTCGTTTGTGTCAATGGCAAAGAGAGCTGCCGTTGATGCTTTAGGAGGGGAAGAAAAAGGAATATCAATAAATATTGATAGGACTTTAGGCAACATCAAGAGGGAGGCAAATAACTTGTATCCAGAGAGTACTTGCAGGCAAGAAAGTTGCTTAGACACAACCACCCTTTTGCTATATAGTCTAAAACTATTCTTCAGTGTTTAATACAAACACTTCACACAGTATAGTATTCCAAGATATCTTCCTTGCAGTGCAACTATAGCCAAGAAGTAACACTGAATAAGACATTTTCTTTGAAAAAAGGAAAGCTTTGCATACATTTAAGTATTACATATTATTGAATTTAAGCTAGCAGCACAAGAATCGGAGCACTTGATTTAATTTTTTTTAATCCGAGAGTTTCTTATTGCTTCCTACCACACGTAGGTTCCATACATAATGTTCTAGATTGTGCTGGCAGTCTCAACTAAGAATGCTTTCCACAGAACAAAATTTTATCTCCTGTTGCAGGGGGATTACAATGGAGAAAAGCTACCCCATACAAGCTTTTGCTACTGAATTTGTGCTACTTTCCAGGAATAAGGTGGTCCATCCATTACCATATCCATTACTACCCTGGGCAATTAGAAAAAGCACACACCGTTACATTCATCAAGCTAAAATTATAGCAGGCTTATAACTGGTGCCCTATCTTTCAATTAGGTACTTTGTTGAACAACAAAATAAGTCACTTCCAGGTGAGTTGCTACAATACACTAGATGTAGTGGTAACTTCCTTATAGGACTTAACACTTGCAGAGGTACTAAAAAACCCTACATTCACGGCTGTGCATGACCATAAAACAGTGATTTATAACTTAAGAACGCAACTTTCGCCCTTCTCAAGGCCCAGGAGAGCCTGAGGTGTGCATGCATTCTGTCAAGTAAAACTTGGAGCCAATGCTTCTGCTGTAAGTATATTTGAAGTACGACCAACTTCTGTAAAATGTTTTTATCATTTCAAAAAAAGCGTTGAGCAGATCTCTTACTTTGAATCGGGCAGTTTTCCGTTGACTTTTATCTGGTTTTGGCTTCTCTGCATAAAGAGGGTTGTTCAGCAAAGCCTGGGCCTTGGGCTCAAACTGCACAGACCAATCCCACACAGTAAGAAATTTGAAAGGACCACTTTGTGTCTTGAGGCTTTCACCAGTCTGCCAAAATAAACAGGTCACAATTAAGATGGCTAGAAAGGAATCTTGACTAAGTCAAGGTGAAATTAAGGAATCCATTTTTCCATAGAAGAGTCCACAGAGTTGCAACAACACTCTTTATTTCTATGTATTCAGCAGCTGGACAACACTATTAATTAGCCTTCACATCTGTATTCCCTTGCATCTATGATATTCCCTGTTACTTAAGACAGTACTTTATTTCTACGGAGCAATTAGGCAGCACCATTGCCAGACTGCATTTCACATGTTGAAACTGAGATATCTGAGAAAAACAAGACATTTTAGAAATCAGGCAAACGGACAAACACTGGGATTCAAGCGTTAGGGGGGTAGGACATGGAAGGGTGCATTAGGGTTGCAGGATAAGCCTCTCCAAGTCTCTAAACTGTCAGCACTGCATAACTGCTTGTAATTAATTTCAAGGTCAGCACCTTAGTTAAATATGAAACAATGATCTTCGCCTTTTTAGATTTTGTGCAGCCTTTCAGAGAACACTCCCACTACTTCCAGCGTGTTAGAAACCAAGTATAAATCGGCACTCAGGAAATGTTGCTTTTGGAGTAAAACTAAGCATACAACACAAGGATATTGAAAGTAAGTTATTATGCAGGACAGAAGGAAATTCCTTTTAAGTTAAACACCGTTATTTTCATCAAAACGCAATAAATGTAAGCCTATAGCCACACACTTGAGTTAATACATTCCTGAGTTACCTCCCTTTTGTAGAATGAAGTAATTTGATTTCCCACATCACACGTTGACTTAGAAGTCCTGAAGTTGGCTCCTTACATTGCAAGTTGATCATCTTCACCTTGAAGGCATCATGCTTCACGTGCTGCTAGTGAATTTAAGTGTCCCTTACTCCTTGGTCAGAACTGCTCTTCAAAACATTGCACCTCTAAAATAATAAACCCTTACCGTAGTAGTGTCTTTCTGATGTTGTGAGTTGAAGAAGAAAGTGCTAAAAATAGGTACATAAAGGCTGTCTGACAAGACAGTCAAGTAAGTTTCTGTGAACTCAAATGCCGGAGGATACTGTTGTACCAACTGCCAAACACAATTTAACAGGAGCAGGAAAACGGGAGCCTAAATAAAGAAAATACTGCATTAGTTTCAGGGAAAAAAAATTCCATCATGCAGGCCACGTATGTATTTGGAGACACTAAACGCTATAAGGATCTCAGCAATCTGGTGAACTACAGATTGCTGTATATAACTTGGGCTGAACTCCAAAGAAGTTCGAGCTATCCATTGTCAATAGTTGTCAATTGTTTTTTTTTGGTTGAACACAGTTGTTAAAGAGATGAATGCTTTCTAACCTGAAATTGCACATATTAGCCTGCTAAGAAAACTGCAAGCCTGCTGTCTTTCAAAGTTAGCAGAGCAAGCTAGATTAGCTCTGATCAAGAATCTCTATAATCACCTTACAGCTACGAGATTCATTCTGTACAGCAGTCCAACTTATTCCCAGAACACAAACAAAAATGCAGATATGCGACTGCAACAGTTTTAGCAATACTGTATAAAACTAAACTCTAGATGCAATAAGAATGTGCAATTCACTTGTATTATTTCTATGGTCATTACAATTTAATAAAGTTTAAAATGACAAGAGATACAAGTCTTTCAAAAGACCCCTAAAGAGCTGACAGGAAAAAAATCTTTTTTTCTTTTTAATTACCAAGACATGGTTGAACTCTAATCATCAAAAATAGTGACACTGTATAAAACATCAACCTGTGAGGCAATACAAAGATCCTCAGGATAATTAGACTTTCTGGACTGACATCCAATTCCCCCCTCATGCTAAGTAGGCTTTTAAATAGTACGTAAGGAAATTAAAGAAATTGTACCTCTTCTTTGTCATTTTTATGCAAGTGGTTGCAACGATCCAAAAAGCCATGTCCTCCGATTACCCACTCCTTCTGAATAAGGCTCTGAAACCCTGACTTTGTTCTGCTGTATGAATCCATCATCACTTGAACCAGACTGGAGATGACACAGCACAGATCAGTAGCACTCTCCTCTACAGAAAAGAAAAAGCTGCATTGCTTCCCTGCCCCAAAGTTTTAGGAATGAAATAATAAACAAAGTATTGCTAGCTTTGGCTAAATAAACAAAATTGTACTTAAAATTCATAGAGAAGCACACAATTTCTTCTTACACGTGGTATACCATTGGATATTGGAGAGAAATTAAATGCATGTTTCCAACACTTGTTTTTGTAAAAACCTAGGAGTTTTGGTATGTTTTACTAGGATATTTTGACAATAAAATCTAAAAAAAGCAAGCACTTACCGCTATAACTTTGACCCTGCTCCCTTTAGCCTCCCATAATGCACATACTGACCCTTCTGCCCTTTGCTACCAGGCCAATGATGCACCCCTGTCCTTCCTGTCCTGCATGCACCTCTTCATGAGGTGTGGCTAGGACTTAAAAAGTATCCTAACACACACACAGAAGACTTGAGGTAAGGAGCGCGTGGCAGCACTGAAACTGCCTCCTTATACAACATGCGCTCTCCACCCTTCAGATGCCTTCTGGAAGCATCTCCTCCCCACACTAAGTTTCTCAAATGGCAGTATGGGTGTGTGGGGAAAGCCTAAATCAGTAGTCTGAAAACAGGTTAAAGATTAACATTAGGCTTGTTTCCCCATTCAATTAGTGTCCCCGATCCAGGACAAACTGTTCAAGATGTCTACAAAAGCATCTTCTTTCATGAATATATAATGAAGACACTATGTACTACTCGGTGTCTCTAGAACCAATATTAAAATATCTTTTCAGAGACTTCTCAAGCTTTTTGTAAGAAAAAAAACTAAGTACAGCAAAAGGTCTTGGAGCCTTTTAATAAAGTTTAGGAGACAGGAATGCATAAGAGGTAACATGACTCACATGCAAATTGATCAGCAGCTTTCTCATTCACAAAACCCTCTTAGTCTGGGACTACACTTAAGTTAACTGAAGAAAGCATTTTCAGGAGTGTATGAAGCTTAAGCACTTAAAGTACCTGATGCTTATGACTTTTAGCAGCCTCTACCATAATTAAACTGATGCTTAAGCTACATTTGGAGAGAAAAAATATATATATATATATACATAAAAGGATAATCTCATGAAATTCTTACCTACAAGGAGAACATTTGTATGCTGTCTTTCCAGACATTCAGCAACTTCTATTGCTTTTTTCAAGAATCGCCTATTGTGGTATAGGGGAAAAACAAGAGGACGTTTTAACAGCATTTTTACAATTAAGTTTCTCTCATTGAAGTTCTAACCCCTTTTAGGGGAAACCATACTACTGAAAACTGACTAGTCTTAAAATGACTGCAAAAACCTGCTCAACTTGTGTAAGTGAAAAAGTTTGCTCTTGACAGTAAACAGGAGGTATCTTTATTTGGCAATCAGCCTCACATTTCCAGTTATCTTTGTACAATCGTAATGCAATACTTTATTCTGGACCAGCACCAGCCACTAACTGTTACCAAACAGTTACCATTGCTTATGTCCAGATCTTTATCCTGGAAAGAGTCAACATCACCACACTTATTTTCTAATCTCCCATATATAGTATATTTCTCCTGCAATATGTTTTTGAGGGGCAGAGTCAAAGACCAGCAATTGTATCTTGTAAACATGGAGACAAAATTTATCCCAAAGACTATGGCACAAGGAAGACAGCGTAGGATTAAAAGATCAGAAAACTATGTAATGCAGTGGGTTTCTAGTCCTAACTCTTCATAAAGTTGGCATTTCCAGCAAGAGTTTGCACACAAACTAGGATTCTTGCAGCTGTGTAGGTCACCAAAAGCTGACAGTTTATTCCCTAAGTGTGGAGTTGTCAGATTCTTTGTTCTAGCATCTAGACTAGCTGAAGAGGCACTTCTACTGCCAAGAATAGGCTGATCCAGGAAGTAACTGGATTCAAGTACAGAAGTGACCAGTCTCAAAACAAAGCAAAGACAGGAACTTGAGCTGATATTTACTTTTAATTACTTCTAATTGCAGCTATGTCACTGCTTTCTTCAACATATGATCTTTACTAGAACCTCTCTCTCATTCAGCATATTTGTAAGTTCTGGAATAAGAAATGAACAACATAGCAACATTTGTTGAAAGTTACTCAGAATACAAAGAACTAAAGCTGACTGCGGAAGACTGAAGCAGCTCTTCTTGATAGCAAGCTGATTACATAAACTGGCAGATAATTCAGCTAATACAAAGTAACACTGAAGACAAAAAAAAAAAAAAACCAACTTCAATATTTCACTACAACAAGCCTTAAGTTAGCCAATACCATGCCAAGACTTACTCACTGTGGACTGCTGAGAGAAGAAAAAAGAACTTGAGGAACAATCAGTAGAGGAAGGGGACAAAACTGAGAACAACTGTCATTTTATAAATCTGTGGAGGGCTAACATCTTGAACACTGCAGTTCATCCCGTCCTAAAGGATATTACAGGAGTACAGAGAAGAACGGCAAGGCTAGTCAGAGACAAGAAATAGGTTTCATGCAAGAAATAAATAGGATTCTTCAGCTTGGGAAGAAGGTGACTAAGAGCAGGAGGAAAATTACTGGATCTATGATTTTAATAGGTTTGCTGGAATTGGAGTGATCTGCTGCTTCTCACATCTTTTAGTGAGGGAAGCTTAACACAATTCTGCACTGTAAGAATACAGGCTCCAGTTGCAGAAACAAGAAATATAAATGGGATAAGTCTGTCTTGCTTTTCTTTCTTACTAGAAGTGACAAATGCCTTTTTATTTCAAGAAACTAGCTAGAAAACTCACTACAAATTCATTTAGTATTTGAAACCCAGAAAATTATATGTAGCAAACCTGATGATCTCTAGCCAGTTCGTGCTCTCCAGTAATGAAAACCATTTCACATCAGTATCCCAGAAGTCTGTACTGTTATCTGCAAAAAAACAGGTTAGTTTGTTCACATATACATGGTGCTTAATTGTTATCACAGTCATCTGTTGTATTAGCCTCCAAGTATGAAGAGTTTTAAAAACAACCAATACTAAGGAGTCAATCCTAATCACTGTTTAAACAGCAGAGACCCTGTTTATGCCTAAAATAGGGAACAAAGTTTTACTAATACCAATAAAGCTTTGTAGCACCATTGGCTTTTTAAAGAAAGTATGCTGGAGGTTCATAGTAGCCAAACTGAGAAGTCTTTTTTCTTCCCAACATGGGAAAGGAAAAGTTTAATCATAGGAGACAAATTCTTACTTCCCGAGTTCCAGTTATCTTGACTTTAAAGCACATTGTACACAAAGCCCAACCTAAGGGGTCTGGATTTGGAAAGCCATTGCTATTTGATCCAGAAATGTGGATGGAATTTAAAAGGGGGCTAGACAGATTTGTGTGGTGTAAGACCACTTGGAAAAAAGTTTTAAACAGCTTTCACTAAAACTGAAGAGAAGAAAAAAACACATCAAAAGAGAGAAACAAGACAAACAAGGAGGCCAGTGCAACACCTCTAAGTCGCTAAAATTATAAAAATCCCAATACCTAGTGAAATTCATAACTAGTACAACAGTCTCACTTACTCTTATTTTTATTAAAGCCAGTACTCAGAAACTGGAAGGCTTTCATAAGTTGACATGGTCCATTAAAGCCACTAGATCACCTTTCCTGCCAACCTTGAAACCCAAGGTATATGGCAATTCTATTGCAACAGAGCAGTCTGAACAATTTCCCTCCTTTGTTCTTAAGCTTCAATTCTCCATGCTTCTGCATAGCCTCCCGTTTTCTCCCCCCAAAGTCTCTCGGGTATTTACTCCCAGCACATACTCACTTCCATCTTGTTTTCTACAACTCTCACCTATGATCCTTAAGTGCAGAGGGGTATGTGGAGAGATTGTGCCTGTAACTGTTTTACTTCCCCCTCATTCTGTTCATATTCAGAAAGCTTCTTTCCCCCATTCATTTCACCTTGGCCCTAGAAACTAGTTGTCCTCTGCTCCCTTAGCATTAGGGCACGTCTTCAGACTTCCCTGGTCATTCTGTTCAGATTAGATGTGGTCTTCTCCAGTCTTTCCTAATTAACTTCTCCAAATTCACTGTCTGACCTTTAAGTAAAAGCCTATTTACATATTAGGCTTCCCAATCCACACCCTTTCCATCCGATTCTTAGAATTTCTCCTTGCACCCAAATCTCATGATGAAAATAGAGGTAATTTAGGTCCTAACTCTACAAAAAGATTAACTGCAAATTTGTCAGTGTTATTTTCTAGGCAAAAAAATCTCAGTGTGAAACTCAGCCAAATATCCCATATATTAGACTTCTCTTCAGAGTATCATCAAAATCTTTACTGCAAATTTACCAAAAGCTATTCATACTACGTTGCTATAAGTATCAACTTATCAGCTAAATTCCATTAAAAAAAATCAACCCCCTCCCCCACACACAACTTAAATACAACCTGTAGGCTATGCTACAAAATTAAATTTCTCACTGATGACCAGCTCTATCACATCCAACATCAGTAGCCTTGAGTGAACTGTGGCCGGTGTTCAGCATGTCACAAGACACGGTACTGCAACACTTGCACCCCTATTATATTGTAGAGGATCTGCTTTCCAAGATAAGCCACTGTGCATATGCAGTTGGACCTTTTTCTTCCAAGAGGTAAAGTCAAAGTACTGTTTCATGACAAAATAGATAAGGTGTTACAGAAGAGTTTGAAGGCCGAGATTACATTTTTGCATGGCTCCCCTTTTTTTTTTTTTATTCAAGAGGACTTGTTATTGATGGTAGTTGTGTTAGCTCTGCAAGGAGAGCGACAACAGAATTTTAAGTGAGTTCACACCTCAGATGTTTTGAAGTGCAAATAGTTCATAACAAGAGTTAGAGCAAAAAAAAAATCAATTAGCATTTAGTCTCAACTCTTGACATAGCCCAAATACTTACAAGCTTAAATTTTAATTTAAATGAACCAGACAAGATTGAAAATCTCACACAATAGTTCAAATCCAGCTAACATATAACTGACATTTTGACTCCAGTAATTGCTCTAACTCTTCAAAAGCCACTTTCTGATACTGTGACTGTTTAGCAAGACTTAGTAAGTTTGAGAACTACAAAACTCCATTAACACACCAGTAATAAGCACAGCCTCCAGCTACACGTTTAGAAGTCTGCTTTTAACTATAGTCAAAAGTGAAAAACACCAATGGAGACGAGGACTGCATTCATGAGACAAAAACTCAGCATTATGTTTTGCATCTCAGTCACTTTAGAGACTAAGGACTACTTTAAAGTTAGACTTACCTATCAAAAACAGCTGTTTAAATCTTGTGTATGCAGTCTGGATATCTTGCAGAGATGGAAGGCTGCTGGACAGGTCATCTGTTTTCAGGAGCTCATAAGGAGGTTTACTAATTGTCTTATAGATTCTAAATCAAATTATCAAGAGATTAAGCTTTCCGCTTCACACAAAGAAAGCACCAACTATTATCACTGGGGTTAAAGTTAATATGCATGATTTGGGAAACAGCTGTAAGGCTAAGAAATAAACGCTGGAAAACTAACAGTCTCCATGCATTTTAAAATACTGGCAAGAAGCTTGCCTACAAGCTTAGAACAATTTTTGCTGTTCTTAACTGTTACACTGATATAAAAGATGTGATGTTTATGCCTATCTGTGGAGCTTTATGAATATTACAAAGATCACTCAGTTTTGTATTACTGCTTCTTTAATAGGCATTGTCTTTACAGAGGTGAGTCCAGAGAAAGGGGATGGACAGAAACAGCCAAACCTTCCAATACACTTCAAATTGTTGTTGACTTCTACCAACTGAATTGCATTCTGACGTTTGGCTGCCAGGTCTGCTCACAAAACACATGAATAAAGGAAAGAAGAAATAGTTTGGACTCAAGTAAGAGTACCCCTCCACCTGTACTTCCCTATACTGCATATTTACGATTTTTCCCCTCAGAGGGGGAAACAGGAGGAGGTAGAGATTAACCTAGGCTAGATTAACCTTTGGTCTGGACCCAGAAGACCCTTTCATGTTAAGGTTCCAGAGGCTGTCTATGAATAGAGTACTTGGACAAATGTCATGCCAGATGAGCATCAGCTTAGTAAACACCTCCATGGTCATGCTGGCTTTTTATTGTTAAGACTTGGGAAAAGCTGCTCTAGCTCATACTTCAGTGAAGCCTTGCAGGCACTTGGCCAATACAGGACAAAGCAATTTGTTTGCTGTACACTGTAGCATAGAAGCCTGCTTTAAAAGAGAATTACAGGATTCTACCTCAGAAATACTGATCATTAGACCTATTCAAGGATGCATCAGATCTTAGCGAATGGAATGAAATCAGTCATTTGTAAATTATGACACTTGTTCCAAACTGAAGTGAGCAACTTATGCCAGAAGATCAGGCTCCACACAAACCTTTACAAAAAAAGCTGTCAAGAGTACACATATGCTGTGTGGTTAAGAGTTCAGATTACCATTACAATAGCATGTTAACACACCCTTAAAAAATATATGTTTACAAATTGTGCATAAACACTAGCGGTCAACCACTAGTACTCCATAACAAAAACATGGCCAGCAAGTTCAGATGGCCAAAGACGAGGGCCCAGAATATCAGTTAATATCTTGTTAAAGCCTACTACTAGTTTCTTACTTTCACACTTTGAAATAGCATTACAAAGAAGCTATAAGTGATGTGAACGTCCTCATTTCAAAAGGGAAACATTAGAGAATCTGCAGAAAGGGTTAAAAGCCTTTCCCATGCAAGTATATTTAATTTCAAAAAAAAAAAAAAAGAAAGAGGTTTTAAGTGCCTAATTAAGCTACCATCTATCAGTTCTGTGCAATTAACAGACTCTGAGGCACAAAGAGCTAATAGTGAAGCAGTATAATATGTACACACTCATCCAAACTAATCTGTTTTGCTGCTGCTAAGAAAAATCTCTCCAGGACCCTAAACAGGTAAGTTACAGAATGAAGCAGCAAGTCACTGCTGCAACTCCCTGGCAGGCAGCTGTGTTCTTCCCCTTATGTTAGCATCGACATTTTTCAGACTTCTGCTCAACTGACTAACTCAGCTGAAACAAAGCGCTTTCTGCCATTACACCTGAAAGAGGCAGTAGTGAACTGCTAGATTGTCTCAGCCATTTTAGGTCACTTCAAGTAAAAATCATACAGGGACAAAAATCTAGTTCTGAGAGAGCAGCTAAGCTTACAGAAAAATTTAAAATTCAGCTTGCAAGTTAATGTTCAGCAATGAAAAGCCTAGACTTCACTTACTTGCAAACACAGCTGAGCCCTTCAGTTAATGATACTTTCACTGCAGTTAAGACCTACAGGGTTTGGAGCTGCTTTACTTAAAAATAAGCCAATTGTCCTCACCTCTTCACAGTAGGTACAGATTCACCTAGCATGTGTATTTTTGCAAATAAGCCTTCAGTGATGTTACAGTCCTGCAAGATTGACCAAAGATGCTGTTAGGCTAAGGCCTTAAAGCAATACCACTGTGCCAAGCTACGTTTAGATCTAGAATTTGTTTCCTGATGCGTGCAGGCTTAAAGATATAGCATATATGGAAAAAGAGAAGCAAGGTCCATACCAAGCAAAGTGTTGTGGACAGAATAGCTATTACTGACCCATCCAAGAAGGCTTTTTGCGTTTGTGAAGTGCTGTCATCCTGTTCTTTGGGAAACGCAGACATTTTGAGAAGAGCAGCCCCATTATGGCAAGACCAACACCAAATCTGCAGAAAGACATTTATCAAGTAATAACAGTTGGTCAACTGTCCTGTACAAAGTATTTGCTGCGACTGACTGACTCCTCACAATAGATTACTCCGTACTACATTTTGTTGCATTTTTGGTGTATCCAGTGAACCCATCAATAGCAAACACGTACATTTGCACCAAAAGCAAATACCTCAGTACACTTATCAGCCGCAAGCTATTAGCAGGGCTTTAATGCAGACACAGAAAGAACACATAAGATGTCAGATTATATCAAAACACTACTTTCCCAACTCTGCTCACAGGTGAAAAGACTGATCAAAATGACTACTGTCAAATTACACCGCAGATGTGCCAAAATAAGTCAGCTCTTAAGTAGCTTTTATATAGTACCTACCAGTTTCTCCACATAGACATATAAGGAGAAATATAAGGAAAACACTTCTATAATAATATAATTTCCTTATATTTTTCCTTATATTTCTCAGGAAAACTCACAAAATATAGGCATGCCTTCCCACATGAGCTACACACATGTGAGTGTCATCTGGGCATATGAAATAAAATATTAAACAAGAACTCTACAACTAAACCAGACTGAGGACTGATTTGCTAAAAGGAACATCTGCAACTACAAAGCTTCTCATTTTCTTTACACTTAATAAGGATTTCTTGAGCCACACCTTCTGCTTGCAGCTCTCAAGCGGATCTTTAAACTCACTTTGAAACTTAAAGTTAGTATCCCTTTCACTAGGAAAACTACACAAGCCAAATTAGGATTCAGTTACCTCTATGCAACCTTGTTTCGCTCCAGCAACTGCAGAAAGAATCAGTAAGTATAGTTCGAGGTTACTCACAGAAAAGGCAAATGAATCCAGGTTGGCTTCCACTTCCTAGGATGAGTCTACAGTTTGGAGATAGCTTTAAAAAAACCTATTAAGGAAGTTAAAGTTCTGTGCTGCCAGCTTATACTAGTCAAGAGGCACACCTCAGAAGGATGCCAAAACCATACAACCACCATCAAGGGTGGAAGTAGCGACTATACTGTCATCTCACTTCCATCTCAAACAGATCTGATAGAGCCAAGCTTGTTTTGACATTAGCTTCCCTAGAAGGATTTGGAAGTAATCAGAGAAGTTCTACAGGGCCTCTGAACAGCACAAGACACAATTGGGGGGGGGGGGGGGATAAAAAACACTTCTACTCCCATGTAACAGACTTTGTAAGCTGTCATTTCAGAACAAGTCAAACTACTTTGAACTGCACTGTCTGAAAGGACAAATTAGGCAGGACAATACAGCAGCACCTTCTCCATGGACCAACTTAAGTGCATGAAATGCACATTGTTTTCATTGGCAAATCTGATAGACACTCAGCTACTAAGATAAGGTCTCATAAGTGATGTTTCTTTGCTCCTTGTTTCTACGCCGTCTTACCAGTTCTTAAACTGCAGTGCTAGCTAGGAAGTCAAAGCCAGCTTGCTACAGGGAACAGAAGAGCATATCTAACTTCATTTTCTGTCAAGACTGGTAGAACCAGTTTTTCAGTTATGCTACTAGGCTTTGCAAGAATACTGCATCATTGCAGCCATGCTCTTACTATTTCTGTACCCAAGCTAGCTAATTGGAGGTATTCATTTAGATCTGCACGCGCACTTACCTCAATACCTAAATAGCATTAAGCCCTATATGCTGCACCACCTAGATGCCAGTCAGATACTCAGTCTCATGAAAAATACAGATGGAAAGACAGACTAGTAGCATGTGCAACTATGGGACATTAGACATTTGATAAGTAAATGGGGGCTGTGAACCAACAAGCCATGTATTTTGCTTTACACTGTTTACACACTTTATGTGCCTCTCCTTCCAACATCTATTTCTCCTTCTCCAGATGGAATGTACTGTGTGTCAGCTGTTAAAGACAAATTCTGAAGTTAAAATGCAATAGCATCTAAAACACTAGCTGAAGTTTTGTCTTTCCCGTAACATTTCTTATTATCCTTCAGCAACGCATATATACTCACAGGAATGCCTCTGCCTTGGAACTTCAAGATACTCTCTTCAGACACACATATGGGAACAACAAAATACAAAGGCAACCTAAGATGACAAAAAGTTTCTTTTACTTAAGAGCTGAACAAAGAACAGCCTCCATGTTCCTTTTAATGCTGGTGAGTGTTCTAGCCCACATGCTAATTACATATTCACTCTTACAGCTACAGAGATCTTTCCTACTAGATAATTATGCCATCCTCAAAACCTTCCACTTTCAGTTAGATAAGGTATTTTTTCCCCACTCTTGAGCTGTTCACTATTTTCACTGCAACATTCTCCTGCCTTTGCAAGGCTGTAATTAAGCCCCACATTTAACTGTAACATTTGAGACTGATCTTTAGAACTGCTTTGGCTCTCTCAGGCTCTTAGCAGTTTCAAAGATACCCTTATAATACAAGGAATAAAAACAAATTTGATTATCTGGTAAGCAATTTGCATCAAAACTAAAGGACACCATTTAGCGTAACTCATTTCCTGTTACCAGCCAGCACTACCTATGTTCAAGGCCCACAGAAGCAACTATGTACTTAACCTCAGTTTGGGGGTCTCAAGATACAGCTCCAGAATGACTAGTTAAAATTTAGCTCTATTCTGAAACTTTATTTCCAAGGTCTCTAAAGCCTTTCAGAATTGCTTATTATAACATGGGTACTACACAAAGCCTTGCATACCTCTGAAAGAGGTCACTGATACTACTTGATCTAAGTGGCAGGACTATATCTCTCTACTCTTCTACTAAAGCAGATGCAGTTGAACTTCCATTAGCACTTTTGCAGATGTACCTTAAACCAGTTAACTCCTGTTGTTAATTTTTTTTAAATAAAAGTAACTCAGCTGCATGTAACTTGGAGTTTTCCCAGAGTAAAGGTAGGAGACTAGCAAAAAATCACCCTAATAAGCTGTCACAACGCCTCTACCAGATTTAAATATTTCTTGTACCATTTAAGGTGGTAATCTCCATCCTTTAAGGTATTCAAAACTTGACTGACCAAGGTCCTGAGCAATCTAATATTGAAGCTAGCCTAGCCTGAGCAGGGGAGTGGAGAAAATTACCTCCCAAGCCATGTTTATCTATGAAACAAAATGGAATCCAGACCCTACAAAGGGGTATAGTGCTACCTTTAATGCTGAGCATTAATTTTTACAAACACTAATGAGATATATAAAAAGTTTACTATCAGCCAGGGCAAGCTTACTTTTCAGAGACTCTGTAGCCTTCATTGGTAGCAACTGCTTTATATTTCACATTCCCTTTAGTCCGTTCCAACTCATCACGCCAGTCCTCAAGAGCATCAAACATCACAGTTTGGTTTCTTCCATCTGTCAGATATTGTTAGTTTTGCAGAGTATTAATTACTTGCTAACACGAAAGTATCCCTAATGAGAAGTAGCCACTTCATTTAAAGGTGAGTAAACAAAGCTTCCTGCGTACAGAGTCTTGAGCCTAAGATAAAATGCATTTGTACCACACACTGCTTCCATCTGTTCTCTAATGTTTTCTGTCAGCTATTGCTTCAACTAGTAACTTCAGGAAAAGCTTCTCCAACAGACACTAATCAGGCCTTACAGAATTTCCACACAGTTCTTCACATCTAGCCTAAAACCCAACACACTGTACAGCAAATAGCTTTGTATGCTGGTGTAGCTGACTTAAGTATGGAACTGACAATCATACCAGAAGAGTCTCTGCAGTTCAGATATCCTGTTTTATTTAATGCTCATTCTTTCACCATGGATAAGAGTTCTGCACTGAACAGAACATTTTAGGCACTTGATAAGAATGGAAAATTGATTACAGCAGTTAGGTCTCAGTCTTCTCAGCTGAGATTTTTTTCCCCTGTATTTCCATTTAGCAACCTCTAACAATTAGAGCATCAG
This sequence comes from Struthio camelus, assembly GCF_040807025.1. Taxonomy (NCBI): domain Eukaryota; kingdom Metazoa; phylum Chordata; class Aves; order Struthioniformes; family Struthionidae; genus Struthio; species Struthio camelus. The sequence goes on along the minus strand of NC_090981.1, from coordinate 56,973,314 downwards.
GCTAATTTAGCCACACGTTTTGTATCAAAACCATATAATTCCTGAAGTAAAGCCAATAACTAGATAGTGATCATAATTTAGTATCCTACAGCATCAGCTGATGCTGAAATACCCCAAAGAGCTTGAATTTCCATAGAAGAGCCCATGGCAAGTTGAAACTTTCCACAGTGAGAAGATAGGGTAGATGAAGAACGTACAGCTAGAAATACAGAACTTTGTTTCTGAGTTGTAAGGGACAAGTTAAGATCTGAAGGACAGACTATAAAAACAAGATCAGTTTTGGAAGTCTACTTGGTTTGTTCTGTAGAAAACTCAAGGAACAAGAACTAGGTATTTATTATGGAATATTTAAAATACGAAGGAATTTGACACAACATTTCAATGTTGCTATAGAGACTAGGCTTCTGCATTTTCTTCCTCTCTACCTGGAAAAAGGTTATTACTTTTCTGATGTTTGTGTTTCAAACTGAACACCATTTAAAGCTGAAGCAATAATCTGAGTCAGCAATATGCCCTTGCAGCACAGGTAACCAACGTATTCTTCAGCTACATTAGGAAAAGCATCGCCAGCAGGTTGAGGAAGGTGATTCTTCATCTTCACTCAGCACCGGTGAGATCAATTAAGGGGTACAGTGACATGGCTGGGCTCCCCAGCACAAGACAGACAGGGACTGACTGAAGTAAGTCCAGCAAAGGCCCATTAAGATGAAGGGCTTGGAGCATCTGACATATGAGGAGAGGGTGAGAGAGCTGGGACTGTTTAGCCTTAAGGCAGTTCAGGACTGTCTTATCAATGTGCGTAAGTAACTGATGGGAGGGAGCAAAGAAGATTGAGCCAGACTCTTCTCAGTGGTATCCAGTGAATGGACAAGAGACAATGGGCACAAAATGAAATATAGAAAATGCCATTTAAACATGTAAAAAAAAAAAAAAAATCACCCCCCATACACACCACATACTTTCCCATTGTGAGGGCAGTCAAACAGGCTGTAAAGTCTCCATCCTTGAAGGTGTTCAAAACCCAACTGGACATGACCCTGGTAAACCTGCTCTAGTTGACCTTGCTCTTAACAGGGGTGTTGGACTAGACAACCTCCAGAGGTCCCTTCTAATCAAGGATTTGGTGATTTTATGAAATATGATTAACACCTTGGGTACATCAAAACTTTCCCCTGTGAAAGGCAGAAACGTTCTTGTTGCACCAAGAATCAGGACTGTAGCTTAAGACAGCTCTATCACTGCAGCTGAATTCAGAACTATGAGGTGCTAGAAAGTGCACTGACTAAAGTTTAAATTTTACAGCATATTATATTATTCAACCAGGCTTGATCAAGCGGGGAGACTATATTATAACTTCACTATCAGCTGCAAGGAAGTCAGACATCTACTGGAACTTTGCTATGCAAATCAGTGATTTTTTCGCAGCTGTCTGGAAGAAGCAGATTGCCTGCAAATAAGGGCAAAAATGGACATTCTTTCTGACAGATGCCACAGCAGTTACAACAATTTAAGAGCAGGAAGTTCACTGCAACAATATAGAAAAAATACTGATAAAAACAAGGTATTTTTAGATACCAGAGCACAGTGGTTAAGAGCACACGCTAAGCATCTTCCAGATTGTCCGCAGTAAGTTTTTAATCCAGTGATGCTACTCTTGCTTGGCAATGTGTCTGTCTATCTGTGTTAAAGCACATGAAGGCCAGTAGTAGAATGTTTAGAGATTTTTAGCAGTGAGTCTAACAACGCATAACAAGTGAAAAGAAGATAAGCTACTAACTTGTTAGAGTGACGAGGCAAGCAAAAACTCAGATACTAAACATTCCAAATTGCTTAGAGAAGAGTATGCAGCAAATACAACCTAAAAAATATAAAAACGTTTACCTGTGTTGTTTGGGGCAGCTGATGCATAAGAGAAGAGAAACAAGCGTTTAAGCAGCTTAGGTGTCTGGCTATGATGAACTATGCCACTGACGATCTAAGAAAGGACCAAAAATTAACACCCAAATGTGGACGAATAAAATTGTCAATGTAAACAACGTTAACTTCTTAATCATCTCTCAGGTTTTGTATAAAACTGTTCCATGAGTCTTGACAAAATAAGATAGCAAAGATTTATAGATTTATAGATCTATCTGATTTATAGAAGAGGCATTACTACATTAGCACATTGAACAGAACCACCGCTAGAGAAGAGGAAGGAACATGAACTACAAAATCTTCTGAGATGAAGCATCCTGATATCTGATCAGGATTTTCAAGTTTCTCTAGCATATAAGAATTCAAAGAAACTCAAGCATCCATGAGGTCTCAAAGATGCACAAAGATAAAACGATCAAAGTGTTACTTTGCTTTGTTATACTTGAAACATTAATCTGCTTTTCTCAATGCCAGAAAGTTTTCGTGTATTGATTAGGAGGACTTTTATACTACCCAGATATTTTCATATTTGCATTGTGCCAGCTTGGACACCAGTTACATACTGGTGAAGGCCTTCAGCTAAGGCTGAGTGTTGTTCACCGTTCAAATTGAAGTTCTTGCATACTGAAGTATGTCTCTTCTAAAAGATACCTTTAGTCTTACAAACGAGTATCGTCTCAAACGAGAACTTTGGGTTCTACTCCCAACAGTTAAAAACCAACTCTTAGAAAGCCTTCTCCCTTGTCTGCCAAATACTATGCCTACTTCACTCAATGAGAAACATTACGCGTTCAACTTCTGGAACAACTCTTAATTTTGCATGTTGTTATTCAAATAAAGCTATTAGCCTCCCAGCTTGGAGTTCAGCTTAATCCATTAAAAGAACTCAAATCCTCAGAAACATAACTGATGACATATGAGAAGGTTTAAGGCCAAAACTTAGTAAAATAGTACCACAGATCAGAACAGGCTTAAGTACTTGCTTGAGCTTGAGGCTAATTTCATGTAGTGCTCTCAAGCTCCAGTTCTCTCGAAAGAGCCAGTGCAACGGCTCTTTTTAATTGCTATGCATAAAGATGTTTAATGAACACTCTGTGTGTGTGTGTGTGTTTTTTTTTTTTTTTCTCTAACACAGCTGGTATCCTTTTACTTTTCCTCTTAGTTGCGAATGATCAGAAGACACTTCCAAGTTTGAGGCATCTTTCAAAGCAAGCTTCTCATCCTTCCCTCATCCCCACAATTAAACTACTATCCAACATCAAGCTTATGAAAAATAAACAAGTGAAGTTAATATACTTACCCTTTTTACTTCCTCTTCTTTTGTGTATCTGAGGCAGAAATGAAATACTCTAAGGTCTTTACAGTAGATAATTAGTTTCTCCGGGTATTTTCTCAGTTGTCCAGTTAGAAGTTTCTTTTTCTCATCATAAACTGCAAAAGTAAGAAGTCTAAATACACAAAGAAAACTTTGCCATCACTTGTCAAGCAGTGATAGCTTTATCTTTCCCAGGACCTCAAGAAAAGAATTTAATTCAAGTTTTAAAAAGTCAAAACAACCATCCTACCGTAAAGGCTGGCAAGCTCTTGTGTTTATGCACTCAGTATTTCATCCATCCCCAAAATGTCCCACTCAAACTACCTCCTACAAGGTAAGAATTGAACTTCCAGCAAATCAGCTATCCAATGATTACTTCTGTTCAAATTCAGACTGCACAGTAAGTCTGAAATTTTGATTGTGCAATAGAACACAACTTAGTAGCTTTGGCCAAGGCAAAGTCCCCATACAAGTGGGAGTTCATCCTAAATTAAAAAACCCACACCAGAATGCCTTCAAGAGAGCCCTTCATACATTTCTGATGGAAAAACACTTGACATCCTGAAGCGCTGGCAGCTAGGCCACTGTACAAGAAATCAAACAGTGTCTCATAACCAGTGTCCGCTAATGTCTTCCAGTCTACTCCTTCCTCAAGTCACACCACAATTTACAATACTCTAACACGCCTCTAAACTCCATCTTCTCACTAAAGCCTTCCCTATCACCTACATATCACTACCTCAATTCTTATTTACTTTTTTAAGCCATCCAGGCATACCTGTAAGCCCTGTAACAAAACACCGAGTTCACTATTTACTTGTAAAGCAAAAGCTTGCTTTTAAGTTTCCTTTGGTACTTTGTTTTATGAGATTCTCGATGCTTTCAAAGTTTCCTTAGACAAACAAAAGGTACTCTTTGGGAATCTGGTACCTGAATGGCTCTGCAGTATGACTGCTCAAATTAAATTACTCTTCATATTCCAATGCATCCAGTTATTTCTATAAATAAGAGACTTCTGCACCAATCTTAACTATTAAGACATTGATGAGCACACTTTCCTTTACTGCTACTCATGGCATTTCTTCACTTTTTGAAGCAACTGTTTTGGCCTGTCCTAGCAAGGCACTTAATCAAAAAAGTAGATTTTGGTAAGCTAGAGGGAAGAAACTGAGGTGATATATGTAGTGATGAAATGACAGGTAAGAAATCTAACTGCAGGCTATCCAAAGTTTCAAAAATGAAAACTGTCAATTTTCTAAAAAGGATGTAGACAAATAGACCAGAAATACCAGTATTGGAAGACATGTCTAGATGTAGGGCATGTTAAGCCAAGGGAAAAAGACCTACCTCCATAGATTTGATCTACACACTGCAGGGTTATGTCATTTTCTCCTACGATTTTATTTTTAAATTGTGGCTCCTAGAACATAAAAAAATTATCTCATAAGTCCCATGTCACTAAGCAGCAGCACCTTCTCACCAGTAAACAACATTCAGTATATATTTTAATATCAGCTTTACTCCTTATAAGCTCTGCAAGGCTGAGCTTATAACTGAGGAACAGTTATTAAAATATAGATAAATTACACCTGCCTTTTAAATCTTTTTTGTAAAAGGGTCTAACTGTGCTTGCAAGGTGGGCAGTTAAGAGTTTTTGCTTTTCAAATAACTTCAAAGCCTGTAATTCTATTGAGGGTCACTTTTCAAACTAGGATTCTTGCAACAAACAGGAAATACAGTAATTTGATGTAATCTAAGCCCTGTTATGATAAGTTTCCTTGCTGCAGGAACCAGGCAGGAAATAGAAAGTCTCTTAAGACAACAAGTATCCCAAGAACATTCCAACATAACAGTCAGATTTATCACTGGGTGAAGTGAAGACATGCACATCGCAGTTCTGAAGTCTACTGTTTTGCCAAACTTAAAGTGATTAAAGCTCCCTTCAGTTTATTCAGTCTGTGAATTCAGGGTACAAAAAGGACACTTGAGTGATGCCACAGTTATAAACCAGTATGTTAAATTTTATTATCAGAAGACTGACAACCACTACATCAGCAAATTAAGTTTTACATGAAGACAACTGTGAACAGAGTTAACCTTAGAGTTATTTCCAGGTCTGCACTACTCTGGACAGGTGACTCACACTGAACACTTATCAAGTCATCTCTATTTCTCTTAACATGTTATCAACCAAGGATTTACAAGTTAGTGGAGGAACAGAAACAAACAAGGTCACTACCAGGCTTAGACTAAATCTCATGTGATCTGTGGGATGGGCTTTACAGCTTTGTCTCAAGGAATTGCAGAATGGCCACTCAAAATTTTTACGTGGCTGCAGAAGCCTCAGTTTTCAACATTCAGCTCCCTGAAGCTTTACCCTTTGAAACTTCTGAGCACAATCAATGTGCTTCAAAGCATATTCTTCTCATTCTTCCCTGAGAAGACCATCTTGCATTCTTGGGAGCCATATCCTAGGCTGTCCTTCACTGGTATCACCTGAATGGACCAGACTGTAAGGCATGCTTGACCATATCCAAAAAGGAGTGCAAGTACCACTCTCCTTTAAGACAGCTCAGTTTGAGCACCTAAAATAAAGAACTAGATTCAAATCATTTCTAAAAGCTGGGGAGGAGGAGTGGGGAAGATTAGCCTTTTAAAAATGTATGTCAGCTCAATAGTGTCAAGTTGTTATATCTTCACAGTTAGCAACAACTGACTTTAAAAGGAATAAATCAGAAGTTTATCAAGCCACACAGCAAAGAGACAGTTATCTAGGGTATTTCCACTGAACAGTAGCCTACTCAATCTTGTGGAACACCCAAATGCTTCTGCAGATGGGCCCAAAGTCATGTCGGACAGATGTTTTTACAAGCTTAGAGCATACGTGGCATTCACGCTTTTGTAATTGCTGCTAGATAAGAAGTTAAATATTAGAAACTGCACAGGTTTAAGTAAACTTTACATTTAACTTGTAAACCAATTCATTCTTTTAACTTATGCCTTAAATAGTTACTAACTCACAAGGAAGAGTTATAACTACATTTAACTGTAAAGGTCCACAAACAGACTTGCACCTTTTTTATTGAAACATTCTTTAGAGCTTGAGGAAGGACCTATATTGACCTAGCAGATGCAAACTCATTAACGTAAGTCTGTGGCCTTTAAAGTTTTCTGTGTATTTATTTTCAGCCTTTCTTCTTATGTAGGGGAAAGAAAGATTATATAGTACAAGAGACTGTCTTCAGAGCCTGTTTGGTCACAACTAGGAGACTTTTCTTCCTACATTATCATCTGAAGCAGAATCTTCATCAAGGAAAGCAATCTTGAAGTTTGTGCATATGAGTTTTCCATAGGTGCCACGATTTGACCCATCTTCTTGTATGTACTTATACACTGTGCTTGCTTCACAAAGCAGCAGTTCACCTGTACAAAACAAACATTTAGCTTGCAGTGTAACTGACAGCATTAATACATGTTTGAACTATTCCCTTCAAACTCAATATTAACTTCCTGACAGCTTCTCATGCAGTGTATGCCTAAAGATTTCTCATCACTGTTGTAGAGCAAGACTAAAGGGGCTCCTGAAATCAACACCTTAGTTGCCTTCCAGGTTACTACCATTACTCAGGATGGACTGAAAACCGTTCTGTAGTGTTCAAATGAACATGGTTAGAAGTTCTCCTCTAACTGGAAGGAGAGCAACACATGGCATTACTTATCAGAAGAGTAGTTTTTTTTTGGAGTACTTACTCAACTCCAAACCCCACTGAGGAATAGGTAATACAGGCAATGAACAAGCTGAAAACCTTTCTGATTTGCCTTACTGCCAAACTCTTAAGAATGCCGACACATTTGTTAGTTGGTTGTTACAAATGCACCCTAGTTACTTCCAGAGCTTTGACCAGAGAGGCTACTTATTTTACAGGTTCCAGGACCATTTTAAAGTCCTCAGACACAAGTTTGCTTAAATAATGATCAACGAAGCTCATCTCTTGAAGTTAGCAGAAAATGAACTTCAAGTTTAGGAAAGTATTTACTTCAAAGACAAGTTTTAGCAGGCTCAATCAGCTGGACTTGCTCTTTTCTGCAAATCGTATAAAAGACTCCGCTCCTATGATTCTAAACTTCACTTAGATTTTATCTTAGTAACAGCAAGCTTATCCTTCCTGAACTTGGAGAGCATTAGCAGTATTTAGAAAAATCTAAAAAAAAAAGTATTAAGAGCAAAAGAGACAGAGAGGCCTAAATAACTCAAAGTAGAAGCAAAGGAAACAAAGTCAAGTTTCCACTAGGTTTATCTGTGATTCTAGAACAAAAAATCAAAACCAATTTTTACTTCAGGAAACAAGGCAAACTGAAGTGTAGACACAGTTCTCCACATGCAGGTTACCTGAAGATACTGTACTCTGAAAGACTAATATTTATAACAATCCATACAGATATAGACCTTTAATGCATTCAACCTGTGTGGCTACTTACCTCCCAAACCTCTGTTTTACTACTCAGAACACTGATGTCACTTGAGTGTTTGCGGAAGCAAACAGATGTGAATATTTATACATAAGCATATATACTTTTTAATTCTAAAAATAGAAGTTACCTGGTAACAAGCGAGGATTTACTTCCTTTTCTATGGGTTCCTTTATGTGTATTTCCTAGAGAGAGAGAAAAAGTCAATGCTTTTTTGCAAAGATCTTGCTTCAATACATGCTGTAAGTAACACTCCTGTATTAACAAAGTTTCTCTTAAATTCCTCATATTCTAGCAAATAGGAACATTTAAATTAATGACAGTTTCAGTTTGCAATACACTCCTTTCCTACTCCAAGAGGATAATCACTTAAGGTCAGAAGTCTAGAGCTAAATAATCAAGCTAGTGTTTTGACATACATAACATCAGTCATGCAGTTCTGAATACAAAAATAGAAAATGCATTGTTTGCATAGATAACAGACCGAAATAAAGCATTACAGATGCCACTTAGTTCCTCTAGTGGAAGTGAATGGACTAGCTTAAAGTCAGAGTTACATTTCCATGTCCCAAAGCTCATTTACAAGCTTCTCCATGCGTGTTAAGCCATATCTTTGAGCTGTTTCTAATATGCCCTTCACAATTTTTAAAGCTTTGCATGTCACTGTTTCTGATTTGCTCATACTATGTACTATTCCAATCAAAGTATGCAAGTTATTTAAACAGCAATACTAAGACCATAGGGAAAAGGATTTTAGAATCTCAGAGCCAAGAGGTAAAAAATGGCATAGGATATACTTCATTCTGGACTCAGCTTGCACAAAACAAACCTTTTAAACTCTCGGTATCAGCTATTCTAGGTTTGTGGCAATGACAATTAGGGTAAAATCGCCAGCTGAAAGACTGAAACTAAAGGACATTCTACACCCTTCCTGCTCAGCCAGTTCTGAACTTCCTCCAAGTCAGAATCATTTCACATGCATTAGAGTCTCTCTGGAAAACTGTTAGTTAACTGGAAACAGCCTCCCCAACCCCCTGCCTGAGGCCACAGCAGTTAGACAACTGAAATTAGTTTGTGAGCAGCATCCGAAGTCAGATATTCCAAATCAAGGCAAGCTATCAAAAGTAGACTTGAATAGCAGCAGTTTTGGTGGATTAAATACAGAGACACAAGAGTCCCCAGCAGCATAAAAATAAATTCCCTGTGCCATCCATATAAATAGTTGTTCTCAAAACTGAGGGCCCAAAACAAAGTTTTAAGGTTTTGCAGCAAAACTAAAGACACCAGGAGACTGTGGCATGGAAGCAGAAACTTTCAAGACTGGTTGAAAAGAGGTAAAGGTTCTAAAATGAAAGTGGTGATGTCCTGAAGAAATCCGTAACTACAGAGGACAGCTAATACAGAAAACAAAACACAAGTTGCTGCCTTTGGCTTCTAAGTCTGGATCTCATACAAGTAACTTAAAGCAAAGTTCATGCTTTTCAGCTAAAGAAGTTACTAAACAAGAACTCCACCATGGCTAATGCTGAACATGGCTACATTCGGAGAAGGAATACATGCAAGTTTTCCCAGTGTTGCATCTTCACCACTGGTAGCTCTAAGCTTAAAGTCCGGGTTTACTAATGCCTTTATAGCTATGCCTTCTATTACTATTCATGTGCAACCAAATATGACACTCCTTACTCACAAGCCATACACTATCACTGATACAAAACAGTACAGTAGTATACTATTTCCCAAACCTTTACTTTGGGAGATACCATAAGAGATTCCTTCTACATGTACATATATTACTTATATCTATATAAGAATACAATTAAGTATCAGTTTACTTGCCAGAGTTTGCCAACTGGTGCTGGCAGACAACTCTAGAGCAGAAAAATAGCTAATGCCAGAGTTCTTTGAACATGTGTCTATTTGTTAAAACAAAGTGAAATTTGCCATGACAAATATCATAGAAGCAAACTGCTTTGGAAAATTGTGTTTTGATTAAAAGTTAAATTGGTATTTCCTGGAAGGAGTTAGGATTTTAATTAAAACGATGCCATAGCAGAATAAAGATCTTAGTCATGTGTAAAACAGATCAGCTTAAAAAAAAACCAAAACCAACTAATTTTACTCTTTGACAAAAAACACAGAAATTTAAGGAGAATGCCTGAAACATACAACAGCTTCAAAGAGTTGAGCGTTCAGTAGCGTAAATTCTACTTGAAAGTCAACATTTATATTCCCATAAAGTGTAAATCTTTTAAAGACAGTTTTCCTACATACTCACTAGGGATAGTTAGAATGCAAGCAATGAACAGCTGAACATTGTTGAAGAATCATCTCACTGATCTCATCTTTCAAGTAAAGACAAAATATGTTAAATGACTATAATTCTACAAATAACATTTGTATTTTTTCTTTTAAGAGAGAAAGCCAAGATCTTTATGAAAGAAAAGTTGTTAACTCCCCATGCATCAGTACAAGTTATAAGGGAACCCAAAAGTTCAGCTAACATTTCTTCACCACCCGTTCCATCTTTATTTTTTCTACAGGATTTCAGTTCTGAACACCACATGGGTCTTAGGACCGACTTGAGAGCCTGCTGCCTCTAGGCTGGATGCTCAACATCCCTTTAATTACAGGCACACAGTTTATACCCATCCCCCCTCGACCCATTAGCACACAGGTTTGTCTGGGTACACACTGAGGTAGTTCAGTTCATAAGATCTGCTGGAGACTTTTTACTTCTGCTAGTTGAGGGCCTAGTTTTTGTTACTGCCTATCGTTAGCAAAACCAGCTCATCAACAGGCCTGATGAGCACAGGACAGCAATGGAAGCAGCAGAAGCAAGTCTGTCCCTTCCAACAGCACCAAACTACTAGCTCACCTCAAACCTCAGGAAACTTCACCCTTTGACCACTTGTAGAAGTTAAGCAAGCAAACACTTGCCATCTAAGATAATCATCAAAAGCCACGTGCATCTCTAGATTCTTCATTTCTTCATTTGTAGCTTCTCCTCTCTGGAGGCCCTAAGCTGCTGCTTTGCTCTTCACACTTCTTACTCAAGATACAACACAGGAAACCCTATCATACCCAGATGACACCATTCAAAAGAGAAGAATTAAGCTCTAATTGATTCAGGACTGACAGGAACAAAGATCTCCATTTTGCTAAAGCTTTTAGTAACTTACTCAGAGACAGCTTCCCACTTGGGTACTTACCTTGTACTACACTCCTTTTTCCAGGATACCTTAGCAAGGAGTGGTAGGCAATGATTATCAATTCTAACTGTACAAAGTCATACTAAAAACTGCATTTTGACAACATGTCACACCATGCTAATTTATTATGCATCACCCTTTTGGTCCAAACCAAGTGCAGTGGATAGCACTACGATGTCCTAAAGTGCCTGTCATCTTCCTTGTTCTAACCAGGGAGAGGAAATGCCACTCTTGGCAGACTACTTCAACAGCGGGGAAATACCATGATCAAGAAACTGGTTTTCTTAGGGGAAGATTCACCTCTTCCACTCTGGGTGCACTGGCTACCAGGTTCTGGGTCCCTAAATATAAGGAACAATTGCATAATTTGCAGTACCAAGGATTCAGGCTCTCCCCTGGAAAAAAAAAAGTACTAAAAAGGGGACAGAATTTGTTCTCCAAATCTGTCCAGAAAGTGTCTTCTCCCAAGCACTGAAGCATAGAAGAGAGGACACATGTGACAACATCAAGTATAAGCCAGTAAGGTCAAGTAGAAGTTATGCTATATTAACAGGGTCCTAACAGGTAGGGATGGCAACTGATTCCTGCTCTTTGTCCTAGCGCCTCATCACAATAGACAAAAACTCCCACTCCACAGGGAGATAAACAACTGTGGACAGCAAATGAGAAAAAAGCTAAACAACATTCCCTGCATGCTACTATCCAGACTGCTTTGATGTTGTCAGAGATATTAGAATTTTTGGAATCAGTATTGCAAAATATTTATATAGGCCTATTGATACAGGATATTGCTTATCATTCTCAACAGTGAGGCTGTGCCTATGGTCTGTTAATGCAAATCAGAGAGACATGCTGTAAGCTCAAAACCTACCATATCCTACAGTAACTTTTCCATTTGCCCATAGCCAGACATTTCTGCTAGAAGTTGTTCCAGTAGTGGAAAACAAGATTTTTAGTAAACATACTGAAGAAAATTATTAGATCGAAATCATGAAACCTTGAAAGTGATGGCTGTTTCCTTCAAGAGCACTATCTGAAACATGTATTCTTCAAGGTTGACAGCAGAGAGCACTGCTGTGAAAAAACAAGATGTTTTAACATTGTAATAATAGTTCTCATAACTATTTTCTCCACAAGAAAGCTCTACATCATGGTGATGCTTGCCCTGAATCTCAGCTTTTCCTTATTTAACCATATTTCACTATAGGACTAACAGCTGAAATAGCTTCCTTAACCGTACATTTATCTTTATCAATTGTAAACCTCAAACCGTATACCAAAATATTCGTAAAGTACTAGCGCTCAGACAAGTGAATACAATATTCTTGAGTAAAATAAAATCAATTTTTAACAGCTACACTGGCATTTCATACAGAAAAGCATATGCGTAGATATTACCTTAACATTCAGGAGCAAACCTGAATACATACTTCATTTTCTGAAAGACTGTATTACTTAGTCAGACAATCCTAATCTTACATTGTATTTCATACAACCCAGAAGAGATACTTACTACATTTTAATTAAAAACAGTGCTGAAAATAATCTCTAAATGTTTGTTTTCCTTCCTTTCTTGGCTCCATTAGCCAGCAGAGCATTAGATCATAGCGCATGTTTTCCATGTCTGTTACATCTTTTAATCTCTCTTCTTTCCTTACATTGTTCTGTCCATCTCCTCTGACTCCAGTTCCTTGCTTCCCCCACGTCAGTTCAGAGCCCAGCTGCCTAATTTTGCAACTTTTATTCATTATACCACATTTCAATTCCATCATTCCACTCCAGAAGGAGATCATACTATTTTAAAAACGATCACAGTAAGATCTGTGACACTGTACCAAGAAATACAAAGAACAAATATTTATAGTAGTTATCAACTAATAGTAATGAAAGGTTTGAGAGAAAGTACAAGGGCTATGAAAGCTGCCCTCAAAACTGAGGGCCCTAAGGTGTACTTTGGACTGAAGGGACAAGCAGCATCAAGCAGAACAGGAACTCCTGGGTGCTCCTAACTCTCCTCTACGTTCAGTGCAGGGCACAGACTGCTTTTACCAAGTGAGCGTGAGGACCGCTTTCCAATCTTGCTGTGTCTCGCACCCCCATCCCTTCCCAGAGGGGAAGAAAGCTCCAACTCCACAAAGCAACAACCAGGCATCGTTACTGCTGTTCTGCAATTATATGGAGCAGACTTCCAGAATTTACAAATAAGAAGCAATGGGTTGCAGCCTTCCCATGTAGTTCATGATTTTTTTTTAAGAAAAGCTTAAGGGCTAATATAAAAAACTAACACCCTGGAAGAATAAACACAGAAGATTCCACTTTTACGAGTGCACACAGAAAAAGCAACACTAAGCTTCAAAGTGTGTTTAACATCCCAATTTTTATTCAAATTGAGACTTACTTAAGGAAAATACATCCAGCTTGTTAGCCCTTAATATTTAAAAGGGCAAACATTTAGAGGTTACAAACAAGAAGTCATGAATTACTTCAAGCCTCCTACGCTTCCTCAGGCAAATACCCCTAGTCTATGATCAAACATGTCAAAACACTGACTTTTATACCCTAGTGTTCACCCCCATTTCCTGCAGGATAGCCAAGTCTGTCCTGAAGGGAAGTGTGTCATTAATATCAACATCCTATGGTCTTGCTCTTAACAGACCATTGATTGATCTGTGGTTCCATATAGCAGAGCATAACTAGGTTATATTTAGTCAGATGTCAAAAACTACGCTTTTCCAGACGCTCTAGGAAATGCAGCAGAAGTCATTTCCGTTCCTTTAATAAAGAGCATTCCTGTTCACACCTTACTCGTATCTTGCTGCATATAAAACACAAATAGAATTCTTATTTATTTTCATATTAAAAAAGCAAAAAAAATCATAACAATAGCAATGTAAAGTTAATGTCATTTTAGTCTTTTGAATGTTATTAGGGTGTCCCTCAGGTATTTGAAGATGAACCACTGGAGGGTAAACAAGCTGGGGCTCTAACAAAGACTCAGTGGTGCCTGTTACACATCTTTCATTGCGTGGCTGTCCTAATCTAGGCGATGAAGCAGCTTAATGTCTCAAACTTTCCCTTGTTTGCCTGGAAAGCTTATGTGCCCAGTGAATCTTTGAAGGTTGGAAGCAAGGATTACAGCATATCACACTACTATATTGCTCTGTACCATGGTTCTGTTGCTTAACGACTCACATCTGACTTCGGTTTTTATTGACCTTTTGAGACTGAGAAGGAGCCTGCAATTTTATGGCAGAAGTCTGCTCTGTATCTAAAGCTTTTACAGCAAGAGCCCATGAAATTCTTAAGTTTAAGTGCATCAAGAGGATGAGTAAAAACAGCATTAGTAAATAAAAGGCAAACTACTGCCACCTCTGGTACATCAAGATATTTCATTGTAAGCTTCATCTTCCAGTTTAAAGTTCCTCAATTATTCCTCCTGCAGCTACCAGCATCATAGCTGAAGAGTTACACCATGGCAGTTATGATCAATTTAAAACAGAGTATTTGATACCTTACTGCACTGCATATATTTGACTTTTACCTTTTTTCTACTGACCCCTTTTTCAAATCAGCTTTAATCGTTTCCCTATTTAAAAAAATAGGCTGGATATCTTTCGAAGAGGCCATTTAAAACCATACCTGAATATCTAGCCCAGCAAGTGAAGTTCTTATGTTCCCAAAAATTCAGTCCTCTGAGCAGAGAGCTTTTTGCACATTTGCCTCAGGAAAGCGTTTTCCTTGTACAAAAGATATCTGAGTGGAGTCAATTTACGTGGCCCAAGAAATCTTTGTGCCTGCTATTTATATGCATTTCTGTTGATAAGGATAAGGAAGAGAGTTTCAGAAAGCTTTTTAAAAGTAAACTGCTACAAGTCACTAGGACTGAGTAACACATGAAAACAGCGTTGCTACCAAAAGATAAGGAAATAAGTTTTGAACAGCACAGTTGATTTAAATGGGCTGATACAACTCCATATCAATGTTTCACAGAGTCAGTGTAAAACACAGAGTAGATTCTCCAAGGTCTTAACAGTGATAAACTCCAGGCTAATTGACAAGGTAAGGAATATATTTTCCTTGAGAAGCTATCAGGGAGACTGAGCAACTAAGACAAACCAGTTTGTCCCAGATTCTTAATAATTATGAAGAAAAACAAGGCACAAAGGGCTAGCTTTCATGAAGACAAACCTTCCCAAGAAGTTACTTCCAGAATCCAAGAACTCCAAGAACTTAAGCTAAGGCCAATGATTCCTAGTTACTGGAAACGAGAGCGAGCACTGCACCGACACATCCACTAACAGCAGCATGACCTCAGCGAATCGCATCTGAAGCCGCTCCAACCAAGCCAGTCACAGAAGGCTGGGCAAATAAGTGAAGGAACAGCAAAAAGTACACACAAAACATCTGCACACTCGTGATTTCAACACTGAACTGCTAAGGAAAGAGGCGCGGGCTTTACTGCAGGAGAACAGAGAGAAAAAAGAAAAAGAGTTTGAAAATATTAGAGTATGTGCGGAAGAGAAACAAGCTCGGAAAGCC
The DNA here is from genome assembly GCF_040807025.1 of Struthio camelus. Classification (NCBI taxonomy): domain Eukaryota; kingdom Metazoa; phylum Chordata; class Aves; order Struthioniformes; family Struthionidae; genus Struthio; species Struthio camelus. Next base: position 56,957,864 of record NC_090981.1, on the reverse strand, counting down.
TTTTAAGCTGGACGGGCACGATGACAGCTTTACTATCTGCTCACAGCTTACAAAAACCAACGCGAATAAAGCACCGGAAAGCAACCCGCCTCCCATCACCCCGGCAGCCAGCCTCGCCGCTCTCCTGTGGGGCGAGGAGCCGGGCGCGCCCGGCCCGCGGCCGCGCCGTGAGGGACCGCGGCCGCGGCGCCCCCGCGACGCGGCGCCCACAACGCCCCGCCGGAAACTTCCGTCTCCAGGAGGCAGAGAGGCGCCGGGCGAGACGGCAGCGGCGGAGCGGAGCGGCCAGCGCGGCCCGGCCTGCCCGCCCCACCCCGCCCTCCCGCCACACAGCGCCCCCCGCCGCGGGCCGCGGCCTGCCCCGCACCTCCGGGCTGACGTAGGACACGAAGGAGGGTTTGGCCGCCTTGGCCCCGCTGCCCAACATGGCTCCGGCCGCCTCCCGTCTGCCCCAGGAGCCCGCGCCGGCCGGCGGCGGCAGCGGCGGCACCACTTCCCAGGGCTCCTCCTCAGCGAGCCGGCGCCCGGGGAGGGGCAACTGCGGTAGGAGCGCGGGCGGCGGCATCCGGCACACGTAACTGACCCCGCCCATCCCCGCCTCCAGCCACACAACCACCCCCTACCGCTGCGCCGCCGGCTATTTCTGAGGCGCCGCCTCCCCGCCCCGCCCGCCGCCACTGGCCAGCGCCGGTGTCACTCACTCACAGACCCCTCCCCCCGGAGCCGGCCGCGGGCGGGGCGGGGCGGGGCGGGGCCCGGGGAGAAGCGGCCAATGGCGGCGCGGCGCGGTGCGGCGCAGTCCCGGCCGCTGGGGGGCGCTGTCCGCCCTGCCCCGGCCGGCGGCGCTGCCCGCTGCCCGCTGCCCGCTGCCCGCTGCCCGCAGCCCGGCCGGCAGCGGTGCGGGCAGCGCGGGGCGACGCTCGGCCGCTTCCCGCCGACTTCTTCTTCTTCCTTTTTTTTTTTTTTTTCCCCCAGTTGACCGCATCTTTTTTGGCCTCACGGTGAGGCCTACCCGCTGTTGCTTGCTCTTTAGTTGGGCTGTCGCGCTGCTTAAATCCTCCCCTGTGCTGTTAGCTGCAAAACTCCCCTGGTGCGTCCGTGCGTGCTCAAAATAAAACTCAGTGTTAAGTCAAACCCAGGGAAGACATTGGGACGCTGTTTTCCTTAGGGCAGGAGGCAAGGAGAGAACGGGCCATAAAATGGGCTCTCCTTTAAAATGAACTGGAGTCACTCCCTAAAACCCGACCGCTGACACATCCCGAGAAGTTCTCTGTCCAAAACGTTACGGCCGCAGCCTCTCTGGAATGTCATCTTTGGGCACGGTATAATCAGAGGCGTTAATAAACACCAAGCCTGCCAGGTATCTAGGTTACGTTTAAAAGCTTAGCCTTTATCCAGATACAGAACAAAACAAATATTGCAAACCTCCTGTTGCAATACAGCAAGACTACCCGGCAATTTAAATGAGGAGTGGTAACCAAGCTGACAGCTCGCATGCAAAGTGGACTTTATGGAAATAATTTTACCAAAAATAACATATACGATACACATTTTAGTAGACCGTGGGACACGAGAATCAAACGCTCCTTCAAATATGACTGAAAAGCAGCTATCACGTTCCTCCCCTCTTTTTGTTACACTTCTTGCTGCAAACCCAGTCCCAGGCAAACCAGAAGGAAGGAAAAAGAGGAACACAGAGTCATGAGACAGCATTTATAAAAATAAATTTTAAAGTAACTATTATAATTCAGAAATAGATTAATTTCCCTCGTTTCAATCTCAGGCTCAAAGAATGAGCAGTCTTTTGATTTAATCATCCTCTGCCCGAAAACAGGAAAACTGAGAAATTAATTTGCATTTGTAGTCTCACAACGAAGGCTATTCTGGGGCATCATCCCACACGGACGAGCTCTCACGCTTCACTCCACAGCTGCTTCCACATCATTCTTTTACGTTAGACCTGATCTCAGCTGCATAGGTCAAAAGTGCAGTCAATGATCAAGGGTCAGGGGACTATTGGGACAGCACCTCCGTGTTCTCTAGTGTATTAAATCGCACAAGGAAAGGGAATAGCAGTACAAAGCATCTTTTTAAATATATGAAACTACAGTGGCACAGCAGGATTACCTCTAAGCATTCCCTAAAGTTTACAGCAGGCTAAGGCAAAAAGTAGCTATTTACTGGCAGAGCATGTTACAAAGAGGAAGGGATGTTTTGACAGCAGGCCAAACTCTCTTAACTCCGATGGGAAGTGCAAAAGGAGCTCTAATTCCCACATAGCACATGGGAATTCATTTTTCAGCATCTTGTCTAAAAAGCCCCACATCAAGAAATCCAGTTAGCTGAACGGAGCTGCCATTCAGCATCAACAAAATATCCGTTTAGCCCCATGTCTGGTCCCTGGTAAGGAGCAGTAGCTGGTACTTAGGCAAGAGCTGGCGAGCGGGATGCGCTCCTTCCCCTGCTTTGCTCCCCAGGCTGCCCAGTGGTGCAGGGTTGAAGCTGCTGGAGAAGGCTCTTTTCCAGGAATCTGAGGGCCACATCATGAGATCCCAGCCTCATCTGTGAGCATTTCCGTGCTTTTAGAACAGAAGAAACAAAGTCATCACACGGGCAAGTGAACTTACCTCAGACAAATACATCTGCAGCTAAAAAGGCCTGCTGCAACACAAAGATACTCTGTGCGTCAACAAATTATAGAGCACCGACGGCGTTGGTGACCTTAGTTTCCACAGAATGAGCTCTGGGCACTCTTTTCTCCTTTTCTCTAATTTTGAAGTCTGAAGTGTCTTTGTGGAGCATTCACAAAAGCCAACTTCAGCCCAGCAACCTAATCTCTCCTTAGACTCCCTCTGCAGATAGCGGAGAAAAAATAGGCTCCTTTTAAAGGTAATCAGGGAAACCAAATAAGCTTCTCGTTCAGAAACAGCCTCAAGAGACTGCATTGTGTTCAGGGCACCTTGGGAAATTAGCTTTACTAGGCTAAAGTTAGCCTTTGTGAGTGCCCTCCTGCCGCTTGTCATCTTTATACTCCACTTGTAGTCATCTACTGCCTGTCATTTATGAATTTTGTGTTATTTTGATGTGTCCTCTTCCTCTAATGATACTACTCATTAACATTTTTCAAATACACATATGGGAGCTCATTATTGTATCATTCAGGATCATCACCTCACTAAGGAAGATTTTTTAAAAATCATTTTAAAAATAAATACAAATTCCCAAAATTCTATACTACTACACACTATCTTCCTGCATTGCTATGCAGGCTTCCAAGGACTTTCTGTCATCATTTTACTTTTATTTCCTAGCATATTACTTTTATTTAATTGTGAATTTATGTCAGTGACAGTCATACAAATGTAGAAGAGGAAAACTTTACAAAAAGTCAGAATCTACTTTTGTCTGTGGTAGATAAAGAACATACGGCATTTCACTGCACCCAGTTTATCAGGGGCTTTTTTTAAACCCAGTCCTGATATTCTGCATTCTTTCTAAAAATATAATCACAGTATTTACCTCTACAGCATTCTGCAGGAGGGAATTTCACAGACCAGCTCTGCTCTTCCCATGGAGAGAGATTTCTTTGTTTAAAAAACTTACATGCCATTAATTTGAGTAATTCTCTGGGCTGAATTCTCAGCTGTGCCCAGGCCTTGGTGGGAACAGCTGATGGGGGGGGGGGAGCCACAAAGGAGCCATTTTCAGCTTTCCTATCAGTTTTCTTTCAGAGATCCTCTTAACTACAACAAACTGTATCTCACGTTTTCCCTTTTGGCAGTCCTACTCCTCAGGGTGGCCTTGACTCTGGGAAACTAGTGGCCTTTGTTCTGCATTTCTACTTTTCTGATCCTGGGGCCATTTCACAGAATCACAGAACAGTTGAGGTTGGAAGGGACCTCTGGAGATCATCTAGTCCAACCTCCCTGCTCAGACAGGGTCCTCTAGAGCATGTTTCCCAGGATCACATCCAGGCGGGTTTTGAATATCTCCAGGGAAGGAGACTCCACTACCTCTCTGGGCAACCTCTTCCAATGCTCTGTCACCCTCACAGTGAAGAAGTTTTTTCTCAGGTTCAGATGGAACTTCCTGTGGTTCAGTTTCTGCCCGTTGCCTCTTGTCCTGTTGCTGGGCACCACGGAGAAGAGGCTGGCCTCATCCTCTTGACCCTCCCCCTTCAGATACTTGTACACATCGATCAGATCCCCCCTCAGTCTTCTCTTCTCCAGGCTGAACAGGCCCAGCTCTCGCAGCCTTTCTTCATAGGAGAGATGCTCCAGTCCCCTCATCATCTTGGTAGCCCTCCACTGGACTCTCTCCAGGAGTGCCATGTCTCTCTTGTCCTGGGGAGCCCAGAACTGGACACAGTACTCCAGGGGAGGCCTCACCAGGGCTAAGGAGAGGGGCAGGATCACCTCCCTCGACCTGCTGGCAACACTCTGCCTAATGCACCCCAGGATACCATTGGTCTTCTTGGCCACAAGAAGGTCACCTTGTTGTCCACCAGGACTCCCAGGTCCTTCTTGGCAGAGCTGCTTTCCAGCAGGTCAACCCCCAGCCTGTACTGCTGCATGGCGTTCTTCCTCCCCAGGTGCAGGACCCTGCACTTTGTTGGACTTCATGAGGTTCCTCTCTGCCCAACTCTGTGGGTGCAACTTTGTGAGCCAAGCCGATCTGCAGCATGGCTTAGTAGCCTCTAGGTCTTTAAAAATGGTGCCGTGGCAACACTTCTGCTGGGGAGACACAGACACTCTTTGGAGATATTTCAATGCACCTCCTTCCAAATCAGGTCTAGAGTCAAGTCAAAAATCTGTTAGTTCAGTGGTTTGTGATGGAAGAAATACCTTCCTGTAATTCTTCTGGACTCCTAGGCAGGAGATGCAGAAAGGAGCCGGATCTGATTTCGGCCATTCCTGAGTTCGGCTTGGGATCAACCGTTCATGCAGGTCCACATAGGCATAGGTGTCCTGTCTGCTCTCATGTGCTTCCCTTTTGCAAACCTCGGTGCCTTTGAGAGTCCCAAGGGTATCCAGATGGGCAAAGGTGCAGGTCACTGTGTATTGTGAGTATTTTGGTGTAGGTTGAGTGAGTTAATAAATAAACTAAATGTTAAAAAACGTTCCTGAGCGTTGAGCATGCACAAATGACCACATCTAAATTTTTACTCCCTATTTCCTCATTTTAAAGAAAATAAAGGGAGGCTTTGCCCTACTGCGGACCCAAATAGGCTCAGACACATGCACCGTTTCTGTTCCAGCATGGTGAATCATTGGTAGGAGGACACTGTCACCGTGCAACCCCTTAGGTCCCTCACCATGGCGGGATCCAGGGATGGCAACTGCTTTCAGAAAACAGTGTTCTACTGGTGACACAGATAAAGATTTTGAGGTAGTAGTTGGAAAGAGAATTACACAAAATTTACCAATGTTAAGGTTTCCTGATCCTCTTTTTCTACCCAGAAAAGCTACCTGGGCAGAATTTGAAGATTCATCTTGTTTTACCCCCTGATCAGTCTGCCTCAGGGGTAGAAATCTGCACATTTCTGTAGTGCACGTGTAATTAGGCTGACACTTCCCAGAGCATCACAGGTGGCTGGGCATGCTCAAGAGGCAGGAGGTATCCTGAAGGTGTTGGATTCACTCTGAGTGCGCAGATATCAGCTGTGCATGATGGGACTGATACTCCCTATTTGTGCTGCTCAATTAGAGAACTCAGTTCCGGCCTTAGTGTATTAAAAAGTATGAGATCACTTTAAAGTAGCTGAAATCAGTATGCTAGAAATGTAGAAGACTTAAGACTAAGTTGGAAGTAAGATTACTGGAAACTATCCAGAGAAAGAATTGGAAATGAGAAATGAACTGTAACTTTCTTTGGGAAAAAGTCAGCAAGTAAGTATATCTATAAACAATCAGTAGATATCTGTGCTTTACAAAGATTAAGATAATTTCCCACTAGAAGTCATATATATATATATATATATGTAAGCTCTATAAAAAGCAAGAAACAGATAAAAGAAGGGCTCTAAGGTAGTGTTTTTAGTACTGGGTTAAAGAAGTGCTCTAAGACAGTGTTTTTAGTACTGTATCCACATTCACGTTTTCATCTGCAGATTCTTTCAGGCATCCTTTGGGAGTTAGTTTCCAAACCGGGTTCCGATCTCTTCCTTCGTAGTCTGGTGCCTTCATAGTGAACTTCAAGGTAACATTTAGAGTTTTGCAATGTAAGCATTTATTTCCATTCTCATTTAAAAAGTATATAGTCAGAGGTCGTGTAACGCCATCGTATGTGAATTCTTTCCATTTTATCTGTGCACAGTTCTTTATTAACTAGCTGTATCGTGCATGTTAATTTTTAAGTGGAGTTTTCTATTTGTTGTTGAGAGAACCTAATTTATTTGAGGAGAGTCCTGTGCTCATGTCTGAGGGGCAACACTACACAGACCTTGGAAAAAATCTCCCCCAGTAACAGGAAAGAAGCTGTATACCCAGTTTTCCTCAGCTGAAACCTCCTGTCATGACTCCTGCACCATCCTGTGACTCAGTCTTATCCTGTGACAGGATGTGCCCAATTCCTCCCTGAAGGTGGTTGAAGAGATGTGTTTTACTTCTTAAGTGAAACTGTCTGGGAGCTCCCACTTGGCCAGTTATATTTACAAACAGCAGTTCCTTCAGCCCCAGCGATGCAGACAATTGCCATTGTCTGTCCGTCTCTGAATTACTGAGAGAATGTTTTTGTTTTACAAGGGCCTTCCAGAGCTAATGAGCAAAGAGTGAAATTTTAAATCTTGGTCAAGTAGAAAGCTATATATTAAAGGGCAGTACAGAAGTACCATGGGGGCATCCCACCAATTACCAGGAAGGTTTCTCTCCCATTTAGGGCATATAGCACCAAAATATGAATGCAGAAGAGTGCAAGACTTTATTAAAAACAACGTAATGAAGAGTAGGATAGAGACATTCACTGATGAGAATGCGTCCTGGCATAGTGTTTACTTTGCTCATAGAGACATACTAGGGAATTGCGTGTTTTAAACTTGCAAATGGGAAACAAAGTAACTGCTATGAAAGCTGTGAAAACTGAGGGAAGAAAGCAACTCGCATCTAACATCACAGACACCTTCTCCTCTTAGCTCTAAGTGGGAGAAGAGGAAGTGAGTAATTAATAACTAATCACCAAGGAAGCATGGGCATCAAAAACAAAAACCACAGGACCTTGGGAAGTTCCCAAGTTCTTAATTCTCTTGAAAGCAAGCACAATTGTATGTGCATGTACACGCACAAACTTCCTTATTATGTGGGATGCACCTCTTCATTTTATATTCCAAAAAGCTGTGCATGCAGACTGCATGGGCCTGGAGATGACTTCTCAACAGTACCCAAAGGGTGAGCCAAAGCCCGTCTCTATCAGGAGTAAGCCTACGCCACAGCTGGATGCGGGATGTAGTTAAACCAGGGCTCACCTCTCCCCCCCAGTTCTTCTCAACCTGCAATCTGGAGAGAGATGCGAAGGAGCATAAGCTAGAAAGGAAGGAGAGGGAAGACGAATGGGTATATGGTCCTCCTGACATCAAAGGCCTTGAACTGACCCTTCTGTCTTGGAATTAATGCCAGGAAAGAAAATAGCAACATTAAGCTCCCAACTCAGATGCCAGGTCCTGCACTGGGTGGTGGAAATAGTGGCCAAAGGGTCTCCTTGCTGGAGCTGCTGGACAGCCCATATTCTTTGTGCCCGAGTTACCCCTCTAAACATAGCGTAGGTGGAAGTCCTTGGGGAAGATGTGCAATTATCCATCACCAGGCTGAGAATCTGGTCCACCTAGCTAACTAAACTGCTCCTTGTGGGACTCCTTCTACTGGCTGTGAGGACTCCCTCACCGGGGAGGAGGGAGCTCAGGGAGACACGTGCAGCATCCAGGTGACACGGTACGGGACAGGCAGGTTCCAGTGCAGGCTCTTCCCCTCACCTTGCATCAGCACTGAGAAATACTCACTATTAGGCCTATACAGTAGCCTCTTCTCTTTGTAAAATATACATAGAGACTTGAAACTTCCGCTAGCAATGTCCTGTCTCCTCTGTTCTTTACTTTAGCAGTGAAAATTGTGTCTAGTACATGATTGAAATAAAACATGTGTTTGTTTTAATTTGCCTACCAGTCTCTTGACACACACTCAGCTTTGATTTCCTATTGAAAAGTGCAGGAGTGACTCACTAATCATGTATCTTAGGTACTGACAGAACGCATCTGGCTAAATGATTTTGCTGTCATCCCCAATTCCCATACGGTTGCTATAACTAAGATTCCAGTGCAGTATAACTTATGAAATAGGCATGAAAGCCACCCTTAAAGAAAAGCTTTGTGGTCTTTAGCAGCAACTAAGTGAAATACAAGATGAGTCTAGTGACTGGTTCTAACTCTTCTCATTTTTGCTGCTGGCTCCAAAAAGACCTTTGTCTAAGCAAGGTAAACCTTCATTTCGCTAAGACAAATGTCGCTTTGGAGCAGCAAACAGTGCTTCACTTTCGTACTTCCATAAACAACTCTCTTGTACATTTGGTCCTTCCCTCACTCAAAGGATCATGGATGCCTTGCAATGGCTAATTGTAAAAGAAATCTGGTAAAACCTGTGCATTTTCCCATGTTGGCAACTGTCTTCAGTTTGCCAGAATATTTTTCTTCAGAATTGCTGTGGCTTTCAGCTCTGGGCCTTTGGAAAGTTTCTTGATCAAACTTTCTAGAATTAAAACACATTCATGCTGATGTTCACGCTGCAGTTTGGCACACCTGAATATCAGCTGGATATGTGGATATGTCTGTCATCTGCACTTCCGAAACTGCAGAACATTTTTCCAGGGAAATAAATGATTTTAAATGTGCTGTCTTCTGATATGTGAGCCACGTTTATAAAGGGACTGTTCCTCTGGGAGAATAGGTAAAACAGCAGAGGGGCTAGGGAATTGTTTCTCGTGTGGACTTCAGCCCAAGCTCTTGGTATTCAGTCTGTTTTCTTGCACTATGCTTCATTCGCTTCTTGGGAAACTCTTCTGCCCCTGGCAACTCCAGTAATACTAGCTCTGAATTGGCCATGCAGCTTGTTAGTTGGCATGCTTTTATTCCTTCAGATACGCTGGAGGGGATGTGCCGGGGAACAGGCACGTTAGTTAAAGCGTTCACAATCCTTGCTTATGATTTACAGCTGCCACATGAGGAATGCTCATTCTGAATCTGTTCACCTGAAATCACCCTTAACAACATCAGACGCAGACAACACAACTGCAGAAAGCTTCTAAACAGGTGCCAAAATGAAAACAATAAAAACATCTACCCACACAAGAATTACATCTGAAAGGTCTCTCTCATTCCTGTTCCCAGCTGATTTGCAAGATATACTTGTCTAACACTGTCTTCTCAGGGAGTTTGTCTCCTTTTATAACCTCTTTCTCAGGTTGCCTTCCTCAGTGAGAATCTTGACCCGGGAGAACTCGTGTAGCTCATCTCTTCTTTGCAGCCCTCTAGTGACTCTGGACAAATTTAATCTCTCTTCTTCCTTTTCCTATTCCCACTCTCTGAAATGTTTTATTTCTTAATGTCCTAAATTATTTACTTCCAATTTATTCATGAAATAAGTCTGACACTCTTCTAACTAAATTTTATTTCTAACTACCGCTCTCCTCTTTCGCACTAGCAGTGATTATAAATTGGACTTTGCTGCCATGGCAACTTTGCTGCATCAACTTTTTTTTTCGTTTGTTTGTTTTTTTAATAATGCACCCTTTGGCAATAGAGGGGGATTCTGGAGCAGCTGAAACACCGTTTTGCTTCGTGCTGGTCTCAGCAACGTGAGAATTAACTCAGCCTTTCCATCTGAAAGTTGCTGCAGATGCCACAGCGCTCTCTGCTGTTCTAAGCCCACAAAACCCGTTGGAAACGTTAGCCCAGCTGCGCCTGTTTATTTGCTGCGTAAGAGGACCGTGCTTTTTTTGACTGTGCATCCTTTTGATTTCCGATTATTGTACACAACGCTCATGAATTCTCCCATATTCTCCTATTCTTTCAAGTGTAATGTGGCAAGGCACGAACACTAGATCTACAATTGTGTGCGTTAAATAGGGTAGTCGCATTAATCATCAGTCCCTTCTCCTCATCTTTCCCTTCACCTTTCCTCTTGGCACATTTGTACAATGCCAATTCATGTAATGTCTCTTTGTTAGCTCCTCAGCTTGACTGGCCTAAACCATTTCAATTTTCACCTCCTAAATCTCCTGGCATTTCCTTTTTATTTCACGTTTTTGTGGAGAAGTGCAGTTCCTGCATGGGGCGGCAAACCATGTATTGCACTGGGCCCTGCTGCATTGGTGGCAAATCACATACTGCACTGCGTTCTCTCTCCTTATGAAACGGAGCTTTCCTCTTTATTTGCCCGCACTACTTACCATGTTTTACAGCTTGATGTATCTTTTCCTTCATTTTTCATTTAGCTTTGATTTTTAACTTTCTAACAAAGACCCTTCTTCATTTTATTTCTTCAGTTGGACCCACTTAACCACTTCTGTTCTTCTTTCTGACATAGTTTTCCTTGGTCCCTTTTCCCTTTCTTCTCAAAGTTGTAATTCACTCAAAAGACTATTTCTTTTCTCTGGGAAAAAGCAACTATTGAGATGATAGTTAAACAGGGGGAAAAGGCTGGGAAGAACAGACGTTTTCCTACCAAAATGTGTGTGCCCTCGCTTCTGCAAGAAAGCACCAAAATCATACTGAACTTAAAACAGGGCACACTATCTAAAGCAAAACATTTGGGAATGAAAAAAAGTGTAGCAGATTTGTTCTAGTGTCTCAGCAGTAAGGACGCAATCTGACCAAGGAAGCCATTGTACATAAAAAGCTATTAAAATTGTTTGGAGATGAAAAACATGAACTAAATTCCTCCTAAGTCTTATTCTCAAAAGCTCAGGTGGGTGCCAATCACTGTACAAAACAGATGCTAAAAAAATTGTTGAAATTAACAGGAGAAATTGGGACAGCCCCTCATTCTCATAGCTACTCGAGCTTCTTCTACTGCTACAAGCATGCTCCTTTGACTGATAGAGAAATAAGGCTGCCAGAAGAAAGTAGCAATAAAACATAGAAACAATTGAAATGATGCTTTAATGCAAATACAAGTTAATTTAAGTAAGTACACTGCTGCAAAGCCGCAAATTTGGGAAAATGAAACCACAAATACATAGTGATAACTGAGCTAAAGAAATCAACTTGAAATTAGTGGTGGGATTTCAGATGAAAATACTGTATTTGGGTGCTTCCCTTCCAGGGCTTTACTCATTTACCTAATTGGTTATGTTTGAGATACCTTAAGGTATCTAGCTCGGCCTCTAGCCGCCATTCTGGGAAGCTGTGGATCACTGATGGAGCCTACCTCGAATCCACCAGGCCGGAGTGGATGCCTTGTGGAAATGTGACTGCACTGTGCACCTATGTGTGAGCAACTGAACCGAGCCCTAAGTGTCTGTATGTAAGGTAGGTGTACAAACTCTTTCTTATAGTCCGTGGAGCCCAAAGAGCAGTTCAAATGACACCGTCAGTAGAGGCTTAGTGTCTAGGCAAATGAATTATGGTGTAGGCCCTATAAGCAATTCTAGTTAATGGAGCAGGTAGAAGCATAAACTAAGGTCTCAGTTGCAGATGGAATTCAACCACAGGACAGCAAATAACGCTCTTGTCTCGTGCTATGACCTGAACTTAATGTTGCTGAAGCATCCATATGGGGGCTGGAAGATGATGCTGGGCCTCTGAGAAACCTGCCCCTTTTGGAGCAGCGAATACCCTACAGCACGTAAAACAGCACTAAACCCCTGTACGTCGGCACCTTAGTCTCTCCCATGTTGTTCTGACCCGCCTAGTCAGCTCAATACAGCTCAATGTACTACATTAGTAGCAAAATGTTAATTTGTACAAGTAGCAAATTACAGGCAAAGCCAAATACATGCTTGAAGTTAATGTCTGATATAGCTTTCTTATCTGCAGCCAGGACATCCCAGCCATATGCATACATATATGCATACAGATGACACAAACATAATATAACAAATAGAAATGGAAAGAAAAAAAAGCAGCGAGATTTGCTATTGCTGCAATATTAAAATACAAGTAAGTCATGTTCTACTTCCTTTGAATTTTTCTTACTGAAGCTGATTAGGAATATCATGTAGAAATGAGTTTTTTTGTCTCCTTTTTAAAAACAAAGTAAGATTTTATTGAAGAATGAATGATTCATTTTCTCTTGGTTAGCTATTCCATGCTGCAATCCTAGATTTCTAGAAATAGCTAACTAAGCTCTACAGAAGTTTCTAGAAGCTATTCCCTGTTTCTGTGAATTTAGCATGTTAACTTGAAATAGGAATGATGCAGAAAATATTTGAAAGCATTGAAGCTAAGCTGCGTCTCAAAAAAGTTGACAGGGTTTGAACTATCCTGCAATAAATGGATCGTTGGCTTCAAAACGAACAATAATAGGCATGGCTTTTTTTTTTTTTTTTTAAAGAAAATACAAATAAAGAATAAGATCCTTAATCTCTAAAGCATATCGCTAATGCAGATGCCTCAAACGTAGGCTAAGTGGGAAAGCGTGCAGTGCTCAGGATAAACTCCATCAGCAACAGCTGCCAGTCAGGTACCCATGAAAAATAACGCACTTCACCCTGTTAAGAACTTGTCACTTTCCAAGCATTATCGGGGCGGTGTTTCTTAAAACGCAGACTGCAAAACATCACAAGGCAGTCTACTAAACTGACTGTAAGCTTCTCTCAGTACTGAGAACAACACGTGCACATTTGCACAAAGGAATAAAATGGGAGAATACGAGTAAACAGGTATTTTCAGAATTAAGCCTGATTTTTTATTTGGCTGTAAATGAAAGCCATTGTGATAACACTACAGATGATACTCCTGGGATTTTTCCCCCTCCTCAAAAAGGCTTAAGCAGATTTATAGAATAATCTCAGAAGAAATTTAATTTGCTAGCCTTTTTGGCTAGAAAGCGCTTTGGCTTACAGCTTTCGGAGAAAAAAAAAAAAAAGGAAAATGGATCTTTTTGTTTAATCTATTACTGCACTTCGTAAACCTACAATGTAAGTGGAAAAACATCACAAATAGTGCCTCAATTTCTTCTTAGTGCTATATGCTAATAAGATCCAACTGGGTTGTCCAAATAAGTCACAATTGTTTAATAAAGAAATGAATTGGGCATTGCGTGAATTGCTTAATAGGATTACCATCAACTGATCCTCAACAAGCAACAATGATGTTAGATATGCACGCATACTGTAGTAGGAATATTTAAGATTGCTTCCAACTCTCAGAAAGTTGCTAGGTGCGATGATTTTAAGCACTAGTAAACTACTACTTATTTGTGAAATAGGTCTAAAAACAGAACAAAACTCAAATTCACCCATCATGTTTGATAGCTTCTGGAAGATTAACAATTCATATATAATATACACAATTTTATAACTGGGTAACTGTTGGACTACATCGGGACTTTCATTTCTAGCAGTGCCTCTATGCAGGGACCTGTGTGAAAACGCAGCGCTCAGTAAAATCACAACGTGGATGTAATATATAGAGAGAGCTTACGTACTTAAACACTAGGCAGACAAGTAAGAGTTTGAAGAAGCAGCTTCAAAACAGAACAGCTCTTACTCTCAAGGATTGTCACTCTAAGGGGAGCACTGAGGGGAAAATTCTTGCTCTGTACATTTCTCTTTTGTAGATTACGACTATGGTGTCTAGTACTTTGTGATTTAGCTCATCTGATGTTGTTAAATAAGAAAGGTAAATAACTGCTTATTTGTGAAATGCTGGCATTATCAAAACAGAGGACATTAAAATGACCATTTGCTTGCAACCAAGTCTTAGTTTTGACCTCCTAAGCATACATTAAATATTTGACTTTAAATATTGCAAAGTCAAAGCTAGTTGTGTACTTCTTTTTATTTTGTTTTTTCATTCTTAACTTTATAGAAGTCAGAAGCTACCCAGTTAAAATCGTCCATAAAAATGGGCAGGAAAAACAGGAAGAAACTGCAAATTCACTTTTCACCACACAGCGCAAAAATCATGGTCACAGCTTCATATTTAATGTGGAATCACTTTAAGTATACAATATTTCAAAAGATCCAGAAACTGGTTAAGAGATAGAAGCCAGTAGAACAAAAATACAGGAAATCCAAAATACATCTTTGACCTTTTTAATCCTAAAGTTTAGGGTCACGTGTCTGAATAGACAAGTATGCTTTATGAGGAAAAAAAACTTTGGTATGGAGTTGAACTAGCCACATGAATAGCACCTGTAGCTTTCGAAATAAATAGTAATGGCTAACTATACACCATGACAGCAAGACATTTTCCTCTTAAAAAAAAAAGAGTATAAGCAAACGCATGCATGGAAGCTAAGCGTCAAGGCTGGACAACAGAAACTAGTGTAATCTTTTTTTAAAGTAATTTTAAAGCACATGCTAATTTCTGCACTTTGATGCTGAAATTATTTAAGAAAACTTTCCTACAATGGGAAAGCTTTCCATTTCTTTACTAACCACTAATACCCATTCCTTTTTAAAAATTGCATTCTGATGCTCAAAGAATACTGTATTAAAATTTTTTTTAAAGATTTCCTCTATTTTCTAAAATATTGTATTTATATTCCACAGGCCCATGCTGTTAGCAACGAGTGTTGCAAAACAAAAATATCACTCTATTATAATTAGTTATTTGTTAAAAAGGTCAAAGACGAATTCGACCTCAAACTGGAACAAAAGTTGTTTTTTAATAAATGGCATCAGGAAAAAACACTTTTTAAAATGTCTGATACTCTCCTACAGCCATTGATAAAGCAGTTATAGGAATGTTAGTCTATGTTAATCTGTGTGTTTTTATGGGTTTGCAACAAAGCATAGTACACATTAAACAATGACCGAAACTTCAGTTTCCCGTGTATAATGAATTTTAGTCATTTAATAAATTTTAGTTTTTATTTGCGTATTCCACTGTAGTGCTGTGACAACAAATCACACCTGTGTACCAGAGCATACATCAACAGTATGATGTAATTTACTTACACCACAGCTATATTTAGCTTTTTGAAAGAGACATAAGCATACACTATGGCCACATGAAATAATTTTCTGGGTTTTTTCTTTGATAACCTTCACTTTGTCATTAATTCTTCACTTTTAAAATTTGAATTATTGAAAAAAATCACAGAAATTTTTTTACAGGAATAGCTTATAAGGAATAACCTCACAGGCACTGATATGACAAACATTTATTTTAAGGGCTGAGAGGCATTAGTATCACATCGACAAAGCTGACTGAAAAGAATGACTAACTTTGTCTAAATGGGAAATGCCCGCTTCTGCTTGTATCTCGAGAAAAGAAATTCAGAAAGTTATTTTTTGGCCTTGCTATGTCACAAAGTCAATCATACAAAGACTACGCATTTAACCTAAAATGATAGTTTTAAAAGCCCTTCTATTAAAAACAAAAACATCATGCAAACTTTGATCAATTATGCAGCTGCTTTAAAACTGTTGCAAGACCATACTGTATATATTAGCTTTTATACTGCTAATGCACAACTAACAGCAAACTTGATTAGATTAACACAAATTTGTCTTAATTACACCGTTATATCACACTAAGGAGACAAATGCCACAAGATTGGCAAAACATTTAATTCTGAGCACTCAAATGGCAGGATAATTGTGTTGTAACCCCTTCACGTTTAGAAAAAACATAATCCTGCAGTCTCACTTTACAAAAAAAAAAAAGTTCTGTAAAATATTAATTGGGAGGGGAACAGTTTATACCATCTAACACAAAGTAACTTATACAGCTAGTGTCAAAGGCAAACAAAAAAATCTTCTAAATAAAATGTCAAAATACACATAGCAACAGAAGCACAAATGCTGCATTAAATACAGTCAAGATAAGAAGACAACACACTTGTTAATAAAAAAAGACAAAAAAAGAAGAAAAGTTACTAAAGTTAGCAACACATTTAAAGAAAATGTCATGAGGGGAAAAAAACCTCAAACTTTTTTTTTTTTTCCAATGACAGTTTCCATTTGTAGTCTTTCCATCCATAATTTGTCTGATACAGCACATCCTTTAAAATGTTTAGAACCTTACAGAAGAGCTAGGCTGTTCTCTTCCAAACCTAACTCCCTAGGTGGTTTTGGATGTTTTAAACAGACATTATTATGAATGAAATAAAAGCAAGGCAACAAATGGACTTTTATCACCTTCAATCTTAGCACTGATGACAAATATTTTTAGAAGTTATCATAATCTTTTTTGTCTTTTTTTCCCTCTGCTTCAAATCCATCAACCCCATCACTGTCCCTTCTCCTTTTACGATTGTTATGGATGTTGAAGCGTTGATTCATCTGTGGTAACGGATCCATTCCCAAAACTTTGTGTATTTGACGGAATGCAAGGAGTCTCAGTGCAAACTGGAAAAAGCATAGAGAAAAGATATTTCTATTAGAAACAAATTTTAATTCTAAGGACTCTGTCAAACAGTCATTTAGCAAAGAGCATTAGTGGTTTAAGATGGTATCATCCTTACCTGTCTTGTCATCCACCTTCTTCCTTCCCCCACACTCAATACATTAGAATGTGCATGTCATACATTCACTGCCTCTGCACAAAATTCCAGCATCTGAGCTTAAAAATGATGTATGTGCATTTTAGCTGCTGGACTTGCACTGAAGCAGCCAAGACTTGTCACCTGTCTCATTCCACTGACTATTATGTGTTAGCAACCCTTGGCAAAAGGATCAAATGAACAGTTAGGAGTGGTAGTGTATTGAATGCAATGTAATTAATGTAATTCTAAATTTAATTAGGTACTACTGTAGATTGAGCACCTTTGTGTGTCAGTAGAGATGGAAGTGCAGTGGCCATGGTTCCAACCGCGGCAGAAGAATATGTTTATTTTAACGTGAAACAGAATATTACTCTCCATCCTCTTTTAATTGCCTAACTTAAGACTGATCCTCTGAAAGATTGGACTATATCCTACTGAAAATAAATGCTGTCAATTTTAGTTACTTCACAAAATTGTCCTTACCTGTGCACTTGAAGTAATATCCTCTCGTTGCTGATCTGTCATTACAGCAAGTGTATCATAAGGATCTTTCTCACATGGGTCCAGAAGGCCAGGACCACCTACAATAGTTAGGCTAATTAGTAGCATCTCTACCTTATTTTAACCAAGATTACAGATTTTACATTAGTCAAGCCTTAATACATAAGCACTAAACAAAGGCAACTTGCCTTTAAGGATGATTCCTGAAGATATACACTCAAAAACTCTTCTCAGTGCATCCCCAGGACTCTGTGGTCCAGTAGCGCTGCTGATTGCTTTTTCCACAAGCAACTCCATAGCCTAGACCAACAATAAGAAAATTCAGCCATTTTAAAAGCCCGATTAAAACAAAAAAAGCTGCTACTGTTATTTAACACAAAACTTCTGAAACAGGAATTTGAAGAACATTAAACATGATAGACCAATTTCAGTTAAAATGGAAAAAAATAATTTAGAAAGGTAAACACAGAGAAATTTAGTGCATGAGTAACACTGAGCACTGCGACTGATATGCCTCTTTCCACCACAAGTTGTAGAAATGTTTTGTAGAAGTATATACAGTAGTAGCCTACATATTCAGGCTGACAACACAGCATGAAACATGGTGGGTCATCTGAATCTGTCAGCCACACGAACAAACAGCAGCACATAGCAAGCATATCTAATGAAATGAATAGAATGTCACACAGAAATACGTTTTTTTTTACAAGTACAGAGCACTGAAAATTTAATGATCTTTTAATGTTCAATCTAAATAGTTAATAGTGCTTCAGGTCAACAAAACAAGCTTACTGCAAATTCTTCCCAGATATAGGCCAATACTACCAATATTTATATGTTTAAACACATGTAGAAAACCTTGCCAATAAACAGATTCTCTAAAACCTACATACCATTTCATATTAATTAAAATATTTCAATGATTAGCTATACTTTAAATACTGAATTTTTCAGTATTTCCATTGTTTATTTTTATTAAACACTTGCTATTTTTTTCAAAGAACTGTAAATGATATTTGCAGTAGTAAAGAATAGCTTTTCTTAGCTTTTCCAGCATTAAATGCATGGTTTCAATATCATCTCCTTGGTAAGTTTCTTAAACAAAAAAAAGGAGACTGTCTGAAAGATTTTTGTCTTTTGCAAAGTTTACATTTCTTCAAATGTTGTTTTTTACTTTTGTTTTTTAAGAGTATATGCCCATTCTGATGCATTCAAGGAACTGTAGGCAGTGTTTCAGTCCTTCATTAAGGATGCCCATTTCTTTCCATTTGAGATCCATTTAACTAATAAACCTCAAATCTCAAGCATGGCATTTCCACGCTCCCATTTTATTACTCAGGATCAAACGTCTGAGTTTCGCAAAGAGTAATTCATTTTCAAGCATGAAGCTGAATACAGCATGAAAGAAAAAAGGCCTCTTGTTTTTGTGTTTATTCAAATCTATTTCTTTTGGATCCTAATACAATACCTTAAAGTTCATAACTTATTCCTAGGAAGATGTGAATTATGATATCCTGATGTTCACATGCATGAAAGACCGGATTTCAAGTTAAAAATAAATAAATAAATAAATCAACCTTTAGTAATTGTTCCTTAAATCTTTAGAAACTTGACAAAATTCCTCTAAGTTACTTTCTAAGTGTGTAAGGAGGCTGGAATTGAGCCCTTTCAGAGAGAAGTTAGACACAGCTAGGCCTGATGCACTGCTTCATATATCTCTTCCCTTCTGAACCTGCCTTAGAGCAAGTAACGTGAGGAATGTGAACGGACGCTCCTTTTTCTTCATCCACATGGCTGTCTGGTAAAACATATCACTTCTCGAAACTATGCCTTGCACAGCATGTGCTTGAGTACGTATCTTCTTATTTTCCAGAGGGCTTTTACTCAGTGGAGAGGGCAGAGTTACAAAATACACAGTCTGAGATATGTGGCAACCTAGGCTCTCGCACTATTTGTTTTAGAGGCTGGTACCATGCAGAGAAGTCATCAGGATACTACTGAAAGAATGCTCTAAGGAATTAGGCAAGCAGAACCGGAAAAAACTATACTGCTGACTGACAGCATCTCTCAATACAACATCAACAATTCACAGTGCCTGATTAAGTAGTTTTCATCAGTTTCTGATCTGTCTATTCTAATATACTCGCAGCTCAGTAATCAGACTTGTGGAACACTTGCAAGTACAGCAACACTATGTGAAGGAATGAGTCAGCTGCAAGGAGTATCCCCGAGTTTTAATCCTGGTTCTATTCACTATTTGCTTTCCGTCCAGTTAGTCTCAGATTCACACCTAGAAAATCACCTGTTTCTCTCTCAGAACACAGATCTGTAACGTCAGCAATGTACATCCATACTACGTTCAGGAGCGGAACGGAAAAAGAAGATTCACACTAGAAGATTCATACGCACTATGTATGCATGAAGAGTGATTTCTGTATTCCTTAGAAGCTTTGGGTGATATACAGTCTATTACAGACTGAACAAACGGAACAGAAATTCAAAAAAAGTAACAACATTCTTCTCTTTGACCTTCCATATACAAACTTTATTTTGAATAGTTAAAGCTTTATTCTTGTTTTTTACACGTAAGATCTGATGAAAGTCAAGTACTACCTCTCAACACCACCTTCTGCAGTAAGGTCAACTTGGGGCTAAGGAATAAAGGCTGAGTCTGCCCCTACTCATTCATCTAACATATTCAGAGAAAGTACAGGGATAAATCAAATGGACTGTGTCCTTCTCCCTGCTGCAGTCAGGCATGATACTGGGACATTTATTTCTCTCTTGGGCATTGCAGCTATCCTCTAGCATCTGAAAGGCTGTCATACGTTGCAGCAGTTGTAAGGACGCTTTTCTAAAGGTATGCTGGGGTTTATTCTTTGGGAACTCAGAATCACGAAGGTAATGAAGAGGGCACTTAGGTACTTCTCCCTTCTTTTCAGTACACTGTGTCTTTCAGGAAATATAGCACAGAAACTGGCATTGTATGTTATGCATTTTAAATATTTAGAAATCAGAAGTGTAACTGTTCTACATTTTTTCCAGAAGCAATCAATAGTATTATCAGAAACAATTTAATAAAATTCTCTGCAAGCCTAATACACTTGGTAAAACTTATTTCTTATTCAAACACCAACTACCAAAATTGTCTTAGCAATGTTAGTGCTCTTCCTACCCAAACTGAAAAGTCTACATTGACAAGCAGCATGATGCAACAGGACTGGGTCTGTGAAAAAGTCAGTGTTGAGGACCTTACCACCACACTATACTTGTTTCAGAGTTTGCCTGGTCCCATGGACTGAACATCCATTCAATATTAGGAGCATGAGTTGTATTCCTGAAGAGTATCTTTTAGGATAGTCAATGCAAAAGGAATGCTCAGCCAGAAGAATTAAGAGTAGTGAACAGGGTCAACTCGGAGATCAGTTTCCAGGTGATGCAAATTAAAATGTTAATGCTGACACATTCACAGATTAGTATTGTGGTATTTCATCTTGCAGAAATAGCATCTTAATGACTGCAAGAATTACTGATGCTTTTTCTTTAAAGTAGCCTCTCTGTTATCACAGAGCTATCTAGGCATATTTCACACTTTTTTTTTTTTTTTTTGAAGTTTCAGCGGAGTCCGAGCAATTCAGGGGAGGTGGTTAGAAATAACTACATCCCCTCATATAAGGGAAAACGGGTTACAACATAAAATAAGGAAGCTGCCCACAAAGAATTTGAAAGGAAAAGACAATTCATTTGGAAAATAAATTCCAACTTTAAATGACAAAACCTTGGAAAATTAAATGAAATTGTTACAGGGAGTTTAGATCATTTGCTGGGTAAAGCCTACATTACTTCTTGAAAGGAGTCTTCACTTGAAAACTGTAGCAACACTTTCTAGTATTCTACTTGTAGTACTATGCGTTTTAAAAAGACGCATTCAAAATAATATTACTCACCCAGCTTGGAAAATCAGACCAAGTTGGAACTCGCTGACAGAGGTCACGAAGAATACGTATGATAATCACACAGGACTGCAGACCATTAGCTCTAGCCTTGAGAGCAATACAAAATCAAATTAATTAATCCCAGCACCTACAGCAAATAGGACTTGTTGAAAGACTAAAACACCACTGTTCAATGGAAGCTCAGATGCAAGATGGAAACAAATCATTCTACAACTTTATTCCATGAGCTGCCATTTACAGCAGTATTTTATTCAGGGTTAGTAATTTAAAGTGGTAGAAGTCAAAGTGCACAGGTTATACAAGAATAACATTTCTTGATCCCCTGTACACTTTGACCTATGTTCACTTGTAACAATAAATACAGTATCTTTCTATATTAGAAATAAAAAGGATAAAGTAAAAGGTCTAAGAAGTAGGTATAGAGACTGAAAGGTCAAGGAAATCTGTTTGGTTTCTTTATTGTGCCTTTGCCAGAATGCAAAGTCACTAAACCAAACAGTTGCTTCTCACCTTTCATTCCCTACACTTAATGCACTTAAAGAAATAGGAAAAAAGTCTTAAATCTAAACACAAAGCTTTAAACACATATTCCATTATTTAAAGCAAAGTTACTCTGCAGCCTTATGGAATATATAACAAATATACAACATATGATCACCCCAAGCGAGTCAAGCTTTCAACATCGCCTTCTCAATGACTGGAAAAAAAAATCATGTCAAATCAGCAATAACTGCATAAAGCAGTTCCTCCATACTCAACTTTCTACATTTAAATTTAGGGACCAGAAAAATATTAAGTATTATTAGCATGAACAACGCTGAGTGTTTTCACACAGTTAAACATTCATATTGCAACTGAACTAATCTCTCATAAGGCTACAAGAAGAAAGTAAAATGATGTTCCGAACCTGGAACCACTTAGCGTGGCGTAGAGCAGCCAGAGCGTCAAGGCATTTTTGCCTGTCCAAGACGTCCGGTGGGTCTTTCACCATACCCGAGGTTACATCTAAAATGGATTGAATTGGCAAAATGCAGTGAGGAATGGGTGTTTGACCAGGTAAGCAAGACACTTCCTTAAAGTAGCTTCAGTGTCACACATGCCATTTAAAGCTTAATAACCCTTGACCAACAAATGTAAGAGTTCAGTAACATCCATTTAATTAATATTAGGGCATCAATCCAGTATGAAGAGTAAGAGCATAATATGCTTTAGCTCTCAGAATATTTTCAAATGCTTTGCAGATTATGCAATACTTAGTACTTCTTTATTTAAGCTAACATTGGAAAAATACATTTCCCCTAAAATTAAATACTGAAGGAAGGATGGTTGGACACAGTGCACCAGCACAGAGAACACAAGACAGAAGGAACACAAAAATCCACTTTAACCAAGTAGAAACATTTAAGCTTAGTTTGCTGTAAATTTGAATGGTCATGTGTTATTTAGTTTATCTTTTTAAGACTAAGTATGACAAATCTTAAAAGCGCTCAATGTTTAGTAGTGGTGTTATTTTTGTCATAATTTAATCTTAAAATGGAAACGATTTTGCTTTAAAAACTGACTAAAGGAATGCGAAATGCTCTTCAGTATTACAGTTCTATAACCTCATAATGCCGTATCTCTTAACTTGTATAAATAAATTCCTCAACCCATGATATCTGTGGTCCAACAGTACTTAGGATGCAAAAGAAAGTTGTGAAAAGGGACCATTTTATTTAAGATTCAGCATGAAAAGGGAAAGCAAGGAATAGTTTAAAAATAAAGCAGAATGTCTGAAAGTAAGAAAATATACTAGACCTTGTATATCTAAACGTTCGAAAAAGGACTGAAGACAGACACCAAACTGATTGTTACGTTACACCTAAATGGCCCTTTTGGAAGTGGTTTAATCAATGAATGGGTACCGCTGAACAACCTGAAATAGTACCTTCAGGCACTTAAAAATGCATTATTGGGATATAACTGCAGCGATCAGCTTTAAAAATTCTTTGTTTGTTATTTACGGAAATGCCTATTGTGACTAGTAACAAAGTATATTGGCAGCATAATAGGTGAGGCACTAGATTAAGAGAAACAAACAGAAAACCTCACACAATGGTGCTCATCGCACAGTAGTGGGCTAATGAAGCAACTGCAGTTGAAATGCAAATCAAGATAAGTCAGAGAATCAAACTTCTTAAAAGTATACTGAGACTTATGGAACACACCAACAAGGAGCAGCCTTCAAGAATGCTGCAGGAAAAAAGCTCTGAAACTACCTATTTATGCACATATATAAAATAAATAAATCAAAGGAGGGTATACCAAGAGCTAAAAAGCTATAAACAAACATGGTGCTGTAACTTTGTAGTATAATGACTAAATTTAATCTGAAGTACTACACTCAGATTTGTGCATTTTTATTTAATAAGGATATTTTTATTGCTCTGCATAGGGCTAAAAAAAGGGAGTATTTCAAAATACAAATCAAGCTGAGAAGAACGTAAATAACATCTTCTCACATAGATACTCAAAATAATAATCTATTTGTTAAAGTGGAATGAAGAAAAACTGCACTAACAAGGAATTTACAGAGCAAATGGAGACATTTAAAGTGGTATTTCATCCAAAAAATAACAGACCTATACAAGAGAGGTGCCAGGTAAGATAACTGATGAAACAAGTACAACTTGGATGTAAGAGACAAGGAATACATTTAGAGAAAACCCACAGTAGGAATACAGTGGTAAAGCAAGGCTGAGAAATTTAAAATAAAAACATGGGTTTGTTGGGCCTAGTAGCCTAATCAATTATTTACGTTCTTCTGAAAACTAATATGCAAATAGGTGACAATGCGCAATCTTTTAGCACAGTAATTTGCTACATGACTTGAGACTCCAATTACTTGATTACTAGCTCTGAAAACCTTCAATTTGGAAAATAATTTTACTACAGAACAATTACATTTTAAGTGCACAGAAGACAATCTTACTCAGTGCTGGAAACGTAGATCTGAAACGTGCTATTAATTATATGAATAACCTTGAAACTTAAAAAATACTGTGAAAGTAGGAAGTTGCCAAGGCACCTATTGCACTGAGAATAAATTGACTAAAAATTTATTAAGGAAATTCTTGTGTGTAATCTGTGGATTTTTGCATCTGTTTCACATTTCAGGATTAACCCCTTAAAGACTATTAAACTAAATGCAAACTCCTAACCTACAACCCTTTTAAGCTAAGACAAAAACTAAATTGATTTACAAAATTCAAGTGCAAATTCTTAGCCTATATTACTTAACTTATTGCTAGCCTAAATATAAGGGGTTAATCTTCAGTTAGACATGCTGTGTCCACACTACTTCTTCATTAAAAGTTAACAGGTATATCAATTTTGTTAAGTTTTATTACATGAAATACATATTACCCAGTCAAGTATTTCATAACTAGTGTGAACACTGCTTAATTCTAGGAGAGAGACAAAGACGGAAAGAGAAAAAAAAAAAACAAACACAAAGTAACAGTAGATGCTAGGACTATGCATCCAAACCCCCTCCTTTGTAAAGCATGGCAGGTGTGACACTGAGCTTTAGAAAACCTTGGTCAAAAATCCTTCCGATGTCTTGGCAGCAACCCCTGACAGGAATCAAGTCCCTCTGCTAGAAGGCTTTGGACCGGGGCTGTTAGCTAAGGATAAAAAAAACACACGCGCACACATATATGTGTTTATAAATATATACATTGTGTTTTGCTGAAGGAAGGATTCCACAGCAGGGGTTAGAGCACTTTGAATATATCAGATTCAGGAAACTGTCAAACGCACAATACTGTAAGAAACAGTAGCTATGCGGTTAACAATTTTATTTTACACTGTATTTTTAGCCTTTTATAATGTAATGGTCTTATTTCACATCAAACTTGATACTACTCCACGTGCAAGTCTCAGTCTCATCTTTACTCAAACTGGTTCTTCCGGTAAAGCCTTCCTTATCACCTGAACTAGCTCCCCAAGCGAGCTACAAAAAACAAACTTTAAACCATTGTAAGACACAGAGCATTAGAAGCTGCAGTAAGAAAAACCACAAACCCATACTGTTACTTGGCAGCAAATAAGCATAATAAAGCCTTCTTTCCTGCAATAATTTGCAGTTCAGTCATCTATTTTCCTCTAGTTTCAAAAGTGAAGTTTTCTGCACATCCATTTTATACTGCTCAGTGTCTTGAAGAGAAATCTAATCTGATTTTGCTTGCCCAAAGGCAGTACTGTGTTCAGCAGTGAATAAATTCAGAATGTATCATTTTAACTCAAGTGTGGGTCAGACAAAAATACAGATTTGTTTCCTTTAGGAGGCTTAAATTAAGGGATCGATTGTAGGCATTTAAAATTTATTTTCACTCCCTATTATAGAATTTTAGGCCAGAAACAATCTTATTGCAATTGAGTACTGCAGCAGGAATCAATATTGCACTTTTGCACAGTATATAAAGAAATGCACGTTATGTTTAAAGTTAACTTCACTTAATGGTTAATCTAATTCAATAATCAAAGCTGTTACGTTAACGTATTCCTTACAACTTTATGTGATATACTAAGTCTGATTCAGCACAGACAAACCAAGGTCATGTTACACTCATTTTCATCAAAAAACAAGTAGAATTGGTTGGGTGTGACAGTACATGTACAAAGTGTTTATAGCTAGGAATGATACACACAGCTTAAAAATCATGTATAGAGCACTCTTGAAGACTTTTCAGAAGTCATCCAAACTAGAGAATACATCTCAAAATTTTGCTTTCTGATTATGTAGGACGACTCTGGCAACAGCGTGCTTATGATGCACTAGTCACAGCTACAGAATGTTTACTAAAGCAATATAAAATCTCAAGTATTTTAGAGGACATGTAATGATGAGATGAAATAAATAAAAAAAAATCTGTGGCTTATATAAATACGTATATACACAAGCACATGTATACATACACACATACAAATTTTTCAACCTGCACAATAAGAAGCCTCAGATTTCCTATTTATAGGTTTATAGTCAAACACCAGAACCCTGTTTGCCATGTTCTCTTTCAACTACGAAAATACAGAATTAAAAGGAAACAAAAGTTAATTTTATCTGACCCATAAACGAAAAGAACCAATGTACTGCAGACATTAATCATGCTTGTTGGCTTAAAAGCTTTTGGAGCTTTGAAAGTGTTACAGAATAGACCCTAAAGCAACACTGCTGGCACCAGAGAAATTGCATACTTCAGGAATGCAAATTGATTTATAAGCACCACCTTCTGCTTCAGCTCAATGACAAAGTCATTTCTCATTGTACTATTCTGAGTTTGCCAGTTGGATAGAATAGTGATTGTAATACCACGAGCCTAAATATACTAAAAAAGCACTCCAGACCAAAGAGCAACCTCAGAGAGCTGGAAAAAATCCCGTTGTCTTTTAAAAGTCAGAAGCACTGGTACCATCAAAAGTATTATACAAGTGCATTTTAAGTGGGACTGCCACTTGAAATGTGCAAATGATAATAACGCTGATCCAGTGTTAACCCAAAAAACCTGTGATTTGGTTTTCTAAAAGTACACAGTCTTTCTCTTAGGGCATGACTGCTCTAGAAAGCCAGTTTACAGCCACTTGCTGTAAAATTTTCCACATAATTTTATAAGAGGGGAAAAAATAATTTGTACCTTTTCCAGAAAGCTGAGGTTGGACATAAAAGTAGAATTAAAAAAAAAAAATACATAAATGCATCATATAAGCATTTATTTTAATCAACTGTGCTCTACCGAGACTGGCTGCTGAAAAACAAGGTTTCCATCAAATAAGTAAGTTGTGCCAGCATGTTGCCTTCCAGGACTTAATGCCATCTTAAGCAGAATAGATAAATGTACAAAAACAGGTAAGAAAGAAGC
This sequence comes from Struthio camelus, assembly GCF_040807025.1. Lineage (NCBI taxonomy): Eukaryota > Metazoa > Chordata > Aves > Struthioniformes > Struthionidae > Struthio > Struthio camelus. The sequence continues at coordinate 56,930,867 of NC_090981.1, read as the reverse complement.
AACATCTTTAACAACTTCCCAACCTCCATCCCTCATGTTCTCCTCCCGAATGACTGGAGATGTCAGTGTGATAGTAACTTGCATTTTGGGTTCCACACATGAATTTAGAATTATTGCTGCTTCTGGTACTGCACACTTGATATCATATTTCTCAGGGCTTATTACCTAAATATTGAGAAACAAATTTTTATTAGCATTTGGTCAAGAACAGCATAGAAAAGAAAACTGTTTTGAACCTAGTCTTTCTAGCAGAAAGACAGAAATGCAATATAAGTACACGAAGCGGACACTTTATTCTAAATTGCAGTACAGCAATTACAATCTATATAGACTTACATACTACTTCCAAATCATTAATGAAAATACATAGTAGTGACCAAGCATGTAAAAGGAAAAAAATTACCCAGAAAGGAAATTCATACACAAACAAAATTAAGTAACTGGAATCTTGACAGTGTTTCAGGTAAAGAAAACCCTCAGAGCCACTTGAAACGTCAGCTGGATATGTTTCTCATTGCAACACAGGAGCCTTTAAAAAGCAAGGGAGCTGCAGTGATTCTTCTCTTTCCAACTCTCAGTTACAGGGTATTGCCAAGTACATTCTATCTTTGATTGTCACAACACGCTCCAATGAGAACAAAGGGCAAGTTAAATACCAGAGGATAACGCAAGAGTAACACGGCAGTTATTCTGAGCTGCTTCTTAAAACTAGATTCAGTAGTTCCAAATACCCTCAAGAGAAAGCTGCAGGCACCTCTGTCACCTCTTTCCACAAAATAGAGGGCCAAGTGACTTCTCCATAAAGCCAGATGAAGGTGTGCACTTTTTAAATTTTCTTTTGCTTTGATACTTTGAACAAGAGTAAAACTAATACTATTTTCTAATTAATCTGTGTCTGCTAATGGTTCTACCATGCCACTGATTTTGCCAAGCATTTTACCAGACAAAGATAGTAACAAGATAGTGATGGTATGGCAAAACTTTGTAATAATGGTAGACAGGCTTCGTATACTAGGGAGTAATGGAGCAAACAATATTATTTACTTTCATTTACTGTGGAAATATAACAAACGTTTTACATGAATTCAACGGAATGGTCTAAGACTGCATATACTTTTTTATTTTTTATTTTTTAAAAAGAATGCCAAATTTAAAAAATTACAAGTCTTGCTTCATTAACTTAATAGTGGAACTATCAAGCGCTAACATGTACAAACTGGAAACCAGATGTAAGTACATAGAGACTGGCATTAACAGAGTAGTGACCTTCAGTCAGTGAGTCTCCTGATACTGCTGCAACAATACACAAATTACCTCAGTCTCTGGTTGTAACTGCTTGGACAAAAGAAGGTACTGCTCGTGCCAACTCCTATTTCCAGATTAAATGAAATCTATTCAGTGGCAACTGATAACAAACCACTAGCACAAACACCTACACACTTGTGAACTTGATCCCGTTTCCACACAATACAAAGAGAGCAAAACATGTAGCATGGTCACTGAATTCAGATGGAAGCACTCAGAAAATGAAAACAAACGTACCAACCTGAACTATGAAACATAGTAGAGTCAGCCCTGCAGATGTCTGACTTTAGGACAGATTTTTACAATATCTTTGTAAAAATCTAAATTCAAAATTTAAACTTTACTTACTGCAAGTTGTTTGGGAAGACTTTCCGCAATACGACTGAGTAATGTCTTTGAAGGCTTCTCAGCACATAACAAAACAAGATTGACGTTTCTGTCTCCACGGAGTAGCAAACCTTTAGCCAAAACGCCTACCCGTAAAACTCCTTTCAAAGCTCTGTGAAATGAATTATAGTTAAAAGTTACATTTAAAACATAAGAAAATTTAAAAATAAATCTGAAGATCAAGAAATGAAATAAAACAGAGTATTCCACATACTCTTGAGGCCAGTGACGTATGCCATATCAAAAGCTGAAGAGAACAGAATCTCTGAAAGCACTGAGGATGGTACAAGCAAAAATATGAGATGACTTCAGACACAAAAAGATGAAAATTCTTAAAAAAAAAAAAAATATATATATACATATATATATATACCTGTCTTTACTGCCATCTTTTTTATCATCTCCCTCTTTGCTCTTGTTTTTTTCATGGTCAGTCATGTTGTCAGAAACAAGCTTCAAAGCACGCTCAGTAATAGAAACAATTTTTTGGACTGCTTGAAGTTCCTCCTCTGTTGGATATATTGCTGCATGTTTGGTCATCACATAGCGGTCATCAGAGGAGTCTGGGCGGCGTAGAGGCTAAATGGAGAAAAAGTTTATTTCTGAAATCTGTGTATACTTGGAAGTTCACAGAAGATATGTGACCTAAAACCAAACATTGTGGCTTAACAACAGATATTCAAAACTCAAATCATTTAAATGTAACAAAACACAAACTGAAGCGTCCTTAGTAACTTAACGCTTGGTCACAAACAATCACATCTGAAGAAACACGAAGTGTGTCAAAATCAAATGACCAAGTGCCAAGATCAGGAGTGTGTTGTCCCCCCTTGGCATAAATACATACAATCTTTCTGTTTATTGGGAAATAGCTGCATCCTTATTCGTTGATGCAAAATAAAGTATCCATAATTGCTTTCATAGAATCACAGAACAATTCAGGTAGGAAGGGACCTCAGGAGGTCTCTTTTCCAACCTTCTGTGCAAAGCAGGGTCAGCTATGAAACCAGACCAGGTTGCTCAGGGCTTTATCCAGTCAGGTCTTGAAAACCTCCAAAGAGGGAGACCCGACCACCTCTCTGGTACAACCAGCGTCCAATGTTTCTGTCATCATGGTGAAAAAGTTATTTCTTGTATCCAGTCTGAATCCCTCTTGTTTCAGTTTAAGACAGCTATATCTCACCCTCTCACCATTTAGCACTATAAAGACTCTGACTCCATCTTTGTAAGCCATTGGTTTTTCGAAGGCTGCTAGGTTCCCTTGAAGACATCTCTTCTGCAGGCTGAACCAGCCCAGATCCCTCAGCCTTTCCTTTCATGGCATCTGCTCCTGACCATCCTGGTGGCCTATGTTGAACCCACTCTTGTTTAGTCAATGTCTTTATCGTACTGGGGAGCCCAAAACCAGATGCAGTATTTTCGATGGGGTCTAGTAAGTACTATCACCTCCCTCCATCTACTGACAACCTTCCTGTTAATACAGCCCAAGATGCTGTTGGCCTTCTTTGCTGCTAGGGCATACTGCTGGCTCACATTCAGCTTTTTGTCCAGCAAGGTCCCCACATCCTTTTCAGGAGAGCTGCTCCCCAGCCTGTCAGTCCTCAGCCTGTATCAGTGCAAAGAGTTCTTCCATCCCAGGGGCAGCAATCTGCATTTGTCCTTGATGAATTCCATAAGGTTCCTGTTGCCTGCTCTTCTGGCCTTGCCTAGGTCCCTCTGGAGAGTAGCCCTGCCCTCAAGTGTACTGACTGGTCCCCCCAGTTTGATGCCAACTGCAAACTTGGTAAGTGTGTTCTCCATTGCCTCTGCCAGCTCACTGAGATTATGTTAAACAGGACAGGTCCTAGGACAGACCCCTGTGGGAGTCTACTTGTTACTCACCTCAAGGCAGAGTATGACTCAGTACCCACCCTCCTCTCAGACTAACCATCCAATCATTTTTTTTACCCATCCAGTTGTCCACAATTAAGAAAATAATGTATATGCAATTAACTAAAAAGATCTAGTACACAATTACACAGAGTGACTTATACTGATTCTTCTGCAATACTAGTCCTCAACACATCCTTTACTCCCCGTCTTATAAGTGGACTTAAAAGGAAAGACAAGTCCACCTATACAGTTTCACTAGCACATAACATTTTCATCTTTCCAAATCCTTTATTAAAAAACCCTGAAGACAACTCAGGCAGCACTGAATAAGTTATACTCCTTAACTGTGCCTCCTGATAAGTAGGCTTTTAAGTTTTCAAGATAAGAAACTCACAGCTGGTCCTTGGGGCTGAGGAGGCATTCCTGGTCTAACACCCAGCAAGCCTAGAGGTCCTGGAGGACCATGAGGATATCCTCCATCTGGTATTCTGCGACGGTCATCCCAGTGATGCTGCTCTTCCTCCATTCTCCTCCAGTACATGTCCTCTTCATATCGTCTAAAGAGCATAAACCAAAGAGTTCTCTTTACACAACAGTTATTTCCAAGCGTTCTGAATGAATTTTTTGATGTTCTTCATTAACTCATTTCTAGTAGTCATGACTAAATACCAGAAAACTCCACAGAGTAAGCAAAATGAATAGCTATTTTGAAAGTAAGCCTGTATTTATAGTCAAGTAATTTTATTACGTGTACATTCCTAACAGGGACTGAATACTAGCAAACAAAAAAATCCCAAACAGAGGGGTTATGATGACCTGATTTAAAAAAAAAAAAAAAAAAAAAAGACAGTAGAAAGTTCCTGCAACAAGCACTCAAAAGAAATAATCCCAGGAGCAGAGGTGATTTAGATACTCTGACTGCAGCTTTGTCTCATTTATTGATAAAACAACATGCATTACCTCATTTCCATCCTCCAGCGTTCTTCCTCTTCTCGCCTTCTCCAATATTCTTCTTTCTGCATCTGTTTCCTCATTTTTTCTTCTTGAATTTTTCTTGCTCGAATACTGGGCTTTACTTCTACTTGTAAGTCTGGATTTACTTTTTTCTAGTTCAGAAATATAATGAATGAAATGTTAGTTTTCCTCCTCACATCATCAGCACACTGAAGTTTTCTGACATGCTTAATGAACACAAGTAGCTTACAATAAAATTGAGAGGAGTAAAACTGCATTTTAAAATTGCATTGAATGAGTAGCTGAAGAAAAAGGATTTTAGAGTTAAGAAATAACAAATACAAATATATACAAATTGCATAAATGCCCTCTTCACCTATATCAGAACACAGTAATTTAAAACAAAACGTTACATAAAACATTAATTAGTTTGCTGTTAATTCTGTAGCAGAAACCCTATTCTATAGCCTGAAAAAACATTTTATTTTAACTGCAAGGTACTTCCTGATGTCCTTTTCCTCAAGGGTCCCTTGTACATGGGCAGAAACACTGAGCTACTGAATATATCTATCTGGTAATTTTCTCTCCTTCCAAGCTCTTCATCATTATGCAGGCCTCCTGCACCTCTTCTGACCAGAAAAGTTTCTTCTTAAATAATCCTACAATAATCAAAACGCGCACTGCATGTTGGTACAGCTGTCTCTCCAATCATGACCGATAAACCTGCAACACATGGTTTTCAAAGGTCTCCAAAAAGGGCCTATGTGGTGTCTCCCAAGAACATTCGGCACCAGTATTTCATACTGCTTGAAATTCATGGTAAACGACATAGTAGAAACTACTGTTACTTGCGTATGCTGTACCACAATGTACAATGTTCAAAACGTTCAATTAAAAACATCAAATAAATCACTGTTTCATAGTCAGTATTAGTTCTTTAAGGAGTATACTCAAAAAAACCCCAAAACACCCCACAACCAACCAGCAGGTAAATATTTCTCTACTTTTTTTTTTTTTTTTTTTTTTAAATATACTGTTAGGCCAGAGTACCTTCTTTTAACTAGTCTTTAAATATAATGCAAGAGCATAATTAGTCAGCTCACATCTGGTAGTTTTTCAAATAAAAGCACTGTTAGCGTTTCTACTAACTTTATACTGCAGTCTGTGCCGCCTCCCTTTTAAATGCATCTCCTTGGCATTAGGATCATTAAAACTGCATTCACAAAGCTTGCAGTGAAAGCGGATCACCTTTCCTTCATCATTTCGTACCTGGAAAATAAAGTTATAACACATTTGGCTTCCCCCCCGCCAAAGTTGACATACAAATGAATCTAGTTCAATGACTCTGAATAACGTCCTATTCATCTAAAAACACGCTAAAAACTTCATGCAGTAATTAAATTAAAGCAGTTTCAAATAAGAACTTCCAATGCTGTCAGAGACCCCACTGTGTTATGTAACAGAGTTCTTCCATTCCAAAGAACACACAGCTTTAAACTGCAATATGAACATACTGAATTACAGCTAATGCTTACAAACCTGCAAATGATGAAAAACTTATATTAGATTCTGATCCTTCAGCCTTCATCCACATATCTCAAATGACCCACGTGAAGATGCCCAATTGAGTTCAGAAGAAACACATACAATATAAAAAAGCGCAAATATGCACAAGTCTTTGAAAGGTCAACACCTTATTTCACATTCCCCATGAACAAATTATCACCAAGCTGGTTAAAAAATAATACACATTTTCATATTAATACCTCCTCCACATAATCATGGCCCACTGGCTGGACATCACTTTGCAAGGCAGCAAGAGTTGTGGGAGTCACTGGTTCAGATGCTGTGTCTGGTTTTACTTCCTGTGTTTGTACTGCAGCAGCAGGAGTTGTTTTAACAGTTTCAGCTGATTTCATTTCTTCTAGTTTACTTCCTGTTGTCTGAAGCTTATTACCACCTACAAATCAAAGAGTTTAAATTGTTAATTTCATTTAACGAGGATATGATTGCACATAATGTGCACACTGAAGACTTTATTTGCACGTATCAATTGTTCGGACTAAAGCGTTACTGTTCTTTTAAAACTAGGTACAATTTAAACACATTCAAATACGTTTAAACAGTTTTTTTTGTTTAAGTTTTACTACATTCAAATTATTCAAATACTTGATACTAGTTCTTGATTTTAGCAAGAAAAACTTTACTGTTTTATGCTATTGTGATTTTTATCATTCATTTTTGTGCTTTTTCCGAAGAAACAGAACTGAAAAGAAACAACTCAGAAGAGATACTTTAATAATTTTCTTTTTATCACTGGATAATTTTTTTTTGGAAGAGGATCCAAAAAAATATTTCAAAACCATATAACGCTTGCATTAACAAAGGTACTATGTCCCCAGTGCTGTAAATGCATAAGTTTTTTCTTCAAGAGCATAACGGCTTATTTTGGAACAGCTGCTTCCCATCTCTAGATATCTATCACGCTCATTTCAAAAGTGATTCTCACTGTTGCAAGGATGTTTCAGCTGCCCAGTTACCAGCTGCCAATCTGCTGCAGACTACCTTAATCCAGGCTGTAAACTGAAATTAGAACCAACTGGACTGTAAATGTCAGTACTGCAGAAGCTACTGCATAAGAAACTGAGATTCTCTTATGAAGGAGGGAGAAGCCTCCAAGAGAGGTCAGGTGGAAAAAACAGGGCAGAAAACACCAGTTGTAAAGCAAAGCTCTTACATACATTCTTATTTTCAGCTATTAGTAATTCTCTTAAACACAGAAGAGTTACTCATGCATAAAGTTAACTAAACACATTTGTATTTGCTGCACTAAGATCTTAAAAAGTTATAGAATAGGTTAGGTTTCAAAATAAAGACTGACTTCTGTACTTGCCAACAAAGTTTATTTTCGGTGTAGATATTTTCTTTACAGGTATATTAGCAGCAGATGAAGATGTTTTGTTGTTGGACGCCGTGTTAAGTGGTGTGTTTGCCGTGGGAGTAAGAATTTTCACTGCAGAGGATGCAACAGAGGAGTTCACAGTACTGCTGCTAGTTGCTATATTTGAAGCAGAGGCAGTTGGTTTGGAAGCAGATGTGGATGTTGAGGAAGTAGCCTGGGTAACCACATTTGGTTCAGTTGAAGGAATGGGTTTGCCAAGTTTTGTATGCAATTTTACTACCTGTAAGAATAAAGAGAAGTTCAAAATATGATCTCCCTGGGACAACTATAAAAAACTATCTTGTTATACTTTATGGAAACTAAACACAAAAATCAGTTATCGTTTCTTTACGAAAAGTGATCAGGCAGAAAAAAGCGGACATGTAATACTTTTTGTCACCTGTAATACGTAAATAGCTGGATAATCTTTGACATTTATTTCAGATTACTTATTCCCGCTAGAAATTCAGGTATTTATGCCAGAAGCTGCATAGATGAGAACAGAAAACCAACGAATTGATAAGCCAGCAAAACCCAAAGAAGGATTCTGCTCAAACTGTTTCAAATGAGTGTTTTGTTCCCTGGTTGCTTTTTCCTCTCCCCCTAAAAAGTAAGTAGTATGTTAAACTATTTTGGTTCCAAATATTGTTTGTAAACAAGAGTGATGCAATTAAGATTCAACAACACTGTCTCATTTGAATACTACGTTTTGAAAATCTGCATACCGAAAGAATTTGTGGGTTAGCTAGCAAAACTGAAAAGAGATTCCTCAGAAAAAGGTTTTGTTTCATTTTGGTTTTGTTTGTTTGTTTTTAAAGCAGGTGAAGGAGGAGTCGAGAGGTGTATTTCAGAGCTCTTTAATACCCGACAGAAAGCAAAAAGAAGCATGCTTATTCTTAAAAATAATAAGCAGAAGCCTTTTCAAAATATGCTTAGGACAGGAAAACATTTCATTTTGCTGACAGCTGCCACCACCTGGAACGCATGCAGTCCATAAGAATGAAACATGCAAAACGAAAATTAAAGATTGGGATAGGTATGAAAGTAGCAATAAAAAAATACAAATCTGCTAGACATGCCCTTAAAGCAAACACACACATACACAATCATAATATGCACACAACTGTAGACATACTCTTACTTTTTTTTTTTTTTAATTTTGTGCCTCTCATTGGAATACAGACATATTAATGTCAGGTAATACTCTGAATTTAAGTTTAAGCAACTCTTCAAAATAACTCTTTTTTGAGTAAAACGCACAAGACTCTTCAGAGCGTACAGAAGTAATAGAGTCCTTTGTGATTTCGTTTTTATGCAGATGAAAACCTAAATTAGCAAGTGTTAGCAATTATCTGTAAGGAAGAGAAAGCTATATCCACATATATTGGGATAATAAAGAACTATTAAAATTTACAAACAATGGTTTAATAATACACATATGAGTTGCTAGGCATTACCCAAAAATTTAACGGCTCAAATTATTTGTGGAAGAAAAAACACTAGATGAGGTGCATACTTCAGTCTTCTGACACAAAAGCAAGCTGTGGCAGAGTTCATTCGGTAATGCAACTGCAGAACACATCATGCAGTTTTTCTGTCCCTTGGCACTGACTCAGCCTAGAAAGGCTCCAAGAGCTTCACAGTGCTGGACAAATAAGACAAACACCAAGAAAGCTCTTTAAAAGACCTAAGAGGGACAAGCATGCCACTGCATGTCCTTACCAATTCCTGTCCCCATCTTATTCTATGCTTACCCCCTCTACAATTTTCCTACTTTCCTCAATATATCCTCTTCTTACTGATAAGGCCGTAAGTATTTTTCCCCTTTCCCCCAGCAAGGCCCTCCTAATAGCGAGCTTAAAGGTGAGTTTGAAACAAAAAGCAGAACTAAACATTTTCAAACAAAAGAATTGGAATTATATTGTTTCTGTGTATTTTCTCTGCTATGCAGGGGGAAGTGGGGAAATATGACTGACTTGTATAATAAGAACAAGAGAAAGCACTTACTTTCTGATGCTTGGCTCCACGGATATGGGCAGCGTAAGCATCTGCTCCTGTACAAGACACATCACAAAGCTCACAGCGCAACTGATTCTGAGTTCCACGAGCAGAAGTGCTGCTGTTATTGGTGTTCTGGGAAGCTTTTAATGCCGCTTCTTTCTTTTTATGTTTCTGGCCTTCCAAGTGTTCTTTATAAGTCTGTTTAAAATGTGACAAAACACAGTAAGCTGTCTTTGTACTGCTTGTTTATCAATCATGTGAATACATGTAACATAGAATACAGCATAAAATACATGCTTTGTATGAGAAATACCTCCTATACTGAAAATTTTTTCTCTATGCCATGCTCTAAGGCACAAGCAGACCACTTGCAAGACCAAGAAATTTTCTTCTCCTATATCAGAATTCCACTTATAGGTAACACAATATGGGCTTTTCTCCTCCGTCTTGTCATTTCCTCAATCAAGTACTGGCCAACAAATATTACCATTGCAAACCTAATACAGTCAGAAAACGGCATCTCAACTGCAGTTTCCTGCATTGTGCTGAACTACTCTTGATTTTGAATTTTCCCCAAACTGCAAGGCCATAACGATTAAGTGTACGGCAAAGAAATAAAAAATTGATTTCAAAAGAAGCTAGTGCATAAATAAAGCTATGTTGAAATGGAAATGTAGAAGTTGAGATCTGACCCTATACCAACAATGACAATGTAGAGAGCAGAAAGCGTGGGAAGTAACGACAGCTTTACCTAAAGAATTAGAACTGTTTTGGCCAAAGAATCATAACAAACACTTTGAATGAACTGTTATCCACTTTTCACATACTCATATCCACTACAAAATTAAACTGAGATACTGGAATACAACGAAGAACAAAGCAAGTAAGTTTTCAGGCTTACCATTCACAAAACGTATATAATTCTGTAGCTTTTAAAAAAGCATTCTCCTGACAGTAAGGAAGCTTACTATGATAGAACAGCAAATCAAATGCAAGGTTTAGAATGTTTCTGGAGTCCAAAGGATAGCTGAAGCTCCTCTGTATGAGCTAAGGGGATGCATCTTTTTGTCTTCTAATAGTAATTCTTTCTATAACAGCACATATTTTCATTTAACTATTTCTTTAGTAAAGGTATAGAATCAGTTCTTTAAAATTAACAAAGAGTCTTAAAGGTGTCCTTTTTTTTAGCGGAAGGAATGATGACTAACATATACAGCAGAATATTACATAATACAGGTACCTGTGGTCCAGCACAGCTGATCTTACAAACATCACAGTAGTGGATCTGGGGTGGTTTGGGAGGTTGTTTCGGTTTCAGTTGCTTATTTTGGAATGGTGCCTTTTTAGTAAAGGTGGTCCCTGTCCAAGCCGCTGTTGCAGCAGCAGCAGCGGCTGCTGCCGCTGCTTGTTTCTGTTGCTGCTGCTGCTGCTGGTAATAGGACGATGCAGCTGAATATACTGCGGCTTCATAGCCGGAATAAGAGGTACCTCAAAGATCAAAATAAAATAAATGTTACATCACTGTACATTATGTATCAATTACATAATATACTAATGTCAAGCATGCTGCATAATAGAGTTGAGGGAGAGGCAAGATATAAGCAATTCATCATGATCTTTTTATGTAGTCTGGATTTTTCTGTGTGTTTAACAGTACACAAATACACAGAACACTACTTGTATCAGAAATATATTTGATCTTAGATATATCCAACAGCATAACTGTATGTCTGCAAAGATATATCAAAGCTTCCCTGAAGAACACGTGAAATTTCCTAGCATATCTGCTAAGACCAAGTATGAGGTTAATAATTTTATTTCAGTAAAGTATTTATGAAAGGCCACTTGAAGTAAACAGTCTTTTAGAACCACATTTACTGTGCAAGCTTCAAAATGAAAAGGAAGACAGAGGTACTCATGATGCAGGAAAAGGGAAGATAATCTTTTATAAAAGACCAAACTGATAGCGCTATTACATCCTACTTCGCCGGTTTAAATTGTTTTACTGTAAAGAAGCTGCTTGCCCACTACAACCTTGGCAGCATACCTTGACTATGCAGTCCTTGATTTCTATTATCAAAGTTGAATAAATCAAGGAAACTGGGCTTTTCATACCTTTGAGCCAGTTTTCCCATAAACTTTCTACATCTACTGGTTCAACTATTTTAATCCTCTGATCAGGTTCTGTTTCAAGGAAGTCTTAAAATCCCTTTTTAAATAGAAAACAAAACAAAACAAAAAGTTCAAGGTAGCTATAATATGCCAGTTGATAAACATCTGGCCATAAAGCTAACAAAGATTTTTTTTTTTTTTTTCAATCTTTAACCAGGCTTTGAATTTCTGATGTTTGAAAGAAAGTCCTTTCTTAGCACCCATTCTCCTCCCATTTTGAGTCAAAGCAACCAAACTCGTAACATTCTCTACCTTTACAACATCTGTTTGAGGGCAGCATGCTCCCTTCCAATTTCCACTAGGCTAAATTTGTCTCTCCTCATTTTTTTATTCCCCATCTCTTCTCCAGTCCCTCACTGAAGTCGTGAAACACTGTGCATGTCGCAATGCCAGCACTTTGTGTATTCTCACATGTGAGAAAATAGGCACATATAAAAATCACAAATCTCTTCCAAAGATATATCAAAATATTCTGCTAATGTAACGATTTAAATGGTTGAATACTTTTCAGTAGATTACAATGTAATTGGACACAAACTACCAAAATGTTGAGGGTTTAAATCCTCTCCTACAACAACTGCAAAGATCCTAGCAACATAATACGCAAAATTCTTACCAGAGTAAGTAACCGCTGTTGTACTGTATGTTGCACTTTGAGTGTAGGATGGAACCACAGTAGCTGCTGCTGCTACTGGCTGCACAGTGGAGGATACCGGATATATAGAAAATGTAGTTGTAGCAGGACTTGGAGTTGCAGGTTTTATAGCTGTCACTTGCCGTGTTTGCTGGGCTTGAGTATATTGAGTCGCCCCTTGGCTATATCCTGCTTTTGGAGCTAATTAAGATAGAAAATAAAAGTGTACAAAAGCACCTATTTTAGTTGAGTGAAGTGTGAACCAAAACATGCTGGGAAATAAACACATAACAAATGAGGACTTTTATTTTTATAGTCATGGTTATGCATCCCATAGCGATATATCACACTAAATTTTTAATCACATCATAGCTCACAATAATATGCCTCAGATGGTCCTCCCACTTTTTTAGAACTATCCAGTCATTTTCTCAGACACCTTGATCACTCAGTGGTTTTACTGCAGTACACTGTGTATCTAAACTTTCCTACTAAAACATCACTAAGGCAAAAAAAAAAAAAGGATTTATGTTTTGTAGCACATATGATACTGATAATTAAGAAACTACTTACATTAAGTAACCACAGAGTTACAAAAAAAAAAGTATTTTTTTCCTAACCAAAGTATCACCTGATACTTCCACAGACTATTTCAACCTAATTCAGCAAATTTTTCAGACAAATTAACAAAGTCAAGTTTGCCTGGAAATATGTTCTGAGTGTATTTTGCAATATTACAAAACTCAAAGACAGGTACTTATGCAACTGTCTCACTAATGTTCAAGTTCTAGGTACATCAAATGTTTCTACACTTTGTCAAGGATTACATGATAAGACTAAGGAAAAAAAAATCAGGATAACCTCAAATACATAAAGACATATTTTAAAGGTATAAAAGCAGTATACTGATGTAGCATGACAGGAGTTTGAAGCATGCCACCCACCTGTCTGGTAGTACGATTCAGCTACTGAAGGTTGAGGCTGGGCAGCAGCAGCCACGGCCGCAGCAGTTGCTGTTGGCTGTTGATAGTACTGTTTGCTGTCATAAGCTACAGCTGGGGCAGTAGATCGAACATAAGAATAGGAATCCTAAAAATTCAAAAGAGATGTTTCATACTACACTTAAGCCAGTGCAACTACAGGAAGACATCCAAGGTACCACTGCATCTTTTCTCACAGCCTTGCATGATTCCACCTCTACTACTTATATTGGCTCCACAACTGTGCGGTTCCTTGCAGAGGCAAGGAAACTTGGCTTAGCCTGTCCCGTCCAATGGAAAGCTATTTACTTTTTTTGGTTGGTTAGTTTTTTTTGCATCATTATGCTGAACCGACCCACCCAAACGACCCACCCAAACGCTGACACTGAATGCTGAATGCTAGATCCACAACAAAAGGGAAGCATCAGCAAAGCTCAGGGTGAGAATAAAAGAGACAAACAGTTCCCTTTTGTAGCAACCTGTAGTCCCACAAGTTTAGGCAGTGATCTCACAAGTGTGGGCAGCTACCAAAAAGGATAGTTCCTCTCCTTGTGTAAACTTCTACCCTCTTTTGTTTGGTATTAGAACTCCTGTGCCACCCAGTGCCCTAACAAAGGAACTATTTTCCTCTCCCACCAATAATTTTTATTGGAATAGGTTTTTCAGCTGAATCAGTTCCATGACCCAGTTCACTGCATGCCCCCTGAACATCTGGGCTGGCACAGAGGAGACAGTACAACCCTTTTCAGCAGCAGCAGCTCGCAAAATCATTTGGAGGCAAATCTCAGTTCACTGCTTACTATGTGAATGTCCAAATCTTAGATCCTGCAGTACTACTGCTGATAATCCTCTATACGCCATATGATGCTACAGTTACTTCACACCCTCTATCAGCTTTAGGCACTGGGTAGCCTAAATTGTACTCAAATTGTGATTCACAGAATAAAAAAAAAATCTAAACATCATCAAATTCCCCTACCCAACAGGCGTCCTCCTTTTAATAAGATATCATTTAAAAATCATACGACTTTTTTTTTTTTTTAAAAACACACTTACCTGGTAATTCTGCGTAGTGACAGGAGGTGGTGGCGGGGGAGCTTCTTGTTGCCTCTGTGTATAACCATAATCTGTAGCTGTGTGTGCTGTAGGGTAGCCTCCATAGGCAGCAGCTGTTGCAGCAGCTGCAACAGCTACCGGAGCAGGCCTAGCTACTGCAACTGTAGCTGCTGCTGGAGCATAGGCCGCAGTAACTGTGTGTGCAGCGACTGGTGCCTGGTGGACCGTGTAGCTAGCAACTGTAGTTGGATGGGAATAGGCTACACCCGAAGCTGGCTGCTGGCTATATTGAAAAGGACAGTAAGTAATTAGATTGATTCAGCATACTAGGCTAATGCCTAAACATTTCAAAATCCCCAATTGGATTAACACTTGTCAGTTCTACAAATGTACCTGGAACAACTATCTATTTATGTATACACTTCATGGCTTTTACTGCCTCTCTACCACCCCCATTACAAGGGCCATATCATTTTGAAGTTTCTGTGGACAAACATATGCCAGGGGCAGGCGGGGGGTGGGGGGGGAAGGAGGGGTCATGGCTCATTCTTTTTTAAGTGAAATCTTTCTTTCAAGCAATGGCACAGAAGTCTTTCATTTAAAATAACATAAAAATCTTAAACTATTGGGCTTTTCATGATGAGCAAGCTTTAAAGTGCTTCAGTAGTTCTTTGATAAAACTGACATAATCTGTCAAATTAAGGAAAGTACTGCTTTTCTATGAAAGCTCATTACCGACCTGTTCCACTTGCGTGATGTTTTTGAATAAACCATTAAGGTAATGAGATTTTAAAGATGAGATTTTAAAGACTTATATGAAAATTAACTCAGAACTCTTAAATTTAAGGCAGAGACGCTTAAAAAAAAAAAAAACCTCTCTGATAAGAGACTTTTTTGGGAAAAGTTGAAAATAGCATAAACTGGCCTCATTCATACAGAAGGTCACTGCCCCCATAACATGAAGCATTAGAAAAACAGCCAGCCAGATCAAGCAAGACTGCTACCACAGCCCTGGCAATATTTCAGACACATGCTCAAGCTAATCAGATTTTGTAAAATTTGCAGGTATGGCACTAAAAAAAATGGATATTTACTAAGAATGAGTAAATATTAACAGTGGAAGTAGAAAACCATGGCCTTGAACAGAAGGCCATCTGAATTATTTGAACAGAAACTAATATTGTTCTACTTGAGGCATTATGCTCAAAAGCTTGGAAGAGTTATGTCGATTTTTAAACAAAAACAGCAAATAGGGCAAAAAACCCACTACCACCCCCCCACCCCTCTTTTATGAAAGAAAACAGAAAAATGGAATTTCACTTGAAGCAAGTATATTCCGGGGCAGAGTAGAATTGCAATATGTTTATGCTTCTAACCAAAAGGGACAAGAATTAAGAACGTTTCCTAAAGACTGCAATATTCTCTCTGACATAACCACCAGAAACAACAGTAACTTTTTACTGCAGATATTGTGCTTATGAAAGATGTTTCCATGACTCTTCTACCTCTACGTTCAGTATTTTTATCCGATTTTGTCATTGTAATTACAGAAATATTCATTAATTAAAAAGCCATTCTAACAGCAGAAATATACAGACAAAAATTTATTACTATTGCACTTAGATGCCTGTATGCCATCTTTTTTCCCCATCTGAGGCCCTTGACATTTGATTTCTCATGAGATCACTTGCATTCCACTCACATTTAATTCAGGCTCTTTGCATAGACTTTAACAGGACTCATAACTATGTTTCATTTTATTTTCAGCTTCTTAGCATAACAGTGGAAGGAAAAGACCTAAAAGTTTGGTGTAGCTCCCATGCTGCTTGAGACACTTTCTCCTACATGACATACGCAGATAGTTTCTCTGTTTTGTCAATTTAAGATACGAAATCAGACTCTACCAGAAAACATAGGAAGAATATTTTATGATGGTAAAAGTGAACAACAATTTACTAAATTAGACTGCAACAGCTATATCCCTAACAGTATAGAAGCGTAAAATAATCTCACAGTATCACAGACATCTACTAAAAACATATTAGAGCGAGAGAGCAAGTAACCTTATAATGTAAGTCAGACTGCTGCTGAGCTGATCTAGTTGGCCAATACTGTTAATAAGGAAGCCCTGCTCTACTGTATGTCCACTCTTAGTCTTCCCTCCTACCATAATCTAACCTGTCTGTGCCATCCTAATCCCTCTCTCATGCTAGTTCTGGTGCTTGTCAGGCGATGCTGTGCACTGATATAGCTCATTAATGTGGCAGAAAACTCTTGAGGAATTTTTTTTTTTGGAGGGGGGGGGGGTTCATTTTCCAACATGGTAGAAATGTTAAACACATTAGAGTTAAATTTGCTCACAAAACAGCCTGATGAGTGCCGGAATAAAGACAAGGTACACATCGGAGAGCAAGGAAAAAAGGAGAGGGGGAGAAAGAACAGGGACGTGATCAGGAGGCTTTAATTTGGCTCTTCAAGCTTTGTGAAACCACGATAAAGTTCGTATTACAAAACACGCTACAGCACTCACACACTATGTGGTAGCAACAGCAGTCAGTACCTCAAAGAAAATGCTTTTGTTTTCAGAATGTATGATCAAAGCTACACAACCGTTTTCCGTATTTAATATTGCAATAAGATTGTGATCACTGTCACCAGGACTACAACAAGATTTCTCTTATAGGCAGTTTCATTTCTTCTGAGCTATTTTGCATCATCAAATTTCCTTATCATGGTATAGAATTAACAGCCCCAATCATTCGATTTCTAAGGCTAATATAGTTCTATTACCATGTTTACTTTAGCAAACCTGTTCCCCTTGCTTCTGCAACATCATGCAGAGCTAGTGATCGAGTTTGCAAGATTACATGAAAAATATTCTAGAGTTGATTGCTTCTTACTTTTTTGAAGAATTGCTCACTATATTGCAGAAATATATGAAACAAATTCTATTTTTATGAGTTTTGTTTTCTCCCCATGGTCTTACTGAAAAAATTCCATCATTAAGATGACTGCACACTTTCATGAAATGATTTTATATCAATAAATGTTTGCATCAACTTTATTAACTTACAAGTTTTTATCCTTGCTTGGTGTTTAGCGTCTCATTACATTTGCTGATATCAACTAATCTCCACCTAGACTATTTTGTCAGGCTCCCTATTCCTCTATCTTTCTTGCACTCCATCTTCCAACCATTCTAGTACTATCTACTTTTCTTTCTTGAATGTGGATGGCAAGAATTATATGCACCTTTTCAGCTGTACAACCTGCCCCCCCTACCGACACTGCTTTCTCTCTAGTCTAGCTTCCTCAGATTAGGCTTATTGTAAAGTTACCTCTGTATTGGCAATTCTTCCTTTGCATCAAACATCATGACATGATGTACTAAGAAAAATATTAAGGAAGACCCAAGACCAATCCCCAGGGAACTCCACTGGTAGGTTTTTTTCCCATTTGATAAATACTCTAATTCTACTTACCACCTCTAGCGAGCTGCTTCTCTACAATTCTTCTACTAATCTCTTCCGTATATTTTTCCATACCGCACATTAGGTATTTCAACTTTGTCCAGATAAATAAAACTCCAAAAGACTTAGGCCCAGTATCAAGTTATGAGAGTAACATGTCAGCTGAGCTATGGTAGCAGTCCATGTGCATGTTCTCCATCACAACAAAGAAACAATTCAGTTCAGCTTAATCCCCCAACACAGTGGGCAAAAGTTGAACCAAATTACTCTGCATGTTCTACGGGCTAAGAACACGCAAAGGAGAACTACGGCAGCACAGTGGGCATAGCTCATCGACCTGATAACTTGATTAGTTTTCTTTGCAGGTCAATTCTTCTTTTCCCCAAAAGAAATTCTAATATCCTTGTTAGCGTCTTTGAGTTAAAGGAATTCCAGTTATCTTCATATGAAAGGCTGCTCAGTCCAACTGGCTTCACTAACTACGCAGAGCTTAAAACCACAGAATAGGTTAGGTTGAGACAGATCTTTGGAGGTCATCTGGTCTAATCCCCTGAGCAAAGCACAGTTAACTTCGAAGTTAGATTAGGTTTCTCAGGCCTCTGTCTAGTTGGGTTCTTAGTGTTTCCAAGAATGGGGATTCCACAACCTCTTGATGCAACCTATTTCAGTGTTTGAGCACTCTCACTATGAAGATTTTTTCCTTAGTTCATTAAAGCTACGATTTCAGAAGTAAATAAGTTCTAGATCAACATTTATTTGCTTAAAATCAACCCAGTTCATGACCATTCCATTCAAGGCAACTTCGTATTACAATTCTTACAGTGTTTCAACTGCTGTCAGAACAAAACTAAAATAAGCACCACTCTTTTTAAGACGTTAACGGTGAGGGACTTTGCAGCTTCAAATTGAACTCTTGCTGTGCAGCTTCAAATTGAACTCTTGCTGTATTGCTCTAGTAATAACTCCTCTGCCAGTGATTTTCATTCAAATACAATATATTTTATTCATGACGCACCTTTTTTTTTTAGCCTGCCATAACAGTAAGAGTGCTTCCCCACCACACTCACTTCTGTTTCTATTTTCTAGGAATAGCACACTCTCCAATACTCATCTTCTGGTTTGCATTCCTATTTCACTGTGTTTTCATTATACCAGTCACAGCCAGTTCTACATTTTGCTCAAGTGTCCTGCTCCAGGTTCCGCAAATGTGTTTTAGTCACACATCTTAGTCCAGCCTCTTCTTAGCTGATTTATTTAGCCTCTCCCTACCCGCCCTGAACTGCTACCATGCACATCCCTATTTCCCCATATTCTTTGCTTCCGCCTTTCAAATAACCTTGCCTCTATTTAATCATTTTACACCCTAGTGTATACCTTGCTTGCTCTCGTCTTCCACATCCTACCTAAGGAAGCTCAAGATCAAGAGAATTAGTTCTTTATTCATAATCATTGCACTACAGTGCATGAGAAAATTATTCTTTGCAAAATAGATGTCTCTTTGAAAAACACCTATACTAGCTTCTACTGATATTAGTGATGGAAAGCACTAATTGAATCTTTCTGATGCATTAGTATCAGAAAGAGTGCTACATATTATTAAACGCTGCTATGCTAGTAAACCTCCTAGATAAGAATGATTGCAGTCCGCTGTGATTGCGTGCGTGTTTCTCCACACTAATCACCAATCTCGTGTCAACCTGATTTTCTGTGGGGTAGAGTGATGCATTGGGCCACAATCTTGGAACATCCACTTCAGAGCAAAGACCACAGCAAAAACTAGCCTTGCCCTTGTTCTTTCTGGAGTGTGAAACGCCTTTGACCACATAAAAGAAAGCTTTCCCGGGACAAGCGGGTATTTTGTTCTGATACTTTACAACCTGGACACAAGGCTAACAGGGCAGCTACTTTCACCATGTCAAAACTTAATATTGTTGTGCACACTTAGAATTGTGATTCTCATAAAGTACAACACGTAAAAAAACCTTTTCCATTTACAAATTCTAAGTCCCATTCCAAAACACAGAGGCATCAAAGAGCTACAAAGATCTCCCTGCCCAATTCTACACTGCAAAACCAGTCACAGCGTTTGAGTATAATGTAAACAACAACAAAAGTACAGTTCAAACAACAACAAAAGTATAGTTTTAGGGAGATATTTAGCCTGGAAAATTCCAGCCTGAACACTTACATTTGGCTAAGCTGCATTTAAAAAGCAACAAAAAAAAAATCATACCTTGAGAACACACTCTCAAAACAGCAGCTGTTAATTAACCTTACCTGGAAGTCAGCACTCTCCTCCCATCCCCCCAATTAGTTATTAGAGTAACTAGATTAATTTCATATTTCTGTTGGGAATTTTTACTTCTCTTTTTGAAGAGAGAATATTTGAGAAGCAACTAAAAACCTCTTCCGAACTGCACAGAGAGATCTCTGCCAAGGAAAGTGTAGCAATGTTTCTGATATACTTTGATACAGATGACTGTATTTTGAAATACTTTTGATGGACTCCAAAAACGAAAAAGCTGGCAAAACGCTTAAAATTATTTGAAGTCAGAAGTTGGCTAGGATATAGAAGCTGCTGACCAACAGCAATTATTGAAGTATTAGCGCCCACTTAGCCAATCTTTGTTTTCCAGTTCCTAAAATACACAGGTTTGTCCAATTTAAATAGCTAAACAAAAAAGGTTTGTGGATGAATAACATTTTTTCATAAAATAGGGCTCAGAAGTCAACTTGTATTATAGTGATTAGATCCAGCATACTAGTTACTTTTATACACTAACATTGATAGAAGGTCTGAATTTCCCACAACTTATCAGCCCAGGAACTGTAGATAATAAAGACAACTTACATTTGAGAAACAAATAATGGATTCTCCCCTGGAGGTCTCCTGTTTTCCTCCTCTATTTCCTCTATTAGTAGAAAATGTGGGCATTTTCTACTAACAAAGCGTTGAGATTTTCTTCGTTAAAAAAAATTAATTGAAGGTAGAAAGCTTCATTTAAAGTTAACAATATCAAGAGAATGCAAAACTTACATTATGCTATCCATTTTGCTAGGTAATAACTTCAGGTGATTTGAGATTGTAAGATATCTTATTTCCCACAGTTAGCATATTTGTGGAATAGGACATGCATTAAGAAACTTGATAAGGTATCTGTAGTAATTATTACCATAGGGATCCACTGTCAGAAAAATACCCTATTTCCATGAGGATACATAGCATGTGGAAGGTATTCATACAGCATCCAAATGTAGCATAACATACAAAAGGTCCCTATAAGCCTATAAGTACAATTCATGGGCACATAAACCCAAGACATACAAAACCACTGATCTCCAGCACATCTCTATCTAAAACCAACATACAGACTTTAACACTGCTGCTACTCCAGCTGCCTTTAGAGCAACAAAAACTCTCTTGCTAGAGGCAAAAGACATTATTTATTTATTTATTTTCTGAAGAGTACTATTTTAATCTATAGTTAAGATCAAGACTAAAACCATTTTTGTCTCTATCTGAACTACCAGCTTCCTCAGAAACCACAACTTCTAAAATATGTTTCTTCCAGGTTCTTTCACGCAAGGAAGTCAATTTTAGGATAGCTTCGCAAAGCCTTTAATCTACAAACACACACACACACACATACACAAATACTAATTATTAATTTCGAACACGCACAAGTATCTTGAACGAGAAAAAAAAGACTAATTAGGACTTACCGGTTGGATTAAACTTCTAAGAACATGTCATCATGTTAGTATTACCGAAAATGTATTTGTTAAGAGATACCTGCAGCATTTTTCAAAGTTTCACAGCCTATTCTATTACTAAAAGAATAGCAAAGCTCTATTTAAAAATACAATTTTGCAGTTGGGATATGAAGATTTAAACAAGTATGACCTAACTCTCTAAAACCTGTTAGAAGTACTGACAACAATCTTTTTAGAACTACACTGAAAATGATCAATTTCTATTATTATATTTTTGGGACCAGAACATTTTTCCTAATACAATTCACTGGGATTCCCAAGGAAGGCCTGAGTATATGCATATGCAAACCTCTCTTGAATCCTGTTAAATTTTAGTTCATATTCATGACATAAATCATATATTTAACAGATTCTATGGCCTAATTAAACTTGGCCTGAAAAAAAAAGTCCCTTGTAGCAATATTAAGTTTCCCTTCCTCTTTCTTGTTTCTCAAAACTTCCTTGTGTCATTCCATTACAAACAAAAATATTGATTGCAATTGGATAGCTAAACCAAATTAGCAAGTACTCACCTCAAAGATGAACATACTCATGTTTTCAGTACATCCTTACTGTTTTTTAATCTTCGCATTTATTCTACCTCATTTAAATCCAATCAAATTGTGCAAAGTTTCACATGACACCTGCTGCACATCACAATACAACTACAAGTGTCTAAAGCAGCGGTGCAACACATGCTTTGCATCAACCTCCCTTTACTCAGTTGCACAAAATGATCATCTCATTGTCTCTACTGCTGTCCATTATCTGTATCAAAACATAACTTTCATTAAAGAATGTAATTAATAGCCATGTTCGCAAAGATACCTTAAGGCAAATGAGATCTTACATCTGCCCGAAAAACTAGTAATTATTAACATTTTCCCTCTTTAGCAAAATTGCTAAAATTGGCAAGGTATCTATAAACGTACAGAAATTTCACTAGCATGGAAAACTATTCCGTTCCTAAAACTGTATTTCCTGCCTTAAGCCACTGCGCAGTTTTTCTAGGTACCAATAATGCAACTACCTTTACTCTGCCATTATTCCATTTAAGTAGCAAACAAACTTTACACATAATTCAATATCCCAGAGTTAAGCCTACAAGTATCAGTTTATTTTGCGGTTACTACAAAGGACTTTATTACCTTTAACAGAAAAGTTTCCCCAAATATTTAGTCCTTAAAGATGTGAGCCCGCTGCAAATTTAAACCAGTTTGCAGACTTCCCTCCTAGAAGTGACAAAGGCTCCTCTGATTCCTGAGGCACTTCTCCTCTCCAGTTACCACCTCCCTCTGTCTGTCTGCCATTAGTTAACTGTAATACTGGCATATAGCCCATGTTAACAAATCCAGAGCTCCTTACCTCCTCTCTAATGCTGGCATCTCATTTGAGAGCAGCACCTCACTGGTTTGAAAATAAGTACATCAAAATCTCTGTATAAACAGCAGTAGCTTATAGGAGCCTTCTTGTGTACAGTAAGTAAGCTAGACCAGCATGTTTAAGACGGCACTTAACGCTCACATAGATTGAACAAAGGAGAAGCAGCAAGATGCAGCTCTCCTATATTAACTGAAGCCCCTTCTGTTAAAAATACATATCCTTTAAAATGGGATGCAACTCAAGATAGCAGGGACATAAAATTCATGGAAAGAAAGTAATTGCAATTTTTATATTATAAAATGAGTAGGTTTATCCTACAATAAAACTGAATAAATTCATTCTCCAGGCATTTCAGTGGTGTGTTTACAACACACCATTTTAAGATGAATAAATATCTGTTTTTCCTAACGTAAGTTCAAGTCTAGTAGTACATCTTCACTTCAGAATAAGCTACGACTCCTTCTCAGCACTGTCCCCATCTTCCTGTTGTTCACCAGTATAAGTCTGAATTATGTTAAGGGATACTTTACACCTGAGCTAGTAGGCTTGTGTGGATTATACCCTTAACTTCTCAAAGGTTGAAAGCTTTTGGAATCATGATCTGGTTGAAGAACAGGTAATTGGGGCAGACACTGATGAGACTAAAGTAAAGCTAGTTAGAAGTACTAGCATGTAATAAAACAAAACAAACAAAACTGCAAACAAAACTGCCCAAGTTTTTGTCATTGGCAAACCTATCCATCCACAGCTTATCACTTCCCCTTGCTGATTTGCACTATAGCTTTGAACATCCTGTAACACCTTGCACTGTCGCTGAGTGCCAAACTAGCTATAATGGCAAAAGTTCACTTTCATAGGGCTGACTTAAGACTGCATCTTATCCTGAACTTCCAGGCATCATCATCTGCTCTGAACCCAAATAGCTACAACTCCTTTCATCTGGAAAGGCTCCAAAGGCTCATGACACTGGATTAATATTCATCCTACTTGAGGGCACACATATTGCAATCCAAAGTTACCAAATCAGTTCTAACCATCCAAGAATCTCCAATCTAAGACCTGCCTCATTAGAAGTGACTCACTAAGAAGAAACTCAAAATTATTTTTATCTTCCTAACAGAAATCAAAACCTTTACACAAGGTTGATTAAATGAGATCACCATATTGGCAGGCAAACAAAGGCTCTGTCAAAACCTTTCTCAATACATGCATCTCTCCACCAGCATCCCCACATTCCAGTCAGCAAAATTAAAACAAAAAATTAAAATAAAAGTGTAACTATGACTCTCTCCAGCACTGAATTAAGAATACTAATGTTTTTACACATGAAAGATTCCAAAATCAGGCTATTCATTTCAAACTGAATACAGACCCACAGTGGCTCACGTGGTCTACAGTGTGCATGCACCCACCCACCCCCAGCAAGAGGACTACTATCACCAAATTCCACATTTATTTGGGACCCCCAAGCAAATGGATTAATATAGTTATTTAAATAAGTAATAGATGAGTTTTACACTGCAAGCAAGCCTGTAACCTTACATCCTAACACCACCATTAGCCACAAAAGTACAAATTGTAAAGGTAATACAATACTCAGAGAAATTGCCTTTATCAGTATTTGCATAATCTAATACTTCTCTCATTAAGTCATGATATCATTACTCCGTAGTTCCCATAAAGAATTTTGTATGAACGAGGCAGCGGGAAATTTTATGCTGTGACAACACTGAAAGGAATAAGAATACTTCTAGCCCATTATTTATAGATTTAAAGGCACGTAGTTCTTTTGCTGCCTTTGATTAAATATGAAGCAAGGTAAGATTTCAAACATACTATATGAAAACTAGTATTTATGAACTAATAAAGGGGACATCTACTCTCTTACTTACCTAGTCAATTCAGGGAACTACAGTGCTTACACTGTTACATTAGTAAACTTTACCAACTCCTGCACACCCTACCGGTGAATTTCCCAAATCCAAGATCTAACATCAGAACAACTGCCAGTCTGGCCTTTATACTTACTCCAAATGCCAGTATTTAATGTTAAGACTATACTCGTTGGAGAAATTTTAATTTACCCTTCACATGAAGAACACATGAGTATTTAAATGGTCCACAACGGTCACAGGTAAACTAAATTACTGTCTTTTTAATTGCTGATTTTAAGAAGTCATTCCGATGAATCCAATAGTCGTTAACAGGGGGTGTCTTCACTGCTTTTAATGCAAATTAGAATACTATCAGTTTGAGAAACTGAAATTCTAATAGGGTTCATATTGATCTCCTATGAGTCTGGAATTAAAGAGTGAAAAACACTATTATAAACTCCTTTCAAACCTCATCTAATTGGTAGGGCAGACTCTCCCCTGTGAAATCATTTCTCATAAACTATTTAGACACTCTTCTTCCAGACAAGAAGCTGCTTTCCCCTGCATGTCTTCAAATGAACATTTAACAGTTTCATACTTTGAGATATTCCAAGAAAGGCCTATATCCTAAGAAGAATTCCACACAGATTTTTGCACTCTTTCTGAGACGTGCTGAAACCAGCAGGATTCTATATATAACGAAGCACTGACTGAGATTCCTTTAAAGTTGCAACCTCAAGATCTGCCAATTTTGCTACTTACTATAAAAACTAGAGCATTAAGACTTCTAGATGGCATATATCAAAACTATAAAATTTTGTAGATTTATGAGGCCCATGTACCTAATATTCAGGGCATAAACATCCACTCATGTGGATAGATCATCCTCTGTGATCCTGGTTTCTAACCAAGCAAGAATTTTATTCTTCTATAAACTGTGATACTTTAAATGCTAGTAACAGTCTTATAGGGCTTATTGTAATATTAAATCTTTTATTATCTTCCCCTGCCTCCACCATCTCTTTCTCCACACTCTCGTGGAATATACACTTTGTAGCACTCTACTAGTAAATAAGCTAACACGGACCTGCCAAGTCTGTTTTAAAGAAGGTAAGCTTCCTTTACCGCGATTCATTTTAACTGCGGTTCTTAAAATTTTATCATGAGTGTAAGATGTTTCAAGTGATTCCCGTATTCTTGGCTCAAAATATTGAGGTCTTTTGTGTTTTATGAAACAGATGCTTTAACAACGATTGCTGTGCCTCTTCACTTGAGACTCGGTAAATATACAAATCGTTTAGAGGACACAGAGTCTTTTACTAATATATAAACAGTATCCTGCACTTGTGATGATAGGAAAGGGAAAAGAAGCTTTTGATCAGTTTTTCCATTTTCTCAATAACTCACTTCGGATTAACTACGAAAACAGCTTTGAACTTAAATATTATTGCAATTATAAGTTTTCATATTACAACTCGAAAGGAAATTTTACATGAGCTGTTCAGGTTCTTAAGTCTATAGACTTCCCAGCTCCAAATTAAAAGGAATAATAATTTTTAAAAATTCATCTCCACATCTCAGCTGCAGATATATGGATCTCAGTAGATTATTCCCCTAAAGATTATTTTTCTTACAACCCCTCCACAGAAACAAAGAAAACCCCCTTAGCTAGTGAGAATTTCTTCCATCCCCAGTGATGACCCAATTCCAAATTTCACTGTATTTGTGAAGTAAAACATAAGCATACTGTCAGTACCTCATCTTAAAGAACTAGAAGATTGAGCTAAGTTTGATTCTCCACTTTAACTATTAAATATTGGGAGTAAAGGAAAATAATGTACTTTGAGTCCACTTCCAGGAAAGAAGATAAGCACAATCTTGGGAGTCATTCCAAGACCTCCATAAAATTGTATCTGCCTCAAACTACCTAAGCTAGGCAAGTTTGATTACGTAGTTAACAGTAGCATATATCTGCAGTTGTTTGTTAATTGACTCTCATACATTTGCTTTATTCTTCTGTTTTTTCCACTAACCAAGACTTAGGAGTCAAGGATGCTCTTTATTACAGACTTGTGAAACAAATAATATGGATTCAAATGTGGGCTTCAAGATGCTACTCCAATACAAGCCAAACACGTAAACATTTTCCTGGTGATATATATTTTTGGCCAAATCTAGTAATTGGCATTCACAAAAAGTAAGATAACAGATGGTACCTATTATTAATTTTTAACATTGATACACAATCTTTGACACACTACGATTACGTAGCTAAGGCAGTATATCTATACAAGATGTACAGTTACAGGTCCCTGAGCTCCATTGTAAGACCTGCCCCAGCCTTAGATATCCAAGGAGGGAATCTTTTTAAGAGGTGTTGAGCCTTAGCAGCACCTGATCTAGTTTCCTAGATAGGACGTTAATTCTAACATCGCTTCAGTGGAATGACATAATCCCCTGAATGTTCTGGTGCTTTTGCTTTTCCCCTTATCCACTCAATCTCCCACAGATTGTGCAGGTGCAATTTTAGCCTATGTTTACAAAGATTCCATCCTCCCACATTGACTGGGGTGGGAGCAAAGACTTGAGGAGCAAACCCCATCTTTTCTGAGGCTGGAGAAGGGCCCGGGAGCGGGTGACGGTAACTCGTCAGTGATGTTGACTGCAAGTGGCCATTTTAATTTAAGGGCCTTGGGACCTGATGCTGCCGCTGATTCTCCTCCTCCTCGGTGGAGCCCGGCTCCACCTCCCCGCCCTCACACCACAGGGGATACAGGGAGGCCCGTTCCGGGAGGATAAAGAAAACACCCCCGCGGGCGGGGCAGACAAGCAGAGGGGTCCCCGGCGGAAGCATCCCGGAGGAGCGGGGTGCAGAAGAGGCCCCTAGACGGGGCGGGGGCTGGGAACAGCGGCAGGCACTCATCCCCCGAGGAGGCGGGGAGATCCCGGCCAGGGGCACGGCACGGGAGGGGAAGGCGGGGGGAGGGGGCTCCGCGCCGGGACAGGGAGGGAGGGAGGGGCGGGGCGGGGCAGGGCAGGGCAGGGAGGGGTCGCGGCGCTTACCTATACTGGGCAGCAGCCCCGCTATGGGTGAATCCAAAGTAGTTGCCGGTGGCCATTTTGGCATCTTCTCCCAGCCGGCTGGGCACTGTGGCGACGATAACCAAGAGGCGGCGGCAGCGGCGACGGCGGTCGGGGCCATGACAGGAGGCCCGGCAAGGGGGGGGGGCGGGAGGAGGAGGAGGCGGAGGAGAGGGAAGAGGGGGGAGGAAAAGACGGGGACAGACAGACAGAGACAGAAAGAGCGCGCGAGCGCCGGGTCAGACACGGCGCCTCAGGACCCCCCTCCCCTCCCCGCCCGCTCCCCTTCCCCCGCCCGGCGTGCGGGCCGCATCCCCTGCCCCCCCCCCCCCCCGCCGCCGCCTCAGCGTCCCCCTCCCCCCTCCCCCGCGCGCGCACACGCGAAGCGCCGTTACTTACCATAGGTGAACGAAACTACCGGGCATATGGGAATCATGAGTCCGAGCTGGCAGCGACAGCGGCGGCTGAACTCTCAACTCTCACCCCCCCCTCCCTCCTCCTCCTCCTCCTCCTCCTCCTCCTCCTCACCGCCGCGCTCGCTCCCTTCCCCCCACCCACCCACCTACGGCGACAACGGCGGAGTGCTGCCAGGCCGGCGCCGTGCGCACGCGCGAGATGTGCAAGGGGATACTGGGAGGTGTAGTCCGGCCCGCGGCTGGGCCCCTCCCTCCGCCCGCAGAAGAGGGCGCTTGGAGCTGCGCTGGGCGCCGCCGCGCTGGGCGCGGCGCGGGTCTCGGCTGCACGCATGCGCGGGATGTGCAGAGGCTCTTGGGAGATGTAGTTTTCCTTGCCGGGGCCCAGGCCTGGAGGAGCGCGGCCCTCTGGAGAGGCCTCCACGCGCTGCTCCTCTGCCTTGCTGTGCTGCCCGTCTTATGCCGTCTGTTGCACCTCAGCCCTCCCCCACCCGTACACGTGTACTTACATTGCAAACACAGGGTTAATTTCTCACTCTTGCACACAAACGCGCAGCGCACTGAAGAAGGCTGGCTAAAGTAGCAAAGAGCGAGAGGCAAACTAGGTCACCACCACCCCTGCCATGTTCTGGTGCCTGTCCCCGCGCGTACTGTGTGCGTCAGCCTTCGCTGACTTTCCTCGCCAAGCGCGTTGGTAGCTGAAGCTTGACACGCACAGTAGATACCTAGGCGCAGGTATGTGCCAGACCACAGAGCTCGAAGGCGGAAGGTGCCGTCGGCACAGACGTGCGGCGTTCACAGCCAGACCTCGGGCTCGCCTAGGCTTGCAACAAGTTTCTTGGATTCACCTGAACCCTTGGGCGTGTTCACCACGGCAGCAGACGTGAAGAGCGACATAACTGTCGTCCGACTAAAGCACGCGCGCCTCGAGTCTGACTTGCGGCCCAGACATCACAGTTGCCAACACGTGCACAGACTAAGTGCGCAACAGCCCCTGCCTGCATACTGTACCGCTGAGGCAAAGCCTCGCCTCTGTGCGCGTAGACAGGGCCCGCTGAGCTGCAGCCCTTAAACAAGGGCGCCTCGTTTGCGTACTCCATCAGTTGCGCTTAAACTAATCGAGACTCATAAAACGCTCGCTTCTGGATTAATTCAAAAGTGGTATCAGAAGTATTTGCTTTTCAGTGAGTGATTTTTGCAGATAATTCGCAACTATTCAAAAACATCGCTACTTGGCATCCTCTACGGGTCTCATAAAAGCACAACCTTCCCTTATCCCCAAGAACTAGCAGTCGTCTTAGGCAGTAAGACTTCAACCAAGAGTTTTTTGTTTATAAAACGTGTAAGAAAAGGAAAGCCATTTCTCATCTGAACTTGACATTATTGCAGATGCATATGACAGACAGTTACTTAACATGCCAAACATCCTTGCCGATTCACTGAACATAACTTTCTGATCATTAGCTTGACACAGGCACTGCACAGTACTGTCCCTCTTGCTCTTTTTTATCCTACTCAAGCACAACAGGAAACGAAACCTGCACTGGCAAAGGACTGGACCTGTGTAACCCACGGTGCATTTCTGGTCAAACGTCCCCTATCTATGAAGAGAAGCAACTGCTGGGTAAAGCTGTTTCGTTGCTATTGCTTTGAAAGATAAAACAAAGCCCTAATCCTCGAGCTAAACCCGAGTACTTCCAGGGAGGGCTCTAAAGAATTCTTTCGCAGAAGAATTTACAGGCGCACGACCTGCGTCACTAGATCCTCAATAGGGCTCAGGACACATAAATGAGATATTTATACTCCCTCCCCATTGTTTTGATAAAAATTATTCACAATTGAATCATTGGATCATAGTACTTGGACAACAAAGAAATAGAGGTTTGGTTTTCTTTGTCCCACAGTCTTTCAAGTTTTTTCAGCTATAAACCTTCTTATATACTGACACACATACAGTATTCAACACACATTCCATTAAAAATATAAGCATATATATACACACACATGGCCGTTCACACACCTTTTAAAACTATACCACTAAAGTTGTATTTTTGGAAGTGGGTAGACCTGCAATTACATATTTCTTCAGGACTGACGAGGTGAACTTGGAACATTTACCCTCTCTCAATCTGTAGCTCTAAAAGCTAACGAAAAGGAAAAAAAAGCTTTCTTATTCTCGATACAGATTTCTGTCTTAGGTTTTGTAACTTCTCAGCACAAGTCATTTCTTGGAGTCCTAATTCAAATATTCCACTCTATATTTTGTGATTTCAGCCCTGCACATGAGCTCCCTCCCATTTTGCAGCTTGATATAGCTGCAATTTCAGCAAATATTTCAGATTACCTTTCCGATTGAATTTTGTATGTTGAATCCTCAGTGCATATTTCACTTTAAAGAGATTATAACGTAACACTTTACAAGAAGTCACATTTATCAAGGATGACAGGAAAAACATTCAAGATTTCCCTTTTTCTTGGAAAAAAAAAAATCAGCATTATTGTAGGTGAAATCTTTCCTCTCAGCAGCTTCCTAATAAGAACCTGATGCTTCCTGGTGACTTGGTGAGCCATTACATAACATCTATTTATGTTACTACTAGCTCACAGGATCAGGTTCATAGTCTATACTTAAAAAACCTCAGTGGGTTCTAAAACAAGATTGCATCTCTGTATGATGTGTATCAGATTTGCTTTAAAATGAAACAGTAATAAACTCAGATTAGATCCTTTAGGGCATTTTGAACTTTATCTATTTCTGTATCCTTAACTGGAATGAAAATGAATGGAGTGATAAAATGCAAAGCATGTGGGAGAGGAAGTTAGGCAAGAAAAGATTTACTCAAATGTTCAAAATAACTTTTCATCTAGGAAAAAGAAATCTCTCCATCTCTGTCCCTGTTAAGATTACAAAAGAATAGCCAAGAATCCCCAAAATGAAAACATATAGCAGAACATAAAACTTCAGTTTGTGATTAAATGGTAAAGCTACTTACTCCATTTCTCCAAAGTTCAGCGCATCTAAAGATATCATGGACAAAAAATGCAAGCTAACATTCAGAAAAGCAAAGCTTTGACCTCCACTTCATCCATGTGAAAGGAGATCTCCACTGTATGGTGAAAAGCAAGCAACATTTACCATGCAGTGTCATCAGTCCCACTATTTTAATGCCCAGGATGTAAATCTCTGCTGCTCTACCACAGGACTGCGAGACGGCAGTTGAAATGCCATGGGCAAAACTCTAAATCTCTTCCTCCCTCTCTGTAAGCCGCTAAAACTGAGCAAACTTGGACATTTTTTGTAGCAGCTGTAGGTAAGGTTTCTTAGGGGCAACCTTGCAGATTGTTTAAAAACTATAGCCGCAGACGGAACTTGTTTGACCACCAGAGGGCAGGGCAGCTGTAGCAGAAGGCTACAGCTTTCCTGCGCAGTGAGACGCAGCACGTCCCAACAGCAGCTGCCCATCTTTTCCTCAAAAGGTAATTCCGTGCTTAGTGCTCTCTCTGCAAGCATTCAAGGATGTGTTTAATATCAGCATAAGGAGTCCAGTGTTATCTTGCCACCTGGAATTTATTTCAGATAGCCATACAGACATAAGGAATTCAGCGCCTTATCGGCCGTATTATTTTAAATTACTCTTTTTAACCAGTGAGGAAAAAGACCAGATGTTTTCAGCCCAGATAGAAATGATTAAAACCAAAAAAAAAAAATCGTTACCTTTTAAAAACAGGGCTTGGAAGTTGAATGGCGACCATATCAACATACATTTTAATAAAATAAACAGTTTATTAAATCATATGTGAAAGTTATCAGTGTTTATAATACCCAAGCGCAACAGAAAAACAAGACATAATGTCCCAATGTTGAAGCATAATGCAAAATTATATAAGCGATAATGCCAACTCCAAATATATGTCATACACATACAGGAAACAAACCAGTTACGGAGCAGAAGCAAAAGCATAGCCTAGTAATATCCTTTACCCTTTCTTTCCTGACACTGTAGTAAAACTAGTACCTTTATAACAGGGCAACCTTCCCTTCCTTATCCAATTTCTTCCCCCTCTTTTTATACTATCACTGTTCTGAATGCTAAAACTTTATTGAAAAGAGCTGCCCCTCCTACCCC
Source organism: Struthio camelus (assembly GCF_040807025.1). NCBI lineage: Eukaryota > Metazoa > Chordata > Aves > Struthioniformes > Struthionidae > Struthio > Struthio camelus. The sequence continues at coordinate 56,898,464 of NC_090981.1, read as the reverse complement.
TCCCCAAACGTTTCATACCAGCTATGGTATTTGTAACTAGAGGAGTCAACACAGTTAACGACCGCTATACGATCAGAAGCTTGCATTTTTCAGCATTCTTGTGCGAATCTACATGCTAAAATTTTTCCCTGAAGAAAAAGTTAATGCTTCAACATCCTTCTCAGCCAAAGACATTTGTGATATGAAATGAGGTAATCAGGCAGTAACTAGAAGAATTTAAGACCTTTTAAGGCAGCTACTGAAGGAAAGTGTCTGAGGAGGGAATAAACCCATTACAAAAATCTATTTTAAGAGCTCAGAAAGTGAACTATACCCCTTGGGTAGATAGATGACTCACTCAGAATGTAACAGAAGAAATTTACCTCGGAAAAAATAAAGGTTCCTTCCCCATTTTTCTAAAGCCAGCATCTTTTCCTAGTATCTTTTTTTTTTCATATTTTTAAATAAAATAGCATATAGTAAGGGTAATTTACAGAAAAACTCAAATAGCCACTCAACTTAATTACCAAAATAATTCTCAAAGAAACCCATCTTTACAGAAAAAGATAATGTTAAGTTCTCAGCCACAGCAAACACTCCCTTCCTCCAGCTGACCTGATATTTGGGAATTTGGCTGTACAAATAAACTTGGTGCTTGCTTTGGTGGAAATGCTGCAGGTGGGAGAAGTTAACCTATTAAGATCCAGCAGAATAATGTTTCTTTTAGTCATTTTGATTTATTTCAAAGCTGAAGAACTTGATTAAGAATACATAAATTGCTGTTGGTTTGTATGTGATGCCCTTAAAAGCTTAGCACTCTTTGGGTACCAGGTGTCGACCTGTAAGAAAGCAAAGAAGAAGGGAATTACAAAGACCTAACAGCCATTTCTGTTCTAGTATTAAAGTTAGTAAAGGCCTGGAAAAGAATAGCCATGTCAGGGTCTGAGCATACTTTTTACAATTAATATTTCATATGTGGAGTCCATCTTGTGTCAAATACGTCTCTTCTTTATTGTTAGTGTTAAGTATGGGGCATTATAAGATCATCCATTCATCTTCTACAACTGCATGTCTTCACAGGTTTGATATTTGCTTAGTGGTGGTAGTTATATTTACATGTATGTGATTACTGTGCTCTAATTCTTGCAAACAAACATCACCTTATTTTCCAAAGATTCAAAGTGTGGTAGGAGCTGTATATTTTGGTTTTGGTTTTTTTCTCCTTTTGCAAGATACATAACAGCACTATGAAACAGGTAATTTGCAAGAATTAGTTAAAAGGGGGAACTTCTAATTGTTGGTATTCCTGTTTTCCTGCTGCTAAATTAAAAAAGGGGCACATGGACAGATGAGCTCAGCTCATTAAGACAGCACAGGCCTCCTGTGTCTCTTCCAGAGACCTGTTCTCCTGCCTCCCTTTATGGTTATAGAAGTACCTCAGAAACACCGCTCAGGACTTACAGCCGCTAATTCTGACTTTGGAGATCGTCCCCACTCGAAACATGAGGATACGTATCCTGCTGGCCCAGGCTGATGAGCAGCGATCTCTGGAATTTGGGAAGGCCCAAAGTTTTGATTTTAAATACCTTATCAAGAGGTGTCTTTCCTTGGCAGGGCGGAAGCTGATCACCCACCACCTCACTGCCATCTCTATCAGCCGCAGATCTACCTGGAAGCGCAGGCTGGCCCTGGTCCACTTCCTATTTCTGATAACTTGTTTACACTTTTTATGAAAAGCTCCCGCTGTTGGCAGTGACAGCACAGTTGTAGCGGTAATAACAACGAGAAAAGCACTGAACTGACAAAGGGTCAGTTTGAAGCGCTGCCCTCCCGCCCTGCCCACCGCACAACTACACGCCTCACCGGTGCAAACAGCGACAGGCTGTGTTAGTTTTGTGTTAAGTCGTATTGGCTACAATGATATTTTAACGTCATTAAATCTCATCGTCTACTGAAACAAAGCACAGGCTCCAGCTAGACAAGCCAGGAAGGCTCAGCACGAAACCACTCGCGCCCCAACAGCGGGCTTGGCCTGCTGGCTGGTAAAAGCTGCTAGAAGCCCTCTCTTTTCACACGCCCAAAGACTGGGGCAGGGGATAGTTTTTCCTCCAAAGAGGCGCCGTTTGGGTTTGTTTCAAAAGCTGCCGCATACTTGTTGCGCTGGGGCAAGCCAGCTGCCCTTCTCCCGTTTCCAGCGCAGGAGAGAACACCAGGAGGATGCTGTAAACGCAGGGTATCGTGGTGCCAACACGCTACAGAGAGCCATCGCCTCCAGAGAGCAGTATACTAGCTATGCTCAGGTTATGTTTTCCAGCTCCCCCCTCAGACAGGGGAAGCTTTTGGCAACGAGGTTCAGCTTAGAGCAGAGGCGGAGATCCTGCCTGGGTCATCCGACCGCCGGACCGCAGCGCTGCCGCCGCCCCCGGGGAAGGGGAGGGGGAGAGGGGCAAGGCTCCCGCCTCCCTCCGCAGAAGAAGGTGCGGGAAGAAAACGAAACGGCCGCCGGGGGAAAAGGGGAACCGGCGCTTTCCTGAACAGCGTCTCAGGTGGGGCGAAACCCCGGGCTGCGGTTTCGTTATGCAAAGCGCAGGCGGCTTCTGCCCTCTCACAGCGTTTCCTCTTCACCCCCTCGGGCACAACCGCTCCCGGGGCCGCTGTGAATAGATCGAGGAACTGCTGCGGTACGGAAAAAAAACGGAGAAAAACTACTTTTTTCTTTTTTTAGGGAAAAGAAAAAGGATTCCTGTTAGACATCAGGGCTCCTCCTGCGGCCCTCTGAGAGCCCCTCCCTGCCCCCCTCGGGGTAGAGAGTAGCAGCCCCACAAGCGCCCCTTCCTCTCCCCCCCACCCCCCCGGCCGGGGCGACCGCAGCCCCTCGAGAAGGGAGGGGGGGAGGCGGGAGAAGCGGGAGCGAGTAACAAAGGGACGCGTCCCCTTTAAACGCCTCCCACCCGCCGCCGCCCCTCCCACGTGGTGCAGGGCAAGGGCGGGGATTGCGCGGCGCGTCATTTCCGTTTCGCTGGTGGTGCGGAGGAGCCGCGCGCCGAGGAGGACGTGAGTCTCGGGGTTTCCCCCCTCGCGCCCCCCGCCACCGCCATTTTCCTCCACCGCCCCTAAGGCTGCCCGCTGGCAGCTCGCTGCCGCCGCCTCTTCCTCCTCCTCCTGGGCCGGGGCGGAGGGACGCGCCGGGCAGCCCTGCTGTGGGCCTGCGCTCTTGCCTCGGAGTGCCCGCTGCACCCCGCGGGAGGGATGCCCCGCCGTGTAAGGGGCCCGCGGCGGGAGGAGGAGCCGCGGCCGAGGAGAAGCTGCCATGTTGAGGGGGGGGGCGCGAAGAAAGAGGATTTGAGTGAGGGAGAAAATGGCGGCGGGGACCCGCCCGGCTCTGTTCACCCCCACGCCGGGGTCTGACCCTGCCTGCTGGTGACCCCCGCCCTGTCTCTGTTGCCTTCTCCTCTCCTCCTCCGCCGCCGGCGGCCCGCTGCCCTCCCGCTGCCACCGTGCGCCGGGAGGACCGGGGCGTCCTTGCCTGCGCCCCCCTCCTAGGCCCTCGCCCCTTTCCCCCGGGGGGCAAAGCGAGCCATAGGAAAGAGAGGAAGAGGGGAGGAAAATGGCGGCTGGGATCCGCCTACCTGGTGTTCCCAGCCCGTCCTAGCTTGTCTTCCTCCTCTCCCTTTTCTTCGTCCTCCGTTCGGCCCGTCTTATTTCTCCCTCGCTCCCCCCGGTGCTTGGGTGGCTCCTCATGCTCTGCCTGCCAGCCTCTCCCGAGGGGCTCCCACCTCACCTCCATTTCTCTCTTCTCCAATTTCCGCCCCCACTTTCCTCCATGTTGCCACTCATCCTGAGGCGGGCTCTGGGGTTATCCCCTGCTAATGCTCTGTGTATCAGTCTCTTGCTTGTCTGGCTCCCCCTTTTCTTGGCATTGCCGTGCTTATCTTCGTGTTGTCCCATTCCAGCTCTCCTCTGTCTCCATCCTGCCGTGTGGCCTGTGTGTGCTTCCCGTACCCTGTTTCGTTCTCGGTGCTACAGCTTCCCTCCTTGTGCTCGAAGCTAGGATGCTAGAACCTGCCCCACTTCACAACGACATTTATGCCCTGCTGTTATTCAAACCCGGTCTCTTTCTTTGTACATGATATTATTTTTCCTCTACTGAGATACATTCTTTATTTCTTTCATAGCCTTCCCCAGCTGGAATAGTGTACTATTCCTCTCTGTGATGCTCGTTTTTGTGCTGAAAGAACGAATTAGCTATTTTTTGTTGTAAAGACTTGCCTTCTAGCAGTAGGCAAGATGTTCAACTGCTATATCTAACCACATGTTTGCATAGTAGAGAGATGTTGAAGCACACCTGGCAGCTTGCATTCAAGGAAAGTTGAATGTTTTAAAGCTGCAGTAGAGAAGTTACTTGTAATGCTGTAGTTCATTGTCATCCAAGGTGTTTTTTCAGACTTTTGTGTTATTTGAAGTAACTTCTAGCTTCATGCATGATGGTTACAAAGCTGTTTCTTGCAAATCTAACTAAGCAAAGTACCCAACAAGATGTAAGCAACGCTGTGACCCTTAATAATTTATATTTATGAATGCAGTATTGAGAATTCAAGCTGAATTCTGTACTGAGCTGTACTTCTTCCCTAATGGTTTCTACCGTAATTAGGCACTTAAAACTGGTGAAGAATCACCTCTTTCTAAACAGTTCAGAAACCAAAGCTTTTTGTTTAAAGCAGTAGTAGCAAAAAAAGAAGAGAGATAGGAAGGGCGTTTGAGATTCAATCCATAACGTGTGTTGAAGCTTATATGAAAATGCAGAAATGAGACCGTAGGAGGAATTTGAATAAGAGAGCCTTTCCAGATGGGTTTGAAGAGTGCTTTCTAGCTCTAATGGGATGTATTTCTTCTGCAGTATTCTCATGTTATGTTTTTTTTCCTAGAATGCCTAAGTCAAAGGAACTTGTGTCTTCAAGCTCGTCTGCCAGTGATTCAGATAGTGAAGTTGACAAAAAGGTGAACGTTATATGCAGTTGATTACTGTAATAACTACCTTTTTTCTTTCTTTCTCCCCCCCTGCCCACCCCCACCCCCGACTTGGATTAGGAAAGTAGATGTGCATTATGTCACAAGGTGCATGCTGTTCAATATGATTTATCAGACCTTCTAAAAAACTAAGATTAGGGACTTGGTAGATGAGATGCTTTTTGCTATGTGGTAGACTTTTTTTTTTTCTTAAGTTTGTTTTGACTACTTCAGGATTTTCCGTATGATATATCTAGCCACAAGCTTCCTGAAATTCTTTGCTGCTTTGTGGCAAGAGATAGAAGGCTTCTCTATAAGTTGCCCTTGCTGGCGAGAATTCAGACTAATTTTGAGGTCCCCTCATTTTAGTTTCTGGATTACTTAACCAAGCCCAAACCAAAAACCTCCACCTGCCTCGTTATCTGTATGCTACTTGCTTATCGTGTTTGCATGTTCTTTTTCTCTTTCAGATTCCTTTGTTTACTGTAATACCATCTGCTAGTTTCTCACTTACAGGCCAAACCAAGCAGAATGTCTTTAGGTTGATTAATTTTAGTGTTTACTGATAACTGGTTTTTAGATGCTGAAGCTGAGTGCTCCCAATTATTTTTAATAGCTATTTACTTTGTGTTTTTTATAGGTATACCAATCATGAACAAAAAACAAATACAAAACTATTTATCTTCTTAAGAAATACTATGTGGTAACATAGTCATCAGGTCTTTTATGTAGTATGTGAAGAGGCTCAGTCTGTACCTTTGCTGGACTGGTTGAAGTGTGGTTCAGATTCACTTATCAAATTAGGCATTATTTCATATTAAGATCTGACATAAAATGGTCAGGTAATGTTTTCTGGTAGGCAAGTGTATTCTCAAAGTCATAATCAAACAGTCTGCTTCAATGGGCAGTAAGTTTTTTTTGTTGTTGTTGTTTTTAATGGTAACCTCCTGTATTTCTTGCGAATCTTCCTGTATAGAAGCACCATATGTCTCTAGCAAGTGCAACTAATTTTTCATATCTGTATCACTGGTTTCCCAGGAAGCCCCAGCATGATTACTATGTAACTATTAGTAACATAGTAACTTTGTAGCATCTGCGAATAGAGTAATCTGATTCACAGGTGATATCATGTGAACAGTTTAAGAACGTTTCTATTTATCATGCCATGGTCTCAGTTAGACTGTGATGTAAAACCAAACATGCTCTTCTGATGGAGGTGATTTCCAGATCCTTTCTTCATTATCTCATCCTTTTTTTTTTTTCTTTTCTAGAAGAGTTGTTAGCTGTCATGTAATTTTGATGCACTCAGTGGAAAGGTGGCTGAAACTTTCATCAGACTTTCAATTTTTTATTACAAAGTCTAAACTGGCAGTATTACTGTGCAAAAAGAGTATGGTTTTTTAAATGTATTTTTGACCCAATTCATCTCCTTAGCGTCAAAGCATGATGGGAAACTTCACTGGGAACAGAATTAGGCTAATTTGGAGCATTAAAAAAAAAAATTCTAGTGGAAGTGTACGGTATGGGAGACCTGCCTTCGTGGAAGGAAGGTGATAGTGTGTATTGCATGGTAGTAATTTGTAGCTTCTCACTTAAACTTATTTGTAACTAATGTTATGAGTTACAGTTTAAATACTTTTTTCTTCCCCCAAGGCAAAGCGGAAAAAGCAAGCAGCTCCAGAAAAGCCTGTAAAGAAACAGAAGACTGGTGAAAGTTCAAAAGGTGCAGCTTCTTCTAAGCAAAGCAGTAACAGAGACGAGAATATGTTTCAGGTAAAACTGACTGTTCTTTTAGAGCTTGGTTGAGATAGCATGTTACATCCTATTCTTTATAAATCTTTAAGAGGCGGTCTGAATATCTTGGTAGCGTAGTGTTTAGTCTCTCAAAGCCTTGACCGAAGAGGCTAGCATGTAGATGAGATGCTTAGAAAAAGCAATGTCAGGTTTCAGTAAAGTAAAAGAATCTGAGTTGTGGCAATTGATCTGGCCTCATGTCTTCGCTCATGGTAACTTTTTGGTTAGTCATTTTGTTTGTAAATACAGCACTGATGACTACATTGTAAGTATTAAATCAGGACCATCTCTGCATGGAAACGTTTTTTAATCAGGCCTTGTGGAAGAAACAGTCTCAGAAATCGAAGTATGGACTTTTCAATTCCTATTTAACTAGGTCAAGGGCAACTCTACTCTTTTATAAGATGGCATCTTGGATTAAGTTTTGCTTATTCCTTTGTTTTATGATGCAGGTCTTTCTCTCACTGAACATCTGAGAAGGCTGTAACTTTTAAACCATCCTTATTTTTAAGACGAGGAACAGATGATGTTTTTTTCAGTAGCAAGATGCACTTGTGAATTCAGGGTATTGTACTTGGTGCTAGCTGAGGCTGCAGCAGGGTGTGCTGAAAACTGAGAGCTCAGTTACCCGCTTAAGGGGCGGTGTTTGGGAGTCGGTCAGAGTTATTGAATGTCTGTATCTTCCTGGCTCAAAGGGGCAGGGGATAGGAAAGGAAAATTAAATTCTTAAATTCTTGGAGAGAATCTTCAGTTTGTGCAAGGGTATGGGAAAGATGCTTAATAAGATGGTCATAACACTGGGTAGTGCAGAAGAAATGCTTTTGGGGTGTAGCTGTGGAGATTAATGTGGCAAAAGTGCTTTGAAAAGGACCTCCTTGATTGACTGTTACAGAGGGCAGTTGTTTTTGGTGTATCGATCTTCACTTCCCACTTGAAGTGTACTTCAGAGGAGGGCTTAAATTGAAAGCACTGGGTATTAATGTCTGGAATTCCTTATCAAAGGAAGGATGTAATAACTTTAGTTGAGCTGGAGCATGCTTTGAACTGTGTAGGAAAAATGGAATTGTGTCTTAAAGAAGTGAACTGCAGTTAAAAATATGAAAAACTACATGTAGGATTGTGCTATGTTACTAATAAGTTCCAAAATTCCAGCCTTGATCAAAACAGTTAAATTTTTATGTCCTCCTGTTTCCAATAATTTTTTTAATAAAAGCAAAAGCATTTGTGTGTACTGTGTCCCACCCTCCCTGCCCCATGAAGCTTTTTTTACTTAAGTTGCTAAGAACAGTGGCTCCTATTAGTCTGATAAAAGGATTCTTCCAGTTTTGGATATAATACAGAAAAGGTAGTGTCATCTTGACTTAAACCATCGGTATTCCTTAGTCTCTGCCTACCCTTCAGTTACTCAACAGCAGATGTTTTTTAAATTGATTATTCCCTTATGTCAAGCACTAAGTGTTTTTTTTACATACGGTATCAACCTATGTGAATTACCTAATGTGCAACTGTTCAACAGCATTCAGACCTGAGGATACCCACCCTCCCTTCCTCCCTCCCCTCTGCCCAGCAGAGCATGCTGGAAGCTCTAGTTGTGTGTTAATTTAAGTACGATTTGGTTTCTTCTGGGACTATTTGCAGCCGCTTCCTGTTACTGTTTAGTAATACTAGAAACTCCTTCCTTTCTGCTTCCCCAGGTAGTAAAACGATCTCTCATGTGCAAGTGACTTTGCAGTATGACTTACAAATGTGGCCTGAATCGATAGAAATGGGGTTGTAAAGCATTCATAGGATGGTCAGCAGTTCTGTGACTTTGTGAGACAGTGTTAGCAAATGCTGAGAAACTATTGGTCGCTTAATGTTCCACATTTTCAGGCTTTGTTCTCAAAATATACAGCTGCCCTTAATATAGAACTCATTGTGAACAATGTATTCATAAGATCTTGCATTCCAGATCTAGGTTTTTCTATTTTTGTCTGAAATTAATGATGTAATACCATTCCTGGAACTAAATACGAAGAATAAAATGTAAATAGATGCTTCAGTGTAAAAGACCAAATATTTATTTATATATCTTGGTATTTTTAAACTGTATAGGTAGCCTAGTACACTTTGCAACTTGATAAAGGGATTCCGATATAATTGGGAAGGGGGTGGAAATTTACCTTACTCCCATTTGTGATATATTACTAGAGGTCCTGGACAAGTATAATTCATGCTGATGTGGAAGGATTTAGTGTTATGCGTTAGATTGCTGTGTATGATTTCAAGCCAACGTAAGCTCTCCATCATATGCTTCGGTTAGTTTAATAAATCCTGTCATCTACCTATGCCTGATTTGGACAATATTTGTTAATGCTGCTTGGGTACAGCATTAATGACCGTCCAGAGAGGAGCCACATGATGCAATCAAGTATTTGACAGAAACTTCTACTTTTTTTATACAAGTGCCCACTTATTTTTTTTTGGAGACTATAGGGTGCATTTGTGAGAAATAAGTTCTTTAGTTTTGCAGCGCAATGTCTCTAAATATCTCTCATAGGTTCCGGAAAGTGGATAAATGTATAGGCTATGACACTCGTAAGGTGATTGTGAAATAATGAATAGTGTTGAACTGATGACCACATAAGTTTCAGAATTAATGTGCTAAACCAAATTGATGTGTTGCATATTTCAGCTGTACATGAGACACTGTATTCTAGGACTTTATATTAGCTTATTGTGCTCCTTTACATATTGTTATCAGCTACGAATAAGATGCTTTTTTGTTGTTTCTACTTCCACAGAGTGGATAGAGTTTAATCAAGGCAAACTAGAAATAGGAGGGAAAATTGTGAAGAAGATGCATGCTTAAACTTACGCAGGAAGTCAGTTGCGTAGCTGTGAAAGGAACCTAGACGCAGTTCAGTGAGTTTTACTCTAAGAAGTGGAAACCTGAAAATGTTTGTAATGTCCTCTGACTTACTACTTCAGTAGAATAGTGTATCTTCAACCTAAAGGGCTGTGATATTTAATAAAGAACATATGAACTTGGCTATGAAGATTATAGCAGTAACTACAGTGTTATAAATAAAGCGATATAATCCTTGGGACGCTACTGTGATTGTAGCAATGCAAAGGTGTCTTACACCAGTGAAGTTATTCTGGGAACATCAGCTGCTGTGTGAAAAAAGAATGGTTCAGAAATGATTCAATGCCAGCATTAAAGACAACTGAACTTTAAGAAACATCAAATATAGTTATCTAGATTTTGATTCTGTCTTTTAGCCTTAGATGCTAATTAAAACTGTACCTCCGAAGCCTGTTTAAAGCATTTAACAGTGACAACTATTTTGCGTAGAGTTCAACTAAACATTCTAAACTTAGTGTGAGCATTCAGCTGAAACGTAGACAGAGGTATGAAGCCTAAGTTTATTTCAGGCTTTTCATATAGAAATGTTGTAGTTAAGTAGATTTGCTGATTGAGTAGATAATGTGCACTTTGTATTCTTGCCCCTTGCCTTGCTGTAGTTAAATTAAGAGGGGTAGTCTCATCTTTAATGTTCAAGTCCTAAACCCTTTGACAGTATTTGTGTCACTAATCTGTGTTGTATCAGATTGTATTTCTTGGAACAAATTTGGAATTTCGACAGCGTGCTGATGTTCTTTGATAGAGCTGAGGAGCAAGGTATTTTGGAGAAATATATCACTAGAACCTGTTTTTTAAAACCTAAAAATCACTGAAGCATTGTAGTGTAAAACCAAGAATGTTGTTTATGCAAGTCACTTAGGATATCCTCTGCCAGCAGTGCTGACAAATTTGGGCATAGTAGCAAGTCAAGTTTGAAAGAGCTCAACTACTGTGACGTCATACCTTATTTTGGAATGCTGTATTTGTAGTACTGTGAAAGTAATAAATCGCAAAATATTATCTCAGAAGATGTAACCTCTTATTCTTTTTAAAATATATACCTGGAAGCAGGAAAGAAGTGCTTCAGGCTTACAGTATCTAAAGGTGACCCAGCTGTTTTTAAATCAGTTCTGGAATTAATTCAGCACGATCTGTGTAAGGAAAAAAGACTTTAAGCAAACATCAAGCATGCTTGTTTATTCTGTGAGATAACAGCTTACTGCTTAAACCTCTGAATGATTTTAGTTGGTTGGAGAGTTTTTCATGCTTTCTGGTCAGACTTAATGCTGGTAAGATGTTTGTCCTTCTACTAAATTATGTGAAAGTGCAGACACTTTTTTTACATATGTTATGGCAATTGAAAGCTAAAACTAATGTTCTCTCAGGAAGGAATATCCTGTATTGAAATTGGTTACTCCAGAATGTCTGTTCTTTCTTCAGAGACTGTATACAGAATGTGCATATTGAGTTCTTAAATGTGTTGCCCGTGGTTCAGTGTGTTTTCATTATCTAATTTTTGATTCTTAAATTCACATTAGACTTTGATATCAAAAGAATTCACACTAAATCAAATTTATAAAGAGCTTTAATAGGCCTAAATATGCATTGCATAGTTATCCCCCCGCCCCCCCCCCCAAGAGAAGGCCTCAGAATCCATAGTTCAGGCAAACTTACGAGGTATAGAAATTATGAGATTCTAATGTGATGTTTTAACCAAGACAATTTCATGGTATGTTACACGCTGGTAAACTTAAAGTATGTTCCTGGAACATCTGTTGCAGCAAGATATTCTTGCACCCATTGTACCAACAAAACGTCATGAGGACTCATAAGCAGGCATAGGACAGTTGATGTCTTTCTTTCACTTTCATTTGTATTTCCGGGGGGGGGGGGGGGGGAGTAGGGGAAGGGATGGAGGGGAACTAAATAAATTGTACTTGTTATACATGGATATCTAATTTGATTTCTGTAGATAAGGAATGGACTAAAGCTTTGATTTGGGAATAGGGCTGTTGTTGCTTTCCATCTCATTTGCCAATGGCAAAAATTGTTAGGGGCAAAATTTTATTGCAGCAAGCAGTAGATTAGTGCCTTTTTATAAGAAACTAGCTTGTTAGGAAAATTATTTTTATTCTGACAGCCACTTTGCAGAAAAGAATATTCTCAGCTTGTTTTAAGTCCTTCATCCATTTATGTTGTCATTTCTTATTAGCCTACAAACTACTCTGGATTAGGCTCTTGAACTAGTTGTTTCTCTCGTGTCTAAAATTAGCTGCAGTGTGCAATGTCACATGTCCAAGTCTAGTACTGTTTGGAAAAGTGAATGCTGTATTATGTAAAATATCTAATAGATCTTTACATGTGTTTTGACAGATTGGCAAAATGAGGTATGTCAGTGTTCGTGACTTTAAAGGGAAAGTCTTAATTGATATTAGAGAATATTGGATGGATCAAGAAGGTGAAATGAAGCCTGGCAGAAAAGGTATTGTTTTGCTTTGTGTCTTCTTGTATTAAAATATCGTGTGCAGTTTATTGGAGAACCCAGTGTATCAGATTCTTATACTTTGTTGCTAAAATGTGTATTTTTAGAGTAATATCTTTACTTTTTTATTTAAAATGATGAGTCTTACCTGTAGTTTATAATCAAAAGCAAAGCAGTTTTGTTAACCTGAGTCTGTTTTCCAATTGCTTGCCTTACTGAGGTTTTTCCGAAATGTATCTTTCATGGTTTATGGAAAGTAAAGCCTCAGATGGAAGCAAATTCATTATGGGTGATATAAACATGGCTATTCTCCCCCCCCCCCCCTCTGTTTAGCAGTTATCTACTCCATCTCTTGCCTTCATTACAGGAAGACTTCTTATTTCAAAATTAATTGAAAAGATTAATTTTTAAGGTTATTAAGGTATAAAGAGAAGTTAATTTCTTTAGAACAATTATGTTCATCAGTTTCTGTCCAGCTTCAGATTAAAATAATTAGAACATCTAATGGTACCACTAACTTTGGGAAAAATGTTTTGAGACTTCAGCTGAGATAGAAATACCTTATGTATTTGAAGTTTAGTACTGTAATTCCAATCCATAGACGAGCATAAGCAATTGTACCCTTAACAGTTTTATCACGTACTTTTAGTGGCATGCCTTCACTGAACCATTTTCAGAATTTTTTGCCACCTGCAAGATGGGGGTGAGATAATAGTTGCAGTAGTAGTGCTTTCCTTAACATTGCATTGCTTTTGTTAGAAAAGCTTAATTTTTCAGACTTTTTTCATACTGCACTAAGGAAAGAGTTAAGTGTGGAACACTTTGTTCTGTAGCTTGGAGACATTTAGTATAGCATCAGCATGAGGTTTGTTATTACAGTCTTCTGGAGCGTCCAGCTGCAGCACTGTTAGTAGGAGCAACACAGTAGATGTTTGGAAAACCTAAAGTGTTTTCAAAATTAAATAACCACCGATAGTAGGTATGGGCAAATAGGATGCATGGATACCGTGTAGGAAAACCTCTTGTTCTGCATGTGTTGCTGCTATTCCACAAAAAAGATTACTCCAACTTTGAAAGACTTTAAACTGCTCTGTTGTGAGGGGGAGACCAAAAGTACATGCTGTTTCTTAAATAGGAAACCACAATGAGACTTGATGGGCAGGTGAAATGATAGTAATGCATACAAGTGACTGAAGACGAATTGAAGCTATTTTGTTGGCTGACAAGACTGTCCTGTGCTATTTATTCTTTTCATTTTTGGTAACTAATCTACAGATCAGTAGTTCAACAAACTCTGATCATGATGGAGATGGCTATCAATGTGGCAGAAGGATCTGAATTTTATCATGATAAAATCTGATACAGCGTAGGAATCTAATGTTTCATTCATGTACTTGTGAGCTGCTTATCTATCGTAAAAACAGTGCAAGAAGTTCAAGTTGCGAAATACTTTGCTTAAGCTTCACAAGATTAAAGTACAAGTTCTCTGTCCTCGGAATACAGATTAGAGTTGTAATGCCAGATTCTTTTAAACGGTTAGCAGGTCTAAACTCTGTGCAGTTCATCTGGCTTCATCATTGTGGTCGTGCTCTGATAAAGCAATGATAGTAAGAAGAAAAATAAAGTGATGAGCCCCAAAAATGGAGTTCAGTTTCACCTTTCTTAAGATCCTGTTTAACCTATAGGGAGAAAGCAAGGAAAGAAGCCTGATCGCTGCAGGGGTGGGGAATAGAGAAGAGCCTGGCTGGTATGAGGGGTAGGCCTGTGAGTCTGTACTAGTATAGAATTGGCACAGAGATTGTAGGGGAAGAGTGAGGAGACTAAAGCACAAAGGAAATATGGGCTTGGACTGGAGCTTGAGGATTTAGGAATTTGGAACTAAGGAGAAGGGGGAGGAAAGTATGTTAGATTTGTGATGAAGTTGGCTCAGGAAGTAGTGCTGGATCTTAGGACTCAAGCACAAGCATAATTTCACTCCTGGATGAGGAGGACTGTGGAACTAGCTAAGTGATTGAGGGGCAGCTGGGAAAAGATCCTGGGGGATTTTGTTGGAAGACTTCTCTGACATAAGGTGTCTTGTGCAGAAAATTTTTGTGCAAGTGTGAGTCATGCTGAGCAATAATAGAGAGGCCTGATAGCGTGGTGTATTTTTGGCAAAGGACTAAGCCATGTGAGGCTAGGGTGAAATTAAGCTGGACACCAGGGAAATATCTTCCATTCCCGTGCTCTTGCACAGGAGACTGAGAACTGGTGTTAGGCTAGGATAGAAATTATGTAGCAGAATTCATCCCCTGCTCTTGTGGCTTTTGTGTCTCCTGCTTCTTTCCGAGCTGACCTCAAGCTTTTACAGGGCCGATGGGAAGTGGTGATTGTTGTATTACATGGAAGCAAAGACTTGTACAAGTTGAGAGTGGATATGTTTCTGTTGTCTTTGACAAAATCAGAAATAGCATATGCTGCTGTTAAAACTTAGAGGAAAATAGGGATGTGCATTAGAAAGAAAGGGAAATTGGGAATTTAAACCACTGGACTCACTTTCTCTTTTGTATTGTCAATCCAAAAGACCCACTAATTTTGAAGCATACAAACAAAGTGAATGCTGCTGTGCCATGGACATCTTTGAACAAAACTCGCCTGTTATGACTACTGTGGAGGTGGCAGATCTAGGAAAGCAATGAAGCAAGATGTTTGCTGCTGAACTCAGCTGAACTGAATCTATGATGTGACTAAAATGACTGGACAGTCAGGATGACTTGGAAACTTTTCTTGGAAATGGGGGTGGAATGGGAAAAACTCAATATGAAAATGTTTACTCATTTTACGTTGATTTTGCTGACTTGAATAAGTGAGCAAAATAAGGGTAAAGACAGAAACGTTCCTTGGCTACCTGAATTTTGCTCAGTGAAGACTAATAGAACTAACATTTTTCATTGCTTTTCTTATTTAAATGCAGTTTACTAAAAATATGAAGAAAATACAAAGGCAGGGTCAAGGAGTAATGCAATGGTTTTCATGTTTTTCTGTAGTTCTAGGCTAAGATTTAAAAAAGCTAAAGGAAATTAGCCACTCAAATTTAAAAAGTAGAAGACTATTATCCTAAATTTCTTGTGACTTTTAAGCAAGGAAACTTACTGCAGAGGCTTAATGCTACCTGTTATAGCTGGCATTCTTTTATGGCACATTTTAGTAAATTAAGGATTCTTTACGTGGAAGGCAGTATGCAAACCTGGTGTAACAGGATACTTTAACATCAAGACAATGAAAAGACTTTTCCTGCATTCTTTTCCCACTATATGATTAGCACAGCAGCAGTTATAGGGGAAGACCAGCATAATATTTGAAGAATGCTGGGTTTTCAAGACCTTGATTGTAAATTTTTTTTCAGCACTCTGGATGACTATTTGACTGAACTTCAGTGTTTGTACATTGAATTTCACAAGAAATTGTAGAGTGGACTTGTAGTAAAAAAAACCAAACTTCTGTGTTACTTTGTGAGTTTTTGGGAATGGAATTGCGAGACTATCTCCAAGATGCTGCATATAGTATGAGTTATTTAAAACTGTGCTTTAAGGAAAAAAAACACAGTTATAGTACTTTGCAGATACATAGGGGTTCAGTCCACAGAGCTGTGGCTTTTAACAGCCAACAGAAATAGGGTTGGGTTTCTACATCTCACCTAGGGCTTTTGTGCTGCTTCCTATCAGGGCCAGAACTATATTTAATTTCCTGTGTTCAGAATAACAATTTGTTGTATTGTACTTGTCACCTTTGTAAGTTAAACTTATCCAGTGGCAAACTAAGGAGTAAAGCTAAACCGAAGTGCTCAAAGTGAGTAGTTAGGTTCCTAACTCTGTAATTAAATGAGATTAGCTATTACACTTAAAGCAGCTGAAACATTAATAGTTACGACATCTTTGTGACAGTCTTTGAGTATGGAATTGGTCTTAATAGTAAGTATGCAAGATCCTGAGCTTCAGTTTTTTTGTACTAAGTGTTTGTTTTTAATGCATTTCAGGTATTTCTTTAAATCCAGAACAGTGGAACCAGCTGAAAGAACAGATTTCTGATATTGATGATGCAGTAAGAAAACTGTAAAGACAGCCATACAGAAACCTTTATCATTTTAGTTGTTTTAAGCAGTCTTTTTACATTGGCTTTTGTTTTCTAAAATATTGTTTTCCAAGCTATTGTATATTTGGATTGCAAAACAATTTGTAAGATGAATACTTTTTTTATGTGCATTAAAAGTGTATTCTGAGTGAGGCTATTTGTGTATACTTTACTAAAAGGCAAATGTGTTGCTTCCACCTCATGGTGTAAAATAAACAAATCAATAATATGTAAAGCATAGCTGTTTATGGCCTTTTGATTGAAGATGTTTGCTGAGAAGGCCACCTGATCTTTGTTTTGGTTTCAGTTTAGTTAACAGTTCATATGAATTCTTTTTCTGAAGAGATTCTTAAAATGTCTCCGTTTTTTCCTTTACTTCATACTCTTTGTTATTTCTCCAGAAGTTCTTTTCTTTAAGACTTGATACAAACAGTGGATACCTAGTAAAACACATTTTTGTAGATAACTTTAAATACTGTATTTGCTAATTTACCCTATTTATTCAGATGTAAACAGTCCTGAGTATATAGACTTTTTTGCATTATTTGCATGAAATATTATGATGCGCAGTAACACTTGAACACAAGCCACATGCTGTTCCTTCCTATTTTTTTATAGCTTGCTTGACTTAGAAAATACAATTAGCCTTTATTCTTGGACACTAGATTTTAGAATGTGATACATAAACTTTTTCAGTAATGGACATATACCTCAGAGTAAGATAGAATTTAAAAGCTCCCAACTTGGTGGTTATTTGGGCAACCTGTCCAAGCTTTGCATTAAATACTTTCTTGAACATGTACTGACTAGTTATTCTATAGACAAGAACACTTATCCTGCCTTTGTAGGGCTTTTGTTCATATTTGAAAGTATTGTATAAACAAAGATGTTTCAACTAGGCTGTAACACAGGTTAAACAGTCAAACAGGGTTAAAATTGCTTCAGCCAAAATGGCTGGCTAACAAGCTTCTGCCCTATCCTTACTGCCTGCTCAAACCATTTACCTTTGCTTGCCTTGTGTGGCTTACATGCCCATAACTGTTTTATCTTTTGTACAGAACATATTTAGCGCTTACAGTGAAGCGCTGGTACGTAGCGGATCACGGTTCTAGTGAACTTCACTTGTCTGTCAGTGTGCTGTTCTGGTAAGAAAAAAGCTTGTCTTCAGTGGAAGCTGCGTTAAAACTAAACACTCTCCCAACTCAAGGAAATCTTGGTGGGTGTCATGAGACAAATGAAGGGAAAACGCTATGTTTGAGTAGCATTTGGAGAGATGATGGGACTCCAGTGCAGAAACTAAAGGTGAAAGATCAAAGTTAGCTGACAGTAACTACAGTGAAGAAACTTGTTAGTGGAACTGGAGAAGAGTTCACTTTCTGACTTAATTCAGTTAATCGAAGGAAAGAAGATGAAACGGCTTCATGAAAATTGACATTTCAAGACCATATAGTGAATGTACAATCTGTTGGTTCTGCTGTAATTTTCCCATTTGATGTTAAACTTAGTGTATTTTTAAAATTTTGTATAGATAAACTGGATTTGCTTTTTGTTTAATTTTGGAATATCTTAATATAATTGTTTATATTGCAGATGTGCATGGAAGTCCTGTTCTGCTAAGTGCCATACACAGACTGTTCCTGTGCTGCAGAGTTTATAATTCAATACAAATGGTATATGAAGCGTGAGGAAAGGAGACTTCATCAAATCAAATAAAATTGTTAATTTAACGGATATGTCGGATATCTCCTCCTGCTTTTTAGCTTACCCACTGAGAAATTTCAAATAAAGTTAAGATTTGGTTTTGTATAACTCAGGAAATCTTGAGTTTTTAAGAATTGTTTGAGGGTGAGTAAAAGGGTGAAGAGAGATTTCATGGTAGCAGCTGCATTTTGGGCACCTCTTTTTGAATGACTCTGACTTGTAGGGATATGTGGACCAAATAGAATAAATATGTAGTCTGCTAAAACATCACAGATGAGTGAATGGAAAAAGTCACTTCAGATCATTATTGACCAGCTCTAGGTGGTTTTTTTTGTTGTTTGCAGTATGTACGTATGAAAGTTTATTCCTTTAAATCTGGAATTTTGTAACTAATTTTCATCTATTTTTACCTCAGCTTTTGTGTGTCTACTTAAAAGTGCATGATTATCATAGAGGGAACATTGTCCTCACTTATGTTACTGTTGTATTAGGTCATTGGATGGCAGTTGTGAATCAGAGTATGATATAATTGTGTTCAAGAAGGTGGAGAGTTAAATTCATTCTTTTCGAGGGAATAAGTGAAAGTTTTAATATAGTGATTAGTTCTGTTGTGGAAACTGATGGTAGAGATGTTCAAAGAAATAAGTATTTGTTAACCGAGAACTATTAGTTCCTTTTTTAGATAAATGCCTTGCTGAATTTTGGTGGTGATGAGCTGTTCATCCCATATTCCTTGATACTTGATAAAATTTGGGGCAGTTTGTTTTTTACTTTAGCTTGTGTGTTTAGAAATAGTTTTTCATCTGCCAGTTATACTTCTGCCTGTAATGATAAAATGTCAAATGTTTTACTTGAGCCAGTCTTCTCAACATCTGCATGAATGTCCAACAAAAAAGGTAACTAAACCAGTCAGTTTCCCAAATGAACTTAAAATGGGACATGCTGAATTGTAAGGGAATTCACTGAGCATCAGGTGACCGATGCTTGCTATGAATTTGACACATCCAATGTTATTTTGATATAAATGATTGGTTTTGATTTGTCCTACAAGTATTGTCTATGGCTGTAGTTTTCTAATTTGAGAAGAAAATTCAAAATTTTTGAATAAAGAATATTTTCTTGCGGACAAAATAGTAGTTAGGATGCATACAGAAGTGTCAATGGAAAAATTGTGCATGTATAAAAAAGACATGTAATACAAGATAAAAATAAACACTATTCCCTTTTCCCACGGAAGTGGCTGAAGACAGATGCATTTGATTATTGATATTTATGCAGGGCATATTAGCAATATGTTTTGTAAGTTAAACCTACTCTAGAGCTTAGGAGGGGGGGAAAAAGGCATCACAGTTAGAGCTGCCAAAGTACCATATGTGTGCTAAATCAAACTGTCATGTACAATGTTGCTCTTATGTACAGGCATCCATATTGAAATTAAACAAATGTGGTACTTAGTTTGATATTTCTGTTGGAGGAAATGCCCCATTTGCATACTTTTTATGTGATCTGTTAGCAAAAAAACCCTGGTAATTGTAATTTTGGTAACTCAAATGTCGTGTTAACCGTGTGGAATGTTGAATGTTTTGTTCTGGTGGTGTCTTCTGCAGAGAGGCCACTGGAAATATGAACCCTCCAACTGTAATTATCTTAATGTTCAAATAAAAATAAATGATGTATGTGTAATACTAGTTTGAACACCTGGAAATAAATTAAGACTTCTGTTGGCATAGTGTTATTTTTAATAAGAATTTATCTGCACTAAAACTTGATTGTTCTTAAGTTGTTGTGAAAACTGCTATTTATTTCTTGACTGTTGTAATTTGGAAATTTGAACACTTTGTTTTATTTGGCCCATGTTTGGGGGTGGGTGGTTTGTGTAGCCCAGCGGGCTAGAAGTTTTTCCTTATAATAGAAGTGCAAGTATGCTGTAAATACAGAAGTCGCAGATACAACGCTGTTTCAAACACCAAACAAAGTGCATGAAAAGTCACTGCTGTTAAGAAAATGGAAGACTATCTTTTCAGTTGGGTTTTTTATCTGATAATATAAATTAACGGTAGATTGCATAGGAGGAGGAAAAAAACCTCATCTGTTTGTTTATTGCTAGTCATAATTAGATTAGTGAGGCTTCTTTAGGAAAGAAGTTTTTCGCATGCTTGTTATGAAGCAATCTGTAGGGAGTGAACTGATTGATTGCAGCCTTGAGCCATACAGCTTTTTCTTTAAGTAATCCTGATTCTGTTTTTATGCCTATATAAAGTGATAAACCGAAAGTAAGTGTGTTTCAAAGGGAATAAATGCAGTCTAGGGTTGATGAAGGATGCTTGATCTCATCATGTTGTCCTTAGTTTACGTTACTACCTTCCACTTGATGATAGGATTCATCTTTGGCTGTAGCTCCAGTGACTGTGGAAAAGCAGTCTGATGGGCAAATGAATTTTCTGCTGTGAATTGACCCTTTTGCCTGCTACTCTCAGCTTAATAGTCTTATGCAAAAGCATGAAGACACCGACCTAAAAACTGGAATTGTGCTTGGCTTGGTGGTTGAGGGAAGCTTAAATAACACTGTATTGTGAGGAAAGGGATACACCATTGGACTTGGTGATTATTATAAGCGCAGGTGTTCCCTGGTACGGTAGTTCAATGAACAAAACTGCTTAAACCAGAAGTTATTTTTATAAGATCTACCTAATTCAGAGTTAATCATGTTTGTTTTCACTTCCTTCTAGCTTTGAATGAATGTATCCTTGTGATCATTGGTGGGATGGAGAAAGAGGTAGGAAGTATGAGGTCGAACTGAAGAGTCAAATTTTAAAAGCATTTTTGTCCTTTTAAAGTAGGTAGGCTCTCCATAATCCTGCAAGGGAATAGGTTGCGGTAAAAATGAAAAAGTTGTTGGAATGAACAGATTATATTCTTGGAGATCTCAAGGTGGTTTTGATATCTTAAGGCTAAATAAGAAAAACATTTTATGCTTCCATGGTGAGCATGCCTGGTAGACTACTGTTGGATATTCAGTTCAATAGAGCAGAAGTAATGAGGTGAAAGCTGCTGAAGTAAAGAAATAGTAAGACTCTATATAACATTGTTACTTGTGTTGCATAAAGAATAGCTATCTAAAGAACACGGTCTCACAGATTACAAATTTAAATGTTTAGGCTAACGTATGAAGAATAATTTTCAGGTTATGGAAAAATAAAGCTAATTTCATCTTAGGAAAAAGACCTGAGTTGTTCTCACTAAAATATCACACAAGTTATTTTATTAGAGGGAGGTGAAAATGACATTGGATATTAAGAGCAAACTAGAGATTGGAGTGACCCTAACAAGTAACTTCTTTAAATTAAAACTTGCCTGGTATACAGCAATTGAACTTTGCAATTGTTCATGGTGCTGATTTCGCATAATCCTTGAAGACTTTTATTAGCTATCTCAATGTGAAATGCCTTTACAGAGTCTGCTCTATCTTCTGGTTTTTGTTATTTGCTGTTAATTAACTGAGACCTGACTGAACAGCTCCCTTTACGTTCCCTGCCTTATTCCCCATATAAGGACTGAAAGCTTCTTTCTATGCTTTGAAACATTTAAGCATCTTTGGTTACTGTCACATAATCACAAAGCAGAGAAATCACAGCAGTGTATAGCTGCTATTGTTACCACAGGCCAGCTAATGGTTAATTAAATATGTTAATTTTTTAAGCATTGTGACAAAGTATACTTAAACTAGTGGGATTACTCTTGCCAAATGGAGTCATTGGAGACATACATGCATACTTCCCAGAGGAAATAGTTTTCTTCATAGTGGTTTTGATTATCGTCTATAGTGAAGTACTGGACAAATGCTTTTTTCCCCGAAAGTAAATACTAACAACTTGGAAAATGCTACAATGAGGCACTTCCTGTGGGGAAAATAATCTTCTGGATATCTCCTTGTTGTAAGTGAGCGTTTGTAATTGCAAACTCAGATGTTTTGATTAACGGAAAGAAAATTCAGTTGCTTGGATAGCCTGAAAGAAGATCCTAGGGTGGTGTAGTACCATGTGGAAATGAGTAGCACTTTACAATGCAAATAAAGGCTACCCTCTTGTGCGTTCAGAGAAACCTTTGAACAATATTAATTCACTATATGCTTGTCCCTGCATATGTCCTCTTTTGCATGACTTGTGACTTTTTAAAAGAGATTTGTCACCATATGTTCTGGAGTCCTGTTTTAAGTGCTAGGAGAACTAGTCCTTATCCAGTCTCTGAGGGTCATTCTGAGACAGCTGTGGGGAAAGTGAGTATCTTTTCTTTCTCTTTCTGGCACAGCATCTATTATGTTACTATTCCACAAGAATGTGCCTATTTTTCTGTCAGAACAAGTTGCAGTAACCTGTGGAAAACGTGGTTTCTCTCTTAAAAATATTTAGGGATGCTTAATTTTTGTAGAGAGATTATCTAGCTCTTCTCCCCACTGCTGCTATAAATGTGTTTATACCTTAATATTTTAATTTCAGTGATCACTAAAGGGTTTTTGCAGCTCCTAATTTTTAGCACACACTGGTCCCAGTCTTTAAAGAGGACTTGTAAAAGTCAGGCTGGATGCATTTTTTTTTACTGGATTTTGTTAGGTTCCTAGATTGTTACCTTGATGGGAGCATTCACGTTGCAGTCTGAGCACCTGCTGAAAGGAAATAGAAATGTTTGAGACTGTAAAACTGTAAGCTTCATATCCCTTGTTAAAAGACGAGGAGGAGAGGGAAATGTGCAGCTAATGAAGTACGGTATTTTCTCAGCTTTTTCAGGATGCATTCCAGAAACAATATTTTTTCCGTTTGCAGGGAAAAGCTAAAACTAAAACTTTTTAAAAATGCTAAATTGAAATTTGGAACTGCTTTTGTTCAAGTATGAGTTCCTCAGACCTGCGGTGTTATGCAGTATTTTTGGAAAAGTTATAACGATGGAATTAAACGCTTTCTACATAAACAGTGTTTAGAACCACCAACTTGAGGCTAATCTGTAACAGTGTGATTTTAAAGGGTTTTTACTTGTACTCTTGATAGTTTGAAGCTTTTACGTTGACTCGAGTAGGTAAATATCTATAAAGCCATGTGATAATTTGCAGCCTTGTACAGATGAAGGTTGCATCCTTGGTTGAAGGAAGAGGCCTGTTATTTCTTTATATGGAAGTTCTTGGACAAAGAGGACGTGTACCTTGTGCAATGAGTTTGATCTGCTTTAGGTCAGTGTTGCCTCTACACCTTGGCATTAGCAGTATGCTGTGTTAATGCAAGGCACAGCTGAGTTTCTTTTTTCGGTGTGTCTGTTCTGCTGAAGCCAAACTTGGATGGATATTTAACTTCTCTTTTTAATAAAATACTCAATTTTGCATATTTTTGTCTTCAAGATGATTAAGATTAGCACATAGTCAAGAGATTTAAAACTTAATTTAGATAACTTGCCAGTCCTGTTTTGCATTGGATTATACTTCTGCTCTTTGGTAGATTGCTATGTATACTTCTATAGGCATTGTTTGTTCAGTATTTAGAATGGGAGTTAATGGTGCGAGGTTAGGTAATACTGTTCTGTTGCCAAACAGATCTTTCCATTGTGGAACTATCGAATGCAAGGTATATGGAAGGGTCCTGTGTAATTAAGTGTAATAAAAGAATTCAAATTGCCTTTCATGTTTAAGATGTACAAGACTTGAATTGAAAAGCTTGTTCTGTGTAAAGCTCTTTGAAACATCAAATAACACTATGTAAGACTTACCAAGAGATCGTCAAAGAGGTGATTTTTTTTTTTTTCCGGGTAAACCTCAATGGTTACTTCTCAATGATTGTTATATTTTCTCTAATAAATACCCATATAAATCTCTATATAAAATAAGTGACTATTGACTGCAAGTTTTGTGTTGACAATAATACCTAAGTAATAATTCAATAGATTAGTACAGCGTGTGTTGCAACTGTAAGTTTGTGAATGGTACTAAGCCTCAATCTATGTACTTGAATTTCCTGGATGTTATAGAGTAAAATGATCACTGCAAATCTTTGTAGAAGAACTGAAAATCTCCATGTGTGGCCCATGATAACACTGTGTCATGGGGTTGGAATGCTAGATGTTTGCTATGGTTCCCCCTTCTGAAGGTATTTCTGAACTTCCCAGATACTTTTTGTACTTTTGTCTTCAGGGGTCAACTTCCATGTTTTCTACAGGATCATCTTATGAGATGTATAAGGCCTAAAGTTAGCCCGGAGAGCATATTAGGTTATCATGGCAAATACAGTTTTGAATACTTGCTTGAAAACCTACTATGTTATGTAGTGCTGGGTGCCATGAGTACAGAGTCTTTGAGGCGGTTGCAGCACTTAGAAATGAATCATCTGTTACGTAGAGAGTTTTCCTTTACTTCTTGAGACATGAACGTTCAGTCAATGCTTTGACTTTGGGACAAGGATTTTAGTCATTGTTTTAAAAATAATAGGAGTGCAAACAGCTGCTAAATGGAAAGCGCTGTCTTAGAAAACATCCTCTTACTGTGTTAATGATGGGACAGGGGATATTGGAAAGCAATTGTCTTCAGCCCTCAGGAAAAATGTTCCTATATCAATTCCATTTGATAAATCAATTGGCCAGTGTTGTGCTGATATATTTTTGTCTTGCTATGACTGTTTTGAGCTGGATGTTCAGACAAGATAGTGTTAATTGTTCAAGATATTTAAAATAACAGATAATTTTTACAGTTGCTTATTCTTCTTTTGTTTCAACCTGTAAGGAGGGTGCCAGAGCACTGAGACAAAGCAGCACAGATCATACAGGCCACATTGCCTAGAGACTTAACTATTTCAGATACCACTGAGCGTTTACTGCTGTTAAGTATATGAACATTGCAAAATTTGTGAAAATAGTTGCTACATGTGGGCCTCTTGACTTGTGCTGTGACAAAGTGGGCTCTTTTCATCATAACTTTCTGCTGGTACTAAAATACAGTGATGTTTGTCACATAAAGTGTGACACCATCTCTGTACTAAATATGTTTTCCTAAACCATCAGCAGTCTTACCAGGATTCTACCTTTTGCAATTTCCCCTAAAATATATTTCACTCTTGTCAGCTTCTCACATTGCCAATGGTTATTCCTCCAGCATATCTGGGATATTGATTCCAGCGGTAATGGTGCCTATGAAATCTTGCTTTCTGCTTTGGTACCTGTATCTGCAGCACTGCTTGGCACCTGGAAGAACAGCCTTTCTCCACTAAAGTCTACTCTGAAAAGAGGCACAAGGTACTGCTACAAGGTACTGCAGTAGTCTCTTTGGACTCTTTTCTTGGTAGGAAAAAGAGTGTAAGAACAGCTGTACCAAAAGTGTCTGTAGCCCAATAACTTGTTCTGAGAAACAGTGTGCCCCTTCCCTGTAGGAAACAACATAAACCTATTTCTGGAATGACGAAGGCTGACTTCTTCATCTCTGGCATATCTATCCTACTCCTGCACCAGGTAGGACACAGGATGATCTTATCTTCATCACCAAATTGCTCTCCTAACAAATTTTGGGAATTTCAGATAGTCTTTGTATAACTCTCTGAAGAGACAAAATCATCTCATAGTTCAGTCAACATATTGTCCAGTCTCATCTTCTACGGCTTGTCATTTAAGTTATGCTGGAAAGCGTAAACTTACTAGGTAAACAAGGGGTTTGTTCTTGCTTTTTAATCTATCACGAGGTAAATACGATGTGGGAGTGGTATATGGGTAGGGGTTCATTAGTTGGAAGTGTACCTATTTGGATTTTTCCAATTTTCCGGGCAGATAATTTGAGCAGAGCTGTAATCCTGGACCAAAGAGAGCGAGCCACTCAAACGTCTTTGCAGAATATAGGTCTGTTTGCTTTGAAGCTTATAGGTATCTCAACAGAAGACTTCTTGTCCAGGTAGGGTTGGACAAGGCATTGTTAATCTGTATTGCCCTGGCCAGGTTTCAGGCTCTTCTTTGGCTATCTTTGGGGTCTTCCAAAGTCCCCTCTGCCTTTTCCAGATGTGTTCTCCTAGAGTATGGCTCATGTAAGGCAGTTCAACCCAGAAAGCCTCCTGCCCTCACAAACCAGGTGCAGCACTGCTCTAGTACAGAGCCCACCACCAGCCGTGCTCTGAGATGGGGCCTGTTAGTTGAGCCTGTACAGTGGTGATTGGGCTGGGTTTAGTGTCTAATGTACCTTCACTCTAGTTCGTGAAATCTGACTATTTTGGAGTACCTGGTGTTTCTGGAAAAGGCTGAACTCTTCTTTAGCTCTCTTAAGCTGCAGTTGATTGCAGTCTTGACCGCATCAGCTTTTAAAAATCTTGCTTACTAATTTCTTTTACCTCCTGGTAATTTCCATATACAAAAAGGGAAGAACGACATTTTCTTTCTCTTTTTTGCCCATCCTATTTCATTTACGATCTCTGTAGAACTAGGCTCCGTTTTTATCTTTTTCATAGTTCACGACTAGGAGCGGCATGTCACTTCTGGCTGAAGCCTCTAGCCTCTGAAGTTTAATAAATGATGGTAGATGCAGGCTACAGCGACTTTAAGGACTACGACGGTGGCTGTGAGTGGGCCCAGCCACCAGATGTCAGTATTATTTTAAATATAAACTGACAGACCACTTGGCTGTTACTGCTTAAAATGGGCTGAGGTGAAGTTGAATTCTGACTGTGAGTAGTGGGGGTTTCATTGTATGGTTAGGCTAAAAGTCAGTAATTAATAGACACCCACAAAAACAGCTATCTTGCTAAAACAGTAGGTAAAAGTTCTTCTGAGGTTACTGGGTTTATTATGAGCCTTGGTAGCGTAGCTGCTACAAAGATATACAGACCTTTACGTTAGCGAAGTTCTTGGTGAAACCCATTTTGCTAGCAGTATACCATGGTGATTTGTCCTAATAACTCCTCACATCTTAGTCCTCATAAGAGAGGCCATGTTATGTGCTAAAGCAGCTCAGAACTGAAGATTTAATGATAAGACTTTTGAAGTTTGGTTATGTGTGTATTCAGGTGTGGCTTCATCAGACTGCAAGGAGGCTCTAGCCACCTCATTGGGAGCTCCCTGCTGGCAAAATGCTTTTGCGTGGCTTAGCCCCATAGCAAAGTTGTTATAACTTTTATGTTCAGATTAGGGCTGCATCCATGGGGAGAGTTGGCTAAAGCAATTTAATGGCTCACTGACGCAGAGAAGGTGCAGTCTCGCTCCTCTCTTCGTTGCTCTTCAACTGGTAAATTTGGCAGAAAACTAACCTATCAGAAACTAGTGACTAGTTTTCTTCTGGAAAGAAAAAAACTTTTGTCTCTGATCAGATAAACGCCAGAGTCAGCAGCAAGAAAAGAGTGAGACTGTGCAGCTGGGACAGGAAGGGAAGAAAAGGTAGAAAGGCAATGCTTTAGGACAAATGCAAGAATTAGGTTTTCATTGCCAAAGGGGAAAAATATTAACTTGTCCTGTACGAGCCTTGATTTCCATTCCCTCTTCATCCTTTTTTTTTTTTTTATGATCATTCCTTTCTGTTTCTACCTTGCCAAAGATGTCAGAGCTCTGAGCGTCTTCTGCATCTCTCCACTCTGTGCCAGCTTCTTGTCCTCTCTTGGGCAAGAGCACCCCTCATCCTAATCCCTAAGCCATCTCTTCCTGTTCAAATCACTCTTAAAGATCTTTTTTCTGTACTTCCCACAGTAGGTGACTTGTAAAAGTGCAGTTATCCCCTTTGTGTATTTCTTAACGCCTCACACCATTTCTTTGTTGCCTTTTGGTGTCGTCTTCGGTTTGCGTTGACAGATCTCTGTGTCCATCTTGATGTTAGGGCTTTGAGAGGACTTGAGTTGGCTAGAACAAATGGCAGAGGGCCTGCAGCTGTAAATCTGTTTAGGACAGGGGCTCTCTGACAAACTAACATCAGTGCTTAACAACTAATAAAGAAGAACATGATAACAGCTGATCTAAGGTTCTGCTTCATGTCAATGTTGAAAACACCTCTGCTGACTTGCAAAGGATGTATAAATTCCCACTCTCTTCCTTTTAGATGTATTGTTATGGTTCCCATGCTACATAGTTCATCATTTAAAATGGTTTGTAACATTATGTATTTTATGTGGGCTTTCAAACACTTCTGCTAGGCAGATCTTTTACTGAAATCCTATTTTACCTATTACCATTATTCACTCAGGATGGGGATCCTCTTTGGTTTCCTGGAGGAAGGAAAAGGAGTTGGCCCCTGTGGCTTGTGAATCTTTGTCTCAAGTGTAGCTGAGCTGAAGACATTCAGAATTGTGATTGAATGCTATATTCCCTGAAGCCTTTGTATGTTTTGCGAAACTGTTATGTTTGGTAGAATCCAGTAAATACCAGACATATACTTTATTCTGAGTTGGGAATTTCATATCCTTCTGGAACAAAATACTTTTTCCCTCACATGTTTTGACTACATTATATTGGCGCCGTTCATGTCACTCCACTTAAGATTGTGTCAGCGTTCTCATTATAAGCTGTTTGTCAGAGGTTATAACTTGGACACAGAAATTTGCTTCCACTTGGAAACTTGGTCTCAGCCCAGAAGTAATTACAAAAAATAAATATAGGTTTTTCCATAAAATTTTTGTTGTTGTTTTGAGAGGGGAAGGCAGAAAAATTTCTGCTCTGAACAAAGGAAAAGTGTGCGTTTATAATATACTATATTCTGACTAATTAAATGATGGAAAACTTAGAACCTGTCAATCTTTTTGAGTTCAGTAGTCAATTCTAATATTGGAACATATTTAGCACATTTACAGGTTTATTAGGTAAAAAGATGGAGAGAAGTAGATCTGATTATGTAAGGCAGAGGATGCGTCTAGTTGCTGCTCCTGGGTATCTGCAGGTGTAATCCTGTTAGCATTTTTCAAAAGCTGAGAGGACTGACATGTTGAATCCCCCCCCAACTCTGAACTTTGAATTCATCAATTTGAAAGTACTTCCATCTACTGAATTTATTGCACCTCTTAGTACCTGTCCCACAACTTATAATACATGTATCTTTTCCTGGAAGATATTATACAGATGGAGAATTAAGGTGCAATTTAACTAAGCAACTCTGCTATGGTTTTTTTTGTGGTAGGTGCATGTGCACAGGCTGCCTGGGAGGAACAGATGGATGGAAGGGAGAGGGGATGCCCTGGTGGGATGCTCTTAAGGCTGCTCTTTCAGAGCTCTCTAGACTTAGTCCTAATGTCTTTCTGGGGAACTGTAGTTGGGAAATCCTGTTTGTAGGGCTTCAGAGTAAATCTATTTTGGTAGTGATAATTGGTTTACTGAAGTTCCAGTGATTCTTGGGTTTTATAGGACAGACGATGACTGAAACTGTTGTTGTTTGGACTGTACTCTGAAGGTATTCTATAGCATAATTCCTTTTTTTTATTATTTATTTAAACCATATGAGAGAGGAATATAGGCACCAACTCTGACAATCCATTAAGTTAATTGAGATTATGCCGAAGATGTACTTACTTTGAATTTCAGCAGACAGGCAGTCCCTATAGTTAGGGATTCTAGCAGTAGTAATTGCTAGAGACCCCTGAGCAAATACCTGGGCCAACAGATTTTAGTTTGGAAAGAACAGCTCTCTTGTCACAGTGAAATGTAACACCCAAGCCTAGGTTTTCAGCATCCTAATGAGAAGAGGGTAGGGACTGGTACCACAAGGGAGGGTCAGTTATGTAGCTTTGTTCCTATTGACAAGATGCTTCAATTTATGATGGGAAATGGTGGAGTTGATCCTTCCCTGTCACTCAGCCCTGGTGAGGCTGCATCTGCAGTGCTGTGTCCCATGCTGTGCTCCCCAGTACAAGAGAGACAGAGACTGACCGGAGCACGTCCAGCAAAGGGCCACAAAAATGATTAAGGGACTGGAACATCTCTGATACGAAGAGAGGCTGAGAGAGCTGGGACTGTTCAGCCTGGAGAAGGCTCAGGAGGATTTTATATATATATATATAAAACCTGATGGGGGGGACTATAAAGAAGATAGAGCCAGACTCTTCTCAGTGGTCTCTAGTGACAGAACAAGAGGCAACGGGCACAAACTGAAATGCAGAAATTTAAAATGCATTTAAACATAAGACAAGTTTTTTACTGTAAGGATGATCAGACGCTGGAACAGATTGCCCAGAGAGGTTGTGGAGTCTCCATCCTCAGTGATATTCAAAACTGTATGTGACCCTGGGCTCTAATTGACCCTGCTTTGAACAGGGGGTTTGGACTAGGTGATTACCAGAGGTCAGCATACAACCTCATTTTTTGTTGTTCTGTGAAAAATGGACTTGCCGGAAAGTATATCCCGTGTCTGAGGCCAGACACTGCTTTTATGAAAGATTTAACCAATTTAAATTTCTACTAAACACAGTTTTCAATAACACTTCTGTGAATCAAAAAAATAAGCCAGCCTGAATCATACTGTCACAAGGAAGTGAAAACCAGGCTCCGATAGCACTGAGAATCAAAGATTTTCAGAGTCATGCAGTTAGTTACATTTTGCAAGTTTAGCCTTGAAACAAAATAGTCAAAGTGAAGACTGATATGCCAGGTTAACGGGACATAGTCTTGCTGGTTACACTGCAAATAATAGTTTTTCTTTACGAATGTGTTTTACAGCATTTAATACTTTTTTTTTTAAAGCAAATTCATAGGAATTTTATTCTGGTATAGAATTTGACCATAAATATATGTCCCTGAAGAGTCAGATCCTTGTTTAGGGACCCGGATATCGTAGCTCTGTTCTAGTTCATGAAAATGTCAGCTATAATTCAGGCCTGGCTTTCTTCATGAGTGAAGGTTATGATGAGCTGAGGCTGATCCTGCTTGGGAGCAGATTGAGCTTTTAATGGGGGTAAAGAGGTGGCTGGTAATTGGGAAAAGAAAAATTTGGTGAGTAAAGTATCTTGCCTGCTGAATAAAAAGATGGAGGTTGTGAAATGTGAAGTTCAGTGCAGAGAAAGTTGGGATAAGAGAGCCTTGATTGATTGAGTTGAAGAGGAGAGATCTCTTAGGGGGAGAGATAACTAAGGCCCAGCTGCAGGGAGGAGAGGAGACAGAGATGAGAATGTGCTTAAGTGTAGTCTCTTAGGCTTTGATTTTGCAAACTGATCTGTTCAGGCAAACTAACACCCACGCAGAGCCTCACTGAAGATAAAGGGAGTTTGTGCAGGCTCACATGCATCAGCTTGTAGGAATGGGGCCCCAAATCCTGAGGAAGAGTTTACACGGAGTGTAAGTAATACAAGCGAAGTTAGGAAATGCTACATCTCAGCACTTCCCGATTTTTGAATCGGAAGTAAAGCAGTAATTGAGAAAGATCCTGTTTTATGGACCATCCAGGAAGATAAGGTTGCATATATGATGTTGTGCTGTCAGTGCTTCCATTAAAAACCCCAGTGGAATTTACATTTGGTATCATGCCCTCTAACCCCCAAATTCTTTTCAGACTAAAGTCTGGCAGATGAGTTTTCAGCCTGGGAGGCTGATGTTCTCTGAAATGTGAGTACAATTGGTTTAGACACTTGGCTTTATAGGGAATCTGGAAGGGAAAAAATACCAGCTGGTTTCTCATTTGTTTTACAAAGTAATATTTTATACTTAAAGCTAGAGAATATTGTTAAGGTTTGGCATTAAGCTAGACTAGACTCTTATTCCTTGCTGTGGAGCCTGTCAAGGCATTTATGATATCTTTTAGAAAAGCTGTGGAGTTAGTTATTCTGCAATCTGTATACCATATAGCTGAATTGCACTGAACATTTTTAACCAGTAATTTCAATTAGAAGACTTTAGACATCATATTGTATTGGGACTGTGTTACCTGGTGGAGCCTGCTATTCCGAAGGCCTAGGTAGCTCCAAATGCAAAGGCCTCATGTGACAAGATGAGGACTGGGAGGTTTTTATTACAGTTTGAATGTTCCTTAGGGCAAGACTAGCATTTGAGGCACTGTAGTAGCATCTCTGACGGCATAACTCAGGTTCAGGCAGGCAATCTAATCCCAAAGGATCTGAGACAGAGCAGACATTCCCGCTGGTTGGTCTGTGATCACAACTTTTCCAGAGTTCCTATGGGAGATGTCAAACCTGCTGTTTTAGTTAAAATCCATCTGACTTGTGCCAAAGAGCATAGAACTTCTCTTGAAATCTGTGTGTTTAGTGCAAACACTCATAACTGAGAGAGGTTTTTTTGTATGCCATCACAAAAAATATTGCAAAGAAGTAATGTCATCTTAAATATTTAGATTGCAAACTTTGTCTATCAACTCTCTATCTAGGTTTCATCCTGCATACATATATATAAATGATAATGCATTTTATATCTTTTTTTTTTTTAACCCCCAAACAAGTAGTTTTCTACTCAAGTTCAAAGGCTCTTTGACATCTAGAGATGCTCCATGGTGTTACTGTGTCTGTGTGAGGGCCCAGGGAAGAATGCAACTCTGGTGTTTGGAGGTGAGATGGCTGAGGAGGTTCGTGATTAAGGTTTAGAAAAACTAGAAGGTGGGGGATAAATGAAATAAACTGTTGCTCAGTAAGTCCCACAATACAGTTACTAGGTGGCATTAGGAGAAACTAGCTTGAGAAGGGTTTAAAACAGATAAAGAAAGGCACTTCTGGAGCCTACTGCCGCTGGAGGTGGTGGATGCAGGCAGCAGCAGCAGGTTCAAGGGGATGGGACCAAGTCAAGTCCATAAAGGGATGCTAAAAGAACCAGGGAGAGATGTACCCACTAACATCCCTCATGGATGCTGGGGGAGAAACAGCAGAAAGTGGAAAGGCTCATGAGAATGAGGCCATGCCTTAAGCAGTCTCCCCTTTCCTATTACTGAATGCAGAATGCTGGGCTAAATGGACCCTTGATCTGCTGCAGGAGGGCAATTTCATAACAGGCTCAGGACTGCTAAAGATCTCTTCTCATATCTTCACTTGCTCTTTGTTAAAGCCAAGGAGATCCACATGTGTAAGAACTGGTGGGTCGGGGCTCCTCAGCAACAAGACCGAAGTACAGCGCTTCCCTTTGAGTGGCAGTCAAAGCACGAATTTTCAGGGCTGTAAGACAGCACAGAAATTTGGCTCATTGCATTAGCTCTGTTTTTTTTAAGACTTAAATACGCGGCTGGCAGTGCTGATGCAAAACTTTCCAGATGCAATTCTATTGTGGTCAGTGTGATGGCAACAGAGATTAATTTGGCCCTGTGTATCTTTTCTTAGCTTATTGAAATATAATTCTAAACTATTTTCTTTCAGCTTTTAATAATATTTTCCTTATTTTTGGAAGATCTGCAAGTTAAGCAACATATGACTGATTACACATAAACCGACTTAGCTAGAGAGCAATATCTTAATTCATTCTTAGACATGGATTTTGATGCTTGTTTGATAATATTATCCTAAACACATAGATGGAATAATGTTCAGATGTGT
Source organism: Struthio camelus (assembly GCF_040807025.1). Classification (NCBI taxonomy): domain Eukaryota; kingdom Metazoa; phylum Chordata; class Aves; order Struthioniformes; family Struthionidae; genus Struthio; species Struthio camelus. The sequence goes on along the minus strand of NC_090981.1, from coordinate 56,865,061 downwards.
ATTTGCATTTCTGTGGCTTTGCTTATAACTAGTTTTAGGTTAAATCTCTTCTCATTTGAACTAATGTCTTTTGCTCTTTTCATTCAGCTTCGTGTGCAGAGCTGATCTGTAGATGTGATGGAATTTAACCACTGCCTAATTTGTGTGATTTTTTTTTCTTAGGTATTTTCTTAATAAGTTATAATCTTAATAAGATTATCAGCTGTGTGATAATCTGACCCTTGGGGATCTTCTGTGTGTCCATTTTTAATACTGAGTGTAGAGCAATCTCTTTTTTCTGTTATGTAAGATACCTATATACATAGATTCTCAAGTGCCATGGTAAGAGGCAGGGATTATGGTAGGAAGATCTGTCTCTAATTTCTTATGAATTTTGTAGTGCTGCTTGTAATCACACAGACTCCGTTTACAATGCTGTTAGCGCAATTTGATTGCTACCATTATGAGGCTGCTATATCCTGGTGCCTCCTCTTGGTCACAAGGGCACTTTCCCAGCATCGCAGGTTCACCTGCATGTCCCAGCGCAGGCAGCTCTCTAAAAAGCAGCTATCCAAATCAGTCCTTTGCAACACGCCCAGAGCCTTTTCTAACATGTTGCCCATAAACGTATGTAGCTGTTGTGTGAACAGCTCCATGACTCGCCTTCTTATCCAGGTCTACAGAACGTAATTAACAATGAGTTGCTAACATTAAGATACTGGAGACAACCTCTACGGGTGGGTGCTGAGTTAGCACCAGCCCCAGAGAGGCAGAAACTCCATTTCTGGGCCTCTATCCCCATCCAGACTTAGGTAGCCATCACCTTCCAAAGGCTGGCAAAGCCAGTATCATATGGGTCTTGTCACACACAATTGGTCATTCAAATGTCCTTGCTTACTGTAGTTGTTGCATGGGTTTGCAAGACCATATGTCAGCTGTCTGCCCATGAGTGCTTACTTGCCAGTATGACTGGGATGGAGTCTTAGTATTTAAGAAGCATGACATGAAGCATATATTTCATAATTTTGGTGTGCCTCATAGAAAGACCAGTACCCTCTTTCTACCCTGTGATGTAGATGAGCATGATGCTGAGGTAATTTGCATAATTTATGCTATCACTTATCCCCTGCTGCCATACTGTTTGCAATTAGATTTCAATACTTGCGTTGTTACTAGGAATTACTAGGAATTGACTCCTGCCAGGTGACTATCAAGTGCACCTTAAAGTTGCTCAAGACTGGCTGGAGTGAGCCATGGGATCAGCATGACACTGGAATTAGAACTTGGTCAAAATTCCTGTGGCTTGTTTGTGTTTCACAGGAGGATTCATGCTTTAGAAGGCCTTCAACTGACAGCTGGTTCAGTGGGAAAAGTTGTGGTTTCCCAGCAGGCATTCTGCAGTGTATGTGCTCCTCCCAAGTGCCATGTATGATTGGGCCCTTGATTGGTTTTGAGATGTCTCATCTCTCTATTTATTCCTCTTCTTTCCAAAAACTTTCCCCATTTATCTTCATTCCCTTTGTTTCTCAAAGGACAGAAAAATCCTCCTCCTGTGGCCAGAACATGGCCATGTTTCCTCACCTGTGCTAGACCTTGCTTTCCCTTTAGTCAAAAGCATCTCAGTGTGTGCATCTAGTCACAAAGAGGTGATAACTTGCTCTGTTGGGAAGGATGATTGTCTTTTACTACTGGAAAATATGCTTCCCTGCCTGTTCCCTGTTGGAGCCCACAACCAAGCCTCTCTCCTTTTTGCCTTTACTGCTTTTGTGAAGCCAGGTTTCACTGCCTTGCCTGGTGGTTCTCCCTCCGTCCTCTTGTGGACAGAACTTGTTTGTGCCACGTCTCCCATTAGTGGCTACTGGTTTGCCCCAGAACATGTTGTGGTGCAGCCTCAGTGCAAGTGTGATAGGTCTTGTTAGCTAACGCTTGTATGTGCTGGCGGTAGGAAGGGAGGACAAAGGAAATTAGAGTCCAGATTTATCCTAAAGAGCGGTATTTAACAGAATGAATGTGATGTAAAAGGCAAAAGCAGTTTGTGTCAGGAGTAAACAAGCTCTATTGGCTTCATAGACAGAGACCTGCCTGAAATCCAGTCCTCGCTCATAAGCAGGGGCAGTTGTCCTGCTGGGAGACTTAAACAAATGGAGCACTTGTACATTTAGACCAGTTCTTCTCACTGGAGCCGTCTTCAGGAGCAGTGTCCTCAAAGAGGCCACCTCTGTGCCCTGAGGCTGGCTCAGGTCAGACATGGGGCTGCCACAGCACATGGAGACATGTTTGTCTTCCGGGGCCACAAGGAACTCCTCCAAGTTCACTCAGAGTAAGTGTGGACAGGGGCCTTCCTGGGGCTGCCATGTGCGAGGGAGCAGAAAGGCTGGAGCAAAAGCACAGGCCAGTTCTGCCCTCACCAATAAAGCAAGCATACGTAAGGAAAAAGGAGCGCACCTAAGGCACGCACAAGGAAGCAAAACGAGAGCTGTTAGCTCTCTGCCTTACTGTCGTGGACCCTGAGCCCAAATTTTGGATTACTTTCCCATATCCTAGTTAACAGTGAGGGCTGTCATCACTCAATGAAATAATGCAGAGATGTCATTCTGCCTAGCAAATGACTCAAATCATAGGCGAATAGAAACACACAGAAACCAACAAAACAAGGGAGTGCTGGAGTCGTGACCTACACGGACGCCTCCATGGCCAGCAGCTCTGTTGTCTCCTGGCATGCTGCTGCTGCCACTGTGAGTTGGGAGTGCCACTTGCCCATGAGGAGGGAGTAACCTGAAAAACTAAATCTTTTGACTGTTTCTATCTGTCCAAAGTTCTGTTGTCCCAGCCAAAGTGCATATGTGGACCTCTTTCAAACTTTTATGTATTTATGCATGGGAAATCCCTAAAGGCAGAGAAATAATAGTGTGCTTTCTTTTATTGCCGTTTCCACACAGTTGGTTACTGACCTCCAGCACACCTTAGATGTGTGGGAACTCACTTGCCGACTCAAGTGGGGATGAGAAAGAAAACAACAGTTCTTTCAGTCGAAAGATTGCTTTGATGTAATTCTAGCTGCATAACACCATCTACCCTTTTTAAGGATGGTCTTAGGTCAATGAGATATTTCACTGAGGCTAAAATGCTAATCTTCAGCTGCCTTACCAAAGGACCTTAAAAGACTTTTATACTCAAACCCTGGTGGAGCTCACTGGAGACTGAGCATCTAATTCCTCAAGGATCTCTTGGAGATTCCAGTCCCCATTTGCTATTATGTTTGGTAAAGCAAGTGATTCACGTACGGACAGCTTTTGTGTTTAGCATGCTGAAGTGTGCTACTTAAATTTGTTTTTATTGCAAATGTCAAGAGTAATCCTAGGCAGCTGTTTATTAGTGTCTAGAATTTGTATCCCAGAGAAAGGATTTATCCTTCTACTTACTGCTCTGCAGAGAAATGCAATGATTTGTCTTAATTTTTTCCAAAGTAAGAATTGATAGTATCAGACCTGCTTTTCCCATCACTAAGAATGACTCTCCAATTGCTTAATTTCCTGTTGATGCTAATAATATTATTGCTTCAAATAAATCAGCAAACTTGGCATACGGGACTGCAGCACCGAATTCAGAATTAAATCCCACCACTCTCGCTTGATTCCTCACCAGCTAAATTGCTCAAATACTGTATTGCTGCAGTAACAGCTCCTCAATGATCAGAATTGTTTGTTCATCTTCTGGCAACAGGTGTTATGATACTTACTTTGAAAATAGGTCCTATTACAGGCCATTGTTTTACATAAATAAAGAAACCAAAATCTGCTGCAGTTCCAGCGGGGGAGGCCAGAGCGGGTGCCTGATTAGCCATTCCAGTCAAATGTTCTTGAAACAAGAACTTGTTTTCTCAGTTGCTGCAGTTTTTAAAGTAATCTCTTTGGGCTACACGAATCTCCAGAAGTCAGTAACTGATGGTGTCTCACTTGGGTTATTATTTTATTTTTTCTGGCCTTCAGTGCTGATTTGGGCACAGTAAACCAAGCTCTCTGGAAATGTGTCTCCAAGGGTACAAGGTTGTCTGAAACATTCTTCCAGTGGCTGTTAGCTCTCTTTAGCCAAGGTTACACTGAACTTTAACTATGCCCAGACTCTGTTAGTTTTTTCTTCCAGTTGATAAGCCTCATGACTGGGTTTTATTCTGAAATCTGGGACTTAATCAGAGGTTAAATATTTTCAAACACCTTTTTCATTAGTTTTTGTCTGATAAAATTATATGCTTTCTGAAATAATGGCAGCGTTCTTGCTCGTCTGTGAAGTGGAGATAACAACCAAGGTGGTACGTGTCTCATTGCTTAGAGAATACTAGTATTAGAAAATATGACAGAGTACTTCTTTTCTGGTAGGGAGACAGAACAGAAGTCCTGAAAGATGTTCTCACTCTCCGATTTCTCTACCAAACTGCATACAGTTCATTCTATTTAATATATATTTCAAAGATACTATAGCTTTTTGGTTTCTCAGCACTGTACTTGCTCTAACTTTTAGGCCCAATATAACCTACATATTTGAACCCATAACAAAATATATATTGTTCCCATATACAGTCTAATGCTATTAAGAGACTAGAATCAGCTTTTGAACCGTTACTGTAACTGAAATACAAAGTAATTTGAGTTGTCAGAAGAATGTAGTCACTGAACTTACTTCAGATTTATACTGCGGTTGCTGAGATAATTTTGTGGCTCTCCTTAGTCTCTAGCATCGCCTTTTAGATTGAACTAGAATAAATGCAGTGGAATTGCATTGGATTCCCATGCAAGAAACTCGAGTTTACTTTCCAGAGCTTCTCCTTTCATTCCTGATCCCAGGCTTGAGGATCTTTTCTGGGTTCCCTCCTTAGGAAACCAAGCTCTCAGACTATGTCTGACCCAGCGAACCTAGGTGCACTTCTGTACTCCTTACAGGCAGGAGCGTGCCCTGGTCATGTCTCGATTCTGCATTAAAGCGAGTCCCAAATTCATGGCTGAAAAGCAACTACTGTGTGCTCCAGTCAGATCTTCAGCCTCAATGACCAGGAGACCAAAAAATTAGGGTATGCTGCGATGCCCCCTCCACTACTCACTCCCACATAGGCTAGCAAGGCTGCCTGAAGGAGGACAGATCAGCTAGATAAGATTAGTAAGGTACCCATAGCAATTCAAGCCAGCTGTAGATTGCTAGCATGCCAGCTGCAGAGACAGGATGAAAGCAATGCGAACAACAGTCACATGTTTTCAGACACCCTGGCAGCTCTACTGATGCAAGGCCATGTGTGATTTCAGAATCAAAGCAGTATACTTGCAGAGTGGCAAATAAGGACTCTGCATCAGACTAACAGGATAGAGCAAAGCAGAAACTGGACATCATGATGTGAGTGAGAGCATACACGCTAGCCAAGCAGTATGGGCCAAAAGGTTCTGCAATCAAGAAGGGACTGGTATTTAAAGATTTCTGTATGATTTTGTTGTATTATGGCATCCTCTGTAACTTTCTAATTCCCTATAAAACTGCAGTGTCTATCACATATCTGTTCCACCACAGCTGTTCCCAGGATATCAGCAGTGTCCAAGCTATGGCCTGTACTATCCTGTGGGCTTATCAAAATTAGTGAAGCCATTTGTAATGGAAGCAGGGATCATTTCCACCTTAGTGTACCAGCTTGGGCATGTCTATGCTTGCAAATTCAGCAGGAGCACAGCCTGTACCAATGCACAGGTAAATGTAAGTAGGGGAAGAGTGGGGCTGAACTCTGGATGCTGCTGCAGCGGTGTTGAGCCCTGAGCAGCAAGAGCTGCCCTGTAACCACAACTGTGACCTCCGAACGTGCAGAGCCGCACCACAACTGGTGGCCTCAATGTCAGAGGTCTCTTTTGGACAGCCTTCAAATCCCCCAACATCCCTAGACCATGCAAATAAATTTCAAAATAAAGACTGTGGGTGCACTCAGTGCATTGCGTTGAATATGATTCTTTTCTTTCCTTCTCTCCCCTTTGCTTCTCTTTCCTTTTTAAAAGGTGGTGAGAGGAGAAGGATTCCCCTTTATTTCTTCTACTTCAGCAAAAGAAGAAACTAGAGAAGTTTAAGAAACCTCTTTTTGTAAGACTCCTTCTTGTAGGAAAGAGGAGGCAGTTCATCAGTTCTCCCATCATCTCCTGTTTTTTCCCCTTTCTGTGCCTCCTGCTCAGAAGACCCAGAGAAGGAGGAATGGAATTTGGGTGGAGAATTCGGGAGCACAAGAAGGTTCCCTAGGAATCAGAGGCTTCTTCTTTTCTGTGCGCCAGGTAGTGCCGGCCTTGTGCCCTGTCTGTAGGAAGGGTTTTCTGACGCTTGAAAGAGGAGAGACAGCCTGGCTTGAGTCATATCAGAAAAAGTCAGTTTTAGGGGTGGAGTGAGGCATTTGCTTTTCCCCAGTACTTATAGCTGCTGTGGAAAGCTCCTGTCGTTTCTCACTCAGCACCTGTGTCTCTAGCCTCTTTTCTATTGTTTTTTTTTTCCCAAGCGATGACTGATTTCATGTTTCCTAATGCAATGTGTGGGCTGGAGATCCTCCAGGTGCACACGCCGGCTCAGAGGTCCACTGGCCAAGGAAGCCCTCAGCCTGCAGGCCTAGACGTGTGTGATCAAAACAGACTTTCCAAAAAGTATATTGTTATGTATCACTGGAGTGCTTATGCTATTGTTTTTGCAAGAGGGTCTGTCAAATAGATAGCTTGCCGTAGAGAGCATATACAGTGTATTTATTACTGATGTGAAGGTGGACAAACAGACGGAGAGCTGAGTCCTGAATTCTGGCTACTGCAGGGGATGGGGAGAGTGTTTTTTAGCTACAAGTTAAGATTGGAGCCTTACAGATGGTTCACATGTCTTGGCATCTCTCTCAGTCTAAGTTCAGTTAGAAAGTCTGAATTTTAATAGAATTGGGGAGTTACACCAGCACAACTGTTGTCTGTGTGAATGTAATCATAGCTGCCTGGAATTTTAGGTTAATGCAGCGCTCACCCCTCAGTGAAGTTTATATCATTATCCTCTAACTTGTGAGTTTGCAATGGAAACCAGCCTCTGGTGAACCCTTTAGCAGTTATGCAGCAGTATAACCTTTTGCCCTGATGTGGTGAATTATCTCCTGAGCAAGATAATTTTGGCCTTCGTTAATTCTTGAAACCCCACAACTCCGTTCTGCACGCACTGGTGGATTATTAGGATAGCTCCACGAAGCCCAGCAGCCAATTTGAACTCATGTAAGGGTGCTTAGAGCCAGACTCTGAATGCCTTTGTATCTTAGGTCAGCTTCGAGCGTATATGGAGAAAGCCACAATGTCCCCTGAAGGGTGATTTAGTAGCAGTCCCATGACAGAGTACTTGCCACCCAGATTTGTTGTTAACAAAGTAGCTACAGATCCTTAGATACTTGGATAAATCTACCACTCTCTATGCAGCCCATATGGGTTTGTATTACCATTTGCTTTGTAATCTCCTTTCCACCTCCCTTGGCTTGCCACTTCACATTAGTGGTCACTCCTAGCACCCAAGTAAGGGTTTAATTACTCACCCAGGCCAAGCCCTAGCACTCCAGAAAAAAACCCCAGATGCAGAGTAGACTGAGGTTAGGCAGACTGCTAAATCATTTCACTCTGTGCAGCTATGCCTTACTGTAAAGAGCAAATAAAAGGAGAGAATCTGGGAACTCCATAGATTTCGATCAACTGTTAAAACCCGAATAACAATATATAATAAAGCAGAAATGCTTTGTGTAATGTGCAACTCTTTTCCTTATAACCTTTGCCAAATGACTAGCACATAGATAAAAGAGGGCAAATCTGAGATTTAGGAGCTGATCTAGGAGATTTAGGAGACGAGGATCCATTGCCCTGAATTTTGTAAAACAGTTTAAACCTTAAATGTTCACTATAGTGTCTTGTAAAACACTGAAGAATGGTTGTGCTCTCGTTGTTTGGGAAACCAAATAATAAATAAACTAACCCAGCTGGATCCATCTAAGGGTTGCTCAATAACCTGCAGGAGATGCTTAGCGTCTCGAAGGAGGAGGCACGTTAGAGCCTGAGTTAGGCATTTGAAAGTTTTTTAAAATGAGGACCAGAGTGCCTGATTGTTTGGGTAGTGTTAGGGCCCAGCCTCTCTGGAAGTCAGAGGCATACTAGCCAGAATTTCTAATTTATGTGTTTACTTGTATACTGTCATGCACAGAGACATGTGTTTGAATCAGGCCTGGCAGAGCAGATAAGCCTAGATGAGCTACATCATCAGGGCTTTCAGGGCATTCCCACCACTGTAAAGCTTCAGCTCCAGAATTAACCTGCTAATTTCACTGTGACAGGGCTGGGAGACGATGGCTCCTATACACTTATTGGTGTCGTTCTGAGTACACGCTTCACACTGATAACACCAGTTAGTTTTCCTTCTGGATGAACAGCCTGTGAACCAGCCAGCACCATGATAGCTCTGCATGACGGTGGGGACATTGGCCTTGGGGCTGGCGGGCAGTCGCCAGCAAGGACGTTGGTTTAATTCCTTTTTCTTCACCAGCAATGGAAGGCATTTCAGAGGAAATTACTATACATAACACATGACAAAATGTTTTTCCCATTGTGCTGGAATGTATCTAGAGCAGGGAAACTTTTTAAAAAAGCGAGGGAATAACAACATGGGGCTGTCTGCAGTGCAATAAGGGAAACAAAAAGCACCGTGAGAGGCGTCCTAAAGTATGCTTCCTGCATGTATTGAATACTTTAAAACATGATGCTTTTCCTTTCAAAAACAGTGAACCCACTGGCATTGCAATCCCTTATTTTTTTGAGCAGAATGATGCATTCCAGTCTTTGTAGGACACTTCACTTCGGCTGAGATGGCATTCAACTGTGGTTACTGTGACAAACAGAGAAGAAATGGCATGTGGCTTGCTTGGATGAATACACAATCAAGTTTTGTGAGAAAAATATCTATAAAAATGAGCCAGATTCCGCCTTGCCATCTCTTGTATATTTAGTGGTCCATGGTACTGAAAATAAACAATACATCTAAACATTTTATGGGTAATTTAAAAAATACCCTGCAATTTACTTTGTAATGTTATAGGATGTTTTTTAGCTTGTATTCTTTTACAAAAAAAGCTTGCTTTATTGTTTGTTCAGTTTCATTTAGTGTAGAAAACGTTTCAGGCTCAACAAAGATGAGAATACAACAAAATATTTGATTAATATTATTTGTTATTGTACTTGTATTGTACATCTTGTTCTTCCAAGATGAAAAATGCACTGTAATTCCCAGAACTTGGTTAGAATAGCAAACCCGTCTCCACAGGGTAATTCTAAATCGAGCATCTTCTTCCCTATGTCCAGTCGTCTTTCAGAAGGAGGTGACAGAAATAGGACTTGCAGTGGGACGTATGGCATCAGTGATGTTTCTAGGGACAATTCATTATCCTATTAGTAATAATATTTGTGTTTCTTTATGTCTGGAGGCCTCAAGCTAGATGGTGGCCTAAGGGCACAGTTGTACAAGGCACATTCCTTACATGAAATAAAAAGACATTCCCTGGCTAAAGAATTTTAGCCCAGGTGAACAAAGAAGATAATGCCCTTCTGGTATAGGTTATAGTCAAACTGGTCTAAATTTTGGTGAAGTTAACTACCAGCAGAGGAAGAATGGCTGATTCAAACTGTTTTGCCTCTTGCCAGTTGGCAACCTTTACTACATCATTTCTACTTTACCAGCATTTTGCATATATTTTGTGAAATTATCTCTGAACTCTTTAACAAAGAAGAGATTTGGTTTTCAGCAGAGATTGTCAATTACTGTTTAATTCTAGATGTTTTGCTGCTCTTTCTTCGAGCAATTAAGGATGAATCACAGCAGTACAAAGCAGTAGTCTTAAAGAACAATATCGATCACAGAGACATTATTGTTGTGACCCTTCATAGATAACACGATTGGACAACATGTATTGAAAACAGAGGAGGTCAGTATTTCACAGACAGTTATTACATGGCTATAGTGAGTCATCTCAGCAATGGAAAACATTGCAGAAATGTTATATGGCATTTTTGCAATGAGAAAAGCTGAAGGAAATTACAGACACTTCATTCCTCTAACATTTTAGGCATGTCTTCAGTCGTGTTGAGAACTGTACTAATAAAGCTAGAAAGGCCGGTCTGATAGATCATCTGACCCAACTGTTTATAGCATGAGATAATGCACTTTTGCAGGGATTTAGTGTCACTGGCACTATCTCCTACTTCTTGATCCCAGCAACACATTAACCTACTAATTGCTCCTAACGAGTGTTTGAGGTATCATAAAGCGCCCCATATATGATACACACTGATAACTTCAGTATTTGTCCGTGTTTCGTAGAACCAGAAGTTTCACTGTGCCAGTCCAGATACCTTACACTTGGTCTCTGTGGCCTCCTAGCTACCTCCCATTGTCCATGATCCGTGGTCCCTCAAGGGTAGAGCTGTAGGTCAAAGCAATTGAAACTGCAGAGGTTTCTATGTGCAGCTCTTCCACTTGGAGAAAGCTAGTGGATGGAGCAAAGATGATTTAATTCCATGCTATTTACTTGTGTTTACTTGGAAGTGCAGGCAAGCAACCTGTCACTGCTGTGATCAATAGGTAGCAACCTATGACTGATCTCCAGGCAATGGCTAGAGTGACTGCCATTAAGTAAACTAAAACTACCTAAGTGGAAGAGAAGGAGACAGAAAAGGAGAGGAAAGCATCCTTGGAAAAATGCACAAAGTAATGTAGCAGCTGGGGGAAAATAAAACAGATCTTGAGGTAAGCAAACATGTTACCAGCCTCAAACAAAAGTCTGGAAAAACTATAAAAATTGACCAGAACAAAGAACCTATAAACACTTAGGATGCATGAACTTAGTCAAATCTGCACTAAGCCTTGCAGTCTCCAGATCTGCCCAGGGCACTGCTAGATCTTATTAAGAAAGATTGCACGTTGCCTGGTTTTGCCCAGCTGTGTATGTCTCCAAGGCCGTTTACTCCATAGAAGATGGCCCATTTTTCCCTTGGCTGCTGACTGCTGCTTAACTGTCCCCCAACCTGTACTTATCACTTTGGCAATGGCATGCCTATGTTTTGAAGGTTCCTGGTCCAGGCATTTGAAAGATTGCCAAGACGCCATCTGAAATCGTTGCTGTTGCTCAGAAATAGATATGGTAATAGTGAGTGACAGCTACAGACTTGTTTTCGCTCGTAAAACATAGGTATGATCCCAGCCTGAAAACGGAACATTGGTTAGGTAGTTAGACGCTGTCAGTGCCAGCATCTAACACGTCAGGCATTTTGTAGACAAACAAGAACCGATAAACTTTATTGCACGGTTAGACAGAGAAGCAGACAGCTACAAGGGGAGGAAAATAACAACAGGTCCTTTCTGTGAAAAGTTAGCAGAGGTCTTAATGCAGCAAGATTGGAGTGAATTTTTTAAAACTACATGGAAAAGGGTACCGAGCTAGTGGCTGAAGAGACAGATAAAAGAGTCAAGAGCGTTTAGGATGACAGGAAGGCAGGAAGGAAAGATAAGTCAGGAGGTCAAATGTTATGTATGTAAGAAGGATGGGACTAGTCATATAAAAATGATCAGAAAGCAGATGGTCAGCTTTTTCAGTTTCGGTTCTGTACTCTTGGGAAGTAAACACATTTTCTAAATGTGGACAGATTTGGTGTTGATAGCTACGCTAACAGGATGCACCATTCACGCTTTTAAACTCTTCTGCAAGCGTTCTGCCATTTGGGGTCACATCTTATGGGACTTTTGATCATATCTGAATTTAGCCTGAGCTAAATATTGATTGGAATACTAAATACAGATAAATACTGATTGGCAGCTCTCTTCCACAGCCTTCTCTAGTGGAAACAGAGTGTCTTCTGTGAAACAGTGGTCTTACGTGATTCACTTATTTACTTATCTCCACCCTTAAAAATATATTTTGGATGCCTCTCTTTTAACCTGACAATTTTCATGAAAACACGTCTGATAGCTTTGGAGACAATAGTGGTATGTTCTGTACATAATTTTTACTAGCTTCTTTTTTTTCTTTGGCACGAACTTGAAAGAATTGTTAAGAGATGATGCCTGCTGGAAACATTTATCCATTTCATTTTAAGAATGTGAGTAATTGTGTAGTATATGTCACGCATATTAAATGTTTCACTATGAAAACAAATTTTACTCATTATTGCTTCTTATGACATTCCAATGTGTTCTCTTAGAATATGCTTAGCCTAGTTCTGGAATTAGGATGCACGACCGATCCAATGCTTTGTGCAAATCTCAATGGTTTTAAGATTAGGCTTTGAAAAAAAGCATTCCACCACCTCTCCAGCCTTGAGCCAACAGCAAATTAATTATGCAGTGGCAGGAAGAAACACTGCCTGTTGGAATTTTCAAATGGCATGATATAGTGATGGAAGGATATTATTAACTCTATCCCCTGGCAAAGTGATTATTAGTGTAAAGTGCAGCACAAGTCAATGGCAGGTCATATTGCCATTAGACTCATGTAGCTACAAATTTTTATAAAACTTCTTTTTTTCACTGAAATCTTAGATTTTTTTAGGCCTTGTGCAGGTCTCGTTCTGAGCATGAACTGATGTGCTTCTAAGACAGCAGCAAGACTGTATGCAGTTATAGTTCAAAGACTGTTTGAAGTTATAGTTTGGAGGTCCCCAATGCAGATGCCTTGGGGGCAGGGAAAGAGACATTGCATGGCAGAAGAGTGAAGAGGGTGGGCGGTGATGGAGCGACAGGCTGAAAGCTCTCGCTGCCACTTCAGAGACTTTGGGAGCTTGGTAACCAGGTAGTCCGAAAAACCACGTCACAAACCTCTGAGCTAGAAATTTGCACAGGCAGATAAACCTGGTTTACTGATGCATAAATGTCTCATGCCCCAGCAGAGCAATAACTCTACCATGAGGAAGGCTGGGCCACGACCCTGAGCAGCAGAGTTTACAATGTGCGCTGCACTTCCTAACTTTATTGCCATTTCACACTTCATTTCCTGGCAGCTGAGATGTCTATAATGGTCCTTAATGCAGCATTTTTTTAATAGTTCTTGGTTGTAAACTACATCAGTATGTGAGTCCTTGGGGAAAAAACGAAGAGGTGGGAAGCTCAATTAGAAGCTTTAATAGAATTTCAATCCCTTATAATCCCATGAAAGCAACGGAAAATGCATTGGGCCATGAGCTACAACGGTATGCAGCATCCCCACTCCCTGTGTGCTGCAGCACTGTGCTGGAAGGGCTGGGATAATTCTTGCCAGCAGTTTTAGAAGAAGAGGTATATTCTTGCCTTATGTTCCATGAAACAATTCCTAGAACGGCTTGGGGGATCTTAGCAGGCAAAGCACAAAGGCTGGGGAGGCACAGCCAGCAGGCTGGGTGGCCAGGATGGGTAAGTGCTGTGCTAGCGAGGGTGAGACCTGCAGGAGGTGTCAGCTGGAGGTCCACAAAGCAGATGTCGCAGGCAGGCTTGGGGAACAACCAAGCATTTGCGCTGCAGCGAAGAGCTACCTTCTTCTAGAGCCCACTGCTGATAAAAGCAAATAGCTGAAGAAATCAGTCCATCCTAGGCCTTTCCTGGGAAAGCTGAGGTCCAGGAATGAATTCCAAGTATGGTGCTGCCACAGTTTAATATATAGTGCCAATACACAAGCGGAACCCATACATACCAAGAGTAAAATGAGGATTTCTTACATTTCCGCCTAGGTCATTCCTGTTCTGCCCTCCAGGTATCTCAAAGAGGTGTGTGCTGTTAAGTGTGATGCTAGTGATAATTATTGGCTTTCCACTTCTAAAGGAATTTTTCTCTGTCGCTTTTGTTTTGCATTGGTTACATTTTTTATTTCTATAGTTTCAGACAAGTACAGCCAGTAGGTGTCTAAAAGAGGGAAATGAAAGGGGGAAGCAAAACAGTGGTTCGTCAGCTATCGCAAATAGACTGCAAAAGCATGAACGTAGTATGTTAACGATACAACAAATCGCCTAAATTCAGAGTTGTCTAATTTCAAATACTGCCCCCAAATCCCACCAGACATCAGCTATGTGTGAAAAACTGCAATTTTGGTTAATGGTAGATCTTCCATTAGCTTTAATGGGAGCTGAACTTAGCTGTATGAACGTGTAATCCTGGCTCTATGCCTGTTCATTTCAACAAGGGTTTGGTGAATGTTGATTTTGGAAAGTAACCTGAATTGAAGTTAAAGGTCTGGTGTCCCTGACTCCATCGAACTGCAGATGAATTATTAATAGCTGTCAGTGCAGATGCTTGCTGCTTGGGATTGTTGTTTGAAATAACCTATTTCTGGCTAATAATTGTCACAAGGTATATATGTTTTATCCTGTTCTTGCAGTGTTTTTTACTGAGCGTTAAGCTTATTCCTCTGTGACTCCTTTGCCAAAATCCTGTTTAGTGTCCAACACTAACAAGTGGCTTTAAAGGATTATGAAAAGGGTCATAAACATGATTTCCACTTGCGGAATTACTTCTTGTTAGAAACAAAACAAAAAACCTTTGCATAAAACCTCCCTACTTCCCATGCCCAGCTGGCACTGGGGGTGTAACTCTGCACTCACCCATATGTTTGGTAAAATCTTCTGTAAATCTTTATTTTTTTAATGAAGTCACTCATGGGTTTTGCACCCTGTCTTCATCCAAAAATAGCATGAACCTTACCTGACCATATAATGCAAGTAATACTTCTCTTCTAAAGCTGATAATAGCAGATCTGGAATTGTACGCAGACAGCAAGGAAAGTGAGCAACCACCATTAATCTCTGCTGGTTCAAGTAAAAGACTGTTAACTGAACTATTTAAAATCCTATCCCCCACCATTTCATTTTCTCCTGAGCTGGGAGGATGCTGTGCTTATTACATATTAGCTTCTCCATGGGATGTAATGCTGTTTTGCATCCATCCAGCAAGAAAGAAGTTCTTAGTTCCTCATTCAAGCTATAACCCATTTTGCTCATTTTACGTGCACCTGCTAGAGACAAATTCTTGTTTTCCCCTTACTTCCTGTATCCTGCTCACATTCGTGCTCAGATGATTTCTTCAAATGCTCAGGTTGCTTTTCTGACTGCAACTCCCTGGGCTCCACCAGGGCCAGAAAGCCCAGGGTAGACCCTCCACACCCTTCTCAAAGGGTACCAAACAGCCTGCTCAGCCTCTCCTGGTGGTTTTCCCAGCAGCTGGGAGTCCCACTATTGTGCCTTCCTGGCCTGCACGGCCTCAGTGTTGTTCCACAGTCCCCTCCTACCTGTTTAAGCCAGTCCCTGATCATCCCCCCGACTTCATGCTACTACTCTTGGATCTTTTCTTTTTCAAAACCAAGGGAGTGATGAGTACTCTCATCCACATGTTGAGGACTCATCTCCAGTAAATTCAACTGGCTTTTTAAGAGGTTTGTCCTGAAATACGGCAGGAATATCCTGATGATGCTGGGAGCCTGGCTGAAGACTTGCGGATAAATCTTCCTCCTTGGTCAGCTCTAGACTCTAGGCTTAGTTTATTTTTCTTATTAGAGACATGACATTATTATGAGTGCAAACTCAAGGTCTTATTAATGACCACCTAAGTTATTAGCTTTTTGGAATGCTGGTTCCAAGAAGTTAAGATCAGTCTCTGGTGCTTTCAACTACAGGAGATGCACTGAGATCTTGAAGAAAGACAGCCATGTCATTGGTACTACCTATGGTGTTGCAGACAAAAAGCATGGATGAAGGATGAGCAGATTTTGACAGTCTGAAGATCAGAGGTGACAGTGAGATGATATTCTGAAAAGACACGTAGCACACAGGTTGCTTTTCTGCAATGTTCAGCCACCCTTTGTAGGCTGCAAACTGCACAGAGGCTTCTCTCCTGAAGTCCTGCCTTAGAGGGATTTGAGTCTCCAGAAAAGGAAACCAGCTTGAAAGGCTGTGGAGTATAATAATCTCCCTCAGTTGCCTCAGGCCCTAGCTCTCTCCACATCCTGAATACATCCTATCCGTATCCCAAGTCTGTGAGGTCAATACGAATATTTCTTTCTCGCACCTACCTCTGGGAAAACATTTGGATGAATGTTATTAATCCCCTTGGTGCCCTGCATGTCTAGGAGATGTCTACAAAACAGCACGCAAGCAGACCTTGGAATGAACATAACGAGGCAGGTCTGATCCAAATAACAACGGAAGCCTGTCACACACCTAAATAAACAGGCGAGCACGCCAATGAACACATTCATTTGCAGGGTGATGTTAGTGGTAGAAGCAGCATGTTGCTGCCTGGATTTTCGGGCTGAATGCTTTTCAACACACAAATGAAATGAGTTGTTCTGCTGGGCTCAGCTACCAGACTCCGGTTTTATCCAGAACAACGCAGAAGAGCTGTGGCGTTTCTGTGGATCCTCTGCAAGCTCTCCAGGCACTTGACAAATGCTAACTTTTGTCCCTTCTGCAGTCAGGTGCTGGGCAATTTCCTACTCTAGAGACGAGATAAGCACAGATATGCTGGCTGCTTTGTAAACAGAGCAAAACAGGAAAAAGCCAGCCTGAGGATGGACATAGTGAAAAGGAGCCAGAGCCAGCGACAAGGAGCCAGGGACTCTGCAACAGCAGGTCACAGGCTGTAGGGCCTCAAGCACGCATTTCGGTGCCTATTCCTGATAGTGTCTCATAACACTCACTGCTTTGAGTCGGAGGCTTTCAAAATAGAAGGCAGCATAGGAAACATAGTCCTAGGTGATATGTGCATTAGAGGTACTTGCAATTCATCTGAAGAGTAAGGAGCACACTCCAACCTCACCAGAACCTGCCTGGGAGAGGGTTGGAAGGAAGACACCAACCTGAAGGGAAAGGGGAGAAGTGGGTGAAGGCGAGGGTAGAGTTTGGGGGCCCCATTGCACACTGCTAGCAGAGAGGAAGGATCTCCCCCGTGAAGGGGAAGGGGGATCATGGCTGCTATTTCCTCCTTCAACCGATTTCCTTTGTGAGGCAAAGCTGAGGAAGTCTGGTAAGGAACTAAATGATTGCTTTGCTCCCGAGACACATGCAAAACCTTTATGCACCTAACCTAGTGGCCAGTGAGCATTTTGCTCCCTTCGCTGTGGCCAGCCTAGAGAAGATGATAGTCTGCTAAAACTCTCTGATTAAGAGCCTGGCTTTTTATCGATCCTCGTGCTGGCCATGAGAAACGGGGCCTGCCTGGGCATAGGCAGTGCTGCAAGCCGCTGCCTCAAAGTCACAGGCTGATCCAAAGCGATCCAGGAGCCCAGGGATGGCCTTCAGGAGGGTGTCCTGGACGTGTCCTGGATGACCAGCCGCTTCGTTTCAACTATATAAATAATGGAGCCAATTGCAGTGAGGCAGATCTAGGAAAGCCATGATGTGGGATTCACGGCGTAAGGACCTTTCAAAACATAATTGAAATTAATCAGATTAAAACCTAGCTCTTTAAATGCAAAAATGTATTATCTTTGGTATCATCTCGAGAGTAGCTCCAATCTGCAGCTGTACATTGAATTAAGGGCTTTGTCTATAATAACTCAATCTACGTCCCTAGTTGATCAGATATAGCACCTGCGTATTAAACATAAATTTCCTGTTGTGGCTTTTTGCTTCCAGCCTTTTTGTCCACCAATTCTCTCTTCTGGACTATATTTGTTAGCTACTTGGTCCAAATGCTTGGATACACTCTTAAATCCTTTTATATCTGACTAGAGATTTGCTGAAATTTTGCTGAATCTAAACAGTAAAACCGGAAACTTTACTTTTGCATTTGTGCTATTTAATTACACAAATAAAGAGGCCAGCACTTCCTAGTGATCTCGTGCTATCCTTTGGTGCTCTTATTTTATCTCGACATCCTCCCTTTTAATCTCGATAATCCAGCCAACACTGACCGTTGCTTGAAAGACATCAGGTAGGCTTATATATGTGACACCTACAAATCTTCCGGTGGACCTTTCAACCAGATATCCTGACATGTCCTTAAAGACCTGCATTTCATTCAGCCTAGGCAACATGGCTACAGGACCTATGCTTTTAAAAACACTCCATTTGCATGGGCCCTTAGCATAGTTTCTAAGAGTTTCCACGCAATTTAAATTGAAATAAACCTTTCACTTCCCACTATAGTCATGCTACCAGAATAACAAGTTTGTTTAGTTAGTCCTTAGCAACTTTTACAGGGACCATGAAATCAGGAATTTATGTAATTTTTGTGCTCCTTGAGCCTCTTCCATTTCAGGATCACAGCATGTCCCCTGGCTGGATTAAAGAAACTTCCTGTATTTGCTGCATATCATTAAAGCACTCGCTCACCACGTGCAAGTAGGAAAGAAGCCTGTGTCACCCGAATCCTGTGCTCTTACGTAGTGCAACTTTATTTAGAAGCTTTGGTGAAGTATTCCTTTAATTTAGTTAAATTTAATTTTAAGTTTTCCTTTAATATTCTACCTGCTTAGAAAGAATTACAGGTCCTCTTTTCTCTGCTGCATTCAAATGTAACCGCACAAAATCAACACCCCGGAATTCAAGCTCTAAGCACCATGACCCATTATTTTACAGTTCTTTCCCGATCCCTCTGCCCGTTTCCCTCTGAACTTGTGACTCACTTTCCCTGTATGAAAGCAGCAAGAGGAGGAGCTTGATGCCCTCTTTCTTGTATTGCCCTTTTTATAGGGTTCCTTCTGCCCACTTGAGGTTCCTGCGTATCTCTTATTCCCAGCCGTGCCCTCGTCCATTTGCTATTCTGCTTGAAGTTAATGATCCCTTTGAGCTTTGGACCCCGAGAGTCAGGATTTCCTGGTGCTGGCTGCAGCAACAAATTCCTGACGCTGCGGCACTCGGTGTGAGAATAGGGGAAATCAATGACTTCTGAGAGATAACTTATTGCTTTTTGTTTACTTTGGCTTTTGTTTGTAAGCCACGCAACACACTGCGGATTTCTTTAACTCTTCCATCGCAGGCTTCCTGGGCAACGCGAAAGGTGCTCACCTCTCCTCGCGCTGCCTGTTCCTCGGGCTGTATTTGATGCTTGCTGTAGCCGCTGTTAATCTGCCTGCGGGCTCCCGGCTCCGCCACGAGACTGCCAGTCTCGTGTCCGGGTGCGCGCACAAGACCAAATCTGCGCTGCTGCTTGCACCGCGTGTCCGTCTGCTCTCTCAAACGGGAGAAAGCCGCAGGAAGAGGGCCGAGGCGGAGCGGTGCTGTCACGCCTGCTGCCTCGCTGCAAGGCAGCACGCGGAGCCCGGAGTCCCTCCGCGCCTCGGAGGAACCGAAATCCCACGTGAATCATGTGCTCATTTCTTTCTCTCTCTCTCTTTCTCTCTCTCTGCAAATCTCTTATCTGGACAAACATTTCCTGGCCTGCCTGAGTTCTCATACTGCCCAGGAGGTCTAACACAATTCGGACTGAACAGACTACCGAGCAGGGAGATTTATGATTTTTTTTGCGAATGAGACCGCAGGTTGTTTTTGTTCCAATTAAACAATGGAAATGTGGAAAAACAAATGATGCTGTTAAAATAATCACAGAAGCCGTGTGAGGTGGGGGAGAGAAATGAAGTTCACCACTACTTCACATGTACGTGCAGGACCCAGACCCTTGCATGTAGCTGTGTTACAAAAGTGACAAAAAACCACATGTAAAAGACTTACCTATCAAATACTTGGGGTTGCATTACTTACTCAGGCTTTAATCTAAGGTACTGAGTAGTGAGTTCCTTCAAAGAGATACAAACAAAGCCTTTTGTTTTGCTTTGCTATTATAGTTTTCTTATGTTATGTTTTATATATCTATATCTATCTATCTATATATATATATAAAACTTTAAACTCACTCTGTTACCAGTGCCTGAGGATAAGGATAAGAGAGAGTCCAGGATTCCTTCCGGAGTAAGGAAGTTAGCTTTCTTTAATTTTAAACAGTTGAGAAATACTGACCTAGATTATCCCAACTTTTAAGAGACAACTTGAGCACTGTAATTTTCTGTTTTATATTTTATTTTGGTGCATAAAAGCCCCACAGGACAGTCCCACATTTTGGGAAAAAATCAAATTGAGGTCATATTGTGGAGTACTGCAGTAGTAGTTTTCGTTTACAGTTAAATGAAAGTTGGACTAAGCTTTGAATGTTCATTTAATACTCGTATTTCCCCTCATTTTGTTTCCTTGCCTGTGCGTGGCTGCGAGTGTGTGTTTGTGCTGCTTGGTTTTTCCAGCTGCTTTACTTTTCTAGCCTCTGCCTTCTGATGTCTTACGGACCGTTGTCAGCTGGGATCTGCACCACATCACGGGCAGCGAGATTTTTTTACTGATTGTTTGGGGCTTTGCTTTGCCTGTCCCTGACAGAGCTTGCGGTGAGGGGTAACTGAGGTGCTTGGCCTTTTGGGCAGAGGGGTACAAGAAGCAGTCCCAGTAAAAGGAACCCTGTAATATTTCACAGGCCCACTCCTGTTTAATGAAGTATTGTTATTTCTTGTTGCACCTTAAGGCTGAACCACTTAAGTCATTAACTTGGTCGTGTAAGGGATGCCGTCATCCCAAATCATGCTAATGGCACTTCAATAATTCACGCTCTAATAGTCTCTATTGCCACACATAACCCCACTGGAAAGCAAGCATGATTGTACTGACTCAAGCTTACTGTGATAGGACAACTCCTCAGACGGGCTCCATTTTGCTTCTGAATCTACCTCCATGTCATGTAAATTTGGTTTCACTTCAGTTTTTTAATTAAGAGCGGAAGTGAACAACAGTGAAGCTGAGGCTGCGAACAGAGCTCATTGGCCTAAGAAAATGAACTGAAGAGCATTAATTTGGGCGCGGGGATTGGTATCTTTATCTCTTTTTTGTGTCCGTGGAGGAGTCGTAAGCGATGATTCACCCACCAGCTGTCCATCTTCTTTTTACATATATAAATTGAATGATATGTTGTAGTAATATTGTGCCCAACTAGTGAAAACTACAGCAAGCTAGACTGCCTGTTGACTACTGGGCACTGTTTTTCTGAACATAGGTACACATTTCTGACAAGTTACGCACTGCAAATCGGTAACCGTACTAGGTGTTACAGAATGGCTCGTTGCAGGACTTACCGTGTCCGTGAAGAACCGCAGCGTCAGGCTTTAGGACTTACCTGTAACACGGGGGAGATAATGTAATATGTAGGCAGCATATAGGCATATCTCTGCAAAAAGTTTCTGACCTGGTCATATAGAGCTGTGCAATCAAGAAGTTATTTATATATCTAAGAATCATTCTCATCAAAATTATTATTAGACCTCTTCTCAGATGAATTTTCTACAATACTGTACCATTTACACCAGGAGCCAAATTAAGTGCCTAACTTGCAATTATTTGAGAAAACAAGGTCTTTAAACTACCATGTGTATTCTCAAAGAAATAAGGACTTTTGAAATTGTTTTTAGTGCTAAAATTAATGCTATTTTTAATGCTAAAATTGAAAAGGGTATTAGGACCCAGATTCATCCTATATAGCTGTAGGACTCTGAGGGAATGCTCATGATGAATGGAGGCAGACAGCTGTCTCTAGGATGTGGTCCTAGTCTTGGGGAGGCTGAGCCTTTCTCTCAGTTGCATCTCTCTCTAATGACTGTGCAGGGAGCCTGAATTGCTCCTGATTTAAGAAGGATGAATCTAATCCTTTAGTGTGCTCTGTGACTAGGAAGTTCATCAAAGCAGCTGTCCCAGGTCAGGCCAAGGTTTCATCCAGCTCAGTATCCTGCCTCCAGCAGTGGCTGTGAGTGATAGACAGGGAAGAGCAAAGCCAGAAAAAGCAAATATGATGCTTCCCCAGAGGAGTCTCGTAACCTCTGTCTTCAGCTCAGGAATTTCTTCAGCTGGACGTATTTTCTATGTATTTAGTAACTCCCAATGGATTTCTCTTCTGTGCACTTGTTTGGTGTCCCCTAGAGCCCAGCTGCATGTTCACATGTGTCATAGCATCTGCTGGCAATGAGGTCTCTGGGGGCATCAAGCACCCCCTCCATGTCCGTGTTTTAAATCTCGCTGCCAGAACCCTCATCTGACATCTTTAAATCTAGTCACCTAAAGAGAGATGGTGAACACAGTCAATCCCTCTTTAGCCTTTCTATAGGAAGAAGCTGGAGAGGCATCAAAGAGTAGCTGCTGTCAGTGCCCTGCATGAGCCAGGGGGCTCGGCAGCCTCGTCCCCCACCTCCTGAGGCTTTTGCTGCCTGGGCTTAAGCCCAGCTCTCTTCTAACTGCTGGGACTGAGCCTGGCTGCCCTCTCTGGCCTGCCCTGCTCACCTGGCTCATGCCCTGTGGGGCTGGGGACACTAGGCTGGTGTCCTGCTGGTGTCCAGCTCGTGCCCTGCTAGCCTCGCCGTTGCCTTGGGCTCCCGGCTCGCTGCCCCTTGCAGCGCAGCCTGCCCTGGCTCCTCCTGGACACCTGCTTTCTGGCCTCATCAGTGCATGATCAGCGAGTCGAATCATTCTGGATGTTCAACGAATCTGCATATTACAGCAATGTCCCACACGGATGTCCTCCCCCTCCCCTTACCAACTCCACTGCATGTACAAGACCTTCAAGTTACCATTGCTTAAAATGCAGGTATTGATTCAGTTTCAGCATATCAGAGGGAATGATGATAATTATAAGGAAGTGTGAGGAAATAGCCCGGATCTATGGTTCTGTTAATGTTTACAGTAACATTATTATATTGTTATACTAATTCTTACTACGGAAATCAAGGGCATAGTAAGGCGGCAATCTTATTGTCTGCAGAAAAATATATACAGAGCAATTAGATTTTCCAAGAAATGTGTTTTGAAATGCTGTGGGAAGCTATATTTCCTTACAGTTCTGATGACACACTTAGTATCTGAGTTTATGGAGTTGTTCTACAGTTACTAGATTAAGGACACCATTCTTTTTTTTAATCCTTTTACAAGTTCTTGTGTTAGCTATAAAGCGCAATGAAAGCATGAGATCTGTTTGTTAGCTTGAAACGATCTATCCTGCTAGTTCATTCGAGGCCCTTGTTACAAATCCTCCGGCCCTGTTATGGGTTGCTAGGCAGAAGGGAAATAATGTCATTTGTTAAACAAAGCAGACAAAGTCTTTCTTTGTAGACTTTGCACATTCTCTCAGTGGTGTGAAATCTGCATTAACAATGAGCTCCTAGTGAAAAGGTCCCAGTTAAACACTAGCACAAAAACTGTGAGGTTTGTGTACCATCTGAGAGCGCAAAAAATGCCATTTCCCCAAAACTCTGACTAGATCCTTAAACTGGTGACTAGTTTGTTGTCAGGGCGTTCGGAGGAGAACAAGCGGAGAGGTGACTTAAGCTGTGTGTGGACAGGACACACGACAGGCAGCTGGAGGGGAGGGTGACGCAGCTCCGGCCATGCTGCGATTAAGATTTCTTTCCAGAGCGATTGTCCTGCTTTTGTAGGTAAGCAGGCAGATGGCTATGGAAACTCAATGTATATCTACACTGAGTGCAGCAGAAACTGAGAGGATAGTGAGATCCAGGCTAACTTTATATCAGATACTTCAGAAATTGGTGGCAATGCAGCTGCAGGGCGCAGCACAGCCTGCAAACAGCCTGAGGGCCTTGTTAAACTACACCGTGCTGCTCTGCCTAGCCTCCCACTGGGACTCCCCTTGCCTAATTCAATGATCAATTGGGAATGTTGTTAGCACCCTGTAGTCACTGCCACTTAGGTGTACCTTCAGCTTGGCACAGCGATGGAGAGCCCTGGAAGCTGCTGAAAGAGCTTTGCAGAGGAAAAGCAATCCTGCGTGAAATGATCTCTGCTAGCTACCAACGTGCATAAAAGTAGTCTACAGGTTCAAAGACAGCTAATTATGATAATGCCATCCCACTGGCCAAGTTTTCTGGGAGGAGAAGACATATATGCGGCTGGAAGTTCCTGCAGCTCTGTTACTGAACTGAACCACTGTGTCCTGATTTCCACTATTAACTAATTCATTGGATTAATTTATTCTTCCCTTTCCCTCCGTTTGAGTCTTGCAGGTATTTTGTAAATATTTTAGATTTTTTTTTTCACGGTGGTTTGGTTAAGGGGAAATCTTAGCTGCCTTCCGGTAGTTTCCCTGTGCCTTGTAAACCCCACTTTCTGCAGGGTGCCCTCTATGTTCTGCTACTTGCAGTCCTGTAACTACATGATTTGATGAAGTGTCTTCTGTCCATCTGGACACTGTAATTTCAGGAAAAAGGATTTATTTAATGTAAGAATGAAAATGACAGATTTTACTAGGGCCTTACCACCATGATGGCTCCCTCGTTTATGAGGAAAAATACTCAATTACCTGAATTAATTTATCACTCGGTTCCTTTGTGACAGAACTTCTTTCCCTTATATATCACTTACACAAATATGTCATTTTTCCTGAAATTTACTTGTTCCTCCAGTGTGTGAAAACTCACCTGAGCTGTGGTTTTAATGGGAGTGGCCACTGTGCATGCATATATCACTCCGTATGCGTCTACTCGCTGTCACTGAAAGCGCACTGGTGGGGTGAGCAGGACCAACGTTCTATAGATCTGCTCAGTCGTGCAATGGAGCACATTCCAGGTCTGTATCCATTTCGAAAGGAAGATAAAATGTCAAAGGCATCAGGTTTCTTCTAGCCTCACCTAATTAGATAGAAATTTCTTACCAGATGAGTAACTAACAGGACTAGGATTCAAAATAGACTATACTAGGTATAAACATATTCTACAAAACTTAATTAGATAAAGGCAACTCAATCTCCAGACTCTTAGGAAGGAAAACAAAGGGCTAGCTGGGCTGTTTAAGGGCTCCTTTCCTTGATGCCCTCACTATGCACTACTGATAACGAGCAGAATCCAACATAAGCCAAGAGAAATGAAATTGTGTGCGACTGCGGGATCTTCTCTGTGAAGGCAACTCAATGCAGCAGCCCCCAGGGGTGAGGGGACCAGGGAAGAGCCGCAGCTCCCTGCCTGGCGCTGGAAGGTCCCCGGGGCAGCCTGCTACCTTCACCCTGCTGCTCCCAGCTGCACCTCTGGGCTTCGTGCTTCTGCTGAAATAGAGAAGGAAACTGCAGAAGATACCGTCTTATAAAGTTTCCTACAGCCCTTCTTGCCTTTAAGCCTCAGAGTGAAATTTCTGCTTGTTTTCTTCCCATCTTCTTATAGTTCTGTCTTTTGAGCTGCCTCTCCTTGCTGGAGCTTTGCCTTTTCCTTGCTCACATTTCTTTGTGGCAGAGGCAGTTCTTTGCCTTTGAAGGGAATGACTGCAGAATAGAGACACTGGACTTGCTGTTGACTTGCATATTTAAAGCATTCATACCTAACTTTTCAGAAGGGAAAGAATGCACCTCTTTGCTGAGACTCCATCATGTCTGGATATATTTGACTTGAGGCTCTGTTGTGGCCAGCAATTATTTGCTATGTGCTGACAGTTTTTTATAAATGACACTGTCATGTATAGGGAATGTTGCATCTCTCTGTCTAACAGCTTGAGCCATACCAGGCTCAAGTAGACAGCGGAATGGAATTTGAATAAATCCTTGATATCTACCTACATGTCTTCTGAACATCTACTCAGCAGCGTAATCCCCCTGAATTTTAAAGACATTGTTTCAGCATCAAGCATTAGGGACTAACTAGGCAACTTGAGCCCAAACTAACCTCTGTTGCTGGCTTTCTTTCACTGATTTCTTTTCTAAGATCGGAAAGTGTTGAGATTTTCATTCTGTTTAATCTTTCAAAAATTCCCTGTATTAATATTTGTTTTTAGTAGCTGTTCTTGAGTTAGGGGATATTTTTAAAGAAAAATCATAGACCTCATTAATATAACCACTTGGCTTGATAACTGTGTTCCTTACTAAGCCTTCATCCCCATTTCCACAGATGTTGGTTTAGCATCTGTTTTCAGTGACTGGGTTTCAATTTATCTCAACTAAATTGAACAGCCCTCTCTCAAATGCCTACTCTCCATGTTAACACTTGCAGCTATAGATTGCACTGAAATTTCCCCAAATCTTCTTTTTAATGGGCTCTATAGATTGCTCCCCCCTTTTTACAGTAATTTACGGTAAAATTGTCCAGTAATTTATGGTAAAATTGTCATTTACAGATAAATTCTTTTTTTCACTGAATTTTTTTCTCCAGGCTTTTTTCTAGACCCCTCCATAATCTTTCTGGGGCTGCAGGCAGAACAGCTCCACATAGCTGATCTCACCAGAGTCTAAAATACGTCAGTATAATGCCCTTCTTCTAGGTTATACATCCAATAACCAAGTTAATCCCTTTGGCCTCAGCTATGGACTAGGATGTGTGACCCTTCCAGTGCTTTTGCTCATTTCTGGCCAGAAGAGTCCCCATTTTATTTTTATATATAGCTACGTATGTATAGATGCAGGTGTATATGCATATGTATATGTATATCATTAGCTAGCCCTGCTGTCCTTAAGAAAGGCTTGGTTTGCATATGTAGGAGTGGAATTAATCCTATGGCAACTTGTTCACCTTAAATTGTCATCACCAAACTGCCCCCTGCCCCCCAACACATGCATCAAAGTGATTTTCCAAAGGCTTGGTGATGAACCATCTTTTGGGTTTCAACCTGTTTGTGTCACGAAGCCTCAGTCTGCTGCTTCACTGCACTGAATAGGAAGTAGATTGCAGTGTAGTACATCTACAGGGTACCCACATCTCTAGCCAGCAGAAGCATTTCCATAACCAGAACAGAAAAAATCACTGGCAGATGGATTACAGATCACTTAACAGTGCTGCTGTACAGTTATATTATACTGCGTGTATTAAAATGGCCAGTGAACTTGCTCTCTCATAGGGTCACTGCTGGGAGAATTTCCCTCTCAAATCCTTCAATCTCTGCCAGTTGTAAAATGGAGTAGCATTTTTTAAATAAAAAGCTGTAATTCAAAGCAGCATATTCAAGCAGCTTTCACACATTAACTTATTCTGAGGGTCAGTGACTGCTTCTTCTCATTACTGCAGTGCTGCAGCTTCTCTAGCTGTGATGTGTGGATGCAGTCCAGGTCTGGCCAGATCTCACTTTTCTCTGAAGCAGTCACAGCCTCTGTGTTTTATTCTTTGCAGTTGACTCTGACTTCCCTTGGCATGCAAAAAATGCTCAAACACTGCTGCTAACACCTCCTAGAAAGGCAGGTACATACATGCATCCCTATCTTTTCTTACAGCACACCTAACTGGCAACAAAGGATCAAAATCAGCCTAATTCTGATTGCCTTTGTTAGTGCCTGTTAGCACTAGCAGGGGAACGTGACAGTGTGTGCACAAGGCAGATGCCCATTGGGTACCGACCAGTTCCTGGGTCATTAAAGGGACAACTCGGTCATCAAAGTCAACCACTCACCAGGGAATGAACAAATAATAAAAGCAAATTGAAAATAGGAAGGCAGAGCAAGTATAAGCAGCCACTACAGACTTCCTGGCCCCATCCTGTGGGTCACAGCAAGGTTGAAGTCCACTGCGCTTGGGATCTATGCTTTTGTGTGTTTTTGCAGTCTTCAGAGTGTCTCTGCTCCTTCTCACAGGCAACATCAGGTAAATAGCCTCCTCTGGGGAATGTTTCTCAGAATTGCAAGAAATTTTTGCAGTTGAAATGCATCCCATGAGACTGTGTGGCGTGTGCAAGTGGTGTGATATACCTGCTGCACCTACTCTTCAGTAAACCAATAGCAGCTACATCTGTCGGCAAAGCTTTATCCAGGCTTGGCTGTAAGATAGCGTTTCAGATCCCACCACACCGAACTGAGAGAGAGAAGGCTACAGAGATAAAGTCGGTGCAATTGTGAACACAGTAACTAGGCCACCCTCATGGGTGCAAATGCTGAAGACCTGAAGTATACGCTCAGAAGAGAAGACAGACAATCAGCCCTGTAGGAAAACCATTTGGATGGAAAGCTTCAAGACAGCTGTCTGCCCATCCTCAATTCAGGGCAAAAAGAAAGTGTGGCCTTTGAAACCAGGGGACCCAGGGCTGGAATGAAGACCAGGCACACCTATGCTTTCATCTCATTTCTAACAGAGGAGCTTTGAGCTGATGTGGAAGTCATTTAATCTGCCTGACCTTTTAGAGAATAATTGCTGGCTTAGACTTTACAAGTTGTTAATAATCTATTTTAGGAGAAGGTACGGTAGCAGCAAGGCAATGTGGGAGCAAGGAGAGAGTTGGGTTTGAAAGGAGAAAGGTGGCTGCCAAGGGTAGAGTTTCTCTGGATGCCATTGAAGAAGAGTGAAGAAGGGGAAAATAAAGGAAGTCGTCCTTCTCAACCTTCAACCAGTTTCTAGAAGCCAACTTGCTTTGAATCTTTTTAGGATCTGGAAAAATTATGATCCATTTTTAATCAAAATAAATTATTTTTGTTTCCAAGCTGATTTCAGTATTTTCTAGTCAGCAGAGGAAATACTGCAAATCTTACAAGAGATCCTGTTCTCATAAAACGCCCAGCCCAATTTTGTAAATTCAGGAGGTTTTGGCTAGACCAGATAAGCTTTGGAGGAGCATCTGAATATTCACTCAAGCTGAACCCACACTCCAGACTGTGGTGTGAGCAGTTTCCTGCACTTCTGAGCTTTTTATTCTTTGAAATATTTTACTGACTCTGGAAGAATGAGGACAGTGAGAAAAAACTGTTGCCCCTCTGTAGTTAGTCCGCTGGGTAAAGAGAAGGCCAGATGGTTCCCCAAAAGTTGATGGATAGAATAAATTCAGCATGGTTAATGTGCCCTACCCAGTAGCATGTAAATAAGCAACCATGAAAGCCTCCCAGGTCCAGAAGACCTATTGGGAAAAATAGTTTACAAAGGCTGCTTTGGTGGTAATGGTTTAAGGTAAAAATTGCCTGTAATTACTGGCACTCTTGCATATATAAGACATGTTTGCCACAAGAAAATATGTGTCCCCCTATTCAGCCTAGGTACTTGTACAGTTCCCATCACACTAATATTTGAGTGCCTTCCAAGCAGTCAAAAATAACTGAGAAATAAATGTACGGAAAAGGTGTTTTCTCAGCCTGGTAAAAATGCAACAGTCTCCTGGGCTGGCTCTGACCTCATGCCAGTATGGTTGAAAGCAGGACTGCATATTTCTGCGTGTCCTTGAATCAATGTTTTGCCTAATTGCCATTTCTGCCTCTGACTTACCCCTTTTGCTGACATGTCAAAAGGCCCTCTAGTGTCTGGGCCGATAAGGGATACGTGTCAAGCCGCTCAGTAGTGCTCAGAATCGCCTGAGCTTATTTTGGACCCACTCAATGCAGAGCAACATTTCCCATCTGGGAACTATTAGCATATGCTAAGCAGTCGTTAACGTATGCTGATGATGTCTGGAGGTTTTCAAAGAAATCTTGAGTGACCAAAGCGTACGGAATGGCTGCACAGGAACTTCTGAGTCAGCCTATACCTCTCGGCAAGAGACTTGAGACTCCAAGCCAGACTCCTTAAATA
Organism: Struthio camelus; assembly: GCF_040807025.1. Taxonomy (NCBI): domain Eukaryota; kingdom Metazoa; phylum Chordata; class Aves; order Struthioniformes; family Struthionidae; genus Struthio; species Struthio camelus. The sequence goes on along the minus strand of NC_090981.1, from coordinate 56,835,576 downwards.
ACGCCCAATGGCTTCACTGAGAAGTTTGCTCCCTTTGGGAAAGACTGTCAGGACACAAAGCAACTCAACTCTGACTGACCGGCTCCGGGTCTGGAGTATAAATCAGGCTGGTGGTCTAGGCAGCCACTGCAAGAGATCTGAAGAAAAATAAGACTTTTTTTCCAGAGGTAGCAAATGGCTGAAAGAATTATTGCTGCCCAGGGGGCTTTAGAGAGGTAGTAGAGCTTGACTGAGGTCACTTCTCAAGACAGGAGTCTTGTGCCCAGTCGCTGAGGTAGGACACACAGACTTCCCCTGGATAGTCAAGAAATGAGAAAGTCCCCTTCATACGACGGCTGCAACACTGAAATACCAGCCTTTCCCTTTGTTATGCAGCTGTTTCTTTAGTATTAAACATTACCTATGCTATCAGCATTCATGTATTAACAAGGTGTTGATCTTGCCATTATTCCAGACTTTACAAATCTGAGGCACCTGGTTTTCTTCAGCACCCCCAGTCCACATCTCATGCATAGAAACCGTGTGCCCATGGTAAGGCCATCCCAATACATGTTTAGGAAATGCAATACAAATAAGTTCAGGCAAATACATTTTCAGGTCTGTAATGTTTCCTTGTGTCAGCATACATATGTGACTGGGTCAAAAGTTCCCTTCCAAAAATATTCGTCAATATTTTCAAATGATTTTTAATTTGCAGGAGCTTAGAAATTTTCCAGTGGAAATGCAAACTACTATCCAATGAATGTAAATTAATAATATGGTAATAGATGTACTTTTTTCATGTGTCTTTCTAGGTATCCCTGAAAATAATGTGTGAAGAAAATGCTATAGAGAGAATGGCAGTTTCCCAGGGCCACCCTCCCACAGTAATCAGCTCTTTTCTCCAGTCGAACTTAGCCTTCTAGAAGATGCAGTCTAGCCTTGCTTCCTTTGCTGGGCAACTTCTGACTCCGATCCTTCATCTCCAAATAGCCAGACCCAGCACTAGATCGCAACTTCTATTGCTATCCTTGCTTATTGCTGTTCTGTGTTTTGAACCACAAGTTAGCACCTAAGCACAAATCTTTTCCTAAGGACAATGCCAACAGTGCCAAGAAAATTAGAGACTAATAAAAAAGACAATATTACAAGAGTAACACCTGATTTTGACATCTTAATGGCAAGCAGTTAAGGAAATACCAGAATTAAAGTTATTTCTGCAATTTTAATTCTGTCCTTTGCTGTAAAAGTGCCATTTTTACTATGTCCCACTATTTAAGCTCTTCCCTAAACCAGGAATTATTGATTTTCTCATGTGCTTTTTTGCATGGCACCTTATTTTTATAGCCAAGTTCTCAGCTATAACAGATAATGAAGTCATTTTTTACAGCGTCATTCTGAGGTGAAGGGAATGAGACCTTGTCTGCTATATGACCATGATGACCAACATAAGGAACACGTATTCATTTTGGTGTCTGGGGTGAGGCCATATGTCTCACATATATTAACTGTGGCATACGAAGATGCTGACTCTGGGTTCTGAGATATGTTCCAGAAAACCATGTTGTCAAGTGAGGAAAGGGTCTGTGGCCTCTTCCTCTCCCCTTCAACTTCTTTCCACCCAGCTTCCACAACCCTCATGCTCTTCTGCCTCCCCATCCCACTGCCCTTCTCTCCATTCCTCTATTATTGTCCTAGCGTCTTTCCACAACACATAACAGTCACAGTCTTCCCTATTCCCTTGGCTGTTTCCTTACCCAGGCAATCCTAATGCTACTCTCCCTTTCTGCCTCTTTGGTGACTCCGTTTCTCACCCACACTCTGGTAATCTGTTGTACTGATGGCTCCTGTCCATACCAGCTTCCAAACATTCTCCCTCTTGGCTTCTTGTTCAACATCTGTGTGCCACCCCCAAGTCCTCCGCTCCTTCTCCTTGTTTTGTCAGGAGGATTCCTGAGTCTTCCCCTCCCTCATTACTGCCCACATGTCTGGCTCTCATTCCTTCTGTATCTGAATCCAGGAATTTTCTCCTCTACATTGTCTCACCCCAATGAATGTCACCGACAGCACAAAAAGGACAGACTCCTGGCTCTTATTTCAGGTGCCTGGCCCTGTCGTAGGTTGTGGAAGTCTACAGCTGAAATTGCAAGGAAAGTCCTAAGTCACCTTAGGTTGAAACCTGTTCAGGGAAGATGAAATCTTCAGGAGTTCAATTTCTAAAATAAAAGAAACCTTTTACATATCCACTAAGCATGTGCAAATCCAGTTTTTCAAAGACTTATAACTTAGATGAATTTGGGCAGATTTTCAGAAGGGCAAAAGGCATATCTCTGATGAAAGGCAACCCCTTGACAAGTTCCTGCTCCAAGGAAGAGGAATGCCAGAAGTTTTCAAAGAAAAGGTCACAGTTGCTTTTTAACTTGGACAAAACAATGAATTTTTTCTTACCCTCATTATTGGAAACGGCTGAGTTTGTGGACATTTTCCAAAAGTTTCAGCCTGAGGCAGATACCTGGCATGGAAAATTTCATTCCAAATGGTTGTAGTTTGGCAACATTATAAGTGGTTGAAAATAGGGTCTTGCAATGCAAGGGGTCAAACTTTCACTGTAATGTCAAGCTACCAACCTTAGCTCCAGTTACAGCCAAACACTTTGCCTTGTCACCCATAATGAACTCTCTGCAAACAAAGCAATTATGTACATTCACGGTAGGGTGAAACACCTTTTTAGGGCATCCTATTCTGGCCAGAAGCAAATTACTGGGATCAATAGCAAAGAAATGTAGTAAGGCGAATGTCTTGTAATACAGATGGGCTTCATAGTCCTTTTTGATCTCATTATCTGTGAGTGCGAGTTAGTCTGTGGCATTCAATATTCTGTCACAGACAGCGCAGTTTACAGCACTCTTTTCTGAGTTCTGCTTGTCTGCATTTATGTGCATTCACCCTCTTCAAATAAATGTGAGTCTCAGTTTACAGACAAATTTGTTAGCAACATCTTGTTCTGTATTGTATTGCCCTGGTTTCTAAAAAGCTCAGGTTGGTCTGTCATTGCCGTTAACTCATCCATCCATTTCCTTCTTGTATTGCAGAACCACCACCTCCTCCTCTTTGAGTCTTTGAGTTCTGGAGGGAAGAGTCCATCAACACTGACTACCCCCAACGCAAAGGTAGAGCAGGCAGACGATGATGTTGGGTATTTCTCAGGGATAGCCTATTAACCTCACAGCGTGTCCTTTCCTGAGTGCTAAGTGCAGCGCTCAGCCCTGACTGTTTGGCTGCATTTCACAAAACATGGCCGGTACATAGGGTCATTAGCTATGTTCTGCAGGCGTGTTATGGTTCTTGGAAAAGGCAAAGGAATCATGAGTGGCTGATGAGTTCCAACTGAGTTACAGATATTTCACATTTGCTGTGAATGAATCAGAACACAGTATCTCTCCCCATGACCGGACCGTTGGCAGCTCAGAATACTTGAGGAGCCATGGCAGAACTCAGGACATCCTCTGCTGCTGCTGAGACCTATCTGAGATCACTTTATGCTAGTTTATTCACCAAGTAGGTACACTGTCATCACTGAGCACTACTGCATCGGATCCCCTTGGAAAGTTGTGTGTCCTTTGCATGAAGCCCTGCCCAGCGGATGTTACGGCAGGGCACTTTGTCTGTGTAATACTAGCTGTGTTTGCACCGGTGTTGGATGGCTTTAGTGCTGAGCCTGGATCCTTGGGTGATGAGAGCATCTAGGAGGTCTTCTGTGGCTTGTGGAGTTTGCTAAGAGGTGAACACTTTCAAAAGGAAATCCTCTTTAGAATTGTTGACACCTTTGCAAATAACAGTCCTTATTTGCATTAAAAGACTTGCTTAGTGCCTGCCTAAAGTGTTTCACATATTCTTTTTGAATAGTGGCAGAGAAATATCAAAAGTTGTACAGATAATGCATTCCTTATTGTCAGATTCTTGGGACATGAGAGAGGGGAAAAGGGCATAATGGTGCAATTACGCTCTGTGCAGAATCCAGGACTACTGGGTTGTCTGAGGAATGGGCCTGGCCATCCATTTTTCTAAAGGTGCTGGAAGCTACCACACAGGAGCAGTGTGTCTTTTGTGAAATGAATAATTATATTTATTACTGGGAAGGCCAAAGGTCAAAGGGAGGAGAAAACTCGCTGAAGGTCTGCAGGCATGCAGGTAGTATTTCCAGTACTCGTGGAAAGAGCAGAACAAAGGCAATCACAGCAGTTTCTAATTTTAAAGTGTAGTAGGCAAACAGGATGAATAAAAGAAGAACGGTTCAAAAGTATAATAAAACACAACTGATGTGGAAGCACCAACTTTTATCTCATGCCCTGAGTAAAAACAAACCTGTTTTCCAGAGGAAGGAATAATAACTAGAAGTTGTTTTAGGAAGGGCTGAACAATATGACGGCACCACGACAACGAAGACCAGCACCTGGAGGCAATGCAGCAGCTAGATGGCACCGCTGGCTGGTCTATCTCACTCTGCCTTTCAGCTCGAGCAGGGCTTGATGAAAACTCTTTCAGCTTAGCTTGCCCAGCTACTGGTTTTTGGTAAAGGCTATGACTTTGAATTAATATGAAGTTGATAAATTTTAGAATTTAGAAACTTTATAAATTTTTTCTTAGGAAAGAAAGATCCCAAATGTCCTGAAAGCTTACTGTCCTGAAAGCTTACTGAAAGCTCCTGCTTCCCATCCTTGCTGAGTAATTTCAATGCTTTCTGGACCACAGGTGTTTTCTAAAAGAGCTGTAGAAATATTAAAAGAAATATTGCCGTTGTGGAAAACAAGCTTCCTCCCTGTGGTGCTATGAGGAGAAAAATTTGTTTTTGATCTATCTGAGGGAGGTGAACTGTGTCCCACTGTTCTTTTCACATTTCTATTTAGTTGTTACTATATCAATAGTAGAGCCATAGTAACAACTCACTCACCCAGCAAATGACCCTCTCAGCCATGCATGCAGAAGTCCTGCATTGGTCCACTGAAGCAGATACGGTCATCTTCATTGTACTGTGTAGGCAATGTTACTGATGAACGTTTTAACACTGCTTTCTGTCCAGGAACCATTTTTATCTCTGCATCTTATCTATGAACTCTATCTCACAGGCGATGTGCCTCCATGCCATGCTTTGCCCCAGCCTGGTTCCCTTCTCCTGGGGCTGACCTTCCAGGGCAGCTCTTGCTTCTTGGTGCCTCCAAGCAGTGGTGATACCAGGAAAATGGCATCTGAGCTGGAAAGGCAAAGGGTTCCACATTTGTCCAATTTGTGGAGCTACTATTTCAGGTGGTAGAAGAATTTAAGGGGACCTAATTTATCCACAACTGAAGAAAACCTGCAATTAAACTGGTTGGCAAGGTGAAGCCAGACACAGAAAAGGTGAAGAATGTGGAAAATCCAGACTAAAACCAAATTGCTATTTTTCAGCCCAGAGAACAGGCCTGATAGCTGGCAAAGGCACTGCTTCAGAGGAGGCAAAATAAGCCACAGGAGAAAGGGATCAGGCTGGTATCTTCTGGCTTCTGTCTGCGCGCTGTGTGGGCCAGCATGGGCTCCCTGTGGGACAGGGAGCCAGGAGCCGGACACGATTACTTCTGCTAACTCTGCCCTGGTCTGAGTGTCTTTTTATCTCTCTAAAGTGATGAGATGGTGGGACAGTGGCAAGATGGACCCACATGGGCAAGTCCGCAGAGAAATAAACCTTGGCTTTACATTTTAGGATATAGTTTGTTCAGTTCTAGCTTAAGAAATTCCAGCCATAACAAGAGTTGAGCAGTATTCCATAACTGTCTACTCTGTGCAAAATGGGATCGCCCACCCATGATTTTTAGAAAAAGGGGCAAGAAAGTAATTATGAGCTGAATTGAAAAATGAAGCCAAAATGAGACCCCAATGGTCTTTGAGTCGTATTGTGTTAAGTAGCATGAAAAATGTAATATTCTCCCTCTCTCCCACAACTCCACCCCCTCCAAAACAGCCCTGTGCTACAAGCTACATGTACTGCTCAGGGAAATGTCGAGAGGTCCCATCCTACCACTTATCATGGAATAATCCAAAATGCAAATCCACCCCTCAGAGATAGGGCCAGAATTGTGAGACAAGTGAAATAAAATACAACTGAGTTCCAACAGAGGAAGAATCTGGATGCAATCTGGTCTGATATCAAACAAATAATGACTTCTCATTTATTCAATGATTTTCTTGGCAATGATAAACAGAGTGAAAATATCTTTCCTCTCTCATCCCCCCAAATCTTTTGTGACTAAACCCAAACTCTTCCCTTCCAGCCTGCAGAAGGAAGGTCTTGCTGCAACACAAGCAGCACATCCTGAAGAGTGCAGCTCTGCTCGTGGCGCTCAGGGAACATGCTTGGCAACTGTGCCATCACTTGCCATGACTCTCTTGCTCTGTGCTGAGGTTTCCAGACAAAGTTTCTGCATGTTTCCTTTCTGGATCAGAAATATCTCTATGCAAGTCTCTGCAGCTTCCTGCAACCCAACTTCCTTCCTCCTGGCCTGTCCCTCGATTCTGCCTTTCTTCCCTGTAAAGCTAAGAAACCCTTCTTTACGGGCTAAAAAATCCTCTAATCTAGCTTAAAAACCTTTCTTGATCCTTTCTAGAAATAAACTCAGATCCTTGGTTCAATAAACTGAGCCCTTGTGCAATCCTGCCCATGGTTGCAGCCCCAGCAGTCCAAGTACTCATGTCTCTTGTGCCCCCTCCCAGGTGTGACCCCACGGCCTCCCATCTGACACAGCCCCCAGAGAGTGTCACCTGCCATTTAATGGACCTTACTGACCTCCTTAGCTCAGAACGAGATCCTGTGGTTTGAGCAGGAAAACAAGACACGGTTTCTTACCAGAAATACTGTGTGTCATGCTCTTATTACATGTTTAAATTACAGGAAACTTTTATCACTTTCAGTTGGTGGGGGAAAAAAAAAATGTTCATTTTTAAATACCCAAGAGATGTGCTTCAGGCAGTTTTACATGAGGGTATGAATAAGCACTTTTTGGAAAGAAGTAAGTAGTGACTTTTTCCTCATATTGCACCTTGTATCATTGCTGCAAATTGCTATCTGAAACTCCTGTCTCTGCATACCAAGCTCTTGTAGCGCCAATCTCTTACACAGAGATGCTTAAATCCTGGACTCCTCACTTTCTTAACTAGACCAGAGAGACACTGTGAACGATTCCTCTTGAAGAGGGGAACTCCCTGATGCTGGCCGTGGCTCAAGCATTAAGGGAAAAGCGTGTACATCTGCGTCGTGGTGGGGGCAGCAAGGGCTGCAGCCAAGCCCAACTCTGCAGGTTTGACCCTCCAACGTTGCAGCTGTACCTCATACCAATGAGGCAACGTTCTCCGACTACAGCGAGGGAATGGCGCAAACTTGCTGTGGCAGCCCGTAGGCACTCTGAGCTCCAAGACGCGTTGTTTTTCTCCAACAGTCGTTGAAATAAGTCCAAATATATTATGAGAAGTGATGTTGCGTCAGTTTAAACAAATTACTTTTAGGGTAAATGTTCATTTTTGCATTTAGGCTGGTTTGGGAAGCAGTTTATGTTTTTTTTTTAATGTGGTCCAGAGTTAAAAATAACTTTTTTGGGTTATTGAATGAAAAAGCTCTTGGTATCAGGGGATAATTGTTTCCAATCCTTGTAGGTCAGGGTTAACATTAAGTAACTCTTAGCCAGGCTAGTTAATGCCTATGATATGCAAAGAATTTCTATTTCCAAACCAATACAAGCCAAAGGTTCTCCTTAACAGCATCATAATCACTATGACGTCTGTCAGAGAAGAAAAGCAATAAGCTTGCATGTGGACTCTATCAGTTAAATAGCGTTGCCTCTCATTACGCCTTCTTTTTTTTTTTTAAGCTATCAAACTGAATCAGAGGGTCAGAACAGAGGTCCCATCAATCCCAGCAGATTCCCCCATTTTGAAAATGTGACAACAAAACTTTTAAAAAGTTTTTCTTGGACATTGACCAAAATTATTGTTTATTGCTTTTTGAGACTGACCAGCCTAAGAGAGAACCCACAGACACTTAACTTTTGCAGCAAAGTTTTGCTTTGCTGTGTTATTCCTATAGCTCCATGAATCGTTATCTTTTTTTAATAGATAATCCATTAATATCTTTGTTATTTGTTCAAAGGATGCTTTGGCTCTCAATCCTTCTTTGAGCTGTCACTAATGCTGTTCCCATTAAAAAACAAAACAAAACAAAACTAAGCTTTCCTCCATCTGAGTGGTATTGAATCACCTTCACTGAGATGCTCAACTTTCCCCCCATCTCCCTGAACCCCATCAAAGAGCCAAAGTACTGCAAAGGTGCTGAGAGTATGTATTTGTACAATTTTTTGTACAATAAGGGAGAAAACCTTGCTGTGGGGGAGCAGAGGGAAGTGGATTGACTGTTGTCCAGCTCTGAGAAGCCAGATACCAAGGCATTATACGAACGCACTGGGGAGATGTTTGCCTGGCCAAACTGCAGTGGACAAGGACCTGTGGAAAGGGAAAGTGGAACATGAGCTCCTTTTTTGTATTTCTGCTGTAAATGCAGCTTGAATAACAAAAATGAAAAATATTTATAAGCAAATGTTTTAAATTCCCTGGGAAAGTATGGTGGGGTGTGCTTTGCTATGTACCCTTCCACAACACCTTTTGAACCATAACCATTTTGAACCTGAGAGGTTTGCAAGGAGGTAATCACAGCCCTCCTTGATTTCCTTATGAGGGAAGAGGAATGAATAAGTACATTTCTCTGCCTGATGCTGATGCTGAGCAGGTTGAGAAAGGAGTGGGGAAGCAAAGGGATATTAGTTATAGCTCCATGGGTAATTGTCCACTGCAGAGATGGCTCTTGTTGAGGCTTTGGTCATTTGCTCCAGAGCAGTTTAAAGCAGCTGGATTTGTTGCCAAAGAAGCAGTATGAGTCATAGTGGATTTCACATGTTCCTCTTTCAGGGAATTAAAATTTTCCTCCCTTTTACCGTGGAGCACTTTCACACCATGCCTGGAGGGTCAGCCTGTCCAGGAGCAACGTGCAGCTCCAGATACATCGCATGGTGCATGTGCCTGTAAGAACAGCAAAATAGAGAAAGGAGGCTTTGGGGCAAGAGTGCAGGAACAGGGTTTAAATGTTTTTAAACTGGATAGTTAAGGCAGATGTGTTCCTCTTGGAGGTGAGTAATATCCAGAGGAGACAGATGCTGCAGGCAGCTGGGAGATTTCTAGGAATCACATAGAAATATCAAAGATTGTTGCATGAGGAAATGGTGTCAAGATTGTCCCTAGAGGTAAGAAGGACATTTCCATTCCAGACCCCAAGGTTTTTTGGAAGGCAAGAAAGATTACCTACGCAGTCTATGCATCTCCATGCTAAAAGGAGCAAATTCCCTGGGCCAGGAATTCCTCCTCTTCTTTTCTCCTCTGCTTCTCTCCTCTGTTCGAGCACAATATGACTTTTTTTCTTTGGGACTAAGCTCAGAGTCCCTAATTAAAGCAGAGCTTATTATGATGTCTGTATTATATTACTGCGTATTGTGAAAACTTTCTCCAAGACTGTCATCTAAATAGGCACCAGATTGTTGGCAAAGGTTAATTTTATGTTTTCAAAATTTATTTTGAATGCTTAGGTTTGTGGTTTTGTTTACTTACAAAGAAATGCATCCTTTAAAGACCATACCTTTGGTTGCTTTCCTCCTGAAAGGTCATCCTCTTTTAAAAGATGGTGAGGTTTGGGCACTGTGGTTATATAAAAAGTCTAATTGTGTAATGTGATGATCCCGCCCCTTCGTTCCCCTCTGGGTCTGCCGTGGCATCTCTGGGTCTTGCTCCCATCCCACTGTGTCTCAAACACTCCCGGCAATGAGAAGGAGCTTGACCAGCATAGCTGAGGTAAACTCCTTCAGGGAGCACCCGGGTGAAGGGGGGTTCCTACCCCAAAATGTTGTCCAGTCACTGCTGAACAGGCTCCACGTTTGCTGTTCTGTCCCTCCTCTCCAGTAGCCATGCCACAGACCCCGGCAGCGCTCTTCTTGTTTGATCTGGAGCAGCCCAGCCTTTTCTGCGCCAAGTGTTTTTTCAATATTTTTGATTCTCAGTCTTGTTTTCAAAATTAAATTACTACCTACCTACCTCTAATTCTGGACTGCGTGCAGTTCTGGACCAGGTGCAAGCACAAACCCTTTTTTGGTGTCGCTTTCTGTTTGCAATCCCTGCTTTAAAGCCTACCTTTGATACGTTCTATTTCTGTGTGGGGTTTACTACCTGTCACATTTCTGCTGGCCACCCTATCCTGAGTTAACTGAGAACTACCGAAAAGAAGTTAAGTTCTCTGAGAGATATTGTCAGAAATAAGGGTATAATGTGGCTGTCCTCTTTCTTACTGGTGGTGACAGTTAATACCATGTGGGGCAGCACCTTCCAGCTCAGACTATCCGCTCTTCTGTGATGTGTCAGCCAGGATTTATTTTGGATTGCATCTCCTGGTATGCTCACAAATAAGCTTCCATGTGTACTCAGAAGCACTTCAATCTCATCTGGTTGATTGTGAAGCCCTGTCATTTCTAGAGGCTTGTAAATGAGCGGCTAAATACCACCTAGGCCCGTTAGGCAAGGTCTGAGCGTCTATGTGAGTATTTAGCAGGAAAAACAGCTGCTGGTACCCATCTTTTATACATTCGCACCTTGAGAATGTGGTACTGGTACCGAACGAAATTACTGCAGTGAAAGAAAAGAGTGTGAAAACTGGTGTAAAACATTGCCCTGAGTGTTTTTTATATGAAGCACCCAAAAAGAGTTGTACGTGTGATTCTAGCAACAGTGTTTGTGAGATGGCTTCTACATGTGATATCAGATTATTTCCTAAATACAGAATGTAGCCCCCTCTTCCCCTTATGTAACCCCAAAATATTACAAGGCTGATAAATTAATCCCCATCAGCTGTAACTGTGCCTTAGAACTAAAGAGATGCCCTGCTTTCCACTCTCCTTCACACAGAAAATACTTCACAATAAGTATTGGAGGGGTATCACAATACGCAGCAAATAAACTGCATTCCCAGTGCTGATCCCACCTCTCCATGGTGCATGGAGAATAATGATTTGAAGAGATTTCTCTGCATAACCATTTGAAAAAAAAAAGACAGACCATGGGCTTTGCTTTCTTGGTTGGATGAGAGAAGCAGAGTCCAGAAGGAAAGGAAAAGAATTAATGAGATGCCATGGGGTCAGTTAGTCCCACGCTGCTATATTACTGATACTTGGATGGGTTAGGACAGAGTTTAGAAGGGGATGGAGGCGTCCAGAAATATCTGCACTGGAAGGAGAGTGGATGGGATTGTTGGGAGAGGTCAACACTGATTTCTAAGGACAAGGGGTGCCTCTCCATTAACATTTAAGTGTGGAAGAATACTTTTCAAGCAAATTTCCTGGTTATCCCCACTCACTGTGCTTTGGTTAGCATTGTGGAGGAGTCTTGGAGTCTATGAACTGGACTTCTTTCAGGTGACAGTAAGCTGCATCTAATGAGCTCCAAGTACAAGCGGGCATTTGGTCCTTGGGAGCACACAGGCTTGAGGGTGACTCAGGGCTGACCCTACCAGGACAGCACTTCTGCAGGTTGTTTTCCCTGTGGGAGAGATGTGGTTGAGCTAGAAATTCAAATAGGGGATGTTGTGTGGCTTGCTTTCTTACCAAAGGTTTTTACTGGTTGATGCAGTGTAAGCTATTGCTTTATTGACCCTATTTGCAGGGAGTAATGGCTATTTAAAGGATCTTTTCCTTACACATGACTGTTTTTTCCCTATCTAGCTGTGGCCTGGGGAAGGTGAACCAGGGAAGAACTTTATACATGGGTGTAGAAGGTCTTTTTATAGACACTGGTTTGGCAGACTGAGAGGCTGCAGTCTCAGTAATGAGCGTGTCTATACTGTCTTTGTTTTTTTTACTTGTCAGGAAGCTTTGTATTTTGTCTTTTGGTGTTTTTTTTTTTTCTTCTGCATATTTTTAACATTGAGGAGAAAGGGGACTTGAGTTTTTGCTGCAATATTTGGTGAACTCATGAACTTCTAACCCTCCAGAAGACTGCTACCTGAAAAGAGGGATTTTAATCTGTTTCAAACCTTGTCAAGGCCTGAATTTACCAGGAAATGACAAAAACACTCAGGAAGAAGGAGCTGCAAGAGCAGCAGGAATTCCTGTTTGTTCCATCAAGAGTAGAGAAAGCTCACTCAGTATCCAGAAAAGAGTTATGAGTTGCAGGATCTTCTATACTTTTTCTGTACAACATGAAAGCCTGCCCTTTCCATGAAGAGGCTATTTACCTGTATTAGATGCTGAAAAAAAAATGCGCAGTCTGAAGAGGGCCATGGTCACTCTACACGTGAAAAAACAGCTTTTTTATATATAAATAAGGAAAGAGTATCTGCTGTGTTTCTACAACACACGTACGCTAGCATAGAGGGCACTGATGTTCACTGTACTAAGAAAGCCCTTTTAAGACTTCAGATTATCTCAAATACACTCAACAAAAACTTCCTGATAGCTTCTCAGAAGAGGCTCATAAAACTTTATGTGACAGCTTCACGTATGGAGAAGTTAGCGAAGCCACCCCAAATACACTGTGCTTTTCTGCTTGTGTATTCTTCCACTGAGGATTCTCCTACCCATTGCTTAATTTTGGCAGAGAAGATTAATTTTATGTCCTTTTAGTTGTTCCTCTGAGTAACACTGATAGAAAAGAATGATTTTCATTAAAATTATTCCATTCCAGTTCTCACACTTGATCTCATGTTTCTGATCTTTCGCAACATGCTTCACCGATTTCTTTGCAATTCCTTGTTTAGAATACAATGACTCTGGGAACAATAAAAAAAATCTGAAACTGAACATTTAAACTCAAGATCAGGCCTAACTTTTATTTAATTTGAAGGGAGGAGTGCTACCTATGACTCTGTAAGTTTTATGGCATATTTTGCACAGTGAGTTACAGCTGATGGGGATTAATTTATCAGCCTTGTAATATTTTGGGGTTACATAAGAGGAAGAGGGGGCTACATTCTGTATTTAGGAGATAATCTGATATCACATGTAGAAGCCATCTCACAAACACTGCTGCTAGAATCACATGTATAAATATTCTCAGCACATTTTTCTTCTGTTTCAACTGGGGACTCAACCTGCAAAGAACCTCTGCTAGGTTTACATGCTGCTTTTTGACAGCTAGTCATAGCTGTGCAAGCACACGCAGAGCACCAGAAACAACCGTTACAATCTCACTCCTGGGCTTCAGTGTCGTGGCTACATCCTTTCCCCATGGATCTGTTCCTTGTGCGGGCATGGATGTCCTTGCATGGTTTAACCAGAAGATATTTAATCAAACAAAGAACACTGGCATTTATTTGTGTTAGCTTTGCTGAACTGCTGCAATTATATCCTGTAAGTTGCATCTTCCATTTTTTCTGTGTGTTATTCGGGAAAACCAGTTTAGTAAATACTAGTCCATAGGGAATGACCAACCAGTGATCTTTTGTTTGATGCCAAAACTGATATCTTAATGCAATCTGAGAGCTGCTTTAAAGCCTCCTGAGAGGATATGATGATTACAGCTTTTTAATACTACCATGACTGTAATGTCATGTTGCAAATGGTAGAACTGTGCATTGAAAGAAGTATTAATGTTCTCTTAGGAAGGTGGAGATCATGAATTTATTGTTACTGCTGACAGTAAACAAATACTGAAACTTAGTATTTGAGAGCGTTTCCTTATTTTCACACAAATCAGCAAGTTTGGTGCTGTGCTTATAGCTTATACATTTGCAAAGGACTTGAAAGAAACAAATATATATATACAGAAGATTTCCTAAAAAATTACTCAGACTTTTAATCAGACATGCATACACTGAGAGTTTTTTCTCACTCTGAAAAATAAACCTCTAAAAGGTGAAAAAGAGTTATATAGTTCCTCTAAAGACTGAAAATTACAATTATTCTTTGTAAGAAAGCTAAATCTCTGAAAGAATGCAGAGGTAACTTTTTTTTACAACTTTTAACTCTATGTGGTATTTTTCCTGGGCAAGAGTTATTATTTAGCAACGAATACAAACAAACATACCAAAATATCTCTTTGCTTCCTGAGAGAAGCAATTGTGGAAGATGCTGTTAGTTAGAAACTATACTCCTTTGCATTATATGTTCAGAATTTTCTAGGCAGATAGACCTTTCAAGCAGAATTTTCGGTCTATGTAAGGTATTCCATTTATAGTTATGTTACTTAAAAATGAAGATGAGACTTGTTTCACAAAGTAGGAATACAATCTTCCTATGTTTGAAGGGAAGATAGAAGAATTTTATCACATGTAAGAAGATGATTGCTTCTGGGCAAGAACTACGAAGGCAGGTTGTCGCTCAGGCTCCTTTGTTAGTCTTCAGGACCTCAAGAAGAGCTGGAATAAAAGAAATTGGACTTCACAGGAGCTTGAGCTTTGGCCTGAAACCAAAGTTTCTTCTCAGGCAGGCTGTGCAGCAGGGACTGAACTCCATGGCTGCAGGATGTGCTTCTCTGAAAAGTCCTTTGAAGACAGGAACTCCTTGGGCTGCAACTTTTAAGTAAAATATCCCACTTATAAAAAACTTTGGGAAAGAATCAGCTTTTCTGAAGATCAGAGTGACCAGGACCTCTTCTTCTCCAACATCGTCTCTTTTTTTCTTCTGAGCAGCCCAAACAGACCCCTCAGAGAGCTGGCATACAGATGGAGTCCTCCCAGCTGGCTCAGTGCTGGAGAAACCAGAAAAAGCAACACTTATTGCTGCAGATTCCACAAGGAATCCTCTGAGTTTCGAGAGGAATAAATATGTGCTCTTGATGGCAAAAATATGTTTTTCTGAATACTGAAAAAATTAAAATTCCCGTCTTTGTTCAACAAAACTGGTGTGTGTAACCAACAAATGCAGTGTATGCAACACTTTCTCGATCTCATTCCGTGATGTTATTGTAATGATCTGTTTGGATGGAATTATTTTAATCCAGCTTTTATAATGTACCAATGTTCAGTTACACCCGTAAATAGGAGCACTTCATAGCCTTGAGCAGTAATTGTTACATGACATTATGTTTTTAATCCTAGCGTTAGTCCTAAGACAAGAATTTCCTTGAAGGAGCATTAAGAGGCATTGCTAGTTGTTTGACAGGCTGTTGTGCTGACATTTTAAGCAATTACCATTGTATCTAATTATGCATTTGAGTCTTTTCTTTAATCTAAGGGATCTGAATATGAAATTACATCTTAATTATCTTTAATTGAACTGAAACTTACTTGAAATATCATGTAGTCCTTTGGCATAGTTTCATAATCACATTTACTTCTGACTTTAAGTATATTAGTAGTAATGATAATTGACTTCATGATTAGTCTACATTAGCTGAGTAATAAATACCTGATTTCAAAATTTCATGCTCCAAGCAACTAATTACTATTGACTCTCGTTGTTAAAGACAGTCTGATAGTGCTGATCGATACTCTTTGCTAAAATACGGATGCAATAAATGTAGGTAATGTTTTCAACTCATATTATTCATTTGCTTCCCCTTGTTGGGCTGCACAATTCAGTTCTTTTTACCAATTTGGTTGGAATCAGTAAATGATATCTATTAAAAGTAAATAAGCAAGTCGTTTGGCAGCCCCCAAATGTTATGAAGGAGCTAAGTGGGAATGTGGACTTTGTTTCAGAATAATTACTGGTAATTCCATTGTTTACTTATGTTTTCTTTGAAATAGTTTAGTGACAATTGTTAAATTTAATATATTTTTTACTGGTTATAAACTTTTAAAATTTGGTTTGATAATCTGAAAATTATGTGAAGCTCAACAACTCTGAAATATTCTCTTGCCCCTAGAGATATAATGCTCAAGTATAGATTTTACTTTAAGGAGCCCACAGAAATATGATGCAGATCTATGCCTGAGTGAAAAACTTTCTTAGGAAATATTGCACAATTTGTGTGTGTATCCGCCTCTCGTTAGCAATGACTTGGTATCCACATGCAAGCAAGTAGGCCAGAAATGAATTTTCAGGAAGAAGGGAATTAAAAGATTTAGCTTGCAGAATAAAAGGAAAGACTGAGAAGAGTAGGTAGCCAAGTGCTGGCTGGGTCAGCAAGCGTTCCTTATTCGTCTTCACATAGCTGACATCTGCCTCTTGGACCCACATCTCCTTGGTTCCCTAATGCTTTCTACATTCCCTAATGCTGCTTGCAAAGTGCTAAGAGCAAATCCGGCTTTCCAGAGCCTAGCCACAAACGCTCTCTTTCGAAAGGCAGTGATACGCTCTGTCAGTAGTCTCGGCATCGGGCCTCGCCAGCAGCCTGGTGGAGGGCGTGTTTCCCCTACACGTAAATGAAATGCATTCAGTCCACACTGACCTTTGCTCTCCCATTCCCTGGGCTAGACACATTCTGCTCGTGTGGGTGAAGGTCACCTGCCCTGCGGCCCTCGGAGCAGTTTGGAACAATGAGGATTATTCTTTCATTCTTTGGACTGACCTATATTTCTCAGAGAGCATGATGCAAGTGCATTCCTAAGTAGCAAATGACTTTTTTGAAACTAGGATGTGGGCTCCTAACTTAAGCTGGAGCATTTTAAGAAACAATTAAATTTGTGTAGTATCTGAGACAGGGTGAGCAGTTCACAGGCAAAGACAAACGTGCAGCCATACCTGATTCCCAAATGAGTACGGTCTTGCATAGAGCTAAAAGCTGATCTGTGACAGGCGTTAGCACAAACGGGCTTTAAATGTCAACTTCCTTGACCGTGTTTGCTCTGCTTGAATATGCTCATGTCTTAAGTATTTAATCTGCCTAGGTCGTTTAATGAAAGAGCTGCGTGATCTTCTAGATGTCCTTTGTTCAGATCAGTGTTGGTTGTTCCCAGTTGCCACGTTCTTTGGAGACCACCTATTGGACTTGTAACCTATCTGCCCTGCTTTGGGGTGTGTACACATTTTAATGATAATAAAATGCATCTACAGACCTGCTTTTTCTCCCCCATACGACGCATATTGATATTGAAATTAACTGCACTAAAAATGCACCATTTTTCATTTGCGTAGTTTCAGTATCTGTTATAGACACAGACATTTTCCTGCCGCAAATTTTCTCCTCCAGTATCCTCTAAGGATTCAAGAAATTTCTCTTGCGTTTGTCCTTCCGTTAGTTTTCTAGGATCCAAACCAAATCATCAGATCAAATTTTTATCACATTTCCAGGTTTCCTGAATCATTTCAGATATACCTGCCTCCTAAAGTATGCTTTCTTCCCATGTTTGATGATAGTCCAGGTCTTCCCTGAGCAGCCTATAAAAGCTTAATCTGCCCTCTAATATCAGTGCTATCAAACCTTGTGGCAGATCCACTCTTTTAAATGATTACTTTAATGTGATAGATAGACGGTTCGGCATCTTGAGGGAGTCTAACAGCAGCAACGCAGCAACAAATTTGTTTTGTTTCTTCAAATGCTGAGTTCACTGCCTAATTAGTCTTGTTACAAAAGACTCCCAGAGTTCTCAATTTGTCTTCTAAGCAACTCCTAGCTGGAAGTCCTTATCAAAACTTTAATTGCTCAGGCAGAAATTATTTGACAAGCTTGAAACACAGAAATGAACAGGGTTAATCTTGTTGGAGAGCAAACATTGTTCTGCGTTTCTCACACTTGGTTTCTCTTGTTCAAATAGCGAGCTGAATGAAATGGCAAAGGGTGCCCTGAACTGGCAGGAATGTTTCCAGTATGCCCACGGGCAGTGGATTCTGCTCAGCAATATGCAGCCTGCTGGGAAATAAGACGTGATTTGCTTCCACAAGAACGTTATAACAACGAAATTGTGAAATTCACATTAATTTTTTGCTGCCTTTTTGGCTTAGTTCCTTATCAAAAGATTCTTTCTATTCTTTCCACAAAAATAACCCTTTCATTGTGAAGCATAACACTTTAGAAGGTTAATTTTTTAATACCAGTATTTAGCCAACAATTCTTTCCAAGCCCGAGATACTATTTCAGAAGTTTGATGAAATGTTAGGACTTACAGTACGCAGCCCAGCTAACTAACTGCCGTTCACTGCCTTCTGAAAACTGCAGACCTTGTTATAAGATTGTGAGTCACTTTTAGCTTTACTGATTCAACAGCCGTTGGATCGCAGCGTGCGGTTGCTTCTATTTCAATATCCTTAGGAAGAGCTTGCATATTCTTTTACATCCCCAATACTAGGAGATGAAACCGTAAGACATTAGGCACATCTTTAAAGCCAGGTTTAGTACTAGAATTTTTCAAGCTGCACAAAGGTCTGCCTCTTTCAGATTTGATCCTCGAAGCTGATCCATGTAAGCATTGAGCTGGTGACAAATAATGTGCACTTTGTCTGAGAATGAGCGATAGGGTGCTTCCTGGGAAGGACAGGGTTATAAATAAATATACAGAGAACTAGCTCTCATGCTGAAAAGAACAACAAAAAATGTTTTTCAATTTTAATGTAATCTCTTAACAAATCAGCTGTTTCTTTGAGCAATATAATGATATCTTCTTTAGGCCAAAGCTGATGCGGATGTTCATCGGCAAAGGTTTGTCACTGTAAAGAGGGTCGCAGGGACTTAGCGAGGGTGTAGGCAGGGGGCAGGCAAGGGGCAGACGCCGGAGTCCTGGGCTACAAGGAAAAGGGGAAAGCGGAAGTCCAACTGAATCCCTTCCTGCAGCTCCTGTGTCATCTGCGTTATGCCAGAGGTGACATCCGAACCTGCGAGCTATGCCAAGAGCAGAGGTCAGGGCTGGATGGGGCAGCACCTGCTGCACAGCTGTATTTGCAGCGTGGGTGCCTGCTCTCTGCACATTTCTCCTAGCGTTTTCTATACACCTCTTTGAAATAAAAAATGTTGTATATCCTGATCAAGCAATAGGTGTACAAGCTCTCTATATTGTCATCTAACTTCATCTGTCCAGGCAAAATACACATTTTTGTGTCCCATTAAATCTTATGACGGAGTAAGGGAGATTTTTGTGTCTCTGAGACCACTTCAGTCAATCTGTCAATAAACGCAGGGTCAACTGCAGTGGTGCATATGCTTACAAGGATACACATGAAACACTTAGTATACCTGTGTTTTGAATCTGTAAAAGTGACACTTAAACCAGCTATTTTTTCAGAATTCCAACCAGAGACTTACTCTGAATATATGCTAATACTAACTGACTTCTCTTCTTAGCCTAATGTCTGTTGTAGGTTTTATTTTGTAGGCTAGTTGACTTCAAAAACACCTAAGAATGTTACACTGAAATCTGAAACTAATTAACATCTAGTTCAATAGCAGTTTCATATCTTTAGTACGTTAGTTTGAATTTAGATTACATATATAACTTTCTCTATGAAGCACTTTACCACTTTATGCATCTGTTAAAAGATTTAGAATGGAAAATTTCAAGGTGTGTCTTGTGTGAAAAAGCCCAATAATAAATTCCTGCTGCTTCAGCACATTATTTTAACAAATATATTGAGTGGAAAGGCTGGCTGAAGATTTAACATGCTACTTAAATTCTTACCACCATTATTTTCTGAACTTTCAAATAAAAGCAATGCAACATGTATGGATGGATTTTGAAATATCCGTTGTTGGTTCAGGTGTTCAAATTAAGCTTTCCCTTCAATCAAAGCTTGGCACTTAATCTAAACTTCCAAACATGAACTAAAACAGTTTTTTTCTCTTCTTTAAAAAAAAGGTCTATATATATTTTCTCACATCACAAAACACTTTACATAATACAAATCTAACTTGTTTTACTTTGCTCTAGGGCAACTTCCATTCCATAGTAAAAGTTATTTTATTATCACAAAGCCATAAACTGTATGGTGAAAAATGTTATTCAGTTGAAATACTGAAATGATGTGTGTATTCCCAGCACAAGATTTGTGACTTTCATGGCAAAAATTACCTTTAAGTTCCTTTAAGAACTTTCTTCGCCTATAGAAGAATTGCAAATAAAGCCATGTAAGACCGGCTCCAACTGGGTGACTACAGAGGGGAGAGAACAGTATTCATCATACACTAAGGCTGAGCGAAAAGAATACTTTTTAAAGAACTGCTTATGAGTGCACTTAAAATTCCCACTGACACCAAGCATTGGCCATTAACCCCGTTGAAAATCAGGTTCTCAATGTGACACTGATATTGTGACTTCCTGGAGGAAGCTTTGCAGAGCCGTGCTTGGACAGGATAAGTAATTCCAGTTCAAAAGCCCAAAGGCTAGCCAAGTAAATCTGAAATTTAAACAGTGAGGTCAGAATAGCTTGACTCAATGAACTTGAAATTAAAGCTTGGCAGGAAACTATTTTTCCATCCCGCAACCCGTTTCTTTTTAAACATTTCAACATACTCCTGTTCTACAGGGGGCTGAAACCAAGACCGTTTGAAGCTTTTTCAGGAAAAGAGAGCAAGGAAACAGACTTCTCCCCACGCTTGTTATCATATCTCTTGCTTATGAGGCCTCTTTGCCTTGCGAGATGCTTCTTTCTCCTCCATCGGACGTGGTCACGCCTGGAGAAGGAGAGCGCTGTAGGAGCAAAGGGGGTGGGAAGGAATGAATGTATGAGAATGCCTTTAAAATACCATCAGTACATCCCTGCATATACCCCTTCATGATTCACACCTCAACTGCCAAATGCTCCTGCTTCCTGAGATGTCATTATCCAGGGGCATCTGAACCTCTGCTCCTTTAGTTTCTCATCGTTCTTATGGCGATCTACAAGTTCATGAGGAAAAACAGATTTGTTCCACCACTTCCCCCCAATGAAAATCAATTTCTCATCTTTCATGTCTCTCTAATCTCTGCTGGATAGAAAATGTCAGGCTTCTGCGAGTGCTTTCCGAGCGCTTACCATGCCTGAATTCCTAACTGAATCTAGAGAAGAATGTGAGCATACCCCCCTTATAAATAACCAGCTTTTGTTTCCAGGAGGTCCTTAGAGATTCAGCCTGTATGTGGGAAATATATCATTTTGCTAACATGGGTTTAATATTTTGTATTTAACCCACAGTCGCTTCAGCCTCTGTCTCTTTAACATGTCAGAATTCATAAAGGCCTTGTATTCTAAAATTTTTCTTCCTTTTTTTTTTTTTTTTTTCCTGCAATACTCTTTGTATAATTTGGTCAATTTTAGTTTGGCTCCTTAAAAACGGGATCAAGATGATCACACTGCCTGTCCTTCCCACTCCCAGAGATTATAATTGTTTGCAGCTCCTAGGGTTTTTTTTTTTTGCTTACTTATTGGATTTTCAGGTATACAAACATCTGGAATTCCCACATGGTTCCCAGGGTTAAATTTCATCCTGAAATCTGTGAGTGCACTGATGAAGAAAAGCTAATACAAAGGTTAAAAATTCTTGATGAGATTTTCTAAAAGCTTAACAAGGCCAAAATTCCATACATTATATTGCATTAAAACTCTCCAGGTCTCTTGTAATAGCAGCCAGGAGAGTTTTGATGTAGCATTTTTTTCTAGTAGAGGATTTTGTCCAGTGAATAAAATAAAGGAATTATAAATATATATTTAACAAATATGAATGGCTGAAGTCACGATTTTTTAAAGAAAATGAAACAACAAATAAGAATAAAATTTCAGCTCAGTTTTTCTGAGTGTCTTAATTTTGATTTTAAACATTATTAACTATCCGCTCACTTGACAGTGAAAGTAAAAGGGACAAGTGGCAGAATGCGAAAATGACTTTGTGAAACTTCATAAACCACCCAGATGTAAGCTTGCAGTCCAGAAATTTCCCCATTTTCCAAAACAGCTAATTTCGTATTTGAACAGCCAATCACAAATATTCGAATGCTTCATTGTTAAAAATTATTCTTTAATTAAAATTTGAAGCGAAATTAAAAAAATGTTCACCTCTCATTTAATTCGTTTCAACCTTCAGATAAAAATAATCCACGTAAAATGTCTGTAGGTCTTCTATACACTCATCTTTCTTTTTTATAATTGGCAGAAATATTCCATTGTGATGCAAATCAGAGGAAATGCAGAGCTAGGAGGGAGATGAGTGTTTTTCTAGCCAGTTGTCTACCCCCAGGCATTATCAATTGTACGTGCATGCTCATCAAGCTTAGTTTTCATGAAGACATAAGAAATTCTTACTGGCATCTCCCCCACTGAAATTTAGGCCTTTTAATCCATGTTCTACAGGACAGACAGGCCTGGAGAACAGGCTCTGCCCTTCTGCTTTGCAATTAATTATACATATTTGAAGGCAGTTATCATGTTTCATGTGTCTTTCCTTTTATCTAGACTAAGCAGCCCCTTTTCTCTTTCTTTGTGCATCTGGTTGCTTCTACCTACGGGAATTCCCAGTGGCTCTCAGGGAGCGTGTCCCACTGCTCCTCCCAGCTTAATGCCAGAGACAATTTAATAACACTCATCACAATGTCAAATCAATCCTGACGTAGTGCAGATTGGCTGGGGATCCTGCTTGATACTTCCTTGCAGTGAAAACCTGAGGCCTCATTTCTACCAGTTTTGCACCCACTTCGTTGTTGATTCGTCCAGAAAATGTTCCTTTAGTTAACTTGTGAGAATGCCTAGTAAAGGTTTTGACGCTGTTCTGCGTGAATCAATATAAATGACATTTGTAGCTTCTTTCCGCCCACAATGCCTGCCATCGTCATAAAGAAAACTGGAAGGATTTTGCATGATTCATTCTCAACAGTTCTGTGTTGACTGTGATTTATTGCCTACTTATCTCAGAGGCAGTTGTTTATTTGTTCTTGTATTTTTTAGTAACTGGAATGGAGTTAACTGGGTTCTGTCTTCTTTTTCTCCTTTCCTCCCTGTTAAACTACTGTGTTTGTGCTTTTTCCAGTTTTTGGGGACCCCTTCTGTCTGCCAGAAATTCTCAGTGAGAGTTGCTAGCAGCTCTGAAGCTGTTTGAACCACTTCTCTTCCTTATGCAAATTTCATCAAGCCAGCTCGTGTGAAAAACTTATACATTTGCTCCTTATTCTAACCTAATTTATGTACTTCCATAACGGATGTATGTTGTATTTACCACCTGCATGGGAAAAAAATCAGTTAAAAACTTCAGATTCCCTAGCATTATCTGTTCATAGCTTTTCTTTCTCACTGAGTAATGGATTAACTCTTTCCTTGATCATCTTCGTAATAATAATATATTTACAGCCCACTTTCTTATTACATTTGGTGTCCATTGCTGGGATTTCTGAACGTTACTCGCAGATTCCTAGCTCTGGGGCCAAATCCTACAGACGCTTCATTGCTGTTTATTACTTTCATTAATATCCAGAGGCCTCAATCAAACTGGGACATCCCTGAGCACTTTACAGCTGTATTGAAAGAGTCACAAAACAAAGGCGAGAAAAAGAATGAGAAGTGGTGACAATCTGTAAGTTTTATGTAACTTGATGGATCAAGCAAATTTGCAAATTTTCTTTTTGTAAGAAAGGACAATGCATTTGAGTCAGGAAGATCCTCTAACTGTCCCTAACCAAAAAACCAAACCAAACCAAACCAAACCAACCAAACAAACGACTTAATGTGCTAGCATTAATGTGCAACTTAGGTCGGCTGCATCCTGATAACACTGAAACTGCTATAAAACAAGTATCAGCTCTGGTTTGCCCTCCATGT
This sequence comes from Struthio camelus, assembly GCF_040807025.1. Lineage (NCBI taxonomy): Eukaryota > Metazoa > Chordata > Aves > Struthioniformes > Struthionidae > Struthio > Struthio camelus. Next base: position 56,811,892 of record NC_090981.1, on the reverse strand, counting down.
GCCAAGTTGAAGCCTTGGTGAACTTGCATAGTCCTTAGTTCTTTCTTGTAAGTAGTTTTACTGTTTCCAAGTCTTTCATCAAAGCTGTGTCTCTGGTTAAGAGGTCAGGCAGGCTTCATCTGCATGTCCAAGAAAGTACCTTCAATATGCATTTGATGAGTATTATGACCTATGGAATGTTCTGTGTTTGTTTTTACCCGTTCCAATCAAAATCCAAAGAAAATTAAACAAATACAATATTTTCCCATAAAGTGATGCCTATAATATACTTCAAAGAATTTTGTCCCTTGCAGTCATATGACTATAAATACGGTGAAAATCAGACACAGATTGCTCCTTCAGCAAAGATGTCAGACTACCTCCTACTGGAGCTGTATCTTTGGTGGAAATCTTGGGCCTCAGACAGGGATGGTCCGTAGGATGTGATGTATAAATTATTCCCATTCGAGCAGAGCTCTCCAAGCGTTGTTCTCAGGCAGAGCACTGCAAAGTTCCTCAGAGCCACAAGCTGGTGATAGATTTATGTATAAATGTTATTCTTCTAGGTCATTTCTGCAAGGTCTTTGGAGTGTTTGCTGGCTGCAGTGAGTAAAGGGGGGATGGTGAGAGCATGAAAGATAAGCGAATTTAGCAAGTGCATAGAGAGGAAACTGTACTTCCTCCATGCAATTCTCAGCACTGTTTCTAAGCTGTTTACTTCCTATTTTGATACCTAGAGCAACAAGAGGCAAGGTTTCCAAGCAGGCCTTCGATTGGCCTTGGACTCTGTTTATTTATCCATGCTTCCTATCAGGAAGCAATTGTGATAAAGTCTGGGACTTTGTTCTGGGAGGTTTTTCCATCCACAATGTTGGGAACACAGTACTCTATTCTTGTGCTGGTTTATGAATAAGGTCTCATGCTCTGTAATGATTTTGAGAGGCTTTTCGTGTGCTAAATCCTGAGCAACATATTTTACCACTGCCAGCAATGCACAGACAAATTCTAGCATTCAAATACCCCTTCCTTGGGGTCCAGCTCATGCTGGTGTTCCAGCTGACCTGAAAACTTTTCAGTCCTTCAGTAAAAAAAGTACTTTAGGCTCTTCCTCCTGACTCCTTTTCTCCCACTAGGCATGCAGCCTTTCCCTGTCTTTTCTTAGGCTGCAAGATCCTCCCCAGTCAAACCCAAAAGGAGGAGGAGAGCTTGGGCGCAGGCAGGCAAGAGCTGTTGGTAATTCTTCTTTCTAGGGGGCTGTCTATGCAGCTAGCTCTGCAACAGGACCCTAAGGTGACCAGTCCCCACACAGACTGGTAGTAAAATAAAAGCATAGGAACGAATACTCGGTAGTACAGAAATACACAGGACGTATCCTTCACAATGTCCTGCTGCAGTGCCTCAGTCAAGATGTGGAATGGCCATATTTAAGGGTAAGATGATACCTTTTATTTTCCATGTTCCATTCTTGGCTGTTTTGCCAGCAAGGTTGCCAAACTACATTAATGTCTTTGACTGGAAATGGACACAGTTAATGTATTCACTAATTCTTATCCCTTTCTCCTTTTCACTGGCACTAGTACTGTAGAGCAGGAAAAGTGGAAGAGAGAAAAAGTTTTAATGAAAGCCAAAGTTTTTTCCAAGCTTTCAACAAAGCCTTAAGGGAGTTGTGATGTTTGGAAGAAGTCTTCTTCTGATTCTTTTTGGTATCTTGGACAGTAGAGTCAAAACGTATTCTGGATTTATATGCTATCACCATGCTAGTTGTGCAGTCCTTGTTTTCTGGCTTCCCCTGTGTTTTGTAGCTCTCCCTCTCACCCACCAGTTCATAACAATAATTTTATATTTGCTTTGTATTTGTCTGTGTTTCGCTGCAATATAAGTATTTGTCTATTGCCTTTTCACAGTTCTGTTGCTGATGCCAGACCTATGCCTTTGTGGGTACAGTAATTCAGTTTCTGTCTTCATTTTTCGATCATCTACTCTAAAAATGGTTAATTGGGACAGGATTTAGCTATTCCTTCTGACTGTACAGCTCCAGGGGTACTTCAGACAGCAGGTGCTGTTGCAATTAGTTTCCTTTCTTTATATGCTTGTGTGCTATCCCTGCAGATCACACACAGCACATTCATTTCCATGGAAAGGTGCCCAGCCTTTTGAATATTTTTGACTCAGGTCACAATGCTGAAATATTACTAAGTTACTAGATTTTTACAGAATGTTTTTGTTTCTCTGCAAGAATTAGAAATTTTCACATCACCTTAAGGTAAGGAAAATGCATTTTGGAAGATATGGGCTAATAGGCTTCCTCTGCAGTTGATGGGTTGCCAGCATCTTTTGGCTCCGTGTGGAATGTGTGAGAAATGGTGTGACTTTTTGTTTGAATGGCTAGAAACTATAATGGTCTCCTGGGGTTTGATGAATGAACAGGAAAATGTCAGGGTAATTTTCATGAATATTATAAATTACATGTGGGAGGTCATCTAAAGAGTGTACGAATAACCAAAGGCGGGGAGAAAGGGGGCTTATGTATTCTTTTCTTTGCCAACTGTACTGAAGAAATGAAAGTTGGGTAGACCTGGAGCTTTGATTTATGGGTTCTGAAGAAGCAAAAAGAAAAAGAAGAACAGGTATGTATATTTATGAGCATTTGTTAGTTCATTTTGCAAACTAGGTGTCAGAATATTGTTTCAAAAGAAACACGGTATTTTCTTTAGAGAAAGCGGAAGGCAGCATTTAAAGGAGGATGTTATCCGAATGGACACACAGCCGATTTAAAACGCTGGTTTACATTAGTTGTATATCCTTGCCCTGGCGTTGCACCCACAGGGGTAACGGTGGGAGCGCCGAGAAGAGCAGGCCACAGCAGGCACAGCTTATCTGATGGCCGAGGTGAGAGCTACGTCTCTTAACGGGCGAGATTTTGTCAGACAATGGCCAGAAAAGCAGCTGCACAACACCTGATCCTACAAGCCAGGTCTGGACTAGACTAGGACACTCGCATGGAGTTTGTTTCCTGACAACTCTTTCTTCTCCAGCAGGTGTGTCAGGAAGGCTCACTTTGTCCCTTGTTGCACGCATGGGGCTGTGACTTACTGACCAAATTAGGAACACAAAGGCCTATGAGTCAGAGCGTATCTTTTGTTCGCCCGTCACGTTCTCAGATAATCTCAGGATTCTACTAAATAGTCCTATAACTTACTAGCTTACTATGCATTTTAATTGGTAACCACGTCCATCCAGATCCCTGGATGTGTTTCTAATTTAAAACTTTTTACAAACAATGGGTTCCCAACAAACCAAACTATTATTCCTGTGCCTCCTACTGACAAATGGCCACCCAACTGTTGAAAAAAACCAGAAAAACAGTATATTAAGCAAATACACTTTTCATTATTTTATTTTCCGTCTGCCAGACCAGGCTCTGGTGGAGCACAAAAGCATTGCATTTGAGCCAAGAGAAATGATGGAGAAAGGCAGGTCCTTTAACTTAAGGTTCAAGGCTCTGTAGAATTTTAAATAGTAACCGGCTCCTTTAACACATGGAAACGCAACTGGGCTTTCTCCACAGGAGCTCACACAGAGATAGCAGCTGGGATAACTGCAATAAAATCTGACAGATATGCTTGCAAGGAGACTACGACATTTTCCTCATATGCGTAAGATATTGAAGGGTTCAGTAATGAATGGAAGGACTGTTTATAACATTGTCCTAAAAGCTTCTGTTCTGATTTTTCTTTCCTTTTTTAGTACACTTTGACCAGCTCAGGATGCACAAGAAATAAAATGATTCAACTATTTTACAGGCTTCATTTAGAACCTGTGAGGAGTCAGTTCTTCCTTAGTCTTATTTAGACTAAACACTTAATAACAAGCCACGTAACATTCCTACTTGGGAATTTTAGCAAGGGAAGTTGGTTTACAATGTCCTGCTTACACCTTATAAAGACATATTTTAAATCTCATCAGGCGTGATGTACTGTACGTCATTTATTTATTTATTCTGTCTAAAACAAGTGCCTGAATATTTGTTTGTTTCTTACCTTTAACAAAACAAGCATTTCAACTCATTTCTCCATAAAAAAGAATTTACAACCCTTGCACCATTTTATATCTTCATAATTGGCTAAGACCATCTGAAAATTCAAAGCAGCTGAGAGAACACATTTGCAGCCAGAGGAACAGGAGAGATGAGACTGTGGTTCCTTTCTCAGGCATGCTGGATAACCACGATAATTAACTTAGTATTTTGCGAGGGTTTATTTAAGCCTTCAAACACCGGGGGGGGAATAACCGTCACCTGGAACGGGCGAGCATTTCACATCAAACCAGGAACGTCAGAACTGGAAATGGGGTGCCTTCGTCTTTCCTTTCTCGGTGCCAGAGGACGGGCTGTGGGTTTTGCCCAAGAGTCTCAGGGAGGACCTCCCCTTCCCACAGCGTCCTCCGCAGAGTCTCCGCTGCAGCGCGGCTTGGCTCTGCGCGCTGCCCGCTGGAAACCTGCCCCCCGAGCGGGAAAATCCCGAGGCAGCGGCATCCGGTGCCCTCTGCGCCGATGTCCCGCGTGCCAAAGCGGCATCCCTCTCGTCCGGCCCCTGCCTTCGTCAGGTTAACGCCTGCCAGATGCTCCACGGGAACGGCCTGTGCAAACTCCTACCCTGTTGTGGGAGGCGGACGATCAGCCCCGCTCCGCACAGGATAACATCGTGTACAATGCACGGCCATGTGGTAGGGTCTGTTGTGCGGGCGCTACAGAGTGCACACTCCCTGTACACATAGTTTCAAAAGTAAATATTTATATAAACATATTTTATATATTTTTTGAATATATCTTTACCTACTTCAATTTATAGAGAGAGTTTTAAAACTGTATAGGGAGTGACTTGGTACTCCATTTCGGAGTAGGGTTTGGGGCCCCCCATTTCCCACGGCTGGCCTTTCCCTGGAGGCCTGTCTCTCCCCAGCCCAGCTCAGCCCCATTAGCTCCTCCACAGGCACTGGAAAGCCCAGGGACCTTGGGAGAGAGGCTGCAGAAAACTTAATGCACGCTGAGGCCCTACAAAGCTTTCCGGGGCAAGGAGTGAAAAAGTGGTGGTGTGCTCCCCCAGGACTCCTTCCCGCCATGTCCTCCACCCCATGAAGCCCTGAGGACGGGCTGAGTAAAGACGGCAGGAATCATGCTGCAAAGACACTTAACTCCTTTTGGCAGACAAAAGTCATCAGTCTGGTGAACTCTGTAAGAGACAATGTACATGTAAGGCTATATACAGCATTTCATTGACCAATGCAAACAATAGTCCATGACTTGGCTGTTTTAGAGAAGAACTTTTCAGCCATAAAATTTGCTATTAGCTTCCCTTTTTTTTTAAGTGGACAGTAAATTATGAAGACATTAAGGCTGTGATAGTCTCTGTACTTGTAGTAGGTAATTTAAAGTTTCTATTTTAATGGCTTTTGAACCCCCTTACCAAGCCTTACTGTAAGTCACGGAGAAAGTCTAGGCATGGATAATATTTCAGTCAGCAGTAATAAAGTTTTTCAGAACTGCAGGTCAGACTGCAGCATCCTAGAGCTAAAGGGAATTTCATGGGTCGCTGAATCAAGGCTGCTGCTGTCAGAGATGATCAGGCAGCAGATGTTTAGTCCCAGACAGTCCTGCAGAACATCAACACCAGACGTCCTCCCACACCACACAGCGTCAAAAAAACCACTATAGCATGGTGAAGTCCCAACAGCAAAGGACCAAAAGATACAATTCCAGTGTGCTTTTGAGCTCGCTCATTTTTTCCACAGCAGAGCAGAAGTACATGAGCCTATGGCAGGGAATAAGAGAAATGTTCAGTAACAACTAGGACTCCGTATAAACAATGAAGGGGTGTAAAGAATGCATATGACTGGAATATATAACCCTGGAAGACTGAAAAATCCTAAAATGAAAATAAAATCCAACACAAATTCTGCAGGGAGTACATTCTTGGCATGCTCCTCTAGAGGGGAAGTAAGAAAAAGAAAGCCATTACGTGATGAGTAGGGTAGGTAGGTAAAGGAGAATGTAAATTTTGAAAATAAAAACAAAAACGTTTGAGGGATATGAGCTAAGAGATGTACACAAGAGCTACAGGAAAAAGGAAACATTCTAAGTCAAATAACTGTGGTTTCTCCTTCTTCTGGAGAATTGTACAGCATTCTTATGACTCCAAGTGGGCATGGCATCAAAAATGTTAATAGGACAGACTATGTTTTCAGCTTGTGTTTTATAGGCATTTAAGCATTTTCTTATTGGGACAATAGTGGCAAGAACAGGTTCATTGATGATTTGAAGCAATCTAGAGTTTACAATTTTATTATAGAAATGTTGGGTTAGAAAGTGGTCTGCTATAAAGGCATGAGGAACACACATTTGGCCTTTGCAAAGAGGATAAGGAGCAGCACAGTAGTAGACCTCCTCTCCTGTATATCACATGAAGCCAGGATGGTTGCAGTTCATCCAGTTTCTTTCCTGTGGCAATCTTTCTGAGCACGAACTGCACAGGCTGGTGGTTTGCCTGGTGCTAGTCAGCGGCAGAGACCAGAGGCACTGCCCCAGCAACCGTCTTCAGAGGACTCAGAAAGGCCAAAGTGCTTTGGCTTTGAATCCGTGTGCTTGAGGCACATCTCACACTTCTTTCAGACAATTTGGTTGCGTGAAACTTGTATTGTCCCTGGAATGGGATTCTCAGATTTCACAGGCACAGTGAGAACAGGGGTGAAGTGGTTGTGTGCCGCCATGGTCACCCAGCCTAGCGGCCAGCGCCTGCCCTCATGCTTGTGGGTAAAACCTTTGAGGCCTTCCCCCTTACCTCCTGGGCTAGATAGTGAGAGGAGTTTTGTGCTGCCTGAACTCCCATAGCTACCCAGAGGGTGAAAAACCAAGATGTACATTACCTTTATGAAACAAGGCAGCGTATTTGCTGTGTGCCAGCAAAATATTCTCTTCAGCACAAATAGTGCCAGATTTACAAAGGTGTTTAGGAGCTGCGGGTTGTAGATAAACACCTACTGGGATTTTCAACAGTGCTGGTGTAGGCCAGCTGCCCAAAACCCAGTTGGCTTCAATTCCCAGCTGCCTTTGTTATATGGGCCACAAGGCTTTTATAGATCCATACAAACAGTAGGAAAGAGTTCCCTGGATATATGTGCTGCAGTTCAAGTGCTAAGACCAATTCCTCATAGAAATCCCAGCTTTGAATTAGTGGACTTGTAAGAAAGGTTTTAACGCTATGCATATACGCAGGAAGAGCTTTCTGCATGCAGAAAGTAGGTGCCACTCTGCAGCCTGCTAATTACTGACTTTGTTTTCCCACAAGTTCGTACAAGAAATGCAAAAGGCAAACTAGAACCTGAAAAGAGGAACAGCTGGAAGGTATAGAAAGCAGCTACAAAAATATACCGGGAGTCAACGTTTAATCTGGATTGCAGGGAGAGAACCCCATGGAGGAGACCTAAGCAAGCAGCCAGATTGCAACTAGCTAAATTCTGAGACAATTTTCTTTTTACAGATAAATTTAGGGGTCTAAATTGGTTTTAAAAGGGTCAGATTCTGGTCCCGTTAATCCAAACAAATAACCCCTCATCCCTGTGTGTTGTCCCATGGAAGGCCTTTGGGAAGCAACTCTGGAGTCAAATGAGTTATGCAGTGTGAATGTGGGCATAAGGCTCTGCACCTCGGAAAGCCTATATCTGCGTGTACACAGCCAGCGCTGCCTGTTTATTTTTGTTCTTTCCCACTAAATAATGTTCCACCTCATGTCTTAGCAGAGAGACTTCCTTTAGTTTATTTTCCTTTTGTTTGGAGTTTGCTGTTATCATAGATTACCTCAATGGGTGAAAAAGTGAGTTTTTCTTTCAAAGGCTGTATTGGAAAGTTGTCTGTAGGAAGTACTACAGGCCTTGGTGTCCTGCCAGTTCAGCACTCTGAAGTGACTGCTTTCTCTTCGATGGGAAATCCTACTTCTTATTCCCAGAGGGTTGCTTTAACACTTAAACTTTTTTTTTTTTAATCTGAAAGTCTGAATTATATCCTTGTGGCTAGAAAAAAAGACATTTTACTAGGGAAGCAACTTGTTATGACCTTAGGTAAAATGCCAACTGCAATAAAAAGTGCTTTCAAGTGTCATTTATATCTGAAGCAAGATTTAAAGAGACACTAAAATATCAGGCTGTATTTGCCAAAATCTATACAGCCTTTTATTCTCAGAGATAATGAGGTAAAATGTAGCTTGTCTCTTTCAGACTAACAGCCTGACTTTTGTGGTCAATACACACTCAGTGAACTTATTTCAAGTAAGCATGATAAGCTCGGCCTCAAAAATCAGACCTGATTATACCCCAGAGGTTTTCCTAGTTTCCCTCCAATGCAGAAGCTGGATTGTGACCAGCAAGCTTCACAACAGCTTTCCTCCATATTTTCTAGGGAGTTCATAGTGTGCCCTCATTTCCAAGGCGGGTGGGTCAGAAGGAAACGGATGAAATCCAGGGGAGGTGTGGGAGTCCCAGAAGTGTGGCTACAGGGAACACATATTGATTCCCCACTGGCCTCATAGAGTCCACAGAAGAAAATAAGCACTGCGGCTTATTTGCTCCCTTTTTGCTGCAAATAGCCCTCTTTTTAGAGGGTGCTAGGGGGCCAGCTACTGCTACAGGGAGTCACTGGTGTTGCGCTGCAGGAGCAGATGCTGAGGAGGCTCATTTCCCCTTCCCTGGAAGCTGACAGTGAGCCTTGTTGCCTTAATCCATGGAAGTAACAGGCAAATCTCAACTCTCTGTTAGAACAATTGAAAATCTCTAAAATGTCTCTCCTAAGGTTTTCTTCCTGTAAATCACTCCAGGATCTCTTCTTGCAAAGCTTTATCCTGCTTTTCATTGCATAGTTCTCCTATCACTGCATGAATGGCGTGGATGTTTGATAACACAGAATTTGCCCTTTGATGCTTTATGTTCCGAACCTGAGCCTTAAAGCAGAAGAAGCAAGACAACTTTAAACCAGTGACCTTCCTTTTTTTAGAAGATTTCTGCTATTTATTGTATTCAATTGGACAAATGAAGAGGAGGCTAAGAAACCTGCACAGTAATAGTGCTATCTGCAGTCTAAACAAAACAAATGTCAAGCTACATTCAACTCCCTAGGAAAAAAACTATTGTTCTGCCATTCTGTTATCTGCCGCAGTTTTATGAAAGATGGTGAAGCTTTTGAATGATGCATAAACAAGCAGAGATGAGAGGAACGTACTTTTTACATTTTTTGGATCCCAGCTTTGCTACCTGTGGGCTCAGCAACAAGAACCAAAATAAATAGCAGTTCAAGTCCAGAAATACCAGAAATGGGGAAGAGGAAGGAAATACTGTTGTTCAATTATGTGTTTGTCCTTCTTCTCTAACACTCCTCACCCGCAAGCAGGAAGTTAGTTTTAGCTTGGAAGCAAGAAATCCTCAGGCGTAGTTCAAGGTCACGGCTGCATAATGAAACACCTCTTTCTCCACATACTCCTCAGCTCTGGAGTGCCTGTCTCCCGTTGGCCTTTCGAGACATTTATAAGGCTTTTCTCTGATTCCCTCTGACAGTTATTCATCCAAGACCCCAGCTGAATTCAGGGCCTGTTCTGTGTTTGACAATGGCTATTGTAGGCTGCACTGCACGCTTAGTTACATACTGGAGACTTTTTAACATCGGAGGAATTTTATAACTACCAGCCACTTGAACTCACGCAACATGCTTGGGAGTGGGTCTGCCTCTAATTAACTGACAGCCTTTTCCTTTTTCTCTTTCACACATAAAGCAATTTTTGTTACCTTTTCTCACACTGAGAGAGCACATGAGCAAAAGATCCTCCGGTTAGGACTGTGGATTTTTAGCCTGTTGTCCCCCACAATTTAAGAAAAAATCAAGACTTAAGGAGACTGGCACCCAGGCACCACCATGGAGTGTTACAGAGAGCTGAAATCAAATCAAAGTGTTTGAAAGTATGTTGAGGGAACAAGGAGTTGATCCTGACTGCAGCTAAACAAATTATTTGGTTTTGTGCTTAAAGAAAGCAGAATATACAATTCCTATAGTTTCGACCAGAAACCCTATTGGGCTCAGCTGTGTTTTCAGAACTCAGTCTTGTGAGGTGTGCTAAATAATCATGGCAAAATTGGTCATATTGCATCAAATTGCAGCTGATGAATATGTATATTTCATTATTAGAAGAAAAAAGTGGAAGGGCATGAAAAGAAGAGAGTCAAACTGCAGCGACAGAAAGAAACAGATTGTTGTAACAAACGCTAGTGAGAGTAGCAGCAAACGCTACAGATCAGGCAAGCCGGGTGATTTTGAAAGTGCTGTATAAAACTTTAACAAAGAAGTATTGAAACTAGAAAGAACAGGGCAGATGTGAAAAACCATAAGGCAGAGGATTTGGACATTCTTTATAGCTCTAATGTTTCCTCCTGCCATAGACAGATAACTTGAACTACTTTTGTCCTGCTGAATACAACAGGGCCAGGAGCTATTTGTTCTCTGGCCCTGAGAATCGCTTCATCCACGTGTCACTTGACCCTGTATCTCTCTGTTTCCCATGCAGTGTATGTTTTACACCTTGTAGTGTGAATTAAGAAAGGGTCATCATTTTCAGCTGATGCAAACGCAGTTTCATTTCTGCTATCATTGTTTAGCAAGGTGTTTCTTAATACGCAAAGAGAATAGTTTACTGAGCAATGTAAGAACTCTATGGACAAGTGCTGATACTTTTCAGTGTATGCATTTTCTCACTACTCTGGGCATGAAAATGCTGGGATGGGGGTGGGGAAAGGAAGTGCCTTCCTTTGCACGACCGCCATTCCCTGACTGGAACGTTCTCTGATAGCAAGAGGTGTTTCAGAGATGATATCAGATCACCACCGTTGGTTGGACTTCTTCATGATGCCAAAACAAACAAGGCTGAAAAACTGTTAAAACCAACAGGATCTTGCCTTAATATTGCAGACAAATGCTTGTCAAAAGGCCAAGTCTGATAGTGCCAGAGGTGAAATGTTCGCTTTAGTCACACAGCAAATGAGGCCGTGGAGGTCAAGAGAATTTCAGCTCTGAGGGACTCTGCAGGGTGAAGTGCAATGGTTCCTCCTGTCGAGACTATACTCAGAGGTGCTGATTGTTTTTTTGTGGTACTAGCCCACTGAGATGTGGACAACGATTGCAGAATGAAGGCAGATAAAACTTTGATGCAGTCACTGCCAAGTTGCCAGGAGATAAAACGCGAAAAGTGAGTGCTCCTCCCTGGCTCCTGGGTGAATGTCGGTGTGGACAGATTCTACCAGATTGTCAGAGCCAGACTGGCTTTTCATTAAGCATGAAAGCCCTTTTCTTTTGAAAGTATGAATGCCTTTAGTCTCCTATAAAGAAAAGTAATTGGCTAGTATAAAATTTAGTGAAACACGGCTTGGTTTATAGAAAAAATTGAATGCGGAGACTATAGGTCTCAGTCTGTTTTTAAGTGGCTATAGGGCATTATTAATGGTCTTCGGATAACTTTGTAGGTAAACAGCAGAATTTGCAGACTGCAGAGAGAGATATCAATGTATAATGAAATTATACAGATGCGTCAGCCCTCACATACTCTGTCAGATTTAACCTGATTTAAATTTTTCTTCTTCCTTCAGCACAGGTGCTAGAAAGAAGGAGTATAAATTACAGTTTTGAGAGATGTTGAGGGAGATCTCTGCACCCGCAGTGGTACAGTTGACTTGAACTCTAAATTGAAGATTCATTTCTTCATCTCCATAAAGCAATTTTATTTGCGTGCTCTTTCTTTCAGGAACTAGTTACTCTGAACAAGGTGCGTAAAACATATCCACACCTTTCCAGGAGCCTGGGAAAACCAAATAGCCAGATCTGAGCACTTAAAAAGGGCAACTTCTTCTGCACTAGCAAGCAATGAGTTAAACAAAGCAGTTTATTCTAATAGTGCTTTCCTGGGTTGGGACAGGGTAGGAGAAAGGGAACTATAAAAACAAATCCAACCGGTCAATCTTAGTGATTACTACACCCATAGTGTGGGCTTATGTCGATGTCTAGATGTGTCTGGGCATCATGTTTCGAGAGAGGCAGATACTCTGTGATTGAGACCCACGGGACTTGCTCAGGCCTTAGTTTGATTCTCCAAGGACAAGTAAAAGTTATTAATAATCTATCAACATTAAAGAAATAGCGAGGGCTCTATTCTCAACTCCTTGTCCCTGTTCAGATCACCCCAAACACGCAGTGCTGATTCAACACTGAATGCCTGCAAGGAAGATTTCGTTTTTGTCCACTGATTCAAAAACATCTTATAATAAGAGATTTGTACTGCTTGATACGGCTTATTCCCACTGCCAGAAAGAGTGTGGTGGATTCATACCATGAGAACAGCGATGTTTTTTGCAGGCACAAAAGTAAGTTTTGCAAAATTTGGTTGAAATGCAGTGTAGAAAAGTCCAGAGCTATATTTTGTACATAAGCAGACTAAAAAAAAGAGAAATTAACAGAATCTATATTGTAATAGACAGTTACTGTCAGTCAGTTTCAGAAATAGCAATAGCTATTATTTTGGAGTAGCAGAGGGAGTGTGCTCCCACTCCCTATTGTCACTTTAAAGACGAGCTGTCGGTATTAAATGAGGTTTTATTTAAAGGTATCTGTGTTGCAATTTCCATGAAGTTGGGGACAAATATGTTAAAAAAAAAAAAGTGCAGATAGAGTCTTGCTGTGATAGGGGACAGAAGGGCTGTACATATCAGCTACAACCCTATCATGTGATGTGGGATTTCAGGACACACTAAGTGTGTGGCAAGAGTGGGACTAATGGCTCCTTTGCTTCCTGTTAAATCCATGCATGAAGGACATTTTAGGGCTGAGATACATATATAAAGGAGGGACAAGACTTGCTTTATAGTGACTCCAAACACACAGAGATGCTGTCAGGCTTGTTGTATGGGTTAAAAGAGAGCAGCAGAAGAATGCATGCTGAAGGCAGAGGGAAGGTTGCTACTGCAGGTATAGGAATATCTGTAGGTCCTTTTACATGGGCTTCAGAGTAAAGCACACCCAAACCTGGGTTCTCAGTTACAGCCTGATGATATTCAGACCTGAGAAGTAGCAGAAAGAATCCAGTGATGTATGAGGTTTAACCACAGCCACTTTGGCAGAAGCTGAACATCAGCAACATCAAAACCTTCTGTCAGCATCCCTGTGGACCTGTGAATCCAGGGAGGGGCAGAGAAGGCCAAATGAAAACTTAGGATGATGCAGGATCTTGGGAACTGCCACTTCCCTGATCATTTCACAGAGGATAAGAAAAAGGGGCAGTCTGTCAGCTGCTTTGCGTGAGAGTTGAGGCTGGGTTGTAGCCACCACAGGCCACGAGAGCGCTGAGCCCCAATTCTTTGCCATTTGCTACTGTTTGCTGGTCCAGGCAGTGCAGGACACTTGAGAGATTAATTGGATTTGACAGATTTGTCAACAAATTTAGATTTTAGTAGTTGAAATCTTGTGTTATGGTTATGGAAAGGGAATAAGTAGGAACTGTGCCTTTGTGAAGTCCTGGTGAGTGCTGGCTGGAAGTGGGTGTTGTGCCATGCCAAGGTCACGCCAAGGGATGCTGATCAGAGGACTGCAATACCACAACAAGCAGGTCTTGGTGGGACTCTGTGGCTCTGGCTGGGCACAGCAGACCCTCACATCACTTTTCAAAACTTCAGAATTTTCAAATATTTGCATGATTTAAAATTGAATTTGGCTCAGTAAATCAACATGAACCTGGCTATTCTCACATTTCTTGTACCCACAAAGTTCTTGTTCTGCCATAGAACAGGAGATTTGAATCAAGGTTTCTAATTATTAACAAGTCCCTCACAGGAGCCAATACAAATGATTAGGTGAGATTATATGAACCCACTGGCTAGTATGACAAACAATCAGACCACAGAGAGTGAGATTGCTGTCTCACACAGAAAAGTGCAGGGAATGCTGACGTGATTGTGTGTTCCTAAAGTTATTCTGCAACTAGTGAGGCTGGTAAGCAAATATTATCTACTTTGGAAACTGTGCAAGACTGTATGGTTTTCCAAGCACTGTGAGCTGTCCTTCTATTGCTTGTCCCCAGCCAAAGAGGCAAGGATAAAACCCAGCTTTGGAATTCCCTGATCCTTAGGCTTTGATTAGCTGGGGGCATTTGTGAGAACCAAAGTGAAGGAGTGATTTGGTTTTGTCTGGGGATGAGATATACAATGACTTTCAGATGCTAACCTTTTATCCTTGAGAAAATTGACTGTATTCCAGTGTCATCAGATGCAGTCTTTCCTAGGCCATATCTTGCATAGCAAAATTTTTCATAGCTTCATGCTACCAGAAGTACATAGTATGAAGTGCATTATCTCTCCATCATTGCTGGCTCTGTCACAGTTTGTGTTTCTGTGGAGACTCCTCAGGACATTTTGATAATACAGATGACAGAACTGGCAGCTGTGGTGCCATTCATCTGTTTTGTAAACTCAAGCTGTTGCTCTGTATTTTCTATCAAGTCAGCTCTTGTGACAAGAGTACCTAGATGTCTGTTTCTTATGTATTTATCTCACGACTCCACTTCAATGTCACAGAACTTGCAAAAAAGACACATGAATGAATATTCATTTATATATCATTATGAATGGAAAAAGGTGCTTGTGTGAGGGTTTGGCTACAAATTTGGCTTTGAGTCTCTAGAAACATTGGGGCTGCCCATCTTCAGATCTTGGAGAAAGTATAATTTGCTTCTTGAAACTTATTCTGAAAGCCTCCGAAAACCAGCTATTTTGGAGGAGTGCAGACCCTTGCCAGAACTTCTAGTCACATCAGTAATCATGCACATACATCTGTTCTGGTTATGTCTACGTGATGTGGGAAGTGTCAGAAGGGAAATGGCTCCCTTCACGCTCCAGTGCATTTATGTGACAGCAGCTCACCTTCGTTCCATTTATTCATAATGAACATATTATTTTCCTAGTTCCTATTAAAAAAGGGAGAAAGTAAAGGCAATATAGTGATAAATTTTGCATTAAGGTGGATGAATTTTTGGATTTTTGTCGAAAGCTTTCTGTCTGTTCAAAGACACTTTACAAATGTGAATGGCAGATTTCCTCACTTGCCAGAAACAGTATTCTGGAGGCAAAAGTCAAGAATATTTTAAGCTTCCGTTTTTTCAACTATGTATTTATCTGATATAAAAGACACTGTATTTTGAAAAAAAAAAAAAAAGGGTTCAATTTTGTGTGCTGTTTCCCAACACGTCTATTGCGTATTTCTATTTCTAAAGCATATTATATGCCTGCTAGAAACCAGAATGTACCCTATAAACACAATCAGTTAGTTATTATGAAGAGTAGGTGCATTATCTGCTTAGAAAGGAGACTCAGTTAACCTTTGGCACAGCTTACCTTGTTTTGAGGATCTGTTTCTGCTCCCATGCAATTCAGTGGTAAAACTCCCACCCATTTCAGCAGTGTAGGACCAAACCCAGAGACAAGAGAGCAGCAAAAGCCTTTTACAAAACAATGGAAATACGATGCAGAGAAATATCTGGCACTCAGCTGGTCTCTCAGTGACTGGAACAAAAACATCAAATGAAAGCTTGATCTTTCAGGAAAAAAAAAGTATGTTTGGAAAAGGATGTATTCAGTGAAAGATATCACACTTAACAGGAGAAAGCTGTGCATTATGGAAGAAAAACTGTCTGCTGAGAGTTAGCAGGACACTGGCATCTGGGAAGCTGAACTTTGGCATGAGTCTGCAGTGCTCTGAACACTTCCTAGGAGACAGGGAGTGACTTCAGCTGCCACTTGAGCGGTCAGGAGCTGAATGCACTCAGCACCTTTTAGGCTGGAGTCCTTTGTGACTTTGGGAACATATCAAGTAGTGCATAGGAAGAAACATAGGAAGCTTGAGGAATGCAATGAGATTTGTTTCTTTCCTTCTCCTTTCCTTCTGTCCTTCTGTAAGAGAAAGGTTACTTAATCACAGTTGGTAAACAATCCAAGACAAAGAACTCAAATGTCCTCTAGGAAATCTGTTCTCTTCTCAGTGAAAAGCAGTTTTGGGAGTCTGGTTTCCTCAGACTTTCTAAATAACTTAGAGCAACCTAAACATTATGATTCTGGATGTGCTTTGCCTTCTACATTTTAGGAAGGGGAAAGGTGTTATTAGTGCAGACTATTAAAAACATAACAAAATGTGGGCTCCAGTTTAATTTGAGAATGGAAAGCAAATGGTATTGCAAACCTTCATGTTTATAGGAAAGAATGCTTTTCCTTTTCAGCCTTTTTCTTAAGTCTGAAATTTGTAAGAGGAAGTTCAAAGAGGTTATACACATTAGTGCCTACTTGGTTATTTTCCATACTTGAGGTCAGTAGATTTCAGCAGATTAATCTGGGTTCCCGAACAGCTGAAAAGTTTTGAAATCACCTTCCTGAGGTTTTGAATTGGGGTATTATAGTTTGCAAAGAAAAAAATCAGTTCTAGCATGCTTCCTGCGCCACCTGTTCACCAGGAAAGTGAGAATAGAGTGGTCTGTAGTCAAAATCATTTGCAGCGTCTTCTAAAGCACATCCAATTATGGCAACAATCTAAAACTCATCAGCCTTTTTGATAAGCAGCCTACCTTTCAGTAGCCTGGAGAAACTGCCTCCATCTACACTGCTGAGTAGAGTAGGAAGTGCTTTTGGGAGAAGCTGACTGACTTACTGTTTCAGGGAAATATTCAGCGTTTCTAAGCAAAAGGCCCACTTTAGTGAAACTTGATTTTTCCATAAAGAAAAACTGTTTGACTTGGGGTGGGCAGAAGGAAATGCGTTTCAAAACAGCCAGAATGAGAGTGTTTTTATTTAAAACTCTCCTGTACATTGGAATGTGAGTATTTGATTTTTGCGTAGTGTTTTCTCTCAAAAGCAGCAGTAATTAATGTGTTGTGATCCCAAAGCTATTCCCTCACAAAGGCCAGATTCAGGTAACTAGAATCTGTGAAATGCTCACCATTTGGGCTGAAATCTGCAATTTCAGTTCAGAAGTGAATCTGTATGTTTAAGTGAAGGGTTTTAATTTAATGTTTATAACAGTTTCTCTCGGTAAACAGACTTTCACAAAGATTTGCTGTTTGGAGTTAAAATGCAAATGTGACACAAATGGTCGGTGAAGAGAAAGGTGAGGAAATGGTGGTGAATCTAGTTTCACCGGCAATTTCATGCAGCAGTACAATTCATATGATGCAGAAGTTCTCAAAGGAAGTTTAGAGTATGAAGTAGTTCATTTTGAAACAATTCTTCTGAAAGTTTTTGAAGATGCTGAGAGGCTGGCAAAAATGTTCTGGTGGTTGTAAACCACGCTCTTCCCATTATATGAAAATGAGCACAAATATTTTTTAACTGACCTACAGGAGAAAAAGTGAGGTTTCAAAGGTGCAATTTAGATTACAAATAACTTTGACTGCTGAGCAATGTCTGGGTTTATTCCAGGAAGAATACTCCTGGGTACCCTCAATTAGGAGTACTTAGTCATGAACACTATATTTATTACTTTGCTCCCTTTTAAGGCCCACAAACAGCGATCTCCTTCTTTAGAAACAGCCTCCTGTACATTATTCTACTTCTTCTGAATAGTTTTTTGAAATCCCTGCTGATAACGAGCCTACTTGTATATAGCACTGTATGCTGAATGTTTGTAGAAAGAAATGTATTTTGTGATTAATACTGCACCATCTTGCATTTAGATTGTTTGTTAATAAATAAAGGAAAAAAATTAAAAATTCTAGTTCCATTCCATTCCAAATCAGCAAAGCCCTTCAAGATATACCTGATCTGAAATCAGTGAGCGTACTGAAAGGCTTATTGCTAAGCATGCAGTTGAGAGTCTGCTTTCTCTTATTCTTGCGCAGTTCTGCACAACAGCAGACAGTAATTTGCAAAAATTGTGAAAGAATTTTTTTTTTCAGAGGAGACTCAAGTTTTGCTAAAATCTTAAAGATCACACAGGAATTCAAATGTCTCCACTCTGGTGGCAGATTAAAGGGTCACTTTTTGTGCTGGTTCTATTCCCATTCCCACAGACACTGCTGAACTTAGGATCCTGAAAATGAACCCATAAAGTGACATAGGCGCTATGATTTCACTCTGAATGTCCAGCTGGATTCTTTCTGGCTCAGATCTGGCCAATGTGAAAAATGTTGCAAAAGCAAATAGAGGGAGTCGCAGACCGCGTTTACCATCAATGCTTCTGCCCTCCTCGGCTCTGCACAGGCAGTACAGCAAGGGCAGCTCCTTCAGCTACTGAATCACAGCAGCTCCACTAAGCTCTTGCTCCATGAAGCTCTTGTTAAGCTCTGGCTCGTCATGAAGGAAGAGCGTGAGCGGTAATGCTCATCCCACCATCCAGGCTGCTGCCCACAGGAGACTAGCAGAGGAAGTATTTGATGATAAAATGACCAAGAGTGTAGAGTGCTGGCTTCACTCATAAGGGGATTAGGCAATTCAATTTCTAATATACGGATCTGGAAACTTTTCTTTCAGCTTAAAAGATTAATGCAGAATATCTAAATTAAAAAAAAAAAAGAATTTCCAGGTTAGGGTAAAAGATATAAAAGCAATTTTCTTCCCAGTTCCCAGCTTCATCTATACAAATGTCACATCCTTGGCCCAGGCAGCAATCTGGCCAGCCCAAACAAAGGTGTTTTTTTTAAAAAGCACTGCCTCCCCACAGTTTCCATTCTCTCCTTAGATGAAAACAGGTTTGTGGTGTCTCTGTCATTATTGGAGGAAATGGCATTGGGCTGTGAGACTTTATAAACTACTTTCATTGATTTATTTTTGTCAGTCCAACAGCTGTCTCCCAGCCTCACTCTCCTTACCAACGTCAGTGCTCCCGTCACTCCAGTCTTCAAAGAAAGATAAAGAAATCTTTTTTCTAAGTAAGTGTTCAGTTCCAGGGGATGAGTATGTACATAGGATTCTGTCCAATTAACATCAAGGTGCAAGGATCACCTTGCGTGGTGAATGGCTCTTTTATGTAAACTCGGGTGTCATTGAGGGAGAATAAAAAGTATCCTATGGAATATCTTATGAGAAAAAGATACATTTCCCAGCATTAAAGAGTTTTTTTTTAAGTATTTGTTATTTTTTCCCAAACTTCTTCATGCAGGCTACAAAGAGAGGCGAATCCAGCAGTAATACTCATGACATTTATACTCCTGTGTGCTCTTATTAGTGTATTGAAGAGAATAAAGCTACTGACTTAAGTTATTCAGATGAAAACATTCCTGGATGGAGTAATTTAAGAAGACTGATAGTTAAAATTGTGCCACTTGAATACACATTATTCTAAAATGCTGCTCTATTTTCTTTGGAATCTGGCTCGCAACCCTGGTGATGTATGATCATTAAAAGAAGATCTGACACATCTCTTTCCACACAGTTCTGTCGCTTGCCAACAATAGGTCATATTCTGAGCACACTTTGAACCTTTTTCACAGAGACAAAAGCTAGATAAATTATACACAGTTTTCCCTTCTAGTAAAAGTGTCCCAGTCTGGCTTCTCCTCTACTATTAATGAAAGTTACGTGCATTTATGTCTAAATGAAGGACTGGATGGAAGAAACATAGCAGGATGTAGATCTGCATTAAGTTAAAAGATTTCTTCCTTATGATGGAAATGCTGAGTGCTGATGCACAACCAAGATAGAATTCTCCTAAGAGTGAATCTTTGGGTTTTTTTTCCCATTTGAAATAAAGCCAATGTAATGTAGAGCTGAACAGTGATTATCTGTTACGTTTCAAAGCAAAGGTTCAATAAAAATCAACTTCTCCTATAGTTTTTGAAGTGAAATTAGTTTGTGTGAAATCCAAATCCAAGAAGAATATTATTTAGAGAAGATATACACTTTTTGTAGACTTTCATCTTTATAGAGCTCACTTCAGGAAACAAAACTTTTATAGTAGGTTGTCTGTTCTTCAGTAGCATTTTCAAAGTGCCTTAAAATGCTTCCGGCCTGTATTTAATAATGTGGCATTATTATTTTTTAAAATTCTTCAACTTGTAATCTTTTGTTATTACTTTATCTTCAAACATTCTTAATTGTTTTAGATAGTTTTTAGATATTTTACACAACCACTCTGTTGGTATTTATTAGCTTAAGAACATTTTAAATGTGTCTGCATGAGACTACTCACTCTATGTATGGACCACTTTCATCTGAAAATTCTTAAATTCTTCCCACAGAAAATTAAATATTATCTTCTATGTTATTTCTTTTTAAGGTTTGCTTTTTCAAACATTTAACTACTGCATATGGTAATAATATAAAACATCAATCACTTATCACAAATATTCACGGAAAATCTGATTCTGTGCAGAGATATGTTTTGTCAGTGACTTTGGTAAACGTTAAATTTTGTTTTCTTAACTGTAGCCAGGAAAATTAGTGTCCACTTTAGAAATTCATTTGGAGGATTTGTTCCATGAATTATTTTTTTTGTCAAATTTCAGACATTGTAATTAGTGACTGGTTACTCATATAAATGTTTGCTATTTCAAACAGCCGATAAAAATACAATAAAATTAATTCTGATTAAAAAGCTCGCTTAACATATTCCTATGCCAGAGATCAGAACACCTTCATATGCAGATGGCATGCCAATACTGATTTGAATAATAATTAGTTCTGAAAATTCATGTTCTCAGGGAGAAATATATGTATGAACTTGTGGCAAACACTGCTGTCTGAGGTCATGCTGATTAGAACGTGCATCTTCAGCTAATGGTTTTACAATCTCTTGGGTAGCTCTTGGGAAGTCTTTCCTATATAAGATACCCTTATGCACAAAGGCAGGCTCTCGAAGTTGGTGAAAGATGTGCATGTATGAAACTTTTCGGTAGCTTGTCACAGGGGGATCTAAGAACCAACTCCAGCATGACTGATGCAGTAGATGTGAGCTTTAGTTTAACAGCCTGTCCTCTGACTGACTTTCAGGCAAATGTATCTGATGGTATTCATTTTCTTTCTTAAGGATGCCGAATTCTTCACCAGGAAGCCTGAAGAGCATATTTTGGCTCATTTTTCCATAAAATCAGGCAAGTTCTGTAAGGCAATGTTGGCTCGCAGAGCCCATGGCACAGCTCCTCAACTGCTTGAAATCTGCTTTGAGCAGTGGTGCTTTACTCTGCCTGAGGGCAGCTGAGAATGTGCTGTCTTATATTCTCTGTCAAAAGTCACATGAAAAATCATAAATGTTATGCATCCTCGACAATAGGCACTTGCTCAGGACCAATAGGAAGTAAACAGGGAGCAGAGTAAGGACCATATTTTGGTAGGAATTTAAATTGATGAATAATGTTAACACATGAATAGTTCCCTTGAAGTCCATGAAAATACTCTGTATTTAATTTTCTGAAGATGCTTAATTACCCCACTAAAGCAGTTACCTTACTAAATCAATTACCTTAATAGTTCTGTGTACCAAGAATATAAAGGCGAGCAAAAGTGCCCTTTAAATAAATCATGTAGCACTGCTGTGTGTGGAAAAAATATGGGAAACAGCCAGGCTGAAAATCTGTAGCCAAGGACAAAACATTCCTCTGGAGATGTGTGGTAAGCGTTAGCTGAAGGTATTCAGAACCTCACAGGATCAGGCCTTGAATTGTTAAATTGCTGTACAAAATCATGGTAATAGATCCTTAAATAATAAAGTGAAAGGGGAGATAGGAAAGTTGGGTGGGAGCAAAACTAACTCAGTGTATTAGAAAGATCATTGTTTGAGTTCCCAGTATTTAATGACTGGGTTAGCAGTGCGGCGACTGAAATCGGCAGCACTGTTGTTCTGGCCAGTCATCTGGTGGGAAAGTTGACCTGAGCAACAACATCACAGTATGTACAATTCAGGTCAAACACGTCTCTGATTTCTGACTACTCTTTTTCTTGGGTGATGTTTATTTTCTTCTCAGAAATTATGGTAACATTTGAGTTTATTCAATCTTGTGGCAGTCGTGCACTGCTTATTCCAATGCTTCTTCTTGAACCTGACCCATGAGTTATCCCTTAGTGTAAATAACTCATTTAGGCCTAAGTCCTAAACCTTCTGCTTAAGGCTGAGTGAACGAACTGGACCTGAAGGAAAATAATATCCCTTCATGTAAGGAGAGCACAGAGTAAATGCTCTTTGCCCTTGAAGCAAAATTTGCCACATTGGCTAGCATTGCCTCTGTCTGGAGAATTTATACAATTCATCTCCAGTTCCTTCCTTTCCTGGGTCCTGTGAAGAGGAGGAACGCGGTCCTGAGCTGCCATTTCTGTGAATGGAGCCCTGCTGAGTGCGGGGTGCTGGCGGGGCATACGCGTAGCTGCAGCACGGTTCTCTGGCGTCTCTCCAGCTCTGCAACCTCATGCCTCAGATGTAGGCAGGGAAAGAAGCTGCTGGCCACTTTTTCTGAGCTGTGGGCTGATGAGCTCGCAGAAACACTATGGCCTAAGCTGTACTCTGCAGTGGAGAACAGTAATCCCGTCTATAGGTGTTTGAACAAGAAAAAGATAGTGTCATGTTGAAAGGATTAATCTTGACCGGTTGGTAAGAGGGGAGAATTATTTTGTAGTGGATCCTGTCCTGTCATTTTCCTTCCAGAATTTTGCCCCAAGCAGAAAGTGGGCGTTTGGAGATGTGACTGCCCTCAAGGACTGCCCTTTCTCTCCTTGATCCAGACTGGTTTCTTCCTCAGGAGGATAAAGGGACAGAGCTTGCCATGGAGGGAGGACAGGCTTGTCAAGGGAAGGCTGCATGTTTTCCAGTGATTTCTCGCCATTATGAACTCTCAGAGTGGGCCATGTTTGCAGTCAAATCTTCCTGAAGGCAAGAAAAAACATTAGAACTGTTTGAGACTGAACTTCATCATGAACTTTAAATGTACTTAAGATAAAAATCTCTTAAAATAGAGAGGAAAACGCTAAGAACTGTGACATATATATATTTCTATGCATTATTTCATCTAGATTTTTGTTACTATCAACTAGAGTGTATACAGTTGTACAGGTGGCTTCAGAAACTTGAAATTTCTTTCTGCCACCTTCCTGTAAAGCTCACTTAAAACGCTGTATTGTTTCTCCTTCAGATCCAGATACCACCTTATTAGTGGCTCAGTTTTTGAAGTGGGTCAGGAAGTTTCATCCAGACATTGCAAAACCATCAGTAGGCAGGGTTCAGATGTGTGTTCTCTTCTGGCCACGCAACTCAAGTTATGAGGTGCTGGATACAGGAGTTTGGGTTTGGCCCACCTTGAGGCTGATTATAAAGCCACAAAGATTCCCAGCAAAGGAAGGGACTGCTCTAACTTGACAAAAGCAGCTTCCTAGATTTGTATTCACTCGTTTTCCGGGTTGAGTTACTGGAACCTGGGTTAGGATCAAATACCGTTACTCTTATAGTCAAATCAAGGTATGTGGAATTTGTAAGTCACCTTCTTGGTGTCTCCTTGCTTCCTTGCCTACTGCTGCAAAACAGGTTTCAGTCCTGCTCTGAGTGAGGGTGGATGGGAAGCTGAGAAAGAGAAAGGCTGACTATATGAGCTGGTAGTAGCTGAGTTTTTCTTAGGAGAGGAACTCTCGAGGAATTCAAGAACTCTTGAGCTCCATTTCATTCCTGTGGATTTTGATCACGTCTCTGATAGGCCTGGGCTTTAACTGTTAGCATAGTCTTTTCACATGGATAGCCATGAACAAACCACTCCATCAGCAAAAAATTAGAAAACAGGATTTGTTAGGAACAATCTATAGGAAATTTATTTGTCCCTAGCCAAAAAAACAGTCTTTGTAGAGAAGATAGATGGAAGGCATTGCAGTTGGGGGTCCTTTCATCAAGAAAGACTGTTTTTTGCAGAAACGTAGAAACTACCTCTCTCATATGTAAGCAAAATTTTTAGAGTAGACACAAAAAGAAGAAACATATTAAAAACATTTTGCAGGTACATTTGATCCCTGTTTAAAACTAATTCTCATCAAACCATAAGTAATGCATCTTAGAGATACTGGGCCAAAGCAGTATTATTATCCCTACTTCTGTACTGATGCCTGGAATCATCAGACATAATTTAAGGCTCCTTCGTCTAGACACAATACGTGTATGCAATAGAAAGATGATCTCTCTCTCTGAATGATTGCTTCTTTATCAGCCTCAGAGCAGTGGCATTTACACCAGAAGGGAGCTGGATTTGTATGTTAGTTCTGCCTGCATCTACACATTAAATGATGTGAGAGATTGCCAGGCAGTGACTGACAAATAAGATTCAAGTGCAGAAATCCACATTTATAGCATTTATTGTGTTCAAATATTTTAAGATCTAACAGTATTCTCTCCCAGTTTATTGTGAGTCATCTGATCCTTGCATATTTAATTCTAAAGCTAGAACTGCTCTTGTAATTCTCTATGAAAAGGTGATACCCACACATCTTTATGTTTTCTAATAATCATTTTGGAAAAGGAAAAGATCCTTTCCTTTTTGGAAACTATTTCAAATAATAAACATTTTGACTCGTTTAATCATAAAAAAATGAAATAAGTATACATGTTTAATATCTAGATTCCTAATATAGCTATAGAAGTTACTAATAGCAAGTCCTCCTCCTCAGCCAAGTAAGGATTATGTTTGAGAACGTTTACCGTGGAACACTTGTGAGGTGATAGAGATCTTCGGACACAGTGAATCATTGGCTTGATGAAACAAACTTTGTCATTGACTTGGGCTAGCAATGCTCTTCTATGTCTAGTCATATCAAACTGAGTCATGACCAAAAGATCTTGGGATAATTCAACTCATCGTGGAAGAAAAAATACTCTTAACGTGTGACATAGGGCACTAAATGATGCAGGCAAACATATAAATATAAGCCAGAAACACAGAGAGCCCTGTGGATAATGTGGAAGCTTAAATACTTTAGTTGCTGCTGCATGACAACTCAGCCTAAAGATTTTGGGCAAATAGCATGAGAATGGATGGTATCAGTGCAGTATATAAATAGGCTTCTGCAGATTGTAGTCAAATTCTGAGTATAGCAGAGCAATCATGCTATCTCAATCTATCCGTTTCACTGCGGGAAATGAAAAAAGAAGTAGGGTAAAGTTGGTCATAGAAAGATATCACTATTTTTACTTTTTCTGCTCAGATCAGGAATGTAGAATCAGATCTTCAGCAAATGACTTCAGCTGAATTCTTGCACCTCGTAAGGACTGTAAGTGGCCCTGATGGTTTCCTTTAATGTTATCTATAGGTGAATCAGCTTCTGAATGTTATATGTTCCATAAGGAAACTAGTTTCATCTGTCATCCATCAAATGTCCTCAGATACCTATAAAGATACAGCTTGAACATATTAGTCCCTCTGTATGGAAGCAGGTGTCTGCTGAAAAAAAACACAGGAAGAATTGTTGCATATTCTATATTGCATTAGATGACTTAAAAATGTAAACCAAACCAGTCAGACCAGGGTTCAGTCTATTTGGAACGTTTTTCTTTTTTAAGATCACAGAAATCTTCTAATTTTAGTTCTTAAAATGACATGTGTTTTAGTGCTGAAAAGATGTATTGGAAGTCATACAGGTCCTTACACAAAGTAAAAACTTCAGTCTAACAGTCAAGGTTTTTATATCTGAAACCTGAATTTGGACTTGGTATTTGGAAGTGCTGAGGTCTGGCTCCAGTATAAACATATAAAAAACCTGATCCCTGACATTTACTGATTCATGCTTCTAAACATTTGAAAAACATGGTCAGATGGTAAATTCGAGGTGGGGGGAGAAGGAGGGAGAAAGACCTTCCACTGCCTTTTCTTTGTTTTATTAAAAAGTACTTTGTTCAGTGGGGCAGCAGAGTCTTGTTTCACTGCAAAGGAAAGATATGTCACAGCAAAAACGTGCAGACGTCACGTTTGCTCGGTGCGTATGCAAAGCGAACAGTGGTGCTTTGATGTGAGAATGTGCTGGGCGGCGAATCCCCTCCGCGTTCGCGGCCCGTGTTGTAGCCTCAGACATTCTTTGGTTTCCATTTCTTTCTCAAAATCTTTTCATTTCGGTTAGGGGGTGCTTGCCTCTGTGTTCCTGGAAGCGAAGCAGCCCGGCGTCACGCTGCCTGCGTTCAGGAGGCAGGCTGCTTGCTGGGGGAAACGATTATCTGCAGCGCAGAAGCTTTAGGATAGAGATCAGCCTTGCTTGTTTTGTTCCTTCTCTTCTAAAGGGTATTCAAGTGTTATTCAGCCGAAGAGGTCTATTCTGGTCTCGTTTCCTGGTGCTTGCTGGCACCACAGATAAATATGCTTGATAAACTGTTTTTTTAACTGTTTTTGTTTCCTAAAAGAGTAGAATTGTGAGCTTCACACCATTAAGGGTTATGTAAAAGAGATACAGCTAGCTTCGTTTACACTAAATTCAGGCTTGCCTGAATTAAATGAGAATTACTGAAAGCTTTTGAATAGTTCGTTAGCTGTTGGCGCTAGTCAGTTCATGCGGACATGGTAGAAAGAAGGATGGTTTGTTTTACAGGAGCGTGATCCTTTCAGATGCGCTGTCTGCCTGTGCTGTTTTGGGGTCGCGCCTCCTCCTCCGAAGGCCGGCTCCGGTTCTCCCCGTCGGCTGTGTCTGAACGGCTATCCCGCCGCCCGCCGCGCGCTCGCAGCCCGGGCCCGGCGAGCGCGCCCTGCTCCCCACGCACCCGCGCGGCTCTGCGGGCGCAGGGCTGCCCCGGGGCGGCGCAGCCCGTTGCGGTGGGGGTGTCTGCCCGCCTCGCGCCGTGGCTGTGGGGCCTGGCCCCGGCCGGCGAGGCCACGGCCCTGCTGGCCTGGCTGCCCCGCTCGGCCTCCGGCTCCCGCTCCCTCAGGGTGCAGCCGGCCCTCTCTGCACCTGGGCCGTGTGCTAAAGCCCTGGGCCAAGCTCCTGCCCCCACGGCCCTGCTGACTCTTGGCTCCTTCCCAACCCTGCCAAGTCTGGCGACCACCTTCCCAGCCCTAGGCTCCTGACTGACCCCCCCGTCCCCGTCCCCAACCCCCCCAAGACTAGCGCTCCCCTGCCTGGCCCCAGGCTCCTGACTGACCTCCCCCCCACCCCCAGGGCCTGCATCCAGGTCCCGATCCCCCATGGCACCATCCTCCCCTCTCAGCCACTGACCCTCCATCCCCACGGTGCCTCAGCGGCCCCCTCATGCCCCCTCCTGGCCCCTCGGTCCCTCGGTGGGGGGAGCTGAGCGGGGCGGTGGGACAGGCCCTGGCTGTGATGTCCCGGTCCGAGAGCCCCCTGCAGCGCCCCGACATGCTGCTTCATTCCCGGCTTTCCCCCGAGGAAGTTGCCCCGTATCCGAGCAGTTTGCGTGTCGGTTCGCTCGGAGAGCGGTGGCAGGGCAGAAGTGGCTGATGCTGTTGAAGCTGCGTTGGGGTAACCGCCGTGCCAGCATTTCCCGACCCGTACCTATGGGACGTTAGACATTTACATCTGAAATAATCACTCCGGGCTTGTTTTCCAGTCGACGGAGAGGTGTGCAGCTCCAGACGCTGTCATCTGGAGGGACCAGCTTTTCTGAAGCTGGACTGAAAAGGAGCCTCCAGCAACAAGCTCAGAGGTAGAGGTCTAACATTTGGCCATCTAGACTAAGGTGAGATGCGTCCCACCCCTGGTGAGGAAATCAGATTTCGAAATCAGGCATGGATCTGCTATGGCAATTGAAACAAAAATTACAAATCAGCACTCCTGTTAAGATGTGGAAAAAAGGGACTAAAACCTGTTGCCCCTGAGCTTCAGAACGTTTTTTTTCAGCTTTCCAGTGCACAGGGAAGATACCACATCCTGTTTTCACTGATGCCTCTTTAAAAAAGCGATGAGAAATGATATGTGTAGAACGGGAAGAGTCTGGAAATGTTAAAATGTCCTTGGCTGGCTTCCTGCTCCTTAGGTAAATCAGTTTTTGCCAAGCACAGTGCTGCTGAGCCGAGAACGATTCTGATGCCTCAACAAGTCAGTTTAACGCTAGCTCGGCTGTTTCCACACTGCACTGCAGTCTGGAGAGCAGATAACACTTAAACATGCAGCTGGGCAAGGCAGAGCAGAGTCACACTATGGCTTATGGCTTAGGCCTCTGCTATTTTTGGAGTCTGACTTTATGCATGTAAACTAAAAGCCCTAAGTGACACCTTGCTGAATCCCTTAGGCTAAGTTCTCATTAGCTAACTTGCAGGTTTTCATTACAGAGAAATACGTTTTCCATTTTTATTACTGTGGGCTTAGAATTTGTTTTACAGTTACACTTGCACAGATGCGTCTTTTAATATGTTTTCTTTTCCAGTATGACAGTTCTGGGGAGGTGGAGGGTTATAAGACATGACAAATGCCTTGTATTTGCAAATTCCAGAAAAAGCAAAAGGCACTATTTCGCTGTTTAATAGACTTGGCAAGTACTTGGGTGCAAATATCAGGAATGTGCTCGCATATGTGTGCCCCAAATGTCCACCAACAAATTTTGGTCTTCCAAAATGAAAGGTGCAGTTTAGCTATAAAGAAACATAGACCGCAGTAATGTTGTGGGGAGGGGGAGTTCTGGATAAGGCAAATGAAACAGAAGACTATCCGTGAAGATTAATGGCTAGCCAATCTGTATAAAATCAATTTACTGCAAAATTGTATTTATATAATTCATGCAGTTTAACAAATCTAATACTCTTTCTTCTATTTTATCTAAAGTACGTTAAAACTGGAGAAAGAAACATAGGGCAGATTCACTGAATATGCTTTAGGAAAAGAATATCTGAGAGAAGTGATTCACCAAAATATTTCAAATGTAGGCAATGTGTGTTAGCTCTGATGTGTTGCTCCAGGTAGGAGTTTTTACTGTAATAAATATTCATGAAATAAATAAATAGTGTTTTTCAGGAGAAAAAAATGAAGCTATATACAGGAAAAATTTCTTTCCTAAGAGACAGTTTCAGGTGATGGCAGGAAGATTTTGGACTCACAAATTCATAAATTCTTTTGAGAAATTTGGTCAGTCTGAAACAACAGAAGATATCCTTTCCTTGGAAACAAGAGGCGTTTGAAAAAACTTCTGAAAGAAGTATTTTTGTGAATGTGAATAGAAGTATTTCTGCCCTTCAGAAGAGGATAGGAAAAGGTCTAGATGTTTAGAAGCCTCTGTTCATTGAAACCAGAGTCAAGCAGAAAGGGTGCGTCTCACTGAACTTCAGCCATACAGGGTTAACAGTCTGGTCTAAGTCATATGGGCAAATGCTAGTGTTAATGGAGAAACAAAGGCATCTAACCATTGATAGTTGCTTACCTTAGCATAGGATAATCTTAAACCTCAGGAAAGCTTATGTATGTTGCAATGTGCAAGATCAAGGTCAGTTGTAATTTAAGCGGTACCTTGCCATGTCTCTCTTTCCTCCTTTAAGATGGGATCGCTCTCCATGACTTGTATGGACTGATAGTGACAACCTAATACTGTCTGTCACCCTAATGCATATCTATGAGAAGCTGAGGGTGATCTCTGAGCTCCAGACCCTCTCCCAGTTTCTGCTTTTTCCCTTAATTTCCAGCTGACACCTGCCAAGGCCAATTTTTCTCTCTGTAGATAACACCATGACACTGAGTTACACCATGTTCTTGCAGTTTAAGTGAAAAAGAGTCCTAAAGACTCTTGGGGAAACCTGACCTGCATGGGCCAGGGACCCTTTCATTATCTGCATCACTGCCTGGATAATGGGTTGTCACTGGGTCACACACAGTCAACTTCTATCAAACAAGATTTACAGAAGAACAAAGAGCTGGATTTGATGCCCGTATTGTGAAGTTTAAAGTGTAGTTTTGCAATAACAGAGAGAGTTATAAAAGAAGTGTGTGCTATGAGAATGCACAATTCCAGATTATACTTCTTGATTGAGATCCACCATGTTGTTTGTTGTTTGTTCTTTGTTTAGCCTCCCCAACCTTTTCATGTCCGGTAAGGCATGGAGAACTCTCCTATCTTCATTTTTCTTTCTCTTATCATTAAAGAGGACTGTGTGTGCCCCAAGACTGCTGGGATAGACTGCAGCATTGAGAGTGCTAACTACCTCTTCTCTTCATTCCCAGCTTCCTGATTTCCTACATAACAGCTTTCCCACAATGACAGGGAAAGCATGCCCTAGCACCATGGTAATGCAGATAATAATGTCATTTTGGGGTTACTCCTCCCCAAACTTTCTTAATTAACATTTCTATTTTGCTGCTTAATTTACACATCTTTTAGCCTGGCTTCACTTGCTGCAACCATCTGAAGACATAGCAGTTAACCTCAAAAGGCCATCCTTTTTTTGAGAGGCAGTCTTGTTATGGTCACCCTATTAGGCTTACAGCAGCAATTTTGCCGTGAGCTTTGCATGAAGACCAAACATGATCAAAGAAGTAACGTCTCTTGTCCTGCCAGGTTAATTTACTTTTAGAGGAGTTCGATTCTAGGATCCCTTCATGATATTGCTTCTCCAGCTGTTTAAAGGGCTTATGTAAAAAGAATATTTTTAGGCACCTAAATAAAATAATCATATTTTAAAAAGGGAGTAGAGTGCTAAAGTGCTTTTAAATTCCAGGTTCTTATTCCCTCAGGAAAATTGTTGCAGTGTGAGCTCTGAGGGACACATTTCCAAAAGCATTGGAAAGAATTATTTAATCAGTCAGGTCTTAGAGAGCAGGTGAACTCAGGGAAAAGCTACAGGGAGAGTTAGCACTAATATGCATCAGTTATTTGGAATCTTCTAGCTATATTAAATATTCATAATTTTTTAAATTGCTCAACTGTCGGAAAACAGTAAGAGGGCAGAGGACTGTCTTACTGTTCTAAAAAAGAAGAGATGAAACTTAGGATAAATAAAATAATAGCAGTTCGTTGTCACATTAAGGTGCTTGGCTGTTTCCTCTCTACTTTATTTCACTAAAAATTAATTTAACGTGAATTTCTCCAAACTGTACTGCTAAGTTTAGAGAGCTTTAAAACTGGCTTACTTTACAGAAAAAAAGAAAAAAATCTACCTGTTTGTTCTGTCTGGCTGTTTTACGAGCACTTTGCCCTCCGGACTAGCTTTGTTTTTACTAGTTTCTGAGATTTATTTAGAGACTGATTTTTTGTGTTCCTGACTCATACAGAATTGAAGAAACAACAAACTAGTTTTAACAGAGGTTGTAAGAATTTTGCTAACGTGAAGAATAAAGACTATTCTGTTAACCTGATTGCGAAACTGATTGGAAGAGTTCTCCATTCTGTTTTTGTTGGCTTAACAAAATAGCAGACTATGCACTACAGATGATCTGAAGATTAAGATTAATCTGTATTTGCCTGATGGGAAAATAATTTGGTTCTCTTTACTTCCTGTGTAGGGTAAAAAAAAGTATCTTTGCTTTGCAATAATTCTCCTCACTGTTATTATTAGCAAAGAACATTGCTGTGTTCCCCAGCAATGCATGCTTTTGGACCAAGGCCTAGATCCACAAAAGGTCTTAGATGCCTAAAGTGGGATTTAGGCGACTAAACCCAACAGCTAGATCCCCCAAATCCCTGTTCAGCTGTTGCCTAATCCTGTAGGGGCCTAAAATCTGTAGGCGCCAAAGATATTAACATTAAATACCCCCAGTACCTGCAGCTCTGTTTACTTGAAAGTGCTTCAGATGGTGTTTATCTCCTTCTGGCTCATGTAGGCATTCTCAGAGCGTGTCTGCAGGTTTGGCTCCATAAAATGCAGCAGCCACTTTCTCCTAGAGTGATGAAGTACTCCTTATATGATAACTCCACGGTTACATGCTGGGGAAGAGAGTGGCAGAGGACCAAGTTCAATCCATCCTCTTCTTGCAAGGATTCAACTCCCCATCCTCCTACCCCCAGGACAGTGGCTTGTCCATCACTCTTGCTATAACAATCCTTGCCATGTGCTTGCCTGCTTACTCACCTGTACCATTTTGTCTTCCAGATACATCATGAAAGAGGAGCCCGAGTTTGCGTTAATTCATGTCAATTAGTTTGTGTCAATTCATTTGACCAATATGCCATTTTTCAGAAAAATACATCATGGAAGGTTCTTAATATGTGGCGGGACTCTAAAATTTATTTTAATGCATTCAAACTAAGTGTTTTTAAACTATTGAGTCCAAAGTGAAAAATTTGGGAAACTTGGCAGCTATCAATGCTAGGTGGCCTATCTACCTTAACTAGGAAATGCTGTTTCTCTGAAAAAGGAAACAGAAATGCCCTATGGCTGCTTCTAGCCTAAAAAAAACTTTCTGGGGTTAATTCAAGGCTGTAGATACAATAAAAGGCTGAAAAAAACTGAATGGTGGTAGATGGCAGAGTTCCTGTAATTTGGACACAAATAACCAGAGGACTTGGCCTATCTCTGTTACCAAAGCAGCTCAGATCCTTCTGGAAAAAAAAGCCATTTGTTTGGCAGTCTGGCTGAGGTAACTGGTAAACAAATCTGTGTGTTTGGTGTGGTGTTGGGATTGTTTTCAACAATCAGTTTTTATTATTCAAATTTTCTGTTAGATGCTCTCAACTCT
This sequence comes from Struthio camelus, assembly GCF_040807025.1. NCBI lineage: Eukaryota > Metazoa > Chordata > Aves > Struthioniformes > Struthionidae > Struthio > Struthio camelus. The sequence goes on along the minus strand of NC_090981.1, from coordinate 56,779,306 downwards.
TGGCCTGAGGCATTTGCAGTGCCAATAGAAATTCACTGCAGTGCCACTTCCTATAGAGTTGCAGTGTTCAGACTCTGAAGCGCAAAATGGTGTGAGTGATAGTAATGTCCTTCCTTTATCCTGCTAGTAGTGTTTGACTTTTGAACTTCACACTATCTTGATCTGTGGTTTGGAGAAACACTCTTAATAACTCAGGAAGTTATTATATTTAGTGTCTTCTTGTGTGCATAGTTTGGAAAGCCTGAAGTTTTAACAAAATACTCCCAGCCAAAGGGGAAGATTTTATGTTGACAGTAACGTCTTTAGAAACGCTTCACTTCTTGTGTAATAGGTTACCCCACATGTGGTTGCACTTCGGATTTTAGTTTCTAACCTGTGCCTATTTTCATGTTAAGACTGGATTTAGTCTCATACCTAAAACTGTGCCCTCATGCAGGAATGGATGTTTGTGAAGTGGTATTTGTTAGTTTAGCTGTTGAAAGTTGTTGATACTATTTATGCTTGTTCCAATTCTTTTCTGATTTTAATCTTTAGCCAATTTTTTTTAATATTGCTGACTATTTCCACTGTATTATTTAAATAGTTGTGTCTTTTGTATCCAACCCTCTGCAATTACTTCAATATTATCCTATTAAAAGGTTCTTCTCCAATGCCAACTGTGAGTCCTCAAATATCTTTTCAGTACAACTTTCTCTCCTCCCTCCCCTCTGCTGTCAGCCATCTCCTGACCCTGACCTTGCAGAAGTTAAGTCCAAACCTACAACCAAAATTCTCAGGTCAGTTTAGAAATTATTAAGAGTAATCTAACTGGCTGACATCCTCCAGATGGTGGGTTGGTTAGGGTGTGATCTGCTCCTTCTATCAAAAAAAAAAAACCATAGTGGCTCCCTGCAAAACGAAGTTCTGGAGTTGGTGTGTAAGTGTAGGAGCTTGCTGTGTCCTTATCCTGTCAGAGGACCTTAGCTCCTCCTGGGTTATAATTACTCAACCAATGAACTGAAAAAAGGAAAAAGAAACTTTAAGGTCCTTTATGCTTCTTTAGGGTGTTGCAGTCACAAAGGCTTTTTCTCTTAGAATTATCAGCAATATTAAATCTGATCTCTCCCACTTTCCCTAAAAGGCTCATTGGAGGTCACACATGCATATTATAAACTTTCTCAGTCCTTACTGAAATGCGGAATGGATTAGATACTTCTCCCAGGTGTCTCTCAAGTATATGAGTTTAGTACGTGTTAACAAAAATAACTCAAAGCATTAAACAAAATAAACCACTTCCCCTCTCTATTAATTAGGTTTACTTACATGCTACTGTGGCCATAATCCCACCTGTTCTCCAGCCATCCATAGTCTTCCAGGAAAAATAAGATAGATTTCCTCATGCATATAACAGGCAGAATGCCCCTTTTTCCTCTCTTTTTAAAAAAATAAGATTTATTTTTATAATTCTTCTGCTTTGTAGGTCATCTTTAACATTGACCTTTAGCTGTGATTCCAGATGTTTCTTTATCAATAACTGTCATTTCTTCTTCTAGCAGGAGCAACTTAACCTTCCATTTCTTTGACAGCAATGAAGTGCTAGTAGACGGCTTTTCACACAGACACGGGGCCAAAATAGCTGGTAGTATTTCATTCTCATAAGAAATCTTCAAGCCTTCCTTGATGTATCTTTAACTCTTCTTTATTCTGCAAACCCCACTTCCCATTAGAGCAGAAGGCTCTACTAAGGCTCCATTGTTTACTAAGTTTCCAAGAATCTGGAGACATGGATCTTTTCATAGAAAATCTTTTTTTCTGCAACTTACTTCCTCCAGAATTACATCAAAGTCTCAGTTTGCCCTATTTGGAACATTTTGCAGAATATCTTTGTCCCATCATTCCATTAACTGCAAATTCCAGATCCTGGGAAGTGAATCCCCTGGCTATCCTCTTTGTCCCTTGAAGCCACTGTTACCAGCAACCCAGAATATTGCTCCATCTAATGTTAAGGTTTCTCAAGTGGAGCCCTGTAGTGCTCCCAGATATTGTCGTTTTTACAGCTTATAAAATTATAATATAGACACAATGGCAAAGCATAACATGCATTCATTACTGAAAAGAATCTTTCTAATACAGAAATAACAATGTCAAACAATTATGTAACTCTACAATTATTTAAAATAAAATAAGCCCTCCACTTCTTTTTTCACCCTTTGTGATTACAGAAAATACCAGTAGGTCAGTTTCTGTCATATAGCCTGGGCAGAAAGCTTCTTTTTAATTTGAAAGATATAAAAAGGATTTGTCTTTCTGGCTATGTCTGTGCACATCTTGTTGTTGTGTCTTATACTCCCTCAGGCATGCCATAACACATTGCTTTGACTTTGTCTCCTGGGGCTGTAGATGCAACCTGTGTGATGGACAGCAAGGTGCCAGTCCCCACTAGTTTCCCTCTGCTGCCTAGTGTAACAAAGCAGAGCCCTACTAGTTTCCACTCCTGAGTTAGGTAAGTCCATACGCACAGTGACTAACGGTGTCCTTAGATGCTTTCACTGGGTCCAACTGTCCGTTAATTTTACTAAGGAAACAGTCCTGGCTGGAGCAGCAGCAAATGAAGTGTCAGGTAATTGGTGGCACCTTTGTTACAGCTGCCTGTCCTGTATATAACCTCCACGTCAGTAATCTACAGAAAAAGCTTTTGAACTGCTTTGAAATCCTTCATACCGGTGTGAAAGCTGAGGTCTGAGGGAATGGGGTTGATAAGGCGTGCTGGGGTGGCTGTGCATTTCCAGCATGCTTTGCTTGGATCTCTAGGGGAAGAGTCTGGAGAAGAAGATATTTTTCTCCTCCTCAAAGATGAGAACTGGTGGCGGGTTTACTGGTAGCAGAATTAATTTTTCTTATGTGCAAAAGCATTAGGTTGCAAATGTTCCCGCAGGGAACTCTTCCCTCTTCTGGACTAATGCCCACTTTTAAATCCCACTTCTGCAAATGAATTCCACTTGGCTTGTCACCCCAGACATAAGTGCCCCCAGTTTGTTAAAATAAAAGCTACATTTTTTGCTGTAGGAATTAACAGATTCCACAGGGGTCACAGTTTTTCCTTTTTCTCCATTACAAAAATTATCCAATCATCTAAATTACCTAGAGGAGGCTTTCAGGGAGTGAGGGTAAGATCCCTTTTTTTCATGAAGTACCTGGTATTGTCACTGCCAAAGACTAGATACTGCAGTCCACAGATCTGGCAGATTTCAGCATCCCGTTATAGTGATTTGCTACATGTTTCTCTTTTCACTCTTTTGCATATGCTAGGCTGTGTGAATAGCTATGAACCATACTGAAAAGTGGCAGTGTCCTAACTTCCGAGGACTGATGTCTTTGCCTGACTTCACAGGTTCTCCTGTGAACATTTCTGCACATGCTCAGCTGGTTCTGACCTCCCCTCCCCTTTTTTTTTCTTAGAGGTCAGACTTCTATGTATTAAACAAAATATTTGCTCACAAGCACATATGTGCATTTTTCTCCCAGTGGCTCTTTGATGCTCAATGCTACGAGAAAAATTATATCACACAGGACTATACTTTGAGATATAGGTGTGAAAAAGTGTTTTGAGTATCCTTGACAGCAGCTGTAAATCTCGGCTTCCTCATTGCTCCACTGGACTGCTCACCCGCATCATATCATGGAGAAACCTTGCTAGTGTACTCCATTTCCTCTCCTCCTACCTCCAGCTTTTCTGGAAAATGTTTTAAGACTCTGAGATGTTATAATATATCCAGTATCTCACCAAAGCAGTGGGTGGGGAAGTTCCACCAAGTTTTAGACCTAAATACAAAGAGGTAATAAAATCCATGCAGGTAATGAAACAGAGTCATCTTGCCCATCTCTTCCCAAATGAAGTGTACTCTCTGAATTAATTTCTTCCAATTTACTTTTCTTATCATTCTTACTAGTGACATGGAAAAATCTGAGTGGTGCTATGTGAAGGAAATGAAACTACTTCTCTATAGCTTTTTGTGGACAGTGTAACTCACAAAGGAACTAAAGAGAGTTCCAGAAGCAAAGTAGGTCTTCACAAGGTAAACACTGATAAGGATGCAACAAGATCCAGTGGCTCGTCCTTATTTTCAGTGTGAGGACAATTAATTGTGAAGTTCTGGATTCCTGACTTCTTAAAACAGATAGGACTTCTCCCCGAAACAAATTCTCTAGCTCCCTCACAAATTAAGGTCTCAGGGCAGGAATCAGTATGTGGAATTTTATGACTTGTGCTACACAAATTTCAGAGTACATAATAATAGTTTCTTCTGAAGTTTAAAATCTGAGGCTAGAAGAGTCTTCTGAGCAACCAAGGGAGGTACTTTGAAAATTGTATCTGGTGAAGAAAAGTGCTATAGCTAAACTCATTTTTATGGTCTCAGTTTTACTCTGATTCTACTGTTGCAATTCAGGTCACCGTGTGACTCAAGCTTTCAGTAACACATCAGCGCTAAGTAATTTGTGTGAGACCTGTGCCTGTTGGTCATAAGTGAAATAGTCGTTGCTAAAATACGCTCTCTGGAGACAACTTTGTTATACGAGCATTTTACTACTGGGAATTGACAACTGCCTGTGAGAACAAAACAGAGAGAGGTAGATACAAGATTCTGCTAGGATTTGTATTTCCATTGGTCAGCCGGATGTGAGGTGTTCTTTTCAAAAACTAAGATACAGGATTTTAATTCATCATTTGATTTGGAATCTGTATGGAGAAACTAGTGTGGAGCAGAGATCCAGTCTGGGCTCAGGTAGTTTGCATAAGCTTATGGGGTTGAGGTGTCTACTCTGACAGGTGAAAATGACACTTAGAAAAGAGTTGTCAAGTTGCTGGGCTTCTCTCATAGCCTCCTAACCTCTACCTGTCCTTTTTTTGGGCTTCATATAAAGAAATAGAATTGTTTCATTTCCTGTATATCCTTAACATATAGGGAGAGGTGAGGATAGGCACTGTGGAATCTAGATCCAGAAACAGGAATATCTCCTGATACTTAAAATGGCAGAGAGAAACTGTGAACTAAAATATGGAAAGAAAAAACCTTTCCATATCCCAGCTTGTGATATAAATGAAACATTTGAATCCATTTGCAAATGAGAAATCTGTAATGAGGTTTTAAATGAGGGAAGCGTGAATAAGTTAAGATAGGAACACTGAAGGCAGGGATCATGAAGTCTAGTCCCTAGCTACAGCACACAGTAGCAGACAATAGCACTTTATCAAGCCCCATCTGGAAAGTAATTAAGTTTTTGCCCAATTCTGTCTTCTGAAATGCTGTTCCAAAACCTATGCCCTCTTTTAGAGGTGAAAGTTATAATTTCCAGTCTAGATTTAGTCATTAATTGTGGGGTTTTACCAGCAAGTTCTTCTAGTATGTCATGGTATAAATACTGCAAAAATGTCCTTCAATTTAAATAGCTATTCTCCATAACTGGTGTTCATCTGTCTATGTGTTTATAGAGTGCAATCTTATCCTCTTTCAGTCTTAGCAAGACAAAGCTGGACAAGACAAATCCATTTCCTTTGTTTGCTCTTGGAGCCTGTTGCTAGCTCTTCACTGAAGCTCTTTTGGTTTGAATTCATGTATATGTGGCATTAAAACTAGCTATTGGTTCAAAGGCTCTCGTGGGAATATTCTGGGATACCCTCCTGTGTTTAGGTGACAATTTGGGTGGATTTTTTTTCCCAGTTGTTGATATCTTCTGTACGATAATTTAAAAAACCCTTGGCAGTGTGTGCGGTGTTACAAAGGCAGATAGCTAGATACACCAAGATATTTAAAATGTAGGGTAACAATGAAGTCAAGATGAATATGAAACCCAGCTCACAACTCTGAGTAGGTTTTATCAGCTTTAATAAATAGATTTAGAGCTGATTTTGTTAGGATCACAGCAATTTCCTCTTTACCATATACAGATCAAATTAAATTAATTTAGCTGAATAAGGGTTATTATGGTGCAGGATAGAACATAGCTACCGCCCTCAAAGAAGAAGAAAATGAGAGCAAATAAGACTAGCCAATAGTCAGCTATCAGTAAAACTGGATACTTCAGTTGCTTGAAGCAGTCTCCTTCTACTCTTCCGGCATTCACACATATAAATAAGTAAACACCATGCAACTGTGCTTCTTTTTCAGTCTTCAGAGCACAAGTTAAAGCTGAAAAGAGGAAAGTGGTTCTCTGGAGGGCATTTCATGCAACGTGGAAGAAAGTACAGAAAGAGCTCAGTCGGTAAATTGCTGCAAAATTAGGAAGCGCCACTTTCTGAAGTGGCACACAAGCCTATTATGAAAAAAATATACTGGGATTCCTGCAGTATTTTTATAAGAATTTAAAATATTTTATGTGTCTTTAAGTAAAATATGATCCAGTGACAAAATACAATAGTGAATTGCTATGTTTTTTAGCCTGCTTTAGATATTTTCTTTACCTTTGCACATAATTGGCTACTGAAAGTTAGAACCACACATCACCACCCACCTTCTAGCCTGGTATCAACAAACTAGTAAGAATGTCCTCACAGGGATCTTCAGTTCAGAGAACAAATTATTTCCTTTACTGGCTCATCCCCAGTGAGGCTTCTGCAAACTATTCCAATTAAATTTTGATATCAAAACAGCGTTCTAGGCACACAATCCATGTTCTGATTTGGATGTGATGATCTCTGTTTCATAAAGATCCCATGAATGCACATTGCTGTATAAAAGGAACATTTTTTGTGGTCATTCAGAATGCCACGCACATCACAAATTTAGTCTCTCAGGCATCTGAATAAAGTTCAATGTCTTTGCATATTTCAAGCTCCAATGAAAAAATGGACATTTTGTCTTAGTCTTCTGGCCTACTCCTGAAATAATAATCAGCTTAGTGCTGGATATTGCCATCCTACTGAAGTGACAAAAATCTTGGTAACTTCAGTAAGAATTTGCCCTCTATATATTTGATTTCCATCATGCAGAGGTGTTTTGTGTGTTGCTTGCTCTCACGATTGGAATATGGACTTGAAAGAATGTTGTACTTCTTTCTATGGCCAGCTGCAAAAGAAAATGGAGACCACCATCAGTTTGGAGGTTTATCACTCATTCAGGAGAGTTGCCATTTATTTTTGTCATTTTATGCACCAGCTGTATCAGGTTCCCTGGCAGTAAATCAGGCTAGGGATGAAACTGGTTCTGGAGCAAGCAGCCTTTCTTTTTCTTCCCTGTCGTGGGCATGACCCTGGAAGACCTCCATATGAGAATAAAGGTCCTGGAGGCCAATCAGCAAGCACACCCACAAGGCCCAAAGGTGAAACACCTTCATCTTTCTTTAGCTGCCAAAACCAGCACATGAGATAACAGGTCTATGAATGTAGCCCCATTCCTAGCTGCCCTTTCTGCCATGACTCAAGAACTGTAATAAATCAAGAACCTCTGCCCCTATTCCAGAGTGAGTGTTTGTTGATGGCTGCAGTCAAAACATGACTATAGTCTATATAAATATAGTTTGATGCAAACAATTGTGAGAGCATGGCTATTCAGCACTACTCCATAGATTGTATTTCCAGTTTGAGCTGAGCTCTATCCATCCCAGCAATGCTGTTTTGGGGATGTTAGGCAAAAACTTCCTTTGAGTCACATCCTGCCTGCAGGTATAGATTTAAAACCTTGAAGATTTCATGGACTCTTCTGCTCCATGTGAGTCTCTGATGAAAGAGGAAAAATTTTTTGGATGACTTACCAAATGGGGTGGCAGACTTCCTGTTTTCTGTAATATTAACTATCTTTTTTGAAGAGCTATCCTTTTGTCTAATTCCTGTGAAAAATTCTGCCTGCACATATGTCTATGTTGGATGAGTGACCATAGAAGATCTTCTGCACCTGTGACTTTGTAAGCTCTTTTGTTCCATTTTTTATGATGTGGGCTCTGAAGAGAAAGGGTTGCCTACATTGCTCATAGTACATAGAGCTCTAGAGTAAAAGAAACAACTCTTGCAATCTTAGGCTCCAGCTTTGGGATTAGCATAGAATTCCCCTTCTAATGTGCAACTAACTATACATATTCTGTTTATTTTTGACTTGTTTTAGGGAAGCCATTGAGGAAGACCCTACAGGTTGACCAACATTTTGGGTTGTAAGAGCCTTCTTTCTTAGATGCCTGGCTTGCCTGTCTGCCCACACGCTCCTGATGAGAATAGAGCAGTTTTGCAGAATGTAAAGGCAGAAAAGGCCAACAAATTGTCTATGCTGATCTCCACCAAGCATAGGATTAGGAAGGAAATTTCTTCAGGTCAGACTGACATGAACATAGTGAGCGTTACACATCTCAGGAGCCTGCGGTCTGGTTGCCCTTTAGGAAATATTTTATCCAATTAATTCCCTGCCATTTCAGAGGATGTACTTTACATCCTCCCTTTTCCTGATGAGGATACACAGTGCGATATATTTAGGAATGAAATCTGGGTCTTTGGCTTTGAGTACTTAGGTAAAAAGGTGATATGGAAGGTGCAAGAGAAGATAAACTTTCGTTACTTCTGACATTAATTTTAGCAAAGCTTAAAGAAACACTGAAATGAGTGAAAATGAAAGGTCACGTTGTTTCCATTGGTCCCTTGTTTCACTATTGTATTAAGAAACAGGGAAAACACCCCTCTACTCATCTTCTTCCTTGCGCGCCCTTCCGATAATCATCAGTGCAGTCATCTTTCCTTAGTCAAACAGAGTACAATATGGCAGAGCAAGACAGGAAAGGCTAAATCATGGCAGCCTCACAAATCTTCTAACAATACGTTTCTCCCATGCACTCTAGGAAATTCCTTCTTCTTAAGGAGACCTGGATAAATGCATTCTCTGCATTTTTACAGGTACAGGAAAAAACTTTGTCAAAAATGGGACTATTCCTAATCCTTAGAAGGAGTTTTATAATTCTCAGCCCTGATGGAAGTTATGAAAAAGACATGAAGACATGAAGTCATGTGTGAAACATAATGAGAAGAAACTTTTTGCAAGATGTAGCTACAATTAGGGCAGTCAGTTGCTGCCCTTTGTCACCTCAGAGTTTCTACGACTCTCCCAGGCAGCCTTATCTGACATAACTGATACCAGGTTCTTTCCATTTGGGAACAAAAGGACTACCTACAGCTCTGATTAAAGGAGGTCATTGGATACAGTACCCTGCGGAGAAGGGCAAGAGTTTCAGGAACAAAGTCTGCCCAATACTTAGTCTCAGAACTGATGGAAAAGCCCGTGAAATGAATGCAATCATCACTAATCTCTTTCATCATGACCCACCTCAGAGTGTCTGGAAAAAGAAGAGCAGGAGCCCTGCCTGAAAAAGCTAAATAAATTCATGAAGAAGTCTTCTCTTCAAAGCATTCCCATTTGTGCAAACTTCAAGAAGTTCTTCAGGGCAGCTGGATGGCAGCTGTGCTTTATTTTGTTTGTTTGTTTTTCCCCTCAGTTAAAAAAAAATTCCATTTGATGTTGCATGTGCTGCTAGGGTCTCCTTTTCTAGGGTTGCTGTAGCATAATATGGGCTTTAGAAAAAGAGGAAATTCATTTATCTCTTCCTGGATTTTTAAAAATTTTATAATATTTTTAATTTTTATCAGTGGTCTGTACAGAAAGAAGACTGGAGAAGGCAGAAGGAGATATGGTACCCTCAATGTTTTGGTTTTGGGACAGACACAGATGCATGATGAGGGATGTATCAGTCTGAGAGCAAGTCTCCTCAGCTGTAAAGACCCATTGCAGAGGCTTATTATTAGGAGATGAAAACAGTGCAATGGGAAACTAATGGTGTCACAGTAAATCCATTTCCTTGGGGGATCTCTTGGCAACTCTGGTCTCATACCTACTCATGTCTAGGTGATCAGTTCAGTGAACAGTTTCTTGCAGAGTTTGATATTACTTCTATCTGGCTTCTCACACTTGCTATTTCTCCCACAATGTTACAGAAGGATAGAGTATTGGCAGGGATAACTTTTATACCTGAGTAATTCACTTAGTACTACAATTTTGTATTTTACGTCTCAAAAGGGCAGGCAAACTGGAGTCTTGGCAAACTCAGCTGAGGAATTTGCTCATAACTTTGCAGTGAGCCTTCTGCTACCCTGGACTGCAATGAAAATACCACTCAGATTAATGGAGAGAAAGCTCATTTGCAGGTAATTTGTTTAAAATGTTTATTTGACATGTTTCAATGTGTTCTCTGCTATTAGAGAGCTAGGGAGAGTGACAGAAACCACTGTCAGGACCGAGATTGTCTCAGTGATAGGATAATACAGCTTTGCCCCAAACTGGAAGTATCAAAATAATCTCAACATGTCTAATCTTATTTTGATCTTCTGACTTTCATGGGTTTAGTGGATTAGTATACTCAGTGTGACTGTTGGTCCCAGAACTGAGACGAGTGAAATATGGTGGACCTTGAAGAAGCAAAATTCTTCAGAAGATATTTTCAACCCACGACTCAAGAGGTTCACATAATCTGGGTAAGCTTCAGCTAAGCATCTGAACATACTATACAATTCATAATACCTTCCTCGGCTATCATGTTTTTAGGAAACATCAGTGGTGCCTCACAGTCTCTCTACATATTTATTCCTTCCTGGGAGCTTTTTTTTGCAATATAGAGGTAATCCAGCCCCTAGCTAAATACCTAGACACATGCAAACATATAAGAATTTGGGGTATTAAAAATCTTTCATTAAACAAAACAAAGTGCTTCTTGGTTCATTTTAAAATAATCACAGTGCTTGATTTACATATACTTAGGATCGTCCTCAGAACAACTGTTCCAGATCTATAATTTCAGCTACTGCATCTGGCATAGTCAGATTTAATTGGGTTAACAAATGCAATCCTAAAAGTATAAATCTTTGCACATTCCTGGCATTCTAAAAATATGCATATTTTTATAACTTAGCTTTTAGGAAGATCAGGCCCTGAGTGCCTTCCTTGCCTACTGACTTGGAAGGGAGTTGAAGGAACTTAGCATATCAGCTAAACAGAGAGCTGGAGGAATTCAGAGCAACCCTGGAGAACTATTACAAATTAATTCATTAATTTACTTACCCTGGAGATTATAGCATTTTTCTTCAATTAGAGTCCTCCCTAGTACAATCCATGTCATCACCATTTCCAAACTGTGATATTACAAGAGATGGCCACCTCTTAAGTCTTTCTTTAAGTCTATATAACAATGTGGTATGCAGTTATTGGTTTTCTAAACCAGATATTTTAGTGCCAAATTGTGATATAAGTTGCCCCTTATCTGGCTGTAGATTGAAACATGAAGCTTAAAGAGCTGACTATGAGAAAGATCAATGTGTTCCCGAAGTCTCCATTCAGATTTACCAGCCTGCAAGGTAACCAAAGCAAATCTCAGTGCAGTATCAGAGCTGACGGTTTTGCTGCACTTTTTAACTCTTCCTCCTGTTAAAGTTTAAACAAGCTGTACGTAATAGTTTATATATAGACCATTAATAAATGGACCACTTATTAATGGTCTGTATATAATGAGTAACATGGAAAGTCAGCAAAGATGTCTCAGAGAACTTAAATCATGGCCTCTGAAGTACTAGCACTTTATTAACTCTATGGCCTGGCAGATAAAGCGATTTCACTGGAACTGTACATTTCACATACGCCTTCCACACCTCTATGTGACCTTTTCTGATTACCTGCCTATGTAGCTTTTTTGCAATTTTCTTTGTTCCTGCTATCCTGCTTTTGTTGCCAGACTCACTGTGACTTTTGTTGTCTGCAATGTCTTTGATGCTACCACGTAAGCCTAGATGGTTTCCTGTAGTGGTTTGCAAAGCTGCTCCCAGTCCACATTTTACCTGACATGTCACCAAGAGACTGACAAGGAATCAAACACCCCCAAAGTGATAAGGCTGCAGAGTAGAAGCTCTCATAAAAATAACAAACTTTTTTCTCCTCTCTTGTTTTTATGTGGTACCTGACAGCCTCTTGGCCCTTCTGGAAAAATCATTATTATAATAATGATGTCCCTGTCCTCTGCCAGTGAGTCTCGTTCTCTCCCAGCAGAAGAGTAATTCAGCATTTAGGCCTTTTCAGTTCTTTGTTTCTTAGCTAAGACTGATGAATGCCAGTTAGTGTCAGTCCTGAAGGTGGCTGGATTACATTTCTAAAACATTTTAAAAGACCTTGCTTTCCACTAACTGAAAAGACAAAAAAAATGAGTTTTTGTATATGAATTCAACATTTTGTATGAAAATGTAGGCACTCTCTGTGCTTTAACCACAAAATAAATCAGCACAGAAAACAATGTAGGTTTTGGCATCCATGTCATGTTAGTTTTGAGTGATGAATACATACCAGGTTTGGGAATTACAAAAGCTGCTTGTGTGGTAAGTTACAGTTTTTCCAGTGTATCTCCAAGTATTTGAGCTGTCCACACCCTAAATTCTCTGTTGTGCTCCTTGGCAAAGCCCACTGGGATTTCCCACTTAGCACAAGAAGTCTTGGGATTCATCTGCCCAGGAGAATATGACAAAGTGATAAAAATGGAGGGCTACAGGGGACAGTGAGAGATTATCTTGTCCAAAACTGTTCTGAAAAAGAATCAAATATCCCTGCACCTACTGGACAGATATTTTTCTGAACAGTCCTCAAAGATCTTCAAGAGATACCACTGCATACTGAAGTAGCCTATTGCAGTGTTTAACATCCTTTGATTAGAATATTTTCCTTAATACCCAAAAAAAAAGTTCTCTGTATTTAAGGTTTCTTCTTGCTGTTTTGCTCTATGAGCATGTAAAACAGTTGTTCATCATTATATTTATAATCTTTTATATATATCTTTTATATATCTCTCTCTCTATATCTGTATCTATATATCTTATATATCTGTATCTTAGAGGACTACTAGTATGTCCTTCTTAGTCTTCTTTCTTCTAAACAAATCCAAGTCCTCAAGCTTCTGCATGACTTATTTTTTCTATACTGTTTGTTCGAGTGTCCTGTGGATTCTCCCAGATAATCTACGTCTTTCCTAAAGTGTGCTACTTAAAATTGGATGCAGAACACCACTAGGACTCTCCATCCTCTAGAAGAAGGTGGATTAGCCATCTTTCAGGTCTGTGTTGGTTTGGCTGCACTGCTTCCTGTATTTAAGTTAGTTCATTCAGTGTTGTCTTGGATGCATATTTCCCCGTCCTTAGTTTCAACCTATTCTATTTTAAAACTGAGTATGACTGTAAAATGGTGTCTAGTGTTACTGGATAGTTAAATTTAGGTGTTTCTCTTACCTAGAAATGCTTCTGAAGATCAAGTGGATCTCACTGATGGTAATCTAGTTCAATAGTTTCTAATACAAAATACAACATAGCAAAGCAAGTGAAAACATTTTTTAACTAAAATCAAAGCTCTTTGTTTATTCTTGAGTACTTCTCACATAGGTACTGCCATTCACTTGAGTAGAGTTTTTAATTTGGATCGAATTCCCATATCTTTGGAAGACCTCCATGACATTTTTAGCAGTCATTACAAGCATGCTAAACAGGGTTCATAAAAGATAAGAAAATTAGAAACTTATTAAAGAATTTAGGCAGAATCCTATTAGAGTGCACAGGAATCCAATTAACCCAGTATCTTGTCTCCAACATGGGCCTTTAGCAAAATCTTCAGAAAAAAGTTCAATGAAACCGTGAAATAGAAAATTACAGTATAAGATGCCCAAAGGGAAATTGCTTCCTAACCTTATTAGTTGGTGGTTGGCTTATTCATTGAGGAATGAGGTCCCAAGATTCACTGATATTTTATGCAAGATGGGGTATATGTCCTACTCACGTAACATCTAACCTTTTTGTGAATCCTACAAAACCCCTCTCCTTCAGTGAATACTGTGATAACAAGTTGGTAATATTTAAAGGATTATTATTAAAAAATGCTTGTGTTTAGCTATTTCTCATTTTCAATGGTTTCAAATGAATTGCCTTTCAGTTTGGTCAGATGTCTCCGTAATCTTGTATTATGGAAGAGAGTAAATAAAAAAATCCAGTTACTCTTCCCTGTAATGTTCAAATATATTTCCCTCTTTGCACAGAAATCACGTCTAACTGTGGTCTATTGCCAGTTCTTTTGCCCTTTTGTATTTCTGGTTTCATTTGAAGATGTATCAAGTTACTTGAGAGAAGCTGCAGTCTGTTAGGGATAAAATGGGCCCAGTACTTTGTCACAGCACACAGGGCGAAATGAGGGGCAGAATAGCTTCCCAGTCCCAACTGTTGGGAAGCTCTGATATTCAGGTACTTAAAGTCTTTGTGATCATATTTTTGATGAATTATCAGTCTAAAGAGAAAAAGTGAAACTTCCCACAAACCCCAGTAGTACAGTCATTGCAATATCCCACAAACTTCTGCTGAAAACTAACTTGAACAAGCATTTGACAGGGCTATTACAATCTGACAGCTTGATTCAGAACTGTTACATTTAAAGTAGTTGTTTTGCTCCTATTTTTCTCATCTGTGCTCTGTGATGTTACCTCTCTTCTTCACAGGATGTAAAGCTAAAACCCAGATGCTCAGAGTCCAAAGATACCAAAAAGTTGGTTTGGCACAGGTGGTAGCGACCACATAAAAGCTATAAGTTTTTCCCTGTTTCATGTGGCTTTTTAGTAGGTTGGACAATAAATGTAATTGGATGAGGCTAAGTAGTGCATCCAAATTTACTGTAGCTTAAAAAAAAAAAAAAGGAATGGATGCTAATAAAAAAAGAGTGCATGTAAAGAAACACTGAGCTGATTTTTCTGATCCTCCTCCTTTTCTGATATTTTGTGATCCCCTAAGCATAAATGGGGGTATACAGAGCCTCAAAAGAGTGCAGACCATCAATATAAGTAACCAGTTAGCTTTACCAGTTTTATGAGTATAGTTTCAGTAACAGCTTCACCCCATAAAATTGGCAAATATTTTAATTTTGGTCTCACAGATACTGCTCTTCAGAAGTGATAATTCCTAGCAAGGAAGTCTGTAAATCAAGAACTGGTGGTAGGGACTGGTAAATGCATAAGAACATAAGAGCAGGCATCCTGGGTCAGACAAACCCCCTCTAACTCTATACTCTCACTCCAACCGTGGCTAAAAACAGATGCCGAGGGAAAGCAAACATACAGCTAAGCCTCTCTAGAGTAATCTTCCAGTCTGTCACAATCTGTGACTCTGTGGCTTCCTGGCAGTTTATGGCATATATGTAACCCTCCATGGGTCTCTCTTCCATGAACTTTTCCAGTCTCCTGTTGAGCCCATGCAAAGTTTTAGCATCCACACCGCACTGTGGTAAAAGGTTCTGTAACCTGTCCGTGTTCTACCTCCTTTTGACTGGTCTATTCAGTGTTTATCTCTTGAATAAGTTGTTTTTCTGCAGTAAATATACAGGTTGCAGAGGAGTTCACCTCATTCAGAGGCTTTTCAAAGATATCAGTGAGAATCTGGAAAAGAGTTTCAAGCTCTGCATAATGAACAGTTTAAAATATGGTAAATTGTTTCTAGTGTTTTTCTCAGCTAACTTTGGAAAAAGTTGTTTATAGTCTAAACTAATCTCCCAATCTCCCTCTACTATCAGTAGAGAACAACAGAAGCTTCTGGGTACTGATTCATCCCATTTATTTCAGGCACCAATTTCTGGCCGGGGTGAGTTGTCTTTTGGAGCGCCTTGTCCCTCCCTGAAGGAGGAGTCTGGATGGCTAGCTTAGACTGACTGCTCTACTTTTACAACTAAAAATAGGTGCCGTGAATCCCAGTCTAAGAGCTCATGAATGGTATTTACTTTGAATTCTCAGAATTTGGAAAGACATTGTAATAATATGCATGCAAGATCAGGAGACAAAATCACGGGAATCATTCCCAAAAGACCTCTGAAAGCAAAGGAGGAAAAAGCTAATGAAGTAACAATGAGCAAGCATGTTAGCACACTCTTCCAAGGAGCCTCACTATATTGCAGTTGCTCAAATGAATGAGTAAGGTAGCCTAACAACAGAAACTTAGACCCAGAATATGGAAGAAGTCTTTCTGGGATCTGGATTTAGGTCAGACTCAGATAATTCTCTGGACTATTGTTCTGGTCAGGTATTGTCCTGCTAAGAGAGGAGAAACATTAAAATAGCAAAAATACTGGGTGGATGAAGAGCAATGTTTGCTATAGCTTTCACTGTATGGGCTGCATGACTTGGGCAAAGTCTGAGTATCCCTTTGTTCAATGACTCACTTGTGCTGGTGCAGGTTAAGAGCAGATGCTCGGAAGTTTAGCAGCGCAGAGCTGTTTTGCAAAATTCCCATACAAACGACTCCTTTGCTAGGGAATAGGCTATATCTTAGTTTTGATGCACTTAATTATTTTGCATTGAGCTAAAATTGTCAGTATGGGTTTACCAGAGGGACTGGCAGGGACTTAACTCTCCCATTAGCAGTGACCCATGCGTGCTCACGTTTCACACATGGAGCCGTCATGCAGCAGTGCTGCTCCTGCTACTCTGTTTGGACTGGTCTGCTTCCATCCATGAATTGTATGTCTTGTTTATACGTATACCCAGGGTTTCCATGTTGTGGTTCATAAATGAGCCATTGATGGTCCACTGAGTTCTTGTGGTGTATGTAGAACAGCCCTGGCTCACCATGTTTCCAGCTGCTAATATAGGTATGTGGCTACTTCCAGGAAAAGCCTGGGGGCCTATAAAAGCAGCTGGAAACAAAGGAGCACAGACAATTCAGCTTCTTCATCCAGGGATTGCTGTTGCACTGGAGCCAAGATTCACTAACAGCAGCTGCTAGGAAGGTGATGGCACTTCATGAAAAACTCTTGACAATCACACAAGTATTCAGTCCCTGTTGCCCATCCCTGCTCCTCAATCTTGCTTTTTCAGGAGCGCTTTCCTGTCACGTGTTTAGTTTGCATAACAAAAATCAGTCAGATACGCCCTCTGTTACTTACTAACTCTGATAATGTCTCATCGCATCTTTTTCCAGTTGATATTTTAATCTGAATTCACCTGAAATATGATGCTCTTGAAATGGGTCAGGAGTATGTTGCTTCACTTCCACTAATGGAGAAGACCTTGGGTGGGTGAAGGGGTTGATTGAATTTTTTTTTTAGTAGTGTGTATAACGAAAAATGTCCATGAACATGTGGGCAGAGAACACCCAGCTTGAAATTTTCGGGTAAAACTTTTTCTTTCTCTTTTTAAACACCGCGCTTTTCAACAATTAGACATGATTGATGTTGTAAAGTGATGAATCATAGTGCAAAATGTGAGCCATGTAAGACCTCATTTCCCAAAGAGCACTGGAAAACCAGTCAGAAAAAGATTTTCTAAAAGTTAATATTTTTAAAAGACTGGCTAATGGACGTACCTCAGGATTTTGGCATAAATGTTGTGACAAGTTTTGCTTGTTTATTTGTGTGTGTGTGGATGTTTTATCCTTATCCCACAAATATTTTCATGCTATTAGAAACAAAAAGAAATAAAGCTGTTTAGTCACTAAACCACACACCCTCTCAACAAAAACATGAAGTCTTATGACCAGAAGTTTGAAAATTTACCTAGCCATTTAATATCTAAATCACTGTTGGACCTCTTTCTTTCCCCAACCAGCTCTCCCTCAAACCCACAGAAAGATTCCTATTCGCTTAGGTGGGCACTGGACCAAGCCCTTTTGTGATTCCTGCTGTATGATGGTACTGCTGGTGAGGGTTGAATGCTGTTGATGTTGGGTCTGAGTGAAATCCCTAATTTCTAGTGGCTTATAACTTGGTGGTACAATTTATATAAGTCAGTAATGTGGCCCTGAAGGTAGTAACATGGCATGGGTTTTTAGAAACCTTTCTTAAAACTAGAGCTGTCTCAAGTGTTCCTCAGGATACTCCAGATCTGTTGCTTTTAAGTTATATTAAGGCAGGATGCAGGAAAGGTTTACAGAGGTTCCCTCTGATAGCTTAGCTTAAGTGGGACAGATGTATTTCCAGTGGCCGTACCTACTAGAGAGATCAGGCAAAGGTGTTATGGGTGCCCCAAGCATATATCTACCACCATAGTTTAGTTTTCTGGGCCAGCATGGCTTGTTTCTAGACAACAATATAGCCAAGTTGATGACACGTGTATTTCCAGATTCCATTCTTTGGCTTTTACCTCTTTCTTAAGAATGATGGCAAGAAAGACATTCTGAATAGAACAGAAATCTTCAAAACAGAACTCAGAAAGACTAGGCTTTGTTTCAAAGTTAATATCCTGGCCAGACTTAAGGGAAGGCTTGACAGGGTTTGTGCATCTAGCCCTGCCAATTCGTGCTTCCAGATGGAAATTCTGTGAGATGTTTTTGGTTTTGTTTGATGACCTCGGACAATTCAGAAATAGATAGTTTATCCATGTTTCTCACTGTGTTCTGGGTTCATTCAAGTAAGAGGCTGTCAAGGGCAACAGATCTGTGTAAACAGGATCTAGGAGTACAGATAACTACGGATAACTTGAACTAGCAACTCATCCACCTTTATTGGAAAAAATAACACTTAGAGCTTGGAAAAAAAACCCTCAAAATCCCAGTGAAAACTGAACAGCCACAGTTCAACTTATTGCACACCTTTCTGCTGTACTCATGAGTGTTGCAGCATGGCACTATTAAGCACAAACTAGTTGAACTTGTCTGTGTTAGCACGATACTTGGAACTTCTTTGCCGGCTTGTGATATTTGTAACCTATCGGAGACAATTTCCCTAGGTGCATCACAACATTTCCAAGACAATTCTCAATAAAGATATGTATTCCATGTCCTGGGGTAGCTCTTGCTGTATTTTGAACTGAGAGAATTGGACGTTTGCCTTTGTAAAAACCGAGATGTCTACGACCATCATTCATGCTCTTTTCTTTCAGCCTCCCTCTTCTGCTCTCAGTTCCTCATGCATTACAATGCTTTTTCAGCAGCAACTTGATTGTCTTTTCTGTGGCGCGACACAGAAATGTTTGGTTTATAAGCAACATCTTACTCTTCATCTGGGACTTTGGAAGGAGGATGGCATTTGGCAAATAGTAAAATTAATAGCATCTCTGGCTCATGCGTTTGTTCCACAGAGGATGGCTGTAGCAGCAGCTTCAGAAACAGAAAGGGAGAGAATAAGTGGGAGAAATCTGTTGTTTTAGCCTAGAGCTGAGGCCAAAGATCAAAGCTGGGAAATACTGTATTTGCTGTTCTTTGTTCTGTTAGGGCAAAAGTTTAAATTCACCTTAGAAAAGAGCATGTGAGTAGTGGACCCTGGTTTCTTTGACCACAAAATGACTCTAGCACATAAAAGGATTCAGGGAAGTTATAAGCGCCTATAAATCTCCATTAAAGGGAAATGATGGCATATTTGGATCCATTATAGAAAAACTACATCATGTGTAAAATATCTTTCACCACAGCTCAAAATGAAGAGACAGTAGCTAAGACATGAGGGTGTGTTAAGCTTCCTAAGGCTGGTTCCACTGACAGTTCTGCGTCTATTGCTGGAAGAGGCTATGGTCTTTGTCACAGAGAATGTGGCTTCTCTTATTGGAGCGGAGCTCTGCCTTCTCATCACACACCTTCCACACTTTCCCAACATACACCCAATTCTTTTTCTTTTTCTTTTGGATATCGATAAATATTTTTTCTGGGCTAACTAGGCCTCTGGTTAGTTTGTTTATACAACTTTATTCCCTCTCACCTTAGGACAGTAGTAACCTTCAGTGCTAATAGCGGTTCTTTCTACAGCCTCTCTCTAAATAAATAGTTAGGCCTTTCCAGTAAGGTCCCTTTTCACCTCACTTCCTAAAAAGAATCTACCTTGGTTCTTTTCCTTCACTTTTCCTTTCATACAAACCTTGTGATTAGCCATGTACTGCTTTTGCCAGTCCAGGCACTAGGGTTGCAAGCGGTGAGAGATCCTGTATTTCCCCCTGCGTGCATGATTATGGGATTGCCACATGGCTTCAGTTTGCTGAGTATATGATTTCCCAGTCTCTGAGAGAAACCAGATACAAAGTGCGTGGCATGGCAGCATGATGATGGCTGGATGGCAGAACTCAGAGGGTTGTGGTCAGTGGTGCAGAGTCAAGCTGGAGGCCTGTGGCCAGCGGTGTCCCCCTGGGGCCAGTCCTGGGTCCAGTCTTGTTCAATATATTCATCAATGACCTGGAGGAAGGGACAGAGTGCACCCTCAGCAAGTTGGCTGATGATACTAAACTGGGGGGAGAGGCTAACACACCAGAAGACTGTGCTGCCCTTCAGAGGGACCTGGACAGGCTGGAGAGCTGGGCGGAGAGGAACCTCATGAAGTTCAACAAAGGCAAGTGCAAGGTCCTGCACCTAGGCAGGAATAACGCCATGCAGCAGTACAGGCTGGGGGTTGACCTGCTGGAAAGTAGCTCTGCCGAGAAGGACCTGGGAGTGCTGGTGGACAAGTTAACCATGAGCCAGCCGTGTGCCTTTGTGGCCAAGAAGGCCAATGGTCTCCTGGGGCGCATTAGGCAGAGTGTTGCCAGCAGGTGGAGGGAGGTGATCCTGCCCCTCTCCTCAGCCCTGGTGAGGCCTCCCCTGGAGTACTGTGTCCAGTTCTGGGCTCCCCAGTACAAGGGAGATGTGGCACTACTGTGCAACGGGCACAAACTGAAACACGGGAAGTTCCATCTGAACATGAGGAAAAATTTCTTTCCTGTGTGGGGGTGACTGAGCACTGGCAGAGGTTGCGCAGAGAGGTTGTGGAGTCTCCTTCGCTGGAGATATTCAAAACTCGTCTGGATGTGATCCTGGGAAATAAGCTCTAGAGGACCCTGCCTGAGCAGGGAGGTTGGACTAGATGATCTCCAGAGGTCCCTTCCAACCTCAACCATTCTGTGATTCTGTGATTCTGTGATGATAAAGAAGAAACTGCATTAACCAGTTTCATCCTGTCTGCAGAACGTCAGTCTCCAGAAAATAGCTCCTATGCTTTGTCTTCAAAAAGAGCCAATTCAATTGTTTTTCACCCAACTGAAAAAAATCAGAGATTGAAGGAGGATTTTTGCACTGAAAAAAAAAAGAATATATGGACCTAAAGCACCTGCTTTGCCTGTGATACATCAGAGCTCATTCAGGTTATCTGCAGATACAGAGAGCAAATACCTTTTGCAACAGGTACTGACGAAGATTCTTTCTTGATTTTTAATCCTTCTTCACATAACAACTTCACTGAAGCCAGTCATATCTTCCTGAAATGATTAAGAGGAAAGCCCATAGGATACAGATGGGTCTCATGCCTACTATGATGCTTCAGCATGATTGCCTTTTGCTTCTGCAGCAGGGGAACTTCGCTTTGCCTCAGAGCAATTGTAAATGAAACTGCTGCAGAGTTGCTAGTGTGTGAAGCAGCACTTCAGGTACCTCTTGCTCTGTATACTGGTGTGTTATATGCTTGCCTATCAGGAGAATGTCATTGTGATTTTCCTTCATTCCTAAGTAACAGGGGTTAGAGGAAGGAATGCTGCATTATCTTCGCCTTTTCAGCTGAGGAGAAAATAGATAGGAAATTCATGCCAGGTCCTCAACATTTTAGTAAGTTAAGGCTAGTTTCGTTCTCTCTTTAAATTATGTGCATTTGTCTGACCACAGCAAGTGGTGTGATGTGCTTTCACCAAACAGCTGCTTAAACTAACAGTTATCTTTGGCAGATAGTATAACTGCTCAGGGTCTTTTATATGTCTAGGGTTCTTACTGTGGTCAGCGCTTCTAGTATAGCCCAACCTCTAAATGATCTGAGGAGAAAACACGGACATGAAATGATTTTTTCCAGTACTGAACAAATGGGCTTAGTAGTTGTTAACATTTTACAAGCATTTAAGGCTCTCATTAGAACTTTGAAGCAGAGCTGCCATTGTTAACATTGTTGATGTCTCCATCGTAAAACAATGATGTTTAAAGTTTACTCTCTTGCTTTCTTGAAATAGTATTCAAATCCAAGTTCATTTCATATTTCATGTCTCTGTAAAATTGTTCTAGATATATATTTTTTACAGAGGCATTTGAGATTAATTTCATTTCTTTTATTCCTGTTGCTGCTAGCCTCCATAAATAAGAAGTGCTTCTTTTTTTAAAAATTAATTTTTAAGGGGGTTGGTCTTTTAAAACCAAACCGAAAATTTCTCTTTTGGAAATGGCTATTCTTTTTACAACTAAAATACAGTAAACCCTTTTTCATAGTGCCGTTCTGGACAGTGTCATATTAGCATGCACTCTGCTTGGACTTCCTATCATCATAAAGCCTGAAAGATGACTTCAGCTCAAGTCTATGAGCTTGATTTGTCAGTGGTAAATTGTATCATGACGCGTGTCCTTGGGAATACTGCTCCCGCTAAAGCCAAAAGAAGTTTCATATGCAACTTCCAGGGAATAGTTTGGTTTTTTATAGAGAGAAATACTATATGAAAGCCTTGGGCACTCCCTCTCCTCAGCCCCAAACTCTAGCCCCCAAAATAAAAGTGTCGGTGTACAGATAAAGTACTTGTTTTATTGCATGAATGACCCTAGTAAAATAGATGCCGCGATACAATTTAGATTAGACACATTTTTGTGCAATATTTGGGAAAAGAAACAAATCAGTACAGCAACAAGAAATGCACTAGCATTTCAGAACGTAGCTTGCTGAACAGCTTTTTGCTTGCTACTAGTCCCTCTTTTAAAGCGGGAGAAAAGATGACTTAAAGCCATAAAATATTTTTGTCGGGTATTCATTGACCTAACTGCAAAGCAGTAAAATTTCAAGTCAGCCAAAGCCTGGGTTGGTATGAAGTACATATAGTTTAATGCAATTAAACAAAAATATATCCTAACCCAGGTCTCCTTGAAGTGTACAGGACCCTCAGTTTGAAAGGAAATGGACAGAACTTGAAAGAAGGAAAGAACAGATATCCCTCTTAAATTTTCTGGGGCAAATGGGATTCCCAAATAAAGCTAGGCTATACCATGTCCTTTTGTGCTCAGCTCAGAATCTGTATCCCTGTCCTAAAAATAGATAGAAGCTAAACATAAAAAGGTTGTTCAAATCAGTATGGTGGGAGTATTGTCATTAACTATGCTGAAAAAATTATAGACCAGCATTCGCAGTCACATGTAATTAAATACTTATTTTAACTGCAAAGAGGTAACCATCTAAGTTACAGGATAAAGAACTTAATAAAATATTTAAGTAGGTACTAAATGCATTGCTGAATCAGGGCTATGTTTCAGATTTATTTTCTGCGTGGTATTTAAATGAATAATTATGCTGTGAACGTAGATAAAATATATTTGAATTTACATGCTCATTGCAGAAAAATGACTCAAATCAGAGAAGTGTCTCTGGATACTACATGCATACATGTGCGAGAACAAAAAATTCTGTTTTGGAAAAATACTATAACTAAAATTATTTACAACAGTGATTTTCCAACCAATATCCTTTTTTTTTTTTTTTTTTTGCGTGTGGCTATTGTTTTATATATATATGACTTGTTAAAGTTTTAAAAAACTTCTGTGCAAATAGCTAGATTGATTAAGAATACAATAAAGAAAATACAGGCCAGATAGATAGTTTTAAAAGGGTAATTCTATCATGTCTCTGTTGCAGAAAGTTAGACTAGAGAAGCTGATAAAGGAACTAATAAGAAGAATGATAACTCTGCATATAACTTGGTGCATGGAAACTTTTTATATTGAACATTAATACTGAACGAAACATTGACTGAACAGTTTAGTACTAGTTATGCTAGGATACTGGGGAGCATTACTTGGTTCTTACTGAGTGAGGTTAGTGGTAGATCAGTTCTTCCCACACACTGTGGGTAGCGAGCTATAAGAACGGATGTCTGGGAAACAAAGGTGGAAGAATGTTTTTCAGAAAGTCAAGTTTCAGGCCAAGAGTTGATCAAGTGTGATTAAATGCCAGACTCTGGAAATCAGTTTGTGCTACAGCAGTTTGTATTAACTAACTTTAATTTTGTTTCTGAAATCCTTGAACAAAAAAGCCCTGATGACTGAAAATTTTTCTGCTGAATAATTACAGTTCTTTGTTAAGTAATGAAGAAAAAGACTGAACTCTGGAGGGTGAGATTCTCCTCCAGCTGAGTAAATGAGATTGAAATGGTGCATAAAATCTGCACGGGCTCTTTGTAGAGAAGTGAAATTCATATGAAGAAAGGAAAAATATTGGTGGTTTATTTTGTTCATTCTGATTTTGTTGAAAAGGTAGGTCACTTGGGGTATGGACATGAATCAGGTAATTATCCCTGGTAATTTTGGGACATAATCTGGTAAATATTTTCTTTCTAAAATGTAGAATGTCCAAAAACTCCCCCAGAAAACTTTCTGTTCTGTTTCTGGAGAGAAATCTCCAATTAGACAATGGTTACTTGTTTCACAGATTATGTAATGTATATATTATAATGCCCTTCCAGATTACTTTCAGTGGGAGTAACAAGTAGGCAATTGAAGGTTTAAATTTCTAAGTAAAGATGACAAGAACTTTCCTTCTTTGTTCCAAAACGTTTTCATAAGGAAACATGTCCTCGTCGTCTTTTCCATGTAGCAGAGAATCCTTTTTTATCCTTGAAATTTCTATAAGGAATCCTGAAGTGTAATAACAAGGAGTCTGATGGTAAGAGAAGGGAAACACTGCATACATGAACTAGAAACCTTGATTTTTTTTTTCTTTTGTTTTTTTTTTGTTTTATATACATAAGATTTAAGATTTGAAGGTGAGCTATAAGGAAATAAAAATGAGTATAATGCCGTTCAGAAATGCAAAGAATTTCAACTCTTGCTTTCTTCAGCATTGCTGACAGTCAGCTTAGAAAATCAGAGAAGTGAAATGGAAACCTTCTTGGCTCTGCTTGTAGAAGGAGAGGTCAGAGACTTTACCTTCTAACTGTTATTAAACAGTTATTTTGAACGGCTGTTTAACAATAAACAAACTAGTAGATTTCAAAGCTTGGAGGATGTCTTTCAATACCTTATATTTTCTATTCTTAGACTTTCTGATGCTAGCTGATTACAAATTCTCCTGCTTACTGCAATCCATTACATTATTCCAAAAAATCCTAGAGTAAAAAAGATGTAAAAGAGAAACCTGCAAACAACTTAGACTTTCTTGTATATCAAGCAAAAAAGTCATAGCTTAATTCTTTCACTTGCAGATAAACTTTAAAGCATAGACAGAAACAAAGCTACTTCTGTGGCGGGGCCAAATAAGGTCAATGCAACATCTAAACGTCATAGTAAGTCCAGCACATAAAGGAAAGTATTACTCAGATAATCCTCTCAGATAATGTTGGATTTTAAATCAGAGCAGGCAAATAAAGCATTATATAAATAATGTAAAATTCATACAACAACTGAAATGCCAGCATGTTTGAAGCCTACTGCATCAGACACAGTGTATGAATCCTAATCCATGACTTTCAGGGAAAATAACTCTCTTAGTTAGAAAAGAGAATAGAGAGGTGGGCTGAAATTAGAAAGAGGTCCACAGGACGAAATCTGTTACCAATTTTCTTCTAGAAAGTGATCTGAAAAAAGCCCTTCACTTCCCCAAGACTGAAATAATGTATCTTCCCAGACAAGGACAACTTCCTCCTTTGATTATCCTCGAGGAGGTGTATAAGGCAAGCCCTGTTGACTAGTAACAGCACACAGACAGGGAACAATTTCTTCATCCTGTTTGTACCTGGCAGCGCAGAATTTACACATTTCTTTTAACTCTAAAAGAAGCAGGACCCTTCTTAGTTGCCAGATATGTCGACACGGCTTGTTCTCTCTGTAGGGAAATCTGTACTGGACTTGTAAGAGGGTTTTGCCAAAGCTGTCCCTGTTCGTCTCCAGTGGAGAGGTTGCTCAAAAGATGGAAAGAGTCAAATGCAGCTCAAGAGGGTCAGGTACAGCTGCTGCTGCTGGGCTGTTATCAAATGAGAGTAATAGGAGACTGGAAGATAACTTTGTAGGGGAAATTTTCAGAGGTTAGCCTACAAAATTCAGTGGCTAAATCCATATTAGCAAATTAAACAGTACCAGGGCATGCTGATTAATGATGCTGGTACACCGTTAGGATGGTACCTGGCACAATTTGGCTCTTGCCACTTACAGTCTCCCAAACAATTCCTGCTCACAGTCTAGGACTCACTATTCCCAGTAGGATGTGTGCTGGCAGCCACCCTCTCTGGGTAAAAGACATTACTGGTGTTAACCCAGGGTGCTGCGTGCCAGTTAGGCTCAGTGCTGCAAAACAGTCTTGGGTACATTCAGTGTCCTGGTATAGACATAAACATATTTTCCTGTAATGGCTTGCAGTCTAAGCCAAACTTACCCTGGAATTATTTGGAAGGGTATTTTCTAATTCTATCCTCAATGGAAGTTGCTGGGAAATAAAACAAGTTTACACCCGAAGAATCAATATACTGCATTCTTCCACCATGGATAGAAGAGTTGAACGTTGTCCAATTTCTGAGCTCACAGTCAGTGGAAAACACTCAGACTGAACAAGCTTTACTGCAGCTTAATTCCTATGTTGGTGGTGGGTGAAGAGAGAGAAGAAGTAGGAAAAAATGGTAGACACTTACTTGCATGGCAAAGAGGACACTGAAGCAGGTATTTCGAATGAAGAGTGAAATTCAAACTGAGTGAAAAAACTTGTGCAGGAACTTTGGGCAAAGTCATCATTACCTGCTATGGGAATAGAACTGAGAATATATGAATTTCTAATAGATCAAAGTGGAAATTGAATCAGGGAGAGAACAGACTATGTTCTCTGCATGAATTTCCACTGGTAATAGAAATCAAAATGTAGCCCATGACAATTTCTCAACAAGTCTATTCATTGGTTCTTCTTTTGTTCTATATATTAAAATCACATTAGAAAAAATATTCTTTATAGCCTATTCTAGTACTGTGTTCAGCATTTCCATGCTAAACCTAAACTAAATCGATTGGTGATCAGGAGCCTAGCATTCTACAAAAATTTGTTCAGATGTCAGGAGTGAAGTCTCAGCAATGATAATTTGATGTTGACAGAACTAGAATGTAAGTATTTGTTTTGTAGGAGTGATTAAAAGTTATAGAGATATGGGAATTTTATTAAAACCTCTTCTGGAATATCTGGTTGTACTAAGTAAAACTTGACATACTGTGCAAAACTTGGCAGGAGCTGGCCGAATTAGAGCTCATTCACCAACGGCACTATGTTGCATGGGACAGCCTAAGACCCCTAGAAGCGTCATTGCCTCCATACTATTTTATAAACAATTAAAGAAGGGAAATGGTTTCCACCTGACTTTAAGCCTAGACGGCCAAAGAACAAGAGGGGT
Source organism: Struthio camelus (assembly GCF_040807025.1). Taxonomy (NCBI): domain Eukaryota; kingdom Metazoa; phylum Chordata; class Aves; order Struthioniformes; family Struthionidae; genus Struthio; species Struthio camelus. Next base: position 56,751,976 of record NC_090981.1, on the reverse strand, counting down.
GAAAGGTGACAAAACTACAGTGACAACTCATTTGTGTGAGAATTTGTACCTCTGATGTTAAAGTGGACACCAGATTTTTGCTCTTTTTTAAAAATGTATTTCTTTATTGTTGTTGTTGTTGTTGTTGTTGTTTTAGATTGCCATATTCTAGCAATTGCATAGTATAAATTTCTGGAACTAAAAGTCATACCTGATACATTATGTTCACCAAAGAGTCTGTATTATACTTTTCTCTTCTTTTCAAAGACATTTTAAAAGCTGGAAATCTTTAAAGCTTGGACATTGACAAGAAAAACAAAGCAAAAAAGCTATTTTGCAGACTAGTCTGGTGCTAGTTTGTCTGTGTTTTCAGCCCTATGGGAGTTTTGCCTCATTCTAGTCTTTAAATATTTATCCTTAAAAAAGGTAAAAAAAAAAAAAAACAAGAGAGAGAGAGAGAGAAAGAGAAAGAGAGAGAAGGGGAGGGAATCTCTTTCTCTGTAACGATTCCCACAGTCTGCCGTTCCCTAGCTGGAATGAATGGAATTCCGATAACACTCTGCTTTTCAGAAATGCAAAACTCACCCAGACTGTGCAGAGACAGCTTTAGCAGAACGTTGCATGGAGCTTCGGATTACAGGAGAGTGAATGATAAAATAATTAAAATCACAGTCATCCTAGAAAAATCAAATTTCTATGGAAATAACACATTCCATCTGATCATTATAGGAGATTAGGCTTTTGAAAAAAATCAGGTTAGGATGAGTTTGTGTTTGGCCTATTTTTTCTGAAGATGTCTGTATTAATAGGCCATTCTAACATGTCCTGTTTTGTGTTTTCCTTGACTACATTGACTTTACATGTTGGAGGACAGATCTTTTGACTTGCACTCCATGAAGCACCTAGCAGCTTCCAGGTGAATGCTTGGAATCTTTGTTTCTTGTCTTTTCCTGTAAAAGCTGCCATTTTGCAGGTAGGAAGCCAACTATTAGTTGACCCAAGAGATCATATTTTGTCCTTCGCTATGCAGACCGTACGAATCCCTATCTGCATGAGATAATACATGACAACTGAAAGCCTAAGTCTGTTCTAACCATGTTAATTAGCAGCTCGCTCTGCTAGGAGCCATGGGGAGTGTCTTCGAAAGATTTCCTTAGTTAGAAAGATATTCAGATCAGCTAAGAAAATCCAAAATCTGGATGTCTGTAGTGATTAGTATTGATTTGGGTCCACAGCCTACACGACGATTCACTTCAAGAGATGTAATCACATGGTTATGCTGTTATGGTGATAAACAGAACAGCTAATAAGTCATCTGCAAGGTCAAAGAGATACAACTAAAATGCTGTATCTTTTTCTTGAAGATACGGCTTTCAAAGAAGGAGTTGAGCATGAAGTATAAGCAAAGGAGAGAAACAGAAAGGTCTTCTCTCCCTTTATGGACATTAAAGTTGCTTAAGTTTTGGAAGCGTTTAGTAATACTTCAGTCTCTGAGTTGTGGTTGAGAGATTCAGAATAATAGCTTTAATTTTTCTTGAAAATTTGTTGCTGAAAAATACCTGGAAACTAAAGACATTCCAGTGTGTGGAGACTAATCTTTCCCTTACTCCAAATGCGATAATAGCAGCTGCAGCCACTTCCTTAAGTCTTATGCTAGAGAATGGCACTGACAGCTGAATCAGCTGAGTTTAGAGGCTAGGGTTTCATATTCCAGCTTACAGGTAGACAGAGAATTCTCCAGCTACTGTCCTGATTCCAGCCTCTCATTTTGGGTGAAATAACTCAGAAAAAAGTACCCATCAAATAACAACAGATCATATTAGCTGACCTCACGGAAGATTCACAAACAGAGTTTAAACTAGGACGGAGCACAGAGGCTACTTAAGAACTTTTATGAATTGATTTCCTTTGGGCCAAAAGTGTATATGAAATACTCCTGGTCAAACTACTGCACTATTCTGTAGCCTTAACGCGGCAAAGCATACTATAACACTAACATTAGCATCTATGTCATATAGCAGGAATAGATAGGAACGGTCTACTTGATTTCTTTCTAGTAATAATGGGCAACTGCTCGTTCTCTCTGAACATCTTGCCAAGACCGGTGCTAACGTTGGGATTTTTTGCTTCTTTTTCAAAATCTACATGAAACCTCTGGGAGAAAGGGAGAGAGAACACTGTGGTCTTAGCTATCAACAATAGATTGACAGCACTCAACTGTTCATCTTGTTCTTTGCTTGTGCAGCTGTCAACATGTCTAATGCATCGGAGTATTTATCAGAGTATATATCAGAGTGTAACAGGTTGCCCAGAGAGACTGTGGAGTCTTCATCCTTGGGGATATTCAAAAATCATCTCGATGTGTTCCTGGGCCTGCCCTAGATGACCGTGCTTGAGCAAGGATTTGAACTAGATGACCTGTAAAGGTTGCTGTCAACCTCAATCGTTCTGTGACTCTGTGTGAGACTAGAACCTTTCAGATGCCAACCAACGCACTTAAGCGGAAGCAAGCAGGATGAAAGCAATGTTTTGGAAGGGAAAAAACACATTGAGGAATTGTCCATGATGTTGTTTTCACCTCTCCCTGTGGACAGTGATCCCATAACACTGCAAAAATTTTGCAATACTCTTCTTGTCCAGTCTTAATGACTACAGAGTCCGTTTTTATCAATACGTTTTTTAGTTTCTGACTTTCTACGAAACTTCATTCACAATGAAGGCCCAGACACAGCAGTCCATGTGTTCGTCACTTTCATGCTTAGAACTGTCTTACCACATCAAAATGTGATGTTGACTCTCAACGTGGTTCATGATCTGTGACTTACTGCTATGAGGACCCCTCACCTGTACTGTTCTCAACCTGACAGCTGGTTCCTACTTTGCTTCTGATACCAGTTCAAGGTTTTGATTCTAATTTCTGTAGCAACTTAAAAGATCAAGGGCTAACTCTTGAATTCTGGAGTCTCAGCCGTTCCAACAACTCTGGTCCTTCTAGGGCAATGCAGAACGCATAATTGAGGAGAAAGCACATGCGACTGGGAACAAATGTTCTATGACATTCTGAGTGGAAAAAACCTCTCGAAGACATCAGGCAAATTCTACATTCCCACTAGACTCATTGCTACTGCTACACATTGTAGGTGCTGCCACTTTTCACTAGCTAGTTTAATAATTTTCCTAATTGTTTAAAATGTTCTTATTTTATACAGTTTTCCTTTAATAGTTATTGTTTTGAAAAGTCCTCATATAAATTGGAAATTTTTAACAGGTAAAACAAAAATCTGTAACATACTTATGTCTAAATTTTGAAAGGAAAAGTTTAACAAAATAAATTTTTATTTAGGATGATTATGCTTAAGATTTTTCATCTTCCAGATATCCAGAGATGGATCTGAATCAAAGCATCATATCAAAACACCCAGAAAGTTGGGCAAGTCACCAGCCCGGATTAGTATTAAAACAAATGTGCAATTCTTGTCTGTGGCTAAGAGTGAAGAGGCACTCAGCAAAAATTCTATGAGAGGGAATTTTCTGGATGCTTCAGAAACAAAAATAAAACTTTTTTTCTCTTTTAGAGAAAAAAATAAGATAAATGACTTAGCAAGACATGGATTGAGGGAACTTGGACAGAAAGTCTGCGGAACCCTACAAAAGACACTGTATAGTTTCCTAAGGAATCTGTTTGGAGATCATTTAGTTGATTTGCACAGGTGAATCTGAGGCCATGAAGTTAAGGCCGTAATTTGGCTTTCACAAACATTATTATTCTTGATGAGTCACAAGAAAGAACTTAGCTTGACCTTTAGATCAGATTGCATTTGAAGGGGTAATATTTAGAGTAGCCATCTTTTTGCGTAAGCCTTGTATGTGATTCCAAGCCAAACTAAGCACAAATGTATAAAACTGTGTTAAGGATCAAGAGACAATCAGACTGACAGAGTGTTTTGGAGAGATGGGCTTATGGGGAAACTATGACTATTTTTAAGATTAATTAATTTCTTTGCGATTTAGTAGAAATCACTTCTCAAATTCTACCATATTCATGTTTAATGCATTGCCTTAAAGTACAGGCCCCAAACCTGACTTAATTCATTCCATATTGCACTGCTCCAAAGTAAAAAAACTAAGGCACAGTGTAATTCAGTTTAATAACACTTCTCTCTTCCCAAATGCACTAATTTCTATAGTCAAATGTGTAATAGGAGACTTGGCTCAGTTCCCGGGCTTGCTGAGCACCACAGGAACATGATACAAATCAGTCTGAGCCATAGCAAGGAAACGTATAATGATGCAGTGGATATCCTGCAAACCTCCCACAAAGAGTTTGTGCCTTGCCTTGACTGAATTCCCTAACATATGAAATACAGAGCTTTACAAGTACAGTGGAGCCAAATACCTCCATGCACTGACTCCATTTAATCGGCAAAATGACCTGAGACAATTTGACTTAAAGAGCACTTTTAAATTCGGATTATTTTGTTTATAGCAAGAGGAGGAGGCTGCTAAAGAACTTGTTAGAAAGCTGAAAATCACCCAATGGTACAGACTGCTTTTTGCCAAGTACCAAACACTCAGGAACAGGGGCAGAAGCAAAGTAATAGTGTTTTCCCTCTGCCCCATTACTGTGCAGCTCTCCCAGGTAAGCTTGTAATAACTCTGCTTTGGAAAGGTATATGATGACCTAAGATTTCTTCATGTCAGACATGAGAAGTGAGATAATGTTTTTAAAAGTTTTGAAGGAACAAAAGTTCCACCAGTTTTGGGGGAAGTTTGCTCTCAAAAACCTAAGACCGCTAATAAAGCGTTTAGAAGTTTAGCATGTGTCTTAGGTACTTAAGTTTTAGTGAACGATCTATAACTCCTGCCCTCCTAATTAAGCTGAAGGACCACCGGCACCTATTCACAGCCAGTGGTTACCTAGTCATCTAAACTATTGCTGCTTCACATTCCCTGAGGTGTTTCTAATTACCTAAGTGACACCCATCAGTTTGTGTGCATCTGGAATTCCCACAGTAGGTTGTCCCATGCTCCAGTCTCCAGAGCGACCTAATCCCAGACTAGGGCTAAGAGCACAGCTACTGCATATCTACAGCTCAACCATGGCAACTCCAGCCACTTTTCTAAAAATATGCAACTAATGAAGTTAGTTCCACCAGCCTCTTGTATAATAAACCAATTGGCCAAAACACTCATCCAGGAATGGCAACCTGCTGTTCAGCAGTGGTCCGGATATATTGAAAACTTCCCACGAAAGCTGGGATTCGTGGTGCCACTATCTGCCAAAATGCAGCTTCAGCACTTTCTTCTAAATGTGTTAACAGTCATGGCGATATAGTCAATAACAATAAGTTATTTACGGATATTTTCAGGATACACTGGGCCTAGGACTCCCACTTCTTGCATAAGTGCTCTCACCACTGGGCTATTACAAAATTGTGGCACTATCAAAATCTTTCACTGACCTTTAAAAGAATACAATAGTCAGGCTGCCACACGGAATTGAACAATTTAAGTCAAGGAGGACTTTGAGACTATTCTCACACAAACATCTGGTTCAGTGTTTCAGATAATGCCTAAATCTAGAAGTAAGGTAGCTGTTAAGATGTCCTTCTCTGTCACTGCTCCTGCCCTCTTTGCGCTGGCTTCTGTGAATGCTGTTATCAAACAAGTAACTCACAGCACGATGGTATTGCTGTATTTTGCAGTTCCAGCATTCAGTGACCGATTCCACTTCAGAATTAAGGCATTAGTGAATAAATCAGAAGACCAGCAGTCACCACTCACATTTGGCCTTAGGTTTTTGGCTTTTGGTGCTGGCAGATTTCTTCAGTTGCCATTTCCAGGCAAGCATGCTACTCTGAATCCCTGGAGCTCATTAGCTGTGTTGAGCTGGGTTCTGGAGAAACACATATGAACTTATCTAAATGCTCAGAACCTCTGACCTTAAATGCAGATCTGAAAGACTGGAAAATAGATGAGCAGTAGAGAAGCCGAGCAGAGAGTGCTTTCTGTCAAACAGGAAATATTGAAAGAATGGACTTTCTATAACTGCGGTTATTTATAATTTAGCTGAAAAAAAGAAGACGAGATTGGGAAAATGAAAAGTTAAAATAAAATATTGAAATCTTTTGAACAACAAAATTTGGACTGATCATGTTTTGAACAGTCCAAGGCATATGTGCCTCGAAGAACATATAAAAATTATCTAGAGACATTAAGTGCCTTATTTAAAAGTACACCTCATAATATATTCCTTTTCAGGGGTTGAAAGCCTAAACATTCCTTTCTGTGGGGCTACTATGCTTAATTCTTTAAATATGTTTGAGACCAGCTATGATTCTGCTGCAAATGTGAACTCAGCTGTGGGTGGTAAATGGTAGAGGTATTTTCAGTTTATTTGAAATATTTGACACTTTTTGTTTGCCTTGGGCTTCAACCCCCATAAGTGAGTGAAATGGATGATCTTAGGGTTACTGACTCATATTTCCTGTCCTCACGATAATAAAATATAGTAAGAACAAATATGGAGAAATTAAGAAACGACTTGGGACCAATTATAAATTGGGGTGCCTTCAAGAAAAACAGTGATGTTCAGAAACAAACGCTTAGTTCAGTTCGGAGTCTGACTGCAGAACGATATTGAGTGAATTCCTTCTCCTTAAACTTAGCAGCCAATAGGAAGGCAGCTGTCAGAATATTTTAAAATAAATACTTTTAAAGAACTACAGGCCTTCTCATCCTTGGGAAAAAAGAAAGTACATGTGTTAGTGAGCAAAACACAGGAAATAGAATTGTTAGGGGGATTATTAAGCCTGCACTATGAGCCTATTTCCCCTACAGAAGGAGAGAGGGCAATTCAACTAAGCTCCCAGCATTTGCTGTAGGCATTTGCTGAACATCTCAGGATGGAGGGGCACAGGCATGCCTGTATAAAAGTGCAACAGCTTCTCTACTCCTTCTTCTGATGGACCATCAACAGTTATTTTCCAAAGTGAACTCCCTAGCCAAGCTGACAAGGCCGTGTTCTTGAGTTAAGGTGCTCTGGTAACCAGCAGTACTGGTTTCCCTGCGATTAATTCAGATTACTGTGGGAGGGCATTAGAGGGAAGACTGGTTGGTGGCTTCTTATGTTTTACTAGCCTGCAGCGGGAAAGAAGAGTGCAGTATCCAGGACAGCCGTTCAAACAACTTCTATGAGGGTTAAATTGTTGTCTTACTTCATCTTTGCATTCACTGTTGTTCTCAAATCAAGCATGCTAAGTTACGCCTTGAAATGCTGCTGCACCAAAGGAAGCTGTTTGCAGGCTTCTGTTTTGTGCCCCTGCCTTGTCCTCTTCATCTCAGCCCTCATGTCTTTTCTAGGGCTATGCCTGAATGGCCCTTAGCTGTTGCTTAGGTTCACTGGTGTTGAAGCAGTGTAAGAACACAGATAACCAGGCCCACTTTTAATTCCTATAACTTCCTCTGCAAAGATGGATAGACTTGATTTTTATTCCGCTGTCCCTTCTCAATGTTGCATTTAGCGTTTGTTGTTTCCATCATTGATCACAGGATCATAGAAAGGTTGACTGGAAGGAACTCCAAAGGTCATCCAGCCCAGTGTCCCACTTGGACTGGACTTTCACCAATACTAGATCAGATAGCCCTGGCTTTGTATAGGTGAGCGTTGAAAACTTCCCTGGATGGAGATTCTACCTCCTCTCCAGGTGACCTGTTGCAGTATTGTATTAATCTCCTAGTGAAGAAGTGTTTCCAATGCACAGCATGAACTTTCTAAACCACAGCTTGTGGCTGTTGACTTTTGTTTTGTAATCTGCCACTACTTGGTTCCATTGTCTCTGTGACTCACCTTCAGCTAGTTGTGGACTATTATGGCGGAAAGTTTGTATCTTCATTTTGGAGACCTAAATGGACAGATGACTTTTTCCTTCTGGAATAGCAGATAAAAAATGTTCCTCAGATTCAATAATGCTACTGGCAGTGCTTGTGACATTTTGCCATATGCCATACCTTCTCCAAGAGTGGGTGCTTCGCAGGTGGTGTGAATCTAGTATAGCAAGAAAAAGATGATTTGAAGTGAAATAGTCTGCTGTATGCTCCTAGGCACCAGGTATCTATTAAAAGGATTTGAGCCTGAATAGTTGTGATGGCTTTTTGTTTCCTATCACACGCATACATCCAAAACGTCTTTTCAGTGTAGGGACTGATCTCAGTGATGTGACCAAATCTGACTTTACAGACCCAAAGGAAGCAATAAGGCACTGTGACTTGCTAGTACATCAGTACTGCATGGTAATACAGTATTTGTAGTTGCAAATAATTTCCTGTCCGATGGACTTTTTGGTTATTCCCACTCAGAGTGATGGAACATAATCACATCAGTTTCCATCCCACAGAGTGTACGTATATTGAACTTCAACTAAAACTGCAGACTTTATAATTTTTCGTAACACTTTTTAGAAAGGGGTGTTTGTTATAATACTGAGTGATGAGAGAATCCCAGTTTGAGGTGAAAGGCTCCATATTTTGGACATTGTTCTAGGTGTGTATATGTTGTTTATGTGTGCACATTTTCAAATGAGTAATTTTCGAGAAAACATATTGAGGGCCGTAAGACATTATTGCAGTAGGGCCCGTATGTTGAACAGCAGCAGCATATACTCCAAGGAACTGTCATTTCTTCTTTACAAACCCATTAGACAGCGTCCATCTGCTAACACTGGCTGCTCAAAGACGTAGAGGAGTAGTTGACTCCTTGGAAGAGCTATCTAACAAATCCCTAGTTGTACACACTGTATAGAGCAGACATACTTCTAGAACTAACTATAAAGTCCGTATCTTGTGGGCTGCGATATGTGAATTCTATTTTTTCTGCTGCTCCCTCTGCCAATCTCTCATCTGCCCTTCAACAGGCATTGTCTGATTGCCTCTAAACCTCTTTCCCCTAAAATGATCACCTTGCAAAGAAACACAAACATAATGAGAATTCATTCACATCAAGCTTTCTGTGAGGATAATGAAGGCCACAGGACTAAAAACACTTTTCCTACTTCAGCTTTAAAACATTTTTCCAGTTTTAATGGGAGAGAATTCAGCAACCATCAAGAGAAGCAGACAGAATCCCTAGTGCCAAAGCGAAGTGCCTGTGTTCTCAAGATCTTAGCACTCCTAAAGGGGGATGTGGAATAAGTCTTCTGGAGATGTCAGCAAGACCACAAATAGCTTGAGAAGAATTAAGTAAAATCTTAAAATAATAGGCTACAGGCAGCCTGTGGGAAGACCCCCAATATACAAGGAGTATGTGTTTGGCTTATACCAATAAGCCTTGCAGCTGTGTTTTTAATATAAGCTGAAGTCTGGGACGTAACAAGATTTAGTTAGACGGCATGTAAAATGGAATGATAGCAGTTATAGCAGATAATTAAATGATTAATTCAGCAAAACTGGCTGCATTAGAGTCTATTTCCTTTTTTCACTGCTCTCTTAATGTTCTATGAGCAACCTATATCTAAACCCATACTGTGTTTCTACACTATAGGAAAAGGCTGATCTGAAATAGAGGCAGAATCAGATACCAAAATGATGCAAAACCACAGATTAGTTCAATCTCCATTTCTTAATTTTTAAAAATTAAGCAGATTTGATTCAACATTACAAAGGTTGAACATAATCAGTGTATTTAATACAAACTGTCATATTTGGTTCCTATCTTCAGGAACAACTAGTGTTAGCAAGGATTTCAAGTTTGGCAACGATGTACCCTGTATTCATACCCATAGGCCCCAGAAGGATAATTCTTAAGCCTACAAACTGTCTCGTGCAGTCTCTTTTTTCCCCCCCTGAAAGAATATCCAATTACTTGGTGCTGTGCTGGGAGTACCTGGGGAAATAGTAAAAGGAAATACAACTGAGAGCCGCTGTGGTTTGACTCCTCTCCAGATACTTTGAAAATATTTTGGCAAAAACAAGATTTTAAGTAAAACTGTTTCCTTTGGTAACATACCCAGAACTGCAGGTTTTACATTTTTGTACTTAGTATGAAGGGCCAAAAAAAAAAAGCGCCCTTGTGTGAGAAGGTTGTGTACGTGGTAGTAATATTGGTGGAGAAGAAAGAGAGAGCAAGGGGGGAAATTTGAACAAGATGCAGAAAGAAGACAAGGAGAAAATACATTAAAAATATCTATCTTCTGCTGAGAAAATTAGCTATACAGTGCTGCAAGAAGAAAAAGTCTCTTGAGTACCTTAGACTCTAAGCAGTGACAGGAGCAGCATGCTGGTTTGTGACTATAATGAAAGAGGAAAACCAAATCATGTTTTCTTTTCTGTTATTTTGTTGTCAGGCAGTGTCAATGAGGGAGCTCTTGAACTGATAGATAAGTAGGATTTCTTTTAATTACAGGAGATTCTCTGGAGCATCTCTGATTATTTTTTCCCTCTGGAGCTTTTAGTAAGAAGAGAAGAAAGTGTTGTAGGAAGCTTTCTAAATGCATTGTTCATACACTGTTCTCTGGATCTCAAGCTGATTGGGTCCCTATGAATTTTTAAATGAATGAAATGAAACATTAATAACTTTACCTTTCAGGACAGCTGCCTTCCTTTATAGGATCTCAGTGTTTGGCTGCTGCTGACTGCAAGCTGGTTGACTGCATGTATAATGTCTCTCTATCTCTTATCTTTGTAGTTTCATTGCTCTCCTGCTCAGTATGTTTCACTTGCAATTAACATGATGATTGGCAAAATGATTAACATAATAACTGGCATTCCAGAAGGCAGTGCTAACTCACTCCTATTTTTCACCATAAATTAACTAACTTAGAGAAGGTTAACACAAACTTGTGTATTTCCAGATATGTTATGGATAAATACATTTAAAATGACTGGCTGTCCACTGTCACCACATACACGTTTCTCCTCCATTCTTTTCATGTCACCATTTTTGTTCAGCTTGTGAGAGACTGTTTTCAGTTGCTGAATTACTATTTTTCCACTAGATGCGCTCACCTGGTCATAGTCCCTAAACAAAACTGCAATGCTATTCTTGTTCACCATAAACCTTGTGAAGAGCTATAAATATTTTGGTGAAAGATGCAGGAAAGCTGTGCTCATAATGAGGCTGGGGAATTGCATGGAACTCCCTCCTGTCTTTATGCTCACCTTGAGAAAATAGCAAGTCAGTGTTGGGGTTTACCTCATACTACCAGGAACTGCTCTGGCAATGACAGAAAATGAAAAAGAAGATGAATCTGTTTCAAGTTTTTCTGGGAGAGCGGTAGATCTGTATGAAGGCAGGAGAACTCCCTTTCCTATGAAAATCCACTATACTGTGGATTTATGGAGGATGCTCAAGAAGAGTGGTTTCCTCATCCACTGCACAAAACAGAAGACCGGTCAACCTCTTTCTGCTTTGGATGGAAATGTGATGGGTTAGCCTCTGTTCACACCACAGCCTTTCTTCAACATATTGTTTCTTCTACCTTGAAGCAACATGCTACTAGGAAGGATTCAGAGGTCATTTTTGAAAAATAGCTGTAGAGTGGAAGTCAACCTCAGTGAGATCGCACAGCTGCTGAGTTAAATTTTTGCAGCTGCGAGTGATGTAGATTATTAGAAGAAGTTACAGAGCATGGGAGGCACAAATTCAGAGCTAGTCTGAAGACAGGATTGCAAATCAAGACAAAAAAAGAGGAAAGAGTATGTGCTGAGTGCATGGAGAAGTTGGAGAGGGGTTGAGGATACTTGGGAAGTAAGCCTTTGAAAGCCTTATGTTAAGTATTAGGCAGGAGGAGCTCACTGATAGAGAGATCTGAAGGATACTGATGGAGCTAACTTGATATTTGAGAGGAAAGGTGAATGGACATATTTCTTTAATGAATGCGCTTGGACTCATAGGTTTGATTTTCATTTCCACAGAATTTGGGTTGATCCTTATTTGGCTGAGCCAGACAGAAGTGGTATGAAATGTAAGAGGCTCTGTTCAGGGGGAGAAAAATCTGTTAACATGAAACAATGTATAATGTCCAGTAGCTGGCAACTTGCCTCTTTCCTGTGACATGTTAAATCTTTTTTCTCAGAAGCTGAGGTTCATTGTTCTTTGTACCTTGTTGAATTCCTTAGTTATTACATGCTGAAATCCAGTCTGTTTAACCATGGCCGTGTAGCCTATTTGTAACAATTCTTTAATACTCCACATTTAAAGCAATGCTTCCTGATATTTGACCCTCTTCAACTTTAGACCCCAGTGTTTTTTTCTCCTCTTTTGTTTACAATTTGTTTACCCAGGAAAATTGAATGCGTTGTCAGGCATAAACATTACTGGAGGAGATAAATTCACAGTAACGATAGCACACTAACATCTAACAGAGCCATCCCAGTTAAGAGTCCAGACTCCTCTCTTGGTACTCAATGTAAGGAAGGAGGTTTCTAATGTATTTATTCTTGTTCTTTGGAGCTTACCTGAAGTTAAACAGTATGTACCCCTTCTTTTGGTATTTAGATTTGAAATCCTCTTTTAAGCAGCTTTCTCTTAGGAGAAGAGCACAAAAAAACTTGCAGCTTAGAACCGCAGTTCTGTTTTCCATTTCTTGCCTTTAGGTAGGGAGAGAGTGATCTGCCAGTCCCACAGCTGAAGATTTCATCTCCTGCCGTGAAACTCAGCTGCTCCAACTGGTCTGCTGAAGGTATGGGAATCAGCAGCCCTATGGGGACTATATCTCCTTAATAGAAACAGAAACAGGCAGCACAAGAAAGTCAGATGATGAATACCTGATCTTTCTTCTCAGCCCCTTATACTGGCACATAGTGCAAGTCTGCAGTTGGAGTCCTGCAGCGAAAAAAAAAAAAAAGGAAGGTGCTTAAAGGAAGACCTCCCGAGCTAACAACCATCTGAGACACTTAGAGGGGGATTGATAGAGGTAGATTTTCTTTAAAAGTGCTTGGATGAAGAAAAACAGGGCAATTTGGAGAAGAGCCTTAGTTCAAGCAGCAAAGAGTTAATCTGTGAGAAAATACCATGTTGCAGTGCATGTGGGTCAGTTGTTCCATAAGAGATGAGTATGTTCCGTTAAAGTGTTATGCCAGGAGACTTTAATTTCTATACCTAATTCTTTCATGATTTGAAGCCAAATTTTTAAATGTTCATGTACTGTCTTCAAAAACAAAAGCTGTGATGGAGAAATTCCCTGGATTATTTCAGGAGAGGCCTGTTCTAGTGGTTTGCAGCACGCCATGGAGAACTGAATGGATTCTTCCAGGAACTTTTTGAAGATCTTTTTGTTGTTGTTGTTTTTGTAACTACTCTGAAACTAATAGACACTAGAAGCTGTTACTGCTATAGTTTAACTATCTTTTTGGAGATGTCCTACAGGTACTTACAGTGATCACCTAGTGTGATAGCCAGTGTGTCCATCCAGATTTTGGTCTATGATGGAAACTGGACTCCTTTTTCATGATGTCACTAGTCTTTAAAAGTGTGGTTCTTCACCTCATTGATGTTAGTAAGTGGTTGGAGAAGTCACAGCACACACTATGGTCCTCTCAGTTCCCTACCAGCCAGAGCTTTCACTAGATCTCTATTCTTCTCCAAACCACACCTCAGTTTCCTTCATGATTTTTCTTTTTCTTCCTGTCTTTTTTTCTTTTTTTTCCCCCTTACCTTTTTTTTGCCAAAAAAGGTAAGATAAAACTGTAGTTCACTCACTGATCTCCTGAGTTGTTGCACCCATAGTGCACCTCTGTGTAGACATGCCTATGCATATGAAACTTTGGATGTACTTTCCAGAAGAATGGCACATTCTGAAAAATGACGTCAGCTGATACTAATCTTTCAGTCAAGGGAGATTTGAACATTCGTCCTGTTGAATCTATTCCATGGCAGGCAATACCTCAAAATCAGTGGCCTCGGACCCCCACAGGGTTGCAGCTATTCTGCTGCAGGGAAAAGTTGAACTCGCATTCACTCTCACACATCTTTTTAATCCCACGGAATGAGGAAACATGGCAGCGTGTTTGGTCCTCCACTTTCCTCTTTTCTCTGCTTCTTTTCTCCACTTACTCCTCCTGTTTTTCTCCATCATCTCTGTCACCCCAGACTTCCCTGCCCCTTGCCTCCCCACTGAAGGCTTTTGATCTTTTCTCCCTTTCCTCTCCTTTGAGAAAGTGTCTTACAGTGCCAGACTCCATTATATGAGGAATGACGAACTTACACATAGACCGTTGGAAGTGATGCAAGTCAGACAAGACTGAGTTCCTTTCAGTAATTGTGGCATGTGTCCCTGGAGTCTAAATCATTTGCACAGCCCTCCTATGGCAGATCTTTATCTCTGACAGTGCAGGCTGGCTGCCTGGAAATTCATTCATACCTTTACCAAGCACACCGGGGCTGTGCTAACATCCTAATTTGTGTGTAGCACTGACACCGGTCAGGCGTAATTCTGAATGTGTTGCTTGCAACTGCTCACAGTGTAACAGAGCATGAGTGTATTATCTGTAGATAAAAACAGGGTTATTTGGTATATCTAGAGTTCTTGATGATGTATAGTTCCTATGCAACTTTGCTTTCTGACCTCATTCTTTTCTATACCATTGTCCTGTTAACTCTTTGACTGGATTGTAAGTCAAGAGGAACTGAATGCATGCGATACCACTCCTGCGTAGGTGTGCTCTGGGGATACATGACTGGTGCATCTCATTAACAGTTAATAAGATTAATTTTCCAGAAGGAGAAAATATTCTCAGCTTTTGTGTGTTCGTGGTACACAGACTGTCAAATATATATGTGGACAGCCCAAAGAATTTCTGTTATTGGTCAGCAGCCTTTTTTTTCCTCAGTCAATTTTGTTAAGGATAAGCAACTTTTGGAGGGAAAGATATTTGCATTCTGGTGATATTTCTGCCTTTCTTTTTTGTTTTGGTGTAACAGTGAATGGAATTAACGCTGAAATTTACACCCACTCTTAATGCAGGTTTTTTCTCTTGATTAAACTCAATTTTTCCTTACTTAAATAGTTTCATTGTGATATTCTGCTGCTGCATTAGCATTGCATGTATTAGATTAGTTCATAAATAACATTAAGATGAAGATACCTTAGCTAAGGTTGATATAACTGTTGGTAGTTTAACTATAACAAAATGCTTGTTTTACCTTTCTAAAATAACCCAAACAGACCTGATTCTTTGAATTGCTTTCAAAATCACTTGGCTATAGACGTAGATTAGCAGGTGCAGTGAAAAATGCTAGGCAGCCTTTTGCAGCAAAGTCTTCAAACACAGATTTTTATCTGAGGCAAGATAGAGGGAGAAGCTGACACAGAGACATCTACCGGTAAACCGATACAAGCACTCGTTTAGCCTTCCTGGGAGGCTTCTTGCACTGAACTGAGTATTTGCATTTTGATGAAGGTATTCGGTTTGATTCATGGTGCTCTCATCCATCTGTGCTAGAAGCATAGGTCTGAAATCAATAAAAGACCATACAAAAACTGAACCTATCTTCACCCCAGCACCCCAGCACATCATCTTTGGATAACTTTTGTTCTGTCCCTTTTAAAAAAACTAAGAAAATAAATGAATTTTACCGCAAGTGTTTGGTGTGGGGATACTTGGTAATGTCAACCAAAAGGAACAGTCCCAAAGCCAAGGAATCTTTTTTTCATGCTGAAGGAAATGAACACTTGGTTCAAGTGCCTTGATGAAGTCATGTGGAAGAGATCACCTTCCCAATAATTCGCATCAAACCAATCCTAATTATACCAAGAAACAAACTGCAAGCTCATACAGTATTTAGATAACACTTCACAGGTAGGATCAATTTTATGAAAAAGCTGGATGTTATTTATGAAAAACTTGAAGTGAATATTAATAGGTAGCAGAAAATGGAGGCTGGTAAATGAGTTAATGGGTTTCGTGAATATAAAACAGGAATGCTGTCATGGCTTGAAGTATGTTTGCTCTGACTCAGGCAGAAAAGGAAGTTCTTCAGACTAGGTACAGATTTGTTTTATGGGGTGGCACCTTGGTTAATCTGAGTCATGTACAGAATGTGGTTGAGTACAGTCCCTCTTATTATGAAAAAAATCTAATTTTTCTATTGCTGAAATAATGCAAATTTGAATTTCCCATTTTTACAGTAGAGAACACAGAATTTTAACCGGCAGCTGTGACACTCTGCCTGGGCCCTTAATATGCCTTCGGTGTCATCAGCATTTGCTGGAAGACGCTTCTGGTCCCACCTTCATGCCCAATGCTGTGCTACTAGCTTTCCATCTTACCTGTGTTATCCTCTGGATGTGCTGTGGAAGTAGGAAACTTAATAAGTTCCAGGGCCATGGTTTGTAGATTCATCATCCCTTGTTCTCCAGCTACCTTAAATTATACTTACCTCAAGCCAAGTCAGGACAAAATGCAAATCTGAGCGTTCACTGCTAGCATTTAAAATACACAGCACAGTTAAAATGCTTTTTAAAGGCATAGGTGAAGAAATGAATAAAAATCTACAGTAAATTTACAAAATTTATCCGAGAAAGCACTTTCCTTCCAGCATCTGGGTGACTGGTTGCCTCCTGACCAACCGGCATTTAGAGTTGCAGACTGCCTTCCTTCTTCTTACGGAGCATGCTAAGTTGTCCTAGCCAGTCTTGCCTTTGCATCTACTATCTCTACGAGGAATTAATCTTTCTCCCTGAAACTCGTCCTGTTCCCTCTATGAGTAGGAGATATCCTGACCAGCATCGTGAAGGTGTCTTTCACTGGAACTTATACCCCATATCAATCTGTGTATTAAAATGTGTGCAGTACAACCACTTAAATAGGACAATTGTAGCCTCAATACACCTTTTGGAGAAAAGACTGGCAGGCAGGTTCTTCTAGATGAAGATGTAGAAATTGAAGATGTCATTTCTCCAAGATCTGGAAGTTACTGCTCCTTAGTTAAGTAAAGAAACAGCACCAAGTGAGCACAGTTCATCTGAATTAGTACCAAGGCTGGCAGCACAGCTGAAGCTATCAGTGAAGCTAGTGTCTGATAATCTGCCTCACTTTGTACTGAAGCAATCAGGAAAACCTTAAAAAAAAAAAGTGCCCTAAGTTTTTTGTGACAATAATCTCTATCAACAGGATGATCAAAAGCAGCTAGGTGGATCTCCATGTTAAACTGTTTCTGAAGGGATAAAACTACCTGAGAGATCAAATCAGGCTCTGTTGAGCTGTTCACTGAATCAGTTGGCATGGAATGTGCTTATGAGGTCAAACAGCTTCCCCTATCTCTAAATTCAGTGTATCAAGTCACATTTATCTGCAATATCTTGATAAAGTCATGAGCCTTTTCCAAGTGAAAAAAAAAAAAGGAATTGAAAGAAGTAAAAATGAACAAGTTGTTTTAGTGCTTTCCTTAACACAGACGGTCAGATTCACTTGTGCACTGCAACCGCTCCCTGTGATGCAAAATGACTGTGAACTTGATTAATGAAGATTCACATATCAAAGATGAGGTACATGCAATTGAACCACCTGTCCGCTTTTCTGCACCTACTGCTCATGTTTATCACTGTGATTTACTAATCAGGTGCCTCTGACATAGCGGTCATGAGTCAGGAACAAAAAACTGTCCCAAAATACCGCAACTAAAAGCGTGCTCTTCCCTGGACACCCGGCCCACGACAAGGCACTGCACATTTCCAGAGATTTTTGGCGGACAATAGAGTACCTCTGTGCTGAAAGACTTTAAATCACCAGAGATTGTTTTTCCTAAGTGTTGCAGTAATAACACAATTACTAGGATAAAGATGTATTATTTATTTTGATTAAAATATCTGGGGCAGGTAGACTGGGGACCCATCCCAAGATCTTTCGATCTCACTGGAAAAATAGATCATTTTCAGCAGAGTTTGGATCAGGCTTGAGTTCTTATAGGTCAGGCTGGAGTGTGCTCATTGAGTTAGTTTTCCAGATATTTTAGACTGGAGAACTGTCCTCTGCCTGAATGAGTCTCAGAGCTGTTTTAAATGACATTTTCTGGGAGTTAGCAATTTAACCTCTAGTTAACTTATTAAGTAACGAATTAGTGATGCAATCTTTTTGCAACTGTATTTTTCATAATTCTTCATAAACATAATAGGTTTCTTCTTATGACAAGAATGTAGAGTGAATTATTTCCTTAAAACAAAAATTTGTATTCAGAGTTAGAATTGCTCAACTGCATTTCCTATCAATGTCATAGTTAAATTCCAGGAAATTGCTAATAAAGGCATCAAACTGTCAGTATTAACCTCGAATCATGAGTTCTATTAACCAAACATCGTAACATCCGAACACCCACACAGACACCTCAGCCCCACAGCAAGTTTAGTTTTATGCCAACACGCAACGATCTGCATTTCACATCTCCGCTTCCCATATGAGAGAGAACTGCTAGGCGCTGTCGCTGTAAAACTCCAGAAGTGCCTAGGGCCCGAAACACAACTTAAAGATATCTGTACAGAGACTGATGTTTGTACTTTACCTACTGGACTCTTTGCAAATTAAGGTCTTTGAGGAAACATTTTTGAAAAGAATTAATTTGAAAATGTTTCTTTTGCAAGAATAGTGCTGACGATATGGTGCTATATGAGCACAGTAGAAAAATCAGCATTTTTTCCTTTTTTCTTCTGAAGAATTATGCTAACTTTCAAAGCTAAATTCTCTTTCTAAAATTTGAAAGAAAGTGTTTTAGTCTTCTTTATTTTACAAACTCAGTATACAAATGTCCTGTCTCCGATGTATTACTAGTGTAGTTCTGGTTACAATTTATTTATTTTTATCCCCTTATCTTTATCTGTTTATCTTTATCCCACGTTATTCTTCAATAAACAATAACTCAGAGCTTTAGCTGAAACACCAGTTTTCTGTTACAGCTGAGAGATGGCTTGATTTTGGCCTACAATCTTGTAAACATGGAGGAATTCATGTAAGCATTGCCCTGCTGTCTTGTCTCTGGCAATCACAGAATCATTGGAGTCTTTCAAAAAGTTGCTGCTATTTGGCTGACGTGAGCAGTATTCATCTTCCACAAATGAACCATGTAACTAACCCACTCCTGAGCCCTGACGGTCAGGATACAGTGCAAGAAAGCTTGTTTCATAAGTTTTTGCACCATATTTTTAAATGGAGAGTGACTGTAAATGTTCCCCTTTACCCTACCACCACCACCAAGAAGGATAAAAAGCCTGCAAAAGGAGCTATAAGCTGCAGAAATCAGAGCTTAGGATTTTTTCTCTGTAGGGGTGAAGAATTTATACTGACCTAAATGGTTTTGTCACAGATGATTGTCACAAAATACAACGGCGTAGTGGCGATGTTCTCTGAAGGGATATGTGATCGCTGAGCAAAATTTGCCCTTCTGATGCTGATTTGTGGCAGGATGTAAATTACAGTCCTATTGAGCAATCACATGATCTTATTACTTTGGCCTTTTTCTTTTTTTTTTTTCTTCAACAACTGCTGACTGGTTTGTGTTTTCATATTAATTGTAACATTTCTGATGTGAGGCTCCAGTCTTGCTCACAGATGTGCATGAGGGGGTCATCTTAGACTCTAAGGAAGAATTACTGCTGGGAAAACGAACTCTCATTTTAATGTGCATTCTCTACTTACATAGAGGAGTTCTGGAGCAAGACTTAATAACAGATGTTTTGAAAAGTCACCAGAGGCTGGTCTTCTGCGTTATTTTTAATGGCTTTGAGTTCAATTTAAAAAATAGAATTAAAGTAGTGTTAAAGTGTGAATCCAGCAGAAAGGAAATTCAGATGAAAGGGAATTGCCTTTCAAGACTACTTAGGTTTGCAAACCAGGCTGATCCAGTTTAAGAATGTAAATTGAGATAGACATAATTTGGCCTTATTTCTTCTCAGAATTTTCCATCTCCTTCTTCTTGTCTTCTTCTCCCTATATCCCTGCATCCTGTCTCCCTGCATACCCCATGTCCCTGTATGCCATGCTGTATCCTACGGCAGCAGAGCAATACAAGACTGGACACGGTGGGGCTTTCTGGGAGCCAGAGCTTCTCCATTAGCACCAAGTGGTGCTGGGCGTGTTTTCGGTTACCTACTGGAAAAGCAGCCCAGTGTCTGTGTAACACCTTGCAGCCCTGTACAGAAGCTCAGATTATCAGGCCTCCGTTTCCCAATTTCTCAGTTTTCCTGGAGATTTAAGACACACTGTGATATTTCACTGATTTATATTGACTCATATTTACACAATGTCATTCCCATTAGTATTATCATTTTTAACTGTCATAACCTTTTCTGTGTACATGTACTATATGGGACCGGATTGATTTATTCATGTTAATGTAAGAGTAAACCATGACCTATTTTATTTGCAGCATCATCAACTGTGGTATTCATGGCAGCTCCTCTGAATATTTTTGATGAAGTCTTTAAGTACGTGCAATACCGAAAACACATTCCCATTCAGTAGGACTCACAGAGATGTTAAGCCCCGCATGGCAAATAGCTTCTGGAAAAATTCCATAAACATCAAGCGTATTTATGTCATACCATTAAGCTTGGTCAATTTGAACCCTACTGTATTGTGGTATAAGAGGCATCTTGTTTGCTTTTATTTACCTTCTCAGTAGTAGATGTATTTTGGTTAACCACAATGGCAAAGTTAGGCAAGACATTTATGTCAACAGATCCTTTTTCTCAACAAAGTAACATTCTTAGTTTCTAGGGCAGCAGACTGGATTCTGAGTAATAAGGTGTTTATAAGTCCTGTTGTAAATCTGAAACCATAAACATGTCTACTTTTCTATTAAACCTGCTGCTGTGTTTGAGGCACAATAAGTTCTCTTTTAAATCTGATGGTAGCAAGTATGTTGGTTTTCCAGTTTTGATTACTGTTGATTTAACAGTTGCCAACACCTCCTGCCAAGCTTTTGACCTAAGTCACGCTCCCTCGTGATGTCATTAACAGTGCCTAGAATTTAGTAGTTGATGATACCTGCTGGGAGGCAGTAAAAGGCTTCATACATCCCTTGTTTTGTTATAGACACATTTGAGAACAGTATTAAGAAACTGGGCATTTCCCACAGCTGACCACTAATTATTCTTTGATAACAGGTTCGACAAAGATTCAGGCCTGGTGAAGTTTTAATTGGGACATTTATTTGCATTTTATAATGCAGTCTTTCAAACACACCTCAACAACCGGTAACGATAAAATAACTGCTGGAATCTTTCTTCTATTCTTCAGCCGCCCTGCAGTACTTCCCTCCCAGTGAGGACAACGGAGCTATTCCCAGGAGGATAGTCTAGGCACGTGGGTAAGAACAGCAGGCCCAGGGCCCTTGGTGTTTTCTTTTCCTTTTGAATATGTTAAGAGTTGTACACTGGATTATTTCTGTTTTCTTCTGAATGCTTCAAGTAGCTATGTCTCATTTATCATGCTATTATGAATGACACAAGATTATTCCCTTGTCTGTGTATATGTATGCAAGTGGGAGTGCATGTCTGTGTGCTTCTTGAGGATAAAGAAATCTGCAGAGCTGAGGCAGTGTTTAGGATCAAGATTACATGTTGAAAAGAAAGTCACATAGGCACTTTCATATTCAAAGTTTACCATAATTTAGTTTAATAAAATAAGAAACAGGAAGGAAGCATGAGAATGCTTATCCTGCTCTACATTTCTATCCTCATCTCTACATCAACAGTTACAACACATAGATTCATGCATTTTGTTAAAGGCATGACCAAGTGACACAGCAAACAGAATTTTGTTATTTCAACGTGTATAAATGAAGGCTGGAACTCATTCAAGTCCCTTAATCTCAGTGGACAGCTGCAATCGAAAAACCAAAAATTAGTGTGTCCTGGAGAGGCTTCAAATTTTCCTGAGTATTTTTCTAAGAGTAAATCAAGGAACAACTTCCTTCAGTAATAAATTCCATCTAAAACATGGTTAAGGGCATCTATGGTCCTTGGAAAAAACGCCTACACTCCCCAGCTCTTCTAGTTTCTCTGTAATCAGTTTGCATCCTATTTCTCATGCATCAAGTTTCACAGTTCCCATAGACAGTCTGACTATTGTCATCCGGAAAATTTAAGCTCTCACATTCACACTAGACATCTTATTAAAAACACTTGCTGAAAACCGTAGAAAGCGGAATGGGAGAAGTTATGTTCAGAAACAAACAGGGCGAGGTGTGAGGAAAAGAATCCCACCTGAACATCATGTCTTCTTAAATTTTTAAACTTTCCATTCTCCTGGCAAGTTGAACACTCAGTGTTTAATATGTTTATATTCATATGCATATATGTATATATAAAATATACACTTGTATAACACCTCCCACTCTTTGAAGTGTTCCTGAATCTCACTGTAAGCCTGAACAGTTCATGGCGATGATGGAGTGGAAAAGAGGTACTTCAGTTTGCTATGTTTTGCCAAGGAAAGCTTCCCAACAAAGGACAAGAAAGGAGCATATTCCACGTGACGTTTACTCACTTTAGGCACTTTTTTAGAGATTGCAGGGACTGGGCTTTTCTGAAGGGCTTGCAAAGGTGTCCTATTTGCAGGATACACATGAATTTCAGGCCTTTGACCCGAAGTTATTATGTAGGAATCAGAATAAGACTGTGCTGTCACACCAGCCTCACACCTTCATCTTCTAGATCGGCAGCCCAGGGGCTTTGGCTAAACTGAAATCCTTTGGGACTAAGCAGGTTTTCCTGCCAGCAGCTATGTTAAAGCTTTTCCAAAAGAGGACACTTGCGCACTGAGGATTTGCGTTAGCTGTGCCTCAGCTGCTCCTGCAAGACCGAAGAGGTGAGGATACACTGGATGATCCTTCCTGCCCTACAAGTGAAGGACAGAGAAGGAGTGCTCACCTGCCACAAGACCAGCAGATCTCTCTGCAGGATCTCGTCTGCTTTCTGGTTCAGAGAGACAACATTTCAAAGCTAGGAAGCAAAGACTGCTAATACTAAAGTGCCATCATAAGGCATCATGAAAAAAATAAATAAAAAACAGGAAGAAAAAGGTCTTGCAGCTTTTGCCTTTTCCCCCCTCTTCTTTAGAGACTTTGCACACTGTATCAGCATCAGATCACTTCAGCCTTCCTGTAAATCCCTGGCCCTAAAAGTGCTAAGGTGCACCGTAGTGAGAACTCTTCCTTCAAAGGCAAGGAAATGCTCCTGCATTTGTAAATGCTCCTGCCTTTAGGAGCATTAGGGGTCATTAGGTGTCAAGGTGTGACAGGCTGAGGGGTCATTAGGTGTCAAGGTGTGACAGGCTGAGCGAGGCGCAGTTTGTTTGTATTTGTAGGAGTTACTGCTGTAGGACAGTACAATGCCATGGCTTCCCAAGACTTAGGTTTAAAACTGAAAGGCTGGACGTGAGTTCAATGCAATTAACTCGCTCTAGATTGTAAGTGCTCTGCTTTCAGCTGAATTTTCACAGGTGCTGAGTTAAGGTCTTTGATTTAACGTCATATGTTTAACTCCCTGCTTACAGAAAGCCACGTGGTGGACAGCATGTTGTAGGAGAATAAACAAGTGGGGTGACTTGAAATGGAAGAAGTGGAACTCCAGGTAAAAAGCGTGTGGGAAGGAAAAGCAGGGAAATGCATGAAGAGAGGCTGAATGGCAAAAAAAATGTTGCGTCCTAAGGAAATCGATGTAACAAGCGCAAAGACGTGCTAAAGCATGAAGCTGATTGAAGACAATAGGACGAGAGCATGAAGTGCAGCAAAAACAAAGGAAACAATTTATTTTACAAAATTCTGACTAAATAGACGTCTTTCTGCTGAATCGTTTTCTTAATTTACCCTGCCAAATGTGATAAAGGACTAAATAGGTATTTGGACTTGGATTTCACCTCAGGCAGCAAAACGCGAGGGGCAATTCTGACTCATGCATTTGCAAGTCAATTCTTCATCAGATAGCTGCAAGAGTAAGCACTGTTTCACATGAAAACATATTTTTGTGCTGGTCTAAACAAACTGAAAAGATTTTCATTTTTTTCATGAGCAACACAGATGTTGTTTGGCAAAAACTTAAGGCAACTTCCATACAAAGCACCATAGATAAAAGCCGTAACAGCATAGCGGAAATGGATGAAGTCTATTTTTTTGGCAGAACCAAAGGTCTCCAAAGTTTTCTGCGCTGTTTGCCAGGGAATGAGGGGAGATTAAATAAGGTTGGGGGTCTCTGTGTTTATGTAGTTTCATCCATCTCGTACGGAAACAAAAGCAAAATCTCTGGAGATTTCTTTCTGGTACTGGAAACTTCAGTAGGCAGGAAAACACATTCTTTTAAATCCACTGAACATTTTGAGTTTATTCAGTTGTACTATATATGTACTTTCTGTAGATATAAATCAGTAATAGAAAGACTAATATCATAGTGTGCAACAAGCATGAAGCCTGTATGCAGACTGCAGCGTAGAAACTACCAATTTCTTATGGCTAAATGCTGTAGTCCTTACACCAAACGCTGTTTCCACAAGGATTTGAAGAGTTTATGGACATAAAGCAACCATTTATTCATCCAGAACAGAAATTGTACCTTATCATAAATGAATTTTGGAGTGAAATTGGCTCTACTGTCTTCTTTTCTGCTCCCTGGCCTACACACATGTACTCTTGATAAATCTATAGACTGCTAACACGGAAGTTAAACTACAGATTTTAATCATCTATAGGTTGTTGAGGGCCAGCCCTTTCTCAGGCACTACCACTTGAGACTATTTCATTTCATTAGCCTTAACTATATCCTCTTAATATCTCACTAAATAATTCATGTGATTTTTCAGCCTCTTTTGCATTTAAGCCTTTGAATACTGTACTAACAGACAGTTATGGTTTCCCTTTAGATATCAGTCAGCCAAGCTCTGTATATATTTAGCTATTTTATCTTTCCTCGTAAATTCAGCCCTTTAATAATTGTTTTGCGGTTCTCTGAATCCATTCCAATCCAATTTGGCCCAAATCGCATAGTAAGTTACTCAGAACTAAATATAGTATTGTAGGTACGGCCTCACCAGAACCTCTCTTCCCCATGACCTGATGCCCCACTGCCTGTAAAGATATTTTTTCTTGCTACCGTATTGCACTGAAAAGTCATGTCAAATATCATATGTAACATTGGTCTGTGCCTCTTTCAAAATTATTTTCCATATCTCTCCCTCTCTTTCTTTCTCCATGCTTTTCCTTTTGCCTTCAAGTGGCAATAATTTATTCCCTAGAAGTGTAAAGGGTGTATGTTCCCAGTTAGAACAGAAGAATGATAGTTTAAGACACTAGTCTAAGATTTGAGAGGTCTGGGCTTACTTTCAGGCTCTTTTTCAAAAGGGGGCTCACGGGACGTCCTATCACTAGGAAACGGAGCTGTGAGGTTAAGCGTGTTTCAGCACTGCAAGGTGCCTAGATATGCTGATAGAGGGGCTGTTTAAGTGCCATAGTCACCTTTTCCTTTCCATATTTTCAATTTCATTAAATATTTTAATGATATTTTCTATTCTTTGTAGTGTTTACCCATCCCAATTTATCCGGCATTTCATGAACTCTCTTCTTAACCACCTGCCAAGTATTTGCACAGGTTTAGCATAACTCTGGATAGGTTGATACGTAAAACAAAAGGCATGTTGACAAAAGAAAAGAAATTCCTGAATGTTTATATAGGATCTGGACGTCTGAGCAACTGTGTCTCTAATTAAACATTTCTGAGAAACACAGAGACAATAGCAACTGTTGCTGGTCTTGTGCTAGGCAGTAACATTCAAACCATTTCACAGCTCACTGATAACTTAAAATTGTATCTGTTAGCCTTTGAAATGGCTAGCGTGGTGGGCTGGTTGTTGCTGGTAGCAATTGCCAAAGAATTAATGCTTGCTTCCGGTATATCAAGCTAGAAAATGCTCCTGGTATCTGTTAAGCAAGTAAGCTCACATTTACATCAAAGATATGTATGGATATGTACAGCGTGTGTTTCTGTGTACAGGAGTGTAAGTCTGAGAACTGGCTATCAGCATTCAAAAACCATTATAAGAAAAATTGTTTGCTGTTATCTTGAGGGAGGTACTCCCTTGCTCAGACATTCAAGCCCCTCTGCAGGCAGGAGGTCTAGTTATATGGGTATTTACTTTCTTTCTGTAAGTGTAAGCTCAGAGTGCCATATGCATACTTCCAAGGATGGTCCCATAAGAAAATACAAAATATTGCAAAACTTGTAATAAAATCACAAGAAAAGATAATATAGTCTTCTAATAGGTCTTTCATTTTTCAATACTAAATGTTAATCCTTCCCAAAGAGAGTTTTACTGCTGCCAAAAATGAAGTATATAGGTTTACACTGATGTTCTTAGAAAAAAGACAGTGTGCTTCTCTGTACTGAGGAAGGACCACGCTATTTTGCCCATTATAGCAACCAGCCTGTTCGCTGCTGAAAATCATGCATCCATGTGTTCTGTAAATAATTCTAACTCCACAAGCTGTTTGCAAATGTTTCATCATCAGTGTCTGAAATTTCAAGTGCCCGCTGCAACGGTTAGTTGCAGGCTTGTGAGATATTTTTCTTACTGTCAGACTGGACAGTTTAGCCACAAATAAGCTGATGAGTCCCAAGTGGCAAATCTGAGCGTAAAATATCAGTGTCTTTGTTTATGTCATCCAAGGTTGCCTTCAGTTAACGCTGGTACTGCTGAGCTTGAATGTTCATTTTTTTCTGTGTTTATTCTACTAACATAATTTGCAAAAGTGCAGTGATTAAAGTGCATCTTAATATCCTACCTCTCCCAGCTTGCAGGCTCTGGGCAGTTGTTGGTACCAATGCGCGTAACAGGTTACCTTGAGCCTAGGAGTGAGCTGTAAGGGCACATAGGCAGCAAAGGGTACTTTTGGGCCCCTAAGATAGCACACCATTGACTTCAGCTTTTAAGACCTTGAAAATGGATGTTGTCATATGACTTTCAAGGTGGTTGTTTCAAAATGCTGGACTTAACATGCGCCTCACTTTCAACGGCCATAAAACAGGCTTCACTAGACTTTCCAGGATGTCGTTATGTTTAACTTCTGCTGGTATGTGTGTTAAAGGAATGCCTTGAGTACTCAGATAAATAAATAAAAAAGAATCTGTCACTGCGTTGAAATTCAAGGAAAAATCTATATGTATGCTTAGCAAATTTTTCTTTTATTATCTGTGGGTTTGCATTGCGAATGTCTCTGTAAGTTCTTTCAAACCGGGATTCACTGGCACAATGGAACAAGGTTTTCATTTGCTCAGAAATTAAGTTGGCAACTGTCAAATAAAAAGACTCTTACCTGTCGGAACCAGTCCCAGTTTTTGACACATGACACTGGCTGCTGCTTGATTTGGAAACATCACAGTCTTATGCTTTGCAACTGACAGCCTAATTACCGTCTAGCGATTAGGGTTTGGCGTAATATACTGTCTCTTGGATTGCTTTTGTTGTTAACGCTTTGCATGAACATTTCATAACTTAAGATCATAAAATGGCAAGCTAAATTAATTCACAGGCATGAATGGACCTGAAAACTTTAAACCTGAGCACATTTTTCCAGCTGGTTATCCATTCCCAGTAACTCTTGTTACCAGACATGCACATATTTTCGGAAAGGAAAGTTATATCACCAACGCCACTAAAATATAAACGTCTGTACATACAGTGCACGACAGGTTTTCTGTAGGAAGAAGCCTCCTCCTCCTCCT
Organism: Struthio camelus; assembly: GCF_040807025.1. Lineage (NCBI taxonomy): Eukaryota > Metazoa > Chordata > Aves > Struthioniformes > Struthionidae > Struthio > Struthio camelus. The sequence goes on along the minus strand of NC_090981.1, from coordinate 56,724,299 downwards.
CCCCATTGGCCTTAAAAATGCTGTTTTGTTTCAAATTGTATAACTCTTTCGACAGCTACGGATGTGCCAAGAGTCCGGCTTTGGCTGGGACAGGTTTTCTTTGTATCGGTTACAGAGGTCTCTGCCAATGTCTCAACTCTGCTGGCTGTGGAGGGCTGTTGTTCTCCGAGCGCAGCAGCACCTCTCTTGGCTGCTTGTTGCCCCTGTCGCTTGGGCCTTACTCATGGCCTCAAAGTCATAAGCCTGCTGCCTCTAGCTACTCTGGCATCACTGTGCTGCTTGTACACGTAGGAGCAGATGTAGACGCCTGTAGAGGAGGAGAGCAGCCAGCAAGGGTAGTGTAGTCAACTGGTGGCTGCCTAGAAACAAGAAGAGCCAGACTGTCGGACATGTCAGTGAATGAGTATTGGTAGAGGCTATAAAAGATCCAGAGCTGAAAGGAAAGCCAAGGGGGACCCAGAGAAGAGAGGGGGAATGTCAATTGCCTGGGATTATCAAGGTCAGAGAAGCACCCTGTGATGTTTTTGCACGGGATGGCAGGTTTTGTCCCCAGGAACAATGATTTGCTATCCGCACTTTAGGATGGTGGTGGTCTGGAGAAGCCCAATGTTAAATGAAATCACCAGTGGCTCAATCCCAACATTCACCCACAAAATATTTTACCTCTGCATTATCCCAGGAAAATCAGCAAGCCGTATTTTGTTCAGGACATCTGCTCAGAAGCTCTAGACTGGAAAGCAGGAGGAACAACACAATTGCTCAGGATTGCTCATGAAGGATGATGTCATTTAACTACATCTGGGCTGTTCTGCAGTGCAGAAGAGAAAGCAAGGAGTTGGCCAGAAGCTTTCCTTTTTAATCCCAATCTGTCTTGGTGAACATAGTCTCCAGAGGCTGGTACACTAGTCAAATGCTGCTTGTCTTCTGGATAAATATCTTAAAACACCATTGTAATACCAACAGACCAAAGCATAATCATTGGCCCAGAGGCTATTGTTACATTACCTAATTAATTAATCTCATAGTACTAATAAGGCTGGACACAGCTAGTCCACGGATGCCAAGAGCTCTTTGTAGTTGTGTAACCATTACCCACACCAACCAAGAGCATCCGATAGTAAGTGTTTGCCTATTTCAGAGTCTTGATTTCAGGACAGCCTGATCAGGACAGCTGACTCTACCAGGTGGACAGCAACAGGCCTTGAGTTGGGCAGTCAGTTTTGTGGTGGGCTGAGCGTGTGTGCAAAGCCATGTCTTTTTCAAATTGTCATTACTGGAGTTTCAAAAACAACGTGCCAGCTTCTAACCACAGAAACCGTCTCCCCATGACTTTCTGCCACAAGAACTCAAGTTCAGGGAAATTTTTCTGCTTTCCTGAAAACTGATGAAGGAATCATTTTGCCTTGTTGCTGCAGGAATTAGTCATTTTTTAGACAGCTCTAAGGACTTGCAGGCCCAAGCATTCAAAGCAGACAAGAGGAGAGGAGTGAAAAGGTAGAGAAACTTCTTCTTTCTCCTGTGTTTTCTTCTTTTTAAGTGTTGTATAACAGTTGAAAACCAATAACCCAAGTATCAGGACCTAAACCTTTAGTCTAGTTTTTTTAGGCTGAACCTCTCTGACATCTGTCCCTAGGGAGTGTTTATGTGTGGTGTAAAAATGATCCAGGCTGCCAATGCATCCAAAAGTAAACAGAAGAATAAAGGTTAGGTTGTTTTTGTTTGTTTTGTTCAGCATGTTCCATAAAAAGAGAGCTAGCTGAGTAACAAAATGATATATAAACTTGTTAGGTAAATCTCTACATAAATATAAAATCCAAGTTCAGTTTTCAGAGTGACTGGTAGGGAATTACAACATTAGTAAATCATGCTTATTTGGACAACTTTCCACTGTTCCTGAGAATGCTAACAAATCATAAAAAGAGTTGTAGATTTTAGCACAAATGATTAGTGAAGATAGAAATGTGTTCTATTCTTCAGCATTAATATGGTTCATCTTCTAATTAGGGAACAAGTAAAATATCCTGTGCAAAATATCACTTGTCCTTCATGTCCTCTAATTCACCATGGACATTAATTGGGCCACCAGGCCAAACCAAGGCTGCCAGGGATTCAGAGCATGCTGACACCTAGGGTGGGTCTGGCAAGGCAGGGAAAGAATGACGTGCTGAACTGGTGCGGGCAAGGAAGAGATCACTCCCCCAACAGTGGCAAGGAGGGAACTGGAAATCATAAGATCTTCCCTGAGGTATAGCCACAGTCGTGAATTTATGCATTGACCCTCTTTGCAGGTTAAATATCCTTCTCATTTTGCATCAGAAATTTTAGGCAACCAACCAGCCAAGTAAAAGGAAAGATCTACAGAGAACGGCTCAAGAAGATGCATTAAAAATTGTTTAGCACAGCCCTTGGCAATCAACTGAAAAATGAAGGGTGGATTCAAAAGAAATTAGAATATACTCATGATGAGTCACACAGACTGGCATATTCATAATTTTTGTCCAGAAGCAACAGTGCAACTAGCACTAATATGGAACACTGCTGAGCCTCACTCCATTGCAGCTTCTTCCTCCACTTTCCACACCAAGGAACATCCCACCATCAATATCAGTGTTGCTTTTTATAGCAAGAAGTGTAACACAAACATAACAATTTGTCTTTTAGCCATGACTCAACCAAGAATCACTCCAATCTGTCCTTTTCAGATATCACAATTTTTTCCACACAATTTACCTTTTGGGGTGGGTGCAAGAGCTTAATATTCACCTTAAAAGTAAAGAAAATGTAATTATTCTTGAAACAGCTCATTCCACCTAGTTGTCTTCAGATTAACTGTACGCCAGTGCATTTCAATATTTACCCCTACAGCTAGATGAGGTGGCAGCCAGAGAAGCTGAAACTTTCCAAAGTTGGATGGGGTTTTTTGCCTTCATTATTTAGTGCTGCAAAGACTAATAACAGAAGAAAACAGACGTGTGAAATCTCACTTGAATACATTCCTGGGACATACAGACTATATAAAGATGGGTCAGTGGTTTTCAAATAAACCAACTGATGCAGACATTAAATAAGAGTCTTGTGCAATATTGAAGCAGTCCTAAGGGAGACCACTTAGTCAAAGTACTTCAGAGCTGCTGGGAACTAGCCAGTACCTCTTTCCTCAAGGGCTGGATATTTCCCTTCTGTTCTGTATGTTTAGATATCATGATGATGGGATGATCGCATGTAGGCTAGATCCAGCGGGTGGATACATTCATTAAACACAGTCCTCCTGTCCGGTCTTCATGGTTAAGTGATCAGAAGGAAAAAGCTCTAAACTTCAGGCCGCCAGTACAGCTTGTATTGGCAGAAGAGTGCTGTGTAAGCCGTTCAGTAATTCGTGCAAAATGAATCAATCTCTGTCTTTTTCCTAGAGGACAAAAATGTGCTCCACTGTAAAACGCTAGACTGCTAATAGCACTAATTGCCAACTTTGTTGGCAACTTCTGTTAACATGTCAAGAATTAAAGAAATAGCCAGGGCTAGATTCTAAGCTTGGTAACACAAGTGTAAATTACAGTAAAGCATAACTCTGTGGTTACAGCAGATCTTAAAACTGGTTCGCTTGGTCGATGTTACTATCATATATATTGGTCTCTTATCATCATGGCCTTTAATCACAGAAGTGCCTGGGCCACACTGATTTGAGGAAACTTGCACTCTCACTGTAGTTGTTATGTAGGTAAATATTGTGGTTTAAGTGCTAAAATGCACATAGTTGAAAAATAATTATCCATAGTGTTAGCCAAGAAAAACTTGGCAAGTACTCTAATGCCATAAAACTGGAAAGTTATAAAACACCTTTATTTTTTTAAATAAGCAGGATTAGATAAAATATGTCAGTCAAAGACACCTTTTCAATTAGAATGAGGTAAAACTATCTTTCTCCTTTAAAAAAAGGAACATTTGCTGCAAATTTTGAACGGAATCAAATAGTACTGCTTTTATTCCTTTGGCTTTACCTTCTGTGAATTTGCTAGAAAAGAAGCATGCTTTCAGGAATAGTGACTAAGACAGCACATTTAAAACAAATCTTACAAAATATTTAGGGAAATTTAATTCTGAATTATGATAAATCAAGATTTGGAGCTTAAATTGGAGTAAAGTTCATTTAAACAGAAGCAATTGGAGTAAAGTTCATTTAAACAGAAGCAAGCACATTGACTAAATATGTGTGTAAATATACATTTATGAAAGATATTTATAGATAGACATATGCGATAGATATTTGAACATCCAAATGTTAATATTTAATACTTCCTATACTGCCCTGACTGAAAAATTTCTATCACATTGAAAAATTTCTCATATTAGAATAATTTGACAGTTTTGGTATGATTTTGAATGATCAGTTTCCTGGAAATGGCAGCTAGTTTACTGTCTGTAGAAAAATAAAACATAAAATTTAGTTAATGAGTTGTTCACTGCAATTCTGTCTCCTTTGTCTTCGTAACTGTAAAATTTAAACATTTTACTATAAATATTAAACTACCACTTGTTGTAAAATGAAACAGTAATTTCTTAAGATACAAAGTACAAAATTATACACTTTTCGCATGGAAAGCATTCAATATTTATCATTTTGTCTTGAGAGCATTTAAAGTGATTCAGACATTTCATAATATCACATGCAAAACTTTTAAATAGATCTTTTTTCTTGTAGTTTAATAAAGTTTATTCTTCATTGTACTGCAAGTTAAATAGTCTTAATCTTCTTGGCAACCTTAGCTAAAAAAAATATATTTTATACTTTGTGGAAGAAAGGGGTTACTTTATCACTATCAATTGCAAAATGTCCTGAGTTTGTTATCAGACTACAGTGGATGTTTGACTTAAGATGAACTTAGCATCAGCAACCTTATAAATGAGCAAATAGAAAACATGCACTGATAAAAATGTGCTGAAAGCTTTCCTTTTGTCAGAGTGGTGCAGTTAAAATGCAGTGTTCTTAGTGCTCTTCGGTACACAGGGGCTAGATAGGCTTACTCCATTTGCAGTTCACTCTATGTTAACTTATTAAGATTTTCTTGACTTAGATGAAGGGGATAGACTGGCAAATAGAGCAAAACTTTCAAACTTTAGAGTAACCAGAATGACAGCAAAAATTGAGAAGCATCCGGTTAAGATCATTTTCATCCAGGGAAGCATTAGGGAATTGAAATGTTTTAAATATTGTCAGCTGGCTTAATGGTGCATGAGAGAAAATACTCCAGCGGGGATGCAGTATTAAGAAGGGACCCAGCGGAGGCCTGGGAAGACTCAAGAGTTCTGGTGACAGACATTGCAGATCTGTTTTGTTTAAATGAAGTGTTTGTGGGCCATTCTAACCTGGATCTGTGTCTTCAGGTCTTATGGCTAAGTGCAGAGGAGATGCAGCTGGTGTTCTGGCAGCACACACGTCATATTGCCTCCTCCAAATGCTCCAACTCTGGCTTAGATGCTGCACCTGTAGGACTGTGAGAGAATTTCTCCCGTCCCAACCCACCCCACTCATTTGCTTTCAAGCTTGACCTATCTTTTTTGCTGGGATTGCCAGCAAAGGCATAAGTTATGGTAGTGACATTTTGTATCTTTATGCAACCAAGAATTAAACTGAAGCTACTAATTCATTCTATATGCAGCCTGGAACAACCGCTAAATCTTGACATGCTTTGCCCCGTTCCAGTGGAAACTGCTGATCTAAAGCCAAATAGTTCTATTTCTCAATACTAATTCCACCATCCCAGAATAATCAGTTTTCTCCGGCTGTCTTACTGGGAAATGATAAAAGAACACATCAGAAAAGCAGGTAAATATACACATACATATTTTCAAATTAAACTGAGGCAGTGCTTTGAAAGAGTTGAACCAAAATGTGTCAAATGTATGAATAATTTGTTCAGCAGACTCCTCAGTTCTATAGGTCTGGTCTGGAAATGTCATGGATTTCTACAGCTCAGCTGCTGCAGAGGCTGAATGAATCATAAATGCATGTCTGGAGCTTGGGTTCCTCCTTTGATGCCTTCTGTAGGTTATAAAGACATGCAGCCTCCTCCATGCATCCAAATTTTGATCAGTTTCCCCTATTTTAATAATACTGAAACACCATCATCATGAACCTCCTCCTAAGAGAAGTCCAAAAAGGGGAGATAGCTTAAGCCCTTAAAAACTGTTTTCAGTTTTGTGCAGAATTTAGGACTGTTCACAACAGAAAGCTTCAAAACAAACTTTTAAATCCCATTAAAATAAAGCTCCCCAAGAAACCCAAAGCCTTTCTCCTGAAAAGCGGTATTGCATGATCCTAATTCTGATCACAAATAAACCACTACAGACCAGCAAAAAAGTTAGATTGGGGCAAAAAGGGTATAAATAAGACCTATGTTAGCATGTCTTCTGTTACCCTCAAGTGCCTTCACCCTCAGTTTGTTGTCTGGTTCCTGTGTTTGTCTCCTCTTAAAGATATTCCAATGCTTAGGGATATTTAAGTGCTCACTGAACAAGGGAAGGACTGTAAGAGATACTCCATAGTCCCCAGACTTAGATATTTATTCAAAAATATAAGAAATGAATAAGTTAATGACCTGACTAATCTTCCATATTTCTGGTGAGTGCCCTGACACTGAGCTGTTTGCTGCTCTGCATTAGCTGGTTTTTGTAAATTCTCAAAACACTGGAAGACCCTGATGGCTTTTTCCTCAGAATAATATTTTTGGAGAAATTTTCAAAAGTTCTTCAACATAGGAAAAGAAAATCTCCCCTTATTCCCCATGAATTCCTGCCAGTGGAAGTAGGATTCATCAGTCCACAGATAAATGCTTAAGAAGTATAAGTCTATACCTGTGTTAACTGACTGAACTATGCTTAAATCTGGTAGGAGTGCTCCATCAATGTAGATGTTTTAAAATAGGAACCCCACCGTTGATTTTTATCATCAGCTTATCTAGGAGTAGAGACAAAACTCTGGTGCTGTCCTGGTGTGTGCTGACTTTACAGGGGAGAGAATTAACCAGAATCCCTCCATCCCAAAGGGGATCAGGATCGGTTTGTGGCAACGTGAGTGAATAGTGCTGCTGGGAGGCGAGCTCCTGGCAGGCACCCTACGCAAAGACACTGCATGTGGCTATGGGCTGCCACCTCGCTGCAGACTGCAGTGTGCCTTACAGATCTGCCCAGCTGATGTGGTGCTGTTGCAGGAGCCTAGAGCCAGTGCTCAGTGGAGAGATGTTCGTTGGAGCTCTCCTCAAGGGCTTGGTTTTTTATTCACTGGGCATCTTAAATTCCCAGGAGCCTTTTTTAGCCATAAAAACCATCAAAATCTTAATGGCTACAGACAATTTCCTGTATCGTTAACATCTACGTATCCTGTTTCATGATGGAGAAATGTCACCCATCTGCTCCAGTGCCTATCAGATGACATGAGCCTACACCTACATCTCTCATTTGGTAGAGTCAGGGAGAATGGGGTCGTTCAGTGGGTTACTTTCCCGGGGCCGTGTCTTCAGCTTTGAAAATAAACATCTCAGCTTTTCCTTGACATTTCATTTTGATAGGGACTTGAATGCACTTTGGCATTTGTCTAGCAACAGTACATAGTTGCACCAGGGTGAGATGGTCTCAGAGAGCCCTTCTATTAAACTTATGACAGTCTTGCTGGGATCACTTGCTGCCTCTTGATCTTCTTTGAGCACAAATGACTCTGAATGACCTGTGATTCTGTGAAATATCATGCAACACAGCAGACACAAACAATTTATGCTCATTGAGGACCTTGTTCAGAATAATATCTTCTCTATGCATTTTGTTCTATCCATAAATCTTTTCCATTGAAGTTTTTTTAAAAAAGTGAACCTAATATGACATTTCAATCACCTATTTATTTTATATCTCAAATCATGCATTCTACTGCTGCAATTTGGAAATTAAGCAAGCTTAAAAAAATTCATCAAACCAAGTCTATAGTTACTGCATACATTTGAAGGCTTCTTGTACCATCAAGTATTGCTTAGAGGTTTTGAACAAAATGCTGCCATCCTTACCTATTATGCTGTCAGTCAGAATGGCAGCCTTACCATATTTCTGGTTTTTAAAGTGCTAGATGGCTGACCTGTCACTCAGCTCCTATCCTGTAGGCAGTTTTTAGTCTGAATTTTGCTCTTCAATCTGTCCAGCTATGTGGACGTCCAGGAATTTAAACCCTCACCAGTCTAAGTCTTAATAGGTTTTACAACTTTCCTGCCATTCCAACACATTAAGAAAGAGTCTCCAGGGAAAATACCATGTTTATGCAGTACTGCGCTGCCTCTAGAAGAGTGCAGCATGTTCCCTATACTTCCACATTATGATTTTACAGTGATGGCTAGACCATCAAGTGGCCTCCACTTTGTTCTTCATTGCCTCTCTTTGGACATTCACTCCATATGAGAATGGTAGGAGAAAAGAGGTTTGATTCCACCTCAAACTGAGGCCAGACCTGGAACAGGCTACAAGTTGCAGATCTGCCAAGTTTTGTTCTTTTCCTTTTCCTTCTGCCTGGTTCCATCTACTATCCTTAACGCTGATTTTTAGCGTAAGTAAAAAGAACAGAACAGCACAAGATATTTACAGCTAATTTGCAAGTCATGGCTCCTTCTTGATTTTGCTGATATGCTCTGAAAATAAAAGGGGAACAAAACCATAATATACATTCTTACGTAGGGGTCCATAATGCTGCGCTGAAAATGTGACGTTTTTTAACAGTTTGCTCTCTGGTTTAATGTAACAAGTGTGCAATGTGAGGCAGACATGTTCACAACATTGCTAGGTGGGTTGGCGCTGCTCTTTTGGAACCTGTAGGAGGTAACGAGGTGCAAAACTCAGGAGGTTTTATATTTAAGTTGTGTTTCCATATGGATTCAAAATGAATTCAAACATCTTGAATAAATTGGGAGGGGAGAACAGCCTTCCTCAGGACATTTGGCACTTCTAGATGCAATCAGAAACCAAAAGTAGAAAGAACTTATTGAAATGGTTCTAAACCAGAAAAAAGTGCAGTTTGGAGGTAGCTGTGGAAATGGGGAAGGTTCAAGGAGTATAGGAAAGACAGGAACCAGTCTACAAGTGACCATCCAAGTCAAACCCCTCTATCAGCAGATCCATTCACTACTTCAGTCAGCTTTGTTAACTTCACTCACGCTGAGCACTCAGAACAGTTAAAGCACCAAACATTATTCATTTTATCCGTCCTTAATGTCAACATTAGGTTTTGGTATATAAGACGAATCAAGCGACTTTCACCTGCCAAGAATTCAGTCCAGAGTTCCGGGTTTCTTCTGCAACAGCAGATAACTTTGCTTACATCCAAAGCATAGCATAAGGAATGAAGTTACCCACTCTTCTTTATGTTTCTGATGCAGTAGAAATCCAGAGACATGCAATTAGGTCCTAGCAATAAAAACAGGGGTGCTGACTTGCAGTCACTACATTTCAAAATTAGAAATGTGCCTATATCTAGGCATCCTGAACATTGCAGCTGGTTCCTACTCTTCTTCTTGTCAAGCCCAAGGTTGCTGATTTGAACACCTTACCTTTAGGGAAGTGCTAATGTGGATTTAAACTTGGTATCTCAAGCCCGTTCCTGGATATAAATTGAATGTGCAAATCCATCCATATCGGACTGAATCTGATATCACACTGACGCAAATCAGAGGTAATTGTGCTGAAGTCAATGGAACTGAGTCTTAACCTTACAACTTTTGTATCAGTTGAAATTCATATGCTTCAATGGAGTTGTTATTGATTTATATTGATTGAATGAGAACAGTTAGACCTCATGTTAAAGACATTATTTTCCTTTTAATTTTTGTAAAAACTCCAATACATCTACCTAGAAATAGCATGAGATTTTTCTGCTAAAAGTGCTAGTTAATTTTTTTTGAAGTAAACACATGATAAGATTTGTATTATCTCTGTATAGAAATGCATGCTGTCAGCTGAGAGAGAAGAGAAATTTTCTTCAGTATTAAATTGTATTTCACAGTTTAATCATCTGGAAAATTTCCATGTGTCATATTTACATTCGCTTCCTATTTAATGCAATACAGATTTTTTACATGCATAGACCTTTAAAGAAAATAACATATGGAGGAGCCTATGTAGTTATTTTGTTTAATGAAATGGTATGCTTTTGTTTTACAAAAGAATTTTAATGGGGAGAGTGCAAGACCCTGAAACAAGACATTGTTTCTTTAAATCAAGTTTTTTCCATTTTCATTGCCCAACTCAAGCTGTGAAATAGTTCCAGAAAATGTTAAGGTTTCATGTAGTCCATCCAAGTCAATGATTTATCAAATCCAGCAATCATAATGAATGAACATAAAGTTGTACTTGAATCCTTGATACTGATCATCCTGAAGCGCCCTTTTATGGTCCTTGTGCTGGTCTTACAAATGCAAGTCATTTAAATTTCGTTCCGAAACACTGCCTGATAATCAGCTGTCACAGCTGCTATTGTAACCTCGAGTGATATATAAAGATTGGTTTTTGAGCTTTGTCCAGTCAGCTTTATGGTTAAAACGAGCAGGCGCAGCACTTGCTTCTATTGAAAAAAGGAGGACAATTTTAGGGACCCCAGAAGGTGACAAGATAAAGACTGAATCCTTGAGCTCCTTAAAAAGTTTTGGAGCCATAGTTAGCCCCCAGTAACAACTATAAAATTTCACTGGGTAGTATAAATCAGGATTTAGCCCAGAGAGTATTGCATAATTTGTGTCAAGGCATCTCAAACTGATGGAGCTATTATGGAGCCACATGATTACAAATAAAAAAAAAAAGCAAAGATGAAATATAGCTATGTTTGTGTAAAAGAATGCTACAAATAGATCAGTTTTATAATCCAACCATCACATTCAAATCTGATGGATGCAAATGCAGCTTCTGTGAAAACGTCTATGTGGTATTCAATATGGTTCACAGGATGTTAACTGGGCAGAAAACAAGACAATCCTAGTTATTTCCCTGCTTTTCCAAGGGAAACTTGAATGTTTTGGCCCACAGTGGCTTGATTCCCCAGACTTTCATGGAGTAGGCTTGGAGGTACACCAGCATCCTTTCAAGATGGTTCTATCCCTTTCCAACTACTTATTTTATTATGAAGAAATCTGAGGCAATAGCAGTCAAATTTCTGTTTGGGGGTGTGTGTGTGTTCAGCACCCCTGGCTCTCATTCAAATTAACCACTGCATCTTCCAAAACTGCCCCATTAATTTGCTGCTAAGTACTTAGGCAGGAGGACTGCTTTTTACAAAAGAGCATATTACAGAAGATGCCTACCCATGTCCAGCTTCTACAGAGGAACAAAACTACTCTGCAAGCAATATATGCTGAAGCTTTTAAAGGCAGGAGTGGCTAAAATAATGCAAGAAGATCATCATCCCACCAGGCTTTGGGGAATGGCACCTCTAGGGAGACACAGTGTTTACTGTTAGATTTGCCATCCTGGACAAAGGGTGGACTAGTGGAGACAGAAGCAAATTTCACACGCACTAGGGTACTTCATGCAACAAAGTAGACACTTGTATTCCACTTTCTTTTCCTTAAATAACAATAGAACTGTTTAATGTTCTTGACTGCTTAGTTAGTACCTAAAAACTGTCAGATATTGAGCTATTACCAGGTCACCAGTACCATGAACACATATAACTTCTGGTTCAGAGACATGCTGTGTGGCTCTGTCCCCATGAACCTCAGGACTTTGCAAAGATGGAGACACCATGCTAACTCTAGGGAAGCCAGCTGGGGTCTGGAAGCAGCTAAACGGCTTGTCTCTGGTACCGTATATAACTGCGTGACTAGCAAGGATTGTCAGGTTGGGCATTACTACATGAATGTGACTAGACCCAAGCTGATCTATATGTCTAGGTTTGCACTGCGTTAAGCTGCATTGTGTGGATTTATTGTCTCAGGTTCCTCATATACAGTAGTTTCCTGAACTTCCCTTTATTGCATGGTGTAAATACAGTCTACGCAAAGCGCTAGTCTTTTCTCATCTTCAGGACAGGCAAGTGAAAGTATTTCTCTTCCATTTTGAAAGAGCTTCCCAAGTCCTTCATTGTGAAGTTCTGTTTCAAACAAAAATCTTCTTCAAAGTCGTTGGTTTTATTGTGGTTTTGCATCAAAATGTGGTTTTGAGCTCAGTTAGTAAGACAGTAACTGTAAATCAGTCCAAGCTGACTGGAAACTTTTGAAAGAACAGTTCATGACCTGAATAAACCTGGCCTCAGTTTAAAACTTCCAACAAAGTCCAAGGTAATTTGCTACTAAATGTTTTGTGTTACGCTTAAGATTCCATAGCTATCTCCTTAACAACCAAGTCATCATTATTTATTGTTTGTATTGTTGTACCAGCAAGGGGTCACATTGCAACACAGGCACAAGCTTTAAAAGTTAAGCTTTATCTAGGCACTGCTGTCTGCTACCTTTACCAATATCACTGTGGATTATAAGCATTTACTTTGCACTGCCTGCTACTGTTGATACAATGTGGTCTTTACTCCCTTCCCTATATTCTGCAGACAAGCAGCTAATCAGTCTGACCCGTTTGCTGAGTGAGCTGACAACTGCAAGAACCAGATGTTAAGTTCTAGAATTTATTTTTCCAGTAGGGTCATGTAGGTCTCTGATTTGTTTCCTAGCTAGCCTCTTCTAAAGTCTTTTATCTGCCTTCTTGGCCGATTTCCATCAAAACAATAAAGCATTTATAAGTCTTAGTTTCCCCATAATCATCATCTCCAACTGCAATTCCAAGAAGTCCCCTGTGTAAGGATGTGAAAGTTTTATTTTCCCTGTGAAAGCTGTGAGCGAGGTACGGATTTTGTTATGTCAGATACAATATTCATATCTTGTTTATAACTACTCAAAAGAACATACTGTGAAGCTTCATTCACAGAATCAATGCTTCAAATTTATCAGAACAGGATTTACACTATGAAGTTTGTACAATTACAAAAGTTATCTCTGAAGGGTGGAGGAAGAAGTTTGTTTTGGGTGGAGTGAATCCATCCAAATCTCAATGAGGAGCAAAGAAAGGCCACGAAAAACTGGGATAGCCTTTGCAATCATACTGATAACAGACAGTCACCCTGAAAATACTGAAAAAAAGAAGTTAAATCCCATACATACTCCCCATAAGGGTCATTATGCTTTGCTTTTATCCAGAGATTAACTTTAAATGACAGTAACTCAAAAGAAATAGACATAAATCTTTTCAGGAATGTATTTTCAAGCTACAAATACATTGATTTTTCCTGAAGCAAAACAAGAAACAAGAAAGTATTGGCTTACTTGTCAACACATATTTGTCAATATCTGTCTAACAGAAATGTAACTGCGCCTTCAAATTACTGGTACTTCTTTAGTGGCTTCCCTTCAGATTTGATTTGGATTACACTTCTCTCTCTTTTGCCATTTCAATAATAAATAGTATCTGGTTCTACCAAATTTTTAAACTACTTACCAGCTCTTGATACTGCATGTGTTTTCAGGAATTACTTTCAATCTTTTCTCCACTTCAGCTTGAATTTGCTGTTCTTTATTGTACATTTTTGAAGATGTCTAGATTTTAAGTGAGGGTTTGGATGGCTACAATAAAAGATTTACTATAAGCACCTCATTCTTGAGGAGAATTCACCTCAAGTGGATGAATCACAAAACAAACCAAAAGATGTGTAAAAGGACACTAAATATAGAGCAAGTTTGGCATAGCTTTCCATAGTGCAATATGATGATAGTATCTTAATGCATAAGCAGTTCTCAAAAGTGTGTGAGCAATTCCCAAAGAAAGAGATGAGACAAATTCAGTGGTTGAGAAAGTCCACGAGCTCCCAACTGCCAGCAGCAGACAAGGCGTATTATGGAAGAATCATTTTAGCACTTGACCTCTTTGCTGTACTCTTTCCCTTAGCTGTGCACTCCTGGATGCTGTCCAGGATGACAGGACATCCAGGATGTCCAGGATGGCAGGAGATGAGATACTGGGTAGAGGGCTTTTTGATCTGAATCAATCCAATCATACTTAAGTTAAATTTCTCTGCTTGCGACTGTAACTCTGAAGTCATTATTGACCTCCATTTGCACTACCAAGCTCTGATTTGGTAACAGCTGGTATGGCTGTATAGGGAGTGTCTTTTGTCACAGAAAAATCCTGTAACATTTACCAGCTTAGTAAATTGATCTACAAACAGTAACCCAAATCATCATCTCACAAGAATGGTCTACAATTAATACTTGTGTCATCCTAAACCAGTCAAAGATATGCTCATTGCTGTACAAAGCTCAGAAGAAAGAGTAGGTACTGCTCCAGAGAGCATAAAACCCAAGGAGATGAATTCTGTTACTTTTACTCATGAGCTGAATTCTGTTACTTTTACTCATGGTAAGTATAATTTCCTCTCCACGTTATCTGATAACTTAGCTACCACTTCACTTGAGTAAATATGGCAAAATCTGGGCTTATACAGTGGGGCTGGCAGTGACATCTGAGATGCAACATTACGTTCTCTAAAGGACATTTTCAGATGGCAAAGATGCATTTCCTGCATGAATAACATAAGCTGACCTCCTCTATTGGCATGGTTGCATGTGCAGTAATGGGTTTTTTGGCCTTGTTAGAGCTTGTTATTCTTCCACATTCCTGACTAATGGAGCTGTGCTGGTAAAATTCTGTAGCACAAACCTGCTGTTAGAGCAGTATCACCGGTAGGGCTGGTGAACGTGCTTGAAGAGATTGTCCTCTCACCGGGGATGAAAAGATGAAAAATATCTGAAGGCGAGAGAGAAAATAACAGTGTTGAAAGCTTTGACTAATGGATACAAACCCCAGAATTACAATTTCAAGCACCTTATATGAAATACATAGCAACAATTAATTAGCAGAATATGAAACAGCATCATTTCCTGCAAGGACATGCTGTGAAGACAAACACACACACAAAAAAAAAAAACTCATGAAAAGGTTTTAGGCAGATTTTATTCCTTTGTTTCGCTCTGCCTGCTCCCTCTGGATAGAAATCTGATTGCTACCTTTGAAACATTTGGTCTAAGGTCCTACCGTTTCAGAGGACAGCCAGATCACATGTATAAACCTTACATAACTTTTCTTACTGTGTAGATCCCATATCTTTCCTCTTTAATTGATTCCAGGAACTTGCTATCCCTAGTATATCAACTGAGAGAAAGAGGCTTTACCTTCTGACATGAGGGCGTTGAAAGGCAGCTCCTCAGTCCTTTGTACTGTTGTATATTACAGATGCTGTGTTGGTAGAGCAGCATAAGGAGGCAGCACTTCCCTATTGCTTGTCCTTTCCAAACATGCAGTATCTTTCGGACACCAGCACAGGTCTTTGAAAGGATGATTACAGGCATCTGTCTTCTCCATCATCCATTCTGAAAATTAAACAGAGAATATTCACAACCCTTGTTTCCTATAGGCTAACCATAGCCTGCTGGAATGTAAGCATGCCAACCTAAGGCAGCTGCTCCTTCAGTTTGTTTACTCTTTCTGGATACTATTTAAATCATCATCTCATGTAGTATAGAGAATGCCTAGATCAGTCTTCTGGATTGCGTTTCAGAAGTAGGCACATGTGCCCCTGCTGGGTTCAGGCCTAAGGCCCTCAGCCGTATGGTTTTTTCATGTCATAGACTCTCTATCAGTAGAGCTGTCTGGGGAAAGTCCTCTAGCAGAGACACAGTCTATGCTGGCAGGTTTCCATCGTGGTAGCTGTACTGTCTGTGTGAAACACTACACTGGGAGCTGCTAAAGCTTGCTTTATATCACTGTACTGCATCTCTGCTTGGGGCTTTGCTGGCATATTTTTCTGTCTCTGTGATATGGTTGTTATTCTCCAGCCAGCTTGACATGCCAGCAAAACTCTGTAGTCTAGACCAAGTATTAGCTTTACTACAGGTCCTTAGATATTAGAAACGTGAAATTATCAACTAATCCTTAAAAATTCTTCCTTCTGTTTATTCGGCCAAAAGGATCAAACCTGCTGCAAATTGTACTCTAATTAAACACAACATCAAAGAATTTTCTTGATTCTGCTGTTTTACAAATTATCAGAGAAGCCTTGAAGCCTAAACAATTTTCCACAGCTAAAGAAATATGCTAGTAGTAGGTAATAGGAAAAATACCACGGAAATATTATTAAATAATATGCTCTATAACTTGATGCTGATGTCTACTCCATAAATTCACTTCTGGGTACCAAAAAACTCAGTTTGGTAAGTAAATAATTTGACTAAGGTCTTAAAGTGAAATCCTGACTGAGACAAAGTCAGCAAAGTCTCCAGGAACAAGAAGTCTTGACTGTACTGAGAATAAGATGAAATCCTTACTTCAATAACATTTCAAAAACAGCATTCTTGTAAAAGTGTAGTTAAAAATAGTCTTTTCCAAGTAAAGTGGCATTATATAATATCAGTGCATATATATATCTTAAAGTCAGTTTCTCTCCTCCACTTATTTTTATCCAAAATTTTTTTTTTGTGCATTTGTAAAAACAGGGGAAAAGAAGCTATGATTCAATTTGCCTAGTTTGGCCTCAGTAACAAGGCAAGAAGTATTTCTTAAATTTTTCGGAGAAAGAGAGGAGGAGAACGCAGTGTAACTTTTTTCAGAGTAGCAGCTCTTGTACATCTCTGAACATTATGATAAGTACTTATTTATTTGTTTTTAATCGGTTCATTGATCTTTTCTACCCTTTGCTGTCTCTAACAGATCATGATGGTATATACAAGCAGGCCTGTGACTATTACATTTCCCTGACTAACTGATGCTCCTCTTGGTCCGTATGACTTTAGAGAGGGAAGAGAAGAGAAAGTTTTCCATCTCAGTTCATCCTACCTCCCACAAAGAAGCCTACAATAAGAATGTACCAATGTAAATGGGATGTTCATACGGAAAGACTCAGGCAGATGTTTTTTTTCTGCTAATGACCTGACTGCATTTTGAGTTACAGTCATCCTTCTTAAGAGTTGTTTCTATCTATCTGTTCCCTGAGCTGGTTCCACAACTGTCTACTTCCTCATATCCTCATATGAAGTGGCCCATATGCAAATGCCAAATATTAGCCAATGTAAAGTCCCTCTTTAAATTACAGGCTGGTAATCAATGATTTTGGAGGTTTTCTTCTGCTCCATGGATGCTGGCATATACATGCTCTCTTCCAGTTCCTGTTTTGTATGGTACTGCATGAGGCACGACAGATTCTGCAGGACAAATGTGACAGATTGGTATTCTGTAACTGAATTCAACTGCTGGGGGTAGCTACTCGGGGTACAGAGAACCCAAGTTCAAATTCAGTTCTAGAGTTCATCAGAACTTTCAGATGTTTTTCCAAAGTAGCAGAAAGAATAAAATCTTGTAAATCTGTAAAACTGAGCCAAAAATCTTCTAAGAAAGAGCCTTTTTAACTGCAAGATATACAGTAATTCTGTTCCTTGGGTGTTATATTTTTGCATAGAAAGAGCAGCCATATGCCTTCAATTAACATAATTTTTATTTTAGATTAGAACAAAATAGGAACAAGGCAAAGGTTCTATGAAAGACCACAATGTATATATCTTCTTCCTCTTTAGTGAACTAAGTAAGAAAGTGAATGCCTCTGTCTTTTCTTTACGTAAGTAGGAAAAATAACGAGAGCATTTTTGAAGTTTAGATATTATTGGTTTCAAGTTTGGTACTTAAGTGAGAAGAAATTTCAGGCTACAGCCATCCACCTTCCTGAAGTGATTCATTCTACCTTATTAGAAATTCACAATGAAAAACTAAGATCCTTAAAATAAAAATAGAAAATAGGTTAGTTTTCTGAGAGCTGTGACTTCCATTCCTTGCTTTCTGATGGCAAAGGAGCTGCAACAAATTTGAAAATAGTACCCTCTATATCTTTGTCAAAATATTGGCAGGAATTTATATCCTCCCTTCTGCCATAAATGGGAATGATTAAAACTACACTCAGAATGTTTTCACTTTGTGTCTATTCCAGATGTGCATGTCAGAGGAAGAAAATGACACCAGACACGTGTTATTTTATGCACTGAGTATACCACTTTACGTGGTGGTTTTTAGAACTCTGGATTACAGAAAGCTAAACTGTCCTTGTTAGAGAGAGAAAATAGCTACACCGACCAATTACAGGATAGAATGACTTCCTTAAAATCTACCAGAAGCTTAACGAAGTCCACCAATACATGCCCGTATAGTAACCACAAAAAATATGTAAGTCCTATCTGAGCGACTGAAGGATTGCGCATCTATTAGAGATCATTGCTCTGTTGTCTTGGGTTTCATTTGGTGAAGAATTGCACTACTCTGTGACATTCAGAACAAAACTGTAGCAAGTTTTAACAATGCAAATAATATACAGCTGCACTGTTCAGAAAATCTGGTAATATCCTAGCTTGTCTCTTCACATTTGGATATGCTATAGGAGACAACTGATTGCATCCAGGATTTTAGAGGGAGATAATATCTCTTTTAAGAGCAACTGATATGGCTGCAAGAAGCAGTAAAGGCTTTTGGCATGCAGATTCTTAAACTGAAGCAACAATTTTTAAGCAATAGTAGATGCTGAGAACAATTAGTCTGAGTTTAACTTGGTTGTGTTAAACAGACAATTTGACAGAAACAGTGGTTAGTAGCAGTGGAGAAGTGGGAGAGGGAGTAAGAGGTCAGAGTTGTAAGAGTTATTCTGTAAAAAGTATTCTTTCACCAGTAACTGGATGTTTCAGTATAAAAACAAAGATACTGGTTTTATAGCACCAGTCTAGGCTCCATTGTTAACATCCTCCCTGTTCCACAGACACTGATATTTTCTCCCAAATCATCTGATTTATATTACCAAGTGCTTACTTCACTGCTTCTATTCCAGATGTGAAGAAAGGCTTGTGCCTTAGCAAGAGCTAAACTGTTTTTTTTTGTTTCCCAAAATTATCAATTAGTCTGATTAAAAAAACACTGCTTCTTCCTATGAGCTTTGCCTCATTAGACACCTTGATGTTCTTATGCCTGAAGAGGATTTGGGCTAAAACCCACTGAACTTAAAGGAACTATCCACCTCAAAGTAATGATTGAGATCTGGATTAAGCTTTCAGTGAGCTAAATTAAATCCAGTATTTTTGCAAATAACATCATATTTACCTGTAAGATTCCTAAACAGGAGACAAGCTGAATTTGCCTTTGTAATCTGTTTTTCCATCTTAGACACTTTCATTCAGCAGTGTATATTTAAAGTTGATGTAGTCACACTCAGTTTAAACAATAACAGTTTAACCTATTCACTTTCTTTCATTATTTTCATTTTATCATGTGCCTTTCTTGGTTCTAAACTCTTTCCATATTTTAAAATTCATAGTTAAAGTTAAAAAGCTTTCTTTATCCACTTATTCAATTATCCTGACATTGGAGTACCTATTAAGAGCAATAAAACTAATACTGCAGACCTTGAGTCTCTGACTTGATTATTCTGGTGTCTGCATTTTTACTAGCTAAGAGTCCATGCTTCTCCCAAACACACTTTAAAAATTATAGCTTCTGGTATTGAGTTGCATGCACTGAGCTCAGTGGAAATGAGTTCTTACTGGAGAGAGAAATTTCCCCCAATAACTTTTTATTCATACTTAGATAACTCCAAAACTTCCTCAAAGCTAACAACTAAGAATAGCCATTAGGATAAGAGAATTATATAAATGGAAGAACCAAAATGTAATTTTTTCTTGCATGTTGTGAAGCTCTTCTTGTCACTATATCATTCTGCATAATGTAGAGTGAAGCTCTGACAGCTTAATTTTTATGCTGGCATGGAAAAAAGCATGGACTGTTTCTTCTAGCTGAGAACATATTCCTATACCTGTGAAAAAGGAAGGTTGTGCAATTTAAGTCACCAGACAGGACAGTCTTAAGTAAGTTCATTTTTTCTTTCTGCTGTGGATTATTTTGTTGGTTTGAGGAAGCTATCATATCTCTGCATTTCAACTCTCTCTCTGCAAAGTACAAATAGCAATATAATTCACAGCATGGCACACAGGCTAACATCTGACAGAGAGCATGACCATATAAACATATGAACCAAAAGAGCTAACTTTTGTGTCTCATCAACATCCAGAAGTGGTGTATAGTTGCGTATAATGGTGTATAGTCAAAGTCTAATCCAGGTACTGTTCATGTTTATCGATGTTATTTTCAGTGGCCACTGGATGGGAATTTTGATGAAACTCCTAATTCTTTTAATAGACACACTTTGGTAGAGATGGCCAAAAATAACAGTTTAATAGTTTGCCCACATTCAACGTTGCTTAGGTATGCTTGGGTGAAAGCATCAACATGATCACAAAAGCATGAGATTTCTCACAGCTGCAAATCCATCCAGGAAATGGGATCTTCTTCAGGCAGCAGACTCATGTTACTTTTTCTTCTGTGGCTAACTTCTGACTGGTTAGGATTCAAATTCAACCTGTAGATACTTAGATGTAAGTGTCTCATTATGAACTCAGTATGCAATCTCGTGTTTTAGCCAGGAGAGTTTTAGCGTTCGATCCGCTTGGCCACAAATTGGTGTCAAATGCAATTTATGACACTCTCAGGTTTTCCCTGTGGCACCCAGCTTCCATTGCAGAAGGGTAGAGGTTTCCTATAGACCTTGTGTCGTAAGTGCTCAGCCATTTGTGGTTATTTGAGATACTCCAAGACATCTTAGTTGGCACTAGATGTTTATGTTTAGGCAACTGAACCAAGTCCTCAGTCAAGACAGTCAAAGAAATGGTGAGAGCTGTTCAGCTCCCCTTGAAGCAGGCTTCAACATCTAGTCAGCTGAATTGCCTTCTAGATTTGATGTACTGATAAAAATGGTAGCTTAGACACCTATCTTGTGCATAGATGCCTGGTGTTTAGACACCTAAATACAGATATCTACAACCTGGATTTCAATCTCTCCCTTGTGTCCACATTCATGATTGCAACACTGATGTGACCTAAAAGAATAAACTATATAAGTACATAGAGTGAGAAGATGTGTCCTGGCATGAATTTTCAGCATAGTCTACGAAATACCTTCAAAGTAAGGCAGCAAATGATCAGAGTGCACCTACTCCAAACTTGGAGTACACCTTTGGAGTATCTACCAACTCCAAACTCTAAAATTTGGTCAGCAAGAAATAATAGAGAGATTAAGATCAGAAGCCTAAGCAATAGAAGAGCTGAAGCTGCTTGTACAGGGTACTGCAAAGAACTCTTTCCATATTCAAATCCAATCCTACGCAGAGAAAGCAATCTTTCTAGTGGTATTATAGAAATAGTAGTTGCAATTGCTGTTATGGAGACACAGGAGATCTGTACAGATCATAAGTGACTGCCTGAGTTATCACAGTATGATGGAATGGTTTAAGACCATACAGGTGACTTAGCAATGCAGAAAGTTATTTGGTATTATGGCAAAGACAGCCTTGGGATTTGATTAAAATTAGGTTCTTATTAAGAACCAAGTGCTGCTTCAGTCTTTAACCTTCCCAGATAAATAAATCAACCATAAAAGAAAATGCATTAGCTTGCATGGTAAATAATAACTACAGTACTGTCTATCCTGCTAAGCTGTTTATTCTCCTGTGACAATGACATACTGTTGATACACCACCTGTTCTATGTCTGCTGCTTAAGATATTTCAGACTTGCATATTTAAATTTTACTGACATCCTTTGAAGATAAAATGTAGCCACTTACAACAAGAGTTTTTAAATAATTCTGCCCTCACATTTCAGACAAAATGTAGCTGGGACTAAAAAAAAGACTCTCCATCAGAAAACTAATATCAAAGATACAGAGTTCTGAGAGCAATGGCAAAAACTGACTGGGATGGGGCATATTTTGGCAGAAAGGCCTTTCGGTTTACATTTTATACCTTGTATATGCTCAAACACATTGTACAAAGATGTGCTTAAATCAGAGTGTCTCTCATTCATTTCAGTTAAAATATGAATTAAATTCTGAGGTCCCTCTGTTCTTCAATATATATATATGTGACAGCCCATGGAACTTGTTGCTTTTTGCCTTTGTCATGAAAGTGCCAGGATCACTATTCTTTGAAAGTGGGAAAAGAACGTAAAAACCAAGTAACGGTAATTTTGTCTAATAACTAACTATTGTTTCTGAATTAAATGTTCTTTCTATATCATAAAACCACATTATTAAATAGAAATAAAAAAAATAGAAGGAAGACTATTTTTTCAAATGATGATTAAAACATTATTCTGAAGACAGAGTACTAAGAACTGTGCATTTCTTCCAAGCTATATTATGTAATTTTTCTGTGTGTGCTGTAGAACTGATGACCTGAAGCACCAGTCCGACTTTGTGCTGGGAGTGTTTGTGGTACCACCTGTTTTTGAGAATTTACTTCAGGATAGAACAGGCTTAGAGCAAACATGCTATCCTTAGAAAAAAATGAGTGCCAGCCATCTCCTAGTGAACTGTACTGTAGAGAAGTTGGCCCTTTCCACACCTAAACCAGTCAAGTCACAGCTGTACAACCACAGTTCTAACTTTTCCCCTTGCACCACTATGGAGCTCAGCCTAAATCTCCACCTGCAAGCAATACAGCTAGGAGACAACCTTTGCTTAACTGACTATGCAAGCATGCTTGGGATCCTGATCACACTGTGGGATCTTTCCAGACGGAAAGCTCAAGTTACGGAGAGCTTCTATCTTCCAAAATGAGAAATATCAGAGGCTGTTAGTCCTAATTCTCATAACAATCATGCCATACCTACCACCTATCATTGGCAGCCCTGTAATAAGGGCAGGAAGAGAAAGGGATTCATGCATGGGATACCAAGTATGTTTTTTAATTTTTTTAATAAAAACATTATATACATAGTATGGAGGTGTCCAGTCCCTACTACTGCTTGTGTGCCCTTTGATATATTTCCAAAAAAAGCTGTTCACAAATTCATAATGAAAGTTTATCCAAATGTTGTATCTGTATATGTCTATGAAGAAAATGCCTGCCTTGGGCAAAGAGAAAAAGGACACACAGTCTGTAATTTAATATCATATATCTTATTAGAATAGTTAAGGTAGCTGGAACAAAAAGCCACGCTTTGGGGCATAAAAGTCACTATTCAGCTTTTTTCAGAGAAAGATGAGCGCCCTTATTTGTATTTATTTTAGCTCTCATTTCTCTGACGCATGATTTCACCTTCCATTTGCTTTATATCTAGTCAGTAAATCTCATGTTTATGAAGATATAAGCACCATGAACCACTTTGACATTCTCTGTTTCCATCAGCTAAGGCAGTAGCATTATCTAAAATAAACGGGCTGTCTTGTTAAGGAAGGAGACATAACGAGTGTTTTTGCAAGCTCGCCTGCATTTCTGTGTAGCTACCCCAAGGCGTGAAAGCAGGAGGAAAAGGGGAGGAGGGCCTGCGGCTGACGTTGCTGGAACAGCCAGTGTCCAGTCAGACCCAGCTGTGTAAATGTGACAAACGTAAAAGAGATACGAAGGGGTGAAGGCGAAAGTGTGTTTGTGCCAACAGAGAGAAAAAAGAATTGCTTGGCGCTCCTTGTGTTGGGACTGTGGGTTACAGCCTGTGTGCTGAAGGAGCATGTACATTCTCACATTCTTTTTGTACTCTGTTGACCTATACAGTGACTGCACTTAAAAATAAGTACACACTGTACTCTGTGTGTGTTGTCCTTTTCGCATGACAAATGCTCATTTTTTCCTCAAAGGACCCAGTCCTAGTCAGTAATCACAGATTCTTCCATAACATTAAACTCTTGATTAATAAGTGTACTATGAGATTTCCATTAACTCTGAGTTTGGAAATTCAGTCATTCTCTGGCATAATCCTTCATACTTATCTCACTTCTTTCTTTAGAGCCTCCCAATAGTGTGTTGCTGTGATTATTTACCCATCAGCATTCCTGTGAGGAAGAGCCACAGTAACATCGCCGCTTAAAA
Source organism: Struthio camelus (assembly GCF_040807025.1). NCBI lineage: Eukaryota > Metazoa > Chordata > Aves > Struthioniformes > Struthionidae > Struthio > Struthio camelus. The sequence goes on along the minus strand of NC_090981.1, from coordinate 56,700,294 downwards.
AAGGGGAAACTGAGGCACTGGTTACTAATTAGGGATTTCCTTGCTCTGAGACTTTTGGTCTGCAGATGCAGCTCTCTCTCCTGTCGTTAAGATCCCTTGCTCCCTGAGAAAAGGGCAAACACCTTGTTGTCTTTTCTCTGGAACCTGATTATTTTACTTGAAAGTGCAATTGGAGGTGTACTTAACGCCAGTTCTGCTTGCAGGCTGGTTTGCCCCGTATTAGCTACAGAAACGGGTATTGGGGCTCTTACAGTGCAGAGCTAATAACAACAGGTTAATCTCCATCCATGGGCACACAGCAGCACTATGACAACCTCTGCATTCTTACCTCTTCCTTCTCTTTTCCCCCATCAGCACTATTCTTACCACGCCAGCACAAAAGGTGGCATCTTTTGGGCCTTCCTTCTGATGTTTTTATTACAACTTTCCTCAGTAAGAATAGTTTTTCCCTATTTTCTTCAAACTAACAATACAAACACTTCACCTGCAACCTGGGCATGTACTGCCTGTCTTAACAGTGGAAAATGTGTCATATAGCCTAGCTTTCTAGATTTCTTGCAGAAACCTTGGTTCATATCAGTGCTTTCCAGCAGTTGCTGTTTTAGCAAAGAGAAAAGAACAGGAAAATAAAAAGCAGTTATACCTCAGTGGTGCACCTCAGGAGCCCACTTCTTTGTTGTTCTTGCTGTTGGTCCAGTAATTCTCCTCAGCCACGTTCAGGTTCCATTTCGTGCCATGTACTGCGGGCTAGATAAGTAACTGATGTTTTTCTGGCAAAATGAGGTACTTCAAAAAGGGATTTGTAAGACCTCTGCACAGCAATCCCAAGTTCTTCTGCTATATCCTAAAAAGCAGAATGACAGTTGGCCCAAGTAAAAAGGATATTTAACTGGCTTCCCTTCCTGTGCTGTTGTCCAGGTGCAAAGCTGGGGCTGAGATGCTTTCGGATAAAGAGACTTCCAGCAGCCTGAGCCACTCTAACAAACATTTAGGCCCGTGTGTGCAGACTGCTGTCTTGTAAGAGAGAACACACTTTGGGGCTGAACGTTCAGTTTTCCACAGTTGCTTTTTCATTTCTTTTAGCAGGCTAAGTTTGTCAACTGGAAGGAACAGACATGTTTGCCAAGCAGACCAAATGCAGTAACTGTTTAAATCGTTTCCATCTCGAATTTACCCTTTTCATATTAGGGGGATATCAGTTAATATATCTAATAGGAAGGTCAAATCCTTTTGCTTATCTGTTTGGTTTGAATTTACTTCTTGATGATAATTTGCATGGATATAAGGAGAGAAAGTTTCAAAGGGAAAGCACTGAGATTAGCCATCATCCATCAGATAGCTAGGTCAATTGCTGAATATGAATATTTAAGGTGCAAAACTAATATTAATGCAGCAGCAAAGTGGAATGTAATAACCATACAAAAATTCTAATGCCAGCATTTACCAAACAGAAAAATTATAGACCGTACAACAACACATTAAAGTGCAAATGGCAAGAATAAGCAATAACTGTGGAAAGCACAGCTCTTCTTTATCTGCCTCTTGTATTTCCCCTCTACCCCACCAGTGAACCTATGCTTGGCTCTCTTCCAAGTGGTCCAGGGCCTTCTCCAGGCTTGCCCTGATGGCACTCCCGCACAAACTAACATGCAAGACATTCACTTACATCCCTCCTCTACCATGATAGCTACAGAAATCAAGCGGATGCTAATAACTCAATAAACACCAGTAAGGCAAACCGTTAATGCTGCAAATGAACGTTACAAGGTTCAGAAATACCTCAGTGAGCAACTCACTACTTTATGTTATGGGGGTTCTAAATGCTGTTCCTCCCATCTCCTAATTTGTTATAGCCCTGTTACAACCCCTCCTCTGGGGACAGGAAACACTTCTTCCTCCGTGTTAGTATTGGTATGTTGGTACTATGTCCGATTTTCTTCCCTCCTTTCTCCTGGGGACTAAAGGTGGAAAGATATTACCAGTACCCAGCGCTATGCCAGTGCTAACTTGACTTCAGACGGGTTGTATTTTGTTATTAGCAAAAGGCTAACCTCAAACAAGTGAAGTGTCTGGATTCTACTGGCAAACATGCGCACCTCAGTTCTAGGAAACTGCAAATCAGATTACTGCTAGGTTAGTGGAGGAAAGGTACGGTATACCATACCCTGGATAAATTATTTCTGCTGAGCCGTGCTCCTTGCTGCTACAATGCTGCTGCTGTCTCTGCACTACATTGCAAACAAGTAGAGACGTACCATAAGGCTAACGGGGGGTTACCTCGTCAGATCTCACAAAAAGCAGAGGCCATGGAATCACAGTATGTTTTAGGTTGGAAGGTTGGAAGGGTCTTTGAGAGATCATGTGGTCCAACCCCCTGCTTGAAGCAGGGCCAATTTAGATTAGGTTGCTCAGGGCCTCATGAATTAATTTTCATTTGAATTCGGCCCAATCTTGATTTAAAAAATTCCAGGAATGGAGACTCCACCATGATTCTTATTAAACTCTTTTTGTAACTAATTATAACCAACAATTTAAAAAGGCTCATTTTAACTCTTTAACTAGCTTGAGTACTCCCTTTTCTATTCACATTCTTATTTCTCATTTAGGTATTGGCTGGCAATTGCTGTCACCAAGTAACTTTTTTGATAAAACCAACCAGACCGAGCTCCGTGAATCTGTCACTGTATTATGTTTTCCGTGTTCTAATTGCTTTTGTAACCCTGCTCTGAGTTCTCTCTAATTTATCAACACATAGATAACAACAACTGTCCAGCTCTGGACAACAGGGTTGGACAGAATATTGCAAGCTGCAGCGCCAAATACAGAGCTAATATATGTCTTTTCTATCTACAGTCAAGATTCTCCTTTTTATTTATCCAAGGACTATATTAGCACTTTTGGAAATGGCATCTTAATGGGAGCTCATGTCCAAGTCAGCTGTCTGCCATGAACCCCAGTTTGCTCTTTCCCAGGAAAATCATCCATGTCCTGTGAGAGTAGTCCCAGGTGTACGACTGCACAATCTACCCATATTGATTCTGTGATTCGGTGATTGCACTGTGTAGAATTTACTTGGGACTTTCTTATCAAATGATTGAATTACCCTAAATAGCCTTCTTCACTGCTTACATTATTTATAATCTTGTCTTTGTGTCATCTGCAGACTTGGTCAGCAGGAATAAGATGTTTTCTTCCAGATCGCTGGATTATCTCAGAACCAAGAACAAGGTTTTCAGGATCCCATGAAAAAAAGCCACCAGATCATTGATGATTCTCTTCTTACAGTTACATTTGGAGACTTACCTGTTTGCTAGCTATTATTCTGTTAAATATGTGCAATATTAATATTTTAATTTTTCTACTTCCTTAATCAAAATGCCAGAGGGTACCTAATCAAAGGCTTTACAAAAGTCTAACCACGGTACATTAATATTAACACTCTAATTTAGTGGCCAGATGTAAATGTAGGAGTTGAGGCAACATGTGTGGGAGAACTGGCTCTCAGCATGCTACCAGCATAGGCAGTTTGGACTGTGATTTGAAAACCTCTGATTATACTAGATTTCTGTCCCTGGGAGTTTCTCCTTTGTTCATGCTCAGAGCCTTTATAATGGCATGTAAGATTACTCTCCAATTATGAATTTCCAGATGGATTGCTGTATTGCACAGATACTAAAAACTGCCCAGAGTTGAAGTGCACTGTAGCATTTCACCGCTTATAAAGAAGGAGAGAAGATTAATTTATTTCACTGTTTGTTTGATGTTTTCCTTAAAAGTTTATCTTAAATGAAGGAAGAGAAATATTTACAATCGCAATGGAACAATGGCCTGGAACTAAGGAAGGGAAAGTTTAGGTTAGGCCGTAGTAAAAAGTTTGTAACTCAAATAGCTTTGGACTCCTAAAGAACTGGTTTGAGATAGCATCACTGAAGATTTGCATAAGCTATGCAGGTGAGACACCGCTGAGAACTACCTTATAAAGAATGTGATTCTGAAAAGGTCACAGACAATCTTCACCTTTTTATATAAGCTTCCTTTCTTTAGCACTTTACTAGCAAGACAAAGGGGCATTTACAATAAATAGAAAAAATTGAGAGCCCTACATATCTAGAAAGAGACTTCCACGATGTTACAGCTCTGACTGAGAATGATACTCCAGCAGAGAAAATGTTGGTCTGTTTTTGTGTGTTCAAGCAGGAGCATTTGGGGGCTGAACTCTTTCAATAAAGTTTAGCCCATACAGTACAGCCTTCTGAGAATGTCCCAGGGAAATGTTACCTTTTGAATTGGCAGCATACCAAAGATCATACATGAAGAAGAGGGAAATGAAGCTGAGATGTTCAGTGATTCCTCGAAAGACACAAGAGAAGCAACACCAAGGGCAGAATTAGAAGTTCCTGGCTTTATTCTTATCAAGTCTCTGTTGAACATAAATTATTAAATAAGGAGATATTTAATTCCCTCTGATATTGAATTCTATAAAGCAATAGGAATTAAAAAAAATCCACCAAGTTTACTATTTAAGTCAAAATCTAAACATATTTTGTGGCATAAAACTCAGCTTTTCTAATTATACCATACAAAATGAGCCAGGAGCTGGATGTCCCTCATTCTGAGGCAACTCTGTTGTATGTAGTGAAAATGCTGCAGATTTACTCTGGCAGAAATGGACTCAGTCTGGTCTGCTTAATGATATCTGGAGTTATCAGTTTGCATATTATGAGGATGTATTTCTTCTTTCCTGCCATGTTCATATTTAACAAATGCAGTTTGCTGTCAGACAAATGTATCTCTGAACTGAAGGGAAAACATTTTGTAGGGTCAGACAACTTCGAGGTATTAGTTATCTTCCTGATTTTAGAGGAGCTACAGTAATGATACTTGGCCTGCTGCGTGCAGAATCTACTATTAGCAGTGCCAAAACTACTAATTCCCTGAAGCTGCACTTTCTTTTGTGACTGTGACATATGTCCAGGATTGAAGAAAGAGTAAAACTAGTCCCCCTAGTGTACTGTTGCTGTAAGAGATTTAGGTCTCTGATCTGCTCAAGTTAGTTTCTGGGTTAATTGGAAGGTTTCTCCTAACTTCCCTGCATATTTTTACTATACTGAGTGTACTTGGTGAGGGATACTTCCTCTTCATCATTACTCTTAGGAGTATAGGTTTGTGGGACTGAAAAGAATCCTTCTGCTAATACAACAATTTTTACAGAATGCAAGATGAAAAGCAGATAATATTTTGCTCCTGTTTATCAAAGCTTATGAGATCTGTATTTTTATATTATAAAACATGTAAAACTAGATCTGTGTATATCCGTCAGTTTTCATTAGATATCTCTGGACAGCATTTCCATTGCTCTGGGAAAAGTACTTTATAGTTTAAAAATATCAGATCACATAAGCGATATTTAAATGGAAAGTATCATTAACCAAAGCTTTCCTCTGGGAGGTGCCTTGAAAATAATGTATAGTCAATATCACTTCGGTATTTTACAGTGTTTGAAAATTACTGGCTGAATTATATTTATAACAAATTACTATGCTGTACTCAGAATGTCAAAGACAATGGAGATGTTTTGTGCAACCGCATTGAATACGATGCTGTAAAATATCAATGACTTCACTGGAGAGCCACACTAAGTTTTAGAAGGAGACTGTGAGGGAAATGTAAACGAATCAGTATCAAATCCAACCCAAATTTCTACGTGGAATTTTACAAAAGGACATTGGGCAAAGGAAGTTTGCACTAGAAAAAGCAACACATAGCTTTAGCATTTCAGATAAGAATATTTAGCATTTACCTGGAATGTAGCTACTGCTGGAATCTAGTATGCTGAGGAGAAAAAGACATTTATGGATCTTAAAAAAAGGCAGATATAGTCTGGGGAAAAGACTGAGTTTGGCCTAGGAAGAGGCCTGTGAGGGGAACTTCATTTGTCCTGAAGCATCTGCACAGTGATTTGCACTTGTAATGCAGCATAGCAGTCTGCCACCCAGCTTCTCACCTCTGCTAGAAACCATACCAGGTATTAATAACAGGTTAAAAGCCATGTCAGTATTCAAGGTTAGTTGTGCCTGCTGAAGTGATACAGGGCACCTAGTATCTGGTATATCAGCAGCGGAAACGCACAGGTAGTTCTGTCATGCCTGGTTACATGCACATGACAGAAGGGCCAGCTTTAGACGATGCCCTGCTAAACACAACTCTCACAAAGACATTTTCACCTAAGGCCGCTATTTAGCATGAGGAAAAAGCTGGACTTCTCACAGTAGGAACCATCAGAAGGAGGGTGCTGAGGGGGACAAATCGGGGACGAGATAATATATTAAACTTTGCCCTCTCCAGGCTTTTACAGTCACTGGGTCATGAAAGAGTGCTGGTGAGCACCTGGCTCTCCAGTTTAGAAACAAGGGTGTTTCACAGAGTGGGCAGACCTGCGCTCCACTCCCTGCTCCTGCAAGGGATTATGTGTTCTACAATATATAGACCAATGAAATTAATTATGCATGTAAACCATCATTACAGAAGGAAACCCAGGAGAGTACTATGAGGCTTGGGTCATTTTTACTATTGCTGTGTCTGTACCAATCATTTGTCATTCTTTTGTGCAAGATAGAACCCATCCAGCCAGAACCAAGAAGAGTTCCCTGCTTCACCCTGGGTAGTCTGAGGCTGATAGTCTATGGATTGATTATAACATTTTTTTTCTGGGATTTAAGAGGAAGAAGGTTTGAGTCTACATGGTCAGATGAAGGATTGTCAGTAGATCTCGCACATACCAAGTCCTCCATCCAGTGAGCTCATGTATAAAAGGGGTGGGGAAACATCACCTTCACCTCTGTTTTGAAAAAAAGCAGCTTTTGCTGCTGTATTTTGGGTGATACCTGACTTGAGAGGCTCACCCTCAAAATGCCTTAGGACCAAGTTATTGAAGGAGACTGAAGGAGGCTGGAGAACGCCCAGCTGGTAAAACCCAACAGGTTGCGGGCTTGAGCTAAGCAGGAGCTATTCTCAATCATCATGCCCAGAAGGGCATAGATACCTCTAGAGATTTCTTTTAAAAACCTGAGGTGCCGACATACTCCACAGTCTTCCTCTAGCTGTAGTACAGTGAGGTCTGTGGATCTAAGTTTGCAGTTTAGGCATTTAAATCCTATTTTAAACATCTTAGTCTTCCTGTAGATCTAGCCGAATACCTCACTAAATAGTCCCGAATTGAAAAGAAATTAAAAGACCTGGCTCGAAAAATCTCCACTTATCTGGAAAAAGAAGGAATGGAGCAAGGCAGCTTGTATGATCACTGTTTATCAATGACAGTATAATTACTTTTAAGATATACCTCCCAAAACAGAGAAAGAGAAGAGCTTCTGTAAGGCACAATCACAGGGAAAGATAAGCAGATGCTTCTGGAGTGACTACTACACTATCAGAAAGCATATTTGGGGGAAAATTTGCAAGGAACTTATGCTGTTGCAGTGAAGAAGAACCTCCACTTATGTCCACATAGTTACCAGTGGTGCCAAGCCTCCTTTGCACTAGCGGCAGGTGATGGAATTCCAGAAATGACAGTTCAAAATAGAGAACATGGTGGAGCAGGAGCGATGTGCATCTTCCCTAGGCAGGGGATCTGCAGGGAGAGTTTGAAAGCAGGTAATTTGTCACCCCTTGTTATCTGTTAAATGCCACTCAGTATTTTGGCATGGATATTGTTTTATTCAAGCTTTTTTCCAGCCAAATATTTAAATACCTAAATAAACTGTCCACTTTCCAGATGTTTCCAGTGCATTTAGTACATTGGCAGGTGCAAAACTCCACATATACAGCACTTGACAATTGTGGCATATATAAAGGGTTATTTTTCTCTGGATAGCAGGTATAGAAAGATATAAAAATAAACAGATAGAAACACCCTAATTCTATTTATATTTGTTCTCTTAAGATTCATTTGTGAAGGTTAAAGGGCAATTTATTCCCACATTTCCTAGGAATTAATTTCTAGAAATAGCATGTCATCCGTGGAAGATAAGATTTAGATTTACATCTTACAGCAACTCTTCCTGCCTGACTATCTGTCTTACATTATAAATGGGAATTCTGACCACTGCACATTGATGTTAGAATGATATTTGCCCTCACACTCTGCCAAATATGCTTTTGGCATGTACCATTTTTACAAGCTGCATGTTTTGCTAAGCCTAGGCTTTACACACAAAAAATGGTACCTGAAGTTTTTGGCATAGCCACTCTCAAGATGGAAGCTGTCTACTAATTTTCCCCTCTAAGTTCACCCTAGCCCAGCTCAATATACAATATGAGTATTCAGACTCTGAGCTCCGTTTTGGATGTGTTTCAGATGAACTCCCGTGGAATCCCAAGCAATCTTTCTGGCAGAAGATTTTCCAGTGAAAAATCAAATTCATAATCTTAGGGGAGAACACTTTGAAAATGAAGGCTACATTTCAACAAACAAGTCTGGCAGCCTTGCCCTCAAGCTTCAGCCCTATTTTTTCAGCCCAGCTATAAGGGATTTTAATTTAGAAGAAATGGTGCCTGCCACTGCCTTGGAGATCGAGAGCTGAAGTTTCCTAGTTGGTATGTTACATAACAGCTCTTTGCATCAGATTGTGCTACACTGTCTGTTTTGATATCCTGGGCCAGATCCATGGCTCTTATAAATCACTATAGTTTCATCAGTTTTTGCCATCTGAGGTTCTGACCTGCTGACTTCTGCTCTCCTCTTATTTAAGGTTACGAAAACAATTCTCCAAGTGGTACAGCCAAAACTCATGTCTTTTGAAAACAAAGCTGATAAACTTCCCCTGCTAAAGCAACAAGCCGGTAGATGGGGAAAAAAAAGAAAAGAAGAGCATACATTTTACAGATTTATTAATTGCAACCTAGGATACATAGTTTACAGGCTCTCTTCTCCAACCAGCGGTCAGATTTCCTGAGTACATGGATTGCAGTTTTTTAATGCTTTTCAGAGACAAGAATGTAAAACTAAAAAAAAAAAAATTCAACCTGGGCACGGTATAGCTTATATTAGGAGAGAGTAAGTAACAAACTCCTCAGAGTGGCTAGGTTGAAACAAATGAATAGGGAACAACCAAGAAGTGTAGCACAAAGAATATCTGTTTGAAAAAAAGAGAAGCATGTGTGACAGATTGTACATAACCCTGTTAAAGGGACAAAGGTTGAACTTTGGCTCCCTGTCAGCCTGTTGAACACACTAAGATTGCTTAGGGATAACTAAAACGAGAATCTGATCTTTTCGGCTTGTTACTGGCTTTGACAATCTAAATGTAATTTCAGCCCAATCAGAAAAGTAGCAATTTCTCCTTAAAAGTAGCATAGATGCAGAGGATGACTCAAAAGGAAATGAACCAGGAACATGTTTTGGAACAAGAGGATATCTCTGGTCCCCATTTTGTAGCAGCTGAGTGCTGTTCTAGGTGATAACTGTAGCTCTAAAAGAGACATCCTAATACATTACACATTTCCTTTCTGTGCCATGGCAATCACAGATATGACCCTTCACAATGGAAGTGCAAGTTTCAGCTTCTTGAGAACGAAGAAACTTTCCTCTGCCAAACCAACAGGCAGCCTTGATAGCCGATTTATCGGTCATGGCTGAGAAACTGGTTCTGCTCTGAAGGAGCAACTGACATAAAGAGTGGAAATGCTTATTCCTTGCGTGCCATGGTTTTGCAGCTCTTTGGATCCTGTGGATATTATATCATGAAGAGCTGCTAAATTACTTCGAGCTCATCATGCTGTACTTACCCAGTTGGCACAGAAGAACGTGGAAAAGAGCTTGCTATTGCTTAACAAAAAAGTGGGAGCCCTGCTACCACAGCCATGAAGACCCAAGGATAAAAGGTAAAATTGAAAAGAGAAGTAATATCTTTTATGACACCAACTGACACAGTTTAAAAAAGCAAATAAGCCTTTCTTCAGGTTTGAAATAGAAGCTGCATTTTTCTTTCTCATCTGAAAAAGGCTTTGCATACCCCAAACCTTACTTGTTCTACGCAGCTTTATCAGTTAGTCTACTAAAGGACACTAGTAGACTTCCCTGCAACTTTTATTGATGAATGTAATATTCAACTGAAGCAGAAATCACAGCATTTTCTGTAACCATTCGAACTATGAAACTTCCATGCGTGAGAACCTGAGCCCAGCTAATCCAGTCTTCTGTCTCAGCAAGAACCCAGTGGGAAAACTCCACCATAGGCAATGGAAAAAAACTTCACACCTGGAAATTTCTTCTGAACTGCTATCATTCAGGGACTATGTCCCAGAATGAATTTTTATTCGGGTGGTTTACTACTGTTCTCCATTGGCACCAGCAGAGTGACTGCAGATTGAACTATAGTTTTGCAAGGCACTGCAAACGTGTGCCTTACTGTATAAAATATTAGCAGTGATCTCAAATTGACTAAACTAAACAGGAACTAAACAGAATACTTCTCTTCCTTTCCCTCTAACTAATTTTGTCTTCAATCTTTTTTTTTTTTTTTTACAGCAGCTCTTGGTGTAAACCTACAGGGTTAATAACACTTCACTATAGTTTGTGTCCAACATTCAGATCAGATTTAATGAAGCTGGGGAAAAAGTCCGTGTTTATAAAACAGAGTCTCGAAGAGCTTGGGCTAAATCAGTAAAGCTAGTATCAGTCTCTTAATCTGTTGCAAATTGGAGTTGGTGTAATAGGGTTTCATTTACATTAGGGGCAGACACAGTGCTATCGAACCGCCTCTCTTGTACACTAACCCTAATTACATGTGAACAACTGGGGGCTTGTCACATCTGGCTAAGAGAGAGAGATTTTTTTTGGCCAAATCACTACAGAAATGTTTCAAATGATGCAGCCAGCACCAACAACAGCAGCATGCAAGAAATTGTAACATTTCCTTTCAGTTTTACATAACTTTGCTCTCTCTCTTTTTTTTTTAACATAGTGAAAATTTGGTTTTTATGACAGGGCTTTTAGAATTTATAAACAGTATGGTTTGAAAAAAGAAAATGTACACATTGTGAGAGGGAGCTTTTGTATCAATCCATATAGATGGCCAAATGATTATTTTATTATAAATTTATTTTTATAAGGAAGACCCTGTGAATTTACTTACTTGTCAAAGATCATATAGAAAGCCCACATTAGAACTAGGAATGAAAGGCTGATTTTCAAAGTCTGAGTCCTGTGCCTCCTCCGAGGACAGTGTTTTTCTGCTTGTCTTCCTTGCTTGCAGTATGTTCAGCTTTAGTATGGTTCGCTATCGCTGTCTTTAAAACTTTGCATCAGATTGTGAAATTATAGGAGGCTAGACAATGATAAGTATCAGCTGGCCAATCCAAATCTGTTGATGTCAATCCTTATTTGTATAAAATATTTACCATGGTAAAGGAAATTTTCATCTTAGCAAAATAAATAGGGTGGGTTTATAGAAAACAACTGCTAGTCTAAAATTGCTCTGAAAACTTGCACAGGTTTTTCCTTAATATATTGGAATTTCACATTTTGCTTTGCAGTTTTACTTTCTTGTTAAAAAAATACTTGTGGAAGATGATGCATTTCACATATTTTTCTATTTATTCAGTTAATGCTAATGAATACACAACTTTTCTGTAGCTTTCCATTGTGTATCAATAACATTTAATTCTATATTAACAGACATATTACCAAGTATTATTTATCATTATTAAACACCTGGCTGTTGATTTTTTTTTAAAGAAAGTAGCACCCTTTTCACTAGAATAGCTATTTTGATTTCACTTATGATAAACAATTAGCTGTATTTACTATACTATGGCTCTTACTGCCTTTTCCCCATGAAAGGAAGCCATTCCTGAAAAACAAAATCTCTGCTCTTCCATTCATAGTAGATTTCAGTATTTTTCTTTCTAATGCTGCTGAGTTCCATTCCTTCTCTAACCAGCCCTTCTTATTTTTTTCATAACTTTGGTTTCATTAATTTTTGTTTGGACTGGAATTTTCCACATCTGTTTTAGGCCCTCAAAAGACTTAGCAAAATAGTTAGGTAGTGTAGGCAGATAGGTATGGTGCTGGTGTTCCTTTCTGAATAAAAAATAGTGACTATTCTACACATGAAAAAAATCACACTTTTCCATAAAAAGGTTGCCCTTTGGTATCGCATAAATAATAAGATTTCTATGGGCCATTTATTGGGTCCAGTGTAACCAAACTCAGAGATGGAAATCCTCCTCTTAGGGTATGTTGGAGGCTGATTCAGTTTACTGCACAAGCCTTAGCAGTCTCAGGATGACTTTAAACTACACTGGCTGTAACAGCCTTTACGAAGGGCTTTTCTAATAACCAGGGATCCCTGGATTTCTTGCTCTCCATCTAACCATAGAGCAGCAAGTGTAACTAAAATCAGCATCTGATTGTTGGCCTTAATTTCTGGCAATACTTGTAGGTGTAAAGACAGTAAGCTACAATGCAATTATTGTTCTACAGATTCAATTTTTTTTTATTGTGCTGCGCTCTGTCCTGAAATTCAGGTTGCTGAGCCTTAGGAACAGAAATGGTTGCCTGGCAGTACTTACATGCACAAGCTGACCCAGTGTTTCAAGTGAGGGAGAAGGCTGTTCAGCTAGGGTTCAGAAATATTTTTTTCCTTTTTTTAGTAGAAGCACAGTAATTCCCTCAGCCCTCAGTTTGGAAGGAATTGCTAATTCTCTGGAAGAAACAGATGAAACATGTCATATGTAATTTTTAACTCAATTCAGTGGAAATAAATCAATTCCAAAATGTCAGTGTTGGATTTCTTTCCACATTTTTTGTCCATAAAATAGAGTACTTCCAAAACATAGATTCCTTGAAAGATGGGGTTGTTTTGTTAGGGAAAAATAATTGAAAATTAATGGAAGGATCCAAATCTTACCAGCACTTGAAATTAATTTTTTTTGGGTAGTGTAGAATTGTGCTTGTGGCATAATTCAGAATTTTTCTCCCATTTGTTTCCTTTTCATGGAATGGTGTCTGATGAGCAAATATTTGACCAGAAATCTAAGCATAAATGCAGAATGTGATATCACATCCACTTGTGTTATCACACATCGCATTGTAAAATTGCACACCTCTGCTCAACGCCTGCAGAGCTGAACAGAGGACAGTAGCTTACAGAGAGAACCTAGGAGTTTATTGAAAGAGGACAATCCACTTTGGTGTTTTCTGTTTTGAATCTGGGAAAGGGAAAGACAAGTTTCTTCTCCAAATTCTGTTACCATGTCCATTTAGGTCTGGATTCATTCCTCTTACTTTTGAGTTTTCTGTAAGATGCCTAAGTTGCCAGGTAGTTGCTCTAGGCTAATAGGTCGATGGCTAGGTCTATAGCTAATGGATAGGTAGATGGCTTTCAAGGATGATTTGGGTTTAAAGGGGGCTATAATGGTACCTTTCTCTCCACTGATCATAAAGTAGCCTGAGGAAAAAGATTCTTTCGAAGGCAACTCAGTGAAGTACTTAAAGTTAAGGAGAGTGAATTCAGGCCTGTATGATTCTATTACTGAATCTATTCCTACCACCTTTTTTTTTTTCTGCATGCAGTTCCTATTGGAAAATAAAATCAGAAAAGCTATTCGTTTTAGAATTGCCAAAGTTAAATTTCAATGCGTATTCAGCCAGGTATAGCTTTTGTTTTCTTCAGTGTCCTTTCAGGCAGTGGCATTTAAACTGCAAGTTGCCATTTTCAACAGGATGCTCAAAATTTGCACATATTTATAAACAAAATCTATATGTATAAATAATATTGCGTCATGCAACTGTGCATATTGAAATTTAGATCTGACCAAGGTACATATGCAAATTTAACTTCCCTTTTTAAACCATATTACTTGTACATGCAAATGTTTATGAAAAAGACGTAAAAGTAAACTTGAAGTGGATTACTTCCACTTTTAGACTCAGAGGCAAATTTTCCCAAATGTATTTCTAACTGATGTAATAGGTTTCAATAATTCTTCCTATTTGGTTTAGGAAGACAAAGTGCTAATGGATGAATCAGGATTCTTCCATTCAGCTCCCTCTTCTCACAAATCTTTTGTATAAACAGAGGTAAATAATTTCAAAAGGTGTTATACTCTTAAAAGTGAACCCTGTAAATACGCTTTTATCATTTTCATAAAAAGGGGTCAAGTCTGACAGATGCCAAGGTGCACAGGTCAGTGAAGCTCTCTCTTGTACCTAACTGCATTCATCCTAACAAACCACGTCATGAGCTCCATCCTGATAGCTTTGTCTTAGTTCCTCCCCAGTTCTCTCCACACATATTCCCATAACTCTTAATATTTTAATTGATTTTAGGTTAAATTTTCATTTTTCCTTTTCTTAAGCTATGGCTTTTTGCACTAACTGTTTACTGCTCTGCAGATCAAATCTGCAGCTCTTGCAGCCACTGAGCAGAGGCAGCTAGCGACCAAGCAGCACTCTAACAGAATAGGAATTTTCATTAGCTAAAATATGATTTCAAGCAAAGATCTATTTTCCCTAGCATCTTTCCAGCCCTTACAGGACAACAAGACATGCCTGGTTTATTCACACATTTCCAGCAGCCCTTGTTATTCAAGATATGACTACTAGTAAAGGATGAAGCATGCAGTCCCGTGCACTGAGCATTGCACTGGGCTCAGATGGGTAAAACACATTCCTGGTGATCATGCGGCATGATTTGTGAAAGGCTTTTTACAGTTCCATGCATTCTTCAGCTCGGCTTTTCTCATAGCAGTATGACACACTTTGAAATCAGCTGCAAGCTAAGGCACCTGTCATTGACTGGAACAATATTTTCTTATTGCAAGTATGCCAAACAGAAGAATTCTTTGTTACAGAGGGGCTCTGCTGAGAAGAAAAAACAAACTAGAGTGAAAGGGTGTAGTCCAATCCAAAGACTCCCATCCTTTTTCTCACCATCTGTGTAGTCAAAGACAGCAAAGGCCTCCTTGCTATTGAATAACGCAAATTTGGGGACTTCCTTGACGTCACTGTAAAGGGTGGGTGGCCTATGTGAGAAAGCTGGCCACGTGCCAGTTAACAAACATGCTAGATGATCTTCAACAGTAAAGGATAAAAGGTACCTCAAAAAAAAAAGCAAGTAAATCTTTGAGCAAAGGTGTGTTGTCCTTATCGAGCTAATTTTCTTAATTTTACAGAGATGTTCTACTTTTCTAAGAAATGGGAAGACTCTCACAAGCCAAGCTTGTGATCTATAGAGATGTGCAGAAGAGTTTTTAAAAGTCGAAAAAGCATCCAGAGAACTATAGCTAAAATTTCATTCAGAGAGCTGTAAAAAGATTAGTTCCTATTTCTGAGTTTCTTTGAGTTATCCAAATTTCTAAAATGAGGGATGGAAATGCTGGAAGAACTCTAACTGTCTTCCGGTTTGAATTCTAGGTACACATTCTGTAAGGAAGAGTGACATTTTCTAAATCATAATCTGTCTCTTTTCAGCAAAACTGCAAGTATTTGAGAGCTTAAAATCTGGGAGGTTCCTAAACCCAAAGTGAACTCCGAGAATGAGTCTAGAAAAACTACATTAATTTTTCGAAGCTAGTTAGCACCAGGATGAGATTGAATGTAACAACAAATAGTAACTGAACCATCTCAGTACAGTGGTCTTCATGGCTTCACTGGGCATCTGATCCAGCATTTCCAGACACGAGAGGAAAGGCTCTTGGCAACATGGGAGTTAGATGAGATTCTTCCATTGGGTTCATCTGCTGACGGATTCTCCTTTCTTCAGTGTGGTCCTGCACAGTCCTAAATCAGTTCTCCTCACCATTAAAGTAGGAAATTCTGGGAATAGATTTATCCCTTTTCCTTCTTCAGTAAGTTTTAGTTTTCATCTGATGGAAATGGGGAGAGTAAGCAAAGGTGGACATAGACTGAAAGAAGAAATGGTAAGAAGGAAGAAGAGAATGTGTTCCCTGTGGGCCAGTCCTTTTCTTCACAAAAGGCTCCCACTGATGAATGAAAAATAGCTTGCAGGGATCCACAGTCTTTGGTGCCAACTTGACAAAGAACTGACACTAGATCTACAATCTTTTCCTATAATCTGATCTTGAAGAAAGCTCAAGATCATAGCCCAGGGTATTCTTAAATGAATGTAAGCTGGCAGGTCCCTCCTCCCCAGCTTCCTGATGTCTTTAGGTAGCAGCTGCTCTTTGAAGAACTTAGCAAAATGGCTTACGAGTTTTATGGGAGCAACTTAAATAATTTAATAATAAATGGAATCTAGAATGAAATTTGCACAGAAAATGCAGATGGCTATTGATAATGTTTGCACACACATACACAGATACAAATATATATGTATATCCCGAAAGTAACAAAAGTAACAATGAGGCAGAATGGCTATAGACAAGGTTACCAGGTAGAGATAATGCACATCTCAAGTACGTAGCAAGGATGGTTTCTGAAACCGCAGTACAAATTACTTCTAGTATTTGGTACCAGCACTAATAATTTTCATTCATACGCAGTTTGCCCTGGCATAAACTTCACTGTCCCTGAAATCTTGTAGATAGTCATATCCTGTTCATCCTTTTTTACTGGTCGCCTCCAACTGATCAGAATGTGAATGCCCTGACAATGTTAGGACTCTGGCTGCTCTCACAGTTTATGTTGGAGAGCGCCATTTGCAAAGTAGCACTCAGGTCAGAACAGGTAAAAACACCCTTAAGGCATTCACGTGCACATTTTGTGATTTGTGAATGCACGCTACAGACCCTCAACTTCCCAGAGGCCCAGATTTGAGACTTATTAATACCCTTCACTTTCCCTGGTCTTCAGAGGATTTGCAGCTTGAAGGTCAGGTCTTGAGCAGCTGATATTACCCTCCCAAACACTGAGTCTTCCGAAATTACAGCACCCCTGGCAAAAATCCTGTAATGAAAAAAGTCAGATACAAACTGGGTTTTAGAAGCAAGATGTGAAGACGGGTGAAGAAGCAGAAAGGAGATAAATAATATTCCTTAAATAGTAGGGTTTGTTTGAAATGAATGACTAGACTCAGCTACCGGCATCTTTACAGGAATGTGACATAACGCAATCCAAGTATCATTTAAAATAGTTTATGGAGTAGAGAAATATGTTCAAAAAATAGTTTAGAAGCATACAGTTAAAAGACATAGAATGATATGTAAATCTTAACTCCTGACAATTTTTATTCAGCCTCATCTTACAGCCTCCTGTTTCACAACTAAAAATCCTACTCTCCAGCTTCCAGTGACAATAAGTGTCACTGGAAAAGTCATCATTCACCATGCCCTACAATTTGCCCTCTCATGCTTGCTGTATTCGCTAGCCTTAATGGGAGGCAAGACAGAGAAAAAGGCTTTTATGCTTTACCAGAACACAAACTGACTTTCCAAGGACTGTTGTCGGACATAAATCTCCACTGATCTCACCACTATATTTATCATAACAACAAAAAATATAAATAGCAATGAAATAATATTTTATATCACTGTGGCGCCATTTAGTCGTTGAGAGTGCGAATGTTTTGTAGCTAGACAGTACTCGTAGTTCAAGAAGCTTAAAAAAATGAAGGCCATTGGTCTGATTCTCTCCAAGAGCCTTCTGCTCTATATTGGCAATGCAAAGGGATCGTATGTTCAGTGTAAATAGACATCTATTCACAGTTACGCAGCTGGAGCAGCAGAACACCTAGTTTCACCAGAAGTTCGACTAACTCACTTCTGAAGACAAGACATAATGCTGGATAGAAAGGCAGACTGTCCTGAAAAAAAGCTAATTACCAAGGGGAGACAGATTTTACAGCGTAAGAACAGCACAGAGACAGCTGTGCTATGCCGGTTATGGAGCTAAACATCTGAATTTTTTAAATGGAACCTGAACTCTGTCCAATACATGTCCAATATGTGCTGAGCTTAGGTATGGTATTTGCACTTAGCAATATTTTCTGTAAGGTTTCAGCAGAGAATGTTAATTTTAATGTGAAATCTGTATTTTAACTTTGCTTTCAGCAATGACAAGAGTGAGTAGGCTGTAACAAAGTCTTTTCAGGCTCACAACTTTATCTGCGCAGGGACTTTAGCTGCGTACTGCACTGTACTTTCCTTTTCTGAGACCAAGATGCATCATTTTTAGAATCCAACCAGATGCATTAAACAAACATCTTTTTATGAAACAGGCATTTGAACCCACACCTGAAAAATGAGCCCCATTCCTCAAGGCATGACCCCTGCACTTATTTCAAAGACTGTTTGGAGATGATTGTATTAATACTAGAAAATGTATATGTATCTTTACAGGCAATTTTGTTTCCAGGACATTGCTTTCCATAGGATATAAAGTACCGGGGTAATAGCTAGTTGAATTATGGTGAAACAACAGAGGTAATAAATGTTATGAATCTTTTTATTGTCCCTGTAGAAGCATAAACAAGTATGATTATGCTCAGAAAGAATAAGAGCGGGACAGACTTGAATTTGTGTAAAACAACAGCCCTATGCTTCAAGAAAGCAAGCACTGTCACCCGGAAAAATGGTACAATTCAGACTGTGATGTGCTTACCAGTGTGTCCACGTGCAAGAAGGCTGACTGCTGGGTAAGGAAATAATGAAGTAGCTACATTGTGCATGACTTAAGAAGTGCATTTTCTCTGCAGTGTTTTTGTTCTGAATAAGTAATACTTTGCTTTAGGAGAACTGACTTGTCTCTGACAGGGCAGAACTGCAGGTGCTGAACTGAAGTCAAAACTTCTGAGTAAAATTGTGTTGTAAATCACATATTTGCAGCTTCAGACCCTCCATTTGGAGGAAACATGCTTCAATTTTGCAGTAAAATCCCAAAATCTCAGAAGGTGCTGAGAAACTCAAAGCTGCAGTTAGCGTGGGAGCTATGAAATTGTGCATGCATGTAGTAAGAGACAGCCTGAAAAGAGCTTATAGTATAAATAACCAATGACAGGAAAAAGATGGGAGAAAGAAAACTACATTATCTCTATTCCACAGATGGAGGATTAGAGAGATTAAGAGTCTTGCCCAAGGAACTGAACCATAGTTTCAGGCCTGTGCTTTAACCACTCAACAGCCTTGAACGAACAACATTTCTATCGTTAGGTTCTGTTCCCTTGTCCCCTCTAATGCTCTAGGAGGAGACAAAATTGCCATTGGCGTACCACCATGAAACTGAGATTTTTTTTTTCACATAGAAGTGGATAGGTCTGCAGTCTTGCCTCTTTTAAGCCACAAGACTGAAGTATAGAACTTAAAAAGCTTGTCTTAGGACATGCAGCAGACCAGCAGATGCTAAGAACTTAGACAGCCTGATCACTAGTGTACTACACTAATTGTGAGCTCTCACGACAGTGTGCTTGGCTGCTGCTGGGTCAGGATGTTGAAAATTCCTCATAAATCAGATGGTTAAAGAATGCCGTTTAGCATCGGATAAAAGGAAGCAGGATATTAAAATAAGGCAAATATAAAACATACACATAAATGAAAAATGAGCCTGGTAGGAAATAGAACAAGTTTTACATACACCAAATACTAGGTGAAACTGTCCATTTCATATTGTAAATTCTTCCTGAAAATTTAAGATAATTTACTGCTGTCAAAAATGTCTGCTCTGCACATGAAACAGAACAGACTGTTTTGAACAGCAATATTTCTGTATGTTTCAAGACTTTTTAGTAACCCCTTCTCTGCCTTCCACCTATATACTTTATTGTCTACCCCATGTCCCAGAGTAAGTGACTGTGGGTTGAGCTAAACCTTATAGAAGCTAATGAATGCAAGAGATGTTTCCTTCAGGATGTATGTGAAGATAAAGGGTGCTCTTCTGTGGGGTATGAAGACTAGTAAACTAAAAGGTACCAACTCAAAACAGAAACAGAGCAGAGACAAGTCACAACTTCGCAAAGTTGACTACAAACTGACTCAAAAATTTCCCTGGAGACTGCAAGACCAAACATGAATCCTAGGATGTTAAGTGATGGAGATATATATATGCACCTGGCTGTCTGTGAATTGGAAAAAAGGGCTAGGCTTAGCCAGAGAAACACTGATAGCACAGCCCTGAGAAGAAGTTATACAAGTAAGCTCTGGAACTTACTGCTGCCTGGAATGGGGCCTGCTACAGCAAGTGAAGAACTGTCTCTTGCCTCATTCAGGAAAATACTCTTCATAAACAAAAATAAAGCACTGCAAAATCCACTTGATTCTCATGTCCACTTCTTGCAGCCAACAGAGCTCACAGGACCCTGAAAATTAGCTCTCTCTTCAGGACAGAAAGCAAAAAGCAAAGTTGAAACTTAAAATTCCTTTGTGGGAAACAGGATGGGAGAGAAGGGGCGAAACGTTTGTACATGGGCTTAATGTTAACTGGGATGAGGAAACACAGAGCATCTGTTTTTTTCACTAGTGGTTTTACCTGACCAGCAGCTCTTTTTCCAAAACCTGCTAGCCAGTAATAATGTTGTCAGGCAGACCTGACAGTACAGCCTGAGCTCGGTAAAACTGTAAAGGACCAATTTAAAAAGGACTCATTCCTCTAGAAAAGTCATAGTAAAATGGAAACTTGTACATTTAGAAAATCTAAGGGTTGCCTTTTTTAAAACCAATTTGCACAGTACAGCTAACTTTAGCTAAATGCTCAGCATTTTAATGTATATTAAGCACATTAATTGCATTAAATACAATTGCATATAATTACATTAATTCATTCAGATAGTTCAGGCTTTTGATAATTTTATCAATGATTTATCCAAGAATGATATTATATTAAGACATACTCAAGAGGTCTGGAGTCCTGAAGGAGAAGGTGAATTCACAGCAAAGTCATACAAAGTGAATTGAATTTTAATTTGTTTTTCCTGCTAAATTTGAAGCTTCAGGGAAGCTCCTATGTCTAACATGTCCCAGAGGTCATGCTTGATACTTACTTGAAAATTGCTAGGGTTTTTAAAACTAGAATAATATTTATCACACAAAATTAAATACTACAGGTCTTAAATGTATAAATATTTTTTCAGATTTTTGGTGAGAGTTTAAGATGAGTTCCTGAAAAATTTGTGATTTCTTGATAATATGTTTACTCTATTCATTTCTGTCACAGAAACATGAAAAGAAAGGAAGGAAGGAGAAAATTCATAAATCAGATGGATTTCTTTTTTGAGATGAAGAAATAACGAGTTGCTTTTTCTATTATTATTTTCTTGTATGTTTTTTAAGGAAAGTTGCCAAATCATGAGATGAATGCCACTGACTTCAGTAAAGCTAATCTTGCACACACCATGGTGAAGTTGATTCCATAAATAACATTTTCACTAATGAATGGGAATGCATTTATAAAAGCGGTGGTTTCCAGCCCTTCCAATCAGGCAGGCAGGCAGAGTCTGAATGCCAATATCCTTTCCCTGACAAATGACTAGACCTACTGAACAGGCACAGATCCCACTATATAACATGTGTGCCTAAAATCTAAAATATCTTACCATGCATGTGCTACAAAATACACGCACACAGACAAACCTCCAGAGGGGTCCACAAGAAATGTGGCCATTACAAATGGGTCACAGGCCAAACGAATTGCTGTAATGGGCCCTATTCAGCATCTGGGAGATTGGCTCAGCATCCATTTGTAGCTCATGCCCTTCTTTAGGGAATCTTTGCCTTTGAGGATAGAAAAATTTATGAAGTCTCTGAACTGAAAATATTTAGAGTCCCTGGAGAAACATTTGCCATGCTTCTACTGTTCCCTAGGCATCCACTTACAACAACAGTTGGCTTGGATTGACCTCGGGCAGGACGGCTGTTCTGCTCTTTTGGTCATCTGATGGTGCAAGAACACTATGAGTTAAATTCCTATAAATCAGCTGTAACCAAACACTGCTCTGTTTGGATATCTTTGAACATAATTTCAATTTTCCAGCCTTACATCATTTGGGCTATTATGTAAACTTAAATAAAGTACCACCAAGTGCTAAAAATAAACTTTGATTTGGATGTATGTATGTGAGGCACTGGTCTGAACCAATTACTGGCGAGCCAAACCCAGTATGTTATGAGGAAAAGGTCCTAGCCATTTCTCTGTGAGTTCTTCTTCGACATAGCTAGGCTAAAAGCTCAGTTCCACTGAAACAAGTGGGAGTTTGGTCATTCATTCTGTGGGTCTGACTTTTATCCTTGTTCTCTTTTTGTGAACTTTTAACTGTTGGTCTTGTAACAAAGCTCACAATGAAGTGGGGAATGTAGCTGCAAAGGTATGTTTAAATAGACAAAGTGTGCTAAATGCTCATCATTTTCACAGGACAGATATGTTCATTCCTGAGTAGGTGCCATGATGAAAGGGAAGAACATCTATATCTTTCAAAATACCTTGGGGAAAGTGCTTAGATAACCAGTCTTTGTTTAAGCTTGGGCAGTGAGATTCATTGTTTCACAAATACAACACAAACTGGCTGATATTCCACGGCATTTTTTACCATGCACCAACATTTTCAGGGGGGATATGGTCTCAGTTTTTGAAAGAGGTTAGATTTCCCATATAGAAACTTAAATAAACAGCTCGTTCAATATGATGTGCAGCCTCAGAAAAAACAGTTATAAACGTTATAACAGAAGCCTAAAACAGTTGGAATTGGACATAAAGTTATTTCAAAAATGAAGCCCTAAAACCCCAGTTTAGCTCTATTTAAATCACTAGCAAAGTGTCTTAAACCCTATGCATACTACCTAGAAAACTTAACTGAGGCGCAGGTGAAAGCTACGAACTCCTGAGACAATTAATGGTTGTTTATATCCTACTACGGGCAGAATGGCAAAGCCATCATACAGGTTTTCCAAGCCAACTGATAACACAACCTTCCCATGCCAGTTCTGAGGCAGAAGATACGTCAGTGTGGAATCACTGAGGTCACTTCTCTCCTTTGTTATTCTCTTTTTTGGCCCTCTTTTAAATTCAAAATTGTTTTAGAGCTAACAGGATTTACAATCATGTAAATAAAGGACATTATATTAGCTTGCATATCAGATATGCTTGTTTATTCTGTCCTAGGAAGAGCTAGTAATAGCATTTTCATGACATCAGAGGCGAAGGAAAGGAAGCCATTCCAACTAATTAATCTCAGTACTGTTTATAAAAAAACATAGGCAACTGATCAGTGTAATTGTTCTAAGGAGTCACAGTTTGCACAGTATGTTTAAACAGTGTATGACTATTAAAGGCAACAGTGAGTTTTAATTTATCAGTGTGAGGTACTTTTCAGAATTTGTCAGAAGCGTGTGGCGCATAATGGTAGAGATACAGAAAATATTCAGGCTTGTCTGTACTTGAAGTCCAGCTTCATTTGTGGGAGCAAAGATGAGCCCAGTCTAACTCCCAGTAATTTATGGACTGCATAGGAGAGAGTTAACGGCAGGCACTGTTGATTAGTGGAATATACCAGATTTCCACTGAGGTATAGCTGTCTTCTAAAACTCTGTGCAAGAAACAGTAGATCTTAAATGATAATTCTATCACATCTTTTTGATGTTTTTCTACCCAATTCTCACTTGAATATTCGCAATGTCTACCCAGTGATTTGTTGAAGCTATGATAAATTTTAGGAATACCAACACTGGACAAGAGGGGAGTTAAATGTGAGGATTAGATTAAATAACATTATTTCATGTGAAGAATGCATAATGTCTTTCCAAAATCCACCTTTTCTGTAACTAAAGATTGAATTTTTATGGGAGTTTGGGAGCAGATCATTTAAGTTAAAATTAATCTAACCAGCCTTCTAAGAAATTGTATTTCTAAGTTTTACTTTGTTTACTTAACAAAAATTTTTACTAAGCTTTCATATTTCACATTTTACTAAGCCTCATTCAGAACATTAGGGGAAACCGGCTTATAAGCCGAGCTAATAACGGCTCATGCCATTAAAATGAGTACGAGCACAGTGGCGACCGACTGCTTTTATCACCGGTACTAGATCAAACACTCGCTGTTTCTTTCTCTAGCTTGCCTTCTACCCACATAGATGAACGAGAGATTTTCACAACGCCGCTGCTTCCCGCTTCCCTACCTCCACTCCGAGGTCTTCAAGCCACTTTCCACCACTTTTCTTAACCCGTCCTCTCTGCAACGCCTCGCGTGGTGTCCTCAGGCAGCTCAGCTCTCGCCGACATCTTGTTCCTGTCCTGTGGGAAGAGAGACAAGATACTTGAGACAGCCAATATCCTTCACTAGAAATCAGAACAAAACTGGCTTTTTTGTTTTGTTTTGTTTTGCCTTCACAGACATCTTTGAATTTTTTTCATAACATCGAAGCACAACAAAAAACAATTTGGACAGAGCACGTTTTGCTCGTCAGCAGTCGCCGGTGTTACAAATGGCGCTGCTCGTGACCGCTGGCCTCCAAGCCCGGGAGTATCAGCTAGGCCTCCAGCAAACACAAGATCA
This sequence comes from Struthio camelus, assembly GCF_040807025.1. Classification (NCBI taxonomy): domain Eukaryota; kingdom Metazoa; phylum Chordata; class Aves; order Struthioniformes; family Struthionidae; genus Struthio; species Struthio camelus. The sequence continues at coordinate 56,675,858 of NC_090981.1, read as the reverse complement.
GAGTAAAAATCATGCGCCATGCTAAACCAATGCATTTTTAGGGCTTTTCAGTTTCCTGTTGATAGTTCCACTTCGGCTAAGTTATACATACCCTCAAGGTGTCCATCAACTTCTGTGGTGAAAAATCCCACCTCGAGCACTTACACAGCACCCGGAGGGATTCCCTCCCTCCGTGCTGCTCCCAGGAAGAAGAGCTGCCCGCCAGGCCCGTGCCCCACGCTCCCCGGCCTCGCTCGTCCCCCTCCGCCTTTGCCTGCCTCTTTCTCCTCTGGTGCCTCGCTCCTTGTTCTGCTCAAGCCGTGCGCACAAGGACTGATCCTCACGTGGCTTGTGCTCAGCGGTGACGGGTCACCGGCCCTGTGAACTGCACAACTGCAGCGCTTGACCTTTGGGCATATTTTCGCCTTCGCTGGGAAGGAAAGGGCAGTCACACCTTGCTCACCCCCTCCACACGCCACTGCATCGAAAGGGAGGGGCGGCCATTTCGCTGGCCTCCCTCCCACTGGCAGCCATGGGAGAGGGCGGCCATTTTGTATATGGGAAGATTCACATGTTGGAAGCGCCTTCCCTCGTGTTTTCATGAAACTTTAAAGAAATTCTCTAGATCCGCAGCAAAACTGTGAGTTCTGCTAACGCCGGGCGCGCTGTGACCTTTCAGAGAACGTGCTTTGGCAGAAGACCGTAAATGTCAGCGAGCGAGCTCAGGTGCTAGTGTCAAAGCTCGGTGAACTGGGAACGTTACTAGCGCCTGGAGCCCTGAACGAACCCCTTCCTCCCGCGCCCAGAGCCGCAGTCTCCAGCACCCGCTCCCGCTCACCTCACCCAGCACCGACAAAGCGTCCACCGGGGCGTCCGGGCAGGCGGTGGGAGAGAGCGGCTGCCAGCTGCACTAGGTAAGAGGCCCGCTCGCTGTGACCTGCGGTCAGCGCGTAGCCACCGGACCTGTCAACCAGCCAGTCCGCCCTTGCACAACCTGCTGAGGGAAAGGAGCAGGGATGGCAGTGCAATTCCTGTGTTTATATGGGAGCTATTTAATCGAAAGAAAGTTTTGCTGTCATAGCTTCCTGTTCTCAGAAGTTATCCTGCCTTTAGCTTCCTAATCAAAAGAGATGTGGCAGCATGCCACAGAAACTGGGCCTCACTTCCAGCGTGTAGCCCAAAGTATTTTCAAACCCCGGATTGCACCTGGAAACGTGTCTCGAACCAAAAAATTCGCTTTTACGCTTTATTCATCAGGACGTACATTCACGTAAAAGAGCTGCAGAAATACCATGCGCACAGGCTGACATACCGCTTTGGAGAAAACCCGGACAAGGAGCAAAGCCAGCCAAAAATTTCCCAAAGGGGCCAGGATTTTAACCTGTTGTTTAGCAGATACATACGCTTCCCCAAGGGAAATAGCTCACAAAATCCCACTGCAGGATCTTCATGTATTTAAATTATCTTCTGGATTTGCTTTAGGGCACACTACTGAGGCGGTGTACGTATCAGCATAATAATTCTGTGGTTTATGGTTTACTGCATGCAATACACAAGGAAGGAGCTAAAGAGGTCCTCTGAGTCCTTTGAGTGGTGATGTGAGTGCTCCTTGTCCTTTTATGCTTAACCTAAGGGCAATAGGAAGTAAAAGTGAAATGCTAAGTATCCTGGAAAACTAACTGCTTGGCTTTATTTCCTGGGGATTAAAAAATGAATTAATGTTCCTATAGATTTTAGTTTGGGATTATTAATGAATAATGATTAATATAGAGTGTAAGGTTCCTGTCAGCGATCTAGTTAAACATTTTACGACTTTCAAGGAGCCGAGTATGATACGCCTGACTCAGAGGCTGGCAGAAGAAGGGGCAGGCTCCTGACCTGGATCAACCTGCTCTCATGTGCAAGGGGAAAGGTAAGAGGGAAAGGAGCAGAAAGCCCAGGGTTTGCTGCTCCTGTCACAGCGTAGGGAGGCTGCTGAGTGGCTGTTGTTGCTGAGAGGCGGCAGTGGTTCCCTGAGCTATTGCTGCTGCCCCATGCTCTGGCGCTCACTTCTGGCAGCAGTGACCCGTTACAGCTCCCGCAGCACTGCGAGAGTGAACAGTGAGGCCATGGCCATTTTGTCACTCTGGCCATCAGCTGTCCTGGGCAACTGCTGACTGCTAGGGCTGTCCCTGTCCTGGCTTTAACAAAACCAAATTTGGCAAATGGTTCTTAAAGCTCAAGAGCTCATCATCGGAGTGGGCTTTCCGTGAACTGAGAGGAGAATTTGACAGTGCAAAATAATCCATCATATTCACTAAAAAGGCACTAACTCATTAAAGTCAGTGGTCCTTTTGTTTTAATACTCATGTGAATTAGAGTGTAATCATCACATCCTGCTCATCCTACATTGTCCAGGATGTCAGGGCCAAGGCTCACAGCAATCTCTTCTGGATTGCTCTGTGACTCTACAACAATTCAACTAATTAAATGTCACACTGGTGTGGATTTGGCTTAATCTCAGGGAACAGTTCTAGATAGTATTGAAGCTTGTGTATGTGAACTTCATCCCATTCAGTTCAGCTGAGGTCGTACACACAGAGCAAAGACTGGCAAACACTTTAATCCCTCCTGCCTTCCACTCTACATGAGTCCTGGAGTCCCCCTGTGCATACACCAAAGGTCGGCTGAACATGATGGCTTCTAAGCAAATTTCAGGCTGCAAACTTCCAGCCCTGCAGTCTACCTACATAGCTCGTTTCAAAAACCCTTTTGTGAAATGCTCTGGTTTCTACAGATGCAAACTGAAACTGAATGAAATATTCATATGAACACACATACCAAGCCACCAAGATTTATTTTATCTAAAACTGACCATGACCATATTCTCAAAAGTCAGCATATTGACCTTGGTATCTGGATCATATCTGAGAGTGAATGTCACCTTATGCATAAAAACATTTTCCTCGTAACTAGTGATGGGCAGCGTGTGCTTTTATACTTCCTATCCTGGTGCACATCCAGACATTTACATCTTTCCAGCCTAGTGAGGAGTTGTATTTTAGTCACAGGGTAAGTGGTTTTTGTGTATTATCACTCTTTTATTGGGTGGTAACAAACGTACATGACAGGGGCTGCTGGCTTTTTACTGCAAGTGAAATCAGTGATCTGTAATCTGTCTGTATATTCATGCAGCTCTGTAGCTCTTTAAGTGTTCTTGTCCTTGAGCACAAATGCAATGCACATGATGCACTCTTTCAATAATATCAACCTAAGCATAAGTGAAAAGCTCTTAGGAAAATTTTGACTCACAAAAATAGGACTACTAAAGCAAAAGCTACATGCCTTTGCTCTCTGTCACATCTCTCCCTAGATAATTTTCATGAGAAATCAGCAACATAGCATTTTTTCCAAAACCAAAAGCATATCTGTAAATTTAAAAATAAAGAGAAACAAAATAACATATTTAACTAAACCTCACCTCCTATTCTGACTGTATCACGGTGTAGATCTATTCTGTTTTGTTCATAAGAATCCTTGAGGTATAAAAGGTCTAAGAAATAGTTTTTCTTTAACTGCCAGTGAGAAGCGTGTATGGCTTCTGTGCAGTCAAGTGAAATTAAACAGAAATGCTGAGCCAAACAACTGGAAAATCAATTATTTCCACCATGCTATATGCAAATGTTGAGGATCATATTTTTTAAACCTGATTAGTGAGCGTAATTGTGTTCATTTTTGAAAGCATAACTTGTGACACTTTAGAAACTGGATTTTTAAGGAGCTTTGAGAGACGTACTTCAAATAAGACACCTAAATAAGTGTTCATTTATGAAACCTAAGTTCCAGTTTGTATAGTATTTATACACAGAATTCAGACAAATAGTTTTTTACTGAATACTGAGAGAAATTTGTACATAGGTCATGGATCTTGAACACTGAAATCTTTATTTCAGTATCTCTGAGCATACCTGCATCGGACTTTGTCCACAGTTACTTTTGATATATTTTTCTTTCTGAATGTACTTCCCAGTTGATGGGACTTTTCCTATCTGCCTAGAAAAAGATTCCAGTTTGTAGTGTTTTCCTGGCTAATGTTTGCGTGGATGTATCTGTACTTCACAGCAGTTCTCCAGAGCTATCCTGTTCTCTGGTCCCTTCCTGCATATTTACCTACGTGCAGCCTAGTGATTCCTCAGCTTTTACTTGTTTGGGGTGATGCTTCAGAACCCAGGATTATGGAAGACAATACTGAAGAGACCGATGAGATACAACCTTGATGCTGACCAGGAGCTCCCTCTTGAAAGCCAATGTTACTTGCTGACACAATGACTCATCCCAAATGTCGAGGACATCTGTGTAGACATCCATGGAGGATGCAGTGATTCTTTAGCCTTCTGAACAATCAAAGGGAAATTTTTCTTTGGTACAGAGCATGGACAGCATGGCAGAACCATAAAGCAATGATGTACATAATGAGGCTTTTCCAGTCCAGCAAGATTTTGGAGGAGTTCTCCTGGTTCAACAGTGTTGCATATGTCTTCAATCTGCATTTAGTCTTGTAAGCAATCTCTTCTAATCCTCTTAATACTGAAAATATAATATCGGACATTGTAAGGGCTGCCTGTGGGTATGCAGGTGCGATTATTGACCTGCTCCCATCCTATCCGCTCTCCAGTTGCCTATAACTGAAAAGCCCAAGCTCAATACCTATGGATGCCTCATTGTTTGAATGCTAAACATGTCCCACTGCACAGTGTAAAGATAGATGCTGGTGTCCACTGGTCCAGACCAGGAATTCACACAATCCAGTAACAGCATATGCTTCATTACAACAAGATTCATAATTTGGCACAGGGAAAGCACAGTTTGTCATCTTCTGCTAACTGATGAAGACTGAGCAAGGGAAAGTTAACACCCACAGCTAAGTTTTTCATTTCCTATAAGCAATATAAACAAAGTGTCAAGACATTCAAGGTAAAGTTTGTTATTATCTCCTAAGCATTGACCCAACAAGAAGGGGTAAGAGGAAAAGGACAGAAAGAAAGTGGGCCAGAAATCTCCTGTCAGTGTCCCAGAAGAAAGTAAAAACAGCTGATATCTTGTTCAGGAAGAAAGAAAGAAAGAGAAGCAGCTGCCTATAGACTTGCTTTCACTCTGGGCAGTGTTGTGCTGACATGAGAGAGCATTTACCTGCCCCAGAATAGTACCCAAGGGGCAGAGACAGACAGAGGCAGCTCTTGGAGTTGATGAAGAGACAAATGAATTTGCAGGAGTGCAAGTTATTACTGTCAGTTCCTCAGAGACCACAGTAGCCTCAGGCAGTTCAACGATCCAGTCACGTATGCAAGTCATTAAAATACTACCTCCTTGGAGCAGAAATTCTCTCTACAGCATCTTCTTCTGCACATCTCCAGTGCCCTTCAGGGCAGACAGAGCTGCTGGGGGTGGGACATGACCTTCTGCTGGAAAATTTTGAGCATACTACTGGACTCTTCAAGAGTGACCAGTAAGGAAGGAAGCCTGACTCGCCCCAGATCTCTATTTTTTCAGTGGTTAGAAAGCTTACGTATGTCATATGATGGTAAGTGGATTTTGTTTGTTTGATAAAAGCATTTCTGTTAACAACTGATTTGATTCTCGCAAGGCAAAGTACCCCAGGTGAGAACACAATGAATGGCTCATAAAAGCATTGGCTTTCGCGTACATCAACAGAATACAGTGCATACACTGGTCTCTGCTGTCAAGATAGTATACTTAAGATATACCATTCTGTGAAAAGTAATTCTCTATTTTAGAGAAGCATAATTCCCATGCTTAAAAGACTTGATGTGTGAAGTCACTTTATTATCACATGCCATGTAGGAACACAAGTCCTCTCTGAATTTGTTGTCCTTGCCAGTTGTCACCCGGGGAGGAACATCTCTCATTCTCAAAGTCTTTGCCCTCTGCCTCCATGAGAAAAGCTTTCCTTTGTTCTCATAAAATAAACCTCGTTGAAACTACAGCAAGCACAAGGCAGGTACCATTCAATGTTATCCACTTAAGCGCTCCTTGTCCCCAATTCAGTCCTTGAAATGCATATTCCACTGTCAGCCTGCAGCTTCCTACTATGCAGGACTCTGGTGAAAGGCTTCAGGGGCCAGGAGAATGGCAGTAAGCTGTGTTTTCCGAAACAATGGCAAGGATCTGAACACTATGACTATACCCTGTGTTGTTCTTGAAGCAAATCTCCCAGCTTTTTCCATGTATACCTGAGTGACTCTAGCGCTGGAGAAGCTGCCATACTGAGCAACCAGGCCACCAAAAATTAGAGAGAAACATCTCTTTATCTGCACTTTGTTAGAACAATTCATCCTGGTGCAGTAGGGAAAATGTAGGCACATGGGCCCCATTAATACATCAGTATCACTTGGGAACAAATGTGTAAAGCCACTAAGAATATACCATGGCTTTCATGTTTCATGGCCCATGTGGTGAATTCATGCAAAGCTCATCCTTCAGTGATAGCAACCTTGCTTAGCACTGTTCTGTTCATGCCGAATTGTTTCACTGCCAGCTGGTAGCATCTGGAAGGAGGGACTGTCAGACAGTCAGACATTTCCAAGTGAGGTGGGAAGCACCCATGCTGTTGCACTGCTGCTATAGTCATGAGGTTGGCTTGACAGAGATCTTTAGGAGAGAGATCTTCACAGCACTAATATTTTTTCAGCCTCTGCTAGGCATCCCAGATCTGCACAGTAATGCTTTCCCAACTTTATCTACTTTTTTCTTCTGCTCATAAAATGAAATTGTTTCAAAAAGAGTTCATTCCTGTTTAATATTTTTCTCTTTTTCCTGGTGCCATCACCCTGTTCAAGCTGCTAAACAGTCTGTCAAAATGGTGTGTGCTTTCCATAGCTAAATTCATTCAGTGCGGAGATCTCAGTGTCTTTGTATGAGAAACTCCTAGAGTCGTAGCAGATGGAGGAGTTCCTTTCACGCTAGCTGACAGCAACCTGAAAATGCTTTGATACACCAAAAGGAGAAGATCCAGTGGAAATGTGTAGTTTGACCATGAGTCCTGCAATTCTGTCTGATTCCAGCTGACTCTGCTATATAATCACAACACACCACGAGAAAAGATCCAGAATACGGACAGCAAGCTCACCATCTGGAAAAAACACCATAGGATTCCTGCCCAGAATGCTGTGTGCTCACTTTGAAAAAGGCCCCTGCTGTCTGTACGACATTGTTATAGAAATGAAGTATGAAACAGCTGGCCATGTGGACACAGTTATTGCAGAATATCTTTTCTGCAATAGGGTAGGAAAAAAGGTCACTGAGAAAGTCCATGTGAAATGAGCTCTCCATATGCACATGACTTTGTCAGCTTGCAACATCTATTTTGGAGGCGGACCTCAATTGCTTTCACTACTGTCTTTTTCTTCCCCACTAAGTTAAACCCCAGTAGCAATGTCAAGGAAATTCTCCCAGTGTCTACAGAGATAATAATGGAAGATAATAGTAATGTGTTAAACTTTGATGACTGTGCATTTGGATGGCATTACCCTTGTCTGAAGAGAGAACTGTTGCTCAGGGCAAAGTAGTTTTTCAAGTCTGAGCTCGCTAAAACATAGCAATTAAACAAAGCTAGCTAGTCAGGATAAAGTAAGTTATAAAAGAAAACATTTTTCAGTGGACATTTTAGGCTAGTTCAGAGAAGAGCTTATTTCAGCTCTGTGTTCTGAAGGAAAAGTCAAAGTAGAGTAGGAGGGAGAAAATGCTGAACTCCTCAGAAGAGCGACTTAACCCCAAAGTATGAGGAAACTGAAGTCGGCAAATATATACAGATGGCTTATTGTTTGTCTGGATTTGGATATCACTTATGCTAACAGAAATAAAGATTAATAGATTTGGATCTTTTTCAAGACCTGTCTCTCTCTGCTTCCACCATGTGTCCCTGAAGACATGACCTGAAGTCAGACTGCCCACGAAAGGGAACTCTGTGAAGGGTTATGCTAAGACACTGGGGAGTCTGTGGCTGCTGTACTTGGTAATCACAATGACTAAACTCTTGGACCGCAGGCTTTCAGCTCTCAGAAAGGGGTGATTAGGCTCCTAAAATCGAAGGGAGGAACAGAGCAGAATTTTACTATTCTCAGCAACTTCAAGAATGTCCAAAACAAGTGGCTTGACCAGTTCTATGAGGACACACATTTTGCGTAAATCCCATTTTAATTTAGGACCAGCTCCTTTCATTTTTTTTCTTCTTTTTTTTTTTTTAATGACATAAAAGGGATGCTTGCAAATATATAGATGTGGAGTTTGATTTGCAGCACCTGAGATAGGAATTTATGGTTGCCGAACAGGGTAGTACTCTTTAATCAGTATTCAGTAATTTTCTGCCGGAGGAGAAGGAACTGTTTTTCTCCACAGGTTTAATTTTGACTCTAGGGTTGATTTAGAACAGTGCTACTGCAAACAGACAGGCCTGCCTAATTGCTATAGATTGCGCTTCAAATAATGATCAATAAATACACAGTAGATTTAAGAAATAGCTATACATTGAAGTCCATGCACCCTAAATGATGCCTGGATGATTTCCATGCACTCCCAGGAGATATGAATATAGCTCATTATATGCTTAGACACAGGTATTTATGTGTGGAAATGTTCATCAAAACCAGGCATTTCCTTACTCAACAGGTGTACGTACTTATTTTATGCAGGCAATATATGTATTGCACTTCTAACACTAGGACTGTACATGTGCACATTTCTTCAGTCTCATTTTTTTAGTCCGGTTTCTTAACCATGCCAGTTAAGACTGCCAGTGCATCAGACACTTCACTAAGAACTTTTGAAACTGTTGGTCGATTTTGACCATATTTCATGAAATTATTCGTATGCATTTCCTGAAAATCAGTGCATTAGTGCCACCACCAAGAGAAATGCTGTGGTGTGAGTTCCATCAGTCGTCTGCTCTCTCTGGCCTCCCAGCTCATCAGTCAGCTTGGTCGTATGGTCTGGCCAGTCAGCACCTGTTTTGCTTTGAATGCATTAGAGTGGGCATTACTTTCTTCATAAGTAGGCATTAGAGAAGCTGAGAAAGAGAGGCGGTACTTGGAAAAATGACTGGGATGCTTTAAGGTAAATGGGGATGAGGGAGTTAGGGTTATTTAAACGGTAGCATAGCATACTGCGTACTGCAACCAGTATTTAGTTTTGTTGCTCATGGAACAAGTTTTAAAAAACCTGAAAGCAAAATAGCCATTAGTTTGGATTAATTTCTGCATTTTCTGCTATCTGATAGGAAATGTTCTGGGTTGCATTTTATACAAAGCAAGACAGGCAATCTAAGGTATTTTAGTTAGAGCCATATACCATCTCTCTATTAGTGCTGTGGGAATACATCTAGCAGACAGGAAATAATTTCTGTGAGAAATGGTTAGCACTTCAGTTTGATTAAGGGTAGCGCAGTCAGGATCAACTTAATGTTGCATGGCCTGCTGTCCTGACTATCATTCTCCTTCTACTCACGTGGAAGTGAGAAGTATTTTCTCTGTAAAATTATGTGAGAAGTAATCACCTCCAAAATTCCTCCTGGTATGCCTAGATAAAGACTTCTTGTGACACAAAATGCTGGCAAAAATCAAGTTGCATTGCTTCATATCCACACGCTCTTGTGAAAGCTCTAAATATGGCTTAAAAGCAGTTATTTCTGAGTGCGGAAAGCATCCTTTACCAGTCAGGTTTTGCATCTCTGGTTGTATTCTGCTCTGGCTCTGTTAATGAAACAGCAGGAGGTGTTCTACATACAGTTCATGCTGAGATGAGGCAGTAAGAGGAAAAGGAAATTGCAGGAGGTTTTGCAGATCGTATGGATATCCCAGCAGTGGAAATCCAGCCCAGCAGTAGTCTTACTCTCATCCCCAAATATGATTTTTCAGAACTGTGCAGAGTCACAAATGAATTGGAGCAGCAGGAAGTTGACAGTGATCTGCCCTGGGACAGAGTTATGGCTGTGGTCATTGCCAGCTTCATACTGTGGTTGTTATAGTGATGAAGTATCTCTCTCTCAGGAGAGCTGTATAATGTATGTGATGCTACAAATTTTTGTTTTGTTGCTCTTTGTGTTACATGTATTATGCACCAGGCAACCTTAGCCTAGATCTACTGTGATGTTTTTGCATAGGAAGCAATCCAGAGACCTAATATTTTGATTGTGTGATGACCCGTTTACACAAATTGACTGGGTAATGAGCTCTAATCTGCATTTCAGGAATACCCAAGACACAGGAATATCTGACCGATACACTGAAAACCTATCACAGAGAATACTTTTTTTTTCACAGACACAGAACTCTATGAATTCAAATAGGAATCTGGCATTAATATAGGCTTTTAAAAGAATAGTTTATATATGACTCCATTGCTTCGGGGCACAAAGTAATCACTAACTGATATAGAATGGGCTTCCCATTATGCATTATTATTATGCATTATTTCTCAGCTTTCCTTAAACTATCTGATCACTGCAGTACACAGGGTAAATGCTGTGAACCAAAAAGATTACTCAAAAAAGCTAGTTTCTTTCTCTATTTTATTATTATTATTCTCCTCCTGAGTAATGCGTATATATCTCACTCTACATGGTAAAAGTCATAACATCCCTCACTAGGAAGAATCAGCCTTCCTACTTGCTTTTCCTATTTATAGCTGTAGAGCTTCTTTGATGCTAACCCAGCATCCACATCCAGGCTTAAGAATTAAACCTGTTTCAAGTCAGTTGGGTAACATTATTGACTTCAGTGTAATTACTCTTGCTGGGAGGAAGAAGTAAAACCCCAGACAAATTAACGTTCCTTAGTTTTGCCTTTGACATGGGATACCAGTGGTCAGACAGTTCAGCTGGTGGTTTTTCCTCACCTTTAAAAATGTTAAATATCCACTTATTTAAAAATTTACTCTTTTTTTGAATCTGAAGATTTCCTCAGACTAACTGTTAGAGTGAATTTTCTTTCAATTGCAAGGAGTGAAACAACTGAACAAGGGTCTGAATTTCAGGCCACTTGTCAGAAAGCATTAAACAAAACTCCCACTGGAGACCAGATCCAGCAACTGTCCAAGACAGCTGCAGAAGACTGAAGAAGCAACTGAATTTTGCAGGCCAGGTTGTGCTCTCCACGTCAGCAACATATATCCCCAAAACTGTTTCAACTGGTAATATTTAGCGGTTTCGTAAGCTCTATGCCTTCCAGAAGTGCTGAGTCCTTTTAGCACGTACTCCACAGGCCAGCAAAGCGCATGAGGCACTGGCTTCTCTTCTGGTTGCAGCAGTACTACTTATGTAACTAAAGATTTGTGATCAAAAGCTCTTGACTGTGCAGATAGGAACCTAGATGTGCTTTGTTAAGTAAATCAAAATAGAAGTGATGAGTGCTATTGCATGCCACTTTTACTCTCAGTCAGCTCCATCAGTTTCATGGAGTGAGTGTGGATAAAAATAGCATTCAGCACTGTGCAAAAATTAGGTAATAGGATATGTGATTTTTTCTTAATTCTCTTTGATTAACAGTGTACCAAATATTCTGCAGCATCAATTTCTTTATGTCAATTCAATTTTAAAAATCTCTGTTAGAAAAATTGGCTAAATAATTTCTCACAATTAGAGAAGACTCTAATTTCTCTGCAATTTACATGTGGCTGGATATCATTAGCTTGGCTTGTGCTTATGTGCGCCTCAAGAGTCTTATGGGAAAACTCATTGCTGGGTACTTTTCACCTGTTCTGTTCCATCTCTATATCAGACTGACTGCACTGCAAGTGTGGGATTTTATCTGTGAGTTCAAAAAAGGTGCTTCTCCCTTTTTTTGCGCGTTTTGGACCTTTTCAAACCAGAAAAGAACATTAGAAAATACCTCTTGTAAACAAGAAGTAGTTAAGTATTTTGCCTGGAGACAGAGTTCCTACGTCTTTGGAAACAATGTTACTTGAAACGTTTGTTATCACTTCCTCTTTTAAACAGTTAAATAAAGAGAACTTAAACCAAAGGGTCACAGTGATATTAGCAAAAGGTTAAGATAATATTTTTAGATTATTTTTTTCATCAATGATTTCAAAGGGGAAAAGCAGCATAATTTAATTTTAATTGCTGGTCCCTTTTCCACAGAATGGTGTGTATTGATAAAACAGATGTAATCACACCCTTTCTCAACACTCTCACACACCATAGTGGTGGACGGGGTAAATGAACCAGAACAGAATAGGAGGAAGTATGGGTTACATGAAAACACTACAAAATGGTGTGTAAATACTTTATCAGGAACGTGCTTTTGCACAATGCTGTTTGAATCATTTGGAGGTGAATTCTCCAGAGACTAATTTCAGTCACTCCCGGTCCCTCACAGTTGCAGTGAGACAGCGCTTCAGGTGTGCTGGAGCTTTGCAAGGAAGTGACAAGCTCAGCTGCATCAGCATACTCTCTCCATCTTCTCCCACCGAGGCCTGGAGTGGAGGCACCCTGAAGGATCTTGCAGGGCTTCAAGGTTATTTCCAGTTGCAACGGCCCCCTCGTGCCATTTCTTAGGCAGGGACTGCTAGAGTATAGCAAAGCTTTGGCCACCCTCTTTCTGCCGTGATACATGTCTTACCTGGGAATGCAGCCCCATCTCAGCGCTGAGCAGGCCTCCTGCAATGGTGTCTGCAATCAGCTGCAATGTTCTCTTGGCATTCAGAAAAGACTGGGGTTTTGCTTTGTCTTTCAAAAAATGATTTGTATCTGTGGCTTTAACAGCATAAAGAAAAGGTTATAAAGGATGGAAAAAAGAAGAAGTGAAGATGAAAGAGTAAGAGAGTATTAGGGGAAGTCTGGAAGGCACTGGTGAGGAAAAAAGATAAAAGATCCAAGCCAAGTAATCCATGCAGCCAAATAAACTATAATCCTGGTACAAAGCGTAAAGTAATGTACCGAGCTACATTTTTATAGTACTGGAGGTTCCTGAATAATTTCTAGTGAAAGGACTTGATTTTTTCCCCCAGAAAAAAATGGGAACATCTCAAGATATTTAATGAAAGAATGGGATTAAATAATACTGTAATATACAGACCAGCTCATGCTCTTGTTTTATTAGTGGTTATTTAAATAAACTGAAAACTCAAGAGAGAGAGCAGCTGATTCAGACTGAACTGAAATGAAAACAGGGGTTTTTTCCCCAGCAAAAGATCAAAATCAAAAACTCCAACATGTTTCAGGTTATCCTGAAATGTACTGGTTAACACAAGATTAAATGTTTCATTTGCTGGTTAGTTTATTCATTTTTTCCCCACTTTTCAGTTGGAAAGTGTTTGGTCCAGCTGCATAGCTGATACAGGCATTTGACCTACAAGGTGAGCAGTACATTTAGAAATAAATCCAAGAAAAAAGCCAGGAAAAATGCTGAGTTACTTTCTGTCCCTTCCATTTGTGCTCCCCTCAGATAACAAACCCAAAGCTTTAGGAATTCTACCTAGAAATTCAAAGAGAAAGCTATCTAGTCCAAAGAACTAACCTCACATCTTTTTCAGTATTTCAAATCACTGCTAAAGCAAGTGTGAAAAAGAAAAGCAAGTATTTGAAAGTGCATTTAAAAATGGCATAGTGGATCTATTCTCACAAATGAATGAATTAGGACATAGAACTGGTCTGAAAAATTCCTTACGGATTTACAAGTTGGCGAGTAAACTCTGGGGAGTTAGATTTTGAGCTATAAACCTGTCCAAAGTACACAGACCTATGCAGTATAGACAACGTTTGGGAACTGACAACTTTCCACAACAGAGATGCCTCTGATACTGGAAACCAGGTCTCTCTGGCTTTCTATCTCCTGTGTTAAATCACTCTTAGTATAGGCTTAAATGTAAGTTAATAATGATAATGTTAGGGAGAAGGAGAATTCCAGATAATAGTACAAAACTAAAAATAAGTGGAGTTGTTCTCAATTTAACAAACTCAGGAGGGTTTCTTCCTTGTTTCCTTTGATTTGGAAACTCCTGTAGAAATGATTTAATGTTCATTAGTATTTAAGATGTATTTTTCAAAAATATTTATCCTTCCCTTTCCTTGTCCTTTTCCTCTGTTTATTTCAGTGCCAAATGAAAAATAATGGCTCCAACTTGTACTACCATTCAGAATTGTTATTGTGAAATGGGCATAGGGCAGCGTTCCTGATCACTAGCACAGTGCATGGGTGTATACTGGCTAGCATCAGGCCAACAGAGCAGGTAAATGCTGAACCCACCTTTGATTTTTTCCATCAGTAGAGACCTTCAGCTGTGTCATCTCTTGCTCACTCTCTCTCGAGTTCTCTCCTATTTAGTCCTTCATTTGCATGAAATTTCTGGGCCCGAGTATCTTTCAGCCCCCTCCACCCCTCTGTCAAATGTTACTGAAATTAGCCAGCTGATTCAAAACTTGCCACAGATGAATAAAATGTTGGAGTGCAATAATCCCATTCCTTTAGCAAACCACGCAAATACTGGAGAGGGCATAATGAGGCCCTTATTACAGAAATCCTTCCTTTAAGTTTTGCCTTGCTACAGAATCCTCGGTTGAAGCTTTGAGTGTTTTTCGGCAGAAAATGCCTGATGAGGGTAATCCTATCTAATATATTTACCTTGCCTCTAAGTAATTTGTGTTGCATGTTTGGAAACAAGTTGTTCAAAACAAAAAGGGCTATCTTTCATGCAGAAAATGCTGGGTTTTTTTTTAAAGACTAACAGAAAACAAAATTATCAGTTCAAGATGATGTAACAGTCCTTCAAGGGTTTTGAAGTAGAGTATTGTGAGCAGGGCTGGCCAGACTTCTTTCTCTCATGATGCTCAATTTTTCCCTCTGTAAAGCACAATGTGCAGTTTATAAACCCTAGGAAAATCTTTCAGATGCCATCTAGTCTGAGAGGCTAATATTGAGAAGAAAATATTATAAGGTAGCATCATAACATACATGAAAATCTCCACCTAAAACTGTTGAGACTACTTCAAACTAAAGTAATGTTTTTCAGGTATTTAGTAAAATACTTTATTTCTCCTCACAAAATAGGTTCTTTTCAAACAACATTTAGCCAATATTTTTCCACTGAAAAATAGTACTGATGAACATTTTTCAATCCACACCATTTACAAAGCTTTTCTTATGTGGTCACCAAATTAGGAGGATGAATGGCGACAAATAGGAAGTATATTAAGGATTTTAATAACTTGGAATAGGCCTTGGAAAGATGCTTTTCATTCCGATAACATTACATGCAAGTGTTTGTGAGAAGTCTTACATGGGTGTTATATCTCAGTATATCTTAATATAATCTTATATCTCAATACATGTGGTATATGCTATATCACATGTGTTATATCTTACATGTAGTATATCCATATACCATGGTGGTACAGTTGAGATAATTCTATTGAGTTTATGTTGGCAGATCATATCTTGAATAATTTATAAAGCTTTTCCTTCATTCCAAGAGCTTTATTTTCCCTGCCTGAATACTACAAACCCTAAAGTGGGTTATGAAAAGGATAGTCATGGAAGAGAAAAGAAAAAAGAGCCATCACTTCCATTAAAAAATTTTGCTTCTCAACTACTAATTTTCTCTGCAAACAGTGAAGATTGCAGATCTACACAGGAGGCATGATTCGTAGGCCAGAGAAAAGCGTTTAACCCTGAGCCTTTGTAAATGACACACAGATGCACAACCTAGCTTTCCTTCCACTATACAGTTAATGCATGTTTTTAGTGTTTCCAATTATATGGTATAAGCTAACAGAAGACAACGTGTTGAGCATAAGAATGCATTGATACAATCTGACTAGGTTTATTAAGTCAGTTAATGCAGTATTTAGCTGGTATAGCATTACCCCCTTGATTTTGACACTAATCTCGATAGCGAACTGTTGGCCCTGTTAGCAAAGTGAGGCTTTCTGCCTCCCAGCTACGAAACCAACCTTTCCTGGGAAGCTTGAATTAATCCAGTTAGCTCTGCAACCACAAGGGAGCCTAAGCAACATGTGAAACCTGCTGCACTGCAGCAGTGTAAATGTAAAGTAAACGTGTGGGCATGTAAATTTACCATAGCTGCAGAACTGAGAGGTGATGTTTTGAGTGAACGCCCTGCTTCAAATTGCTTTTTGAGTACAGGAATTAGTCAGATAATGACTTCAAGTTCATTACCTCTGCAACAGGGTTCATAGGCTTTGGAACTGCAGGGTATAATTATAGCAGTACACAACAGCATCAAGGAAAAGAATTAGGATCATTCTTGACTTTTTGATGAAAGTTGCACATGGCTTTCTCTACCAGTATTTAATTTGGGTAAAAAAAAATCATGTCTCTGTTTTCTTTTTTTCCAATATTTCAAACTTTCCTATACAGTTTCCTTGCTGTTTCCATATGATTCCTCTTATGGAACTGATGTGCACTTGCAAAACAACTAGTGAAAAGAAACTGGTTACCAGTAACAGGAGACAATAGTCAAATTTTTAGGGTGGGGAAGGAAGAGGGTTGATGAAGAGGGTTTGGGGACTGACTTTTTTTTTGCACTTCTATTTTCCAAATGACTAGTGATTTTGGATGCCTTATTTGTAGGTGGGCCTGCTTGAGCCAATCTACAGCAGGTCAGATTTTCTGAGAGCAAGGTTTTATCACTTCCCAAAGTCAAATTGCTTCAAAGTATTCCAAATTAGGCACCCGTGAACTGAGAGGTTTAAAATCACCAGTCTTTTCAAAGTCTTGACTGCAATATCTGGAAGTGTCTTAACCCAACAAGATCGTTTTAATGTAAGTTATGGGGATTGTCCCATAGCCAGGTTCGTATTTAGCCAAATCAACAGGAGAATGAAAAGGCTTTATCAGAAATCTAATCTGTCATGGGACGTATCCCACTACATTGAGTTTTAGTCAAAGAACTTACTCTATAAGGAAAATTGAGCTGGCGCTTGGTCAAAACATTAAACATTCTTTGAGAGGCAGCACTGTTCATCGTCAATGCTGTGCTGCACGTTAATGTTCGTGCAGGACTTCTTACTTTTGTGACGTCTTATGTAAGACGTCGTTATTATCAATGTTCACAGACTTTCTCCAACAACATACCTCTCACTGTCACCTGAACACAGGGCTACAGGTCTAAAGATAATATAGCCAGCTTCAAGTGTTCCAGACCTGGAAGAATAGCAAAAACTGTGCTGGTGTGACATATGTAAGGGGGGGACTTTGCCTCCTCCTGCTAAAATGGTACTATCCTGTTAACATTAGTCAGCCAAGTTAGACACATTATTAGGAGTCTGTGTTCTGCCAGAACATAACATTTGTTTGACAGACAATAAACTCTCTTTTCAACAGGTGGTCTATACATGGTTGAAGGCTGCAATATTACAGTGATGTGGATTTCAGTCATTCTTCCAGGCTGGGAGAGGTAAGCAGTGAGAGTTCAGAGAGAAGCCAGCTATTTCTACAAAAATATGTTGAAAATGTTCTAAAGAAAGTTGTGTTACCTTTTATGAAAAAAAAAAAAAGACACTGTGGAATTCACTGATAGGTGGCATAAGGAATGTCCTCTGGAGGAATGCAGTTGATTTGTGATTATTTTTATCACCGCTGTGAGCCAGAAATAAAATCAAGGCCCTATAGTATGAGGCACTTTCTTCCCAGATAACAGTCTAAGCATCTGATGGGACAGAGAAGGAGAGAAGCATAGAGGTGCAGTGACACAAGAGCAGGTCAAGGACAAAACAATGGAAGCAGCACTCCTCAGCACAGCCTGCAGCACCCATAGGAAAGGCCCCCCGCGCCAGAGGTTGGTTGCCTCAGGCTGCAGGGGTGGCTGAGGCTTCTTCTCCGGGGCTGGATAATCCAGGTGGACTCTTTAAAAAAAGACCAAAAAAAGTTTTTAAAAAACTTTAAAGAAAGCAGTTAGGAAAACTGGCTGGCAAGTAGAAGGAAAGGAGGTTAGGTATGGAGTAGAGACACTAGAGAGGACTGTGGAGGAAAAAAATGACCTCAAAGTGAAAACAAATGATGAAAGGAGGGACTGTGGAAAGGACTGACAATGTAAAGGGGTGAAATAAAGCACGTTCTCTTGTACAGACGTTCATGATTATGAAAGGTTATTTCTCCTTCATTTTTATTTCCTTGGCAGAGAAAGGGGAGCTGTAGGGAGGAGGAAATTAAGTGTTTGGTGCTGGTGCTGATGGAAATTTTGTTTCAGCTGCAACTCTGGCAGAGGAAGAATTTCAGACTGGTCAGGCCCAGGTGAAGGGTTAGAGAGCAGTGGTGTCTGCGTTGGAGGCAGGAGTCCTTAATATCTATCTTAATTTGTCAGGCTCTGACTAAGGAAAGCAAAGTTAATGAGGCCTTAACATACTTGCCACTGCTATGTGACAGGTATCTACAAATATTTAAGGAATGATGGGATCACTTCACTCTTTCTTTGTTTCAACCTCAGCTCCCATCCCAAAGTGAACTGGAAAATTTTTTATAGACCTTGGCTTGTCTCAGTTAAATTAAGCCCCCGCCCCCCTTTCTATACCTCCTTTCCCGTCTCCTCTTTCTGAATCACTCTCTAGAGCTGTGTCCAGGCTGCTTTCAGCTCTGGCGTTGAGCTGGAGCTTGTCACTAAAGGCATCCTGGCATGTACATTAAAGGGATTTGGAGATGAAAATGACCACCAGTTAAATCACCTCATTCTCCCTCTAGTCAGTGCGGGTTTGTTCCTGCAGCACACTCCCAAGGGCTTTGGGTTTTAACGCCTTGAGCAACAGAAATTCAACCCCCACCCCCTTTGGGAGGGGTGTCTGAGAGCTAATAGATCACACTCTTACACAATTTTTCCTGATTCGTAGCCTACATTTTCCTTTGTTTGATGTCTTTACTCTGTTATTCCTATTTATAACTAGTGCTGGGTGAATCCCAGGTGGTACTGAGGCTTACTTCTGTTTAAGTAGGCCTGCAAAAAGGCAGGGACTAGTCCACATTCATTAAGCCTTCTGGTGCCTTCCTGACAGGCTCCATTATTTCTTCCTTAAAACTGCCCAAGTCCCAGTAGAAAGTCTTGTTTCCCTCTATCCTAGGAGGGTAGGAGGTTGGATACTGGCCAGTTCTCTGCTCTGGCAAATCTCTTCTGAGAACAGAGACCAAAGTGCTGATCTCCTCTGTCTATAATATACCTTTTTCTAATCATTACCCAGTAGCCTAATTCCTCCAGCTTAATTTCCTGTACTCATCAGGCTGTTGCCATGTTTTTTGTTCTCCCTGAACTAGTTGAGGAGGTTTCTTAATACCTTTTCACTGAACCTGTTCCTTTGATGCCCAAGGAATACACAGGTACTTCTTAAGCTGTTATTCCAGTTGATATCCCATAAAACACTATGGTAATCAAATGGGAGCAAGTGGGATCCTCTCCCCTCTTATCCCGAAGAGATTTTGCATCAAAGGATTCAGTCAGGGGCTGTGAACATTTCCTTTTGGCTTTCAAGGAGAAATGTACTGCAGAAGATTCCCAATAAAATCCACACTCTAAGGCTGTCCAAGCAATAGTTCAACATAATTGTTTCTTACTGGCAATCTTTCCTTTTAAGCAGAGGCATATTATACACCTATGCGAGTTCAACAGCGGGCAGTGCTGTTGGGGCTCTGCCTCTCTAGCTGATTCTTCATTGCGAGAGTAACTTTCTCTTTCTTCAGGTTTCACAGCCATTAGTCCATTCCTGGGTTCAGGCATCTAATTTGGCCGGGACATGTAAATCACACTGAGGGGGACTGTTCTCACTGATGTCCTTTTAATTAGTAATACCTACCACGGTTTTAAGAAGCCTCAGATCAGATCTTTCTTCTGCTTGATTTGAACAGCAGTTTAAGTCCAGAAATCCACATTCCTGGCAGAAAGGCCCCTGAGCTATGGCATATAGTCTGTCTTCTCACTCTTTCCCTTTGAAGGCTAAATAATAAAGAAATGTTCTGCTGCAGAAAGAGAAATAAGAAGTGAGACATCCCTGCTGTGGTCTGGTAGTCTAGGCATATGTTTAGGTTATGGGAAAATTATTTTAAAATGCTTTCACTGAGGCATTTTCATTTTTTTATGCAACAGTATATGAGTTCAGCAAGACACTAGTTCACAAATAGCATTCATGTTTAGGGCATTTCCTTAGGAAGCAGAAGAACTGGTGTCCTGTCCCTGAACCAAGTCCAGTAGAAGAGGAAACTGACACTGGTTTTCCCTAGTCATGCCACTACTAATCTAACACTAGGCAACAGGCAGGAGGAAGAGGGACCAGCACAGCTTCTGTCATATGTTTTGCATGGTCTAGATGTGCTGTTAGTGTACTAGATTCCAGAAGGGCAATGCAGAAATAACCAGCTGTGAAGCCTGTTGGCTCATAGAAAATGCAGTAGCATTAGATCTTTGGTGGTTCACAGAGCAAGTGCTATGAATAGAGCAGGCTGAGGAAAGTGGCTGCTTTGGTACTATGGGAATGTAGGTGGGAGAAGAATAGGGCTTCCAAGGATGTGAGTTTCCTATGTCTTCTTGTAAATCTAGCAGCTGAGCCTGGACACACACATTCCCCATTGTGACAGTTTTCACCATCAGCCGGTACCTAAACATAGACATTTTATATATATATATATATATATATATATAAATGTATGAAAAAATAAAATTTGAAAGCAGACGCATATTGTGTAAATTGAATGGCAGTGTCAAGAAGCAGTGGAAAATGGTAATAAAGCAGTATACAGCTAGAACAAATAGCTGTAGTGGACAGCATAATTAACTTATAGAAAGGGAAATGTAAAATATTTTTTTCTGAGACAGATGACTGAAGGCCATCAAATCAGCCCTAAAATGACTCAGGAAAATTTACCAAAAGTAGCATATATACACAGGGAGACCCTTTTGGCATTACAGGCTGTAAGTTACAGTTATTCCTAGGAGGTAACAAAAGAAGTTCTGTCAGCTGTACAATTACTTTTTATTGGCAGTGCTCTTTCAAGTCAAGAAAACATTGGCTGAAGTTCAAGACCAAGATTTGGCTCAACTGCCACTATAATTTTTGAGAAATGTGATGAATATTCCTCAAGAAATAGTTTCCTCAGAAAGCCACAAAAATCCATCCAGCCAGGTTACAGGATATCTACAATGATATCCAGAAGTTGCTTCCCTTGAAGGTCAATTACCATAGCTAATTTCACCAAGTGAAATTTTTACTTGGCAGACTGGCTGATATGCTCTGACAAAAAGATTCTTAACACATAGGAGTGAACTGTTGCATAAATAGTGATGTATGTATATGCACATGCAATTTATCACACAACTCTCAATCAAGCGTTCATTTTGAAGGATAAGCTATTAAAAAGATAAAAAAAGAAACTATAGCAGTTGAAGAGTCTTTCTAGTATAGAGGTGATTACATGTTGGGCATTCAGTAACAGCCTGAGGGTTATACACTGAACATAAATTTGGTCAATAGTCTTTCTTGCTATAAATTCAGTCAGTAATGTCTCATGCCACACTCCCAAGCCTGAGTGAAAATCAGATGTCATTGAAGACAAGCAGTTTTTTTTCATTGCCATCAATGAAGGCAAGATGTCAAAAGTTCAGTTTCTGCTGTCATCCCTGACAATGTATCCCTGGAATATAACAGCAGTAAAGCATGCGTGGTCACTAATCTCAGTTCTAGCAAACTGTATTAGTAAATATTAATAAACTAATCTTTAGTTTACCCTAACTAGGGTCTTAAATTGTTAGAAGAGACTGCAGATGAGTCATGTAAAATGTGCACTTTTAAAGGGATCACTGAAGATCTTTGCAGCAGTTATTCGGAACACAAAACCATACTTTCAAAATTTTTTCACAGTTCTTCATAAAGAAACGTTGGAAAATCCCTAGGTAGTTCCAGAGAATTCCTGTTTATAATGAGATAAAGATATATGACCACTAAAAAAAAAACAACAAACAAACAAAACCAGGAGAAATAGTAATTTGTGTCTATACAATGTCCATACAATTAGAAGTGCATCTCTGAGGCTGCAGACTTAAAATTATCTATCAGGAATGTTAAGCAAATTTAGGAAAGGTAATCTTTTTGCATCTTATGGTTTGATCAGCTGTACAAACTGGCAATATTAATTTACTTGCTGGTAATATGGAGTTAATTAATTTAGTGACATATCTGGAAACTTAACCAATGAAAGGGACTGCAGCTAGAAAAGTAGTTCAACCCTCTGAAAACTGAATGGGCCTCTGCAAGGTTGTATTTCTACCCTTTGCTTTATCCTTCCCTTGGCTGCAGAGAGATTTTAGGTTGGTAGATAAATCAGAAGATGTTTCCGTCTCTGCATCAACTCTCTAGTGAATTCTTAGTACTTTTAGTTTTGATATAAGTCTGATCAGATATTTCTTCCTCATACTCATTTCCAAGTTATTTTAGATTTTAAAGGCCTGGCATACTCTCAAGCACAATTCTTAAATTTGGCAACATCGCTATAACAGACACATGCCTAAAGAAAGCAGAAGGCTAGACAAAACAGGATAATAAAGACTGTATTTAAAAGAGCAGGAAAGAAACAGAATGAATTGTCCCAAATTTGATAAGATTGCTGCAAAGAAATGAACTTGTAGGTTGGTAAAATGTGTGAGTTTTGCATCTATACAGCCTGTAAGAATTAATGCTTACTAGTTAAGGTTCCAGTGTATTTAAATAACTCTGTTCCTATTTAATTGTATTTCTGGAGGACTCTGAATAAACATAAAAATATTCTAAGTGTGTTTATACTGAATAACACCTTTCTCAGACCCTGAAACATTAGGTTAAGTTGATTCTGATTTAATTAATTGCTAGTCATATTTACAATCAGGGTGTTATATGGTGTCTTAGATCCAGATGAATCCTCCTGTTATTAACTCTTTGCAATCTGGTAGTACCCTCTATACAAAACATACATCACAGACCAAGAATACAGTGAACAGGTGACAAAAGACACGAGGAAAACGGGAGATATCAGATTCCTATTTCTTTAATGGGAACATTTTGTTACAATTTGGGTATGTGATATTCTTGCCTTTTTAAAATGTTTAAAAGAAAATGCACATAACAATAAGTCAAAGGACACCAATGAATGTAGATATTTTAAATGACCAAGTCATAAAGGAAATAAAATATATTACACAAATAAACAAAGGTTATATCCACAGTCATGAATACTCACGCTCCTCTACACAAAAACAACAATAAATAAAATCACATTATATGCAGATAGTTCTACTTACATCAGTACAATATACTGTGCAGCTTTTCATTTGTTTCTACTAGACGGATACTAGGTTTTTCTGCTGTCCAGTATTTTTACATTAATAATGGACAGTATCACCCAAAAAAGGGGACAAAGTTAACGTCCACAGTGTCTATCCTGAGTCCTTTTAGTTTTGTGATAATTACAGCCTATGCACAAGAAACACAGCAAATTCCAGCCCTTGCCTTCATTCTGCCACTGTACCCAAGTGTCCTCAGCACTTTTAGATCTGCGCAGTCAAGGAGACATTGTTACTAGATAATACCACAACCTAGGGTCTAGCACACCCTGGCCAGGTTCTATGCACCACTTAAATCCCATTTAAACTTTATGTAAGGGGACTATGTGGGATTTAAAAGGTGAACTGGCTTTGTGCCGAGCCTTTAAGAAATTAGGTATGGAACAATAAAGACAGTGTACTGTACAGAAAGAGTTTGATCCCAGCCTCACCAGAGTCAACAGTATCTTCATGGGAGTATAATCAGTCCCTGAGTATTTTCCCTCTTCCTTTTCCCTAGCTCAACTGCACAGATACTTTCCCCATATTTTCAACAGATCTTTTCCTTTCTTGCATCCTTTGCTGCAGAAGTCATTGCAACATCTGCCACAAAGCTACAATGGGGAGGGTACTAAATATGGGAAGAAACATTGATCAACTCACATTGCACCAAAATAACTGTCCACAGATTAGTAACTGTGATATTGGCTTTTCAGTGGTGCCTCGCTCCTATGTCACCCTGCATATGCAGTTCACAGAGAAAGAAACATCCAGACCATCAGCTGGTATGAATCAGCATAGCTGTGCTGATTACATCAGCTGAAGGTTTAGTATAACATTAGCGAAACCTCTGATCAGAGTTTAGGGAGAGAATTGTATATTCCTTGTGCATACCAGTTAAAATTACAAAAGAAACCTTAAAATGATTATTTTTATAAAACTTTTTGGTACATTTCCTTTGCTTGCTCAAGTGTCTTCTAGAAACGTTCACATGACAAAAACACCAAGCAACAGTTCACAGAGTGGATTTTTAACCTTTCAAAGATTTAACACCTAACGAATCCACATAAGATTTCTGAACTATAGCTTAACATACAAACTTTAACAGTATCAGATTATTTAGAGTGTTTTGGCTTTGATGTAGAATATTAACTTAGTGGTTAGTGAGAGACTTTGAATGAACTCTAAGCCCTCTCCTTTTGAAAAAGCCAGTTTCATATGCTGTAAAGCTGGTGTACGTCAGTTAAGAGGCACTCTGAAACGTAAATTCTGGAAGAAGTAATAACATAATAAAAAAAATCTATGTAATGATATACTGGACATAATTAAACATTAGTCCAAGAACACCTCAAAGCCATGGCAGCATTATCTTCTTGATCAAAACAAGCAATAGCCTCCTAAAAACAGCAGCCATAACCACCCTTTCTTCTTCTATGGGGGCAAACCAAAGTGCTTAGGCTTCCTATCATTCTCTAGAGGAGAAAAGACACTATCAAAGTCTACTGCATAGCTTGCTGACCCTGTAGACAGCCAGGTCTGAGGTCTCTCACAAGTAGCTATTTGTTTTAATTTCAACAACCATTTTCCATCAGTCTCAGAGTTACAATGTTAAAAGGCATCTGAGAATGGAAAAAATACAGGCCTTTTGCCATGTGAACTCATTTCTGCCTCTAAGCACGGATATGCACAGTGCAAACACTTCCATTCTTCCATTTGAAAGGTTTCACACACCCACAAATCTTCGTGTGCTTTCAACAGCAAGAAAGTAAGAGGGAGGGACTGGGGACACATGCAGCACATACCTGAAGGCAAAACTTTTTCCAGCATTTCTTTAAAAGTATATTCCAAAAAGTAACTTTTATATATCTTTGTTTCTGAAAAGGACTAAAATTGCCTCCTACAATACATGCACCTTGCTGAAATTTGTCCCTTTGTTGTTCAGTGCTGTGACACAAGTTACTAGGACATATCCCTGGCCAGCAGAATAAGTAATACACCATTAGAACTTACCTATTTGTTCCTATCTGTCCTGCTTTGAGAGTCACTACATTTGGTGACATTATATAGCATCAACAATTAGGGCAAAAACAAAAGACATCAGCTGACATCACCACACAAACAGACATCGTCAGCCAAATATGACTGAACTACAACCCAGTCCTGCAGCCCAGCGATGCCCAGTAATCAGGCTGGCTTTAATGGGACTGCTACAATAATCAAAATATGCAGTACTAGCCTTGGGTGTTCTTAAAAGCAAAGGAGACCAGCTGCAAATTTCAAATTAAACTTCAGAAAGTTTTTGGTCAAGCCAATTTTTCAACTTGGTCAGTTACAAAGACAGGTAACATCTGACAGCTCTGGGTCTAGATCTCAGATAATGGCTGGCACGGAAGAGGGTCAACGCAAGCTGTGCTGGCAGCTCCACAGCATGGCAGTCACAAGCAAGGCTGAAACTACATAAAAGCCATATCTCAGTGAAGAGGAAGCATTTCTGAATAAATGATGGAAAATGACTATCTCGCTTCAGAGTACTTCTGAAGCTAGAGAAAAAAGCAGGAAAAACCAGGGGATTCAACAGCGTTCATTCTACCCTGGGAGAAAATGAGAAAAATATCTCATCTGCTTTATTTAAAGAATGGCTACAAGGCTACTCTGAAGCGTAAAGGAGGGTAGCGAAGGATGTGGAACTCTCTTGAGCTCCGAAAAAGGTGGACTGAATTGCCAAAGAAATTTATGACCAGGACTATTGGCTTCCTGTCTTTGATGTCTATTCTTGGCTTTCCAGGAGCATTATGGCATTCATGAGGTGAAAATCGCTCTAGAGCCAAGGTCAGCTAAGGCTGATGCAGCCTGTTCTACTGCAAAGCTGAGAAATTCACTCTGAACTGCTTCAAGATGCTGAATTTAAAGCCTGCAGACACTTCATTAAGGGCCTGTGCTTGCTTCCATTGAGTCGATGAGAGTTTTTTTCATCAGCTTAATAGGAGTAGGATTGAATCTCCAAGTCAAAAAATTAATCAGAGATCAACCTCTCAATAAAACACCCTGTCAGGCAACACACTCTTATTTTGTTCTGCACAACTCTCATCCTCCCAGGATTTTCAAAGCATTAGCCACATCTTAATAATTCCCAATTAAAAAATAACAAAAGACTTTCAAAAATGCAAGACAGCATTTCTAAAAAAACAATCTGAAAATAGATCATTAAAATTTCTTTTATTTTCAGAAGTGAATGAATATACCTCTTTAATTTCTGGACACAATCTTGCAAGGTGCACAGCACCCTCAATCCTAATTTTTAGCAATGGCTCAGTGTTCTCAGAACTTAGCTGGGTTTGGTCTTCAGTGAAGCACATCAGAGAAGGAACTGCTTATAAACTGCTGAGACAACTCAGGACAGACAAACCGTTCATAAGCAAAACTTCCAGAAGTACCTGTGGCCCAGACTAAGGCATCTAGACATCTGACTCTAAAGCTGCGGGTTTCAGCATACCAAATCAGAGGTACTTTTGAAAGTTTTGCTTCATCTTTGTCTTTGGAGAGTAGTCTGCAATAGCCAACTTGCAGTGAAAGCCTGTAATACGTTGAAGATAAGGGAGTGAAAGTCAGATAACTTGTCCCTAGAATCCTCAAGAAAAGACTCTATTAAATTACTTAATATTGTTCAGCTTAAAGAAATGCTAAATTAGCTGAAGATCTCACTTTGACAAACAAAAAAAAAAAAGCAAAGCCACAAGTGCAGTTTCAAGTTAACAACCACAACTGTAAGACTTAATAAACATCAAGACTACGGGGCCAACCTTTCTCTGATTCAAGTACATGGAGAGATTCCTCTTGGTTCAACCAGAACAAGGATCATACCCTTTGGTCCTGAGTGAGCATAGCACTTAGAAGCTGAAGTCAAGCATATTTTAAATGTGTTCTAAAGTGCTGGGCTGAGTCAAGGCCCTCCTTGTGCTGCTCTGTAATACAGACGTATGTTTGTAATACGGGCAATTTGTTGCAGCCAAAAATGTAGGTTTTGAAAATTCTTTTGAGAATCCATTATTATTATTTTGATTAGACATTCCCTTACAGAGGTTGAAGCTTAAACATTGTGGCATTGAGCTAATGCAGATGAGCAAGAAAGGAAAAGTGTATTAGATGGTAAAGAATCTCTCTGCTGAATAATCTAAACTCAGAGCAGTTTGTGATCTATGGTCCTTGGAAGATCTGAGAACTATTAGCGAGAGCCCTGTGAAAGGCAGTTAAGAAGAGTAAGTTTGTTTATGCTATACAGGAATCTACTCATGTGAAATGTCTGACATGATCTCTACACCTCCATGGCAAAATTGTACAGGTGTGCCCAAATTTAGAAAGATTACAACCCATTGATCTAAAACATTCTAATGTGCAAGAATCGTTCACCTTTTGAAGGATGGTTGGAGATGCTGGGACGTAAAGTTGTGACCAGACCTCCATGAGCATCCCACCAGCAGAAATCTCAAACACCTCAAAACACTTCCTGAGGCCATGATTAAAAATGTTTCATATAATTGGGGATCAAAATTATTACACTTTTAATTTAAGACTGACCTTTAATTATACTTTTTCTTTTTCTTTTTTTTTTTGATTTAGTTATAGTAAAATGGCACAATAAAAATATTGTCCTAACAATTTGTTGTCCTAGCCAGATTGCTTCTGGCCCAAACCTTCAGGTTTGACCTAACAGTGCTTGGCACAGGAAAAATACAGATCTACACTACTGCAATGCTCCCTAACTAGGGACCAGTGGATGTGAGCTCAGACTGCACGGCAAGTCAGAGCAAACATTTCTAAAAAAGTTTATCCTTGAAATCATACTCTTTTTTTTTTTTTTTTTAATTTCCTTCCCTTTTTCAATGGCAAAATAGTCAAACAGATAAAAGAAAGTAAGAATAGTGAAAGGTGTAATTTCAAAACAAAACATAAAACTCCCTTTGAAATCAGTTTAAAAAAAAAGTAATCACACCCCTCCCCCCCAAGGTAAATAAAGTCAACTGCTTGAAAAAAAAATTCCAAAAAACAATTAGAAAGTATTTTTTTCCACCTCAACACTACAGCAGTATGACTGCTGCTCTAATCAACGTCCTTCTGTTGCCCATGGTCTAAGGGGGCCACTCCAGGAAACAGCATCCATCGGCCTACGTGTTACTTTGGCCAAGGCACCTCTGTAGAAGTCATACACTGTAGGTCAACATTGGGAAATGAGATGATGTGAATCTACCACATGAATGACAGCTCTGCTACAGCGAGGCCTAAAGCCACCACATCTACGCGCTCTACAGCCATCACCTATTCTAAAGCAGCCCTGAAATTCGAGAAACCCTGCCTTGGGACATTAGACTATTTCAAAAGGGCAGGCAATGAACCACTACATATGTTAAGAGACAGTGCAATGTAAGAAATAGTGAAACCAGTCCAAGGAAATACCCTATGGGATCTATGCACTTAACATTAACAGAAAAAAGACAGTTGAAGGAAGATAAAGCCAACTTTTGCTCTTCACTCACTCCCAGCTACCCCAAAACAGTTTCTCTGAATTTGCACTCTGGCTTCTCAGAATATAAAAGCTTTGTAGAACATGGGCTTCAGTGCCAGTTTTGAGGCTAACATTCATGTAAAGAATAATTATGGGACCAAAAAGTTCTGCTTATGAAATCAGAATAGGATAAACCAAAAGATTTCATGCATTAGAATCATAGCCACAGTTGGCAGTTGGATTTTCTCAAACAATATTTGTATGGGTCTTATTCGTCACATTTATAATATGTACTGTTTGCTTCCATTTGTTGACTAGAAAGCAGAGCTCTCCTCTGTCTAACGTAAAACAACCTGTTAGTAGCTAATTCATCACAGATTCAGTCTTGCTCCCAATAAAGTTAATGGCAAAATTCCCAACACTACTGATGGCAGCAAGATTAAAGTTAGCCCTACAGTAGTGTTTTACCACCCCAGTCGCGAAGGTAGTTCTTTGTGTGTTTAATTGTGCATACATGAATGATTAGTCTCACTGACTAATGTGAGACTCTCCAACATAGGAAAAGTTAATTATTTTCAGGATCAGGGCCATCATATAGGCAATTGTATAAGCACATTTATACTAGTTAAATAACTATTTGCATGTTGCACATGCCTGGAGAACAGAGTGGAGCAAAAAGCTTGTTATTATCCATGAACTCCCTTCTCCTCCCCAAATACTGATTTTTAAAATGTATTTACATCTATTGACTTTCTCTGCATGTTACTCCTATCATAAAAAATATGTCTTCAAAACATTCACTCCCCTTGATTTTAACCCTACCGAAGCAAAAAATAGATATTTCAATAGAAAAATACAAGATAAAAAATATCCTAAAAATAAAATGTTAGCATGGAATGTTGTTTTTACACAAAAAGACCCTCTTGTGAATTGCCTCTGCTATACAAACACTTCTGTATCTTTTATATTTACATATTTTGGATGTAATCCTGTACTCACTGAAGTTAATGGGACTTTGCCATTGACTTCACTTGGAACAGGAGCAGGCTCTACATAGACTATATTTGCTCCTCTGAAAGGTGACAGCAGTGGAGAGAAAAGAGCATGATAAAACACATATAAGACTGAATAATTAGCCAGTCCTCTCTGGAAGCCTGATTGTCTTCTCCCATGCTATTTTAAACCAGTGAAACTCCACGTCCTTCACTGGAGCTGTTCCTGACTCCCTGTGTATACGAGGGAGAATCAGTGCTTTTGACTTCGATACTGTACACACAAGGAAGGGAGGACTTGTGTGTTTCCACCTGCCTCACTTTCTCAGTGGAAGTAATTACACTCAAGTGCCAGTTCCCTTCCAGGACTGAACTCCATATATCCAATCCTGCATCCCCTGTAATCAATTGCAATCATTCAGCAATGCAGGATCATACCCCAGATTAACCCCTTTTTTCATTCTGACAGCAAAGCAGCACCTCCACAGACACCTTTGTGCCTGTGAAACCACATTTGATACCCACAAGTGAGATGCCATTAAGGAAAGAGGCAGTAGGAGACAAAAAGAAGGGAACAGAAAGAGGCATCCCCATCAACTAAGCCCAAATCTGCTGCCCTTAGTATATGCCTTAAGAAATATTGTCTTTACACATTAGGTACATCTGACAAGATCAAACTGTGTCATTTTCTTTTTTCATGAGATGAAAGGCCATGTGGCATAATGTGATTAGTAAATCATTCCTGAGCTTCTGAAAGAAATTAAGATAAAATTACTGCTCAAAAGAGTGAGTTCTTCGAGAGCCTCTTCTTTTTACACTGATGTCTTTGGTTGTGTCCGTTTCCCTAATCTCTTTTTCCAGGAAGAATGGGATTATTTTTCTTCTTTATGCAGCAGAAAAATGAGATCTAATGGAGTCTTCACGTAACTGCCGATGTTTCCCCATGTTACAATCCTCCTGTCGAGTTCGTCTTTCAATAGTTATTCTGTATTTCTTTCTGCATGAAAGGAGAAGAACAGAGTGAGAAATCGTTCTCCAGCTATAGGATAACAGGACTTCCCTTATAAAGAATGCCTGTAGGGGACAGCTGGATGCCAGTTGAAAAATGAAATGTGACAGAATGTGAAACTCTGGTCAAAGATTAAAGTAGTTTGCCTTGAAACATTTTACCCAAGCTCAGGAATGCCTGTTAATTTCTCCACAGCAGTCTCAAAGCACCAAGACACAGACATTTGTTTCTTTGAAAATTTCTGATCTAAGTGATTAGGAAGTTTTTGTGAAGTGGCATGTGAACTGTGTCACATCACTGCTTTATACTGATCAAAGCCAAATTTCTTTCCTGTATACAGAGGCACTTTCTGCAGAGTTCAAACAACGGAGCTGACCCTTTATTCAGCTGCATTTCTCACTGAAACTATATATTAACTAACTAGCCCTCCCATCTCCCTCTGAGGAAAGTTACTATGTTTATAATGTCAGTGGAGGTAGTAAGATGAATTAAGAAGTGGGAAGTAGACGACAGATAAGGAGTAAATACAACTGCTCACGCATCAGACAGTTTTTCCTGTGCATCTTCCTCCAGGTCCTTTTGAAGAATTCTGTTAATGCTACTTCGTGTGTCAAACAGAAGCCTTCAGATTGCTTTTCTGTTCCTCATCAGTATCCAGATCGCCAAAAAAAAATCATTAGACTCCCCACATTTATATTTTATGCATTTTTGCATCTACTGAGTTTCAGGACCAATTTTTCAAAAGGGTGTTAGTCCAGCTGCTCTGCATACAGTACTGCTTGTTCAGGCGCATGACAAAATATTTGTATGCCAAGGATATCTCTGTTCCATCTGCACGCGTAGCAGGAGTCAGAGCCAGACATATAGCGATGAAAGAAGGATTTTCAGAACACCACGATTTTTAAAAAGGTCGTCTAGCTGGATAAGGTGGTTCAATAGAAAGTGGGTACCTCTGCATCTTGAAAAACTCCCCTAGACATCTGTATCTGTAGGCTCCAAAAAAACTTTAAAAACCTGTATCCTTCACTTATGCATTTTTAAGTCAGTCCTTTCACAGGTCAGACAATGCACAGTAGTAGTTCATGCACAAGGACAGACTCACGTTTTAGAAATGCAGCTCTTCACCTTTAAATCCTTACAAAGCTACATATCAGAACTACAACACAGATTCTTCAACACAGTTCATATGCACACTCAAAACAGTATCTGCATGTCCTTTTGTGGTGATTATAGATCCAAATTATCAGAGAGATGCACTCAGAAGGTGCATATGCAGGTCAAATGCTGTAGAAGCTGCAGGTACAAATTGCTTCCAGGCACACAGGTCCCAGACCTGCATTTTCTGAAAATCTGAGCCATACATCCTGATATGCCATGTTTCATATGCTTATTCTAAAGGAGCAATTGGGGGCTTGATTGTATTCCTCCTTTCAATGAGTGCAATCACATCTCCAGGGTGAAATTCACCTGCGTGCTTTTAGATGTCTCCAATATGCAGGTCCATCTGAGATACCTGCGGCTTCCTTAATAGTCAATAGAGAGTAATGGACCTTTCTAGGAAGCATCCTTCTGACCTATTTTACATGAGGGGACATGAACTGCACTAAAAAAA
Organism: Struthio camelus; assembly: GCF_040807025.1. Lineage (NCBI taxonomy): Eukaryota > Metazoa > Chordata > Aves > Struthioniformes > Struthionidae > Struthio > Struthio camelus. The sequence continues at coordinate 56,643,489 of NC_090981.1, read as the reverse complement.
AAGCCTGTGCCTCCCCTTTTAACATAAATAAGACGACTAGGTGCTGAGCTCAAGTGTGGATATCTGCTTTTACAGACACTCAGCTTTGCTCACACAAATTTCCACCCCAAATCTTAGTGTCAGATGCTTGAGAGTTTAAGAGATTTCTTACTCTACATTGAATGCTTTGTATAGTTTTATACCAGCTAAGGATGAGTCTTTTGCCACATTTCCTGTCCCCACCCACGAACTCCCTCTCAGCTATGCTAAAAAATAAAAACACCTAAAAGTTATCATCTCAGATTGGGAAGGTATAAAAAAATGCAAGAGCCTATGATGACATACAATGTAGACACATTTACATTTTCTCTTTGGTTTGGCTTTTCAAAGACAAAAAAAAAAAAAAAAATCAGTCCCAGCTACCTTGCCTTGTCTTAGACCCAAACAATATATTACATAAGCACTAAACACATGCAAGCAAATTTTTTTTCTTTAGCCATAGGGAAAGTTTTCTCTTATAACATGGACAGCAAAGGTCCTCTCCTCTCATAACGATGCATTAACTGGCCATGCAGCTAGCATCAGTCACTCTATGGAATTTCAGTTACAATTACTTGATGAATAACCCTGGGCTCTGGGATATTTTGCAACTCTAGATGCGGGCTGGTGAACCACAGTAGGTTTTGCTTGCTTCATTTTGTTAATGTGTTCTATAGGTAATTATTTTCATTGAAGAAAATGATTTGACTGTTATAAGCAGAGGTTACTTCTGTTCTCCTGTTTGCCTTTTCCATGCCATAAGAGGATAAATCACACCAAAAATAGGATGCTGAACAGGTGTTATAATAATTTGGTCTGTCAGTGCACTTTAGATTTGCTGACCAACAGTATAAGCATCATTTTTCTTAAACAGGCACAAAACATCAATCACCCAGCACCGACCCCAGTTTACTAAGTTAAAGATACAGATTTGAAACCCAAATATTCTCTTAAACCAAAACAGAAATCTCCTTCTAGCTTCCAGTGGAATTGTGCTCAATAATCAAAACTAAGCATGATACCAGGCAAGTGATATAAATCTCTTGCATGATCACAGACTGCACAATTATGCTGCAAGGAATACCAAACAAAGGCAGCTTTCAAGGCCAGGACATTTTGTCAAGGGAGTCATGAATGAATGGAACACACTGGAGTTATTTCCTCGAGTAAAGCTACTCTGACATGTAAGTGTTTACAGGATGAGGCCCTGAATCCATAAAATGATTTGGATATGCACAGAAGATAAGGACAGTCAAAGTGTGTTCACAGTCTTTGGTGGGAATTTTACCACAAATGATTATGGTGCCTCCTGCCTCACATCTTCCTCACATCAAGGATGTGCTGCCAAGACCAGAGAGGTTTAGATAAAGAGTAAAAAGTTTAAGAAACTTTCAGTTAATTGGACTGACCTGAAAAAGTAAAAAGCCATTAGCAATCCTGCTCCGAGCAAAGCACCCACAACTATTCCTGTAACAGCTGATTCTCCTAGACCACCTGCTTGAAAAAGGGAAAAATAAACCATCAGGGTTCACATTGAGAACTATTTGCATTCACATATTTGAAAATACACAGGACTAGGAAATGAATGACCAGCATCAGACAATAACAAAAGCCATTTAGAGTTCAGGACTCCATGGGAACCTTTTCTTCAGTTCCAGTTCCTGCATGTGTATTTTTTGTCCCTGCTTTCCTTGAGATTAAACAAGCCCCCAAGGTCAGTGCCAAAAGAAGTCACAATCGTAAAGATGTGACATGCAGGAATGTTGTTAAGAAACTGGTCTGAATCATAATACCTGTACTGTGATTATAACAAGTCATGTAATAGGAATCAGCACTGAATATCACCTAAGCTGGTGTTACAGAAACAATCCCATTTCATCTGGTTTAGCATCATAACCACCTATCAGCCAGGTTTACTGAAATGACCGTATGATTATTCAGTGGCTCCACAGGCTCTTTCTGAACCTATGCTGTTTCAACTTAAAGCCACGTGAGCTTTGCCTTGCCCTAAGTCTGAACAGGGACACAGCCCCTAGCAGGGACTGTGACTCTGGGAAATGCAGGGCAGCTGAGCAACAATGGCATTTTCAGGTGGGTACATCCTGCTCCCTTTCCATGCCTAAACCTGGGTTCACGGGAAGGAACGAGAAGAAACAAAGAAATGAAGCAGCTTCCTCCTCTTCATTTATCCTTGACCCTTTGACGGGATTGTCTCTGTATATCAACGTGTGTGGAAGGAAACAAGGTGCATAGCTACACTGTGTACCTGCACTGAGTGCGTGTAGTTACACTGTGTATCTGTGCTGAGCATGGAGGGCACGGCCTGGAAGCAGTCTCTATGTACACAGGGCTTTTCAGGGATTGATGAATTAACAAGCTGCAAATACCTCTTCACTGCAAGGCTAGGAATTTGTTTCCTGCAAAGACCTAAGACCACACTTTGCCGCTCAAGCATCCCCATCCTCCTGCCCTCATCTCCTTGCAGTGCCCTGCTCAGTACGACATGGTCTGGAGACTCGGTATGATGGAAAACAAGGGCACCTGCTCTGTGGAGGGTAGTCACAGCCTTCTGGATTCCCAGTGGTTAGCCTACTCAACCTTCTTCACTTCTCACCTTACCAGACTCCTCAGAGTGCCTCTTCTCAGCACTGAAATATCATTCTGCACTGGGAGAATAAACTCTGCTCCTGTCAGACGGGGCTCCCGAACTGATAATTATCAATATGATTATTCTCTACTAGGGGGGTTCAGCTATATCCTTTGTTTGCTTCTTTTTGACTAAAAGAGATTTTACCTTTAAGCCCCCCCGAAGGTCCCAGAACCTCCAGGGCACTGGGCCAGTGCCTTATGCAGGCATCATGATTACTATCATATTTAAGTACAGAAGAGTGATTCAGACCACGTACCATCCAGGGCTGCCAGACTCTAGCTTCCCAAACGGTCAGCAGAGAGACATAGCCACGGAGTCTCAGTTGGACAACTGTGCTAAGCAATCCAATACAAACTATTTTGCTGCATCACCACATGGATTCCTCTCTCTGACAGCCTGGATGGAGGCATTATGTCACTACACTTACATGATTTACAAGGTGTATTGTTTGTATGCTCTGAAACACGGCTTTCATCTAGTCTCAGCCTGCCGTGACTCCAAGGATATTTCACATTTGATCGAATTTCAAAACGCCCCTGCTTTCCGTAGTAGTCCCCGATCACCTATGCAAAAAAGAAAGGAAAGAAAAGAAAAGATTTTCCTATTGACTATGGAAAACAAACAGGAGGGGTGCATCACTTGAACGCTTGTGGCAGGATGTTGAATGAGGGAAAATAGGGCTGAAAGGGTCTTTGGGAGGTCATGTAGTCCATGCCCTGCCCCAAGGCAGGATCAGCTGAAGGAAAGCATTCCTGGCAGATGCTTATCTAACCTGCTCTTGCAAGCCTCCAGAGACAGAGTCTTGACAAGCCCTGTAGGCAATTATTCTGGAGCTTAGCTATCTTTGTTGTTAGTGGTTTCCCCTAACATGTAACCTAGATCTCCCTTGTTGTAATTATCCATCACTACTTATTCTATTGCCAGTGGACACAGAGGCTTTTCCTTTCTGAAACATCAGTTTACATATTCATAGCCTGCTATCAGCTCTCCCCTCAGCCTTCTCTTGTATATAAACCCAACTCACATACATTTTTTAGCCCTCTGAATATTCCTGCTGCTCTCTCTCCCTGGACTTTCTTCAATTGCTGCACCATGGGTTGAGTCTTCAGGAATGGTTGTACTGCAGTGGAGGTCTGCAGGACATTGGGCTAACCAAAAGTGCTGACGTTCCTGACTGCACATTTCTAGCTGGACATTTCTTTTTTGTATGGACCTGGAGGCGCCTGAGGTTCAGCTAAAACCTTCACATCTTCTGCAGAATTACTACAGAGTCAGTTATTCTCTACCTTGTAATTCTGCATTTGTTTATATTTACATAGAAAAGGCATTTGGGGTTTACCATTCTGGTAGCATGTGCTATTATTTCAGACCAATTCATCAAGATACTTTAGAATTTCTGTCCTGTCCTCAAGAGTAAATCCAGGCTTTATTCAAGATAAGATCCACTGGATCTACTGCAAAGTTGCAGGTCTAAATTGTGCTAACAGTAGTAGGTCACTCATCTGAAAGTAGTTCCCAAAAATCTATACACTCTAATAAAGGTAAAAGGCCAGATAGGATGCACAAACACTGAATGAATCAGCAGGGATGGAGGAGCACATCAAAAGGCATAAGTGACCAACTACGGATACGATCTATCTATAAATACACTGTGTTTAGATATTAGAGTAATGCTTCTTTTACTCAGGCTACTGATAGCCTGTTCAAATCTTACACCTGAACTCCCTTTTGAAGAGAAAGATTTAGAAGGCGTATAACATTTGCCCTGATTAAGTACACAAAGGTAGATTTCACATTAAATAAAGGAGCAGATTTCTCTCCCAGTATTGCAACTGGGAGTTAAGATCTTAGAAGAAAGTCCTTTTTATATTAGTTCAAAAATACAGGCAAATTCAGTAAACTGGAAAAAGCATATAAAAAAAAAAAAACCTCAGAGACCACTTGCAGGCAGCAGGCAATTCACTGAGAGACTGTTTCATTTATCAAAAAGGAATAGGAGAGGTGTCTTTATTACAGTGTAACCCTCCTCTACCAAGAGGACTTAGTAAACGTGAAAGGATGCAGGAAGGCTTGACAAGAACAGATAGGTAGTAGCAACCAAACTGATTCAGATGAGAAACAGGACAAATGTTTTAAAAGAGCAAGAGCGGTTAAACACTGGAACAAACACTGAGGGACCAAGTGAGAGAGTCCCTGTTTTTCAGTGTCTTCCAATGAAAAATGAATGCCTCTTAGAGGGTGAGCTTTAGTCACATGTAAACTGTCGAGCTCCGTAAAGGGTAAAGGATTGTGCCTGCCTGTGATGCAGCAGAGGTCAGACTTAAGTAATCCGATGTCTTCTTCTAGCTTGAAACTCTATGAATGGATTTAGAAAACCGTTCTGGCCAAACACAGGTTCATCTGGCTCAGTTCCACTGAGAAACAAACATTTTCACGTTGACATGGAAGAAATTGGCAGAATGAATAAAACAAAGGCATCAAAGAAACCATGTTATTAGTCAGATTAAAGTACAAGGGCAGAATTGAATGTAGTGGACGCTAGTAATAAATAATTGCATATTGAATATGTTACTTGCATGTATATTTTTATGTATCATCAAAAACAAAGCACAGAGAAATTAAGATGAGAAGTATGCTAAAGGGGAAGAGGAATGCAACATCAAAGAAATAAAAGATAGCCTGAACTGGAAGGGAAGGAAAGCGAAGGAAGGAAGCCTGGAAGAATTAGACTAAACTGATAAACATGATAAAAAGCTAACACATTAAGCGAAAAGAAGAGATGCACACTGTTCCTGTCAAACTTATCCCAATCAATTTGTCCTACTAACTTTAAGTAATGATGATTACTCCTCCTACAGACACTCCTGGAAGTGTCTGTAATTCACTGCTGAAGTTTTTCAGTCATTTTTACCTACCAAAATGCCCTAGCAATCACAGACATTTAAAAAGGCTTTCTGAGTTTGTATTTACTGCAGCATTGACATGAACAATAACTTGAGAGTTTCCTTCATTAGATTCAAATCCACACATAAAAATGTCCAGCTCAGGTTTACTGCCACTTTGCATTTGAGCTTACTGGCCTCTGACGAAATGAGGAAGGCCAGCAAAGTTTAGGTTGATGCTGACATTGCAACTAACAGCACAATGGTAAAGTACCTGTTTGCTTCAGCTGGAGTTAGGGTAATATATATATTAACAAACTCAGCAATACCATTTTAATGTATTTATTTAATAAACAGATGCCCATTAACTAAACAGATGATACGATGTTACATCAACCCGGGTAACTCATCAGTGGCTAACTGAAATAGTGTTTGTTTCCTTACCTCTTGTGTGCCTGCTTCTGGGTCCGTCATTGCAATCACAGAGAAATCCCCATATCTGTCTCCATTGGCATCAATGGACACCTGCCCTGCAATGCCTAAAGAATGGCATGTGAGGAATTAGAAAATTAATTAGTTAAAATATCAAGCCTTTCCAAGGAAAACAAGAAAACAGTGGACAGGTTTTACAGACCGATATGACAGGAAATCTCATCAGTCTCCCAGCATTTTTGTTGACATTCCAAAAGAAATTGTAATTTCATCTTGGTGTCTGCATTCCTGAATTCTTAACATTTCTCCTTTTTAAATATCAAATGTGTGAGACTAGGGAATATGTGAGAAAAATCTTATCCAGAAAGCCAGTGGGCCAGAAAAAAACAAAAATACTTTTAATGCAAATTATTTACAGAGAGCTCAGCCCCAAAGCAGCTAATGATGCCTCAGCAAAGGGAGTCCAGCTCACATGCTGCAGAGACCTTCAGGGCACAGCCAGAAGCCCCACAACCTGATGTGGCTTGGGGCACCGATACAGCTAATCCAGCATTGTATCCCATCTGATGGGATATTGGAGGTGCGAGAGAAAAGAGGAACCATGTGCATTAAATTCTGCATTCATTTACATATGATTAACTGCCTAATATGGTGCTGTTCATTTTCTAATTTTGACCCCAACTCACTTCCTTCCTTTACACATTTGAGGGTAGGATCTCACATTCCCTTAGGCCAGCTGCCACTCTTATTTCACATACTTTAACAAAATTTAGACTCCCGAAGACCGTTCTTATTGACAGATCGTGGCTTCATCTTAGCAGCCCTTCATATGATGAAGTCACATTAAAAATTCTATACATGAAATCACGTAAGATTCCTGATGATTTCAATATTTGTTTTTAATAATGAGGAATAAATTAAATGTCTGGTGGATATTGTGCATGTGTTAGATACCATCTCTACTTGTAACTACTACTAATATTCTAGGAAACGCTGGGCAAACTTATTTAAGTGGGAAGGGATTTCAGGACTCCAGTCCAACTTCCTGCTCAAACAGGGTCAGCTAGGAGGTCAGAATAGGCTGCTCAGAGATGTATATGGTCTTGAAAACCTCAAAGCTGGGAGACTGCACGATCTGTTTCAATGCTTAACTGTCCTCACACTGGGAGGCTGCTGAAATGTGATCCTGCACTGCCTGACACCAAATGCAGCAATTTACACCTGTGCAAAGCCAGTGCAAGTCAAACAGGCATCACTTCATATCCATGTTACACAGGTTATGTGACTACCCCAGGCACAAAGCAGTAGAGAATCAGGCTCCCATTGACCGAAAATCAGAAAAGAGAGGTCAGCTATTCAGCTAGAGTGCAAATTCCCCTCAACATACCTAAGAATAGTAAGCCTTCAACAGATTGACACACCTACATTTATCTGCTCTGTTTCCACTTTAACAGAGTGATATCAGGAACGTTTAAGCCTATTGTGATTTTCAGCATATGCACTGTTAATTAAAAGATTTACTGTCAAACATCTAGTTTCAAGTATAACAGTACAGTAACCAAACAACTGCAATTTGATTATTGCAGGAGGACAGAATGGGCGTTCCGTAGTTCGCTATGAAAGCGGTGAAAGACGCCACTATAAAGAGCTGCAATGTCCTTGCCTACAGGTTGCTGGATCTGACAGGAGGCTGTATACAGAACAGTCACCTTCCTGGCCTAAGAAAGCCAAAACTGAATTATTGCAGGTAGGTACTAGAACTTGCTGAAAAGCAGATTTCCTATGGAATTTTTTTTAATGGGAAACACTAATTTTTTGACTTGCGATATGAAGCAAAACAAAGTGTTGAAATTTCAACATTTCCTAAAACGTTGTTCCCGAAGAAGCATATTTAGGAAATTTTATAATAACCTCAAAGTAGTACGACATTTGGATGAATCTAGAAGGATTTTATCTGGACCATCTTTTTGTTATATTATGTTAGATACTTACATACTGAAAATGTTGCTACAGTTTCAGAGGAAATCTTAATGAAATCAAAATATCGCTCACAAAATGTTCACTTCAGTCATATCAAGGTGTCTCTAACAACCCAGAAATTTTGGTATTTCTGCTATTTGGTATAACCCAATAAATATTTTGATCATTTCAGCCTTCTTTTCTTAAGTACTTGTTGCTGTCTGTGCAGTTGTGGCTGGCAGTTGGGACTGTGAATGCTGCATGAAATGGCATCCACATTCAGTTGGGTTTCTGATAGGTCACCTACTCAGAGCCAGCTGTAAGATGACGTGCACAGGCAATTAGAGATCTATATGTCAGCAATTACAAATTAATGGCAACAATTATATTTCTGATGATCAAGGCCTGAAAAAGTTTAAGTGAATTATAAAGCCTCAGTCCTGCAACAGACCTGGTAAGCGTACAGATGGACTGTATGCTGTGATGCTGCATTCATTTTAGAGAGGGGCTTACAAACAGGATAAAGGGATATGATTTTCCTGAAAGGACCGGATCGCAAAAAGCCAGGTGGAAGGCTTCTTAAATCAGGCCTATCCTTGTAAAATCAAGACCAGCAAAGTACTGCCACAGGTTGGAGATGGCATATAACTTGCACGGCATTTTGACCTTGCAAACTATGCCCTCACAACTCAACTTGGCAGTTGTGTTTTCAGAATAGCTGTGACAGGTCACCCAGCAACAATAAACTGGTTTTCACAGGTGAGGAAAGAGAACATTGTTTTCCTCCTGGCTGGTTTTACAAGTAAGGTGCGAGAACCTATCGTGTAACCTGTGCTCTCCTCTGCATGGAGCACATGGTGCTATAAAAGATGTGCATAGGCACTTCATCTGGGGGCTTTCTGGAGCAGAAAATTAGGCAAGAAAACACAGACAGCCTGTGCTGGAGCATCTGTTCATACACAGGATGGGCAAACAGTAAGGCAAATCCTTAGACATCAGATTACCTCTGTTAAAGGAGCGTGTTTTGGGAAGCCATGGATGAGACAGGAGATAATGTAGCTTTCAGCACAATCTCCAATTGGTGCAGGGGTCCTTATGGGATGACTGCAGCCAGCATCATTTAAAGCAATCCCAAGGTTGTCTAAAGCCACACTGTGGGCTGTTTTGCTTTCTGTTCAGCCGTAATTTCAGAACATAAGAGGTTTTCAGCCACTGTCCTTCTTGCCTTCCTCCACTATGTCCAGTGTGTGTTCTTAGAGCAGAGAATCTGGCCACGGAGTTTTTCTAACATGTTTAAATTCATCATTGGCTTCTTATCTAGGGAGAACGTTTCTTGCTCTTAGGCATTTCCATTGGAAATCTCATCAATTGTACTCCAAAAGACTGGAATATTATAAGAGATGACAGATGAATCCAACAATGCCAGAACTCAGTTATTCCTGCCTGGCAAAAGCTCTCACATAGCTTTACATCAGTAGGGTGACATCCATGTGCCAGTTGCACTGTGGAATCACAGCCTACAGGATTAGGCACAGAAAGTCACAGTACTACTCAGCTGCTGCCTCTGAGATAACATGTAAAGGTCCTGAAAGAGGCTGGGAGGAAATCCTTCCAGGGCCCAAAACAGCCTTGTCAAGGAATAAAAAATTGGCACCTGCTTGCTTCGATCCATTCCCAGCCTTTTAAGATAAAAAAGTCAAATGGAAAGAATGAGGCAATCTGAGAGCTAATAGATGCACTTGAGTAAAGTGAGCAGCTGTAATCTTTTCAAAAACAAAGGAGCCTGAGAAAATTATTGGTATTCTTTACATCATCAGTGAGGGTCATTAAACGGTAAGTTCTTTGAGCCGAATAACACTTCAAGGGATGGTGCAAAAAAAGTTTAGATTGTTATGTGAGGCAGCCTTAAAGATGTGTATGGTTTCATATGGATTTTTGCTTCTCATTTAAGAGTTGCATAGACACTGGTCCTTATTCTGCACATAGTAAAGACCTGAATTTTTTTTTGTCTCTGAAAGCTGGAATTCCACGTTAACTCTTACCTTCATATGTTCTGTTCCGTGTTTGCTGAACAATTTTTTCCCCATCTTTCTTACTGAAACCATACTTCAGGACTTCCTGTAAAGCTAGAGCATAAAGAAGAATAGCATCATGGAATCCTTCCACAAACATGTTCACCTAAAAAGGAGAAAAAAAAAAAAAAAAGCAATGGCAATTGTCACATGAAAAACATCTGTCTTCCCTATGGAACTGATTAACTGGAGAGAATCTCCAGATTAATCAAAATGACCAATTTGAAGGGTTATTTTCTCAACTGCTGGAACACAAAGGAATGTATCTCAAAAAAAAAGCAAGAAGAAAAGTGTAACTTTTGACCCACTTTTAAAAATAGTCAAAAAAAGTTAACAGTTATACTATCTGCTATTCTGAACATTCAAATCGCGCTTCAATGTTGTGTCTGAATATTTCTGCAGATAGGGGAGAAATCTGCTGATCACAGTTCCCATGCCAAGCTGCACAAATTCTGCTGCTGATCGCATGGGGTTCTGAAAGGTGCTGAGCACCTCATCCCACAGCACTGAGAACGTCCTCCTCCCTCTGCACAAAGGACTTAGCACCTGTCAGGATTGGGAAATATGCTTTGCCATGATTTTTTTTGGAGAGCATAAGTTTTTCTGACTGGTGGATTTGCTTGTTTAATGATTACCACTTCTATTTCTGGCCCCTGCTCAGCTGAGCATCTCTCCACTAGCAAACGAGCAATGGAGGAAACTGCTTACCCTCTGCAGTAATGTGTTCTCTGGGGCTGCCAGGAGAACAGTTTCCTATCTTCTATCATTTTTTTCAGTAAATGACATGAACTAAATGAAATGTTGCTTTCTAACACTAATATAAGGAGACTGCTGCAAACCGGTGACGTCTTCCATGAGTCAACACAGACAGCCTGCGGCTTTTGTCCTGCACCACTCTGAATATCAACAGCAGTTAAAGTAGAGTGCTGCACAAACATTATGGGTTTGTTTGCCCGAGCCAGGTGCACCTCAGTGATGAAGCACTGAACCGCAGTAGGAGCTGAGTTCAGATCTAGACCCATCACCAAGAAGCAGATACGCAAGCGGCTTGAACAGCACAGCTATTCCCCTCCTCTAAGCAACAACTCACATCTCCGTCCTGCAACACATCCTGGCTCGATGCACAATAATTCAGAATTAATTATCTTTTCAACTGAAAGAAGGATGTTCCCATTTGCTCATAGTTTAGTTACACTGGAAAAGTGCCTCGTGTGCTGAAGCTAGCAAAGGTGCAAGCAAAGGTTGTAGCACATTATGGGGCCTCTTACTGCCATTTCCACTGAACAACACCCTTCTATAAATATGCTCCCGGTTAGAAACAATATTTAGCTTATCTTCAATTTCAGTGTATCTAAACAACTAAAAAATGTTGGTAAACAAAGCACTGCTCAAACTCCCACAGTTTTAGCTGGACATTAAAAAAGCTGAAAGATGTAGCCAGTTAAGTAAATAACTGCTCCACAGATAAAAAGTATTACATAGTTGATTGGCCAAGCAGAACTAACCAAGCTCCTGGTTATGTAATTACATACAAGACATTCTTTCACTCTTCAACTGGTTGCCAACAGTAAGGAGAATGAAACCTGTTCACCGATAATATGGAAGTTTAAATTTCTCTGACATTTAAAAGTGGATGTTTACATTACTTTGATCTATGTTTCATTAAGAAAATGCAACACAAATTTAGGGAAAAAGCCGCCAGTGTAATGGAAGGCGCAGCACAGCTCAGTTTGGTAAGACAGCCAAAGATTAAAAAGGTAGCTGAAGTTATTTTGACCTAAAGAGAAAGCACAAAAGAGAAGGTGAAAGTCAACCTTTTGGTGGAATAGTAAGAGCTGATGGAGAGAGTGCACACTAAACAGGCTTTGCCAGTGGGGGATTAATTTTTTAAGACAAAAACCAAACAAACAAAAAAGCAACTCACAAAGCCGGACAACTGCTTTATGTGCCAGCCTTTGAGTCCAAGTGGCCTGTGGAGGATCAAACATGGGCTTTCATGATGTGACACTCATTCTCTCAGGAGGAGAAAGAACGAGTCTCTCTGGTTGCTTTACCTCCCTGCTGACTGATTTACAGCTTGTGGTTGGCATGAGTTTCAAGGAAAGCTATTTGTTGCTTCCTTTGTCCATGGCAAAGACCTCTCAGTGTAACACAGCAACCGTCAAAACCTGTTTGGTCAGCTAACTTGCTCAATCTGAAATCTATCCATGCAACCCTGAAAACCCTCCAGTAGATGCTACAGAAGATTAGCCAAATGAGCCTTGGCAAAACTCGCCTGGCAGTTTGGGAGGGTATTGCTGCAGTCCCCTGCCTTGCCCCTTGGCCAGAAGTCCTGAAATCGCATAGGCAAATCATCAGAAAATCATCTGCACCACCTTGCAGTTCCTCCAGTACAAGAACCAACACTTTCCCTTACGCTGTCAAGGAAGGTGAAACTACTGGTAATTTACACCATTTCAAATCTTTTAGGAAAAGAGTAATATTTTACTAATTGCAGCTGGAAAGCACTCTCCAGCCAAGCAAATGTTGGGCACACTGGCTGCTTTTCAGATTTCACCAGTAACGTTTTCAAGCATCAGTTTTTGAAAGGGGACATAGGATACTGTGAACAGCATAAAGTTTTCCTGCCTATCATCTTGCTGGGTCATTCAGAAGTTGTATGGTCCTGCACAGAGGATGGGTTGCATGATGTGTAATCAACAGAGTTCAGGACTGCTCTAAGCTAGAAAGGAGAGAACATTTGAGACGGGAGGAATATTCAAGTATTACATAGCTATTTAACAACTTGAAGGGATTGCTGTTTCTGTGTTCCATTTTCTATTTGCTCATTCAGATTCATTTTGCAGGCCTGTTGCTGTGACTAAGATTGCCTACAACAAACCTGCTGAATAAAATGAGTGCAACATTTGTGCCAGATGGTGTATCTGATACCACTCCTGATGCACTAGAACAGTGTCCCAGGACTTCTCTTTTGGATAACATTAGTTCTGAGTGTTGTTGTACCTCATGTATCTTGTTGGTAAAAAGGCTTTTCTTCATTTTTATCCCCCCCTCCTTTTTTTTAAAAAAAAAAAAAAACACAAACAACATTGCTTATGTTCTACAGTCAGTCCAAAATATTTTTGTGCCAGTTTTCAGCCTACGTATACTTGAGAAGTTTCATATAATTTGTAACTAACATTATTTAGGAATCTAAACATTAAATTTGTACGTGTGTGTGCTGAAGAAAAATAAAAAAAAAAACTCAGCAGTATTTTCAAAAGAAACTTGAGACTGAGTGTGCTGCCTGAACTAACTTAAAGAGACACCTGAATTGCAGACGGTGACATCACTCTATCGGGTCACCAAAGCTTCTCAAGATGCATATCCCAAAACTGAAGTATCTAAACCATCAATATCTTTAGAAAATCTTGACCACTTATCAAAAATGACCAAACAGATTGATATCAAACTTTTCCCCACAATTTTTACATTTTTTGAGGCTGTGTTTCTTTGGGTTTTAGAATATCTGTCACTAAAAGCAGTTATAAAAAATAGTGTTTTCTTCCCTTGCTGCAAGAAGTATACTACTGCGGGAACGAAAGGTTTAAAGCACTAGAAGAAGCAGATGTTCCATGAATGTGTCAAGTGGGGACCAGAATAATTGTGAAGGTGTCTTCACAGGTGGCTCGATGGTCTCCATGGTAGCTAATAACGTGTGATTTAACCTCAGATAGCCCTCAGGAAGACCCTACACCACTTAAGATTTTGAAGATCCCCTAATCTTGTAGATAACCAATAATTCTTTTAGTTGAGCTCCAATTAAAGGAGACATTTTTGATGGTAGTATTTTCCAGTTTGTTTTATGTTGATTTTTTAAATTACAAGGGGGAGGTTAACTCAAAATGCTATGACTACTGTCAATAAGTCAGGTCTATTAAAATCTTGCTGACTCCCCAGCACAGCCACCCTACCAAAATGGGTCACGAGCAATGTGACTGGCAGCAGAAAAGCTGCCACTTTGCTGAACCTCTTTGGAGGCTGCAATACAAGTATGTGGAACTCCCCGTCCTGCGATACCTTCCATATCACATTCACATCCCAATCAAGGTACAGGATAATTAAAAGCAGATAAGGTAGCTGCTGGAAAACTGAATGAGATAAACATACATTTTTTTCTTTTTATTTTCCTACCTTTCTACTCTAGTTAACCATCATCCATTAGAGAAAAACCCTCTCTATGGAAATCACATGAATAAATTTTACACAGTTCAAAGTTATAGTTCCCCAAGCAGCTATAGTGTGACCACACTATTCATATATACCAAGGTGTTAACAGCATACACAGCAATGCAAAATACTACCGACATGGAAGACAGCCAAGCTTCAGCTACACAGGACCCATAATTTTCTGTATCCTCCCCACAGACTGTTAAGTAACATTACTCTCTTCCATCTGGAACTGCCCAGGTCTGAAGCACAGCAATTACAGCAATTCATACCACTTCAGTGCTAGGTGGGCGGGCGGGGGATCATTACTTTTTTTTTCCCCCTACTGCAAAGTCAAACAGCTAACATCCCCTACAGTGTCTGTCTGAATGTATATTCCAGTACGTCCACACTGCTTTTCAAGTCCTGTCAAACTACAGTCCCAGCCAAAATCATTGAGGACTCCGGGGGCTGCATGGGATGTACCCAGATTTTTGCAAACATCTTACTAACTTACTAATTACTAATTGACAGGGATATAACAATGTGAGCTAACGCTCAGTATCTTTTGGATTAGTCCATGGGGATGAAACTTTAAAAACAATCAAGTTTAGAAGTTTGACACTATAATCACATCTTCAGAACTATGAATGCTGTAAATGAACTCTCTGAATTTTAACAATATTGTGTCATGCTATACAACTATAATATGACTCAGCAAAAATAATAGCAACATAGTTCAAATATAGCAACTATATTTCAGTTATACATATATCATACTTCAAACTAGTCTCCTGCCAAACTGGTTCTTCCATTGTGTTTGACCATGGATTTCTGCAGCATGGCAACACATCCAATGTTTTAGGGTGAAGTTTTTTCTACTACCTTATTCTGTTTCAGTGTATCTCAATGGAATAGTCTTTTTGTAAGCAGCTGTAATTTAACTCTCAGGTATCTCTTCTTAATCCTTCTTCAACAAGCCAATTATACTTATTGTCCTTCCTTTATGAGCTTTTGCAAGAAACTCATGCAGTAAATTTTTTCATCCATTTCTGGACGCACATCTTGGGTTGTTTACTGTTGAATGACACATTACCTAGCAATATACTCCTCATTTTATCTTTGGCACCATTCACTGACATCACACATTCCCATTCGGCACATTGCTGCTGCTGCTGCTGCTGTCATTGAGCCAAGCGCTCCTTCTGTTTCTGGGATGCTCAGGGGCCCTCAGCAGCTCCTTGATCAGTTGCTGTACTCTTGCTTTGAGCTGCCCAAATCCAGAACAAAAGTGCTCATGATCTCCATACAGCAGACCACTGCCAGATGTAACTGATTAGGTTTTAATAATTATTTTTTTTTAAGATAAAATATAGCTGTTTCAAAATAATTTTACATTAAATTTGTGGTTTGTATAAACTTAACAAGAAACTCTAGATGAGGCAGCATGCAGACTGAGACTTGGAAGCTGAGGGAAGAATACTCTTACATCTGAGTATTACCCGCAAGTACGTGAAGTGCGTTTCAAAGCTGCAATGCCACGTCCATTTCATTTTTGGAGCAACATGTTAGTCCTACCACCACTAACCCTGTCATATATTGTTCTGCCTGCCTGCCTCATTAACTCACTGTCCAGCTCCCCACAGGATTTCTTAATGCTGCTATGCAGCAGACAGAGTTCCTAACCTGATCTACAGATAACAGCTCTATGCATCTGGAGTGGCATTTCAAGGACTCCCAAAGGTAGTAAAGGCAAAGCCATAGGGCTCACCTATCCAGCTGTCATAAATAATGTCTTGCAGGGTGGTAGCCACTGACATGGACACACAACCAGGTATCTGACCTGCTCCCACAGGGATCACATCACTGAAACCAACCCCACACTGGAAAGGGAGATAAAGCTACAAAACAGTTAATCAGAGCTGTACATTTAAATTCTTACATGCTAAAAATAGAGCCTTCTCCTGGTTAACCACACTGCTTCCCTAATGGAGTTGAACATTAGAGGTTCAAAGAAACAGGAAGGAAAAGAGGAAAAATAACAGAAAAACTTGTCTTGTCCAGAGAAGGCCATTTCCTCAGTATTTAATTCACCACTGAAAAAGAATATACAGCATTATGCCACATTCAGGGCAATGCAGATGTTACCAAGGACAGCCTCTCACCCACTGTATTCCCTGATACCAGCTTTGTATAAATACGTAAATTAACTGATGTCTGCTCAAGAAAACATTAGGCCCGAGCTCAACACTTTGTTTTCTAAAGGACAGGCAACTGTCCCAAGTCTCATTTGTTTTCTGGGTCTGGATCCTGCATCATTCCTTAGACAAAGAGGAGTAATATTCATTAGGGTGAACATTTAGCTAGAAACAGACTGCAGGAATGGAAATGAGAAGGGAGATGTTACATAACAGTAAAAGATTATACATAATTTAGAAAGATTTATTCAAATACTGTTGCACTTTTCAGCACGCAACATCAGTTGGGGGTGGCTTGTCACACCACGGGTATCTGGTGCTCCCAGGCAGGCTGCGAGGTTGGGCACAGTGGTTATGCCTCCTTCCCTGCGGCTGCCGACAGCAGTGGTGTAAAGTAGAGAAAGCCAGTTGCGCTGCAGGCTCTTGGCTGTAGGAGCTCCTTTGCAATGGGGTTTACCAATGACCCCTTGCTCTGCTGGAGCACGCGAAGCTCCCCAGAAGTCAGCAGCACTAACTATGGGAGGCTCGTGGCCAGGAGATCCAAGAGAGCTCCTCTCGTGGCACTGCTTTCTGTGCAGTTTGGACACAAAGATTCTCTTCTGTGGCTAAGCCCTTCTCCTTCAGGAAGCAACTGTGCCTTTGCCTGCCTGCCCTGTTCACCAGCACATCTGACTCAGCTGGTACACGGCTGACGCGTACTCCCGGGCACACGAAGCCACTGCTAACCTTGTTACACCTAGGCAAAAGAATGCTTAATCCAATAGGACTAAAATACCGCCGACGACAAATACCGTAACAAACTCCTTATCTGCTTTAAGGTCAGAAGCTGGCCCTTTGTTCCACAAAAAGTTATGCTGAAATAAAAAGAAATGAACAACAAACGTCTGGAATTTATTTTTAAAAAGCTGTCAGGAGGTCAGGAATTTTGTCAGTGAAGGTTACTTTCTCATTAGGGAAAGAAAACCAAATGTAAAGCCTGCCCTCCCACTCTTGTATCTCCTACCTATTCTTTGTGCTCTCTTCTTTGTTTTTCTTAATACCTAGGTCTTGAAAAACTGGTAGATTTACTCAGTGTCATCCAGCTGAGGCAGCCACAAGTTGCTCTTTTGTCTCAGCTGTGAATTGAAGTCCAAACCTATTCAGTCCTAGCTTGCAGGGGAGCTGCACCGTAAAATGCCAGCTAAAACAGTACAGCAACCACCGACACACATGCCCATGGAAGAATCACTCCACGGCAGTACTGGTGAGTGCCCCCCATTGCTTATTAATTTACTGCTTGCAATCCTCTTGTGTGACTATCCAGCAAACAGCCTTAAATCCCTAGAGTCTGCTGTCAATAGGCCATGCAGAAAGCCTTCTAGATATAGCCAGAACCCATTCCTTGCAATAAACACAGAAATGGGAATCTCAAGCTCAGCAGGTTTACAGCATAAACCACAGTCACCTCACATCAAGGGGCTCTTATTGCTGCTAACTTGCACAAACTTTGGACCAAACTCATGGCTTGACATCACTGGGCCTCGAACCCCCCTCGGACCTCCAACAACGTGCCCAAAGCACAGGGAGCTGAAAACTGCCCCATTCCAGGGACTGGGAACTTCGCTGGAACTGGATTTCCCTCCTGCAAACCTGTATGGGTTTTATTCCTAGCTCTGTCAAATCTTGTACAAGTTGATACAGGACATTTTACCCTTCCGTGCTTTGGTTTCTGTATTGTAACACTGGTCTCAAAGGACTGCAATCAATGCAGCTAATGAGTAGCACTGTTTTGTATCAGAACTGAACTACCCACATAATAATCATTTAGGGGATGCATACGTTTCCTGTATGCTTACTTTACATATGCAATATTCATATATTTAATTCAGCTGTAAGGACCCTAGGCCAGATATCAAGGAAAAAGAATCAGAGAATGCATCAATACATTCCGGCAGCTAAGGTGAAATATGCTTCACCGTATGTATAATAAATCTCTAACTCTAGATAAGTGACCAAGGCAAAGGGTCTCCAGCACAAGGTATTACAGCATCATGGCTTGGCCACTGAAGGGATTTTAATCCTAAAAGGTACAGCTGTCATTCTTTTCAGCTGAACAGACAGAAAAAATTAAGAAAAATCTATTTAGAATAGAAGTACTAAGGACCCCACTGGTAGTCTGATGATAACCTATTCTACAGTTGGAACAAATACTCCCATTTTAAGTTAGCATTACGCAACAGTTGGAACATTTTAATTGCAGATTAATATCTTGTAACCAAAACCAGTACTTTCATTAAATATTAAGTTTAAAATGTCAGCGAGCAAGTTTGTTTTGCAATAGGAACATATTTCATTTTTTTAGGATGACAGAGTCACTCATCTGAAAAAATCAGTTCCACTTGCTAAAATAAGCTAACTGCTTTAAATAAATGCAGAGCTAGGACAAACAGGAAGGGCATTCATGCGTGATTGTTTTGGACTCTGGGTTTCTAACTTTATCACCGCACAACAAAAATCATGGAAATACTTTACTTTCTACACTGAAAACTCTCAGGATCACACCAGTTCTAATGAAAAACTCAGAAAAATTACTGTTGTGGAAACTCGTGCATTCAAACTGAATTTAACTATGCTCTGCTAGCTTCTGAATAAATCCTATGAGTGCAGGCTAGTGAAACCTTCAATAGGTAGGATAAAAAGCCACACAGGTTTATTATGAGCATCTGCTCGCAGCATTGTGAAAGGACCATAGTATTTCTGTGTTGTAACAGGTTAGCAAAGGCTATCCAGCAGAGCATTTGCTTTAAACACCGTCTTAAGGACTGGATAAACACAGATGATTTAGGCACAGCCAAACGTGGTGCTTAGCTCTGAAGTACCCTTGGAGCCGAGATTAGTCATCTAAGCTTCTTATTCAACAGGGAGAGAAATTAAGACACACAAAAACAGGATTCAAAAGCACCAACATGTTGCCTCACCCTTGCCAGCAGAGAAGGTGGAAAATGAGGGACTGATTTTCTCCTGTTACTCACACACTCGCGTGATGAACTCTGTTGCTGGATGGAGACACATTCAGGGGGTTTTGTTTTGTTTTTCTTTTTTGGTACAAAAACCCAGAAAGAGCCAATCTTTTCAAATCCCCTGAAAGAAAGCACCACTAACTGCCCCCTTTCATCTTAAAAGCCCCAGGGCTGATACTGCTGTGCCAGCATGAAAGAAATTCAGGATGAAATCTCTTCTTGGAGGGAACGTGAACTCCACCCTTCTCCTGCCTGACATCAACCATCTGGCTGCAGGGCCTCCCAGGGCGTGCATGCCCTGGAGTGGAAACCTAGGTGCTTGGGGAGCAGGAGGATTTGTGAACACTTGCAGTACCTCACTGCTAGAAGTAAATCATTTGCCAGAAGAACCCACCTGAAGCTGAGGTTGCTATGACAAATGATCCTTTTATTAAATACCAGGGTAAATGGGCATATGAACTTGTAAACCTTAATGGCATGGAACTAACGCAAACCCTCAGGCTGCTGTTAATCATGTTTCCATTCCAAATACTTTAAAAATTGATGACTTGTTTTTGTTATTTTCTTTCAGGTAGTGTGATGGAAGATGTTCAGCTGGCTGATTAACCATCCCTCTGCTGCAAGGAATTCCCTAGCATGCCAAAGGAAAGGTACAGCAGCTACCTCAAAAGATGTTCATGTGTACTGGTCAGTGGGCAGTGATGTTCCAGCTACGCACATGGAACACGTCCTCCCAACCTCCAGCAGCAAGATGTTTGCTTGCATTCTTGTGCTAGGCATTCTTGTTTCTCTATTAACTGCACAATCCTTGAGCTCCCCACTAGATTTTACTTTCTAAGGTATCCTGCGGTCTGGAGTCTGGTGGGCTAACTGGTTACATTTTGAAAACACATACCCCACCAAATGCAAATATCCTGCCTACTGAATGTCTCCTTGTTCTTGTATTCTGAGCAAAGGGCAGCCAGAGGTTCCCACCTACCCTCCTCCCATTGTCCCGCATGCCTTTCTCATGCCCCCTCTTATCCATTTGCTCTGGGACACAGACAATTCTTGTCTTTCCAATCTGCCTTGATATATTAGTTCTTCTGGGAATGGATTAAACCTTTTGATTTTGTTTCAGGCTTCTCTTCCTAATGAAAAAAATTCTATGGAAGAGAGAAGGAAAGTTGGGAGTATCCTTGAGTGGATTCCTATGGCTCCTTCTGTGCACAAGGACACCACCGCCTTTATTCAAAGGGTCCATCCTCAAGTATTAACCCCTCCACATTGGAGGATTTGCTAGATATCCACTGGAAAGGAAAAAAAAATTGGAGCTGTATGCTGCTCTTATTTCACATCCCAGGCTGACAAGGTCCAAGTTCTGCTGCCTGTCTTTTCTCTGCAAAGTCATACACCTAGGTAACTTCACTCACACAAACACAGGGCCTGATGTGTCCTCGTATTTGATTGCAACTTTCTCAGTGATATATTAACCTCCTGGCGCTCAGCAGTAAGAAATGAATGTGCCACTGCACGAGAAGATCACAGACTGTATTACTGTTTTCCACCTGTATGGTGGAAGTCCAAAAGACTTTTCAGGAACCCTATCACCTGAATGTCACAAAGTCAGACCTTCTCCTGCTGTCATGCAGGATAGCCTTCACCAAAGTTATAGCTAAAACGAGTACAGAAAAGCTTTCCCGAACAAGTTCCATGTGAGATCTAGCTGGAATGCCTCTGTGGAGGAGACTTCAGAACTCATGGGCAGAAAACATAACGATGTACATGCAGTTCTGGCCTTGAAGTATCACCTGCACCTTCATCTGTGTCCTTAAAGGAAACAAATGAGAATCCTCTCTTCTCATGCCTGTCACCCTCCTGATCAAACTCTGACTAAATTGTTTGGCTCCGGCAAATTTCAAATACTGAAATCTTAATGCAGTCTATTTTACTACAGCTTTAGCTACCAATTGAGGTAATCCTCTGCAGTGACCAAAATGCTGAGGCTGGAGCAGCCAATCTACCATCCAAGCAAGAACAAGGCTGTCACAAGAAAAGTGCTTCCAGCTGCTGGCCTAGGACCCTGCTTGTGCTTGTGCCTGCTTGTGCTGCTCGCTACCAACAGCCTCTTGACACAGGCCAGTCTCACCCAAACCTTCTACTTTATGCCTTGCTTAGTTTAGAATCTTTTTCAATTAAAAAAAGAAACTTTCAACTGAGTGCCATTTCCACAAGTTACAGGGAATAAGGCTTGTAGAGAAAGGTATTAGCTGCTGGAAAGTCAGTTTGCAAATTTCTTCCATTTTTAAAATTTCATTTTGTGCAAAATTAGGTACATAGTCTTTTCTTGCCTTCATTCAAACACCACAGAGCCAAACCTGAGGACCATTTAAAATCCACAGCAAAATTCCTATGAATGTAAATAAAAACAAGACCTCAAATGGACACATCAGCTTTTTGCTCGTTAGCTTAGCAATGCAAATAGCATTGAGGACACTGCAAACAAAAACAGATTATGAGCTGTACTGGAAGACATTTTTCACATTTTATTAGTGGAAAATAAGGTGCATTTCTAGCAAGAACTTCAAAGGGACACTACCTTGCCCATAAATGTCTGTATCTGTTTAGTAAAGTGGAATGTGAATATTTGTGAAACCAAAGTAAAAACACGGAGCTATGGAAAATATACAACATACATACGAAGATCAATTCTAAACTTCTACATTCCCAAAGAGTTCAAATGTTACTATTTTCAGATATACCTACAGTTTTATATTATCTCATTCATGGTTTAAGACATCTTCAAAAATATGCTTAGACAGGGTAGGAAAAACTAACTGGAAGCGAGAAGAACAATATCTTTCTTTTCCTGTCTTCTATGATATCTGTTAACTGCAAATAAGATTCTATTACTCCATATTTTTGCCTAAGACACCAAAGTGGAAGACACTACGGTCTTTCATATCACTGAGAAAGCATTAACTTTAGCAAAGAAATAAACGTCTGCTATATTCACCAAATTCAGCAGTCCAGAGTTCAACTTTGCCCTTACAGAAACTAATGAAACTCTCATTAATGCCAGAGGGTGAAGAGCTGGGCTCAAAAATTTTAAATGTGTTTTACTAATAGAATTTACCTTATAAGTAAGCTGGCATGTGAACCCATTTTTTCCTGCTGCTGAAAGCAGCTTGTGGTTTGCTTTTATTCTTTCGAACACAATTAGCAAAGCACTCCAGCAGCTGAATAGATCTATTCATTTGAACAAATTATTCCCTGGCAAAGTTTTTTTAAAAAAGAAATCCCATTCTGGTGTAGTCAGAAGAGACACAAAAGCCTGACTGTCATTAATCTTGCCTGGCTGTGCCTGAAAAAGACAAGTGGGACATACACTGCTGAATGTGTTACACTTCTACCATCTCTCTCAGTGACATTATTGAATTGCTTGCTTCTCCCAGTCCTTATCTTAGCTGGTGTACAATCCTAATTAAAAGGCTGACGTAAGGAATACACACAGGGAAGAGTCTGGCACGGATGTTATGGATGAGCTGATAAACTTTATGAGTACAGCTACCTCCCACATAGCTTTTGTAGTTAACTGTTGGAGCACGAACAGTTGCTCTTACGCTGGCCATTTCTCATTTAGGAGGGCTGAAAATGTTAAAAGTCACAGATTTGCCCTTTTTAATAGGTAATGGCATCTTGCTAACTAATTAATCTATGTAGCTCAGGCTCTGCATAGGCTCTGACATTCTTTCACTGATAAAACTTCATAGGCAAATCAGACTCCAGTTCCCTTTTCCTCCTGTTCATTTTCAGTGTTGCGAAAAGGGCTGTGGATAGGATAAAACCCACGCGTCTATCTAGCAAACAATGATACCATGTAGCTAGCACAGCAGAGATATGTATTTAATTAGTTAATTTTCAGCTTTTAAATGAGAAGAGAAAAAACAAGCCATGGGTGGTCTGTAACCTCAGAAGAGCAAATATCCTGGGCTGTAAAATCATCCCCGCTCAGAATACTGGGTCAGACGTAAAAAAAGCATTTATTGAATTCTAGACCTGAGTAAGGAACAGAAGGTGCATTAAGAACTTTCAAACTGCAGCTTACCACCAATTCATCTAGTGTTCAGCATTATTTAATAAAAATGGGTTATGCATATACTTTAACTGAAACACTATTTATTCATAAACATTTTAACTAGAGCATCTGTTGGGACCTATTCACACACCAACTCAGAGATAGTTTCACGTTCTTCCTTCAAATAAATGCATGTAATTCCCACTGCTGTCTGCCTGACCTATGCTAAAGATCTGTGAGCAGAGTTTGTCCCATATGTTGCTATTAAACTGAGGATCTCAATTGCTTTATAAATTCCAAGACAATGGAATGTAATTGGCAATATATTAACATTACAGAGGTGAGAAAAATGCTATAGTTTCTGTAACAAAATTAAAGTGATTCTAGTGTCCCTATACCTGAATATCCAATCTAAAGGGATTTCTGGAAAGAATTGCACCTCTGGCTATTTTAATCAAAGAGGACAGCCTCCAGGAAGGTACAAAAAAATGGCCAGACCTTCTAGAGAACTACATGATGTTTACTGAAAAAGTAATCAGGTCATTGTTAAATGCTGAAGTGAGAGCTGAGCAGATCTGATGTTTCAGCCCAGTTCTTTGGCTTACATTAACATGACAGTAACTGCTTTCAAATTCAGAAAGTGATAATAAAGAAAATAATAATATTTACTAACAGGCACTGCTGACTGTCAGGCAGCTGTTGCAATGGGACGTTGCAGGCAGGGAATATCATCCTTTTTAGCCCTATCCATGCAGTTACTACCTACCCAAATACTTTTAAGATGCTTTGCCAGAACTTCTCGGAACCCCTTGACACTCTTATTTTCAGTGGGGGTTAGTTAAAAGGTGTTTAAGGAAGTTTATTGCTTCAGAACAGAGACTCCTCGAGAAGTCAGAGAAATTGCCTCCCCAACGCTTTCTACCCACTCACAAACAGCAGGTTCTTCTACCTTCCCCATCACCATAACATAACATCCCTACTGAAACCGCAATTTCTGACCTGGGAAAGAAGTATCCAGAACACGTTCCCTGAATTTCACTCCTTTCTGTGTAATTTCACAGCTGGAAATGAAGATAGCCAACACTGTTTGACCTGCTATTTCTCCAAGGGCCATATGTGCTCTTCAGTCCAGCAATTTGACAACTGCTGTTTTAGGACTTTGCCCTTTCTATCTTTTTTATCTTTCCTTCTGTCATCTGGTTATTTTCCATTTTTATGATATTCTTTTTTGGTAGATAATAATGCCTTTAGGATTAATGCTGGCAAGAGGGCAGGACAAAATGGCAGCACTAACTGCTTTTGTTTTAGTTAAGGTCACTGTGAGATAATTTAGGCCATATATCCAGGGCTTCATTTTCCAGCAACACTGGAAAAATCCACATAGAGTAGCAGAACTGAATGCTTCAAATCCAAATTTTTCTGAATCTGTCCTCCAGGGACATGGCTTGCAGAAAAAGATGAGGATTGTTTCAACACTCGCAGACAGGATTTGAGATAGACTGTACCAAAGACAAAGACCTGCCTTCTCTCACAGGTTTTGATTTTAAGAGCAGAATCCAGCAGAGAAAAGTCAGTCTCTCTCACTTTGCAGCCCACTCAGCTGAGCAACCTCTACTTAACAAGCTTCTCCTGGAGAAAACAGCTATGGTCAGCATGCCATGAGGCAAATATTGCCACTTTCTCTCCATGCTACTAAAAGAAGTACTGTTAATGAGATGCTCACTACGCACACATCTTTCAGAGAGGAAGGTACTGGACCTCAGTTTGGCTTTTTATTTCTCCTCATTAGCTTAAGCCTCAAGACATCCCAGAAACATTTCTCTTCTGAACGTGGCAGCAAGACAATCAGTTAAGGGAATTTGCTCCATCTCTTTCTCATTGTCCAAACTGAGGAAATGCAAAATCATCATAAATGTGAAAAACAGACCAGATTATTAAAATTCACACATTGTAAATGAAGTAATAGAGCTATTTTGCTGTATTCAATCCAAGAATATCCCTTCAAAAAAGGTTTTGTATTCCCCATTGTTTTAGGGAGCTATGAGAGAGCAGATATGGGAGGGTCTGCTGAGATCTATACATGTTAAGCATCAGTGCAATACCAGGAAATTCTGCATTTGAAAGCAAATCTCTTTTCCCAGCAGCTGAGATCCATAGTTCCTAAACGGGGAGCCCCAAATCCCTGAGGTCTCCACGAGGAGATATGCAAGATCTCTTGAGCCAAGAACTACCACTTCAAATGGTAGGAAACTACAGTAGGCACAGATATATCACAAGTTCTCTCTCTGCCCCAAGGCAATGAGAAGAGACTGGGAAGGGTACAGAAAGCTAGGTGGGAAAGGAAGAGCAGGGAGAGGCATAAAAGTCAGCAGCGATGCCAGCAGGAATCCAGCGCCACTGCGTGGCCCTAGGAAGGGTGGACATTTCGGGGGAAGGCAGTGCTTGGAACAAGGTGAACAGCTCTGGACCAAGAAAGGGTGCCCAGCCAGGTAGAAGGGCAGATGGGAGGAGGCAGCCCGCAGAGCTACGCAGGAAAAGGACGAGGCATCTGCAGCCAGGGAAGAAGGGAAGGCAGCAGGGATCCAGGCACCCATGCAGCCGCACTGGGACAGCCAGGAGTGCTGCCAGCACACAGGTCTGATTGCACAAGCAGGCATGGACTGAAGAAAAGAGAAGAGAGGACTTCTGGCAGCAGGTGCACAGACTTGCAAGGAATCTCCCCAGCAAACACATTAGCCAGCAAAACCTTCTCCTTGCCAGCACTGGGGGATTTGATCTCTCGCAGATCCAATTCTGCTTGAAGGTAACAGGGCTCGTACTTATCCAGTGAAACCACTGCATCTCAGCATGCACCAATGCTGAATTGGCTCATGGTTTGATGTGGGTCTGCATCCTACCGAAGCATCCCTCCTCCTTGCTTCAAATTACCCTCTCTAACATCGACCATCACCTGTGACCTTTGCGCACAAGATCCCCAGCCCTCGGCCGGATTAACAGTGCTCCTCATATGGGAAAATTTCACGCTGCCCGAACCAGAAATGCTACAAAACTCTACAGCTGGAAGTCTTTGGGGGTGACTGGATCTTTAATATACAAAATTACATTTCTCAACAACCACAACCAAGAGCAGGTTTTCAAGGTAGATGTCCTGCCAAGTAACATCTGCAAAAGGGCACACAAGAGGGAAAAGGGAAAACAGCACAAAGCACAGTCCTGTGCCTTGTTCAAAACTCATTTAGCAGGTTCTTCAGAGAGCAGCACCTTGAGCTTATCAGCTGGGGTTTCTCTATTAGCCTGTGGCAAAGAATGCCAACAAAAGATTGTTTCTGCCTGCTTAGAGTCTGGAAACTTTACAGTAAAAATGCAAGCCACTGATGTGATTCAACATTACATTTTAAATAAAATACATCAAAGTTCTAACTAGTGCAGGTTTTCTGAATACAGTTGAGGTTATGCAACAAACTGCAGGAGGGATAATTTATTAACACAACCTTCAAGTTCATCAGGTTTTGCTTTTAATCAAGGATGATGCCTCCACCTGGGGGTACACAATGCTTAAAGCAAAGAGCTGAGGTAAGTGCCTAAGTGGAAGCTGGCAAATGAGGGGTTCAGGTTGCTTTCTTCAGTTTAGGACCTAAATTCTCCCCACATCTCATTTTAAGTGTTAACACACGTGCTCTGGATGCCTCAGTTCTTGTCCTCTCACTCAAGAGCCTGCTTTCAAGCAAATCTACCCTTGCTGCAGCATCTTAATTCACAGAATACCTTTCAGAGCAACATTTGAACTAGCTTGAAAAAAACAACATAATATATTACCTTATACTATGAAGCCAAAATGTCTTCTGTCTTTACCAGCTCATTGTTTCCTCTATTGGTAAGCACATATGACAGTGAAAGAAGTTTTGTGCCAGGCTTAACTGCAACAAATTAAAGCTTTTCCCCTGACAGTCATTTTTCCCTATTGAATTGTTTGTATTACAGCTCTCATTTCCTACAGCTAAGTAGTGACGAAACCCTTTTCAAGGCTGGCTTCTTTAAGCACATTTGGAAAGTTTACTCTCTATTATGGGGAAGGCTGACTATCAGGGAAGTACTTGTATCAGCATGCAAAAATTCCTATAGGTATGTGCTATAAATTCTTGCTTCCACCAAAGACTTTTCTATGAATATGCTTAAAGAACTAGCTTTGCTGTAGCTCAAAGGAAATTTTCAGAGGAATCTTCCTCCTGCATTTGGAGAGAAAAAAGAATAACAACGTACACTTTCCTCTACCCATCTCTAGAAGATGCTGGAACTCCCCTAGGTTTAAGAGGGCTTGCAAGGACTATAGTGATATTTTAGACCGTTTAAAATAAACAACAATAACAATTTTAAAGAGCTTACTAGGGAAACAAGACGGTATTTCTCACTAGCCTCAAGAAAAATTTCATCATTCTATGCAATACACTGAGTGTAATTTTCCAAGATCTGCTTTTACTGAAGAAAAGTATTGGGAGAAGACAAAAAAAAAAGTTGTCCTGAACACAGGACAACTGGTCATGGATGATTGCGCATAGGTCTATTCTAGCTGATATTTACTTTACCCACAAAAAAAACAAAACCAAAAAATGCCCACCACATATTGCCAAGGAAAGAGAAAGGAGATTACATGGGCAACAGTGAGTTTTCACAACTGAAACAAGGTATTTCTGACCTGAGAAGGGCTCAGTGCTGCTTTTGCTTTAATTAGGAGAGTGTTTTTAAAGATGCTAAAACCTGAAGCCTGTAAACAAGTACTTACATAATCATCCTCATGCAGCCCTTGCTTCTGAACAGAACTTTTCACCTCCAAGGAAAACTTCTCAAACTCAGGTTTCACTGTTCTTAGCAGAGTGACAGTCTGGAGGTATGAGTATGCTTTCTTGGCTTCAAGGTCATGTTTGTCTCCTCTTTTCCAAGAGCCATTTCCTAGGAGGAAAACAAACATATCTCCAACACCAAATTGGGCACCATTAAAGGATCATCTTCCTTTTTCCATCAGAAAGACCCCTCTCCTTTCCCTAGGGGAGACAGCGAAGTATGAGGAAGAACTGAACCCACTCGAGGAAGTGCAGGAAGCAGGGCAAAGAGCAACGGCTGATGTGACAGCTGTGAAGTAAACATGCAAACAGAAAGACAACTTTACTCCCATGCTGCACTTGCTTATTTTTAAAGGGTGGACTCAAGTCTAAGCATGAGAAGACATCTCCCAGCAAAAAACATGCCAGATCTCAAACACAGAGATATTTAACTTGGAACAAGCAAAGGAGGGTCTGATCACAAAGCTTTTGTGCCATATCACCCCAGTGACGCTCTTTTCAGTCTTGGGCAGTCAGAAAGACGCCAGAAAATATAATAGCATAATCATCAGCCTGCACGAGAGCCAGATCGTATAGTTACTTCTCCCATAGCAGTCAAGGAGAAAGCCACGTGCACAATGGCTGCCAGACGAAGCCTGCTCCTAATGGAGGAGAAATACTTACAAATAAATGGGATTTTGCCTATGCTGTATTTACATGTGTTCTGCATCACAGCAGGGAAATGATTCAACTCAGACCACCAATAGAGTAATCAGATTTTTAAAAGTAGAACAGCTGACTGGTTGTTAATTAACAAAAGCAGCCCTTCTGCCTCATGGGGCCTGACCCTAACAGATCCGGAGACTCTGATCCAAAGCTTCATGAGATCAGTGGAAAGATTCACATTGACCTGGATCAGGTTTTGTGCTATTCTACATAAATGATAACTAGAGGGGCCTAGCGCAGGTCTAGAAGAGTAGTAGTCCTAAACAGTGTGCCTTTAAATACTTACAAGCAAAAGCTAGACAATCATTTTATTTTTGGAACAATAACAACAAAAACTCATGGCTAAATGTGCAAAAGTGAAGACTGTGCAACATGCTAAGTTCTGAAGGGTAACCTGCAGGACCATGAGATGAGGGAGGATGTGGCTATCCTGCTTGGTTAAAGGACCTTAATCATGGTGCTGTTTGGACCAAGAGAAGTGAACGCTTTAGGAGAGAAGATGCTAATAGAGACAGAGCCCAGGCACCAAACCTTCAGTGCTCCTTGCACTGCACTCCAGGCTGCACTGAGCATCTGTGGGGGCGGGACTTCATGGACAGACCCCCAAGTCCTCCCAAAGCAGGTGATTACAGAGCCTGTGTTTCACCCTCTCTGGTACCCAGACACTGCTGTTAGGACTTTTTTTTTTTTTTTGGACACTGAAGACAATTCGGGAATTGCTCTCCTTCCTCAGAGAGCACAGGGAAAATAAAGAAGGAACTGTGCTCTTCAAGAGAGCAACTCTTTCCTCATGCTGCTTTTGCCTCTACGGCAGCTCCCGTCACTCCCAGCAAGGGAGGCAAGGCACAGTTCCAGTTAAGCCCTAAGAATGATTCACGTTAAATGGAAACTCCCTTTAGTTCTCTTCAACCCCAGGAAATCCTTATTTACCACAGGTCAGTACTGGCAAGGATTGCCATATTTACAAAATTCATATATGACCTTCTTTGCTTGTTTATTTATTTGCCAGCTTTTTTTTGGAGCTCTTCTGCTCTCTTATGAATAAATTCTAGACACTTCTGCCTTGGTCTAAGCATTTTTTTCCTCAATTCAAAGATAAACTGGTCAAGATTATTTATGCCAGGACTCCATTCATCAGACCTGACACTGGACAGCAACGAACATCCCGCAGTTGAACATGCTACTAACATGATCACAGTCAGTGGTAGCACTCTTCCTTTTAACATGCGCACTCTGTCCTTGTTCCTGCTTTCCAAAAGACAGACATGCACGTCCAGCAAGAGAAACCTAGCTCAACGGACAAAGCTAACACCTGAAGAGCTCAGTCCATATGTGGAAAAAGAAGGTAGGCACCTGAGCCACCAGCGTAACTATGGGTGGCTTCCTTTTGAGAGGGCACAAGCCTTGCCAGAGCACTGAAGCTCAGAAACTTCTCCCCCAGCCAGTTACTTGCATTTCAGAGGTACAGCACTTCAGTAGGATACCCTAAAGATTATAATATCGTGGGCTTTGCTATGACTCTGCATTTACCAATGGATATGGCTGAAAAGGGTGGAGTTACATACAAAACACTGGTAGCGCCGGTAGAACGTGAATAAATTTCTGTCCTGTACACTATACCTACTTATTTTTAAACAAACTGACAGTGGGAATAGGGAGGCTAAACTTGCATAACAGAGCTCCTAGAATAATTTACATATTTAAATTCCTTCATGGATAATTTTATGGGATGTAGTCTTGCTCCAGTACTTAACTGCAATTGTTGCAGCCTTGACATTTAATAAGTCTGCTCTTCTGGAATATTAAAAATATTCACAACAGAGGGCAATAACAAAATACAGTCACATGAACTTGGTTTGGGGAAATGTTGATTTGTCAGTCACAGACTTAGATTATGTATCTTTTGTAATTCCACTATCTCAAGACACTGGGAAGATGCAAGTTAGGGGGAATTTCTCCACATTTCTCTGTTTGTTTGCTTTTTGCATGTGATGACCATCTGCATAAAGTCATTTTGCTCCTCATGGGAAACACAATCACAAAAAAGGAGAAAAACTTTTTCTGAAGAATTCTGTCAGTGTTAGGAAATGCCACAATTTAACAATACTATATCAGAAGGTAGACAGTTGTAACTATTTACTTTGAAAAACTACAAGTAGACTGGACTTCCTACGACCCAAGGAGGACAATGCTGAGGTCCTCACACAACCATGGGCCATACGTGGCCCCCAGCACAGCACCTTGTGGAGGTCCCCCACCAGAACAGCACAGCGCTGCCCAGTAATTGGCTGAACAAGTGCTGTCTACCAGTGGCTGCATCACTGCAGACACCCATCCCAGTGCAACACTGCCTCCTGCAACCACCTAGCAAATACTGTCATGGAACACGAACTGATTGCAAAATGCAGTGTCCCAACTCCTGTAGCTGCTGCACTCATTGGTCTCCGTTCTCAAAGAGGACTTTGGGTAGCATTTGTCCAGCCAGCTTTGGTGCTTCCCTGGTAGACCTCCAGAGCTGAGCTAGTCACCCTAGGATCTGCTTACAGCCAAGGCAAAGAAATAGTGAGCTTTAGGGAATGATTAATCTGAGCCATTTCAGACATCTAAGGTTGAGGTGAATCACTGTGCAGGAGTGCCTGTTTCTCTCCTGTGACCCTAAGGGGAACCTAGCTCAGAGGCAGACTTGTATCTGCGGTCAGATGAATCACATCTGACATTCATTCTGTGAGATGAAATATAGCAGCTCAGCTGTAACGAGACAGTACCAGAAGCTGGAGCAGTTACTGATCAGCAGTGTCTAGGCACAGGTGGTTTTTTTTTAAAAAAAAAAAAAAAAAGAAAAAAAAGGTCTGCCAAACTCCTAGGGTCTACAGAAGAGCTGAAACTTCAGGGTTCTGTGACTGATGATATGGGTAAAACCTCCAGCTTTTTACCCTGGTCCTGATTAGGGCCAAATGGTTTCACTTATGTCACAAGGAATGAAATCACTGCAAATTTAGATCAGCAAACACATAACCTGGATTTGAACTATTGGTTTGGATCTGGTTCTGTAATTTTACTTTTTAGTTATTTCAGTAATTTTCTTATTAGCTGGTGGAATTTGGCACTGCTTTAGCTAACCTAAGAGATACGTAGCTATATCTGTACTTCTGTAAGTATCTATAACTCTGTATTCAAACAACCACATATGCTTATCATAGAGCTTTTTGACAAAGAGGGCTAGTTATTGTAAAGTGATCTCAGAGATCCTAGACGGATAATCAAAAGTTTATTTAAAAGATTTTCACTTAAGAATAACTTACCTATTAAACAAAACACATCATCCTTTTGCATATTCACTTGCTTATGTTCATAAGCTTTTTAGAGCCTTAAAAGAAGAAAATAAGTTTTCCTTCTTTTTCAACTCCTACTTGGTCTTCAATTTTAAACGAATTTGTTATCGTACTGGATTAGTTAAGGCAGCCTGCAGGGGGGAAATTATTTTCTCTGCACCTGCAAAAGAGACGGCTCTTTCAAAAGCCAGCACTTTGGCACTTCAATAAAGTCTAGTTCTCAGGCAGGTACTTCCCTCAGCTTCAGCAATCCGAAGTTGTTTAAAACTGTGAACATGCACGTTGCTCAAGTACTAACTTTAATTTAACTGAGACAGCTGTTAACAGCTGACAGCAGGTTTGGTCTCTACCATGCACTACCATAAAAACAAATGTAACTGAATGTGGGTATAGTTCAAAAAGCAAATGAATTTAATTTACATTTTTGAAGTCTTGTTCTAACTTCACAAATCTGATCATTTTTCCTTAAAAAATAAGGGGTGAAGTCATCACTTTTATCCATCCTACTTTAGTATATCTGGACTGCTTGTGTCCCGTCCATCATCTCCCCTTCAATGCAACACTGCTGAATATTTTTGCAGAATCCGTTTGCGATCTAAAGCTGAAACAAATGAGACGCATGGATCCCTGGCAGAGACAAGAGGTGGAAACCCAGGTCCTGCAGCTCATCTGTGGAGCTCCTGCATGACAACTCTGCCCACGGCCTGGCCATCATTGGTGCCTCTTCTCAGCCAGCCGCGTGGACCACAGCCCACCAGGGAGCCCCAAGTCCTCCTGGCCTAAAATTTGCAATCACAGGGCTTAGCACAACTAACCTAGAACTGAGCACACACAACGCAATGCGAGGTGCAGACAACTGGCTGCTATGACCAACCTCTCTGCTTGATGCTGCTTCCCCTAAAACTAACTAAATAAATAATCCCCATACTAGAGTCATGCTACATCTTGTGATCCACCCAGTGGTAACTATAGCTAAATAAAAAATTAATGTCTATTTTCTTTCCTGCAATATCATAGCCCAAGTAGAAGGTAATTACAATAAAAGGGAGAGACAGTATTGTATTCTGAGATTCAGTAGGGCATATTTTGAGGCTAACAAATCTAAAAACATTACCAGATTTACAGAAAACCTTGCAACATACTTGAAGAACAAAAACATTACCATATGACGAGCTGTTGAAGAGTTCAATATTGAAGAAAGCATAGTCCCCATTGGTCATTCCTTGCCGGTGAGCAGCTAACATGATGTTCCTGATTGTGTCACCGCTGGCACACATGATTACAACTAGTGGAGAAAAATGGAAAATACAGATAAGATGCAGTTCAAGAACTTTCGAGAACAGTCTGTTAAGTATGTACGCTGCCAGAGACAATGACCCAAACTGTTCTCCTAATGTTGCAACAAACAGGACAGCTCAGCTAGCAAATAAAGCTGATTTCCCAGAGTCCAAAGACGACAGGTACCAAACACAGAGCAACTTTATACTCCCTTATCTCCTCTGATAAGGGATTCAAAAAAAAAAATCTATGACATAATATTTTACTCCTGCAACATGCAATGAAGAGCTGGCTTTGAATTTGTTCAACTGTATATATTCATAAAGTTAATTGCAACAATAAGCCACTGGCAGCTTCACAGGGAAGATAAGACAATCTGAAGATGAGGAACAAAGATGATGCAGTGATATTACCATTTTAGTTTCCAGTCCATTGACCAGTTTGATGTTGATTCATCTCACCTACACCTCAGCTGCCTCAAGCGTAGACATCTAGTCTAAAATTTCTTGACCAGGGGTCCCGCACAGTCAATGGAGAGCAATATCTCTGCAGCTGATTTATTCCATCCTAAGGCAATTTTCTAGGGTCAATGATATGAATCTCTCCAGCAGATGACTTTCTCTCCGACAATACAATGAGCTTAGGCAACTACCTTTGACTGGATGCTTAAATGTTGGCTACAAATGGGGGGGGGGGGAGAGAGTGCCACCTGTTGTGCATGGAGACAAAAGGCGATTAC
The DNA here is from genome assembly GCF_040807025.1 of Struthio camelus. Classification (NCBI taxonomy): domain Eukaryota; kingdom Metazoa; phylum Chordata; class Aves; order Struthioniformes; family Struthionidae; genus Struthio; species Struthio camelus. The sequence continues at coordinate 56,609,142 of NC_090981.1, read as the reverse complement.
AAGACGAAATGCCACAAGGCCTTGTTTGTCACGGACCAAAGGCTTAACAGGGGCTTATGTCTTGCAAAGGAATCTACAAGCCGGCAGACGCGCTCCATGGAGAAGTGTGATCCATATAATGACAACTCAAAGCTCAGGTAACAAAGCCTCCAGGTACCCTCCCAGCAACCTCCACGTCACTGCAGATCTCTAGCACAGCAGCCCAGCTCACTTTCTGCCTGGCAGGGGAGAGGAGACCATGCAGGCACAGCCCTATTGTTACCAAGTGCCCAAACAGCTGCCAGTGATTCTCAAGGGTGAAAAGAGCTTCAGACAACCCAACTAAAAGCCTGCCTGGCACCGGAGCCATCAATCTCAAGCATGCAAGACAAATTCACCATGTCCCATCCTGAAAGATGCTGCAGCAGGGGCTCGGGAGGTCAGGGTGGTCTGCTCTCTGCCATGTGACAGCTGCAGGCTCTGCGCAGCCCAGCGTCCTGCCGCTGCCCTACCACATCAACTCTAGCGAGCTGGTCTGTGCAAGACCCCTCCACGAGGCAGCAGACCCCCAGTGCATTGTTCCATGTTCATCTAAGGATGTTTGAGAGGTCACTTCCCCAACGCGCTGGGCATGGCAAACCACCTCTTGTTCCCCCTTCCCTCTGCAAGGAAAAGGGATAATCTCAAGCTTGACCTTCAACAGTGGGTAGATACCTCCCACATTGAGCACTCTACATCACCAACTTTTATATGCATTCACAGGACTATGGGTATGAAGCTATAACATCAGATGGTGCCGTGAAGTATTGTATCAATGCACGTTTCGTGGCTATATGCTATAGCAGAGTCATAAGAGAACTTGTCAGAACAATGATTCAAAACCAACTGCACACACATTTCCAGGAATGCTGTCACGCATGGCAGGACTTAAACTACAATAATGTACGCAAATATTTTCACCCAAACAATAAAACTGAATCAGAACCACATTCAGCTTCTCTGGTTAGAAGTGTTCGTTATTGTTAAAAAAAATGAAAAGGCCAAATAGGCCAAATCTTTTCTCACACAATGAATCTTCTCCCATCACTTTTCTGGTTTTATGCCATCACAGGCATAAAGTTCCAGATGCGGCCCTGGTATAAATCACATTCTGTTAAATCCACACACTTCAGGAAAGTTATACCATGCATACCTCTGTCCAGCTGATTATTGCAGAGTAATAATAATAATTTCCAGAGTCACAGAGCAAGACGTATTTCATGACTATTATGAGGTATCAACATGAAGGAAAAGAAAAAGAAACAATTCTTGTAATAAAATTTGGATCAAATTTTTTCCAGACTTACAGCAGGAATGGATTTGTCTCCCTGTTCCTAATTTCAGTATAGGTGAGAGATTTCCTTCTGAAATGTTTCCTTGCTGTCCTCCCAAATCTCCCTTGACTTGCCTTTATAATTCATACCTATCATAAAATTATAATCTGTAGATGGAAATCAAAGCAATTCCCCTAACATCAGTAAAAGATCTTGGGAAAAAAAGAAATAAAGAAAAATGGAGGAAAAAAAATCTACTTTAAAATACATTAAGTCACGTTTTGTAAGCCTCTGAAGGAACGTAAGGAAACTATTAACTATTTGGATGTGGTTTTTAACCCAGCAGGAGAGCAAAGATTACATATTTCAAGATTTTGGGGCAAATTAGCTATGGTCAGATCTCTTGCAATCTTCCAAAAATGTAAATTATGCTTACTTAATCTGCATCTGTACATTACTGCTGTATACATACAAATGTACACATGCACACACACAGTGCTTTCCCTCTGGTATTAAATACACATAAAGTAATTCTAATACTAATACTTTGAATTTATTGACAAAGATTATTGACTCATTCTGCAAACACTTAGTGTAAAAATTCCAGTAAGAAGAGAGCCTTAAAGGAGTAAGTGTCCCCTTTGCTACGCACTTGCCTCCTTACACAAAAGGTGTGTTTAAGCACAGCGTGGGGTTCATGACCACCGCAGCGAAAATGAGCCTTCAAAAGTGAGGTTCAGTGATTAATGACATTCATTAAAGACAGGTGGTTAACTTCTATCACCATATTTTTCATCATGATTTTGTTGCGGCTCCAAGGCTTGAGGCTTTTGAAATGGCTCCAGGGCCTGGACAAGCATTTCTGGCAAACACTTCGTGCAGCCAAGCGCATCCCTGGCTCCTGACCCCAGGGCCCAGGCTCCAGCCCTGACAGCTCTGCGCAAACCCCATCCGTTGGGGATTTAACCCCCTGGGCCAGCCCGGGACACTCGCAGGCCTGGCAGCTCCAGCCAGGGGTGATGGCAGGTCACATAGAGCAGGTAACACACCTTAAGACTCCTCCAGTCAGAGTCGCTAGAAGATGGCTAGCAAAGCGCAAGATTCGTATCCGATGGGGCAACTTCTTTCTGAGCCAGAAGACAGTTTCTAGCAGGCATCCCATATCTGTTTTAAAGTCTGCTCCTATACCTTGTTGCTAAGGGAAGTGCCACCGTCCAGGTGGCATCACCACCAGCAGGGATACGAGATGATGTCTTGCCTGTACATTTGTGCAGGCAAGGGAGAGGGTGTAGAGTCAGAGCATGGGACAATGTCACCATAGGTGTGACACCGTAGGCCCTAAAAACCGATCAAAAGAAGTAGAGAGGAAGTAATTTGGATAGCACCACACAAACACCTTGCCCACGAGCCACACTACCCCATCAGGTGACCTTCAAGGAGTCCCAAGGAGAAATGAAGATCTAAGCTGGTAAGCTAAGGTGCATGGTGGATCCTTGTCACGATAAATGACTTATAAGATATTTTGATGGCCTTAGCGTTGTGGGCAGCAGGACCACCACTTAGGCCAAAAGGGATGCGCAAGGCAAGGCAAGGCAGGCCATAGAGTCAGGACTGCACAAACAGAGGTGGAAGGGTCTCACTTACTGCATTTAGCAGTAGCAGCATGAACCAAAGGACATATGAAAACAGGTGAGACGGAGGGGGAGGACCACCCCATGCACAAAGGGAGAAAGTAGTAACACAGAGGGCTGCTTTAACCCAGTTATTAGCAAATTAAAGAATGATATTGAAAAGCAAGACCAAGCTCAAATGTTTTGTTGAGCTGGGACGTTGTTAAGTGTAGTAGAAAGCAAACCTCTCTGCCCTGGCTCTTGACACAGGGATAGAGAGCAGAGCTTGCCTTTAGCCATCACTCATGATCCAACAGCACAGCCAGAGCTCCCTTTGGCTAAGTATTAAAACTTATGTTTTCTTGCCATAATCTTATTTTTATGCTCTTAGCATCAGGAAAGGCAAACATGCACATAACTTAGGTTGATTTAAAAAAAAAAAAAAATCTTTCCATACTTGGTTTCCTCTAGCACTTACAAGTTTCTTTCTCTTCATTCACTACATTGTCCCAAACAGTACTTACAGGAAAGGTACATTTCAAGCACCTGCTTAAGTATTTTCACAAAGAGGATTAAAGATCCATCTGTTATTAGACAAATATGGTCCTGTGCATATTAAGGAATTTCACATCAACATGACATCACTAGTGCAAAGCTGGACTGTTAAAGCACTGCAGCCTACAGCATGGTGACATGAGTTCTGTCAGCCATACAGAGCACGATTTATATCTGCTCAGTTTTTACACTATTTTAAGATTCTACAACTAGGGATGTAAGAAGAGTATAAAATATTTTTAACATCTATGTCTCTACTGAAACACAGCTAAGGACTTTCTCTAACTTGATCTCTAAGATTCCGCTGCTGAAATACACCCTTTTTGCCACAAGTTATTAAAGAAATCTATAGCTGGTAAAGCCTCTAACAGAAAATACCTTTTTTTGATGAGCCCCCATATCTGTGCATCACTTGGCAAGACCTCATTTCAAATTTGTAATTAAATGTATTTTAAACGCTCCAAAGTACTTCAAGCATTTTATTACTTCATGCATCCAGCCCAGGGGTGATTTTCCAACAAGTTTTACAAGCCATTTATCTCCACAGTGTTTTGCTAACAGTTGGTGGCAATATTACTGCACGCACTCGACAGTTTAGAGTTCACACATTCCCTGACACGACCGCTTCCACAAAATGTATTTGTTATTCATGAAGCACTCAACGGGGCCCCTCATAGCAGCAGTGGGGAGAAAGATCGCCACGGCAAGACACAGCAGGGCAAGAAGAAAACATCTCCGCTCAGCCTTTGAACTCACACACAGTCATTTAAAACAATCTCACAGAACGAGCAACGGATTTGCTGCTCCGCATCTGTGGGTGGACGCACGTGATTTCAGTCTTGGTGTCACAGCTTACCCCGGGGAGAAAGCCAATTTCTTGTTACACCACCAAAGCATCCTAATAAAAACCACCAAGGGCGACTCCCTCCCCTCCCCGCAAGGGCAAGCATTAGCAGGCTGCACTCATGGGCAGCTGGTCCCACTCTGGTGGCCACCTTCTCCCAACAGGTAGAGAAGCGACATCCCTTCTGGAAAGCCCTGCCTGCCCAGTGTCCCCGCATCGATCCTGAGCGGCGGCAGGGACGTTTTTGGACATGAAGCCGAGCTTGGCGTGCCTTGAAGCCCTGGCCTCGCCCCAGGAGAGCGGTGGGCGGGAGGAGAGCAGAAGTGCAGCCAGCCTCACGTCAACGTGAAGCGAGACCGGAGGTGAGACCCCTCCGCCCCATCCCCACCTGCCCCGCGGACTCACCCCGCTCGCCAGCCTGCAGGGCGCGGACCACGTCGTCGAGGTCGAGGTGGCGGCTGCTCTCGTCGAAGCTGTGCACGGCCATGTGGAAAGCCTCCTCCTGGAAGACCACGTGGACGCCCTCCATGGCGAAGTAGCAGCTGCGCTCGGGGTTGCTGTCGCTGTAGAGCAGCGTGGCGCGGCTCCACTGGTGGTGGCGGAAGAGGGCCAGGAGCATCTCGCCCATCTTGGCGTAGGCGGGCGCCACGCGGGTCAGGTGCGAGTACTCGCCGCCCTTGGCGCCGAAGCCGGCGGCCAGGGCGCCCGCCGACAGCATGGGCACGTCCCAGTGGGCCGCCAGCCGCGCCACGGGCGCCGCCGCGTACTCGCACACGGGGCCGAGCAGCAGGTCGGGGCGGCGGCGCTGCAAGGCCACCATGTCGACCAGGCTGAAGAGGGCACGGTTGCCGCACGCCGAGTCCTCGTAGGTGAGCTGGAAGGCGTAGCCGGGCGGCAGGCTGGAGCCGTTCTCCCGCAGGCTCCGCACCGCGTACTCGATGGCCGGCCGCACCCGCCCCAGCGAGAAGAGGTAGGAGTCGTCCTGCGGCAGCAGCACCAGCACCCGGATCACCTTCTCCTCCTCCGCCGCCGACTCCGCGCCCGCGGAGCCGCCCAGCGCCGCCAGCACGCACCAGAGGCCGCCGAGCAGCCAAGGCGGCATCGCGGCCTCTCCTTCCCCCCCCCCCCACCCCCCCACCGCCGCCGCTGGCCGCGAGCCCACGCGCCCACGGCCACGCGGGGCCGGCGCGGCGGGGGCCGAGCGCCGCCGGCTCGCTCGCTCGCTCCCTCCTTATTCCCCTCTCGAGTTGTTCGCTTCGTGCTTTTATTGCTCAGGTGCTTTGCAAAAAAATAAATAAAAATAAATAAATAAATTAACAACCTGCCCCCGCCGGCTGGCGCTACGGACGGAGCATCGCCCGCGCGCGCGCGCGCTCCGCCGCCCCCCGTGGGGTGCCCCGTGCCGCTCCGCGGCTCGCGCCCGGCGGTTTAAATAGGGTGGGAGCGCGGGCGCACACACGGCGCGGCGAGGCCGGGCTTGCGCCCGGGGAGGAGCCGCTCGCCGGCCCGCCCCCGCCCCCCGCGCACCCCCGCGCACCGCCGCGCAGGACGGACGGACGGACGGACGGACGGAGCGAGCCCCGGGCTTAGCTAGTATATGTACACGTCCTTGCGGACCTGCGCGTATACATTTATGTATTTATCCCTGCTAGGCTGCTGCCTTCCTGAGAAGCGGCTCCACACCGGCGATTAAGGAACCCACTGCGTTTCGTTTTAATTTTTTGTCTTCGTTGGGAAGGGGGGGGGGGCGGTGCTGACGCCCCAGCCGGGGGGGCGCAAGCCGCGCTGGAGGCGGCGGAGCGGCGCGGAGCGGCCCCGGCGATGCCCCGCGGCTGCCGGGGCGGGGGGGAGAGGGGGCAGCGGCGGCGGCGGGGGGTTCCGCAGGGCTGGGGGGGGGCGGAGGGAAGGGGGCGATCGCAGCCCTCGGGGGGCGGCCCCGGTCCCCGCAGCCCGCCGGCCGCCGCCCGAGGGGCTCCGGGCGCCGCTTTGCGCCCCGCCGCCTGCCCGCTGGAGCCGCCGGGGCGCGACGTGATGCCGCGAGGGGCAGAGGCTTCCCCGGTGAAAGAGGGGAGACAAGGGCTGTCCCGAGATGCTTTTCTTGGGGGGAGGGGGGAGAAAAAAAAAAAAGAAAAAGGAAAATAACTTTTGAAATTGTCCTGGCAAGGCTGCCCAACAGCAGCGTGTTAACTGCATCCCTGATCTGCTCTATTTACCAGTTGTAAAGCTACTATGCTTAAGATTTCGGTGTTATCCATTTAAAACAGACACCCGTTTTTTGGAATAAGGAACAATGCCAGCATGAAACACGCGGAATATTTTGTGAAAGAGGCTTTGGGATCTCCGATGTTTTTTGACAGTGAAATCCTAAGGCACGTCTCTCAGTGGATGTCTCTGTGTCCCATAATGGTCCGCACCCTCAAACCCGGGCAGGGCAGCACGGCGGCACGTTCTGTGCTTACTCAGAAAGTCCCAGGTTTGAATTAGTAAGGTGAGTGAACTGCTCCTTGCTTTACAGATAGGGTTTGTTTCGTTCAGCGCCAAGGTCGTTGTCAGGGCAGTTATGTGTAAACTCAGGTTTGTTGCTGCCTTCACCATTCAACCTCTGAACGGGAAACCTGGGCTCCCGGGGTGACCCGTCCACTCAGCTTTGCGATTTCTTGATTGAAAAGAAAAGAAAGCTGGGAAGTGCATCTGCAATTACAACTGTGAAGTGGAATGAAAACACCGGATAATACTCTGTACAAAAGTAATCATCAAAAAAAAAAATCTTTTGGGGGGAATCATTTATCTAATACAGCTCAATAAAATAATAAAGCTCAGAAATTCATAGATGGCTAGCTTCTCTAAGAAATGTGCCTCTAAAGTACTTTTATTTGGTTACTGAATTGAACTTCAGAGCGTTCTTGAAGATCACATAAACATCCACCCTGGTGAAGCTCATTTAGTATGTTCCTGTACTGTAAGTTATGTCAGGCATTTTTTGTTGTAAATGACTACATATAACATAGTCGAGATTAAGCAGAATGTTACAATATACAACACTCCAGCCATCTTCACCACAGAGCTTGCAAAAACATTTTCTTAAGACACATTTTGAAATGCTGACCTTTGTAGTTACTGCTTTATGGTGACCCTACAGATGTGTTTACAACATTGAAATCTGGAAACATCTCTTTTGATTCCCTCCTTCCCCCACCAGAATATCTTTTCCATTTTACGTGTGAGCTCCATACTGTCCTAGCTGTCTTATTTGAGTGTAAGCTGTGTAAACACGAAGGCAGAGATAGTAAGCGTATAAATCACAGGGCTGCCATCCTTCACACTGGCTGCTCCTTGTGAGGTGAAGTACTGCGGGGACTGAATAAGAGTGGGAGAAGCAGGGCGCCAGCATGTGGGAAAAGGGCATAGAGCCAGTATTATTTAGCAGTAAAGGGTAAAGACCAGTTTTGATGCTTCTAGAAAAGGATTTGGCCCACGGTATGCGGTCCTTACTTGCATGAGCAATTGCATTCAACCTTACGGAAGTAACCATGCCTCTGCAGGCCCCGAAGCATCAAGAAATTCTTCACCTTAAAGACATTTTATAAAGAGTAACTCCAGCCTGTGATTCATTTATTTTTCTGAGCCAAAAAATTATGTATGAAAGTGGACTTTTAATCCCAATTCAAAATATCTCTTAATCCAACCCATCATTAGTTCAGTTCCAGGATTTTCCGTAGCTATAAATCCAACATTTCTCCACAGACTTTTAAATCCAACATTTCTCCACAGACTTTTTTTTTTTTTCCAGCTACATTAATGCTTTTTCATAGGAGCAAATCCTGCAGTGCTGAATCGGTAGCAGGCAGACTGTCCGTGCACTGCAGCAAGAGCAAAGATCTCAGACTGACCCTTTAGGGCTAAGGTCACTACAGACATAGGCTTTTTTCCCCTCTGAAATAACACGTGCACAAATCAAGAATCACTTGGCTCGCTCCAACTAGCATTAACAGCCTGAACTGCCTGCTGTAGATTAAGAAAATTCTTCACAGACAGGTTTGCTGAAAACATAGTCCCCCCTAGAGGTTGAAAAGGTGAAATATTTTAATGTCGCCTGTACTGCAAATACATCCTGCCATTCAGACTTTCAAAATCATCGTTTTTCTAGAAATGTATTTGTTTTTATTTCAGGAAATCTGTATTTTTCTGAAGCACGCATAATGGAGCTCTTATTGCACATGACGCATCTTGGTGTTTATTTTTGCATGTTGTGGTCTTATCTTTCTATACTTATGTTCCACTAAAATGCTGCACAGCTTTTAGGTGAAAACCTGGCAGCGTGAAAACTCAAGATGGGCAGAGCTGATTCTTAAAAAAGTGAATGAAAAGTGGTCCTATAGAATCTGTTTAATTCTGTTCTTTAATTGACACCAACTTCTGTGTACGCACGTTTCTAAGAACTAGAAAATGACAGATTAAAATTGCACACGGAAAACGTGAGCATACAGCAATAACACTTTGCTGGTTCTAGAAAGTTTGCAGAACTTATTTTGCTTACTATCTTAGCAGCTGGAAATCCCCCAACCAGTCTAGTGGGTGTTCTCCCAGGGTGTGCTTATGTTTCTGAGGAGCATTTCAAGAGCACGCACTCTTCTATGGCATAAAAACTAGAGGGCTAAAAGTAAAAAATTGGTACTTGCCGTGTTTCCTCCCACCTACAGGGTAATATTGAATGTGAGGCAGTATGGTGAAAGACAACAAATCAGGAAATCTTTGCAGAGACATGACATTCAAGGCAAAATGCTGGAGAGCTGCCATGGCTTAGGGAAAAACCCTGCTCTCAGAATTGTCCTAGGAGGCCCCGCTCTGGGTTTAGAAGAATTATTACAGAGACGTGATTGTATATTTCTTATATGCATGTTGGGGACGTATCCAGATTTATCAAAATTAGATTATTGGCAACTAGTATGAGTTAAAGCAACTTCAACATGGTCCTGAATAATCCCTTGGGACTGACTTCGGGCATAAATCACAGCCCGCAAATGTGCCTTGTGACAGTCTCAGGTCTGTGCCCTGAGCAGTCCCAACACAGGAACTGGGTCTATGTCTTTATTTCCATCCGAAGACTTTGGAGACTCCCTGATGCACTGCGCTTCGCTGCATACAGGAACAGCTCTAATGACCTTAAACTAGAGATATCTCCTTAGCACTTTGATGAAACACTTCCAGTCGCCTCATTTCTTCTCCCCTTCCTTTTCCCATCAAACTATCTGACATTATGGCAGGGATAAGTCAGCCCTAACATATTTTATAGAAAAGAATTCTGAAGATATGCAATAGGTTGCTCGTGGATGCTGAAGTTACTGAAGCTACTAGTTATTTTACACAGGTAGACATCAATACATGTCTGAAGTATATTCTGTGTTGCCTTTCTAATCTCTACCCTAGTCTATGTCAACAATAAACTGCCTTAGTAATAAATGTATCTAAATATATGATAGATTGCCAAGGAATTGTAGGCCTAGCTCAGAAAGATTCATGTCGGTTTTAAAATACGGGGAAATAGTTTTTCATTTCTATGATGCTGCTAAAATTGCCAGGAATTGTATGTAGTATTTTTCAGTTTCTACTGACTCGTCACCTGTCTCAAGAAGGTCATCGTCTACTAAATGCAGGAAGAGATACTGAAAATTCAAAGAGGAATAGACGAAATCATCTTTTCAAGCGTTTTGAAATAAGACAGAACAATGTGCACAAAATTCTCTTTCTATTTGAAGTTAATTTCTCTTCTGTAGTACCAAATGGAAATAGGTGCTTTAGGGATTATTGCAAAGTATATTTTTCTTTTCCCTTCTATGACTAATATTCATGAGAAATATAATGACCTGTACTTCTGCAGTCAAGGCATGTCTGCAGCTGCCGCAGTAACTTTGCCACACCTATGCCTTTCATCTCCAAAATGAAGGAACATTAAGAAAGACGTTACTATAAAAAAGACCCGTAGTGTTCAGCAAATGCAGCAATAAGTATAACATACCTCAGCTATAATAGTGTTGTTAGCGCTACCTGTCAATCAGCCTGCCTGATATTGTTGATTATGTAATGGTATTATGTACGGTCATTATGCATGAAATGACAATGTTTTCAGTTGCTTATAATTTTAGCCCAATATTAACTGCTTGGGCTCAAGTTTCCATGATGTGGGTCTACCCTAGGCTGCTTTTTGTTCTTCTAAATTTAGGCAGAAAATCTTGGCCATTTCTCAAGAAGTTAAGGAAATAGTTATTGTCTTACCCCCATAACAAATCCTGGCAACTTCATTTTGAATTCAGCCCTTCAAATCTGGGGGGGGGGGGGGGGGGGTGATCGGTCACCTGTATGTGAGGGGCAGGGGCATGAAAAACGTGCTTGCATTTAACCAGATGCAAATTCTGAGATCCGAAAGACTGATGTTCCTACAAGCAGAGCACAGGCCTGCAAAAGGGTAACAGCTTACAGCCAAGAAGATTTCATCTGCCCTATGTATGCACCATCCCCTTGCAACTTGCTTATCACCTTGTACCTGCACTGTCCACCCAGAGTGACCAAGCCTTCTTTCCACTCCAACCCTCTACCTTAGCTGTGACCCAGATGCACACACACAGCTTCACAGGGATGAAGGTATTTTCTTCAGTCTTTGGGGGGCTCCAGCTGCTCCAGGCTGTGTTGGGTGAAGGCACCAGAAGTAACATTAGGAAGTCTGATCCTGTTGTTTTCTTTGTATAGCCCAGAGGAAAGCTGGACGGATTCTTCTGCATCCACCTGAGACACCGCCGTGCTGGCAGTTCTCCAAGACAAGCTCCAGAGTCAGCTGGGCATGGTGATTCTTGCCCATGCCCAACCATAGATTTCCAAAAAGCATTTCATATGCTTCACAGAAAAAACAGCCTGGGTAACAGGAACTAATCCTTACGTGTTATACTCAGCTTGGGCAGCATTTAATTTGAACCAATTTTTTTAAAAGTTCTGATTAATAATAAGAAATTATGCTATACTTGCATGGTATTTAAATTATAAGACTGGGCTAGGGAGAATTCAGTCTTATTATTAGGTATAGATGTATATCTGTTGAGGTCAAATAATCTCAGTTCAGCATCCACAGACTCTGAAATTCTACTGACAACATGCAGCAGAGCAAGGAAAGGTGTAAGAATTCAGAGGCCAACTTGAAAACATAGACTCATTTGTTAGTACAGCCTTATTAAAAAGAACCAGTTGAGCTTCGGTTGTTAGCTTCGACTTTGGAGGTAATTAGCTGCCAATAAAAGCCAAGAACACCATTCAGACGTGACTCACTGAATTCTCACCACAAAATTTGGCATGTGGCTCTTGTGTGTCTGTGTTGCACTGCAGAAGAGATTGCACAGTGTCGAACCGGTGCCAACGGACAGCCAGACAACGTGGACAAACACTGAGGAACAGTTCAACGCTTGCACGCTTCACTCAAAGACAAAGAGGAAATTTGTAATAAATGACTGGCTGATCATAACCCACGTCACAAGTGGACAACCACACTATAAAAAGGGGACCCATATCCTAAACAGCTGCAAGAGGTGCCTCCAGTAAACAAACTGTAGCTCCACAGATGCAAGAGGTCAGATCGCCAGACTCCACTAACTTTACTTGGGCTCTACAAGTTTACTCCTTGGAAGCACTGGATTTTCACAGAGCAAAACTATCTTTCCTTTCTCTTCCATAAATAATGAAGATTAAACTTGCTGTGATGGCTGTTCAAGGAGTGCAAAGAATAATACCTCTTGTCCTCTGCCTGCCATCCCAGACAACATATAATATGGGGTGAAATGCAACTTTAAACACAGCAGGTATTACTTACATTACTCGTTTTTCTTTTACAGCATATGTGTGGTTCCACTGAACTCTACCGCAAGAAGTACTGATCACAAGTTGACAGCAGGACTGCAGATATACCTTTTGTTTCTAAGAATAAAGACTTTTTGAATTTTTTCAATTCAAGCAAAGCATCCCAGCACTTCCTTTGATTTTCCAAGTACTTTCAGAGATGAGATAAATATTTAGAAAGCAAACTTTAAATTGCATTATTTGAAAAAGTATAATCTTATAAAGTACCCTTTCCTTATGTTGTCCCTTCCCAAAATGAGAAAGAGAGGGGGATAGAGAGAGAGAGAGAGAGCAAGCAGGCGAGTGAGAGTCAGAGTCTTTTTTGAGAACACAGATTTGAAAAGGGTCTCCAAGCTCATCACATCTCTTTCTCCGCTATCAGCAGAAATCGTATGCCCTTACATGGAAAAAATGCATGTAATGAATGCTTTCATAGAAGGACACGGCTCTGTTTTAAAACTAGTTCTTGTCTTGACCACCCATTTCTTCTTTTGGAAGGGTGTTGTTTAGCACAGCACTCTGACTGCTAGGAATTGTCCTTAAATTGAGTTCAAAAGAAAGTGAAAAAGGAACCAGGTAACTTTTCACCCTGCAGCTGAAAAACACCGACTTAATTATTGGGTGTATTGGTACTGTATAATATTTGATCAGATATCAAGCCAGATACAGTAAGAAGTCATTTCGCATACCTCTATGTGGGAAGAGGTAGTAGTTGTTTTGCCTGTTTTATGTAAAGTTTCAACAGATTAATGTGGGAACACCAAACTGAGTCCAGATAAGAAGAGCTGCATAGTGTCTACCACTGTTACTAGTAGCACAACTTAGTGAAGCATTCAGATTCTAGTTCCTAGCCAGGTTGGCAGCTTGAAGAGCTGAAGCTATACAGATAAGACTGTTCTTGTGCAATTTTCAGCCATGCTGTAAGACTCAGATGAAGGACTGATTTACAAGGTATCAAGATCTAGGTGCAAGAGAAAGCCAAGCAGTGGTCTACTGTATGGTCAGAGCATAGTTTGATGAACGGAAAATATTTGTAGTCTCTATGAAAGCATCTAAATCCTAATTCAGAAATTTGCACTCAAATAACAATAAAAACCGTATGTTTCCTATTTAAAGAATTTTCTCTAATTTAACTTACCATTTAATTTATTGCCTAGATAAACGACTAACTCAATTTTGAAGATTATAGCAGCAAATACACTCATTATAGCCATAGACATCATGAAGGACAATACAAATCTATGAAGATTTTTAATGTGGTGAGTTCCTGACTAAATTCTGTAAAAAAATCCCAAGTGACTGAAGTGTATGTATTTATTTTTCATCTTTTTTTCTTACTGCTTATTGACATTGTGTTTATGTTTACATACATCTTCTTTCTTGCAAAAGGCATACAACTCAGAATTGACATCAGAGATGACTGTAAGTGGGGGGCTCTTTCAAGTTATCATTAGCCATCTACAGTTCAGAAGTGTTATGTAACTGTTTTAGCTAAGATCTAAACTGAATTCATACAGAAATAAAAACTAAAAATGGAATAGGCACCCAGATACTCTTCTGGATAGTGCAGGCTGGAGCTGAAGAAGGCCCTATCTACTGTAATTCAAGACAGTTTCAACAGTCCTTAGCAAATGGTCAGCTGTTACTTTCCTTGAGATGCTTCATTCATTTATCTCAGTCAAAAAGATTATTCTTACAGTAGGTCTGAATTTTACTGTTGCTGATTATCATTCCTTCCCCCTGTCTCTGAGGAAATCCCATAATTAATACCTCCTCTTCTGTGCTTTTCACACATCAAGTGTATTTCTAGATCATCATAGTTCTCTTTTGCAAATGCCTAATCAGCTGTCATCTAAGTCTTAGTCACTGATTAATGGCTTTATGTTTCTTTCCGCATCCCTCTCAGGAAGATCCATTCTGCTTTCTCTCTCTATTTCAACATCTCTCCTATGCATTCTTTACTTTTTTTCCTCTCACAGAGGTTCATATTTCCTTTGATTCCTCCAGTTCCTGAGGAAGGCTGCTTGGTATTCCTCTGCTTTCCTTTGGTCACCTCTTTCACTCAAGCAATGCTACCTTTTCTGCCACCACAGCTGCTGAAAATTATTCTGAAGTTTGGGTCCCGTTTATATCTGCTGTCCCAGAGGTGACAGCTAGCCAAATTTTTCACCAAGCTGCTGCAAGCCTTGGGCATGGATGGATGCCCCTTTTCTGGACAGCTCAGAGGAGTTTGGTTCACTCATGGAAATCCCATTGTGTTGTCAGAGCTTCGCTGCTTTACTGATATCCCAGATCAGTCACAGGTCCTATCATAACTGAAGGAAGAGAACAACGTTAGCTCTGCTGTGAACTCACCTCAGCAGAGGAGGATGTGACAAAACAAAATGCAACTACTTTATTGTAAAGCTATTCATCTGCATGTTCCTGAATGGGAAGCTGGATGAAAAGGTTAGCCCACACTCCACTAACTGAGGACCACACTCATTGCAAGAAAAATGCAATCACAACTTCACTCAGCTGAAAACAGCAGACACAAGAGGAAACAGGAAAGGATTAGTTTAGATCATGCCAGAGGACACAATCACAATACAGTAACTATAGCTGCCAGGTTGTCATTAAAAAAAACTAGTATGGAAGCGTGCAGGAACAGGAACCTACAGTTACTTCTTACTCTCCAGACTGAAATACATCTTCTACTAACTTCAGTAGTATTTCACAGGTGCCAAGTTCTGTAGTCTTTACTCTGTTCTTTCCCCAGAGTCTGATATTGCAAAGGGATTGCTAGTACAATAGAATTGTTAATCATTTGACAAATATATATGCACACACGCATACTACACCCTCAGAAATAATTCCTCCATAAACTTTGAACTGTATCCTTTCAAAGCACACAATTACAAGTACAGAAGATGTCGGTGTACTTACAACAGGAAGACATCTAAATCTTTAGTTTTGTTCTGTTTTGCTTAGTAATAAGTTGGAAGAACAGGCAGGGTATCAGCATGGAAATTAAAAGACTGTCAACTCAACATTGCTTAAAAATTCCTACTTTGAAAGAATGAGATATATAACAGATAGATTTTTCTCAGCAGCCTGAGCAATCCTGACAGAAAACTTTAACTCTCCTAACTATAAGTTTTGTTTCCATTTCTGCAGCAGTTAGGATTTCAGTTGCAAGATAAAAATAGAAGTTTATAGACAAATGAACCTTGATATCATAATGTGCTAATGGAAAATAGAACGCAAATCCACTACCAAAAATACAGGCGAATCTGTGAACTCTAATCAGTGTTATAATGCTTTCAAGGCAAAGATACGTCTTTGGACTAATAAATAGTTTTCTTCTGCTTTTTTATTATTAACTTCTTAGTTTTACATATTTTAAACACAATTTGTATAAATAATATTTTTATTGGAATAAAAATAGCGTAAAAGGGATGATTTGTAATATGAAGGAGAAAAGAAACAGAGGGAAGCTCAGGTGCTTCACAGGCGAGTGGCAGTCTTTTTCTACTGGAACTGCTAATCATTTTAACATGGTTAATATGGTTTGGACTGCTCTGTGGTTCTCTCACATCCAAAGGAGATGTCTGCCGCTTCATCCTTCATGTGTACCAAAAGCATCAAACTGATGCGATTGGCCAGCACCAAGTAGTTTAATTTTCTCTGGGCAGCAAAGAGGGTTGCATCAGCAAGATACACACTGGGGAACCTAAATCAAAGGTTTCTTTGCTCTTGGGTCCCATTTTAGCAAAAGGTGAATCCACAGGATTTTGCTATATGAACGCAGAAAAATGTCAGCTTCTGTTCCAACACTACTGACATACCATAGACACTATTAGGATCAGACTATAATATTCTGATATATGATTTCATGTGTGAACACTGGAGAAAGATTTTAGTTGTGATCCTATTGCTTATGACTTGGTCACACAGAAACTAAGCAGCAAATTCCAGGAAAAAGCCCATAATGCCCAGTCATGCAAAGCCAACATTCATGCAAAGGGAAATGTGAATATATGGGTATGCAGCATTATCATTCTTACTTATCACAGAGATGGTGTGGTTAGCGTAATACAGAGGCTTCCCGAAAATGGTATGCCTTCAGGAACTTTTGTAGGAGCTCGTCACATTCAGTCTGCTTCATGAGATGGCAATTCATGATGACAATTCAGGAGACAACAAAGGTACAACAGGTGAAACAATAGACTGCTTTCAGTCAAGAGGCTTGGGTAGATAGGTGAGCAAGGGATTTATAAAACCTGTATCTTTGGTGGTACTTGTCATCAGTACCTCTCCAAGGACTCGGCTACTGAGATAAGCATTACAGTTCTCATCTTATAGTTGAAAAAACTGAGGGAGAGATCAGAGATGTCTTGCTGAGGCTACAGGGAGTCCACATTGCAGGCTGTCACAGTTGTCCGCTGTTCTAGCTGGTAGAGGATATAGAAGTAAATACTGTGTGTTGTGTAAAAAAGCACAAAATCTGTAAGTCGCCAGTTAATGCAGGAAAAATGAAAATCAACATGGCAGCTTGAGGAGCACAGCATACTGCAGAGCAGTGGAAGAAGGAGATCTCCGTTCTGGATGGTCCAGGAATAACGGGATGGTCTGCAAAGAACATGCAGGTGTAATAGCTGAGAGAGAAAATGAAAACTGCTGGAAATATTGATAAATTCAATATTCAGTATTTCCAAATTCATTGGAATGAGTGGAGATGAAAGCATGGACTTGGTGGAATGACACATTTGTCATTTATCATCCTATCACTGCAATGGGAACAAATGAGATTACCAAGAGAGCAGAAGAGAAGAACAAAGGCTCCAGGAATAGATGGGTGGATGGAGAAAGACATGGGAGAGAGCTCAGAGTGGAGTGACCAATAAATCATGATGCATCAAAGCAAGCCAAGAGAAGACTTAACACTTGTTAGGATCTGACCATTTCATACATCAGTTAATGTCATTTAATTGGACTGAGATGAACAAGAGGTTGATAACCAAAGTAGACAGAGGTCCACAGAAAAGGCTGGGAAGCAGGAACTTGGAAGTGCAGAGCAGATCACTTGCTCAAGCTGCTAGAAGCAGAGGAAGAGGAAATTGAGGTG
This sequence comes from Struthio camelus, assembly GCF_040807025.1. Taxonomy (NCBI): domain Eukaryota; kingdom Metazoa; phylum Chordata; class Aves; order Struthioniformes; family Struthionidae; genus Struthio; species Struthio camelus. The sequence continues at coordinate 56,591,856 of NC_090981.1, read as the reverse complement.
TCCTCCTCCACCCTGCAAAGAGAGAGGCCTTTAGGAAGTGTGACTTCATTTGCATACTGACAATACAGACACCTTTACAAAGTGACGTTTTATTTATAGGCAGTTTACTATGTATTCCCTAAGAGCCCGCTTGTTTCTTTTGGTTATGTATTTCACTTTTGCCGACAGCATGAGAAAGTGCTTTTATGGCAAATAAGATTTACTGCTTGAAAAAGTTTAACTCCTGTATGTGCACATGCAGACTAAGGTCAAAAGGACAGAAACATTCCTTATGTTTGTAAAAAAAAAAAAACAACTCTTTCATGTCTTTTGCTGCCAAAGCAGACAGGCAGAGCAAACATACACAATTATGGAAAGGTTAGGAGGAGTTAGACCTCTTTCTGAAGAATAAAGCGGTTTTATACTTCTTTTCTCCCCTTGAATTTTCCCAGTATTTTTCAGACAGGAAAATATGGAAAGAAGATATGAGCTTTTTAATTCTTTCTTTCAACTTTAACAGTTACACTGTTCTTTTTTAATATCAAACAGAACTGTTTAAGAAAGAACAAGAGTTCGACCAGCTTTGTTCTCTCAAAGGCAGTCAGGAGCCCAGTGTAGGACAGAGCAGAGGAAAATCCAAGGCACAGGCATGATTCTGCCATGAGATTGTTCATTCTTTTTCCAAAGACACAGTTACACTAGGACCACACCAGGCAGCGCAGACAAAAACAAGTAGGAAAGTTCTGAAAAATATCTCTTATAGTCCAGCATCTTTGGCATATGACTGAAGATGGAGAACAAAGATTTCGGTCCTTGATATCCACCTAAAACAGGATGGTTTCCACAACAGTAGAAAAGGGTGTCTGAGGAAAAAATAAGCATAGTCAGAAACTCGAATAAGTTCTATATATATATTTTTAAGGTAGACCTGCATCCTCTCAATGTAGGCCAGTGATGGTGAGCTACAGAAGCTGAGTAAAGACAGTAAAATAGGAGGAACTGTCATCTATACTAGGCATCAAATCTAAAGTATCAAGATTGGATCATATATGTAGAACCGAAACTGAACCTGGAATCTATTTGTTGTTGATCCTCAAAAAATGACCAGAAACCTGTACTGGACTTTCTTCACTGCCAAGAGTACTGTAAAACACTGAAAACTGTCAGGAACATGATAACATCAGGCAGGTACTAGAAGGATTTGAGTAGCTGACAGAGAGGATGTAACTTATGGAAAGGCCAGCTCTCTGACATGGCAAGTTTCAAACTTTTTTGCCCTCTGAAAATGATGTAGAATGAACATAATGTAATTTGTAGCTGAAGTGGAACTGTTCTGGGTTAATTTATGAATGTTGTAGGTAGACTTGATTATTGAGGTGTTTTGTGTATGACTGTGCTTGCTTAAATCAATTGGAGTGCTGTGAATCCAAAAAAAAAAAAAAAAAGAAAAAAGGACAAACAATAGCTCAAAGTTGCACCCCTTCTGGCAGCAGCTGATCCAACATTAGGGGCCTTGGAGACTTGTCTCCAGCAACTACCTGGCTGTCTGTTTCCTAATGCCTGAGTTTACTGCTCTACCAGATCTGCCAGGGCAATTGCATATGTAATTGCAACTTACCCTCATTCTGTCAGTATGATTTGAGTTAAAAAGGTGTTTCTGTTAAACTAGGTCATTTGACAGAAGTAGACTAGGGAGTGCCTCCATATGAAGGAATGCCAGGAGACTAGAGGGGGTGAGAATTTCTGGCATAGTGCAGAATGCAGCTGTAGGTGAGCGGCAGTAACAAATTTCTTATTCCAAGGCATCTGCATCCAAGATGGGATATTCAGCTCAGGTGATGTGGAAGATAAAATAAGCATGTATGCAGACACTATCTTTTAAAAAATCTTCCGTTCTATTATGGTTCACCCCTAGGGCCAACATTAAACTGTACTCTTGTGTAAAAGGGGTGATTGACCCTATACAGATATAATGTTTGTGAGAGGAAAGCTTAAAGTACAGATCCCAGCAGCACGGGCTGGGTCAGTATGTACTGGGGGTGATGAACAATGTATTGCTTGCACAGCTTTGGGTATGGGAGAGTCATGGGAGGACAGTCCCAGAGTCCAGAGGAACAGGGGGATATCAGCAAGACCTGAAAGCAATCAGAAGTGTAGCTAGCCCTGACAATGATCACTTTATTGTAACTAAGAGAGGTCTGCAGTACGGTCTGCCTTAGCTTACTGAATGCTTGCATGATTAGCTGAAACTGGCATATGTGCTTGAAAAAAATGTACTTACAGAGGAGCTAATCAGTCAGCCTCAATTAAACTGGAAGGATATTTTAAGCAGGTTCTCTCCTCTGTCTGGTTCTAGTCCAAAAATTCATTAGCTTGTATGAGGGAGGAAAGGATACATGTTTAAAATCTGTGAACTTGTCAAGATGAAAGAGGGCTGGCAAATACTTTAAAAAATTGCAAATGATCTTAACAAATTGGAGAGGTAGCTTAAAATCAGATAATCAATTTAATAATTGATTGCACTAATGCAGTGCTTTGCCCTTCAGGAAAGCATAACATACGAAAGTAACAGCACTGCAGACAAGAATCTGGCTGTCCTAACGAGCCACAAAACTGAAGGCGAGTGAACAACATGATGCTGTTACATTAACAGAAGTGTTGCTTTAGCTTTCCCAGGTTCCTTTATTTGAAGCAATGTCATTGGATTGTGTCCATGAAACATCACTAAAAAGGGATTTTCAGAAGAAGATCACCAGAACATTTGAGTCATAGCTAAAAACAGAACCTAAGAACACAGTGTGTAAATAAAATAAATTTCACTGGAAATGTATGTATGAAACTAGGTTCTAATTGCAACAAAAAATATGGTCAAAAGAAACAAAAACCTAAACTGCAATTTCTGCTTTCCCTGCTTTGTCTACCTTTTTCCTTGAAAATTCTCTGAGAGAGCACGTGCACGCGTAGCTCAAGCAAGAATTCTTTGGTATTTAGAAATCCTTTTCAGTACTATGGAGAGTGATAAAGAAATTGAATTTGGAAAACTGATGCTTATGGAATGTACTAAAAGGATGGCTCTGGAAAGGGATCGCCTGCTTCTTGTCGCCTTCCGTAGGCAATACCTCTATGTGCTGTATCATCAGACCTCAGCCATGACGTGGAGTGCCTTCCTCAAGAAGAAGATAAGGAGCGGTTTGATATCCATAACATGTGAATCACTGCTTCTTCTGGTAACAGTGTCAGGAAGGATGTCTCACTGTTGTTATTACTTTGTGGTAGACATAAACTACAGAACACATACACAGGCCACACATACACAGTAGGGTGTGTGGCCCTAACAACTTCTAACAAACAGAAACCTGTCTGAAGAAGATACATTTTCTTCTGAGGTCCAAAGTAACGCTATTTCCTGGATTAGAAATCAGAGTCTACAATAGTCGAGTGACAGGAATGTAGCGTTGTCCTTACAACTGTGATGGTTAGAAGTTCCCTACATTGAAGAATTTCTCCTAAACTCTCCTCAGTGCATGAGCATGATTGCTCTTTAACACTTTATGCATGTTCTATATGGGACTATGGAAATTATTTAATATTCCACTGTTGGATAACAAAATCCACCGCCACAGCAAATTGGCACATGTGAAACAAAGGAGTCATAGCATGGACATGCTTCAATGCAGGCTGAAGGACAGATATCACCATTTAAATGTGAAAACAATATCTGTAAAATAAGAAGTCTTCAGAAATCAGAATTGTTCAGAAAACATCTGAAACTAAACTACACTTTCAGACTTTAATTTCTGAAATACACACTAAAATGAACTATAAAGGGCCACTTTTTTGCTATGAAGAAAAGATCATCATAAAAATATTATGGATTCTGGAGAATTCCATAACTAGATTAAAAAGTTCAACGTAGCAGAATTGCTCAGTTTATGGTAAAAGTTAGTTTAAAATAAAGTACAAAATACAACTGTGTGGCCAAGAGCCAGAAGTAGGCGAAAAAGTGTAGTGTATATCGGATTTTTAACATTAATTCATTGTAATCATTTAAGTTGCGATTAAGGACCGTTAAGGACAGGCGATTTTAATTTTTTCTGTTTATCATCCCTCCTCCCCAGTATGTGAACACACAAACATTTTAATCGCCTTTTTAAACGACTTAATTGCCGCACTGCTTTATCCTAACTGAAGAATAGGAAACGGATTCCAGGAGATCTGAATCTCCAGCTCACAGCCCAGACACACGACCATGCCCCAAATCCCCTGGTCTGACCCGAGAGCGGCGAACAGCTCGTCCTGGGCAATGACTTGCTCCCCCACACAGCGTGTATCGTTGCTGCCATCTTCTGGCAAAACAGGCAATTCTGCTACCCTCCTAATCGCTTTTGAAATATTTAAAAATCGTTTGTCTTTAACAGTATCAGTAAAGTTTTTTGTTCATTTGTGGGCAAGATAATTTATCTGCAGGCTTTGCAGCCCGCTGCCTCCTAGTCAGCTGTAATTCCTTCACACAGAAAAAAATATTCTGGAAGATACTGCTAATCTATAGATTTGTATTTAAAAACAAATATCCTTCGTATTACTAAACATTGTACTCCTAACCAACATTGTACATTATTAAGTGCAGCTGTTTAAGAAGGGTTTTAGAAGGGACAAGAAAGGGTATTTTTCAATATTTACGCTACTTATATTTTCCTTTTAGACAACAAATAAATTCTTCAGGTACATTCTGTAGAAAAGTCTTTAAATTCATATTTACTACACCTTTTCTTTTAAAAATATACAGATATTTGCATTAATTTTTAACCTCCTATTTCTTGTGGCCAAACGAGGTGGTAATGTTCTCTTAACTACCTTTTACCTCTGCATAACCAGTACCAGAAAGCTGTACTAAATCGCCTATCTTTCCTGAACGTTTCTTCTTGTAGCATTTAAATCTGTCGAGCCTGAGGTGCTCTGATGTTCATATAAGAACATTTTAGCTGAACGAAACACTCTAAAACCCCCAAGTTTTTGTTGCAGATGAGCAGGAAGCCGCCATTAAAGGAGCCTTTGTACGCGAGGCAGGAGCGGTGTCACGCACCCTGCAATCGGCAGAGGCCCAAACCCAGCCGCGCTCCTGACCTCCGACGGAGGCTCCTCAAAGGCCCCTTCCAAAGCAGGACTCTGTGCCTCTATTTCTTTCAAACGTGAAGTTTTGTAATAAACACCTTTCTTAAACTAGGCCACTTGGCTACCGGATGAGTTAACCGAGCGCATCTAAGGCCTTGCCAAAGCCTTCCCTCTGGGAGCCCACGACCACTATGAGAACATACTGGAGAAAAAGGTAAGTTTCCTAAATTGAAGTGTTATTTATTTTTCCACAAGGAGAGGGGAAAGAAGGTTACAGCAACAAAAAGCTGTGGCTGAATGTCACAGCCTTTTTGTTTGTTTGTTTGTTTAAAACCGACACCAGGACTCTCACCCCGTTTCCCCTCAGGACAGGGCTAAGCAAAGCAGCCTGGACACCTGCAAAGCCTGACCCTCCGGTCAGCATCTTCCTGCCCAAGTTACTACACAGACTTTCGAAAAATCTCTTCTACTGTTTTTCCTCTTTTTTTCCCCCCCGCCGTCCCCGCTGGGAAATCAGACCTCGGCCAGTCTTGCCCGCACGTCTCCCTTGCCAGGAATACTCCCATTAGTTGGTCCATCATTGATTACATCCTTGCCTCTGGGGAACGGTAGCTAGGAGGGCTTTTCAGAGGACAACAATTGCACCAAATAGCAGGGAAACGTCCCTGCTTTGCTCCCCGCCCCCAGTCCCGCAGCGTGGTGACAAGCCCGTAGCAGGATCTTTTTAGCATGCGGCCCCAAAGCGCCCCCCCCCCCCCGGCTTGGGCAGGGCCCGCGGCGGTGCTCCCCGGGCCTGCATCTCGCCGGGCTGCACCCAGGCTGCCTTCATGTCCCCTCCCAGAGGAGACCGGGCGGGAAGGGGCAGGCAGGCGGCGGCAACAGGGCCTCCGCCATCTTCTGCCGCCGCTTTCCCCACCCGGCCCCTTCCCGCCGCCCCGAGGGAGGAGCGGCCCGCCCCGCCCCCCCGTTGCATCAGCTGCCGCGGGCGGAGGGCGCCTGCGCGGGGCCGCCCTCGCCTCCCGGCCCGCCCCTCCCCGCCCCTCGCTGACGGGGAGGCTCGGCGTGCGCAATGGCGGGTGCGGGCAGCCAGGTGGGCTTCGGGGGGAGCCGCGGCTCCGCGGGCTGCCCCGGGGCCTCGGGCTCTTTCCGCAGCACGGGGCCTCCTCAGCGCGGCCTGCGGTCGGGGGGGGGGGTGTGTCCTGAGGCGGGGAGCCCCCTTGTCCCCGCGCGGGGCCCGTGGGGGTCGCGGCCGTTGGGGCGGCCGGTGACCGGGAGCCGGCGGCCGTTGGGAGCGAGCTGCGGCCGTTGGGGCGGCCGGTGCCGGGCGGGAGGGGAGCAGCCGGAGTTTGCTGTAGCTGGGTCCTGGGCCGAAGCGATCAGGTCTCCTTTCCCTTGTGTTGTGGGGTTGGACGGGGCTAAAAGCATGAGTACCTCTGAGTGACTTCTGGAAAATGAGGAAATGGGTGTTTGTCTTCCGTAGGTAAATGCTGAGGAAGGAAAGAAGGCAGACTGCGGCAAGAAGAAAATGAAGGAAGGGGCTGGTGATGAAGGGCGCACGGAGGTAAGTTTCCCTTGGGTTCCTATGGCATTAAAAGATGTAGTCTCTTGGCTGTTGTGTTGTGTACTGATGGCATTGCTGCAATTCATTCCTCTGAAGTATTTTATCTACTGTTACGGTTATTCCTTTTCACATTATTTCTAAGTTTAGCACAGTTTATGATGAAGTGACTTTGTTGCTCTTGACAGCAAGTTATATCTGTGTCCTGGAAGAGCAGTTCCGATTTCCATAGTTGCTGTTTACTGATGCTATTTACAGTGCCTCTCGTTTGCACTAGGAAATGGGGGAGCGGTCCTCTGGCATGATGAAAGCCTGTGTAAGATGCTCTGTCTGTTTAGTCTATGTGATAGGTAAGAGTAAACAGATATCCCTCTGACTGTACACTGAGATGGCCACACACTAGCCAGTGCTGATCCCAAGTCATCCACATAGCTTTATAACCCTGGTCATCCCCAAGCGGATAGCCCTAACATCATTATACAACACGTAGAGTGGAGCGGGTTTCTGTCCAAGTGGCTCAGAGTGGAGATGTGCTCTAAGGTTTCTGACCCTTTAATAGGAATATATTTTTACCTTGAACTTTGATCTTTTCAAGTTGATTTTTATTCTTGCTCGAATTCTGCATAGTTTATTAAGCAGGTACATGGTGGTGGTACACTTGAAAGTAATAATTTTCATTAGGCTGAGCTTTTGTAATGCTAATATATAATTCAAGCGTAGTGGTGAATATTGCATGTGAGATATATAATTTAAATTGCCTGACTATCTGAGAGAGATTGAAGGAGTAATGACTGAAAAATAAAAGAGACAAAGTGACAGATGAAAATGTGAAAGGGGAGATCTGTTAGACTTACCTAAATGCTGATTAGCTGGCATGTATAGTACAGATTAATTTTAATAATTTGATGCTGTGTTCCAAGCATCAGTGCAATATGTGGAAATGCATAAGAAGCTTTTTGGTTTGTAATTGGAAAAAGTGTTTTCAGCACTGTGATAAAGTGACAGATTGCCTTTTTTCCATCATCTTGAATTGGACCTGGGATGGTCCTTCTCCTTAAATTTTTGTTGCATTGCTTAAAGTGTTCCCATTTTCCTTCTCTGTTTAAAAAAAAAAAAAAAACCCTGCAGCACCCACACTCCCTTTTTGAAAGGGTTATTGGATAAATATTCCAAAGTTGGGAGGACTAATATTCTTAAATCACTTAGCTCCTTTTGAAAAGTGTATTCATTCTGTTTGCATTCTTGACATAATGTGATATTAGATTATTCCAATAATATATTGAATTCTTCTCTTTATTCTTTGTATGTAGTTGAATCCCTGGCCTGCGTTTATCAATGAGCGTTTAGAGATATATAATAAACTCAAAGCTGAACATGATGAACTCCTTGCAGAAAGAGCTGCAAATGACAGTAAACCGATTAAAGTTACATTGCCTGATGGCAAGCAGGTTGATGCGGAGTCCTGGAAGACTACTCCTTACCAAATTGCTTGTGGAATTAGGTATGATTCTATTATGTGATTTGCTCAGTAATTTTTGGATAGATCTGTATCTCCAGGTTGTCGCTCTTACCATTAATGTTAGGATCTTAGTCATTTATCTCAATTTTCTTCGAGGCATCTTCTATAATAAACTGCAAGTAACCACTCACTAGCTTTCTAATTTTGATGTCTAACGTTTTGCCTTATGAAGTTACAATTTCTAAAAGTAACTATAGACTGTAGGTGGGATCCTTTAGACATGTAACTTGTGTATCTTTCCCCATGAGTTGCCTTAAGAAACTAATTTGATAACAAATGTATTCTGTCAGATTGAATGTTCGCACGTGCTAGTTTATATGGACCTGGGGGGGATCGATGGGTGATGTTTCAATTGATTTCAGGGAGCGTTAACAGTATCTTTCACTTAACTGTGTTTTTACTGACATGTGAGATTCCCAGCAAAAAGCATGGCCTTTCTCTGGATGACTCAAACTTTCTGTGGGGAGGATTTGAACAATGCATGCTGGTCATCCTAAGAGTTAAAATTATGAAAGCTGGGTGATCGTTAGAGATGAAATGCTGTTTTTGTGATGCTTAGGTGCCTTGTCATTGGAACCTTCTTTGCTTTTGTGATTTGCGATCGAGGAAAGGGTTTTTTGACTAGTGGAAATGAAAGTATAAAGGTAATGCGTTATCTTAGTAATGTTATTTGATATCTGTCTTTTTGATGTTTGAGATCTGTCTCTTTGATATGTGAGATCTGTCTTTTATTGCAGTGTAGGATTTTTGAGGTCAGGTTGGTACTTCGAGATAGCTGCTTCTAAGTCAATTATGTTAAAGAACGTATGAACATCAATACACAATGTAGTTTTTTTTCCTACGTCTCTTGGAGATGTGGGCATTTCATAAATATGTGGGGATTTTCATAAATGTTCAGGACTGGCTAAACTGCTTTTTTATTTGGAAATTGTTTATGGAATTATACCCACTCTGAGCACTCCTGAGAATCCTGTTCAACACGAGCGCAAAGATGGGGAAGTTTTACTTGCTGATTTCAAAAGCTTATATACCATGTATTTATTTTGTAGTCAGGGGTTAGCTGACAACACGGTTATTGCTAAAGTGAACAAGGTGGTTTGGGATCTAGACCGTCCTTTAGAGGAGGATTGTACCCTGGAACTGCTCAAGTTTGAAGATGAAGAAGCTCAAGCAGTGAGTATCTTCTACTAAAACTTGTTTGCCCTTAGATTTGCATTAAACTCAGCCTCCGTTAGTTATTAACGTTTTTCATGTATTTAAAAGAGGAGGAGGGAATGGGTTTGCCATGTAGGTACACCTGCATTTTCTAATAGCCTCTTAGGAAAGAGGTGTGATACAGGAGAAAGTATACATTCTGTTGTGTATTCAGAGCCATGTCTCTGCTAGCAGTTGCTATAGTTTATGTCAAATCTGTTCTCTTTAAGATTTTAAGATTCTAAGTTTGCAGCCTTCATGTTAAGTAGATTTTTTGAACCGAGCTCTTTAGTACTGACTGCAAAAGCAATACTGAGTACAAAAGTACAGAATATGTACAAACATAAAAGTACTGAATAAACTGCACTTGTACTTTGCATGTGCAAAAGGCTTAATTTTGCCTATGCATTCAGATAAATGTAGATATCCAAGAAGTTGTTTAAATGCGGTCTTTAAAAAGTTGCATTTACATTTTCTGAGATTTATGTTTTCTGATATGTGCAAAGCAGACTGAAGTCCTATAGGCTTTAATTTGTAGACACTTAAGGTGGACTACAAGATGAAGTGTATTTTTTAACTCTGTGAACCGTTCTACATCAGTGCAGTTTTCCATGCATAAAATACAAAATAAGGCTGTGGTCCTACAAGTAAGTGCACCTTAGGTCTTTAGGTTGTATATCAGCAGAGCTGGTTGGTTGAAGTTCACAAAAACAGTTGGTGAATTAGTTTCCCAACTTCTTGACAATAATTGAATTAATTCAACAGTAGTTGAAAATAATTCTAGTTCACTACTAAGCTGTAAACAATTTTGCAGTGTTAGTTTTCAGAAATGTCGATGTTTTCAATGGGGGAGGGTTGCTGAGCAGACTACTTTAATACAGGATACGCATCATGTATCCTTAAAAGCAAGCTTTTAGAAACGGTTTCAAATAAAATACTCAGAAATGCATTGTGCGTATTCAGGCTGACCCCTCTTTTGTGAATTCCATTAGGTATACTGGCACTCAAGCGCTCACATAATGGGTGAAGCTATGGAGCGAATCTATGGTGGATGTTTGTGCTATGGCCCACCGATAGAAAATGGATTTTATTATGACATGTTCCTTGAGGATGGGTAGGTATTTTCTTCTTTTTTTCTTTTGTTTTGTTTTTACTTTTCTAGGAGCGAGGGGACTGCAGGCACAGCAAAAATTGCTGTTAGCTGCTTACTCCTGGGACAAAGTCATCTGTACTATCACAGATTTGAATTGCTTTGTTCTTGCAGTAGGTCCTGTCCACAAGCTAGTGCAATGCAGAGGCAGAACCAGGTCAGAAATTGCAAGTGAAAGCAAGAATGATTCACTTTTTCATGTGTGTTTATTTTAGGGGTGTATCAAGTAATGACTTCTCTGCCTTGGAAACCTTATGCAAAAAGATCATGAAGGAAAAACAAGCCTTTGAAAGACTGGAAGTTAAGAAGGAAACACTGCTTGAAATGTTTAAGGTAGGCTGTATTAGAAGGTTGTTTCTAGCATTGCACAGTTACGCTTTAAGTATATGTAGCTTTAGCTGCAAGTTCTATTAGCAACAGAGGAAGGGATGTCAAATTAACTTACACTTTAAAGATGTTGTGTGCTTATGAGCTCCTTTGTGATATTTAGCAGTAAAAAAGTGAGCAAAGGTATAATTTGTAGGTTTTTAGCAATGTGGATTAGACTTTCTGCACCTACAAGAATTCTAGGATTATCTGTCAGGAGTATCATAGCATCCTTCAGGTTAAAGAGGACCTTGGGAGGTCTCCAATCCAACCTCCTGCCCAAATCAGGGTCAATACTAAAATTAGACCAGGTTTCTCAG